>NC_133526.1:63683089-66183089 GCF_048544455.1 Silene latifolia | reverse complement strand
ACGAGTGGTGTGTACTCAAGGTTGGATATATAATAATTACTTGGACTCATAGTTAGTGAAGGAGGTTGAAGGACGTGTGAGGGTGACCTTTATTGAGTAAGATTTGGGGATTTTGATTTACAGATAGCTTGGTTCGGATTTATAGAATGATGAAGGAATAGTTGAGACGACCGATTACATGAAGTAGGGACAATTCTAAATAATAAGGGGTGGAAAGAACCTAGGTTAGTTCCAAGTAAAGTTTGGCGATGAAGCTACCAAAGAGCGGTTGTATACGCGTGATATAAGGAACGGTGGCTATACTATTGTACCGACGTTGGTTTTCGGGGAATGTTATTTTGTGAGATTGAGAGCGTAATACGTGATGCATAGGAGTTCAATTACGTCGTTAAGGTGTTATGATCACTTGTATTGTGTGGTATAACCGTCTAATTTAAGTATGCATGTTGACACGGCTGTCGCAACCTATCAAAATAAACCTAATCGGCCTAAACTTATGTTGTAGAGGTAAGCAGGGTATCGTATCCACAAGGAGGCGGTCATTATCTACTTGTTATCTAGTCTATCTACGGTCACAAATTAGGGGGTTTTTATTGATTTGATTTAGCTAAACTAATGAGCTGAATTTAAAGCAATAAAAGTAACAAAAACCAAAACTAGCAAGAATAAAATAGAGTGTGATCAAATAGAGAGAAAGATGTCAGGATGCCGGTTCACCATGATATTACGCAAATCAGCTAAAGCTAAGGTCAGTCGGTCTGATGTGAGAAGAGTAGTGGAAAGGTCCTTCCGGTCCGCTATCCGCCCTAGATTCTTCCTAAATAGCTTCCGCTCTAATTAGGGTAGTCTATTGTTCATAACAGGTCTATTCATTCCAATCTTCCGATCTAGGTCTGAATTTAACCGGATTAATTAACGTAGTTGCGTGCACTCAACCAAGTAATTACTGTTATATTGCTATAAAACAATTCTCACATTAAAACCTCCCAAACTAATTAAAGCATCATTGTTTTACTATCATGGCTCCCCTAATCTCAGCAATTAAGATTTAGCTACTCATAACGATGATAAAACAACTAACGATAGATAAAACAATACTAAACATGGTATAATGATGAACTATCAGCAATTAAGAAACAAGAGAATTGAATGTTGCAAAAAGAAATTAATACTATGAATTAAAGAGAGAAAGGAATTACACAAATCGAGTTCCGAGAAATAGCGAAGCAAGCGTCGAACAAGAGTAATGATTAAAACTGAATGATTAAAGAGTTCTGAATTTAATGAATGATCAAAAAGCTAATGAATCGATGCCTAAACCTAATTACGTCTGTCCTATTTATAAGAGAGATATTTATTAACCTAAATACGATAACTAAGATATTAAGTAAATAAAGTTTACGCAATAAAATCTTGCGTCAGATCTCAAGCTACTCGATCGAGCGCAATGAAACTACTCGATCGAACAACTTCCAGCAAAATCCTCTCGATCGAGCATAATATCTACTCGATCGAGGAACACCAAAAATCCACTTCTCGATCGAACATAGTAGGAGTTCGATCGAGGACTCTTCACCATCAAAAAGGGCTCAATCGAGCAATTAAGCCAGCAAAGCTTTCGATCGAGTTAACTACCACTGAATCAGCCATAGGACGTTGATTTGCTTCCAAGACGTCTTCACGCATCCCAAGGCAGAGATATTTCCGCTCCAAATCTACTCATCTCCTATATGGACGCTTGGGAGACAATAAAAGGCTCAATTCCGCCCTCTTTGGTACATTCCTGCAAATAAGACAAAGCAAACCAAAGTATACGACTCGGGGGACATTTGTAGCATAATACTACGTAAAACACATAGAAATACGTGCAAATAAGGCTTAAAAAGACTATATGAAATGCACACATCACATGTACAACTGCGGAAGTGGTTATGGTGAGACCCCGACCCTATGAATGGTAGCATAGATGTTGTTTGCAAAGTTGTCTTCTATTTATTCTGTGAAACATTCATGTTATGCATTGTGATCTTGTTGTAATATTTATTTCAATTGTGATGTTACGAAGCGAATTTTGAAATATCATGTTGTGTCAGTAGTGTAACTAGGATAATTTGTCCTATGATGTCGTAATAATGGCCATAAGGCCAAGACTTGTTTACATTTGGTTTTTGGATATTGTGTTAGTCATCCTTTGACACTTGTTTGCATTTAGGTAGTAAAATAGACCGACTTTGCAGCAATTGCAAGTAAGGCACGGACTTGCCCAGGTGACACTCGGCCGAGTGTGCCATCTACTCGGCCGAGTGCCATCTGCTCGACTGAGTGGCCCATTCCACTCGATCGAGTGGTTTGCTTTGACTCTTGTTTTGTAAATATTCGACCGAATAGTAGTCGTATACCCTTACCTTATGACTAATAATAGTAGACTTGTGTTTGGATGAGCATGATTACCCTACATGGGCGTTATATTGTGAATTGTGTATGTTTGACCATACTACATGACATTTTGCTGTTTATAAGTAAGGTTAATGAAAATTGTTATGTGACACGAGTAATTTTATGACAAGAGGATGTGATAATCTTGCATGATACATGTTACTTGCCGCAATTTTATTTTATGATAACGAAGTCCATATCATGTGATGGGTGCAAATTGTGTGTCGCATAATGGTCGTTTGCATGATTGAGTGATTGTAATTCTCCTTATAAACGGGAGTGTCGATTATGGATAGAAACGGTGTGTGATCGTGTGATGGATTTGGCGCGGGTTATGCATGACATGGCGTATGCGGAAAATGGGAATGTTGAACATGACTGAGTCACATGACGAGCAATTTTGGCATGCCTTAATAGTTTCATGGAGTCCGCATGATTGGTGCTTTGATTTGCTTACATGTGAGTGTATGAGATGTGATGTAATATATATACGTAATAATGATTGTGTCATATCACGGGATGGATATATATATGTATATATATATATGTATATGTATATATATATATATATATATATATATATATATATATATGTATATATATATATATATATATATATATGTATATATATATATATATATATATATATATATATGTATATATATATATATATAAGGAGGATCTAGTGAGTCCACCAAAATTCCTTGAGTCCATAAGTCCTCTTTTAGGCCATTGAATAAGTGAGATGAAGGGCTGAGATTGAAGACAAAAAGTAAGGGATTAGTGAATAATTAAACTCACTCTTTCACTACCTTACGAATCCACACTAATCAAACACTAATCCACTATATATAATTTATTTTTCCACTCACTTCTCACTCATCTCACACAATATCATTCACCTTCTCTATTAAAAATCCAATTAAATCAAAATCCAAATAAATAAAACCCAATTCTCACACCCTCATCCTACACCACCCACCCGACACCACCACTCACTACCACCGTCTCTCACAACCCACCACCATATTCTCTTTCCGTCTCACCACAACGCGCCGCCTATCACCACGACCACACCACCGCACCTCCTCGCCATACAAACACCACAACATGCGCGCACATCCGCTTCTACCACCATCATCACCGCCTATCACCACGACCTTTCTATCAGCCCCACCACCTCCACACTTGCTGCCGCCCTCCTCCACCACCACCACAACATCCTCCTATTTTTCCAGATCTGACTCCCCACCAACACTGTCCCTCAACATGTTTTTTTTATAAAAAAAAAACGCAGATGTAATTGCATTTGTATGATGGTGTTTGTATGATGGTGGCCGGAAGTAGCTCGTTGTTGGTACAGTGGAGGTGGTGGTGTTGTTCCATCTCGTTTTACTTTTTTTTTTCCCTTTCTTTTATGTCGGCTGTTTTGTTATTGTTGTGTGTATGTAGTCGTCGTTATTGTTCTTTCATTTTTTTTAATATATTTTTCTTATATTTCATATTGTTTTGTTTTGTTTTTTCCTTTTTGTTTAAACACGGTTTGTGTTTTGTTTTTTCCTTTTTTTTTTCTTTCAAATCCCGTCTTATAAAAAATCGTCTTGTTATATATTTTTTATTAGATTTATGTTTCAGATTTGGTTTTGTTGGGTTCCTTTTTCATTTTTTTTTGGGTTTTTTAGTTCTTTTTCGAGATCCTTTTTTTTGCCAGATTTACACTCGTATTTATTTAAATTTACACTCATATTTTCATAAAGTTACACTCTCCATCAAAGTTACACTCATATTATGAAGTGTAAATGTGGTGTTTTCAGATCTGTGTTTTTAAAGTTACACTCGTATTTCTTTAAATTTACACTCGTAATTCTTTACATTTACACTCGTATTTCTTTACATTTACACTCGTATTTCTGTAAATTTACACTCGTATTTCTTTACATTTATACTTGTATTTTCACAATTTTACACTCGTATTTCCTTAAAATTACTTTAGTTTTATATTTTTTCAAATCTTTTTTTTGTTTTATATTTTTTCAAATTTCTTTTTGTTTTATATTGTTTAAGATTTACACTCGTATTTTCTCAGAGTTACACTTGTATTTTATTTTTTTGGTTTCAGATCTAGTTTTTTTCTTTATTTTTCAGGGTTTTTTTAATAGGTCACCTTTTTTATGAGGGTGGTTTGATGGTGGGGGACGGTGGTGGTGTTTGTCGGTGGCCGGACTACAATTACACTCATAAACGACCAAAGTTACACTCTTAAAGGACTAAAGGACCAAAGTTACACTCTTAAAGGACCAAAGTTACACTGAAAGGACCAAAATTATTTAAAACATTAAATTTACATTCGTAAAACATCAAATTTACACTCGTAACATGTTAAGATTATATAAATTTAAAATTTCCGTCATAAAAAAAATTAAAATTACACTGTTAAAATATTACATTTACACTCGTAAAATATCAAAGTTACAATCGTAAATTGTTAAAATTATATAAATTCAAAATTTCCGTCACAAAAAAATCAAAATTACACTCTTAAAATATTACATTTACACTCGTGAAATGTTGAAATTGTATAAATTTAATTTTTTGCATACGAAGCCGCCATAAAATCTGTCACCCAAAAAATCGAAGTTTCCGTCACAAAAAAAAATCAAAGTTACACTCATCAAACTCATACAACATTACATTTACACTCATAAAATCTGAAACTCAAAACTGATTAATTAAGGGCTAGAGAGAGAGAAAATTTAATAAGTGTATAGAAAATTGATTAGTGATAATTTTTTTATTTTCAATCTCAACCATCCATCTCAATCCAACCATCCACATTTTTTTCCTTTTCTTTTTAATAGTCCTTAATCAATTTCCTCTCCATCCATCTCAACCATCCATTGAGTCCATCCAATGGTCCTTAGAGGGACTTAGGGACTCAATGGAAGAGGTGGACTCATTATATATATATATATATATTGTTTTTATTTTTTTGAGTCCACCATATTTTTTGAGTATTTGACTCCTCTTCTCAGCCACATACTTTCAAAGTGTAACTTTGATGCTTGATGAGTGTAACTGTTGTCTTTTAGTGATTTGACTTTTGACTTTCAGATATTTATGAGTGTAACTTTGATGTTGTACGAGTGTAACTTTGACCTTTTAAGACGATTTTGTATATAAAAATTTGAAATTATACAATTTTAACATTTTACAAGTGTAACTTTGCTGCTTTACGAGTGTAACTTTGATATTTTAAGAGTGTAAATTTAGTCTTTTTGGGTCATTTTGTATATAAAAATTTGAAATTGTAATTTTAGCCAAGCTTATGTAATTTAGTGTAACTTTAGTCCTTTACGAGTGTAACTTTGGTCCTTTACAAGTGTAACTTTCGCACTTTACAAGTGTAACTTTTGGACTTTACAAGTGTAACTTTGGTCCTTTACAAGTGTAACTTTGGTCCTTTTATGAGCGTAACTTTAGTCCGACCACCGACAAACACCACCACCGTCATACACCACCACCGAATATGTTGGATGAATACGTTGGATGAATATGATCAATGAATTGGTTGGAAAAGATGAAGTAAGTAATTGCGTGAGAATATGAAATTCCTGTGGAGAACATGTTTATGTGATGGAAGTGGATTTTATAATGTTGTTATGTTAGTAACATGTGAATAGAGGATTTGATGTCGTATATTATGTTATTGTTTTTACGTAAAGTTATACAATAAAAGTATGTGGGTAGTACATGATTTATAAGTTGAATATTGTATGAGCATGATGGGTGCTATTGTTTGGCTTTATTAGATAGTAACATGTGGTTAGGGATACTGGTTTTACAAGCATCGAGTCGCTTTGTTTACTTTGTTGATGTTTAAGTTGTTTGGAAGGAAAAATCAAGTAGTTATGTTGTCCGATTATAAAGAAGTTGTCTTAAAACTGTTATAACTTGAGATGCATATATGGTATTGATGTGATTCCACTTGGAGGTGATAGCTTGTTCTCTTACGATTCTAACAATAGGTCACACGCCCAAGATGACCAAGAAACGAGTGAGATATGATCGTTTTACGAAAATTGGACAGTGTTGAGAACTGCGTAGGGTACTCGATCGAGTACCCCTTACTCGATCGAGTAGACCCCTCGGTACTCGATCGAGTACCCCGTATTCGATCGAGTAGCCCTGGCAATTTATTGTACGTGATTCTGATCTTCACCTACTCGATCGAGTAGGCCGTATTCGATCTAGTGACCTCTATATTGGTCTTATGCTTATCTTTTTGACCTCCCTGCATGTCATAATTATTTCAAAGATGTTCTTTTGCTTCTTTATGCATTGTTTTACATATGTGTTGGTCCTGATGCGTAAGTTACCCAATCTTATGATATAAGGACTGGCCCCTTATGGTGGCTATGAGTTTGGTGGGGAGGACATGAGTTATATGTGGTTGTGAGGGATAGTGGAAAAGGAAAGGGAAGATTAGTGAGTTTATCGAGGCAAGGAGCATGTTTTGTGAGATGTGGTGAGTGATATAATCGCGAGTTTGAGTAATGTAAAGGTAAGTGAATACGGGCAAGGGGTGATGTAAGTCTAAGGAACGTGAGAATGGAAAGATTGAAATGAGGGATGCGAATGATGGTAACTCAGGATGTTTAAGGATTTATGGAGGGAGATAGTTATAACTGGGTTGGTTAAGAATATATATAATGGAAGGTCGTTGTAAAGGGATGGAGAAGAATGGTATATAGTGAACTTAGATTGACTTATGCCGCGACGTGGATTTGTAGATAGTGATTGAGTTTGAGAATTTGGATTATTAAGAGGTGAGCCTAGTGTGTAATTCTTTGGGCAATTAATGGTATGAGGTGAATTTTTATTTTTCTAGGGATACGAAAGGAAGATACAACTAATTGAAAAGTAACTGTTGGTTGTGTGGACTTAATGGTGACAAGTGTGAGTGAGTAGCATGATGAGAGAGGATCGGTGCTAAGAAAGAATGAGAATATATTGATATGAATTAATAGAATTTGAGTTGTGGAGTAACGAGAAGGTAACCGGATAACTAAAGAGTTAGGTAGAAGAAGCAAGGAGATGAATTATTAATTGGTATTATTGAGTAAAAACGGGAAAGAAGGATGGAAGTAAGCTGGGAGAATGTTGACCAGAGTTAAGGAGCATAAAAGTAAGGAATCATGGAGATGTACGATAACATCATGAGAGAGTGTAAGTTAATGGTTATTTACGAATTTCAGGACAACATGTTAGCCATGAGTTTCGAGGAATTAAGGAAATTAAAAAGTTGGTAAAGTATTTGCACAAAATGAGATTTTGGTGGTGAGTTGGGTGACGATACAATTAAGGATAGAATTAGAATGAATGTTCAGGTAAATTTTGTTGACGGATTTGTTGTTTGATAATTGGGATGTTAACCGAAATAGAAATGAACTGTTATGTTTAGGAGTGAGTGAAAGAGATTTGTTATACGAAAGATGGTGGTATAGTGATGTTATGTAAAAATTCGGAAGTTTAGGAAAAAGAAAGTACAAATTGTGAGGAAATAGTGAGAGTTGTGAGGAAGTAGTGAGAATGGAACACCGAACTTTGAAAAGAGAGTACACATGAGAATTGAGGGAATAGTCGGAAATGGAAGAGTTTCGGAGACGAAGTTTATTTTAAGGGGGGAAGATTGTAATACTTCGTATTTAATAATAATAATAATAATAATAATAATAATAATAATAATAATAATAATAATAATAATAATAATAATAATAATAATAATAATAATAATAATAATTCCTGGGACATGGGGGGTGATTTGTGTGTCGATCTGACGGGGTCTTCCCCCTTGTCTCAGATTGGGTTGTCCGATTTTGTGCCAGGTCGGGTTGTTATTGATGTTGCTTAGCGAAAGTGTGCCAAGTACCGGGATTTGTGCATGACGGCTGATTAGGGTTTTCTACCCTTCTCTTTCTCTTCGTTGGGAGAGCTGGATACTGATGTTGTGGCTTTGCTCAAGCGGATCCAGAAATTCTCTGTTTCTCAGGATGCAGGGGCTCGCGCGGCCGCTTATATTTTTACTAGACTTAGCTTTGTTATCGCTAAGGGAGTGGGGGCCCAGATTGTATCTCGGCTGCCCACTAATTTCTTGTCAACTTTTTCTTGATTAATAAAAGTTTGTGGAATTTTTTTTTAAAAAAAAATTAATAATAATAATCATCATATACGATAATAATTAACTTGAGACGGTAGTAATTGTGACGGTTTCTAGAAACTTCCACCCACCTACCTTATATACTCCACCCTTATCCAACTATCACCCTTATCCCCTAAAAATCTCAACACAATCCTCACTCACCAAATTTTAGAGAGAAAAGAGAGAAAGAGAGAGAGAAAGGAAGAGAAAGTGGAGATTTCACCCTCCGCCTTGAGTTCGTAAGGTAAGACCGTCTTATACTAGTCTTTATATTATTTATTTTATACCATTGACCCGCATCGACCTTGACCCGTTTCTGACCGCCCTTGACCGTAGGTTTGACCATCGTTGACCACCCTAAATCTGAGTTTGACCGACTATATACATGGTTATAGCTGTTTTGTGCAACGGTCTTAAGACGGTATTTTGACCCACCATTCATGGCTGTTTTGGGCGGACCTTGAGTGGGTTGTATCGAGGGTAGTGAGGAGGAGCTAGTAGTGGTCTTGGGTGGTGGGTAGAGTAGCTGTAGGTGGCGGAATCGAGGGCCAAAAGGGGGTGGTACAGCCTGTTTTCTCGTCATTGTTGTGCTTGTTATTGCTAGTGTCGTTGGGGGTTGTTGGTGGTTGGCAATAGGGGCTGGTGTCATCTAATGGTGGGGGACACGGTGGGGATACTGGTGTGGTCAGTCATGGCCGGTGGTGGCCACGGTTGGTGGTTTGTGTGGTGACGTTGAAGGGTGTCGGGTGTGGGGTCATTGTTGTTGCCGTTTGTTGTTGTCGTGGATCACCATGGCCAGTGGTGGTGGTCCACGGTGGCAGTGGGTAGTGGATGGTGGTGGTGGCTTGAGCTTGAGTCGGGTTTTGGGTAATTGTGTAAGACGGGTATTTAATTAGTTATATGCGTATTTGTATACGTATTAGATTAGTACGTTTATACGTATTTGTATATGTCCTAGATTGGTATATTTATACGTATTTGTATTTGTATTATTATTGTATTTTAGGAAATGGGTTTTGTGAGACGGTTTTATGAGACGGGCATAGCTTGTGTGACGGTTTGCTTATACGGATTTGCTATTAGGCAGGTTTATCCTACTCAGTTTCATTGTTGCATTTATTTATAAAATGATTCTTTTATCATTCATTTGCATTGAATGAGTCGTATTTCATGTTGTTGGTCTTGACGACTCGACGAGTCGGGATATTCAGGAACTGGTATCCATGACATGTTTGGCATGTCATGGTGTATATGTTCTGTCATACATTTCATATTGTGACGGTTGTGATCGTATATGTTTGAGGATTCGTGTTGTTGTTGTTGTTGTTGTTGTTGTTGTTGTTGTTGTTGTTGTTTTGGAAATGTAAGACGGTTGGGAGACCGTCTTGCGCTTAAGTCGCCTCTTGGAGCTTCCCACTCCAAGAGGGATGTGCACATTAATGGCTTGAGTTACGGAGGGACTCGTGTGGTTGAGACATCGTCTGGCAGGGGATCCGGTTGGCTTCCGGACCCGGTACGTCTGGGCGTGGCCCGGTACCTGTTTGTGGTTATCGGTATGTCTGGGCGTGTCCAGGTACCAGTGTGGTTGTCGGTATGTCTGGGCGTGTCCCGGTACCGTGGATGAGGTTGCTTGACTGTGGTTCATTCATGTTATAGTAATGTTGTATGTTCACACACTCGAGTCGTGTCACACTTTATTTATTTAAATAAAACTGACGTTTGTTGTGTCTGTGTAATTGTCACCAATCTCTGGGGTGGCCTGTGTCGATCCATATGATATCCTTTGGTCATATGGGGAGCAGGTTAAGTACTCGTTGTTTGGATAGCATGCGGGAGACGGGACGAACTTGATGAGTCACGAGACGAGTCTAGTTGATTAGAAGAGTATAGTTGTCATGAGTTGTACTTTATTCCTTTGTTTATGTTTATGTAAATCATTAATACATTACATTAATAAAATTTTCTTTGATTGAAGTTTTGAAACACTACCTCGGGAAACCGAGATTGTAATGTTACACCCCCATACACCAAGTGCCTTACCAGGATCACCTAATGTATGCGAATGCTACCATCTCGGTTACTCAAGGCAATGTATATCAAATTGACCATAAAAGAACATACTTTAGATAAATAAGTACAACTGTTCTAAAACCAAACTACAACTAAAGTAACAAAAGTATTATGATAACACAGCGGAAGACTACTGTCAGACTCGTGGCGACTCCATCCCCAGCTAATCCCGTGCGCATCCATAGTATACCTGCTAGACAACTGCTCACCACCCCCGAATGGATCACCACAGTTTTTAAAACATTTAAACGGGGTCAGTTACTGTTTACGCAAAACACAATATATAAGATACAACACACACATTGCCCAAACTCCGTCACAACTCCACACACCTGACTACACACTAAAGTGTGTAGTCTTACCAGAATACCCATTGCAACAGATATTCCTCGCCGCCAGTGGGGGACCGCAGCCGTACCCATCTAAGCCCCGCTCATCTCATCCAAGCGATAACCCATGTTCATTAATGTGCACATCCCCTCTATGGCGGGTTCCATAGAGGGCAAATCAAGGCGTAAAGCCACTCCCACAAGTGACTCCACTCAGCCGAGGACGCACCTCGAGAACCACAGACAAACAATCACAACCAACTACAAAATCAACTATCACCAATTCCAAAATGATATAGACAAATGTTATTAATCAACAACCACCAACAATTAATCTACCAACCAACATACATGTAACCAATAACTGAGTAGGAAATCCTACCTGGAAAGACAAACACCAAGATCGCCACAATCAGCTAATCAAAACCGTTCTTCAACGCAATCACCTCCTATAATCACACAATCATACAATCACTATCTAATACACATAATACTCCCAAAATCCCCCAAAATACCCAATTAGGGTTTTAAATAAAATCAACGAAAAGGTATAAAAACTATAAAAGGATCTTACCCACGACACGACAAACTCAACGGCGTAAAGAACACGAGGATCCGACACCTTAAGCCTTTGGGATTTGATAGCAACGCGGCGAATAAATGCAACGTAACATGTTTTCTCTCTTGAAAGGTTTTTAGAAAAGATAAAAGTGATGAAGAAAGTGACGGAAGGCTTTAAATATGAATCACGCGTTACTAACAAAACCCGGCTAAAACAACCCGCAACACCAACTTACTCGATCGAGTAAGTAACTTACTCGATTGAGTGACCCTTACTCGATCGAGTCCCCAACTTACTCAATCGAGTACCCATCAGCAGAACACTGTTTCGTAAACAAAACTTACTTACTCGACAGAGTAAGCCTTACTCGATAGAGTACCCAAAAGCATAGAAAACCGTAGTATTACAGTCTTCCCTCCTTAAAACGAACTTCGTCCCCGAAGTTCAAACCCAACCTATAAAACATGAAATCTTAACACCAACTCCACCAACTATGCCTACCTCCACAGCATAGCTCACGATATAGTATCAACCACATTATAGTCTGTCGACACTAACTTCATACACTTCCAAATACCATCCACCAACACAGCTAGCTTCGTCTTACTAACATATTATCCACTAGAAAAATCCAATATCAAGACACTCATAAACACTTACTCGACAGGGGATGTTTGATGTGACTCATATTTACGCACATTTAGTCCCTTAACTAGCCTAGTTCCTATGCTTTTGAGTGTCTATTAGGGTCGTTTCTTGTCTTTAGCTTCCTATTATGCATATTCTATGAGGTTTGAGGTCCTTTGTAGAAGAGGAGTACTAACCTTACCCAAACGGAGTGAACATTACGCCAAATAAGACATCCAATAACGGTCAAATAATGCAATTGCCATTTTTAAATAGAAACACGGGACCGTTATTGCAACGACGGTTGTTAAATATATACCACGGTTGTACAAATAACACGCGACCGTTATATAACATCAAGAACCGTTATAAAATCCTTTAAGAAACCGTTGTTAAATCTTAGAACGGTTTCAAATTTGTTGTCGTAGTTTACTATTGACAACGTCTTATCGTTCCAAAACCGTTTTTTAATATTACTCCCTCCTATTCATCATTTTCTTCCCTATTTCCTTATTCGGATTATTCGGGTTTTCTTCCCTATTTCCTTTTTTGGGTTGATTTGTGTGATCCAAATTAAATTCCATGTGGAGTAGTGTGTTTTGTGTGGTCCAAAATCGGTTTCTTATTCCTTGTGCAAAAAGGAAAGGGGAAGAATATAGTGAATATGAGGGAGTATATATGATAACGGTTCAGTTCGTTATCTTATTTAATTGAATGTCAAAATTTAACAACGACTTTATTGCGTGCAAAACCGTTGTTATATTCATCTGTTGACAACGGTATGTAACCGTTATCTATTTATATTGATGAAATTTTGTCAACGGTTCTGCTTAAATAAACCGTTGTAAAAGTTTTGAACTCGGCAACGGTTATCGTTCGTTATCTTATATTTTTGGCGGTTTGAATGAGAGGGAAAATATGTCAACGGTTATTTATCTAAATAAAACCGTTGTCAAATAATTGTTTGCAACAGGTTATTTTTAACCGTTATTGTTTTTAATTTTTTTTTAAAAAATGATTTTAGCTTTTTCAAATTTCTTTGAAATGCTATATTTTCAAGCGAGCGTTTGTAGTCTTCTTCTTTGAAATGCTATTTTTCAAATTCTTCTTTGAAAAATAGCATACCAAAGAATTGTGTGCAAAGTGCAAAAATTCAGTCCTGTATCAAAATATTACACCTCGCAATCAATTAAACCCAGTTTAAAAACAGTACAAACAGGATGATCAACAGCCAAAACACAACTGCTATTGAGAAAACAAAAGAAACCAATACACAATGGATCTATAGATACACACTCGTACATAAAGCATGAGAAAACTATTGAGACTCCGCTAATGAAACAACATAATTGGCCCACATATTTCTCATCTGGTTGATGTCCTCTGGCGAATATTCTGGGGCTTTGTTGAGTATTAGTGGAAACTACAATTCAAAATATACATAATCAGAATAGATATAATACATGGAAGTATACAGAATTGAACTCAATTTACGTCTGAAATAGTTTTTAAATCACACTAACCCGTATCGGAATGGTAGATAGTTTTCTGTTGATAACCTCCCACATGGATGGCAAACGTAAGGCGCTTTGTTTGTCGTCTGGTGCTTTAGGAGACTACTATATAAATCACACACAAATCAGCTGAATTAGATAATCAACCTCTCGCATAAACATTAATTAAATGATACGAGTAATTATTAAGAATACACTTACTAATAGCGTGATAAAATTGGGAACAACGTCACTTTCATATTTCCCAAGTGGACATTATCTTTTTTTTGCTTCAAAAACACTAAATCATAAATATACACACATGCCATTATTATTTGCATATATATATGTCTCAAGTCATACAATAACAAATGACATTATTGAAGGTTGTAAACTTACTCAGTTATCATCCTTACACAACTGTCAGAGGGTTTCCCTTCGCGAGAGTCAATCCTGTACACTGTTTTTGTTTCCACTTAGATTGCCAGTAGCACCCAATGCTTCCTATTCAATTTGGTACATTGAACTGTTAGTTCATTTACACGCATTTAAGCATGTTAATAATAAATTTATAGAACCGTGATTCATTACAATAATCACGTACTATACATACATATTCTCATTGTAGGGGGCAAGCCATAGTTTTTTGGACGACATAAACCGACGAGCGATACTATTGATTTGTTCTTCGTATGAAATTCTGTGCGCAGAGAACGCCTTAGGACTCAAGAATCCGTAGGTGTGAATTGGGAACTTCCACTCAGCGATCTGATTATTCAGGTACCTATTACGCCACATGGAATGAAAAATGTTATTGTAATTGATAATTTTAACAAACATCATTATTCGTAAATAGAAATGACTAAATAGTTTTATTAATAAAACTTACTTCATCCAAATCAAAATGTGAACAACATCTAAATTGTCAAGGTCGACAAATTCCTTCAGTTGCTTTGGGTCCAGTACGGCTATATCAGCTGCGCCCATAATTTCCTCTTCAATGTTAATCATGACTACATCCCCTCTAGGTAATTGCTTTAGCTGCTGCCATGGCTTTGCTTAACTTCTGCAAATGTAAAGATTAAAGTACTTACGATGTGTTAATATTCGTACCCTAATATATTTAAAGAACAAGTAATAATTAACGTCTGCGTATAGGTACCTCGAGGATGACAACATTGATGAGGTTGTTAGGCCATTGCACATAAGAGCTTAGGGCTTCTTTCAAATAAGTTATCTCCTCGTTAGGAAATTGTACTTTTACTTCCCCATACTCGTCTTTATATAACTGGGACACTTCCACTTTACTGCAATTGTGACGAAGGGGTATACCATGAACCTTAACTTGTTGAAGCCGGTCGTAAGCGAACACGTATCCCCCGGCAACAACAACTTTCTGTTTCCCCTGTAAATAGAACAGACGACAAGCCACCTTCCAATCGCCCTTCACGACAGCTTTAATCAATTAGTACACATACATTCACTACCTTTAATAAATTTCATAAGTAAAAAACGTGTACTGAGATGAATAATTATAAACTAGCAGCTATTACCTTTTTCGGTGTAGAGAAGAACGTCTGATCATCAACTACCTCAATCTCTTCCTGTGTCATGGCCTTCCTGGCTTCCTCTTCCTCTTCAACTGCCTGATATCGATCCTCGGCTCCCACCTGAGTCTCCTTTGCCCTTTCCTTTTCCCTTGCCATGCCCTCCTCGGCTTCCTTCTGTACATTAACACTTCTCCATATAACACGTACTGATTTTCCAAATCCTATAACACATTGTATATATATATAAGACATAAATATTATTACCTCTTTTTCCTCCTTCTCATCCTTCTCCTTCCCCTCCTCCTCCTCCTCCTCCTCCTCCTCCTCCTCCTCCTCCTCCACCTCCTCCTCCTTCTATGCTTCCTTTATGACTTCTTGAACCATATCCAACTCTTTTTCTGATGGCTTTTCCCAAGTTTCCAACATTCTCATCATCAACCTGGCTATTTTATGTAGCTGTGTAGTAGAAATTAATGTCAGCATATATAGTTATAAATTATGTTGGTTCAAATACAGTATTTATAGATTACCTTATTGGAATCATCACCACATCGAGTAGTTTTCCCAAAATACTTGGTGATACCAACATGAGTCGATATCCCACTCACACGACCTGGATGCTCTGCTTTGCCGATTGCCCTAGCAAGAATGTCATCACGTCCTTCAGGCTTCCATTTTCCTTCCTGTACCTCCTTCTCACAGATCCTCTACATACACATAAAACCATTAAGCAACTCACATTATATAACTCCGACTACCAATGGTAGGAGTGACATATTTATTCAAACTTACAATTTTCTCTTTGATATCCTTATCATATTCAGTTTCCGTATTTCTATTCTTAGGAGTGTGACCTTCCACCCAAGCGTCGTGACGACTGAATTTTCCAAGCTTTGCCTACAATTCATTCATCACATTGATATCCTCTCAAAATATGTATGATTACTATGAACATATATAACATTCATCACCTAATAGTCTAATACTATAAGAATTATGTACTTACAAGTTTCTTCTTAATCAATCTATAACCACCCCGGGAGCCGTAAAAGACGGTCTTTTTCTTTGAAATGTTCGCCTTGTTCCTCTCACTCATAGCCTTCATTAAATAAATTGTATCAAGAAACGTAAGCATGACCAGACACTAAACTAAGTATACTTCTTTACTTATTATTATTAAGTTACCTTAAACTTGTCAGACTGCCTATAAGCGATATAGCTATCCCAATGGTCTTGACTGACATACGGATACTTCTTTGTTGGTGGGTTCTTGTTCATCTCCTCGGTTTCCTTGTTGAACAAGTGGTTCTCAGCAATCTTTAACTTCCAAGAACTGAGGGCTTCCCCTGTCTTTTTTTTAGGTACTTATCATACTTTTCGGGGACAACGTAAGCTAACTGCATATATGATGAGCATAGTTGGTACAAGTGTTTCGGCTAATACACATATCAAGTAGTAACTTAATTTCAGCAAAAACATTTATTATTGTATATACATACCTTTATTCTGTTTATTAGCATGGTGTTCCGTATTTTACTCAGTTCACTGATACGCGGCGTACCGAGAGGCACATACTGTCTTACACAACAACCAATCCAACTCGCAAAATACCCAGCATACTCACCATATGGTAGCCCCGCATCTTTATCCCATTGTAAAGGATTAGGTATCTTTGAATTTATTGCTTCTAGGGAAACCCTGTGGCGCATTCGACCCGCAGTGTGTTGCAAATTATTCTCATTACCTGAGTCGTCGCCTGACGCATTTCCATCGTTTCTTTTCCACTTTTGGACCATATCTAAAGCAGAAATTAATAAAAAAATAATAACAATGCATACTTATAAAAACAAACAAATCTACCGAGAGGAGGGTTTATTACTTCTTTAAAGAGGAGAATCCGAATTGATCTGGCGGCGGCAATGGAGATGATGACGATGACTGCGACGGCAATGGGGTAGGCTGGTGGTTGAGGGGAAGCTCAATGTTTGAGGATATTATGTGGGGGGGAGGGGAAGCTCAGAGTATATATGTGTGAATAATACAACACTTACAAGACCTTGTTTATTGGAAAGTAATAAACACGGTATAAGAAAAACTGTTGTATTTTGTTCCCAAACAGACAACGGTTTTGTGTGAAACCATAATTGATTAGCACTATCTACAACAGGTTAAAAATAATCGTTGTCTGTAATATTTTCATGTTGTTTGATTTTCCCGCCAAGAAATAAAGCATCATTTTTATATACATAACAACGGCCTGAACCGTTATAACTGTATACGTCCTGAACAACGGTTTGGGTATAACCGTTTTATTTTATATTTCATTGTGTTTGATTTTACCGCCAAGAAATAAAGCATCATTTGCTATATGCCAGCTAATTAAAATATGTTTCTTGCAAAATCTTGCTTATTTTCATTAATTTAAAGGATTAGAAGTTTACACATAAAGAGTACAAATTGCCACCATACATAATAAACTAGGTAAATAACAATTAGAAGAAGAAATTTGACAATTAACTTAAGCCATGCCTCATTATTTTTGAGTTCTACGATATCCATGGTTAACTTCTTGCATTCTTCTTTTGCCTTCAATATTTCGCTGTCATTTCCCCGCTTCGATTCTTCAAATTGATATAGTATACTTCTCACTTGAGTAGTCTCGATATCCATGCTCTTTTTCTCATTCACTAACCTGTTTATAACCTTCCTCTGCCACTCAGTCATTGGTTCATCAACCCACTTGAAGTAATTGAATCCACTCATTTTAGTCTCGGGATTATAGAATTTGCAAGTAAGAAACTTTCTTCCCGGATTTTGCAAAGTCCAAGAAGTCCGCAATGCTGCAGGAACTGAGCAATTACATTTCCCTGTTGAAATAGAGGAAGAAGAAGAGCTACCACTTGACATAATTTGAGTAATAAGCGAGAGAGAGAGAGAGAGAGAGAAATGAAGAAATAAAGAAAGAGAGAAGGTTATTTAAAATAATGTTATTCAGCAATTGCATAATTTAACACGGTTCTTATAAAAACCGTTGTAATTATCTTATTAATATCTTCCAATTTCCATTTATTTTTAGAGGTGTTTGTGATCTAACACGGTTTTTATGCACTACCGTAGTCATTATATTATATGTTATTGTTTCATTCATTTGTCTGTTCGCAAGTTATTTAAAATCTATGTTAATAAGCATTTGCATGTAATAAAGAGTAGAACAATATATTAAAACGAGCATATTATACAAAGGCGTAAAAAAAAACAGTACAACAAGGGGAAAAAAAGGAAACACAATAAAAAATAAAAAAAACCACAAAAACAAACAGCTAACTAATTAGTACATTAATCAAACACCCTAACACGAGTTTGACTAGGAGGTGGGTACTAAGGATAAACGTGATTATAAATCAAGCGTACTACATCGGCATTAAGACGGGGATCAAAATGAGGCACTTCTTCGTCTTCCCATGATTTCGGTACATTAATAAAATTGTACGGAATGAGCCTTCTCATCAGATGAGCGTCCTCAGCGGTGACAACCCATAAGTGAGGCCCAGCGTGAACATAACGATCCTTAGGGTCGTCGCTATAATAGTCACTTTTTCCCCTTTGATGGTCACGTGATGCATACCTTGCAGCGAGTTGTTTTGCTTGGCGAAAATCGTCAAGACCATCCCCTCGAAACACGATCAGAGCATATCCAAGAAACCCACGACCAGAAATCCAAGTCGGGTAGATTGCCCTAACATTTGAAAACCCATTCTCAATGAGGATGTCCCTCAATGGGTTAAGAGACTTAGAAGCTGGATTCCCAGCAGCATCGCGTATGACTGAGGGATTGTGAATTATGCACGTAATCGGGTTGATATAGCGGGTCACCGATTGCTGAGGAGGTGCGACTGCGGATGATGAAGACGACGACATTCTTTTAATTATGATATGTATGTATATGTAGATTATTTAAAAAGTGAAGTAGAAAGGTTAGTAATAATAAAGTGATTCTTATTGTTACTGGAAATGTGATGCTATTTATAGTATAATAAAGTTATAATTAATTGGATTAATTTCATCCATACGTTACATTAAAACTTGTATTAATTGTGCATGCATGCATGATGTGAATAATGGTCAAACAAACAATAATAATAGGGCATACATTGGTAAAACCACAAACTTTTTAGCTTTCACAGTGGATCTGTATTTACAACGGTTATAAGAAAAGCCGTTGTTTATTGGTGTAATATGACAACGGATTTACAATAACCGTTGTTGATATATGAAATATGATAACGGCTTAACAAAGAACCGTTATCATTTTGTGTTATACATACGGTCAAACAATCAATACTGCAATTTTGAATCGGAAAAAGTAAAAATTACAGGGCATGCATTAGTCAAATCACAAACACTAGAAAATCACAGATAATTAAACTATTTTTTTAAAAATGGGTTCTGTCCAACCGTTGTTGATATATGTAATATGATAACGGCTTAACATAGAACCGTTATTTATTTGTGTTATACATATGGTCAAACACGCAATACTGCAACTTTGAATAAGAAAAAGTAAAAATTACAAGGCATGCATTAGTCAAATCAATACTGTTGTGTTTTTTAGTCATTGGACAACGGTTTTTTGATAATCGTTTTGTTGCTACTAATTGGACAACGGTTTTTTGATAACCGTTGGGTTTTTACTCATTGGACAACGGTTTCTTGATAACCGTTGTAAGTTAATATGTTTAACACGGTAGAGTTGACCAATTCTTATTTAACTTGTACCGTTTCGAATACAACCAAAAGTCATTATAAGTAGAATTATAATTTTCACAATCTTTACTTGTACCGTTTGCACTTTCCAATTCTTAACTTGTTAAGTCCTCCATTAATTTTCCACATCGATTATGTCGTCAAGTTCATCAACTTATAGTGGTTCATATTATTCATCCGAGGATGATGATGATGATGATGAAGCATCATATGAACCTCTTGTAGGACCCCCAAGTAGATTTATGTACGCTAAACCCTTTACATGCATCAATCACAATCTCCCGTATACAGAGGACGGGCATGGAAAGGCTATACTCTCGTATAGCCTTGACTGGTTAATAGGTTTGATTCGGTTAGCCGGATTGAATTTGGTTTAAACTATCAACCCGGACAATGATGCACATCATGGCTTCGGGCGGTGCGCCCTCATCGAGTTTGGCGGGGGTGAGGAGCGGGAATGCTTTCGTCAGGCTCGCAAACTTGAGCGGGCATTCTATAACAATGACTCTTCGAGACTCTGGTTTGATCAGGATGAACAGCGGGTAGGCCCATATTATTGGGTTGCGAATGAATCTAACCGTCTCCTAGTACTTCTGATTCTGCACCGCCAAGGTCGCATTGCCGAGCAGGGGACAGTGCCGTTGCAATAGGAAAACGACTGTGTGGATTGGGCTGAAGGTGAAAGAGACATATATGGTGATATTGTCTCTGAATTACAGAGGATGGGGTAACAAAAAACATACTCCCTCCATTCAACTCCACACTACACATTTGCTTTTTCACGTTTGTCAACGCTTGTTTTACGCGATTTTTTTCTTTAGCTTGATATTTTAATGTACTCCTAAAAACCTAAGTCATTATAATAAAAGTTTGATATTTTCAGGTGATATTGTCTCTGAATTCCAGAGGATGGGGTAATAAAAAACATAACAAAAAACAATAATTAAACTTTAATTCAAACCACCACCATAATCCAAATACAACTTACAATGCCAGATAATAATTAAAGACTTAATTATTAGAATATGATGAAGTATTAGGATACTCATTATGAATTTCGGTATAGAGCAAGTCGTAGATCGGCCCTTCATTATCACCGGGAAGCGCAGGTGGAATGGCCTCTTTCTCCCATAACATAGGCACGGTGGCAAGATTGTGATGCTTCCTGCAATGTTTCAGCAGATGATGATCAAGATGGGTCACAACCCATAGATAAGGGCCTTGTTGTTTATCATCCGAATAGAAGTCCTCTTTCCCCGCATCTTCCCCCGCAAATCTAGCCCCTAATTTTCTTGCCTGACGAAAACTATCATGGCAGTTGGCTTCGTCAAACACGACAAAAGCAAAGCTCACAAAACCTTACTTGTTTGTAGACAGAGGGTAAACTTTTTTAACCGCGGTGAAACCAGAGTTATGAAGCATTTGCGTCAACCACCCAAAATTAGGGTTTAAACCCTTTCCATTCACACCATAATGAACCGGGAGATTATGGAGAATGCAAGTAAAAGGCTGTGTGTAACGAGAATGTGATTGTAGCTTCGATACACCAGCCATATTTTTTTAGAGAGAAATTTAGAAAGAAATTAAAGAGTAAATGTTTGATAATTTAGAATTTGTCCTAAAACATTATGAAGACATATTTATAAAATTATTTTGGTCAAATTGAATATTATTGGTCAAATTGAATATTTATTAAAGTTCAGTTTTGAATGCAGTAATCAAATTGAAAAATCTAATCAAATACTGACAACGGTTGAATTGAAAAACCGTTATCTCATAATAGAAAATAATAACGGTTACAAAAAATCCGTAGCTATAACATAACAACGGGTAACAAAAACCGTTGCTGGTGTTAATTTAGTAACGGTTTTCGAAATGCCGATATCTTAAACTGGTAACAGTTTTCTAACAACCGTTGATAAGAGTGATTCTATAACGAGTTTTTGGAAACCGTTAAAGTTTTTGACAACGGTTTGTTAAGAAGCCGTTGTAAAATTATAATAACAACGGTTTTTGAGGGAAACCGTTATTCCTATTAGCGCGGTCTAGGTTTCCGCCAATATTTGGAAAACGGTAATGTAAATGTCGTTATTAAATACATTAAACCGTTGTGATACGCTCGTTATTGATTGCTAGATTTGGCGTAGTGGAAACGGAGCTAAATTGGTAACATCCAACGACCAAGCATCGAAAAGGAAGCCAAGACTAAAGGCCGTAGTTCAATAAATCAAGTTTTAGGGTAATAAAGGACAACCCCCACGACCCAAGAATCAATCCCCACAAATTGTTGAGCAAGGATGACGAGAAGGAAGCCATTACAAGAAGAAATTGCTTGGAACCAAACAAATAGTTGCTTGTTGGGCTCTGAAACTATGATAGATAAAATGGCGTCAAAATATCAAGTGGTCTAGGCTTTTGAATCACTCCAATAGGAGTCCGGATGAGGAAATGACGTTCGTTTTACAATCCGAGCTCAAATAGACAAGTTGACCGATGATCCGAGCGTCCTGAGTTCAGGACGGGCGTCCCAGACTCAGGACGAGCGTCTCAGCCTAGGATCCGAGCGTCCCCAAGCCAGGACGAGCAGATTGTTAGTCAAAGAATAAGAGAAGAGCCCTTGTAGATACCCAGTATCTGCTGAGACTCTAACAAACACCTGATAATTATCGGACTATAACATGCTTTGAAATCGCGGCGTTTGATCGACAGTTCGTGTACAACTTTACGTCGGAAAACTTAAAATGATTTCGAAAATAAAACATTTCAAAACTTTTCAAAAGTACCTGAAGTGTTTAATGCACGACGACGGGGTCGCAATGACACTAACTAGAGTCAAAACCGACACCGGACCAAAAACCGACTCAAAATTCAAATCCCGACTCCAACAACGAGTCAAACCGAAAACACAAAAAAAAAAAAACCATTCAAAACCTTCTATACTAAGATTTCCCGGATTCATGAATGGTCAAGCACCAAACATGTGACTACAAATCCTAGGATAGAACAAATCATGATTGCATTTGTGTGAAAGTGACATGACAACTCGAAGACCCGTGACATGGCTCGCGCCTCTTTGAGTAGCCCACGTGGCCACCTCGTTCAAAACTCAGACAACCACTCATTTTCCTATAAATACCCCTCAAATGCCCCCATTTGAGAACTTACGCGAGTGTCCGCCCCCTCTTTCTCCCTTAAAATTCTAGACTCGACTTCCTAAGTCACAATCCGACGCGTAGTTACGACCTACCGATCGTAAATACAAGCCTTACACATTGTTTGGTACCGTCATCGTGCATTAAATCACTTGACCGACCACTTCGACCACTACACCATCACTAATCTTAACAAAACACTCTTTTTACTTACTAAAACGGTTTTAAACCGAGTCTTTTCCGACCAAACGAGTTGTTACACTTACGTCGGTTTCTCGCCATAACCAAGCATGTAAGTATGAGGGTGTAAAAATCCTTCTTTTATCATGTTTTTACTTGTTTCATGACTATAACATGCTAAATCATGCATAACACGATCCAAAACATAAGGTAGACGAGCCAAAACCGAGTTCTGGCCTGAGACAGAAGCCCCTTGTTATGCACAGAGGCTCGCGCCTAAAAGGGGGTGTCCAGGTCAGACTCAACCGTGTTTGTTCTCGTCTTTCCTCTTTAATATATTTTCATATTTGAAATCGGTTTTTACCATTTCAAATATTTTCAAACCCTTTTATTTATTATTACAAGTTTTTAACCATAAAATATTTTTCACCCTTGGTTCCTAATACCATGACGGTTTAATCCGTGTTTTGGTGATAATATTTGGTTAATTACATTTAAAAGGTATTTTAAAGCCTTTTATTTCATTTCTTTACATTTTGGGAGGTATTTTAAAGCCTTTCATCATTTCTTTACTGTAATACCCCGAAAAAAAATATATATTATTTTATTAAATGACTAAGATGACATATTTTTCTATTGTCCGCTAATACGGAAATATAATTAATATCGGATAGACGGGTGTATGAGAGACCGGAACGGATCAACTTGACTGAGTCCATGTGCCTTTCTCTAAGGGCATATGATTCATGCTATTCATTTTGTGATATGCCTACGTGCACCACAAATGGAAAGCCATGACAAATTAGATTTGTGAGTCATGTTTTCTATTCCTTAATGGTTAAGGAATTCATTCCTATAAATAGGAGACTTGGCCGTGAGTTTTAAGCATGGAAACGAGGAAAATCGGAAAGAGTTTCAATTATGTCTTACTCTCATACATACGCTAAAGTGAGAAATGTTTATAGTATTTTGTATAAATACAATTACTGCTCTGTATATAAGAATAAGGTATGATTTCGGGACCCTTCGTCGATATAAATAATTGTTTTTGTTTGAAATAAGAGATTAGAAATAATTGGTTATATTAGTTTTATTGTTAATTTCATCTTATAATTGTTATACTGCTCAATTGTTATATTAATTACCGTCTTATCAATGTATGCTGTGGCAATAGTGCTGTCATTATAATGTACTATTGGCCAATTGTAGCATTTGGGATACGATTATTGGATAGAGACGACATTATTCTGTTCTGTGTACATGGAAGAAGGGGATGGGGGAGTATGACCCATATGATGGAATGAGGGGAGGGGAAAGTATGACCCCAAATGAATGATAATTATGTTATCCAAGCAATGGCCAAGATGGGTCTCGGCCCGGATTTCTTATCTTATGTACATGGAGGTGGGCTTGGCCCGGAGGAGTTTCGGCTCCGTAATGTCTCTCTTTTTAATATTGGTAGACCAGTATAAGAGTAAAATGAAATGTTCCATATTGAAATGACAGGTTCTGCATGTCTATTTTATGATTCAATTGCACCCATGTGACCTATCACACAACCTTGTGAGACATTATTAAAATATTAAATTGAGGAAAGTAGGGCCCGGTGGAGGGAATTGGAGTCATACTCAGCCTGTGGTTGGCCGATTCCGTTACTTTCACTCTTTTTCAGGTACAGGGAAGGTCAAGTGTGAGTATTCCATGTACAAGATAAGACTTATATGATGTATAGTTTATAATTATAGAGTTTTAGTTTTACTTTTAGAAGTGTATTTATTTTATTTTATTGTAAGCCTTGTATTCTCCAAAGGGGAATACGGCGGTGACGCCTTTTAATTCGCTGCTATTTATTGTTAATAAAAAGAGCCATTTTGAGTCGCTGTCGCTTTTCGGGCGTAATGTGAGAATGGTATCGAGCGGCCCCGCAACCGCGTGGTGAGCCTTCGGCCGCACGTCTAGCGGGAAAAAGATCCGTGGGGCTAGTTTATAAAACTCGTGTGAGACTAAAATAGAAACCGACTAATAGAGAGTGGGGTAGATATAAAGTGTCTCGGATTAGTTGTTTAAGTCACTTGTTTATTAATTGGTACATTGTTTTAATGATATATAATTTTGATGTTTTATTCGTTTGTTCGTGTTCTTGCATCGCATATAGTTGCCAGTCTCATAATATGGGGTACCCCATACTATATAGGCATATTTATCGGGGTGAGATAGTCAAGTTTCGGGACATTCAACCTTTATGATTTCTACTCTTTTTCTTCCTTCATTACAAATTGTTGTTCCCATTTGAAATTTTATACTTGAATTGTTTCACATATTAAAAAAAATATTTTACTAGTTCAAGCTAGTCCTTGGTGTATTTTCAAAGCATTTTATTGTATATTCAAAAAAAAATTGCTTTATTAAGATTTTGAAAATAAAATTTTTAATTTTTGTTTTCTTTGACTTTATGCGGTTGGTGAGATGTTATGACTTATTATTAGAGGCATCTAATAACCGGTTCAATGCTAAGTAATGCATGAATTGACTTTGTCTTTGAATTGGATTACTCGAATTTTTGTTCGCGGCGGGAATTCGTGCATTCCACTATATAAGACATACGCTTTTTAATCATTTTATAAATATGATTGAAAGACTTTTGTTATATTCTAATAACTTTTTAAAGTTTTGAGAAGACGAAGTTTTTAACTTTTCAATTTTCTATTTCAAGTTTCGGGACGAAACTTATTGTAAGGAGGGTAGAATGTAATACCCCGAAAAAAAAATATATTATTTTATTAAATGACTAAGATGACATATTTTTCTATTGTCCGCTAATACGGAAATATAATTAATATCGGATAGACGGGTGTATGAGAGACCGGAACGGATCAACTTGACTGAGTCCATGTGCCTTTCTCTAAGGGCATATGATTCATGCTATTCATTTTGTGATATGCCTACGTGCACCACAAATGGAAAGCCATGACAAATTAGATTTGTGAGTCATGTTTTCTATTCCTTAATGGTTAAGGAATTCATTCCTATAAATAGGAGACTTGGCCGTGAGTTTTAAGCATGGAAACGAGGAAAATCGGAAAGAGTTTCAATTCCGTCTTACTCTCATACATACGCTAAAGTGAGAAATGTTTATAGTATTTTGTATAAATACAATTACTGCTCTGTATATAAGAATAAGGTATGATTTCGGGACCCTTCGTCGATATAAATAATTGTTTACGTTTGAAATAAGAGATTAGAAATAATTGGTTATATTAGTTTTATTGTTAATTTCATCTTATAATTGTTATACTGCTCAATTGTTATATTAATTACCGTCTTATCAATGTATGCTGTGGCAATAGTGCTGTCATTATAATGTACTATTGGCCAATTGTAGCATTTGGGATACGATTATTGGATAGAGACGACATTATTCTGTTCTGTGTACATGGAAGAAGGGGATGGGGGAGTATGACCCATATGATGGAATGAGGGGAGGGGAAAGTATGACCCCAAATGAATGATAATTATGTTATCCGGCAATGGCCAAGATGGGTCTCAGGCCCGGATTTCTTATCTTATGTACATGGAGGTGGGCTTGGCCCGGAGGAGTTTCGGCTCCGTAATGTCTCTCTTTTTAATATTGGTAGACCAGTATAAGAGTAAAATGAAATGTTCCATATTGAAATGACAGGTTCTGCATGTCTATTTTATGATTCAATTGCACCCATGTGACCTATCACACAACCTTGTGAGACATTATTAAAATATTAAATTGAGGAAAGTAGGGCCCGGTGGAGGGAATTGGAGTCATACTCAGCCTGTGGTTGGCCGATTCCGTTACTTTCACTCTTTTTCAGGTACAGGGAAGGTCAAGTGTGAGTATTCCATGTACAAGATAAGACTTATATGATGTATAGTTTATAATTATAGAGTTTTAGTTTTACTTTTAGAAGTGTATTTATTTTATTTTATTGTAAGCCTTGTATTCTCCAAAGGGGAATACGGCGGTGACGCCCTTTTAATTCCGCTGCTATTTATTGTTAATAAAAAGAGCCATTTTGAGCTGCCTGTCTGCTTTTCGGGGCGTTACAGAATGGTATCAGAGCGGCCCTGCAACCGCGTGGTGAGCCTTCGGCCGCACGTCTAGCGGGAAAAAGATCCGTGGGGCTAGTTTATAAAACTCGTAACAGACTAAAATAGAAACCGACTAATAGAGAGTGGGGTAGATATAAAGTGTCTCGGATTAGTTGTTTAAGTCACTTGTTTATTAATTGGTACATTGTTTTAATGATATATAATTTTGATGTTTTATTCGTTTGTTCGTGTTCTTGCATCGCATATAGTTGCCAGTCTCATAATATGGGGTACCCCATACTATATAGGCATATTTATCGGGGTGAGATAGTCAAGTTTCGGGACATTCAACCTTTATGATTTCTACTCTTTTTCTTCCTTCATTACAAATTGTTGTTCCCATTTGAAATTTTATACTTGAATTGTTTCACATATTAAAAAAAATATTTTACTAGTTCAAGCTAGTCCTTGGTGTATTTTCAAAGCATTTTATTGTATATTCAAAAAAAAATTGCTTTATTAAGATTTTGAAAATAAAATTTTTAATTTTTGTTTTTTTTGACTTTATGCGGTTGGTGAGATGTTATGACTTATTATTAGAGGCATCTAATAACCGGTTCAATGCTAAGTAATGCATGAATTGACTTTGTCTTTGAATTGGATTACTCGAATTTTTGTTCGCGGCGGGAATTCGTGCATTCCACTATATAAGACATACGCTTTTTAATCATTTTATAAATATGATTGAAAGACTTTTGTTATATTCTAATAACTTTTTAAAGTTTTGAGAAGACGAAGTTTTTAACTTTTCAATTTTCTATTTCAAGTTTCGGGACGAAACTTATTGTAAGGAGGGTAGAATGTAATACCCAAAAAAAAAAAATATATTATTTTATTAAATGACTAAGATGACATATTTTTCTATTGTCCGCTAATACGGAAATATAATTAATATCGGATAGACGGGTGTATGAGAGACCGGAACGGATCAACTTGACTGAGTCCATGTGCCTTTCTCTAAGGGCATATGATTCATGCTATTCATTTTGTGATATGCCTACGTGCACCACAAATGGAAAGCCATGACAAATTAGATTTGTGAGTCATGTTTTCTATTTCTTAATGGTTAAGGAATTCATTCCTATAAATAGGAGACTTGGCCGTGAGTTTTAAGCATGGAAACGAGGAAAATCGGAAAGAGTTTCAATTCCGTCTTACTCTCATACATACGCTAAAGTGAGAAATGTTTATAGTATTTTATATAAATACAATTAGTGCTCCGTATATAAGAATAAGGTATGATTTCGGGACCCTTCGTCGATATAAATAATTGTTTACGTTTGAAATAAGAGATTAGAAATAATTGGTTATATTAGTTTTATTGTTAATTTCATCTTATAATTGTTATACTGCTCAAATGTTATATTAATTACCGTCTTATCAATGTATGCTGTGGTAATAGTGCTGTCATTATAATGTACTATTGGCCAATTGTAGCATTTGGGATACGATTATTGGATAGAGACGACATTATTCTGTCCTGTGTACATGGAAGAAAGGGATGGGGGAGTATGACCCATATGATGGAATGAGGGGAGGGGAAAGTATGACCCCATATGAATGATAATTATGTTATCCGGTAATGGCCAAGATGGGTCTCAGGCCCGGATTTCTTATCTTATGTACATGGAGGTGGGCTTGGCCCGGAGGAGTTTCGGCTCCGTAATGTCTCTCTTTTTAATATTGGTAGACCAGTATAAGAGTAAAATGAAATGTTCCATGTTGAAATGACAGGTTGTGCATGTCTATTTTATGATTCAATTGCACTCATGTGACCTATCACACAACCTTGTGAGACATTATTAAAATATTAAATTGAGGAAAGTAGGGCCCGGTGGAGGGAATTGGAGTCATACTCAGCATGTGGTTGGCCGATTCCGTTACTTTCACTCTTTTTCAGGTACAGGAAAGGTCAAGTGTGAGTATTCCATGTACAAGATAAGACCTATATGATGTATAGTTTATAATTATAGAGTTTTAGTTTTACTTTTAGAAGTGTATTTATTTTATTTTATTGTAAGCCTTGTATTCTCCAAAGGGGAATACGACGGTGACGCCCTTGTAATTCCGCTGCTGTTTATTGTTAATAAAAAGAGCCATTTTGAGCTGCCTGTCTGCTTTTCGGGGCGTTACATTTACATTTTCAAAATAAATGTGTTAGTCACCAACACAAAGTCATCCTTGGTTCTACATACCATGTCTGATTTTAACCCGAGTAGGATGATGAGTATGGACTAATTATATTCAAATGAACTTAAAACAATTAGTTCATAATTATTTTCAAAACTATTCATGTCAAGCTTGTCAAGTCGAACCCGACATCGAATATCATCAAAATAATGATGATTATTCAAGTCCCGTTCTTCGAATCAACATAAATACGGTCTAAACGACCCTTTCAAACCAAAACGGGTTCAAAAACCCACTTTCCAAAACGTTTTATAAACGTTTTTCAAATGGTCTTAACGCGTCTTAAACCGTTGACTGACCCGCGCCTAAACATGCCATTTGTTTTCTATTTTCAAAACCAGGGGAGACCCCCTTACATCGCCAATAGGCTCGCGCCTATTCTGGCTGCCTGATGCAGGGTCTGTCCTCTTCCAGCATTAGTCTAGGACAATCCCGACTCCGGCTAACCCGGATATAGGACGGATCAGATGACTAATTTGCTCATTCAAAAATCATATTTGCAAAATGCCTTACTAAGACAAATGGATCACGTTGTGCACCATAAACCTAATACGGTAAATGGATGTTTAATTTCCGTCTTGCATGCAAATCAATCATAAATCCAACTCGACATATTATACTTGATACTTGGATTAAATCCACCGACTTAGAAAGCTCTCACATGTTAGGTTTAAATTATTGGATGCGCATTCATGCATTTAAACCGTTTTATCAACTTTTGCATTCAACCAACCAAGATTGATTAGTAGAGGCCGCTACCGCGGGCGGGATTGGGTGTCTGATTAAAGGGCTTCCCAATACGTACCTTCACCTCTTACTCAGAAACTTTGGATAGTGGATGACCTTATCCAGGGCGTACGAGAGTCATTCTAGAGATAAGATGCTAAAGAGGGACGATTCCTTATCTTTAGTACCTATGTCATACACTGCTTTGTGCTTCGTTTGACCGAGGTATAAAGTGGATTCGAACGGGTTACAATCATCCCACAAATGCTGGGTGGTGACTCCGAACATCTTTAATCGTTTCGAGACCTTTACCGAGACGAAACCGACCGATCTAAAACGATCCGGTCGAAAGCATTTTTACGCCGCCGAGCGTGGCTTTCAAAAGACCGCTCCATGTCCACAAATTGGCTTGGCGTGCAGGTGGCCCGTGACCGTAGATCGGTAGGTGGCCCAAATCCACAGACCGGCCTGTGGCCCATGTCCACAGATTGGCGACTCCGCTAGGGAAAACTAGGACACTTGTTTCTTTGTGATCCCTAGATGGTGAGACTCGAACGAGGTCTTGGTAGGAATGCATTAATTGATATTACAGTCACGGTCGGGTTCCTCGTCCGGGCCCACAACCTAACCCTTTTCGACCAATTGGCTCGTCTCGTCGGCGTGAGTTTTCTCATCCCCGCGTTTCGAATCCCGATTGAGTCAAGCATACCATTGACGTTACACATTTCTGTTTCGTGAAAGAGCTTTCATCACTTTCGAGCACGAGGCTAGGGCACTCTCCTTACACATTTTGTTTGGATTGGTATCCCTCTCGCAAATCGGGGTTTCATTGCTGGGTGTGTAACCCACCCTTTTAAGCCAAAACCCGTGTCAGCATTATGCATAATATAATGGAAATGTGAGTGCTTATGTGCTACTTGATCATAAGTCCTTCCGTGTCATTTTCAAACTTTCAAAAACACCTTTTTGCGCCGTTATAATGGCCGTTTCAAACCTCGGTCTTTTGCCAACCGTTGCATGTCTTTCTAGGCCGTCGTAATGACGATTTTCAAACCCGGTTTTTATAACCATTTCAACACGCCTTTCTAGGCCGTCGTAATGACGATTTTTAAACCCGGTTTTTATAACCATTTCAGCACCCCTTTCTAGGCCGTCGTAATTACGATTTTCAAACCCGGTTTTTATAACCATTTCAGCACGCCTTTCTAGGCCGTCGTAATGACGATTTTTAAACCCGGTTTTTATAACCATTTCAACACGCCTTTCTAGGCCGTCGTAATGACGATTTTCAAACTCAGTTTTCTACAACCATTTCAAATCACCTTTTCATGCCGTTATAATCGCTGCGTCTAGACACGGATTTTAACCCGTTTCGCGCCGACAATGGCTCTTTCAAAACCCGAGAAAAGCACACACCCTTTTTCTCGAGACACTTTCGAGATCCCGAGGACCATGCACCGTCCTCGAGACCTCCTCAAACATTTCAAACTCGATTTTCAAAACATACAATTTTGAATTTCAAAGAACCGTCTTGGAAAACAGTGCATTGTTTTCCGAACCAATTCAAACTCAAAACCGTCGTTTGCAAATAAACTTAAGACAACCCTTTCAACTGACCGACTTGCGGAGATCTCTATCTTCGGAAGCTGTCCATAAAGCGGCAAATGAATCTTTTTGAAAATTTCTATTTTCGAAAACTTCAGTCCACCACTCGAATTCCGCCTCGTGTCTATCGAGTCGAAGCAAACGTACTTATGGGTCTTTAATTATGAGTCGTCTCACCACGAGACTTGTCCAATGGCGTCACGCCGTTACATTGGACTCATGTTAAAAGTTCGGTCAACACCGTCACGTCATAAATCGAGTCAGCACCGGGGAACCACACACGGTCACCCTCGTCTTGTTGAGTCTGCTCTTTGTCTCGTCCTTCGTGTTGTCTGCGTTCAGTCTTTGAGCCGTGTCGGATCGAGTTGTAATGTGAGTCGTTTTTCTGCCTCAGAGCCATGGCCCCGTCTTCGACTTCGTCCAACAACAACAATGATAACAACAGAGATGTCAACTGCTCAGCTAGCCAGCCTACTCACTGCTCTTAAGGTCACCCTGGATCGTGTCGAGACCCGTATCGACACCCTGGAAAACAAGGAAGCTGGAGAATATAACACTCCGCCTTTGACTGAAACCGAGAAGAGGCTCAAGCTCTTGGAAGAACAACTCCTAGCCCGGGGTAACAATATCCATCTTGAGAACAACTAAAGGTTTGAACCTGTTGGGGATCAACTACCCGATAACTTTACCCTGACTGATGTGCCCAAGTTCAAGGGAGTGGAGGATCCACTCAATCATATCCAAGCCTTCAAAGACTACATGGCCATAAAAGGGGTTAAACAGGAGCTTTTCACCCGGATCTTTCCATCCTCTTTGGAACCGATCCCTCGCCAATGGTACTACTCCCTTGATCCGAAGAACCTCACTACCTGGGATGAGGTCGCAGTTGAATTTGCCAAGCAATATGCCAACAATGTTGAAATCCAAGCCAATACCCGTACTCTTGAGGTCCTAACCCAGAATGACAAGGAGGGATTCACCGAGTTCTTAACCCGTTGGAGGAGGGTAAGTACTCAGCTGGTCAGCAAGCCGAGTGAGTCAACCTTGGTAGAAAAATTCGTCAATAATCTCCGCCCAGTGTATGCCAACTTACTGAGGTACCAAAACATCAAGACCTTCCAGGATCTACAAATCCTCGGGACACGCATTGAAGACGACCTCCGAAAAGGTGTCTTAGCCAAAACCACCGGTAGAGGCTACCAGGGATCCACATCAACCGGATCTCGCCCTTATGGCCAGATAAACAAGATTGATGAGGTCAACCTCGTTGAACCAACCGCTAAGAGAACTGAGCGCCCCCAGAGAGTGTTCACTAATATAGGGTCAACTTATGCAAGCGCCTTGAAAAGGCTCATGGACCAAGGGAAGTTACAACCAATCGGACCCACCCCGGATCCGACCGATGCTAAGAAATCCCGCTTCTGGAACCCTAATGCCTATTGTCAGTACCATCAAGGGAAAGGGAATGACACAGAAACCTGCTTCAAACTCAAGCACATCATCCAAGACATGATTGAGAAAGGGGAATTACCTTTACCCTCGCCGACTAAGCCAAACAACAAAACAAACCCTCTGGGAATCCACGCTATCTCCAACGATGAGCCAACTCCGGACTGCTCACTCCTCATCCTGCCAGTTGATGACGAGGTGAATGCCTTGGAGAAATATCCCTCGGATAGGGTATTTGTGTTCAGTGCCGCCACTATGCTCTCCATGTTCCAACAGGTTGAGGAAGCCATAGCCAGTCTCTCCGAAAGGATCACCCGACTTGACGATGCCTACCGTCGACTTATCTTCAATCCTCCACCACCACGCCCGAGGGAGAGTCCCCCGAACACCCAAAACTACCCTCACCAAGATGGATTGCTCCTGCGACCATTTTGGCATGCACCTCACGATAATCACCCTCATAATAATCAGCCTCACAATAACTACCCTCACAAGAATCACCCCCACAAAAATGTCCCTCACAAAAACTGCCCACCGAGGAATACCCCTCCAAGGTACCCTCGGATTTTGAAAATTAATGGCATCTTGAGAGATGATGTTGAGGATGTCTATATCATCCCAGGGAAGCAGGCGAAGGAGATCGGTCACCTTAACCGGTCCGGACGCCCCTATAAGAACCCGAACAATCCAACGGTCGTTCCAACAACGAATGACCAAGCTGTCCCAGACATGGACACTCAACCAAAGGCTCCCGAGAATTCAATCCTCAAACAGCTTCAGAAGGCAAAAGCCGAAATCTCAATTTGGCAACTGATCGCGACATCCTTTGAGCATCGGCAGGCTTTGCTACAAGCCTTGGGAAAATTAACTGTGCCCTCCACCTCTTCCGCTGAAGAAATAGTGGCACACATGACAAGGGACGCCCCTGACTTGAACAACCTGTCGTCTTCTCTGACGAGGATATCCCTCCCTTCGGAGCCAATCATAATCTTGCCCTGTACATTACCGTACAATGCCTCAAGAAGAATGTACCCATGGTCCTTGTGGATGACGGGTCCACAGTTAATGTCATTCCCCTCAAGACGGCTCACAAACTGGGTATTAAGGAAGCTGATTTGGTCCCGACAAATCAAGGAGTACGCGCTTATGACGGCACTCGTCGCAAGGTCGCAGGGCTTATCACTCTAACTGTCGCAACCGGACCCTTTGGAAAGGCAAACCGGTTTGGGGTGGTCGACATCGACGCCTCCTTCAATATGCTCCTGGGACGTCCCTGGATTCACGCCGTCAAGGCAGTTACCTCAACTCTCCACCAGAAAATCAGGGTCCACTTTAACGGGAAAACGATCACAATTCCTGCTTCCCTGATCAAAGCCGTCATGAGAAAGAGAATAGCCTCCCAAGCCATTGAGGAGGATGATAATGAAATGTGGGGATTCCAAGCTGTAAAGGCCATAACTGACGAATCAAAACCCTTTGATTGTGACCCGTTTGCCAACCACACAATCAACCGCATTCTGATGCGCCAGGGTTACGTCCCGGGTCTACCCCTCAATCCACTGAAGAGCACCTTACCTCCCTTAAAACAGACTAAGGTCCCCAACATTCCCTTCGGACTGGGCTATGACCTACCGATGAAGATATCCAGGAGATGAACCTCCTAGTTCGGAAGCGCAAGAAGTACGGAGTTATCCTCCGTCCCTATCATCTGACCCTCAATGGATACTTTGTCCCCGAGGGAGAGTCCGAGCTCTACCATGGCTTTCCGGAGCCGATCTATGACTTTGTGGCCAAGGCCAAGTACCCGGGTGTAGAAGTCTTCCAGGACTCCTACTTCATCCCCGACAACATCGAAGCTGCATCAACTGAGTCTAAGCCGTCCTCATGCCTCGACGGACAAGCTGTCACTCTCCTCTTTGTAGAGGATAACATCAAGTACCTCGACTATGAGGACATCATCAACATCGCCCTGAAGGACAACAATTTTGACCGACCGCCTTGATCTCCGATACTGACCTGGAGAAAGCTACACAAGGCTGGAGGAAGACCGTCAAGTGGACTGATCGCCAAGGCCGCATTCTCAAGATCACAACCGGAGAAGGCCCTATGTTCAAAGAGGGAAGTGAAGAAGAATCTGAGTCTGAGTCAGAGTCAGAGTCTGTCATAGCTCCTAACACTTCTGATGTCCCAGTCAAGGTCCTATTCCCGCTGTTTTATCACAAACTCGTGGCTGATTCAGAGGCTGAGTTTACTAGGGCACCCCCACTCCCATGAAAGGTGACAACCTTGAGCCTGTTCCAGGGGCCACTGATGTGACCATAATTTGAGCATAATTAGTTTTCGAGTTAGCCTTTTTCCCATGCTTTTTAGTGCATATTTGGGTCATTTATTGTCTTTAGTCCTTTGTTTTGCATATTCTTTGAGGTTTTGTTTCCTTGGTAGGAAAGGAGTGCAAACCTTGCATTTTCATGGCAAAATAGAGCTAAATTGATTGAATTCAATGACCAAGCATCAAAGAGAAGACAAGACTAGAAGGCCTTTGTACATACTATAGTAGATGGGCAATGATGAGAAAAGATCCTTGCATCTCTGAGGAAATCCTCAAGGATTTTATGAAAAGAAAGGAAGAAAGGAAGAAGCTGTAAGACAATCCGAGCGGATTGTCCACAAGCCGCCCGTCCAAGATAGGCAATCCGAGCGTCTTCCTCAGCTGGACGCTCGGCCAAATCCACCACAATCCGCCCGTCCACCCCAAGAATCCGCTCGGCCATAACCTCCACAATCCGCCCGTCCCGTGCCCTGGACGCTCGGATTGTGTGACAGCTATTTCGTCTTTTACATGTTTTATGAAGGATGTGCATATTTTTCCAAAGACCGGCGAAAAGGAGACCGGAGTCTCTCTCGAGACCGGCGATTCCTCAAGGACTTAATCGTCATTTAAGCCCTTAGTAAACCCTAATTTATGTAACTAATCCCCACTATAAATACCCCATTAGTCTAATTAGATTAGCATGTTCTTCTTAGCAATCTTTAGTGTAGTTAATATCAATCAAATCTCTCTTTAATCTTGTAATCAACTTTTAATCAAGTCTTAATACAAATTTCATTTCCTTAATCACGGGCTTTAAGCAAAGAGATGAAGAATCTTTGTATGAAGCTTGGGAGCGATTCAAGGGAATTTGTCGCTCATGTCCTTATCATGGACTTAGCTAGTGGTTCTTGGTACAACAATTTTGGAATGGTCTTTATCAAGACTCAAGAAACATTCTTAACATGGGATCAAATGGAATGTTCACCGAAGTTGACGATAATCAAACTTGGAACAAGATTGAGGAAATGGCGGTCCATAACTCACAATATAGTAGACCTCGCAAGGCTACTAGAGGAGGAAAGCATGAAGTGGACTTCATTACTCAATTGGGTGCTCAACTTAGTGCTCACATTGATACCATCAATTTGAAGTTTGAAAAAGCTATGGCTAGACTTGAAGAAGCCTCAAAATCACCAAAGCATCATGTTAATGCCATGACGGCATCTTCATCAATCCCAAGTGGGATATGTGAGAATTGTGGAACTTTGGGACATGACCAAAGTGAATGTAGGGGAACAAATGAACAAGTGAATGCTTTTCAAGCATACAAGAGTGGTACCCCTTATTCCAATTATTTCAATGAAAACACCAAATTCCACCCAAATCTCTCATACAAAAGCCAAAATGTTCAAAACCCTCAACCAACATACACCCCACCTCCCATGAGAAACCAAAATCAAAGACCCTTTTACAACCAAAACCAAGGTTACCAAAATCAAACTCCATACAATCAACAAAATGACCAAGGTTTTGATGTTCAAAAAGCAGTCCTCCAAATGCAAAAGAATCAACAAGAGTTTTTCACTCAAATGCAAAAGGATAGTCAAGCAAAGGAAATCACCATCAACAACATCCTAGCCCACACCAAAATGTTGGAAACCCAATTGACTCAACTAGCATCTTCAAGCTCACAAAGACAAAAGGGGCAATTAGCACCTCAAAGTATCCCCCAAGACATGAAACGGTTAGTGCCATTCACTTGAGAAGTGGTACGAGGTATGAAGCACCAAAGAAGCAAGTTGAGGATGAAGTTGTGGAAGCTAGTGACAAAGAAGAAGTTGTGCAAAACTCCAAGGATGGAGAACCATCAAAAGAAGAAGTTTAAAAGAAAAATGAAGACAAGGCCAAGGAGAAGGAGCCCATTGTGATTAGACTTCCTTTTCCAAGTCGTCAAGCCAAGCCCAAATTTGATGACCAACTTGGAAAATTTATGGAGATTGTGAAGAATTTAGAAGTCTCGATTCCTTTCACGGAATTAATCAATCACGTGCCGGCCTATGCAAAATACATGAAGGACATCCTTACAAAAAAGAAGTCGATCCGGAAGCTTGAGACCATCGCCTTCACTAAGGTGAGTAGTGCAATACTTCAAGGGAGTTCACCTCCAAAACTTAAAGATCCGGGAAGCTTCTCAATACCGTGTACCATTGGCGACACCACGATCAACAAAGCCTTATGTGATCTAAGGGCTAGTGTGAGTGTTATGCCGTACTCGGTGAGTAAAAGGTTAGGAATGGGAGAGCTTAAATGCACCAATATCACACTCCAAATGGCCGATAGATCGACGAAGACACCATTAGGGATATGGGAAGATGTTCCCGTAAGAGTTGGGAAATTTTTCATCCCGGTGGACTTTGTCATTGTTGACATGGAAGAAGACTCCAATATTCCAATCATTCTAGGTAGACCTTTCTTGCAAACCGCGGGTGCGGTGATAGATGTGAAGCATGGAGAGCTAACTCTAGAAGTGGGAGATGAGAGCATAACTTTCAATCTTGACAAGACCATGAGAGCTCCCCGTTTGCATGACCCATGTTTTATGGTTGATCATTATAGCCGGAAGGATGATAGGAAGAAGTCGGAATTCCAATGGAAAAAGAAAGTTGATGATGCTCCATTCAAAGAGCAAGTGAATTGTGACAAAGAGAGCTTGGAAAGCTCACCAAAGTCAAGCAATGAAGAGGATGGCCTTGTTGGCCAAGACAAGAAAGTGGGAGAGTTGTCTCTATCAACTCAAGAGATCTTTAGTGACCAAGTAGATGAAGTTTGCGGTCTTTGGGACGATGAGTTTGAAGGGATTTTCAATCCCTATATTGGTAATGCTATCAATCAAGACCAACATGAAGGACAACAAGTGCAAAGATCTATTGAGGATCTTTATCATGACAATGAACAAGCTTTTGACTACTTTTTCAAGGTGTTGAGTAACATCAACAACACCTTGGACATGCCCCCATGACATCTCACTAAGGATGAGAGTTTGGTGGAGTCCTCTCCAAACCACCATTTGTAAATATTTCTAACTCCCTAACTTGCATTTTAATTCTTACATTGCATTTTTGTCATTTTCGGATTTTTATGCCTTGATCAATATATTTATCATTTTTGAGAGAAGTGAGGGAGGGACTAATGATTTTATTGATGTGTAGTGCTTTAGCTTAGTGTTGGGATAGCAATTGCCTAGGTTATTCATGCCTTTGTAGTGCCCCTACAATGAAAAACACGGGATTTGAAGAATGAAAATGACACGGGATATGCAAGTGCACGGATGGAACTGAATCCAGGTAGACTAGCTGGAATCCGAGCATCCCTATAGGTAATCCGCTGGTCTTATGGGAATCCGAGCGTCCGTGGAAGAATCCGTCCGTCCAAATGAGCTGCAAAATTGAAAATTTGGGACTGTTAGAGAATCCGAGCGTCCCAGCTGAGAAGACGCTCGTCTGAAAGAATCCGCTCGTCTTTGCAAGAAGACGCTCGTCTTTTGCCAGTGCAGAACAACCAAATTTGCTGTAACAGAATCCGCTCGTCTTTAAGGGAATCCGCTCGTCCTGAATTGCAGAAATCCGCTCGTCTTCACTGAAAGACGCTCGTCTTTAGGCGAGATTTCCTGAACCCAAATTGAGCAGAATCCGAGCGTCCCGAAGGGAATCCGCTCGTCTTCCCCTTGCAGTTTTGAAATTTCAGGTGTTTTAAATACCCCTTACCACATTCATTCATTCATTCATACATTCAAACACTACCCAAAACCCCAAAACCCTCATCCTCTCCATCACCAAAAACAAGATGTCCTCAACCAAATTCAACAAAATCAAATTCAAACTTCCTTACAACAACAATTAATCACTCCTTTTACAACAATAATCAATCCAAGTACCAAAATCTTCAACCTTTGAGTCGATTTTTGAAATATAAAGGCAAATCCTTTCATCTTAAAATCGATTTGGGTATAATTGGAAATTGAAGATTTTCAATCTTTTCTTGGTATAATCATCGATGGCAAGAACAAAAGGATCAACAAAGGCACTCAAGGCAAAGGCACTCTAAAAAAGGCAACAATGCCTTCAAGCAAAGAAAGCTTCAATGGCTATGGTGGTTGCTAATGCAAACTTGGAAGTTCAACAACAACAAAATCCTCCCTTGGAAGCAACAACATCAACAACTCCGGAAATTGCTCAATTATCAAACTATCCGGAAATAATTTTCATTTCTAACTCCCATAGGGATACATTTGCCAAGTATGCTAAGGAAGCCATTCTACCCACCAAATTCATATGTGAAGATGCCTTGAACAAATTGGGTGTCCTTGAACAAACAAAAGCCTTCTTTGAAGCCATGGGGTTGGGAAAATTGTTCACTACAAGAGAATTGACACACCCCTCCCTTACCTTGGAATTCTTAAGTTCATTGAAAGTGACTAAGGTAGAGACTAGAACATACATCGAGTTTCGCCTTGCCAATGTGAATAGGCGCATCACCTTTGATGTTTTGAGTAAAGCATTAGGTCTTAGTGATACACCTTATTATCATAAGATGCCCGAAAAATATGACCTCGCTCCTCTTTGGGAGGCGATTTTCGGGAAGAAATTTGAGAACTTTCATGCTTGTCGCGCTCTATTAGTCCACCATCCGGGCATTAGAGTGTGGTACAAGGTCATCGGGAATACTATAATTGCAAGAAAAGACACTAATCACTTTACAAAGCTCGATTGTGTTCTACTTGAGTCGGCCTTAAATGTCGGAAGGGAATTCACCAAGCTTTACAATGCTCTAAGGCTTTTGGTGGAAAGATGGCTCAATATTGACTGTGGAAAGGAAGGCACCGCTTTTATCGTAAATGGAGGTCTAGTTACTCTCTTTGCCAAGCACTTTGATCCAAATTTCAACAAGGATAATACTTATGTGGCGATCAAAGGGGGTCATCGCATTGACATGGATGCCATGATTAACAAGTATAAGTGGGTCAAGCATAATCCTCTTGACACCAACTATGGGTGGCTCACCAATGATGCTAGATCTTTCACTTTGCCTTCCAAGATATGCCGCTTGAGTGCTCATCGAACAAACTACCTACTTCCACTCTCAAAGGGCACCGAGTACATCATCCGTCAACAAAGGGGAGAGATTGAAGAGCCCTCCTCCTCCGTTGTCACACCACCCTATCCATTCAAATATCAAGAGTTCAAACCCGAAGGTGTTGAAGTGGGCAATGACTACATGACTCTACTTATGCAAGAGATGCACAAACAAGCTTATAATGATCGAGTAGATGCATGCTTGGCCCAATATCCACCCCTCCTTCATTTGTCTAGGCAAGGACAACTTGATCCTTTATGTCCTTTGCCTAGTTGGGCGGATAGGGAAGTCTTCTTTCCAAGCACATCTAGGGGTGAAAGACCGGGTGAAGATGAGAATGTCAATGATGAGGTTGTTGATGATGAGGGCGTTGATGAAGAGGTAGATCAGGAAGAAGAGGCTAATGAAGATGATGAAGAAAGTGAGCAAGGAAGTGAAGAGGGAAGTGGAGATGAGTCCACTTCTATGGAGGAAAATGATGACAATGATGATATGGTGGAGGACTAGCAAGCTTTGGAGGCTCTTACCCTCTTGAGATTTGTCTACTTCTTTCTTAGTTTTATTTATTTTATCTTGATCATAGTTTGGAGAGTCCTAGCAACATAAGGACTAACACCTCGGCCCCATTGAGGTGTTCTTTTATTGTTCCCATTTGATAAATCCAAAATGACAACATTTAGTTTCATGCATTGCATCTTGTATGCATGAACAACCCCAAAATTTAAGACATTAGAAATAATGTCTATCTCGGTTTGAGGAAGTACATGCATACGCAACGGGAGGTAATCTAAATTACGCTCTCCGTCATAAACAAAAACCCATGCATCATGTAGTGTAGATTAGTATAGCTTGTATTTAGTATAGAATTCATGCATCATGCTTGCATAATTTCCTATCATATTGGCCATTGAGGACAATGCCCATATTAGTGTGGGGATGGGAAATTCTAACTTCACTTTTATTCAAAAAATCCAAAAAAAATCAAAAATTTTGAAAAATCAAAAAAATTGAAAAATTGAAAAAAACCAAAAACAAGTTCATTTCCTTTGTAGTGTAGTCTTGTATATATTGTTGTATATATTGTGTTTGTTCTATCCTTGTTCACATTGATCGACTACGCCACATCCGAGACATGAGGATATTGAAGACCGCATGGTATGATCTTTCCAAATCTCCTTTTTCCTCTTTATGTTAATGACTATGTGGCTTTATTTTGATTGATGCGTATAAACAATGTGAATCTAGGACTTGCATTTAGATTATTTGGCATATTAGTTGGTAGAATCATTTGCATTAGGATGTATATATGTTAGTTGCATCATGGCATGTAGTTTGCATGTTAGAAAATTTTGCGAAACCGTCTACTTGGGAAGCTTGACAAGTGTATATAGGCCCTAGTAGATGCTTTTTCTTCTTAAGACTTTGCTGGTTAGAATACTTGTAAAACACCCTAGGATGTGTCATGCTAGTATCCTTTGACCCATGGATTAAGGCCTAGTCAAGAGTACCTTGTGGTGTGATAACTCCTTGGCCACCGTTTATTCCAAGGTGACCCTTAAAACCATGCAACCATCATTCATCCATGTTCTACCACATTTTGTCATCAAAGGGAATGGCACAAAAAGAAATTGTTCAAATTTGAGTTCAATAAAATGAAAAGTGAAAGACAGTTTGAAAAAATGCATCAAATGAAAAGAGGAGCAAAAATAGACTCCTAAAGCTTCAAATATAAGGCACCCTCACTACATATGGGGTGACTTTGAAAATGTTCAAAAGAAATGCAAAAAGTTGAAAAGTTGTCAAGTGTTGAAATGCCAAAAATCAAAAGAAATGGCAAAAAGAAAGTGTTCTCAAATGTTATATGCCACAAGAAATTAGGGGGAAAAACAACAACAAAGCAAATTCCCAAATGAAACTCAAATACTATCGATCCCTTTATCCATCGTATTCATTTTTGTGCATGGTAGAGAGGGGACGACCCTTCTTCTTGTCTAGGCAAGAGGGGGAATTCCGCGATCCTCCAGTGTTTCTAACACCATAGGGAGTCTACTCTTGACAAAAGCATTTAACGATTGAGGACAAAGGTACCCTAGCTTGACACAACTTGGAGGTGATTTATTGGTATCCTTCTAGGCTTAGTAGTTTGAAGAAATTACATCTATGAAGGAGTGTGTACCCTTGAATTGCTTCCCTTGTAGATAATTTCCGCCACTTAGATGAGGAAAGTGGCTATTCTTTTGTAGATTCATCCATTACTTGATTTTATGTGCTTTAATGTTTGGATGTGTCGCCATTTTGGCAAGACCCACCTTGCCTTGCAAGAAGGCAACCTACCTCATGGTTGTCTTGTTGTGCGTTGAAGGGGCGGAGAAAGACCCGCTAATTGTCTCATATCGGCTATGCTATTAGGTTAGTTTAAATAACGGTCCTAGTCTTTGTCACCTCTTTACTCGGGACGAGCAAAGGTTCGGTTTGGGGATATTTGATGTGACCATTATTTGAGCATAATTAGCCCCCGAATTAGCCTTGTTCCCATGCTTTTTAGTGCATATTTGGGTCATTTATTGTCTTTAGTCCTTTGTTTTGCATATTCTTTGAGGTTTTGTTTCCTTGGTAGGAAAGAAGTGCAAACCTTGCATTTTCATGGCAAAATAGAGCTAAATTGATTGAATTCAATGACCAAGCATCAAAGAGAAGACAAGACTAGAAGGCCTTTGTACATACTATAGTAGATGGGCAATGATGAGAAAAGATCCTTGCATCTCCGAGGAAATCCTCAAGGATTTTATGAAAAGAAAGGAAGAAGCTGTAAGACAATCCGAGCGGATTGTCCACAAGCCGCCCGTCCAAGATAGGCAATCCGAGCGTCTTCCTCAGCTGGACGCTCGGCCAAATCCACCACAATCCGCCTGTCCACCCCAAGAATCCGCTCGGCCATAACCTCCACAATCCGCCCGTCCCGTTCCCTAGACGCTCGGATTGTGTGACAGCTATTTCGTCTTCTACATAATTTATCAAGGATGCGCATATTTTTCCAAAGACCGGCGAACAGGAGACCGGAGTCTCTCTCGAGACCGGCGATTCGACAAGGACTTAATCGTCATTTAAGCCCTTAGTAAACCCTAATTTATGTAACTAATCCCCACTATAAATACCCCATTAGTCTAATTAGATTAGCATGTTCTTCTTAGCAATCTTTAGTGTAGTTAATATCAATCAAATCTCTCTTTAATCTTGTCATCAACTTTTAATCCAGTCTTAATACAAATTTCATTTCTTTAATCTCTCTTTTGTTCATCTTTCATTTTGGGTAATTGAAGATTATTTGGGTTATTATTGGGAGATTGACAACCTTCCAATCAATCATCAAGTACTTCTATTATTCTTTGCTTTATTATTGGAATCATTAGTAGGTATAATTCTCTTAATCCCTTTTTAATTATTGCTAATTATCTTCATTTATTCAGCATGTTTCACTTTGTTGGTATGATTGACAACCTTGCTAGCATGTTCAACATGATAATGAGTGGGTAGTTTCCTTAGCTAGGGTTAATGGGTAATTAGGGGAAACCAACATGGGGGATGATTCATGCTTAAATTAATATGTTTTCATAGTTTATTTGCTTGCTTGTTGTGATCTCAACTTATGCACATGTTATGTTTGATGAAATGCGAGCCTATGAATCCTTGCATTTTTTACCCATCCCTTATCTTTTCAATGAGACTTGTAAGACATAAACCAACTCGAGTCTCATTAGACCATGCATATAGTTGAGCAGGGAAGATTAAGTCGACTTGTAGGTGTTGTACAATCTAATCGATTCGGCTCCGGGACCCAAACTTTCCTAGGATTGTAAGATATAAACCAACTCGATCCATCACAACAATAATTGCTTGCTTATAATTTGAGAATATGTTTGTATGATCAATTCCCATGAATCCCCTATGACCCCATGACACCCTGGTGCCTTTTATCAATTGTTTACATCCCTTTTTAATCATCTTGATTGTTTACTTTTATTGCTATTTAGTTTAGTGATCTTCTACATCAAACCCCAAATTGTGACACCCCTAGACATCGCTAGTTGCAATTGAAAATCTCATCTCAATTCACGTCCCTTGGGATCTGACCTTTACTTGCCTCTTTACTAATTGTAGAGTTGTTTGTGGAGTTATAAATTGTGTTTTGGTCTAGGTGCTCCTAACGACAAGTACCAAAAACTAAACCTCCTCGAGAGTCCGACCAGCCACCTCCTCTGTTGTGTCGCCTCTGACTGACCATGATATGTCTGTCCTCTCCGAGCTTTTCGCTCGTGTCAACTTAATGAACGCTAAGTTTGCTTATGACTCGTCTCAATTTAACTGCAATGCGATTCTGAATGACTATGAGGAATTTGACTTGAGTGACTACCCACCTCACCTAGCCAAAGAACTTGACAAGCGGGAAGCCAGAACCCCCATCATTGAGGAGACCGAGCATATTAACGTAGGAACCGACAACACACCTCAAGAACTTAGGATAGGGACAACCCTTGACCCCTCGGAAAGACAACAGTTCATTGACCTCTTCCATGAATACAAAGACGTGTTCGCCTGGTCCTACAAAGATATGCCTGGGATTGACAGGGAAATTGCAGAGCACCGGATACCCATTAAGCCCGGAGCTAAACCCGTGAAGCAAAAGCTGCGTCAGATGCGTCCTGAATGGGCCCTGAAAATCAAGGAAGAAGTGGATAAACAGTTCAAGGCAGGTTTCATCAAAGTGTCTGAATAGTCCGACTGGGTGGCCAACATTGTTCCTGTACCCAAGAAGGACGGAAGAATTCGGGTCTGCGTCGACTTCAGTGATGTGAACAAGGCGAGTCCAAAGGACGACTTCCCTTTTCCATATGTTGACATTCTGGTGGACAATACTGCCGAACTTGCTCTCCTATCATTCATGGACGGGTATGCTGGGTATAACCAGATCAAAATGGCTGAGGAGGATATGCACAAGACTGCATTCACTACATAGTAGGGTACATATTCCTACACGGTCATGCCTTTCGGCCTCTTCAACGCCGGAGCTACCTATCAGAGAACCGCTACCACTCTCCTACATGATATGATGCACAAGGAGGTAGAGGTATATGTCGATGATATGATTGTCAAATCAAGAGAACGGGACGACCACATCATCGCCCTTCGGAAATTCTTCGCTCGTCTGCGGAAATATAACATGAGACTAAATCCTCAGAAGTGTGCATTCGGGGTCACCTCCGGAAAACTCTTGGGACATGTCGTCAGCAAAAGTGGCATTGAGATTGATCCAACCAAAATCAAAGCCCTTCAACAAATACCTCGGCCTAAGAACGAGAAGGAGACTCGGGGATTTCTCGGTCAGGTTCAATACATCAGCCGCTTCATTGCCAAGCTCACCATGATTTATGAACCAATCTTCAAGAAACTTCGCGCCTCTGATCACACCGATTGGGACGACGATTGTCAAAAAGCCTTTGACAGGATAAAAGAAATTCTATCCAAACCTCCTGTCCTCATGGCACCTCAACCGGGGATTCCTTTATCCCTATACCTGACTGTTACCGACACAGCCATGGGAGCAATGCTAGCACAAACAGTCGACGGCAAAGAACGAGCCATCTACTACATCAGCAAAAATTTTATTGAGTACGAGACGAGGTACACCCAACTGGAAAAGACATGCCTTGCTTTGATATGGTCGACAAATAAGCTGCGACATTACATGCTCAGCTACACGGTCCACATCTACTCTAAGATGGACCCAGTCAAATACATCTTCGAAAAACCCGTACTAAACGGAAGGCTGTCTAGGTGGACACTCATGCTGTCAGAGTTTGATCTCAAATTTGTACCCCTCAAGGTTATCAAGGGAAGAGCAGTCGCCGATTTCCTAGCCGAGAATCCCATCAACGAGGATCCAACGACCGACACATGGTCACTTCCTGACGAAGACATCCTTTGTGCCGACTCCGACGCATGGGACCTATACTTCGATGGTGCGTCTAATCTAAGAGGCTTTGGGGTAGGAATCTTTCTAATATCACCAGAGGGAGAACATGTTCCGATCTCGGTCAAGCTAGACTTCGATGTCACCAACAATGCCGCTAAATATAAAGCATGCCTCATCGGCTTATAAGCAGCCATCACACTTGGCATCAAGAGACTGAGGGTCCACGGCGATTCCTCGCTCATCATCAATCAGGTGTCCGGGTCATGGAAAATCCGAAGTTACAGCTTAGCTCCCTACCGAGTGAAGATCAATCAAGAGGCCGAGTTCTTTGACCAAGTTGACTACTTCCACTTGCCGCGAGAGGAAAATTTATTTGCTGATGCCCTGGCAAAACTTGCCGCGCTCGTCAACATACCCGACGACATGAGATCGATGCCCCTATGTGTCGAGAGAAGGAGCGAGCCAGCCCACATTTGTGCCATCAGCGACGACGAGGAAAGTCATGATGAACCCTGGTACCAAGCCATCCTCAACTACAAAACCAAAAACGAATTCCCTCCTAACTCTGATCAAAGAGGACAAAGAGCCATCCGTTTACTTGCATCACAATTCGTGATAAACCAAGATCAACTATACAAAAGAACACCCCAAGGAATTCTCCTCCTTTGCATTGACCATTACAAAGCCAAAAAAGTCATGGGAGGGGTCCAAGACGGAGAATGTGGCCCTCACATGAGCGCAATGATGCTTACCCGGAAAATCATGCGGCTAGGCTACTATTGGACCACCTTGGAAGCCGATTGCCGTAACTACGTCAAACATTGCCACAATTGCCAAATCTTCGCCAACATACAACACATACCACCATCCCTTTTATACACCATGACATCACCCTGGCCTTTCTCCACCTGGGGCATCGACATCATCTGGAAAGTCAACCCGATAGGCACTAAGGGGCATTGCTTCGTCCTCGTCGCCATCGACTACTTCACCAAATGGGTGGAAGCGCAGTCATAAGCCATCTTGACCGCCAAACAAGTGGCCAAGTTCATCCAGAACAACATCATCTGCCGATATGGGGTACCCCATGAAATCATCAGCGATCAAGGCTCTCACTTCCGGGCGGAAACTCAGGCCTTGCTGGACAAATACAAGATAAAACGACATCGATCATCCCCTTACTGTCCCCAAACCAACTGACCATTGGAGGCAGCGAACAAAACTCTTGTCACCATTATCAAGAAAATGCAAGACAACTACCGCGATTGGCCGAGAAAACTCCCATTCGCACTCTGGGGATACCGAACCTCCATTCGAACACCGACAGGCGCCACACCCTTCTACCTACCATACGGTATGGAGGCGATTCAACCGGTAGAGTTAGAGGTCCCTTCTCTACGCATTCTGCTGGAAAGTCAAATCCCTGAGGCGGAATGGACCCGTCGAAGGTACGAACAACTCACTCTTCTAGACGAGCGGCGGCTCAATGCCTTGCACAACGTCCAGCTATACCAACGACGTATAAAACGGGCATTCAACAAGAAGGTTAGACCTAGAAACATCAAGGAAGGCGACTTGGTCCTCAAGTCGGTCCGAGTACCGTTACTAGTCGATCCGAGGGGAAAGTTCAAACCCAACTGGGCCGGGCCATACCTGGTCAAGAAAATACTTTCGAGGGGCGCAGTGAGACTGAGTGACCTAGACGGGGAGGATTTTACAAACCCAACCAACCTAGACCAAGTCAAGAAATACTACCCTTGAACCATAGCAACCAACGACATAACCCTAGTTTTACAACTAGCGGCCACCTTAACCCTTTTCAAATGAAGTTCCTCAACGCATTCTGATTCGAAATTGCATGTTTTATCGAGTCTAAGTTGCGGCACCTTGCCCGTTTCGAATGTCCTTTGATCTGTCAAAGGCAACGTCCATTTGCACTAAAACAAATTCACAAAAACCCCTGAACTACGAGCATGGTTTGATTTCACCTCTTCAGGTGGATACGTAGGCAGTCGCTCTTATACCTGAGGGATACAACCACAAAACCCAAATAAATTTACAAAATATTTCGAACTACGAGCATGGTTTGATTTCACCTCTTCAGGTGGATACGTAGGCAGTCCCTCTTATACATGAGGGATACAACCACAAAACTCAATCAAATTTATAAAACATTTCGAACTACGATCATGGTTTGATTTCACCTCTTCAGGTGGATACGTAGGCAGTCCTTTCTTACACAAGAAGGATACAACCATCCCCATAATCAAAAAAAGAACCCCCACATACAAAAAACATCCCCATCAAAAAAGAAAGGGAAAAACATTCCCCTTTCCCACAAAAATACAAAAATAAGCCTTTCTCCCTTCCCACAAAAATCCCACTTTCCCAAGTGCAAATGTTTAGGACGATTCAAATCGAATTGCCTTTACAAAATGGATGAAAGAAACAAGCGTTCACAATTCCGACACGAGCAATCCTCTTATTTAATTAGTAATGGGAGGGATTACAATTTCAACAACAAATAAAGCTCGACGAGTCTACAACTTGTCAAAGCTAAGGTATCGACCAAAACACCTCACATAATAAAACTAGCACAAAACACACAAAACATAGCTAGTACAACATAATAAAAAACTCACAACACTAATACAACATAATGATAAAGTGGGTAATGGAAGTCTTCACTCTTCCATTCTACCCTTGCCTTTTCCCTCGGGGTACATCTTCCCCTTGTTCTTCTTGTTGGCCCGCCTAGCATGGATTTATTCCTCGGAACGGATCCTCACCGGATCTACAACGGCAACAGCCTCCGGTCTAGTGCAAAACCCCATGTTCGGCCCAAAACGAGCCCATGCATGGCCCACTATATTTTTGGGACCCGAGCTTCTCCTCTTTGGTGGTCTCATCACATCCGGGCTAACTCCATCAACATAATCCTCAAAGAAGGCACGGTTGGCCTTTCCAACCTCTCGATACTTCAAGTCGACAACCCCGTCCTTACGGAATTTGGACCTCTCTTCCAAGGACGGAGCTCTTGACAACTTGACATAAACGGGAGTCACCCATGTCGTAGCAACGGGGTTTGGTACCTCCCAAAGCGGCCGAGTGGCCCACCATCTTTCAAAGACCTCCACAAGCTCGGAGTTCCGGAAAACATTCTCTTGGACAAGGGTATCTTGAGCGGGCACCTTTTGTTGACGCCCCATTTGCCTCATGAGCCTTTTGGGATAGATGAAGGAAGCAACCTTCAAACCCACCACCATCAAAGAACGAGGACTAGCACCCGAAGCGGGCAACCCCGTGAAGGACCTCAAGTGCCACCAAGACACCACCCAACGGAGGTAGGGACCTCCCTCCTCCGACAATCTCGCGGCCCAATAAGCCTCGGTGGAAGCAAAGCTATCCGAGTACAATTTCTTCCTCATGGTAAGGCGACGGAAGGAATAAGAAGAATAATCAACCGGAGGCTCTACATACCTTAGCCTCTCCAATAACCACACTTGGAGGATCCTTGGGGACCCGAATGAAGGAGCTTCTCCGAAAGAGCCTTCCTTGTCCAAAGCTTGGATGATCTCGCCAAGCACCAACCACGATGGATCTCTACCATGCTCCATTTGTTCAACCACATGTACAAGGGTCATCCTACCGTAGCATTTTGGCCCCTCCCTCTTCAAAGCATCAACAAAAAGGTATACATAGACAAGGCAAAAGGCAAGATGTAACACCCCGTATTTTATTAAGTTGGATAAAATTCTTTTAATTGCTATTTTGAATTTAATTACATCATTTAACGATTTATATATATATGCTTAGCTAATTAATTAATTTCATCATAATTCGATACGTTAATTTTAATAATCATTAATAAGTTTATTTAAAGTTAGTTCGAGTTTATTGAAGTTAGTTCGAGTTTATTTATTTAATAATTTCCGTTTCTTTACGAGTCCTTATGAAAGTTGTTTTAAGTGAACCCGAGATGGATTTTGGGAACAAAACCGTCCAATTAGCTATTTTGAGCTTATTTCACTAAATTAACAGTTTTTATTAATATCCGTTAGTTTTGTAAAAATCGCTAATAATTCCGATTCAAGCTGATATTGTATTATTTACGTTAACTAGCTGAGTTTATTTTATTTTCACTCATTAAATTTATTTATTATTGATTCCGTTTTATTACTGAAACTTTTACTAAAACCGATTTTATTAACTCGAGACGGTTTTAAAAACGAGCGAAATTACTTAACGATGAAGAAAGATACGTATAATAAATAGCGGAAATTTTTTGTCTCATTTCACGAACTCACGTCTCTTTTCTTCTTCTTCGTTCTTTTTTTTTCTTCTTCTGGCGAGTTCTCTTTCCTTTTCAAAATTTGATCTGTTAATCGACGTCGGTGCTTCGTTCCTTATCCGTTTTCAACTATTTTTGTTCTATAGCGCTCCTCTCGTCGTTCTCGTCATTCCGATGTAAGTAACATTCATTTTCGTCATGTATTTTTACAAACCCAATTTATACTTTCAGCTTTATTTATTATAAGACGGTTGTAGATGCTGAGATAGGCGGTCTTGTATAAGATTTGTTAGTCATGAAGGACTAGTTCGATAGGAAAAAGGTAACGATGACGGGTTACTCGATATTACTTGTAAAATATGTTTATTTCGAATGCTGGTTAGTCTGTTTTATAGTTGAGACGGTGTATAATTATATATAGGGATCATTATGGATGTTAATTAGTCCGTTGTATAGTTGAGACGGTGTATACTGATATGTGGAGATGATTGAGACGGTGTATCTTGACTGTAGGGATCATTTTGGGATGCTAGCTAGTAAGTGGTATATTTAAGACGGTGTATGCTGACATGTATGGATTGTTTTGGGATGCTATTTGAGATAAAGATGATTGTGTTAGAATAATAAAAGGAATTACGGATGGTTGCCATGTTAGGTGTAACTAATTTATAAATGGAAGGGGAGGTGGGATATGTGAGACGAAAGAGATCATGATGGATATATATAAAGCTTTATACGTTGAATTGCAGAGAGATATTCATAGCCCTTGTACCGTCAGTTGATTAATGGCTTTGAGGTTCAGATTTGGACTATGGATTTGGGGTATTGTATATTAATTTGTGTTCCTGGCTGTAGCTTGGCAGTGGCCTGGCCGTGGCCTAGGCAGTGGCCTAGCTAAGTCACGAGTTTGAGGCCATGTGTAGTTAGTGGTTAGGCCGAGTTTGAGGTTGTCAAAATAACTTTTGGGCCGTGTCTATAACTTGTTTTGACGCTAGTTTGGTTTATTTAAAATATAATTAATTAATTTCCGTCTCATATTTTATATAAAGATAATTCGTTAATATCGTCCTTTCACATAATTATTTTAGGTGCCTCATATGTGGTTGAAGATGAAGAGTAATTTTGGGTTTTAGAAGCTTTCTCAAGCTATTACTTGTCTCTTTGCTAGCGTAAGGTAACTATTCCGAGTTACTCGACGAATTAATGTCCCATTAGTAGTTGATGTTGTGTTTGTTGTTTGTTAAGTGTTTAGGTGATTGATAATGTGTTACTTTTGTTTTTCACATGATAGAAATTGGAAATAGCATGAGAATAATATTGCGATAAAATTTGTGATTTGGGCCAAAGTAGGCCAAGACTTTGAGCTGGGCCAGATTGACCGAACGAGTTTGGTCAAACTAGGTTTAAACCGGTCAGCCTCGATTTGACCGATGACCCGTCGCGGGACTCGGGTCGAGGGTTTGTCTTTGAGGTGAGATTGGTCGTTATTGGAAGTTTTATGTTATGCCTTGATATTTGTAATTATCATTTCACATGTTGGTTGTTGGATGCTTTGGATGCCTTATGCTTGAGTCTTCTTGCCTTGTTGCCATTTTAGCTTGTTCTCATGAATTATGAGATTAACGGTTAGCTGGAATTTGGGTTATTATTGATATTGGAGATATTGTTGGATTGTCAGCTGAATATGCTCTTGCGTAGCCTTTCATATACTAGGGTGTGTATGATCTTTTGTGTGTACAAGTTTGGACTCTTTGCCCCTTTTATGGTTAATTGGGTGTCCTACTTGTCTTGTGTGGTGTGGGCTAAAGTATTCAAGCTGGGACTAGGTCCTAGGTGAGTATTTCGGCCTTCGTCATAGATAGGCCATTATAGTCTTTTGACAGTATATGTTTGCGGCTTAATAGCCTTTGTGTTCTGGCTTGGTGGGTTTATATCCAAACGGGGCATGACCTTTCGCCTATTTTGTGAGGAGATGGTCGGCTTAAGTACTAGCCAACCCTTTGGTGGACTCCTTAGGGTACTCATGTGGTTTTATCATGAGTCTTGGGTGCGGTGGTTTTATCCGCATTTCTCTAGGTCTGCTTGAGTCTAGGATTAGGGTTGAGTCGTATCTTGGCCATGTTTTATTCATATTAACCCTCGAGCCAAAATACTAGCTTCCCTACCTCGTGGTATAGACTCGAGTTACAAAGTGACTATTGATTTGTACTAGTAACTTATGCTTGTCTCTAGATATATTGTCCTTTCTTGTTTGATGATTCTATGAATCATAGAAGGTGAGATGCAAGCCGGCTATGGTTGATAGAGTTTGGATTCCTGGATGTTATGTGATTCACATGATAGTGTAGTATGAGTCGGTCTAGTATTCGCATGCTAGGACTATGTGTTGTTATATTGTTGTTCACATGATAAGCACGATTGTCTAGCATCTATATGCTAAGGCTATGTGTTATTTATATTCATATTCTTATGTTTACATGTTATATTAATTATGACATTTCGTGGCTGGGAGAACTCGGAGTTACTCCTCACTGACTGTGGCTTTCGTATTTGTATAAAATGCGAATGACGTGAGTAGGTGATGCATATATGGGGTACATGGACGAGCTAGCGAGCAAAGTAACCTTGGGACCTAGTTTGGCTTTATTTTATTGTGACCCTTAAACACTTTTTATGTCACATACATTTTAGGGACATATGTCTCCCTCTTTACATTTGGTTGTATAATTTGCTATTCGCGACTTTAGCGATGGATATGTTGTGAAACTTCTAGTTAGACCTTGTATGTTTGACACCTTCCAATTTGGATATCTTTATAACAGGTTCAGGTTTTAAAAATCACAGGTTTTTACCCAAATGAACCTATTACAAACATATCCATGCAGTTTTATTCTAGAATTACGTGTTTATTTTTCCGCAATAAATGAGGGTGTCACAGTTGGTATCAGAGCATATTTGCTCCCGACGCACGTTTGTGCACCCCAATATAAATAACTTGACCTTAAAATAATAAACTTGAGAGATGGGTAAGATTGGTAGACTTAGGACCTTATGTTGTAGTCTCTTTGTGTTTGCTCTTTGTTAGGTACTAACCTGTTTGTTGATTGTCATTTAATAATTGTTGCGTTCTTGGATTAATGACCGTGAGCTTATCTATAGTTAGTGGAGTTATTACCCTTATTATAAAAAAAATTGAACTAAAGGTTTTGAAAATATTTTAATGTTTTTCACTGGTTTTAACGTCAATTAGTGTTAAAGCTTGTTATTGGACGCGTCGATAATTAGTTTTATCATTTGTTGGTGTAAAAATGTATTTTTATGTCTTTGAATTGGAATATTGATGTTCTTGAGTGATCGCCAAGAGTATCTCCGTTCCATTGAAAGGACACTTATATTTTACGAAGATCAAGATTTAGTGCCTATTGCTGAGGATTGAAGATTTGTTCAACCTTTGAAGAATGCTTCTACTTCCTTGAAGATGTTTCTCGTTCTTTTTGTATTTCGCCTTATTCTTAATCTCTTGGTGCTTATCCTCCTTCTAAACTCCCTTATGTTTTACTTTAAAAGCTACGCTTGTACTCCTAACTTGTCTTTTGTTCCTTGCTTATCCTCCCTTAACGCCATTTGATAGTACTCTTTCTTGTGAGGAATGTTGACCTTGGTTGGAAAACTTGACTCTTGAGGAGATTGTTTGTGTTTGACCCTTAACCCTGGCTTTGAGAAGTCGTGATGTTAGAAAGACTTAGATAATGTGATGAGACATACTTAGTGATTCTTATACCTAGTTCCTTGACAAAGTGGTATAATCGATTGATGGATTCTTTGTGTTAGGAATGAGTTGCCTATGTGATTAAAGTTATAGAACTTGGCTTTGTTGTTTATGTTTGGGATTTGAAAGCTTAGTAGGTTGAGCGTCGTCACCATAAGAGTAAACATGAGATAAGTTTAGAATATGAATTTGGAAGAAAACCCATTTTTAGATGTTAACAATCCCGTATAGATTGGGAATGTGATTTGGTGTTAGTTGTTCCTTGAGAACTTTGTTGAGAAGTCTTTGTCAATTCATTCTTTGGTTTTTAAAACATTGAGGTTGTGTCGAGTGCTTGAGATAAAGAGATGCTTTTATACTTGAGTGGTAGATTTGATTTAGGGAAATCCTAATATGTGATAAGATAGGTGGAAGAAGTATCTAACTGATTTATCACCCCTTAAGCGAGCGTTTATTTTACCTTGACCCTTGTTTGGGATTTGGTCGTTTTGTCATGAAGGTACAATACCCTAATAGGCGTGACCTTGTTAGAGAGAACCTTAAATTTTAGGAAGCGTATGGATTAAGCCTTAAAAATCCTCTTTCGTACCAATAATCGTTTTCCTCCCTTTCGTTCATACCTTGGTTGGATTTGATTCTTAAGTATAAAAGTTTACTCGTTATTTCCTTGTCTTGAATACCTTCCTAATTCTAATATCTCTTACTGGTTGGTAACTAGTTATCTTTATGATTCGACTCTTTTAGTCTCACATCTTGACATGTTCATATATCCTTTTTTAAATTTCCTATCATTTCCTGACCTGGTTATTACCCTTTGTTTCCTTAGTGGAGTGATGACATTGTTGTTTGAGATTTGAGTATCTGGCGTTTCCTTGTTGTCTAATTTTCCTTTCTCCTTGATCATAAGCGTTACTGTTCATACCTCATTTCCTCGCTTCATCTTGCTCCTCCTTTAAGTTTGACACTCGTATCTTGTGAAACTCTATCTTTGACATCCTTGTAAATTTGACTTCAATCCTTATCCCTAGGAAGTTCATCATACCTCTTTTGTTGGTTAAGCTTGAACCCTCTTAGCATACTTGTATCTATGACGTCTAACTTACTTTTCATTTCACACAATTTCTAAATATTTCAAACTACTATTTTTGGTTCGTTGTTAAAAATTTATGTTACCATTACAAAATTTTCCCTACTTGTAAAGATTTGGAAAATGAAAATTCGATTTAATTCTCTAATTGTTCCTTGAGTATAGACTTCTTTATCTTGGTTTTGAGTTGCTAAACCTAAGATTTTTGTAAATTTTATCCAATTTCTATTAACTTTGATCTATTTATGACTTCTTTGTCAATGTTTAATGTTACATTTTCAGGGATTTGACCCCCATTTGGGTTTAAAAGTGAAACCTTTATTTCTATTTTGGCTTTTTGCAAAAGAAAATTTGAGTAGATTACCTTTCTCTCATTTTGATTTTAGCGTTGATCGGATGTTAGAACTAGTTATTGTAAACGTTTGATAACTTGTTCTACGCTTGTCGGCGAATAGTTTTTGTTTTAAATTTGTCTCTGACTTGGAAAGTTAGCGTTCTTGTGTGCACGACAAGAGCATTTCCGTTCCATGAATGAGACTTATATTTTTGAAAACTCTTCATTAATGTTTTTGAAGGTATTTTGATTTTTGATTTATACAAATGATTTGCCTTTTGACCTTATCTTTGATTTGGAATGTGATGTTCTTGAATACGTAACGAGAACACTTTCGTTCCCTTGATCAGAATCTGGTCCAGTCGGAAAATTTTATTTGAAACCTTCGAAAGAATTTTGATTCTTACGATAAATAACCTTTAAAATGTTTTGGTTACCGATTCCAATTCCAGTTTTATTTTTATAACCTTTCATTTATACTTTCAAGTTTCGAGGACGAAACTTTTTAAAAGATGGGGTGATTGTAACACCCCGTATTTTATTAAGTTGGATAAAATTCTTTTAATTGCTATTTTGAATTTAATTACATCATTTAACGATTTATATATATATGCTTAGCTAATTAATTAATTTCATCATAATTCGATACGTTAATTTTAATAATCATTAATAAGTTTATTTAAAGTTAGTTCGAGTTTATTGAAGTTAGTTCGAGTTTATTTATTTAATAATTTCCGTTTCTTTACGAGTCCTTATGAAAGTTGTTTTAAGTGAACCCGAGATGGATTTTGGGAACAAAACCATCCAATTAGCTATTTTGCGCTTATTTCACTAAATTAGCAGTTTTTATTAATATCCGTTAGTTTTGTAAAAATCGCTAATAATTCCGATTCAAGCTGATATTGTATTATTTACGTTAACTAGCTGAGTTTATTTTATTTTCACTCATTAAATTTATTTATTATTGATTCCGTTTTATTACTGAAACTTTTACTAAAACCGATTTTATTAACTCGAGACGGTTTTAAAAACGAGCGAAATTACTTAACGATGAAGAAAGATACGTATAATAAATAGCAGGCTAGCAGGCTGCTGTCTCATTTCACGAACTCACGTCTCTTTTCTTCTTCTTCGTTCTTTTTTTTTCTTCTTCTGGCGAGTTCTCTTTCCTTTTCAAAATTTGATCTGTTAATCGACGTTGGTGCTTCGTTCCTTATCCGTTTTCAACTATTTTTGTTCCATAGCGCTCCTCTCGTCGTTCTCGTCATTCCGATGTAAGTAACATTCATTTTCGTCATGTATTTTTACAAACCCAATTTATAATTTCAGCTTTATTTATTATAAGACGGTTGTAGATGCTGAGATAGGCGGTCTTGTATAAGATTTGTTAGTCATGAAGGACTAGTTCGATAGGAAAAAGGTAACGATGACGGGTTACTCGATATTACTTGTAAAATATGTTTATTTCGAATGCTGGTTAGTCTGTTTTATAATTGAGACGGTGTATAATTATATATAGGGATCATTATGGATGTTAATTAGTCCGTTGTATAGTTGAGACGGTGTATACTGATATGTGGAGATGATTGAGACGGTGTATACTGACCTGTAGGGATCATTTGGGATGCTAGCTAGTAAGTGGTATATTTAAGACGGTGTATGCTGACATGTATGGATTGTTTTGGGATGCTATTTGAGATAAAGATGATTGTGTTAGAATAATAAAAGGAATTACGGATGGTTGCCATGTTAGGTGTAACTAATTTATAAATGGAAGAGGAGGTGGGATATGTGAGACGAAAGAGATCATGATGGATATATATAAAGCTTTATACGTTGAATTGCAGAGAGATATTCATAGCCCTTGTACCGTCAGTTGATTAATGGCTTTGAGGTTCAGATTTGGACTATGGATTTGGGGTATTGTATATTAATTTGTGTTCCTGGCCGTAGCTTGGCAGTGGCCTGGTCATGGCCTAGGCAGTGGCCTAGCTAAGTCACGAGTTTGAGGCCATGTGTAGTTAGTGGTTAGGCCGAGTTTGAGGTTGTCAAAATAACTTTTGGGCCGTGTCTATAACTTGTTTTGACGCTAGTTTGGTTTATTTAAAATATAATTAATTAATTTCCGTCTCATATTTTATATAAAGATAATTCGTTAATATCGTCCTTTCACATAATTATTTTAGGTGCCTCATATGTGGTTGAAGATGAAGAGTAATTTTGGGTTTTAGAAGCTTTCTCAAGCTATTACTTGTCTCTTTGCTAGCGTAAGGTAACTATTCCGAGTTACTCGACGAATTAATGTCCCATTAGTAGTTGATGTTGTGTTTGTTGTTTGTTAAGTGTTTAGGTGATTGATAAAGTGTTACTTTCGTTTTTCACATGATAGAAATTGGAAATAGCATGAGAATAATATTGCGATAAAATTTGTGATTTGGGCCAAAGTAGGCCAAGACGAGTGGGCAGATTGACCGAACGAGTTTGGTCAAACTAGGTTTAAACCGGTCAGCCTCGATTTGACCGATGACCCGTCGCGGGACTCGGGTCGAGGGTTTGTCTTTGAGGTGAGATTGGTCGTTATTGGATGTTTTATGTTATGTATTGATATTTGTAATTATCATTTCACATGTTGGTTGTTGGATGCTTTGGATGCCTTATGCTTGAGTCTTCTTGCCTTGTTGCCATTTTAGCTTGTTCTCATGAATTATGAGATTAACGGTTAGCTGGAATTTGGGTTATTATTGATATTGGAGATATTGTTGGATTGTCAGCTGAATATGCTCTTGCGTAGCCTTTCATATACTAGGGTGTGTATGATCTTTTGTGTGTACAAGTTTGGACTCTTTGCCCCTTTTATGGTTAATTGGGTGTCCTACTTGTCTTGTGTGGTGTGGGCTAAAGTATTCAAGCTGGGACTAGGTCCTAGGTGAGTATTTCGGCCTTCGTCATAGATAGGCCATTATAGTCTTTGACGAGTATATGTTTGCGGCTTAATAGCCTTTGTGTTCCTGGCTTGGTGGGTTTATATCCAAACTGGGGCATGACCTTTCTGCCTATTTTGTGAGGAGATGGTCAGCTTAAGTACTAGCCAACCCTTTGGTGGACTCCTTAGGGTACTCATGTGGTTTTATCATGAGTCTTGGGTGCGGTGGTTTTATCCGCATTTCTCTAGGTCTGCGCAGTCTAGGATTAGGGTTGAGTCGTATCTTGGCCATGTTTTATTCATATTAACCTCTGAGCCAAAATACTAGCTTCCCTACCTCGTGGTATAGACTCGAGTTACAAAGTGACTATTGACTGTACTAGTAACTTATGCATGTCTCTAGATATATTGTCCTTTCTTGTTTGATGATTCTATGAATCATAGAAGGTGAGATGCAAGCCGGCTATGGTTGATAGAGTTTGGATTCCTGGATGTTATGTGATTCACATGATAGTGTAGTATGAGTCGGTCTAGTATTCGCATGCTAGGACTATGTGTTGTTATATTGTTGTTCACATGATAAGCACGATTGTCTAGCATATATATGCTAAGGCTATGTGTTATTTATATTCATATTCTTATGTTTACATGTTATATTAATTATGACATTTCGTGGCTGGGAGAACTCGGAGTTACTCCCCACTGACTGTGGCTTTCGTATTTGTATAAAATGCGAATGACAGGTAGGTGATGCATATATGGGGTACATGGACGAGCTAGCGAGCAAAGTAACCTTGGGACCTAGTTTGGCTTTATTTTATTGTGACCCTTAAACACTTTTTATGTCACATACATTTTAGGGACATATGTCTCCCTCTTTACATTTGGTTGTATAATTTGCTATTCGCGACTTTAGCGATGGATATGTTGTGAAACTTCTAGTTAGACCTTGTATGTTTGACACCTTCCAATTTGGATATCTTTATAACAGGTTCAGGTTTTAAAAATCACAGGTTTTTACCCAAATGAACCTATTACAAACATATCCATGCAGTTTTATTCTAGAATTACGTGTTTATTTTTCCGCAATAAATGAGGGTGTCACACAAGAGCCCTTCTCCTAGCCACCTCCGAAACATTGGCATCTAATCGGTTTGAAAAGATGTTGATAAGAGCCAACATATCCACACCATGTGGAGCAAGAAGGAAGTTGACTTGACTTGTCGACAAGCCCAACATTGAACGGATTTTCTCCTTGTAGCACAACCGAGTTGGAGGAAGCACCGGAACACAACCCGACCACCCACCAATGGCTCCAACTTCTTCAGCAAGTGGACAAATTTCGCCTTTCGGGAAAACGAAAATATGATGTTTCGAATCCGAAAACTTAGAGCATGCTTCGAGAAATGAGGATTGCACCTTGACTTGATGGAGCACCAACAATTGACCAACTCCCATGCAAATGAGTTGATACTTTTCGGGAGGCGACAAATCCCGGCACCATTGTCGCATCGCATTCTCAAAGGCATCCATGAAATATTTTTGTGGAAGAAGAAGAAGAAGAGGTTTTGTAGAAATGTTTTTATGTTTCGGGTGATGAAACAATGAAGCACAAACATCACTATTTATACAAAACTATCAGCGCGTTTTTCAGAAAAAAGGGAGAGCTGGCTTCTATCGCCCAGTAGCTCGCGCCTCTTTAGGCCTCTTCTCAGGATTCCCACCTTGAATTGTCACTTTCAAGTTGTGTTTTCTCCTGACACCTCAAACCTCCCGCCAGAATGCTCGCGCCTCTTCGGGACGGTCCAGGACATTTTGTGTTTAGTCACACTCACATTTCCTTGTTTTCGCGTTTTACGAAATTCAACACGGTTTTCATGACGCAGCTTTAAACATACGGATTTTTCTTTCTTTTTTAAAAGGGGGAAGGGCTAGTCGCCCCGATCCGCGACGGATCGTTTTCATGTCAATCAAAATTCCGAAAATTTTTCGCTTTTTAGCAATTTTCCATCAAAATAAAATCGAAAATAGATAACACGACGTCAGTTTTCCTCAAAATTTCAAGCACTCACAAATTCGAGTCTTGATCTCACAAAAATCAAATCAAATACACTCGTAAAAATGTTTTCTAAAAATTCATCCCTGACAGTTCGAGTTTGAATTTTTCGAGTCACAAATAAATTTCAACAAATTCCGATGCAATTTAATTCAAGACACGAGTTAATTGCTCAATTTTCAATTCAATTCCTTTTGAGAAGTCCAAACGTGACGACTTGACGCGGAATTTTCAAAATATCATTTCAAATTTCAAATTTCAAATTTAACTTCAAGTCATCTTGGTTAAATTTTGTTTTCAATCAAATGCTTTACGTGTTTACGTTTATGCATACGTGCTACCCGTTGCCTGTTTCTCTACACTAACGATGCAGGAACTGGTGCAAAGCAAAAGGAGAATTGACAGCCGATAACGCTTCTCCGAAACACAACACAAAAAAGCCAAAAAATCACAAAATGAACCACAATCCAAAAACACATATATGCAAACCGCCTCACGCAAAATACATCGACACACGTTTGATACAAACAACTGACCATACAAACAGGATCCAGTACAGACATCTATCATACAGACACTGGCCTAAGACAACAAACTGGGGGTTATCCGCCACCTACCGAACTAAGCACTCCCTATCCTTCCAATCGGAAAAGAAAAGGAGCAACACGGAAACAGAGGAGCAACAGCGAAAGCAGAGGTGGTTACCATGACGGTAATACCTCGTTCCTGCTCCACGACAAAAAAAGAAGACAGTGTCTGGCAGACTTTGGATGATAAGGAGGCCAAGAACCATGATGCGGCGCACCACCCCGGTGTTGACCTCCAATCATCAGCTGCCCTGTCTATGAGCCACAACGAAAAGGACAAGCCGGTGCGCAATGCCCGCCTCCCTCCTCTACGGAAGCATCCTCTACCACCACCTCGGCTCCATCAGCCTCCCCGGTCACTTCTGCTCCTCCTGGATCATCCTCCTCTTCCAAGACCTCCACAACAAACCCCATAGGCCCCGAACGCTCCCCTGCAATCAAAGGCAAATCAAAGGACGTCAGCCGAAATTTCGGCATTACGACGGCGTAAAATGGACAAATCCAAAAAAAAAATAAAAAAAACCTGCAAAGCAGAACAAGGGCAATCCCGCTCAAACCCAACCAAATAAAAACAATTTACAAAAAAAAAACGCACAAAAAAATGACTCGCCCTTCTTTTCAAGCAAAAGACGAGTCAAATCAACAACAGACAAAAATGGCACCCCGAGACCCATACAAGGTCCGCCAACAAACCAAAATACATTCCCGATACAATGGGGTTTTTTTTCTACGACTCAAAAAGGCAATTTCTACGCCAATTTGAGCGCAAACCGGTCAAAAATTCAAAGTACGACCATGACAAGGCAACGTGATTTTATCACGCCTCAAAGCGACCTAAACTACCAATGGGGTCTATTTCAAGGCAAACTGACTCAATTCAAGCTCAAACAGGCGCTTATTTTGTCAGACATAAGACCGTCACAAAAGGCAAAAATTCCAATTTTGCCCACAATACCCCAACAAAGGTCCATAATGGCAAATACGGTCTTTCCCGACTACAATGCAACCTAGTGGGACCCATTACCCAAGCAAATAAACTTGGCATTGTGAGATGAGACGGTTTCTCCACCTCACTCACGTTTTTCGAGCATAGGGAGCGGGAACGGGAACCAAAATGCAAACTAAAGGCATCCCTATACTCCTAAACAGGTTTCTAACCTAATGCAATAATCAATTTCACTCAAAATGGGCTCAATCAAAAACGCCCAAATCAATTTTCAAGGATAAACATTTCGCCCTAATTCAATTTATCAAAAAGACCAACAAAATCAAATCGATTCAAGAGGAAATACATACCGTGAGATGACATTGTTGATAATGGCACGAATGGAAGCAAGCTAGAGACCAACAATGACGGTTTTTTAGTTTGTTTGGTCGAAAGGTTGAAAACGAAGTGAGAATGGTATGCTAACCATTCTCGTGTCTTTTACAGAAAAATAGGGAAGCTCCCTTACCTCGCCATGTTGCTCACGCCTCAATGGGGTGCTCCCTGCTAGACCTGTCAAAATTCGACCCGACCCGAAAACCCAACCCGACCCGACCCGTTTTTTTAGGGTTCCAAACCCGTTTTTTCGACCCGCGTCCCGAACCCGAAATGACCCGTTATTTTAGGGTCGAGACCCGACCCGAACGGGTCGACCCGTTGGGTCAAAGGTAAATCAAGAATTTTATTAATATTTATATATTATATTTGAAAAAATAGTTAAAAAAAATATTTTTTTTATTACTTAAAATTACAAAAACAACTAAAAAGTTAATTTTATATCACTTTTATAATATTTAATAATAAAATAATTATTAAAAAAAACTTTATTTTAATAATTATGTCAATATAATTAATGTAAACGTTGAATATGATTAAAATATTAATTTTAAATATGATTTACATTTAAAAAAAAATATTTTTTAATTAAAAAAATCGTTTAAAAAAGACGTTAAAAATTATTTCTTGACCCGTATTCTGACCCTAACCCGACCCGTGACCCGTATAACCCGACCCGTATTCGACCCGACCCGTATTCTGACCCTAACCCGACCCGTGACCCGTATAACCCGACCCGTATTCGACCCGACCCGTATTCTGACCCGACCCGTATGACCCGACCCGGGACCCGACCCGTTTGACAGGTCTACTCCCTGCTCTTTTAGTGAAATTTTGGGCTTTGGCCCAATTTCCCGTAACAAACTTCAAATTTTCAATGACGACATTAAGGACCGTCATTCTTCAAATACAAAAACAAATAGTGAAATCAAATTCACTATTTTCCCTTCAAAATTCCAAACCAACGACGATTAAAACCGCCATTTTTCAAATACAAAAAGCGAATAGTGAAAATTCAAATTCACTATTTCTTCAAATTTCAACGACGGCAATTAAAACCGTCAATTTCAAAATAATAGTGAAAATTTCGAATTCGCTATTTCAAATGACGGCAATTAAAACCGTCAATTTTCAAAAAAATAATAGTGAAAATTCAAATTCACTATTTCTTCAAATTTCAAACGACGGCAATTAAGACCGTCATTTTCAAAATAATAGTGGAAATTCAAATTTCACTATTTTCACCACACATGTTAACGGCGACAACATAAACCGTCACTTCAAAAGCAATAGTGAAGATTCAAAATTTACTATTTCCTTCACATGTCAACGGCGGCAACATAAACCGTCACTCCAAACGTAATAGTGAAAATTTAAAATTCGCTATTTCTTTCAAAATTCAGAAAAACGGTGATTAAAACCGCCACTTCAAGTTCAAAAACGGGTAGTGAAGATTCAAAATTCGCTATTCCTTCAAATGTCAACAGGGGGCTCCCTCGCGGAACCCGCTTATTTCAAAAACAACAGTAGTGAAAATTCAAATTCACTATTTCCACGGCGGCATCATGAGTCCGCTACTTTCAAAACAAGCCCATCCGTCGCGGCTATTCTCACGGTCAATTAACCGACCGCACCATGGCCGGCGAGCCTTACAACGCACCGCGGCTGGCGAGCCCTCCTCATATACGCACCATGGCTCCCGAGCCTTACAACGCACCGCGGCTGGCGAGCCCTCCTCATATACGCACCATGGCTCGCTAGCCTTACTACGCATCGCGGCTGGCGAGCCCTCGTCATATACGCACCATGGCTGGCGAGCCTTACTACGCAACGCAGCTGGCGAGCCCTCCTCATATACGCACCATGGCTGGCGAGCCTTATAACGTACCGCGGCTGGCGAGCCCTCCTCATATACGCACCATGGCTGGCGAGCCTTACAACGCATCGCGGCTGGTGAGCCCTCCTCATATACGCCCCATGGCTGGCGAGCCTTACAACGCACCGCGGCTGGCGAGCCTTCCTCATATACGCACCATGGCTGCCGAGCCTTACAACGCACCGCGGCTGGCGAGCCCTCCTCATATACGCACCATGGCTGGCAAGCCTTACTATGCACCGCGGCTGGCGAGCCCTCCTCATATACGCCCCATGGCTGGCGAGCCTTACAACACACCGCGGCTGGCGAGCCCTCCTCATATACGCACCATGGCTGGTGAGCCTTACTACGCACCATGGCTGGCGAGCCTTACAACGCACCGCGTCGGGCGAGCCCCTTCATATCCGCAACACAGCTGGCGAGCCTTTATCCGCTAGCAAGATACAACCCAAGGACGTATTCCGAAGATGCCTTGAATACGACTCCCTATCAAAGCTGGCGAGCCTTTGTCCGCAAAAAAGCAAGGACATATCCGAAGATGCCTCAGGTATGACTCCTTCTTATGGCTGGCGAGCCTTTGTACGTAGTTTAACGGACTTTAAACGACTCGCACGTATAGTCGACAGACTCTAAGCTGTTCCCGACGATAGGTCCTTGGCTCGTACCCTCGAGTCGCCTTGGTGTCGCCCTTCCCGACGGCAGGTCCTTCGCCCGTCTCCTTTCGAGCCACCTTGACGTCTGATACGTGCATTTTATATTGTCTTTTTAGGCCTTTTTATGCACGTATTTCTATGCTATTATCGTAGTTTATGCTACGAAATGCTCCGAATATGCTACTTTGGTTTGTTTTGTCTTATTTGCAGGAATGAACCAGAAAGTAGTTAAATCAAGCCTTTTACCGTCCGTTTAGCATGCATTTGGAGGAAGAGTGAATTTGGAGCGGGAATGTAGCTATTTTGAGATGCGCAAAGAAGAAAGATAGCTAGGCAAGCAAAGGAAGAACTTCAAATTGCTAGTGCCTAATTTGAAGAGCTATATCTCGAGTTCTACAACAGATATTCAGGTGATTCTAATTGGAGATGAAATCTTGTCCTCTTAGCTTTCCAACGCCACCAGAATCGCCCTGTTTGCCCAAGTAACAAAGAAATGGCAGACATTTGAAGTTCAGTGCGCAAAGCAGGAAATTGTGCGCTGGAAAGTACTCGATCGAGTACAATTATGTTCGATCGAGTTCTTTTTCTACTCGATCGAGTAGTTGCATTTTAGGATTTACTCGATCGAGTATATTTTCTACTCGATCGAGTGGTTTGAGCTTTATTTTACTCGATCGAGTGGTTTCTCTTATGGGCTCGGGCTTTTTGTTTTATTTCGTCATTAGGTTTAATAAAATCGTCTTTCCTATAAATAGGAAGACGATAGAACATGTTTGGGGGTTCTTCTCCTCTCGAATTTTACCATACAATATCAGACGATAATTTTCTACTGTTCTTTGTTTCCTCTCTTTCCGGATTTATTACTGTAACTCTTTCTCTCCCTTTTCTCCTTAATTTATTTAATTTTTATTGTTCTTGCTTCCTTTATTCTTGTCCTTTATTTATTCATGTCTAGCTAATTCCCTTTGCTAGGACTAGGTGATTCAATGAATGGATGTTAATTGCTAATTAGGTTTATATATTTGTCGTTGTTGTTATGTCCATGTTGTTAATCACTGCCTTAACTGTATCCTGCTAGTTGATTCGAAGCAATTAGTCTTTTAATATTGGTAATCCTTGACCTGGACCGAAAGGTTGGAAGGGGTGAGACCCGCAGTGAATAATATGATGCTTTAGTGAGGGCGAAAGTTAAGCTAATAGCATTTTAGGGCGAATTGAGACCGAAAGGAGATATTTGTTGCCCCTTAGACCGACACATCGACTGATCTGTGACCTTAACTGCGATTGACTGACATTCATTGATGACCCGAAATCCTAGTCCTCTTTCTCTTATTAATTTCACTTGTCTTTATCCCTCTTGCTTTAATCTTATTAGTTTAGCTAAAATATTTCCAAACCCCCAATTGTAACATTAGACAGACTGAATAGACAAGTGAATAGTGACCGCCTCCCTGTGGAGATCGACCCTACTTACCGCTGACTTCTGTTAGTAGTATCTACGTATTTTATTTTTGGTACATAACGACCATATCAACGTCGCTTGGGTATCCAGGTTGTAATCTTCGATTGACCTGGGGGCTCTACTTTGACTTTCGCCCTGTCCAAGCCTCAGTCAAAGTGGAGGCTCTGTAGATACCCAGTATCTGCTGAGACTCCAACAAACACCCGATGATTATCGGACTATAACATGCTTTGGAATCGCGGCGTTTGATCGACAATTCATGTACAACTTTACGTCGGAAAACTTAAAACGATTTCGAAAATAAAACTTTTCAAAACTTTTCAAAAGTACCTGGAGTGTTTAATGCACGACGACGGGGTCTCAATGACACTAACTAGAGTCAAAACCGACACCGGACCAAAAATCGACTCAAAATTTAAATCCCGACTCCAACAACGAGTCAAACCGAGTCAAACACAAAAAAAAAACCATTCAAAACCTTCTATACTAAGATTTCCCGGATTCATTAATGGTCAAGCACCAAACATGTGACTACAAATCCTAGGATAGAACAAATCATGATTGCATTTGTGTGAAAGTGACAGGACAACTCGAAGACCCGCAACGTGGCTCGCGCCTCTTTGAGCAGCCCAGGTGGCCACGTCGCTCAAAACTCACACAACCACTCATTTTCCTATAAATACCTCTCAAATGCCCCCATTTGAGACCTTACGCGAGTGTCCGCCCCCTCTTTCTCCCTTAAAATTCTAGACTCGACTTCCTAAGTCACAATCCGACGCGTATTTACGACCCACCTATCGTAAATACAAGCCTTACACATTGTTTGGTACCGTCATCGTGCATTAAATCACTTGACCGACCACTTCGACCACTACACCATCACTAATCTTAACAAAACATTCTTTTTACTTACTAAAACGATTTTAAACCGAGTCTTTCCCGACCAAACGAGTTGTTACACTTACGTCGGTTTCTCGCCATAACCAAGCATGTAAGTATGAGGGTGTAAAAATCCTTCTTTTATCATGTCTTTACTTGTTTCATGACTATAACATGCTAAATCATGCATAACACGATCCAAAACATAGGATAGACGAGCCAAAACTGAGTTTTCGCCTGAGACAGAAGCCCCTTGTTATGCACAGAGGCCCGCGCCTCAATGGGGTGTCCAGGTCAGACTCAACCGTTTTTGTTCTCGTCTTTCCTCTTTAATCTATTTTCATATTTGAAATCGGTTTTTACCATTTCAAATATTTTCAAACCCTTTTATTTATTTTTACAAGTTTTTAACCATAAAACATTTTTCACCCTTGGTTCCTAATAACATGACGGTTTAATCCGTGTTTCGGTGATAATATTTGGTTAATTACATTTAAAAGGTATTTTAAAGCCTTTTATTTCATTTCTTTACATTTTGGGAGGTATTTTAAAGCCTTTCATCTTTTCTTTACATTCTCAAAATAAATGTATTAGTCACCAACACAAAGTCATCCTTGGTTATACATACCATGTCGGATTTTAACCCGAGTACGATGATGAGTATGGACTAATTATATTCAAATAAACTTAAAACAATTAGTTCATAATAATTTTCAAAACTATTGATGTCAAGCTTGTCAAGTCGAACCCGACATCGAATATCATCAAAATAATGATGATTATTCAAGTCCCGTTCTTCGAATCAACACAAATACGGTCTAAACGACCCTTTCAAACCAAAACGGGTTCAAAAACCCAATTTCCAACACGTTTTATAAACGTTTTTCAAATGGTCAGAACGCGTCTTAAACCGTTTACTGACCCGCGCCTAAACAAGCCATTTCTTTCCTATTTTCAAAACCAGGGGAGACACCCTTACATCGCCAATAGGCTCGCGCCTATTCTGGCTGCCTGATGCAGGGCCTTACTAAGACAAATGGATCATGTTATGCACCCTAAACCTAATACGGTAAATGGATGTTTAATTTCCGTCTTGCATGCAAATCAACCATTAATCCAACTCGACATCTTATACTTGATACCTGGATTAAATCAACAGACTTAGAAAGTTCTCACATGTTAGGTTTAAATTATTGGATGCGCATTCATGCATTTAAACCGTTTTATCAACTTTTGCATTCAACCAACCAAGATCGATCAGTAGAGGCCGCTACCGCTGGTGGGATTGGGTGTCTAATTAAACGGCTTCCCAATACGTACCTTCACCTCTTACTCAGAAACTTTGGATAGTGGACGACCTTATCCAGGACGTACGAGAGTCATTCTAGAGATAGGATGTTAAAGAGGGACGATTCCTTATCTTTAGTACCTATGTCAAACACTGATTTGTGCTTCATTTGACCGAGGTATAAAGTGGATTCGAACGGGTTCCAAGCATCCCACAAATGCTTGGTGGCGACTCTGAACATCTCTAATCGTTTCGAGACCTTTACCGAGATGAAACAGACCGATCTAAAACGATCCGGTCGAAAGCATTTTCACGCTGCCGAGCGTGGCTTTCAAAAGACCGCTGCATGTCCATAGATTGGCTTGGCGTGCAGGTGGCCCGTGACCGCAGATCGGTAGGTGGCCCGAATCCACAGACCGGCCTGTGGCCCATGTCCACAGCCCTGTCCCAGGATCCGAGCGTCCCGAGCTGAGGACGGGCGTCTCAGCTTTGAATCCGAAAGTGCCGATGCAAGCCCGAGCGAATCCCCTTACAGGACCAACCATGCTTTACGCCATTCCGCGCAAATTTCCTTGGGAGTTGCTACATGATCCGCACATTTCTCCCGAGACTTGCAAAGCTCTATTCAACACTTAAGCATTGTTATTTACTAATCTACCCTTGCTTAACCTAATGATGTACCATTATATATACTCCATTGTATTACCTAGCTAATAACCAAGTCCTCTTACAGTAGAACCAAGTTTTTTTAGATTAAATCAAGCTTCTTTAGATTATATTAAACCTTCATTAGGAGTAGATTAGAATAGATTAATCTCAATCATTCCATAAAATTACATATTAATCTTTCCTTAATTATTGTTCATGCTTTATTATTGGGTAATTGAAGATTATTGGTTTATTATTTGGAGATTTGACAACTCTTCATGAATTAATCAAGTTCTCTTCTATTATTCTTTCATTTCCATTTGTTCATCTTAAGTTTGGTATAATCTCTCTACTCTTTACTCTTTATTGTTTATTTCCTCACTCTTTAATCATGTTTATACTTGTTGTGATGATTGATACCATTGATAACATGTCTTCCATGATAATGAGTGAGTAGTTACTTTGCTAGGATTAGTGGGCGATTAGGGGAACTATCACATGGGGGTAGGTCCATACTTAATCTAACATGTTATCTTATGATTGCTTGCTTGTTGTAATGTCAACCTATGCACATGTTATGTTTGATGAAATGCTAGACTATGAAACCTTGCATTTTTTACCCATCTCTTATCTATTCAACAAGACTTGTAAGATATAAACCAACTAGAGTCTTGTTAGATCATGCATAGAAGTGAATAGGAAGAAAGTAAGTCGACTTGTAGGTGTTGTACAGTCTAGACGACTCGGCTCCGGGACCAAAATCTTCCTATGGACCGTAAGCCATAAACTAACTCGGTTCCCCTATAACATTAATTGCTTGAAACTATGGAAACATGGTTGTATGATCACCACCATGAATCCCCTATGAAACCATGATATCCTAGCACTTTTAGTCATTTGTTTATATCCTTTCTTTTGTTGCTTGTTTACTTTCCATTGCCTTTATTACATTAGAATCATCAACCCATTTCAATTGTGACAACCCTTAGCACAACTATAGTTAGATTGAACAATTTGAGTACCCCCGTCCCGTGGATCGACCCCGACTTGCTTGCTATGCTAGTAGTTGGGTATAAATGTGTTTGATGGCGGACAACGACACGGTCCAACAAAATGGCGCCGTTGCCCGGGACGGTGTTGTGTATTTGAATCGTTCTTTTTTCTAGTTTTAGTTGTGCTTATTATTGAGCAGCCTTGGTTCCTTTGGAATTTCGTTTCTTGTGCTTTAACCTTGAGGAATTTGTTCCTCAAGGTTCGTTCTTACCATTTTATTGTAGTTTTCATGGTTGTAGTTGTTTCCTTGTCTTAGCTATGATGGCTCAAGACTTGACATATGGAGTATGTGGTGGATCTTTTGAGTATGACTATGGGTATGGGGAGTTTGAGGAGCAAGTCAACATAAACCTACCTTACACCTCATACAATGAAAGTCCTAACTACTACCCCAACTTTCCCCACCAAAATCACCACACCCATTATCCACAACAAACACCCACCCAAAACTCACTTTACAAACAATTCCAAATGCCACAATATGAGCACTTTCACACCCACCCACAACAAAAAGATGAGCCCAAATTTCACATTAAAAATATGGTTCTCCAAATGATGGGAGACCAACAAAATTTCTTCACACAAATTCTAGAATAGAGCCAAAATAGGAACAATGTTCTCCAAAGCATTGTTACCCATGGTGAGGAATTGGCAATTCGAATTGCCCAAATAAAGGCAACCCAAGCAACCACTCCCCACCAATCATTGAGCATTGACCATGAATGTGAATTTGAGGCAATGACCTTTGATGAAGAAGATGTGAAGTGGGAAGAGCCAATCTACTTGAGCTCTTGTGAGTATGAAAGTGTGGCATTTGATGAAGAATATATGAGGTTGAGTAAGCCAAATAATCTTAGCCTTTGTGAGTATGAGGGTGTGTCATTTAATGTGAATGTTGAGGTGTTGGAGAAAGAGTTGATGAGGAGTGAAGCCCCTATCTATGATTCATATGAAGATAGCGATGATGACAATCCTATGGAAGAAGCTTACGCGGAATATGTGTCTTGCAAGGACTTATAGAATGAAGAAGAGGAATGGAGTTATGAGATTGCCTCACTTGAGGAGCCCATCCTTGAGAAGTTTGAGGTATGCTTCCATGGAGAAGATGAATGCCTCTTTCCTATTGACCATGAAGACCTTTTCGCACCCACCATGGAACCTATGATTGTTGGAGATGATATGGTAAACCTTCTCCAAAAGGTCAAATTGTTGTATAAAAGGTACTTGGTGGAAAAGCTCAAGAACAAAGCTATGAATGAGCTTACTTGTGGAGACTTGGCACCCACAATCTCAATTCCTAAGCTACCACGTCATCAATGCTATGAGAATTCTCCTTCTATTATTGAAGGATTGATAAATCCAAATGCTATCATCATCACCAAAATTGAAAAAGAAGTTGGTGAGTGGAAGTCTCCGGACGAATATGAGTCATGCTTCACACCTAATGTTGACAAGAATCATGGGCTTGTTGGTTTGAGGCATTGCAAAGGCTCAAGTGCCAAGGGCAAGGTGAAAGAGAGAGTGAGTGATCACAAGCTCCCTTGGCCAAGCTTTATTTTGAATTGGAACAAACCATATTCATGCTTATTTGAGGCTTGTTCACAAGCCTTTGACCTTCTACAAAGATCATTGAGTTCTATGGACAATAGATTTCAACATTTCAAACTAGTTTGCTGGAGTCCTATCTCAAACCACCATTTGTAACATATTCCTTTCTACAATTTTTCATTGTATAATATTTAACGTACTTTTAGATTACTTGCATTTTTCTACATGAGAGTTGTGAGGGAGGGTTACTTATCCATTCTTTGAGCAAATTTTCAGAAATTGATGATAAGGAATCACAAAAAGGGTGCAAGGGAAAAAATTAGCATAAACCATTTGAAGGGTTGATAAGAAGCAGCTCAGGACACATGTCCCGACAGTAGCCCACTCGTCCCGAGTTGTGCTTCAGAAGGATTATTGTCGCAAAATCTGCGCGACTTAGAGCCAGGACGCACGTGCCACTACTGATCCCCTCGAGCCGACGCCAGGACGCTCGTTCTGAGCGGTACTTTGAGCAATATTTTTCCTGGAAGAAAATCTGAGCAGATTTTTCTGAGGACGCACGTCCCATAAAAGATCCGCTCATCCTCTCCCCAAGACGCTCGTCCTGAACTGAACCCAAAAGAAAAAGACTAGCTGTAATAAAATCTGCGCGTCTCCTTGAAAGGACGCCCGTGCAGCATCTTGAGGATGCTCGAGCTGATGGCAGGACGCACGGATTACGACGGGTAAATGACTGGGTCACAGTTTAATCCGCCCGAGCCCAACGCTAACCCGCTCGTCCCAGAATCCCTTCTTCGATATAAACGCCTCCCACCATCCTTATTCCCTTATCTTATCAAATCAAAACCACATCTGATCATCCACATACAATCCCAATCACAAAAATTAAGCAAAACCCTACCAATGACATCAAGCAAATATGAATCTAAGGAGCAAAAGCAAGAAAGCAAACGAGACCGTGCCTAAGCGTCGCAAGGGCGCTACTTCATCCGCCTCACGGGAGGCAAGAGGCCGAGCAAATAAAGTGATACATGGTGTTGCACAACTTGAGTATTTCTCGGAGGTACTCTTCACCAACAATGACCACCGCCAACGATTTGAGTAATTAATAGGTAAGGACTATGAACCTACTCAATTCATTGATCTTGATGCATTAGAAATACTTGGCATAAGGCATCAAACAGAGGTGTTTTTCAATGGTTTGGGTCTTGAGAAGATGTTTATGCCTATGAGGACACTTACTTGAGTCTCACACTAGAGTTTTTGTGTAGTCTCTGTGTTGTCACTAATCAATGGAGAAATATTGGTATGGAGTTCCGTCTTTGCAATAGAGACCATAGGTTAACTCTAGACCATTTTGCAAGTATTTTTGGTCTTCAAGTACCGAGGGACAACACCGATAAGCCCTCCGACTTCACCTTAACCACCTATGGAGGGCCATTTTTGGGAGAGAACTCCATTCCTATAAGAAATGCTATACTTTTGCTATCTAACATCCGGTGATTAGGATTACTGAACAGTTTATAGCCGGAACTATTAATGGAAGGCTAGAGCAAGACAGTTGTACCCTTCTCGACTTGACCTTTCTAGAGTCTTACTTGAATGTATAAGGGACAAGGCCTTACAAATTCAACACACCCCTTGAGATGTGTACAAGGCTCAATGACTTTGCTCAAGGAAATTCTAATATCAAAACCTTTGTGATGGGAGGCCTAATCATAATTTTGGCCAATGAACTTTGCCCTGGGTTCAACCTTAATGGGAGCTATGAAAAGCTCAAGGGGAGCACTTTGATAGATGAGGATGCTATCTTCAACCACCACCGTTGGTGTACTTACAACCAAGCCGGAAGTGTAGAGTGGTTCACTAAGGGGTGCACACCACTTATTCTCATGGGGTGGAACATACCACCTACCGAGCCCCGCTTGAGCCGGTACTCGCCTAGACCAAGCTACCTACTCCCCATTGAGATCCATGACAACAAACCATCAAGGGAAGAAGCACCTCATCAACCTCGCGAGTTGCCGGAATGGGGTGATGCACCACCATCCTATGTGTCCATTCCACCCTACCCAACACAACATGTACCATTCACTCCTCAAGATCCGAGAGCTCCGTCAATGACCGATTTGATGAAGCTCATGCAAAATATTGATATTCAAGTGATGATGGGATGGTTGACACATACTTGGCCCAATACCCCTCCTACTACAACATGGCTCAACAAGGGTACATCAACCCTAAAGGCCTTCATCCATCTTGGGCTCAACCACATCTCTTGTTCCCTAACTATGGCAACCAAGAAGGGAACTCTGATGACCAAAATGGGGGATTCTTTAGCCAAGGAGGAGGATATGACCAAGGAGGATCTAGCGGACGTGGAAACCGCAATGATGATGATGATGATGATGAGTAAGATGGCTAGAGGTGCTTGACCACACCACCTCCATTTGTATGATACTTTCTCCCTATCTCTCATGTATAGTTGCATTGTTATATTGAAGGAAATGAAAATTCATATACATACTAACATACTCATATATGTCGAAATTAATTTGTCATAAAATTAAATACGGATTTTATGCAAGCAAATAATATACTAAAATAGAGAAGAAATCATATCCTTACATTGAAATTACGGTTCAAATGGGCACAAAAGAAATCTCCTTTTCTTTTGTTCTTGAGCTTTCCTTTAATGGAAGAACAAGATCCAAGTGTAGGATCTCTCCTTAGGATTTATACCCAAAGCTTAACTCTTAATCTAATTAATATTATAAGTACTAGTATAATATTAATCTAGTAGAAAAATGAACCAAAAATATTTTGGTTTTTGCTCCTAAAACCGGGTAGGAGAATAGATGAGGAAGGATGTAATTTTTATCTCTCTAAAAATTATATTATGAAGTAAGAAATGAATAATTATCTCACCACACACTACATATGGTGAATGATAAAGATAATAAGTAAAAGAACTCCTTGTTCTTTCCAAGGGAGAACCGGGTAGGGTGGTAGGAAATGGCCTATGCATGGCCTTTGTGCTCTTACACAAAAGGCACTAGGTATGCATGCCTATATTAGAGTAATTATCATTATGCTTACCACTAACTTAAACAAACACAATATTTGTTTAAACAACCTCCCATTTTCGGCACATATGATAATATGAGATCCATATTATTTTTGTCAAATGTCAATATGTCACATGTCATATGTGACATAAATTTGTTATGTAATTTTTAACATGTTAAAAATCAACGTATTAATAAAAATACGTCACATACAAAAATCGACTTAGTAATTTCATAATTACTTGTGCCAAAATATTTTACCAATTCATAAATCGTATTTATAATAATTCATTCAAATTTAATTGTTTCTGTAAACAATAATTTCATCCGCGTAATGATACAATTCGATTACTCAGACCGTATCTCATTTAATCACATTTCAATTTGATACGTAAATTTTACTTCCAAAATCGTCCGTCAATTTTTCAAGTAATTTAATTAACTCGTAACATTATACGATTAATTAAATGATCAATTAAGAGTATTGCCCTATTGGTATGACCTAGGGGGTCAACTGATCACCACCGTCACACGACAGTAATGTCAAACTCTAGTCAGCCAATCATTACCGATATATGTTGACCAGTTGACAGTAACAATATTACTTCCCAATTGTATTATTTATAATGAGATTTAAACATGTGATCATCATGATCAATAGTCGTGATCGCATTATTGTCGGAGGACACATATTCCAACAATCTCCCACTTGTCCTCGACAAGTGTGCGTCACCAATTCTCTTGTCCTATTACTATCTCTCACTCAATGCAAGGTGTCTTTCAGGTCGTACTTGCAAGTGATCATATCAAGAGTGGTTTCCTCGATCTGGAGAATAACTGATTGACCGGACTTATCTATCATAGATACTTTCCGAGCGTGGCCACGCATTTCCAGTTCATTACTCCTCGAGTGGCCCTGAGATATTGTTTTAACCCTGACAAGGGGATGGACAATTCCTATCGCACTCATTCCCTTCGACTAGCCACAGCCATCATAACCCAAAATATGCCCATTTGACCCCATTTACGAAGGTCGTAGTAACACAAATCAAAGTTAATCAAACCGAGCCATCTTAGGTGAATAGTCTTTAGTCAAAAGAATCGACTCATTTGAATACTATAGCAGCTCTCGCCACGACCAGGCTATATAAATTTGCCAGAACTCTATAAGCGGTCATAAGGCCCGACAAAGTGTTCCTAACAATCTGCCTATGTGATCGAATAGTCATCTCACATGACTGTATGGCACTTGAACTTGCCATCAATCGCATCACACTCTAGTCACTTCGAGACGTCACCTCATACAAGTGACTATGGGCGAATACAATGTTAATCCGTGTTCACTTTAACGGGGTTCAATTGTCTCTACAACCCGTTTGGATGTAACAAGGCATAATAAAAGAGTTTTAAAGTAAAACTCGAACGACAAATGTGATTATCACATATGAATAGTCAATGCTTGATTACTATTTCATGTTCTATAATCTAATTTGATCTTGTATGTAGTTGTTCATTTCAATTCAATTGAAATGACATGACTTATCATGTTTAGCCTATGAGAAGGCTTTGGTTAGTAGGTTTTATCAACTTCTTGTACCTTACTCAACCTCACTACATACTCGTTTTCCTTTGTAATGTATACATTTGCATCACAAAACTTTCTGAGTACGTGTCGAGATCCAATCAAGACATAGGCCCTCTTAGCCTAAGAATAGCTCCCACTGTTTTCACAGTGTGCGGGACTCATCCTCTTGCACATCTCATGATTGCAAGTGTACTCAATTTCCGTTATAAATATCTCTCATTGTTCTTTATTGCCTAGAACGATTCTAGAAAATCTACTTCTTTAATTAACATAGCCATAATGGTTTCTTAACCATCCTAATGTGTTTTGATTATGGTTTTGTCGGAAACCATGCGCAACCTCAATTGTCAATTGTCACTTGTGTAACACCCTTACACAAAATTGCATCATAAACACTTTGCTTTACTTCCTTAATGCTTCTGCAAGCACTTAAGGGTAATCTTTATGGCTTACTTGGTAAAGATTACTAGAATTCGATTTTGAAAATAATTCATCATACTCCAAGTATTTGAAGTGTTATACATCATTTTCTATTTAATTGATTCGGCAGCGGAAGCAAATGAAATCAATCAAATATGTTCAATTTAATTGAACTAGTCATGAATCTTATCAACATAAGACTTCTTACTGACGCTAATATCATGTGGATTTATCTTCATATATCCAGATATTCAAGATGTATTATAATACTCCAAAAGTCTTAAATCATTCTCAATGATCAATATGTCATCCACATATCGGACTAATTAAAAATTTCATAACTCCCACTAAAATTCATGTATAAACACAACTTCTCGACTTATCGAGAAATGTTTTATCACATGATCAAAATGTTGATTCCAACTCATTGATGTCCTACTTAAGATCCTCTCTTAAGTTTCACATTATCTTAGGATTGCAAGAATCTTCAAAACACAAGACATGTATTGAATACATTCCTTCTAATTGAAGAAGTGGGTTTTAGATTCGCTCGCTATGTATTTCATAATAATGAAACAAAATCCCTAAGAAGATCCAAATAGACTTAAGCATTTCAACCAGTGCAAAAATCTTTGCTACCAATCAAGCTTTGAAGTCTCTCTTTATTAGTGCAAAACCCTTTGTAACTAATCAAGCCTTTTATATTGGATTTTCATGGCTCTAAGCCTTGTAGTGAGTTGTGACTTAAACACTCTCATGTACGTCATAAGTTCATTACTTTCTAGAAGTAATCAATTTGAATCAAACGATTTCTTTTGTAAGTTATAAGCTCTTTGCTTTCTTAAAAGTAGCATGAATTCATCATTTTCAACAAGTGACGAACTTTAACCTCCTAGGTTTTAAAGAAACAATATCTTACACAAAATGTCTCATGTAGCCAAGAAAGACCAGATTCTTGCGACATAACATTCTTTGTGGCTCTTATCTTACACAAAACGTCTCATGTAGCCAAGAAAGACCAGTTTCTTGCGACATAACATTCTTTGTGGCTCTTGAATAAATTCTCCCACTCTGTCTTCTAGAAATAAACTTGTATTTTAGAAAGACAGCTTCACGAGCCGCAAACCCGTCGTACTCGTGATAATTGAAAAGGAAAAATGAGCATTTGTTTCTTGCGAAAACTTAAAACCATGGTACCCTTACCATTTAATATCTCATATGATTCGATTTAGTGGAAAAATAATTTAGACAAAAAATGATAAAATCCCCAAATGGATCAAGTAACTCAAAGTAACTTGATTGAAATCCAAACCATATCGAATAGCGTTTGATTTCTTATCTAATCACACATTATTCCATAATGCGTGCTAAGAGAGATTAACTTGTGATACTATATCACATTTCCTTTGGCTTATATCAAAGTCTTTACTTTGATAATCCCATCACGACTAAATCGTGATTCCTTGAACTCTTTTGAAATTCTTCAAAGATTTCTCCTTTTACCTTATTAAGTGAACATATTAGTGTCAACTTAAATCGTTGGTAAAAGAAAATGATCAACCTATTTTGGATCGATGATATACAACCTCGATCTCCTTTTCAACCAAAAGGCACGAGACATCTTGCTTTGAATACAAGATACACATATACCATTAACAATCTAATGGTTTCAAGAGTACTCGATAACTCTTTGCGTTCATCATTCCAAAATTTAAGGTTTAATCTTGGGTTACCAATTTGAGTCTTGCATCATCTTCATGATATATAGTTCTAGTTTGGTTTAGAATATTATCACCTTGATAATAGGCTAGCCATATATCAAATCGTGGTGTAAAGGGTCACAAAAGTGAAACCTCTTTTGTATCTTAACAAGTATGTATTCTTATTTAGAGTTTATGCACTTAATAGTCATAATTAAGTACAACTTTAAATCCAAAAACTAGATTGAGTACACATTTACTCTATCTCTCGACATTATTAATGCTAGTCGTCATTTTCTAATCATCTTATGTAACGAACATAATGATGAAAACCTCCATTGGTTTCTAATATTGACGAAGTGATACTAGCAAAAATTATGTTTAATCAAATAAACATTTAAAGAAGAAGGTCCCATTAGATGTCCCACAACTAACTTGTTGATTCTTCAATAATTTGGGGTAGTTTTTTTTCTTGTGTCCAACATTTAAGACAATGGAAACTTTATCGGTCGGGATTGATAGGTTTAGTATCGCTATTCTCAATAACTTTACTTTTAACATTACCTTGTATCAATTCCATTATAATCTTTACTTCTTGAACCTCGTCCTCATCTTAACGGTTTAAGAGAATGCTCCCACTTAATTCAATGAGTCTTTGCTTTGAGAAGCAAAATTGAATTCATGAAGATTACTCTTCATTTGTTCGTTTTAGTCTTAAAACTTTCATTGAAGTGGTTGCGTTATTTTGGTCAATTTCGAATTCTGACAAAACTAATTACCAAAATAATTTATCGCTTCAAGGTACTTAATTCACTTAAGTATATGAAAAATAATCCATTGTAAGTAGAAGTGTTAGTCAAGAATCAAAAACCTGTTTGATAATGAATAACTTTAATCTATACTCTTTACAAGAGATCCTTAGCAATGGTTCATATGAGGTTTTAGAAGCAAATTCATATTTGTCTTTAGCTACGATGTTTTAATGGAGTTTTGAATCAAAAACGAAATAATATCGTATATGAAATGTGGTAAAGAAATAGAACAATATAATAACGGAATAGAGGAAAACTTAACATTTATCGTTTTATTAATACTTGAAAATAACAAGTATAGCATTTACATAGTGACCTCTACCCAACTATGATAAATGATTCCAAGATCCAAATTCATATTAACTTGGGCACGGGGTAGCCGATGAAACCCTTATCAATATAACTCGGTGGATTAACTCTTTAATCGATTCTACTTTTAGAACTCTCGGTCGATAAAATTACTCTAATATTTATCTATAGCCCAAAACACATCAACAAGGGCACGGGGTAGCCGATGAAACCCTTAACAATTACTTTTGTTGAGTTCAATCCAAATTTCGAATAAATGTGTCCATTATCCAAACCCATATTAACTTAGGCACGGGGTAGCCGATGAAACCCTCATCAACATGAATTCGGTGGATTAACATTTATCACCCACTTCCCCTATGTAACAAGGTTTGTACCCCGGGGTAGCCGAGTGCACTCCCTCGCGAAATAGGTTTTCATGGTTTCTACTATTTGGTAAGGCTATGTCTCAATTAATTGTTTTAGCGAGAGGTCATGTCAATTTATTATCTATCACGTTTTAAGTGAACTAAAGCGGTGAACTACGATAATTCTAATTGACACGGTCGAAAAACTCGATAAAATGACAATGCATGTTTTAGTTATGGCGATTTAGCGATGCATGCGACATAAAATAAAATGCAAGCATAAAAATAAATAAATCCTAGTATGGCCTTCCTAAAATAGAAAAACTATTTAACTATTACATTTCGGAAACCAACTCCATTGGTCCCTTGAACTTCGGTTGTGGCACGCATCTCGAGGTAACACCGTCTTTATGTATCGCCATTCTTGAAGAAATCCGTCTTTGGGAACTCCGGAATGAATAAAATTACATAACAAATTACATAATTTCCTATCATACATTTGTAACTAAAATAAAATAAATCTATTAAATTACAAAACGGTGATACGAGATCACAATAAAAATTACAACCGAATCGATATTCTCATACATTTCGGGAAATACCAATTAAAATCTAAGGCCATACTAAGTAAAATTACATAATTCAAAAATTACATAAATTAAAATTATGACAATCATAAAGAAAATGCAGCATTATAATATGAATGAACATGCTCCATTTTATGCTAAATCACCTTTAATTAGCCAATATCGTATATTACTCGGTTTTTACGGATTTGCGTGATTTCAACATTTTACAATCACAAAAATACATAAACTCATATTTATGCATAAGTTAATTACCCTAACCTCTTAGGACTCAAAATTTAGTCTTCACTAATAATTTGACCATAATTAACCCATATTTTATAAAAATTGTTCATAAATGGACCAAAAATTACAAAAATAAGCTATTAATCTTCAAATAAATCACAAAATTTCAAATAAATTTGAAATTTGAAATTTAAACTCATGAAAAATCTGGAAAATTTCCATGACACTCATAATGTTCAAAATCTTAGGTTAAAAATTTCGAAAATTTACCGGAAAAACAATGTTGCGGTTTATCGATTTTTAATAAAATAATCATAAAAACATGGAAAAATTATTTTCACTAACTTTTCAATTTTAGATCTGAAAAAGATAATAAAATGCAACATTAGACGTTTTTCCTAAGTCATAGATTATGTTTTATTAATTTTTCACTAATAATGTCACTATTTATGCTATTTTTCTTCAAAAATCCATAAATCATGCAAAAAGACTTCTTTATAGCCAATTATTTTACACACATCTTGTAAAATTTCATGTGACAACATATTAAATTTCTATGACCAGATTCGAAATTTAACTTATATTAACCTATTTTTCACCTAAATCCGAATTTAATAATGAAAAATCCATTTTTCGAGCATAACAAGTCCAAAAATTATGAAAATTTACAGGTTATCTCAAAATAATATATGTGACAACATATCCAAAAATCACTGGAAAATTCGAAGTATAGCAAATTTTAGACCGAAAATGACATTTTTACTCATAAAATCACATTTAAATGCCATTATTGTAAATTATGAACAATAAAAATCCGAAAAATAACCAAAAAATCCTAAAACATTTTAAGACCAGAAATATTAACATGCATGTAATAATTTCGTGATATATCATAATAACACAAATTTTACAAGTTTTATTTGTTATTCTTATAACTCGGAAAAACATTTAACCAATTTGCATGCAAACAACCGTGGCTCTCTGATACCAATTGAAGGAAATGTAGATTCATATACATACTAACATACTCATATATGTCGAAATTAATTTGTCATAAAATTAAATACGGATTTTATGCAAGCAAACAATATACTAAAATAGAGAAGAAATCATATCCTTACATTGAAATTACGGTTCAAATGGGCACAAAAGAAATCTCCTTTTCTTTTGTTCTTGAGCTTTCCTTTAATGGAAGAACAAGATCCAAGTGTAGGATCTCTCCTTAGGATTTATACCCAAAGCTTAACTCTTAATCTAATTAATATTATAAGTACTAGTATAATATTAATCTAGTAGAAAAATGAACCAAAAATATTTTGGTTTTTGCTCCTAAAACCGGGTAGGAGAATAGATGAGGAAGGATGTAATTTTTATCTCTCTAAAAATTATATTATGAAGTAAGAAATGAATAATTATCTCACCACACACTACATATGGTGAATGATAAAGATAATAAGTAAAAGAACTCCTTGTTCTTTCCAAGGGAGAACCGGGTAGGGTGGTAGGAAATGGCCTATGCATGGCCTTTGTGCTCTTACACAAAAGGCACTAGGTATGCATGCCTATATTAGAGTAATTATCATTATGCTTACCACTAACTTAAACAAACACAATATTTGTTTAAACAACCTCCCATTTTCGGCACATATGATAATATGAGATCCATATTATTTTTGTCAAATGTCAATATGTCACATGTCATATGTGACATAAATTTGTTATGTAATTTTTAACATGTTAAAAATCAACGTATTAATAAAAATACGTCACATACAAAAATCGACTTAGTAATTTCATAATTACTTGTGCCAAAATATTTTACCAATTCATAAATCGTATTTATAATAATTCATTCAAATTTAATTGTTTCTGTAAACAATAATTTCATCCGCGTAATGATACAATTCGATTACTCAGACCGTATCTCATTTAATCACATTTCAATTTGATACGTAAATTTTACTTCCAAAATCGTCCGTCAATTTTTCAAGTAATTTAATTAACTCGTAACATTATACGATTAATTAAATGATCAATTAAGAGTATTGCCCTATTGGTATGACCTAGGGGGTCAACTGATCACCACCGTCACACGACAGTAATGTCAAACTCTAGTCAGCCAATCATTACCGATATATGTTGACCAGTTGACAGTAACAATATTACTTCCCAATTGTATTATTTATAATGAGATTTAAACATGTGATCATCATGATCAATAGTCGTGATCGCATTATTGTCGGAGGACACATATTCCAACATATATATCATATGATTAGATTAGTTTGCATTGTAATATATCTCACATATCTCATATAGTTAGTTGCATATAGACTAGAATTCATGCATAGTCACTAATGACCAAACCTATTTCTTTCTACACTAGAAATAATGCTTATATTGGTTTGGGGAGGTTTGATCATAGGTGACCATAGTTTAATAGAGAACATGCATCATCTAGTGTAGTGTATATTGCATTAATTTGTTATATATGTCATATAGAATTGCATTTAGTTAGAACATGCATTCATTCATATCATATCATTGCATTTGTACTTCAAATTCCATTAAGCTTTAAAAATCCAAAAAACATGTATTTCTTTTTTACTGCTACTCCTACATGTACATTGAAGACAATGTCCAAAATAAAGTGGGGGATTGGAATTTATATTCCACAAAAATACAAAAAAAAAAAATTAAAAAATTTTGAAAAAAAAAATCCCAAAAATCTGTTCTTTAATTTCATAAAAACAAAATCTATAAAAATTTGAAAATTTCAAAAAGTAAAAACATGTTTCTTAATTTAGTAGTGTAGAATTGTATATACTTGTGTTTTTGTTCTTTTCTCACATAGATAGAACACTACATTTGAGGCATTGGCAAAGGGAATGTGAAGACCACTTGGTATGATCGTTCTAATCCATATTTCCCTTATATTTCCTTTTATTATTCATATGAGGAGGATGGGCTTACATGTTAAGGAGGATGTGGTGTATTTTGTTGTTGCGGTTTGTGTATCTATGTGTTGTTAGGAGTTGTATTTAGATTATATGGCATTATAGTTGATAGAATCATATGCATTAGAGTTGTATATATGTTAGTTGCATAATGGCATGTAGCTGCATGGTTTGAAAATTTTGTGAAAATGCTTATTTGGGAATCTTTACAAGTGTATATAAGGCCCTTGTAAATAATTTTTCTCCTTGAGACTTTGTTTGCTAGAATACCTTCAAAACACCCTAGGATGTGTCATACTAGTATCTTTTGACCCACGGACTAAGGCCTAGTCAAGAGTACATTGTGGTGTGATAACTCCTTGGCTACTGTTTATTCCAAGGTGACCTTTGAAGCCATGCAACCGTTCTTACACTTCTATCATCATATTTTATCAACAAAAAGGGAATGGGCACAAAAACATCAAATTGAGTTCAAGTACAAAATCAAAATCAAATGTTTGCAAATTTCATCAAATGAAAAGAGGAGCAAAAATAGACTCCTATGCTTTAATAAAAGTACCCTTGCTACAAAATGGGGTTACTTTGAAAAATGTTCAAAAATGCAATATTGAAAAGAATTACCAAGTATCAAAATGCCAATCATCAAAAAATGGCAAGAAATGTTCTGAAATGTCAAATACCACAAGAAATTGGAAGGAAAAACAAATAAAAAAGCAAACTACAAATGTGAAACTCAAACATCTTGATCCCTTTTATCCATTGATCTTATTTGTTGCATGGTGGAAAGGGGACGATCCTTCTTCTTGTCTAGGCAAGAGGGGGAATTCCGCGATCCTACAGTGTTTCTAATACCATTGGGAGCCTACTCTTGACAAAAGCATTTAGCGATTGAGGATAAAAGTACCCTAGTTTGACACAACTTGGAGGTGATTTGTTGGTATCCTTTTAGACTTAGTAGTTTGGAGAAACAATATCTATGATGGAGTGTGTACCCTTAAATTGCTTCCCCTTTAGATGATTTCCACCACTTAGATGAGGAAAGTGGCTATTCTTTTGAAGATGCATCCATTACTTATTTTGTGTGCTTAATGCTTGGATGTATCGCCATTTTGGCAAGCCCTACCTTGCCTTACAAGAAGGCATCTTACCTCATGGATGTCTTGTTGTGAGTTGAAGGGGCGGAGTGAGACCCGCTATTTGTCTCACATCGGTTATATTATTAGGATAGTTTAAATAAAGGTCTAGTTCTAGTCACCTCTTTACTCGGGACGAGTAAAGGTTCGGTTTGGGAATGTTTGATGTGACTCTTAATTGCGCACATTTAGTCCCCTAATTGAACCTATTTTGCATACTAATATAGCATTTCATGGCCATTTTATCCATCAATTCCTTCCTATTTTGCTTTCCTAGTGCATTTTATATGTCTTATAGGAAAGGAGATAATGAGGCGGAATTTCCGTCTCTCGCGCATATTTGAAAGCTTGTTGACGATCTTGGATGGACTAGTATGAAGAGGAGGCAAGAACGATGACCAAGGATGTAGGAATAAAGAGTATATAGGAGGATCATAGGCTTAAAAGCAAGAAGATGGAATCCTGTCCCAGTCCGAGCGGATTCCCTCACCGGACGAGCATCCGAGCTTAGGATCCGAGCGTGTCGATGCTAGCCCGAGCGGATCCCCATACAGGACCAACCATGCTTCACGCCAATCCGTGCAGATTTCCTTAGGAGTTGCTACATGATCCGCGCATTTCTCCCGGGACTTGCAAAGCTCTATTCAACACTTAAGCATTGTTATTTACTAATCTACCCTTACTTAACCTAATGATGTACCACTCTATATACTCCATTGTATTACCTAGCTAATAACCGAGTCCTCTTAGATTAGAACCAAGTTTTTTTTAGATTAAATCAAGCTTCTTTAGATTAGATTAAACCTTCATTAGGAGCAGATTAGAATAGATTAATCTCAATCATTCCATAAAATTACATATTAATCTTTCCTTAATTATTGTTCAAGCTTTATTATTGGGTAATTGAAGATTATTGGGTTATTATTTGGAGATTTGACAACTGCTCATGAATTAATCAAGTTCTCTTCTATTATTCTTTCATTTCCATTTGTTCATCTTAAGTTTGGTAAAATCTCTTCTCTTTACTCTTTATTGTTTGTTTCCTCACTCTTTAATCATGTTTATACTTGTTGTGATGATTGACACCATTGATAACATGTCTTCCATGATAATGAGTGAGTAGTTACTTAGCGAGGATTAGTGGGGGATTAGGGGAACTATAACATGGGGGTAGGTCCATACTTAATCTAATATGTTATCTTATGATTGCTTGCTTGTTATAATGTCAACCTATGCACATGTTATGTTTGATGAATTGCTAGACTATGAAACCTTGTATTTTTTTCCCATCTCTTATCTATTCAACAAGACTTGTAAGATATAAATCAACTCCAGTCTTGTTAGACCATGCATAGAAGTGAATAGGAAGAAAGTAAGTCGACTTGTAGGTGTTGTACAATCTAGACGACTCGGCTCCGGGACTAAAATCTTCCTATGGACCGTAAGACATAAACTAACTCGGTTCCTCTATAATATTAATTGCTTGAAACTATGGAAACATATTTATATGATCATCACCATGAATCCCCTATGAAACCATGATATCCTAGGGCTTTCAGTCATTTGTTTATATCCTTCCTTTTGTTGCTTGTTTACTTTTCATTGCCTTTATTAGATTAGAATCATCAACCCATTTCAATTGTGACAACCCTTAGCACAACTATAATTAGATTGAACAATTTGAGTACCCCCGTCCCGTGGATCGACCCCGACTTGCTTGCTATGCTAGTAGTTGAGTATAAATGTGTTTGATGGCATACAACGACACGCTCCATCACTACCACCCTTAAAAAGAACTTCGTCCTCGAAGTTTGCTCACACTCATAAACATCATCATCCAACTGTCAATACTATCGAAGTATTCCCCCATTCCTAAACATCGCACTACTACAAGCACGGCCAAGACCTCTTAACAATATCAACCACAATACAAATTCATCCTTTATTCTCCACTAATACTCAAACTTCCAAATCTACTACAACATGTACAACCATCGAACTCTCTTTGCCGCATCCTACTCCTCTTAAGATAAATTTTACGTCCTCGTAACTCACTAATACTAGATGCTGAGCTATATCTTCTCATTATCCTCATCACCACCGCATGGCAAAGATAACCGATGATAACTTCAACACCTACAACAATTCATATATCCAGGGCTCTCTTTCTCTAACAGTTCTCATACCTCAAATCATTCTGCACTCCATCTAACCAATACCACAAAATCCTTAGCATAATCACCACACCAACTCTTCAACATTACCGCAAAATGACATACTTTTCTATATACGCGCTTATCTCCATAGTCATAATTCACGATCCACGATTGATACACACACTCTCACTAGATCCTCAAGTTCCCCCTTTTTATTACCACAACTCATCCACAACCTAGCATGATACTACCTTCCAACACCCTATACTCACTGTCCCAATAAAAGATTATGAACCACCTGCAGCTTCCAGATCAGTACAACACATGTTCCACAAATCACTTGCCATTACTATGTCAACCAATGCCTCCTCTAAAAGAAGATCACAAATACTCCAACAACCTCTCGCAACTGTGTCCTATTAACGAGATATCACTATACCATGAAAACAACGGAAACATACATAACTCTCTACCATATCATACTCTACCCTCGCTCCCAAGTTGAAACTGGTAAGAAACATCAATAAACAAAATAACGGTCTTTATATCCAGACGAAACTCACAAGAAACAACAGTAAACAAAACAACAATCTATGTATAACTGATATGTACTTTAGAAAAATTGCATCGTAGTAATCCCGCCTACTCCACCACAACCGGTGACGGCATCGCAACACCGCCACCAGCAGCCGCACCGCAGTGCCAAAATACCCGTATCAAAACACAAAGTACCATGCCCGGATTGCCACCCAAGGCACAACAACCACATCGATAGTCATCGCAACTCATACAATCCTATCATTGCATGAAGTACCATGCCCGGATCACGACATGATGAACTAAACGGCGTAAAGAACACGAGGATCCGACACCCAAAGCCTTTGGGATTTGATAGCAACACGACGAATAAATGCAACATAACTTGTTTTCTCTCTTGAAAGGTTTTTAGAAAAGATAAAAGTGATGAAGAAAGTGAAGGAAGGCTTTAAATATGAATCACGCATTACTAACAAAACCCGGGTAAAACAACCCGCAAAACCAACTTACTCAATCCAGTAAGTAACTTACTCGATCGAGTGACCCGTACTCGATCGAGTCCCCAACCTACTCGATCGAGTATCCATCAGCAGAACACTGTTTCGTAAACCAAACTTACTTACACGACAGAGTAAGCCCTACTCGATAGAGTACCCAAAAGCATAGAAAACCGTAGTATTACAGGTAACACTCCAATTATCTTGGCCGGATAGTTGGGGTGTTACATGTTATTACTAGTGGTTAAGGATGACGTTGAATAGATAAAATAGCCGTCCTAGAGAGGTTGATTTTGTGGAGGCCGGATTGGTATGTATGGTTGCGGGGGAGTATAAGATGTGGTTATTGGAGGCAATTGCTAGTAGTTGGGTGTTAATGGTATGGTTATATTTTTCAGGAGGTGATAGTTATGCGAATGGGAGAATGTGATATGAGGGTCATACGAGTTAAGCTCGAGCGAGAGGTAACCTTTATCAGGTGGTAACTTACGTGATCAGGATTGGACACTTAGATTTGATTATGGGTCTATGATGTGTGTAAGTGTTTGTGTGAGGTTCTGACCTCACGAGTAGTGGTATAATGCGATAGTCATAAAGTTTTTATCTGAGTGCTCCGTAATATATGTTGGGTACGGTAACCTAATAGGATGATAATCAAAAAGTGATAATTTGGGTGATCTGGAATGCTAGTTATACTTGTATGTGTATTCATGATATATGTAAGTGATAGTGTGACGTTCCTACCTCATGAGTAATAGTATGGATAATATTCATAAGGTTATTATTGGTTTATTCCGTGTAATATGTTGCGTTGTCATCTAGTAAAGCGGTTTTAAGAAATTTTTCTTGTCAAGGAAGTTATACTGAGTCAGTGTTTATGGGATTGTATAAGTTGCGATGACTATCGAGGTGGTTGTTGTGCCTCGGGTGGCGATCCGGGCATGGTACTTCGTGTTGTGATGCGGGTACTTTCGCGCTGCGGTACGGCTGTTGGTGGCGGTGTTGCGATGCCGTCATCGGTTGTGGTAGAGTAGATGGGATACTTATGAGACGAGTTTTCAAAAGTGTATACCAGTTATATAGATTGTTGTTTTGTTTACTGCTGTTTCCTGTGAGTTTCGGTTTGGACATATAAACTGTTGTTTGTTTATTGATGTTTCTTACCAGTTTCGGCTTGGGGGTGAGGGTAGAGTATAGAGTTGCGTATATGGTCATTGTTGTCATGGTATAGTGATATCATGTTAATGGGACACTGTTGTGAGAGGTTGTTAGAGTACTTTTGATCTTATTTTAGGTGAGGCATTGGTTGACATAGTTGCGGCAAAAGAATTATGGAACGTGTGCTTGGTGAGCTGGAAGCAGCAAGTAGTTCTTAATATTTATTGGGATAATGGGCATAGGGTGTTGGGAATTAGTATCATGTTAAGTTATGGATGAATTTTGCGGCAATAAGATGGAGAACTTGAGGATCTAGTGTGAGTGTGTGTAACAATTGTGGATCGTTGAAGCATGCATTTTATATATGGTTTTTACCCTATATTTACACGCATTTATGTGTTATTTATGTGGCGACTAGCTACAAATGCTCTCGAATGGTCTACTTTAGTCTATCATGTATTAATTGCAGGAATGAGACGGAAGGAGTATAATCGAGCCTAAACTTGTTCCGTTTGCATGCATTTTGGAGAAAGAAGAATCGGAGCCCGGATATTGTTGCCTAAGGATGCGTGAAGTGATCTAAAAAGATGTTTTGAGTTGATTTACGCTGATACAATGCTGTTGTGCTCGATCGACTAAGATTGGTTGTCAAAACCGGTCGATCGAGTAACTATGATGTTGAAGACCTTCGATCGAGTGCTTTAATATGCTCGATCGAGAGGGGTGCTTTCTGTGTTCCTCGATCAAGTATTCATTGTACTTGATCGATATGTTTGCCATCTGTTGTCCTCGATCAAGTAGTTTGATTCTACTCGATCGAGAGGTTTAATCTATTACGCAATCTTTTAGCATCTTTCGGATATTTTAATTTGTGACTTAGAATAAATAAGGTGAAGGGGGAACGACGGCAGGGGCTCTCTCATCTTCTCTCTTAGCACTTTACTCTTTAGACCTAAAAAATACTCCATTGCTTGGAACTGCTCTGTAATCGGTATTCTCGTTCTTTAATTCATTAATTAATTATTGCAATCTATTTCTTGTTTTCATCTCTTTTTCTTGATTGCTCTTTGTCTTATCTCTTTACTAATTAGTCATAATGTTTAATTTATTTGTTGTGCTTGCCATTATTTCCTCAATATCCATTATGTATAGCTAATCCCTTCATGCTAGGACATAGGGGAGCCATGGTAATTAGGGGGGTTATGAATAGGTGATTAGGGTTTGGTATAAATTGGGTCTGTGTTGTTAATCATTGATTTAATAGCGATTAGTTGCTTGAGTCGACGCATTTAACTAATTGATTTGGTACATCTTGACCTAGATCGAGAGATTGGAAGGGGTAAGGCTTTAAATGAACACTAGGGCATTCTAATGAGGGTGAAAGCTAAGTTAGCAATGTTTTAGGGCGAATAGCGGACCGAGAGGACCTTTTCACCACCCTGCAGACCGAGTTTATGCTGTCCTATGACCCTGGATTGGACTCCTAGAAAACCATGGTGAACCGACTGTCCTAGCTATTTCTCTCTATTTGTCAATTTCCTTAAAGTTTAGTCCTTGTTCCCTCTGTGCTCTCTTCCCTTATATCTTCGTTGTTTAGAACCAAAATAACCAAAACCCCAAGAAACGGTTACTTAGACAGACTTAGTTAGCATACAAAGTTCCCATCTCCCTGTGGATTCGATACCCGATTGCCTCTACTACAAATTATAGAGATCGGTTGGTTTTATTTTTTATAGGGTTGCGACAGCCGTGTCAAATTTTGGCGCCGTTGCCGGGGCGACGGTGTTATTTTGTTTGCTTTACATTAAGTTTGTCTCTCGTCTCAAGGAATTTATTCCTTGAGACTGATCTCATATTTTTCTCTAGTGCTATAATTGTGTTGCGGGTAATCTGTCCTAGAAGAGGGCACTGTTATATCTGTTGTTCTTACAACTCCGTTTGCTAAAATGTCGAACATCGTCAGTCACTCAGAAACCACTGTAGACTCTCTGCCCAAAGGTTTCTTGCTTCCTACTACAGATTCGGGCACCTTTGGAATTCATCCATCCTACATTCAGTTGGTTGAGAGGAATCTCTTCAAGGGAGTAGATGGCTAGGATCCATGTAAGCATATGGAGTTGTTTACTGAGTATTGCTCCACCATTCCTTTAGCTGCTGGGGTGACACAGGATAGGGTCAAGGGAGTTCTTTTTCTTTTTTCTTTGACTGATGACGCCCGAGAATGGTTGAGAGATTTGGATAAGGAAGCTGCTGGTGTTACTGACTAGAATTCCCTACCCTTGGCCTTCTACAGAAGGTACTTTCCACCACAGTGCACTAATGCATTAAGAGGCCAAATCACTACATTCACACAATTGGCTACCAAAGATCTGAATGGAGCTTAGACTAGGTTCAAGAAATTAGTTTGCTCTGTACCTCATCATGGTTTCTGACAGGGCAGTCGTATACCTATCAAAAATAACCAACTTGTTCTAACTAATATAGCTAGGGAAGTTGGGTCGATCTCCACAGGGAGATGGGAAAATGTCAGCTTTGTCTAAGTTTGTCACGGTAAGCAATTTGGGGGTTTTAATTGGGTTGTTCTAAACTAATGAGAATAATAAAGAAGAAAAGGCAAGAGAATAAAGATTAAGCGAATAAAGGTGAAACAGCTAAGACAGTCGGTTCACCATGATCATTCAGTCAAGCAATCTAGGTCTCAGGTCAATGCAAGTATAGCCTATTGGGTAGTGAATATCTCCTTCCGGTCCCAATTCACCCTAAAGCATAAATAGCTTAGTTTCCGCCCTCACTACGGTGCCCTAATGTTCGCTACGAGTCTCACCCTTTCCAACCTTCCGGTCCAGGTTAAGGTTTACTATGATAAAATGACTAATTGCGCTGACTCAATTAGACAGAAACAATTAATTGTAGCGATTAACAACAAAGATTACACAAGCATTAACCTAATATGGCGATTACTATTCCTTCATAATCATGGATTCCCTAGTCTCAGCAAGGGGGAATTAGCTACACATCATTATCGACTCAACAACAATAATATATAGACAGTCGGAATTAAACATGATAATAATGAAAATAAAGAGATGGAATAAAGCAATAATGAAAGTAACAAAAGAAAGGAAGGAATTCAAATAGCAATTATGATTAAGAAATTAAAAGGAATAATAATACCGATTACAAATCTGAATCCGAGTAGAAAAGAGTAAAGAAGAGGGAAGCAGTGAGTAAGATCAAGGAGAGGTAAGTGAGGAAGAGTTACGCAGTCTACTCCCCTTAGTAGCACACGAAAATCTCCCCCTTAAACCTAATCCAAAGCCTAATTACAAAAGCCCATACGAAAATAGGCGGAAAAATACAAATACAAGGCAAACCACTCGATCGAGGGGAATAAAACCGCTCGATCGAGTCAACTAAGCAAAATTCCCCTCGATCGAGTAGAAATACTACTCGATCGAGTAACTCCTTAATGCTGTCTGCTCGATCGAGTATAAGGACTACTCGATCGAGTGATCTCCATGGTATAAAGCATTCGATCGACTAGATGAGTGGTCGATCGAGCTATTTTGGCACGTTAGGCATTATGACACCTTCCGAAATCAGCTCACGCGTCTTCAAAGTGATAGAATCCAAGCTCTGATTCCTTGTTCTCCATAAATGCATGCGAATGGGACGAGTTTAGGCTTGATTTATCTTCTTTTCGGTCCGTACCTGCAATTTGCACAAGACAAACCAAAGTAGACTATTTGGGGGTATTTGTAGCTAGATGCTACATAAAATAGTACAGAAATGCGTGTAAAAATGAGGTAAAAACCTTATATAAAACACATGCATCAAATCTCCCCAAACCAAACCTTTGCTTGTCCCCAAGAAAACTATGAATGCAACTAAGAATAAACAGTGGAACGGGACCAACGCATTAGCTACAAATAATCCGCCAAAACCAGTTTAATGCAACAACCAACAAAGTGGCAGATGATAAGTGCAAACGAATTAAATCAATGTCTCAAACTTTACTGAACCGTCGACCTTGCAAGACTCAAAGATATCGGACTCTCACGGGTCGCTCATCACTCAAATTTAGGCATAGGGTGAGTATATATGTGGAAGATAGAAAGAAGTAAAGACACTCACCTAACTCGACCGATAAGGACATGCATGCAGTTAACATGAATAATGTCTCTACAACCGTACATACGCATTCCAACCAACTAATGACCAAGACACATGCTGAGGACTTACATTTGGGTAAGTGAGGTAATGGATAAGAAAGGGCTAAGATGAATTTCGAAATGTGGAGTTAATAGCCAAACTAGCAACACGGATCCAAATTATGAAACTGCATCCCAACTTCGTACTCAATATAATAATACAGAACGGTGCAAATTCAATGCACTCAACTCACAATACACCACAAACTTGTCGACTCCCCATAAAGTATAAATAAAACATGGGAGTAAAAATCATCTATACAATTTCTCATTTTTCATATATGATTTTTCTTTCTTCTTTTTTTCATATTTCCAATTTTTTTCTTTTCATTCTTTTTTTTTTCTTTCTTTTCATTCCCTTCAATTCTTCCACCAACTTCTGAAATCAGATAAATATAACCAAACTGTAGTAAAACATTCCAAACAGCGACTCATCACTAGCTTGGCTAGGGTAGGAAAGGTTATAGAATGTAGCTAGTAGGACAAAAAGATAATTTGGCTATGTGGGGCTTATAGGTAGAATGAAATAAAAAGGAACTGCCTCTCCTAACATGTGTCACCATCCATAGACCGAATGCATACAGGTATTAAGAAGACTAGACTTATGCTTATGCAAATTTATGTTACATGCCTTACATAGAGTACTACTCACATCCTAAATTAAACAGGTCATGAATGTCACCAGTTTATTAAGCTCTAACCTCAGAATGTAAAGTAGCTTGCCAATATGTGAGTCAAGTCTATTCGTTCAGATAAGAGAGAAACAAAAACTCGTAGATTATGCACATTATCATCCCAACTAAATGTCAAGAATATGCAGGGCTAAGGTAGGGATTCAATGTAGCGTCAAAGTTAAAACGTTCCGACTCAATTAAACGTGAAATTTTTTGAAATTTATGTGATGTTTTTTGAATTTAAGAACGACAATGCATGCGGAAGTAAATAAACGTGCAAACGGAAATGCAAGAAAACATGCAGACACAGATATGGATGCATACCTCTCCAAACCAAACCGTACAATGCCCTCATTGTACCAAAAATAGGGAAAGAAATGAAAACTAAGGAGAAAAGGAAAGCAGGGGTCAGAATACTTACAAAACGTCATGAAGAGGGACCTCCCCAAACCGACCATGAACATGGGAGGTGAAAGGAAGTCAAGCAGTAGCTCAATAGACGAAAAGTAACATCTTGAAGACAAAACAGCTCGATCGAGTAGCTTAGAATAGCTTGATCGAGTGAAATGGTGTCAGAAATGCTCGATCGAGTGAAATTATTAGTCGATCGAGTAGTCGTGGATTTGCAGCTTGTCGATCGAGTATAGATGTTACTCGATCGAGTGATTCTCAACTCAAATGTGTTCGATCGAGTAGAAAGACTACTCGATCGAGTTAATGAACCTGCAAAACACGAGTAAAGAGCATGGGAAATACAAAGGGCGCATAGTTCAGCGTTTAAAGTTCAACAAAAACTAAATGCGAAGGAAAAAGTTCAACAAAACTACAACAAAACAGTCCGGGTTGCCTCCCGGAGAGCGCAGATTTAAGAGGTCCCGCACGACCTTTCTGGCATCAATTAACTTGGGCGTCAAGCTCGTCGAAGTACAGGACTTCAACACGATTGTCTGCTTCATTTGCCTCGTGATAATGCTTCACATACTGCCCATTCACCTTGAACCGGTTTCCTTCGGGACTTTCTAGTTCGACAGATCCAAATTTAGTAACAGCTGTCACTGTGTAAGGACCACTCCACCTGGACTTCAGCTTGCCAGGAAATAATCGCAGTCGGGCAGTAAACAGCAACACCTTCTACCCGACATGAAATTCCCGAGGTAGAATTCTTTTGTCATGCCATCTCTTCGTCTTTTCCTTGTAAATGCCCGAGCTGTCATAGGCATTAAGCCTAAACTCTTCCAATTCATCTAGCTGCAAAAGACGATTCTGACCACACAACTTAGGATCAAAGTTAAGCTCACAAATTGCCCACCAAGCCTTATATTCCAACTCAACAGGTAAATGACATGATTTCCCATAATCTAACCGATAAGGTGATGCACCAATCGGTGTCTTAAAGGCAGTTCTGTAGGCCCATAATGTGTCTTCCAATTTAAGACTCCAGTCTTTCCGTGATTTAGAAACTACCTTAGATAAGATCTCTTTAATCTCGCGATTAGAGACCTCAACCTGACCACTAGTTTGGGGATGATACCCCAAACCACGCCGGTGTTGAACACCAACCTTAGACAGAATGGAAGTTAGTTTCTTCTCTTTGAAGTGCATTCCCCCATCACTAATGACGACCCTAGGGACACCAAATCGGGGAAATATAACCTTTTTGAACATTTTAATCACGGTCTTGGCATCACAATGGGGTGAGGCGATTGCCTCCACCCACTTCGACACATAATCGATAGCTACTAAAATATACCTGTTACCTTTACTAGATGGGAACGGTCCTTGGAAATTAATGCCCCAGACATCGAAAACCTTAACCTCTAAGATACCATTTTGTGGCATCTCGTGTCTTTTTGAAATATTCCCTGATCGTTGGCAGGCATCACAAGCTGAAACAAAAGACTTAGCATCGGCAAACAAAGAGGGCCAGTAAAAACCAGACTGAAGTACCTTAGACACGGTGCGCGATGGACCGTGGTGACCACCATAGGAAGAGGAGTGACAGCCTTCCAGGACTACTTTGGTCTCCCACTGCGGAATACACCGTCTGTAGAAACCGTCTGCACATTCCTTAAACAAATAAGGATCATCCCAGAAATACTGCTTAGCGTTAAATAGAAAACGCTTCCTCTGCTGATGAGAAAGGTCAGGCGGCAGCTTGCCACTGACGACGTAGATAGCTATATCTGTATACCAAGGTTCTTGGTTAACAATAGAAGACAATATGGCAAATAAAGAATCATCAGGAAAAGACTCATCAATAGGTAAAGAATCTTCCCCTTCTTGTCGCGACAGTCGCGACAGATGATCAGCTACAACGTTCTCAGCTCCTTTCTTATCTTTTATCTGCAAATCAAACTCTTGAAGAAGGAGTATCCATCTCAATAGCCGTGGTTTAGCCTCCTTCTTAGCAAGGAGGTGCCTCAAAGCTGCATGGTCAGTAAAAACAGTAACTTCTGACCCAATCAAATAAGAACGAAATTTCTCTAAGGCATAAACTACAGCTAGCAGTTCTTTTTCAGTGGTGGTGTACTTCACTTGAGCCTCATCCAGAGTTTGGCTCGCATAGTAGATTGCATTAAAAGCTTTGTCTTTCCGTTGGCCTAGCACCGCTCCTAGTGCATAATCATTGGCATCACACATTATCTCGAACGACAAATCCCAGTCGGGAGGCTGTATGATTGGCGCAGATACCAAAGCCTGCTTTAACCTGTTAAAAGCAGAAAGACACTCATCAGTAAATGCAAAAGGAGCATCCTTAAGAAGCAGCTGTGTAAGTGGTTTAGCAATTTTTGAGAAATCCTTTATAAACCGGCGATAGAAGCCGGCGTGACCAAGGAAGCTTCTCACTCCTTTAACATTAACAGGAGGAGGTAATTGCTGAATCATTTCCACTTTTGCTTTATCAACTTCTATTCCCCTATCTGAAACTAAGTGCCCTAAGACAACTCCCTCGTTGACCATGAAATGGCACTTCTCCCAGTTAAGCACGAGATTAACCTCAATGTGCTATGCAACACTTTATCAAGGTTAGACAGACAGTTAGAAAAATCACTTCCATAAACACTGAAATCGTCCATGAAAACTTCCATAATAGACTCAATATACTCTGAAAATATCCCCATCATGCACCTTTGGAAGGTGGCAGGGGCATTACATAAACCAAAAGGCATCCTGCGATAAGCAAACACGCCCTAAGGACAAGTAAAAGTAGTCTTAGCTTGATTGATAAATGCGGGTGAATAGGGATCTGAAAGAACCACGAATACTCGTCTAAATAGCAGAAAAACTTATGAGAAGCTAACCTTTCTACCATTTGATCAATAAAAGGAAGGGGAAAGTGATCTTTCTTGGTGGCGGCATTCAGTTGTCTGTAATCTATACACATTCGCCAACCAGTCACTACTCTAGTGGGTATTAACTCATTTTTGTCATTCCTAACCACGGTAGTCCCTCCTTTCTTAGGGACCACCTGCACTGGACTCACCCACTTAGAATGACCAACAGAATAGATAATACCTGCGTCGAGCAGCTTCATTACCTCAGCCATCACAACATCTTGCATCTTCGGTTCGGTTGTGCGCCGACCTTGTCTGCAAGGTTTGTGATCTTCCTCCAGCTCTATCCTGTGCATACAAATGTCGCGACTAATCCCCTTGATATCATCCAAAGAATAACCCAAAGCTTTCCTGTTTTTCTTAAGCACAGCTAACAAAGAAGTCAGCTGATCATTATCGAGCTTAGCACTAACAATGACTGGATATTGCTCTGTATCGTCTAGGAAAACATATTTTAGATGAGAGGGAAGAGGCTTACGCTCACGTACCTTTACCTCAATGGAGCAGAGGGTACTGATCATCTGTTCCACTTGCTCTCCCTCAGCGTCGGTGAGTTCACGCTCATCTAAATCATCCTTAAGCAAATCCAACACAGCGTCATCGTCATCTGGGTTATCTGCACACTCATCCAAAAGCATAAGAGCCTCTAATGAGTCCCTTGTAAAGGAACCGGACCAGAAGTCATAAAGGGACTCATCAATAATATCAACAGAATAGCATGTATCCTCTATCATTGGCTGAGCCAAAGTGCTAGGCAGACTAAAAGTAATCGCGTCATCCCCTACTGCAATAGTCAAACGCCCTTGTTTGACATCAATAATAGCCCCAGCTGTAAAAAGGAACGGTCTTCCTAATATAATTGGGGTCCGGGTGTCCTCAATTATGTCTAAAACAATAAAATCTACTGGTATAAAGAAGTTGCCTATTTTCATAGGCACGTCCTCTAAGACACCTAAGGGTCGCCTAACAGATCTATCAGCCATCTGTAGGGTAATGTTAGTCAATTTAAGATGACCCATATTCAATTTATTGCAGATAGATAGGGGCATGACACTGACACTAGCTCCTAAATCACAAAGAGCCTTATCAATTACCACATTGCCTATAATACAAGTAATAGATAAACTACCCGGGTCCTTCATTTTAGGTGGAGCCTTATTTAAAAGTAAATTACTAGACTCATCCAAAAATGAAGCGGTCTCAAACTCACTTACCTCTCTCTTACGCGTCACAATATCTTTCATGAATTTAGCGTAAGTAGGTACCTGGGTAATAAGTTCGGTAAAAGGGATAGTTACCTGGAGGTTCTTCACAAAGTCCACAAACTTACCGTACTGTCGCTCGACCTTCGCGTCCTTCAGACGACTTGGGAAGGGTACTCTGGTAGCAATGAGTGGACCCGCAACTTTCTCTTTACCTTTATCAGCACGTGACGTCTTCACAGCAGGGGAAGATGACACAGTAGCGGAATTAGATGTCAAAATAGGATCTCCGCTGGCTCTGGCACTCGATCGATCACTTTTTTCACTCGATCGACCGATTTTATCTTGGAAATTACTCGATCGAGCTGTTTGAACCACTCGATCGAGCTCTTCTATTTCAGGCTTACTCGATCGAGTACAATTTTCACTTGAACGAGTGACTTTATCTGCTAAACTGTTCGATCGAGAAGAATTCATTGGTCAATCGAGTTCTTCAAATTGAGCACTACTCGATCGAGTAGTATTTATACTCGATCGACCATCTTGATGGAAAATTTCACTCGATCGAGTAGTAATTTCACTCGATCGAGTGCCAGGATAATATACAGCGGGGATATCGTCCGTATACTAGTCCAGCTTTTCTTTCGGGGCATTATCAGCTGTCATAACCCCGTCTTTTGGCATTTTTGGCCCCTCATAAGCAAGGCCACTTCGGAGATTGATGGCGTTAACTGGGTCGCATGTCGGTGGATGGTTAGCTTGGTCTTTCGCGAGTGTCAACTGCGCGACTTGTTCTCTTAACAGTTTCATTCTTGCTGCATTTTTCCCCAAACTGTTGTGTTAAGTTCAACATTAAGGATTTCAGTTCGACAATTTCCCCGTTTGTAGAAGGGGGGTTTGGCTGCGGCATTGGCGTGGAAGGAGTAGAAACATTTGACATTTCTTTATATAATTGAGAAAAACGAACTCCTTGCTTGTATTTCTGATAAGCAAGGACGCGCTCTATTCTCGCCATACAATCAATGGGGTCATACCCCTCCATGCCGCATCTACCGCATATCTCCACATGCTTAGTAATTGCACAAACTTGTGCATTCTCACCCATAACCTCCGTAATCTCCACATTACCTAGACTTTTGCTAGGACTCTCCACTTCAGCTGCTGCTAACTCGTTAACTTGCCCACTTCCTCGGGGATTTCCGTATTCAGCAACATGGATAGCCATCTCCTCAATAAGACGCCACCCTTGATCATCCTCCACGTTTTTTATGAATCTCCCCTTAGCTACACTATCAAGGATAGCTCTCTGGTTTCGATATAACCCGTTGTAAAACTGGGTACATAGGAACCAACGCTTGAAAACGTGATGAGGCACAGAACTGACGAGCTTCTTGAACCTAATCCAAGCCCCATCCAAGTCTTCGGTGGGCAATTGCTCAAAAGAAGTAATCTGAGCTCTCAAAGCATTAGTGCGTTGTGGTGGAAAATATCGCCTCAAACATTCCCTGGCAACGGCGCCAAAATTTGACAGGGCAGTCGTATACCTATCAAAAATAACCAACTGGCTCTAACTAATATAGCTAGGGAAGTCGGGTCAATCTCCACAGGGAGATGGGAAAATGTCAGCTTTGTCTAAGTTTGTCACGGTAACCAATTTGGGGGTTTTAATTGGGTTGTTCTAAACTAATGAGAATGATAAAGAAGAAAAGGCAAGAGAATAAAGATTAAGCGAATAAAGGTGAAACAGCTAAGACAGCCGGTTCACCATGATCATTCAGTCAAGCAATCTAGGTCTCGGGTCAATGCAAGTATAGCCTATGGGGTAGTGAATATATCCTTCCGGTCCCAATTCACCCTAAAGCACAAATAGCTTAGCGTCCGCCCTCACTACGGTGCCCTAATGTTCGCTACGAGTCTCACCCTTTCCAACCTTCCGGTCCAGGTTAAGGTTTACTATGATAAAATGACTAATTGCGTCGACTCAATTAGACAGAAACAATTAATTGTAGCGATTAACAACAAAGATTACACAAGCATTAACCTAATATGGCGATTACTATTCCTTCATAATCAAGGATTCCCTAGTCTCAGCAAGGGAGAATTAGCTACACATCATTATCGACTCAACAACAATAATATATAGACAATCGGAATTAAACATGATATTAATGAAAATAAAGAGATGGAATAAAGCAATAGTGAAAGTAACAAAAGAAAGGAAGGAATTCAAATAACAATTATGATTAAGAAATTAAAATGAATAATAATACCGATTACAAATCTGAATCCGAGTAGAAAAGAGTAAAGAAGAGGGAAGCAGTGAGTAAGATCAAGGAGAGGTAAGTGAGGAAGAGTTACGCAGTCTACTCCCCTTAGTAGCACACGAAAATCTCCCCCTTAAACCTAATCCAAAGCCTAATTACAAAAGCCCATACGAAAATAGGCGGAAAAATACAAATACAAGGCAAACCACTCGATCGAGTGGAATAAAACCGCTCGATCGAGTAAACTAAGCAAAATTCCCCTCGATCGAGTAGAAATACTACTCGATCGAGTAACTCCTTAATGCTGCCTGCTCGATCGAGTATAAGGACTACTCGATCGAGTGATCTCCATGGTATAAAGCATTCGTTCGAGCTATTTTGGCACGTTAGGCATTATGACACCTTCCGAAATCAGCTCACTCGTCTTCAAAGTGATAGAATCCAAGCTCCGATTCCTTGTTCTCCATAAATGCATGCGAATGGGACGAGTTTAGGCTTGATTTATCTTCTTTTCGGTCCGTACCTGCAATTTGCACAAGACAAACCAAAGTAGACTATTTGGGGGTATTTGTAGCTAGATGCTACATAAAATAGTACAGAAATGCGTGTAAAAATGAGGTAAAAACCTTATATAAAACACACACATCAGTTTCCAATGATGGTTCTTATGCACCCAATTTTACAATGGATTGTATGCTGATCAAAGAGCCAAATTGGATAATGCAGCTAAAGGGAGATTCCAGAAAAATGTTGAAGATAATAAGGGATGGCATCTGATTGAAGATATGGCCATTCATGTAGCTGAGTATGGGAATCCCAGAGGAGGTAGACGAGTGAATGAAAGAGTTGGTGAATCTCTTGTAGCTGACGTGGAAATTCCTAATGAGAGGTGTGACAATTCGGAGATTCTACAAATTTCGGGTGAACATGAGCTGGTCCATGCTATGATTGGGCAAGAGGTGATTTGCGGTAGATGATGTGCGGAAGGACATGACCCTATCACTTGTATGGCGGAGGTAGAGCGAGTCTGTGCTTATCAACTATACAAGCAAGGAATCTCATTCTCTCAATTTAATGAAAATGTAGCCGTATCAAGTACTTCTAGTCCTGTTGATCCAATACCGCAACAAGATGAATCCCCTTCTAAAAATATAGAGATAGCGGAGCTGAAATCCTTGGTGCTATCCTTGGCACTTCAAGTCCAGAAAAATGCGGAAGAAAATGAGGGGACTATGAAGAAGTTGCAGGATCAACTCACACAACTTGCATCTGAGCAAATGAACCACGCAAGTCAATTACCTCTTTGCGATCCGATTAACACAATTAATCTCCGAAGTTGTCTTACTTATGACGGACCGATAATGTCGGAAAATGCTGATATACTTGTTGATGAAATTCCGGAAACTGTTTTGGAAGAACAAATTGACGACGTCGCTGCTGAATATCGTCCAAGTCCTCGATCGAGTGAATCTGGTCCTCGATCGAGTGGTTTTTCCTCTGAAAGTCATTGATCGAGTGATCAAGGTTCTCGATCGAGGAGTGCCCAAATTGATGATCTCGATCGAGAGGTCTGTGTTCCTCGATCGAGAAGTTCCCATGAAAAAAGCTCTCGATCGAGTGATAATATTACTCGATCGAGCACATGCGAAGGCGACGACACTATTTTGAAGTCTAAAAATGCTAATGGATCATCTTCCCCTGCTGTGGAGATGCCACGTTTAGACAAAGGTAAAGAGAAAGTTGCAGACCCACTTACTGTTACCAGAATTCCTTATCCAAGACGTTTGAAAGATGCTACGGTTGAGCGACGTTTGAAGTAAGTTCGTGGATGTGGTCAAGAATCTTCAGGTGACCATTCCATTCATCGAACTAATTACCCAGGTACCTTCTTATGCAAAATTTATGAAAGATATTTTGACGCGTAAGAGAGAGCTGAGTGAGTTTGAGACTGTTGCATTTATGGAAGAGTCTAGTAACTTAATTCTTAATAAAGCTCCACCTAAAATGAAAGACCAAGGTAGTTTCTCTATTACCTGTATCATAGGAAACGACGTGATAGATAAGGCTCTCTGTGATTTAGGAGCCAGTCTCAGTGCCATGCCTTCCCTGTTTGCAAGAAGCTTAATATGGGTCACCTTAAAATGACTAATATCACCCTCCAGATGGCTTATAGATCGGTTAGACGATGCCTAGGTATCCTAGAAGACGTGCCTGTCAAAGTAGGGAAGTTCTTTATACTAGTAGACTTTATTGTCTTAGACATAGCTGAGGATACCCGGACTCCGATTATATTAGCAAGACCATTCTTGTGTACAGTTGGGGCCATTATAGATGTCAAACAAGGGCGTTTGACTCTTGCGGTGGGGGGTGACGCTATCACTTTCAGTTTGCCTGGTACACTGGCTAGACCAATGATAGAGGATAATTTTTATTCAGTTGATATCATTGATGAGTCTGTTTATGAGTTCTGGTCGGATTCCTTCATAAAGGATCCACTGGAAGCTTTGATGTTGTTAGATGAGTGTGCAAATAACCAGGAAACTAATGACGCTGTGTTGGATCTGCTTGAAGCCACGATAGATAAGCGTGAACTCACCGACGCTGAAGGAGAGAGGGCAGAACAATTGGTAAACACTCTTTGCGCTATGGAGGTAAAGGTACCTGAGCATAAGCCTCTTCCTTCCCATCTCAAATATGCATTCTTAGGGGTCGTTTGGTTACCCACTAAACAATGCAGGAACTTAAATTCATGTGAATTGCAAAATGGGTATGTTGTTTGGTTACCCCAATTCACATGAATTGGAAGTTCCCATGAATTCCAATTCCTCCACAATGGAGGAAGTTGCTTACCTAGGCCCCCCTAGGTAAGTTAGAATGCCTACATAAATTGCACTTCCTCCATGGCAACCAAACATTTTTTTGCAATTCACATGAATTCCAAATTCACGTGTTTTATAACTTCCTAGGCAATACAAATTCCTATATGCAACCAAACGACCCCTTAGATGAAACTGAGCAGTATCCAGTCATTGTTAGTGCCAAATTGGATAATAAGCAGCTGACCGCTTTGTTAGTTGTTCTTAAGAAAAACAGGAAAGCGATGGGTTATTCATTGGATGATATTCAGGGCATCAGTCCTAATATCTGTATGCACAGGATCGAGCTAGAAGAAGATCACAAACCTTACAGACAAGGTCAATGCATGCTGAATCAGAAGATGCAGGATGTTATGATGGCTGAGGTAATGAAGCTACTCAATGCAGGTATTATCTACTCTGTTGGTCATTCTAAATGGGTGACTCCAGTTCAGGTGGTTCCTAAGAAAGGAGTAACTACTGTGGTTAAGAATGACAAAAATGAATTGATACCTACTAGAGTAGTAACTAGTTGGCAGTTGTGCATAGACTACAGACAGCTGAATGCCGCCACAAAGAAAGATCATTTCCCCCTTCCTTTCATTGATCAGATGGTAGAAAGGTTAGCCTCTCATAAGTTTTTCTGTTATTTATATGGATACTCAGGGTTCTTTCATATCCCTATTCATCCGGATGATCAGGAAATGACTACTTTTACCTGTCCTCAAGGTGGTTTTGCTTATCGTAGAATGCCTTTTGGTCTGTGTAATGCCCCCGCCACCTTTCAAAGGTGCATGATGGGGATATTTTCTGAGTATATAAAGTCTATTATGGAGGTCTTTATGGACGATTTCAGCGTCTGTGGGAGTGATTTTGATAACTATTTGTCTAACCTTGATAAAGTGTTGCAGCGCTGCATTAAGGTCAATCTTGTGCTTAACTGGGAGAAGTGCCACTTTATGGTCAATGAGGGAGTTGTCTTAGGGCACTTAGTTTCTGATAGGGGCATTGAGGTGGATAAGGCAAAGGTGCAAGTGATTCAGGAATTACCTCCTCCTCTTAATGTTAAAGGAGTAAGGAGTTTCCTTGGGCATTCTGGCTTTTATCGCCGGTTCATCAAGGACATTTTGAAAATTGCTAAACCACTTACACAGTTGTTACTTAAGGATGTCCCCTTTGTTTTTACTGACGAGTGTCTTTCTGCTTTTAATAGGTTGAAACAGGCCTTGATTTCAGCACCGATTATCCAGCCTCCTGACTGGGAGCTGCCATTTGAGATTTATGTGTGATGCTAGTGATTATGCACTAGGAGCGGTGTTAGGCCAGCGGAAAGACAAGGCTTTGAGCGCAATTTACTATACGAGCCGAACTCTGGATGAGGCTCAAGTGAAGTATACTACTACTGAGAAGGAGTTATTAGCTGTGGTTTATGCGCTGGAGAAATTTCGCTCTTATTTGATAGGTTCGGAAGTTACTGTATTTACGGACCATGCAACGCTGAGACACCTTCTTGCTAAGAAGGAAGCTAAGCCACGACTGTTGAGATGGATACTCCTTCTCCTGGAATTTGATCTGCAAATCAAAGACAAGACGGGCGCCGAGAATGTAGTAGCTGATCACCTATCGCGATTACCGCAGCAGGAGGGAGAGGACCCTTTGCCTATTGATGATTCTTATCTTGATGACTCTTTATTTGCAGTTTTTACTAATACTAACCATGATCCATGGTATGCAGATTTGGCTAACTACGTTGTAAGTGGCGAGCTGTCACCCGACCTATCTTATCAGCAGAGGAAGCGATTTCTTCATGACGCAAAACGATATTTCTGGGATGATCCTTATTTATTTAAGGAGTGTCCAGACGGTCTTTACAGACGGTGTATTCCATAATAGGAGACCAGAGCAATCCTAGAAGGTTGTCATTCATCCTCTTATGGTGGTCACCACGGTCCGTCGCGAACCGTGGCTAAGGTACTTCAATCTGATTTTTTCTGGCATACCTTATTTGCAGATGCTAAAGTGTTTGTTTCAGCTTGTGATGCTTGCCAACGCTCGGGAAATATTTCTAAGAGACGTGAGATGCCTCAAAACAGCATTCTAGAGGTCGAGGTTTTTGATGTCAGGTAACAGATATATATTGGCAGCTGTAGACTTGGTCGGACTCCAAGGGAGGTTTAGTTTTCGGTACTTGTCGTTAGGAGCACCTAGACCAAAACACAATTTATAACTCCACAAACAACTCTACAATTAGTAAAGAGGCAAGTAAAGGTCGGATCCCAAGGGACGGGAATTGAGATGAGATTTTCAATTGCAACTAGCGGTGTCTAGGGGTGTCACAATTTGGGGTTGGAATATAAGATCACTAAACTAAATAGAAATGAAAGTAAACAAGCAAGATGATTGAAAAGGGGTGTAAACAATTGATAAAAGGCACTAGGGTGTCATGGGGTCATAGGGGATTCATGGGAGTTGATCATACAAACATATTCTCAAATTATAAGCATGCAATTATTGTTGTGATGGATCGAGTTGGTTTATATCTTACAATCCTAGGAAAGTTTGGGTCCCGGAGCCGAATCGATTAGATTGTACAACACCTACAAGTCGACTTAATCTTCCCTACTCAACTATATGCGTGGTCTAATGAGACTCGAGTTGGTTTATGTCTTACAAGTCTCATTGAAAAGATAGGTGATGGGTAAAAAATGCAAGGATTCATAGGCTCGCATTTCATCAAACATAACATGTGCATAAGTTGAGATCACAACAAGCAAGCAAATAAACTATGAAAACATATTAATTTAAGCAAGAATCATCCCCCATGTTGGTTTCCCCTAATTACCCATTAACCCTAGCTAAGGAAACTACTCACTCATTATCATGTTGAACATGCTAGCAAGGTTGTCAATCATACCAACAAAGTGAAACATGATGAATAAATGAAGATGATTAACAATAATTAAAAAGGGATTAAGAGAATTATACCTACTAATGATTCCAATAATAAAGCAAAGAATAATAGAAGTACTTGATGATTGATTGGAAGGTTGTCAATTTCCCAATAATAACCCAAATAATCTTCAATTACCCAAAATGAAAGATGAACAAAAGAGAGATTAAGGAAATGAGATTTGTATTAAGACTTGATTAAAAGTTGATTACAAGATTAAAGAGAGATTTGATTGATATAAACTACACTAGAGATTGCTAAGAAGAACATGCTAATCTAATTAGACTAATGGGGTATTTATAGTGGGGATTAGGTACATAAATTAGGGTTTACTAAGGGCTTAAATGACGATTAAGTCCTTGAGGAATCGCCGGTCTCAAGAGAGACTCAGGTCTCCTTTTCGCCGGTCTTTTAAAAATATGCGCATCCTTCATTGAACAAGTACAAGACGGAATAGCTGTCACACAATCCGAGCGTCCAGGGCACGGGACGGCGGATTGTGGTTCTTTTGGACGAGCGGATTCGTGGAGTGGACGGGCGGATTGTGGTGGTTTTGGACGAGCGTCCAGCTGGGGAAGACGCTCGGATTGCTTGTGCTGGACGGGCGGATTGTGGGCAATCCGCTCGGATTCTCTGTCAGCTTCTTCCTTTCTTCTTTTCTTCCTTTCTCTTCATAAAATCCTTGAGGATTTCCTCGGAGATGCAAGGATCTTTCACTACAACAAATCATCACTTGCGCCACGAATTATGCCACGGGAACTCATAATTCGTGGCTAAATTTTGCTTAGCCACGGAAAAAACTTATTCATTATTTTGGAAAAAAATTTATGTCACGGGATAACGTTTCCCGTGGCAAAAAGTCACTTCCGCCACGAATTAGGCCACACCTGTGGCAAATATTCATTTTAGCCACGGCCTATGTCACACCCGTGGCGAAATTTTATTTAGTCACGAATTGTTCTGTGGCAAATATTATTTTAGCCACGAACAACAAACACCCGTGGCGAGTATCTTTTTCGACTTAAATCTGAATGAAATTTAATTAAATATAATAATATGAAAATACATTTGAATATAAAAATTTAGAAACACTTTGATTAATTTAATTAATATTTTTTATTGTTTTATTTAATTTAATAAGAAATTTTAAAATTTTATAAACTTATATGCAAGCAAAGAAAAGTTTATCGTCTAATTTTTTGATTTTTTACAGATCACATTTATGTTTTGTAGGTTTTTCAAAATATTGATAATTTAAAAAAAATTGTTTTAATATATACTCTATTTATTAAAGTCGTGAATTTCTTTTACTTTTTTAAATTAAACTTTATAATCTTGAATAACAATCTTAAATGATCGTATCACATTTAAAGATATAGCATATCAAATTGAATAAAAAAAGTTATTTACCATCCATCTTTGAAAATCCAAAATTAATATATTGTTAAACTATTTCATTCAAAATTTTATTTCCAACTTTATTTATAGGATATTTATAGAAAAATTTGAATTTGATATAAAAATTACCGAAATTTCCCATGGTACCCTCGAACTTTGCCAGATTACGCATGGTACCCCTTATTTTAAGTTTCTACTTATGTTGCCCTTGTGTTTACCTTTTTCATTCCCGGAATACTCTTTGGGGAAATTTCGTCATAACGTCTTTACTCCTATAAGTAATTTGATGAGTAATTGTGCATGTTATGTTGTTATTGTTATATTATTTAGGTACTAAATGTTAGTTTATTAGACAAAATAAGGATTTAGGTATTATTAGATGATGAATTGATAGTGTATTAGATAACAAAAAAAGGCGTCACAAGGCATATGAGTAGCGGCGTTATGACGGAAGTTTGTCAAAGGGTATTCTGAGACTGAAAAACGTAAATACAGATGCAACATATGTAAAACCTTTAAAAAAAGGGTACCATATGTAATCTGTCAAAAGTCGAGGGTACCGTGAAAAATTTACGTAAAATTTAACTTGCTCAGGAAAAAAATTGAAAGTTTTTTTCATTGAAAATGAGCGCATCACACGGAAAAATATATATAAATTATAATAACTTAAAGTCACATGTGCAAATAATGTGAAAATTTTAAGAAAAAAAAACGATAAATCATAACACAGAGAAATCAGTTTAGGAAAATAAGCGATTCTTTTGTACAATAATCTTTTTCGTGGTTTTTGGGTAAAAAAGTGACTATTTTTTGGTTAATAGTGATCACTTTGGGGAAAAACACCTTTAATTATAGAAAGCGGTAACTATTTTACCAAAAAATGGTCTCATTTTTCATATCGCAGGTACAACGGTTATACAATAGAATTTGCGAAGAAAAATATACGAAAAAATGAGTACATGAGAAATGAAAATAAGTATGTCGATAAACAAAAGAAATAAAAAAATGTTAGGGAAACACAATTAATTTTACTTTTTGGAGAAAATGGTTTTTACCGACTTGGGCAAAAAAAAGCGATGTCAAAATCATTAATCAGGAGGTTAATGTCGAAAATTTAATTGTTTCGGCCAAAATAATGTTTTTCCCGCAAAAATTGTAAAAGATTTAACATTTATGTAATTAAATAGTACTAAAGGTAAGATTTGAAAGAAAAAAATAAACTTAAAAGGATTCAAAGTGCTAATTATATCAACAAAAGTAACATTCAATTTCGGTGGCACATCAAAATAACTCTATGGTTAAGCGTGCTCAAGTGAGAGTAGTGTTGGGATGGGTGACCTCCTGGGAAGCCTCTCCGATGCTCACAAATGCATGACTCGTGAAATGAAATAACGTTCAAATGAATCAAGTTAACTAGCAAAACAATTACCTAGATTGTCACGGTTCCGTATATGATAAAATACCCATTGTGAAAAATAAAAAAATTATTTTACCTTTTATTTATTTAATTTTCATATATATTGTTTGCCACTGGAATTATTTTTTCGCCACGGGAAATTTCTTTGGCCACGGGAGTTATTAGCCACGAGAGAATCCGTGGCAAAAAATTCAATAATAGCCACGTTCTTGTTTTTCCCGTGGCTATCCCTTTGCCACGGCCACTTGTGCCACGGAAGGTATTCCCGTGGCAAAATGATTTAGCCACGGAAATTTAGTACTTGCGCCATGAATTTAGCCGTGGCCCAAGTGCTCATTTGTAGTAGTGTTTTCTCATCATTGCCCATCTACTATAGTATGTACAAAGGCCTTCTAGTCTTGTCTTCTCTTTGATGCTTGGTCATTGAATTCAATCAATTTAGCTCCATTTTGCCATGAAAATGCAAGGTTTGCACCCTTTCCTACCAAGGGATCAAAACCTCAAAGAATATGCAAAACAAAGGACTAAAGACAATAAATGACCCAAATATGTACTAAAAAGCATGGGAACAAGGCTAATTCGGGGGCTAAATATGCTCAAATTATGGTCACATCAAATATCCCCAAACCGAACCTTTCCTCGTCCCGAGTAAAGAGGTGACAAAGACTAGGACCGTTATTTAAACTAACCTAATAGCATAGCCGATATGAGACAATTAGCGGGTCTCACTCTGCCCCTTCAACTCACAACAAGACAACCATGAGATAGGATGCCTTCTTGCAAGGCAAGGTGGGTTTTGCCAAAATGGCGACACATCCAAGCATTAAAGCACATAAAATCAAGTAATGGATGCATCTACAAAAGAATAGCCACTTTCCTCATCTAAGTGGCGGAAATTATCTACAAGGGAAGCAATTCAAGGGTACACACTCCTTCATAGATGCAATTTCTTCAAACTACTAAGCCTAGAAGGATACCAATAAATCACCTCCAAGTTGTGTCAAGCTAGGGTAACTTTATCCTCAATTGTTAAATGCTTTTGTCAAGAGTAGACTCCCTATGGTGTTAGAAACACTGGAGGATCGCGAAATTCCCCCTCTTGCCTAGACAAGAAGAAGGGTCGTCCCCTCTCTACCATGCACAAAAATGGATACAATGGATAAAGGGATCAATAGATATTTGAGTTTCGATCATTTGGGAGTTTGCTTTTGTTGTTGTTTTTCCCCCCAATTTCTTGTGGCATATAACATTTGAGAACAATTTCTTGCCATTTCTTTTCATGTTTGGCATTTCAACACTTGACAATTTTCAACTTTTCTTTGCATTTTCTTTTGAACATTTTCAAAGTCACCCCATATGTAGTGAGGGTGGCTTGTATTTGAAGCATAGGAGTTCTATTTTTGCTCCTCTTTTTATTTGATGCATTTTGCAAACTTTCTTTGACTTTTCAATTCATTGCTTGAACTTAAATCAATTTCTTTTTGTGCCCATTCCCTTTGATGACAAAAATGTGGTAGAACATGGATGATGGATGCATGGTTTCAAGGGTCACCTTGGAATAAACGGTAGCCAAGGAGTTATCATACCACAAGGTACTCTTGACTAGGCCTTAATCCACGGGTCAAAGGATACTAGCATGACACATCCTAGGGTGTTTTACAAGTATTCTAACAAGCAAAGTCTTAAGAAGAAAAAGCATCTACTAGGGCCTATATACACTTGTCAAGCTTCCCAAGTAGACGGTTTCACAAAATTTTCTAACATGCAACTACATACAATGATGCAACTAACATTTATACATCCTAATGCATATGATTCTACCAACTAGTATGACATATAAACTAAATACAAGTCCTAGATTCACATTGTTTATACCGCATCAATCAAAATAAAGCCACATAGTCATTAACATAAAGAGGAAAAAGGAGATTGGAAATATCATACCATGCGGTCTTCAATATCCTCATGTCTCGGATGTGGCGTAGTCGATCAATGTGAACAAGGATAGAACAAACACAATATATACAAGACTACACTACAAAGGAAATGGACTTGTTTTTGGATTTTTTAATTTTTTCAATTTTTTTGATTTTTCGAAATTTTTGATTTTTTTGGATTTTTTTTTTAATAAAAGTTAAGTTAGAATTTCCCATCCCCACACTAATATGGGCATTATCCTCAATGGCCAATATGATAGGAAATTATGCAAGTATGATGCATGAATTCTATACTAAATGCAAGCTATACTAATCTACACTACATGATGCATGGGTTTTTGTTTATGACGGAGAGCGTAATTTAGATTACCTCCCGTTGCGTATGCATGTACTTCACCAAACCGAGATAGACATTATTTCTAATGTCTTAAATTATGGGGTAGTTCATGCACACAAGATGAAATGCATGAAACTATATTTTGTCATTTTGGATTTTTCAAATGCGAACAATAAAAGAACACCTCAATGGAACCGAGGTGTTAGTCCTCATGTTGCTAGGACTCTCCAACCTATGATCAAGATAAAATAAACAAAACAAAGAAAGAAGTAGACAAACCTCAAGAGGGTAGGAGCCTCCAAAGCTTGCTAGTCCTCCACCATATCATCATTGTCATCATTTTCCTCCATAGAAGCGGACTCATCTCCACTTCCCTCTTCACTTCCTTGCTCACTTCCTTCATCATCTTCATTAGCCTCTTCTTCTTCATCTACCTCTTCATCAACGCCCTCATGATCAACAACCTCATCATCGACATTCTCATCTTCACCCGGTCTTTCACCCCTAGATGTGCTTGGAAATAATACTTCCCTATCCGCCCAACTAGGCAAAGGACATGAAGGATCAAGTAGTCCTTGCCTATCTAAATGAAGGAGGGGTGGATATTGGGCCAAGTATGCATCTACTCGATCATTATAAGCTTGTTTGTGCATCTTTCTCATGAGGAGAGTCATGTAGTCATTGCCCACTTCAACATCTTCGGGTTTGAACTCTTGATATTTGAATGGATAGGGTGGTGTGACAATGGAGGAGGAGGGCTCTTCAATCTCGCCCCTTTGTTGACGGATGATGTACTCGGCGCCCTTTGAGAGTGGAAGTAGGTAGTTTGTTCGATGAGCACTCAACCGGCATATCTTGGAAGGCAAAGTGAAAGATCTAGCATCATTGGTTAGCCACCCATAGTTGGTTTCAAGAGAATTATGCTTGACCCACTTATACTTGTTAATCATGGCATCCATGTCAATGAGATGACCCCCTTTGATCGCCACATAAGTATTATCCTTGTTGAAATTTACGTCAAAGTGCTTGGCCAAGAGAGTAACTAGACCTCCATTTACGATAAAAGCGGTGCCTTCCTTACCACAATCAACATTGAGCCATCTTTCCACCAAAAGCCTCCGGATAGTTTGATAATTGAGCAATTTCCGGAGTTGTTGTTGTTGTTGCTTCCAAGGGAGGATCTTGTTGTTGTTGAACTTCCAAGTTTGCATTAGCAACCACCATAGCCATTGAAGCTTTCTTTGCTTGAAGGCATTGTTGCCTTTTTTAGACTGCCTTTGCCTTGAGTGCCTTTGTTGCTCCTTTTGTTCTTGCCATTGATGATTATACCAAGAAAAGATTGAAAATCTTCAATTTTCAATTATACCCAAATCGATTTTAAGATGAAAGGATTTGCCTTTGTATTTCAAAAATCGACTCAAAGGTTGAAGATTTTGGTGCTTGGATTGATTATTATTGTAAAAGGAGTGATTAATTGTTGTTGTAAGGAAGTTTGAATTTGATTTTGTTGAATTTGGTTGAGGAAATCTTGTTTTTGGTGATGGAGAGGATGAGGGTTTTGGGGTTTTTGGGGTTTTTGGGTAGTGTTTGAATGAATGAAATGAATGAATGAATGTGGGAAGGGGTATTTAAAACACCCGAAATTTTCAAAACTGCAGGGGGAAGACGAGCGGATTCCCGTCGGGACGCTCGGATTCTGCTCAATTTGGGTTCAGGAAATCTCGCCTAAAGACGAGCGTCTTTCAGTGAAGACGAGCGAATTTCTGCAATTTAGGACGAGCGGATTCCCTTAGAGACGAGCGGATTCTGTTACAGCGAATTTTCTCAATCTGCACTGGCAAAAAAGACGAGCGTCTTTCTGCAAAGACGAGCGGATTCTTTTAGACGAGCGTCTTCTCAGCTGGGACGCTTGGATTCTCTAACAAACCAAAATTTTGAACTTTGCAGCTCATTTGGAAGGACGGATTCTTCCACAGACGCTCGGATTCCCATAAGACGAGCGGATTACCCATAAGGACGCTCGGATTCCTCCTGGTCTACCCGGATTCAGTTCCATCCGTGCACTTGCATATCCCGTGTCATTTTCATTCTTCAAATCTCGTGTTCTTCATTGTAGGGGCACTACGAAGGCATGAGTAGCCTAGGCAATTGCTTTCCCCACACTAAGTTAAAGCACTACACATCAATAAAATCATTAGTCCCTCCCTCACTTCTCTCAAAAATGATAAATATCTTGATCAAGGCATAAAAATCCAAAAATGACAAAAATGCAATGTAAGAATTAAAATGCAAGTTAGGGAGTTAGAAATATTTACAAATGGTGGTTTGGAGAGGACTCCACCAAACTCTCATCCTTAGTGAGATGTCATGGGGGCATGTCCAAGGTGTTGTTGATGTTACTCAACACCTTGAAGAAGTAGTCAAAAGCTTGTTCATTGTCATGATAAAGATCCTCAATAGATCTTTGCACTTGTTGTCCTTCATGTTGGTCTTGATCGATAGAATTACCAATATAGGGATTGAAAATCCCTTCAAACTGATCGTCCCAAAGACCACAAACTTCATCTACTTGGTCACTAAAGATCTCTTGAGTTGATAGAGACAACCCTCCCACTTTCTTGTTTTGGCCAACAAGGCCATCTTCTTCACTTGTCATGGGTGAGCTTTTCAAGCTCTCTTTGTTACAATTCACTTGCTCTTTTTATGGAGCATCATCAACTTTCTTCTTCCATTGGAATTCCGACTTCTTCCTATCATCCTTCCGGCTATAATGATCAACCATAAAACATGGTTCATGCAAACGGGGAGCTCTCATGGTCTTGTCAAGATTGAAAGTTATGCTTTCATCTCCCACTTCTAGAGTGAGCTCTCCATGCTTCACATCTATCACCGCACCCGCGGTGTGCAAGAAAGGTCTTCCTAGAATGATTGGAATATTGGAGTCTTCTTCCATGTCAACAATGACAAAGTCCACCGGGATGAAAAATTTCCCAACTCTTACGGGAACATCTTCCCATATCCCTAATGGTGTCTTCGTCGATCTATCGGCCATTTGGAGTGTGATATTTGTGCATTTAAGCTCTCCCATCCCTAACCTTTTACTCACCTAATACGGCATAACACTCACACTAGCCCCTATATCACATAAGGCTTTGTTGATCGTGGTGTCGCCAATGGTACACGGTATTGAGAAGCTTCCCGGATCTTTAAGTTTTGGAGGTGAACTCCCTTGAAGTATTGCACTACTCACCTTAGTGAAGGCGATAGTCTCAAGCTTCCGGATCGACTTCTTTTTCGTAAGGATGTCTTTCATGTATTTTGCATAGGCCGGCACGTGATTGATTAATTTCGTGAAAGGAATCGAGACTTCCAAATTCTTCACAATTTCCATAAATTTTCCAAGTTGGTCATCAAATTTGGGGTTGGCTTGACGACTTGGAAAAGGAAGTCTAATCACAATGGGCTCCTTCTCCTTGGCCTTGTCTTCATTTTTCTTTGAAACTTCTTCTTTTGATGGTTCTCCATCCTTGGAGTTTTGCACAACTTCTTCTTTGTCACTAGCTTCCACAACTTCATCCTCAACTTGCTTCTTCGGTGCTTTATATCTCGTACCACTTCTCAAGTGAATGGCACTAACCGTTTCATGTCTCGGGGGATTACTTTGAGGTGGTAATTGCCCCTTTTGTCTTTGTGAGCTTGAGGATGCTAGTTGAGTCAATTGGGTTTCCAACATTTTGGTGTGGGCTAGGATGTTGTTGATGGTGATTTCCTTTGCTTGACTATCCTTTTGCATTTTAGTGAAAAACTCTTGTTGATTCTTTTGAATTTGGAGGACCGCTTTTTGAACATCAAAACCTTGGTCACTTTGTTGATTGTATGGAGTTTGATTTTGGTAACCTTGGTTTTGGTTGTAAAAGGGTCTTTGATTTTGGTTTCTCATGGGAGGTAGGGTGTATGTTGGTTGAGGGTTTTGAACATTTTGGCTTTTGTATGAGAGATTTGGGTGGAATTTGGTGTTTTCATTGTAATAATTGGAATAAGGGGTACCACTCTTGTATGCTTGAAAAGCATTCACTTGTTCATTTGTTCCCCTACATTCACTTTGGTCATGTCCCAAAGTTCCACAATTCTCACATATCCCACTTGGGATTGATGAAGATGCCGTCATGGCATTGACATGATGCTTTGGTGATTTTGAGGCTTCTTCAAGTTTAACCATAGCTTTTTCGAACTTCAAGTTGATGGTATCAATGTGAGCACTAAGTTGAGCACCCAATTGAGTAATAGAGTCCACTTCATGCTTTCCTCCTCTAGTAGCCTTGCGAGGTCTACTATATTGTAAGTTATTGTCCGCCATTTCCTCAATCTTGTTCCAAGTTTGATTGTCGTCAACTTCGGTGAACATACCATTTGATTCCATGGTTTGAATGTTTCTTGAGTCTTCATAAAGACCATTCCAAAATTGTTGTACCAAGAACCACTCGCTAAGTCTATGATGAGGACATGAGCGACAAATTCCCTTGAATCGCTCCCAAGCTTCATACAAAGATTCTTCATCTCTTTGCTTAAAGCCCATAATTTGAGCTCTTAACATGTTAGTCTTTTCCGGTGGATAGAACTTTTTGTAGAAAGCTAGAGCCAACTTCTTCCAAGAGTCAATTCCGAGAGTAGCCTTATCAAGGCCTTTCAACCATTGTTTTGCGGTGCCAATTAGAGAAAAAGGAAATAAGACCCATCGAATTCGGTCTTGAGTTACACCGGTTTGAGAAATCGCATCACAATAGTCATAAAAAGTCTCTATGTGAGTCTGAGGGTCTTCACTACGCATCCCCCCAAATTGACTTCTTTCGACTAATTGGATAAATGCGGATTTGGCAATGAAATTTCCGGTTAAGTGTTGTGGTGTGGGAGTACCATTGGGTAGGTTCTCCTCGGTGGGTACAGAATGTGATGAAAATTTAGGCATTGTGGGTTGATTTTGTGTTGGATTTTGTGTTGGGTTCTCCTCACCTTCTCTTGCAAAAAGGTTGATGAACTCAATAGTGTTTGGTTGAATATCTACAACCTCACCAATACCTCTCAAAGTTCTTCTAGCAAGTCTTCTATTGTTTGTCAAAGTCCTTTCAATTTCGTGATCAAAGGGTAACAAGTTACCTTGTGATCTTTTAGACATGCAAAATATCAAACAACTCGAAAATAATTAGAACAAACCTTGAGGAGTTTTACTTCCCCAAGGCAAAGAAAGACACAACTAATAACAATTTAAGAAAATCTAAATCATGTTAACACCGTCCCCGGCAACGACGCCATTTTTGGTCGGACTCCAAGGGAGGTTTAGTTTTTGGTACTTGTCGTTAGGAGCACCTAGACCAAAACACAATTTATAAATCCACAAACAACTCTACAATTAGTAAAGAGGCAAGTAAAGGTCGGATCCCAAGGGACGGGAATTGAGATGAGATTTTCTATTGCAACTAGTGGTGTCTAAGGGTGTCACAATTTGGGGTTTGAAGTAGAAGATCACTAAACTAAGTAGCAATGAAAGTAAACAAGCAAGATGAATTAAAAGGGATGCAAACAATTGATAAAAAGCACTAGGGTGTCATGGGGTCATAGGGGATTCATGGGAATTGATCATACAAACATATTCTCAAATTATAAGCAAGCAATTATTGTTGTGATGGATCGAGTTAGTTTATATCTTACAATCCTAGGAAAGTTTGGGTCCCGGAGCCGAATCGATTAGATTGTACAACCCCTACAAGTCGACTTAATCTTCCCTACTCAACTACATGCATGGTCTAATGAGACTCGAGTTGGTTTATGTCTTACAAGTCTCATTGAAAAGATAGGTAATGGGTAAAAAAATGCAAGGATTCAAAGGCTCGCATTTCATCAAACATAACATGTGCATGAGTTGAGATCACAACAAGCAAGCAAATAAACTATGAAAACATATTAATTTAAGCATGAATCATCCCCCATGTTGGTTTCCCCTAATTACCCATTAACCCTAGCTAAGGAAACTACTCACTCATTATCATGTTGAACATGCTAGCAAGGTTGTCAATCATACCAACAAAGTGAAACATGATGAATAAATGAAGATGATTAACAATAATTAAAAAGGGATTAAGAGAATTATACCTACTAATGATTCCAATAATAAAGCAAAGAATAATAGAAGTACTTGATGATTGATTGGAAGGTTGTCAATCTCCCAATAATAACCCAAATAATCTTCAATTACCCAAAATGAAAGATGAACAAAAGAGAGATTAAGGAAATGAGATTTGTATTAAGACTTGATTAAAAGTTGATTACAAGATTAAAGAGAGATTTGATTGATATAAACTACACTAGAGAGTGCTAAGAAGAACATGCTAATCTAATTAGACTAATGGGGTATTTATAGTGGGGATTAGGTACATAAATTAGGGTTTACTAAGGGGTTAAATGACGATTAAGTCCTTGAGGAATCGCCGGTCTCAAGAGAGACTCCGGTCTCCTTTTCGCCGGTCTTTTAAAAATATGCGCATCCTTCATTGAACAAGTAGAAGACGGAATAACTGTCACACAATCCGAGCGTCCAGGGCACGGGACTGGCGGATTGTGGTTCTTTTGGACGAGCGGATTCGTGGGGTGGACGGGCAGATTGTGGTGGTTTTTGACGAGCGTCCAGCTGGGGAAGACGCTCGGATTGCTTGTGCTGGACAGGCGGATTGTGGGCAATCCGCTCGGATTCTCTGTTCGCCCCTTCCTTTCTTCTTTTCTTCCTTTCTCTTTATAAAATCCTTGAGGATTTCCTCGGAGATGCAAGGATCTTTTCTCATCATTGCCCATCTACTATAGTATGTACAAAGGCCTTCTAGTCTTGTCTTCTCTTTGATGCTTGGTTATTGAATTCAATCAATTTAGCTCCATTTTGCCATGAAAATGCAAGGTTTGCACTCCTTTCCTACCAAGGGATCAAAACCTCAAAGAATATGCAAAACAAAGGACTAAAGACAATAAATGACCCAAATATGCACTAAAAAGCATGGGAACAAGGCTAATTCGGGGGCTAAATATGCTCAAATTATGGTCACATCAAGACTATGTGTCTAAATGGGTGCAAGCTATTGCTTCACCTAACTTTGGTGCCAAGACCGTGATTAAAATGTTTAAAAATATTATTTTTCCCCGATTTCGTTTCCCTAGGGTCGTCATTAGTGATGGGGGAATTCATTTTAAAGAAAAGAAACTCACAGCTATTCTGTCTAAAATCGGTGTCCAACATCGCAGAGGTTTGGGGTATCATCCCCAAACTAGTGGGCAGATTAAGGTCTTTAATAAGGAACTAAAATTGATTTTGGCTAAGGTTGTCTAAATCACGGAAGGCTTGGAGTCTTAAGTTAGATGACACATTATGGGCATATCAAACTGCCTTTAAAACACCGATTGGTGCATCACCATATCGGTTGGTTTATGGGATGTCCTGTCATTTACCAGTTGAACTAGAATGCAAGGCTTGGTGGGCTATTCGTGAATTAAATTATGATCCTAAGTTATGTGGTCAGAACCGTTTATTTCAACTAGATGAGCTAGAAGAGTTTAGGCTAAATGCCTATGACAGCTCGCGCATTTACAAAGAGAAAACGAAGAGATGGCAAGACAAAGGAATCATACCGCGAGAATTCCATATCGGGCAGAAGGTGTTGCTGTTTAATGCCCGACTACGCTTGTTCCCTGGTAAGCTGAAGTCCAGGTAGAGTGGTGATACGGCTGTCGCAACCCTATCAAAAATAAAACCAACATGCTCTAACTAATGCAGCAGAGGCAAGTCGGGTATCGTATCCACAGAGAGGCGGTCACTATCTACTCGTTATTCGGTCTGTCTACGGTCACAAAATAGGGGGTTTGAGTCGTTTAAGCTAAACTAATGAACTAAATTAAAAAAAAGGATTGAAATAGGAGATAAATCAGATAGAGAGAAATATGCCAGGATGTCGGTTCACCATAATGTTATACTAATCAGCTAAAGATAGGTCAGACGGTCTGATGTGAGAAGGGTAGCGGAAAGGTCCTCTTGGTCCACTATCCGCCCTAAAATACTACTAACTTAGCTTTCACCCTCATTAGCGTAATCTATTGTTCATAACATGTCTATTCTTTCCAATCTCTCGATCTAGGTCTGAATTTAACCAGTTTAATTAATTCAGTTGCATGCATTCAACCTAATAATTATAGTTATATTTCTATCAAACAATTCTCACAACCAAATCTCCTAAACCAATTATCGCATCATCGTTATACTACCATGGTTCCCCTAATCCTAGCATTAAGGGATTAGTTACGCATAACAATAAATAAAATAATAACGAAAGATGAAATAATAGTAAGCATGGTATAAAGATGATAAAAGAGAGATAATAATTAGAATAAAAGAGAAGAAAGAATTACAAAAGTTCAGATCCGGAAAAGAGAAGGTAACGTCTCACTAATGCTGAATGAAAGATCCTTAAACCTAGTTTTTGTCTTCCCTTTATATAGGGAAGATATTTCGCGAAAGTGGTAAACAACCCCCTTAAGTTTACTTCTACGTGAGATTAAGCCCCTTAAGTTTGATTTGGTGTAAATGACCCCCTTAACTTTGCTATAAAGTGAAATCAAGCCCTTTTTATTTTTCCGGTCAAAATCTCACCGGTTTTTTCAAATTCTCCCAATTTCTCATATCGGTGTACATATTAGGTATAATTTTTTCTCGGATACGTTTACTTTTTCATTTGTGTGCTGCTGTCATCAAGTAAGGGCGGTGATGATGATCCTTAAAAACTGTCGAGTTGTTTGCCCGGTAATCTAAGATCAAATCCATGGTTTGCCAAATTGGTCTTCCCCTCCAAAATTACAAATTAAATGGTTCAAGATGCAACTATTATTCCTAGCATCATTCAAGGGTATTGGTAGGGAAAAATATGTTGTACGACTATTGAGTGTGCGCAATTACTGGAATTCATAATTATTCTTCATTCACGCATTTTAGTCGGCATTTTAATTGTTAATATCAAGAGTATGATCATGTGTTTTTTAAGACGCTATAAATATTGCGGTACACATACATGTATAAAGTAATAAGGAGTAAAATTTATACCTAATATGTACACCGATATGAGAAATTGGTGAGAAATTGAAAAATCCGGTGAGATTTTGGCTGGAAAAATAAATAGGGCTCGATTTCACTTTATAGCAAAGTTAAGGGGGTTGTTTACTCCAAATCGAACTTAAGGGGCTTAATCTCACGTTAAAGTAAACTTAAGGGGGTTGTTTAACACTTTCGCGGAAGATATTTTATTAACCTAAAATGTAATTAAGAAATTAAGCAAATAAGAATACGCGATAAAATCTCACGTCAGATAGCAACCCACTCGATCGAGCACTTTGAGACTCCTCGATCGAGCAACTCCAACCAAAAACCTCCCGATCGAGTAGATAAACCACTTGATCGAGAAATCTCCAAATTCCACCTTTCGATCGAACTAATGCAAGTGTTCGATCGAGGATATGAAACAGCCAATCTACTAGATCGAATAGTCTAGGTCAACAAAGGCCTTATATCGAGTCATTTACTTAGCCAGTTCATTAAGGACGTTTGATTTGCTTCCGAGACGACTGATGCGTGTCATTTATATGATGTTTTACATCTCCTTTTACACGCATTTCAGAGCTCAATTGTGCTATATATGCCCATATTTCTCTATTTTCCTCTACTTTCGTGTTTTTGTACTTTATTGCAGAAATGTGGAGAATTTAGCGGGAAATCAAGCCGAATCCGTCCCCGAGTAATCCGCATTGCAAATGACGTAAAGGAACTGCTTAAGGAACAAGCTTGGTGCGCGATCCAAGGCCCAAGGGACGAATCCACGAGTTAAAAGAAGTCAAGTAGCAGCTAATCCGGTCGATCGACTAGTATCATCAGTCGATCGACCACCTATCGGATCCCAGAAGCTACTGTTGCTGAGGAGCAGTCGATCGACCAGCATCTTCAGTCGATCGACCAGACTTCGATTCCAGACGAGATTTAGAAAGCCCGTGAAGTTTTAGGTTTTGGAATAAGTTGTTGCGTTGATATTCCTATATAACGTAACATAAACATATCTAGCTATCATCAGATTTTACATCAAGTCTTTTATCAGAGAACACATTAAGTTTCACAGTACAATACATTAAGTTTTAGTTTGCTCGGATAATTAGGGTTTGCCATATCGACTTTGCATCGGATCTTTGAGTTCTTAATCTTAATCTTCCCTCTGAATTTTCGGTATTCCTCTGCCCTAATTCCCGTTTTGCTTTATTTCCGTTAGTATAGAATTGGTAGTTAATTCCCTAAGCCGTTTCATTATCTATGTTTATTGCTTTCTTTATCAATTTAAGCATGAATTCTTTAGTCTTAATCTTTAATGTTGTTATAGTTTTCATCATTGCCATGAGTAGCTAAATAGCTTGTGCTAGGATGTAGGCGATTTATGGCTAGGCGGCAATAGGTTAGACACGGACTGAACCCGCGTGTCAGTCGATCGACTGACATTGTTGGTCGATCGACTGACCTCGTAAGGTTACCTTCGTTTTAATTGTTTTTTAAACTTGTATTTAACGAATCGAATGCATGCGACCAGTTAGATACCTCTTTTGTGACTGACCCATTAGACCGAAAGGTAGGGTAGGTTGTTTGACCGTCAATTAATTCGACTAAACCATGCTAAGATCAAAAGATAGGTATAGTTTAGACCATTAGTCACTTTTCAGGACGAAAGTTGGTATTAGTGACATTAAGGGACCTATAGCGAGATCGAGAGATGCTATCTGTTAGGAGTGGACCGAGAGGACCTCTTATTGACCCAATCATCCTAGTACCTTTCTCTTATCTATTTAAATCGTAATTTTTAGTTTATTATCTTTGTTTGCCTTAGTTATAGACCAACTCAATTCAACCCCCATAATAGTTACCTTAGACTGATCATAGAACAACTAGAATTTACAACTGCCTCCTTGTGGATCGACCCTGTTACCACTAGCCTAGGTTAGTCTTAATAGGAGTTTATAAATTTATCTTTGGTACTCACAGCGACGGGTACCAAATTTTGGCGCCGTTGCCGGGGAGGCAATAGTCCTAATTTTAGTTGTTTTTATTTTTAGTCTCCCTTTTATCTCAGGGAACCTCGGTTCTTCGTGACCGTGCCCATGTCGTTCTTTGTGAGATTTCCGCAGAAAGAGAACGAACTTTTTGGGGCTTATGTCGCCAGGCTTATGGAATGGGTAGAACCCAGACAAGAAGCATTCTCTCCACTCCAAATATTCTTGACCATCATCCATGGGGTGACCGACCCTACGCGAGCATACCTAAACTCTAAGGTAGACTTCACAGGAATGCCCGAAAATGAGGCATTAGAGTTTTTTGATTGGTTTGCTGCTGAGTCTCTTAAATCGTACTTTGTACTTCCTGAACTGCCTGTCCCTATTACTACTGCTGTATTAACCCCTCCGCCCCAGATTGGGAGCAAGAAGGAGGAAGAAATTGTTGTTTTAGATAATGCAGGAGCTGGTTTGGGGAAGGGAGTACTACAAGTTGCACCAGCTGTAAAGCAGCCGATCATTCAAAGAGGAGGTCTAGGATGCTTAAGCTATGGGACTGATGAAGAAGTAGAGGATGAGCCAGCCAAGGTGAGATGGGCTGATTTGGAGTCCGACGATTCCGAGGGAGTCCTCGATTGGGGAGATGACGAAGCTGATCAGCTGAACTCTCCGACTGTCGAAGCTGAGAAGGGTGCAACTGATAAGATGAGCACCATTGAGGCTACCTCTAGTAGCCAGAAGCCGACGAAGTGGGCCATCCCTTGGTCCTTTTTGATCAACTATTAGTTGATCAAATTCGTTATAAACTTCATTTCATTGCTTTCGAACTATTTTTTATTGCTTTTGTGTGCGCGAAAACTTCGCTTTTATTTTCGTTGCTTAGGATTTTTATTTGCTTTAGACTTCGTTCTGGGTTTATATGATGTTTTACATCTCCTTTTACACGCATTTCAGAGCTCAATTGTGCTATATATGCCCATATTTCTCTATTTTCCTCTACTTTCGTGTTTTTGTACTTTATTGCAGAAATGTGGAGAATTTAGCGGGAAATCAAGCCGAATCCGTCCCCGAGTAATCCGCATTGCAAATGACGTAAAGGAACTGCTTAAGGAACAAGCTTGGTGCGCGATCCAAGGCCCAAGGGACGAATCCACGAGTTAAAAGAAGTCAAGTAGCAGCTAATCCGGTCGATCGACTAGTATCATCAGTCGATCGACCACCTATCGGATCCCAGAAGCTACTGTTGCTGAGGAGCAGTCGATCGACCAGCATCTTCAGTCGATCGACCAGACTTCGATTCCAGACGAGACTTAGAAAGCCCGTGAAGTTTTAGGTTTTGGAATAAGTTGTTGCGTTGATATTCCTATATAACGTAACATAAACATATCTAGCTATCATCAGATTTTACATCAAGTCTTTTATCAGAGAACACATTAAGTTTCACAGTACAATACATTAAGTTTTAGTTTGCTCGGATAATTAGGGTTTGCCATATCGACTTTGCATCGGATCTTTGAGTTCTTAATCTTAATCTTCCCTCTGAATTTTCGGTATTCCTCTGCCCTAATTCCCGTTTTGCTTTATTTCCGTTAGTATAGAATTGGTAGTTAATTCCCTAAGCCGTTTCATTATCTATGTTTATTGCTTTCTTTATCAATTTAAGCATGAATTCTTTAGTCTTAATCTTTAATGTTGTTATAGTTTTCATCATTGCCATGAGTAGCTAAATAGCTTGTGCTAGGATGTAGGCGATTTATGGCTAGGCGGCAATAGGTTAGACACGGACTGAACCCGCGTGTCAGTCGATCGACTGACATTGTTGGTCGATCGACTGACCTCGTAAGGTTACCTTCGTTTTAATTGTTTTTTAAACTTGTATTTAACGAATCGAATGCATGCGACCAGTTAGATACCTCTTTTGTGAGTGACCCATTAGACCGAAAGGTAGGGTAGGTTGTTTGACCGTCAATTAATTCGACTAAACCATGCTAAGATCGAAAGATAGGTATAGTTTAGACCATTAGTCACTTTTCAGGACGAAAGTTGGTATTAGTGACATTAAGGGACCTATAGCGAGATCGAGAGATGCTATCTGTTAGGAGTGGACCGAGAGGACCTCTTATTTCCCGCCTTACCTGTGTTTATTTCAGACCGACCTAGTTTGCTGCCGCCGAAGCTATATTGACCCAATCATCCTAGTACCTTTCTCTTATCTGTTTAAATCGTAATTTTTAGTTTATTATCTTTGTTTGCCTTAGTTATAGACCAACTCAATTCAACCCCCATAATAGTTACCTTAGACTGATCATAGAACAACTAGAATTTACAACTGCCTCCTTGTGGATCGACCCTGTTACCACTAGCCTAGGTTAGTCTTAATAGGAGTTTATAAATTTATCTTTGGTACTCACAGCGACGGGTATCAACGACTTCACGCATCACTAGGCAGTAGTATTTCCGCTCCAAATCCACTCATCTCCTAAATGCAAGCTAAAGGGCAGAAAAAGGCATGATTCCGCTACTTTCGGGTCCATTCCTACAGATAAAGCCAAACGAACCAAAGTAGACTATTCGAGGCATTTCGCAATATAAAACTACAAGAATCGCATAGAAATACGTGCATAAGAGGCTTATAAAGACTATATAAAATGCACGTATCAAATCTCCCCAAACCAAACATTTGTTTGTCCCCAAGCAAATTGATGTGACTCTTAATTGCGCACATTTAGTCCCCTAATTGAACCTATTTTGCATACTAATATAGCATTTCATGGCCATTTTATCCGTCAATTCCTTCCTATTTTGCTTTCCTAGTGCATTTTATATGTCTTATAGGAAAGGAGATAATGAGGCGGAATTTCCGTCTCTCGCGCATATTCGGAAGCTTGTTGACGATCTTGGAGGCAAGAACGATGACCAAGGATGTAGGAATAAAGAGTATACGTATGTCATGGGTTACTAAACCAAGAGATGGAATACTGCATGAAAATCCGTGCGTCCTGGACACAAGACGGGCAGACTGCCATGACAAGATCCGAGCGGCCCGTGAACGAGACGAGCGGATCCAGGACTTTTGATCCGAGCGTCTTCCCTGCAAGACGGGCGGATCCTTCGACAGAACAGGCCGTGCTCCAAGCTGATCCGAGCGGATCTTGGTGGGAGTAGCAACGTAATATGAGCATCTCCCTCGGGACTTGCAACTCTCTACTCTACACTTAAGCATTGTTATTTACTAATCTACCCTTGCTTAACCTAATGATGTACTACTATATATACTCCAATTGTAATAATCAATAAAGAGTCCCGGAGAGGACGGAAGTTCTCTTAGATTAGATTAAGCCTTCACTAGGAGTAGATTAGAATAGATTAATCTCATTCATTCCACAAAATTACACATCAATCTTTCCTTAATTATTATTCAAGTTTATTATTGGGTAATTGAAGATTATTGGGTTATTATTGGAGAATTGACAACTCTTCATCAATCAATCAAGTTCTCCTCTATTATTCTTTGCTTTATTACTTGGATCATCTCAAGTAGGTATAATCTCTTTTACTCTTGTTTAATTATTGTTAATCACATCATTTATTCATCATGTTTTGCTTTGTTAGTATGATTTACAACCTTATTAACATGTTAAACTTGATCATGAGTGAGTAGTCATTTAGCTAGGATTAATGGGAAATTAGGGGAAACAAACATGGGGAATGATTCATGCTTAATCTAATATGTTTTCATAATTAAAATTGCTTGCTTGTTGTGATTTCAACTTATGCACATGTTATGTTTTATGAAATGCGAGCCTATGAATCCTTGCATTTTTTACCCATCGCCTATCTTTTCAATGAGACTTGTAAGCTTATACACCAACTCGAGTCTCATTAGACCATGCATATAGTTGAATGGGAAGGACTAAGTCGACTTGTAGGTGTTGTACAATCTAATCGATTCGGCTCCGGGACCCAAACCTTCTTAGGAATTGTAAGATATACACTAACTTGATCCCATCACAACAATAATTGCTTGCTACATAATTGAGAACATGTTTGTATAATCAACTCCCATGAATCCCATATGAACCCATGATATCCTAGTGTTTTTAGTCATTTGTTTACATCCTTTCTTTTATTACTTGTTTTACTTTATTGCTTGCATTAGTCTAGAACACAACTACAAACCCAAATCAATTGTGACACTAGCATAAATTGAGATAGATAGACTTAGAACCCAAAGCACACCGTCCCGTGGATCGACCTCGACTTAACCACTAACTAGTTGTATGTTGAGAAATATAAATGTGTTTGATCGAGAGCCCCAACGACACTCTACATCAAAATGGCGCCATTGTCGGGGACGGTGTTATGTGATTAAGTTCTTGTTTGTTTGTCTATTTTAATTTTGCTTTAACCTTGAGGAACTTGTTCTCCAAAGATCGTTCTTAACGTTTTTGCGTAGTTTCCATGCTTGTAGTTGTTTCCTTGTCTTTGCTATGATGGCTCAAGACTTGACATATGGAGTATGTGGTGGATCTTTTGAGTATGACTACAATGGGTATGGAGAGTCTGAGGAGCAAGTCAACACAAACCTACCTTACTACTCATACAATAAAAATCGTAACTACTACCCCAAATTTCCCTACCAAAATCACCACATCCATTATCCACAACAATACCCACCTTACAATGAACTCCAAATACCACAATAAAACCATTTTCACACCCACCCACAACAAGAAGATGAGCATGAATTTGACATTCAAAGTATGATTCTCCAAATCATGGGAGATCAACAAAACTTCTTCAAACAAGTGCTAGAGGAGAGCCAAAATAAATACAATGCTCTTTAAAATATTGTTACCCATGGTGAGGAGTTGGCAAATCAAATTGCCCAAATAAAGGAAGCCCAAGTGGCTACTCCCCACCAATCCTTCAACACTGTCCATGAATGCGAGTTTGAAGGAGTGACCTCTGATATAGAAGATGAGAAGTGGGAAGAGCCAATCTCTTTGAGCTCTTATGAGTACGAAAGTGTGGAATTTGATGAAGAAGATATGAGGTTGAGTAAGCCAAATAATCTTAGCCTTTGTGAGTATGAGGGTGTGTTATTTAATGTGAATGTTGAGGTGTAGGAGAAAGAGTTGATGAGGAGTGAAGCCCCTATCTATGATTCATATGAAGATAGCGATGATGACAAGCCTATGGAAGAAGCTTACGCGGAATATGTGTCTTGCAAGGACTTATGGAATGAAGAAGCGGGATGGAGTTATGAGATTGTGGAGGAAGAATTAAGGAAGAATAATGAAGTCCCCACTTATGATTCTTATGAAGATAGCCATGATGACGAGATAGTGATAGAAGTTTATGAGGAATATGTATCTTGCAAGGACCTTTGGAATAGGGAAGACGAATGGACTTGTCAAATCACCTTACTTGAGGAGCCCATCCTTGAGAAATTTGAGGTATCCTATCATGAAGAAAGTGAATGCCTCTTCCCTATTGCTTATGAAGACCATTTCACACCCACCATGGAACCTATGATTATTGAAGATGATATGGTGGACCTTCTCCAAAAAGTCAAATCATCATATAAGGGGTACTTGGTGGAAAAGATCAAGAAAAACTTGCAAATGGTCTTACTTGTGGAAATTTCACACCCACAATTTCAACTTTTAAGGAACCCGATCATCAATGTTGTGAAGATTCTCCTTCTACTTTGGAAGGATTGAATAATCATAGTGCTATCGTCATCACCAAAATGAGAGGAGAGGATGGTATGTGGAAGTCTCCGAATAAAAATGAGCCATACTTCATACCTTGTGTTTACAAGAATCATGGGCTTACTTATTGGGACCATTGCAAATATTCAAGTGCCAAGAGCAAGGTGAAAAAGAGAACGAATGACAAACTACCTTGGCCAAGCTTTATTTTGAATTGGAGCAAACCATACTCATGCTTATTTGGGGCTTGTTCACAAGCCTTTGATCTTCTCCTAAGAGCCTTGAGCTCTATGGACAAAGAATTCCGACACTAGTTTGGTGGAGTCCTATCTCAAACCACCAATTGTAATATATTCCTTCCTATAATCTTTGCATTGTACAATGTTGTATATACCATTATGTTTCTTGCATTTTCTTACATGAGAGTAGTGAGAGAGCTTTTCTTACCCATTTATTGAGCATATTTTCAGAAAAAGATAAGAAGGAATCACAAAAGGGTGCAAGGGAAAGAATCCAAATAAGGAAAACAAGGGATTAACGAAGAACGGCACGAGACGCTCGTCCCGACCTCAAGACGCTCGTCCCGAGCCTTGCCACGAGCTTAATTCAGCAGTGACCTGAAATACGCTCGGATTGTGAGGGAGACGCTGGTCTCAAGAAGAAGACGCTCATACTGGCCCTGGGACGCTCGTCCTGAACGAAGCCTTGGAAACAATTCTATACTGGATGGGAATCTGCTCGGATTCCTCAGAATCCGCTCGTCTCAGCCGAAACGCTCGTCCCTCCCTTAATCCGCTCGTCCCCAACTGGAATTAAAACACCCAGGCTCCCTGACTATGAATACGTGCGTCCTCTCAGCAAGACGCTCGGATTGCAGCATCAAGACGCTCGTCTCGAGCACGGGAAGTTCGGATTGCCTCAGTTTTTAGCCGGGTTCTCGATCTATCCGCCCGAGCCCAGCCTTTATCCGCTCGACTCCCACCCGTTTTCCTTTATAAACACTCCTACCATCCCTCATTTTCCTTATCTTATCTCCTAAAAATCTCACATCATCATCTCTCAAAAATCACCATCACAAAAATCAACCCAAAACCCTAACTTTTCAACCAAAAATGATGAACCTAAGAGGCAAGGGCAAGATATCCGCCGAGGCCGCACCTAAGAAGCGCAAGGGTACTTCTTCATCCACCCCAAGGGAGGCAAGGGGACATCACAACGTGGTGATACAAGGTGTAGAACAACTCGAATACTTCCCCGAGGTAATCTTCACTTGCGATGAACACTGCCAAAAATTCGTACATTTGCTAGGTAAGCATTACGAGCCCACTCAATTCATTGATACCGCCGTTTTAGAAGTTCTAGGCATAAGGTATCAAACCGAAATGTTCTTCGATGGTTTGGGTCTCGGGAAGCTATTCTATGCCCATGAGGATACTTACCTAAGTCTTACCCTCGAGTTTTTGTGTAGTCTCCGCATCGTCACTAATACTCGGAGAAATGTTTGTTTGGAGTTCCGACTTTTTAATCAAGACCATAGGTTAACCCTTGACCAATTTGCAGACGTTTTTGGTCTTGAAGTGCCGAAGGAAAACATCGATAAGCCCTCCGACTTCAATGTTAACCACATTTGGAGAGCCATCTCCGGGAGGGAACTCTTTGCCTTAAAACAATGCTATACCTTTGCCATCCAACATCCGATGATTCGGATCACCGAGCGCTTTATAGCCGGAACCATCAATGGGAGGCTAGAACAAGATAGGTGCACCCTTCTTGACTTGACCTTCTTGGAGTCCTACTTAAATGTTCAAGGGACAAGGGCTTACAATTTCAACACGCCCCTTGAGATGCTTACAAGGCTCTTTGATTTTGCTCAAGGGAATTCTAACATTAAGTCCTTTGTGATGGGAGGCCTAAACACAATATTGCCAATGACCTTTGCCCCGGGTTTAACCTTCATGGGGCTTATGAAAAGCTCGAAGGGAGAACTTTGATTGACGAAAATGCTATCTTCAACCACCACCGGTGGTGCACCTACACTAAAACCGGAAGTGTGGAGTGGTTCACAAAGGGATGCTCTTCAATTGTCCTCATGGGGTGGAACGTACCACCTACCGAGCCACGGTTGAGTCGGTACTCGCCTACACCAAGCTACCTCCTCAACATTGAGATTCACCCCAACCCACCACAAAGAGAAGAGGCACCTCGTCAACCTCGTCAACCTCGTGAGTTGCCGGAACGGGGTAATGCACCACCATCCTATGTACCCATTCCGCCCTACCCCACACAACATGTGCCTTTCGCTCCCCAAGATCCAAGAGCTCCAAACATGCATGATTTAATGGAGCTCATGCAACGTGTCGATCTTGGAGTTTACGATGGGAGGGTCAAAAACTACTTGGCTCAATACCCCTCCTGCTACAACATGGCTTAACAAGGATACATCGACCCTAGAGGCCCTCGCCCATCTTGGGCTCAACCACACCTTTTATTCCCTAATCAAGGGAACCAAGACGGGAACTTTGGCGGACAAGGTGGTGGATTATTTGGCCAAGGAGGAGGGTATGACCAAGGAGGTTCTAGCGGGCGTGGATACCGCAATGATGATGATGATGATGACGAGTGAGATGGCAACAGGTGTCTACCACACCACCTCTAATTGTAAGATATTCTTTCTTTTCCTTTCTCTCATGTATAGTTGTATTGCATTTTCAATTATCTTGCATTTGTATTATATTCCACATTGCATCTACATTAGCTAGTTCATATGGTATTGTAACATAAATAGATTAGTTTTCATTGTAATATATTCCATATAGTAGTTACATTCATGCATAGCCACTAATGACCAAACCTATTTCTTTCTACACTAGAAATAGCGTTTAAATCGGTTTGGGGAGGTTTGATCATAGGTGACCTAAGCATTTACTGTAACACCCCCATACTCCAAGTGCCTTACCAGAACCACTTAAGGCATCAGAATGCTACCATCTTGGTTACCCGATCGAGGCAATGATAACCAAATGACAATGAAGAAACATAATTTAAATAACAATATAGTTTAAAGTGATTACATGTTCAAAACCAAAACTGTTAAACTGAAATACAAGGTTCTCAGATGGTCTACTGATAAAACTGTCAAAACTATAAAACATCGTCTGACACAGCGGAAGACTTCTAACTGCCACGTGATGACTCATCACAGCTATCCCATACGCACCATATCATACCTGCTCAATAACTGCTCACCATCTCCGAATGGATCACCACAGTTTTTAAAACATTTAAACGGGGTCAGTACTATTTACATACAACCAATCCACGCACAACGAATCAAGAACACAAATAGCTCAACACACAAACCTCCAAACTCCATAATCAATCTCCACACACCTGACTACACACTAAAGTGTGTAGTCCTGCCAGAGTACCAATCGCAACAAGTACTCCACACCGCCAGTGGGGGACCGCGGCCGTTCCCACCTAAGCCCCGCTTATCTCATCGAGCGATAAACCCATGTTCCTTAATGTGCACTTCCCTTCTGTGGCGGGTTCCACAGAAGGCGAATCAAGGGCGTGAAGCCACTCCCGCAAGTGACTCAACTCAGCCAGGGACGCACCCAGAAGAATACAGACAGTTAAACAGTAACCACAATACAACATCAACAACCGTCTGAAACAATCAACAATATGAAATCACAACCGTCTGAATCAATCAACAATCACTAGCTACAGCACAATCACCACACACATCATGTAACTAATACTGAGTAGGGAAACCCTACCTGGAATGCAATCACAGAATCAGACGATCTAGCAGCTGTCTCAAAACCTCTCTTCTACAAACCCTCCTCCTATACGAATATTCATACAATTACTACCTTGACCATACAATCATAAAATCCCCAAATCCCCAAATTAGGGTTTTAACTAAAATCAATAAAACAATATAAAAATCATACTAGGAGCTTACCCACAATGCGACGGTCTCACATGCGTAAACAAACTCAACGATGCGACGACTCTAGCCCTTAGGATTTGCCAACAACGCGACGAGAGAGAACTACGTAACTTCTTTTTCTTTTGAAAGGTTTAGAAAGGTGAAAAGTGAATAAAGAAAATGACGGAAGCCTTTTATATTAATCTCGCGTTATTACCAAAACCCGTCAAAACAAACCCGTAAAACACACTTACTCGATCGAGTAAATAACTTACTCGATCGAGTGACCCTTACTCGATCGAGTGCCACCCTTACTCGATCGAGTACCCATCAGACAGAACACTGTTTCGTATAAAAACATACTTACTCGACAGAGTAAGCCCCACTCGATAGAGTACCCAAAGACTCATAAAACCGTAGTATTACAGTCTTCCCTCCTTAAAAAGAACTTCGTCCCCAAAGTTCAACCCATACTAAAAAAAACATACTAACTCGATCAACACACAACAACGCAACTAAAAACTCAAAACAAAACTCCAACCTACAAAACATGAACTCGTAACACCAATTCCACCAGCTATGTCTATCTCCACAACATGACTCATGATATCGTATCCACCACATTATATCTCTCTCGATACTAACTCCATACATTACCAACTACCGTCCACAAACACTGCTAACGCTGTTAGCTCCGTAACATGTCGTCCACTAGAAAATCCAATATCAAGATACTCATAACATCAAACGGAATGTTACATTCTACCACCCTTAAAAGGAACTTCGTCCTCGAAGTTTACTCACACTCCTAACACCACCATCCAACTGTCAACACTGTCGAAATATTTCACACTCCTAAACATCACACTACTACAAGCACGGTCATGGCCTTTTAACACTATCAACCACAATATATACAAAACCATTCTTTATGCTACACCTACACTCTACTTCCAATTATACTACGACATGCATAAGCCTCAAACACTCTTTGCCGCATCCTTCTCCTCTTAAGATACATGTTACGTCCTCGTAACTCACTAATACTAGATCCTTAGCTATATTCTCTCATTATCTTCATCACCACCACATGTCAAAGATAACCGCCTATACCCTCACACCTATAACCATTCCTATTTCCAAGGCTCTCTTACTTAAACAGTTCTCATACCTCAACTCATTTTGCACTCCATCTAACCAATACCACAAAATCCTGATCATAACAGACACTCTAACTCTTCCACATTACCGCAACACGACATACCTCTCTATATAAACTATATATAACTCTTATCGCCAAAAGCATAACTCACGATCCACACTTGTTACGTACACTCACACTAGATCCTCAAGTTCCTTTCTTTCATTACCGCAAAACTCATTCATAACTCAACATGACACTATTTCCCAACACCCTATACTCACTGTCTCAACGAAAGATTATGAACCACCTGCAGCTTTCAGATCATTACCACACATGTTCTACGAATCACTTGCCATGACTATGTCTACCGATGCCTCATCTTAAAACAAGATCAAAATTATTGTAACAACCTCTTACAACTGTGTCCTATCAACAGAATATCGCTATACCATGACAACAACGAAAACATATACGACTCTCTTTCATATCATACTCTACCCTCATTCCCAAACTTAAACTGGTAAGAAACATCAATAAACAAAACAACTGTCTATCTGTACAAACTGAAACTCACACGAAGCAGCAGCACGCAAACAACAATCTATGTATAACTGGTATGTACTTTTGAGAACTCGTATCATCATCATCCCGCCTACTCCACCACAACCGGTGACGGCATCACAACACCGCCACCAACAGCCGCACCGCAGCGCGAAAACACCCGCATCACCACACGAAGTACCCTACCCGGATCACCACCTGAGGCACAACAACCACATCGATAGACATCACAACTTACACTATTCTCATACACACTGACTCATGACAACTTCCCGGACAAGAAAACTTACTCAAAACCGCTTTACTAGATCACAACGCAACATATTATACAGAATAAACAGATAAGAACCTCATGAACATCATCCTTACCATTTCACGGAATAAACATGTATCATCAATACACATACGATTTTAACTATCCATGCCAGATCAATCAAATTATTACCTTTTGAACCTCATTCCATTAGTTTACCGTACCCAACATAAATCACAAAACATTCATATAACAACTTTATAACCAGCACACCCTACTATTTCTCGTGAGATCAGAACCTCACACAAACATTTATACACTTCATAGACCCGTAATCACATCCAACTAGTCAGTCCAGATCACGTAAGTTCCCACCCGATAAAGGTTACCTCTCGCTCGAGCTTAACTCGTATGCCCCTCATACACATTCTTCCATTCGCATAACCAACACCTTCTGTCATATATAACTATACAGCTAACACTCACTACTAGAAACCGCCTCCTAAGACTACGTCTTATACTTCCTCACAACCATACATATCAATCCGGTCTCTACTAAATCAACCTCTTTAGAATGGCCATCGTTTCTATTTATCATCACCCTTAACCACTAGTGACAACACGTCAACACTACCATCGTTCGGACATCAAGCCTCTTACACTCATCTCTAAACATCACGGTTTCTTTCCTATCTTTGGTTAACATCCCAAATAACGAACATCAAACCCATCAACAAAAAATTACCTCAACATTATTTCCAATACTATCCTTAGTTGTATCGTCATCTAACTCACCACCAAGATCCCATATCGTGCAAATTCTTTACCCAACTTTTTACTTTCCTTAATTCCCCGAACCTCAGATTAACATGTCGTCCTAAAACTCCTATATAACTGTTAACTCAAATCCTCATGATAGTATCATACATCTCGACGATTCCTTACTTTTATATCACATAACTCCGGTGAACATTCTCCTAGTTTACTCCCCTCATTCTTTTCTTTTTTTTTACACTCGACAAAATCAATTAACAATTCAACTCCTTATTACTTCTACCTAACCCTTTAGTGCTCCAGGTACCTTCTCATTGCTCCAAAACTCAAATTCCAATATTTCATATCGATATCATCTCACTCTTTCTTACCATAGATTTTCTCTTATTATATTATCACTCACAATTGCCACTAATCCATCCATAAAATCAACGTTTACTGTTCAAACAATTGCATCTCCCCTTTTACATCTCTAGAAATCAAAATTCATTTCATACCGTTTATTTCCCAAGGAAATCACACATTAGTTCCACCTCTTGATAATACCAATTTCCAAACTCACTCACTATCTGCCAATCCACGTCGCGACATGTCTCCACTAAGTCCACTATATACCACTCTTCTTCATCCCTCTACAACGAACTTTCATTACATATATTCTTAACCAACACAATTCCTAACCAAATACCTCCATAATTCCTTACGCATCTCAAGTTGCTACTATCCACATCTTTCCTTTCAATCTATTCATTCTCACGTTCCTTAGCCTTACATCATCCCTTACCCACATTCACTTACTTTTACATTACTCAACACACAAACATGTCACTCATCTCATCTCCCAAAATATGTTATATGCCTCAATTAAGCCTTACCAATCTTCCTTTTCTTTTTCCACTATCTATCACAACCGCATATAACTCATGTCCTACCCACCGAACTCATACTCACCACAGATGCCACTCCTTACATCATAAGATTGGGTAACTTACGCATCAAGACCGACACGCATGTAAAGCAATGCACAAGGAAGCAAAAGAACACCTTTGAATTAAACATAATAGGCAACGAATTCAAAAGATAAGCATATGACCCAAAACAGGGGTCACTAGATCGAGTACAGGCCACTCGATCGAGTAAGTGACTTACTCGATCGAGTAGGTGAAGGTCAGAAGCACGTAAAATAAATTATCAGGGCTACTCGATCGATTAAGGGTTACTCGATCGAGTAACAAGAGGTGCACTCGATCGAGTAAGGGCCACTCGATCGAGTATGCTACGCATTTCTCAGCACTGTCCAATTTTCGTAAAACGGTCATAACTCACTCGTTTCTTGGTCGTTATGGGCATGTGACATATCGTTAGAATCGTAAAAGAACACACTATCACCTCCAATTGTAATCACATTAAAAGAATATATAAATCTCAAGTTATAACAGTTTAAAGACGACTTCTCTATAATCGAAAAACACAACTACTTGATTTTTACTTCCAAACAACATAAACGACAACAAGGTAAACAAAAACAACTCAATACTCATAAAACCAGTATTCCTAATCACATGTTACTATCTTCAAAAGCGAAGCAACAACATTCATCATGCTCATAGATTATTTACCCACATGCTTTTATTCTATACCTTTACAGTCAACAATAACATAATATACGACATAAAATCCCCTATTCACATGTTACTAACATAGTAAGTAGAAAATCCACTTCCATCACATAAACATGTTCTCCACATGAATTTCATATTCTCATGCAATTCCTTACTTCATCTTTTCCAATCCATTCATCTATTTCAACCACATTCTTCATCTTGCAAGTGCATATGATACAACAGTAGGCATGCATATGAAATCATTATATAAAATTACGCAAACAAGATTATGTATAATCATATCACATCCCCTTTTCACATGTTACTAATATAGTCGCATTGTAAATCATCCATCCTGCAACATCATTTATCATCACATCTTATCACATATGAACTACTTCCTTTTTCCACCACATTACTCATCATTCTCATACACTTTTCTAACAATTCCAACCAACATTGTAAACCAACTATCATGCAACATGCTTTCAATCAACAACATACGAAATCACATCATCACCATCTTTTCTACACATTCCCCATTCTCCACATACATACATCCACTGATTCATGCCACACATCACTATATAGGTACACAATTCACAAGATAAACACATAGCGATCCCGACTCATATCCCATGGTGACCGGTTCAAAATTGTAGGGCAAGTTCGCGACTTTAGGACGTGTCCCAAGTCTTTGCATTAGCTCCTACAACTTCTACCCGGGTTCATTTTAGTTTGACTCCCTATGTTCATTAGATTCATTGGTGACAGGTTTCAGGATCGTCGCTCTGATACCACTTTGTAACACCCCCATACTCCAAGTGCCTTACCAGGACCACTTAAGGCATGAGAATGCTACAATCTCGGTTACCCGAGTCAATGATAACCAAATGACAATGAAGAAACATAATTTAAATAACAATATAGTTTAAAGTGATTACATGTTCAAAACCAAAACTGTTAAACTGAAATACAAGGTTCTCAGACGGTCTACTGATAAAACTGTCAAAACTATAAAACATCGTCTGACACAGCGGAAGACTTCTAACTGCCACGTGATGACTCATCCCAGCTATCCCATACGCATCATATCATACCTGCTCAATAACTGCTCACCATCCCCGAATGGATCACCACAGTTTTTAAAACATTTAAACGGGGTCAGTACTAATTACATACAACCAATCCACGCACAACGAATCAAGAACACAAATAGCTCAACACACAAACCTCCAAACTCCATAATCAATCTCCACACACCTGACTACACACTAAAGTGTGTAGTCCTGCCAGAGTACCCATCGCAACAAGTACTCCACAGCGCCAGTGGGGGCCGCGGCCGTTCCCACCTAAGCCACGCTCATCTCATCGAGCGATAAACCCATGTTCCTTAATGTGCACATCCCTTCTGTGGCGGGTTCCACAGAAGGCGAATCAAGGGCGTGAAGCCACTCCCACAAGTGACTCCACTCAGCCAGGGACGCACCCTGAAGAATACAGATAGTTAAACAGTAACCACAATACAACATCAACAACCGTCTGAAACAATCAACAATATGAAATCACAACCGTCTGAATCAATCAACAATCACTAACTACAGCACAATCTCCACACACATCATGTAACTAATACTGAGTAGGGAAACCCTATCTGCAATGCAATCACAGATTCAGACGATCTAGCAGCTGTCTCAAAACCTCTCTTCTACGAACCCTCCTCCTATACAAATATTCATACAATTACTACCTTGACCATACAATCATAAAACCCTCAAATCCCCAAATTAGGGTTTCAACTAAAATCAATAAAATAATATAAAATCATACTAGGAGCTTACCCACAATGCGACGGTCTCACAGGCGTAAAGAACTCAACGATGCGACGACTCTAGCCCTTAGGATTTGCCAACAACGCGACGAGAGAGAACTACGTAACTTCTTTTTCTTTTGAAAGGTTTAGAAAGGTGAAAAATGAATAAAGAAAATGACCGAAGCCTTTTATATTAATCTCGCGTTATTAGCAAAACCCGTCAAAACAAACCCGTAAAACACACTTACTCGATCGAGTAAATAACTTACTCGATCGAGTGACCCTTACTCGATCGAGTGCCACCTTTACTCGATCGAGTACCCATCAGAGAGAACACTGTTTCGTATAAAAACATACTTACTCGACAGAGTAAGCCCCACTCGATAGAGTACCCAAAGACTCATAAAACCGTAGTATTACATTTACTTAGAGCATACATCATTTAGTGTAGTTTAGATTGAATTCATTTGTTATATATGACATATAGAATTGTATTTAGTTAGAGAATGCATTCATTCATATCATACCATTGCATTTGTACTTTAATTTCCATAAAACTTTAAAAATCCAAAAATCTGTATTTCTTTTTCATTCCTACTCATACATGTACATTGAGGACAATGTCCAAAATAAAGTGGGGGATGAGAATTATATTCCAAAAATACAAAAAAATTTGAAAATTTTTGAAAAATACAAAAACATGTCTTTTATTTCATAAACAAAACCCATAAAATTTTGAAAAATTTCAAAAACCAAAAAACATGTTCATTCCTTTATAGTGTAGAATTGTATATTTTGTATATATTGTGTTTGTTTGTCCTCTTATCACATTGATCAACTACACCACATCCGAGACATGAGGATCATGAAAACCGCATGGTATGATCTTTCCAATCTCCTTTTTCCTCTTTATGTTAATGACTATGTGACTTTATTTTGGTTGATGCGGTATAAACCAATGTGATTGTAGGAGTTGCATTAAGTTTATATGGCATAATAGTTGATAGAAGCATATGCATTATAGTTGTATATATATTAGTTGCATCATGGCATATAGTTGCATTTTAGAAAAATTTTGTGAAAACATTTATTTGGGAAGCTTGACAAACGTATATAAGACCCTTGTAGATACTTTTTCTTCTTAAGACTTTGCTCATTAGAATACTTGTAAAACACCCTAGGATGTGTCATGCTAGTATCCTTTGACCCATGGATTAAGGCCCAGTCAAGAGTACCTTGTGGTGTGATAACTCCTTGGCTACCCTTTATTCCAAGGTAACCCTTGAAACCATGCAACCATCTTCCATATTCTACCACATTTTGTCATCAAAAAGGGAATGGGCACAAAAATTATCAAAATTTGAGTTCAAGAATTGAAATGAAAGTCAAAAAAGTTTGCAATTGCATCAAAAGGAAAGAGGAGTAACAAAAATAAAAACTCCCATGCTTCAAATATAAGCACCCTCACTACAAATGGGGTAGCTTTGAAAATGTTCAAAAGAAAATACAAAAAGTTGAAAGTTGTCAAGTATTGAAATGCCAAACATCAAAAGAAATGGCAAAAAGAAAGTGTTCTCGAATGTCAAATGCCACAAGAAATTGGGGGGAATAACAAACAAACAAAAGCAAACTCCCACATAAAACTCAAAATCTATTGATCCCTTTTCCATCCAATCCACTTTTGTGCATGGTAGATAGGGGATGACCCTTCTTCTTGTCTAGGCAAGAAGGGGAATTCCGCGATCCTCCAGTGTTTCTAACACCATAGGGAGTCTACTCTTAACGAAAGCATTTAACGATTGAGGACAAAGGTACCCTAGCTTGACACAACTTGGAGGTTATTTATTGGTATCCTTCTAGACTTAGTAGTTTGAAGAAACCGTATCTATGATGGAATGTGTACCCTTAGTTTGTTTCCCTTTTAGATAATTTCTGCCACTTAGATGAGGAAAGTGGCTATTCATTTTTGTAGATGCATCCATTACTTGTTTTGTGTGCTTAATGTTTGGATGTATCGCCATTTTGGCAAGCCCCACCTTGCCTTGCAAGAAGGAATCCTACCTCATGGTTGTCTTGTTGTGAGTTGAAGGGGCGGAGTGAGATCCGCTAATTGTCTCACATTGGTTATATTATTAGAATAGTTTAAATAAAGGTCTAGTTCTAGTCACCTCTTTACTCGGGACGAGTAAAGGTTCGGTTTGGGGATGTTTTATGTGAATCTTAATTCCGCACATTTAGTCCCCTAATTGAACCTATTTTGCATACTATTATAACATTTCATGGCCATTTTATCCGTCAATTCCTTCCTATTTTGCTTTCCTAGTGCATTTTATATGTTTTGTAGGAAAGAAGATAATGAGGCGGAATTCCCGTCTCCCATGCATATTTGGAAGCCTGTTGACAATCTTGGATGGACTAGTATGAAGAGAAGACATGAACGATGACCAATGAAGTAGGAATAAAGAGTATACGTATGTCATGGGTTACTAAAGCAAGAGATGGAAGACTGCATGAAAATTCGTGCGTCCTGGACACAAGACGGGCGGACTGCCTTGACAAGATCCGAGCGGCCCGTGAACGAGACGAGCGGATCCGGGACTTTTGATCCGAGCGTCTTCCCTGCAAGACGGGCGGATCCTTCGACAGAACAGGCCGTGCTCCAAGCTGATCCGAGCGGATCTTGGTGGGAGTAGCAACGTAATATGCGCATCTCCCTCCGGACTTGCAACTCTCTACTCTACACTTAAGCATTGTTATTTACTAATCTACCCTTGCTTAACCTAATTATGTACTACTATATATAGTCCAATTGTAATAATCAATAAAGAGCCCCGGAGAGGACGAAAGTTCTCTTAGATTAGATTAAGCCTTCACTAGGAGTATATTAGAATAGATTAATCTCAATCATTCCACAAAATTACACATTAATCTTTCCATAATTATTGTTCAAGTTTATTATTGGGTAATTGAAGATTATTGGGTTATTATTGGAGAATTGACAACTCTTCATCAATCAATCAAGTTCTCCTCTATTATTCTTTGCTTTATTACTTGGATCATCTCAAGTAGGTATAATCTATTTTACTCTTGTTTAATTATTGTTAATCATATCATTTATTCATCATGTTTTGCTTTGTTAGTATGTTTGACAACCTTATTAACATGTTAAACTTGATCATGAGTGAGTAGTCATTTAGCTAGGATTAATGTGGAATTAGGGGAAACAAACATGGAGAATGATTCATGCTTAATCTAATATGTTTTCATAATTAAAATTGCTTGCTTGTTGTGATTTCAACTTATGCACATGTTATGTTTGATGAAATGCGAGCCTTTGAATCCTTGCATTTTTTTACCCATCACCTATCTTTTCAATGAGACTTGTAAGCTTATACACCAACTCGAGTCTCATTAGACCATGCATATAGTTGAATGGGAAGGACTAAGTTGACTTGTAGGTGTTGTACAATCTAATCGATTCGGCTTCGGGACCCAAACCTTCTTAGGGATTGTAAGATATACACTAACTCGATCCCATCACAACAATAAGTGCTTTCTACATAATTGAGAACATGTTTGTATAATCAACTCCCATGAATCCCATATGAACCCATGATATCCTAGTGTTTTTAGTCATTTGTTTACATCCTTTCTTTTATTGCTTGTTTTACTTTATTGCTTGCATTAGTCTAGAACACAACTACAAACCCAAATCAATTGTGACACTAGCATAAATTGAGATAGATAGACTTAGAACCCAAAGCACACCGTCCCGTGGATCGACCTCGACTTAACCACTAACTAGTTGTTTGTTGAGAAATATAAATGTGTTTGATCGAGAGCCCCAATGACACTCTACATAACAAATTATATGCAATTAACTAATGGAACGGAATAAAAACTCAGAGCCGGCTACAAATGTCCACTTAAACCAATTTAATGCAAGCAAACTGATACTTATAGCAAAACTTGTCAAACGCAAACGAGTTGTAAGATGTTTATAATGAAGCTGAACCGTCGACCTTCTAAGACTTTTAAAAGTGGACTCTCATGGGGCACTCGTCTCTCATGAAGCAAAGGGTAAGCATATGAATTGTAATAGAAGAAGAAAAATAGCCGCTCACCTAAACTACGACCCACATAAACCTGCATGCAACTAATATGATAGACAATTCTAGCTACCGTACACATACATTCCAACCAAACAAGGTCTGTCACAGTCGAGGGCTTACATAAGTATGGTAAAGTGAGGCAATGGGTAAGAAGAGGCAAAACATTTTTGGAAATGTTGAGGTATAGGTGGCCAAGCTAGTATCTAAACAGAATCAAATGACAACATCCATTTCTTATCCATCAAAATTATGCACAATGCCCTTAATCGGCATACAAACTCACCAAACCGAATAATATCAAATCCCCATAAAATATAGAATAGGAATCAACTCTTTTTTTTTTCTTTTTTTTTCACGGCTTCCTTTTTTTTTTGACTTTCTGTTTTTTGATTTTTTTTTTCAAATTCTTTTTTTTCACCATTTCATCCTCCTTCTTCTTCATAAATTACCAACTCCCGATAATACAATACAGACCAAACTTGGCACAATAAATTATATACCGCAAAATTATACACTAAACTAGCTTGACAAGGCAGGCTAAATTTGGATGTAGTTAAGGGTCAAAAGGCAAATTTGGCTAAATGTGGAGTTAAATAGGTAAAAATGGAAGAAAAGGGGAATGTAAGCACCTCCCTGCATGTGACACCAACCACTAACCCGAATGTATGATGGGAAAAAGCAATTGAATTTCATATATGTGCAAATTAATGTTACATGTTATGCAAGGAGTACACTACTCACAATCCTACATGAAACTGGTCATGGATGACACCAGTTTTAATAAGGCTCTTAATCTTAGAAATTATAAGTAGGTTGCCAAAATCTCAGGTCAAGTCTATTCGTTCAGCTAACTTTTAACATAAACTCGTAGATATGCAAAAAGACAAAGCTAAAAAGATATCAATTTGTTACAAGGCTTAAGCAAAAAGGACCAAAACTAGTGCAATTTCATCATTGAAATCGATCGTTCCGACTCAACCTAAATGCAAAAATAAACGTGAAATATTTTTGAAATTTTCGAAAATGATTTAATTTTTATGAGATTTTTGATTTTTTTTAAATTAAAAACAAACAATGCATGTGAAAATTAAACGTGATAACAGAGATGCAATAAAAACAGTATGCGGACATAGATATGGATACATATACCCTCCCCAAACCAAACCGTACAATGCTCTCATTGTACCCAAAAATAGGGAAAGGAAATGCAAACTGAGGAGAAGAATGAAGCTGCAGAAAACTCGCAAGAACACGCGAAGTAGGGACCTCCCCCAAACCAGCCAGCAACAAGGGAGGTCGCTAACAGCAACGTCACTGTAAGCGAATCCAAACAACGAACTCGACGGTACTCGATCGAGAAGATATAGCACTCGATCGAGTACATTGGGCTGCAAAAGTTGTCGATCGAGTAGACATAGGTACTCGATCTAGTGGTCATCATCGGCGGGTCCTCTATCGAGAGCATTAAATGTTCGATCAATAGAGTAAAGTGCTCGATCAAGAGAATAAAGTACTCGATCGAGCTCCTTAAGCCTGAACTCCTAGGCGTTCCTTGGAGCACCTGCAAACTCGCAATACACGACCACAAATACGACCAAAAACCAAGTCTAAATTGTTTACAGTCTGTGGTCTGAAAACCAATTATTACATGTCCAACAAAAACTGAAATGTTTGAAAATAAAAGAAAATGTTTTAAACTTCGGGTTGCCTCCCGGTCAGCGCTAGTTTCAGATAGGTCCCAGCTCGACCGACTTTTCTTCATTTCAATTGCTCCAGTTAGTCACGTTCAAAGCAATTCAAAGCTCTTAGCAAACGATCATATATCTGCGCATGTGCTACACAAAAGCATAAGTAGCACCTAAATATAAAAGTAGCATATAAAACCAATCTGAGGTACCGTCTCGACTTAACAAATTTCCGATGACAAATATAGTGAAACATTAATACTTATTTGTCCAACCGGGAGAGGGTGGAGCATCAAAACAGAAAGCAGAAGTCACATGAGGTAGTTTACTATCAGCCATACCAATAATCCTGAAGTTATCGTTAACCACCTCAGGTCGGTCGCTCCTAACGTCGGAATCATTGGCAAAAGAGTATATTACCTCTACCGTGATAGGAGCATTCATTGACTCAGCTACCTTCTCGTTCCCCTCCTTTATGGGTTCTATCCCATATATTGCAGTCTCTAAAGCATCCAGCTCGGCTTTCCAAATGAGAGATTCATCATAACCATTGTCTTCTTTCATATCGTCATCCGAAACGGACCTAGATGACATAGCATAGCTCTCTGTGACCAATGTATTCAGTCGATCAAAAATGGTACTCGATCGAGAGCTTTTTTGGTGAATACTGCTCGATAGATCACATGTAACTGCTCGATCGAGTGATTCTTCGTGAAAAGTGCTCGATCGAATGTTGAATTCTGTTCGATCCAGCTCTCCCTCATATAATTCATTCGATCGAACATTGTAGCTAGTTCGATTAAGCTTTTATTGCTGTACAATGCAGAAGTCTTCGTATGATGCTTTGTTTTCAGATAAATCTTCGGGTTTCGAGTCATAAATATCATCATCGTTAATAGGCAACTCAGGTCCTTCATAGGAAAGACCACTTTCGGTACAGGTAGTATATACCATCTCTGAGTGCCTAAAATCCAACTTGGTAGCTAATTGAGCTATTTGAGACTCAAATTCCTTGATATGACCCTCTCTAGATTTATCATTTTCTTGCATTTGAAGTGCAAGTGTCTTCATCAAAGACTTCAATTCAGCAATCTCTTCTTTCTATTTATCAGAGGAGGAGCTTGTTGTTGCGGTGGCCAAACAAATTGAGACTTTTGATAGCCTCGTTTCTGAAGCGGTGATGTGACCATAATTGGCGCATATTTAGCCCCCGAATTAGCCTTGTTTCCATGCTTTTTAGTGCTTATTTGGGTCATTTCTTATCTTTAGTTCTTTGTTTTGCATATTCTTTGAGATTTTGATCCCTTGGTAGGAAAGGAGTAAGAATCTTGCATTTTCATGGCAAAACGAGACTAAATTGATCGAATTCAATGACCAAGCATCAAGGAGAGACAAGATTAGAAGGCCTTTGTACATATCATAGTAGAAGAGCAATGTTGAGGAAAGATCCTTGAGTCCCCAAGGAAATCCCCAAGAAATTTATAAAGAAAAGGGAAGAAAAGAAGAAGTTACTATCGACGACAATCCGAGCGGATTGTCAACAATCCGCCCGTCCGGCCTCGCACAATCCGAGCGTCCCGTGCGAGAATCCGCTCGGATTCCCCTCAACAATCCGACCGGATTCCCAGAATCCGCTCGGATTCCACCGCCCAAATCCGGCCGTCCCGACCTTATTCCGCCCGGATTTCTTCACAAAGACGGATTGTCTTCTTCAAGCTACGAAAAGAGAAGCCCTTCTCTCGGAAAATACCGGGTCCTCCTTGCTCAACTTAAAAGTGTAATTACTAGTTTAGCCCTTAGTTAACCCTAATGCATCCTCCCTAATTTTCACTATAAATACCCCATTAGGCTAATTAGAGGAGCATGTTCTTCTTATCAATAATTAGTGTAGTTAATATCAATCAAATCTCTCTTCAATATTGTAATCAAGTATTAATCAAGTTTTAATCCAAGTTTTAGTTCTTTAATCTCTCTTTTGTTCATCCTTTATTTTGGGTAATTGAAGATTATTTGGGTTATTATTGGGAGATTGACAACCTCTCAATCTAGCATTCAAGTACTTCTATTATTCTTGCTTTATTATTGGAATCATTAGTAGGTATAATCTCTTAATCCCTTTTTAATTATTGTTAATTACTTTCATTTATTCATCATGTTTCATATTGTTGGTATGATTGACAACCTTGCTAGCATGATCAACATGATAATGAGTGAGTAGTCTCTTAGCTAGGGTTAATGGGTGATTAGGGAAACCAACATGGGGAATGATTCATGCTTAAATTAATATGCTTTCATGTTTTATTTGCTTGCTTGTTTTGATCTCAACTCATGCACATGTTATATTTGATGAAATGCTAAGCCTATGAATCCTTGCATTTACTATCATCTCCTATCTTTTCAATGAGACTTGTAAGACATAACCCAACTCGAGTCTCATTAGACCATGCATGTTGTTGAGTAGGGAAGATTAAGTCGACTTGTAGGTGTTGTACAATCTAATCGATTCGGCTCCGGGACCCAAACTTTCCTAGGATTGTAAGATATAACCCAACTCAATCCATCACAACAATAATTGCTTGCTTATAATTTGAGAATATGTTTGTATGATCATATCCCATGATTCCCCTATGATCCCATGACACCCTAGTGCCTTTAATCAATTGTTTACACCCCTTTTTATTCATCTTGCTTGTTTATTTTCATTGTTATTCTAGTTTAGTAACCTTCTACATCAACCCAATTTGTGACACCCCTTAGACACCACTAGTTACAATAGAAATCTCATTTCAACTCCCGTCCCTTGGGATCCGACCTTTACTTGCCTCTTTACTAATTGTAGAGTTGCTTGTTAAGCTATAAATTGTGTTTTGATTCGACCGTGACCAACGACCACATCTTAATTTGTGAACACCTAGCGGGATCGCATCAAAAATGGCGCCGTTGCCGGGGACGGTGTTTGTTTGACTTAGATTTCTTTTTTTGTTATTAGTTGTGTCTTTCTTCACCTTGAGGAAGTAACACTCCTCAAGGTTTGTTCTAATTGTTTTTGAGTTGTTTGATATTTTGCATGTCTAGAAGGTTACAAAGTGATTTGTTACCTTTTGACCGTGAAATCGAAAGAACCTTGACGAACAATAGGAGACTTGTTAGGAGGAATTTGAGAGGTGTTGGTGAAGTTGTTCAACCCACTAGTGAGTTTGTCAATCCTTTCGCAATAGAGGGAGAAGAAAACCCATTACACAATACCCCACAAAATCCACCTACAATGCCAAAATTCTCGTCACACTCCGTACCCACTGAGGAGAATCTACCGAATGGTACTCCTACACCGCAACATCTCACCGGAAATTTTATTGCCAAGTCCGCCTTCATCCAACTAGTTGAGAGGAGCCAATTTGGGGGGATGCCTAGTGAGGATCCTCATTCTCATATGGAAACCTTTTGCGATTATTGTGATGCTATCTCTCAAACGGGCGTGACTCAAGACCAAATTAGATGGGTCTTATTTCCTTTTTCCTTAATCGGCACCGCAAAGCAATGGTTGAAGGGCCTTGATAAGGCCACCCTTGGAATAGATTCTTGGAAGAAGTTGGCTCTAGCTTTCTACAAAAAATTCTACCCACCGGAAAAGACCAACATGCTAAGAGCTCAAATTACGGGTTTTAAGCAAAGGGATGAAGAGTCTTTGTATGAAGCTTGGGAGCGGTTCAAGGGAATTTGTCGCTCATGTCCTCACCATGGACTTAGCGAATGGTTTTTGGTGCAACAATTTTGGAATGGTTTATATGAAGATTCTAGGAATATTCTCAATATGGGATCGAATGGGATGTTCACCGAGGTTGATGACAACCAAACTTGGAGCAAAATTGAAGAGATGGCAATCCACAATTCACAATATAGTAGGCCTCGCAAGACTACTAGAGGAGGAAAGTATGAAGTGGACGCCATTACTCAATTAGGTGCCCAACTAAGCTCCCATATCGATACAATCAACTTGAAGTTTGAACAAGCTATGGCTAGACTTGAGGAAAACTCAAAATCATCAAAGCATCATGTCAATGCCATGACGGCATCCTCATCAATCCCAAGTGGGATATGTGAGAATTGTGGAACTTTGGGTCATGACCCAAGTGAGTGTAGGGGAACAACCGAACAAGTTAATGCTTTCCAAGCATATAAAAGTGGTACCCCTTATTCAAATTTTTACAATGAAAACACCAAGTTCCATCCAAATCTCTCATACAAAAGCCAAAATGTTCAAAACCCTCAAACAACATACACTCCACCACCCATGAGAAACCAAAATCAAAGACCCTTTTACAATCAAAACCAAGGTTACCAAAATCAAAATCCATACAATCACCAAAATGACCAAGGCTTTGATGTCCAAAAAGCGGTCCTCCAAATGCAAAAGAATCAACAAGAATTTTTCACCCAAATGCAAAAAGATAGCCAAGCAAAAGAAACCACCATCAACAACATTATAGCTCACACCAAGATGTTGGAAACACAATTGACTCAACTAGCATCTTCAAGCTCACAAAGACAAAAGGGGCAATTACCACCTCAAAGTAATCCCCCTAGACATGAAACGGTTAGTGCCATTCACTTGAGAAGTGGTACAAGGTATGAAGCACTAAAGAAGCAAGTTGAGGATAAAGTTGTGGAAGCTAGTGAAAAGGAAGAAATTGTGCAAAACTCCAAAGATGGAGAATCATCAAAAGAAGAAAGTTCAAAGAAAAATGAAGTCAAGGCCAAAGAGAAGGAGCCCATTGTGATTAGACTTCCTTTTCCAAGTCGTCAAGCCAAGCCCAAATTTGATGATCAACTTGGAAAGTTCATGGAAATTGTGAAGAATTTAGAAGTCTCAATTCCTTTCACGGAATTAATCAATCACGTTCCGGCCTATGCGAAATACATGAAAGATATCCTCACAAAGAAGAAGTCAATCCGGAAACTTGAGACTATCGCCTTCACTAAGGTGAGTAGTGCAATACTTCAAGGGAGTTCACCTCCAAAGTTAAAGGATCCGGGAAGCTTCTCAATACCGTGTACCATTGGCGACACGACGATCAACAAAGCCTTATGTGATCTAGGGGCTAGTGTGAGTGTCATGCCGTACTCGGTAAGTAAAAGGTTGGGGATGGGAGAGCTTAAATGCACCAACATCACACTCCAAATGGCCGATAGATCGACGAAGACACCGTTAGGGATATGGGAAGATGTCCCCGTGCGAATTGGGAAGTTTTTCATCCCGGTGGACTTTGTCATTGTTGATATGGAGGAAGATTCCAACATTCCAATCATCCTAGGAAGACCTTTCCTACACACCGCCGGTGCGGTGATTGATGTGAAACATGGAGAGCTCACTCTAGAAGTGGGAGATGAAAGCATAACTTTTAATCTTGACAAGACTATGAGAGCTCCTCGTTTGCATGAGCCATGTTTCATGATTGATCATTATAGCCGAAAAGATGAAAGGAAGAAATCGGAACTCCAATGGAGGAAGAAAGTTGAAGATGCTCCATTCAAAGAGCAAGTGAATAGTAACAAGGAGAGCTTGCAAAGCTCATCAAAATCAACCAACGAAGAAGAGGATGGCCTCATTGGCCAAGAGAAGAAATTGGGAGAGTTGTCTCCATCTAAGCAAGAGATTTTCAATGATCAACTCAATGAAGTTTGTGGTCTTTGGGACGACGAATTTGAAGGGATTTTTAATCCCTACATTGGGCATGCCATCGATCATGATCAACAACAAAGGCCACGGTCTATTGAGGACCTCTACCATAATAATGAACAAGCTTTTGATTACTTCTTCAAGGTGTTGAGCAACATCAACAACACCTTGAACATGCCCCCTTGACATCTCATCAAGAATGAGAGTTTGGTGGAGTCCTCCCTAAAGCACCACTTGTAAATATTTCTAACTCCCTAACTTACATTTCAATTCTTGTATTGCATTTTTGTCATCTTTGGATTTTTATTTACTTTGAAAAAAATAATTGTCATGTAAGAGAGAAGTGAGGGAGGGACTAACAATTTCAATTGATGTGTAGTGCCTTACCTTAGTGTGGGGATGGCAATTGCCTAGGCTATCCTTGCCTTAGTAGTGCCCCCACAATGAAGACCACAAGACTTGAAAGAAAGAATGGAAGAATGATAAAGGGAATGCGCTGTGCACGGGTGGAACTGAATCCGTGTACATAGGGGAAGAATCCGAGCGGATTCCCAAGAATCCGCCCGTCTTATGCAATCCGAGCGTCCTGCAGGAAAGACGCTCGTCTTGAACTGAGCTGAATTTTGAGATTTTCTTGACTGTTAAAGAATCCGAGCGGATTTCTGAAAATCTGCCCGTCCTGAAGAATCCGTCCGTCTTGTGAGAAAGACGCCCGTCTTTGCAGCTGAGGAAAACAAGCAAATTTCTCTGGATAGAAATTCGTCCGTCTTTGGAAAAATCCGCCCGTCCCGTGTTCAGCAAATCCGAGCGGATTGTACCAAATCCGCCCGTCTTTAGGTGAGTTTTTGCAAAGGTAGAAGAAGCAGAATCCGCACGGATTGAGCTAATCCGCACGGATTGCTCCTGCAGTTTTGAAATTTTCGGTCTCTTTAAAACCCCTCCCACCTTCATTCATTCATTCATTCATTCATAAACACTACCCACAACATCAAAACCCTCATCCTCTCCATCATAAAAACAAAAACCCTCAACAACATTCACCAAAATCAAATCAAACCATCCTTCCAACAACAAATTAATCACTCCATCTTCAACAAAAATCAAAACCAAGAACAAAATCTTCAACCTTTGAGTCGATTTTTGTTTTCATAAAGGCAAAGCCTTTCACCTTCAAATCGATTTGGGCATACTACAAACTGAAGATTTTTCACTCTTTTATTGGTTAAGCTCATCAATGGCAAGGACTAAGGGAGCAACAAAGGCAACAAAGGCACCAAAGGCTAAGGCACTCTCACAAAGGCAAAAGGCTCTTCAAACAAAGAAAGCTTTGGCTATGGTGGTGGCAACACCAAACTTGGAAGTGCAACAACAACAACAACAACCTTCTATGGGACCATCAACATCTTCTACTCCGGTAATTAATCAACTTTTGCATTATCCGGAGGTAACTTTTATTTCCGATACCCATAGAAATACCTTTGTCAAGTTTGCTATGAAATCTATTCAATCCACCAAATTCATATGTAAAGATGCCTTGGAAAAATTGGGTGTTCTTGAACAAACAAAAGCCTTTTTCAAAGCCATGGGGTTGAAGAAATTGTTCGAAACAAAGGAATTGACATACCCCTCCCTTGTCTTGGAATTTTTAAGTTCTTTGAAAGTCACCAAAGTTGAGAATAGAGAAAATCTCGAGTTTCGTCTAGCTAATGTTAGTAGACGCATTACCTTTACGGAATTAGGTGAAATTTTGGGTGTTAGTGATGAATCGAGTTATCTTAAGCATTATGGAAAGTATGACCCCGAGCCTCTTTGGGAGGCAATCTCCGGGAAGAAATTTGAGGATTTTCATGCATGTCGTGCTCTTTTGGTCCATCATCCGGGCATAAGAGTATGGCACAAGGTTGTGGGAAATACCATAATTGCTAGGAAAGACACCAATCATTTCACAAGACTTGATTTTATTCTCCTTGAATCGGCTTTGAATATCGGAAGAATTCACACCAAGCCTTACAATTCTTTGAGGCTATTGGTTGATAGATGGCTCAATGTTGATAGTGGGAAGAAGGGCACGACCGTTATTGTCAATGGCGGCCTAGTCACGGTCCTAGCTAAGCACTTTGATCCTAATTTCAATAAGGATAAGAAGTACAAAGCAAAGGAAGGTGGCCATCTTATTGATATGCATATTATGATTAACAAGTTCAAGTGGGTTGCCCATAACCCCCTTGACACTAAGTATGGATGGCTAACTAGTGAAGCTAGATCATTCACCTTGCCCTCGAAGATTTGTCGCCTAAGTGTCCACCGGACCAATTATCTACTTCGCCTTTCCGAAGAAGCCGAGTATATCATTCAACAACAAAAGGGTGATCTTGAAACCCCCTCCTCTTCCATTGTCATACCACCTTACCCCTTTGAGTATGAAGAGTTCAAGCCGGAAGGAATTGAAATTGGGAAAGACTATGTGACTCTTCTCATGGAAGCAATGCACAAGCAAGCCCATGAAGATCGGAAAAATGCGTATTTGGCTCAATATCCACCCCTCCTACATCTAGCTAGGCAAGGACTCCTTGATCCATCTTGTCCTTTGCCTAGTTGGGCAGATAGAGAAGCCTTTTTTCCGGTTGCATCTAGGGACGTGGTGGGAGACAATGAGGTTGTTGGAAATGATGAAGAAGTTGATGATAATATCGAGGATGATGCAAGTGAAGATGGAGAAAGAAATGGTGAAGATGATGATGAACAAGATGAGGAAGAAAGTGAAGAAGCAAATGACAAGGAAAGTGGCAATGTGACCACTTCTCATGAGGGAAGTGGTGATGATGATAGCATGATGGAAGACTAGCAAGCCTTGGAGACTCCTACACTCCCATGGTTTGTCTACATCTCTTTGTACTTTATTTAATTTTGATCATTGTTGGAGTAGTCCTAGCCCCATCAAAGGACTCACACCTCGGTACCATTGAGGTGTTCTTATTCTATTGTTCCCATTTGTAAAATCCAAAATGACAAATTAGCTTCATGCATAGCATAGTGTGTGCATGAACTATACCCATCCTTGGACATTAGCAATAGTGTCTCCCTCGGTTTGGGGAAGTTAATGCATACGCAACGGGAGGTAATCTAAATTATCCTCTCCGTCATAACAAAAAAAACCATGCATCATGTAGTGTAGCTTAGTATAGATTGCATTTAGTATAGAAATCATGCATCATCTTTGCATAATTTCCATCATTTTGGCCATTGAGGACAATGCCCATATTAGTGTGGGGATGGGAATTCTAACATTTAACTCTTATTCAAAAAACCCATAAAAATTGAAAAAATTGAAAAAATTGAAAAATCCAAAAACAAGTTCATCTCCTTTGTATATATTGTCTTGTATATATTGTGTTTGTTTTATCCTTGTTCACATTGATTGACTACGCCACATCCGAGACATGAGGATATTGAAGACCGCATGGTATGATCTTTCCAATCTCCTTTTTCCTCTTTATGTTAATGACTATGTGGCTTTATTTTGATTGATGCGGTAAAAACAATGTGAATCTAGGACTTGCATTTAGTTTATTTGGCATATTAGTTGGTAGAATCATATGCATTAGGATGTTTATATGCTAGTTGCATCATGGCATGTAGTTTGCATGTTAGAAAAATTTTGTGAAACCGTCTACTTGGGAAGCTTGACAAGTGTATATAGGCCCTAGTAGATGCTTTTTGTTCTTAAGACTTTGCTTGTTAGAATGCTTGTAAAACACCCTAGGATGTGTCATGCTAGTATCCTTTGACCCATGGATTAAGGCCTAGTCAAGAGTACCTTGTGGTGTGATAACTCCTTGGCTACCGTTTATTCCAAGGTGACCCTTGAAACCATGCAACCATCATTCATCCATGTTCTACCATACATTTTTGTCATCAAAGGGAATGGGCACAAAAAGAAATCAATTTGAGTTCAATGAAATGAAAAGTGAAAGAAAGTTTGCAAAAATGCATCAAATGAAAAGAGGAGCAAAAATAGAACTCCTAAGCTTCAAATACAAGGCACCCTCGTTACTAATTGGGGTGACTTTGAAAATGTTCAAAAGAAAATGCAAAAAGTTGAAAGTTGTCAAGTATTGAAATGCCAAAAATCAAAAAGAAATGGCAAAGAAAGTGTTCTCAAATGTTATATGCCACAAGAAATTGGGGGGAAAACAAAAACAAAGCAAACTCCCAAATGAAACTCAAATTCTATTGATCCCTTTATCCACCGTATCCATTTTTGTGCATGGTAGAGAGGGGACGACCCTTCTTCTTGTCTAGGCAAGAGGGGGAATTCCGCGATCCTCCAGTGTTTCTAACACCATAGGGAATCTACTCTTGACAAAAGAATTTAACGATTGAGGACAAAGGTACCCTAGCTTGACACATTTTGGAGGTGATTTATTGGTATCCTTCTAGGCTTAGTAGTTTGAACAAATTGCATCTATGAAGGATTGTGTACCCTTGAATTGCTTCCCTTGTAGGTAATTTCCGCCACTTAGATGAGGAAAGTGGCTATTCTTTTTGTAGATGCATCCATTATGTGTTTTTGTGTGCTTAATGATTGGATGTGTCGCCATTTTGGCAAGACCCACCTTGCCTTGCAAGAAGGCATCCTACCTCATGGTTATCTTGTTGTGAGTTGAAGGGGCGGAGTGAGACCCGCTAATTGTCTCATATCGGCTATATTATTAGGATATGTTAGTATTGGTCCTAGTCTTTGTCACCTCTTAACTCGGGACGAGCAAAGGTTCGGTTTGGGGATATTTGATGTGACCATAATTGGCGCATATTTAGCCCCCGAATTAGCCTTGTTTCCATGCTTTTTAGTGCTTATTTGGGTCATTTCTTATCTTTAGTTCTTTGTTTTGCATATTCTTTGAGATTTTGATCCCTTGGTAGGAAAGGAGTAAGAATCTTGCATTTTCATGGCAAAACGAGACTAAATTGATCGAATTCAATGACCAAGCATCAAGGAGAGACAAGATTAGAAGGCCTTTGTACATATCATAGTAGAAGATCAATGTTGAGGAAAGATCCTTGAGTCCCCAAGGAAATCCCCAAGGAATTTATGAAGAAAAGGGAAGAAAAGAAGAAGTTACTATCGATCGACAATCCGAGCGGATTGTCAACAATCCGCCCGTCCAGCCTCTGCACAATCCGAGCGCCCCGTGCGAGAATCCGCTCGATTCCCCCTCAACAATCCGACCGGATTCCCCAGAATCCGCTCGGATTCCACCGCCCAAATCCGGCCGTCCCGACCTTATTCCGCCCGGATTTCTTCACAAAGACGGATTGTCTTCTTCAAGCTACGAAAAGAGAAGCCCTTCTCTCAGAAAATACCGGGTCCTCCTTGCTCAACTTAAAAGTGTAATTACTAGTTTAGCCCTTAGTTAACCCTAATGCATCCTCCCTAATTTTCACTATAAATACCCCATTAGGCTAATTAGAGGAGCATGTTCTTCTTATCAATAATTAGTGTAGTTAATATCAATCAAATCTCTCTTCAATATTGTAATCAAGTATTAATCAAGTTTTAATCCAAGTTTTAGTTCTTTAATCTCTCTTTTGTTCATCCTTTATTTTGGGTAATTGAAGATTATTTGGGTTATTATTGGGAGATTGACAACCTCTCAATCTAGCATTCAAGTACTTCTATTATTCTTGCTTTATTATTGGAATCATTAGTAGGTATAATCTCTTAATCCCTTTTTAATTATTGTTAATTACTTTCATTTATTCATCATGTTTCATATTGTTGGTATGATTGACAACCTTGCTAGCATGATCAACATGATAATGAGTGAGTAGTCTCTTAGCTAGGGTTAATGGGTGATTAGGGAAACCAACATGGGGAATGATTCATGCTTAAATTAATATGCTTTCATGTTTTATTTGCTTGCTTGTTTTGATCTCAACTCATGCACATGTTATATTTGATGAAATGCTAAGCCTATGAATCCTTGCATTTACTATCATCTCCTATCTTTTCAATGAGACTTGTAAGACATAACCCAACTCGAGTCTCATTAGACCATGCATGTTGTTGAGTAGGGAAGATTAAGTCGACTTGTAGGTGTTGTACAATCTAATCGATTCGGCTCCGGGACCCAAACTTTCCTAGGATTGTAAGATATAACCCAACTCAATCCATCACAACAATAATTGCTTGCTTATAATTTGAGAACATGTTTGTATGATCATATCCCATGATTCCCCTATGATCCTATGACACCCTAGTGCCTTTAATCAATTGTTTACACCCCTTTTTATTCATCTTGCTTGTTTATTTTCATTGTTATTCTAGTTTAGTAACCTTCTACATCAACCCAATTTGTGACACCCCTTAGACACCACTAGTTACAATAGAAATCTCATTTCAACTCCCGTCCCTTGGGATCCGACCTTTACTTGCCTCTTTACTAATTGTAGAGTTGCTTGTTAAGCTATAAATTGTGTTTTGATTCGACCGTGACCAACGACCACATCTTAATTTGTGAACACCTAGCGGGATCGCATCAAGCGGATGTGGCGACACATATGCAAAGGGTTGACTAACTTGTCTACGCTGCCTAAACGCATAGACTTCATCGTTCTTCGCTAAGCAAATAATAGCATTATGCCCAGCAGCACCACGTCTCTCACAGTGGACCACCTGTTGTGCCATAGGATGGAACATAGGTGGAAGATCAAAGGTACTCAAGCCTTCCATTTGATTATCTTTTATCTAGATCTGTCTAGGTAGGACCTGTAGGACCTATCAAAACAAAACTAGAAGAAAAGATAAGAACTGCCTCAAGGAATAAATTCCTCGAGGCTAAAGACAGATTAAAATAGACAAGTAAATAAAATAGTTTCCTCCCCGGCAACGGCGCCAAAATTTGACAGGACTGTCGCAACCCTATTAAAAATAAAACCAACCGGCTCTAACTAATGCAGTAGAGGCAAGTCGGGTATCGTATCCACAGGCAGGCGGTCACTATATACTCGTTATTCGGTCTATCTACGGTCACAAAACAGGGGGTTTGAGTTGTTTAAGCTAAACTAATGAACTAAATTAAAAACAAGGATTGAAATAGGAGATAAATCAGATAAAGAGAAATATGCCAGGATGTTGGTTCATCATGATGTTACACAAATCAGCTAAAGAAAGGTCAGGCGGTCTGATGTGAGAAGGGTAGTGGAAAGGTCCTCTCGGTCCGCTATCCGCCCTAAAATATTACTAACTTAGCTTTCACCCTCATTAGCGTAATCTATAGTTCATAACAGGTCTATTCATTCCAATCTCGCGATCTAGGTCTGAATTTAACCAGCTTAATTAATTCAGTTGCATGCATTCAACCTAATAATTACAGTTATATTGCTATCAAACAACTCTCACAACCAAATCTCCTAAACCAATTATCGCATCATCGTTATACTACCATGGTTCCCCTAATCCTAGCATTAAGGGATTAGTTACGCATAACAATAAATAAAACAATAATGAAAGATGAAATAATAGTAAGCATGGTATAAAGATGATAAAAGAGAAATAATACTTAGAATAAAATAGAAGAAAGAATTACAAAAGTTCAGATCCGGAAAAGAGAAGGTAACGTCTCACTAATGCTGAATGAAATATCCTTAAACCTAGTTTTTGTCTTCCCTTTATATAGGAAAGATATTTTATTAACCTAAAAAGTAATTAAGAAATTAAGCAATAAGATTACGCGAGAAAATCTCACGTCATATCGCAACCCACTCGATCGAGCACTTTGAGACTCCTTGATCGAGCAACTCCAACCAAAAACCTCTCGATCGAGTAGATTAACCACTCGATTGAGAAATCTCCAAATTCCACCTTTCGATCAAACTAATGCAAGTGTTTGATCGAGGATATGAAACAATCAATCTACTCGATCGAACAGTCTAGGTCAGCAAAGGCCTTCGATCGAGTCATTTACTTAGCCAGCTCATTAAGGACGTTTGATTTGCTTCCGAGACGACTTCACGCATCACTAGGCAGTAGTATTTCCGCTCCAAATCCACTCATCTCCTAAATGCAAGCTAAAAGGCAGAAAAAGGCATGATGCCGCTACTTTCGGGTCCATTCCTACAAATAAAGCCAAACGAACCAAAGTAGACTATTCGGGGCATTTCGCAATATAAAACTACGAGAATCGCATAGAAATACTTGCATAAGAGGCTTATAAAGACTATATAAAATGCACGTATCAAGTGGCCCTTATACAGTGATTGTTGTCACCCAATTTGGGTTCGTTGAATTAGAGAATTCCGAGGGCGAAATATTTAAAGTGAATGGCCAATATGTGAAGCATTATTATGGAGCAAATGGCTTGGTTGGCAAGGTTGAAGTTTTCTACTTCGACAATCCAGATGAGCAAGATAATTGAAGTCAACAGGTCGTGCGGGACCTCTTAAACTAGCGCTATCCGGGAGGCAACCCGGCTTGTAATTTGTTGTACTTTTGTTAAAACTTTTAGTTAATTTTGTGTGCTTTACTTGTTAGTTTTCTAAACGGATAGACTGAATGTTTACGCTTGTTTTGTTAGTTCCGCGGGCTGTTTGTTGCGTCTTTGCAGGAATCTCACGTGGACTGCTCGATCGAGCACTTTATGTGTTCGATCAAGCACTTTTGCTGCCCAATCTACTCGATCGAACACCCCCATTTCTCGATCGAGTACCACCAAAAGCCGATATCTCGATCGAGAGCCTCATTTATTTGACCGAGCAGTTCCGCAATCCTAATCCACTCGATCGAATGTCATTTACCTCGATCGAGTACTGCTGCTTTAACCCATGTCCTGCGATGTTATCATGGGACTGTTTACGACCTCCCATGTTGCTGGCTGGTTTGGGGAGGTCGTTATTTTGCGTCATCTTGTAATTTCTCCGAGCTTACATTCTTTTCTTCTCTTCAGTTTGCATTTCCTTTCCCTATTTTTGGGTACAATGTGGGCATTGTACGGTTTGGTTTGGGGAGGGTATGCATCCATATTTGTGTCTGCATGCTGTTTTTATTGCATTTCAGTTTGCACGTTTATTTTCGCATGCACTGTTGTTTTATTCCAAAATCTCATAAAAAATTCAAAAATTTCACATCTATTTTTGCATTTAGGTTGAGTCGGAACGTTGGAACTTTTATGCTACTTTGAGTCCTTCACCCTTGCCTTGCACATATTTAACATTTTTAGTGGCATAGTCATTTGCATAGTCTACGAGTTTTTGTTTAAACTCAACTAAACGAATAGACTTGACTCTAATATTGGCAAGCTACATATACATTCTAAGATTTAGAGCTTGATAAACTGGTGACATTCATGACCAGTTTTATTTAGGATGTGAGTAATACTATCTATAAGACATGTAACATTAATTTGCACAAGCATGACGCTCTTTTCTCGGTACCTGTATGCATTCGGTTTGCGGTGGTGACACACGTGGAGAGGTAACTTACAACCCTTCTTTCATAACTACCCATTAACTTCACATTAGCCAAATTTGCCTGTTGACCCCCTAACTACATCCAAAATTTAGCCTGCCCTGTCAAGCTAATTCAGTGGTTTTTGCGGGTATGCTATTATCCAAGTCAATTTTGTTCGCTTTGAAAGATTTAAAGTTGGTAGCATGAATGAAAAAGAAAAATGTAATAAAAAAGTTGCAAAAAGATGAAAGAATGATGAAAGGAAAAGAAAAGAAGAAAAGAAACTTATGAAAAAAAATCGTTCAATAATACTCCCATGCTTATCATTATTCCATGTGGGGAGTCTTTTGATGGTATGAGTGATGTTTTGCTACAATGGCACGATTGTACATTCTAAATATTGGTTGATGAAACGGAATGACTTTATTATTTGGTTACGGTTGTACTAGCTTGGCTTTACCTCCACTTATCCAAATTGATTTGCCCTTTCTGACCCAATTACCTCACCTCACATTATGTGTAAGTCCTCGGCGTGTGTCTTGGTCCTGATTGGTTGGAATGCATATGTACGGTTAGTAGAGATCGGTTTCATGTTAGATTGCATGCATGTTCTTATAGGTCGAAGTTAGGTGAGCGGCTTTATTTCTTTATATCTTACAAAATTATACTCACCTTGAGCTTGAATGTGTGATGAGCGACCCGTGAGAGTCCGATTGATGTAGAGCGTGTCGTTAGGGCTCTCAATCAAACACATTTATATATCTCAACAAATAACTAGTTAGTGGTTAAGTCGAGGTCGATCCACGGGACGGTGTGCTTTGGGTTCTAAGTCTATCTATCTCAATTTATGCTAGTGTCACAATTGATTTGGGTTTGTAGTTGTGTTCTAAACTAATGAAAGCGATAAAGTAAAGCAAGCAATAACTTAAAAGATGTAAACAATGAATAACAAGTAATAAAGGATACTAGGATGTCATGGGTTCATAGGGGATTTATGGGAGTTGATCATACAAACATGTTCTCAATTATATAGCAAGGACTTATTGTTGTGATGGGATCGAGTTGGTGTATAAGCTTACAATCCCTAAGAAGGTTTAGGTCCCGGAGCCGAATCGATTAGATTGTACAACACCTACAAGTCGACTTAATCCTTCGTATTCAACTATATGCATGGTCTAATGAGGCTCGAGTTGGTGTATAAGCTTACAAGCCTCATTGAAAAGATAGGTGATGGGTAAAAATGCAAGGATTCATAGGCTTGCATTTCATCAAATATAGCATGTGCATAAGTTGAAATCACAACAATCAAGCAATTTAATTATGAAAATATATTAGATTAAGCATGGATCATTCCCCATGTTTGTTTCCCCTAATTCCCCATTAACCCTAGCTAAGGAAACTACTCACTTATGATCAAGTTTAACATGTTAATAAGGTTGTCAATCATACCAACAAAGCAAAACATGATTAATAAATGATGTGATTAACAATAATTAAACAAAAGTAAAAGGGTTTATACCTATATGCGATGGACAATTGGAAAGGAAAGAATAATAGAAGAAAACTTGATTGATTGATAAAGAGTTGTCAATTCTCCAATAATAAACCCAATAATCTTCAATTACCCAATAATAATAAACTTGAACAATAATTAAGGAAAGATTAATGTGGAATGATTGAGATTCACCTATTCTAATCTACTCCTAATCTAATCTAAGGAAGGTTTTCCTCCTCTAAGAGGGCTCTCTCTTGATTATTACAAATGGGGTATATATAGTAGTACATCATTAGGTTAAGCAAGGATGGATTAGTAAATAATAATGCTAAGTTTTAAATAGGGAATTGCAATTCCCGAGGGAGACGCGCAGTTTGGACTGCTACTCCTAACACGATCCGCTCGGATCAGCTTGAAGTACGGTTGATTCTGCCAAGGGATTCGCTCCTATTGCAAGGAAGACGCCCGGATCAAAGCTCCCAGATCCGCTCGTCTCGTGCTCGGGCCGCTCGGATCAGGACAAGGCAATCAGCTCGTCTTGTGCTTAGGACGCACGGATCTTGGCACAGTTTTCCACCTCTTGCTTTAGAAACCTATGATCTACGTATACTCTTTATTCTTGCTTCATTGGTCATCGTTCTCGCCTCCTCTTCATACTAGTCCATCTAAGATCATCAACAAGCTTTCAAATATGCACGGGAGATGGGAATTCTGCCTCATTACCTTCTTTCCTATAAGACATATAAAATGCACTAGGAAAGCAAAATAAGAAGGAATTGACGGATAAAATGGCCATGAAATGCTATATTAATATGCAAAATAGGTTCAATTAGGGAACTAAATGTGCACAATTAAGAGTCACATCATCGATATACATGAGTCTTGCAAGGTCGACGGTTCAGTAGTTTCAACATTGATCTAACTTATTTGCTTTTGACTCATTGCCATTTTGTTAATTTGTTGCAATAAATTTATATTGGGTGGACGATTTGTAGCTGGTAAGTTGGTCCCGTTACACTAGCTGTCTTTAGTTGCATTTATAGCTTGCTTGGGAACAAGCAAAGGTTTGGTTTTGGGAGATTTCATACGTGCAATTTATATATGGTTTTTACCCTATATTTACACTCATTTATGTATTATTTATGTGGAGACTAGCTAGAAATGCCCCTGAATGGTCTTGTAATACCCGTCCTTTTAGGGACCCGTTGACCGACGTTGACTGACCTTAGACACCTGCCTTGGCCTTCGGAAACCTTAAGAGTGATGACTTGTGACGATGTGGGTCTTGGGATGTGTGTTACTCGATCTAGCTGAGGCTACTCGATCGAGTAGCTTGGGATCTCGATCAAGTAGATGCCACTCGATCGAGTAAGTTCGTCATTCGATCGAGTAACGGATTTGCTGCGGGGAATTATAAATCGTAAATCGTGAAACCCAAATCATTTCTCTACCTTTCTTCCTAAACCTAAATGTCGTTATTCCACCTCTCCTTCACCATGGTTCACCTCCTTGAGGTCTTTGTGAGTGTCTACACCTTAGGAAGGGGATGCTTGTGTCGGGTAGCGGTCTTGACGCCGGATTGCTTTTTGTGTAGGTATGTTGTCATCATCATCATCGTCTCCTTTGATTTCAGTTATGGTTATGGTAGTGGTAATATGTGGTCATGATGGTTGGTTGTTGATTGTTATCTTGTGATCGGACGCGGAATCGCTGCGGTTTGCTAAAGGTAGGTTCGCCTACTCAGTACTATTGATTGTCTAGAGAGTCTTTCGTTGGTATATAATTGGATTGGTGTTAGTGTGATGGTTGGTTGTGATAGTTGTTTAACATTGTGTTAAAATGAGTGTCCGTGATTGTTGTTTGTACAGCTGGTTGTGATTGTCGTATGTGGTTCTCGAGGTGCGTCCTCGGCTGAGTGGAGTCACTTGCGGGAGTGGCTTCACGCCCCTGATTTGCCTTCTGTGGAACCCGCCACAGAAGGGATGTGAACATTAAGGAACATGGGTTTATCGCTCGGATAGATGAGCGGGGCTTAGGTGGGAATGGCTGCGGTCCCCTACTGGCAGGACTGGACCTTCAGGCAGTCAGAGGTGTGTGGTTGGTTGGAGGAGGTGTTGCATGTGTGTTGCTGTAGCTATGTTGTGTCTGTTTTTGTATCTTTTATCTCAGTTACTGACCATATGTGGTGTTATTGTGTTGTCTCTTTGTTTTGTGTCTGCCGTGATCCATTATGGTGAGCAGTCAGTCTTAGCATGTTGATGTTTGGATCATAGCTGGGTGCTTGGAGGGACGAGTCTACCATGAGTCATGGCAGAGATAGTTCCACATAGTTGATAGTAGTCTTGAGTTGTACCTTTTATCGTCTATTGGTTTAAATCACTTGTAATATAACATAAACGTTCTTTTATCGACATTTGATTACTACTGTCCTCGGGCAACCGAGATGGTAACGCCTTATCTGCTAGGGAAGGTCTTGTTAAGGCTCCTTGGTATATGGGGTGTTACAAAGTGGTATTCAGAGCGACGATTTTGAAACCTATAACTAATGAGCCCAATGAATGTAGTGAGTCTAATAAAATGAACCTGGTGTATGTATGTTGGGATCCCCAGCTGATGCTTGATTTTGGGTGAGTAGGCGCCCTCATTTCAAAATCACGGCCCCATCATGCTTTAGCCAGTCACCGGATATGGGAATATCGAGTCGGGAATTATGTGCTTATTGTGTACGATAGATAAGTTAGAAATAACTGTGATGGAGTCTCTGGTAATGTTTAGTGCGTGTAATTGTGATGATGAACTGTGTAGGTTTGTGGTTGAATGGAAAGGTGTGTGGATGTGGTAGAGATGGTGAAAGTACTGATAGTTGCATGACAGGGTTGGGTGATGTGGTGATAATAATGAGCTCTAAGTCCTTGTATGCGTACTAGTTTATAAAGTAATTGTTAGTCTTTGTATATGATGGTAATGTTGGTCAAGTAGTAATTGGAATTGTGATGGGTGAATTTGTTGAGTACTTTTGTGATATGGCATATTTAAGTCGGATAATTTAGTTGATAACTTGTTGTGACATGATTGGAATTTCAGCAAATTGAGTAATATAGGATGGTTTATTGTTAAATGGATGCTTAGAGTAGTATACATATATGTTGGATAGTCGAATCTGCAAATGCGTGTAAGTGAAGTATTGTCTTGATTGCATGTATGGATAAGTTAAGGGCATGGTGAATTATCTTGCATAAAGTTTATGATAGGATGGAATGATATATATGATACTCGGATGAGATAGTTGAGTTACATTTGAGTAGTAATAATGTGTCGTGAATGAATGAAATAATCTGTGACGATTTCCAAATATACCGTGGAATCGACACGAGTTGTTATTTTGCAAGAATCGTTAACTAAAGTTGTAACTTTTGACCGAATACCTAACCTTACTTGACCGAGTATGAGTGCCTACTCGACCGAGTAGACCTTATTCAATCTAGTTGCGGAGTTATAAGATCAAAAATATTGGATCTGCCAGCGGAAACTCGATTGAGTAGCTCCAACCCGACCCGTATTCTGACCCGACCCGGGACCCGACCCGCCCGACCCGTTTGACAGGTCTACTCTTAATGGACCTAGGGGTGCAGACGGATGTGAGGCACATCTTTGAGACTTTGGGTTTGACCGGGTTGTACCGTCTTAGGAAACACTCCTATGCCTTCTTGACTTTGGAGTTCATGAGTTCTTTTCTTTATGATGCGGCGGAAAAGACCGTCCAATTCCGTCTCATGAACACTAGTTTCCTTTTGACCATGGATACGTTTGCCACCCACCTTGGCCTTGCCCGACCAGAGAAGGGATCCCTTAGGGACATCCCGTCTGAGTGTGGAGCCAGTAGTTTCATGCCTTGCTTTACCAGTAAGAACGCCCCCACCTGTAACACCCCGTAATTTCGGACCGTTATTATTTTGCGAAAGTAATTTATTAATCAAGTAGAATTTAATATTAATGTATTTGAAGTAAAAATAATTCAAAAAAATATAATTTTATTATATTTAGAAGAAAATTATTTATTTTGATAGTTTCGAAATGGTTAAAAATAGTTTAAACCGTGTAAAAATCTTTTAATTCGAAATAAGGGCATATCGGGGAAAAATGACAACTCTTTTGAAAATTGGGCAAACGATTTTGGAAATGGGTCGTATGAGTATTCAGTTTTCTTGTAATCTCGTGTTTAAGAACTTTGGTCTTGTCGGAATTTGCGTTTGACAAACGGTTTTAATTATTGTCGAAACGAGCCAAAACCGACTCGTAAAATTCCGTCTCAATCCCGCTCCTTCCTTCCTTTTCCGCGGCACCCCCTCCCCATTCACCTTTCATTATGATTTTCTTTTCCTTCTTCATCTTTCTTAAACATTCTAAGCATCCAAAACATAAAACCACCATTTTTATACAAAATCCAAGCTATTTTCACCATAACTCACTCGTTTCTTGTCGGATTTTCGCAAAATTTATATTTTCGGAATCCTCTCTTCAAGATCTACATCCTGGTATATTTTAATTTCAGTTTTCTTGAAGTCGTTTTAAGACGATTTTTGGGCATATTTCGGTTTTTATGCTTATTATTGTGTTTTTATTGTTTATTTAGGTGAAGATTTGGAAGACGAGTTTGGGGACTCGTATATAGTTGAAGATAGTGGTTAGTTGGCAGATTAGGGTTGGTTTTCAAGGTGCTAATTGCTCATTTTCTAGCTTAAGGTAACATATTTCGAGTTACTCGACGAATAATCGTCACATTCTTTGCTTTTTGTATGTTTTTGTGATTTTTGTTTGAGTAGTTAATTTTCATATGATTAAATGGGTTGCATGCATGTCTAATGCTTGTCTTTTGTTAGTTTAAGTTAACATATTAGTATAGGAATGATTAATTGATGTTTCAGATGGTGTTAAACTGAACAAAAATGGAGAAATGGGGGCTGGGAGTGGCGGCCAGCAGGCCCACGGCAGACCCAGACAGGCCCACGGCTGCCTTGGGGTTGGCCCGGGTTGGTCCGTTGCTTGTTTCGCGGATTTTCATGCATTACTTGTAGTTTCGGGTTTATTAATGATATGTTTAGTAAAAGTAACATGTGGGTAGTTTTAGGAAATGAATCATATTAGTAGTAAAAAAATTATGTTGATGGTAAAAATTATGTTTATATTGGTAGTTGCACATGTTAGGATAGATTATAAAATGAAATTGTAATGAATAGGCTCAAAATGAATTTTATAGCAATAATTGCAATGTTTTGATGATTGTGCCGAAAACTGAGCCTTAGTCCCTTTGACTGATTCGATGTCAGTCAATTGAGTGATTGGTCAGCCGCAATTTAACCCGTACCTGTCGCAGGGCTGGGGTTGCGGGTAAAAATTCGGTTGGATGAAATTTTGTATGAATTGGATAAGCGGCCTTTTTCTTGTTTTAGGCCATTTATTATATTTTTATTTCACATGTGTAGTTAATTGATTTGAGTAGCTTCTTATATTGTAGAAACGGCCCTAGATTCCCTGAAACCTTTGATATTGTTAATATTGCTAGAAATGGAATTTGTATTGAATACTTCTTGCAGGTTGTTGTGGTTGTCATAGATAGGTCTTTATAGTCTTTGACGAGTATATGTTCACTGCTTAATAGCCTTTGTGTTCCTGACTTGGTGGGATTATATCCAAGTTGGGGTATGACCTCGTTACTTATTTTGATAGTAAGTGGTCAGCTTAAGTAGTAGTCAACCCTTTGGTGGACTCCTTAGGGTACTCACTTTGTTTTAGAAAAATTGTGGGTCTTGGGTGCGGTGGTGTGTATCCGCATGTCTAGGTCTGCGCAGATTTTAGACTAGGGTTGTGTTGTGTCTTGGCCATGTTTTATTCATATTAACCGCTGAGCCAAGATACCGGTTCGATTACCTTCCCTACCTCGTGGTATAGACTCGAGTTACAGAGTGACTATTGACCGTACTAAGAACTTATGCCTGTCTTTGATATATTGCCCTTTCTTGTATGGTGATTTTATGAATTGTAATAGGTGAGATGTAAGCCGGTTACAATTGATAAAGTTTGGATTACTGTTTGTTATATGTTTCACATGATAGTTTAATTTGGTCAGTTTTGTATTCATAGGTTAGAATACTTGTTAATTAAATTTTTTATCACATTATTTACATGTTACACTTCATGTTACATTAAATATGACGTTTCGTGGCTGGGAGGACTCGAAGTTACTCCCCACTGAATTGTGGCTTTCGTGTTTGTATAAAATGCGATTGACAGGTACTTGATGCTTAGTTGGGGTTCACGGACGAGCTAGTGAGCAAAAGAACCTTGGACCTAGTTTTGGCTATTTTTATAGTAAACCTTTAGACTTTTGGTTTTGTATATATTTTGAAGGGACATATGTCTCCCTCTTTGATTTTGGTTTGTATCATTATATTTTCTTATCGTTAGCTATGGCATGTAAATTAGTTTATTAGCTTTTGCAGGTTTTTGGCACTCTTAAGTTGGAGATGTTTGTGAATGGTTTAGGAAAATTTTAAAAAATTACAGGTTTTGTCTAGTTGAACCAATTACAAACATATCCTGTCAGTTTTTCTGTAGATTTTACGCCTTTATCTTTTGCCAAAATTGGGGGTGTCACAGTTGGTATCAGAGCTTGTTGCTCCCGACGCACGTTTGTGCACCCCACTTAAAAGCACTTGACCTTTAAATAATAAACTTGAGAGATGGGTAGGATGGGTAGATTTAGGATTTTATGTGGTAGTCTGTTTGTGATTGCTAATTATTAGGTACTAATTAATTTTCTCTTTTGCAAGATGGCTCTCCAAGAAATGTAGATAATGCAATCTTACAAGCTAAGTTTGTTGATTGTTAGTTATTAATTTTGGTGCCGTTAAAGATTGGTTATGCCAAATGAAGAATGCTTCCACTTTCTCGATATTTCTTTCCGTATTCAGCGTATCTTACCTTAACCTTCCAATCTCGTTGTTCGTCTTTCAAATTCCTCTACTCTCGCCCTGGGTAACTACTCTTCAATTCTTTCCCCCGATTCATCCTTAGTTCGTTTTCTTCTTAAAATAAAAGTCCATGTGGACACCTTCCTTTTATTCCGCAGGATAGTCCCCTTGTTCAAGAGAACCCGGTTTTGAGAGAATGTAACATTGGAGGGCGTGAACGAGTTGAGAAATTGATTGTTTAAGGTTTGAGTTGTATAGGAGAATATAACTTGGGATTCTTTGGTTAGTCTTGTTAGTTGTGCTTGATATGAGAGCCTAGTGGGTTGAGAAACACCTTGGGATTTATGTCTATTGAGAGCTTGTTTGTTATAGATGATTGAGCATAGGTACTACCTTAGCACATAAGATGGAACGAACTTGAGCTATTTCATTTGAGAGTCTCGATGTTTCTTGTGGAGAATTAAAGGAATAATAGTTAGCCCTAAACCTTGTAGACTTTGAAAGGAATACAATTAGACATTGACGTTGCTTAATGGATTGGTATCGTACTTTGGAATTAGTTAGTTTGTTAAACCTTTTGAGTTGACCAAATCTAGTGTAGAGTAGCCCTTGTTGACCTTTCGAAATTTGAGAACACGTGGTTGACCTTATTAATCATATCTGAATTTAGGAATTTTGGTGGAATGTTGTTCGATGTAGTTTGTGAGTTCAAAAATGTGATTCTAATTTATGGTATCGGAGACTAGAAGTATTAAGTGGTGAGATGATGGAGTAAACAAGCCATGGTACTTGGGGATGACATAGTAAGTGAAGTTCAATGACGAGAATTGTAAAGGAGATACTTTGGGACATGGATGGTAACAAATGAATTTGTGTGGTGAATTGATTTTGGCTCTTAGAACCAATTGAGTTGATGAATAACTACCATTGTGGAGTCCTTGTTAGTCCTATGATTTGGTAGACATTTGGGGCTTTGTTGAGCACCTTAGTGAAGTAACCTTATCATATCGATCATAAGCTTTGATGAGTGTTTGGTAAGCGGTAACCCTTTCATTATGCCGCTTTTGTTCTCCTTTCCTTCTCTTTAACGTTCGTTGAACCCTGTTCTTATGCCAAAGTTTACGTATCTTCTTCTTGCCCGAGATATCTTCTTAACTCGAATACCTCTTATTTTTGTCAACCGTTATCTTTACAGTTCGACTCCTTATTCCTAACATGTCATTTGTTCCTTGCTTATCCTTCCTTAACGCCTTTTTATAATACTATTTCTTTTGAGAAATGTTGGACTGGGTTGGACATCATGACCTTTGAAGGGATTGTTGTGTTTGACCCTTTCCTGGTTTTGAGAGGATTTGATATTGGAAAGACTTAGGTAGTGTGATGAGACATACTTGATGGTTCTTATACCTATAGATCCTTGATAAAGTGAGTACGTTGGATTGGTGGATTTTGTGTGTCAAATGTGAGTTGCTTTGGTTACTAAGGTTATGGACCATGGCATTGTTGTTTATGTTTGGATACTAGTGCCTAGTACTTGACTTAAAATGGATGAAACTGAATGGTGGATTTGAGGATATAGGATTGACTAAGTAGTCGGGTTTTTGATTGGCTTCCATAATCAATTTGGATATGAGGGTTTGATAAGGTATATGTTACCGTGTGAGAAATGTTAAATGTGGGATTATTAGTTGATTTTAGTGAGTGATATTGATTACTACTTGAGCTATGGTATGAGAGTGAGAGTAAGCTACATTATTGGGAAGTTTTAGCATTTGTTTTAATAACTAGAAAGGGTAGTGGTATGGTTGACACCAATTGCTAGGTTAAAGAACATAGTTTCAATTTATGGTTTTAGGAACTCTGAGGTGATAAAGTGTTGTTACAATTAAGACCTTGTTCCTTGGGAATTTGATGGTAAGCAAGTTTAGGATGTCAAATTTGAAAGAATATTCCTTGAGATGTTGCTGACCATAATGGATTGGTGATGTGATTTGATATTAGTTGGCTCTTGAGAGTTCTTGAGTTGAGAGAGACTTAGTATTGAGAAGAATTTGTTAATCCTATAGTTTTATAGACCTTGAGGTCGCATTGAGTACTTGTGATGATGTGATGGTGTTGTAGCTGAGTGTAGTTCCGCTTTTGGGAATCCTTAGTAAGTAAAAGGATAGAGAAACTTGAGATCCTATTGATTTTTCAGATTTTGGGGTTGGTATGTTACTACCTTGTTTTGAAATGAGAATCTGGTGAACTATTTGAGGAACTTTCTCTTGGAGTTTATAGTTTGGTATTTGAATTCTTGATTAAAGGTTTATTTGTTTTGAGGAACCCATAGTTGACACTAGTTGGATACGAATATAGCTTTGTTGGAAGCCTTGACCTTAGGCTTGTGGAAGTTGTTTCTGGATGTTTGAGGATTTGGAACGATGAGATCACACTTATAGTGGAATACCTTGTTTCAGGGAATAGATTAGGATGAGGTAACATAAGCGATTGAGGAAACCCTTGGAAGTGATGTGGTTATGAGTTTTGTTGTTAGGAAGTTTTGGAACCGTTTTGAGTGATGTTGTTGTTTGAGATAAAGGTGTCTGGCGTTCCTTGTTGTCTAATTTCTCTTCTTCCTTGATCATGAGCGCTACCGCACATACCTCTCTTCCTTACTTCATCATACTCCTCTCATAAGTTTGATGTTGGTAACCTATGAAACTCCATTTTTGACACCCTTTTAGGTTCGACTTCAATTCTTACTCCATGAAATTCATACAGCTCTTTTGATTAGTTAAGCTTGAATCCTTTTAACATACTTTGTTTTTTATGCTATCTGAGTTACTTTCCTTTTTGTACAACTTCTAAACTTTCAAGCTACCGGGTTCGATTCATTCTTAATAGTTTATGTCACTTCTGCAAACCTAACCTATTTTTGAAGACTTGAAAATGAAAATTTGATGTAGTTCCCTATTCCTTTCTTGAATATAAACTCATTTATCGTAATTTTAATTTCTAGACCCGAGATTTCGTTAAGATTTGCCTTTTTACCTTATTTTTTATATGAAATGTGGATGTTCTTGTCTGATCAACAAGAGTATCACCGTTTCATTGAAAAGATACCTATATTTTTCTTATAATTATATTATTAAGATGTTGTATACTATAATTTCTCCTTCTAAGTTTCGAGGACGAAACTTTTTAAAAGGAGGGGTGATTGTAACACCCCGTAATTTCGGACCGTTATTATTTTGCGAAAGTAATTTATTAATCAAGTAGAATTTAATATTAATGTATTTGAAGTAAAAATAATTCAAAGAAATATAATTTTATTATATTTAGAAGAAAAGTATTTATTTTGATAGTTTCGAAATGGTTAAAAATAGTTTAAACCGTGTAAAAATCTTTTAATTCGAAATAAGGGCATATCGGGGAAAAATGACAACTCTTTTGAAAATTGGGCAAACGATTTTGGAAATGGGTCGTATGAGTATTCAGTTTTCTTGTAATCTCGTGTTTAAGAACTTTGGTCTTGTCGGAATTTGCGTTTGACAAACGGTTTTAATTATTGTCGAAACGAGCCAAAAACGACTCGTAAAATTCCGTCTCAATCCCGCTCCTTCCTTCCTTTTCCGCGGCACCCCCTCCCCATTCACCTTTCATTCTGATTTTCTTTTCCTTCTTCATCTTTCTTAAACATTCTAAGCATCCAAAACATAAAACCACCATTTTTATACAAAATCCAAGCTATTTTCACCATAACTCACTCGTTTCTTGTCGGATTTTCGCAAAATTTATATTTTCGGAATCCTCTATTCAAGATCTACATCCTGGTATATTTTAATTTCAGTTTTCTTGAAGTCGTTTTAAGACGATTTTTGGGCATATTTCGGTTTTTATGCTTATTATTGTGTTTTTATTGTTTATTTAGGTGAAGATTTGGAAGACGAGTTTGGGGACTCGTATATAGTTGAAGATAGTGGTTAGTTGGCAGATTAGGGTTGGTTTTCAAGGTGCTAATTGCTCATTTTCTAGCTTAAGGTAACATATTTCGAGTTACTCGACGAATAATCGTCACATTCTTTGTTTTTTGTATGTTTTTGTGATTTTTGTTTGAGTAGTTAATTTTCATATGATTAAATGGGTTGCATGCATGTTTAATGCTTGTCTTTTGTTAGTTTAAGTTAACATATTAGTATAGGAATGATTAATTGATGTTTCAGACGGTGTTAAACTGAACAAAAATGGAGAAATGGGGGCTGGGAGTGGCGGCCAGCAGGCCCACGGCAGACCCAGGTAGGCCCACGGCTGCCTTGGGGTTGGCCCGGGTTGGTCCGTTGCTTGTTTCGCGGATTTTCATGCATTACTTATAGTTTCGGGTTTATTAATGATATGTTTAGTAAAAGTAACATGTGGGTAGTTTTAGGAAATGAATCATATTAGTAGTAAAAAAATTATGTTGATGGTAAAAATTATGTTTATATTGGTAGTTGCACATGTTAGGATAGATTATAAAATGAAATTGTAATGAATAGGCTCAAAATGAATTTTATAGCAATAATTGCAATGTTTTGATGATTGTGCCTTAAAATCGAGCCTTAGTCCCTTTGACTGATTCGATGTCAGTCAATTGAGTGATTGGTCAGCCGCAATTTAACCCGTACCTGTCGCAGGGCTGGGGTTGCGGGTAAAAATTCGGTTGGATGAAATTTTGTATGAATTGGATAAGCGGCCTTTTTCTTGTTTTAGGCCATTTATTATATTTTTATTTCACATGTGTAGTTAATTGATTTGAGTAGCTTCTTATATTGTAGAAACGACCCTAGATTCCCTGAAACCTTTGATATTGTTAATATTGCTAGAAATGGAATTTGTATTGAATACTTCTTGCAGGTTGTTGTGGTTGTCATAGATAGGTCTTTATAGTCTTTGACGAGTATATGTTCACTGCTTAATAGCGTTTGTGTTCCTGACTTGGTGGGATTATATCCAAGTTGGGGCATGACCTCGTTACTTTTTTTGATAGTAAGTGGTCAGCTTAAGTACTAGCCAACCCTTTGGGGGACTCCTTAGGGTACTCACTTTGTTTTAGAAAAATTGTGGGTTTTGGGTGCGGTGGTGTGTATCCGCATGTCTAGGTCTGCGCAGATTTTAGGCTAGGGTTGTGTTGTGTCTTGGCCATGTTTTATTCATATTAACCGCTGAGCGAAGATACCGGTTCGATTACCTTCCCTACCTCGTGGTATAGACTCGAGTTACAGAGTGACTATTGACCGTACTAAGAACTTATGCCTGTCTTTGATATATTGCCCTTTCTTGTATGGTGATTTTATGAATTGTAATAGGTGAGATGTAAGCCGGTTACAATTGATAAAGTTTGGATTACTGCTTGTTATATGTTTCACATGATAGTTTAATTTGGTCAGTTTGGTATTCATAGGTTAGAATACTTGTTAATTAAATTGTTTATCACATTATTTACATGTTACACTTCATGTTACATTAAATATGACGTTTCGTGGCTAGGAGGACTCGAAGTTACTCCCCACTGAATTGTGGCTTTCGTGTTTGTATAAAATGCGATTAACAGGTACTTGATGCTTAGTTGGGGTTCATGGACGAGCTAGTGAGCAAAAGATCCTTGGACCTAGTTTTGGCTATTTTTATAGTAAACCTTTAGACTTTTGGTTTTGTATATATTTTGAAGGGACATATGTCTCCCTCTTTGATTTTGGTTTGTATCATTATATTTTCTTATCGTTAGCTATGGCATGTAAATTAGTTTATTAGCTTTTGCAGGTTTTTGGCACTCTTAAGTTGGAGATGTTTGTGAATGGTTTAGGAAAATTTTAAAAAATTACAGGTTTTGTCTAGTTGAACCAATTACCAAACATATCCTGTCAGTTTTTCTGTAGATTTTACGCCTTTATCTTTTGCCAAAATTGGGGGTGTCACACCACCTCTAGCAACATGTTGATTAATGATGTGCAACACATCACTTTGAAGATCTTTCTTCGTGCCTTGACTTGTTTACTCTATGACGGGAGATATGTGAGTAAGCTTAACTCACATGAGCTGATGTTACTTTCTGCCTACCTTAACCCCACCCGAGCTCAGAGAGTCTCTTTCAGTGCCCCGGCGATAGTATGTGCTAGCCTAGCTTTGATGGCCTTATCTGACACCCGTTTCTTGAGTTGCAGTGCCATTGCCACACGGTTGGCGGAGTGGTTGACCACCTTTGAGGCCTTCTCGACCTATACACCTTTGACCCCGTCAGTGCCTACCCTGGACCGTGAGTACTTTCTCGACCAAAATTGGTTAAGGACTTTGGAGGGTGGTGTGTGACACCCTTAAATCTAGCCTTAAATATATACGTAAATTCTACAGAAAAACTGGTAGGATATGTTTGTAAATGGTTCAACTAGTCCAAAAACCTGCAATTTCAAAAAATTTTCTAACTAAACCATTCACAACCAATTCCAACTCAAGAAGAGTGTCAAAAACCCTGCAACAACTGATGAACTAATTTACATATATAACTAAAGACGCGGAAATATAAGGATACAAACCAATAATAGAAAGGGAGACATATGTCCCTTCAAATTATATACAAACCAAAAGTATAAAAGGTTTACTAATAGAATAGCCAAAACTAGGTCCAAGGTTCCTTGCTCACTAGCCGTCTGTGACCCCAAACAAAGCATCAACCACCTGTCAATCGCATTTTATACAAACACGAAAGCCACAATTCAGTGGGGAGTAACTTCGAGTCCTCCCAGCCACGAATCGTCAAAATTTATGTAACATGTAATAAAACATGTAAACAAGATGATAAAGAATTCAATTATCAATTATTCTAACATATGAGCCCTAAACTGACCAAACTAAACTAACATGTGAAACATTTAACAAATTGTAATCCAAACTCTATCAACCATAGCCGGCTTGCATCTCACCTTCTATGATTCATAGAATCATCAAACAAGAAAGGGCAATATATCAAAGACAGGCATAAGTTCTTAGTACGGTCAATAGTCACTTTGTAACTCAAGTCTATACCACGAGGTAGGGAAGGTAATCGAACCGGTATCTTGGCTCAGCGGTTACTATTAAGAAAACATGGCCAAGAGACAACACAACCCTAGCCTAAAATCACTTGGAGACCTAGACATGCGGATACACACCATCGCACCCAAGACTCACAACTTTTTTTAAAACAAAGTGAAGTGAGTACCCTAAGGACACCACCGAAGGGTCGGCTAGTACTTAAGTCGACCCCATACTATCAAAATTAGTACCGAGGTCATGCCCCAACTTGGATAAACATCCACTAGTCAGAACACAAAGGCTATCAAGCGGTGAACATATACTCGTCGGGAGACTATAAAGACCTATCTATGATGAAGGCCGAAATACACACCTAGGACCTAGTCACAGCTAGTCCCAGCTTGAATATTTTAGCCCACACCACCCAAGACTCACCACACAAGTCAAGTAAGACACCCACTTAACCTTAAGAGGGCAAAAAGTCCTACTTACCAACATAAATTCTAACATTCTATCATGTGAAAGCTATATAAATGTCTAATTACAAAGATACAATCCCAACAGTTCCTCAATAAGAATTCAATACTAATTTCCAATCCTAGCAATTATAACAATATAAAAGGCTTTAGGGGAAACTAGGGCCATTACTACAAAATAAGAAGCTATTTAAATTCAACTAACTAAATAAGAAACTATTTAAATTCAACTAATTAAACATGTGAAATAGAGATATAATAAATGGCCTAAAACAAGAAAAAGGCCGATTATCTAATTCATTCAACCGAATTTTTACCCGCAACCCTGACCTGACGGCAGTGCGGGTCAAATTGCGGTGACCAATCACTCAATTAATCGACATCGCATCGTCAAAGGGACTAAGGCTCGGTTTTCAAGACAATCAACAAAACATTTCAATTATAGCTATAAAATTCATTATGAGCCTATTAATTACCATTTCATTTTGTAAATTATCCTAACATAATTTTTCTACCATTAGCATAACTTTTAGCTACTTTTATGATTCTCTTAACAAATTTAACCATGTATACTCATTCTAATTATATCCATGATGAACTTAAAATGACGAACAAAGCATGGAAAACAGCGAAACAAGCAACGGACCGACCCGGGCCAACCCCAAGACCGGCCGGGCTGCCGTGACTGACTTTGCCATTTCTCTTGCTGCACGCATTGCCGCACCATTTCTTTCTTTTTTTTTTCATTTTTATACATTATAAGACCGTCTGAAAATTAATTAATCGTCCCCAATTCAACTTTGATAATTTAAACTACCAAAAGGCACAAATTAAGCTTGCATGCAACTAAATTTAACATGTGAAAATTACTACTCAAATTAAAATTCACCAAACATATAAAAATCAAAAACATGTGACGATAATTCGTCGAGTAGCTCGAAATATGTTACCTTAAGCTAGAAAATGAGCAATTAGTCCTCAAAATCGAAACCCTAACCACAACTAACCGCTATCCTCTACAATATACGAGTCCCCGAACTCGTCTTCCAATCCTTCACCTAATTAAACAATAAAAACACAAAAATTAAGCACAAAACCGAAATCACCGAAATTTGGTCTTAAAAGAACTTAATGAAAATTGAAATTAGAACATACTAAGTCGTAGATCGTGGCGAGGGGATTCCGGAAAGGTAAATTATGCGAAAAACGGACAAGAAACGAAGATTTTATGACGATTTTGAGCTTGAATGTGTATGAAAATGGGGTTTTGGTGTTTTAAGAGGATGAACACCAAAAATTTCAGAAAAATAAAAGGAAAGGGGAGGGGCTGTCACGCGTGAGAGAAGAAAGGAGGAAAAAGTACGTGCGGAATTTTTAGTCGGGATTTTTAACGAGTCGGTTTTGACTCGTTTCAATAATAATTAAATCCGTAAGTCAAACGCAAATTCCGTCAAGTCCAAAGTCTTTAAACACGAGATTACAATAAAATTGAGTATTCACACGACCCATTTCCAAATTCGTTTACCCAACGTTCAAACGAATTGTCATTTTCCCCCCGATACGCCCTTATTTCGAAACAAGAGATTTTACACGGTTTAAACTATTTTTAAACATTTCAAAACTATCAAAATAAATACTTTTCTTCAAAATATAATAAAATTATATTTCTTTAAATTATTTTTACTTTAAATACTTAATTATCACTTTTATTTTGATTAATAAATTATTTCTGAAATATATTAACGGTCCGAAATTTACGGGCCGTTACAATCACCCCTCCTTTTAAAAAGTTTCATCCTCGAAACTTAGAAGGAGAAATTATAGTTATAAGAAAATATAGGTATCTTTTCAATGAAACGGTGATACTCTTGTTGATCAGACAAGAACATCCATATTCATATCAAGATATAAAAATATTTCTACACCAATAAATGAGAAAACCCATTATTGGGACGTCTCCAACAACGAGATTTAACATTCACTAATGTTAAAACCATTGAAAATCATAAAAGCCTTTTCAACCTTTTAGTTTAAAATTCTATAGTAAGAATACTATCTTTACTAAATATGATTATACAAGGCTTAGAAACTCGGAACAAAAGTAAGAAAAAGGAATACCTTACGGAAATAAATCAAAATTTTATTTTCAAATCCTTAAAAATAGGTTAGGTTTGCAGAAGTGACATAAACTTTCAAGAATGAATCGAAACTGGTAGCTTGAAATATTTAGAAATTCCCCGAAGTGAAAAGTAACTTAGACCTCATAGGAGCAGGTATGCTAAAAGGATTCAAGCTTAACTAATCAAAAAAACTATGATGAATTTTATGGGGTAAGAATTGAAGTCATAATTACAAGGATGTCAAAGATAGAGTTTCATAGGTTACCAACATCAAACTTACGAGAGGAGTATGATGATGTAAGGAAGAGAGATATGAGCGGTAACGCTCATGATCAAGGAAGAAGGGAGATTAGACACCAAGGAAACGCCAGACACTCATATCTCCAATAACAACATCACTCCCAAGAGTCTCCTCAATCGCTTATGTTACTTCTTCCTAACATATTCCCTGGAACAAGATATTTCACTATAAGTGTGATCTCAACGCTCCAAATTCTCAAACATCCCGAAACGACTTTCACAAGCCTAAGGTCAAGACTTCCAACAAAGCTGTATTTGTATCCCACTAGTGTCAACTATGGGTTCCTCAAAAACTAAACCTTCAATCAAGAGTCCCAATACCATGCTCTAAACTCCAAGAGAAGGTTCCTAAAAAATTCCACAAGGTTCTCATTTCAAAACAAGGTAGTAACATACCAACCTCAAATTATGGAAAAATCAATAGGATCTCAAGTTTCTCTATCCTTTTACTTATTAAGGATTCTCAAAAGCAGAACTACACCCAGCTCCAACATTGTCTCATCATCTCAAGCACTCAATGCGACCTCAAGGTCTATAAAACTATAGGATTAACAAATTCTTCTCAACACTAAGTCTCTCAAAACTCAAGAACTCTCAAGAGTCAACTAGAATGCCAAATCACATCACCAAACCATTCTGGTCATCAACATCCCCAAGGAGTATTCTTTCAAATTTGATATCCTAAACTTACTTACCATCAAATTCTCAAGGTACAAGGTCATAATTGTAACAACACTTTATCACCTCAGAGTTCCTAAAACCATAAATTGAAATTAGGTTCCTTAGCCTAACAATTGGTGTCATCCATACCATTACCCTTTCTAGTTACCAAAACAAGTGCTAAGACTTCCCAACAAAGTAGCTTACTCTCACTCTCATAACATACTTCAAGTAGTAATCAATATCACCCTCTAAAACCAACAAATAATCCCACATTTAACATTTCCCACATGATAACATATACACTATCAAACCCTCATATTCAAAATGATTATGGAAGCCCAACCCAAACTCGGCTACTTAGTCAAACCTATATCCTCAAATCATATCTTACAAACTCTGTAAACATGGTCAACAGGGTACCAACTATACTAAGGAGGTAAGGAGTGATAACGGAATAGAGTATGTGATAGAAACATTTCGAAGGGTGCATGCATCGACAAGTTAGGAAACTAAGGAGTCAGACCGTAAAGACAACGGTTGACAAAAATAAGAGGTATTCGAGTTAAGAAGATATCTCGGAAAAGAAGAAGATACGTAAAATTTAGCATAAAGACAAGGTTCAACGATCGTTAATGAGAAGGAAAGGAGAATAGAAGCGGCACAATGAAAGGGTTACCGCTTACTAAACACTCATCAAAGCTTATGATCGATATGATAAGGTTACTTCACTAAGGTGCTCAACAAAGCCCTAAATGTCTACTACATCGTAGGACTAACAAGGATTCCACAATGGTAAGTATTCCTCAACTCAATTGATTCTAAGAGCCAAAATCAATTCACCACACAAATTCATTTGTTACCATCCATGTCCCAAAGTATCTCCTTTACAATTCTCGTCATTGAACTTCACTTACTATGTCATCTCCAAGTACCCTGGCTTGTTTACTCCATCATCTCACCACTTAATACTTCTAGTTTCCGATACCATAAATTGGAATCACATCCTTGAACTCACGAACTATATCGAACAATATTCCACCAAAATTCCCAAATTCAGATATGTTTTATAAGGTCAACAAGGGCTACTCTATACTAGATTTGGTCAACTTAAAAGGTTTAATAAACTAACTAATTCCGAAGTACAATACCAATCCAATAATCAACATCAATGTCCTATTGTATTCCTTTCAAGGCCCACAAGGATTAGGGCTAACTATCATACCTTTAATTCTCCACAAGAAATATCGAGACTCTCAAATGGAGTAGCTTAGGTTCATTCCATCCTATGTTCTAAGTTAGTACCCATCTTTGAATCATCTATAACAAACAAGCTCTCTATAGACATAAATCCCACGGTATTTTCTCAACTCACTAAACTCTCACATTAAGCACAACTAACAAGATTAACCAAAGGATCCCAAGTTATATTCTCCTATACCACTCAAACCTTAACCAATCAATTTCTCAACTCGTTTTCACGCCCTCCAAAGTTACATTCTCTCAAAGCGGGTTCTCTTGGACAAGGGAACTATCCTGCGGTATAAAAGGAACGTGTCCACATGGACTTTATTATAAGAAGAAGACGAACCTAAGATGAAACGGGAGAAAGAATTGAAAGGTAGTTACCTAGGCGAGATAAGAGGAATTTGAAAGACGAATGACCAACGAAAATGGAAGATTAAGGTAAGATACACTGAATACGAAAAGAAATATCAAGAAAGTGGAAGCATTCTACATTTGGCATAATCAACCTTTAGTGACACCAAAACTAATAACTAACAATCAACAAACCTAACAATTAGCAATCACAAACAGACTACCACATAAAATCTTAATTCTACCCATCCTACCCTTCTCTCAAGTTTATTATTTTAAGGTCAAGTGATTTCTAAGTGGGGTGCACAAACGTGCATCGGGAGCAATAGGCTCTGATACCAACTGTGACACCCTTAAATCTAGCCTTAAATATATACGTAAATTCTACAGAAAAACTGGTAGGATATGTTTGTAAATGGTTCAACTAGTCCAAAAACCTGCAATTTCAAAAAATTTTCTAACTAAACCATTCACAACCAATTTCAACTCAAGAAGAGTGTCAAAAACCCTGCAACAACTGATGAACTAATTTACATATATAACTAAAGACGCGGAAATATAAGGATACAAACCAATAATAGAAAGGGAGACATATGTCCCTTCAAATTATATACAAACCAAAAGTATAAAAGGTTTACTAATAGAATAGCCAAAACTAGGTCCAAGGTTCCTTGCTCACTAGCCGTCTGTGACCCCAAACAAAGCATCAACCACCTGTCAATCGCATTTTATACAAACACGAAAGCCACAATTCAGTGGGGAGTAACTTCGAGTCCTCCCAGCCACGAATCGTCAAAATTTATGTAACATGTAATAAAACATGTAAACAAGATGATAAAGAATTCAATTATCAATTATTCTAACATATGAGCCCTAAACCGACCAACTAAACTAACATGTGAAACATTTAACAAATTGTAATCCAAACTCTATCAACCATAGCCGGCTTGCATCTCACCTTCTACGATTCATAGAATCATCAAACAAGAAAGGGCAATATATCAAAGACAGGCATAAGTTCTTAGTACGGTCAATAGTCACTTTGTAACTCAAGTCTATACCACGAGGTAGGGAAGGTAATCGAACCGGTATCTTGGCTCAGCGGTTACTATTAAGAAAACATGGCCAAGAGACAACACAACCCTAGCCTAAAAATCTTGAGACCTAGACATGCGGATACACACCACCGCACCCAAGACTCACAACTTTTTTTAAAACAAAGTGAAGTGAGTACCCTAAGGACACCACCGAAGGGTTGGCTAGTACTTAAGCTGACCCCATACTATCAAAATTAGTACCTGAGGTCATGCCCCAACTTGGATAAACATCCACTAGTCAGGAACACAAAGGCTATCAAGCAGTGAACATATACTCGTCAGAGACTATAAAGACCTATCTATGATGAAGGCCGAAATACACACCTAGGACCTAGTCACAGCTAGTCCCAGCTTGAATATTTTAGCCCACACCACCCAAGACTCACCACACAAGTCAAGTAAGACACCCACTTAACCTTAAGAGGACAAAAAGTCCTACTTACCATCATAAATTCTAACATTCTATCATGTGAAAGCTATATAAATGTCTAATTACAGCATACAATCCCAACAGTTCCTCAATAAGAATTCAATACTAATTTCCAATCCTAGCAATTATAACAATATAAAAGGCTTTAGGGGAAACTAGGGCCATTACTACAAAATAAGAAGCTATTTAAATTCAACTAACTAAATAAGAAACTATTTAAATTCAACTAATTAAACATGTGAAATAGAGATATAATAAATGGCCTAAAACAAGAAAAAGGCCGATTATCTAATTCATTCAACCGAATTTTTACCCGCAACCCCAGCCTGCGGCAGTGCGGGTCAAATTGCGGGACCAATCACTCAATTAATCGACATCGCATCGGTCAAAGGGACTAAGGCTCAGTTTTCGGCACAATCAACAAAACATTTCAATTATAGCTATAAAATTCATTATGAGCCTATTAATTACCATTTCATTTTGTAAATTATCCTAACATAATTTTTCTACCATTAGCATAACTTTTAGCTACTTTTATGATTCTCTTAACAAATTTAACCATGTATACTCATTCTAATTATATCCATGATGAACTTAAAATGACGAACAAAGCATGGAAAACCGCGAAACAAGCAACGGACCCACCCGGGCCAACCCCAAGACCGGCCGGGGCTGCCGTGGGCCGCCGGCTGCTGCGGCCGCCGCCGCACCATTTCTTCTCTTTTTTTCATTTTTATACATTATAAGACCGTCTGAAAATTAATTAATCGTCCCCAATTCAACTTTGATAATTTAAACTACCAAAAGGCACAAATTAAGCTTGCATGCAACTAAATTTAACATGTGAAAATTACTACTCAAATTAAAATTCACCAAACATATAAAAATCAAAAACATGTGACGATAATTCGTCGAGTAGCTCGAAATATGTTACCTTAAGCTAGAAAATGAGCAATTAGTCCTCAAAATCGAAACCCTAACCACAACTAACCGCTATCCTCTACAATATACGAGTCCCCGAACTCGTCTTCCAATCCTTCACCTAATTAAACAATAAAAACACAAAAATTAAGCACAAAACCGAAATCACCGAAATTTGTTCTTAAAAGAACTTAATGAAAATTGAAATTAGAACATACTAAGTCGTAGATCGTGGCGAGGGGATTCCGGAAAGGTAAATTATGCGAAAAACGGACAAGAAACGAAGATTTTATGACGATTTTGAGCTTGAATGTGTATGAAAATGGGGTTTTGGTGTTTTAAGAGGATGAACACCAAAAATTTCAGAAAAATAAAAGGAAAGGGGAGGGGCTGTCACGCGTGAGAGAAGAAAGGAGGAAAAAGTACGTGCGGAATTTTTAGTCGGGATTTTTAACGAGTCGGTTTTGACTCGTTTCAATAATAATTAAATCCGTAAGTCAAACGCAAATTCCGTCAAGTCCAAAGTCTTTAAACACGAGATTACAATAAAATTGAGTATTCACACGACCCATTTCCAAATTCGTTTACCCAACGTTCAAACGAATTGTCATTTTCCCCCCGATACGCCCTTATTTCGAAACAAGAGATTTTACACGGTTTAAACTATTTTTAAACATTTCAAAACTATCAAAATAAATACTTTTCTTCAAAATATAATAAAATTATATTTCTTTAAATTATTTTTACTTTAAATACTTAATTATCACTTTTATTTTGATTAATAAATTATTTCTGAAATATATTAACGGTCCGAAATTTACGGGGCGTTACATGGTGGGTTAGCCTAGAGAGTTTGGGGCCTGAGTTGGATGAGGGTACCTGCCCAGAGCACCTTCCCGTGACCGAGCCTTTACCGGCGGCAGTGGTGGCAGCAGACTCTGATGATGAGGAGGAGGCCCCTGCTCGGCAGTTTTACCTCATTGATGCCGATATTATGGAGTGATGCCTGAGCCGACGAAGAGGGATCAGACCAGACCCGAGGATAGACAGCCTAGAGTAGGGAGAGGACCGTGATGGATGAAGGAGAGGATGGTTGAGACCCAGCCAGAGGAGCATGTGCCTCCACGGCATCAGTTTCCCAGCTATCCTTTCTTCTTCAGTCCTAAGATGAGGGTGAGTGAGCTCACGGAGCGAGTGTCTGCCACCTTGACACTCTGGAACCTCCATGAGATAGCTTATGTTCAGGGCATCGGGACCGAGGCAGCTCAGCCGGTGTGGTGGAGAGGTGTGGGAGACGGTAGCGGGGTCTTCCATTTCTTTGGCGTGGAGCGGTCTACTTGGGGAGAGCCTACGAGTTACCCTTACGGTTGCTTGGCACCATGGCAAGTGGGAGCCGATTCTGGCACTGGTGATGTCACAGGTGCGGGTACAGCTGGAGCGGGCACGTCCGGAGGCGGTGGTGGAGATGAGATGATGGATGAGCAGACCTTGGAGTGATAATGCTCCTTTTATTTCTATCTTGTTTGCATGGATTTGTAGTTGTTGGCACTTGTTTTGGTTGATTCATTTGTTTTACTTTGGGTTGTATTTTGGCCATATGGCCGTATTTTGGTTGTTTTTAGGACTCGTTATGCAGGTGATTGATGTCGGAGTTGACATTCCGACTTATATATATATTTCCTTGGTTTGGTTTTGATCGTGTGGAGGATTTAGACCTGTGGCTACTCGATCGAGTGCCCCTCACTCGATCGAGTATCTGCAGGGGTGATTTAAAAGTGCATTCTGATCTCGATGTACTCGATCGAGTAACTGATGAACTCCATCGAGTAACGTCAGCTCGATCGAGTAACTCACAAGCTCGATCGAGTGCCCCTGTAGACTGGTAATTTCGTTTTTAAATTTGTTTGTATCTTCGCATTGGTGGTTCTCGTGATGATGTTTCCTGTTTTGGGGTGTCTTATATCTTTGTCCCGTCTCGACGGTGGTTATACAGTTGTCAGTATTTCTATGGTTTATACAATTTAGGTGTTGTTTATATAATTTCACATGCTAAATCAAATTATCTCAAGTAATATAGTGTGTGGTGGTTATGTTGCTTGTTGCATATGTTGTATGGTCAGATAAGATATTATTTTATGTAATGTATGCCGGAATATGTAACCGTGTAGTTCACTATGCTGATGGTTCTTACCAATGAATCATAGTTACGTAATGTCACGTGTCTTGGTCATCGTGAGTCTCAATGTATAGTATGATTTGATCGTAATATCAATGAGGAATAATAATTTATCGACTTATGTAATAGTTAAAGTTGTTTTGATGGTGAACTTCAGGGACGAAGTTCCTTTTAAGAGGGGAAGAGTAATGTCGCATGGAAAATGACGTACTTACGGCAATTTTATAGTATTTTTATGAAATTTTGTAGTATTTTAAATGGTTGTTTGGGTAATTTCGTAGTGGTTATTGTACAATTGAGTAGTAGTTTGCTTGTTGAATAAATTGACATGTTGTTGTATCTTGTTTTCAAGTAATTGTTCACTATATTGTCATGAAATTGAATGTAGTGGTTAAATAATAGAATTATTGTTGCACGATTGAGTAATAGAGTTAAGTTAAAATAATTGATATGAATGAGTGGAATTAATGATATGTTGTTGTGTATCAGTAATAGAATTGTTGCTTCTAGGTGTTTTGTAACTGATGGTTGTTGACAAGTAATTGATGGAGGAATCGAATGATAGTTGTATTGGTTTACATTTGAGTAATAACATGAGATGAGTGCAAGTAATAGTCGAGTTGGTTGTCTTTGTGTACAATGTGTATTTGGTGATTCAATAGGAAGTTGGTGATTTGATAGGAAGTCGTGTTGTGTAATATGTGCTAAGGTAGATGATGATGATGGTTGGTGAACATTCATAGCGGGGTGGTTCTAAACGGTTGTGTTGACTTGTGTCGGATGAACAGTGGTGGTTGCCTTGGTTCCTTTGACCTTGTGTCGTGGAGGGGAGGATGAGTCGAAATTCGGGGACGAAGTTCATTTTAAGGGGAGAAGACTGTAATACCCGACCTTTTAGGGACCCGTTGACCGACGTTGACTGACCTTAGACACCTCCCTTGGCCTTCGGAAACCTTAAGAGTGATGACTTGTGACGATGTGGGTCTTGGGATGTGTGTTACTCGATCTAGCTGAGGCTACTCGATCGAGTAGCTTGGGAGCTCGATCGAGTAGATGCCACTCGATCGAGTAAGTTCGTCACTCGATCGAGTAACGGGTTTGCAGCGGGAAATTATAAATCGTAAATCGTGAAACCCAAATAATTTCTCTACCTTTCTTACTAAACCTAAATGTCGTCATTCCACCTCTCCTTCACCATGGTTCACCTCCTTGAGGTCTTGGTGAGTGTCTACAACTTAGGAAGGGGATGCTTGTGTCGGGTAGCGGTCTTGACGCCGGATTGCTTTGTGTAGGTATGTTTTCATCATCATCGTCTCCTTTGATTTCAGTTATGGTTATGGTAGTAGTAATAGGTGGTTATGATGGTTGTTATAGGTGGTTTTGCAGGTTAATTGTTATCTTGTGATCGGACGCGGAATCGCTGCGGTTTGCTAAAGGTATGTTCGCTTACTCAGTACTGTTGATTGTCTAGAGAGTCTTTCGTTGGTATATAATTGGATTGGTGTCACTGTGATGGTTGGTTGTGATAGTTGTTTAACATTGTGTTAAAATGGATGCCGGTGATTGTTGTTTGTACAACTGGTTGTGATTGTCGTGTGTGGTTCTTAAGGTGCGTCCTCGGCTGAGTGGAGTCAATTGCGGGAGTGTCTTCACGCCCTTGATTCGTCTTCTGTGGAACCCGCCATAGAAGGGATGTACACATTAAGGAACATGGGTTTATCGGTCGGATAGATGAGCGGGGCTTAGATGGGAACGACTGCGGTCCCCCACTGGCAGGACTGGACCTTCGGGCAGTCAGAGGTGTGTGGTTGGTTGGAGGAGGTGTTGCATGTGTGTTGTTGTAGTTATGTTGTGTCTGTTTTTGTATCTGTTATCTCAGATACTAACCTTGTGTAGTGTTGTTATGTTGTCTCTTTATTTTGTGTCTGCCGTGAACCATTATGGTGAGCAGTCAGTCTTAGCAGCTTGATGTTTGGATCATAGCTGGGTGCTTGGAGGGACGAGTCTACCACGAGTCATGGAAGAGATAGTTCCACGTAGTTGATAGTAGTCTTGAGTTGTACCTTTTTATCATCTGTTGGTTTAAATCACTTGTAATGTAACATAAACGTTCTTTTATCGACATTTGATTATTACTGTCTTCGGGCAACCGAGATGGTAACGCCCTTATCTGCTAGGGGAGGTCTTGTTAAGGCTCCTTGGTAGATGGGGGTGTTACAGGTCTACTTTGGTCTATCTTGTATTAATTGCACGAATGAGCCGGAAGGAGCATAATCGAGCCTAAACTTGTCCCGTTTTCATGCATTTTGGATAAAGAAGAATCGGACCCCGGATATTGTTGACTAACGATGCGTGAACTGGTCTCGGAAGATGTTTTGAGTTGATCTACACTGATACAATGCTGTTATGCGCGATCGACTAAGATTGGTTGTCAAAACCGGTCGATCGAGTAACTATGATTTTGAAGACCTTCGATCGAATGCTTTAATATGCTCGATCGAGAGGGGTGCTTTATGTGTTCCTCGATCGAGTATTCATTGTACTCGATCGAGATGTTTGCCATCTATTGTCCTCGATCGAGTAGTTTGATTCTACTTGATCAAGAGGTTTAATCTATTACGCAATCTTTTAGCGTCTTTCGGATATTTTAATTTGTAACTTAGTATAAATAAGGTGAAGGGGGAACGACGGCAGGGGCTCTCTCATCTTCTCTCTTAGCACTTTAATCTTTAGACCCAAAAAATACTCCATTACTTGGAACTGCTCTGTAATCGGTATTCTCGTTCTTTAATTCATTAATTAATTATTGCAATCTATTTCTTGTTTTCATCTCTTTTCTTTGATTGCTCTTTCTCTTATCTCTTTACGAATTAGTCATAATGTTTAATTTATTTGTTGCGCTTGTCATTATTTCCTCAATATCCATTATGCATAGCTAATCCCTTCATGCTAGGACATAGAGGAGCCATGGTAATTAGGGAGGTTATGAATAGGTGATTAGGGTTTAGTATAAATTGGGTATGTGTTGTTAATCATTGATTTAATAGCGTTAAGTTGCTTGAGTCGACGCATTTAACTAATTGATTTGGTACATCTTGACCTAGATCGAGAGATTTGAAGGAGTAAGACTTGCAATGAACATTAGGGCATTCTAATGAGGGTGAAAGCTAAGTTAGCAATGTTTTAGGGCGAATAGCGGACCGAGAGGACCTTTTCACTACCCTGCAGACCGAGTTTATGCTGTCCTATGACCCTAGATTGGACTCCTAGAAAACCATGGTTAACCGACTTTCCTAGCTATTTCTCTCTATTTGTCAATTTCCTTAAAGTTTAGTCCTTGTTCCCTCTCTGCTCTCTTCCCTTATATCTTCGTAGTTTAGAACCAAAATAATCAAAACCCCAAGAAACTGTTACTTAGACAGACTTAGTTGGCAAACAAAATTCCCATCTCCCTGTGGATTCGATACCTGACTGCCTCTACTACATTTTATAGAGACCGGTTGGTTTTTTTTTTATAGGGTTGCGACAGCCGTGTCAATCGTGAGTTATGATTATGGAGATAAGCGCAAGTATAGAGGAGTATGTTGCCTTGTGGTACTGTGGAATAGTTGGAGTATTAGTTATGCTAAGGATTTTGTGGTATAGGTTAGGTGGTGTGCCGAATGATTTGAGGTATGAGAACTGTTAGAGAAAGAGAGCCCTGTATATAGGTATGGTTGTAGGTGTTGAGGTTATAAGCGGTTATCGTTGACATGCGGTGGTGATGAGGATAATGAGAATATAAAGCTAAAGATCTAGTATTAGTGGGTTACGAGGACGTATCTTTTATCTTAAGAGGAGTAGGATGCGACAAGGTGAGTTTGAGGGTCGTACATGTTGCAGTATATTTGGAAGTTTGAGTCTTGGTGGAGAATAAAGGATGGATTTGTATTGTGGTTGATATTATTAAAGGTCATGGTAGTGCTTATAGTAGTATAATGTTCATGGGTGTGAGTAAACTTCGATAGTGTTGATAGTTTGGGTGATGATGTTTATGAGTATGAGTAAACTTCGAGGACGAAGTTCATTTTAAGGGTGGTAGAATGTAACATCCCGTTTGGTGGTTGATCTTGCTTGGTGGATTATCTTGATATTGGATTTGCTAGTAAATAATAAGTTAGTGAGACGGAGCCATGTGTGGCGTTTGTGGATGGTATTCAGTAGTGTATGGAGTTAGTGTCGAGAGGCTATAATATAGTTGATACGATATCATGAGCCATGTTGTGGAGGTATGCATAGTTGGTGCGTGGAGTTAGTGTTAGGAGTTCATGTTTTATAGGTTGGGTACTCTATCGAGTAAGGATTACTATGTCGATTAAGTTCATTTTTAAGGAGGGAAGACTGTAATACTACGGTTTTATGAGCTGTTGGGTACTCTATCGAGTAAGGATTACTCTGTCGATTAAGTTAGTTTTGCGTTTTGGACAGTGTTCTGCCTAGTGGGTACTCAATCGAGTAGGGGCTACTCGATCGAGTACCTCAGTTATTCGTTTGAGTACGCTGGTTCTTACGGATTTTTGGCCGGGTTTTGATAGTAACGCGAGAATGATATGTAAAGCACTTTGATCAGTTTCTTTTACCTTTATTTTATTATAAACATTTTACAAAGAGAAAACAAAACTACGTTGCATTCTTCTCTCACATTTCTATCAAATCCAAGCGGTTGAGTCGTCGGATTGCAGAGTTCTTTACACCTTTGAGATCATCGTATTGTGGGTAAGATCCTAGTATAGTTTTTATGTTTATTCGTTAGTTTTGGTTAAACCCTAATTGGGTAATTTTGGGGTTTTTGGGAGTATGATTGATTATGGGTTGTGATTGTATGATTATATGTTGATAGGAGGTGATTTCGTAGAGGAGCCCTTTTGATCTGCTGATTGTGTCGAATTGTGGTGATTGCATTCCATGTAGGGTTTCCTACTCAATTATTGTATACATGACTATGAGATGGTTGTTGGTTGTTGGATTTGGTTGTTGGCATTTGATTATATCGTAATTGATTTGGTATTGTTGATATTGTAATTGGTTGTTGTTGTTTGTCTGTGGTTCGCGAGGTGCGCCCTCGGCTGAGTGAAGTCACTTGCGGGAGTGGCTTCACGCCCTTGATTCGCCCCTTGTGGAACCCGCCATAAGAGGGGATTTGCACATTAAGGAACATGGGTTTTCGCTCGGTAAAGATGAGCGGGGCTTAGGTGGGAACGGCTGCGGTCCTCCACCGGGCCGAGTGGATTCGGTTCATGATCGGTAATCTGGCAGGGCTAGACCTTCAGGCTAGTCAGATGATTGGTGATGTGACGGTGTTGGAGAATTGTGTCTGTGTATTGTTATTGTATTATCTTATATTGTGTATACAGTAACTGACCCCGTTTAATTCTTTTAAAAACTGTGGTGATCCATTCGGGGATGGTGATCAGTTATTGAGCAGGTACGATTTGGATGCACGAGGGTTAGCTGGGATGAGTCACCATGAGTCAGCTAGTAGTCTTCCGCTGTTATGTTGAGATACTTTAATTTATTTAGTTGGTTTGGTTTTTGAAACAGTTGTATCGTACTTTGCAGTTTTGGGTTTTGATGTAATCACTTAAACTGTTTATTTAAAGTACGTTCTTTGATGGTATATTTGATATACATTGCCTCGGGTAACCGAGATGGTATCACTCTCATGCATTAGGTGGTCTTGGTAAGGCACCTTGGTGTATGGGGGTGTTACACAATGGGTCTGAATTGAGTAACATGGGTGGGCATCTTACTCTTAGGGATAAGGGTATGAATGGTGGCATTTAAGTGCTTGAGTAGTTTACCAGTTTTAAACACATCTTGTATAGCAGCACACACCTCATCCCAATGATGCTCCAAGAGTCTTTATAACCTTGTGGTCAGGAATAGAGAAAATAGCTGCCTTTATCTCCTCATAATTAACAGGCCAGAGTAAGGTAGCAACATGATCAGCATTACATACAATGCCTGTCCTTATTATTTTTTTATTCACAGAGACTGTATTAATCTCAGTCCCCAAAAGCTGAATATAGTACTGTAAGAAAGCTTTCTGAATTTTTTGGGGATCATCATGTTCCAAACCATTAATATCTTTGATAGATATTACCTGATTCCTCAAAAATTTACTTTTAATAACACCATGAAAGTATTTAGAGTTGCAGTCTTCATCCTTGATCCAAGCTACTTTGGCCTTTTGCCTTGAGAAATGAGTACAAGCTTCTTGCAATTCTTTATATTCAGTAATAGCTTCTCTTTCTTTGCCACACCAGTATGTACCCCTTGGATTAAGAGCTAGCTGAGTCTGAATATACTCAAGATTCTTCAAGGCCATCATTGAACTATTCTCAATATCACATAAATATTCCTTATTATAATTCCTGAACTTGTTTTTCAGCTGCTTGAGCTTTGCAATAAGCAAAACATTTTTGTCCCCTTAACATAAATTGTAATACTCCGTATTTATGAGTCTTGGGGTACTCTATCGAGTAGGCCTTACTCTGTCGAGTAAGGGTAAGTTGCGAAATAAAATAGTTTCTGACCTGTTGGGTACTCGATCGAGTAGCTGGGGTACTCGATCGAGTAAGGGGGTACTCGATCGAGTACCTTGGGTACTCGATCGAGTGTCCGGTTTTACGGGGAATTTTCTCGGGTTTTGTTAATTATGCGATTAAGGTATTTAAGTTTCGTCGTCATTGTTTTAAATCACTTTTACAAAACCTAAAACCCTGTTTAAGAGAGAAAGCAACAAGTTCATCTTCTTAATCGCATTCTTAGCAATTCCCGGAGTTCAGACGGTCAGTTCTTGTCGTTGTTTATACCGTTGAGTTCCTTGCGTCGAGGGTAAGATCTATGTACCCTTTTTATTGTCTTTCCTTTGATTTGGTTAAACACTAATTTTGGGATTGGGGGTTTTTATGTTTTGTTATGGTTAGATTGTGATTATGTGATTATGTGATAGGAGAAGGATTTGTAAAGGAGAGGTTTTGAGACATTTTGCTAGATCGTCGATGATTGTGTTGCTTTCGGTAGGATTTCTACTCGTATTAGTCCCATAATGGGATATTGGTGATGTGCTGTAGCTAGTTGTTTGATGTGATGATTGTATTGTGTTTGTGGTTGTGATTGCTGTTGATGGTTCTCGAGATGCGTTCTCGGCTGAGTGGGGTCACTTGCGGGAATGACTTCACGCCCTAGTTTCGCCCTTCGTGGAACCCGCCACGGGAGGGGATGTGCACATTAATGGGACAGGGTTATCGCTCGGTATGATGAGCGGGGCTTAGGTGGGAACGGCTGCGGTCCCCCACTGGCAGGGCTGGTCTAGTGGACAGTCAGTGATTGAGATGATTGGAGTTGGGTTGGTTGTGTATGTGTAACAGTTAAGCTGTCTGTTTGTCTTATTGTGACATGTATGTTAATTGTGTGATTAGTACTGACCCCGTTTAAATGTTTTAAAAACTGTGGTGATCCATTCAGGGGTGGTGAGCAGTTGCTTGGCAGGTATATCTTGGATACGCGTGGGATCTAGCTGGGGATGGAGTCATCACATATCAGAGTCTTTAGTCTTCCGCTGTGTTTGTTAGAACAGTTCCTTTCAGTTGGTTTATAGTTTGAGAACGGTTGTATTTTGCTTACAGTTGGTTTTGTAATGTAATCACTTAAACTTATTCAATAAAGAATGTTTCTTCATTGTCTTATGATTATCATGCCTCGGGTAACCGAGATGGTGGCATCCTTATACCTGAGTGGTCCTGGTAAGACACTTGGAGTATGGGGGTGTTACAAATGGTATCAGAGAGACGATCCTGAAACCTGTAACCAATGAATTTAATGAATATAGGGAGTCAATTAAAATGAACCTGGGGTAAAGGTTGTAGGAGCTAATGCAAAGACTTGGGAGACGTCCTAAAGTCGCGAACTCGCCCTACAATTTTGAACCGGTCACCATGGGATATGAGTCGGGATCGCTATGTGTTTATCTTGTGAATTGTGTACCTATATGGTGATGTGTGGCATGAATCAGTGGATGTATGTATGTGGAGAATGGGGAATGTGTAGAAAAGATGGTGATAATGTGATTTCGTATGTTGTTAATTGAAAGCATGTTGTATGATAGTTGGTTTACAATGTTGGTTGGAATTGTTAGAAAAGTGTATGAGAATGATGAGTAATGTGTTGGAAATAGATGAATTGATTGGAAAAGATGGGGTAGCAATTGCATGAGAATATGAATTTTGTGATTATGAATATATTTAAGTGACGAAGTGTATTTGTAATGTATGAGAATGTGGTGTTACGAAAAGTTATAAAATTTAAAGTATGCGGTTAGTACATGACTAATGAGCTAAATAATATATGTGCATGATGGATGTTGTTGCTTGATTTTTGAAAATAGTAACATATGATTATGAATACTGGTTTTATGAGTTTTGGACTGGTTTTGTTTGCTTGGTTGTTGTTTAAGTTGTTTGGAAGTAAAATCAAGTAGTTGTGTTTTTTCGATTATAAAGAGGTTGTCTTCAAACTGTTATAACTTGAGATGCATAAATGATTTTGATGTGATTCCAATTGGAGGTGATAGCTTGTCCTTTTACGATTCTAACGATAGGTCACACGCCCAAAGCGACCAAGTAATGAGTGAGTTATGACTGTTTTACGAAAACTGGACAGTGCTGAGAATTGGGGTACTCGATCGAGTAACTAGGGTACTCGATCGAGTAAGGGGGCACTCGATCGAGTACCTTAGTTACTCGATCGAGTAGCCCTGGTGATTTGTTTTACGTGCTTCTGATCTTCACCTACTCGATCGAGTAAGTCCCTTACTCGATCGAGTGGCCGGTACTCGATCTAGTGACCCCTGTTTTGGGTCATATGCTTATCTTTTGACATTCGTTGCATATTATGTTTAATTCAAAGTTGTTATTTTACTTCTTTATGCATTGTTTTACATGTAAGTTGGTCTTGATACGTAAGTTACCCAATCTATGGGGTGGTGAGTGGCACCTTATGGTGAGTATGAGTTTGGTGGGAGGAGATGAACTATATGTGGTTGTGCTGAGTAGTGGAAAAAGACAAGAAAGATCGTTATGGCTTAATTGAGACATAGAGCATGTTTTCTGAGATGAGATGAGTGATATGAGTGTGTGTTAAATAATGTAAGAGTAAGTGAATGTGGGCAAGGGATGATGTGAGTCTAAGGAACGTGAGAATAAAAAGATTGAAAGTAAGGAGGTGGATAGTGGCAGCTTGAGATGTGTAAAGAATTATGGAGGGAGATAGTTAGGAGTCATGTGGGTTAAGGATATATGTAGTGAAAGTTCGTTTTAAAGGGGTTGAGAAGAGTGGTATACAGTGAATTTTATGGAGACATGTCGCGAGGTAGATTTGTACACAGTGAGTAAGTTTGGGAGATTTGGTTTATCAAGAGGTGAAACTACATGTGATTTCTTTGGGCATTTAACGGCATGAAATGAAGTTGTTTAAACAGTGAACGTTGATTTTATGGATAGGTTAGTGGCAAGTGTGAGCGATAGCATAATAAGAGAAGATCCATGGTAAGAAAGAGTGAGATGATATCGATATGAAATAATGGGATTTGAGTTTTGGAGCAATGAAAAGATAATCGGAGCACTAAAGAGTTAGATAGAAGTAATAAGGAGTTGAGCTATTAATGGTATTTTTGGGTATAACGAGAAAAGAAGGATAGAAGTAAGTTGAGAAAAAGTTCACCGGAGTTATGTGACGTAAAGTAAGGAATCGTCGAGATGTATGATACTATCAAGGGTAAGTAAGTTAATAGTTATACAGAAGTTTCAGGACAACATGATTAATCATGAGTTTCGAGGAATTGAGGGAGTATGAAGTTGGTGGAGTGTTTGCACGATACGAGATTTTTGGTGGAGAGTTAGATGATGATACAATTAAGGATAGTATTGGGAGGAATGTTGAGGTAATTTTGTTAATGGATTGGATGTTCGTTATTTGGGATGTTAACCAAGGATAAGAAACAAATCGTGATGTTTAGAGATGAGTGTAAGAGGTCTGATGCCCGGACAACGGTAGTGTTATGATTTGTGACTAGTGGTTAAGGGTAAGGGTATATTAGAAAGGTAACAATTCTAAAGAGGTTGATTTTGCAGAGACCAGATTGATAAGTACAGTTATGAAAGAGTATAAGATGTGGTTATATGAGGCGGGTGTTAGTAGTTGAGTATTAATGGTGTGGCTACATTTGGCAGCGGGTAATGGATATGCGAAAGGGAGAATATGTTATGAGGTGTATACGAGTTAAGCTCGGGCGACAGGTAGCCTATGTTGAGTGGTAACTTACGTGATCAGGATTGACTGGTTGGATGTGATTATGGGTCTATGTCATATATAAATGTTTGTGTGAGGTTGTTATCTGAATTTTCTGTAATACATGTTGGATACGAGAACGTAATGGAATGATGTTTAAAAAGGTAATAATTTGACTGTTTTGGCATGACTAGTTATGCTTGTCTGTATTCATGGTACATGTCAATCTGTGATATGGTAAGGGGATGATATTCACGAGGTAATTATCTGTTTAATTCATAAAATATGTTGTGTTATGATTTAGTAAAGCGTATTTAAGTAAGTTTTTCTTGTCTGAGAAATTATTCCGAGTCAGTATTTATGGGAGTTGTATGCAGTTGTGATGTCTATCGATGTGGTTGTTGTGCCTCGGGTGGTGATCCGGGCACGGTACATAGTGCTGTGATGCGGGTATTTTCACACTGCGGTGTGGCTGTTGGTGGCGGTGTTGTGATGCAATCACCGGTTGTGGTGGAGTAGGTGGGATGATTATGATTCGAGTTTCGAAAGTACATACCGGTCATACATAGATTGTTGTTTTGTTTGATGTTGCTTCCTGTGAGTTTCAGTTTGTACAAATAGACAGTTGTTTTGTTATTGATGTTTCTTACCAGGTTAAGTTGGGAATGAGGGTAGAATATGATATGAAATAGAGTGGTATATGTTTTCGCTGTTGTCATGGTATAGTGATATTCTGTTGATGGGACACGGTTGTGAGAGGTTGTTACGTAATTTTGATCTTGTTCTAGATAAGGCTTTAGTGGACATGGTAATGGCAAGTGATTCGTAGAACATGTGTAGTAATGATCTGATATATGCAGGTGGTTCATAATCCTTTGTTGAGACAGTGAGTGTAGGGCGTTGAGTAATTAGTGTCGTGTTAAGTTATGTATGAGCTTTGCGGTAATGAAGGAAAGAACTTGAGGATCTAGTGAAAGGAAACGTAACGAGTGTGGATCGTGAGTTATGCTTTTGGGAGATAGGTGCTTTACATAGAGAGGTATGGTGTTTTGCAGTAATAATGGAGAATTAGTATGGTGTTTTTGCTACGAGTTTCATGGTATAGGTTAGGTGGTGTACCGAATGAGTTGAAGTATGAGGACTGATTAAGTAAGAGAGCCTTGGAAATAGGAATGGTTATAGAAATGAGGTTATAGGCGGTTATCTTTGACATGTGGTGGTGATGAGGATAATGAGATAATATAGCTAAGGATTTAGTATTAGTGAGTTACGAGGACGTAACATTTGTCTTAAGAGGAGTAGGATGCAATAAAAGAGTGTTTCATGATGGTTCATGTTGTAATATAATTGGGAATAGAGTGTTAGCGTAGCGTAAAAGGAGGGATTTGTTTTATGGATGATACTTACATAAGGCCATGGCCGTGCTTGTAGTAGTGTGATGCTTCGAAGTGTGAGAATATTTTATATAGTGTTGACAGTTGGAGGATGGTGTTACGAGTCTGAGTAAACTTCGAGGACGAAGTTCCTTTTAAGGGTGGTAGAATGTAACATTCCGTTTGATGTTATGAGTATTTTGGTAGTGTATGGAGTTAGTGTTGAGAGAGATATAATGGAGTGGATACGATATCGTGAGCCATGTTGTGGAGGTAGGAATAGTTAGTGGAGTTGGTGTTACGAGTTCATGTTTGGGTTGGAGTTTTGTTTTGAGTTCTTAGTCACGTTGTTGTGTCTTGATCGAGTTAGTATGTTTGTTTTCATGTATGGGTTGAACTTCGGGGACGAAGTTCTTTTTAAGGAGGGAAGACTGTAATACTCCGTATTTATGAGTCTTGGGGTACTCTATCGAGTAGGCCTTACTCTGTCGAGTAAGGGTAAGTTGCGAAATAAAATAGTTTCTGACCTGTTGGGTACTCGATCGAGTAGCTGGGGTACTCGATCAAGTAAGAGGGTACTCGATCGAGTACCTTGGGTACTCGATCGAGTGTCCGGTTTTACGGGGAATTTTCTCGGGTTTTGTTAATTATGCGATTAAGGTATTTAAGTTTCGTCGTCATTGTTTTAAATCACTTTTACAAAACCTAAAACCCTGTTTAAGAGAGAAAGCAACAAGTTCATCTTCTTAATCGCATTCTTAGCAATTCCCGGAGTTCAGACGGTCAGTTCTTGTCGTTGTTTATACCGTTGAGTTCCTTGCGTCGAGGGTAAGATCTATGTACCCTTTTTATTGTCTTTCCTTTGATTTGGTTAAACCCTAATTTTGGGATTGGGGGTTTTTATGTTTTGTTATGGTTAGATTGTGATTATGTGATTATGTGATAGGAGAAGGATTTGTAAAGGAGAGGTTTTGAGGACACTTTGGATCGTCTGATGATTGTGTTGCTTTCCAGGTAGGATTTCCTACTCAGTATTAGTCCCATAATGGGATATTGGTGATGTGCTGTAGCTAGTTGTTTGATGTGATGATTGTATTGTGTTTGTGGTTGTGATTGCTGTTGATGGTTCTCGAGATGCGTTCTCGGCTGAGTGGGGTCACTTGCGGGAGTGACTTCACGCCCTAGTTTCGCCCTTCGTGGAACCCGCCACGGGAGGGGATGTGCACATTAATGGGACAGGGTTATCGCTCGGTATGTGAGGAGTATGTCGTCAACATACAATATTAGGAAGACAATCTTGCTCCCACTCGACTTGATATATAGACATGGTTCCTCGACCGATCGAGTAAATCCATTTTCTTTTATCACTTGGTCGAAGCGATGATTCCAACTCCGTGATGCTTGCTTAAGTCCATAAATGGAACGCTTAAGCTTGCATACTTTCTTAGGATGTTCAGGATCTATGAAACCTTCAGGTTGTACCATGTACAACTCTTCCTCCAAAAAGCCGTTTAAGAAGGCGGTTTTCACGTCCATTTGCCAAATTTCATAGTCATGAAAAGCGGCAATCGCTAAGATAATCCGAATGGAACGCAGCATAACTACGGGTGCAAAAATCTCATCGTAGTGCAAACCTGGCACTTGGGTGAAACCTTTAGCAACTAGTCGTGCTTTGTAGATGTCTTCTTTGACCTTCCACGAGAATGCTTTATCTTGTAAAGCCATTTGCATTGAAGGGGACGAACCTTAGCGGATAAGTCAACAAGATCCCATACGTTGTTCTCATACATGGAGTCCATCTCGGATTGCATGGCCTCAAGCCATAGCTTTGAGTCGAACTGGTCATGGCACCTTTATATGTTGCGGGTTCACTACTCGTTAAGAGTAGAACGTCATCTATGTCATGTTCCTCGACCATACCAATGTATCATGCGGAGGAATAGAGACTCTTCCCGACCTCCTAGGTTCCTCGGGAATATTCACCGCAGCCGGGATTGAAGGAATTGGTTCCTCCAATGGTTGCTCGGTGTTTGGTTCTGGAATCTCCGACAGGTCGAAGGTTCTATCACTCTTTGCATTCTCGAGAAATTCCTTCTCTAAGAATGTCGCACTAGCCGCAACAAAAACACGTTGTTCGGTTGGCGAATAGAAGTAATGACCACGTGATCCTTTAGGATAACCTATAAAGTATGTCTTGACCGATCGCGGGCCGAGCTTATCTTCATGTCTCCACTTGACATAAGCCTCGCAGCCCCAAACCCGTATAAAGGACAAGTTAGGGACCGTTCCCTTCCATAGTTCATATGGAGTCTTGTCAACAGCTTTAGACGGACTTCGGTTAAGTATTAGAGCGGCTGACATAAGAGCATAACCCCATAATGAATCAGGTAATATCGTGTGACTCATCATGGATCGAACCATATCAAGTAAAGTTCGATTTCTCCGTTCGGACACACCGTTCACCGAGGTGTTCCGGTGGAGTTAATCGTAGGGCAATCCCACGATCCTTTAGGTGTTGATCAAACTCGTGAGAAAGATACTCCCCACCACGATCCGAACGCAGTGTTTTTATCTTTCTACCCAACAGGTTCTGTACCCTATTTTGGTATTCCTTGAATTTCTCAAAAGATTCACTTTTGTGCTTCATTAAGTAGACATAGCCATATCTACTCAAATCGTCCGTGAAAGTGATGAAATACCTATAGCCTTCTCGTGCGGTGATTGACATAGGGCCACATACATCCGTGTGTATGAGTCCTAATAGGTCAGCAGCGCGCATTCCAACACCTTTGAAGGAAATCCGAGTCATCTTACCGATGAGACATGATTCACACGTGCCAAATGATTGAAAATCAAAGGCCGAGATAGCTCCATGTTTGATGAGTGTTTTACGCGTTTCTCATTAATGTGTCCCATACGGCGATTGCCATAGATACGTTTGATCTTTGTCACCAACCTTTAACCTTTTATTCATTACGTGTAATATTTCCGTGGTCTGATCTAAAACATAAATTCCGTTCATGGAAACCGCTTGTCAGTAAATCATATCGTGTAATGAGAAAATGCAAGCATTGTTTTCTATTACAAATGAAAAACCAAGTTTATCGTTTAAACTGAAATAATGTTTTTGGAAAGACTAGGAACATAATAGCAGTCAAATAAAGACAACTCAAATCCGCTAGGAAGCTGGATCACATATGTCCCTTTGGAGATGGCAGCTACTCTTGCTCCATTTCCAACACGCAGGTCCACCTCACCCTTTACGAGGGGTTCGATGTTTGAGCCCCGCACATGATTACACAGATGAGAACCACAACCAGTATCAAGTACCCAAGTTCCGTAACTTGCGTGGTTAATCTCAATCATATGAATAAAAGTAGAAGAGAGAGAAGACATACCAACAGGTTTGACACGACCTGCCTTTAAGTCCTCATGATAAACAGGACATGTGCGTCTCCAATGCCCGGTCTTGTGGCAATGATGGCATTCCATGTTTTCACTCTTGCTCTTTGTCATGCCCGATGAGTTGCTCGCCTCACCAGGACCACTCTTACCTGAACCCGACTTCTTGAACTTCGCCTTTCCCTATCGTTAGGTTTGCCGGAGCTTTGCCCTTACCTTTCCCTTTGTTTGACACAACGAGAACATCCTGTTTCGAGCTCCCACTGAACTTCATGTCCTTCTCGGTCTGTACGAGGAGGGAGTGCAATTCATGGGGAGTTTTCTTCAAATCATTCATATAGTAATTCGCTCTGAATTGCGAATAACCATCGTGGAGTGAGTGAAGAATACGGTCGATAACAATATTCTCGCGATGTTACGATTAAAGGTCTCAGTTTCTCGACATTCTCAATCATCGAGAATGTGAGGGCTAACCGGTTGGCCCTTCTGGAGTCTCGCATCAAAGAAGCGAGTGGTATGCTCATAGGTCACGATTCTCGGTGCTTTCGAGAATTCCTTGGTGAGCGTGGTGAAAATCTTGTTTGCACCTTGGGCTATGAAGCGTTTCTGCAAATTGGGTTCCATTGCAAAAATAAGCACGTTCTTTACCGCACCCGCTTCTAAAGCGAAATCGTTATACTTGTCGATCTCGTTTATTCCAGCCGTGGGGCCTGGGTTTAACGGCATGGGCTCAAGCAGATATTTGAGCTTCCCGTCAGCAGCGGCAGCATTCCGTAATGCCGCCTCCCAGTCCGCGAAGTTGGATCCGTCATTCTTCAGTCGAGTAGACTGATTCATCTGACTCATGAAGATCCTAAGCCAGGACTCACGGTCCAATGTGGCACTTGGCATTGGGTTATCAGGAGAACCAGCCATTTGTTGTTTAGCAGTTTAAAAACGTGATCTACACTGAAAAAGAAAGAAAAACAAAACGAAATAAGCAACTCATCGAGGTGATTTAAGTCTATTTTAAAATTCATTTTAAACATGTAGACTCTCGCACTTGCATAATTGATCTCCCTCAAGAATGATACAAGTGATCCCAAGACTCAATTTCTGTAAATTGATAAGCCAACTGTTTAGCTAATTCTTCCGGAAGAACTCTTGGTCGATAGATTTCCGTAAATCCTATCTATAGTCCACCATGATCACAGGATCGTACGAGTGACCATAGCGTTGAGATAAAATAGGTCAATCGGTTCCAACTTACCCGACGTAGAAGGGGTCATAGTATGCCTACCGACGAAGAAGGGACTCATTGGAGTTTGACCTATAAAGACCGTTCTCAATTTTAGTTTATACGAGGAAGATCCCATCAACTAAATTATAATTCATTTTAAGTGAACGAATAACTAGCGTCTGTCGTGAATGAATTTATTTGGATGATGGCTTTAAAACGTGTGACATGCGAATGTCAATGAAAACTAACTCGTGACCTCTACATGTGTCAGTTTTCATGCAATAATTAGGTGGTTTGGTTTTTAGGCGGAAAATGATGCAAATTATCGTTGCGAAAAATAAATAAAAGAATGCAAAGACGTAAATAAAAGGTCCTAGTGTGGCCTATCCTAGTAAAAGAACATAATACAACTTTGGAATCCACCGTTGGACCCGAAAAGCTTGTCTTGATGTTCCATCTTGATCCATGTAGCGGGAGTGAGCATCCGGTCTCCATCTTTGGTCTTCTCAAAAATTACAATTAAAATTACAAAATATAAACCTATTTACATTCTAATTAAAACTGTAATTACAAGTGAAAAATCCAAAACGGAGATACAAGATCTCAAAATACAACCAAGACCGTGTTCCATCATTACGGTAACACGTTCTACTAAGGCCACACTAAGTTACAACTGATTGCAAAATTAAATACGTAATTAAAATGGCATTCACGGCATTCAACAAAACGATAAATAAAAATGCATCAACTAAAAATAAATTCATTCGTGACATAATTCCGTAATTATGTTAAATTTATCCAAACCACCTTTTAATGATTAAAATTCATGTGATAAAACCGCTTCTATCAATTTAATTTTAATCATAATACAGTCCGTTACTTTAAATACGCTTTAAAATAACTTAATGGTACGTGGTGAACCGTTTCACAATCATAGCGAGTGTACTATATCCGTATAAAGTACATATTTAAGCCAAAAGAAAATTTAAATCAAAAGAAACAAATTTTCAAAGCTGTTAAAGACGAAATCCCTCGATCCAGGGACAAAAGTGCTCGATCGAGGGACAGGAGTGCTCGATCGACTGAACTGCAAGTCGATCGAGAGGTATGCTAATCAGGAGGTGCTCGATCGACTAAACTGGTGGTCGATCGAGTACCTATATCAGCAAAACTACTCGATCGAGTACGAGGACAACTCGATCGAGCAGAGGGGTTTTGAAAGCAGGTCGATCGAGTACAGCAAGGACTCGATCGAGCAAAAAGTTTTGGAACAGGGTCGATCGAGTACAGCAGGGACTCGATCGAGCAAAAATTTTACAGAAAAGCCACTCGATCGAATAAAAACAAGGTCGATCGAGTGCAAAAATCTCTGGAAAATTCAAAACCCTCGTGAAAACATATTTCGAGACAAAATCAATTGCAAATACGATCAAAATCGCATCAAAACAAATTTGACAATTTACAAAACATGACATATTGTTATAATCTCTGTATAAAACAACAATATGCAAAAACCAAAACGAAAATCATGAAATTACCGTGTAATACATGACACGGTTTTTTAAAAAATTTCTGCCGTGTATACTAGGCACGGTTTTCGAAGTAGAAAATCATCGTTTCAAAAACGTTTTATGAAAAACACATGAAAAATTCACGTGGCCTCGCTCTGATACCACTTGAGGGTTAATATCCGTATACTACCCTTAAATTGCAGGACTATAACGTAAATTTAAACATGCAATTTATAGTCATAAAACGATAAAAACAATGGAAACGATAAGTGTATAGAAATCAACCTCGGGTCCTATAAATTGCGGCGTAAAGAACAGAAATCAACGCAGATTTCCTCCTAATCGTTGCACCCAAGACTTTGTCCGAGATATGCCCTTGTGCTAGAACAGTGTTCTCCGATTGCCTTGCAATATAGGGAGAACTGTTGTGAGTTTTTGTTGAGATGAGAGATCTCGGGTTTTTCAGAGAAGAAAGCTCTTCGAAACCCTAAATTTTTAGCAAGAATGAATTAGGTTAGACAAGAGGAGGAAGTTCTCCTTTTGTCTTGGTGATTCTCGGCCAAACCGAGTGAGAGGAGCCCGTATGGGCTTTTCAATTTCTCTTCACTTAAACTCGCGGTCCGGTCCATCACTCGCTAAGTGTATATGACGTGGTCTGATTATAAACTGTTATCGGTTATCGGGAATTAAGGCATCAGCTAATAATTCGGGTTAATTTGAATTATTAATACGTGTCCGACAAAACAGTATTGTATAATTATTTTTAATATACATTTAATTAAATATAAATCACGTATATTTAATTTTACGAATTAACTGGTTAATTCGCCTTAGCCCATGATATTTAATCCGTATTAAATATAATATCTCAACATCACATATTTGACTAATTACTTAGTCAAATAACTCGGACTAACTGGTTAGTCAATTTTGGCATCTACATGACAGTGTTTTCATACCGTCACATCTCTCGAACGTATCCTATAGGTGTGACGTTTAGGGACCAGTTGATCACCGCCATCTGTATGACAATAACGTCAAACTTATCTAGCAAGCCAACCGTTATTGATAAACGTGGATCAACTGATAATAATACCAAAGTATGCCCTTTGATCCTTTTAGAGGTTTATAAGTCCTTGCACTAACTGTTAAGGACACCAACCCCAACAGTATGATGAGCGGGGCTTAGGTGGGAACGGCTGCGGTCCCCCACTGGCAGGGCTGGTCTAGTGGACAGTCAGTGATTGAGATGATTGGAGTTGGGTTGGTTGTGTATGTGTAACAGTTAAGCTGTCTGCTTGTCTTATTGTGACATGTATGTTAATTGTGTGATTAGTACTGACCCCGTTTAAATGTTTTAAAAACTGTGGTGATCCATTCGGGGGTGGTGAGCAGTTGCTTGGCAGGTATATCTTGGATACGCGTGGGATCTAGCTGGGGATGGAGTCATCACATATCAGAGTCTTTAGTCTTCCGCTGTGTTTGTTAGAACAGTTCCTTTCAGTTGGTTTATAGTTTGAGAACGGTTGTATTTTGCTTACAGTTGGTTTTGTAATGTAATCACTTAAACTTATTCAATAAAGAATGTTTCTTCATTGTCTTATGATTATCATGCCTCGGGTAACCGAGATGGTGACATCCTTATACCTGAGTGGTCCTGGTAAGACACTTGGAGTATGGGGGTGTTACATAAATCTTCCACCAACTACTAAGGTTATTGATGTAGTGAGAATGCTTCCCCCACATATTATAATACTTAAATGGCTTCTTAGGGTGCATAGTTTGAATGCTACTCTTCACTATATAAGGCGTATGATCAAAATCTCCTTCTGGCAAGAAGTGAACATACATGTCCTTTATCTGATCACCCCAGTCACCATTAATTAACACCCTATCCAAACTACTATATACCCTAGTAGCAATATCCTGCTTATTGTTCCAAGTGAATAAGGAGCCAACTGCAGGGCTATATACTAACTCACACCTGGTTAAGCAAGCTTGAAACTCATCTATTTCTGCATCACTACTCTGCCCTCCTAGCCTTTCTAAGTTGAATTGTTAAAACAGACAACTGATAATCACTCACATTGTTTAAGCGCGGCCACTCATTTTACACCTTAGTCTACGAAAGGTCAAAAACAATAAACTCCTTTTAATAGCAAAGGAACAAATTTCATAGTAAATGCATGAAGAGCTGGCAAGTCTGACCAGACCCGAGTGACCCAACCCGAACTCGAGCAAACTCGACCCGATAAGACCCGAAAATATTGTGACCCGAAATCGACCCGACCTGATGACGACCTATAACCCGACACGACTCAATGATCAGTGACCCGAACCCAACCCAGACCCGACCTAATATTGACCAGGCCTGATACTGGCTCGATTAAATTGATGATCCGATAATTATTAAGTTTAATATTAATCAAAATGAAAGTGATTTTGTATTTAGATTGGTATGTTTTACTTAATTACTAGTATAGATCCCCCGCAATAAATGTGCGGTATTTATAGAGTTTTTACTTTTTGGTTTATTACTTATTCTTTCCAAATTTATACCTTAATATTTTCATTTTTTGTTTCATTGTTTTTTAATATGAGAAAAAAAATTAAACTAATAAAAAAATTGAGCATGTCATAAGATCTTTTTTTTTTCCTTATCACAAAGTTAATGATTTCATTTTATAACTTTTCTTAAATTATCTTTAATGAACTTTTTCACGCAGCTAATAATATTAGTTTATTTTATTGTATTTTATAATTTTATACCCCTTTATTTTATTTTGATTAAAACATTATAATTACAATTTAGAATTTAATGAAAAAAATCATGCTTTAAGTAAAAGATAATAGTTTAACGGGAAATTTTCATTTCTTTCTTTATATAGTCGGAGTTTGGAGGGAACTTTTGAGAATTTTTATTCTCTTAGGGCTCCCCTGGAATGAAGGAAAAAATTATTCAGAAAATGTTTTACAGCTTGCCTGGAATCCATGAAATAATCAGGGCTAAATTTTAATTGGGTGATAATTATTTGGGAAGTTAATTACTTGAGTAATGAGTTCCTTGAAGATAGGTTTGGCATATAGGGCTTACTTGGAATGAGAGTAATTATTAAGTGAGTAATAGACTAATAGAGCTAAAATGAACTAAAAAATGGAGGGAAGGGATGAAGGTTGGAGATAGAAATGGTGAAATATAGTGTAATGGTCACTCCATTAAGGGAGTAATTGTTCCCTACCTCTTCTCCCAAGTAATGCATTACTTCCATATGGAGGTAACAATTCCTCCCTCACCTCCTCTTTCCACCCTCTACAACCACCACAAAACACCAATCTCCTCACATTTCTTCTTATTTTAGCTTCCATTACTCCCATAATAATTATTCTTATTCGCTAGTAGAAATAAGGCATTTGGCATCGGCACAGTGGCATCGGTTCTACTAATAACCGATGCCAAATGCACTTTAAGGGGATAGTGGCATCGGTTGTTACTAAATAACCGATGACATGATCATTTATTAGACACTGGCATCGGTTACTTAAACAATCGATGTCAATTTAGTTAGGGTTATATACATTACTCTGTATTCATTTCTTCCCCTTCCCCTCATTTATACACGATCCTTCCTTACCCACTCCCCTTACAATTAACCACCACCACAACCGCCACCACGCACATCTCCGTTCGCCGCCTCCCCTTACCCTTACCGACCTCCAGTACAACCATCATTTCCTTCACCGTCTCACAACCCCTCACCTCCTTTCAGTTCCTCGACCACGCACTTTGTCTCACCCCCATCTCGCCACCGTCGCTAATGTTGTCGCCGGTTCCATTTTAATGCTCTGACCATGAGTCCATGACCATGGCTACTACTGCGCTCCCAATCAGCTTGCAGGTAAAATACCAAACCCTAATTTTCCATCCCCAAATTGGAATCCTAATTAATTTTGTTTTTAATCTAATTTGTTTGTTGGTAGTGTTAGTCTAGACTAACCCTACTAATTTGTTTTTAATCTAATTTTGTTTTTAATCTAATTATTTTTTTTTTCTTTTTTTTAGATTTTTGTAATTTGAAGGTGGTTTTTAATATAAGTTCTGGTAAGTTATTATCTTTTTCTATTTCGATTGAATGTTGTTGTTAGTTTATGGTGTCATTCATGAGAAAATTTGGTGTATTGATTTATGAATTACGAGTTTACTACAGATGTAAAGCGGCGGATAAGGGTGAGTTTAGGGCTATTAAACTAGAAACTCGAACATGATTCAGTTTACTCGTAATTGAAGCGGGTGTTTATTTAAGATAAGTTCTGGCAAACTATTTTTTTTTTTAATATTGATTGATGTAATAGTTTGCTAATACTAGTTAGCAAGCAGCTGAATTTGATAACTACGGTGTAGCATGCAATCATTTGCAATGTTCCTTTGTTTTTCCTTTTTGATAAGACTGGTGGGTGTGGGGAAAAAATTATATTTACCTCTGTGTGTTGTCAATGAAGATTAAAATTGCGGATTAAAATTGTGAAATAAAAGACGGACTGATAAATAGACCATCTAAAATTCATCTAATGTGATCATTCTGTAAAGCTGCATAATAATATGTTCGACTAACCCTTTACCTCATAATTTGTGGGAGCCCTTGAGGGACATGGCTAATGTTGTTATTTATTGTTGTTTTTGTTGTTGTAGGGGGAGGAGTTCGTGAGTTTGAAAGTGTTGTTGAGCTAACCAAGTTATTTGGTATCTGAGCTCTACTATAAGCGGTATAATCCTTAGTTTACAGTGTGTTATATTTACCAATGAAGTGTTGTACTAATTCCCACATTGTCAAGGGAGGGCTTCAATTTGTCCTGTGATTGCTTGCTTTAGCTTGAAATTTGTCCGATAATGTCAGACTTAGTCCACTTTTATGACTCGAAAGCATGTTTCTGACTTTCAGCATAGGGCCTTGGGACGGTTTGTAAGAACATAAACTATTGATAAAGAAGTACTTTAGTATTGTAATAAATACAAACCTTCTAGAATTAGAGTTATTTGCATGTTGATTTGTTGGAGATTTGCAACTTGGACATATAATGAAAAATTTTAGGTTGGTCTGTTGTTCGATGGAAGATGATGAAAATTGCTAGGTTTGTGATGAATTAGAGTTTTTTATGTCAAGGTCTTGTGACAAGAAGTCTTCGATTTGCTCATTTCAAACTGGTGGTGTGCTCTTTTTGTTTAACGTGGTACATTGATCATCACCCAATTATCCATGTTTTTTTGTTATCATAACCATTGAGATGGACCAGTGCAGTGATATTATTAATGTAATATTAACAAAGAGCCTGATTTAGGAGCGGACTATTTTCTGAATGTTTAGCAATGTAATATACTTAATTAGTTTGTGTGGATGATGGGTTTGGTTGTATATACAGTAATTGTATGTATACATTATTTTGAAAACTAACAAGTTATGTTGTTCTCATTGATGAAAGAAATTTAGATTATTCGTTAAGAAATCCATTTATTTTTTTATACAAAAATAAAACAATATACATCAGACTTGTGTTTAATTTTCATTCAAAATTCATGTAAATCCTTGTGTTGTTATATGTGTGTGTCTTTTACTTGATTATTGTCTAAAGTTGTGTGCACACCATTAATCTTCTTTAGGGGGTGTCAAAGAAGAACAGATGCTACAATTGTGGAAGAAGAGGTTCGTTTAAGAGGAGAATGATGGATTAGAGTTGATAACTATGTGAGCCTATGAGGTAAACTTTTACTTTTACATACAATCTTTAGGTTTTGGCCGTTAGTTTTCATGCTCTATTGTATACATAAAGAGGTATTCACGAGTTATTATCTTACCTTTCTGTCACATAACCCGTTCATTCTTGTAATTGTGAAAGCAGATATCCTCGTTATAATTCTGATTTCTTTGTGTAGTGTGACGAAGGGGCATTATCTATGACAACCAGGTTACGGTCATCAAGTTCATCTAAAGGTCTTCCAGTCAACTACTGCTCTGGCTTTCGCTCTTCTATCTGTCTTGTTTTTGAAATTGATGGTCCGTCATAATTTGCAGCATACTTGTGTGTTTACATTTCAAAGGTAATATATATTTATATCTGTTGTTTATTTGTTTTATTTTTTCCCCACTCAAATCTAAAAGCTTACTCCAGATGTATCGTGAGAGAGTTTCAATTTTGAGGTGAATGCTGAGGACTATGGTATCGAGCCCGCTGATACACCGATGACTGATAGATGGGTAAGGACTATGGAGTATGTTCCTTGATTTGTATGTTCATCTAATTTATAACGTCAATTTCTTACTCCATTTATTTATTTAATACGGAGTACTGGATAGCTCACATTCAAAGCACAAAATGCATTTTCATTTTGAGGTGCTGTGTATTTCAGGTTCAATAAGTACACTAGAAATGCAATTTTTTTTTTGTTATCATTGATCTTTAATTTTGGTTTTTTGCATTATCCTGCTCATTAAGTTCAAATATTTCTAAGTAAAAAAATTACACGAGAAGCAAGAAATATGTTATTGATTTAAGTAGTTTTTTCCCTTTCAGTTTTTTCTTTCCGCCCTTCGATCTCTATGTACTTTTTTATTATGGGTCATCTAGATTCCAGAAGTAGTCTCTTTGTGCTATTGAAACCTGTGATTACATAATGGTAGTTTGGGTCCTGCAAAAATGTGTCCCTGAGTCCTTGATTTGAAGATTTTAAGGACTTGGCACTCGTATCCCTATCTAACACATGTTATATAGTCGTAAGACTGTGTACACCTCACAACCTTGTTCCGCCAATTATGAGTGAACTTAAGGCATTTGGGTTTATATTATTGTTGGTGATGACTGAAATGTATTTTTAATATGCAGCTCATTCCATGATGTGCCTCCAAATGAAACTGTTGTTGACCATTGGGACAGGACCTTTTCATAAAAGAAAAGAACGATCTCCTAACTGATCTTAAAGACATCCCAAAAATCGATGAGTAAGTTTAAAGTTTTATCTCACGCTAAGAATGATCCAACCAACAGTGCTGGTGCACGTTTGTTTAGTCTGTGCTGGTGCACGTTTGTTTAGCAAGTTTAGTTTGTTATATGTGTGTCTCTTTTACTTGATTATTCTCTAAAGTTGTGTGCACACCGTTAATATTCTTTAGGAGGGTGTCATAGAAGAACGGATGCTGCAATACATGGGGCCGAACACACGCATGATAACATCACAAGCAAAGCAGCTTATTGAGGTCTATATATGAGTGAACGGTTGATCTAGATACTCGAATAGTTAAAGGTTTATATGTATGTGATTTTGTTGCCGGATACAATTCCTTGAATGGCTGTATTTTATTTGGATTTGTTGGTATTGAACTTATGAAATTTGGATTGCTCAATTTATAAATTGTCGAATTTTCAATAGCGTTTAGAAAATAAAATAATGCAGGTATGATTGTCGAATTTCTATAGCCAATAACTTATTTATTGGCTAGGCACAAATTTTTTTTATTGTTGTAATTGATGATTGACATCGGTTCCTAAGTTACAACCGATGCCAATAATGCAAAAATTGGCATCGGTTTTTATGGTACAACCGATGCCAATATGTGTAAATTGCCATCGGTTAGAACTGATGCCAATTGAACAACAACCGAAGCCATTATGTGTAAATTGGCATCGGTTCATGAACCGATGCCAATTCAAAAAAATGTCATTGCATCGCCCGCATTGGCATCGGTTGGGAACCAATGCCAATCACTATTTATAACTGATGCCAATTGCATTAATTGTACTAGTGATTCCAAGCAAGCCCATAGGAGTAATGAGTACTGAATAGATGTTTTACTCTCTTAATCATTATTACCCAGGGGGAGGGTGGATAATGTATTACCCCTTCATGAGGGTAATAGATTCGGGAGGTAAATAATTACTCTCATACCAAACATGGAAAACGCACCTTACATATCACTCCCTGATTCATTCCCCCCCTTTTATCCTCAATCCAAGCAAGCCCTTAATGGGAATAATTACCTGGGAATTCAGTCCAGGATGTAATAATATGTTCCTTATTTTCAAGTTTGGAATGTCAAGAGAATTATTACAAGTGTAATCTATTTTCAGGTTTGGTAAAAGTGTAAATAGTGTATTATGTACAAAATAAATTCATATTTGTTCAATGTAGAGAGTAATGTATGGGGGAGGGTGGGTAATATATTATTCCTTGATGGAAGTAATGAGTTTGCCTAGAAGAATAATCACCCTCATACCAAACTCACTAAGGGTACAATCAATACTATATATTAAATCCAGAAACCAAGGGACTTCAATGTAATTAAAGAAAGTTATACAAATTAATTATACTATATAGTTTTAAATCACTAGCACCGTGTGATGGACCCGATTAAGGGATCTCAATGCAAATATTATAGAGTTTGGGTTAAAATTAAATTATATAGAAACTTGGTAATTTTCCTAAACATTTGTAAGAGACTAAAATATGGTCCATTTCCTTAAAATAAAATAGTTAATTAAGATGGTCAATTTCCTTGAAATAAAATAATTAATTAAGAGGGTCAATTTCAAGGAGACTAAAAGAAAAAAAGATGCTTGGTAATTTTCCTAAATATTTATAGAAGATGGTCAATTTCCTTAAAATAAAATAATTAATTAGTATAAACATGCACACTTATGGTATTAATTATTATCATCATAAAATTATATATTAAATTTAAAATCTATGCAATTTTATTGAACTTTATAGTCTATTAGATGTATAGAGATGTTAATTATTTAACATACAAAAATATAATATAAGTAGGTTATAAATATTTCAAGTTAGATTCCATAATATATAATATTGCATAATTCTTTCGATTTGATTTAATGCACATATGTAATATATTTATATAAATATATAATCCTCTTAAAATTGCATGCCTAAGTAGTAAAAGTAATTTCGTCTTTAAAGAAAAGAATTTTAGTAACATTGGATATAGTTATATGATAGTAATCACTCATTTGAATAGTAAAGTAACAATATTATTAGCGAGATTAGTGAAAGTGGTAGAAACAACGGGAGTAGTGAAATAATCAATATTAATGCAGCAATAGTGAAAGTAACAATAATTACGGCGGGAGTAGTGAAATTATCAATATTAATGCGGCAGTAGTGACAGTAACAATAATTACGGCGGGAGTAGTGAAAGTAACAATGATTACGGGCAAGTAGTGAAATGTTATTACTATTGTTTCATTAACAAGAGTAAAATATTAATAGCAGGAGTATTGAATTTGTCTCAAAATTTATTTCACCGTAATTTTAAGATAAAAATAGAAAAATATATTAATGATAAATTTATGGGTTATGCAACTTTAACTAATTTTATTTAATGAAAAATAAAATTAATGGTAAGTAGAGATAGCCCGGGCGAAGCCGGGCACCAATACTAGTTATTGGTAATCTTGAGATAAGACTTTAGTAAGTCTTAAGACAAGACTCACTCAAGACTACCAATAATCTATGAAAATCTTAACATAAAGTCTTAAGTTAAGTCTTGTAAATCCAAGACTCAACTTAAAACTTTGAGTGGGTCTTGACCGCTACTTTCAAAGGAAATTATCCAATAAATGGATTTCATGTGTCATTTCTGTATAGGAGACCGATAAATTAATGGGTCGATAATATTATTGTCGACTTGAAAACAATGCAACCAAGCTAACATAATTCACACATATCTCTTTATAGAATGAGACCGATAAATTGTTATACAAATAAATTATGAATTCAAATCAAAGAAAATATACACGGACAAAACTCACAATGATGAGTAAACAAAATCTCAAAAAGAAAAAATAATAGGTAAATAATTCATGTTAAAATCATGATTTAGAAATGTAAATAGAAAAGTTATAAGTAGAAATTAACGCGGCCGGTTCCAAAGCAAGGAACAGTAAAAATGTCATGGCAACCGATGCAGTCAATTGATCTACAGCTGGGCCTACATAGTTCTGCCTTAGTGCAGTCACTGTTTCAGCTCCTGCTGACCCCGCTGATAGCAACATTAACGCTAGAATCTGCATTTATTGTTTACTAATAATTAGATCGATAAAATTATAGAATTCTCACGTGTTATCTATCTCAAGACATTCAAACCAATTGTTCTATAACATAAAAACGATTCTTTTTATACGTTAAAGTACACGGTTATCAGGAATGTATAATAATACGAGTAGTAATTAATTGATCTTCTTCACAAAGGTGTCCATATAGATAAATAACAGACCGTCTTGTTTGGAACTTGAATTCAATGAATTAAAATTGGCCTAAGAGATTATTTATTTAGCAGCATTTATTAATTAAGGTGATGATGGTAAAAGAAAGAAAAGAGAGGCCGACCTGGTCTCCTAAAAAGTTCATCCAGACAGCAACCTTAGCAGGAATGACCACTTCTCCCGTGCGTACCTCGTGACCGTGTATCCCAACGAACACAGCTGTGTAGATCATCACCACTAATACTATGGTGAACACGTAACTGCCACAATTTCACCACCATATAACATTAGATTCACTTACAGTATCTTTCACATAAAACCGACCGTTTTATACAGTTACTATCGTTTTCTTTTTGGTTTAAATGAGCGTATTATGTCGGAAGTGAAAATCGAACTCCTAACATCATGATTGGCCAGTTGGGTAAAAGAGCTCTTAGCACTTAAACTAACTCTTGTTCTCAAAATCGTTAATCGACTCGATTATTCCTAAGAAATTGTTTCTGGCGATATTTAGAAGTATTGTCATCGACGGTCGATCCATTAATTTATGATTTACGCGTAAAACCGTTGTGGACTCACGGTAAAAAAAAATGTAATAACCATTTCACCACCATACAACATTAGATTCTCTTACAATATATCTCAAATAAAACCGACCGATTTATACAGTTATTATCGTATTACTGTATAAGTTAATCACTCGATTACTCCTAAGAAATTGTTTCTAGCCACATTTACAGTATTGTCATTGACCCTTTGATTTATGATTTATGCGTAAAACGTTGTAGAGTCAGTTAAAAAATGTCATAATCATTTTTTATGACCGAATCCTAAATATATTGCCTAATATGGCTTTTATATCGTGTGGGAAAATACTTGTGTCCTCTCGGAGGACGTCCTCCCTACACACAAAGGAGGGGGACCAAAATAGGAATTAAATATTGTAAAATTCTTTTTTGGGTGTAAGGAGGACATCCTCCCGGATGACGCAAGTATTTCTCATATCGTGTATCCTTAAGATACATGTTAGAAAAACCGTGTTATGTTAAATCACATGCTAATAAGTGACTTAAATACCGTTATATATAAAACCAAATCTATACGGATTATAATATAAATGCAAACCATGGTTTACAATGGCCTTATGACTCTCAATAATTCTTGTATAAACTCCCGGCCCGTAGTTAAGAGAGATTTTCCGGAAGGTAGTTTCGAACAGAACTCTCACTTTACTTGATACTCCGTAAATTATTTATTATAGTTAAAAACGTAATCAAATAATAACAAAAGAAAAGGCTTATATATATATATAGATAGAAGGTGATTTACCATAAAGCAGAGTAATCAGTGAAGTCCGTGACCGTAACCGTGAGCATGAAAGAGATGACAGAAAATAGTAAGGCTGACGCCCTCAAAATCAATGTCACTGCCTTTTTCTTCACCCAACACTCCTTTGCGGCTACCCCTGCCTCAACATCCACCGCGGGAGATGGTTGTATTACTCCAACAAAGTGTTTTTCTGGAGTCGAAACTGCGGCGGGATGTGACATTTTGGTTTTATTGGCTGGATATTAATTAAGGGGCAAAGATGAGAAATTGTATGCTCTTGTTGTTCGTTTGTACTAGTATCGCTTTTGTATGAGTGTTATATATACAAGGTATGGAAATAGGAGTTTACTACCATGATGGAACAATTCGTTGACTTTAATCAAGTCTTCCCCTAGTGGATTTAAATTAGAATCGAAATTGGGTTAGTCGTCGGCCTTTTTTTTCTGAGGTCGTGGCACGTCGAGTCGTATCAAATCAAATTTGAGTATTGCCGGTCTCGAAATTATGTTCTTTTGTTAACTTATTATTTGTCTCATCAACATGGTATAAAATCGAAATTATTTTTATTCTTCTCATTTGCTCTTAAATTTAGAGTAAACAACTAGTTTTAAACCCGTGCAAAAAATGCACGGATCGTAATAATAAACGCTATTATTGCATATAGGAGCATATATAGAATCATATAAGTGAGCGTGATTAAAAATGTTCAATATTGTGACAAATATGATAGTTTATATACTAATAATTTAAAACATATATTTCAAAATATAATACACATTAAATTGTTTTGTCGTAATGTCATGAAATTTTAGTAGATTTATATATTAGACGAAATAATAAGCATATATGGATTAGATAAATCTCATAATATAAATTGGGATACATTATCAATTTTTCATGAACGGGCCGATCTGACATAGGTTTCATGATCCGAAAAAACAATGGAACACTCGCCCTGTAACATAATACAATTTAAAACCATACCCATTTTACCCCATATGAATTATCCCACAGGCCACAGCAAACTCTATCTCATCCCTCTCCATATTATTATTAGATGTACACTTACTCCTCTCGTAATTTATAAACGATTTTATCGTCATAATAAACGGTGTTTTATTTACAAAAATAAAAATAAAGAAATGACTAAAATAGGTAAAAATTGAATTTTTAGTTGTTGAAAATGAAAGTGTGTTAACGTAGACTTGACTTTTAAAGTCGCTAACTCGGTCAACGATTTATTAGATTTGAAAATCTTATTAATCCTTAACATATATTATGGGCCAAAAAACTTAAATAAAAATTGCAACCCAAGACAAAATTAAACAATACAATCTCATTATCTACTCCGTATTTCCCAGCCACCCCCAACCCCCAAAATAAATCCTAAGTTCATACGGAGTATTTACTAATGCATACCGTCTACTTGTCTGCATCCCACTCTCATTCATTCCCCTCTCTTAAAAAACTCCAAATTAAACGCATGTATTTAGTGCCACTCATACCCTCACTCATCTTCCTCAAATATGGGTTTTCATCATCTACCTTCATCCAATCGTCCTCCCATTTTTTTTATTAAACCCAATTTAATATATATTTAAGAGATTTCCGGTCAATATTGAAGATATTTGGGTTACATATGTAAAAAGATTCATGTAAGTAATAACTTTAAATGTTTTTAAAATCAATTTTCAAAGCAATCATTCATTTGCATGTCATTTAAAATTGTTAGATCTGCAGATAATTATGATCGTGATATTGTTATTTTCTTAAATAAATATACTATTTTATATAAAAAAAAAATTTACAAGACGACTTCATTCAATTTATATATGATTACTTTATTGATTTTACTGATATCGTATTTATTTGACTCCTTATATTATTTTTTCGATTGTTACACATTTATGATTAATTTCTTTTTGTCCAACTATTTGTTTCCATTTTTTTTATTATGTTCAAATCGTAATTAAAGCCCAAATTTTAATTTTTTTTTAATTTCTAGATTTGTAGTGAATTTCATAGATCTAAAACTCTTTTTATTTTTTTTTAACTATGTTCATATTGTAATTTAGCATTATTATTTTATATTTAATATTTATATAAAATGATACTTTCAAAATATTATATATAAATCCGAGAAATATTAAGTTTTAAGAGTTTAAATATATATGATTTCAATTTTTATGAAAGGTGTTTTTCTTAAGATTTTAAGCTAATTTTGTTATAGTTTATATTTTTTTTTTGTAATTTTTTTGGTTTGAGGTAATATATTTGTAGTATTTGATTTTTTTAAAATTTAATCTTGTATTAAAGAGCTCATAATTCAATTTTCATGGAAAGGTATTTTTGAGATTTTAATCTAATTTTGTTGGAGTTTAAAAGAGAGGAGGGAAATTGCTTATGAATAATTAGTGATAGAATATAAGAAGGTAGGAGAGAGGGTAATTAATTCACTCAATGATCATGGGGGACCCTACATCACCATAAAAAAAAATCTCAATCCCTTGTTTTCAGCAGCCAATCAAAAGTCAAGAAAAAACCTGGCTTTTATACTATGTAGATTGCATTTTCTGTATGTAGACCCTACTACAAACTTGCATTAGATTTATTTAATTTTCTCTTAATAGAATTTTCTCTTTGTTCACAGATTAAAGTATCTTTTAAGGGAAATAACGTAATGGAGGCTTAAAGATTATAAAAACGTAAATGAAAGTTAAGAAAAAAATATTGAAATGCTAATCTACCCTTCACTATAAAATATTTACATTTCAAATTTAAAATGTACGTGATGTGAAATGTAGCAGGTTTAGCATATGTACAATAACTTAATTATTATAAAATATTTATATTTAAAATTTAAAATGTACGTAATGTGAAATGTCGCGGATTGAGCATATCTAATGTACGTAATTTATATTTCAAATTTAAGATGTTATTTATATCTTGACCAAAAAAATAAAATTAAAATGTTATACTATATGACTTAATAGAAAATGTAATTATTTTTGTATACTTTTAGTTACAACTATTGTTTTAAACAACATACCGTGCAAATTTGCATGGGTTTAAATTATCATAATAACACAAAAATTAAACATTTATCATGTCATTAAAAATACAACTCTCGATTCAACTCTCTATAGTTATATCCGCACCCGTCTAAATTTTTTAAAATATAACCGTGCATTTTTTGCACGGGACTAAAACTAGTTTATAGGATCAGTAAACTTCAATTTACTTTGAGACTAGATCAAATCGAGTTATCATGGTGTATCACTGAATATAATATATCTTAATTTCACCAAACACAAACGATTCGTTTGAATTTGGAACTGAGTTTTTAAATATTAATTTAACATACCCCGAGTTAATTAGTTATTGTAACACCTCCAGACACCAAGGTACCTTACCAAGACCACCTAGCACATGAGAATGCTACCATCTCGGTTACCCGAGGCATAGTAATCAAAGTAGACCATCAAGAAACGTACTTTAAGTAATTTAAGTTAAATGTCCGTACATCAAAACCAACTGAAATGTAAAGTACAATGTCTCAAAACAAAAATCCAACTAAAGTAAAAAGTGTTATGACAAAACAGCGGAAGACTACGACTCTGACACGTGGTGACTCCATTCCCAGCTAGATCCCGCGCGTATCCAAGATATACCTGCTAGACAACTGATCACCATCCCCGAATGGATCACCACAGTTTTCAAACATTTAAACGGGGTTAGTTACTGCATAAACAAAATAAGCCAATACAACAGACAATTACACAATCACAATCCTCCAACTCCGTCACATCACCAAACATCCGACTACACACTAAGTGTGTAGCCCTGCCAGAATATCCATCGCAACGGATATTCCACACCGCCAGTGGGGGACCGCAGCCTTTCCCGCCTAAGCCCCGCTCATCTCCATCGAGCAAATAACCCATGTTCATTAATGTGCACATCCCCCTTGTGACGGGAACCATAAGGGGCGAATCAAGGGCGTGAAGCCCCTCCTACAAGTGACTCTACTCAACCGAGGGCACACCTCGCGAACCACAGACTAATAACAACAACCATAATACCAATGTAAACAATGCCAATACCAATCAATGATACAACCAACATGCCAATCAATCAAACAAACCATGTTATAATATTTACACAGTCAACTGAGTAGGGAAACCCTACCTCAAGCGAAATCACCAATAATCAACCAAATGCAGCGGATCAAAAACCTTCCTCTACGAAATCACCTCCTTTAATCAATTAATCACATAATTAAAATCTATCACATAATCAAACCCAACAACCCCCAAATCACCCAATTAGGGTTTTAAACAATATTAACTATTTGACAATAAAACAGTACAAAGATCTTACCCACAATACGACGATCACAAAGATATGATGAACTCCGAAATCTGACAACCCTAACCCTTGATTTGATAGCAATGAGTGAAGAGAAGAACTTCGTTGTTTATCTTTTTGTAAAAGTTTAGAGAAATAAAGGTAAAAGTAAAAAGGAACTGACGAAATCACTTTATATAACTCTTCACGCGTCACTATCAAACCCGGTCGAAAAACCATAAAACCTGACATACTCGATCGAGTAACTAACGTACTCGATCGAGTACCCGCTAGTCGATCGAGTTGCCCTTATTCTATCGAGTAACTAACGTACTCGATCGAGTACCCGCTATTCGATCGATTTGCCCTTAATCGATCGAGTATCCATTAGACATAACGTACTCCAAAATGCAAAACTAACTTACTCGATAGAGTAAGTCCTACTCGATGAAGTACCCAACAGCTCATAAATCTGAGGTATTACAATCTTTCCTCCTTAAAAATGAACTTCGTCCCCGAAGTTCAAACCCATACTGAAAAAAAACAAACTTACTAACTCAACTATAACGCAAAGACACAAATAATACTCAAAAACAAAACTTAAACACAACTCATTATGACTCAAAACAAACACTAACTTTATAAAAACTGACTAAAAACCTTACCAAAACCTTATGCGATTATCTCCTACCCCTCTTAAAGAAACATGGTTATGTCCCCGTAACCACGCATACCTGATTAAAAAGAGACGGATAGTGTTCCTTCATAGCTTCCTCCGCCTCCCAAGTTGCTTCCTCAACGTTGTGATTCGACCACAAAACCTTTAGCAACACTGTCTCCCCAGTTCTAGTCTTGCGAACCTAGCGATCTAGGATCTCTTTTGGCACTTCAAGGTAAGACAAAGATTCATCCAACTTAATGTGATCAACCTCTAGCACATGAGAAGGATCACTCACATACTTCTGTAGTTGAGACACATGAAACACATTGTGTACAAGATCCAAAGCTGGTGGCAAAGCTAACCGGTAAGCAACCTCTCCCACACGATCCAAAATGTCATAAGGGCCAAAAAACTTTTGGTCGAACTTCCCTTTCTTACCAAATCGCATCACCCAACGCATAGGTGACACTTTCAAAAGAACCTTGTCCCCAACTTGGAACTCGATGTCTCGACGATGTATCCGCATAACTCTTTTGTCGATCCTGTGCCGCTTTCATCTTTTGCCGAATCAACTTCACATGTTCAACCATATCTTGTACCATATATGGACTTAAAACCACTGCCTCTGCGCTATCATCCTAGAAAATTTGACTCCTACATCTCCTCTCATACAAATCCTCAAACAGAGCCATCCCAATACTCGTATGATAGTTGTTGTTGTAAGAAAACTCAATCAAATCCATCCTATCTTTCCAACTACCACCAAACTCTATCACACAAGCCCTTAACATATCTTCTAAGGTCTTGATAGTTCTCTCTGTCTGTCCATCTGTCGCGGGATGAAAAAACAGTACTCATCTTCAAGGTAGTCCCCATCAACTCCTGCAACTCTTGCCAAATCCGAGAAATGAACCTCGCATCTCGATCTGACACAATGTCCTTTGGAACTCCATGTAACCTCACTATATTCTTCTTGTAGCCATTTGCCAACTCCACCTTACTCCATGTATCTTTCATGGGAAAAAAATGAGTTGACTTGCTTAAACGATCAACGATCACCCAAATCATGTTATTACCTTGCTGACTCCTCAGTAATCCCACAATGAAATCCATGGAGATAGATTCCCATTTCCACTCAGGTACCTCAAGATACTGAATCTTACCTTGCGGTCTTCGATGTTCCCCTTTGACTCTCTGGCAAGTCAAACATCGAGCCACAAACTCAGCTGTTTCCCTCTTCATCCCAGGCCACCAAAACGTGTTCTAAAGATCCCTATAAAGCTTGTCACCACCTGGATGCACTGAATACGGTGTGAAATGAGCCTCTGTCATGATTATTTTTTTCAACTCCTCATCCTTAGGTACACACCATCTCCCATCAAACCGAACACTCCCATCATAATGAATAGAGAATCGAGACACTGTCCCCTTCTCTACTCCACCTCTCCACTCCTGAATCTTGGGATCAAGAGCCTGTTTTCTAGGAATATCATCATAAAGATCCGGTTGAACTGTCAAATATTCCCTAGCATCCCTCTTCTAGATCACATTGTAGTTGCTTTAGCAAATGGTCAGTAGAGGTATCTTCGTTATCATTTGATGTGACAACGTTGGTTGGACCATTCGCTATGGGACCATTTTGAGAAGTGTTTTTGGTATGGATGTCCCGAACGAGTAAGGTGGTCTACATCTTGATACTCACTATTTTGGACTATTTCCTCACTGACTTTGACTAGGTAGTGTTCAGTGAGATACTCATCTTCATCATCGTCGGCCCACACTCCATTGATAGTAGCAAGTTCTCTCATCCTCATGATCTCGGCCTCCAATTGGATAATTTGGTTGATTAGTTCGTCAACCACGGCTACTACTTCTTGCATTGTAGCATTTTGAGGGAAAATTAGTGGCACACGTTCTTTGGATGTTGCATTGGGATTACGTAGGGTTGCCACTACACTCTCTAATTCCGAGACTTGCCTATTCACACTCTTTGCCCATGCGATGAAATCGGTGATGGTAGGGGAAATGGTAGAGTAGTTTCCTTCTTCTTCTATTGCATAGATCTCATCTTCGACTGGAGAAATGAGGTGTGAACAATCTAAGGTAGATTCTTCACTTGTAATCATCACAATTCCAAGAGGATTCTGAGTGTTGTTGGGCTTGCCTCCAGGCGGTATGGGTAGGCGACCGTCTTCAATCATGTCTTGAAGCACATTGTTTAGCTTGTAACATTTTTCTGTATCATGTCCCTTGCCTCTATGATATTCGCAATACGAATTCTCATCCCAGAACTTGGATTTCTTTTCTGGTTCAAGCGTAGGGCCTATGGGTTGAAGCTTACCCTGTTTCATCAGTCTCTTTAGAGCATTAGAGTATGTGTCCCCAATATTAGTGAATTTTCTTGGTGGGGTACTCTTCTTAGATGGATCGAGAAGGTTAAATTCATCAGTCTTGCTAGTAGACCTGTAAGAACGACTTGTTGAGCCTTGATATCCACGACCTACCGTTTTGGACAAGAGCCCTTTACGGATGTCATCCTCGATCCTTGTTCCTAGTACAGTTAAGTCTTTGAAGGTCTTAATGTTTTGGTACCTCAAATGACTCGCATAGATGGGCTTTAAATTGTCCACGAATTTCTCCACGAGGGTAGCTTCATCTGGACGTTCAACAAGTTGGGTACTAGTCTACCTCCACCTACTTAGGAAGTCAGTGAAACCTTCTTTGTCATTTTGGGTAAGAACCTCTAAAGTGCGCATGTTGACTTGGATTTCGGCATTATCCGCATATTGCTTAGCGAACTCAATTGTGGCGTCGTCCCAGGTAGCAATCTTCTTGTGCTCTAGAGAATAGAACCATTGTCTTGGGATAGTGTCAAGAGATGAAGGAAAGATCCTTATGAACATCTCGGGTTTAATGCCTTTGATAGACATGTAATCCTTGAAAGCACGGATATGGTTCAAAGGGTTTTCATGCCCCTTGAATTTAGGGATATCCGTCATGTTGAAGTTGGTTGGCAATTTGGAGCTCACGGCCTCATATTTGCGATTATTTTCCCTATAGATATCATCCCCTTTGAGATACATCAATTGTTCCTCCAAGTATTGGAGTCGTTTCTCAGCTGCAGTCATACCTACGGGAGGGTTAACCTCATGTGCTCCCATAGGAGGATTTTCATTCCCGAAGTTATTCACAAATTCATCAGACACTTCACTTTCTCGAGGAGGCAACCTTGTTTCCACAGTATATATTCGGCCCTCGATTGTGTCGAGGCGATCATACACTTGATCTTGAGTGACTTGGAGACGAGCTAGAGCGGCTAGGATTGGATCATTACCATTCAGGGGTTGGTTGTTGCTCACGTCGCTTGTGTCAGGCATCTTGGAAACTGAACAATAGATCGACGACGAATCAAAACACGATCGCCATTCTAGCACACTTACTTGGAAAAAATATTTTGACTTGTAGAGTGGGAGTGTGCCACTCGTGTTAAGTGAGTTCTTGAAGAAATGACAAAGTTTGAAAATGTTGGTCCTAGTCAACTGTAGTGTAGTTGTAGGAGTGGACTCGAAGTGAGGTTTTGAAATGGGCTTTGAGGCCCGAATTTTGACTCGACAATTGGACAGAGTTTTGACTAGTTTTGCGCTAATATTGGGCTTATGTTCGAAATTTTTCCATTTTGAAAGAAATTTTGACTTTTACAAAAATCGTCATGGTTTTGTTTATAAATGGTGATCACATATGGTACAAGCATGTATACAGGCATTATAACGGGATACTGAGTGCATTTAAAAGGGTTTTGGCTTAAAGGGTGAGTTGCCATACCGAACAATCAAACCCGGGGTCTGTGGAGAGGCTCGTACCAAACAAGAGTAAGGCCGATTCCTAGTCCATTTCCTTGAGTAGTGAAAGTCCTTGATACAAACAAGAGAAAGTACCATGGTATGGATGACGTCAATCGCTATCCATCCTTAGGCCCAAATAAGAATTTGGACCGTCTAGACGGGACGATTGTTCGAATGGGTTGGGTTGGGCCTAGGAAGGCCGAATAAAATGGTCTAGGAAGACCGAGTTATGCAAATCGACAACTGTCTCGTATAAACTATCCCCTACCCTTGTTCAAGTTTCACCCTTGGCAACACGTAGGTGTATGATCCCTAGCGGAGTCGCCAAACTGTGGACGCGGGCCCACAGGGGCGAAAAGCGAGCAAGCTTTTCTTGTGCATTTGTGGAGTCGCCACCAATTTATTGTGGAAAATTGGAAACCGTTCGAATACCTCGTGCCATGTCAAGACACAAAGTAGTGACATGAACACCAAGAACTCGTCACCCTTAGCATTCTATGTCTAGAATGACTCTCGTGGATGCCAATGAACACGGATGTTCACAGAGATCTGGAGTAAGGGGTGAGGGTACATATTAGGAAGCTCTTTTGATCGAACACCTAATCCCGCCCGCCTCGATAGCGGCCTCTACTAATGATTAGGGAAATTGTCTATACTCGATATGTTGTCGATTTATATGCATGCAATGCAATATTCATTAGATTAATCCTAGCATGTGAGAATTAATACTAAGTCGGTAGACACGTAATTTAACATGCAATTGAGTCGAAGTAGGAATTTAAGATCGATTACATGTGAGAGCATACAAGCAATACGATAAAAGAAATACAATAAAAATACAATAAAGAAAATTACAATAATTACATTGGGTTAATTGATTTATGTCGAAAATACATTTAAAACGGATGATTTTAGAAAAGAAAGAATAAATAAATAAACAAACAGATTATTAGGTGATAATACGATTAATAATAAATTAAATAAGTAAACTAATAAACTAGGTTAAGGCAAAGGCGGGAGTTCAGAGACAGAACTCAACGCGGAACAGGCGCAGCAGAGCTGCGTCCTTTGGAAGAGGCGCAGCAGACGCTGTGTCTGTTCCTGAGCTCAGTTCTGGCTGTGAAGCCGGAATTGCAAATCGTTAATATTCATTGGTGATTTTAATGCTTGATTATATTAATTGACTCGGATAGAAGTGATTTAACAGATTATTTACATGTGATTGAGGTCATAAAAACGATTAAACATGGATAAAAACTAATTAGGATGAATTATTTACAAGATTAAAAGATTAATTACAAATACAAATTAAACAAACTAAACAAATTAATTAGGTTAAAGACGAATTAATGATGGTGACGATAATTAACGAATGAAAATATATCAAAGATGAATTCCAGAGACTCAATATGGATGAATCAAACCTCTAAAAACCCGAATTGATTTAAATGACGAAAACCCGCAAATATGGATTATAAGGGATTTAAGTCGGGATGTTAATGATGATAAGTATTGATGAATTATAGGTTAAAATTATCATATTAGAATTATTGTGTTGAAAGAAGCATGAACAATTGAAAGTAAAATAAAACATACAGACGAACAAAAGACGAAGGAAGAAGAAAGGAAGCGAGAAGCTGCGACATGACCTCGAGAAGAGGCGCAACACAGTCTTTGCGTCCCTTCGAAGAGGCGCAGCAGTTGCTGCGTCCTTTCTCGACGTTTGTCTCCTGATAATCCGTAAAAAGGGTTTGAAATAAGGTTTTATAAATCGGTTTTAAGCGTATTTTCGACATAAATCTTACAATAATGATTACAAAAATAAAGAACAATAATTAAAAGAGAAGGATTTACACCCTCAGACTTACATGTTTGATGAAACGAGATTGACTAAGTTAACGTTTAGTGATGCTCGACTCGAATGTACGACGAAAGTGCCCTCTTAGAGGAATTAAACAGATTGATTAAGTTGATTGATTGTGGAGTTGGTCAAATTGGTCGGTCATGCAAAACGAGGCTGGTACTCAGAAGGATCCGAGCTTACGTGGTCGAAAGTTCAAGCACGTAGACGCCAAAAAGTAAGAACGTGGTCTAGAAAGTAAAGGGAGAAGAGAAGGGCGGACACTCGCGTGAGAAATATGTGCGACCGAAGGTCTCTATTTATACTAATCACACGACAGAAATTAGGGTTTTCGGAGAAACTTTGGAAGTGAATCTCGAAAAGATACGAAAAATACGCAGAAAAGGACTGAGGAAGAGGCGTAGCAAGCACTGCGTCTCTTGGAAGAGGCGCAGCACCTGCTGCGTCTTTTCCTCAGTGGTTTCCTCTTGCGGAAGAAAGATTTCCGTGTTTCTATTATGGAATAGCGGATTAATCTTATTTCCTTAATACTTTATATGATAATTTCGGGATATATTTTACCAAAGATTAAAAGATTGGAAAAATATGGAATAGAAACGTCCGGAACATTCCAGAACATTCTGACTCGGCATTTTAAACGGTTATTAGAAAATGAAGACGGTTTTTGATCCGGACTCCAAATGTACTCTAATTACTGTCAAAGCGACCGTATCGCCGCGTAGATGACGACTATGAGGTAGACACAAGTGTTTGAGTGATCACTTGATGATAAACTTACGAACTGTCACAAATCGTTCCGTGTACCAAACATGCGGCCCAATCATCACCGGGTGGTTTGCGGGAGGTGCAGAAATGAGGTATCTACACACATGTATCCCCATCTTGGTCAATTTATCTTTTAACCTCATCAGTGACATAGCTGTGTATAGAGAATGCACACTCTTCCTGCTCAACGCGTCGGCCACCACATTAACTTTCCCTTCATGGTATATAATATCCATGTCATAGTCTCCTATGAGCTCCATCCACCTCCCCTGCCTCATGTTCAACTCCTTCTGAGTAAAGATATACTTTAAACTCTTGTGATCAGAAAACACCTTACAGGTCGCCCTATATAGATAGTGTCTCCAAATCATGAGAGCAAACACAACTGCACCCAACTCTAGATCATGCGTCGGATAGTTCCCCTCATAAGACTTCAATTGCCTAGAACCATAGGCAATGACTTTCGCGTTCTGCATCAACACACATCCCAACCCGTTCTTCGAAGCATCTGTATACACCTCGAAATTCTCACTCTCTTCGGTTAAGGCTAAGACTGGAGCTTTGGTAAATCGCTCCTTTAATGTTTGGAACGCCGTCTCACAACTTTCATCCCTACGAAACCGGTTCTTTTTCCTCATAAAAGCTGTCATAGGTCTGGCAATCTTTGAAAAGTCTTTCACGAACCGTCAATAGTACCCTGCAAAACCCAATAAACTCCTGATCTCGGCCACATTCTTTGGTGCCTCCCAGTTAGACACCGCTTCAATCTTGCAAGGATCCATAGCTACACCCTCTTTAGAGATCACATGGCCCATAAAGGCCACTTTCTCTAACCAAAACTCATACTTAGACAACTTAGCATATAATTGGTTGTCACGTAGAGTTTGAAACACCAATCGTAAGTGCTCCTCATACTCCTCCTTAGTCTTGGAATAGACTAAGATGTCATCTATAAACACCACCATAAATTGATCCAAGTCCTGGCTTAAAATCCGGTTCATCAGATCCATAAACACTGTTGGCGCATTAGTCAACCTAAACGGCATCAACACGTACTCATTGTGACCATACCTCGATCGAAAAGCTGTCTTTGGTATGTCTTCGTCCAGAATCCTCACCTGATAGTACCCCGACCTTAGATCAATCTTCGAAAAGACACCTGCTTCACTCAACTTGTCAAAAAGATCATATATCCTTGGTAAAGGATACTTGTTCTTTACTATAACATGGTTCAGCTCTCTGTAGTCGATACATAGCCTCAAACTCCCATCTTTTTTCTTCACAAACAAGACTGGTGCACCCCATGGTGATACACTAGGTCTAATGTACCTCTTCTCCACCAACTCATTCAACTGTTTCTTTAGCTCCTCTAACTCCTTAGGAGTACCCATACGGTACGGGGCCTTAGAGATCGGTCCCGTCCCTTGTTTCAACTCCACACTGAATTCTCTATCTCTCTCTTTCTCTCTCTCTCTCTCTCTCTATCTCTCTCTCTCTCTCTCTCTCTCTCTCAATCTCTCTCTCTCTCTCTCTCTCCCCCTCTCTCTCTCTCTTCGGTGGTAAACCCGGTATCTCATCTGGAAAAACATCTGAAAACTCCCCCACCACTGGTATCTCAGCTATTGTCGATTCTCCCATACTAGTATCTTTCACATGGCATAGGATCAAAGGACACCCCTTCCTCAAGTAAGATTTCAATGTCATTGCTGAAATCATTTGACTTTGGGTTTGATAACAAACCCACGATAAGACACACTAGCCCCTTAGGACCTCTCAAAGAAACTTTCTTTTGGTGACAGTCTATTCTAGCCTTATACTTACCCAACCAGTCCATCCCGACTATCATCTCAAAACCATCCATAGAAAACTCTAACAAATCAACTGGAAGATGAACTTGCCCAATAACCCTGGACACCCCTCTATACATTTTCCCACAAGATACTGACTTCCCAGACGGTATAAAAACTTCATCTTTTACAGACTCAAACTCTTTGAAACCAATACACTTAGCATGACTTGACGATACAAACGAGTGCGATGCCCCCGAATAAAAAAAACAAAGGTAGAAATGTTGTTAACAAGAAAAGTATCGGTGATCACATGAGCATCATCCTCAGCAGCTTGCTTATCCATCATGAAAAGCTTGCCACTGCTCTTTTGACCCCCTAGACCCCCCCCCCCCCTTGCACTGTACTAGCTGATGTAGAAGGCTTGGCAGCTGACACCTGATTAGTATTAGCTGCCGGTTTCTGATAAGAATTACCGCCATTGCGGTTGAACCCACCAATGTTGTTACTCTGTCCTCCTTGGGTGTTCCACGACCCATCTGGCCGGTTGGTAGCATAGCTCTTCATCGTTCCCTGAGAAAAGCTCCCCTGAGACTGTCTCTGAATGCTCCTCCCCACTGCACTAGTACACTCATGCCTCTTGTGACCAACACCGCCACGGTTGAAACACGCGATACCCCATCTCCTGCTACCACGACCACGCCCATATGAAGATCCTCCACTAAAACCCGATCTAGAAGAACAAGCCCTTGCCTAATTGTGGTTACCCCGCTTGTAACCAGATTCAACACCGCCATCACTCTCAGCCTTCCTCTTTTCCGAGCCGTTCTCCTTATTTTCCTTGGCCATTTCGACCAAACTCTCTGCCCGTCCAGCCCTCTCATAAGCCTCCTTCACATCGATAAGAGTCCCCGCCGGTAGCTTCTCCATAATCTGATAAGTCAACCCTTTCTCAAAGCGCAGTGCTAAGTTCTCCTGACTTAGCCCCATATCCTCATCTTGGCAAAGTCTACCCCGACCTCCTTATCTTTCCCCATCTTCTTGAGGGTCTCAGTAAGCGCGTCTTGATGCTCAAGCATCTTGACCATATCCTCAATGCTCATCTCTTAAGCCTTAACATACAAAGCTGATCTAACCTACGGCTCAAAACAAATATAACCTGCACAAAACAAATATAACTTGCACAAAGACGAACTCGATTGAGTAACCACACATACTTGTTCGAGTAGAAGTCACTCGATTGAGTAAGCTACACACTCGATCTAGTACCCCAACTCCAGAAGCTGTCCAGAACTGACATAAAACACACTCGATCGAGTCACATACGTACTCGGTCGAGTACCAGACACTCGATCGAGTACACCCCTTACTCGATCAAGTAACACGACTCCAGTAGCTACTGTCCAGCTACGTACACATACCCACTCGATCGAGCCAAGCCTACTTGATAGAGTCCACCCTACTCGATCAAGTTACCCCCACTCGATCGAGTCATGCTCACGATACATACTACCCGCATGCTTTTATTATGTGTTACTTGCATAGCCACATTACAAATTCCACCTTTTATCACATAACATATTCTAAATCACGAAATTCATGCAATTACTTCCATCTTTTCCAACCAATTCATCCACTTTAACTACACACTTCATCCAACATATGCATATGAAAAAGAGTAAACAAGTAGAGATCCCATGACACCCCATAGTGACCGGTTCAAAGTTATAAGGGCAAGTTTCGCGACTTTAGAACGTCTCCCAAGCCTTTTCATTAACTCCTACCAACTCCTACCCGGGTTCATTTTAGTTTGACTCTCTACATTCATTGGGTTCATTACTTACAGGTTCTAAAATCGCCGCTCTGATACCACTTTGTAACACCCCCATACACCAAGGCGCCTTACCAAGACCACCTAGCACATGAGAATGCTACCATCTCGATTACCGAGACATAGTAATCAAAGTAGACCATCAAGAAACGTACTTTAAGTAATTTAACTTAAATGTCCGTACATCAAAACCAACTGAAATGTAAAGTACAATGTCTCAAAATCAACATCTAACTAAAGTAAAAAGTGTTATGACAAAACAACGGAAGACTACGACTCTGACACGTGGTGAATCCATCCCAAGCTAGACCCCGTACATATCCAAGATATATCTGCTAGACAACTGCTCACCATCCTCGAATGGATCACCACAGTTTTCAAACATTTAAACGGGGTTAATTACTGCATAAACAAAATAAGCCAATACAACAGACAATTACACAATCACAATCCTCCAACTCCGTCACATCACCAAACATCCGACTACACACTAAAGTGTCTAGCCCTGCCAGAATATCCATCGCAACAGATATTCCACACCGCTAGTGGGGGGACCGCAGCCTTTCCCACGTAAGCCTCGCTTATCTCCATCGAGCGAATAACCCATGTCCATTAATGTGCACATCCCCTTATGACGGGAACCACATGGGGCGAATCAAAGGCGTGAATCCACTCTCGCAAGTGACTCTACTCAGCTGAGGGCGCACCTCACGAACCACAGACAAACAACAACAACCACAATACCAATGTAAACAATGCCAATACCACTCAACGATACAACCAACATGCCAATCAATCAAACAAACCATCTTATAATATTTACACATTCAACTGAGTAGGAAAACCCTACCTGAAACGAAATCACCAACAATCAATCAAATGCACCGGATTAAAAACCTTCCTCTTTGAAATTACCTCCTATAATCAATTAATCACATAATTACAATCTATCACATAATCAAACCCAACAACCCCCATATCACCCAATTAGGGTTTCAAACAATATTAACTATTTGACATAAAAACAACACAAAGATCTTACCCACAATACCACGATCACAAAGGTATGATGAACTCTGAAATCCAATAACCCTAGCCCTTGAGTTGATAGCAATGAGTGAAGAGAAGAACGTCGTCGTTTTTCTTTTTGTAAAAGTTTAGAGAAATAAAGGTAAAAGTACCAAGGAACTGACGAAATCACTTTATATAACTCTTCACGCTTCACTTTCAAACCCGGCCGAAAAACCGTAAAACCCGACATACTCGATCGAGTAATTAACATACTCGATCGAGTACCCGCTACTCGATCGAGTACCCATCAGATAGAACGTACTCCAGAATGCAAAACTAACTTACTCGACATAGTAAGTCCTACTCGATAGAGTACCAACAGCTCATAATGTAACACCCCCATATTCAGAGGAGCCTTAACTAGGCCTTCCTTAGCATATAAGGGCGTTACCATCTCGGTTGCCCGAGGTAAGTAATCATCAAAAGTCGATAGAAGAACAATTATAGTTACTTTACAAGCGTTACAACCAACTTAACAGAATAAAGATACAACTCATTGGCTACACTCTACTACTATCAAATCTCGTGAAGACTCATCCCTGGCCGGACTTCCGCTATCAGCGACATCAACACCTGCTGAGACAGACTGCTCACCATAAGGGATCACGGCAGACACATAAACAAACAAGACAACCACACAAGGTCAGTACTGAGATAAGACATGACAAACAACCAACATCTATCGTCACGACACAACACAATCAGTCACACATACAAGCACACCCACTCCAATCAATCTCCATCACCGACTGTCCACTGGACCTGCCCTACCAGTGGGGGACCGCAGCCGTACCCACCAAATCCCCGCTCATCATACCGAGCGATAACCCTGTCCCATTAATGTGCACATCCCCTCCCGTGGCGGGTTCCACGGAGGGCGAAAACTAGGGCATGAAGCCACTCCCGCAATTGACCCCACTCAGCAGAGGACACGCCTCGCGAACCAGAGACAAACAACCACAGACAGCTGCAATACAACAACAACTCACAACCTGATCACTCCAACCGATTACCACATATACGCTGCCACACAACATAGCTATAACGCAACGACCATGACACAACAACCGACATGCTAGACCAACCACAGAAACTGAGTAGGCGAACCTACCTTTAAGAAACTGCAACCATTCTACGCTCATACATGCAAAGTCCAGCCATCAAGCAACACCTATACACATAATACCACCATCTATTACCACCAAGCAAACCCTAACTGAAAACATAAGGCACAGATGATGATAACGACATACCTACAAGAAGAAACCTGGCAAAAACCGCTACCCGATCCAAGCTATGCTCTCCTAAGGCACAAGAACCTTCAAAGGCTTCCATGGAGGTTATATGGTGAAGGGAAAGGAAGGAGGCGACCTAAGGGTTTGAAGAAATGAGGCGGAAGTGATTGCGGATATAACAAAACGCGATTATAAACCCTCGCTGAAAACACGGTACTCGATCGAGTGGCCCACCTACTCGATCGAGTGTCCCCTACTCGATCGAGTATCACAGCTACTCGATCGAGTAGCCTCTACTCTATCGAGTACCACACCTAACTCACAACCTAAGATTACTATGGCACGTACTTCTAAGGACTATTACCGCTCCCAAGGTCAGTCAACGCTGGTCAAAGGGTCTCTAAAAGGGCGGGTATTACAGTCTTCCCCCCTTAAAAGAACTTCGTCCCCGAAGTTCAACTCACCAAACTCAAGGCACAAGACATGGGAACACAACGACATCACTACTCCTTCGACACCGGTCACTACTCCCCGGAAATACCATCCCCCATGTCATCATCATCAACTGTCTAACACTCTATATAGACCGACTCTTACAATTTACTACTTGGAATACCACCCTCACTACACAAACCGGCACAACTAACGATTACCCAACACACTACAAGGTTACACTTTCAGTAGCAACAACCAACCACGCGAAACATACTATCAACACACCGTATGATTATACCACCGTGTTACTCAACAACACGATTCCATTCCAACACATGACATTATAGCTATCCCTTTGTGACCGTCTTTTAGAACATACTATCAACTTTCACTTTGACATGCAAGTTACTTCCACTAACAAGTGCAAACAATTATACTTCCATACAAGAGATGTGACTAAAGTCGTAGAAAACGTTATAAACAAACAACAACATAATTTTAAAATCGACCTTTTTATTTTGCGACATTACTCTTCCCCTCTAAAAAGGAACTTCGTCCCCGAAGTTCACCACTAAATTACGACACTTATACTTACTACTTACATCTTGGCAAATATCCAACCATACTATTCGTTATTGACATTACTCATATTACTCGTACAACCAGTAAACCATAAAGATACATGCAACCATATTCGAATAACTAGCCACCGACAAGAAGGCATATGTATAACATTTGCATTTGTATATATGAAAGGACGCACTTCCGGTGAAATATAACTAGTAGACAATACGGATGTAAAATGAATGCAATAAAAACAATTGCAACTTCACGGTTCGTTACAAATACGCCTCTAAAATTAAGCACGACCTCCAAAATATGATATTAACGGTTCAAACATGCTACTAATCATCAATAACCATGTTAAACATCAAAACATGTAACTATATAATCATCAAACAATTTTAATTTTACGAAAGTTCCTGTAACAGTGCTACTCGATCGAGTATGTAGCGGTACTCGATCGAGTGTCTTGGCTACTCGATCGAGTAGCCCTGAGATCAGAATGCCTCATTTCTGTCACACCTTCAGCTACTCAACCGAGTATGGGGTACTCTGTCGAGTACCTACAGGTCAAAATCCTGAAAAACCTGTCATAACACCACATATATATATATATATATATATATATATATAAATGTCACATATCACGAGTCGAGATGACTTCCCGACCCCCAAAATCAATCCTGCAACAAGGCCAAACTAGCAAATCCGGCCTTATGGCCATCCATACAAACCAAAATAAAAGTACCAACTAAGAACGACCACCATATCCAACATCGTCAACTACAAACAAAGATAAGGAAAAGGAGTATCACTCCTGCTGCTGCTGCTGCTGCTCAACCATCAACTCATCTCCACCACCATCTCCCCCCGAGGTGCCCGCTCCCGATGACCCAATACCCGTATCAACCCCCGCTCCAGCTCCAGGACTCACATACCATGGGGTCAAGCCGCCAAAGGCAAAGGACTGCGATGTCCCCCAAGCTGACTGATCCACCCTGTAAGAGTGGAAAACCCCACTATAGTCCCCAACTCCGCTCCACCACACCGGGTGTGGTCCCTCGGTCCCTATCCCCTGAGTGTACGCCATCTCATGCATGTTCCTGAGTGTCAAAGTAGATGACACTCTCTCTGCCAAATAGCTCGATCGCGTCTCCGAGGTGTCGAGGTAGGGGTAACAAGGAAAAGGGTGCTGCTGCGGTGGTGCTGCCGGCCGTGGTCTAGTCTCAGCTATTCTCTCCCTCACTCTACGAGGTCCTCTCCCCAACCTGGGTCTCTCCTCCACCACTGCCACATTCTCCCCCTTCTTCGGCTCGGGCATCACCTGAAGGATCGTGTCATCAATGAGGTAGGTCTGCAACTGCCGGGGCACATCATCATCCTCCTCCTCCTCCTCATCGAAGTCAATAGCTACCACTAGCGGCTCTAACGGCTCTGTCGGTGGAAGGTGCTCAGGCGTCGGGATCCCCATCCAACTCATACCCCACACTCTCCAGGCTAGGCTACCATCAGCTAAAGTTCTCAACCATTTCGGGTCGAGATAGTAGTCCCGGTCCATCGTAGGCACCAGTGTAGCCAGAGGAATATACTCCGAAGGAGCCTCAAAGGAGGCTAGCTTTTCAGCTAGCCGAGTGGCGATAGTGTAATACTCCATATTTATGAGTCTCTGGGTACTCTATCGAGTAGGCCTTACTCTGTCGAGTAAGGGTGAGTTGCGTTTTAAAATAGTTTCTGACCTGTTGGGTACTCGATCGAGTAACTAGGATACTCGATCGAGTAAGGGGGACTCGATCGAGTACCTTAGTTACTCGATCGAGTAGCCGGTTTACGGGGAGTTGTTTCTCGGGTTTTGTTAATTATGCGATTAAGGTATATAATCTTTTCCGTCATAGTTCTAAACACTTTTCAAAACCTAAATTACTGTCAAGAGAGAAAGCAAAGTACGTTCTTCACTTTAATCGCATTGTTAGCAAATCCCGGAGTTTGGAAGGTCAGATTTCATCGTTCGTTATACCGTTGAGATCCTTGCGTCGAGGGTAAGACCTATGTACCGTTTTTATGGTATTTCCTTTAAGTTGTTTAAACCCTAATATGGGGATTTGGGGGTTTTTGTGTAGATTGTGATTTGGTAGTGTTTATGTGTTTGTATGATAGGAGGAGGTTTTGTAGAAGAGGCTTTTTGATAATTTGTTGAGAGACCGTCGATAGTTGTGCTTTCGGTAGGATTTCTACTCGTATTAGTCCCATAATGTGATGTTGATGTGTTGTGGTTGATTGAATAATATAGTAATTGTATTGTGACGGTTATGATTGTGATTGTTTGTCTCTGGTTCTCGAGACGCGTTCTCGGCTGAGTGGAGTCACTTGCGGGAGTGGCTTCACGCCCTAGTTTCGCACTTCGTGGAACCCGCAACGGAAGGGGATGTGCACATTAATGGACAGGTTTATCGCTCATTATGAGGAGCGGGGATTTGGTGGGTACGGCTGCGGTCCCCCATGGCGTGGTGGTCCGGTGGACGGTCGGTGATTGAGATTGATGGGGACCGATGTGATTGTGTGTGTGACGGTGTGAGATATCCATTTATCGTATTATTGATATATATATAGATTGTGTGATTAAATGCGACCCGTGTTGTTGTTTGTAAAACCTGCGGTGATCCATTCGGGGATGGTGAGCAGTAATTGAGCAGGTTTGAGTTGAGTCACATGGGATTGCTGGGATGTGCCACTGTCAGAAGATAGAAGTCTTCCGCTGTAGCTTAGTAGTTTAATAAACTTTACATTTAGTTGATTAGACAGTTGGTTTGAGAACTTGTACCCGTATTTTGGGATTTGGCTTGATTTGTACTTTTCACTAAAGTTATACTATTAAATGTTGTTTCGTTATTGTCTTATTATTATCATGCCTCGGGTAACCGAGATGGTAGTATCCTTATACCTGAGTGGTCCTGGTAAAGCACTTGGAGTATGGGGGTGTTACAAATGGTATCAGAGCGACGATCCTGAAACCTGTAACCAATAAATCTAATGAATATAGGGAGTCAATTAAAATGAACCCGGGGTAAAGGTTGTAGGAGCTAATGCAAAGGCTTGGGAGACGTCCTAAAGTCGCGAACTTTCCCTACAATTTTGAACCGGTCACATGGGGGGTGTATGTCGAGGTCGTATGCGTTGTTTGTTAGCTTGTGTGTGAATGTGATGAAGTATGTGTAATTGTTGGATATTTGGAGTATAAAGTTGAGAATGTGAAAGAAAGATTGATGAGATATATAGAACTGTTGTTGGAATGAGAAGCATGATGGATGGTTACTATGTGGCGTTTAATAACATGATAGAGTTATTTCGTTGATCGTATGAAGAGTTGTGTAGCATTATATGCTTAGTTATGATATAATGTTGGGATTTATAAGTTGTTTATAATGTTGGGATATGATATAATATGCGGGTAGCGTTTTTGAGCTAGCATGACTCGATCGAGTGGGACTGACTTGATCGGGTGGGTATTTGACGATTTTGAATCCAGAATCGTGTTTTTGGGCACTCGATCGAGTATCTCGGGCACTCGATCGAGTAGGGGGTCACTCGATCGAGTATCCGGGCTACTCGGTCGAGTATGTTAGAGGTCAGAAGGTCTGTTTTGGGTCTGGAGTCGGGGCACTCGATCGAGTATGTTGGGCACTCGATCGAGTAGGTTAGGGAACTCGATCGAGTATGTCCTGGGCAGCTTGCTTTCGTGTTTTGAGGTTTTGGTACATATGTTTATATCCACCCCTTTTCTGATATAGTTTCAAGATGCCGCCCAAGAAGAATGCTTTGTATGCGAGAGCTGAGCTTATGAACATAGATGATATCGTTAAGATGTTGGAGCATGAGGATGCTCTTACGGAGGCTTTAAAGACTGTGGGAAAGGATAAGGATAAGGATAAGGAGAAGGAGGTTGATTACTCTAAAATTAGCCTCTATATAGCGAGGTTTAACCCGAAAGAGTACAAGGGGGTTGGGGAGCCTAACCTTCTTGATAACTGGCATAGAGAGATGGAGAACATACTAGACTTGGTTCACTGTCCTGATGAGATGAGAGTAGAACAAGCTGCGTTCTACCTGAGGGAAGCAACTGGCAAGTGGTGGGATACGGTGAAAGTGAGTGCTAAGGAGTTGTATGCGAACCAAGGTTTACCTGCTATACCTTGGGAAGAGTTTCGTAAGGCTATGAGAAAAGAGTTTGTACCGGAGCATGTGAGGAGTAAGTTGAGAGAGGAGTTTGATGGGTTTAAGATGACATCTGACATGTCTGTGGCCGAGTACTATAGTCAGTTTAATGAGAAGTCGAGGTATGCTGAGGATATGGGTTTGAGTGAGGAGAACCTGGTGCTGAGGTTTGAGAGGGGTTTGACCCCTAAGATCATGGATAAGTTACCCGTGGGAATCCTTACTGACGTTAAGGAAGCTTATGAGAGAGCTGGAAGAGCTGAGAGGTTGGTAGAGATGGCTCAGGAGAGAGTGGGTGTTGAGAAAAGAAAGTCTGAGAGTGAGGGTGGTGGCCTATCTAGTCACAAGAAAGGCAACCACAATCAAACTAGAGGGTTTTCTTCTGGGTCAGGGTTCAGTGCTGGGGCTTCCTTTGGGCGTGGCCGGGGAAGTGTTAGTGGTAGTTGGGGGATGACCTGCTATAGTTGTGGTGGTGTAGGCCACAAGAGACATGAGTGCACAAGTGCTGGAACTTTCCCGGAGACTGCGCGCAGAGCTATGCGAGCAATAGACCGACCGGATCATGGGCAAACCGGGAAGTCGAGCTATCGAGTGGAGGTAACCGCAACGGCGGTAATTCTTATCGAAACCACCGACGAACAACAACAACAATCAAGGGTCGGGTGCTAAGCCGACTACATCACCCAAGATCTTGTCCAGGAGGTGGACGGAAGACCGATGGAAAGTCTGTTCATGATGAAGAAGAAAGCGGTGAAGATGATGCACACGTTATCACTGGTACTTTTCTTGTTAACGGTATTCATACCTTTATTTTGTTTGATTCGGGGGCGTCTCAGTCGTTTGTATCTTCGAGTCATGTTAAACGGTTGGGTTTGAGGGTATATGAGTCTGTTAGTGAGGAAGTTTTTATACCTTCGGGTGAGTCTGTATCATGTGGGAGGTTATATAGGGATGTACCTATGATAGTTGGGCAAGTTGATCTACATGTAGACTTGCTAGAGTTTCCTTTTAGCGGTTTTGAGATGATAGTTGGGATGGATTGGTTGGGAAAGTATAAAGCTAAGATAGACTGTCATCAAAAGAAAGTGTCTTTAAGAGGTCCTAAGGGCGTTAGTGTGTCTTATCGTGGGTTTCTGGTCAAACCCAAAGTTAAGTTGATTGCAGCTGTTACCTTAAAGTCTTATCTGAGGAAGGGATGTCCTTTGATCTTATGCCATATGAGAGATGACCGGATAGAGAGTCCGACAGTTGATCAGATACCGGTGGTGGGAGAGTTTGAGGATGTGTTTCCGGAGGAGATTCCGGGGTTGCCACCGAAGAGAGAGATAGATTTCACAGTTGAGTTGAAACCGGGGACGGGGCCAATCTCTAAGGCACCATACCTGATGGGTCCTAAGGAGATGGAGGAGCTTAGGAAGCACTTAGATGATCTGATAGAGAAGGGATACATTAGACCAAGTGTATCGCCGTGGGGAGCACCAGTTCTTTTTGTGAAGAAGAAAGATGGGAGTTTGAGGTTGTGCATAGACTATAGAGAGCTGAACCGAGTGACAGTGAAGAACAAGTATCCTTTGCCAAGGATAGATGACTTGTTTGATCAGTTGAGTGATGCATCAGTCTTTTCCGAGATTGATTTGAGGTCGGGGTACCATCAGGTGAAGATTAGAGAGGTGGACATACCAAAGACAGCTTTCACGTCGAGGTATGGCCATTATGACTATGTGGTGTTGCCGTTTTGGTTATCTAATGCACCGGCAGTGTTTATGGATTTGATGAATAGGATCTTCAGACAGTTTTTGGATAAGTTTGTGGTGGTGTTTATCGATGACATCTTAGTCTACTCCAAGACTAAGGAGGAGCATGAGGAGCATCTGAGGATTGTGTTGCAGACTTTGAGGGAACATGAGTTATATGCTAAGTTGTCCAAGTGTGAGTTCTGGTTAGAGAAAGTTGCTTTTCTGGGGCATGTGATCTCTAAGGAGGGAGTAGCTGTGGATCCGGCCAAGATTGAGGCAGTGACAAAGTGGGAGGCACCAAAAAATGTTGCTGAGATCAGGAGTTTTCTGGGTTTAGCTGGGTATTACAGACGGTTTGTGAAAGATTTCTCCAAGATAGCTAGACCTATGACAGCGTTGATGAGAAAAGAGAACAGGTTTCGTTGGGATGAGAGTTGTGAGACGGCGTTCCAAACATTAAAGGAGCGTTTGACCACAACTCCTATCTTAGCATTCCCTGAAGGGATCGAGAACTTTGAGGTTTATACAGATGCCTCAAAGAATGGGTTGGGATGTGTGTTGATGTAGAACGGTAAGGTGATTGCCTATGCTTCTAGGCAATTCAAGCCTTATGAGGAGAACTACCCTACTCATGATCTGGAGTTGGGTGCAGTGGTGTTTGCTCTCAAGATATGGAGACATTACCTTTATGGAGCAATCTTTAAGGTATTTTCTGATCACAAGAGTCTCAAGTACATTTTCACTCAAAAGGAGTTGAACATGAGACAGAGGAGGTGGATGGAGCTGATTGGCGATTATGACATGGAAATTATCTAGCATGAAGGGAAGGCCAATGTCGTTGCAGATGCTTTGAGTAGGAAGAGTGTACATTCTTTGTGTACAGCTCTATCTTTGATGAGGTTGAGAGATGAGGTAGCGAGGTTTGGGATACATATGATGCAGAAAGGAGATGCCATGGGTGATCTAACAGTGCAGCTTGATCTTTATGATGATATTCGAGGTAAACAGGCGTTGGATCCTAAGATGGTTGAGTGGAGAGCTGAAGTAGAGAAGGGGACAGTGTCTCGATTCTCTATTCATATAGATGGTAGTTTGAGGTTCGATGGTAGGTGGTGTGTCCCTAATCATGAGGAACTGAAAAAGACAATCATGACAGAGGCACATTGTACACCATATTCAGTACATCCAGGTAGTGACAAGCTATACAAGGATTTGAAGAACACGTTTTGGTGGCCTGGGATGAAGAAAGAGACAGCTGAGTTTGTGGCCCGTTGTTTGACATGCCAGAGAGTTAAAGGGGAACAGCGACGACCACAATGTAAGATTCAGTCTTTAACGGTACCTGAGTGGAAGTGGGAGTCCATTTCTATGGATTTTATCGTGGGTTTGCCAAAGAGTCAACAGGGTAACAACATGATTTGGGTAATAGTGGATCGACTGACAAAGTCAGCTCACTTTGTTCCAATGAAAGATACATGGACTAAAGCACAATTGGCTATGGCCTATCGAAAGAACGTGCTTAAGTTACATGGAGTCCCTAAGGACATAGTGTCTGACAGAGATGCGAGATTTATATCAAGGTTTTGGAAAGAGTTGCAGGAATCGTTGGGAACAACCTTGAAGATGAGTACAGCATTTCATCCTGCGACAGATGGACAGACAGAGAGAACGATCAAAACCCTTGAGGATATGTTACGAGCTTGTGTGATGGACTTTGGTGGTAGCTGGGAACAGAGGTTGGATTTGATAGAGTTTTCTTACAACAACAGCTACCACACTAGTATTGGCATGACACCGTTTGAGGCTTTGTATGGGAGGAGATGTAGGAGTCCGATTTGTTGGGACGACAGTGCTGAGGCAGTGGTCTTAGGACCAGAGATGGTACATGAGATGGTTGAACAGATTAAGATGATCAGGGAACGGATGAGAGCAGCTCAGGATAGGCAAAAGAGTTATGCAGATCTACATCGTCGGGATATAGAGTTTCAGGTTGGGGACAAGGTTCTTCTGAAAGTGTCTCCTATGCGTGGGGTAATGAGATTTGGGAAGAAAGGCAAGCTGAGTCAGAAGTTTATCGGGCCTTATGAGATCTTAGAGCGAGTTGGGGAAGTTGCATATCGTCTGGCTTTACCAGCTGCGTTAGAGAGAGTGCATAATGTGTTTCATGTATCGCAGTTGCGGAAGTATGTGAGTGATCCGTCACATGTGATAGAGGCAGAGAGCTTAGAGCTAGATGAGTCCTAATCATATCTTGAGGTGCCTAAGCAGGTTCTTGACCGAAAGGTTAGGAAGACTAGGAGTGGTGAGACAGTTTTGCTTAAGATCCTTTGGTCTAACCACGAGACCGAGGAAGCTACATGGGAGCCAGAGGAGGCTATGAGGGAGCGTTACCCTTTCCTTTTTTATCAGGTATGTATGGTTACGGGGACGTAACCTTGTTTCTTTTAGGAGGGTAGGAGATGATCGCGAAGAGTTTTTAAGAGTTTTTGTACCCTTTTGTATGTTGTGTCGGTATGTTTGTCGGGATGAGTTCGGGTTAGTAACATGTTTTATGTCGAGTTTTGTTTTGGTTGTTGAGTCGGAAGTGTTGTAGGTGTACCTTTGTTTTGTGGTGGTTTAAACTTCGGGGACGAAGTTCTTTTTAAGGAGGGAAGACTGTAATACTCCGTATTTATGAGTCTCTGGGTACTCTATCGAGTAGGCCTTACTCTGTCGAGTAAGGGTGAGTTGCGTTTTAAAATAGTTTCTGACATGTTGGGTACTCGATCGAGTAACTAGGATACTCGATCGAGTACCTTAGTTACTCGATCGAGTAGCCGGTTTACGGGGAGTTGTTTCTCGGGTTTTGTTAATTATGCGATTAAGGTATATAATCTTTTCCGTCATAGTTCTAAACACTTTTCAAAACCTAAATTACTGTCAACAGAGAAAGCAAAGTACGTTCTTCACTTTAATCGCATTGTTAGCAAATCCCGGAGTTTGGAAGGTCAGATTTCATCGTTCGTTATACCGTTGAGATCCTTGCGTCGAGGGTAAGACCTATGTACCGTTTTTATGGTATTTCCTTTAAGTTGTTTAAACCCTAATATGGGGATTTGGGGGTTTTTGTGTAGATTGTGATTTGGTAGTGTTTATGTGTTTGTATGATAGGAGGAGGTTTTGTAGAAGAGGCTTTTTTATACAGCTGTTGAGACCGTCTGATAGTTGTGCTTTCCAGGTAGGATTTCCTACTCAGTATTAGTCCCATAATGTGATGTTGATGTGTTGTGGTTGATTGAATAATATAGTAATTGTATTATGACGGTTGTGATTGTTATTGTTTGTCTCTGGTTCTCGAGACGCGTTCTCGGCTGAGTGGAGTCACTTGCGGGAGTGGCTTCACGCCCTAGTTTCGCCCTTCGTGGAACCCGCCACGGAAGGGGATGTGCACATTAATGGACAGGGTTATCGATCATTATGAGGAGCGGGGATTTGGTCGGTACGGCTGCGGTCCCCCACTGGCAGGGTTGGTCCAGTGGACAGTCGGTGATTGAGATTGATGGGACTGATGTGATTGTGTGTGTGACGGTGTGAGATATCTATTTATCGTATTGTTGATATATATATAGATTGTGTGATTAGTACTGACCTCGTGTTGTTGTTTGTAAAACCTGCGGTGATCCATTCGGGGATGGTGAGCAGTAATTGAGCAGGTTTGAGTTGAGTCACATGGGATTGCTGGGATGTGCCACTGTCAGATGATAGAAATCTTCCGCTGTAGCTTAGTAGTTTAATAAACTTTACATTTAGTTGATTAGACAGTTGGTTTAAGAACTTGTACCCGTATTTTGGGATTTCGCTTGATTTGTACTTTTCACTAAAGTTATACTATTAAATGTTGTTTCGTTATTGTCTTATGATTATCATGCCTCGGGTAACCGAGATGGTAGTATCCTTATACCTGAGTGGTCCTGGTAAGGCACTTGGAGTATGGGGGTGTTACAAATAGCACCACTACTCAGGTACCGGGTGGTGGAAGTAGCCATCAAGGCTAGGCTAGCGCAGACCATGGCGGGAGCATTGAAGACCACCTTCTCGGTCCGCTCCGGGTTCAGGTAAGACATCAGAAGCAACAGTTCATGGTTGTTCAGCTTGCTCATATCCGGCCTCTCATACAGGAGGTTTGGCAAAGAACGAAGGAAGATCCTCAAGGTAACATGTTAAACATAATTAATCAACATGTTGCTTGAGGTGGGAGCTGGCTTTCCGGTAAGACAAGGCATTAGGCGGCAAACACCGCACTCAGAAGGAATATCAGTGATGGAATCCTTGGGAGGCTTGGCCAACCCAAGGTGAGAAGCGAAAAGGTCCATGGTCAACAAGAAACTTGTGTTCATCAAACGAAACTCAACAGTTTGGGCAGCTGGGTCGTAACTAAACGAGCTCATAAACTCCAAGGTAAGAAAAGGGTAGGAATGTTTCCTCAGCCGATACAACCCCGTACATCCCAAAGTCTCAAAGATGTGACGGACGTCCGTCTCTATTCCCAAGTCCTCTAAAAGTGTGGTATCCAAACACCGGGTTGGCCGCATTTTGCGTTTTTGCAAAACCACAAATCTCTCCCTTTGTTTAAAGTCTACAAACACCACTGAAGGGTACTCCGGTACCGCGGGTACCACGGGTCCACTACCTTCCCCAACTTCGGGTTGTGCAACCCTCCCCCGCTTACTCTGACGGGTCCCTATGTTTAGTCTCGGCATCTGTTCCAGCATACGGTTTAAACAAACTTGCATAGGCACTTAAAACACATACTTTACATAAATTGAACATATAATACTCATCTAAGTACACACTTTCACCAACGAATCCCAATTGGATATATAAATTCAGTTTATAATAACTCACACGATCTCTACAGCTGTAAAAAGTTTAGCATGTTGAACACAATTTACTCAACCAATTTGGATATCATGGCATGGCTCAAATGCTACTCCATATAATTACTTGATAAAATGTGAGATATTCATATATGTTCATAGAAGGGCAACTTAAAACATGTCATCATCAACCTTCAACATTAGAAGCAATTAACTCAACTAGACTAGTCAGACGTTCTCTACAGCTGTAACAAATTGACATATTCATCAACAATTAACATCACCATTACCATATTAAAAGCTTAACTCTTACATATGCATTCATATCCAACACCAAAACTCAATTATAGAAAACGAAATTCAACTTGGGGCACTTTTAAGACGGAGTTTTAAGGCAAATTTTAAGATGAAAATTACCAAAATCCAACTTTCACATGGTATATACAACACATAGTACCCAATTTCATCATCCAACATATAGAAAACAGCCAAATTTTGATTTTGATTTTTGCAAACCCTAGAAAATTCGTCCCCAATTTTAGTAATTTCTACTCTATTTTTGGGATAATTAATTATCAACAATCACAAAAGGGAGGCATATGAATCACATTACAACAATTAAAAGCAATAATTCGCCCATATGAATCGAAAATTTCAGATTACACTATCATTCTAACAAATCCAAAGTAATAAAACATATAAATAAGGAAGGAGTTCATACCTTGATTAGATAAGAAAGTAAAAGAACGAAATTAACAAGCAAATAACCCAACTAATCACCACCAACACAAGAAGAGAAGAGAGTTTTGTGAGAGATTGAGGGCTTAGGGTTCGAAATAAGGGGATAGAATGAGAGGAGAAAAAAGAAATAAGGGTTTTAAGAAACCGGTAAAAGGCTCTGTACTGTAGCCTACTCGATCGAGTGCCTCGGGTACTCGATCGAGTGCCCTCTACTCGATCGAGTAGGTGCTATTTCGTCGAGTATCTGCAGAAAATTTCTACATCCCGACGTCATAGCTTCCTAACTAGATCGAGTGAGGTCTACTCGGTCTAGTAAGCACTCGCACTCGGTCAAGTAAGGTTGAGTACTCGGTCAGAAATACGAAGTAAATTGAAGATTCCTGCAAAAACAATATCGCGTGTCAATTCCAAACTAAGTTCGGAATTCGCCACTAGTTATCACACTCGCTCATGTATTACCATTACTACGCAAGCGTATCATACCGTCTCAACAAATAAGGTTTATGTCATATTACGCTACAACAATTTATCCAACTCGGTTTACCTTCTACCGAGTCATTCATATGCACAATTACATCACCATATCATACCTAAACATATCTTACCACATTACTAGCGAATTCATGTTCACGTCAATATGAAACATATAATTAACGATAAATCATTCTTTCATATGTCATTTAAATGCATATCCTACATAGCAAATTAAAGCCTATCATGTTTCAATTCCAATCATAAGCAAATTATTCTACACACATTGACCATCGCATAGCGGAAACTTTCAATCATTTAACATTGCACAAAACCATCATTACCTGCCATTTCTCATATTATGATTCTACACTTCTTTAACTATCATCACTATAGATACCGTAGATCTCATAAACTCATATAGGTTCACCATTACTAACAACTTCAAGCAGACATCAACATGATCACTTTTCACATCACAGCATACACTTCCACACTCTTCACGCATTTCTATTTCATGAAACCTTTGACGTTTTTCATTAACATCACATAAGCTCACTAATTCTACCAAAACTTCACTGCACACAATCCAAACGTAACTACCATGCCCATATCTACTTTAGCAAAGACTCGACCACAATTAGTTCCGACGCAATCAACATACACATCAGTTACATATACACGGACTCCACATTCCCATGCCCAGTGACTGGCTTAAGTACAATGGGGCCAAGATTTTGAAATGAGGGCGCCTACTCACCCAAAATCTTAGCATCAGCTGGGGCTCCCATTACACATACACCAGGTTCATTTTATTAGACTCACTAAGTTCATTAGGTTCATTGGTTACAGGTTCCAAAATCGTCGCTCTGAGCTCATAATGTAACACCCCCATATTCAGAGGAGCCTTAACTAGGCCTTCCTTAGCATATAAGGGCGTTACCATCTCGGTTGCCCGAGGTAAGTAATCATCAAAAGTCGATAGAAGAACAATTATAGTTACTTTACAAGCGTTACAACCAACTTAACAGAATAAAGATACAACTCATTGGCTACACTCTACTACTATCAAATCTCGTGAAGACTCATCCCTGGCCGGACTTCCGCTATCAGCGACATCAACACCTGCTGAGACAGACTGCTCACCATAAGGGATCACGACAGACACATAAACAAACAAGACAACCACACAAGGTCAGTACTGAGATAAGACATGACAAACCAACAACATCTATCGTCACGACACAACACAATCAGTCACACATACAAGCACACCCACTCCAATCAATCTCCGTCACCGAATGTCCACTGGACCAGCCCTACCAGTGGGGGACCGCAGCCGTACCCACCAAATCCCCGCTCATCATACCGAGCGATAACCCTGTCCCATTAATGTGCAAATCCCCTCCCGTGGCGGGTTCCACGGAGGGCGAAAACTAGGGCGTGAAGCCACTCCCGCAAGTGACCCCACTCAGCCGAGGACACGCCTCGCGAACCAGAGACAAACAACCACAGACAGCTGCAATACAACAACAACTCACAACCTGATCACTCCAACCGATTACCACATATACGCTGCCACACAACATAGCTATAACGCAACGACCATGACACAACAACCGACATGAGTAGGCGAACCTACCTTTAAGCAACTGCAACCATTCTACGCTCATACATGCAAAGGCCAGCCATCAAGCAACACCTATACACACAATACCACCACCTATTACCACCAAGCAAACCCTAACTGAAAACACAAGGCACAGATGATGATAACGACATACCTACAAGAAGAAACCTGGCAAAAGACCGTTACCCGACCCAAGCTATGCTCTCCTAAGCCACAAGAACCTTCAAAGGCTTCCATGGAGGTTATATGGTGAAGGGAAAGGAAGGAGGCGACCTAAGGGTCTGAAGAAATGAGGCGGAAGTGATTGCGGATATAAAAAAACGCGATTATAAACCCTCGCTGAAAACACGGTACTCGATCGAGTGGCCCACCTACTCGATCGAGTGTCCCCTACTCGATCGAGTATCACAGCTACTCGATCGAGTAGCCTCTACTCTATCGAGTACCACACCTAACTCACAACCTAAGATTACTATGGCACGCACTTCTAAGGACTATTACCACTCCCAAGGTCAGTCAACGCTGGTCAAAGGGTCTCTAAAAGGGCGGGTATTACACATATATCTGAGGTATTACAGTTATTGTCGATTCATAGCTACCTTGAATTTTGATGGGACATAATTATAAATAGCCATATGTTCGTTTTGAAGTATAGTTAAAACGTCTTTATTTACCAAACACGTAAGTTGTTTAATTGATTAAGAGATTTGAATTTCCTATTCTTAAAATTTAAGTTCTCTCATTCGAATACAATTTAAACAAATTTGGCAAAAGTGTTTGTTGCCTATGCAGGAAATAAATTTCTCTATAACTTCGAAAGACCAAGGAGAGAGTATATAAACTATTCTCTTCATTTGATTGGCTTTGGAAGTTACAGGAAGCTCCAATTCTTACATTTTTAAAAAATATGGCGATATCGATAAATAATCTTTTTTTTTTTTTTTTGAATTTATGGTATTTGCAGGAAATTTTCAAGTGGCAAACAAATCGCCCTAATTTTTCAATCTTTGTCCAATCAAATTTGCTAGATTAGTTAAAAAAAAAATATAACCTGTGACAAATGATAACTAAAAATCATAGCAATAACTCTTTAAAATGGGTGGTCAGTCAATTCATATTCAGATGTCTTTCAAGCGTGCTATTATAAGTCCCTGAGTACGATTGGCTATGCGTTCTTTTGAATATAGATTATTTTGGATATCAACATTTTTGAGTCGACTTATTAGAATAAGAGCTATGAGGAAAAAGTTTCGATTGATTTTGAGTTAGGTTGGATTATTTCAATTTTGCGGTCATATTGAACAATGTGGAATAAGTATCTGATCAATTTTTTTAGGTTGAAATCCTTGGACAAAGATAGTTTTGACAATTAATGTTGGATCAAAAGAAATTTAACAATGGAACTTTTTTCCAATTGTCATATGTTTGCTATTTAGATTAATTTTAAGATAAAAGTTCTAAATATACATAAACTAATGAAGAAATAGTAAAGTTATGGTGTTCAATAGTGATTGAACCAGTAAGTAGATTATATATATCTGATGTCCTATCACCAATTGTGTAATTTCTGAGCATATTATAATAAAAATGTTGAGTTTTGTTTTAAAAATTATGAGTTTTACTATAAAGTTTCTGATTTCGTTCACTTAAACATTAAGCTCGAAAAATTACAATAAAACTCAAAAACATCTGTTAAGATTGTGAAAGGAAGATCGTCGTATTACCGAGCCATCAATCGGCTTATATAATTACATAGTCGGGCTTATAACAAACCATCCTGTAACAGAACGTCGGGTCAAAGGGCACCCACCCCAATCCGAATCACACTACCCTAAGATAGTAATTTCACTATCTGAACGCACAATATTCCATGTCCTGGACTACCCTTAAGGTAGCGAACAACACGCAATGCCTCGGCCATATGTTCCTGACGCGGCTGATGCAAAAAATGAGATAGAATGTGAACCGCATAAGACAAATCCGGTCGTGTCGCTGCAAGATAAACAAGGCGGCCCACAAGCCGTCGATAAGACACCACGTCCTCCAAAACCGCACCATTCGCTAACCCGAGGTGATGGTTTTGCTCGATGGGTGTAACGGCTGGCTTAGCACCAAGTAAATCCATCTCAGAAATAATGTCAAGAGCGTACTTCCGTTGACTAAGATAAATACCCTTCGTACTACGAGCTACCTCAAGGCCAAGAAAGTATTTAACAAGACCTAAATCTTTCATGTGAAAACAAGTTCCCAAATATGTCTTAACATTATTCGCAATAACAGCAGCATCATTACACGCAATAACAAGATTGTCAACATAAATGAGAACAAATAGACGTACCTCATCTTGCGAGTAAGAAAATAAGGAGTAATCGGAATAGGACTGGCGAAACCCATAATCCCGCAATGCTGTAGCAAGTTTAGCAAACCAACATTTAGGAGCTTGACGAACATCATACAAATATTTTTTTAGACGACAAACTTTGCCCTCTTTAATTACCACGCCTGAACCCCGGAGGAAGTCGCATGTAAACTTCTTCATCCAAGTCACCATGTAAGAACGCATTATGAACGTCTATCTGATGTAACTCCCAATTTTTTACGGCAACAACAGCAAAAAATGCCCAAATAGTTACCATTTTGACCACATGAGCAAATGTTTCACTGTAATCAAGCCCCTCTACCTGATGATTGCCAAAAACAACAAGGCGCACTTTGAGGCGCTCAATTGCACCATCGGATTTATATTTAGTTTTATAGACCCATCGACAACCAAGTGCCTTTTTACCAGTCGGTAAGTCTGTGAGCTCCCACATTTCTTTGCGTTCAAGAGCATTAATCTCAGCTTTCATAGCTGCACACCATCCCTCATCACAAATAGCTTCTTTAAAGGACGATGGTTCAATCCCAGTGGTCACTGCGGCAAGAAAGTGACGATGTTTTTCGGAGAAAAAATCACAGTTAACATAATTTGCTAAAGAATAGGGCGTGCCTGAGGACGAATAAGATGAAGTCGGTGAGCTAGACTCGGGGGATGGACTTCATGTGGTGCCAAGGACGTAGCCACGTCAACGAGAGTTATGTTAATTTTTTACGGCAACCTCGACCAAGCTTTTCGATATTTTCAACCTCCGTATTTTCGGTATTTGCAGCCCCTGTATTGTCAGCCCCCGGAACAGTAGTACCATCATGAACATCCGTGTCCGTACTCCCTGCTTGTAGCTCACCCGAGGACGCCCCTTCACCAGCAGCCCCACCCGTGGGTCTCCTTGCCGAACGGTCCCAGTGGCCCCATTAAATGGCTCGCCAAACAAGGGGTGGAAGGTTCATCATAATATTTGGGAATATCAGAAGAAAAAGGAAAAGAATGATCATGAAAGAGAACATCACGCGAGACAAAACACTGGCCCCCGTTTGCTTATGAAAAGTGGGCCTCACATGTGAGGGTAGCCTCTCTATTGCTAATTGGTTTTAGAGTGGAACCCTCTTGGACTTGTATTGTGGACTCTTTCTCCTCTGTTCGGGTACGGCCCAGACCCATTGTTAAATTTAACATGGTATCAAAGCCATGTCTAAAGACCTGGGTTTCATGGGCCAAAGTTTGTAGATGGACGAGCAAAGTTGCTCACTTGAATTTGTTCGGTCTGATTTGATACACTAGGCCAAGTTTACAGCTGGACGAGAAAAGTTGCTCAGTTGAATGAATTTGTTCAGTCTATGTGATTGCAACCGAAGGAAAAAAAAGAGCCCCAATTTGCTTATGAAAAGTGGGCCTCACATGTGAGGGTAGCCCCTCTATTGGCAATTGGTTTTAGAGGGGAACCCTCTTGAACCTGTTTTGTGGACTCTTTCTCCTCCGTTCAGGTGCGGCCCAGACCCGTTGTTAAATTTAACATCACATATAAGTTTAGTTAAATTCGATTTTTGACCGGAAAAAAAATTGAAATCCAACTTCTACACTTTAATAAGTTCGGAAAAATACACATATGTTCAAAAACAAATAAAATTCGAGATAATAAGCTCAGAAAAAATACACATTTGCTCAAAAACAAATAAAAACTGAGGTAATATATCGGATGTATATTTTCCTTTTTTGCCTGATCGAACTAATCTAACCCTTATTTACTATGGGTTTAATTTATTGAAATTACTGTTAAAAAAACAATTATTGGAACACAAAATCTCATTGAAGACGGACGATATCCGTCACAAGCTGAAGGTATATTGGTACTTTTAAGTGAGGAGAGTTGCAAAAAATAGAAACAAATATAATCAAATTAAACATTTTGAAAAGGAAATAAATAACAGTAGCTTTTTTGTTTAAAAAAAAAAATTACCAGTTTAATAGTTTAGCTGGGTCGAATTCGATATGCTTGACTACAATTTATAAAGGATGTCAGAAGTCGAGAAATTAAAGTAATTAACGCTTTCGAGAATCTGTATGAGTGTATGTAATTAGGGGCGTCTTAAAGGAAATGGAGGCCCGGTCCACCATAAAAAAATAAGGCCGTAAATATGAATGTATAAGTGTACTACACGTCGAGGTTTTTATTGAATTTTATCAGTAAAACTTATAAATTCAGTGGTCAAAACTGGAAGCTCGGTTCCGCCACCCGTGATCGCCCGGGGTATTAGACACCCCTGTATGTAACGTGATTGGATTATACTCCCTCCGATCCACACCAAAGGTAACATTGACTTTTTCACACTTGTCGAGGCACGTTTTGCAACGTAAATATCTTTAGTTACACATTATTAAAAATTATAAAAATTTGATATTCTTATAGCAATCATGACGATGAATCTAACAAGATCTCACATGAATATATTTTGTCTTATAGATTAAGAATAATATCGAAGATTCCCTACGACCATGAATAGTGCCAAAAAGTCAATGTTACCTTTGGTCTGGATCGGAGGGAGTAGTCATTATACGGTAAGATAAGAGAGAACGCTGCTTGTTTTGAAGAATTGTGTGGGGGTTTACTTCCTGGGGACGTAAACGCGTAAATTAAAAACTTGTTGGAATATAAAATTGAGTTTGGTTTATCAAGTTGAGTTATCGATCATTGTGACAACTCATGCTGATCATGAATCTATGATGATGCGTTGACTTAACATTTATTTCATCCATTGGCATTATGTAGCACGATTTACGTTAACTGGAGTATAATTCTATTTCTTCAGCTTTGACCAAGACTTGGATAAATATGGGCATGCCAGTTATGTAATACGGCGTGTTATTCTAAACTCTAAAGTCAACGGACATACCTACAGAATATGGAGTATTGGAGACGTATATTTTCCATGCTCGTATTATACTCCCTCTTATTCGCTATAATGTTCCCCTTTATATTTGGCACAATACTTAAGGAATACTATTAAAAATGAATAAATAACATTGGTGGGGTTGGTGATATAAGAGAGTGATAAATTATTAGGAGTTAAATAAGGAGTTGTGAGGCCAAAACATTAAGGAAAGTAATAAAATAGGAGTAAAAGAGTTGTGTGGGGTTTGGTGATAGGAGAGAGGGATAAATAAAATAAGAGTAAAAGTTACCAAAAATGGAAAGGAAACATTACTTGAATAATCCGTTTCGGGAAACAGGGAACATTACAGCGAATAGGAGGGAGTATTTGGAACATGATGAAATTACTATTATCGTTAGATGGAAGTATATGGAATTATAGAGGTATTGAATTATTTGTAAAGAACTAAAAATTATGAATATTCAATTCAAAAATACTCCCTCTCATTCACTATAATGTTCCCTCTTTTCCAAAACGGATTATTGAAGTAATGTTCTCTTTTTCTTTTTTGATAATTTTTATTCTTATTTTATTCATCTCTCTTCTATCACCAAACCCCACACAACTTTTTTACTCTTTTTTTATTACTTTCCTTAATGTTTCGGCCCAACAATTCTTTATTTAACTCCTAATTATTCATCCCTCTCTCCTATCACCAAACCTCACCCAACCCTTTCCTCATTTTTTTATAGTTTTCCTAAAGTATTGTGCTTATATGATATGGGAACATTATAGTGAATGAGAGGAGGTATAAACAAGAGGGTAATTTGAAACAGTTCTAGTCTGTCACCTATTGTGTGATAAGTTAGAACTTTGAATCCTATTTTTCCCTAAAACAACTCAAAAGGTTTCATGTAAGGACCTGCTGACAATTATTTTAAATTATCAAGCAATATACCCACCTTTGGAATACAAAAATATGTTACCGTTTGCAAGCGGGTGTAGTTTGGCTTTTAAAGCAAATAAAATAAGTAATTAGAAAACAACAAGTAGAATAATTTATATTACAATATTTATTTGTTATGTGGAACCTTGTACATTAGATTTATTGTTGTTTATCATTGGTGGTTGTTATTTATTTTATTTTATTTTTTTGATTAAGTAAGAAAACTAGATTGATCCTCTGAGATAAGACCAACTTATCTCATCCTTTCGAATGAGTGAGATAAGTTGAAGCCACCGACTTTCAAACTACCTCGAAAGAGTTGGACAAGAATATCCAATAGAAGTCCTAAAGTCAGCAACCTTGTTGCTTCACGGAAGCAATGTTTAATTATTATTTCATCGAAACAATGAAGGTCTAATTTCAAATTCATGATAATACTAGAGATTTCCCAAGTACTACGGATTGAGTTAATAACACATAAATTATCACACTCCACAATTAGCTTTGAGATTTCTAAGGATTTAGCTGCTGAAATGCTTTCTTTTAAAGCGAGAGCTTCCGCAACAAGAATACTATTGGATCCGCGCTTTTTGCTCCCAACAAAATCACATTACCATTATGATCTCTTATACAATATCCTAAAGCAGCATCATTGCCTTCTATTCTCGACCCGTCAAAATTTAGCTTTAGGAAATCATTTCTAGGTTTTTCCCACTGGATTTCTTTCTTACTAGAATTGATTTTAATTGACCTGCCTTTTTCGGAATTGTTTAGATCCTTATGTTTAGTCTCATTCTAGATCTTAATGCTATTATTACATAAAGTAAAAAGTTTGCTGATATTGAGATGAACATTGTTAAAGATAATTTCTTTTACTATAATGAAGGAAAAGTAGATTCATATACATGTTAACATACTCATATATGTCTAAATAATTTTGTCATAAAATTAAAACGGATTTTATGCATGCAAACAAATAATATAATAGAGGAGAAATCATGTCCTTACATTCAATATTTCGGTTATATTGGGCACAAGAGAGATCACCTTTCTCTCTTGTTCTTGAGCTTTTCCCTTATGGATGAACAAGATCTAAGTATAAGATCTCTCCCCAAGCTTTATACCCAAGGCTTAACACTTAATCTAATTAATATTATAAGTACTAGTATAATATTAATCTAGGAGAAAATTGAACCAAAAATATTATTTAACCCTTGAATATTTCGGTTTTTATGAGAGAAGAAGAGAGGATTTTTCTTCTCACTAGAACTTATATTTTGGATGATTAGTAATAATACATGTCCCTTAGTATATTATTAGGTAAAATTATAGAAAAACAATGATCACATTTGCCTTCTCAAAACCGTGTAAGAGGAGGGCATTAGGGGAGCCAATGCATGGAGAAATTGTTCTTCACAAGGAACAATAGGCTTGCATGGCTAGGTTTGCTTTTAATCATTGTGTTTTCCACTAATTACAAACAACATATAATTAGCTTAAATCCTTTTAATTTTCGGCCCACTCTATAATATGGATTCCATATTATTTTTGTCAATTGTCTATATGTTACATGTCACATGTCACATATATTTGTTATGTATTTTTAACATTAAAAATCAACGTATTATCAAAAATACGTCACATACAAAAATCGACTTAGTAATTTTATAATTACTTGTGCCAAAATATTTTACCATTCATAAATTACAACTGATTGTATTTATAACAATTCATTCAATTTAATTGTTACATTAAACAATTATTTCATCCGAGTAATGATACAATTCAATTACTCAGACCGTATCTTATTTAATCACATTTCAATATGATACGTAAATTTTACTTCCAAAATCGTCCGTCAATTTTCAAGTAATTTAATTAACTCGCAACGTTATACGATTAATTAAATAATCAATTAAGAGTGTTGCCCTTTAGGTATGACCTAGGGGGTCAACTGATCACCACCGTCACACGACAGTAATGTCAAACTCTAGTCAGCCAATCATTACCGATATATGTTGACCAGTTGACAGTAACAATATTACTTCCCAATTGTATTCATTTTAATGAGACTTAAACATGTGATCATCATGATCAATAGTCGTGATCGCATTATTGTCGGAGGACACATATTCCAACAATCTCCCACTTGTCCTCGACAAGTGTGCGTCACCAATTCTCTTGTCCTATTACTATCTCCCACTCAATGCAAGGTGTCTTTCGGTCGTACTTGCAAGTGATCATATCGAGAGTGGTTTCCTCGATCCGGAGAATAAGCGATTGACCGGATTTATCCACTCGGATACCTTCCGAGCGTGGCCACGCATTTCCGATTCATTACTCCTCGAGTGGCCCCGAGATATTGTTATAACCCCGACTAGGGGTGGACAATTCCATCGCACTCATTCCCTTCGACTAGCCACAGCCATCATAACCCAAAATATGCCCATTTGACCCCATTTACGAAGGTCGTAGTAACACAAATCAAAGTTAATCTGAAACTGTGCCATCTTAGGAGAATAGTCTTTAGTCAAAAGAATCGACTCATTTGAATACTATAGTAGCTCTCGCCACGACCAGGCTATATAAATTTGCCAGAACTCTATAAGCGGTCATTAGGCCCGACAAAAAGTTCTAACGATGCGCTATGTGATCGACTAGTCATCTCACATGACTCTATGGCACTTGAACTTGCCATCAATCGCATCACACTCTAGTCACTTCGAGACGTCACCTCATATAAGTAACTATGGGCAAAAACAATGTTAATCCATGTTCACTTTAACGGGGTTCAATTGTCTCTACAACCCGTTTGGACATAACAGTGTACAAGGTGAGTTAATAATAACTCAAACGACAAATGTCGACATCACACTCGGGTAGTCAATATCATACTTCAACCTTGTGATGTATATCGTCAGTGAAAACACCTATTGATTGCAATAGAAGTTTAACATCCCATGTGTCCATGTGTTCAAACTTCTTACACTTGCAATCTCCTTCACATTCATGTTCTCTCTCATAGCATGAATCTTACCAAGTACACATCAAGGTTCACGACCTTGGTTTTGGTTCTTTAACTTGAAAGAACTTTCTTATCGACTATCACATAACGAATGAATTTGTGGTGAATAACATAATTTGTACTGATCAAGTATTTCATCCACACACAATGCACTAGGTGTATGTTTTGTAGAATCTTGTAACAATTTGTCAAGATCATTAGCTTAGTACTTCTCACAAGTCCTAGCTTAACTAGGAAAGATTATCTTGAATAACCTCTTATTCAACCAAGCATCTTTCCAAAACTTCTCATTTCTCTTTCTAGGCTTGAAAGATTTGGGATTCTCATAAATCCTCATATGTGCTCGGATTTTCTACAATATGTGCAACCTCTTAACACACAATGGAACATTCCGTCAATCACTGAAATCGCTCATCGGATTCTACTCGAGAATTCATGACGTTTCTATTATGGCTCACAAATCATTCATCATGCTCTTATGCATATGATTCATTATTGGACATGTACATGATTATTCTAATGGCGGAAACATTAGTTACTAATAATCATGAGATCAACCGTTCTTAGGTTCAATGAACTACCATGACTGCTAATAGTAATCCCATTTTCATTCATATGAATAACCTATGTGTAGGTTGATATGATGTGTATCTCTTAATACTAATCCACCATCCTTTGATGTGATTGGATCCATCATTGTCCATTTTCATCCAGAATTGAAAACTCAAAAGCTTCTTTATGAAAGAAGGTATTAGCTCGTCATTCTTTAATGAGTGATGAGTCGTAAAAATTCAAAAGATGATAACTCCCACTAAATTCCATGTCTTCACATGAGAATTTCCTAACTCCCACTCAATTTTACATATTTCGAAATTGACTTCTCGATCGAAATTTATTCAAGGATTGAATATAAAATTGCATTGCCAAGTTATTTAAGATAGAACCATATATGTTCCCATCGTATCCCTTCAAAATACCTATTTTTGAAGTGGTCTCATCTTAACCTTACGGAAAGAGATTTTAAATCTCCAACACACTCATGTCATAATGATGTGTAGCAATGTCATTATTCAAGTATAAACAATATCTAGAATACGTCCTTCGCAAATACCCTTTTGGAAGGAGGTTTAACCATTTCATAGGGAGGTTAAGCAATGACATTTGTGTGGTTGAAACTTTGGCCATTGAAGATATCGGTATATCAATTTTGAAACTCGATCATAACTAGTATGTTACTTTGATTCATTTAGGCCCTTAAGTAAATCTCATGGTTGAAACTATTGGTCAAATTGTTTCATAAACTCGGTCAAAAACTTGTTGAGACTTTACATTAGTCATTTTCTTCCAAAACTTTCTTTTGGTCTCCTCGTGTAGTTATCTTTGAGAATATACTATTATGTTAACTACACTTGGTCTCTTCAGTCATATAGAATTAACTTGAGACCATAGATCTCATCTATTCGGCATACTGTATGAATAGATATACCTTCATTCAAATCATTTTCTCTTGCGTAGATCTTCATTTACACAAGTACACAATTTTAATCTTGCCTTGTGTGTTGTGTCCTCATTTTTCTCCCACTCTATCTTTAGAATAAATATACTAAACATTCAAAGATAGCATATGAGACACAAATTAATGATGTTGAAGTATAAGGAGAACTACCTCATAGGTAGACTAATTGTTATTGATTTTATATGAGTTCTTGGTGATTGACTTTCCTTTAAGAGAGTTCATAGACTCAAAATTACTTTATAAATGATCATACACATGCCTTAAGCATGTGGACATATAATGAAACCCGTCATTATAATTGTCTATAAGATCACCTTTAAGTGAATAATCTTATGTTTCAAAACGCAAGCATTCAAAAGATGAAATTTTAGAACATAAAGGATAAATGATAAAAACGGGTGACTTGGGTTGCAAACCAAGTCACCATCATCCAAAAATACAAACCATTATCCAAAATACCTTTCCATGTCGAACACGGAAACTTAAAGTTCTAAAAATTCAAAACATAACTTAAAATAAGACAATGAAAAACAAAGCTCCATAAAAGCTATCCTTAGCTTCTCCATGGTTTCTCATGCTTGTTTTTCTTTTCCCTTGTCTTTGCTTGGTGGAGGCCCTATTTACAATAAAAAGGGAGATACATTATCACAACTTTGCATCATAATACCATAGTTGAATTTAGAAACATAAAAGAAGGTTAGTCATTTACCTACTGGAGTGATCTTTCCAACTTTGATATCACCAAGGTATTTGGAACAATTTCTTTTCCAATGACCCATGCCATTACAATAATGGCACTTATCAAGAGGACCCTTCTTGACTTTGGAGGTGCTAGCTTCACAAGACTTAGCTTTGGTGAATGTGGGAGCTTGCTTCTTGCCCTTTCTCCCATTCTTCTTGAACTTCCCCTTACTCTTTGTGCTTATGTTAAGCACATCCTTGGGAGGGTTCACATTTAACCCCATGTCCCTCTCGGCTTGCACAAGTAACTTGTGCAACTCCTCAAGAGACACGTCCTTGTCTTGCATGTTGAAATTCACCCGGAATTGCACATATGCCTTGACTTTGGACAAGAAGTGTAGAATCCTATCTACGATGAGTTCTTTGGAGATTTCAACCTTTTGAATTTTCAAGGTCTCGACAAGCTCCATGAGTTTGAGCACATGAGGGCTAACCTTTTGGCCCTCTTTGAAGTCGAGATCAAAGAATTCCGCGGCCGCCTCATATTGGACGATCCGCGGAGTTTGTGAAAACATTGTCACAAGTTTGGAGTAAATCTCATTAGCATTGCCCATTTTGAAGGCTCTCCTTTGGAGGTCCGCCTCCATTGCAAATATTAAGACATTTTTCATTGCGGCGGACTCCTTTTGGTAAGCCTCATAGGCTTCTCTAGTGGCCGCGGTGGACCTAGTGGAGGGTTCGGGTGGAGAGGCCTCGGTAAGGTAACGAAGCTTGTCGTCACCTTCGGCGGCTAATTTGAGTTGGGCATCCCATTCGTTGACATTTGACCCATTCTTTTCAAGTTTACATCGATCCATAAAGGATCGGAGCCAAGACGAACTAGCGAGAGGTGTAGCATTAGGAGTTGGTGTTGCCATTTGTTATGAAAAAGAAGTGGTCTACAAAACAAAATATAAGGAGTAAAACAATTGTCGTTTTAATAATACTCGTAAAAATATATGATTTAAACAAGTTTTATGCATTTTTCTAGTGACCTCTTTCCAACTAGAATAAATGATTCCAAGACCCAAATTCATATTAATTTAGGGCACGGTGTGCCGAAATACCCCTTATTAACATAACTCGGTGGATTAACCTTTTAATCGATTCTACTTTTAGAACTCTTGGTCGATGATGTTTACATTAATATTCATCTCTAGCCCGAAACACATCCGGAAATCGTCGTGAATACTTTCGTTGAGTACAACCCAAATTTCGAATAAATGTGTCCATAATCCAAACACATATCAATTTGGGGCACGGTGTGCCGAAATACCCTTCATTAACATGAACTCGGTGGATAAACATTCATCACCCACTTCCCCTACGTAACAAGGTTTGTACCCCGGTGTGGCCGAGTGCACTCCCTCGCGAAATAGGTTTTCATGGTTTCTACTATTTGGTAAGGCTATGTCTCAATTGATTGTTTTAGCGAGAGGTCATGTCAATTTATTATCTATCACGTTTTAAGTGAACTAAAGCGGTGAACTACGATAATTCTAATTGACACGGTCGATAAAAAGAACAATGCATGTTTTAGTTATGGCGATTTAGCGATGCATGTGACATAAAATAAAATGCAAGCATAAAGATAAATAAATAAATCCTAGTATGGCCTTCCTAAAATAGAAAACTATTTAACTATTACAAATTCGGAAACCAACTCCATTGGTCCCTTGAACTTCGGTTGTGGCACGCATCTCGAGGTAACACCGTCTTTATGTATCGCCATTCTTGAAGAAATCCGTCTTTTGGAACTCCGGAATGAATAAAATTACATAATAAATTACATAATTTCCTATTATACATTTGTAACTAAAATAAAATAAATCTATTAAATTACAAAACGGTGATACGAGATCACAATAAAAATTACAACCGAATCGATATTCCCATACATTTCGGGAAATACCAATTAAATCTAAGGCCATACTAAGTAAAATTACATAATTCAAAATTACATAAATTAAAATTATGACAATCATAAAGAAAAATGCAGCATTATAATATGTATGAACATGCTCAATTTTATGCTAAATCGCCTTTTAATTAGCCAATATCGTATATTACTCGGTTTTTACGAATTTGCGTGATTTCAACATTTTATAATCACAAAAATACATAAACTCATATTTATGCATAAGTTAATTACCCTAACCTCTTAGGACTCAAAATATAGTCTTCACTAATAATTTGACCATAATTAACTTTTATTTACAAAATTGTTCATAAATGGACCAAAAATTACAAAAAAAAGCTATTAGACTTCAAATAAATCCAAAAATTTCAAATAAATTCAAAATTTGAAATTTAAATTCATGAACATTCTGGAAAAATCCATGACACTCATAATGTTCAAAATCTTAGGTTAAAATTTCGAAAATTTTCCGGAAAAACAATGTTGCGGTTTATCGATTTTAATAAAATAATCATAAAAACATGGAAAACTTATTTTCATTAACTTTTCAATTTTAGATCTGAAAAATATAATAAAATGCAACATTAGACGTTTTTCTTAAGTCATAGATTATGTTTTTATTAATTTTCACTAATAATGTCACTATTTATGCCATTTTTCTTCAAAAATTCATAAATCATGCAAAAAGACTTCTTTATAGCCAATTATTTTACACACATCTTGTAAAATTGCATGTGACAACATATTAATTTTCTATGACCAGATTCGAAATTTAAATCATATTAACCTATTTTTCACTTAAATCCGAATTTAATAATGAGAAATTCATTTTTCGAGCATAACAAGTCCAACAATTATGAAAATTTACAGGTTATCTCAAAATAATATATGTAACAACATATCCAAAAACCAAGTGAAAATTCGAAGTATAGCTAATTTTAGACCAAAAATGACATTTTTACTCATAAAATCACATTTAAATGCCATTATTGTAAATTATGAACAATAAAAATCCGAAAAAATTAACCAAAATATCCTAAAACATTTTAGGACCAGAAATATTAACATGCATGTAAAATTTTCGTGATATATCATAATAACACAAATTTTACAAGTTTTATTTGTTATTCATATAACTCGGAAAAACTTTTAACCAATTTGCATGCAAACAATCGTGGCTCTGATACCAATTGAAGGAAAAGTATATTCATATACATGTTAACATACTCATATATGTCTAAATAATTTTGTCATAAAATTAAAACGGATTTTATGCATGCAAACAAATAATATAATAGAGGAGAAATCATGTCCTTACATTCAATATTTCGGTTATATTGGGCACAAGAGAGATCACCTTTCTCTCTTGTTCTTGAGCTTTTCCCTTATGGATGAACAAGATCTAAGTATAAGATCTCTCCCCAAGCTTTATACCCAAGGCTTAACACTTAATCTAATTAATATTATAAGTACTAGTATAATATTAATCTAGGAGAAAATTGAACCAAAAATATTATTTAACCCTTGAATATTTCGGTTTTTATGAGAGAAGAAGAGAGGATTTTTCTTCTCACTAGAACTTATATTTTGGATGATTAGTTGAATGAATAATAATACATGTCCCTTAGTATATTATTAGGTAAAATTATAGAAAAACAATGATCACATTTGCCTTCTCAAAACCGTGTAAGAGGAGGGCATTAGGGGAGCCAATGCATGGAGAAATTGTTCTTCACAAGGAACAATAGGCTTGCATGGCTAGGTTTGCTTTTAATCATTGTGTTTTCCACTAATTACAAACAACATATAATTAGCTTAAATCCTTTTAATTTTCGGCCCACTCTATAATATGGATTCCATATTATTTTTGTCAATTGTCTATATGTTACATGTCACATGTCACATATATTTGTTATGTATTTTTAACATTAAAAATCAACATATTATCAAAAATACGTCACATACAAAAATCGACTTAGTAATTTTATAATTACTTGTGCCAAAATATTTTACCATTCATAAATTACAACTGATTGTATTTATAACAATTCATTCAATTTAATTGTTACATTAAACAATTATTTCATCCGAGTAATGATACAATTCAATTACTCAGACCGTATCTTATTTAATCACATTTCAATATGATACGTAAATTTTACTTCCAAAATCGTCCGTCAATTTTCAAGTAATTTAATTAACTCGCAACGTTATACGATTAATTAAATAATCAATTAAGAGTGTTGCCCTTTAGGTATGACCTAGGGGGTCAACTGATCACCACCGTCACACGACAGTAATGTCAAACTCTAGTCAGCCAATCATTACCGATATATGTTGACCGGTTGACAGTAACAATATTACTTCCCAATTGTATTCATTTTAATGAGACTTAAACATGTGATCATCATGATCAATAGTCGTGATCGCATTATTGTCGGAGGACACATATTCCAACATATAATACCATGCATTCCACCAAATAAAGATAATCTTAGTGAAATTATCTTTTAGAATTAAATCTTTAAGATAATTGTGTTTCATTACAAAACTTTGAGTTGCAATATTATCATACTTTGACAAAAAAATGTTATAACTAATAATGTTCATGTCTTGGTGATGTGACTCATATTTGAGCATATTTAGTCCCCGAATTAACCTCGTTCCTATGCTTTCTAACATATATTAGGGTCATTTCTTATCTTTAGTTTCCCATTTTGCATATTCTTTGAGGTTTTGTGTCCTTGGTAGGAGAGGATCGCTAACCTTGCATTTATGAGGCAAATTGGAGATAAATGGATCGCATCTAATGACCAAGCATCGAAGAGGAGACCGGCACTAGAGGCCTAAGCAAATAAATAAAGTGAAATGGGAAATGATGAAAAGATCCTTGCACCCCCAACACGATCCTCGCGGATTGTTAAGGAGCCAAACAAGAGGAGAACCCTGTGCCACGATCAGAGCGGCCTGAGGTCAGGACGAGCGTCCCAGAGGCAGGATCCGAGCGTCTCCTATACGATCCGAGCGGATCTCCTTATAGGACCAGCCGTGCTTCAGGAGAGGACGAGCGAATCCTGTTGAGAGTTGCAAGAACGATCCGCGCATGTCCCTCGGGATGAGCAAGATTGTTAAGTTTTCTTAGGGTCTCAATAGTCATTTAAGCCCTTAGTAACCCTAATCCTTGTACTTAATTTTAGTATAAATACCCCATTGTACTACCTAGATTAGGATGTCATCTTAATCAACACTTAATATCATCTTAATTCTCTCTTAATTTAGTCTTAATTTAGTTGTAATACACATTTTAATATTAATCACATCTTAATCTTTCATTAATCTCTCAATTGTTCTTAGTTTTATTTGGGTAATTAGAAGATTATTTGGGTTTATTGGAGGATTGACAACCTTCCATCATTCATCAAATACTTCTATTATTCTTTGCTTTATTATTTGGATAATCTTCATAGGTATAATCCCTTTTTACCCTTGTTTAATTATTGTTAATCACATCATTTATTCATCATGTTTTGCTTTGTTAGTTTGATTGACAACCTTATTAGCATGTTAAATTTGATCATGAGTGAGTAGTCCTTTAGCTAGGGTTAATGGGGAATTAGGGGAAACAAACATGGGGATTGATCTATGATTAATCTAATATGTTCTCATAATTAATTTGCTTGCTTGTTGTGGTTTCAACCTATGCACATGTTATGTTTGATGAAATGCTAGACTATGAAACCTTGCATTTTTTACCCATCTCTTATCTTTTTATTGAGGCTTGTAAGAGATAAACCAAATCGAGCCTTGTTAGACCATGCATAGAGTTGAATAGGAGGAGACTAAGTCGACTTGTAGGTGTTGTACAGTCTAGACGACTCAGCTCCGGGACCTAAATCTTCCTAGGGATTGTAAGATATACACTAACTCGATCCCATCACAACAATAAGTGCTTGCTTTTAATTGAGAACATGTTTGTATGATCTATTTCCATGAATCCCCTATGAACCCATGACACCCTAGTGCTTTTAATGAATTGTTCACAAACCCCTTTAATTGCTTTACCTTGTTTTCATTAATTTTATTCATCTTGTTGATTAGTTTAGATTACATCTCATTTCAACCCAATTTGTGACACCCTAAGACATAACTACTTGCAATTGAAATCCTAAATCAATACCTGTCCCTTGGGATCCGACCTTTACTTACCTCTTTACTAAGAGTAGTTTGTGAAGTTATAAATATTATTTTGGTTGATAGCTTTGACGACGAGACTATTTCACGCAAAAAATTGTTTTTAGTTGTGTCTTTCTTTACCTTGAGGGAGAGCACATCCTCAAGGTACTTCTCACCATTGTCTCTTAGTTTATTTTGCAAGATGGATCTTATAGATTGTTGTGTAGAGGACCATGTGAGCACTACTCTCATCAAAGACCCTTTGCAAGCATTGGAAGCCTTAGAAACAAGTGATGCCAAAAATAAGCATTGAGCATTGGAAGCAGACCTCCTTGAAGCCGCTCTAGCTTACAAAGAGCTCACCTATGAGCAATCCACTAAAGAAGAACAAGAAACTAAAGATCATACCATGCAAGTCGAGGAGCAAGGCGAGTATGTCGAGGAACTTGACTACAATGAGTATGAAGAGTTTGAGGAACAAATCGAATATGCCATGATGGTGGAATGTGTAATGGAAGTGAAAGATGTCCCTAGTGAACCTTCAATGGTAGAAAGTGAGGTAAAAACTCCAACTCTAAAACCCCTTCCCCCAAATTTGAAATATGCTTACCTTGATGAGTCTAAAACCAAACCCGTGATTTTCAATGAAAAACTTAATGAGAATCAATTGGAAAGTTTGCTTGATGTGTTAAAATAACATGAAAAGGCTATAGGTTATAGTATAGATGATCTTAAGGGAATAAGCCCCAATTTTTGCATGCATATAATTCATCTACAAGAAGACCATAGGCCTACCATCCAAGGCCAAAGGAGACTAAACCGCCACATGCAAGAAGTTGTAAAAACGGAGGTTATGAAATTACTTGATGCGGGAATCGTTTATCCTATATTGGATTCCTTGTGGGTTAGCCCCGTTCAAGTGGTACCTAAGAAAGGAGGTACCACGGTGGTAACAAATGATAAAAATGAGTTAATACCCACAAGGAAGATCACCGGTTGGCGTATGTGTATCGATTATCGTAAACTGAATTCTGCTACAAGAAAAGATAATTTCCCCCTACCATTTATTGACCAAATGCTTGAGAGATTAGCCTCTAACAAATTCTTTTTCTACCTTGACGGGTACTCGGGATTCTTCCAAATCATGATACACCCGGATGACCAACACAAGACTACTTTCACATGTCCCTACGGTACTTTTGCATATAGGAGAATGCCTTTCGGGCTATGTAATGCCCCCGCTACTTTCCAAAGATGCATGATGAGTATCTTTTCCGATTACTTAGAAACCATAATGGAAGTTTTTATGGATGATTTTAGCGTTTACGGAAAAGATTTTGATTCTTGTTTGCATAACCTTTCTCTTGTATTGCAAAAGTGTGAAGATGTTAGCCTTGTTTTGAATTGGGAAAAGTGTTATTTTATGGTCAATGAAGGTATTGTCTTGGGTCATTTAATCTCGTAAAAGGGCATCGAAGTTGACAAGGCCAAAGTTGAGGTGATAGAGAAACTCCCACCTCCCGTGAATGTTAGAGGGGTACGGAGCTTTCTCGGTCATGCGGGGTTCTATCGCCGTTTTATAAAAGATTTTTCCAAAATCGCAAAACCCCTTACTCAACTTTTGCTTAAAGATTCCTAATTCCAATTCACTAATGAGTGTGTTGAAGCTTTTGATAGAATCAAGGAAGCACTAATCTCGGCACCAATCATCCAACCACCAAATTGGGAACTACCATTTGAGAACATGTGCGATGCAAGTAACTACGCCGTCGGAGCGGTTCTTGGCCAACGGGTAGGAAAGGCTTTGCATGCTATCTATTACGTAAGCAAGACTCTTGATGCCGCCCAAGTGAACTATGACACTACGGAGAAGGAACTTCTTGCCATTGTCTATGCATTAGACAAATTCTATTCCTATTTGCTTGGATCAAAAGTGATTGTTTTCTCGGACCACCTTGCCCTTAGACATCTCTTGATAAATAAAGAAGCAATACCAAGATTGTTTAGATGGATTTTGCTACTCCAAGAATTTGATTTGGAGATAAGGGATAAGAAGGGAGCCGAGAATGTGGTAGCAGATCACTTGTCAAGAATTCGATTCCATGATGATGAGGGAGATACACCAATCAATGACTCTTTCCCCGATGATATTTTGATGGCCATCCATTCACAACTCGAGAAGCACACAACACCATGGTTCGCCGACTATGCTAACTACATTGTTGGAGGAGTTCTTCCCCAAAATTTGAACTACAATCAAAGAAAGAGATTCTTGTTTAAAGTGAAGAGATACTTTTGGGACGATCCCAATCTTTACAAGGAATGTAGTGATGGACTTTACCGAAGATGGATACCCCAATGGAAAGTTCAAGGTGTTTTAGAGGGATGCCGTTCATCACCATATGGAGGACATCATGGAGCACGAAGAACAATTGCTAAAGTCCTTCAATCGGGCTTCTTTTGGCCTACCATGTTTGAAGACGCTAGAGAATTTATTCTCCATTGTGATCCTTGCCAAAGGACCGGAAACATTTCTTGGAGAAATGAGATGCCACAACGAGGTATATTGGAGGTAGAAATTTTCGATGTATGGGGAATTGACTACCAAGGACCATTTGTAACATCTCAAGGAAACAAGTACATTATTGTAGCCGTCGATTATGTATCAAAGTGGGTAGAAGCAATTGCTACCCCAACCGATGACGCCAAAACGGTTACTAAACTTCTCAAGAAAGTAATCTTTCCAAGATTCGGAGTCCCTAGAGCAATCATTAGTGATGGAGGGACACACTTCCATGAAAAGAAGCTCACATCTATTTTGACAAAGTATGGTGTTCAACATAGAACCGGCTTAGGATATCATCCTCAAACAAGCGGTCAAGTTGAAGTTTTGAATAGAGAGATCCAGCAAATTCTTGAGAATGTTGTTAACAATAATCGTAGGGATTGGAGCATGAAGCTTGATGACACTCTTTGGGCTTATAGGACGACCTATAAGACTCCCATAGGAGCCTCCCCTTACAAGCTAGTCTATGGAAAGGCATGTCATTTGCCAATTGAGCTAGAGTACAAAGCCTTTTGGGCAATCAAAGCTCTCAACCTTGATCTTAAGCTAAATGGTCAAAAGAGGATATTGCAAATTAAAGAGTTGGAGGAATTCCGACTACACTCTTACGAAAATGCAAATATCTACAAGGAAAGAACCAAAATGCTCCAGGATAAGAGAATCAAGCAAAAAGCCTTGGACAAGGGAGACAAAGTCCTTCTATTTAACTCCCGATATCGACTTTCTCCCGGGAAGTTAAATTCAAGATGGATGGGTCCCTATGTAATCACCGAAGTAGGAAAGTATGGAGACTTTGAGATAAAGTCGGAGGATGGAAACAAGTTCAAGGTCAACGGTCAAAGATTGAAACCGTACTATGAAGGATCGTTCATAGGAGAAGTAGAGGCCATCCGCCTCGAGCCTCTCCCGCCATGATAAGATCATCAAATGAGAGAGTTTGGTGGAGTCCTCTCTAAACTACCACTTGTAAATATACTAACCCTTCTTACTTGTATTTTTAACTTCATTTGCATTTCACTTCTTCATAAGCATGATTTTGACATGAGAGTTGGTGAGGAAGTGCTACTAATCTTGTTTGATGAATGAAGGATGTAACAATTCAAGTGTGGGGAAGCACCCTTGTCGATGAATGAAATAAGAAGAAAGAAGAGCAAAAAGGAGGAATCCCCACGAGCAGACCTGAGCTCGTGGGAGCTGAACAAGATCCGAGCATCCTGACATCGGGATGTGGGGGCTGAAAGGCCTCAAGTTGTGGAAAAAAGTCCTGTAAGAAAATCTGCGCAAGCTGGCATCAGGACGCTTGTCCCTAACTACAGGCCGCTCGTCCCTCTATCGAGCCGCGGGTCCTGGGAAGTTCCAAACTTATAAAATTTCACTGTAAGAAGATCTGCACGTCCCAGGCACAAAACGAGCGTCCCCCCAAGAATCCGCTCAAGCTGAAACAGATCCGCGCATCTCAGTGTTGTTTTGCTGTTCCTAAATTTTCTGTAAGGAAATTCGCGCGTCCCGAGCCCGATCCGCACGTCCCTACCTGCTCGTATAATTTTTCTATAAAATAGAAGATGCTCGTCCTTACTGCGATCCGCGCGTCTTCCTACCGTGTTGCTCTTCTATTTTCGACAAGCTTACTCTTCTCTCAACCACACATATTAAGACACCTCATCCTTCTCTCCTCAATAAAACATACAATCCTCCCCCAAATGCTCAAAACACACCAAAAAACATCCAATTGCATCTCCAAAATAAAAATCCCCAAAACCTAGGGTTTGAGAGGATCTAATTTACAAAGATTAATCTTCATCTTAAACAAGCAAAATCTCAAGATCTACTCTCAAGATGAGAACAAGAGGATCCCTACACAAAGAAAGAAGAAGAACAAGGGTCTTAGGAAGCTCTTCAACCTCTCATCTCAACACATTGAGAAGAGAAAATGAAGAAATCATCGATCTTTCAAGACTAAATGAGTTCTCAAACATCGAATTCGTCAATGACGCTCAGCGAATCCACTTTCACCGTCTCCTAGGTAAGAATATTTTTCCAACTAAGTTTGTTTGCCATCAGAAATTAAGAAAACTAGGAATATACCATCAAACCGAGGCACTCTTCGAATTATTTGGTCTTTCGACTATGTTCAACATGCATGAGCTTACATATCGACCATTAGTCCTCGAATTCTTGAGTTTTCTGAAAATATCAACCTTAAACAAGATGATTTGTGTGGAATTCCGACTTGAAAATACAACAAGTGTAATACCCGTCCTTTTAGGGACCCGTTGACCGACGTTGACCAACCTTAGACGTTGATCCAGACCTTGGGGACACACCAAGAGGGATGCCTTGTGTCGTGATGAACCTTGAGCATGTGGTACTCGATTTGGTCGAGGCTACTCGATCGAGTAGCTTGGGTACTCGATCGAGTAGGGGTCACTTGATCGAGTAAGTTAGTTACTCGATCGAGTAGCGTCTTTACAGCGAGGATTTATATATCGTGTTTTGTAAAACCGCAAATCATTTCCGCCTCTCTTCCCTAAACCTAAATGTTGTCTCTCCTTCTTCCCTTTACCATAGTCCCTTCCATTGGAGCCTTTGAGGATGCTTGTGCCATGGGGATGGGTTACTTGCGTCGGGTAGCGGTCTTGACGCCGGAATGCTATGCGTAGGTATGTCATCATCATCATCATCATTGTCGTTGTGTTTTCAGTTAGGGTTTTAGTAATAGTGATAGATGATTGTACTATTTGTATAGGTGTATTGCTTGGTTGATTGGTATCATGTGATCGGACATGGAGTCGCTGCGGTTGGCTAAAAGTAGGTTCGCCTACTTAGTACTATTGGTTGTCTAGTGTGTCTGTGAATGTGGTTTGGTTGATTAATGTCAGTATGGTGAATTGGTTGAGTTAATTTGTTGTCGTTGTTTGTTGTTGAGTAATTATTGTATTGGATTCTGAGGTGGTGACTGTTGGTAGAGTATTGTGATTATTGCATAGCTGTTTGTGATCTTTGGGGGTGCGTCCCTGGCTTAGTGGAGTCACTTGCGGGAGTGGCTTCACGCCCTTGATTCGCCTTCTGTGGAACCCGCCACAGAAGGGATGTGCACATTAATGGACATGGGTTTATCGCTCGATTTGAGGAGCGGGGCTTACGTGGGAACGGCTGCGGTCCCCCACTGGCAGGGCTGGTCCAGTGGACAGTCGGTGATGGTGACTGATTGGCAGTGATGTGGCTTGCGTGTGTTTTGTTGTATTTGTATCGTGTCGGCAGTTGTTGGTGTATTTTCCGCAGTTACTGACCTTGTGTGGTTTTGTCTTCTTGTTTGTTTCTGTTGTGTCTGCCGTGATCCCTTATGGTGAGCAGTCAGTCTTAGCAGGGGATGTCTTGGATGATAGCCGGGACCTTGGCGGGATGAGTCTTTCACGAGTCACGGCAAGAAATAGTTCACATAGCTGATAGTAGTTTGAGTTGTCCCTTTTGTATACCTTTAGTTTTGTTAATCATTTGTAATAAACTTTAATTGATCTTTTATCGAAATTTGATAATTACTGTCCTCGGGCAACCGAGATGGTAACGCCCTTATATGCCAGGGAAGGTCTTGTTAAGGCTCCTTGTTATATGGGGGTGTTACAAAGTGGTATTAGAGCGACGATTTAGGAACCTGTAACAAATGAGCCTAATGAACATAGTGAGTCCAATAAAATGAACCTTGTGTATGTATTTTGGGAGCCCCAGCTGATGCTAGATTTTGGGTGAGTAGGCGCCCTCATTTCAAAATCATGGCCCCATTATGCTTAAGCCAGTCACCGGGTATGGGAATGTTGAGTCGGAAAACTGTGTGCTTAGTACGTATAATGGTCGTGTTAGAAATGTTTGTGATGAAGTCTCTGTTGATGCTAGAATGTGTGGTTGTGATGAGAAAATGTGAAAGTCTGTGGTCGAATAGAGGAGTATATAAAAGTAGTGGAAGTGGTGAAACGCTTATAATACGTCAAAGTGTGTATGATGTGGTGATGGTAATGTTCGTTCCAAGTAGTTGGTATTAGTGGTTGATATAAAGAACTTGCGAGTCTTGTATGTGGTAATAATGATAATTAGAAAGTTTTGAATTTGTGGTAACGGCTGTCAAAATAGAATTTGGTAAATGTGATAGATGAATTTTTGAATGCTTCCGCGATATGGCATAATTGGATTGAGTAAACTAGTTGATAATTGATGTGACAAGGTTAGATTATTAATAGGCTTGGATGATAAAGAATGGTTAAATGTTAGATGAATGCTTAGAGTGATGTGATTAGTAGTTGTATTGTCAAAGTTACAAATGCATGAAAAATTATCTTCTTGAAGTCACAATTGTATGATTAGAAGTAGAAGAAACGTGTTGAAAATATGCATGAAAAAGCTAAAAGTTTAGTCATCTGGTTGCGTAATGGTTGTTATAGAATGTAGTAAAAAGGGTTGAATGAAGTAATATGTTTATAAGTTCGATACGTTGTAATTGTGTAGTAGTAATTAGACCTGGCAAACAGATCGGGTCGTGTCGGGTTCGTGTTCGTGTCACGTGTAAATGGGTCACAATCCCTCCAACCCAAACCCGACCCAATTAAATCTCCTGTCGTGTTCGTGTCGACCCACTTACATAAATGGGTCATAAGGCCTCAACCCTAACCCGTTAATTTCGTGTCGGGTTCGTGTCGTGTTTTCGTGTCACGTCCATATTTTGAAAGTTTAAGTATATTTATGTGATGGAGGATCAAGAAAAATTAGGATTAATTTAGTAAACAGGTCATTCGTGTCGGGTATGCGTTTAGAGAAGTCAACCCTAACCCAACCCAATTAAATATCGTGTCGTGTTCGTGTTGACCCACTTACATAAATGAGTCATTAAGTCTCAACCCAAACCCGTTAATTTCGTGTCGGATTCGTGTCGTGTTTTCGTGTCGTGTCATTGTTTGCCACCTCTAGTAGTAATATGTCGTGAATGAGTATAATAATCTGTGACGATTTCCGAATTTATTTTGGAATCGACACGAGCTGCTATTTTGCAGGAACCGTTACTTAATTCCGTAGTTTTTGACCTCGTTCTTAATCTTGCCCGACCGAGTAGGAGTGTTTACTCCATCGAGTAGATCTCATTCGATCTAGATAGGATGTTATAACGTCGGAAAAGTTGGATTTGCCAGCAGAAACTCGACCGAGTAGCTCCAACTCGATCGAGTAGAGGCCACTCGATCGAGTAACCTACTCGATCGAGTAAGTGAACAGTACCCGGGATACCGCGTGATTCATAACCCTTCTTTTCTTTCTTTCTTCTTCATTCTTCATTTAATCCAAACCCTAACATTCTATATCTCTCTCAAGTGCTCTTACTTTGTGATTTTGTGCTTAAATATTGGTATCTTATTTGCTTAATTCGTTCTCTTTGCTTGCCAATCAATCAAGGTATGAATGTTTATCCTATTTTGATGTTTTTAATTAATTAGAAGCATGTAGGGTGTTGGTAATTGCTGAAAAATCGATTTATATGTGCCAAAACTTGTTTCTAATTGTTGTAATAGGATCTAATTGTTTCAATTTGTTGGTTATTGTTGTTCGTTATGCAAAGATCGAATCAAATTAGGGGTTCATGTGACTCGAAATTTCTAGGGTTTGAGATTTTGAATTGAATTTTGGTTGTCGTTTGTATGAAAAAGGGAGAAAATTGAGTAATATATGTTATACATATCATCTTTAGAGTTGATTTTGATGATTTTCACTCAAAAATTTGCCTTAAAACTACGTCTTAAAAGTGCCCCAACTTGAAATTCGTCTTATATTATTGTGAAATTTGTTTATTTATGAAGTTATGTCGAAGGTATAATTTTCAGAAGTGATAGTAATGATGTTAATTGGTGCCATACATGTCAAAATTTTCACAGCTGTGAGACCGTCTGATAGTAAATTTGAGAGTCTATGCTTATAGTTTCTGGAATGTTGGTTAAAGTGTGTACTTAGTAGCTCTTTTCCATGACCATACATGGTTGTTTTACATATTATCAAGTATATGTGGTTTGTGTATTTAAGTCATGTGTTGAAAACAGATGCCGAGACCAACCATGGGAACCCGTCAGAGTAAGAGGGGGAGGGCTTCTGAGCCCGAGGTAGGAGAGGGGAGTGGACCTACGATCCCAGCAGTACCCGAGTTCCTGTCTGTAGTCTTTGTGGACTTTACACAAAGGGGTAATTTTGTGGCCTTGCAGAAACGAAAGATGAGACCTACCCGTTGTATAGACACAACACTCTTGACTGACTTGGGTATTGAGACCGATGTTAGGCATATCTTCGAGACTTTGGGGACGACTGGGTTATACCGTCTCCGAAAACATTCTTATGCCTTCTTGACCCTTGAATTCATGAGTTCGTTTAAATACGATGCGGTGGAACAAACTGTGGAGTTCCGCCTTATGAACACAAGTTTTCTGTTGATAATGGATATGTTTGCAACACACCTTGGCTTGGCTAAACCCGCCAAGGGAGCCCTCAGAGACATTCCATCTGAGTGTGGGGTTAGTAGTCTCATGCCTTGTCTTACCGGTAAACCAGCTCCTACTTCGAGTAACATATTGATCAACGATGTTCAACATGTCACTTTGAAGATTTTCCTCCGTGCTTTGACATGTTTGCTCTATGAGAGGAACGATATGAGTAAGCTAAACTCACATGAGTTGATGTTGTTGATGTCTTACCTTAACCCCACCCGGTCTCAGCCAGTCACCTTTAGTGCCCCTGCCATGGTGTGTGCCAGTTTAGCCTTGATGGCCTCGTCCGACACCCGATTTCTGAGTTGTGGCGCCATTGCCACTCGTTTGGCAGAGAGGTTGACTACCTTTGAGGCCTCCTCGTCCTATACCCCGATGACTCTTACGGTGCCTACCGTGGACCGAGAGTACTTCCTCGACAGAAATGGTTGAGAACCTTGGAGGGTGGCGGGTTGGCATGGAGAGTGTGGGGTATGAGTTGGATGCGTATACCAACTCCCGAGCACCTTCCCGCTACAGAGCCTTTACCAGCGGCAGTGGTGTCTGCCGATTCTGACGAGGAGGAGGAGGAGCGCCCTGCGAGGCAGTCATACCTCATCGACCCAGATATCCTACATGTGATGCCCGAGCCGAGGAAGGGGGAGCAGGTGAGACCGGAGGATGCCCAGCCTAGAGTGGGGAGGGGACCACGCCGAGTGAGGGAGAGGGTGGCTGAGACTCAGCCAACGCAGCCGGAGCAGCCAATGCCGCCACAGTACCAGTTTCCTGGTTACCCTTCTTTCTATAGCCCTGAGATGAGAGTGAGTGAGCTCACGGAGAGAGTGTCTTCTACCTTGACACTCAGGAACCTTCACGAGATGGCTTATGCACAGGGTATCGGGACCACTGGAGCTCAGCTGGTGTGGTGGAGAGGTGTCGGGGACGAAAGTGGGGTCTTCCACTCTTATGGTGTGGATAGGTCTACGTGGGGAGAGCCTCAGTCGTATCCATATGGTTGTTTGGCGCCTTGGCGCATGGGAGCAGATGCTGGTGTTGGTGGTGATGCGGGTCATGATGCGGCTGGAGCAGGCACATCTGGTGGTGGTGGTGGTGATGAGTTCATGGACGAGCAGCATGGGGAGTGATGATACTCCTTTTCTTCTTCTTTTGTTTCATGGTTTGTAGTGGATATTATTTTTTTTTTTCCGGTAGATACTTTCTTGGATCTTTGGTTTGTACGTTGGCCATAAGGCCGTATTTTGAGTACCTTTAGACTTTTATGCAGGATTATAGGGTCGGGAGAGCATCCCGACTCGTGATTATATAATGGTGTGACTTATATTTAGCTTTTGGGGGATTCCTGACCTGTTGGCTGCTCGATCGAGTGTCCTTCACTCGATCGAGTAAATACAGGTATGGCAGTGGAGAAGTATTCTGATTTCAGCCTACTCGATCGAGTAGCTGATGAGCTGGATCGAGTAAGGTCAGCTTGATCGAGTGCCTGACCAACTTGATCGAGTGTCACTGTTACAAGACCTTTTCGGATTGAGACTTGTTTGGATCATCATATTTTTGGGATGTTTTTTATATTAATCCTTATTGCGGGTGTTTAGTAACATTGTTTAGCTTCATCGATGGTTATATAATTGGGTGTGGTCGTGTTATATATATATATATATATATATATATATATATATATATATATATATATATATATATATATATATATATATATATATATATATATATATAATTGTCATGCTATGTTTACTAGTCGGAACGATAAATCAATTTGCTACAGGTAAGCTAAAGTGTGGTGGTGTTGTCCAAAGTTGACATAATTTCATATATATATGTATCATGTGGGTTATGTTTACGTAATGTCAAGAAAGTGTGGTTGCTGTCATGAGTCGAGTATGCATATTGGTCATTTTGCACAATTCTCGGTGGTATTTGTATAACGTTGTAGTCTATATCAAGCCGAATTGGACAAGTGGAATACGATGGTTATAATGTGGTAGCATAATTAGTATGATCGTATAACAAGTAATTGGTGACTTTGCTGCTAGTTTGTAATACATATCTTGCGGTGTGCTACATAATTTCAGTGGTTTTACGTTTATACGAGTTGTAATTGTGTAATGTCAAAGAGTAGGTTGTGTCAGTGTGAATCAAGCTTGTGTCTTGGTTTGTGAGTAATGTCAAAACGGTATAATATGTATCGGTTTGAGGGACAGGGAAGTTGTTTGATGGTGAACTTTGGGGACGAAGTTCTTTTTAAGAGGGGAAGAGTAATGTCGCAAAGGAAAAATGACGTAATTATAACAATTCTATAGTATTGTTGTGGTATTTTAAAGTATGTGAATGATTGTTTGAATAGCTTTATATGATTGTTATGGTGCAATTGAGTAAGAATTTATAATTGTTGAATAAAATATCATGTTGTATACTTTATTTTCAGTAGTTATTCGTTATGTTGGCTTTAGAATTTGATGTTATTAGCAATAATGGAGTTGCCTGGGGCATTATTGTGTTGTGTGGTTAAAGTAAAAGAGTATAATGAAACATATGTGTTGTATGAAGCAGTAGCATGTGGTGATGAATCGATGGTAGGACCGTTACTTTGTATGTTTCGTAATTAGTAGTCATTGACAAGTAATGGATGAAAGTATAGTCTGATAGTTGTGTTGATGTACGTTTGAATAATAATATGTAGTAAGTGCAAGTGGTAGTCGAGTTAGTCGTTCATGTGGTGGGTATGTGTTCAGTGATTCAAAGGAAAGTTTGTGATTAGTTGAGAGTCGTGTTGCGTATTGTGTGCTAAGGTGGATGATGATGATGTTTGATGAACATACGCAGTGGGATGGTAATTCTAAACAGCTGTGTTGACCTGTGTCGGGTAATCAGTGGTGCTGACCTTGGTTTCCTTGTCGCGTGGTTCAGGAGAGGATGAGTCGAACTTCGGGGACGAAGTTCTTTTTAAGGGGGGAAGACTGTAATACCCGTCCTTTTAGGGACCCGTTGACCGACGTTGACCAACCTTAGACGTTGATCCAGACCTTGGGGACACACCAAGAGGGATGCTTTGTGCCGTGATGAGCCTTGAGCGTGTGGTACTCGATCTAGTCGAGGCTACTCGATCGAGTATCTTGGGTACTCGATCGAGTAGGGGTCACTCGATCGAGTAAGTTAGTTACTCGATCGAGTAGCGTCTTTACAGCGAGGATTTATATATCGTGTTTTGTAAAACCGCAAATCATTTCCGCCTCTCTTCCCTAAACCTAAATGTTGTCTCTTCTTCTTCCCTTCACCATAGTCCCTTCCATTGGAGCCTTTGAGGATGCTTGTGCCATGGGGATGGGTTGCTTGAGTCGGGTAGCGGTCTTGACGCCGGAATACTATGCGTAGGTATGTCATCATCATCATCATTGTCGTTATGTTTTCAGTTAGGGTTGTAGTAATAGTGATAGATGATTGTGCTGTTTGTATAGGTGTATTGCTTGGTTGATTGGTATCATGTGATCGGACGTGGAGTCGCTGCGGTTGGCTAAAGGTAGGTTCGTCTACTCAGTATTGTTGGTTGTCTAGTGTGTCTGTGAATGTGGTTTGGTTGATTAATGTCAGTATGGTGAATTGGTTGAGGTAACTGGTTGTCGTTGTTTGTTGTTGAGTAATTATTGTATTGGATTCTGAGGTGGTGACTATTGGTAGAGTATTGTGATTATTGCATAGCTGTCTGTAATCTTCGGGGTGCGTCCCTGGCTGAGTGGAGTCACTAGCGGGAGTGGCTTCACGCCCTTGATTCGCCGTCTGTGGAACCCGCCACAGAAGGGATGTGCACATTAATTGACATGGGTTTATTGCTCGATTTGAGGAGCGGGGCTTTGGTGGGAACGGCTGCGGTCCCCCACTGGCAGGGCTGGTCCAGTGGACAGTCGGTGATGGTGATTGATTGGCAGTGATGTGGCTTGCGTGTGTTTTGTTGTATTTGTATCGTGTCGGCAGTTGTTGGTGTATTTTCCTTAGTTACTGACCTTGTGTGGTTTTGTCTTCTTGTTTGTTTCTGTTGTGTCTGCCGCGATCCCTTATGGTGAGCAGTCAGTCTTAGCAGGGGATGTCTTGGATGATAGCAGGGACCTTGGCGGGATGAGTCTTTCACGAGTCACGACAAGAAATAGTTCACATAGCTGATTGTAGTTTGAGTTGTCCCTTTTGTATACCTTTAGTTTTGTTAATCATTTATAATAAACTTTAATTGTTCTTTTATCGACATTTGATAATTACTGTCCCCGGGCAACCGAGATGGTAACGCCCTTATATGCTAGGGAAGGTCTTGTTAAGGCTCCTTGGTATATGGGGGTGTTACAACAAGAATGATGACCCTTGTGGAATTTGCGGGTGTATTGGGACTTGATGTATCTCCTACTTGTTCCTCGAAACCTTGGAATAATAGCATAGCACCACTATGGCGAGCCTTGACGGGACGCGATTTTGCAATAATCAAAGAATGCTCGGCCTCTTATATCCAAAGCCCCATCATCCGGCTCACCTACCGACCGGTTCATTACAAGCACTCTCATAGCTCGCCGCGATCCCGCGGTTGTGAAGGAACTTGATCGAATCTTTATGGAGTCTTATTTATAGATACAAGGGAGGAGTGATTATCATTTCAATGCCCCCTTAGTACTTCTTGAGAGATGGGCACAATTCCGGAATGGAGATGATGGTGGTGTGATCCACATTGTCAATGGAGAATTAGTAACAAGACTTGCCAAATTCTTCAATCTCAACTTTAACAACAACAATGAATATGTACCTCTTAAGGGTACTACCAAGATTGATGAAGCACTAATCTTTCGACACCACCATTGGATTACCTTTGAAGGCTTTGAGCGAAGAATAAAGTGGCTCACCAAGGGAAGAACCCCTCTTTTTCTTCTTATGGAAGGATTATCAAGAGTATCACCTGGAAGGGGTCCCCTTTCACAAGTGCCATCCTACCTTGTACCAACTCGTTCAAGCCAAGCAAATCGAATCCCACCTCCCACTCAACCTCAACAAAATGAGCCTCAAGTGAATGAACAAGAAAGGATTGCCATCCCACCTTACCCCTTTCCATATAAATCCTACAATCACCCAAATCCCATTATCCTTCCTAGAGATGACTTTGCAACGGGTCTACTCCAAGATTTACACCGCAAGCAATATGAAGAAAGGGTGGACAATTACTATGCTCTTTACCCTCAATTCCACCGGTTGGCTCATCAAGGGCACATCAATGAAGAGGGAATGCTTCTCTCTTGGGCTCAAATGGAAATTCTCTTTCCCAAATCGGAGCATGCCAATGGTGGAGCACATGGAAATGAAGAAGGAGGAGTGGGGTCTAGTGGTGGCAACACGGTGGAGGTGAATAGCGATGGGGATGAATTTATGGATTTCTATGAGAGCGATGAATCACAAGCACAATGGGATGATAATCTCGGAGGAGAGGACGACGACTAATGAAGATGTTCATTGGCTTCGTGGAGCGGGCATGAGGCACCCACCATGGCCTAGGTGAAGCTCTTCTATTCCCTCTCATTTTTCATGTCAAATATTTCATGCTTTTCTAACTTGGTTTATGATTAATTGTTTCAAACTCTAGAAGTGTCCTTGTAAAAATTAAGGACTATTTTTCCACCTTAGCAACATCAAGGCGATGATAAATTTATTGTTCCCACCTTGAAAATCCAAAATGGCAACTAGACTCATGCATTGCATCCTTGCCTTGTGCATGAACTTCCCTATTTTGACACTAGAAATAGTGTTTTGATTGGTTTGGGGAAGTTCAAACACAAGGAATGGGAGTTAATTCAAATTAGCTCTCCAACCAATAAAATCATGCATCATATAAGATAGATTAGAATGCATCACTTATATATATGTCATATAGTTTGCATATTAGTGTAGAAATCATGCATTTTCATTTAGTTTGCATTGCATAATTTCCTATCGTTTTGGCCATTGATGACAATGCTCATACTAGTGTGGGGATGGGAAATTCTAACTTAACTTTTAAAATAAAAATTGATAAAAATTGAAAACTTTCGAAAAACACAAAAATATGTTCTTTTATTTCATAAAAACAAAAACCATAAAAAATTGAAAATTTGAAAAACCAAAAACATGTTTCTTCCTTAGTAGTGTAGAATTGTATATTGTGTATATACTTGTGTTTGTTTATCCTCCTATCACATTGGATCGACTACGCCACATCCGAGGCATGAGGAATATGAAGACCGCATGGTATGATCTTTCCAATTTCCTTTTTCCTCTCTATGTTAATGACTATGTGGCTTTATTTTTGATGTGACTCATATTTGCGCACATTTGTTCCCTTAATTGAGCCTATTTTGCATATTACTCTAGCGTTCCACAACCATTTCATCCGTCAAATGCCTTCTATTTTGCTTTCCTATTACATTATGTTTGTTTTGTAGGAAAGAAGACAATTAGGCGGAAATTCCCGTCTCTCGTGCTTATTTGGAAGGTCATTGATGATATTGGGTGAAAGAGTATGGAAGGAGAGGCAAGAACTAAAATCAGCAATAGAAGAATAAGAAGCATGTGAAAGGAAGAAGCAAAGCATTCTGAAGGACAATCCGAGCGTCCTAACTTCAAGACGCTCGTCGCCCCCTCAAGCAATCTGAGCATCCCGACGATTGAGCCGCTCGTCTCCCCTGCCCACAATCTGGGCGTCTTCTCCCAGAGACGCACGGATTCCTTGGCAGAACCAACCGTGCTTCAAGACGATCCGAGCATATTGTGGCGGGACTAGCAACGTGATATGCGCATCTCCTTCGAGAGGAGCATTTCCCTACTTAACACTTAGCAATGCTATTTACTAATCTATCCTTACTTAACCTAATGATGCACTACTATATATACCCCATTTGTAATAACCAAGAGGACACACATTAGATAGTAGAAAGCTCTCTTAGATTAGATTTGGAATAGATTAGAATAGATTATCCTTTAATCTTTCCACAAAATCACATATTAATCTTTCCTTAATTATTGTTCAAGCTTATTATTCAAGTTTATTATTGGGAAATTGAAGATTATTGGGTTATTATTGAAGAATTGACAACTCTTCATCATCAATCAAGTTTTCTTCTTTTATTCTTGCTTTATTATTTGGATCATCTCAAGTTTGGTATAATTCCTTTACTCTTTACTCTTTATTGTTTGTTTCCTTAAAGCTCTTATCATGTTTACACTTGTTGTGATGATTGACACCATTAATGACATGTTCCCCATGATAATGGGTGAGTAGTTTCCTTAACTAGGATTAGTGGGTAATTAAGGGAAGTAAACATGGGGAATAATCATGCTTAATCCAATATGTTTCCATAATTAATTTGCTTGCTTGTTGTGATGTCAACCTATGCAAATGTTATGTTTGATGAAATGCTAAGCCTATGAATCCTTGCATTTACAACCATCTCTTATCTATTCAACTTGACTTGTAAGATATAAACCAACTCGAGTCTAGTTAGACCATGCATAGAAGTGATTAGGGGGAAAGTAAGTCGACTTGTAGGTGTTGTACAATCTAATCGATTCGGCTCCGGGACCCAACTCTTCCTAAGAACCGTAAGACATACACCAACTCGGTTCCTTTACAACATTAATTGCTTGCAACTTTGTGAACATGTTTGTATGGTTAACTCCCATGAATCCCCTATGAACCCATGATATCCTAGTAATTTTAATCATTTGTTTACATCCTTCCTTTTATTGCTTGTTTTACTTTATTGCTTGCATTAGTCTAGAATACAACTACAAACCCAAACAAATTGTGACACTAGCATAAATTGAGATAGATAGACTTAGAACCCAAAGCACACCGTCCCATGGACCGGCCTCGACTTAACCACTAACTAGTTGTTTTGTTGAGAATATAAATGTGTTTGAATGGATGTGTGACGACCAACTCTTGTCCATCAATTTTGGTTGATGCGGTACAAACCAATGTGATCTTAGGAGTTGCATGTAATTTATATTGCATACTAGTTGATAGAAGCATATGCATTAGGTTGTATTAATGTTAGTTGCATCATAGCATGTAGTTGCATTTTAGGAAAATTTTTGTGAAAACATCTATTTGGGAAACTTGACAAGCGTATATAAGGCCCTTGTAGATACTTTTTCTTCTTGAGACTTTGCTCATTATAATACCTCTAAAACACCCTAGGATGTGTCATGCTAGTATCGTTTGACCCATGGACTAAGGTCTAGTCAAGAGTACCTTGTGGTGTGATAACTCCTTGGCTACCGTTTATTCCAAGGTGACCCTCTAAACAATGCAACCATCTTCCATTTCTATCACATCTTGTCAATAAAAAGGGAATGGGCACAAAAATTATCGATTTGAGTTCAAGCATTCAAAATGAAAAAACAAGAAGTTTGCACAAATTGCATTAAAGAAAAGAGGAGTACAAAAATAAGAACTCCTATGCTTCAAATAAAAGCACCCTCGTTACAAATTAGGGTGACTTTGAAAATGTTCAAAATTGCAAAAGTTGAAAATTGTCAAGCATCAAATTGCCAAACATCAAAGAAATGGCAAAAGAAATTGTTCTCAAAAATATCAAATGCCACAAGAAAATTGGGGGGAATAACAAAATCAAATGCAAACTCCCATCACGAAACTCAAAATACATTGATCCCTTTTTCCATTGAACCCACTTTTGTGCATGGTAGAGAGGGGACGACCCTTCTTCTTGTCTAGGCAAGAAGGGGCATTCCGCGATCCTACAGTGTTTCTAACACCATAGGGAGACTACTCTTGACGAAAGAATTTAGCGATTGAGGACAAAAGGTACCCTAGCTTGACACAACTTGGAGTTGATTTATTGGTATCCTCCTAGGCATAGTGACTTGAAGAAACCACATCTATAATGGAGTGTATACCCTTAGATTGCTTCCCTTCTAGATAATTTCCGCCACTTAGATGAGGAAAGTGGCTATTCATTTTTGTAGATGCATCCATTACTTGTTTTGTGTGCTTAATGCTTGAATGTATCGCCATTTTGACAAGCCCCGCCTTGCCTTGCAAGAAGGCACCCTACCTCATGGATGTCTTGTTGTGAGTTGAAGGGGCGGAGTGAGACCCGCTAATTGTCTCTTATCGGCTATATTAGTAGGCTAGTTTAAATAAAGGTCATAGTTTTAGTCACCTCTTTACTCGGGACGAGTAAAGGCTCGGTTTGGGGTTGTTTGATGTGACTCATATTTGAGCACATTTAGTCCCCGAATTAACCTCGTTCCCATGCTTTCTAGCATATATTAGAGTCATTTCTTATCTTTAGTTTCCCAATTTGCATATTCTTTGAGGTTTTGTGTCCTTGGTAGGAGAGGATCACTAACCTTGCATTTATGGGGCAAATTGGAGCTAAATGGATCGCATCTAATGACCATGCATCGAAGAGGAGACCGACACTAGAGGCCTAAGCAAATAAATAAAGTGAAATGGGCAATGATGAAAAGATGCTTGCATCCCCAACACGATCCTCGCGGATTATTATGGAGTCAAACAAGAGGAGAACCCTGTGCCACCATCCGAGCGGCCTGAGCTCAAGACGAGCGTCTCAGAGGCAGGATTCGAGCGTCTCAGAGGCAGGATCCGAGCATCTTCTATACGATCCGAGCGGATCTCCTTACAGGACCAGCCATGCTTCAGGAGAGGACGAGCGGATCCTGGTGGGAGTTGCAAGAACGATCCGCGCATGTCGCTCGGGTTGAGCAAGATTGTTAAGTTTTCTTAGGGTCTTAATAGTCATTTAAGCCCTTAGTAACACTAATGCTTGTACTTAATTTTAGTATAAATACCCCATTGTACTACCTAGATTATGATGTCATCTTAATCAACTCTTAATATCATCTTAATCCTCTCTTAATATAGTCTTAATTTAGTTGTAATACACATTTCAATATTAATCATATCTTAATCTTTCATTAAACTCTCAATTGTTCTTAGTTTTATTTGGGTAATTAGAAGATTATTTGGGTTTATTGGAGGATTGACAACCTTCCATCATTCATCAAGTACTTCCATTATTATTTGCTTTATTATTTGGATAATCTCCATAGGTATAATCCCTTTTTACCGTTGCTTAATTATTGTTAATCACATCATTTATTCATCATGTTTTGCTTTGTTAGCATGATTGACAACCTTATTAGCATGTTAAACTTGATCATGAGTGAGTAGTCCTTTAGCTAGGGTTAATGGGGAATTAGGAGAAACAAACATGGGGATTGATCTATGCTTAATCTAATATGTTCTCATAATTAATTTGCTTGCTTGTTGTGGTTTCAACGTATGCACATGTTATGTTTGATAAAATGCTAAACTATAAACCTTGCATTTTTTACTCATCTCTTATCTTTTCAATGAGGCTTGTAAGAGATAAACCAACTCGAGCCTTGTTAGACCATGCATAAAGTTGAATAGGAGGAGACTAAGTCGACTTGTAGGTGTTGTATAGTCTAGACGACTCGGCTCCGGGACCTAAATCTTCCTAGGGATTGTAAGATATACACTAACTCGATCCCATCACAACAATAAGTGCTTGCTTTTAATTGAGAACATGTTTGTATGATCTATTTCCATGAATCCCCTATGAACCCATGACACCCTAGTGCGTGCTTTTAATGAATTGTTTACAAACCCCTTTAATTGATTTACCTTGTTTTCATTAATTTACATTCATCTTGTTGATTAGTTTAGATTACATCTCATCTCAACCCAATTTGTGACACCCTAAGACATAGCTACTTGCAATTGGAATCCTAAATCAATACCCGTCCCTTAAGATCCGACCTTTACTTACCTCTTTACTAAAAGTAGTTTGTGAAGTTATAAATATTGTTTTGGTTGATAGCTTTGACGACGAGACTATTTCACGCCACTTGGTTAACAGACACAATCATGAGACATTTGTAAAAAAAAAAAAATGATCTTTGTTTTCGATGGGATATATAGTTGCATAAAACACAATGAGGTGGAATACTAATATGACTCTTGTATAGCATACCTTTCATTGGGAGGCCGTTAACATAGGTTTTCCACATAAAAAAAATTAAGCTTCAAAAGTTTTGTACCTTAGAAAAAAAAATGCAACTTGTAGCTTATCATTGGAGTTGCTCTAAGTTCAACACCTTTGCGGCTCTTTTGCAATACCATAAATCATTTACAAAGTAAATTGAGCAATAATCCAAAAGCACACCAAAAAATATGAATTGTACCCAATGAGGTAGGAGATCATTTGGGAAATGTGGTAATTAACATGTTAAATAATGAGAAACACGAGATTTAACTTCCTAGAAAAGTTTGTCAAGATTTAGACAAATGAAGGGCGAGATTATATCCAGAAAGGAGCGTTGCAGATTGAAGAGACATGTATCCTAGAAAACCCATGGCAACTGCTCCATTCCATCGGCCTATAAATGAAGGGCCTTTTGGTAATGCTCTCATCCCTGGTGTATCATACAGTCTGACGGCTGTAGCTGCTGATGATACCGATGATATAAACAGCACTGCTAGCAACTGTCATTATTCGTCATCAAGTTCATATTTGTTATTTAGACATGGTGACATCAGTATATGCTATAAATCGTAAGATATATTCTAGTCTAGTAAAATCAGGATCTGATGAAGAAATTCTCTTGTAATTTGTACTCCCTCATAATCTGAGTGTTGGTTACTTGGTTTTCCTTTCAATTTTCATGTTAATTGGGTGTTGGCAGCCTTTTCTTTTTTTGGTAAATTTTGTGTGGTCTAAATTCAATTTCATATGAGTAGGATGTTTCATTTCCTTAATTTTGATGCCTAAAAGAAAGAGGACCAACACTCAGACTAAGAGGGAGTATACTTTTTAGGATTGACCTGACCTAAAAACACAATACAAACTTGATATAAAGTTAGTGAGTTATAACTTATAATTAACACATTGTAAATTTTTAACCTATTTAAATAATTGTGTTGACGCACAGTCGCACACGATACGGAATTTACTTAGACCGATCTAGGGTTGAGGTTTTCCGACAAGAACGTAGCACTATTGACCCCTTTTATTCAAAAGATTCATAATCGATTTTTTAACGTGTGCCTTAAGGATATGCATTAATAACCTATAGTGAATTTTGTAAATAACCCCCAATTATGTTCTAATTTTTACAAATAACCTCCATTTATGTCCGTTTTTACTAATTACCGCCTTAAATACTACTTAAACCCAAAAATTACCACCTAATGTTGATTACGCTCACGACTTTTATAAAACCCGATCTATATACGACATTCCGTCTTAAACTTTTACAATATACCTAAACTACCCTTATTATCTATTAACTCCCTTTCCCCCAAACTAACAGCATACTTCTTCATTTACCCCAAATCCATCATCGATGAAAATCCCCAATTGAAATCGACAAACCCTAATTGAATTTCATTTACTTCCTCTCCCAAATCAAATCGACAAAACTGACTCAACTATCAATTGTTCATCCCTCTCTTTATCACAGGTATTTCTTCTGCGTTTTCCCCAATTTAATACCTAATTTCAATTTCAATTGCATTTTAAATCCAGTAATTTCGGAATTTTTGCTTATTGTTTATGTAGGATGTATGATTCTATTGATAATTTCACATTTGATATTAGATACTACCATGGTGGTAAATTTGAGACTAATAAAAATGGGAAAATTGTTTATGCTGAGGGAATATCAAGTTTACAATTTGGATTTGTGTCTAATAGATTCTCCTATAATGATGTAATGAACACTGGGTCAAAGCTTATGGGTGGTCAGCCTTTTGAAACTTATTTTAAGCTAAAAGGTAAGAGCTTGGCAACTGGGATGCAAAGATTGAATAGTGACAGCCAAATGATAAACTTGTTGAAATCGAGGGATAAAGATAATAAACTTGACATTTATTTCATTGGTGCTAGAAAAGGGTCAGTTACAAAGACCCTTAAGACCAAGAATCCAATTTTTTCTTTGGACAGTGTAACTGATCCTAGTGTTCAAATGATGGACAGCCCTATGTCATTAAGGAGAAGTCCTATGTCTGCAACCAGTCCTAACTCACTTAGGAGGTCACCTAGACTTGCAACCTCGCCTATTTTGGAACCTGTTAGAAGGTTAGAAAAACTACCAACTAGGAGAAAACTGACTGAAATTTATGAGAGGGAAAATGAGGGAAGTAATGGTGATGTGTTGTTGTCTGATAAGCAAAAGGTTAAACAAGTGGTGTCTGAGTTTGAGAATGAAGTTGACGAAGAGTTTGATGAGGACTTTGATGGTGGTAATGGATTTGATGATGGTTATTGGACTGAGGATAGTCAGTTAAGTGAACCTGATATTGGCAATAATGAAGTTGGTGGTGATTTTGTGGAGGATGAAGAGTTGTTCACTGATATAATTGATGAATCACTGATTGATACAGTGAATAAGAACCTTAATCAATCATGTGCAAAAACTAGAGAGACAAGAAACAAGGTTAGAAGTAACATTCTTAATGTTGATGATTTGAATGTTCAGGTAGGAGAGGACACTAATTTAGCTTCTGATGATGACAATAGTGTGGGTGGTTCAGATCAAGAGTCTGACCCTTATGACACATTTAACCCTGATATAGACTTTGGCAAACCCATAGTGCTTAGGGTTGGGTTAAAATTTCCATCAGTGTATGAGTTTAGGAAGGCCATAAGGCAACATGCCATTGAGAATGGCTATGAACCTTACTTTTCTCACAATGAGAGTGCAAGGGTGACTGTATTATAAACACAGATGTAAATGCCCTTGGAATGCTAAGAGGTTAAGGTTGCCTAGGTGTACCTGTGGTTATAAAAGAAAATGTTTATTGAGGTTGCATGCCACCAAAATGGAGGATAATGACATGACTTTTCAGATAAAGACTATGAACTTGGAGCACATATGTGTTTATACAACCCAAAACAGAATGTTTACTGCTGAATTTTTGGCGGATAAATACCTGGAAGTTTGGAGGTCTGACCCACATTGGAGATTGAAGGCTACTCAAGATAGGGTAAAATTAGACCTAGGTGTTGATGTTGGGTATCATAAGTGCTGGGTAGCAAGAGCTAGGGCAAAAATGATAATATGGGGTAACTCTGATGAGCAGTATAGTAGGGTATGGGATTATGCTAAAACCATTATTAAATACAACCCAGGTTCAAGCTCATATGTAATGGTTGATAGGGTTGACAGACCACCTCCAGTGTTTCAAAGGATGTATATTTGTCTTGCTGCTTGTAAGGAAGGGTTTAAAAGTGGGTGTAGGCCTCTTATTGGGGTGGATGGCTGTCATTTAAAAGGAATGTACCCTGGGATGTGTTTGGCGGCAGTGGCTATGGATGGGAATAACAACCTTTTTCCTGTTGCATGGGCTGTTGTGGAGGTGGAGAATGCCGACTCTTGGAAGTGGTTTCTTGATTTGTTGGTGAAAGACATAGGCTTTGAGGAGGGTGAAGGTCTTACAATGATGTCTGATAGGCAAAAGGTAACATTCTTTTCGTTCTTATCCTAAAATTTTATTTTTACTTGGCCATTATTTGTCAACTATTTATCAAATATTAATGAATAAGTACTGAATGATGCCAGGGACTTCTTGATGCAATGAATATAATTGTCCCTAAAGCTGAGATTAGATACTGTGTTAGGCACATTTGGGCAAATTTCAAGCTACAATTTGGTGGCCAAGCATTCAAAGATAGTTTTTGGCAAGCAGCATGGGCCACAACAAAGGTAAGGAAATCATTTCCATGGTTACTATCAACTCACTGTGTATGTCAATTTTTTAAATTGATTGACAACAAATTACTATCAACTCACTGTGTAACACAAACTTTGATTGACAACAAAATGCTTATTAACTTGCTCAGTTTGTCTGCATAGCTACTGCATAGCTACTGAAAAAAATTTCAATGTTGTAGGTTGAGTATTTGGCAGCTCTTGAGGGCATCAAATTTCTTAGTCAGCCTGCCTATGAGTATGTCAAGGCCATTCCACCCAAGCATTGGAGCCGACATGCTTTCAGAACCACTTGCAAGAGTAGCATGATTACCAATAACCTATGTGAATCCTTCAATGCCGTGTTGAAGGATGCAAGAGATAAGCCGATTCTGACTCAAATGGAGTGGATGAGAAGATATATAATGAAGAGACACTATGAAAAAAGGGAAGGGGCTAGCAAGTATGAGAAGCCATTTATGCCATATATTGACAAATGCTTTAAGAGGCTTATAGCTGAGAGGAGGTATTGTCAAATCTACCCATCCATAAACACCAATTTTGAGGTTGACTACAAGGGTGGTTCATTCACAGTCAATTTAATAAATCAAGTGTGTAATTGCAAACACTGGGAGTTGAGTGGAATCCCTTGCGTTCATGCAATGGCTTGTATACTTGAACAAAGACACATTCCTGATGATTATGTTGACCAAGCCTATTCAAAGGACAAATATTTATTAGCCTACACACCTGCAATAGACCCTATGCCTGGGGTAGCACATTGGGAGAAAGCCGACCAAGAGGAGCCTCTCCCACCGCTAATGAGACGCATGTCGGGCAGACCGTCAAAGAAAAAAAGGAGAAAAGAACATGGTGAAGGGTCACAAGTAAAAAGGATCAAGAAGTCCAACAAGTGTAGTAGGTGTGGTACACTAGGACATAACATCAAGGGATGTAAGAATTCTTTGTCTGACCCCATCACAAGAAGCAAAGGTGGTAGACCTTCTAGTAACTCAGAATGGGTGAAGGCTGCAAGGAACAAAAGGGAACAGAGGAAAGCAACCAAGGCTCAACACCGAGAATTTCTAAGTCAAATGAGTGGCAACGGAACTCAACTATGAATGTAATAGGACTTGTTTAATTTGTTAGGTGGTGTGATTTGTAATAGCAGATTCGTGGTGAATTGTACATTTGTCGGTACAATTTGATCATTGCAGCTCTTTTTCACTTAATGAACAACTCTCTTTTTCACTTAATGAACAACTCTCTTTTTCATTTACAATCATACTGCTGTGAACTTTAATGCTTTTTGGAGCTGAGTTAAAGCATTTGGTACTTTCAATGCTATGAATGGCAAAATAAAAGTCACCTGAACGTTGTTGTCATTCAATGCTATGAATGGCCTGTGTTTACTGTTGTGAGGTTCAATGACAAAAAATGTGCAAATGAAATTCTTGTCATTCATTCAAAGTGGATTACACAACAGTTACATTGCTACCCAAAAGTAACTAACCATGCTTACTAATACACAAGAACACATCCACAGACAAACCTAAAAGTAACTAGCCTAGCTTACTAATACACACAAGAACACATCCACAGACAATTGCAATACATAGGATCATCAAACCCTTTGCTTGTTTCTCATTTCTCTTAACCAAATCTATGTAAGCCTTGTCCATATTCTTCTTGGATGCTAATATCTCCATGATTACGTCCTTCTCCCATTGCTTTTCTGCTTCATCAATCCACTTGAAATGTCTGCAACCGCGCATATCGGAATTTGCCTTGTAAAATTTGCATCCCTCAAACCTTCTCCCGTAATTTCTTTGTGTATAAGATGTACAAATAGCAGCTGGGACTCCACACTTGCATTTTCCAACACTATAATTTTCTACCTTAATTCCTGACGCCATTTACAATCACCTGAAATGATAACTACAGAAATCAACTGGAGTTATGAATATTAAAGCCATTTCACAACTGAACATGGCCTGTGTTTACATTATGGAAGACAAATATGCTAACTTAAATTAATTCGTGTCAAATTCTAGCTACATTCTAGACCGTCAAATTCGTGTCAAAGTAGCCACACACGCTCTTCGTTGCAATGACAAGGCAACGAAAATAAGCATAAATGATAACTTAAATTAATTAAAAGAGCCCTAAAAATCAACTAGATTAAATAGTCATCCAATTTCTAGCATTGTAAACCCTAGAAAATAAGCAAAAATTCCGAAATTACTGGATTTAAAATGCAATTGAAATTGAAATTAGGTATTAAATTGGGGAAAACGCAGAAGAAATACCTGTGATAAAGAGAGGGATGAACAATTGATAGTTGAGTCAGGTTTGTCGATTTGATTTGGGAGAGGAAGTAAATGAAATTCAATTAGGGTTTGTCGATTTCAATTGGGGATTTTGAACGATGAAGGATTTGGGGATTTTGAACGATGAAGGTTTTGGGGTAAATGAAGGGGTATGCTGTTAGTTTGGGGGAGAGGGAGTTAATAGGATAATAAGGGTAGTTTAGGTATATTGTAAAAGTTTAAGACAGAATGTCGTATATAGATCGGGTTTTATAAAAGTCGTGAGCGTAATCAACATTAGGTGGTAATTTTTGGGATTAAGTAGTATTTAAGGCAGTAATTAGTAAAAACGGACATAAATGGGGGTTATTTGTAAAAATTAGAACATAAATGGGGGTTATTTACAAAATTCACTAACCTATATTTGATAAGATTCGCATGAGCATCTTGTAAGATTTCCAAATTTAAGTTATTAATGTGTATTTTTAGGGGTACTCATCGGCTGTGACCGAACTGGACCAAAGACCAAATAAAGGTAAAACAATGGACCGTGAACCAGGCTGTATTTACATTGGTCCGGTTCGGCCTGGAGCAAATAAATAGGTGGATTAGACCGGACCAAATCATATGGACTAAATAACATATTGCTTATTGGCTTATTATTTTTACTATGAATTTAATTTGCATATTAGCAACTTAGATTTTAGTTTGTATGGCAGTAGAATATGTCAAATAATAAGATAATATTGACAGATCAAGAGAAATATTTTTTTTTTTGTCAGAAGAGAAATATTTGTTAGTGTACAGTTTTAAATATTAATGTTACATAAGTTTGGTACACGGTTCGGTCCGATTAGGTTTGGCCTATGACCAGACCAAATAAAGTATGGTTTAATCTGATCCGGACAAAATTACATGGTCCGGTCCGAATTTTGGTCTTGACCACCGAATTAAACACGCCTAAACATCTTTAAGGCACACACCATAATAGACCATTGTTATATTTATATTTTGTTGTTGTGTCCAAGAATACAAAATGACTATTTAGTATTCATTTCAAAATAACGACTATATTAATCTTGATAAATTTAAAAAACAAAAATATTATATACCTTTTTTTTTTTTTTTTTTTTTGGCAGCTGTAAAGAAAGAGTTTTACATTATAGTGGTACGGCTCACTAAACCATACCTATAAACTACAACATAAAACACCATAGAACTACTAATAACATAAACTAAAGCATGGTAACAATTGCATTGGTAAACAACGTCGTGTTGATGGCGTACGACGGTAGTCGGGACACGCTCTTCAAACTCAAAATCCACCCCAATCTCTAATGGATGAGCAACGCTGGCCAAAGGAAGACACCCATCTTTGCTTGTCTTGATTGATGTAGCTTCAGAGAAATACCTGCAACAAAACCCAAAAAAGGGTCTCGGAGATTCATCTCCTTGGCTGTGAAAATCTTCCTCAGAAAACCAACGAGCTTCCATAAACTCATTTTTACTCGTCTTAAACAAAACAGCTTCGGAGAAATACCTACAACAAGACCCAAGAAAGCGTCTCGGAGATTCATCTCCTTGGCTGTGATACACCTCATCTGGAAACCAATGAGCCCCTTGACCCAACGAGAGAAAACAAAGTGCACTTACGCCCCAAGGACGTAGAAAGAAAAGGCGGAACACAGACCACAAAAATCTGTCTCCAGAGGAGAGTAAACTCCTACACTTTGTAACACAAACCCCGCTGACCAAAACCCCATAGCCAAGAAAAGCGAGTAAATAGGTGGTAACTAAAGGGGGAAACCACTTGAAAATCCCCCTAACCAAAACCATCTCTGAAGACAACAGAGTGTTAGGCTCAACACAGACCCAATGCAAATTACCAGTCGTCCTAACTAACCCGTGAATAAGAGGACAGGACACCCCAAACCACGAGGATTTTATTAAATGAAAAAACAGAAAACACACAAACCACGAATTAAGAAAACGCGAGACAATTAAATTAACCACAGGGAAATTAGACGACCACATACAGGTTGAAAACCACCGTATCCAACCACTCCAACACCACTGCCACCCCAAACAGAACCTACCCAAAACACCCCTCATCCAAAAGAGACCACACAAAACACAGACCCGCACCCATCACCGACACACAAGCCAACAACTAAAACCACACTCTAGCCTGCCACGACGAAAACCACAGAAACGGACCGAAAAACACAACCTTGCACACACCAACAAACCATCAAAAGGCACCCATTTCACCAAACGAAACCTCCCAGGACCACCGCCTTACATGCAACAAGACAAACCTCGAGACACAAACACAAAAAAACAGGACACGGGATCGATTGGTGGGTCTCCGATAAATTCAATCCAAACAGCAATATTGTCTGGAATCACAACCTTTCTTGTACGGAGTTCATGGCCTTTTATTCCAACGAAGGCCGCCGTGTAAGCCATCACAATCAATGCTATACTGAACAGATAACTGCGCCGTAAAATGCATTATAAGAATACAGTTGTTCTTCCTATAGACATGTCATCTTGGTCTTAAGCAATAAGACTACATTTTATAATCATTGTAAAGAAATATGCGATCACTATTGAAAAACAAGTTATCATTAGCTGTAACACCGACGCCTGAAGAAATCGTAATTGGGTTATGAATGTATATTATTATTGATATCAAGCATTCATATACAAGCTGTGTATATATACTAATCGACCAAAGACTAAACCCTATTGGACTTACCTAAAAACGATCCCATATTTACGGTAACTAAATATACATCGTAACACAATAATATTCCATAATATATTCCTAATATTATTTCCATACTCCCCCTCAAGTTGGAGCAGTCGGCAATCCGATGCCCAATTTGAATTGTAAATACTCGAAGGCTTCTCGTCCAAGGGCTTTAGTAAATAGGTCCGCAATTTGCTCATTACTCCGGACATGAGAGGTTGATATGGTACTATTTTGCAAGTGAGTCCGTATGAAGTGACAGTCGATTTCAATGTGCTTGGTTCTATCATGAAATACAGGATTCTTCGCGATATGTAAGTCCGCTTGATCGTCACAATACATCTCCATCGGTCGCGTATGATCAATCCCAAGTGATGAAAGGAAACTCTTTAACCAAAGCAACTCACTAGTCAGGCATGCCATAGCTCGATATTCCACCTCTGCGGACGACTTCGACACCGTCCCTTACTTCTTAGCTTTCCAGGAGATTGGCGTATTACCCAACGCAACAAAATAACCAGTGAGTGACCGTCGACTTAAAGGACATCTACCCCAATCCGAGTCCGAGTATCCATAGAGCTGTAAAGAAGATCACCTATCCATAATAATACCCTTACTCAGACTCCCTTTCACATATCGCAACACTCGCAAAGCTGCCTCCAAATGCTCCTTTCTCGGCTCATGGACACTCTGGGATAGAATGTGCACCGAATATACTAAATCTGGCCGGGTTATTGTCAAATATATTAGTCGAACCACAATTTTTCTATACTTCATTGGGTCCTTTAGGACATAACCCTTTGCCAAAGCTAAATTATGATTTTGTTGCATAGGAATATCAAGTGGCTTAGCTCCATCCATTCCCGCGTCTGCTATGATTTCCATTGCGTATTTTCGTTGACAAAGGAAAAGTCCTTTTGGTCCCGTTGCTACTTCTATCCCGAGGAAATACTTCAAGCGCCCCAAGTCTTTGATTCCAAAATTGGTATCGAGAAAGTGTTTCAACCGAGTGCAAGCTCCCTCATCATTACTCACGATGATCATGTCATCGCCATAAACAAAAATTCCGATGAAAACTTTGTCCTTATGATACGTGAAAAACGAATAATCGGCTAGAGACTGAACGAAACCATACCTCTTTAATGACTCAGTTAGCTTTTCAAACCAATTTCTCGATGCTTGTTTTAGACCATACAACGATTTTCGAAGTCTACAAACTTGATTTGGAGTATTACATTCAAAACCTTGTGGTAGTCGCATATATACTTCCTCATCCAAATCTCCATGAAGAAAGGCATTATTAACATCCAATTGAGTTATGAACCAATTCTTTACTACGGCAACTGCGAGCAAACATCGTATGCTTGGCATTTTCGCAACTGGTGCGAAAGTCTCATGGTAATCAACCCCTTCTATTTGCGTAAAACCTTGAGCTACTAACCGTGCTTTATATCGTTCTACACTTCCATCTTCCTTGTATTTTACCTTATAAACCCATTTGCACTCAATTGGTCGTTTTCCCTTTGGTAACTCAACAATCGACCATGTAGCATTTGACTCAAGTGCATCAATTTCTTTCGCCATTGCCTTCCTCCACTCGACATTTTTCACTGCCTCATGGTAGTTACGGGGTTCCTTTATCGCATCAATTTTCGCCAAGTATGCCCTATAACAAGAAGAAAAACAACTAGTTGTGACATAGTTAGCTATTGGATAACGGGTACCTTTCTTTGGAGATGATGACTGTGACGGGTGATCTGCTTTCAATTGAGTGTAATACTCAACGATAAACTGATTTTTCCCTTGCTTACGTTCGTTTAAATCGCTCTTCCATTGGTGCACTCGGGGTGCGTTTCCGGTTGAAAAGCGTTCCTTCAATTCCTTCCAAATTTCCATAACTGTGCCAGAGAAGAATATGCTGGGATGAAGTTTGACATCAATCACGTTTCTGAGCCAAGCTTTCACCATCGCATTGCATTGACGCCAAGCCACGGCCTCCAAATCTTCTTCTGTGCCGTCAGCAACAACGGGCTTGTTTACGATGCCCTCGACGAACCCTAGCTTGTTCTTCGCGTCGAGACCATTACGCACCGCATCTGCCCATAAATCATAATTCTCTCCACTGAAAATAATTTGAGTTAAATTTAAACTGGGACTATCAGACGGATGAAGATACAAAGGCGACGATGAAGCGATTTGGTCGATAATTTTCTGACTTCCAACACCTTTATCTTTGTTCCCTCCCCCTGAGTTTGTCATGTTTTATGGAAAAAAAAAATTGAATGTTTTTATGCGGAAAAATTGAACCAGGATCTTAGTTCTCTGATGCCATGAAGAAATCGTAATTGGGTTATGAATGTATATTATTATTGATATCAAGCATTCATATACAAGCTGTGTATATATACTAATCGACCAAAGACTAAACCCTATTGGACTTACCTAAAAACGATCCCATATTTACGGTAACTAAATATACATCGTAACACAATAATATTCCATAATATATTCCTAATATTATTTCCATAGACGCTAGCATTGTGATTACATTTAACCATAACATAGTCACATATAGTCGTCTGAAATTTCAGACGAAAAGTGACCATATGAAACAAGAATTTGCGATAAGAATATATGATAGTGTATGAGAAATATACTAACCATAGTTAGTAGTTAGCAGGCCCGTCTAACCCATGGCGCCCTATGTGCAATGGCACTGAGCCTCAAAATTTTGGGGCCCAAATCTTGCCATTACTCATAGTCATATGATTTAAAAAAAAAAGCAATGAAAGCATAAATGCATAATTGCATAAACCACGGCTGATTCCATTTCCTAAATCTTAAAACAATCTCCTTCCCCAAATAATTAAATTGCATCCCCAAAATAATTAAATTTGCTCTTTAATCTTCCCTTCAAACGATTTATTATAATATTTAAGTATGATTATCTCAATATCAATTCTTCACAAATCACTTCAAATTTATAATTAGAGTGTGATAGTATCAAAACTTTACAGTTACAATAATTTTCAATCGTCTATTAAAATCCAGATTTACACTTGAGTTTCGAAGAGATCGAAATAAGTAATTTTTCTTCTTAATTTTAATGGATTTTATATTTCGATACGGTATTCTGATTATTGAGTAACATCATACAACTAAGCAGTTTTTAGTTTTAATCTGAACGATCTTGATCTAAAAAAGTTTTAATTTGAATTTATCTAATAAAAACTCTTGAGCATATATGATATGTATATGGGGAAATGGTGGAATGAAAAAACTTAAAAGGAGAGGACGAAGTTATTGTTAGAATTGCCTTACTTAAATTGAGTAACTGTTTAGTTTTGGGTGATAATGTCGATTTATTTGGAATCTTTTCATTCTTATTATTGACTTATTGTTTATTTGTTTTCTGAATTTTCAATATTATTGTAAAATTTAATTCATTTGCACCTATTGAAGGTGTGCAGCTATTGAAGGAAGGACAACGAGCAAAGAGTCGGAGATTAGAAAACTTTGTTTTTATCGGTTTTTAATTCACGGAATAAGTTGTAGTTTGCATTAATATTTTATATAAACGTACTTTAAATATGTAAATTTGAGGCTATTTTTTTTTTTTGCACCGGGCCTCCATATTTCTTGAGACGGCCCTGGTAGTTAGTTATAGTTTGTATATAACTAACTAATTGTACATACACTAGATTAATAATACAATTTCCTTTATTTACCTTCTCTCTCTACAAACATCTTTCTACATATTCTCTCTATAACTCAAGCTCTTACTATCAACAATGTCGATCATCACCTCCATTGTTGATAGCTTGATCATGATTCCATGTCTTCACATGGTATTAGAGCAGGACTAGTTCCCGTCTCTTGATCGTCGTGCTTCCGCAATTTCGTTCTTCGTTCAATTTCGCAAAAATCCTAAAAATTAGGTTTTCGTAGATTCTTTCGTTTCTTTGTTCCGAATTTCATCGATTTCTTGATGAAATCGAAATCGTTCATCAAATTCTCACCTTACTTGTCAAATTTTGACAAATTCTTGTTTTCGATCAATTTCTGCATTTTTCCCCAAATTAAAACCCTAAAAATTAGGATCTGTCAATTTGCTTCTATATTCTTCTTGAATTCTTTCAATTCGTTCAACAGTGTTTACGAATACCAATTACTCTGCTATCAATAGTGTTACTGTCTACAAATTCAATTTTTTTCAACAAATTCACAAAATCAATTGTTTTTTTTTCATAATCCTTCACGATGTCACAAAACGTTGAGCCAGAATACAAAAATGCGTATGATGAGCCTTTGTTTCTCTCTCAGTCTGATTACTCAGGCATAAAATTACTTGAAACTATTTTCAATGGTCAGAATTATCAGCATTGGAGCAGAGGTATGCTTCTTGCGCTTGGATCAAAGAACAAGCAAGGTTTTGTTGATGGTACAATATCGAAGCCAGCTGTTAATTCATCAAGAATTAAGCAGTGGAATCGATGTGATGCGATGGTGAGATATCGGATTGTGAATACGATTGCACCTGAAATCAAGGAAGCGTATATCTCTGCAAAGTCAGCTTATTTGTTGTGGACCGAGATTCGCGAAAAGTATGGCCAATCTAATGGACCTTTACTTTTTCAGTTAAAGAAGGAGATTAAGAATATATCACAGGATAATGATTCTGTCGCTGAGTATTTTACTAAACTCAAGAGACGATGGGACGATGTAGATGAGATTGAGGAATTTCCTGATTGTAGTTTTGGCGCCTTAGATAAGTGCACATGTAATATTCTTAAAAATATCATGGAATCAACTTCTTGAGAGAAAGTGATTACCTTCTTGATGGGATTAAATAGTTCTTATGAGCATGTAAGGACTAATATCTTGAGTATGGATCCTATTCCTAATATCAATAAAGCTTACTCAATTCTTCAACAAGTGGAGAGCCAGAAGAACATCTCACATATAGATGGCAGTGTTCTGGCTGCTATGAAGTCCCAAAATGCAAGGTCTGGTGGGAGTCATGGTGCTCAGGGGAACTGGAATAATCAAAGTCCTTGGAATGTTGGTAGTCAGGCTAATCAGAATCCTCAATGTTTAGAAAAAGGAAGGCAACAAGGAAGGGAACAAGTTGTAACACCCTGATTTACAAAGGAGCCTCTAGCGAGACATTCCCTAATAAACCTGGGATCATTTATTCGTTAGGCCCGTTTAGCTCGGTCTCGACTCACTGGCCCGACCTTAATAGTCTCGATGAAGTAACCTAGGACCGGACAAGTCTGACTACTATTCAACTATTGAAGAATATTATAGCAAGAAGGCAACTAAATCCTGGAAGAAAAGCCTGATGGTGAGTGCAGAATAGCCTGGCATGACACCTAGGCTGGCTGGATTAAGAAGAAGAACAAGAAATACAGTTATACAAACTAAATGGCCACGTCCTATTTGTAATACTCCGTATTTATATGTCTTGGGGGTACTCTATCGAGTAGCCCTTACTCTGTCGAGTAAGGGCAAGTTGCGAAGATAAATAGTTTTCGACTGTTGGGCACTCGATCGAGTAGTTGGGGCACTCGATCGAGTAGAATACTCGATCGAGTACCTTGGGTACTCGATCGAGTGTCCGGTTTTACAGGGGAGTTTTCTCGGGTTTTGTTAATTACGCGATTAAGGTATTTAAACCAATTCGTCTTTGTTCTAAATCACTTTTTACAAAACCTAAAACCTGTTTAAGAGAGAAAGCAACTTGTCTTCTTCCTAATCGCGTTCTTGACAATTCCGGAGTTGAGACGGTCGGATCGTATCGTAATTCGTGTCGTTGGATTCCTTGCGTCGAGGGTAAGCTTCTAATATAATTTATATCTTGTTTTGTTAAGAATAGTGAAACCCTAATTTAGGAGTTGAGGGTTTTTATGAATAGTAATTGAATAGTAGTATCTATGTGTTGTATGGTAGGAGGAGAGTTCATAGAGGAGGCGTTTTGAGACATTTGTAGATACCGTCTGCGTGTTGTGCTTTCAGGTAGGATTTCCTACTCATATTAGTCCCATAATGGGATGATTGTTGATGTGTTGAGATTGATTGTTTAATATCGTAATTGTGTTGTGACGGTGGTTGATTGTGATTATTGATTAATATCGTAATTGTGTTGTGACGGTTGTGATTGTTGTCCGGTTCTCGAGATGCGTTCTCGGTGAGTGGAGTCACTTGCGGGAGTGGCTTCACGCCCTAGTTTCGCCCTTCGTGGAACCCGCCACGGAAGGGGATGTGCACATTAATGGGACGGGGTTATCGCTCGTATGATGAGCGGGGCTTAGGTGGGAACGGCTGCGGTCCCCCAGCGCGTGTGGTGGTCCAAAGTGGACGATCGTATTGAGATGATGGGAGTTGGTGGTGTGTGTGTGTGTGTGTGTGTGTTTGTGTGTGATTCAATTTGTCTGTTTATCTTATTGTTGATATATTGAATTGTGTGATTAGTATCGACCCGTTAAATGTTTTAAAAAGCGTGGTGATCCATTCGGGGTGGTGAGCGATTATTGAGCAGGTATGAGACGATGCGTATGGGATAGCCGGGATGAGTCACCACGTTGCAGTTTAGAAGTCTTCCATTTGTGCACGATGTTTGATAGTATTTCGATAGCGAGATAGTTTTGAGAACTTGTATTTCCTTTTATCGTTTTGGTTTTTGGCATGTAATCACTTTAAACGTTAATTATTATTTAAATATGTTTCTTTATTGTCTTATGATAATCATTGCCTCGGGTAACCGAGATGGTAGCATTTCCATGCCTTAAGTGGTCCTGGTAAGGCACTTGGAGTATGGGGGTGTTACAAATGGTATCAGAGCCACGATCCTGAAACCTGTAACCAATGAACTTAATGAACATAGGGAGTCAATTAAAATGAACCCGGGGTAAAAGTTGTAGGAGCTAGTGCAAAGGCTTGGGAGACGTCCTAAAGCCGCAAGGGGTCGCCCTACAACTTTGAACCGGTCACGTGGGAAAGTGTTTGTCGAGTCGTATTTGTGTTTGGTTAACTGGTTTATGAATGTGATGGAATGTGTTAATTGTTGGATGTTGAAGTAGAAAGTTGAGCATGTGAAAGAAAATGGTGATATGAGGAAACTTGTTGATGAGATATATAGAACTGTGGTTGGAATGAGAAACATGATGGATGATTCATGATGTGACATAATAATAACATGCGAATAGAAATGTTGTGTTGTATACGTATATTTTGTCTGCATAGAGTTGTATGATAAGTTTATGTACTTGTCCACGATTGTTCATGGGTATATGTTGTAAGAAGTGTGTAGCTGTAATTGATGGATTAGTTGGAAGAGATTAAGTAAGTAATTGCATAAGAATATGAAATTCATGGGTGGAGCATGTTTATGTGGGTAAATCGTGATTGACAAGTTAAATAACCTATGTGCATGATGGATGTTGTTGCTTGATTTTTGAAAATAGTAACGTATGATTACGAATACTGGTTTTATGAGCTTTGGACTGGTTTTGTTTGCTTGGTTGTTGTTTAAGTCGTTTGGGAAGTAAAAATCAATAGTTGTGTTTTTCGTTTATAAAGAGGTTGTCTTTAAACTGTTATAACTTGAGATGCATAAATGATTTTGATGTGATTCCAATTGGAGATGATAGCTTGTCCTTTTACGATTCTAACGCTAGGTCACACGCCCAAATTGACCAAGTAATGAGTGAGTTATGACTGTTTTACGAAAACTGGACAGTGCTGAGAATTAGGGTACTCGATCGAGTATCTTTGGTACTCGATCGAGTAAGGGGGCACTCGATCGAGTACCTCAGTTACTCGATCGAGTAGCCCTGGTGATTTGTTTTACGTGCTTCTGATCTTGACCTACTCGATCGAGTAAGTCCCTTACTCGATCGAGTGGCCTGTACTCGATCTAGTGACCCCTGTTTTGGGTCATATGCTTATCTTTTGAATTCGTTGCATATTATGTTTAATTCAAAGTTATTATTTGGCTCTTTTATGCATTGTTTTACATGTATATTGGTCTTGACGCGTAAGTTACCCAATCTTGTGGTGTAGTGAGTGGCTTTTGTGGTGAGTATGAGTTCGGTGGGAGGACATGAGTTATATGTGTTGTGATAGATAGTGGAAAAAGAAAAGGAAGATTGGTATGGTGTATAGAGACATAGAGCATGTTTTGTGAGATGAGATGAGTGATATGTTTGTATGTTGAGTAACGTAAAAGTAGGTGAATGTGGGCAAAGGATGATGTGAGTCTAAGGAACGTGAGAATGAAAGGATTGGGAGTAAGGATATGGATAGTGACAACCTGAGAGGTGTAAAGAATTATGGAAGGAGGTCGTTAAGAGCCGTGTGGGTTAAGAATATACATAAAGAAAGTTCGTTTTAAAGGGGTTGAGAAGAGTGGTATATAGTGAACTTTGTGGAGACATGTCACGGGGTGGAGATTTGGCTTTTTAAGAGATGAAACTATTGTGGGTTCTCCTTGGGCAATTAGCGGTATGAAAGGAATTTTGATTTCTAGAGATGTAAGAAGGGAGATGCAATTGTTGAACAAGAACGTTGATTTTATGGATGGATTAGTGGCAAGGGTGATTGATGACATAATAAGAGAATATTTGTGGTAAGAAAGAGTGAGATGATATCGATATGAAATAATTAGATGTGAGTTTTGGAGCAGTGAGAACGTAACTGGATTTCAAAAGAGTTAGCTAGAAGGAATAAGGAGTTGAACTATTAATTGGTATTATTGAGTGTAAAGAGAAAAGAAGGATAAAAGTAAGCTGAGGAAAACATTCACCGGAGTCATGTGATAAAAAGGTAAGGAATCATTGAAATGTGTGATAATGTCACGAGGATGTTAGTTAATGGTTATAGAGAAGTTTTGGGACAACATGATTAGTAATGAGTTTCGAGGAATTGAGGAAAGTAAGAAGTTGGTAGAATATTTGCACGATACGAGATTCTTGGCGGAGAGTTAGATGATGATACAATTAAGGATAGTATTGGGAAGAATATTGAGGTAATTTTGTTGATGGATTCGATGTCTGTTATTTGGGATGTCAACCAAAGATAGGAAAGAAATCGTGATGTTTAGAGATAAGTGTAAGAGGTTTGATGTTCGGACAGTGGTAGTGTTATCGTTTGTGGTGTTGTCACTAGTGGTTAAGAGTGATGGTATATTAGAAAGGTAGCAATTCTAAAAAGGTTGATTTGGTAGGGACCTGATTGTTGTGTATGATTGTAAGAGGGTATAAGATGTGGTTAGATGAGGCGGATGCTAATAGTTGAATAGTAAAGGTATGGTTATATTTGGCAGGAAGTGATGGTTGTGTGAATGGGGGAATATGTTATGAGGGGCATATGAGTTAAACTCGGGCGACAGGTAACCTTTATCGAGGGGTAACTTACGTGATCAGGATTGACTGGTTGGATGTGATTATGGGTCTATGTCATATATATAAATGTTCGTGTGAGGTTGTGACCTCACAAGAAATGGTATGGTGTGATAATTATAAGTTGTTATCTGAATTTTCTGTAATACATGTTGGATACGAGAACGTTGGAATGATATCCAAAAAGGTAATAATTTGACTGATTTGGCATGACTAGTTATGCTTGTCTGTATTCATGATACATGTCAATATGTGATATGGTAAGGGGATGATATCCACGAGGTTAGTATCTGTTTAATTCATAAAATATGTTGTGCTATGATTTAGTAAAGTGGATTTGAGTAAGTTTTTCTTGACTAAAAAGTTATCCCGAGTCGGTGTTTATGGGAGTTGTATGCGGTTGTGATGTCTATCGATGTGGTGTGGTGCCTCGGGTGGTGATCCGGACACGATATTTAGTGTTGTGATGCGGGTATTTTCGCACTACGGTGTGGCTGTTGGTGGCGGTGTTGTGATGCCGTCACCGGTTGTGGTGGATTAGGCGGGAGGATTGTGATTCGAGTTTCGAAAGTACATACCAGTTATACATAGATTGTTGTTTTGGTTGATATTGTTCCCTGCGAGTTTCAGTTTCTGCATGTAGACAGTTGTCTTGCTTATTGATGTTCTCTTTACCAGGTTAAGTTAAGATGAGGTAGAGTATGATAGGAAATAGAGTTGAATATGTTTTCGTTGTTGTCATGGTATAGTGATGTTCTATAGATGGGATACGGTGGGGAGAGGTCGTTACAATAATTATGATCTTGTTCTAGTTAAGGTTTCAGTAGACATGGTAATGGCAAGTGAGTCGTAGAACATGTGTGGTAATGACCCGAAAGATGCAGGTGGTTCATAATCTTTTGTTGAGACAGTGAGTGTAGGGTATTGGGAATTAGTGTCATGTTAAGTTGTGTATGAGTTTTGCGGTAATGGAAGAAAGAACTTGATGATCTAGTGTGCGTGTACATAACGAGTGTGGATCGTGAGTTATGCTTCTGGGAGATAAGTGCCTTACATAGAGAGGTATGTTGTTTTGCAGAAATAATGGAGAGTTAGTATGGTGATTCTACTACGAGTTTTGAGGTATAGGTTAGATGGTGTGACGAATGAGTTGAGGTATGAGGAATGTTTAAGTAAGAGAGCCTTGGATATATGCATGGCGAGTGTTTAGATTGTAAGCGGTTATCTTACACATGTGGTGGTAAAGAGAGTAATGAGATGTATTTAGTATTTAGTATTAGTGAGTTACGAGGACGTAACATTTATCTTAAGAGGAGTAGGATGTGATAAAAGAGATTTTGATGGGTGTGCATATGGTAGTATATTTGAAAGTAGAGTGTTGGTGTAGCATAAGATATGGATTTGTATATGTTGTGGTTGATAGTGATAAAAGGCCATGGCCGTGCTTGTAGTAAGTGTGATGCTTCAGAGTGTGAGGATATTTTATATAGTGTTGTGAGTTGGAGGATGATGTTATGAGTTGAGTAAACTTCGAGGACGAAGTTCCTTTTAAGGGTGGTAGAATGTAACATTCCGTTTGATGTCTATGAGTGTCTTGATATGGGATTTGGTAGGGGATGATATATTACGGAGCTAGCAGCGTTAAAGGATGGTAGTTGGTAGCGTATGGAGTTAGTGTTGAGAGAGATATAATGGAGTTGATACGATATCGTGAGCCATTTTGTGGAGGTAGGAATAGTTAGTGGAGTTGGTGTTACGAGTTCATGTTTGGGTTGGAGTTTTGTTTCGAGTTCTTAGTTACGTTGTTGTGTCTTGATCGAGTTAGCATGTTTGTTTTTATGTAAGGGTTGAACTTCGGGGACGAAGTTCTTTTTAAGGAGGGAAGACTGTAATACTCCGTATTTATATGTCTTGGGGTACTCTATCGAGTAGCCCTTACTATGTCGAGTAAGGGCAAGTTGCGAAGATAAATAGTTTCGACTGTTGGGCACTCGATCGAGTAGTGGGGCACTCGATCGAGTAGGGTACTCGATCGAGTACCTTGGGTACTCGATCGAGTGTCCGGTTTTACGGGGAGTTTTCTCGGGTTTTGTTAATTACGCGATTAAGGTATTTAAACCAATTCGTCTTTGTTCTAAATCACTTTTTACAAAACCTAAAACCTGTTTAAGAGAGAAAGCAACTTGTCTTCTTCCTAATCGCGTTCTTGACAATTCCGGAGTTCGAGACGGTCGGATCGTATCGTAATTCGTGTCGTTGGATTCCTTGCGTCGAGGGTAAGCTTCTAATATAATTTATATCTTGTTTTGTTAAGAATAGTGAAACCCTAATTTAGGAGTTGGGGGTTTTTATGAATAGTAATTGAATAGTAGTATCTATGTGTTGTATGGTAGGAGGAGAGTTCATAGAGGAGGCGTTTTGAGACAGCTGTAGATACCGTCTGCGTGTTGTGCTTTCCGGTAGGATTTCCTACTCGTATTAGTCCCATAATGGGATGATTGTTGATGTGTTGAGATTGATTGTTTAATATCGTAATTGTGTTGTGACGGTGGTTGATTGTGATTATTGATTAATATCGTAATTGTGTTGTGACGGTTGTGATTGTTGTCTCTGGTTCTCGAGATGCGTTCTCGGCTGAGTGGAGTCACTTGCGGGAGTGGCTTCACGCCCTAGTTTCGCCCTTCGTGGAACCCGCCACGGAAGGGGATGTGCACATTAATGGGACAGGGTTATCGCTCGTACGATGAGCGGGGCTTAGGTGGGAACGGCTGCGGTCCCCCCGGCGGGGTGGTCCAAGTGGGGTCGAGTATTGAGATGATGGGAGTTGGTGGTGTGTGTGTGTGTGTGTGTGTGTGTGATTCAAATTGTCTGTTTATCTTATTGTTGATATATTGAATTGTGTGATTAGTATCGACCCGTTAAATGTTTTAAAAGCTGTGGTGATCCATTCGGGGGTGGTGAGCAGTTATTGAGCAGGTATGAGACGATGCGTATGGGATAGCTGGGATGAGTCACCACGTTGCAGTTTAGAAGTCTTCCGCTGTGCCTGATGTTTGATAGTATTTCGATAGCAGATAGTTTTGAGAACTTGTATTTCCTTTTATCAGTTTTGGTTTTTGGCATGTAATCACTTTAAACGTTAATTATTATTTAAATATGTTTCTTTATTGTCTTATGATAATCATTGCCTCGGGTAACCGAGATGGTAGCATTTCCATGCCTTAAGTGGTCCTGGTAAGGCACTTGGAGTATGGGGGTGTTACACTATTCTCAAGGAAGACCAAGTCCAACCATAAGAGCCTATCATCTATGAATCAAGACGGAAAAGAGGAGAAAAAGCTAAGGATTCGTTGAAGGAAGATTAAGTCAAGCGGATTAATAGGGAGCATGCCCTATTAATCCGGCAACAATTCCTACATTTGGGGAGATCGTTGATCATTGTAACGTTAATAATAAGAACGTTAATAGAGAAAGAGGGCTATATATAGCATTTGTAAACAGATAATGTGAGATGAATACTTACTCTTGAATCATTCTACACTTTTTCTATCTTTCTTTGTTCAGAATATATCCGATCTTAAATATAAATTTGTACTCAATTCGTCCATATAATATAAGCAATATTCTCCATACTTAAGTCTTTTTCTTATTATTTATTCTTTAATCTCTACCAAATACGTAGAACTAGATACCCAAATTACTCTCTAATCAGGCCGGATCCGTTCAGGAAAATCCTGCTAAAACAATTGGCGCCCACCGTGGGGCATCTAGTTCTTCAACCAATAAAATTCCCTTTATCATTTTTCATTTAATATTCACACACAAAAATGGTGGAACTTACCGCAGAACAACAATTAGCGGCTGCCCTGGCCAAGATCAAAGAATTGGAGACAATCCAAGAGAAGGACCTAAGCCGGCGAGTAAATCAATAGGTGAAAGAATCTGAGTCTAGCCTGAGGAAAAAATTGGAAAATCAGGCTTCGGGCTCCAAGACCAGATTCGAACCAGGAACCCCATTCTCATCCATTATCAAAAACATTGACTTTTCTAATTTTGGAACCCCGGAGAAGGATACATTATCCGGTACCCCAACCATTCCCAATGATGAAACAAACAAAATCAAGCAAAGCAATAATGATGGCTATGCTTCAGAAATCCAAAAACTCCACAACAAAATAGAAAATATACCTGGAGTGCCGGACCCGTGGTGAAGTAGAAGTTGTGCTTTGCAGATTCACCCTTTGCAGATGAAATTGCAAAGATTGATCTCCCAAGAAATTTCTTGTTCCATCCATGAGAACTTATGATGGAACCTCTGATTCACAAAATCATGTTGCCATATTCAAACAGAAAATGTTGGCTGCCTCAATACCCAGTGAACTCAGGCAAGTCTGCATGTGCAAGGGCTTTGGTACAACCCTGACCGGAGCAGCATTACAGTGGTTCATCAATCTCCCAAATGGAGGTATCAAGAATTTTGCAGAATTAATCAATGCCTTCAATCAACAATTCGCGAGCAGCAGAGATATGGCTAAGAGACCCAAAGAACTGCTTCAGGGGTAAAACAACTTCCCGAAGAATCTCTCAAAGAATTTTCGGCCGATTTGTCAAAGAAAAGGTGGCCATTCCCTGTGTGTGATGAAGAAACAGCGGTGGAAGCCTTTGAGGCAAGGAGTCCTGCTTGTGTGACATCTATGCGCGGACGACCAAGAAAGCATGCCTAACCTTTGTCACTATTCAGTCCATCGCCTTATAGCATGTCAGATTAGAAGAAGATCTCAACTTCAGAACGAACTCATCCGGCGGAAAGCAAGTCTATGGACACACTAACAGGAAAAGCTCCTACCAGAAAGGAGGCAACCCCAGATCAGCACCCTATTCCAGGCCTGAAAGATCTGAAGTCAACATGGCACAAGAACACAAAGGTAACCTTTCTAGCTTACCAACTATTCCTGAATATAACTTCTCTATTAATACTGCAGGATTAATTAAACGCCTGGAAAGCCTGGGAGATACGGTCGGATGGCCCAAGAAATCAGACAATCCCAGGAAAGACCCAACGAGATGGTGTGACTTCCATCAGGACATCGGACACACCACAGAAGAATGCATCCAGCTCAGGAAACAGGTGGCGTATCTCCTCAAGAAAGGCTTCTTGAAGGATTTAATCCAACAGCCAAAGAACAAAGATGAAGGACAAAACAAGAGAGATCCAGAAACAAGAGAGACCCTCCTCCTCCTCCCCCATCTATGAAGTCAAATTCATAAATGGAGGATCGAAATCGTGGTCCGACCAGCTCACCGCCAAAAGAATATCCAGGGAATCGGACTTCAACCTCCTTCCAGGCCCAAGTCATTGCCCGCTATTACCTTTGATGACTCGGACCGGGGAATATCGATCTACACCATGACAAACCTGGTAATCACCATGCAAATTGGCATAGCAAAGGTATCAAGAATCCTGATAGACGGAGGCAGTTCAATCAACCTGGTGATGCTTGACATCCTTAAAGCTATGAAGATAGACGAAGGAAAGATCATCAAGAAATCCAGCGTCTGGTTGGATTCGGTGGAGAAACGAAGAACACCTTGGGAGAAATCACCTGCCAACCTATGTGGAAGGCGTGGCTTCATATGAAAGATTTGGAGTAATGGATTGCCTATCCTCGTATAATGTAATCCTGGGCGGACCATGGATCCACAATGTCAAAGCAATCCCATCAACATACCATCAATGTGTGAAAATTCCAACGAGAATGGGGATAACCACCATCGAGGAGAACAGAGGACGGCTCGGGAATGTTACACTCGGGCTTTGAAACCCTCAAAGTCGGGTAAGTCCCTTGCATAGCAATTAAAGTCACCTGTCAGGGAAAAATATGTAGCACAATCACAGATGGAAACAGGAGAAGTCATATTAGACCCGAATTCCCCGACAGAAAGTACTTGTAGGGTCGGATGCACCCGACTCAATCGGACCAAATCTGGTCGCTTTCTCAAAACTAAAATGTCTTGTTTTGCTTGGTCACATTTTGATATGACTGGTATAGATGCTGATGTTATTACTCATAAGTTAAATATTGACGAATCCTTTAAGCCTGTACAAGAAAAGAGAAGAAAATTCGCTGCAGAGAGGCATGAAATCATCAACCAAGAAGTTGACAAGCTCCTGGACATGGGAATGATCAGGGAAGTAATGTACCCGATCGGCTTGCAAACGTAGTAGTCGTCCAAAAGAAAAATGGCAAATGGAGAGTCTGTGTAGACTACACCGACTTAAACAAAGCCTGCCCAAAAGATCCATTTCCCCTGCCACACATCGATGCAATGGTAGATGCCACTGCGCAGCCACGAAATGTTAACATTCATGGATGCCTCCAGTGGATTCAATCAGATAAAAATGCACCCAGCAGACAGGAAAGCACGACTTTCATCACCGAAAAGAGGTATATATTGTTATCTTGCTATGCCCTTTGGATTAAAAATGCGGTGCAACCTACCAAAGGCTAGTCAACATGATGTTCAAAGACCAGATAGGAGACACCATGGAAGTCTATATAGATGGCATGGTAGTCAAGTCAAAAAAGGCAGAAGACCACGTCAAAGACCTGGAAGTAGCCTTTCAAATACTGGAGAAATTCAATATGAAGCTCAACCCACAAAAATGCCACTTCGGAGTCTCAGCAGGCAAATTCCTGGGCTACATGGTGACAAAAAGAGGAATAGAAGTCAGCCCTAAACAGATCAAAACTATTCTGGAGCTAGAACCACCAAAGGCAGTCAAAGACATACAAAAGCTGACTGGAAGAATAGCGGCCCTGAACAGTTCATTTCAAGATCATCGAGAGAGGTGCAAATAATTCTATAACTTTGTTAAGGAAGAACAAGGACTTTCAATGGACCCCGATCATCGACCGCCTTTGAAGACCTAAAGATAAATCTATCCTCTCATCCCCTGCTGGCAAAACCAATCAAAGATGAGCCCCCGACAAGTATACCATCGATCCACGTAAACTTCTTTGTCGGTGCGGTCTTGGTCAAAAAGAAGAGACGGACAACAAGACACCCGTCTATTATGTAAGTAAAAGTCTATCGGATGCGAGAGATCGGTATGGCCCGCTTGAAAAATATGTTTTAGCTTTAATCATGAGTTGCACAAAATTAAGACCATACTTTGAAAGCCACCCTATAATAGTCAGAACCAATCTTCCTATCAAATCTGTACTTAGGAAGCGTAATTATCCGGACGAATGTGTAAATGGTCGATCTGACTAAGCACATACAACATAACATTTGAACCAAGAACAAGCAATTAAGTCACAAGCACTAGCAGACTTTGTGGCTGATTTTAGTCCGACCCTAGAACCCGACCTAATAAAAGAAGTAAATAAACCGACCGACGAGCAGACGGACCTAGAATGGACCCTATTTGTCGACGGTGCGGCCAACATGAGGGGCACAGGCACGGGGGTAGTACTAAAATCGCCACGGGGGATAAGATAGTACGAGGCTATAAAGTTGTGCATTTGAAGCCACCAACAATGAAGCGAGAATACGAAGCCCTAATATTTGGATTAAAGGTATGTATTGACCTTGGTGTACAAAACCTAAAGGTACGTCTCGATTCCCTCCTTATTTCAAACCAAGTAAATGGGATATATACTGACTAAAGATTCAAAGATGATGCTTTATTTGGATGTTGTTCAAATCTTAAAATCAAAATTTCGCAATTTTAATACCGACCAAATTCCCGGGGACTTGAATACCCGGACCGATGCTCTAGCTTGACCTAGGATCCAACTTGAGTCCCCTAGACTTCGACAAAATACCCATCGTACATTTACTAGAACCTGCAATAAATAAACAAAATGAAAGCTTCCCAATTTATATTGCCAATTCTTAGACAAAACCCTACTATGACTGGCTACAACAGGGAATCCTTCCCCTAAATAAGCAAGATGCCAAAAGCACTAAAAATAAAAGCTGCTTCATATACTATTATTGACAACGTGCTTTTTAAGAAATCGCAGGCCGGGCCGTACCTCAGATGCCTGGAACCACAAGAAGCTAAGCAGATATTATCAGAAATCCATGAAGGATACTGTGGAAATCATAAAGGTGGAAGAAGCCTGGAAAGCAAAGTACTCAGAATAGGTTATTATTGGCGTACCTTGAGAGCCGATTGCCTGGATTTTAGCTCTAAATGCAAAGCTTGTCAGATTCACGGACCATATATCCATCAGCCATCTGAAGAACTACATTCCATATCCGCACCCTGGCCATTTATGAAGTGGGGCATGGATATAGTAGGAAAACTACCTCAAGCACCCGGACAGAAAGTTTTCATGCTAGCAATGACTGATTACTTCTCCAAGTGGATAGAAGCTGAATCATACAGGACAGTCAAGGAGAAGGATGTCATAGCATTCATCAAACACAACATCATATGTAGATATGGCATCCCCTCTGAAATAGTATGCGACAATGGCACGCAATTTGTGGGAAAAAGAACAGCAGCCTTCTGTGCTCAATGGAACATCAATTTGGTAACATCCACAGGGCTGACAGAACCACGCCTAAAACATCCACATGCCAAACCCCCTACTCCCTGGTCTATGGATGTGAAGCAGTAATCCCGACCGAGGTGGACATTCCATCAGCCAGATGTAACCTGAACACAATAACAAGCAATATACCTCTAATGGAGGACAGCCTGGACTTAACAGAAGAGCTAAGAGATGCAGCCAGCATCAGATTAGCAGCATATCAGAAAAGAGTTGCGAAATGCTACAACAAGACTGTCAAAGCCAGGTATTCAGGGTAGGAGACCTTGTCCTCAGGAAAGTCTTCCAAAACACAAAAGAAAAGAATGCTGGCAAATTGGCCCCAACCTGGGAAGGTCCCTATCTGATTGATTCAATAGTCGGCGAGGGAGCTTATAGATTACAAACCCTGGACGGCGAAACGATCCCAAGAGCTTGGAATATTGCACATTTAAAACTATTTCACATATAAAATATATCTCTCAATCCAGGTATAATTTTTCACCTTGACATTCCTTGCCTGGAAACTACATGTATGATACTTGCAAATTATATGAATAAATGCCGTATATGATTTCTTCAAATTATGTGCCCAAGTACTTATCTATGTTCTCATATTTACTTTTACCAAGTAGAATCTTCAATACTTGTTTTTACATATTGCATTTTATTTAAAACAAACGTTAAAGATTGGGGGCCACCCCCACCAAATATCCAACTGATATCCGAATTTCAGTTGCAAAACAGGCCTTTAAATATTGAGCTCCACTTAAACATACAAATCTGGAAAACTCCTTCCTGACTTGTATAACATAGATGGGTCATAAGCCCTCCAGACAGGCAGGGGACGTAAGCCCTCCAGACAGGCAACAACCCCACCCATAACAAACAATAAAAATAAGGATGGCGGATCCAAGACAAAAACGGCCCGATCCGGTCAAAAAAGCGCAGATCCAAGTACACATCCAACATTACAAAAGTACCTTGTCAAAACACAAAAAGAAACAAACACAAACCAAATATTTATTCATCCAAAATAATTGGCCTTACCACACACCTAATAATCATCCATTCCAGGGACATCCCCCCTGGATGGGCCAAAAAAATTGTTTTCCTAAATATTCATTCCAGGGACATTCCCCATGGATAGACCAAAACCTAAAAGAAAAACAAAACTAAGTTATCTTTGAGCCAGTGACCGACTCACAACCATCCGCCATTTCTTGGTCATCAGACTTTGCCTTGGAAGGAGGAGAATTCACTTCTTCTTCTTGACCCATATTGGCCAAATCGGGATACTGAGCGTCCAAAGCTATCTCATCCTGGTCCGGATTCCAATTAGCCCGGTCGGATTCCGGATCCCTCATAGCATCAACCCGGCCTTTCCCGAAGAAGTACTGAGCAGCATCAGCCAACCGTGCCTCCACCAATTCCTTTTCAAAGCAGACAAGCTCCTCATTTTTTCTCAATCGATCTTGCATTACCCGCTTCTCGACCTCCAACTCTTGCCCGACAACCTTCTCAAAGCATTTTTGCGGCCACCTCACAAACTATAGCACCCTAGTTGCCTCTCTAGCTTCCCCAGTGGGATTGAAGTACTACCTCATTACTCCTGGATGTATGCAGGTCACGGTTAAAGTTATCGATTTTTCCTCCAAACTAGTAACCCTGGCCGGCATCCCCGAGCCGACAAGCGTAGCCAACCCGGCATCCAATCCCTACATATATATAAAATCAATCAGCCAAGTACAAGGCAAAACAAAAAGCACATGAACAATTAAAAATATCCCTTTACAACTAACCTCCCTAGCCTGGGAAGCAAGTTCAGCAGCCTTTGTTACAAGAGAAGTCAGAATAGAAACCACTCTGGTAGACGACTCAAGGGTACTAGCAGACAAGAGCTGGCCGCTCATTTTTGCAGAAAACTCATCTATCCGTGCCCGGGCATCATCCATGTCATCAATCCTAGCAGGCACTTGCCTTATACTCCTGATTGGCTGAGCCTGGATAGGCTCTTTCTCTCCCTCCTCCTCTTCCAGGATAACATCTTCCCTCTTCCTTTTTTGAGTCTGGACGACCTCTGGTGACACTACCCTGGGTGGATCTTGAGAAGGCTGGACATCAGAAACCAGGATATCAAGCGTTTTGTCACTCCCACTAGCCTCCTGGCTCTTAGACTGTTCGACAATCCTAGCCACCCCAGCCTTCAAATCCTTTGCATAAAAGCTGGCAAACCTAGCAGAAGACCTAAATACTGAATACATAAAAAATATACGTAAGTATCAGACGAGAAATGACAAGAAGATAACAGTTAACATAAAGACATACGTAAGACGTACGGGAAAGAGCAAAGAGAACTAGGCTTGCCTTTGGGTACTCGACCCCGAGTCACTTGGTCTTCATATCTGGGGCAACAATTCCCCGCCCAAACTAGCTGGCCAGGTCCTCTCTTCCTCGGGAATAGCAAGGAAAGCCTCTATCCGGGAAACAGACTTCCTCATCAAGAGGATCAAAGCTCCAATCAGAGCTGAAAAAACCGTCAAAATTACACGGTAAGAATCAAAATCTATTAATTTCATGTAATATATATTGCAAAATAAAAGTACAGGGAACCTACCACTCTCCAAGGGAGGATATCTCAGATAATCAAAGCCTGATCCCAAAGTCTCAGTCCGGACAAACAGGAAAGTCTTTGCCCAACTTTTATCATCTCCAGAGTCCAGGTTAGTAATTAATGGAGACATTTTCGATTTAATTCTCAAATTAAAACGACCATTAACTGGATTTTTCATATGATAAATTGCCTTGATATCATTAAGGGTAATTGTGAGATTGTGCTTAGCACACAAATTTTCAACAGAATGGATAAGTTTCCAAACCATTGGCATAAACTGAAAAGGTGATACTTCCATTGCACGAATGGTATCAATCATTAAAGGGGTAAAAGGTAACTTACGACCGCTTTGAACGCCCATTCAAAAATACAAAACCAACCAGGTGACACCGATTAGCTCGATGGACAAGATTCAGGGATCCATACCTCAGTCGACTCAGGAATTATTTTCTTCTCCCTTAATATCTTGTCATAATTTGTTTTCAACAAGTTCTCTTCAGGAAAGTAAGGATCCAAAGATTGGAGGGCAGTAAACACAGAGTCCTGGTATTTAAAAGCCACAGCACGAGCAGGAGGTTCAACTTCCATCACCTCTTCCTCCTGAACATCTGTGGGTTCAGGCTCAGCAGCAGCAGCAGTTTTCTGGGATGAAGGACGTTTTTTGGCTCCCATATCTTTTATTGTTTGATTTATTGTGATGAAGTTAAATTATCGAAAAAGTATAAATTAACGAGAACAAGATTCTTTGAGAAATACGGGAGAATTTCAGAGGAAAATTTAGCAAAGAAAGTGGAGGAAAATTGGTGAAGAATAATCTCGTCCCAAATACCGTATTTATAGAGGATGTATAACGGCATGGAAACCCTAGGAATTGCAAAACTGTCAGCATGACATCACTTAGCCGTTGTAGTGTTCAACGGTAAATAGGAGTCTAAGAGTCACTGAATAAATATGATTCTTCTTATTGTTTAAACCTAGAAAGCCGACATCTCACCCTGGCCGGATCCAAAGCATGGGTAAAATGTCAAGTGGCAATTGTTAGGCCCATTTAGCTGGTCCGACTCGGCCTCGACCTTAATAGTCTGACTGAAGTAACCTAGGACCGGACAAGTCTGACTACTATTCAACTATTGAAGAATATTATAGCAAGAAGGCAACTAAATCCTGGAAGAAAAGCCCGATGGTGAGTGCGAGAATAGCCTGGCACGACACCTAGGCGGTTGGATTAAGAAGAAGAACAAGAAATACAGTTATACAAACTAAATGGCCACGTCCTATTCTCAAGGAAGACCAAGTCCAACCATAAGAGCCTATCATCTATGAATCAAGACGGAAAAGAGGAGAAAAAGCTAAGGATTCGTTGAAGGAAGATTAAGTCAAGCGGATTAATAGGGAGCATGCCCTATTAATCCGGCAACAACTCCTACATTTGGGGAGATCGTTGATCATTGTAACGTTAATAATAAGAACGTTAATAGAGAAAGAGGGCTATATATAGCATTTGTAAACAGATAATGTGAGATGAATACTTACTCTTGAATCATTCTACACTTTTTCTATCATTCTTTGTTCAGAATATATCCGATCTTAAATATAAATTTGTACTCAATTCGTCCATATAATATAAGCAATATTCTCCATACTTAAGTCTTTTTCTTATTATTTATTCTTTAATCTCTACCAAATACGTAGAACTAGATACCCAAATTACTCTCTAATCAGGCCGGATCCGTTCAGGAAAATCCTGCTAAAACAGTTACCATCTCGGTTTCCCGAGGTAGTGAATAACAAATTAAACTCCAAGGCAAATTACATAATTTCTTTAACTTAACTTTTTACAAAACCTCATTTACATCAAATTACAAAGAACTAACATAAATAAAAGTGAAAGTCTTCTAAATGATGATCTAGCTACTAAGTTTTCTGATCCAGTGTCTCACGCCCATCAAGCTCCCATCCTATCTCATAAACCTGTCAAGTCTGCTCGCCAATATTTGGGTCATCACAGGTGTTCACGAATACACAGGGTCAACCACGAGGTTGAGTAGGGAATACAATGAAACAACAAAATATGATATGCATGCTCCTCCGTCACCTCCACCTCCATCTCAACTCATATCTCATAACCCGTACAACCCAACCATACCGATCCCCGGTAAACTATATATCGACCGTAGCCGATCGCCACTCGCTTGTTGAGGACACCAGGGCAAGTCTGAGAACCCGCCTGGGCCTTATCACAACAACATCATCACCACACCACGTCACCACAACATCCTCCATCTCCAATGCATATGAATGCTCAAGAAATTAATGCAACACAATATGTATATCATTGAACTGGTAAATCATAGGATCATGCCGGTTACCGAATGTTGTGATAATATACTCAATACGATCAATTCAGTCAAGCACATTCCAGGATATGAATCATAACATGAATCAACAACCACAAATCACGTCAACGTTCACAGTTTGGTCATATGAAACACAAACAAGTCAACACAATTCAACAACAACGATAATAAGTCAAGTGTATTTCCCTACCTTTTCGCAATCCAAGCACACAAGCAATCAATTATGATCCTTCACATATCCATCACCTACATAACATAATTATGTATAATTACCACCTACTCAATCAAATAATCATGCACATAACCTAGAATCATCATAACTTAATAGGAATATCAACTTAAAGAACAAACACGATTTTTCCTGATTTTCCAGCACATGACAGACTCGGAATAAAATACATAACTAATTCCAGAAAAATCAAATTGATACAAGGCCAATTGGATTGGAACCCCATGAGTCTTAGCTACAAATTATATCTAACGTGTTTTTCTCAAATTCCAAACTTATCAAGAGTTTTCAGACTGATTTCCAAAAACTGACAGAAACCGTCGCATAAAAAGTATTGATTCATAAAACGCGTTTAAAACATTATTTTGCAGTAATTCCAAATCCTATTATCATCTAGACTATACAAAGATGATGTATGAAGAAGCCTCATAACTTAATCGGCATAAAAATTAGGGTTTCAAATCATTTTCCACAACCAAATCAGATTCGCGGACTTTTCAGCGACATGTTCATAAATAAATCACCTAGGACAAACCATAAAGAATTTGACTACGAGATTTTATATGCATAAACTAGACATCAAACAAATAGGACTCTCTTTTCAAACTTTTTGAAGACGAACACTTTAAAACAGTATAAACAATGGAATGAAATCGACTTACAAACAGGGAAATCGAATTAGGTTGGAATCGATGAGAAATCTTCAATCAAATGAAAGGCTCGACAATTCTTCTTCCTCTCCCTTTCTCTAGGTTTAGAAATGGTTTTATGAATGATAAAATGAAAAGAGGGGAGAGGGAGAGCGGCTCTTAGATTAGGTTTAGGGTAAATGGTGGTTACATGTTCCGGGTAGGGCAAATGGGTTAAACGGGTATGGTCGTTGGGTAAATGTAGATGGGTAATTCTTGACCCAAAAGACAAAATGTGATGTAGCCCGACTTAACATATACGATATAAACCCGACTTAATAACATTCACGATATTACGATGCAACCAATATAAAATGTATAATACTAATATATAATAATCTCCGTTTAATCGATTATATAAAATACGGGGTATTACAGTCTACCCTCCTTAAAAGAAACTTCGTCCCGAAGTTTACCCTCTCTACCAACCAACGCAAACGAATTATGAAACGCATATACAAAAGTATGTAAGGCACCCACCAAATTGAATATTAAACGCAGTATTACACAAGTGCAGAAATTTCATGACAGATGGTGCACCTTTTGCAACAAGGGTGGCCATACTGTGGAGACTTGCTTTATTCTGCAGCCTGAGATGAAGGCCAGTTATCAAGCAAGGAAAGCAAATTTACAGAAGTATAATTCTCAGAAGTTTGCTGCTAATGCAATGGAGATGTATGCCGATACTCCTATTGATTTTCCTCCAGAAAGTTTAGACATGGGTGCATTAATGGCCGGAGGTTATGGAAAAGGACAGGAGCAACCCAGAGTTGATCCAACACTTGTTTCTGCGATTTATCAGCAAGTGATGCAGGCTATTTCCAATAACCAAGATGGACATCTGAATTACTCATCTGCATCTGTCAACTTTGCAGGTATAATTCTAGCAACTAATGTGATTTCAAATTTTTCTAGTCCAGACCAAGTAGAATGGATTTTAGACACAGGGGCAACTGATCACATGACTGCTCAAAGTCAACTGTTTATTAACTTCAGGTTGCTATCCAAACCCATCTTGATAGGATTAGATGGTAGTACAAAACTGGTAGAGTACACTGGTGATATTCAATTAAACCCAAGGGTGTGTCTTTCTGGATTTTTATTTGTTCCTGATTTGAGATATAATCTGCTATCTATAGGAAAGTTGTCTGTTTGTTCTAGTATGACAACCATATTTGATAACACAAAGTGTATTATACAGGGCCTGGATAAGCAGGTTGTGGCTATATGTCCAAAGGAAGGAGGACTATATAAGCTGAAACAATCTATCCAGCTTCCAGTTGCTTCCTCTGTTAAGAGCGTGCCTAGTATTAATGGAATTACTAGTAGTTTGTCATGTCCTAAATCCTAATAATAGTAGTTTCTTGTGTTCTTCTGATGAAAGGTGTAATGCTCATACTAGGGTTGAGTTGTTTCATGCTAGACTTGGTCATAGTTTCCTTATAAAGATACAACAAATACCTGAAATGAATAAAATGGACTTCAAGAATTATGTGTGTGAAACTTGCATATTAGCCAAGATGCATAGATTGACTTTTAAAAGGGATCATAATAAAGCTGCAAAACCTTTGACCTGATTCACATTGATTTGTGGGGGCCTTATAAGGTAGCTAGTATAACTGGTGCTCATTACTTCTTAACCATAGTTGATGATCACACAAGGGTCACTTAGACTTTTCTGTTAAAAACTAAAGAATTTGTTTCAAATGTCATTGAAAATTTTCTTCTTCATTCAAGTTAACACTCAATATAATGCAGCTGTAAAGATTGTGAGGAGTTATAATGGTACTGAAATAGTTCAGGATACCTGTTCATTATTGTTTGCTAGCAAGGGCATAATACATCAGAAAAGCATTCCTCGTGTACCTCAGCAGAATGGTAGAGTAGAACGGAAACATAGAAACTTAGTTGAGACTGCTAGGGAATATGCTGGGTTACCCAAGAAATTTTTGGGAGAATGTCTACTTGCAGCCACTCATGTAATTAATAAACTTCCTTCAATTGTTCTGGGGTGGAAAACTCCATTTGAAATATTGCTGAACAAAGAGGTTCATTATACTGAATTAAGGGTATTAGGTTGTCTATGTTTTGCTCTTGTCTCTTCTAGATATAGGGACAAATTTGATCCCAAGGCTAGAAGGTGTGTCTTTATTGGATATCCATTTGGTCAAAAGGGCTACAAATTATATGATCTAGAGAATCACAAAATCATTATTAGAAGGGATGTCATTTTCAATGAGACTGTTTTCCCTACAAAACTGCTAAGTCTCTTGACAGTCAATGTAATACTCCGTATTTATGAGTCTTGGGGTACTCTATCGAGTAGGCTTTACTCTGTCGAGTAAGGGAGTTTTGCGAAATAAAATAGTTTCTGACCTGTTGGGTACTCGATCGAGTAACTACGATACTCGATCGAGTAGAGGGGTACTCGATCGAGTACCTGGGCTACTCGATCGAGTAGCCGGTTTATGGGGGTTGTTTTCTCGGGTTTTGTTAATTATGCGATTAAGGTATATAATCTTTTCGTCATTCATTCTAATCACTTTTCTAAAACCTAAATCACTGTGAGAAGAGAAAGCAAACTACGTTCATCACCTTAATCGCATTGTTAACAAATCCCGGAGCTTGGAAGGTCGGATTTCACTTGTCTTTACACCGTTGTAATCCTTGCGTCGAGGGTAAGACCTTTATACCGTTTTTATTATATTTCGTCAAAGTTAGTTAAACCCTAATATTGGGAATTGGGGATTTTTTTGTGTTATGTGCATAGTAGTAATTATGTGCTTGTATAATTAGGAGGAGGATTCGTAGAGGAAGCTTTTTGACTTCAACTGTGAGATCGTCTGACTATTGTGCTTTCCAGGTAGGGTTTCCCTACTCAGTATTACTTACATGTGGTGTGGTGTTGTGCTGTAATTAGTATAATTGGTTGATTCAGACGATGTTGTGATTGTGATTGTGATTGTGATTGTTTGTCTGTGGTTCTCGAGATGCGTTCTCGGCTGAGTGGAGTCACTTGCGGGAGTGACTTCAAGCCCTAGTTTCGCCCTTCGTGGAACCCGCCACGGAAGGGGATGTGCACATTAACGGGACACGGTTATCGCTCGGTATGATGAGCGGGGCTTAGGTGGGAACGGCTGCGGTCCCCCACTGGCAGGGCTGGTCCAGTGGACAGTCGGTGACGGAGATGGAGTGGAGTGCTTGATCGTGTATGATTGTTTGAGTTGTGTTGGTTACTGTATTGTTGATTATATCACTCGTGTAAATAGTACTGACCCCGGATAATGTTTTTAAAACCTGCGGTGATCCATTCGGGGATGGTGAGCAGATATTGAGCAGGTATGACATGAGTACTGGGATAGCTGGGATTGCCACGATCAGATGATAGAAGTCTTCCGCTGTAGCCTAGTAGTTTCATAGACATTTCAGTTAGTTCAGTAAACAGCTGTTTTGAGAACATGTATTAGTATTTGGTTTGGTTTTTGGATTGTAACCTTTCGCTAAAGTATTACTATTTAAATATCGTTTCATTATTGTTTATTTGATTATCATTGCCTCGGGTAACCGAGATGGTAACGTCCTTATACCTGAGTGGTCCTGGTAAGGCACTTGGAGTATGTGGGTGTTACAAAATGGTATCAGAGCGACGATCCTGAAACCTGTAACCAATGAACCCAATGAATATAGGGAGTCAATTAAAATGAACCCGGGGTAAAGGTTGTAGGAGCTAATGCAAAGGCTTGGGAGACGTCCTAAAGTCGCGAACTCGCCCTACAATTTTGAACCGGTCACATGGGGGGGAATATCTGTTAAGTCATATGTGTTGTTTGTTCGCTTGTGTGCGGATGTGATGAGGTGTGTTGTAAATGTTGGATGCTTGAAGTAGAAGTTGAGAATATGAATGAAATTGAAAAGATATATATATATAGAACTGTGTTGGAATGAGAAGCATGTTGAGTGATTACTATGTGGCATTAATAACATGATATAATTTTTTGTTAATCGCATGAGCAGTTGAGTAGCTTGGTATGCATAATTAGGACATGATATCGGTTTATAAGCTGTTTTACATGTTAGAATATGTCATAGCATGCGGGTAGCATATTCGAGTTAGCATGACTCGATCGAGTGGGACTGACTTGATCGGGTGGGTTTTTGAAGTTTTTACGACCAGAATCGAGTTTTAGGGTACTCGATCGAGTAACTAGGGGTACTCGATCGAGTCGGGGGTCACTCGATCGAGTAGTCACTCGATCGAGTAGCCTGGCTACTCGGTCGAGTATGTTAGAGGTCAGAAGGTCTGTTTGTGTTCTGGAGTCGAGGTACTCGATCGAGTAGCCTCTTACTCGATCGAGTAGGTTGGGACACTCGATCGAGTAGCACCTGGGTAGCCTGTTTTCGTGTTTTGAGGTTTAGTACATGTGTTTATGTCTACCCTTTCTTATATATAGCTTCAAGATGCCGCCTAAGAGAAACGCTTACTATGCGAGAGCTGAGACCATGAATACAGATGATATTGTTAAGATGTTGGAGCACCAGGATGCTCTTACTGAGGCCTTAAAGAAAGTGAATAAGGATAAGGAGGTTGATCACTCTAAGATCAGCCTTTACATAGCTAGGTTCAACCCAAAGGAGTACAAAGGGACCGGAGAACCAAACCTTCTTGACAACTGGCATCGTGAAATGGAGAATATCTTGGACCGGTTCATTGTCCCGATGAGATGAGAGTAGAGCAAGCTGCGTTCTATCTGAGAGAGGCAGCTGGTGAGTGGTGGGATAAGGTGAAAGTGAGTGCCAGAGAGATGTATGCTAACCAAGGCTTACCTGCTATACCTTGGGATGAGTTCCGTAGAGCCATGAGAAAAGAGTTTGTGCCAGAGCATGTGAGAAGCAAGCTGAGAGAGGAGTTCGATGGGTTCAAGATGACATCTGACATGTCTGTGGCTGAGTACTATAAGCAGTTTAATGAGAAGTCTAGGTATCGAGGACATGGGATTGAGTGATGAGAATCGCGCCGAGGTTTGAGAGGGGTTGACCACTAGGATCATGGATAAGCTCCCTGTAGGAGTCCTTACTTATGTTAAGGACGCTTATGAGAGAGCTGGGAGGGCTGAGAGGTTAGTGGACATGGCTCAGGAGAGGTCTGGTGTTGAGAAAAGAAAGGCTGAGAGTGAGGGTGGTGGCCAATCTAGTCATAAGAAAGGCAACCACAATCAAGCTAAGGGGTTTTTCTTGGGTCGGGTTTAGTGTTGGGGCTTCCTTCGGGCGTGGCCGTGGGGGTAGGTAGAAAGAATTGGGGTATGACTTGCTTTGGTCGTGGCGGTGTCGGCCACAAGAGCTATGAGTGCACGAGTGTGGGTGGAGCTTTTCGGGGGACGGGTCGGGGAAGTTATTCTCGGGGACCCGGCACGAGTTATGCGAGCAAATGACCAAGTGGGTCATGGTCTAACCGGGGAGCCGAGCTATCGAGTGGAGGTAACCGCAATGGCGGTAATTCTTATTAGAAACCAGCTACAAACAACAACAACAATCGTGGGTCGGGTGCTAAGCCGCCACATCAGCCAAGATCTTGTCCGGGAGGTGGACAGAAGACCGATGGAAAGTGTTCATGATGGACAAGAAAGCGGTGAGGAGGATGCACATGTTATCACTGGTACCTTTCTTGTTAACGGTATTCATACCTTTGTTTTGTTTGATTCGGGGGCTTCCCAGTCGTTTGTATCATCGAGTCATGTTAAAAGGTTGGGTTTGAGAGTATATGAGTCTGTGAGTGAGAAAGTTTTTATACCTTCGGGAGAGTCTGTATCTTGTGGGAGGTTGTTTAGGGATGTGTCTATGATAGTTGGGCAAGTCGACCTACCTGTAGACTTGCTAGAGTTTCCTTTTAACGGTTTTGAGATGATAGTCGGGATGGATTGGCTGGGAAAGTATAAAGCTAAGATAGACTGTCATCAAAAGAAAGTGTCTTTGAGAGGGCCTAAGGGTGTTAGTGTGTCTTATCGTGGGTTTTTAGTCAAACCCAAAGTTAAGTTGATTGCAGCTATCACTTTGAAGTCTTATCTGAGGAAGGGATGTCCTTTGATCTTGTGCCATGTGAGAGATGACCGGATAGAGAGTCCGACAGTTGACGAGATACCAGTGGTGGGAGAGTTTGCCGATGTTTTTCCTGACGAGATTCCGGGGTTGCCACCGAAGAGAGAGATAGATTTTACCGTTGAGTTGAAACCGGGGACGGGGCCAATCTCTAAGGCACCGTACCGGATGGGTCCTAAAGAGATGGAGGAGCTCAGGAAGCAGTTAGATGATCTGATAGAGAAGGGATACATTAGACCTAGTGTATCGCCGTGGGGAGCACCGCCTTCGTGAAGAAGAAGGATGGGAGTTTGAGGTTATGCATAGATTACAGAGAGCTGAACCGAGTGACGGTGAAGAACAAGTATCATTTGCCAAGGATAGATGACCTGTTTGATCAGTTGAGTGGTGCATCAGTCTTTTCCAAGATTGATTTGAGGTCGGGGTACCATCAGGTGAAGATTAGAGAGGTGGACATACCAAAGACAGCTTTCACGTCGAGGTATGGTCATTATGAGTATGTAGTGATGCCGTTTGGGTTATCTAATGCACCGGCCGTGTTTATGGATTTGATGAACAGAATCTTCAGACAGTTTTTTGACAAGTTCGTGGTGGTGTTCATCGATGACATCTTAGTCTACTCTAAGACTAAGGAAGAGCATGAGGAGCATCTGAGGATCGTGTTGCAGACGTTGAGGGACCATGAGTTGTATGCTAAAGTGTCCAAGTATGAGTTCTGGTTGGAGAAAGTTGCTTTTCTGGGGCATGTGATCTCTAAGGAGGGAGTAGCTGTGGATCCGGCAAAGATTGAGGCAGTGACAAAGTGGGAAGCACCAAAGAATGTCGCTGAGATTAGGAGTTTCTTGGGTTTAGCTGGATACTAAAGACGGTTCGTGAAAGATTTCTCCAAGATAGCTAGACCTATGACAACTTTTATGAGGAAAGAGAACAGGTTTCGTTGGGATGAGAGTTGTGAAAAGGCGTTCCAAATATTAAAGGAGCGTTTGACCACAGCTCCTATCTTAGCATTGCCTGAAGGGATTGAGAACTTTGAGGTTTATACAGATGCCTCAAAGAATGGGTTGGGATGTGTGTTGATGCAGAACGCTAAGGTGATTGCCTATGCTTCTAGGCAATTGAAGCCGTATGAGGAGAACTACCCTACACATGATCTAGAGTTGGGTGCGGTGGTGTTTGCTCTCAAGGTTTGGAGACATTACCTTTATGGGGCGACCTTTAAGGTATTTTCTGATCACAAGAGTCTCAAGTACATCTTCACTCAAAAGGAGTTGAACATGAGACAGAGGAGGTGGATGAAGCTGATTGGCGATTATGACATGGATATTATCTACCATGAAGGGAAAGCCAATGTCGTTGCAGATGCTTTGAGTAGGAAGAGTGTACACTCCCTCTGTACAGCTCTATCTTTGATGAGGTTGAGAGATGAGGTGGGGAAGTTTGGGATACATATGATTCGAGAGAGGAGATCTTGTGGGAGATTTGTGGTGCGGCTGATCTTTATGATGATATTCGAGGTAAACAAGCTTTAGATCCTAAGATGGTTGAGTAGAGAGCTGGAGTAGAGAAAGGGACAGTGTCCCTATTTTCTATTCACACAGATGGTAGTTTGAGGTTTGATGGTAGGTGGTGTGTCCCTAATGATGAGGAGCTGAAAAAGACAATCATGACAGAGGCACATTGTACACCATATTCAAGTACATCCAAAGTGCGGAGACAAGCTATACAAGGACTTGAAAAACACGTTTTGGTGGCCTGGGATGAAGAAAGAAACAACTGAGTTTGTGGCCCGTTGTTTGACATGCCAGAGAGTTAAAGGGGAACAGCGACGACCATAAGGCAAGATTCAGTCTTTGGAGGTACCTGAGTGGAAGTGGGAATCCATTTCCATGGATTTTATCGTGGGTTTACCAAAGAGTCAACAGGGTAATAACATGATATGGGTGATAGTGGATCGACTGACCAAGTCAGCTCACTTTGTTCCAATGAAAGATACATGGACTAAAGCACAATTGGCTATGGCTTATCGAAAGAATGTGCTTAAGTTACATGGAGTCCCTAAGGACATAGTGTCTGACAGAGATGCGAGGTTTATATCACGGTTCTGGAAAGAGTTACAGGAATCCTTGGGTACAACTTTGAAGATGAGTACAGCTTTTCATCCTGCGACAGACGGTCACACTGAGAGAACAATCAAAACTCTTGAGGATATGTTATGAGCTTGTGTGATGGACTTTGGTGGTAGCTGGGAACAGAGGTTGGATTTGATAGAGTTTTCTTACAACAACAGCTATCACACTAGCATTGGCATGGCACCGTTTGAGGCTTTGTACGGGAGGAGATGCAGGAGTCCGATTTGTTGGGACGACAGTGCTGAGGCAGTGGTTTTAGGACCAGAGATGGTACATGAGATGGTCGAACAGATTAAGATGATCAGGGAACGGATGAGAGCAGCTCAGGATCGACAAAAGAGTTATGCAGATCTACATCGCCGGGATATAGAGTTTCAGGTTGGGGATAAGGTTCTTCTGAAAGTGTCTCCTATGCGTGGTGTTATGAGATTTGGGAAGAAGGGCAAGCTGAGTCAGAAGTTCATCGGCCCTTATGAGATCTTAGAGCGAGTTGGGGAGGTTGCTTACCGTCTGGCTTTACCTGCTGCTTTAGAGAGAGTGCATAATGTGTTTCATGTATCGCAGCTGCGGAAGTATGTGAGTGACCCATCACATGTGTTAGAGGCAGAGAGCATAGAACTAGATGAGTCTTTATCATATCTTGAGGTACCTAAGCAGATCCTTGACCGGAAGGTTAGGAAGACTAGGAGTGGTGAGACAGTGTTGCTTAAGATCCTTTGGTCTAACCACGAGACAGAGGAAGCTACATGGGAGGCAGAGGAGATCATGAGAGAGCGCTACCCTTTCCTTTTTGATCAGGTATGTTTGGTTACGAGGACGTAACCTTGTTTCTTTTAGGGGGGTAGGAGATGATCGCAAAGAGTTTTAAGAGTTTTTATACCCTTTTTATGTTGTGTCGGTATAGTTGTTGTCGTTGAGTCGGGTTGAGTTTGAGTTAGTAACAAGTTTTTGTGTTGAGTTTGTTCCGTATTTATGAGTCTTGGGGTACTCTATCGAGTAGGCCTTACTCTGTTGAGTAAGGGAGTTTTGCGAAATAAAATAGTTTCTGACCTGTTGGGTACTCGATCGAGTAACTACGATACTCGATCGAGTAGGGGGTACTCGATCGAGTACCTGGGCTACTCGTTCGAGTAGCCGGTTTACGGGGGTTGTTTTCTTGGGTTTTGTTAATTATGCGATTAAGGTATATAATCTTTTCGTCATTCATTCTAATCACTTTTCTAAAACCTAAATCGCTGTGAGAAGAGAAAGCAAACTACGTTCATCACCTTAATCGCATTGTTAACAAATCCCGGAGCTTGGAAGGTCGGATTTCACTTGTCTTTACACCGTTGTAATCCTTGCGTTGAGGGTAAGACCTTTATACCGTTTTTATTATATTTCTTCAAAGTTAGTTAAACCCTAATATTGGGAATTGGGGATTTTGTTGTGTTATGTGCATAGTAGTAATTATGTGCTTGTATAATTAGGAGGAGGATTCGTAGAGGAAGCTTTTTGACTTCAGCTGTGAGATCGTCTGACTATTGTGCTTTCCAGGTAGGGTTTCCCTACTCAGTATTACTTACATGTGGTGTGGTGTTGTGCTGTAATTAGTATAATTGGTTGATTCAGACGATGTTGTGATTGTGATTGTGATTGTGATTGTTTGTCTGTGGTTCTCGAGATGCGTTCTCGGCTGAGTGGAGTCACTTGCGGGAGTGGCTTCACGCCCTAGTTTCGCCCTTCGTGGAACCCGCCACGGAAGGGGATGTGCACATTAATGGGACAGGGTTATCGCTCGGTATGATGAGCGGGGCTTAGGTGGGAAAACATTGCGGTCCCCCCCTGGCGTGGTGGTCCGGTGGACGATCGGTGACGGAGATGGAGTGGAGTGCTTGATCGTGTATGATTGTTTGAGTTGTGTTGGTTACTGTATTGTTGATTATATCACTCGTGTAAATAGTACTGACCCCGGTTAATGTTTTTAAAACCTGCGGTGATCCATTCGGGGATGGTGAGCAGATATTGAGCAGGTATGACATGAGTACTGGGATAGCTGGGATTGCCACGATCAGATGATAGAAGTCTTCCGCTGTAGCCTAGTAGTTTCATAGACATTTCAGTTAGTTCAGTAAACAGCTGTTTTGAGAACATGTATTAGTATTTGGTTTGGTTTTTGGATTGTAACCTTTCGCTAAAGTATTACTATTTAAATATCGTTTCATTATTGTTTATTTGATTATCATTGCCTCGGGTAACCGAGATGGTAACGTCCTTATACCTGAGTGGTCCTGGTAAGGCACTTGGAGTATGGGGTGTTACAGTCAACCCATTCCTCATATCTCTGAATTCCCTACTGAGGATTCCACAAGGATCTCTCCCTTAACAGATCAAGATCCCATTCATACAGTAGAAACTGAGGTCAACACTCACAGTGATCCTCATGAAACTACTACTGGTTCAGATACTTCAATTGCTACTGTCCGCTGATGTCCTCCAATCAGCCTCCTCAATCAAGGAGATCTACTAGGGCAGTGAGACCTTCTAGTGGGTTACAAGATTTCATATGTCCTACTTTAAAACTTGCTGCCACCTCCTTCTCTGTTTTTGATATCACCACCTATCCAGCTGAATTCACAGCTTCTTTGAACAATGTTCTCTCTGTACATGAACCTTCTAATTATCATCAAGCTAAAACTGTTCCCAATTGGGTCCAAGCTATGCAACAAGAATTGAATGCTTTAGAAGTTAATGGTACATGGGATATAACCACCTTACCTACTGGTTTTATGGCTATTGGTTCAAAGTGGGTTTTTAAGGTTAAATTTAGACACGATGGTACTATTGAAAGGTATAAGGCTAGGTTAGTAGCCAAGGGTTACGACCAAGTTGAAGGTAAGGATTTCAAACATATTTTCTCCTCAGTAGCCAAGTTCACTATAGTCAGAGTGTTTCTTTCTGTAGCAGCAACAAGAAATTGGAAGATTTATCAGATTGACATCAACAATGCATTTCTACATGGCTTCCTTGTTGAGGAAGTCTATATGTAGCCTCTTGAAGGGTACTCAAAGACTCAACCTGGATAAGTTTGTAGATTAAAAAGATCCCTTTATGGTCTTAAGCAGGCTTCTAGGCAATGGAATATAGAGCTTTCAAAGCTTCTTCTTTCCCAAGGCTTCATAAAATCCAGGTCTGATTATTCTCTTTTCTTGAGAAAGATGCAGAATTCTTTTACTGTTGTCCTAGTCTATGTTGATGATCTTTTGATCACTGGTTCTGATGTTCAATATGTTACTCAACTCAATAAAGTTATACATACAACTTTTACAATAAAGGACTTAGAGGAGATCAGATACTTCCTAGGTCTTGAAATTACTAGATCTTCAGAAGGGATTTTATTAAATCAAAGGAAATATGTGAAAGACTTACTAAATGATGATGGGATTAGTAATTGTAAACCAGCTCCCTTTCCACTCCCAAGAGGATTAAAGCTTTCCACTGATGAAGGTACTCTATTACCAGAACCTGAGATTTACAGGAAGTTAGTTGGGAAGCTATTGTATCTTAACATGACAAGGCCAGAGTTGTCCTACTCTACTCAACACCTTAGTTAATTTCTGAGTGCTCCCAGGGATACACACTTACAAGCTGCCACACATGTTTTAAGATATCTTCAAGGCACAAGTGATACAAGTGATAATGACCTGACATTAATCAGCTTTTGTGATGCTGACTGGGGAGCATGTCAGATCAGCTGCAGATCTGAATACAGGGCCATGTCATATATTGTAGGGTAGATTGCCTTGTTACAAGGATTATTGGGTGATTTTGATGTACATGTTTCACTGCCAACATAACTCTTTTGTGATAACAAGTCTGCCCAATATACTGCAGCTAATCCAGTTTTTTACGAACGTACCAAACACTTAAACATTGATTGCCATTATGTCCGTGAGAAGGTGCATGAAGGGATTATAGCTACTGTCCATCTAAAGTCTAGTTTGCAATTAGCTGGTGTTCTCACCAAGCCTTTGGGTCATGATCAACATTTTTTTTTGTCATCCAAGTTGGGTTTGTTGTTTGATCCTCATTTAGCAAATCCACCTTGAAGGGGGGATGTGAAATATACTAACCATAGTTAGCTTATCATGATGTATACTAACCATAGTTGTAGTTAGTTATAGTTTGTATATAACTAACTAATTGTACATACACTAAATTAATAATACATTTTCCTTTATTTACCTTCTCTTTCTACAAATATCTTTCTACATATTCTCTCTATAACTCAAGCTCTTACTATCAACAATGTTGATCATCACCTCCATTGTTGATAGCTTGATCATGATTTCATGACTTCACAGTGTACAAAAAAAAAGAGTATATGATAATACTCAAGAGAGTGTAAAAGTAATAGGGACTACTTCGTATTTGCCCTGTAATATTGTTATACAATAATTCTTGTGTTAGGCAATGGTATAATAAATTAGTTTAAAATCAACTTACAATTTTTACGTAAACACCATCCCATAACTTTTCTGAATAATTAGTTTAAAATCAACGTTTTGGGATTGGTATATTTGTCTTTAACGGATTGTTTTACATTGTTTTATACAAGTCCTGTTGGATTTATATCCAGAATCCAATTAAGGTAATCAGGCGATTTATATTCTATGTAACCGTAAAGTTTTGCAAGAAGTTTCTTACGGAGGGAGTCTTAAAAGTGTGTAAGGACTCGTGTAGAATTAAACGGGCCATTAGGTCACACACAAAATGAATACGATGTTTTCAATTAACAGTCGGGCTGAAATTTGGAAATAAGGCTCTAATTAGCTTAGGCCCAGCTGCGATTAAGGTTAGAGTTTGATTAGGAAACTGAGTCATTACTTCCCTATATATACAGATATATGAGACTCAATTTTATTCATCTTATTCCTCAGTGAGTTATAATAAACCCTCACTTCGTACTATCATACAAATCGCGCCTCCTATTCATTCGTGTGGATATTAGTGGAGACACTACAATTGGAGTGCTTTTGATTATTTATAGCAGTTGGGTTATGTGAAACCCTAGAATTCCTCCATTGATGAGCTTAAGAATCTTGAATTATAGAGCGAAACACAAGAGCTAAATGAAAGAGATTTTATTATGTTTTGAGAGAGAATTAAAATGAATAATTAATTAGGAAATGTGTGCTTTCTACTTATATACAAGCTCTAACTAACCACACAACTAACAATGACATGTCATCAATCCGTGTGAGACTAGCTTGACCAATAGTAGCATTCCACTCCCCCTTCAAGCTAGACTAAGTTAGATGTTGCATTCCAAATCTTGCTGCTAAGAACCTGTGCCGCTAACCTCCCAAGGGCTTGGTCATTATATCATCTAACTGCATACTTGATCTTACATGCTTGGGAGTCATCAAACCTTCCTGAATCATTTCCCTTACAAAATGACCATCAATGTCAAGATGCTTAGTTCTTTCTTGAAAAATTGGATTAATTGCTATGTGTTTTGTGGCATTGTTATCAAAAAATAGATCAACTGGTTTAGGAACATTCACATCCAGATCTTGCAGAAACCTTTCAATCCAAACAAGTGAATAACTTCACTGGCAGTATAGGACATACTCCCATATTCTTCTTCTACAGTACTCTTACTCAAAGTCCTTTGTTTTTCATGAAATCATGCTTTTACAAAGTAAACACGAAAACCAGTAAGAGATTTGCAGCTAAAAACACATTGTCTCCAGTCAACATCACTGTATGTTGTGAAGACAGAATCTGGATTGGATGGATCGAACATGCCAACACATTTACAAAATGATTTAAGAATTTCACCACATGTAGTGCTACCTGCAAATGTGAAAGCCTAGGTTGGCTCAAGAATTGACTCAAGTGTTGTTCTGAATATGAAATGTCAGGGCTTGTTAAATTGAGGTACAAGAGTATTCTTGCCAACCTTCTATACCTTTCTGGATCAGGTAAAAGCTCCCCCTGATCAACGGACATATAGTTCCAAACCTCTGGGCATTGGTGACAAAGTTTTAGTACAATTTTCCATTCCCAGATCCTTGATAATGTTAGTGATATACTCCTTTGATTTAGCAGATTTCCAGTGTCATTTATAGCTACTTCTAAACCTATAAAATATCTTATCATTCCAATATCCTTAATGGTAAAAGTTTTGTCAAAACTGTGCTTAATCTGAGTAATTTCTACTTCATTGTCACCTGTGATCAACAAATCATCAACATAAACCATAGTGACTATGAAGCTCCTAGTCTCATTTGATCTCCTTGTAAACAAGGAATAATCCTTCTTAGAGTGCATGAAGCCTAGGCTTTGTAAATGTTTAGTTAATTGTATATTCTATTGTCTAGAAGCCTACTTGAAGCCATAAAGTGATCTCTTGAGTTTACACAATTGCCCTGACTTAACCTTATATCTTTTGGTGATGTGGTTTCATGTAGACTTCTTGATAAAGATAGCCATGCAAGAATGCATTATTGATGTCAAACTGATACTATAACCACCCCTTCATAGATGCAACAACCATTAACGTCCTAATGGTTGCAAACTTCGCAATAGGGGAAAAAGTATATTTATAGTCTTTGTATTTGACTTGGCTGAAACCTTTCACCCCTTCATAGATGCAACAACCATTAACGTCGTAGCTGTTGCAAACATGGCAACAGAGGAAAAGTATGTTTATAGTTCTTGACTTGGTTGAAACCTTTTGTAACCAGTCTGGCCTTAAACTTTTGTACACTACCACCATGCTTATTTTTTGATCTTAAACACCAAGCCAATGGCCTTCTTGTCTTTTGGAAGATCAGTTAAGATCCATGTATCATTTTCTTCAAGTGCTATTAATTCCTTATTCATGGCATAAACCCATCTCTCATCTTGGTGTGTTTCGTTCAGTAATGTCTAGTACCGTATTTGTGTATTGTCAAGGGATCGGGATCCTTGCTTTCATTTAAGTTGATATTTGTATAAAAGCTTTCTTAAAGTTTTTAAAACCTCGTATTTTTGCAGTAACAATTGTGTTAACTTTATTGTATAACTGCTTGGGTTCACAAAGGAACCATTATTATGTGAGCTTCCAAGAAGCTAATTTTGCATTTAAAGGTTGACATTGGAGTAGAAATTTGTATTTTGTCTATGGCCTATCAAACGGATAAGTGGCTAAAGAAATTGATCTACAAGTTTCATTTCTTAGAGAGGCCGAGTTACCCATGTTTATGACAATGATATTACTTTGGATAAATTTTATAGCCATGTGACTTATGGTGATGGTCGCACCGAGATGTTATTATAGCGTAGTATATAAAGTATCAAAAATGGGTTGTGGTCAGTTGTCTTGTGAGATCTCAATGTCTAGTTGATCAGTTTGTATAAAAATGTTAATTAGGGACTTGATTCATAAGTCGATATCGGGATGTTTTAAGCCTATATAAATCTTTGGTGGCGTGTAGGACACCCAATCCCCCTCCAACATGATGTTAGTGGCTGAATTCAATGTGAAAACCTATTATCAGAGATTGGAACACATTGTTTATATATATTGTCTCGAAAGTGTGTGCTCGGACATGCATGATAAGTTAGGGTAAAGTTTATCTTCTTTGTGGATCTTTTGAAAAAAGTGCTTTGCAGGGCACGATTGAAGAGTCCACCTATGTGAGTGTGAAGTGTAACAGCTTCTTAAAGCTCAAGCTTGGCTTTGTAAGCGCTCATAAATGAATAGGGACACTAGGTCATGCAAAATAGTGTCGGTAATAAACTTATGGAGTTGTCTTGAACTTGTATGCATGTGTTCTATCTTCTTGTATTCAAATGACTTGACGGGTTCAATCCTAGAGACACCATGATACTTGAATGCAGAATGTGTAGTTCACTAAGGTGAAAATTTAATCCACGTAACAATTTCACTTTATGTACGAGTCTGGTTCATTTTGTTGTTAATGAATCACGGATTACATTTAAATGAGGGAGGAATGTTGGTGATTTAAGTGAATCATTGGATTCATTTGTGTATTGTCGGGATTCAACTGAAGTCAAGTGAACCCCGGTCGCAAGAATGTGGGTAAGGGAATGTGTAGTGCACGCTCACATAAACGATTATCGAGTTTGCGAATTTTGGACAAGTTGAATTTCATTATTACGTTGGTTAAAACTTGTCCAAGGAAAATAACTAAAACGGTGCATATATATACATCTATATATAAGAAAACATATAAGATTTTATGACTTTGATAATACAAAACAAATACAAAACTTCATTTGTATTCTCTCGATTCTATTTGCCTAGAACGAGAGAGAATCGATAGTCTTAACCTGCGAGAGATTTCGTGACACCCAAGGTAAAACTAAGTGTGGAAGTACTTTTTAAGAAAAGCGATTCATGATACTATAGTTGTCCAAGTTTATCATTTGCCATTGACGATCGACGAAATGTCAACTACCATGTTTATATCCAACAAAAACCATGTTTAATCTTGATCAATATCTTATGCGAATGACTTAATAGTGCAGGGATTGCCTTCAAACAAACTTAACAACTACGTAATTAGATTCTACCATTAATTTGTTGGAAAATATTTTATGATTTAAGAATTTATCAATAAGTTTTATTATTTGATTAAAAATTAAATATTGTGTAATTAAGTTATTTTAACACCATTGTTTATAATGATTTATTGCTTGGTTTATACCATATGTTATTATGTATTTTAATGAGATTAATTGATTGATATGCAACGTTTTATTTGGTGGAGCATTGGTACTACTTTGGATGCTCTCACCATTAACTATCATTCAATGTGTGTTTAAATATTTGACTAATTTAATTGTGGTCATTGGTTGCTTGTCTAGCCATTTAAGAGTGTTGATGTTTATGATCATGGTTAATATATAATGTCCCTCATGATGGGTGTGGTGAGATACTTTTTTACGGAAGAATATATAAGAGACAAGCAACCAACCATAATATTATGATTGAGTTTTGTATCACCACGATTTTCTTTTATCTTTAGAAATATTCTTAAAATTATTATTGAGCATCGGGTGGTCGTCGGTTCGGGGGCTCCTCTTGCTGCTACCGAAGGAGTTCAACGGGTTGTCGTATCTTGGGAGAGGAACGCACTATTTGGTAACCAGTGCAGTGGAGGCGTTATCTCTCTTAGGAAAGCGCCTAGCGCGATTCGACCCAGGCTACATCTTTCTTCTCTACTCTATTTTATATTATTGTCTTTTACATATTTGTATTTATTATATTTATGTTGTAATATTATTTACGGTAATATATAGTGCTCCACTTTTCTAACAATCTAAGAGAGATAATGATGCCATTATCGTAAATAATATTACTCCGTACATTTTTATTAGGGACCAACATAATAAGTAGTTGGATGTCATTTTGCAAGAATGTAGGATCATGTTATACGTAGAGTAATCGCATGAAATTTGTGTAGTTGTTGAGGTTGTTAATGGCTTGGTCTACTTAGTGTGTGTTTGTTTTTTATTGGTTTTCATATTCTTGATTTGTTTCGCATGAAATTTTTGTTAAGTATTGTATTGTGTTATATTTTGTTAATTCTGAAGTGTGCGTTATGATTAAAGAGTACATGTAAAATTGTATAATATGAGTGGTTGATAATTTGATTTGTTTTACTTTTGTGAATTGATATTTGACATATTGTTAATCGGTGTTACTCGGTATAATTGCATAAGTGACAAATCTTGTTTTTGTTAATTCTAGTAGTTTGATCGACGAATAATTATCTATATTGTGGTGAAGCATACGCAATTCATTAGCCAGATACATTGATTTGGTAATCTTTTCGATTTTAGTATGGACTTGGTAAATGTGGGGGTTGTTTTCGATCTATAAGTTTGTATTCTTCTCCATCCTAGTGGTAATTAATTGGATCGAGTTTTGGTGCAAACATTTCATTTTTGTGAAAAATTATAATTTTTTTTTTTTTTTTTTTTTTTTTTTTGGGTGATGAGAATTATATTATGGACAATTTACGTTTATGATTACCCAAAGAGATGATGTTTTTATTTTTAAAAGTTGATGACCGTATTTATGTGCGTGTCTTTATAATTATATACGGAGTATTATGCTATGCATTTTGTAACGTCGAGTCGTGAGCTTATTATTTCATTATGGTTATGACGTGTTAATGGGTGATTGTTAACTTGTCTATATTGTATTAGTTTTACAGCAATCACAAATGTGTTGTTTTTCTTTGGATGTTTGGCGTGATTACGTTTAATTCTATAAGTTAATTTGCTTTAATGTTAAAAGGTTTCATTATCTCAAGATGAGATGTTATAACAATGGATGAGATGTACATTCGTTGCGGTATTGAATTTGTTTGTATCATGGTTTGTTGGCTTTTAGTGTGTTTCAGTATGGCAAATGTTAATCTTATGGCCGGCTTTAATAAGATGTGGCTTAATGAACTCTTATTATATATTATTATCAATTATCAATGCACTTTATAGTGTGTAATGTTTGTTTCAACATTTATCTTCTCACCATATTTATTTGGTTACCTTTAACATGTGGATTGTGAACATTTGTGTTAATAATTGGCTAAAAGAGTTTTCTAATATCACACTATTCACTCATTATTATTTATTACAGAGTATATATATTTTACTAATTGTGTGTTTTTCCTTCTTTATTTGAAAGGCATATTGAACGATCGAGTTGAATAATTATTTGTGAGATCAAAGGCCAAAATGACTATTTATTTTTATATGGTGGAAGTCCCGTTATCATGGCTATATTTATTTTTATATGTTGGAGATGCGGTAGCATGGAGAATTGCATTGTGGACGGTTATTATTATACAATATTATTTTGGATTCCACAAGCATGGAAGCGGAATGATCGAAGAGTTATTGTGATATATTCTATATTCTTATATTGTCCGAGCCGCCTATATGCTTCCTATTCATTTATTATATGGTGAAAGATTTTTAGCTAAAAGCTAAAATCACAAAGTTGTGATGAGAAAGTGAGATATTTGATATTTGAGACGTGCTCTTTGAGCACGTGATGAGAAAGAGATAGTTGATAGTTGGGACGTGGTCTTTGAGACACGTGATTTCTCATATGAGGTTTTGTCTTTGAATATATATTCTCAAAGTGATATCACGGATCCATTTATGAAAAAGCTGGCCAGCAAGTACGTACTTGAATTATGAGAATTGAATCGTCGAGGGGAATGAGACTTATTGCCCATGTGGTAGCCATCGCAGTGGAAACCCGTCTTCAAAGATTGGAGATCCCATGAAAGAAGTTCAACGGGTAATAACGAAGCTGTGGGTGGGCTAATTAAGGAGAGCACCATTTATTTGGCGGAAATTTTATTTTGGTCCGCGTCTCATTCCTATGGCGAAGTGTGATATTGTGTTTATGAGGTGCTCTCATTGTTTTTGGTTGTGACGGTTTGAGGTTGAGCATTGGCTCTTAATGAATCCGAAGGCATAATTTTTTGCGGGGTGGATGTCACACCTACCCTTGGAGGATTCACCTAGTGAGTGTTTGTAGTGTGGTCGCTACTATGGGACGTGGGCAACTCCCTAGATGCACTCATGACACAAGATACCTGCGCATGACCATTAACGCGCACCACTGATAGAACCTGACCGATTGCCCGTGCCGTGTGTGTGGTGAGTCCAAGCTTGATCTAAGGGACCTAGTTCAAAGTATTTATACTACTATGGTTCTTTCGAGTGCAAGCTCACTTACACTAAGTGTTGGTTCAAACCCGAAAGGTACTTACACCTATTACGCGGTATCGTATGCTCACTATTATTATTTTTATAAAATGATATTTTTTTCTTTTGGATTTATAAATCTTATTTAATTTATTTATTATTTTAAAATGTTTTTCAATTCTTAAATCATGTGGGGGATTGTTGGAAAATATTTTATGATTTAAGAATTTATCAATAAGTTTTATTATTTGATTAAAAATTAAATATTGTGTAATTAAGTTATTTTAACACCATTGTTTATAATGATTTATTGCTTGGTTTATACCATATGTTATTATGTATTTTAATGAGATTAATTGATTGATATGCAACGTTTTATTTGGTGGAGCATTGGTACTACTTTGGATGCTCTCACCATTAACTATCATTCAATGTGTGTTTAAATATTTGACTAATTTAATTGTGGTCATTGGTTGCTTGTCTAGCCATTTAAGAGTGTTGATGTTTATGATCATGGTTAATATATAATGTCCCTCATGATGGGTGTGGTGAGATACTTTTTTACGGAAGAATATATAAGAGACAAGCAACCAACCATAATATTATGATTGAGTTTTGTATCACCACGATTTTCTTTTATCTTTAGAAATATTCTTAAAATTATTATTGAGCATCGGGTGGTCGTCGGTTCGGGGGCTCCTCTTGCTGCTACCGAAGGAGTTCAACGGGTTGTCGTATCTTGGGAGAGGAACGCACTATTTGGTAACCAGTGCAGTGAAGGCGTTATCTCTCTTAGGAAAGCGCCTAGCGCGATTCGACCCAGGCTACATCTTTCTTCTCTACTCTATTTTATATTATTGTCTTTTACATATTTGTATTTATTATATTTATGTTGTAATATTATTTACGGTAATATATAGTGCTCCACTTTTCTAACATAATTTAATAATTTAAAGTCAATGCTTTCTAAATGTACAGGGAAATGAATGTTTGACAAATATTTTCTTGCTAAATTAGTGTTACCTTAATTGCGAAGAGTTCTTGAAGCCGCGGAATTGAACCACAAGCACGAAACTTAGAAAAGAAAAGAGCAAAGCCACAGCCCTCAAAATCAAAGCCAAAGCTCCTTTTTTCATCCAATCCTCCTTTTCCCAATTTTGAATTTCCGATAATCCTCGGAAATTCGACTCCACCCTCACTTGTCCCGCCTCGGAATCGACCCCTGGTGGTGGTGGAAGCTGCCCGTCCTGTTGCCACTCCGGAATTGAACCTGCACCTACATGTGCCATTTTTTACTGCTCGTATAATTTATTAACCAACAAAGAATTATAATTTAGATTGCCAAGTGTAGGATAATTTTCATTTATTACAATTTGCATCTTATTTATATGATCGATTATTAAGTGACCGGGTATTTTAGTTTGATAGAGTCCAGGAAGGAAAACAAACTGAAGGGTGTCACGAAATGTTTGAAGGGTCTCATATGGTAATGTGAGTGCTTCTAACGTTGTACAACTTGCTTGTCGGGCAAATGAATAAGCCTACAAAATACTCCCACAATATCGATCATTTGTTTACCTATTTTATTTTGAAGAGTCTCAGTCAATTGTTTATCTTTTTATTTAATAATGCTTGAACAATTTGATTATCCACGCTCAATTTAGTCCATTTTTTATCTAATAATTGACCCCTCATTCTTTCCTTGGTTTCATGCCAAAACCAAAGATAAACAAATGATAAAAAAACGAAGACTATACTTTAAATCAAGTTTGTAAAGGGATGTATTTCCAATCAATGAGTATCATCCTGTATAGTCATAGACACGGTAGATAGGCAGGGACGAAGCTAGGATGAAATATTGACCGGGTTTGATTTGATCAATTGTGTTGATGTTTGTCCTCATTTATTATAGATCGTGACACCATTTTTTAGCACCGTCGATAAATATTTCTCCCCACTATTTATTTTTTATATTTTTTGTGAGCGATATTTTAATCATAAGACCAACAAATGATGAAAATGATTGTTTAAAAAAAAAAATACTCCGTAGTAGTTAAGGGATAGAGCATAAATGCGCAGTATGTATTATTTCCTCCGTCCGGGTCATTTGTTTACCTTTTTTTTTTATAGAAAAAGACCAAATATAATACGAGTAGTAGTCAAAAGATGGAATGTCATATTCGAGGGAAACAAAAATGTTAAAAAAACTTAAGAAATGAGGAGCTATGTAGTGTTGACCTCGCGATCTCTTATGGACTCTTAAGTCATAAATGTATCAGTAATTGACCAGTTATAGAGAATTGACTAATTCTCTACTTGCACGCTATATATTCCTACAGAGCTTACCTGGGCCATGGCCCATTCGGCCCAGGCGTAGCTCAGTCTCTATAGACAAGTCATATAAATTAATATAATGCTCTGATAAGCTAAATTATAATCCCTTTATATTTCTGTTTTCTTCCCGTTTGACTGCATGGGCTTTCAATGCCATACTTTGAGGGTGTTTTTAGTACATTTATATGTGAATTAATTTGTTAGAAATAAAATTTGTTTGATGGAAATAAAGGTTGAAAGACATTTAAATGGTGAATACAAATATATTAGTATTATGTGCCAATTTTTTTTTATAGTTTTAAGATTTTTAAGGTGAAAACATTGACATTATGAGTAAAAAGTCAAATGGGATGAAAAGGCAAAAAATGGAGGCATGTTTATTCAGGGAGTTTTAGGAACAATTTTTGTGCGATTCACTTTAGATTTATTTTGGTCACTCAATTGTATTTTGAAGAGTTTAGGATTCCATATTTCAAGAATTAAACTCTAAGCCGATTTGCCTCGATCAAGAGTACGAGATTTTGATATAAATTAAAGAGATTAGAATTCCATGTATCTAAGAGGGGGTGGAGGTGAATTAGATACTATTTAAAATTTTTAACTTAATCTTTATTATTTTAAAGTAAGTTGATTAACAATATGAGAAACAAGTGAATACATCAAATAAATTGAGTATTTAGAATGAAGGGTATCACGTTGTTGAAGAGTATTGCAGAAATCAGGATAATACAGTTGTTCTGAGTGTTTCTTATTTGTCTTAGCAAATGAAGTTCAGGCTACAGACCAGAAGTTACAGTATTCAGGATTGTTGTTAAAGGAAAACGCAAATAAAGAACAAGTAAACTAGTTGCAGCGGAATCAAAAGTAACAAGAGATCAACACAATGATTTTGATTTGGTTCGGCCAACGCTTTAAGGGCCCACGTCCAGTCTTCTTTTTATTGATTAGTTAAGTGATCTACTCCGACTACTTAAAACCCTTACAATAAAAAGGACCAACAACCTACTCCGGTTGCGACAAGAGTTCAAAGACTACTCCGTCTAAGAACACGACACTCTAACTTAGAATGTTTACAAGATCAAGTTTCCTCAAACTGATTCAAGAAGAATTGAGAAGGACAACTTATTGATCAAACGATTCTAGGTAAGAGAACATGATACTTAAAGTAATAGGAGAACAAACTGTTGTCACTTGAAGACTTAGAAATATTTTGCAAATGAAAGAAATGCTTTGAGTTCTTTAAAAACAATTTTGCAAAACACTTAGAAATTCTCAGAAAAAAAAGTCTTAAAAAATGAAGGAAAAGATTGCTCCTTTATAGAGAGGCAAACTAGGGTTTTGAAGGTCAAACCTTTTGGTAGAAAACAAATGTTTTGACCTTTCCAAGTTTGCACACAAAGGAGCATTCTTCCAAAGGTGAAAGAAGAAAAGAGGTTTTGTAAACATCCTAAAAGGTCTTTGTAAATCAGTCACAAAGCAAAGTTAACAATCAAATGAGGATATTTTAGAAAATCAATTTTGGAAAGAAACAAATTCTACTTTCCAAAAATTATGATAAAATGATTTGCCAATTTGAGTAAAACCCTTTTAAAAGATACCATTGGGATATTCTTTTATAAATAAAAAACCTTTCCTTAAATTCAAAATATCAGAAATGTAAATTTCACAAATAGAAGTTTGTATTTGAAACCTTGAGTATTTTTGAAACCAAAGACTCTCTTCAAGTGACACGAACTAGTGCAACAGTATTACTTACTGTTACCTTGATAAGCAGACCGTTGTTGAACAACAGTCTTGCTTACTGTTGTACTAGTAAGTAGACCGTTGCTTAGTACCATACTCCCTTACCTTTACATAAGTGACTCTATTATAACACAAGTCTTGGGTAGCTTCATCAACACTTCTTGACCTTGAACATTTGATTAATTCTTGATTAGGGGGTTGGACTTAATCCTGAAATGGAACACTCTGAAACACAATTATAATGGGCATGTCATCATCAACAATTAGGTTATAACAAATTCCCCCTTTGATGATGACAAGCCCCATAAAATGAATTGTTCTTAATGAGTTCTCTCTCAAATGGTCAGTCCACACATCATGTAGGTAAAAAAAAAATAGCAAGGTAAACTTATGAGACTAACAAATCCTAGAGCAAAATTTCTAGCATACTTAGGGCACCACTAATCAAGAGATTAATTAAAGTGCAAGTAATAAGAACATGAATTTTCCCTTTTCCCCCTCTTGACATCATCAAACAGATAAAATACTATCCCGGGACACAGAATAACCATGCATGATACGTTACGGAAAAGATAACAAAATTTGCAATAAAATAACAAAGTCAACATAAACGAAGTTTAAACAGAGGTTCAAACAAAGCTCGTCAAGACTAAGCAAAGCTTAACAAGTACACCACCATATCAATAGGAAGAGGGGGGGGGGGGGGGTGCAAAAACAAAAGGGTGGTCGGTTATTTTGATAAGGGGAAGGGATAAGTTCACTGATTTGAGTTTTGGATACCATCCAAGTCATCATCCATATCTTCATCCGAGGCATCCACATTATCCGCATCACGATCATCCGGTTTCCCTTGAAGCAGGGTGGACATAATGGCCACGTCTCCTTTGAGGAGATCAAGGGTGGTATTTATAAACTCCATATCAGCTTTGAAGTTTTGGAGACAAGCCACATCCTCCTTAAGACTAGCCAAAGCATCAAGTACCTCCGAATTATCCACAACCTCAGTCATGGTCCCTCCTTTGCTTGAGGACCCTTCCTCGGCAGCCTTACCCTTTTTGTTGGTGATACTCTATAACCGACCTTTGTTAGTTTTCAGCAACATCTTACCCAAATTTTCAACGGGCATGTGATCAAACATCCCTTCAGATCCCACACTCTCTTTCACAAGCATTCCCCTTAGACCGAAGCATCACAGAAATCCACATCCCGTATGGTAGACGAATTGGTGTGGTGTAGTTGGGGTCTTGGATTTTTGCTTCAATCATAGCAAACCGTTTGAACATTAGGCTAGGTGGTAAATCAGTTACTGTTGAGCAACTGATAATTTCGCAAGATCATTTGATGGATAGATGGTACGGCATAGTAGGTTGTACAACAATTTAGGGAAAGCAAAGGAGTTTATCCGAGAAAATGGGTTCACATCTGGGGTTCAGGGGTGGACAGTTTTGGCGATTTCAGAAGGGGAGGCATATTCAAGAACGGGCCATGTTTTGCCAGCGGGGGTAAGATCGTACCGTTGATGGGGGTAAGTTCAGAACTTTGGCCAATTGAACTTGAGAAAGAGAGAGCGACTTACCATTTACTTTGGCGCTCAAGGTTTTGAGGCTGGGAAGGATATGAACCGTGGCGTAGAATTGGATTACCTCACTTGCGAAAATCGGTTCCTCCATTTGAATAAGATTTTCCCAACCTTGAGCCACAATGGCTTCCTAAAAGGTAGAGAAGGCTTTATTAGAGGTAAGCCAAGAGGATGGATATACCCGAGAGGTATGAATGGTCTCCTTGAAGATCAATCTTTCACAAGTTTTCTTAATTTCGAAAGTCAGTGCGCTATTCACAATCTGTTTCTTGACGAGGATGAGATCCCACTTACCCGATAGAGAAACAAGATCTTTGAGAGATAGATACCCTCTGTAGATACCCAGTATCTGCTGAGACTCCAACAAACACCCGATGATTATCGAACTACAACATGTTTTGGGATCGCAGCGTTTGATCGACAATTTGTGTACAACTTTACGTCGGAAAACTTAAAACTATTTCGAAAACAAAACATTTCAAAACATTTCAAAAATACCTGGAGTGTTTAATGCACGACGACGGGGTCGCGATGACACTAACTAGAGTCAAAACCGACACCGGACCAAAAACCGACTCGAAAATTAAAATCCCGACTCCAACAACGAGTCAAACCGAGTCAAACACAAAAACCAAAATATCTCAAGCCTTCTATGCTAAGTTTTCCCGGATTCATGTTGGTCAAGTACCAAACATGTGACTACAAAACCTAGGATAGAACAAATCATGATTGCGTTTGTTGTGAAAGCGACAACACAGCTCGAAGACCCGCGACGTGGCTCGCGCCTCTTTGAGCAGCCCAGGTGGCCACGTCGCTCAAAACTCACACAACCACTCATTCTCCTATAAATACTCCTTAAATGCCACCCATTTGAGACTTACGCGAGTGTCCGCCCCCTCTTTTCTCCCTTAAAATTCTCGACTCGACTTCTTAAGTCACAATCCGACGCGTATTTACGACCTACCGATCGTAAACACGAGCCTTACACATTGTTTGGTACCGTCATCGTGCATTAAACCACTTGACCGACCACTTTGACCACTACACCATCACTAAACTTTTAAAACACTCTTTTTACTTACCAAAACGGTTTTAAACCGAGTTTTTTCCGATCAAACGAGTTATTACACTTACGTCGGTCACTCGCCATAACCAAACATGTAAGTATGAGGGTGTAAAAATCCTCTTTTATTATGTTTTCATTTGTTTCATGACTCTAACATGATAAAACATGCATAACATGAACCAAAACATGGGATAAACGAGCCAAAACCGATTTTTGGTCTGAGGCAGAAGCCCCTTAGGTCGCCAACTGGCTCGCGCCTAAATGGGGTACTCAGACCAGAGATCAACCGTGTTTATTCTCGTCATTTACCTTAATCCATTTTTCATATTTGTAATCGGTTTTTACCATTTCAAGTATTTTCGAAACCTTTTTGTTTCATTTCACATGTTTTAACCATAAAGCATTTTTCACCCTTGGTTCTTCATACCATGACGGTTAAATCCGTGTTTCGGTGATAATATTTGGTTAATGACATTTAAAAGGTATTTTAAAGCCTTTTATTTTATTTCTTTACATTTTCAAACAAACATATTAGTCACCAACACAAAATCATCCTTGGTTCTACATACCATGCCGGATTTTAACCCGGGTACGATGACGAGTACCGACTAAGTACATTCAAAATGGACTTAAAACAATTAGTCAATAATCATTTTCAAAACTATTCATGTCAAGTTTGTCAAACCGAACCCGACACCGAATATTATCAAAATAATGATGATTATTCGAGTCTAGTTCTTCAAATTAACAAATGCGGTCTAAACGACCCTTTCAAAATCAAACCGGGTTCAAAAACCCATTTTTAACACGTTTTATAACGTTTTCTAAACAGTCAGAACACGGCATACAACCTTTGGCTAACCCGCGCCTCAAGCAGGCCTTTTCTTTCTCATTTTCAAAACCAGAGGGAGGCCCCTTACACCGCCGGCTGGCTCGCGCCTCTTATAGCCGTCTGGTACAGGGCCTGTTCCCTTCCAGCATTAGTCTAGGACGATCCCGACTCCGGTTAACCCGGATATAGGACGGATCAGATGACTATTCGATTATTCAAAACCATATTTGCAAAATGCCTTACTAAGACAAATGGATCATGTTATGCACCCTAAACCTAATACGGTAAATGGATGTTTAATTTCCGTCTTGCATGCAAATCAATCATTAATCCAACTCGACATCTTATACTTGATATTTGGATTAAATCAACCGACTTAGAAAGCTCTCACACGTTAGGTTTAAATTATTGGATGCGCATTCATGCATTTAAACCATTTTATCAACTTTTGCATTCAACCAACCAAGATCGATCAGTAGAGGCCGCTAAATGCGGGCGGGATTGGGTGTCTGATTAAAGGGCTTCCCAATACGTACCTTCACCTCTTACTCAGAAACTTTGGATAGTGGACGACCTTATCCAGGGCGTACGAGAGTCATTCTAGAGATAGGATGCTAAAGAGGGACGATTTCCTTATCTTTAGTACCTATGTCAAACGGTGCTTTGTGCTTCGATTTGACCGAGGTATAAAGTGGAATTCGAACGGGTTCCAGGCATCCCACAAATGCTTGGTGGCGACTCCGAACATCTCTAATCGTTTCGAGACCCTTACCGAGACGAAACCGACCGATCTAAAACGATCCGGTCGAAGGCATTTTTACGCCGCCGTGCGTGGCTTTCAAAAGACCGCTATACGTCCACAGATTGGCTAGGCGTGTAGGTGGCCATGTCCACAGATTGGCGACTCCGCTGGGGAAAACTAGAACACTTACGTCTTTGTGATCCCTAGATGGTGAGACTCGAACGAGGTCTTGGTTGGAATGCATTAATTTATATTACGGTCACGGTCGGGTTCCTTGTCCGGGCACACAACCTAACCATTTCGACCAATTGGCTCGTCCCGTCGGCGTGAGTTTTCTCATCCCCGCGTTTCGAATCCCGATTGAGTCAAGCATACCATTGACGTTACACATTTCTGTTTCGTCAAAGAGCTTTCATCACTTTCGAGCACGAGGCTAGGGCACCCTCCTTACACATTTTGTTTGGATTGGTATCCCTCTCGCAAATCGGGGTTTGATTGCTTGGTGTGTAACCCACCCTTCTAAGCCAAAACCCGTGTCAGCATGATGCATAATATAATGAACTGTGAGTGCTTATGTGCCATTTGATCATAAGTCCTTCCGTGTCATTTTCAAACTTTCAAAAACACCCTTTTTGCGCCGTTATAATGGCCATTTCAAACCTCGGTCTTTCGCCGACCGATGCACGCCTTTTTAGGCCGTCGTAATGACGATTTTCAAACCCGGTTTTTTATATCCACTTCAACACGCCTTTCTAGGCCGTGATAATAACGATTTTCAAACCCGGTTTTGTATAACCATTTCAACACGCCTTTCTAGGCCGTCATAATGACGATTTTCTAACTCGGTTTTGTATAACCATTTCAACACGCCTTTCTAGGCCGTCGTAATGACGATTTTCAAACCCGGTTTTGTATAACCATTTCAACACGCCTTTCTAGGCCGTCGTAATGACGATTTTCAAACCCGGTTTTGTATAACCATTTCAAATCACCTTTTTACGCCGTTATAATCGCCGCGTCTAGACACGGATTTTAACCCGTTTCGCGTCGACAATGGCTCTCTTTCAAAACCCGAGGAAAGCACAAACCCTTTTCTCGAGACACTTTCGGGATCCCGAGGACCATGCACCGTCCCCGAGACCTTTTCAAACATTTCAAACTCGATTTTCAAAACATACAATTTTGAATTTCAAAACCGTCTCGGGAAGTAATACACTGTTTTCCGAACCGACTCAAACTGAAACCGTCTTTTGCAAATAAACTTAAGACAACCCTTTTCAACTGATCGACTTGCGGAGATTTCTATCTTCGGAAGCCGCCCAATAAAGTGACAAATGAATCTTTTTGAAAATTTCTATTTTCGAAAACTTCAGTCCACCGTCCCAATTCCGCCTCGTGTCTATCGAGTCAAAGCAAACGTACTTATGGGTCTTTACTTATGAGTCATCTCACCACGAGACCCGTCCAATAGCGTTACGCCGTCATGATTGGACTCGTGTCAAAGGTTCGGTCAAACACCGTCACGTCATAAATCGAGTCAGCACCGAGGGACCACACACGGTTGCCCCGTCTTGATGAGTCGATCTTTGTCTCGTCCTCTGTGTTGTCTGCGTTCAGTCTTGGAACCGTGTCCGATTGAGTTGTAATATGAGCTGTTTTTCTGCCTCAGAGCCATGGCCCCGTCTTCAACTTTGTCTGTCAACCACAACAACAATGATAACCATAGAGATGTCACAACTGATCAGCTAGCCAGCCTGCTTACCGCTCTTAAGGTCACCCTGGATCGCGTCGAGATTCGTATCGACACCCTCGAGAACAAAGAAATTGGGGAACATAATACCCCACCTCTGACTGAAATTAAGAAGAGGCTGAAACTCTTGGAAGAACAACTCCTAGCCCGGGGTAACAACATCCACCTTGAAAATAACCGAAGGTTCGAACCTGTTGGGGACCAGTTACCTGATAACTTCACCCTGACTGATGTGCCTAAGTTCAAGGGAGTGGAGGATCCACTCAACCACATCCGTGCTTTCAAGGACTACATGGCCATTAAGGGGGTCAAACAGGAGCTTTTTACCAGGATCTTCCCATCCTCTTTGGAGCCGATTCCTCGCCAATGGTACTACTCCTTGGACCCGAAAAACCTTACAACTTGGGATGAGATCGCAGTTGAGTTTGCCAAACAGTATGCCGACAATGTCGAAATCCAGGCCAACACCCGTACTCTCGAAGTGCTAACCCAAAACAACAAGGAAGGATTCACTGAGTTCCTAACCCGTTGGAGGAGGGTGAGTACTCAGTTGGTCAGTAAGCCGAGTGAATCAACCCTGGTGGAAAAATTTGTCAACAACCTCCGCCCGGTTTATGCCAACCTACTGAGGTATCAGAATATCAAAACTTTTCAAGATCTGCAGATTCTGGGGACACGTATTGAGGACGACCTCCGAAAGGGTGTCTTAGCAAAGACCACTGGCAGGGGTTATCAGGGATCCACCTCAACCGGATCACGCCCTTACAGTCAGACAAACAAGATTGATGAGGTTAACCTCGTCGAACATTCTGCCAAGAAAACCGAGCGCCCCCAGAGAGTGTTCACCAACATAGGGTCGACTTATGCAAGTGCCTTGAAAAGGCTCATGGACCAAGGGAAGTTACAACCGATCGGGCCCACCCCGGACCCGGCCCACGCCAAGAAATCCCGATTTTGGAACCCCAACGCCTACTGCCAGTATCATAGAGGGAAAGGAAATGATACCGAAAATTGCTTCAAACTCAAGCACCTCATTCAAGACATGATTGAGAAGGGAGATTTGCCTATACCCCCACCAACTAAACCGAACAACAAAACAAATCCCCTGGGATTTCACGCCATCTCTGACGATGAGCCGACCCTAGACTGCTCTCATCTCATCTTGCCGATTGACGACGAGGTGAATGTTCTGGAAAAGGATCCTTCAGACGGAGTGTTCGTGTTCAGTGCTACCACCATGCTCACTATGTTTCAGCAAGTTGAACAGGCCATAGCCAGCCTCTCTGAGAGAATCACCCGACTCGACGACACCTACCGTCGACTCATCTTCAATCCCCCAACACCGCGTCCGAGGGAGAATTTCCCAACCATTCATAACTACCCACCCCAGGATGGATTGCTCCCGCGACCATTCTGGCATAGACCTCACGAAAATCACCCTCAAAATAACTACCCTCAAAATAATTACCCTCAAAATAACTACCCCCATAAAAATCGCCCTCACAAAAATATTCCCCACAAGAACTACCCACCGAGGAATACCCCTCCAAGGTATCCTCGAGACCCTGAAATTAACGGCATATGGCGGTATGATGTTGAGGATGTCTATGTCATCCCGGGGAAGGAAAAGCGGACGAAGGAAATCGGACCATCTCACCCGGTCCGGACGTCCCTAGCAGAATCCGAGCAACCCAGCGGTCGTTCCAACAACGAATGACCAAATCGTCCCGGAAGCGGACACTCAACCAAAGGCTCCCGAGAACTCAATCCTGAGACAGCTCCAGAAAGCAAAGGCCAAAATCTCAATTTGGCAATTGATCGCAATGTCTGTTGAGCACCGACAGCACTTACTGCAGGCCTTGGGAAACCTAACCGTGCCCTCCACCTCTTCCCCAGAAGAAATAGTGGCACACATGACGAGAGATGCCCCTGATCTGAGTAACCCGGTCGTCTTCTCCAACGAGGATATCCCCCTGTTCGGAGCCAATCATAACCTGGCCTTGTACATCACCGTACAATGCCTCCAAAAGAATATACCAATGGTCCTCGTGGATGACGGTTCCGCTGTGAATGTCATTCCTCTCAAAACTGCCCACAGGCTGGGTATCAAGGAATCTGACTTAATCCCAACAAATCAAGGAGTACGCGCCTACGACGGCACTCGTCGCAAGGTCGTTGGGCTAGTCACTTTGACCGTCGCAACCGGGCCACTGGAAAGACAAACCAGTTTTCAAGTGGTCGACATCGACGCGTCCTTGAACATGCTCCTGGGACGTCCCTGGATTCACGCCGTCAAGACGGTCACATCAACGCTCCACCAAAAGATCAGGGTCCCCTTCAACGGGAAAACGATCACGATCCTCGCTTCCCCAATCAAAGCTGTTATGAGAAGAGGGGTAGCCTCCCAAGCCATTGAGGAGGACGACATTGAAATGTGGGGTTTCCAAGCCGTGAACGCCATAACTGATGAATCGGCGATCTCTAAGTGTGACCCGTTCACCAACCTCGCGATCAACCGTATCATGATGCGTCAGGGTTATTTCCCGGGTTTGCCGCTCAATCCACTAAAGGACCCATTGCCTCCCTTGAAACAAGCTAAGGCCCCCAACATTCCCTTTGGGCTGGGATACGAACCTACTGACAAAGATATCCAGGAGATGAACCTCCTAATCCGAAAACGCAAGAAGCACGGGGTTATCCTCCGTCCCTACCACCTGACTCTCAAAGGATACTTTGTCCCCGAGGGAGAGTCCGAGCTCTACCACGGCTTTCCGGAGCCAATATATGACTCTGTGGCCAGGGCTAGATACCCGGGAGTGGAAGTCTTCCAGGACTGCTACTTTATCCCCGACAACATCGAAGCTGCATCAACTGAGTCCAAACCGTCTGTAACACCCCCATTTATTCAGGAGCCTTTAGCTAGACATTTCCAAATAAATAGGACTGTTACCATCTCGGTTTCCCGAGGTAGTGAATAACAAAGTACAACAATACCAAAGGACTTTAAATTACAACTTTAATGATTACATATGTTCTACAATTTTAATCAACTAAAACTTAATATAAAAGTAAATACATCTCGCAGCGGAAATTAAATAAGTGATATAACTACATTTGTGATATAGACTCCTGCAGGTCCGAAAGCTCACACGCCCAAGCTCCCCATATCCAGCTAACTCAAAACCTGCTATTTAAATCTGCTCCCCATTTAACCGGAAATATTAAATGGTTCACCACAGGATGCCATCAATTAAAGCAGGCATCAATTTTATTTTGACACAGAAGCAAACACGTCAACCAATGGTTGAGTAGGATAATCACACAACATTAAATATACAAACTAACAGATGTAAACACGTGGAATAAATACCACTACCAATTCCCATCATAACCACACTAGTCGTCCCGGTCTTTGACCGAGGCTCCACCACACCGTCGTCCCGCCAACTCCTGGCCCGGGGATAAGCACAAATGTCGTCCCAGTCCTAGACTGAGGATAATCTCATAACTCATTGTCGTCCCAGTCCGAGACTGAGGATAACCAATAAACAGTATGCCAATACAAATATTCCAATCCAATAATAAACAGCCACAATAATCCAAAAATAATAACTTGCGCATCCATTAAATTTCACAAAAGTCGAGTTGAGTAGTTATCCTACCTCGAAAGCAAGCACTCCAATTACGCAATCCAATTAGTAGAAATCCAATATAAGCTTCTCAACAATACCGTCACCTAATCATAAATAATTATTTACAATTACTAACTATTCATAACCAATTGATTTAATTATTATATTACTTAAATTATTATTACCCTTTCATTATATATATTAAAAGCCGGTTACTTATAAACCCGAGTCAACTCAACTTAGAACCCGACATACATGTATTAACTATTTAATTAATTAATTAATAATCTCGACTAAACTAACCCGATTCAAATATTGGTTAAAACCCGTCCTAATTAAATAAAACACAAACCAACCCATACACCCCAAACAAATCCCGTATGATTTGATAAAAAAAAACAAACACAACAATCCCGTAACACACCCGTCATGTATACTACCCCCGTGTAAAACCCCCCGCTCAACACCCTCCTTTCATCCACCTATTACACCACCACCAGCCACCGTCAGCACCACCCAACCTGACCCGCCTTAACCTGCACCTAGGCCAACCCCGACAACCCTTAACCACCAGCTAAACCACCACCAACAACCCAGAAACCCACTCCCTATCACACGACACCAACCGCAACACTCACCTGACACCCCATAAAACCCGCCCCAAAACCACTACCTAACACCACCTTCACCGCCACCTACAACCACTAATAAACTCACCAACCTACCCTCGACAAAAACCACCCAAAACCACCCCCAACCCAGACCTCCTACAACCATTAAAAACCCCGTCGAAACAGCCTGCCCAAACACGAGTCACTTCCCCTGTTTTCCGTCACCACCGCACAAACCACCATCCCTGACCACCCCAACACCACCAGTACAACCGCCCCCTGCCGACAATATCAACCACCCAAACCCCAGGTCAAGCCGTGTCCAACTAGTGGGTCAAATAACCGTCCCAATTGCCCACAACCAACCCGCATAACCCTTCTGCCCAGCCGTCTTTCAACCGCCCCAAAAGCCACCGTAACAAGGTCAACGACGGTAAAAAATGGTCAGTTTAGAAACTAGGCAGTCCAATGTTGCTATAGATCCAATTCCCGAGTCCTATGGTGGTCTATACAAGTCACACGGTTGTCTTAAAGATGCTCACATGAAAAGAATATAAATCGATTTAGAATGAATAATTACCTCGAGTTGGTTAATTGTTTTATGTTAATTCCTTCCTCTTCCGTCTCCTAAAGCTTCTTCTTTTAATTTGTGAATTATTTCTCAGATTTACGGTGGTATTTATAGTGTAAGATTTAGAGAATACGAGGCCAATTAGGAAACTACATAACTTTCCTTATTCTAATTAGTATAAGAATTGTCATTATAATTATATCATTATTATTTATCATATACTATTAATCCGAACATAACTATGATTTCCTCATATAATACTTACTAATTTATTATTGCCATAACTTTATTATTTATATATTATTATTAATTCCCGATATAAATCGCGATTACACTAATACCAATTTAAATAAGTCTCGGCCCATATAATAATACCACACAGTCCAACACTCGATTACCAACTAAGCCCAAAGCACAAATATTAGCCGAACCCAATTCATGACTTGAATTATTAATTTATTATTTAATTAACGTCTCACTTGAATTTAGTATTAGAAATGTCATTTAATTACTCATTAAATTACATAAATTATTCTTATAAATTATTATTAGAAATACGGAGTATTACAGTCTTCCCCCCTTAAAATGAACTTCGTCCCGAAGTTCGCCCACAACTACCACCACATCACTTAAAAACATTCTTACAACTAAGTATCATTCAACACCATCATCCATTTACTATTATCATCCACACCAATCGCATCACAATGTATCACAACAACAACTCAAAACATTCGTAGTATTGCATTCCTTCCCCCTAAAAATTAACTTCGTCCTCGAAGTTCGGAATACCACACAAATGGAACAACCAAATCATTATTATAATATAAAACATGAAACACACATTGTAATATAAAACAACTTTTATTCCAACACTAATTAATGGTTAACTGAATACAAAAATATTTGATTTACCTCCAAGTAGCAAAACCACAACTTAAACTAAGTTTATTTAAACTATTGGCGAATACATTGCCAAAATAGGTAATAATCTATAACAAAAATACACATAATTGTTTAGTTAATCTTTTTTTTTTTTTAAATAATGGTATCTAACTTAAATATGGATGCAATTACGGTGAACATATATATATGGCTTATGGCAACACATTCCGCATATCACTAGACATGGTAATCTACTTCACATAATTAACAACATCAAATATAAATGTGCAAGAAATAAGAAACAAAACTTATACTCTTCAAGGCTAGGAAAAACATGTTATAATTTCTAAAAATCTTTAATACATAACAACATAATTAATTATTGAGAACATATACTTTTTAGAAAATACAGAAAGTTATTAAACCATGAGAAAAAGATTCAAGTCAAAAATTCAAAGGGTCAATTTATAATGCATTTTACAAGTTACTTGGTCGAAACTAGAAATTTTACACCAACTTTTCAGAAACTTAGGTCAACTTGTAAAAATCACCATAAATTGTCAAAATATTTTCATGAAACTTGGCTTACCAATTTAGAAACATACACAAGTCTATTAAACAGTGGCGTTGGAATTATAACAAATAATTACGTAGTTTTTAAATGGCAAATTCTACAAAAACATGGCGCGAAAACATCACTGTACAGAAACATTTCGACTACTGTCCACTAAAATATTTATTTCCCCTAAACCGTATATTATTTGAACATGAGACCAGTGGAATATGAAAGATAACTCATAAAGCTATTACTCATAAAATTTGCATACAAGAATTTTAAACAGGTAGTTAATGGCAGCCAAAACAATCAAGGGTAAAATTCCGGGAAATCAACTAAAATTACGTTCTTCACAATTTCACACAATTCCCTTACTACTTCACATGTTAATCACACATGCCAACATATTTATCTCATAATCACATGTCTATATCAATGCTTAAAACCATATCACATCCCCTCTCCCTAAAGGCAAAGTTACGTCCCCGTAATCACAGTCATCAATGAAAACAATATTCAAACAAGGCAAACAAAACTCTTAAGGCAAACAAACGGTTTTTCATTTTAGATTACCCCACACTCTCCAATATTTCTCTCAGGGTTACCGGTTCAAAACTGAAAGGGCCGGAAGTTTGGTGTGAGGGGCCCTACTCATCCCAAGCCTTAAGTGGGCTCCTAACAGTTTCTACCCGGGTTCATTTTATTAGACACAACCTATATTCATTTATTGTTCATTAGTTAGGCCTGAGGATCGTTTTGCTCTGATACCACTTTGTAACACCCCTATTTATTCAGGAGCCTTTAGCTAGACATTTCCAAATAAATAGGACTGTTACCATCTCGGTTTCCCGAGGTAGTGAATAACAAAGTACAACAATACCAAAGGACTTTAAATTAAAACTTTAATGATTACATATGTTCTACAATTTTAATCAACTAAAACTTAATATAAAAGTAAATACATCTCGCAGCGGAAATTAAATAAGTGATATAACTATATTTGTGATATAGACTCCTGCAGGTCCGAAAGCTCACACGCCCAAGCTCCCCATATCCAGCTAACTCAAAACCTGCTATTTAAATCTGCTCCCCATTTAACCGGAAATATTAAATGGTTCACCACAGGATGCCATCAATTAAAGCAGGCATCAATTTTATTTTGACACAGAAGCAAACACGTCAACCAATGGTTGAGTAGGATAATCACACAACATTAAATATACAAACTAACAGATGTAAACACGTGGAATAAATACCACTACCAATTCCCATCATAACCACACTAGTCGTCCCGGTCCTTGACCGAGGCTCCACCACACTGTCGTCCCGCCAACTCCTGGACCGGGGATAAGCACAAATGTCGTCCCAGTCCTAGACTGAGGATAATCTCATAACTCATTGTCGTCCCAGTCCGAGACTGAGGATAACCAATAAACAGTATGCCAATACGAATATTCCAATCCAATAATAAACAGCCACAATAATCCAAAAATAATAACTTGCGCATCCATTAAATTTCACAAAAGTCGAGTTGAGTAGTTATCCTACCTCGAAAGCAAGCACTCCAATTACGCAATCCAATTAGTAGAAATCCAATATAAGCTTCTCAACAATACCGTCACCTAATCATAAATAATTATTTACAATTACTAACTATTCATAACCAATTGATTTAATTATTATATTACTTAAATTATTATTACCCTTTCATTATATATATTAAAAGTCGGTTACTTATAAACCCGAGTCAACTCAACTTAGAACCCGACATACATGTATTAACTATTTAATTAATTAATTAATAATCTCAACTAAACTAACCCGATTCAAATATTGGTTAAAACCCGTCCTAATTAAATAAAACACAAACCAACCCATACACCCCAAACAAATCCCATATGATTTGATAAAAAAAAACAAACACAACAATCCCGTAACACACCCGTCATGTATACTACCCCCGTGTAAAACCCCCCGCTCAACACCCTCCTTTCATCCACCTATTACACCACCACCAGCCACCGTCAGCACCACCCAACCCGACCCGCCTTAACCTGCACCTAGGCCAACCCCGACAACCCTTAACCACCAGCTAAACCACCACCAACAACCCAGAAACCCACTCCCTATCACACGACACCAACCGCAACACTCACCTGACACCCCATAAAACCCGTCCCAAAACCACTACCTAACACCACCTTCACCGCCACCTACAACCACTAATAAACTCACCAACCTACCCTCGACAAAAACCACCCAAAACCACCCCCAACCCAGACCTCCTACAACCATTAAAAACCCCGTCGAAACAGCCTGCCCAAACACGAGTCACTTCCCCTGTTTTCCGTCACCACCGCACAAACCACCATCCCTGACCACCCCAACACCACCAGTACAACCGCCCCCTGCCGACAATATCAACCACCCAAACCCCAGGTCAAGCCGTGTCTAACTAGTGGGTCAAATAACCGTCCCAATTGCCCACAACCAACCCGCATAACCCTTCTGCCCAGCCGTCTTTCAACCGCCCCAACAGCCACCGTAACAAGGTCAACGACGGTAAAAAATGGTCAGTTTAGAAACTAGGCAGTCCAATGTTGCTATAGATCCAATTCCCGAGTCCTATGGTGGTCTATACAAGTCACACGGTTTTCTTAAAGATGCTCACATGAAAAGAATATAAATCGATTTAGAATGAATAATTACCTCGAGTTGGTTAATTGTTTTATGTTAATTCCTTCCTCTTCCGTCTCCTAAAGCTTCTTCTTTTAATTTGTGAATTATTTCTCAGATTTACGGTGGTATTTATAGTGTAAGATTTAGAGAATACGAGGCCAATTAGGAAACTACATAACTTTCCTTATTCTAATTAGTATAAGAATTGTCATTATAATTATCTCATTATTATTTATCATATACTATTAATCCGAACATAACTATGATTTCCTCATATAATACTTACTAATTTATTATTGCCATAACTTTATTATTTATATATTATTATTAATTCCCGATATAAATCGCGATTACACTAATACCAATTTAAATAAGTCTCGGCCCATATAATAATACCACACAGTCCAACACTCGATTACCAACTAAGCCCAAAGCACAAATATTAGCCGAACCCAATTCATGACTTGAATTATTAATTTATTATTTAATTAACGTCTCACTTGAATTTAGTATTAGAAATGTCATTTAATTACTCATTAAATTACATAAATTATTCTTATAAATTATTATTAGAAATACGGAGTATTACACCGTCACCATGCCTTGACGGACAAGCTGTCACACTCCTCTTTGGGGAAGACAACATTAAGCACCTCGACTATGAGGACATCATCAACATCGCCCTGAAAGACAATCAATTTGATCCAACCGCCTTGATCTCCGACACCGACCCAGAGAAAGCCACCCAGGGTTGGAGGAAAACCATCAAGTGGACCGATCGCCAAGGCCGCATTCTCAAGATAACAACTGGAGAAGGCCCTATGTTCAAGGAGGGAAGTGAGGAAGAGTCTGAGTCTGAGTCGGAGTCAGAGTCTGTCATAGCTCCTAACACTCCGGATGTCCCAGTCAAGGTCCCCTTCCCACTGTTTTATCACAAAGTCGTGGCTGATTCAGAGGCCGAGTCTGCTAGGGTCACCCCCACTCCCATGAAAGGTGACAACCTGGAGCCTGTTCCAGGGGTCACTTCCTCTGTCGTGTCGCCTCTGACTGACCACGAGATGTCTGTCCTTTCCGAGCTTTTCGCTCGTGTCAACTTAATGAACGCTAAGTTTGCTTATGACTCGTCTCAATTTACCTGCAATGCAATTCTGAATGATTATGAGGAACTTGACTTGAGTGACTACCCACCTCACTTAGCCAAAGAACTTGACAAACGGGAAACCAGAACCCCCATCATTGAGGAAACCGAACCTATTAACGTAGGAACCGACAATACACCTCAAGAACGTAGGATAGGGATAACCCTGGACCCCTCGGAAAGACAATAGTTCATTGACCTCCTCCACGAATACAAGGACGTGTTCACCTGGTCTTACAGAGATATGCCTGGGATTGACAGAGAAATTACAGAGCACCGGATACCCGTTAAACCCGGAGCTAAACCTGTGAAGCAGAAGCTACGCCGGATGCGTCCTGAGTAGGCCCTAAAAATCAAAGAAGAAGTGGACAAACAGTTCAAGGCTGGGTTCATCAAAGTGTCTGAATACTCGGATTTGGTGGCCAACATTGTGCCTGTGCCAAAGAAAGACGGGAGAATTCGGGTTTACGTCGACTTCAGGGATCTGAACAAGGCAAGTCCAAAAGACGACTTCCCTTTGCCACATGTTGACATTCTGGTAGACAACACCGCCGAGCATGCTCTCTTATCATTCATGGACGGGTATGCTGGGTACAACCAGATTAAGATGGCTGAGGAAGACATGCACAAGAGTGCGTTCACTACACAGTGGGGTACATATTACTACACGGTCATGCCTTTCGGCCTCATCAACGCCGGAGCAACCTATCAAAGAACCGCTACCACTCTCCTACATGATATGATGCACAATGAGGTAGAGGTATATGTCGATGACATGATCGTCAAATCAAAAGAACGGGACGGCCAGATCAATGCCCTCCGGAAATTCTTCGCTCGTCTGCGGAAATATAACATGAGACTAAATCCTCAGAAGTGTGCATTCGGGATCACCTCCGGAAAACTCTTGGGACATGTCGTCAGCAAAAGAGGCATTGAGATTGATCCAACCAAAATCAAAGCCCTTCAACAAATGCCTCGGCCTAAGAACGAGAAGGAGATTCGGGGATTTCTCGGTCAGGTCCAGTACATCAGCCGGTTCATTGCCAAGCTCACTATGATCTGTGAACCAATATTCAAGGAGCTTCGCGCCTCCGATCATACCGATTGGGACGACGACTGTCAGAAAGCGTTCGACAGGATAAAAGAGATCCTATCCAAACCTCCTGTCCTCATGCCACCTCAACCGGGGATTCCTCTATCCCTATACCTGACTGTTACCAACACAACCATGGGAGCAATGCTAGCACAAACAGTTGGCAGCGAAGAGCGAGCCATCTACTACATCAGCAAAAAGTTCATTGAATACGAGACGAGGTATACCCAACTGGAAAAGACATGCCTTGCCCTAGTATGGTCAACAAAGAAGCTGCGGCATTACATGCTCAGCTACTCGGTCCACATCTACTCCAAGATGGACCCGGTTAAATACATCTTCGAAAAACCCGTACTAAACGGAAGGCTGTCTAGATGGACACTCATGCTGTCCGAATTTGATCTCAAGTTTGTACCCCTCAAGGTTATCAAGGGAAGAGCGGTTGCCGATTTCCTAGCAGAAAATCCCGCCAACAAGGATCCAACGACCGACACATGGTCACTTCCTGACGAGGACATCCTTTGTGCCGACTCCGACGCTTGGGACCTATACTTCGATGGTGCATCTAATCTGAGAGGCTTCGGGGTAGGAATCCTTCTAATATCACCAGAGGGAGAACATGTTCCGATCTCGGTCAAGCTGGACTTCGCCGTCACCAACAACGCTGCTGAATATGAAGCGTGCCTCATCGGCCTACAAGCAGCCATCACACTTGGCATCAAGAGATTGAGGGTCCATGGCGATTCCTCACTCATCATCAATCAGGTATCCGGATCATGGAAAATCCGATCTGACAGCTTAACTCCCTACCGAGCAAAGATCAATCCAGACGCCGAATTCTTCGACCAAGTCGACTACTTCCACTTGCCGCGAGAGGAAAATCAATTTGCTGATGCCCTGGCAAAACTTGTCGCGCTCGTCAACATACCTGACGACATGACATCGATGCCCCTATGTGTCGAGAGAAGGAGCGAGCCAGCTCACATTTGTGCCATTATCGACGACGAGGAAAGCCATGATGAACCTTGGTACCAAGCCATCCTCAATTACAAAACCAAAAACGGATTCCCTCCCAACTCTGATCAAAGAGGACAAAGAGCCATCCGTTTACTTGCATCGCAATTCGTGATAAACCAAAATCAACTCTACAAAAGAACACCCCAAGGAATTCTCCTCCTTTGCATTGACCATCACAAAGCCAAGAAGGTCATGGGAGAGGTTCACGACGGAGAATGTGGCCCTCACATGAGTGCAATGATGCTTACACGAAAAATCATGCGGCTAGGTTACTACTGGACAACCATGGAAGCCGATTGCCGTAACTACGTCAAACATTGCCACAATTGCCAAATCTTCGCCAACATACAACACATACCACCATCCCTTTTATACACCATGACATCACCCTGGCCGTTCTCAACCTGGGGCATTGACATCATCGGGAAAGTCAACCCGATAGGCACCACGGGGCGTTGCTTCGTCCTCGTCGCCATCGACTACTTCACCAAATGGGTGGAAGCACAGTCATATGCAGTCTTGACCGCCAAAAAAGTGGGCAAGTTCATTCAAAACAACATCATATGCCGATATGAGGTACCCCATGAAATTATCAGCGATCAAGGCTCTCACTTCCGGGCGGAAACTCAAGCCTTGCTGGACGAATACAAGATCAAGCGACATCGATCATCCCCCTACCGTCCCCAAACCAACGGAGCGGTGGAGGCAGCGAACAAAACTCTTGTTACCATTATCAAGAAAATACAAGACAACTACCGCGATTGGCCGAGCAAACTCCCATTTGCACTCTGGGGATACCGAACCTCCATTCGAACACCGACAGGCACCACGCCCTTCTACCTAGCATACGGTATGGAGGCGGTTCAACCGGTAGAGTTAGAGGTCCCATCTCTACGCATCCTACTAGAGAGTCAAGCCCCTGAGGCGGAATGGACCCGTCGAAGGTACGAACAACTCACTCTTCTAGATGAACGGCGACTCAACGCCTTGCACAACGTCCAGCTATACCAACGACGTATACAACGGGCATTCAACAAGAAGGTTAAACCCAGAAACATCCAGGAGGGTGACTTGGTCCTCAAGTCAGTTCGAGCACCATTACCCGTCGATCCGAGGGGAAAGTTCAAACCCAGCTGGGCCGGGCCATACCTGGTCAAGAAAATACTTTCGGGGGGCGCAGTGAGACTGAGTGACCTAGACGGGGACGACTTTACAAACCCGACCAACCTAGACCAACTCAAGAAATACTACCCTTGAACCCTATCAGCCAACAACCTAGCCTAGTTTTGCAACTAGCAACCACCTCAACCCTTTTCAAGTCAAGTTCCTCAATACGTTCTGATTTGAAATTGCATGTTTTATCGAGTCTAAGCTGCGGCACCTTGCCCGTTTCGAATGTCCTTTGATCCGTCAAAGGCAACGTCCATTTGCACTACAAAAAACAAACCCCCTGAACTACGAGCATGGTTTGATTTCACCTCTTCAGGTGGATACGTAGGTTGTCCCTCTTAATACAACCACAAAACCCAATTCAAATTCACAAAACATTTCGAACTACGATCATGGTTTGATTTCACCTCTTCAGGTGGATACGTAGGCAGTCCTTTCTTACACAAGAAGGATACAACCATCCCCACAATAAAAAAAAAACATCCAAAAAAAGAGGAAAAGGGAAAACCATTCCCTTTCCCCACCAAAACACAAAATGAGCCTTTCTCCCTTTCCACAAAATATCACTTTCCCAAGTGCAATTGTTTAAGACGATTCGAATTGAATTGCCTTTACCAAACGGATGGAAGAAACAAGCGTTCACGATTTTCAACACGAGCAATCCTCTTATTTAATTAATAACGGGAGGGATTACAATTTCAACAACAAATAAAGCTCGACGAGTCTACAACTTGTCAAAGCTAAGGTGTCCACTAACACACCTCACATAATGAAACTAGCACAAAACACACAATAACTAGCTAGTACAACATAATAAAAACTCACAACAATAATACAATATAATAATAAAGTGGGTAATGGAGGTCTTCACTCTTCCATTCTACCCTTGCCTTTTCCCTCGGGGTACATCTTCCCCTTGTTCTTCTTGTTGGCCCGCCTAGCATGGATTTCCTCCTCGGAACGGATCCTCAACGGATCTAAGACGGCGACGGCCTCCGGTCTAGCACAAGACCACATGTTCGACCAAAGACGAGCCAATGCACGGCCCACCATATTCTTGGGGCCGGAACTCCTCCTCTTCGGTGGTCTCATCACGTCGGGGGTAGCTCCATCAACATACTCCTCAAAGAAGGCACGGTTGGCCTTGCCAACCTCTCGATACTTTAAATCGACAACCTCATCCTTACGAAATTTGGATCTCTCTTCCAAGGACGGAGCACGTGACCACTTGACATAAGCGGGGGTCACCCATGTCGTGGCAACGGGGTTTGGCGCCTCCCAAAGCAGCCGAGTGGCCCACCATCTTTCGAAGAACTCCACAAGCTCGGAGTTCCGGAAAACATTCTCTTGGACAAGAGTATCTTGAGCGGGCACCTTTTGTTGACGCCCCATTTGCCTCATGAGCCTTTCGGGATAAATGAAGGAAACAACCTTCAAGCCCACCACCATCAAAGAACGAGGACTAGCACCCGAAGCGGGCAACCCCGTGAAGGACCTCAAGTGCCACCACGGCACCACCCAACGGATATGAGGACCACTCTCCTCCGCCAATCTTGCGGCCCAATAGGCCTCGGTGGAAGCAAAACTATCTGGGTACAACTTCTTCCTCATGGTAAGGTGATGGAAGGAGTAAGAAGAAGGATTAACCGGAGGCTCTACATACCTTAGCCTCTCCAATAGCCACACTTGGAGGATCCTTGGCGATCCGAAAGAGGGAGCTTCCCCACAAGAGCCTTCCTTGTCCAAAGCTTGGATAATTTCTCCAAGCACCAACCATGATGGATCTCTACCATGCTCCATTTGCTCAATCACATGGATGAGGGTCATGCTACCATGGCATCTTGGCCCCTCTTTCTTCAAGACATTAACAAAGAGGTACACATGGACAAGGCAAAATGCAAGAGCCCTTCTCCTAGCCACCTCCGAGACATTAGCATCTAATCGGTTTGAAAAGATGTTGATAAGAGCCAACATATCCACACCATGTGGAGCAAGAAGAAAGTTGACTTGGCTTGTTGATAAGCCCAACATGGAACGGAATTTCTCCTTGTAGCACAACCGAATCGGAGGAAGCACCGGAGCACAACCCGGCCACCCACCAATGGCCCCAACTTTTTCGGTAAGAGGACAAATTTCACCTTTCGGGAAAACGAAAACATGATGTTTCGAATCCCAAAACCGAGAACATGCTTCAAGAAACGAAGGTTACACCTTGACTTGACGAAGCACCAACAATTGACCAACTCCCATGCAATCGAGTTGATACTTCTCGGGAGGCGACAAATCCCGGCACCATTGTCGCAATGCATTCTCGAAAGCATCCATGAAATATTTTTGTGGAAGAAGAAGAGGTTTTGTAGAGATGATTTTGTGTTTCGGATGATGAAACAACGAAGCGCAAACGTCCCTATTTATACATAATGATCAGCGCATTTTTCAGAAAAGAGGAGAGCCGGCTTCCATCGCCAAGACGCTCGCGCCTCTTTGAGGCTTCTCCAGGATTCCCGCTGTTGACTTGTCTCTTTCAACATGTGTTTTCTCCTGACACCTCAAACCTCCCGCCAGGAACCTCGCGCCTCTTCGGGATGATTCCGGGAAATTTTGTGTTTCTTCACACTCACATTTCCTTGTTTTCACGTTTTACGAAATCCGACACGGTTTCCATGACGCAGCTTTAAACATACGGATTTTTCTTTCTTTTTTTAAAAGGGTGGAAGGGCTAGTCGCCCCGATCCGCGATGGATCGTTTCCATGTCAGTCGAAATTCCGAAATTTTTTCGCTTTTTCGCAAATCAAAATAAAAAATTGATAACACGACATCAATTTTCCTCAAAAATTCAAGCGCTCACAAATTCGAGTCTTGACATCAAAAGCCAAATATACTCGCAATAATCCTTTTCTAAAAATTCTTTCCAAACGGTTTGAGTTTTTATATTTTTTCGAGTCAATTTTCAAAATTTCAATGCAATTTAATTCACGACACGAGTTAATTGCTCAAATTTTCAACAATTCCTTTTGAATTCCGAACGTGGCGATTTTGTCACGGAATTTTCAAAATTCTTTTCAAAATTTCAATTTTAACTTCAAGTCATCTTGGTTAATTTTGATTTTCAAATGCTTTACGTGTTTTCAATCAATTGCTTCTACGTGTTTACGTTTATGCGTATTTGCTATCTGTCGCCTGTTTTCTATACTAACGATGCAGGAACTGGTGCAAAGCAAAAGGAGAATCAACAGCCGACAAGCGCTCCTCCGAAACACAACACAAAAAACCAAAAATCACAAAACAAACCACTATCCAAAAACACATATATACAAACCGCCTTACGCAAAATACATCGACAAACGTCTATCATACAGACACTGGCCTAAAACAAACGTCTATCATACAGACACTGGCCTAAAACAAACGTCTATCATACAGACACTGGCCTAAAACAAACGTCTATCATACAGACACTGGCCTAAGACAACGAACTGGGGGCTATCTGCCACCTACCGAACTAAGCACCTCTATCCTCTCAAACAGAAAAGAAAAGGGAGCAACACAGGAGACAGAGGAGCAGCAACGGAAGCAGAGGAGGTTACCATGGCGATAACCCCGCGCTCCTGCTCCACGACAAAAAAGAAGACAGTGTCTTGCAGACTTCAGATGACGAGGAGGCTAAGAACCATGATACGATGCACCATTCCGATACTGAACCCCACTCATCAGCCACCCTGTCTATGAGCCACAACGAAAAGGACAAACCGGCCATATCAGCCACCTATCCTCCTCTACGGAAGCATCCTCCACCACCGCCTCGAATACGGCAGCCTCCTCGGTCGCTACATCCCCTCCAGGATCAACTTCCTCATCCAAAGACTCAACAACGGACCCCATCGGTCCCAGACGATACCCTGCGATCAAAAAACAACAACAAAAAACGTCAGCCGAAATTTCGGCATTACGACGGCATGAAATTGATAAACCCAAAAAAAAAACACAGCCTGCAATACAAAAAACAAAGGGCAATCCCGTCCCCAAACCACTCACAACAAAGACACAAAAACGACTCGCCCCTCTTTTTAAGCAAAAGACGAGTCAAAACAACACAAAAAAGACTCGCCCCTCTTTTCAAGCAAAAGACGAGTCAAAACCACAAAAACGGCATTTCAAGACCCACACAAGGTCTGCCAACAACCCAAAATACATTCCCGACACAATGGGATTTTTCTACGGTTCAAAAAGGCAATTCATATGCTAATTTGAGCCCCAAACCGGTCAAAAATCCAAAAACGACCGCAAAAAGGCAAACGTGATTTTATCACACCCCAAGGTGACCTAAAATACCAATAAGGTCCATTTCAAGGCAAACTGACTCAATTCAAGCCCAAACAGGCGCTTATTTTGTCAGACGTAAGACTGTCGCAAAAGGCAAAAATCCAATTTTGCCCACGAACACCAAACGAAGGTCCTTAAATGGCAAACACGGATTTTCCCAATGACAATGCAACCTAGTGGGACCCACTACCCAAGCAAATAAACTTGGCATTGTGAAATGAGACGGTTTCTCGCCTCAATCACGTTTTTCGAGCACAGGGAGCGGGAACGGGGACCAAAATGCAAACTAAAAGCACCCCTATACTCCTAAACAGGTTTCTAACCTAAGGCAAACATCAATTTCACTCGAAATTGGCTCAATCAATAACGCCCAATTCGATTTTTAGGGCAAAATTTCGCCCTAATTCAATCAAGCTAAAATCGACAAATTTGAAAGGATTCAAGAGGAAATACTTACCTTGAGATGACATTTGTTGACAATGGCACAGACGAAAGCAAGCTAGAAGGTCCTTTAATGGCGATTTTGCGAGATTTTGAGGTTGAAGATGAATAATCATCCACAGCTCAACCTCGCGTCTTTTTAATAGAAAATAGGGAAGCCGGCTTCTATCGCCAGATGGCTCGCGCCTAAACTAGGCCTCCCCTTTTCTTTTTCAGCGAAATTTAGGCTTTGGCCCAATTTCCCATGACAAATTCCAAAATTTTCGTTGACGATATTGAATGTCGTCATTTCCTCGAAAACAAACAAAACCAAATAGTGAAAATTCAAATTCGCTATTTTCACAAACTTCAAGCAAACGGCGATCGAAACCGCCAACTTCAAAAATAATAGCGAAAATTCAAAATCGCTATTTCAATTAACAGCGAAAATTCAAAAACCGCTATTTCTCCAAATTTCAAGCAACGGCGGCACATAAACCGTCACTTCAATCAATGGTGAAGATTCCAAATTCACTATTTCTTCAAATGTCAACGGCGGCATATAAACCGTCACTTAAATCAATAGCGAAAATTCAAAATCGCTATTTCAATTAACAGCGAAAATTCAAAAACCGCTATTTCTCCAAATTTCAAGCAACGGCGGCACATAAACCGTCACTTCAATCAATGGTGAAGATTCCAAATTCACTATTTCTTCAAATGTCAACGGCGGCACATAAACAGTCACTTTGATCAATGGTGAAGATTCCAAATTCACTATTTTCACCACATGTCAACGGCGGCACATAAACCGTCACTTCAATCAATAGTGAAGATTCCAAATTCACTATTTCCTTCCAACACCAGCAGGGGGCTTCCTCGCGGAACCCGCTCATTCCAAAAACAGTGATAGTGAAAATACAAGCTCACTATTTCCACAGCGGCATCATGAGTTCGCTACTTCCAAAGCAAGCCCATTTGACGCGGCTACTCCCATGGTCCATCAACCGACCTTATCATTTGGTTGGCGAGCCTTTGTCCGCACCCTTTCAAGGACACATCCCGAAGATGCCTCGGGTACATTTCCTTGTCTCGGCTAGCGAGCCTTACAACGCATCGCGGCTGGCGAGCCCTCCTCACATACGCACCATGGCTGGCGAGCCTTTGTCCGCACCCTTTCAAGGACACATCCCGAAGATGCCTCGGGTACATTTCCTTGTCTCGGCTGGCGAGCCTTACAACGCATCGCGGCTGGCGAGCCCTCCTCACATACGCACAGCGGCTGGCGAGCCTTTGTCCGCACGCTTTCAAGGACAGATCTCGAAGATGCCTCGGGTATGACTCCTTCTCGCGGCTAGCGAGTCTTACAACGCATCGCGGCTGGCGAGCCCTCCTCACATACGCATCACGGCTGGCGAGCCTTGTAACGCACCGCAGCTGGCGAGCATTTATCTGCAACCATGCAAGGACATATCCGAAGACGCCTCAGGTATGACTCCTTCTTATGGCTGGCGAGCCTTTGTACGTAGTCTAATGGACTTTAAACGAACCGTACGGACAGTCGACAGACTCTAAAATGTTCCCGACGACAGGTCTTTGACTCGTACCCTCGAGTCGCCTTGGCGTCGCCCTTCCCGACGGCAGGTCCTTGGCCCGAATCCTTTCGAGCCGCCTCGACGTCGCTTGGGTCTTCAGGTTGTAATCCTCGATTGACTTGGGGACTCTACTTTGACTTTTGCCCTGTCCAAGCCTCAGTCAAAGTGGGGGCTCTGTAGATACCCAGTATCTGCTGAGACTCCAACAAACACCCGATGATTATCGGACTACAACATGTTTTGGGATCGCAGCGTTTGATCGACAGTTTGTGTACAACTTTACGTCGGAAAACTTAAAACGATTTCGAAAACAAAACATTTCAAAAATACCTGGAGTGTTTAATGCACGACGACGGGGTCGCGATGACACTAACTAGAGTCAAAACCGACACCGGACCAAAAACCGACTCGAAAATTCAAATCCCGACTCCAACAACGAGTCAAACCGAGTCAAACACAAAAACCAAAATATCTCAAGCCTTTTATGCTAAGTTTTCCCGGATTCATGTTGGTCAAGTACCAAACATGTGACTACAAAACCTAGGATAGAACAAATCATGATTGCGTTTGTTGTGAAAGCGACAACACAGCTCGAAGACCCGCGACGTGGCTCGCGCCTCTTTGAGCGACCCAGTGGCCACGTCGCTCAAAACTCACACAACCACTCATTCTCCTATAAATACCCCTCAAATGCCACCCATTTGAGACTTACGCGAGTGTCCGCCCCCTCTTTTCTCCCTTAAAATTCTCGACTCGACTTCTTAAGTCACAATCCGACGCGTATTTACGACCTACCGATCGTAAACACGAGCCTTACACATTGTTTGGTACTGTCATCGTGCATTAAACCACTTGACCGACCACTTTGACCACTACACCATCACTAAACTTTTAAAACACTCTTTTTACTTACCAAAACGATTTTAAACCGAGTTTTTTTCGATCAAACGAGTTATTACACTTACGTCGGTCACTCGCCATAACCAAACATGTAAGTATGAGGGTGTAAAAATCCTCTTTTATTATGTTTTCATTTGTTTCATGACTCTAACATGCTAAAACATGCATAACATGAACCAAAACATGGTATTAACGAGCCAAAACCGATTTTTGGTCTGAGGCAGAAGCCCCTTAGGTCGCCAACTGGCTCACGCCTAAATGGGGTACTCAGACCAGAGATCAACCGTGTTTGTTCTCGTCATTTCCCTTAATCCATTTTTCATATTTGTAATCGGTTTTTACCATTTCAAGTATTTTCGAAACCTTTTTGTTTCATTTCACATGTTTTAACCATAAAGCATTTTTTACCCTTGGTTCTTCATACCATGACGGTTAAATCCGTGTTTCGGTGATAATATTTGGTTAATGACATTTAAAAGGTATTTTAAAGCCTTTTATTTCATTTCTTTACATTTTCAAACAAACATATTAGTCACCAACACAAAATCATCCTTGGTTCTACATACCATGCCGGATTTTAACCCGGGTACGATGACGAGTACCAACTAATTACTTTCAAAATGGACTTAAAACAATTAGTCCATAATCATTTTCAAAACTATTCATGTCAAGTTTGTCAAAGCAAACCCGACACCGAATATTATCAAATAATGATGATTATTCGAGTCTAGTTCTTCAAATCAACAAAGGCGGTCTAAACGACCCTTTCAAAATCAGACCGGGTTCAAAAACCCATTTTTAACACGTTTTATAACGTTTTCTAAACAGTCAAAACACGGCATACAACCGTGGGCTAACCCGCGCCTCAAGCAGGCCTTTTCTTTCTCATTTTCAAAACCAGAGGGAGGCCCCTTACACCGCCGGCTGACTCGCGCCTCTTATAGCAAAATGCAGTGCATGTGGCATTCCCTTCAAAGATTAGTCTAGGACGATCCCGACTCCGGTTAACCCGGATATAGGACGGATCGGATGACTATTCGATTATTCAAAACCATATTTGCAAAATGCCTTACTAAGACAAATGGATCATGTTATGCACCCTAAACCTAATACGGTAAATGGATGTTTAATTTTCGTCTTGCATGCAAATCAATCATTAATCCAACTCGACATCTTATACTTGATATTTGGATTAAATCAACCGACTTAGAAAGCTCTCACACGTTAGTTTAAATTATTGGATGCGCATTCATGCATTTAAACCGTTTTATAAACTTTTGCATTCAACCAACCAAGATCGATCAGTAGAGGCCGCTAAACGCGGGCGGGATTGGGTGTCTGATTAAAGGGCTTCCCAATACGTACCTTTACCTCTTACTCAGAAACTTTGGATAGTGGACGACCTTATCCAGGGCGTACGAGAGTCATTCTAGAGATAGGATGCTAAAGAGGGACGATTTCCTTATCTTTAGTACCTATGTCAAACGCTGCTTTGTGCTTCGATTTGACCGAGGTATAAAGTGGAATTCGAACGGGTTCCAGGCATCCCACAAATGGTTGGTGGCAACTCCGAACATCTCTAATCATTTCGAGACCCTTGTCAAGACGAAACCGACCGATCTAAAACGATCCGGTCGAAGGCATTTTTACGCCGCCGAGCGTGGCTTTCAAATGACCGCTATACGTCCACAGATTGGCAAGGCGTGTAGGTGGCCATGTCCACACCCTCCTTTCTTATCGACAGTTGTCTTTTCTTTCGATTTGTTTTTGGGTGGTTCAACTTGTGGTCATGGGCCACATGCCGGTCTGCGGACGAGGGCCACCTACCGGCTCTGTAGTCATGGGCCACCTGCATGCCAAGCCAATCTGTGGACATGCAGCGGTCTTTTGAAAGCCACGCTCGGCGACGTAAAAATGCTTTCGACCGGATCGTTTTAGGTCGGTCGGTATCGTCTCGGCAAGGGTCTCGAAACGATGCAAAAGATGTTCGGAGTCGCCACCAAGCATTTGTTGGATGCTTGGAACCCGTTCGCATCCACTTTGTACCTAGGTCAACCAAGGCAAAAGCGGTGTTTGACATAGGTACTAAAGATAAGGAGTCGTCCCTATTTAACATCCTATCTCTAGAATGACTCCAGTACGCCATAGATAAGGTCGTCCACTATCCAAAATTTCTGAGTAAGAGGTGAAGGTACGTATTGGGAAGCCCTTTAATTGGACACCCAATCCCGCCCGCGGTAGCGGCCTCTACTGATCGATCTTGGTTGGTTAAATGCAAAAGTTGATAAAACGGGTAAATGCATGAATGCGCATCCACAAATTTGAACCTAACATGTCAGCTTTCTATGTCGGTTTGTTTAATCCAAGTATCAAGTATTTGATGTCGAGTTGGATTTAATGTTGATTTGCATGCAAGACGGGAATTAAACATCCATTTACCGAATTGGGTTTATGGTGCATAACGTGATCCATTTGTCTTAGTAAGGCATTTTGCAAATACAATGTAAAATGGGCAGATTCGTCATCTGATCCGTCCTGTATTCGGGTTAACCGAAGTCGGAATCGTCCTAGACAAAAGCTGGAAGGAAACGGGGTTTGCATCAAGCAGCCTGTATAGGCGCGAGCCATCAGGCGAAGCAAATAGGCCTGTCCTGGTTTGAAAATTGGAAAATGAGTTGCCTGTTTAGGCGCGGGTCAACAGACGATTGAAGGGACGTCTTCTGACCATTAAAGAGGTTTGTAAAATGGCTTGAAAAGAGAGTGTTTGAACCCGTCTTAATCTGGAAAGGTCCTTTAGACCGCTTTTGTATTGATGTGAAGAACGGGACTTGAATAATTATCATTATTTTGACAATATTCGATGTCGGGTTCGGTTTTGCAAGCTTGACATGAACAGTTTTGAAGATGATTATGAACTAATTGTTTTAAGTTCATTTATTTGTTTGTGATTAGTCAATGTTTATCATCGTACTCGGGTTAAAATCCAACATGGTATGTAGAACCAAGGATGATTTTGTATTTATGACTAATGCATTTGTTTCGAAAATGTAAAGAAATGAAATAAAAAGGTTTTAAAATACCTTTTTAAAATATAATTAACCAAATATTATCACCGAAACACGGATTAAACCGTCATGGTATTAAGAACCAAGGGTGAAAAATGTTTTATGGTCAAAAATTTGTCATGAAAATGATTTCAAATATTTGAAATGGTAAAAACCGATTACAAATAAGAAATGAATTAAAGGGGAAATGAGACCAAACACGGCTGGATTAAGGCCTGAGAGGGGCTTTAGGCGCGAGCCATGCTGCTATACAAGCAGCCCCTGCCTCCGGCCAAAATCCGGTTTTGGCTCATTTATCCTATATCTGGACCATGTTATGCATGTTTTAGCATGTTATAGTCATAAAACAAAATGAAAAACATGATAGAAAAGGATTTTTACACCCTCATACTTACATGCTAGGCTTGAGAAGTGAAATTGACGAAAGTGTATCAACTTGTTTGGTCGGAAAACTCGGTTTGAAAACTGTTTTAGCAATGTATAAAGAATTTTTTAAGTTTAGTGATGGTGTAGTTGATTGAGATGGCCGGTCAAGTGATTTAATGCACGATGACGGTACCAAACAATGTGTAAGGCTTGTGTTTTCGATCGGTAGGTCGAAAACACGTGTCGGTTTATGACTTGAGAAGTCGAGTCTAGAATTTTAAGAGAGAAATGAGGGGGGGCACTCGCGTCAGGTGTTATGGTGTGTGAAGGTGGGTATTTATAGAGAAATGGGTGGTTCTGTGCGTTTTGAGCGATGTGGCCTCATGGGCTACTCAAAGAGGCGCGAGCCAATTTGCCGGTCGTCGAGGTGTCTTGTCGCTATCACGCAATTGTAATCATGATTTGTTCTATGTTATGTTTTGGATGACATGATTTATACTTGACCATGAAGTATTTCGGGAAATACTTAACTTGGAAGTCTTGAAAAGTTTTGTTTTTTGTGTTTCACTCGGTTTGACTCGTTGTTGGAGTCGGGATTTAAGCTTTTGAGTCGGTTTTTGGTCTGGTGTCGGTTTTGACTCTAGTTAGTGTCATTGTGACCCCGTCGTCATGCATTAAACACTTCAGGTACTTTTGAAAAGTTTTAAAATGCTTTTTTTTCGAAATCGTTTTATGTTTTCCGACGTATAGTTGTACAAAACTGTCGATCAAACGCTGCAATTCCTAAGCATGTTGTAGTCCGATAATCATCGGGTGTTTGTTGGAGACTCAATAGATACTGGGTATCTACAGAGCCCACACTTTTACTTAGGCTTGGACAGGGCGAAAGTCAAAGTATAACCCCCTGGTCAATCGAAGATTAAAACCTGGAGACTGAAGCGACGTCGAGGCGGCTCGAAAGGATTCGGGCTAAGGACCTGCCGTCAGGAAGGGCGACGCCAAGGCGACTCGGGGATACGAGTCAAGGACCTATCGTCGAGAACAGTTTAGAGTCTGTCGACTGTCCGCGCGGGTCATTGTCCGTTAGACTACGTACAAAGGCTCGTCAGCCATAAGAAGGAGTCATACATGAGGCATCTTCGGGATATGTCCTTGAGTAGTTTCTTGTTTGCGGACAAAGGCTCGCCAGCCGTGTTGCGGATATGAAAGGGCTCGCCAGCCGCGTTGCAGATATGAATGGGCTCGCCAGCCGCGTTGCGGATATGAAGGGGCTCGCCAGCCGCGTTGAATGTGATGCGTTTGAGGCTCGCCAGCCATGTTGAATGTGTGTTGTGAGGCTCGCTAGTTATGTGGAATGTGCGTTGTGAGGCTCGCCAGCCATATCGAATGTGCATTGTGAGGCTCGCGAGCCATATCGAATGTGCGTTGTGAGGCTCGCGAGCCATATCGAATGTGTGGTGTGAGGCTCGTGAGCCATATCAAATGTGATTGACCGTGGGAAATAGCCGCGTTGGACGGGCCTATTTTGAGAGGTCGTTTGAGTTTAGCGGGCTCCGTGGGGAAGCCTCCGATATCTTGTTGGGGAATTTCGGTATTTATATTGGATGTTCGTGGTGCCGGAAAGGGATAGGCTTGTGAGCCTAGCTCCCGTGGTTGGCGGTGATTTTGAATCTCGAAGAAAGGTAACGGTTTTTATCGCCGTTTGTGGCAAATATGTGAAAATAGTGAATTTGAACCTCACTATTTTGCTTTTGTATTTGAAAGATGACGGTTTTTAATGCGGTAGTTGAAATCTTGTGAAAATAGCGAATTTGAATTTCACTATTTTGTTTTTTTTGTATTTGAATAATGACGATTTTTAATGCTGTCGTTGAAACCTTGTAAAAATAGGGAATTTGGATTTCACTTTTTTGTTTTTTGTATTTGAAAAATGACAGATTTTAATGTCGTCCTTGAAATCTTGTGAAAATAGCGAATTTGGATTTCACTATTTTGTTTTTTTGTATTTGAAAAATGACGGTTTTTAATGCCGTCGTTGAAATCTTGTGAAAATAGGGAATTTGGATTTCACTATTTTCTTTTTTGTATTTGAAAAATGACGGTTTTTAATGCTGTCGTTGAAATCTTGTGAAAATAGGGAATTTGGATTTCACTATTTTGTTTTTTGTATTTGATTAATGACGCTTTTTAATACCGTCGTTGAAATTTTGTGAAAATGGCGAATTTGAATTTTACTATTTTGTTTTTTTGTATTTGAAAAATGTCTGTTTTTAATGCCGTCATTTAAAATTTTGTGAATTTGTGTGCGGAATTGGGCCAAAGCCCAAAATTCCGCTGAATGCGTAGGGGACACCCAAATGAGGCGCGAGCATATCTGCGAAGGAAGGGAGCTTCCCTTTTTTCTGTAAAAACACGCGAGAATGGGAAGCTCCCCATTCTCATCTTCTTCGACATAAACTCAAAAAACCCGAAAAAAAGGTGCCATTTTCGACCTTGTTTCATGCTTGTTTTCGTGCCCTTATCATCATGTCATCTCAAGGTATGTAAATACTCTTGAATTCATTTGAATTTGTTTGTCTTTTTGTTAATTGAATTAGGGTAAAATCCTAAATTTTCAAAAATTGAATTGGGCGTTTTTGTTTAGCCCATTTTCGAGTGAAATTGATAATTGCATTAGGTTAGAAACCTGTTTAGGAGTATAGGGGTACTTTTAGTTTGCATTTTGGTCCCCGTTCCCGCCCCCTAGGCTCGAAAAACGTGAATGAGAAGAGAAAACTATCTTATTTCACAATACCAAGTTTGTTTGCTTGAGTCGTGTGCCCCACTAGGTTGTATTGTAGCCGGGGAAGACCATTTTTGCCATATTGAACCTTCGTTGGGTGTTGTGGGCAAAATTTTGAGTTTTTGTCTTTTGCGACGGTCTTATGTCTGATGAAATAAGCGTCTGTTTGAGCTCAAATTGAGTCAGTTTGTCTTGAAATGGACCTTAACAGTAGTTTAGGTCACTTTGAGACGTGATTAAATCACGTTGCTTTGTTGTGGTCGTATTTTGAATTTTTGACCTGTTTGCGCCCGAATTGGCGTAAAATTGCCTTTTTTGAGCTGTGAAAAAAACTCAGTTATTTCGGGAAGTTTTGTTGTTGTCTTGTGGGCCTTGTGTGGGCGTTGAGGTGTTGGGTGATTTTTTTTTTTTTGAATTTTTTTGTCGTTTTGACTCGTCTTTTGCTTGAAAAGAAGGGCGAGTCGTTTTTTGTGCGGTTTTTGTGAAGTGTTTTTGTTGGTTGGATTTGGGCTGGTTTGCTCTTGTTTTTGTTTTGCATTTGTAGGTTTTTTTTGGATTTGTGCACTTTGTGCCGCCGTAATGCCGAAATTTTGGCTGACGTTTTCGTTTTGTCTTGATTGCAAGGGAGTGTTCTGTGCCTACTGGGTCCGTTGCTCAGGCTCTAGAGCAGGAGGATGATCCTGGAGGAAGATAAACAGTTGTCGCCTTGTCCTTTCCGAGTTTTGTTTCTTCCTGGCGGCCTTTGTCCAGCCTTTGATCAAGTGTCGATCATTGGCTGTAGTCTGCAGAGGTTCGGTGTAATACTACGGTTTTCTATGTCTATGGTTACTCTATCGAGTGGGGCTTACTCTGTCGAGTAAGTATGTTTTTATACGAAACAGTAGTATGTCTGATGGGTACTCGATCGAGTATGTGTGGATCTCGATCGAGTAAGTTACTTTTACGGGTTATTTTTGACGGGATTTGTTAATAACGCGTGATTCATATTAAAAGGTTTCCGTCACTTTATTAATCACTTTTACTTTTTCTAAAAACCCTTCAAAGAGAAAAGAAGTTACGTTGTCTCCGTCGTCGCGTTACTATCAAATCCCAAAGGCTAAAGTTGTCGGATCGTCACGTTCTTTACACCGTTGAGTTCGTCGTGTCGAGGGTAAGATCCTTGTATAGTTTTTATGTTGTTTCATTGACTTTGTTTAAACCCTAATTTTGGGATTGGGGGTTTTTATGATTTTTTGTGTTGGTAGTGATTATATGATTATGTGTATAGGAGGAGGATTCGTAGAAGAACGGTTTTGAGACAGGGAGTATAAGATGTAGTTAAATGAGGCGGGTGCTAGTAGTTGAATATTAATGGTATGGTTATACTTGGCAGGAGGTGATGGTATGTGAGTGGGAAAATGTGTTATGAAGGGCATACGAGTTAAGCTCGGGCGAGAGGTAACCTTTATCGAGTGGTAACTTACGTGATCAGGATTGACTAGTTGGATGTGATTACGGGTCTATGATGTGTATAAATGTTTGTGTGGGGTTCTGACCTCACAAGAAGTAGTATGGTGTGATAATTAAAAAGTTGTTATCTGAATGTTGTATATGTTGAGTACGGTAACCTAATTGAATGATATTCAAAAAGGAAATAATTTGATTAATCTGGCATGGTTAGTTATAATTGTATGTGCATTTATAATACATGTGTATTCCCTGAAATGGCGGGGATGATGTTCATGAGATGCTTATCTGTTTATTCATATAATATGTTGCGTTGTGATTTAGTAAAGTGGATTTGAGTAAGTTTTCTTGTCCGAGAAGTTAATTATGAGGCAATATTTATGGGAATTGTATGTGATTGTGATGTTTATCGATGTGGTTGTTGTGCCACGGGTGGTGATCCGGGCACAGTACTTCGTGTTGTGATGCGGGTATTTTCGTACTGCGGTGTGGCTGTTGGTGGCGGTGTTGCGATGCCGTCACCGGTTGTGGTGGAGTAGGCGAGATGATTATGATACGAGTTTTCGAAAGTACATACCAGTTATATAAAGACTGTTGTTTTGTTTGCTGCTGTTCCTTGTGAGTTTTGGTTGAAAATGTAGACTGTTGTTTTGTTTGTTGATGTTTCTTACCAGTTTTAGTTTGGGAATGAGGGTAGAGTATGATATAAAAGATAGTTGCGTATGTTTTCGTTGTTGTCATGGTATAGTAATATTCTGTTGATGGGCCACAGTTGTGAGAAGTTGTTATAGGAATTTTGATCTTGTTTTAAGATGAGGAATCGGTAGACATAGTCATAGCAAGTTGTTTGTGGAACATGTGTTGTACTGATATGGACGCTGCAGATGGTTCATAATCAGATTTTGGGACAGTGAGTGTAGGGTGTTGGGAATTAGTGCCATGTTAAGTTATGTATGAGTTTTGCGGTAATGAAAGAAAAGAACTTGAGGATCTAGTGTGAGTGTATGTAATAATTGTGGATCGTGAGTTATGAGTATGGAGATAGGTGCAGGTATAGAGGATTATGTCGTTTTGGCAGTAATAGGGAACAATTGAAGTTTTGGTTAAGCTAAAGATTTTGAGGTATAGGTTATGTGGTGTGACGAGTGAATTGAAGTATGAGAATCGTTTAAGTAAGAGAGCCTTAGATATATGCATGGCGAGTGTTTAGATTATAGGTGGTTGTCTTTGACATGCGGTGGTGATGAGGATAATGAAAAGATATAGCTAGGATTTAGTATTAGTGAGTTACGAGGACGTAACATTTATCTTAAAAGCAGTAGGATGCGGCAAAGAGAGTTTGATGGTTGTAGATGTTGTAGTATATTTGGAAGTTTGAGTCTTAATGGAGAATAAAGGATGGTTTTCTGTTGTGGTTGATTTTGTTAAAGGTCATGACCGTGCTTGTAAGAGTGTGATGTCTAGGAGTGCGAGAATATTTCGATAGTGTTGACAGTTGGATGATGATGAATATGAGTTCGATAGTTTTGGCAGTTGGATTCATATTTAAAGGTTTCCGTTACTTTATTCATCACTGTTACTTTTTCGAAAAACCCTTCAAAGAGAAAAGAAGTTACGTTGTCTCCGTCGTCGCGTTACTATACAATCCCAAAGGCTAAGGTTGTCGGATCGTCACGTTCTTTACACCGGTGAGTTCGTCGTGTCGAGGGTAAGATCCTTGTATAGTTTTTATGTTGTTTCATTAACTTTGTTTAAACCCTAATTTTGGGATTGGGGGTTTTTATGATTTGTTGTGTTGGTAGTGATTATATGATTATGTGTATAGGAGGAGGATTCGTAGAAGAACGGTTTTGAGACAGCTGCTAGATCGTCTGCTGTTTGTGATTGCAATTCAGGTAGGGTTTTCTCTACTCAGTATTAGTTACATGATATGTGTGGTGAATTGTGCTGTAGTTAGTATTGTTGATTGGTTCAGACGGTTGTGGATTTTGTATTGTGATTCGATTATTATCTGTCTCCGTGTTCTTCTTGGGCGTGTCCCTGGCCGAGTGGAGTCACTTGCGGGAGTGGCTTCACGCCCATGATTCGCCTTCTGTGGAACCCGCCACAGAAGGGATGTGCACATTAATGGACTTGGGTTTATCGCTCGATGGAGATGAGCGGGGATTTGGTGGGTACGGTTGCTGTCCCCCACTGGCGGTGTGGAGTATCTGTTGTGATGGGTACTTTGGCAGAGCTACACACTTTGGTGTGTAGTCAGTTACGTGGAGATTGATTAAGGAGACCGGGGTTTGATGTGACGATTGAGCTGTTTGGTAGTTGTTGTATTGTATCTTGTTTTGTGTAATTAGTACTGACCCCGTTTAATTGTTTTAAAAACTGTGGTGATCCATTCGGGGATGGTGAGCAGGTATTGAGCAGGTATGATACGACGCTTATGAGATAGCTGGGATGAGTCATCACGTGGCAGTTAGAAGTCTTCCGCTGTGTCAGACGATGTTTTATAGTTTTGATAGTTTTATCAGTAGACCGTCTGAGAACCTTGTATTTCAGTTTAACAGTTTTGCTTTTGATCATGTAATCACCTTAAACTATATTCTTATTTAAATTATGTTTCCTCATTGTCATTTGATTATCATTGCCTCGGATAACCGAGATGGTGACATTCTTATACCTTAAGTGGTCCTGGGAAGGCACTTGGAGTATGGGGGTGTCACAAAGTGGTATCAGAGCGTCGATCCTGAAACCTGTAACCAATGAATCTAATTAACCTAGGGAGTCTAACTAAAATGAACCCGGGTAGAAGTTGTAGGAGCTAACGCAAAGGCTTGGGAGACGTCCTAAAGTCGCGAACTCGCCCTACAATTTTGAACCGGTCACATGGGGTATGTGTCGGGATCGTTATGTGCTTATCGTGTGCTTGGTGTATCTATATAGTAGTATGTTGTGTGAATTGATGGATGCGTACATATGGAGGATGGGAGATCTGAGTTGAAAGATGATGATGACGTGAATTGTATGTTGGTTGATTATAAAGCATGAAAGTATAATGATTGATATATATATATATATATATATATATATATATATATATATATATATATATATATATAATGTGGCATGTTAGAATTATGAAAGGAAAATTGTTTTGTTTATATTTAAAGCAATGTGTAAGTATATATGTTGTTGTCGTTTTGTGTAAGAGTATAGAAAGTTGGGAGTGTGAATGGAACATGTGTTGGGTGAATATGTTGAACGAATATGGTGGACAAATATGTGGTATGATGGATGAATTGGTGGAAAAAGATGAATAATCGTTGTATGATAATATGATTTCTGATAAAGCATGTTGTATGATGGAAGAGATTTTATAATGTTGTTATGCTAGTAACATGTGAATAGGAGGCTTGATGTTATAATTTTGTGATTTTGTTTACGTAAAGTTATAGAATAAAAGCATGTAGGTAATACATGCTTTAAAAGTTGAATGATGTATGTGCATAATGGATGTTGTTGCTTGGATTTTGAAGATAGTAACATGTGGTTAGGGATACTGATTTTATGAGTATTGAGTTGTTTTTGTCTACCTTGTTGTTGTTTAAGTTGTTTGGAAGTAAAAGTCAAGTAGTTATGTTTTTCGATTATAGAGAGGTTGTCTTTAAACTGTTATAACTTGATATGTATAAATGATTTTAATGTGATTCCAGTTGAAGGTGACAGCTTGTTCTTTTAGGATTCTAACGATAGGTCACACGCCCAAAACGACCAAGAAACGAGTGAGTTATGACCATTTTACGAAAACTAGACAATGCTGAGAAATGCGTAGGGTACTCGATCGAGTGGCCCTTACTCGATCGAGTGCACCTCTTGTTACTCGATCGAGTAACCCTTACTCGATCGAGTAGCCCTGGTAATTTTTTATACGTGTCTCTGACTTTCACCTACTCGATCGAGTAGGCTAATCACTCGATCGAGTGGCCTGTACTCGATCTAGTGACCCCTGTTTTGAGTCATATGCTTACCTTTTGACTTCGTTGCATATTATGTTTAATTCAAAGGTGTTATATTTTTTCTTTATGCATTTTTTTACGTATGTATTGGTCCTAATACGTAAGTTACCCAATCTTATGATGTAAGGAGTGGCGCCTGTGGTGAGTATGAGTTCGGTGGGAGGACATGAGTTATATGTGGTTGTGATAGATAGTGGAAAAAGAAAAGGAAGATCGTTATGGCTTAATTGAGACATAGAGCATGTTTTCTGAGATGAGATGAGTGATATGATTGTGTGTTGAGTAATGTAAAAGTAAGTGAATATGGGCAAGGGATGATGTGAGTCTAAGAACGTGAGAATGAAAAGATTGAAAGTAAGGATGTGGATAGTGGCAAATTGAGATGTGTAAAGAATTATGGAGGGAGATGGTTAGGAGCCGTGTGGGTTAAGAATATATGTAGTGAAAGTTCGTTTTAAAGGGGTTGAGAAGAGTGGTATATAGTGAACTTTATGGAGACCTGTCGCGACGTGGATTTGCAGATAGTGAGTGAGTTTGGGAATTTATATTATCAAGAGGTGAAATTATTGTGTGATTTCCTTGGGCGTTTAACGGTAGGAAAAGAGTTTTGGGAATTCAAAAAAAAAATAATGCTGATTGGTGATAACTGTGAGTGATAGCATGATAAGAGAAGATCCAGGGTCAAAAAGAGTGAGATGATATCGATAAGAAATAATGGGATTTGAGTTTGGAGCAATGAGAAGGTAACCGTAGTGAAGGAAATGTAGATTCATATACATATTAACATACTCATATATGTCTAATTAATTTGTCATAAAATTAAAACGGATTTTATGCATGCAAACAAAATATAAATAGAAGAGAAATCACATCCTTACATTGATGTTTCGGTTTTATTGGGCACAAAAGAAATCTCCTTTTCTTTTGTTCTTGAGCTTTCCTTTATGGATGAACAAGATCTAAGTATAAGATCTCTCCCTAAGCTTTATACCCAAGGCTTAACTCTTAATCTAATTAATATTATTTGAGCTAGTATAATATTAATCTAGTGAAAAATTGAACCAAAAATTGTTTGGTTTATGCTCCTAAAACCGGGTAGGAGAAGGTATTTTTGGAGTATATTATCTCTCTAATTTTATCATTAAAATGTAGAGAGGAAATTATCTTTCTAACACTAGAAATTTGTAATGTGAATGAATGAATAATTTTTAGAGAGGAAAAACTCTCTAAAAGCCTCTAGGAAAACCGGTTGGGAGGAGCCTTTTAGGGGAGCCAATGCATGCCCATATTTGTCTTCACAAGGTGAGTAGGGTTGCATGGCTACTTTAGCTTTTTAATCATTATGTTTTCTATTTAAAATATAAACACAATTTTACCCTAATACTCCTCTAATATTTCGGCACTTTTGATAATATGAGATCCATATTATTTTTGTCAAATGTCAATATGTCACATGTCATATGTGACATAAATTTGTCATGTATTTTTAACATATTAAAAATCAACGTATTAATAAAAATACGTCACATACAAAAATCGACTTAGTAATGTCATAATTACTTGTGCCAAAATATTTTACCAATTTATAAATCACAACAGATTGTATTTATAATAATTCATTCAATTCCGATTGTTTCTTTAAACAATAATTTCATCCGAGTAATGATACAATTCAATTACTCAGACCGTATCTCATTTAATCACATTTCAATTTGATACGTAAATTTTACTTCCAAAATCGTCCGTCAATTTTTCAAATAATTTAATTAACTCGCAACATTATACGATTAATTAAATAGTCAATTAAGAGTATTGCCCTTTAGGTATGACCTAGGGGGTCAACTGATCACCACCGTCACACGACAGTAATGTCAAACTCTAGTCAGCCAATCATTACCGATATATGTTGACCAGTTGACAGTAACAATATTACTTCCCAATTGTATTCTTTAAAATGAGATTTAATAATGATATTTAAATCATGTAATCGCACTATTGTTGAGGACACATTTCCCAACAATCTCCCACTTGTCCTCGACAAGTGTGCGTTACCAATTCTCTTGTCCTATTACTATCTCCCACTCAATGCAAGGTGTCTTTCGGATCGTATTTGCAAGTGATCATATCGAGAGTGGTTTCCTCGATCCGGAGAATAAGCGATTGACCGGATTTATCCACTCGGATACCTTCCGAGCGTGGCCACGCATTTCGATTCATTACTCCTCGAGTGGCCCTGAGATATTGTTTTAACCCGACAAGGGGATGGACAATTCCTATCGCACTCATTCCCTTCGACTAGCCACACCATCATAACCCAAAATATGCCCATTTGACCCCATTTACGAAGGTCGTAGTAACACAAATCAAAGTTAATCAAACCGAGCCATCTTAGGTGAATAGTCTTTAGTCAAAAGAATCGACTCATTTGAATACTATAGCAGCTCTCGTCACGACCAGGCTATATAAATTGCCAGAACTCTATAAGCGGTCATAAGGCCCGACAAAACGTTCCTAACAGTCTGCCTATGTGATCGACTAGTCATCTCACATGACTCTATGGCACTTGAACTTGCCATCAATCGCATCACACTTTAGTTACTTCGAGACGTCACCTCATACAAGTAACTATGGGCAAATACAATGTTAATCCGTGTTCACTTTAACGGGGTTCAATTGTCTCCACAACCCGTTTGGATGTAACAAAGTATAATAAAAGAGTTTTAAAAATAAAACTCGAACGACAAATGTGATTATCACATATGAACAAGTCAATGCTTGATTACTATTTCATATTCTATAATCTAATTTGATCTTGTACGTAGTTGTTCATTTCAATTCAATTGAAATGACATGACTCATCATGTTTAGCCTTTGAGAAGGCTTTGGTTAGTAGGTTTTATCAACTTCTTGTACCTTACTCAACCTCACTACATACTCGTTTTCCTTTGTAATGTATACATTTGCATTACAAAACTTTCTGAGTACGTGTCGAGATCCAATCAAGACATAGGCCCTCTAGCCTAAGAATAGCTCCCACTGTTTTCACAGTGTGCGGGACTCATCCTTCTTGCACATCTCATGATCGCAAGTGTACTCAATTTCCGTTATAAATATCTCGCATTGTTCTTTATTGCCTAGAACGATTCTAGAAAATCTATTTCTTAATTATCATAGCCACAATGGTATCTTAACCATCCTAATGTGTTTTGATTATGGTTTTGTTAGAAACCATGCGCAATCTCAATTGTCAATTGTCACTTGTGTAACACCCTTACACAAAATTGCATCATAAACACTCTGCTTTACTTTCTTAATGCTTCTGCAAGCACTTAAGGGTAATCTTTATATACTAGGTAAAGATTACTTAAATTCGATTTTGAAAACAGTTCATCATACTCAAAGCATATGAAGTGTTATACATCATTTCTTTTTAATTGATTCGGCAGCGGAAGCAAATGAAATCAATCAAATATGTTCAATTTAATTGAACTAGTCATGAATCTTATCAACATAAGACTTCTTACTGACCCTAATATCATGTGGATTTATCTTCATAAATCCGGATATTCAAGATGTATTATAATACTCCAAAAGTCTTAAATCATTCGCAATGATCAATATGTCATCCACATATCGGACTAATTAAAATTTCCGTAACTCCCACTAAACTCCATGTATAAACACAACTTCTCGACTTATCGAGAAATGTTTTATCACCTGATCAAAATGTTGATTCTAACTCATTGATGTCCTACTTAAGACCCTCTCTCAAGTTTCACATTATCTTAGGGTTGCAAGAATCTATAAAACTTATGACATGTATTGAATACATTGCTTCTATTGAAGAAGTGGGTTTTAGATTCACTTCTTTGTGTATTTCATAACCTTATAATGAAACACAATCCCTAAGAAGATCCAAATAGACTTAAGCATTTCAATTAGTGCAAAACCCTTTGCAACTAATCTTGCTATGAAATATCTCTTTATTAGTGCAAAACCCTTTGTCACTAATCAAGCCTTTTATTTCGGATTTTCATGGCTCTAAGCCTTGTATTGAGTTGTGACTTAAACACTCTTATGTAAGTCCTTTGTCGATTACTTTCCAGAAGTAATCAACTTGAATCAAACAATTTCTTTTGTAAGTTATAAGCTCTTTACTTTCTTAAAAGTAGCATGAATTCATCATTTTTAACAAGTGACGAATTTAACCTCCTAGGTTTTGAAGAAACAACGTCTTACACAAAACGTCTCATGTAGCCAAGAAAGACCAGTTTCTTGCGACATAACATTTTTTTTTTGTGGCATTCTTTGTGGCTCTTGAATAATTTCTCCCACTCTGTCTTCTAAAAATAAACTTGTATTTTAGAAGGACAGCTTCACGAGCCACAAACCCGGTGTACTCGTGATAATTGAAAAGGGAAAAATGAGCATTTGTTTCTTGTGAAAACTTACAAACATGGTACCCTTACCATTTCATATCTCATATGATTCGATTTAGTGGAAAAATAATTTAGACAAAATGATAAAATCCCCAAAAGGATCAAGTAACTCAAAGTAACTTGATTGAAATCCAAACCATATCGAATAGCGTTTGATTTCTTATCTAATCACACATTATTCCATAATGCGTGCTAAGAGAGATTAACTTGTGATACTATATCACATTTCCTTTGGCTTATATCAAAGTCTTCACTTTGATAATCCCATCACGACTAAATCGTGATTCCTTGAACTCTTTGAAGTTCTTCAAAGATTTCTCCTTTTACCTTATTAAGTGAACATATTAGCGTCAACTTAAATCGTTGGTAAAAGAAAATGATTAACCTATTTTGGATCGATGATATACAACCTCGATCTCCTTTTCAACCAAAAGGCACGAGACATCTTGCTTTGAATACAAGATACGCATATACCATTAACAATCTAATGGTTTCAAGAGTACTCGATAACTCTTTGCGTTCATCATTCCAAAATTTAAGGTTTAATCTTGGGTTACCAATTTGAGTCTTGCATCATCTTCATGATATATCATTCTAGTTTGGTTTAGAATATAATCACCTTGATGATGGGCTAGCCATTCATCAAATCATGGTGTATAAGGTCACAAAAGTGAAACCTCTTTTGTATCTTTAACAAATTGTATTCTTATTTAGAGTTTATGTACTTAATAGTCACAATTAAGTACAACTCCAAACCCGAAAACTAGATTTAGTACACAATGACTCTATCTCTTGATTTCATTGTTGCTAGTCGTCATATTCTAATCATCCTATGTATCAAACATAATGATGAAAACCACCACCGGTTTCTAATATTGACGAAGTAATACTAGCAAAATTTATGTTTAATCAAATAAACATTTAACGAAGAAGGTCCCATTAGATGTCCCACAACTAACTTGTTGATTCTTCAATAATTTGGGGTAGTTTCCTTTTCTAGTGTCCAACATTTAAGACAATGGAAACTTTATCGGTCGGGATTGATAGGTTTAGTATCGTTATTCTCAACAACTTTACCTTTAACATTACCTTGTATCAATTCCATTCTAATTTTACTTCTTTAACCTCGTCCTCATCTTAACGGTTTAAGAGAATGCTCCCACTCATTTCAATGAGTCTTTACTTAGAGAAGCAAAGGTGAATTTTATAAAGATTACTCTTCAATTCAATCGTTTTAGTCTTAAAACTTTCATTGAAGTGGTTGCGTTATTTTGGTCAATTACGAATTCTGACAAACTAATTACCAAAACAATTTATCGCTTCAAGGTACTTAATTCAATTAAGTTTATGAAAAACAACCCATTGTAAGTAGATGTGTTAGTCAAGAATCAAAAACCTGTTTGATAATGAATAACTTTTATCTATACTCTTTACAAGAGATCCTTCCAATGGATAATATGAGGTTTTAGAAGAAAATTTATATTTGTCTTTAGTTACGATGTTTTAATGGAGATTTGAATTAAAATCGAAATTATATCGTATATGAATTGTGGTAAAGAAATAGAACAATATGATAACGGAAAAATGGAAAACTTAACATTTATCGTTTTATTAATACTTGTAAACAAGTATAGCATTTACATAGTGACCTCTACCCAACTATGATAAATGATTCCAAGACCCAAATTCATATCGACTTAGGCACGGTATGGCCGATGAAACCCTTATCAATATAACTCGGTGGATTAACGCTTTAATCGATTCTACTTTTAGAACTCTTGGTCGATAAAATTACTCTAATATTTATCTATAGCCCGGAACACATGCAACTACGGTCGCGAATACTTCCGTTGAGCTCAATCTAAATTTCGAATAAATGTGTCCATGATCCAAATCCACATCAACTTGGGCACGGTATGGCCAATGAAACCCTCATTAACATGAACTCGGTGGATTAACACTCATCACCCACTTCCCCTACGTAACAAGGTTTGTACCCCGGTAGGGCCGAGTGCACTCCCTCGCGAAATAGGTTTTCATGGTTTCTACTATTTGGTAAGGCTATGTCTCAATTGATTTGTTTTAGCGAGAGGTCATGTCAATTTATTATCCATCACGTTTTAAGTGAACTAAAGCGGTGAACTACGATAATTTTAATTGACACGGTCGATAAACTCGATAAAATGACAATGCATGTTTAGTTATGGCGATTTAGCAATGCATGTGACATAAAATAAAATGCAAGCATAAAGATAAATAAATCCTAGTATGGCCTTTCCTAAAATAGAAAAACTATTTAACTATTACATATTCGGAAACCAACTCCATTGGTCCCTTGAACTTCGGTTGTGGCACGCATCTCGAGGTAACACCGTCTTTATGTATCGCCATTCTTGAAGAAATCCGTCTTTGGGAACTCCGGAATGAATAAAATTACATAATAAATTACATAATTTCCTATTATACATTTGTAATTAAAAATAAAATAAATCTATTAAATTACAAAACGGTGATACGAGATCACAATAAAAATTACAACCGAATCGATATTCCCATACATTTCGGAAATACCAATTAAAACTAAGGCCATACTAAGTAAAATTACATAATTCAAAAATTACATAAATTAAAATTATGACAATCATAAAGAAAATGCAGCATTATAATATGTAAGAACATGCTCATGCTAAATCGCCTTTTAATTAGCCAATATCGTATATTACTCGGTTTTTACGGATTTGCGTGACTTCAACATTTTATAATCACAAAAATACATAAACTCATATTTATGCATAAGTTAATTACCCTAACCTCTTAGGACTCAAAATATAGTCTTCACTAATAATTTGACCATAATTAACCCATATTTTATAAAATTGTTCATAAATGGACTAAAAATTACAAAAATAAGCTATTAAACTTCAAATAAATCACACAATTTCAAATAAATTCAAAATTTGAAATTTAAACTCATGAACATTCTGGAAAATTTCCATGACACTCATAATGTTCAAAATCTTAGGTTAAAAAATTTCGAAATTTTCCCGGAAAAACAATGTTGCGGTTTATCGATTTTAATAAAATAATCATAAAAACATGGAAAAATTATTTTCATTAACTTTTCAATTTTAGATCTGAAAAATATAATAAAATGCAACATTAGACGTTTTTCCTAAGTCATAGATTATGTTTTATTAATTTTCCACTAATAATGTCACTATTTATGCTATTTTTCTTGAAAAATCCATAAATCATGCAAAAAGACTTCTTTATAGCCAATTATTTTACACACATCTTGTAAAATTGCATGTGACAACATATTAATTTTCTATGACCAGATTCGAAATTTAACTCATATTAACCTATTTTTCACTTAAATCCGAATTTAATAATGAAAAATTCATTTTTCGAGCATAACAAGTCCAAAAATTATGAAAATTTACAGGTTATCTCAAAATAATATATGTAACAACATATCCAAAAACCAAGTGAAAATTCGAAGTATAGCTAATTTTAGACCAAAAATGACATTTTTACTCATAAAATCACATTTAAATGCCATTATTGTAAATTATGAACAATAAAAATCCGAAAAATTAACCAAAATATCCTAAAACATTTTAGGACCAGAAATATTAACATGCATGTAATAATTTCGTGATATATCATAATAACACAAATTTTACAAGTTTTATTTGTTATTCTTATAACTCGGAAAAACTTTTAACCAATTTGCATGCAAACAACCGTGGCTCTGATACCAATTGAAGGAAATGTAGATTCATATACATATTAACATACTCATATATGTCTAATTAATTTGTCATAAAATTAAAACGGATTTTATGCATGCAAACAAAATATAAATAGAAGAGAAATCACATCCTTACATTGATGTTTCGGTTTTATTGGGCACAAAAGAAATCTCCTTTGCTTTTGTTCTTGAGCTTTCCTTTATGGATGAACAAGATCTAAGTATAAGATCTCTCCCTAAGCTTTATACCCAAGGCTTAACTCTTAATCTAATTAATATTATTTGAGCTAGTATAATATTAATCTAGTGAAAAATTGAACCAAAAATTGTTTGGTTTATGCTCCTAAAACCGGGTAGGAGAAGGTATTTTTGGAGTATATTATCTCTCTAATTTTATCATTAAAATGTAGAGAGGAAATTATCTTTCTAACACTAGAAATTTTTAATGTGAATGAATGAATAATTTTTAGAGAGGAAAAACTCTCTAATAGCCTCTAGGAAAACCGGTTAGGAGGTGCCTTTTAGGGGAGCCAATGCATGCCCATATTTGTCTTCACAAGGTGAGTAGGGTTGCATGGCTACTTTAGCTTTTTAATCATTATGTTTTCTATTTAAAATATAAACACAATTTTACCCTAATACTCCTCTAATATTTCGGCACTTTTGATAATATGAGATCCATATTATTTTTGTCAAATGTCAATATGTCACATGTCATATGTGACATAAATTTGTCATGTATTTTTAACATATTAAAAATCAACGTATTAATAAAAATACGTCACATACAAAAATCGACTTAGTAATGTCATAATTACTTGTGCCAAAATATTTTACCAATTTATAAATCACAACAGATTGTATTTATAATAATTCATTCAATTCCGATTGTTTCTTTAAACAATAATTTCATCCGAGTAATGATACAATTCAATTACTCAGACCGTATCTCATTTAATCACATTTCAATTTGATACGTAAATTTTACTTCCAAAATCGTCCGTCAATTTTTCAAATAATTTAATTAACTCGCAACATTATACGATTAATTAAATAGTCAATTAAGAGTATTGCCCTTTAGGTATGACCTAGGGGGTCAACTGATCACCACCACCTCCTCCACCACTGACTGATCTAAGCTGAGTGAAGATTCACCTCCACCTCCTCCACCACTGACTGATCTGGAGAAACGGTTCAAGTTCATCGAAGACCGTTTGAAGCTCTCCCAGGGGAAGAACATCCACTATGAGAATGCTAGGGCCTACGCCCCGGTTCAGGATAAGCTGCCCACGAACATGGTACTCACTGATATCCCAAAGTTTAAGGGCATAGAAGATCCAGTCCACCATGTTAAGGCCTATAAAGGGTACTTAGCACTGAAGGGAGTACCTGCCGACATGCTCTCGAAATTTTTGCCCAATCTCTCGGATGAACACCGAAGGCGTGGTTCTATAATCTTGACCTTAAGAACTTCCCCACTTTCGAAGATATTACGGTGGAGTTCGTAAGCACTATCTTTGATAATGTCGAGATTCAAACCAACATAAGAACATTGGAGGTGATGACACGGAAAAGACAAAGAAGGCTTTCTTGAATTCCTTGCAAGATGGCGCACTGAAAGTGTGAAATTAGCCAAGAAGCCTGACGAAATTGAAATGGTAGATAAGTTCGTAAAGAATCTACGACCTATTTACCGCAATGCTCTGAAATACCAGAATTTTGGCTCTTTCAAAGAATTGATAAGAATCGGGATAAAGGTAGAAGATGATGTCAGAATGGCAGAGGCTGAAAAGCCGAAAGGATACCAAGGGGCCTCGTCATCTAAAGCAAAGGCTCCAGCAACGGCCCATATTGATGAAGCCATCAATCTCTTAGAAGGGCAATCGAAGAAGTCGCAGCGCCAAACACCTAGGGCATTCACCGATATCGGATGCACTTATACATACGCTCTCCAAAGGCTCATAGCCCAGGGAAAGCTGAAGCCCATTGGTCCAACTCCGGACCCTCCCGCTGATCAACAAGGTAAATGGTATAAACCAAATGCCTACTGTGCCTTTCATCAAGGGAAAGGCCATGATACCGAAAGATGCTATCGACTGAAGCACGAAATCCAAGACATGATCGAGAATGGAACACTCCCGATCCCAACTGTTAAACCCAATAACATCACCAATCCATTTGGCGATCACACTAATTTTGTTTCTGTCGAAGACAATGTCGATTATTCCCATCTTATCCACCCATGTCACTTGAAAGGGGTGTTTATCGGGAAAATATTTGTGGATTGCTCTGAATTCTTGCCAATCCCGAAGAATGAAATTCGAGTCGGGAGTCTTGCTCTAGAATGTACTCCTCTCATTAACGAAGTTAATAAGAGACAATTCGATTCACCAACCTTCATCACTGGCGTAGATCCTCAGAGGACTACCTCGGGATGGAGGCAAACCATCACAGGGATCAAGGACAAGAGCCGAGCATCTAAGTTGAAAACTAAACAAGGGAAAGCTCAAAACTAGATTTGAAAATTATGAGTCGGGATCTGTTTTCTTATCTTAGTCGAGTCGAGTCTAGGACTTTCTTTTCTTGAAGTTGAGTCGTTTGTTCCGCGATGACCTAGGGTGTGTCCTAGGAATCGTTCCTTCGAGTCTGTTAAGCATTTGTCATTCCAATAAAAGTCGCAGTTTCGTTTCCAAATATGTCTTGTTTCCAATCCTCAATCATTCCGAAACATGATAAAATGCACAACACACTCAAAGGCATCCCTGGGGTAGAAATATGTCCTGTTTCAAAATGTAAGGTACACTAGGATCCCTTGTTTGATTCCTTTACCTATTCCATGCCTGGTGGTAGAAAACCTCCATCTGAACCAATGTTTGTGACAAGCTTTTAGATGGTTCTATGACAAACCCGGACTAGCTCCTTGTTTCCCCTATCGATGACGGAAGACAAGCCTTTTCCCCAACAAAATCATCCCATCTCGAAGAGAGAAGATATCAACCCGTTCTAACAAGGAATTGTTAGTTCCTACCCAAATTAGTTGGCGAAGCCCAGTTTTCAAGGTGTATCCATTGATGACTAAGAGAATGAATAGAAGATCATTTTCAAAGAGAGAAAAAAGATGAAAAAAAATGAGAAAAAGAGAAAAATTGGAAAAATGAAAAAAATGAAAAAAAAAGAAAAATGAAAAAAGATGAAAGAAAAAGAAAAAAAGGAAAAAAGATGTTGAAGTTATAGCGGAATGCTTTTTTGGTTGGATGTCGAAGTTACGGAAGCCAGAAGTCAAGTCAAGTACCCATAGTTGAAGTTCAATGGGCGAAGCCCAAAAGCTTAAGTAGTAACCTCTTTACCCTTATGTCCTTCCTGAGACAGTTACAAGGGAATAGTCGGGAATTTTGAGAATTATTCCGCTTGTGTTGTTACACCCAGCCTTTAGGGTCCAGACATGGAAATTTGAACCCACTTCATTTTTCAACCCATTTGCACTCGGGTTTCATCAAACCCGAGACACCCATTCTAACCACATCAGCAGCCATAACCCGTTGGCCTTAGCACCACAAAGCGAACCTTCAGAATGATGGTTTACCTTACGAACCTATTTTTACCAAGCTCCACATCCCAAAGAATCAAAACCTTTTGTACCAACCCAAGACACGGGATACAACGGTACTTTACAGGCTAGAATGGGATATGACATGATACCTTAGGTGAAACCTTCGAGTGTGTACACACAATCAAAATGCCATGTTTATGCACCATGATCGAACTACGTTGGATTTGATTTCGCTCCACGCGAATACGTAGGCAGTCCTTCTGAACAAGGGATTCAATCCACTCATCAACCAAGTTGCCATCTTGTCGGTTTCTTACGAGTCTTAACCAAGTCCAAATGAAGCCACCTTTGTTTGAGTCGGTCTTAGCACTCGATGTAGGCTAGGATAAGGATATAGGTTCGGATGAATAGTATCGAGTCTCAGAATGAGCTTTATCTAACGGTTTAGGCAAAGATGTTGAGTCACATAGATGTGGGTTTAAGTTGGGAACAGACAATATGAAAAACCCGCTGAAAAGAAAGAAGGCGTGGAAGAAAAAATAGTAAAAGCCCGCTGAAAAGAAAGAAGGCGGTGGCAAGAAATGATGAAACTCGCTGAAAAGAAACGAGGCGAGGAGAAGAGTGACAGAATGTTCCCAACAAGAGTGATGTGTGATGTCTAAGTGTTCTCATAAAATCAGTCTGTGTTTAGTGTCTGGGCGAAGCCAACGTTGTTGATCTGTGATTTTAATCCACCTTGTCAATGCCAAGTGATCTTGATTCCCATGTGCCCTTGGGAGCACGCCCATGCCATACAATATCTGTGTCTCAAGTCCGATGGCCTTGTGATTCCTGTTTGCCATCTTTTGGCGCCAGAGTGGCCAATTTACATTTCTACCCTCGACAAGTCCATATTTGAATTTAGACCCGTGCACACTTACGGTTTTATTTTCCCTTTTTGTTTTACGGTAGCGGGCTACGCCCACGTTGTTTGCGAGTCATACAGAGTGTCTAAGTCGTATTTCATGCTCACCCATCAAGGTTCGATTTCAAAATGCCAGATATTTCAAATTTTCAAATTTTCAAAAACTTTTTGCGCATTATGGATAGATGATCCAAGTCAAGGTTCAAATCTCAAAGTTCAAAATCAAATTTTGGGTCGACGACCCAACATCCAAGTGATTCATCTCAAATTCAAAATTTGGGTCGATAGCCCAATTATTCAAAATTTTCAACATGTTCAAATTTCGGGTCGATGACCCAATCTTTCAAACTCAAATTTCGGGTCGATGACCCAACATTCCAAGTGATGTCAAATTCAAAATTCGGGTCGATGACCCAATTATTCAAAATTTCCAAATTCAATTTTTGGGTCGATGACCCAATCTTTCAAATGATCTAATTTTAGGATCGATGATCCAAATGTGCTTATGTGATGATTATTGCTAGTACGTTTTTGTGTTTCAAATATAGCAGGATATGCTTCAACTGGGGGCTCTGAAGCCGTTGGCTTCAGAGACCATTATCAAGATGAAAAGGATGACATCCACTTAGAATTCAATTCAATACAAGAGCATGAAATGGAAGAATTCCGTGGCTGAAAGCAAATGATGGAAGCGGCGGCAACCTCTTCGGAAAGTCCCGTCCCATTTGGGCACCTGCCAGCAGATGATAAGCTTTGGGCAAGTGTTAACAGATGATGAATTTTGGACAAGTGCCAGCAGATGATAAACTTTTGGACAAGTGCCACCATTTATGCAATTTATGGGTCGATGACCAACGACGATAATTTGATACAACAGAAGCAAGAGTCAATCCCCAACGAAGTTTCAGGTATGATCTCTTCTTATGGTCAAGTAGCTTATATACGCAAGTCTAATGGACTATAATCGACCCGAAGAATCCTCAGGTCGAGAGGGACCTGGGGTATACTTTGACTTTCGCCTTGTCCAAGCCTCAGTCAAAGTGGGGGCTCTGTAGATACCCGTATCCGTTGATATTGGAATTTATAGAGAACCCGACAAACACCCGATGATGATAGGACACATGTATTCTTTAGTTGTCATTGTCATTATTTGGGCTCGTTCTACGAGGTAAAATGGGCGTCGTCGATGAAGTAATTTATTAATTTAAATGATATTCAAATTAATGTTTTTTTAGTGAGTTCGTTCTATTAATTTAAATGATATTTAAATTAAAGTTTGTTTTTTAAAGTAATTTCAATTTAATTTATCTTATTTTGAATTTATTTTTTCCAAGTTTATTTTATTGAAAATAAAATAAATAATTGATTTGAAAAATCATTTTATGAGTATATTTGATTTGAAAAGTCATTTATTTTAATGGGTTAATTGATTTGAAAAATCGATTTGAAAAACGAAGAAAACTCGTTTTGAACACTTGTTTTTGAGCCCGATTTTAGCTCGATTTTTGAGCCCGTTTCTTTTACGAATTGGCACGAATCTCGAGTACACTAACCCACCTAGACCAATACCCATCCACCCTTGTTCGAACCCCCATACCACAGCCCAATTCCAACCCCAAAACAGGCCCCAAACAGCCCGCGACCAATGCAGCCCCCCCTGTTTTTGCGAGCTAATTCCCGAGCCCAAACCCGCTCCAAACACTACCAAGACCCATACCCATTAACCCTAACCCATACCCTAATATCCTACCCATATTATCCTAGCTTAATCACCAAGAAAACCCCCCTCAAACCCTCCCAAAAACCGATGGACAGCAGCCATACGGGTTGGAGCCCGACTGCCTCCTCCTCTCTTTTAACCTATTTTAAACCATTATAAATACCACCCCTTCACCATAAATTCATTCCTCTAAGTTCTCCATACATCATACCATCACTCACAAGCTTTAAACCTCAGAAACAAACCCTAAACATCCTTCAAAAACCCTAAACAAAACCGACACACAAACTGAAACTGTTTGTGTGTCCTCTTCGAAAACCCATTCGTTCCTCCATCAAACCTTCATAAAAATTCGAGTTTCTTGTTCCTAATTAACCACATAACATCCATCTACACATTAGACAAAGAATTACGAGCCAAATTGCCCTTGAGAGTACACGAAATCCCTCGAAAAACAGAGTGAAATAACACTCTGTTTTCGCGGTTTCTTCTTGTCTGTCCAGTTCTGTTTGTGCTCGTTTTTCGTGCTCAATAACCCAAAACGAGCAGGGGTTGCTTTAAGATCCTTGTTCTCCTATCTTTCTAGTTTCCAAAACATCTTTCGAATCGAATTTTCGTCGTGAAACGAGGGAGATATCACTGTTTTAAAATCGCTGTCCAGAAACTTTCCAAAACGCGTGTTTGCTTTATTCTTCGTCGACGACGGCCTCTCGAGATAAAATCTACCATCGATTACGACCCAATACGGTGTCAACGATACATGTAGGTTGAGGGTGCATCAAATCCCCTTCTCTTTCCTTTTTTATTTCGTTTTCTTATGCTCTTTTTTATAGTTTGTTTTTTTGTTTGTTTTCGTTTTGATTATCGTTTGTTTTAATTAACTATGAAACTAGTTAGTCCGAGTATGAGTTAAAGTACCACCATGAACACCCGCGTTGACTTGAGATGGGAAAAGAAACCGCTCCTTCTGTCGGTCGTACACCCCCGTCTCATTTACATATCCTCGTGTTCAAGGTAGGGCATAAATAAAACGAGTTGTCTAACTTTCATCGCTTTTGACCCCCTTACTGTTTCGGCCAATCGACATACCCTAGGACCCGTTGTATGTTAGTTTTACCTCTGATTGTTAACCTAGGACGTATTTAGATAACATTAATTTAATTTAATAACATAATTAGACACGATAGGTGGCTTCGACGTAAGTTATAAAATCAATCGACGATTCTGTAAATAATTGAATGCATCTCTCTCTTTCACCTAATTTCTCGCTAGTATAAGAGTGCGTGATTAGCATCTTCTTATTGACACTCGATGAGTTAAATTAATTAGCGAATTTGACCTAATTAGACCCTTTAGGCCGTGTAGAATGCACCCTCGTGCGACAATCAATCAACATCGTTTTTACCTCGTTTTCTAACTTGTTTCCTATCCCTTTTCGCAATCATTCGATCTAACCAATGAATCTAACTTAGGAACTAGGTTGGCCTTTTCTTGGCCGTTGGTTTGGGCCGTGGCTTTAGGCCGTGGGGTTGGCCACGTCTTTCTTTGTCTCGCCTGTTTTATACCTTTTGTTCTTTGTCATTTGTTAGCTTGTAATTTATCGTTTGTTTATCGAGTTGTAATCTTTCAAGTTTGTTTTACTTCTTTTTGAGTCAAAACCTCTTCAAAAACCTTGGTCTTGTTTGGTTAGACGGTTGTTCCCAATGCTTGTAGAAGCGTAGTAAACCGCGTGTTGTCTAAAGCAACATGGCCCGGTTTATGCCAATGCATGCTTTGGTGCGTAGCCCTATGTCTAATTCGATGAGATTAAGCGCGAGCACGCATTACGAGGAGTGACCCAAGGCCGTGTGTCATGTGAGCCGTGGCCCCCCCCCCCCATGTGCACGGTTTTCTAGGCCAACGGCCGTGTTTTGTGTCGTGTGTTGCGTCGTATGTAGCAATTGTATTTAGATCGAGTTGTATCTTTAATTTATTGTTGTGTCGGCATGAAATGCCTGGTTTGTAATAGGTAGATCCCAACGGCTCCCCCATTCCCCCTTAAGCCTTGTTTGCTTTGTTTTGTATGTTGTTAGATTAATCAACCCACATGCTAAATTACAACTTTGACAAAGTTAGTTTAGTTGCATCTAAAACGATATAGAAATTGTTGTCACATGTTAGGGTTTAAAACAACGTTTGCATATCATACATCGTAGTAGCTATGACCTTGTTTGAAATTCGACACTTGACTTAGTAGAGGCCGTTATTGACGGGCGGGGTTGGGTGTCCTTATGGGCTTCCCAACACGTACCCTCACCCCTTACTCAAGATCTATGGTTTGTGGATCCGTCTAAATACCATTGGATTACGAGAGTCATTCAAATCGAGTGATATAGGGTACAAGTCTTTATCTTTAATCACTCGTAGTCGATTGGCTTTATGCTTTTCGATGAAAGGTGTAAAGTTGACTTGAACGGTTCCAAATTCCCAAAAAACTTGGTGGCGACTCTAATATGTCTTAATTCGATTCGAAAGAACCTCGAGTCGATTATGCCTGGTGTGGATCCCGCGGACGCAGTTCCCGAGGGCCTTGTCCACACATTCATAATACATGTGTACTCCGTGAAATGGTGGGGATGATGTTCATGAGGTGCTTATCTGTTTATTCATATAATATGTTGCGTTGTGATTTAGTGAAGTGGATTTGAGTAAGTTTTCTTGTCCGAGAAGTTATTTCTGAGGCAGTATTTATGGGAATTGTATGTGATTGTGATGTTTATCGATGTGGTTGTTGTGCCACGGGTGGTGATCCGGGCACAGTACTTCGTGTTGTGATGCGGGTATTTTCGCACTGCGGTGTGGCTGTTGGTGGCGGTGTTGCGATGCCGTCACCGGTTGTGGTGGAGTAGGCGAGATGATTATGATACGAGTTTTCGAAAGTACATACCAGTTATACATAGACTGTTGTTTTGTTTGCTGCTGTTCCTTGCGAGTTTTGGTTGAACATGTAGACTGTTGTTTTGTTTGTTGATGTTTCTTACCAGTTTCAGTTTGGGAATGAGGGTAGAGTATGATATAAAAGAGAGCTGCGTATGTTTTCGTTGTTGTCATGGTATAGTAATATTCTGTTGATGGGCCACAGTTATGAGAAGTTGTTATAGTAATTTTGATCTTGTTTGAAGATGAGGAATCGGTAGACATAGTCATGGCAAGTTGTTTGTGGAACATGTGTTGTACTGATATGGACGTTGCAGGTTGATGCGTGTCATTTATATGATGTTTTACACCCTATTTTACACGCATTTCAGAGCTCAATTTAGTAGTTTATGCTGCTATTTCCCTTGTTTCGTGTATTTCTTCCTTTTCTTGTGATTTTGTAGGAATATGAAGATTTCAGTGGGAAATAAGCCGAATCCGTCCCTAAGTACTTAGCATTGCATTTGACATGGAGTATTGACTCGAGGAATGAGCTTGGTGCGCGTTTCAAGGCCTAAAGATAGCAAAAGCCAGGGTGCGTACGAGTTTAAGAAGCAAAGAAGTGCTTCTCGACATTGCAGCCTGATTCAGATGGCTATATCTCGAGTTCTAGACCTGATAATCGAGTGATTCAAATTGGAGGAGAAAGCTTATCCTCTTAGCTTTCCAACGCCGCATAGAACGCTTGATTTGACCAAGTAACGAAGAAATGGCAGCTGTTTTAAGATCGGTGCGCGCTGCAGGAATCGTCAGAATGCTATTCAGACAAAGACTCTTGGTCGATCGACTGGTCCAAGTGGTCGATCGACCACCCCACGGGTTCCAGTAGCTACTGTTCGCTGCTATTTAGTCGATCGACTGATGCTTATGGTCGATCGACTGAACAACGGGTCTGACGCAAAAATAAAAGATCGAGAATAAGGAAGCCCAATATATATTAGGTTTAGGAATAATGTTACGGGAGATTGCTATATAACGTAACCTGACATCAAGTTTTGATTATTTAGTTTTCATCATCAAATTTTAGGGTTTCATTAGCTTAGAATAATTTCCTTCAATAAAGTTCGTACTTTGCTTTCGGATTTATCGCTTGCTCTTTATTTCGGTAATTCTAGTCCTTTAATTACAGCATTGTTTTATTCGTTTCTCTAGTTTCAGTTCTTGCTAGATTGAATCCCAAAGCCAAATTATAAATTCATGTTAGTTATTTACTTGGTTAATTTAATTATGAATTCAATAGCTTTAGTTGTTAGTATTATTGCTGTTATCATCAATATGTCTAGCTAATCACCCCTTGCTAGGATGTAGGGGATCTATGGCGTAGATGGCATTAGAATAGGTGACCTCGCATTAGGGCTTGGTCGATCGACTGGCTTAACCAGTCGGTCGACTGAGCCGGTTGGTCGATCGACTGGGATAGTGGTCGATCGATCGACTCAGCGCCTGGTTTTGCTTTGTTTGTTTCGTTAAGTGCTTTATCTTTCAATGAGACCGAGAGGAGATTTGATAGATGCTTAAACTTGACCATCCCGTAGATCGAGAGATAGGAATGGACAATAATTAACGAATTAAAACGACTAAATTGCTAAGATCGAGAGATAACGTAGTTTAGTTCGCATTAGGAATCATTAATCAAGAACGAGAGTTAGTATTAATGAGACTTAGGGATTAGTAGCATAGGCCGAGAGGTAGTTACTATTTAACATGGACCGAGAGGACTTGTTTTCCCCATCCTTCGCGACCGTATTTCGAAGTTACCTAGGATTTAGTGCCATCGCAGCTATAGTGAACCGACCGTCTTAGCATTCCTTTTATCATTGTCTACCGTTCTTATTTATTTTTACTTGTTTATTTAGTTTATGTTATTAGAATTAGTTATAGCTCTCATCAAAACCCCCACATTTGGTACCCTTAGACTAAAATAGAAACAACTATTATCTCCCTACCTCCCTGCGGATCGACCCTTACTACCGCTTGCTAGTAGTAGTTCGGAATTTATAAATATTATTTTTGATACTCACAACGACGGGTATCAAATTTTGGCGCCGTTGCCGGGGAGGCAGCGCTAGTTTTAGTTGTTTTTCATTTTAGTCTGTTTTTCGCCTCAAGGGAAGACTGAGTACCTTGAGGCAGTTCTTACCATCTTCTTTAGTGTTGTTTTGTTAGGTCCTACAGGTCCTATCTGCAGCACTTCCGAAGGATCCACACATGTTCCATTCTCAGAAGCAGCAGGTTCCATTTTGTGGGAGATGCGGCGGAGCGGGACACACACCTGATGCATGCGGGCACCCTAAGGAGAAGATGATCGCTTTTCATCAACTTCAGCTCAACAATTCGTATAATTACGCTCCTACTTCACCGCATCAACCATATGAGCCTCCAAATGAAGCCCCACCACCATCCACTCCGTCACAGCAAGAGTTGAAAAACGAAGTTGCAGAGTTGACGAGTCTGGTGCAGCTGCTTATGGTGGAGGTACAGAAAAGCAATGCGGCGAATCAGGTCTTAATCGCGAAGCTGATATCTCATATTGCAACATTGGATCAAAATGCAGCTGAGATACCGAGTCAATTTCACTCTCTAAATCAGCGTATTGAGACCGTACATGCAATGACGCTGAGGAGTGGGTCCGCTCTCGATGAACCTAAGAAATCTGTTGGAAAAGGAAAGAAGAAAAAGAGCGAGAAAAAGACGGACAGCAGCGATTCCGGTCGATCGACCGCATCACCTAGTCGATCGACCACTCCGCGATCCTCAGTCACGCCTTCTGATCTTTCTGTTCATTCTGGAAAAGAAGAAGTCGATCGATCGACCGACCACCACACCGGTCGATCGATCGATCTGCTTGCGATGATGAGCCAATTCGTCCTCCAATGCCAGATAACTTGAGGGATTTCTTGTTTCGGGATGAGACGACTCCGAATTTATTGAGGCAAGACCCGAGTGCTGAAGGGTCAGTTCCGGTTCCGAAATATGACCCGACAACGATTACTGGATCATTTCTGAGACGGTCTGAAGATGGGTCAAGTTACAACAAAGACAAAGTCGTGGATCTTCAGCCTAAGTCCACTGATGCCGGTGTGAGAGACCTAGAGGAGAGGGCAAAGCTACTCGACATGACTCCTTATCCGAAAGAGAAGTGTGACCAAAGATGAGGTAACATTCGATAAATTTAAAGATGTCGTGCGTAGTCTTAACGTGCAAATTCCTTTCTTAGAGCTAGTTAATCAAATACCTGCATATACGAAATTCATGAAACAATTGCTAGCTAAGAAGAGGTCTTTGAATGTTGTGGAGTCAGTACATTTAACTGAAGTGTCTAGTTCGTACTTAACTCACACTCGCTACTCATAAACCGTCTCGACCAGGTAGTTTTCGTCCCCGTAATATTGGTACCTTCTCAATCGAGAAGGCATTATGTGATTTAGGGGCTAGTGTCAGTGTTATGCCTTTGAGTCTGGCTAAGAAGTTGGGATTGACTAGATTTGCCATTACTGACATGACTGTGCAAATGGTGACCGCTCTGCAGATTCAAAAGAGGGGTCTTAGAGAATGTGCCTGTTCAAATTGAAAAGTTCTTTTTCCTGTTGACTTTGTTGTTTTGGATATTCCTGAAGATGTCAACACCCCAATTATTTTGGGACGACCGTTTTTGCACACTGCTGGTGCAATAATTGATGTAGGGGAAAGAACTTTGAAATTTAAGGTAGGGAAGCATTCTATTACGTTTGCCCAGTCCCCTAGGAAGAAAGACCCCATGTGGCCCATGACCTGTAATATGATTTCTGAAAAGAAATCTTATTTTGTGCTTTCTGACATTCCCACTTCCTTACCTGTGCCTATTCCTGTTATGACACCTCCGCCCCAGATTGGGAGCAAATTGGAGGAAGATTCTTCTGTTTTGAGTATTGCAGGAAATGGTTTGGGGAAGGAGGAACCGTTAATCGCTCCAGCTGTGAAGGAGCCCATTGTTCAGAGAGGCGGTTTGGGATGTCGAGCTATGCAAACCGACGAGGAGGATGAGGAACCTAAGAAGAAGGAGCAGTCAAAATTTTGAGTCGGATCTTGAGTGTGAGGAGCTAGGAGATGATGGCCATGCTTGGGAGGATGCTAGAGATGATCCATTGAGCATCCCAGTTGGAGTAGAGTGGAGCCCAGCTTCTGAGATGAGCACTGCGGAAGCTACATCATGTAGACAGAAGCCTTGGTCGGAGATTTTCCGTAGTTTCCGTTGATCTATGCGTTTCTTAGACTTTTTAAAGACTCTTTACTGCTTTAGACTTTTTATTGCTTTTGTGTGCGCGAAACTTCGCATTTTAATTCCCTTGCTTAGGATTTTTAAGTACTCTAGACTTTATTCTGGGTTTTGCGCAATTTTGGGCGCGTATTATTGTGCATTTGCAGGTATTTAGAGCTTGTTAGCTCAAATCATTGAGCAATTACGAAGAAATAAGACGCTGCAGCAGTGTTTTCAGTCGATCGACTGATTTACAGGTTTACAGGAGCTACTGTTCCCGCCCACCTGGTCGATCGACTGGGTTAAGTGGTCGATCGACCACTGCTGCTGCTATTTTCATTCACGACCTCTCCCCTGCTGTGTTTGGTCGATATGCGGACCTAAGGGAGTCTTCTACTCCACTTTATTTTCCGTCGAATTATCTATTTCTTCTATTGTCTCATTTGTGCACAATTTTTCCGCTTTAAAATTGTTTTCTCGGTTTTATGCGTGGTTTTTGTTTGTCTTTTCAGGTCTTTATTGGTAGCACTACTGGCTACTGAAACCTCCTAGCTCACGCTGGTTTGGGGAGGTTTCCTTTGCTGCGCTTAAAGTCTTGTGAGTTCCCATGTCTTTACTTTATGTCATTGTGTTTTATTTATTTATTTCCCGCAAAATCCCATTTCCTTTTGCTTTCATTACATGATTTTGCACAATGGGGACATTGTGCGATTTGGTTTGGGGAAGGGTTTTGCGTCGCATATCATTTGCTTGCATTCACGTTTACATTTTGTTTTGCATTGTTGTTTCATTTCTTATATATACCAAAATTCCAAAAAAATTGAAAAAATTTCAACAAAATTCAAAAAAATGCACGTTTATTTTAGCATATAAGTCGAGTCGGAACGGTAGTATTTCAATGATGATATTGCATTTGCACCTGTTTTTGCCTAAACCTTGCTTAATTGACATGTTATTAGTAGAATCATATATGCATAGTCTACGAGTTTTCGTTAAGTTATTTTGCTGAACTTGAGACTTGACTTTGATTTTTGGCAAACTACATCATTTTCTGAGGATTAGAGCTTACAACTGGTGGCATTCATGACCAGTTTATCTAGGAATGTGAGTAGTTACTCCTTATGAGACATGTTACATCAAAATGCATAAATATGAACTTTATCTGCTTAATACCCGTATGCATTCGGTTTGTGGTTTGTTGACACATGTGGTAGAGGTTTCCCTTTTCTCATTTTGCCCATGAACCCCTCATAGCCAAATTTAGCCTCTTTTGTCCCATAAATTTCAGTCTAAAATTAGCCTACCTTATCCGAGCTAGTACTTGTTTTTGTGGGAATGTTTTATTGCAAATTTGGTTATATGCTCATTTTGAGATGATGTTGGGAAGAAAGAAAAAAAATAGAAAAGAAAAAAAAAGAGGAGAAAAATGATTCGAAAAAGAAAGAAAAAGAAAAAAGTGTGCTTACTGTAGAATCCGGTCGATCGACTGCTCCTTATGGTCGATCGACTGCAGCCCGAGAAAAAGAAAGAAAAAATCACATGTTTCAATTATTATGATTTGGTGATTTTCACTCCCATGTTATCATTTATATTCTTTGGGGAGTTGACTTATATCAGAGATTGTGAGATTAGTGCTAATCATTTGCACCGGATTTATTGTTTAATCATGAGCAAGAAGTGGATATTGTCATATGGTTTTATTTGGGTACTAGCTTGTCATGGTATAGTAATATTCTGTTGATGGGCCACAGTTATGAGAAGTTGTTATAGTAATTTTGATCTTGTTTGAAGATGAGGAATCGGTAGACATAGTCATGGCAAGTTGTTTGTGGAACATGTGTTGTACTGATATGGACGTTGCAGGTTGATGCGTGTCATTTATATGATGTTTTACACCCTATTTTACACGCATTTCAGAGCTCAATTTAGTAGTTTATGCTGCTATTTCCCTTGTTTCGTGTATTTCTTCCTTTTCTTGTGATTTTGTAGGAATATGAAGATTTCAGTGGGAAATAAGCCGAATCCGTCCCTAAGTACTTAGCATTGCATTTGACATGGAGTATTGACTCGAGGAATGAGCTTGGTGCGCGTTTCAAGGCCTAAAGATAGCAAAAGCCAGGGTGCGTACGAGTTTAAGAAGCAAAGAAGTGCTTCTCGACATTGCAGCCTGATTCAGATGGCTATATCTCGAGTTCTAGACCTGATAATCGAGTGATTCAAATTGGAGGAGAAAGCATATCCTCTTAGCTTTCCAACGCCGCGTAGAACGCTTGATTTGACCAAGTAACGAAGAAATGGCAGCTGTTTTAAGATCGGTGCGCGCGCTGCAGAATCGTCGAATGCTATTCTATACAAGACTCTTGGTCGATCGATGGTCCAAGTGGTCGATCGACCACCCCACGGGTTCCAGTAGCTACGGTTCGCTGCTACTTAGTCGATCGACTGATGCTTAATGGTCGATCGATCAACAACGGTCCGACGCTTAAAAATAAAAGATCGAGAATAAGGAAGCCCAATATATATTAGGTTTAGGAATAATGTTACGGGAGATTGCTATATAACGTAACCTGACATCAAGTTTTGATTATTCAGTTTTCATCATCAAATTTTAGGGTTTCATTAGCTTAGAATAATTTCCTTCAATAAAGTTCGTACTTTGCTTTCGGATTTATCGCTTGCTCTTTATTTCGGTAATTCTAGTCCTTTAATTACAGCATTGTTTTATTCGTTTCTCTAGTTTCAGTTCTTGCTAGATAGAATCCCAAAGCCAAATTATAAATTCATGTTAGTTATTTACTTGGTTAATTTAATTATGAATTCAATAGCTTTAGTTGTTAGTATTATTGCTGTTATCATCAATATGTCTAGCTAATCACCCCTTGCTAGGATGTAGGGGATCTATGGCGTAGATGGCATTAGAATAGGTGACCTCGCATTAGGGCTTGGTCGATCGACTGGCTTAACGGTCGGTCGATCGAGTTTGTTGGTCGATCGACGGGATAGTCGGTCGATCGACCGACTTCGCCTGGTTTTGCTTTGTTTGTTTCGTTAAGTGCTTTATCTTTCAATGAGACCGAGAGGAGATTTGATAGATGCTTAAACTTGACCATCCCGTAGATCGAGAGATAGGAATGGACAATAATTAACGAATTAAAACGACTAAATTGCTAAGATCGAGAGATAACGTAGTTTAGTTCGCATTAGGAATCATTAATCAAGAACGAGAGTTAGTATTAATGAGACTTAGGGATTAGTAGCATAGGCCGAGAGGTAGTTACTATTTAACATGGACCGAGAGGACTTGTTTTCCCCATCCTTCGCGACCGTATTTCGAAGTTACCTAGGATTTAGTGCCATCGCAGCTATAGTGAACCGACCGTCTTAGCATTCCTTTTATCATTGTCTACCGTTCTTATTTATTTTTACTTGTTTATTTAGTTTATGTTATTAGAATTAGTTATAGCTCTCATCAAAACCCCCACATTTGCTACCCTTAGACTAAAATAGAAACAACTATTATCTCCCTACCTCCCTGCGGATCGACCCTTACTACCGCTTGCTAGTAGTAGTTCGGAATTTATAAATATTATTTTTGATACTCACAACGACGGGTATCACAGGTGGTTCATAATCAGATTTTGGGACAGTGAGAGTAGGGTGTTGGGAATTAGTGTCATGTTAAGTTATGTATGAGTTTTGCGGTAATGAAAGAAAAGAACTTGAGGATCTAGTGTGAGTGTATGTAAAAATTGTGGATCGTGAGTTATGAGTATGGAGATAGGTGCAGGTATAGAGGATTATGTCGTTTTGGCAGTAATAGGGAACAATTGAAGTTTTGGTTAAGCTAAAGATTTTGAGGTATAGGTTATGTGGTGTGACGAGTGAATTGAAGTATGAGAATTGTTTAAGTAAGAGAGCCTTAGATATATGCATGGCGAGTGTTTAGATTATAGGTGGTTGTCTTTGACATGCGGTGGTGATGAAGATAATGAGAAGATATAGCTAGGATTTAGTATTAGTGAGTTACGAGGACGTAACATTTATCTTAAAAGCAGTAGGATGCGGCAAAGAGAGTTTGATGGTTGTAGATGTTGTAGTATATTTGGAAGTTTGAGTCTTAATGGAGAATAAAGGATGGTTTTTTGTTGTGGTTGATTTAGTTAAAGGTCATGACCGTGCTTGTAGTAGTGTGATGTCTAGGAGTGCGAGAATATTTCGATAGTGTTGACAGTTGGATGATGATGATTATGAGTTTGATAGTTTTGGCAGTTGGATGATGATGTTTATGAGTGTGAGTAAACTTCAAGGACGAAGTTCCTTGTAAGGGTGGTAGAATGTAACATTCCGTCTTATGTCTATGAGTGTCTTGATGTTGGATTTGCTAGTGGATGATATATTACGGAGCTAGCAGCGTTTGTGGACGGTAGTTGGTGGTGTATGGAGTTAGTGTCGAGAGAGATATAATGGACTTGATACGATATCGTGAGCCATGTTGTGGAGGTAGGAATAGTTGATGGAGTTGGTGTTACGAGTTCATGTTTGGTAGGTTGGAGTTTTGTTTTGAGTTCTTAGTTGCGTTGTTGTGTCTTGATCGAGTTAGTATGTCTGTTTTTTTTAGTATGGGTTGAACTTCGGGGACGAAGTTCCTTTTAAGGAGGGAAGACTGTAATACTACGGTTTTCTATGTCTATGGGTACTCTATCGAGTGGGGCTTACTCTGTCGAGTAAGTATGTTTTTATACGAAACAGTAGTCTGTCTGATGGGTACTCGATCGAGTATGTGTGGCACTCGATCGAGTAAGTTACTTACTCGATCGAGTAAGTTACTTTTACGGGTTGTTTTTGACGGGATTTGTTAATAACGCGTGATTCATATTTAAAGGTTTCCGTCACTTTATTCATCACTTTTACTTTTTCGAAAAACCCTTCAAAGAGAAAAGAAGTTACGTTGTCTCCGTCGTCGCGTTACTATACAATCCCAAAGGCTAAGGTTGTCGGATCGTCACGTTCTTTACACCGGTGAGTTCGTCGTGTCGAGGGTAAGATCCTTGTATAGTTTTTATGTTGTTTCATTGACTTTGTTTAAACCCTAATTTTGGGATTGGGGGTTTTTATGATTTGTTGTGTTGGTAGTGATTATATGATTATGTGTATAGGAGGAGGATTCGTAGAATAACGGTTTTGAGACAGCTGCTAGATTGTCTGCTGTTTGTGATTGCATTTCAGGTAGGGTTTTCCCTACTCAGTATTAGTTACATGATATGTGTGGTGAATTGTGCTGTAGTTATTATTGTTGATTGGTTCAGACGGTTGTTGATTTTGAATTGTGATTGTTGATTATCTGTCTGTGTTCTTCGGGGCGTGTCCCTGGCTGAGTCGAGTCACTTGCAGGGGTGGCTTCACGCCCATGATTCGCCTTTTGTGGAACCCGCCACAGAAGGGATGTGCACATTAATGGACTTGGGTTTATCGCTCGATGGAGATGAGCGGGGATTTGGTGGATAATGAGAAGATATAGCTAGGATTTATTATTAGTGAGTTACGAGGACGTAACATTTATCTTAAAAGCAGTAGGATGCGGCAAAGAGAGTTTGATGGTTGTAGATGTTGTAGTATATTTGGAAGTTTGAGTCTTAATGGAGAATAAAGGATGGTTTTCTGTTGTGGTTGATTTTGTTAAAGGTCATGACCGTGCTTGTAGTAGTGTGATGTCTAGGAGTGCGAGAATATTTCGATAGTGTTGACAATTGGATGATGATGATTATGAGTTCGATAGTTTTGGCAGTTGGATGATGATGTTTATGAGTGTGAGTAAACTTCGAGGACGAAGTTCCTTGTAAGGGTGGTAGAATGTAACATTCCGTCTGATGTCTATGAGTGTCTTGATGTTGGATTTGCTAGTGGATGATATATTACGGAGCTAGCAGTGTTTGTGGACGGTAGTTGGTGGTGTATGGAGTTAGTGTCGAGAGAGATATAATGGACTTGATACGATATCGTGAGCCATGTTGTGGAGGTAGGAATAGTTGATGGAGTTGGTGTTACGAGTTCATGTTTGGTAGGTTGGAGTTTTGTTTTGAGTTCTTAGTTGCGTTGTTGTGTCTTGATCGAGTTAGTATGTCTGTTTTTTTTAGTATGGGTTAAACTTCGGGGACGAAGTTCCTTTTAAGGAGGGAAGACTGTAATACTACGGTTTTCTATGTCTATGGGTACTCTATCGAGTGGGGCTTACTCTGTCGAGTAAGTATGTTTTTATACGAAACAGTAGTCTGTCTGATGGGTACTCGATCGAGTATGTGTGGCACTCGATCGAGTAAGAGGCACTCGATCGAGTAAGTTATTTACTCGATCGAGTAAGTTACTTTTACGGGTTGTTTTTGACGGGATTTGTTAATAACGCGTGATTCATATTTAAAGGTTTCCGTCACTTTATTCATCACTTTTACTTTTTCGAAAAACCCTTCAAAGAGAAAAGAAGTTACGTTGTCTCCGTCGTCGCGTTACTATACAATCCCAAAGGCTACGGTTGTCGGATCGTCACGTTCTTTACACCGGTGAGTTCGTCGTGTCGAGGGTAAGATCCTTGTATAGTTTTTATGTTGTTTCATTGACTTTGTTTAAACCCTAATTTTGGGATTGGGGGTTTTTATGATTTGTTGTGTTGGTAGTGATTATATGATTATGTGTATAGGAGGAGGATTCGTAGAAGAACGGTTTTGAGACAGCTGCTAGATCGTCTGTTGTTTGTGATTGCATTTCAGGTAGGGTTTTCCCTACTCAGTATTAGTTACATGATATGTGTGGTGAATTGTGCTGTAGTTATTATTGTTGATTGGTTCAGACGGTTGTTGATTTTGTATTGTGATTGTTGATTATCTGTCTGTGTTCTTCGGGGCGTGTCCCTGGCTGAGTCGAGTCACTTGCAGGAGTGGCTTCACGCCCATGATTCGCCTTTTGTGGAACCCGCCACAGAAGGGATGTGCACATTAATGGACTTAGGTTTATCGCTCGATGGAGATGAGCGGGGATTTGGTGGGTATGGCTGCGGTCCCCCACTGGCGGCGTGGAGTATCTGTTGCGATGGTTACTCTGGCAGGGCAACACACTTTAGTGTGTAGTCAGTTACGTGGAGATTGATTATGGAGACCGGGGTTTGATGTGACGATTGAGCTGTTTGGTAATTGTTGTATTGTATCTTGTTTTGTGTAATTAGTACTGACCCCGTTTAATTGTTTTAAAAACTGTGGTGATCCATTCGGGGATGGTGAGCCGTTATTGAGCAGGTATGATACGACGCGTATGGGATAGCTGGGATGAGTCATCACGTGGCAGTTAGAAGTCTTCCGCTGTGTCAGACGATGTTTTATAGTTTTGATAGTTTTATCAGTAGACCGTCTGAGAACCTTGTATTTCAGTTTAACAGTTTTGCTTTTGATCATGTAATCACCTTAAACTATATTGTTATTTAAATTATGTTTCCTCATTGTCATTTGATTATCATTGCCTCGGGTAACCGAGATGGTGACATTCTCATACCTTAAGTGGTCCTGGGAAGGCACTTGGAGTATGGGGGTGTCACATTCGGAGTCTGATGATTGGTGGTCAAGACGGGTGCATTGTTCTACGTTACCGTCTTCGATCGTTGTTGAGTTCTGATGATTGGGGTTCAACATCGGGGTAGCGCCCTATGTCATGGTTCATTCTCATCGCCGAATTCCGACGATTGGGGGTTAACGTCGGGGTGATGCACTGAATCATAATTCCTGATTGTCATGTCGTCCGAAATCTACCAGGCATTATTTCCCTCTTTGTCATGGATTATGAATGAGGTACTAGCGTCATGGTAACCACCTCTGCTTCCGCTGTTACGCCTTTGTTTTTCATGTTGCTCCTTTTCTTTTCCGATCGGAAGGATAGGGAGTGCTTAGTTTGGTAGGTGGCGGATAGCCCCCAGTTCGTTGTTTTTAGGCCAGTGTCTGTATGATAAATACTTGTACTGGATCCTGTTTGTATGGTCAGTCGTTTGTATCAAACGTGTGTCGATGTATTTTGCGTGAGGCGGTTTGTATATTTGTGTTTTTGGATTGTGGTTTATTAGTGTTTTTGGCTTTTTTGTGTTGTGTTTCGGAGAAGTGCGGTCAGCTGCTAGTTCCTCTTTGCTTTGCATTTGTCCCTGCATCGTTAGTGTAGAAAACAAGCAACATGTAGTACGTATGCACACATGTAAACACAGAGAAGCATTTGATGAAAATAAAAATAACCACGACGACTCGAAGTTAAAATTTGAAAATTAAATTTTGAAAATTCTGCGACAGGTCGTCACGTTCGGATTTTTCAAAAGAAATTAATTTGAAATTTCGAGCAATTAACTCTTGCTTGAATTAAATTACGTCGAATTTCGCTGAAAATTGATTTGCAACTGGAAAAACTAAAACTCAAACCGTCACAGATGAATTTTAAAAGGGATATTTGCGAGTGTATTTGATTGTGGTCATGGGCCACCCGCGCCGCGCGCACCCACTCGTTGTGTGTTTGAGGCAGCTGCACTTCTCCCACGAAATCTTGGTTTGCCAAAGCACGTCATGGGCCGTTACCGATTTGTGAGGCATTGAAACCGGTGAAAGGTTGAATAAGTCTGCATCTGTGGAGTCGCCACCAATTTTTATGGAAAGTTGGAACCGTTTGAATACCTCGTGTCATGTCAAGACACAAAGTAGTGACATGAACACTAAGAACTCGTTACCCTTAGCATTATATGTCTAGAATGACTCTCGTGGATGCCAATGCACACGGATGTTCACAGAGATCTGGAGTAAGGGGTGGGGGTACGTATTAGGAAGTCCTTTTACTGAACACCTAATCCCGCCCGCCTCGATAGCGGCCTCTACTAATAATTAGGGAAGTTATTTATATTTGATATGTTGTCGATTATATGCATGCAATGCAACGTCCACAGATTAATCCTAGCATGTGAATTAAACTATGTCGGTGAGCAAATAATTTAGCAATAAATCATGTCGAAATTGAGATTTAAAATTGATTACATGCGAGAGATCAAGAAAGTAAATCATACATAAATAATAAATTGATAAATAAATACAATAATTAAAATTACAAGGATTACAATGGTTTAATTGATTTACGTCAAAAGTACACTTAAAACGGAATTTTGAAGAGGAAAATAGAGGAAAAATAAAAGGTTAGAAATTAAAGTAATAAAATAGGTCAGATTAGGGGCGATACCACGAGTATTAGTGAATTAAACACGTAATTAGAAGCGACGTGTAAGCCAGGAATAATTCAGGGAAAGAAACCACCTCAAAACAGGTGCAACATCTGCTGCGTCCTCTGGAAGAGGCGCATCTCCTCCTGCGTCTGTTCTTGACTTGAGCTTTGTCTGTGAAGTCAGGACCGCGATCTGTTAATGGTCATTGGTATGTTTAAGATCAATTATTGATTGAAAACTCGAGTAAAAGTGGTTTAGGAGGTTATATACGTCTGGAACCGTCATAAAAGCAATAAAAACGGATTAAAACGAATTAAAAGGAGTTAGATTTTATATACGGTGTCAGAATTAATTTACTTACTATACTCGGATTTAAAACGGTTGGAAAACAAAACAGAACAGAATATGAAAAGTATGTACAAAATACGAATCCCAAAAACTTGATACGGACAAATCGAGTTCCTAAAATCCGGGTTTGATTTAGTGATGAAAACCCGCAAATATCGAATTATAAGGGATTTAAGTCGAAATAAAACGTTATGATTAAAACGGAATTACTAAAGGAAGTTTATGTACTGAAGAATGAAAAAAAAATAAGAAAATAAGACAAAAAAAAAGAAAAGACAGAACAATGGAAACCGAGGAAGAAGAAGAAGAGCAGGAGCAGCAAGCAGCCTCTAGAAGAGGCGCAGCATATGCTGCGACTCTTCGAAAAGGCGTAGATGCTGCTACGTTTCTTCTCGACGTCTGATCTTCACTGCTGTGTAAAAACGATTTTACAGAAGGGTTTTTAGAATCGGTTTTAAATGTGCTTTTGACGTAAACCTTACATTAATTGGTACAAGAATAAACAATAAAATAAAAGTGGGATTTATACACTCAGACTTACATGTTTGACGAAATGAGATTGACTAAGTTAACGTTAGTGATTGCTCGACTCAGATGTATGTAGAAAGTGCCCTCGTTGGAGGATTTTAGATTAATTGATTGATTGATGTGTAGTGGTCAAATTGGTCAGTCATGCAACGTGACTGGTACTCAGAATGATCTGAGCTTACGTGATCGATTGATCAAGCACGTAGGCGTCAAAAGCTTAGAGTAAGGTCTAGAATGCAAAGAGAGAAGAGAAGGGCGGACACTCGCGTGAATAATATGGAGACCAGAGGTCTCTATTTATACCAAAAAAATGTGAAAGAGTTTTGGAATGACACAAACTTTGGAAAGAAATCACGGAAATATTCTGTAAACAGCCAAAAAGAACTGGAGAAGAGGCGCAGCAGCTGCTACGGTTCTTCTAAGAGGCGCAACACCTACTGCGTCACTTCCCCAGAGGTTTTCCTCCTCTAGAAGAAAGATTTCCGCGTTTCTGTTATGGAATTGCGGTAGATCTATACTTCCTTATTCCGTAAAATATAATATATGGAAGATATTTTACCAAAAGATATAAAATTTGAATGGGAATAAATATATAGAATATTCTAGAACATTCCGACTCGGCATTTTAAGCGATTTCTTAGAAAATGAAGCGGTTTTTGACCCGGACTCCAAATGAACTCTAATTACTGTCAAAACGACCGTATCGGTGCGTAGATGACGACCAAGGGTTAGACTTAAGTGTTTAAGCTATCACCTGACGATAAACTTACGGACTTTCATAAATCGTTCCGTGTACCAAACATGCGGCCCAATCATCACTGGGTGGTTGGCGGAAGGTGTAGAAATGAGGTATCTACAAAGCCCCCACTTAGACTGAGGCTTGGACAAGGCAAAAGTTAAATTATAACCATCAGGTCCATCGAAGATTACAACCTGACGACTATGGTGACGCAAGGCGGCTCAAGGGGTCTGAACCAAGGACCTGTCGTCTGGAACATTTTAGAGTCTGTCGACTATCGGGGAGGGTCGTTTAAAGTCTATTAGACTACGTAAGGAAGCTCGCCAGCCATAAGAAGAAACAATACCTGAGACACTCCTGGGTAAAACGGGACTGAAGGCGTTTTGGCGAAACTTTTGGTCGGAAGATAACTTGGTGTCTGAAGGCTAAGTCTGAAGCCATTAGGATTACCTGAAAGACTTGAACGATTTGATATATAAGGATCAGCATGACGATAGGAGAAACTGCTGGAGAATCTGCTTGCGTCAGTCTCAAGCGAACTCTGCTTCTGAGAAATTCGTGGGCTTTGAATGACAACGAAATCTCGCTTGGGGAAACATATAATGTCTTGATTGTCAACAGAAACACTGCAAAATATCGCTGGAGAAGCATATATTGACGACTAGGAACATCTTGATCGTCATGAGCAACACTGCAAAATATTGCTGGGGAAAATACGGATGACTCTGTCGGGATTGAATCATTCTTGGGGGGATCTCAAACAAACTCCACTTCTCGAGAAGTACATTGGCTATAATGAACTCTCGCTAGGAATATAAATGTACTGACAAAGATGCGTTTTAAACACCATCGTGGAAAATGAAGAGGCTTGACTGATAATGGCGCATCCTAAGCACCGCTGGAAATCCGCTCGGTTGTCGCAAACGAAATCCTGATAATAAGAGATGAGCTTGTGAACTGTGTTCAAAAGATCCTTGCTGGGAAATAAAATACTGTGACGGTTTTGCAGTTCGTTTAAAAAGACACGGGCCTTGATGAAAAGAATGCCCAAAAGCCAAGTGTATGATATAAGATGTCGGAGAAGAAGCGCACAAAACTTGGGCCCATAAATAACAAACTTATAACGAACTTTCAAATTTTGAGCTGAAGGCTTGCTGGGGAATAGGCGCAGCAGAAGCTGCGGCTTTTGGAAAGGGGGCAGCAAGTGTTGCGTCTTTTCTTGGAGTTGTCCCTGTCTGGGTAAAAACCCGATTAAACCGTGTTTTATTTCATAAACACAAAACACATTTCCTTTTAAATTCTCTCAAATTCTAACCAAAACCTTCCTAAAACTTGATCAAATTGTGCCATAAGCCATGACTAATGGAGGTATGTATCTTGTTCTTGCTTTAATTTGCGTCTTTGCTTGAATTTGATCGAAAAAATTAGGGTTTTTCTTCCCTTTATTTCGAAAATTTGGGGCTTTTGCTTCAAATGGATTTGTCTTGCAAAATTGACATTAGAAATGGGTAATTGGCAATGTTAGGAACATAACCATGTATTCTTTTTCAATTTTCGTCAAGTATTGAGCATTTGGACGAAAAACGAGACAGTTTCTCGTTGTTTCGAAAATTGCTTCGAAAATGACCTTAGGATTGTCCATTTTTGATGAAACTTGGTGTTTTGGAACCCTTGTGTAATGGGTAAACTTGCTATCATGTCAAATTTTCAATTTGTGACAACTCCTTCAGGACACTTTTTAGGGCATAATCGCTATTGTAGCGAAATGCTGCCGAAATTTCGAATCAAACCTGCAACTAGGCTTGAACTTAGACTTGAATTGCCCCAACCTACCACATGTAAGGCCGGGTTTTGAAATAAATGGCCAAAGATGGCGAGAAAAAACCACTTTTAGTGTTCGAAAATGCTTGAAACGGCTTCAAAGAGGCTTGTCATGACTTGACGTGGCCTTATTTTTCTTGACTTTCCAGGTGGCGTGCCTTCTACATCGGGGAGAGACCCCATGTACGTGGACTTTGACCCTTCTCATGGGGGGAGAGAGACAGGAGGAGGAGCTCGAGGATGAGGTTGAGAAGGTCCCACGGAAGGCCAACTTAGGGCGAGGCGGTCGCCACCTCGTGGGTGCACCTGAGTGGGCCGAGAAATGGGATGGTGACATCTCATTTGGGCGGCAGAGAGCCACCTGTCTTACAGGACAGCGAGGAGTTTGGTAAGTTTTCAGCTTGCTGTTTTCTATTACCTCTCCTATTCATTTGCCGTTACATTTCTCATTTGTCTTATGCTAAAGATAGCTTTTGCTTTGAATTGATACAGGAGGCCGAGAACTTGAGGTCCTTTTCCGGTTACACGACGGTGATGGATGCCTTCGGGGAAGCTGTCGGAGGAGGAGAAGGCCATCATCGAGCTGGGAGTCTTCGAGGATTTGGTAGGAGCCTGAAGAGTGATGAGGGAATAGAAGATTCGGGCTAACCTTAGCCTGATTTGAGCTTTCCTTGATCGGTACTAGGACACGACCTTGACTTTTCATATGCCTTTTGGAGAGGTTAGGTTCACTTTGGAGGACTACGGCATGATCTCGGGGCTGCCGTGTGGAGAGGAGCCCTTGGTGTGGCCGTTGACGGCCATGAGAGTAGACTCGACCAAAGCGAGGAGGCTGATTGGTTGGAACCTGGCGGCGGGTGCTGCCAGCGTTACCGGGTTGGTACCGAGTTCTTACGTCAGGGACTACTTTGCAGGTAGGGTCCCGGCGACGGTGACGATGGAGGGGAGGAAGGTGCCTCCTCCTCCTTGTATTGCGGAGCAGAGGGCTCGTCTGTGGTTGTGGTGGTTCTTGTCTTCGATTTACCTCGGAGACAAGGGTGAGAGGCTGTCGACGAAGCTTCTTCCTTTCCTTGCTGACTTGAGTAGCACGGCCTAGATCGTTGGGACTGGGTTACTCCTGGCTTTTAGGTCGTCACCCGTTACATGACGGCCATGGTTTGTCCGGAGCTGATGGAGAAGGGGACTTCTCCTGCCACGGTTGGTCCTGGACTCCTGTTGGAGGTATGAACCTTTTCCTTCGAATTATAAAACATCATTATTTCTTCATTTCTTTATTGCTGTTATTGTCTTTGTAAAAAATAATTACTATTCTGTCTGCAGGCGTGGGTGTACTCCTACTTTCCTAGCTTTGCACCCAAGAGGACGGAGCCCGAGCCGATGGCGTACCCTGTCATGAGGGACTGGGTGGTGTGCCATAGGAAGAGCCAACGCTCTTCTTACGACGTTTGTCGGAAGAGCCTGAATGCCCTGACATTGGACAGCGTAAGTGCCTTTGATCCTTATTTGATTACTTTTCCTTTTCTTGTCTTTTTATTTAGAAGTGATCATAGGAATGACCCCCTCCCGTTTAGAGCCAATCATAGGAATGACCCCTCGTTTTCTCATTTTAGTGAGTGCCTAGACCTTGGGAGAGCTACCCTGAGGCTCCGACTTTCATGGCTGAGGTCCTTCGTCCCCTGAGGGCGCCCATGGGACCTGTGTGGTACTTGGGCGAGCGTCTGACTCGGCAGTGCTCTCGTGACACTTTTACGGTCCCCATCGATCCTCCACGGACGATGTTTAGGGAGCCTTTTGCGGCTGAGAGAGAGGCTGACTTGGCTGACGCGGGTGGTGACGCCCTCCTTATTCCTGGCGAGGAGTACTCTGAGTTTGTTCGTCAGAGGTTAGCATACTGGCCGATCGTGGTAAGCATTTTACCTTTTTTGTTTGTTTTTTGAATTGATTTGATGAATGATCATCAAATAAAGAGTCATTTCAACTTTGTAGGAGATCGAGGTGGCGGGCGTCGAGCCCCCAACTTACCCCGAGGTGTTGGAGTACACTGATGCAACGGGCATGACGACGATCTCGGAGATCCGCGACTTCGGCGAGGAGGTGACAGACGCTGGCTTGGAGGAGTGGCAACACGTCGTGAGGAGGGTAAGCCCCCAGCTTTGGCTGTCTTTATTATTTTTATAGCATAGGAATGCATTTGCTCCTTTTCGAACCTTCTTTGCATTTGAATGCAAGTGACACCGTCAAGGTACGTAGAGCTGTGGAGGATGGCCAACCGGCTGCGAGCTACGGCCATCGAGGCACTCGTAGGTGCCCGGGGACAACAGGTATGAACCTCTCATTCCCTTTCTTATTTATTTTTTTTGGCATTTCGAATTTCGTTGCAACGAAATGTTACTTCATTTTACTGAAATGAGGCATTTCTCCATTTTTAGGTAGATAGAGCGTGACCTGGAGCACAAGCTGGTGCAGTCCCGGGAGGAGACGGCTCGTTTGCTGAGGGAGCTTGAGGTCAGGGACGCCGACATTGCTGCTCTCGAGGCGACCGTAGCTGAGCTGAGGGGTCGCCAGGACTAGCTGTTGTTTTTGTTGTTTTGTATATCTGTTTATTTTGGACTTTTCGGGCGAGAGCCCTCAGTTTGATGTATATACTGTCTTTTGGTTGTGTATATAATGGCCTGATTGACTTTGCTGCTGGATGTTTGTTGTTCCTGCAGGTTAGCTTAAAAACAGGTTTGGTAGGTGACGGTATGTGCCGTCATGCTGCCGAAAATTACATAGAAATTACAAGTAAAACATATAGCATATAGGTGGCCTAAATTGGCGCAAAATGAAAAAAAAAGTAAAAAAGTGCCCGAAAATGAGGAAAAATTGCCCATAAATGAGAAAAAGTGCCCAGAAATGAGCAATAAATGAGCAAAATGATCGGACGGTAGAGAGGGCTACCCCCTAAAAAGAAAATTTAAAAGAAATGTCTAAGTGTGAAATGTATTGAAAAAGAGTGAAATGAATCTCTTAAAAAGAAATGAAAATGAGTAAGTGTGCGCGTTTGGCGAGAATGTCGATTTTTCCTCGAAAAGTGAACCCGAAAATGATTAGGAAACATAAAACTTGGTAATTTAGTCGAAATTACCAAATTGAGTTTCTATCGGAATATGAAACTTAGCTAAATGCAAAATAGGAAAGCTCCATGGCTGGCAGCACGAAAAGGAACCTGGGGAAGAGGTGCAGCATGAGCTACGATCCTTCGAAGAGGCGTAGCAAATGCTGCGTCATTTTCCTAGATTGTCAGTCCTCGACCAAATTAGGAAACAACGAATAGTATAAATAGAGACTTCGGTTGAGCTTTTATTCACACAATTCCTTCTTCTTTTCTTCATTCTATTACATAAAACTCACATATCCTCTCGAAAAATTTCCACAAATTATGGATGCCTTTGAAAACCGTCTGAAGGAATGGACGAATGAGTTTACAAATATTGAGAAACACGACATGGGTGCTTTCAATTTAGGATCGATCATAAGTCTCAAGTTAGTGAAAGTGGTGAAGCCCTTCTTGGATGTTTGTCTTGAGTATTGCGACCCAGATTTTCATGTATCCGCCTTTCCGGGAGGCGAAATTTGTCCTTTTCCTTAAGAAATAGGTGCTATTGGAGGATGGGATCCAGAAAATGTACCGGCTATACCCCTAGCTCTCAAGGCTATAAAAATTAATTCAGGGACTTGCTTGGATTGACCAAGGCTGAGGTAGACCGTCTTGTGACCTCAAAAGGTGTCCGCATGTTTGACTTTGTCAATCGATTTATAAATAGGGAGGACCCTACCATTTCCTATGCTGCGAGGCGCAGGGCCTTCGGGTTTTGTCTACTTCATTGCTATGTCCTTCAAGGGCATGTTGACAAGGAGATGAGGGGTGATCCTCGTTTTCTGAGCATAGTAGAGCAAATGGAGCTGCACAAGAGCCCATGCCTAGTGTTAGAGGAGACCATCCTCAGTTTGGATAGTAGAAAGGCCAACCGTGAGCTTCCTTATCTGGGAAGTCCTGTCATTCTGCAGGTAAGAACCGAATTTTGTTTCGACCGTTTTTTCCCCTTTTTTTTTTTGTTTTTTTTGTTTTTGATTCGTTTTTTGTTTTTTTGTTGTTTTCGATATATGGGTATTAATTCCCGTCCCCTTGTTGTAGGTTTGGCTGATGGAACGGCTGCGGCTGATTGAGCCCTCAGTTAATGTGCAAGGAGATGGTGATGGATCGAAATGGTAAGGTTAGACCGCGAGAACGACCATTGGTGATTAGGTAGGAGATAACGCAAGAGCGCCCGGCTCGTGGTCGAGACAAGAAATATGACAAAGGTGACAAAGGCAAAGGGAAAATGGAAGAATAGCCTTAGTCATTTATTATAGTATTATTTATTATTATTTGGGTTGTAATAAACGGCGGGGTTTTTAGAATCCTAGCCTAGCATTTATTTTCATCATTGTTATTTTATATGTATTTGGGCATATTATTACTATTTATGGAACAATGAATAAAAGATTTATTAGTTAAGAAACCGTTATGATTTTCTTTTATTATTCTTTTCGAATTTCAAATGCAAATGCAAATGTCCTTTGATTTACATTTTAATAATGGGTTGTATTCTGTGAAGGATTGCCTATGTATTCATTAGAAAAAATGAAATCAAACCCTGTGCTTAGTTCGTGTAAATGTAAAAGAAAAATTGTTCGAAGCAAGAGCTTGTAATAAACTTTAGAAAAATAAGCATGTGCTTTACTTACGCCTAACGAAAATACAATTCAATTTTATTTGATGATATGAGGATGTCAATATGTCAAAATGCAAGAGCATAGTGACGGAAGTTTTTTTTTTTAGCAGGCCAGGGGCTGATTTTATTTCGTGTCGCATGAACGGCACCTGAGTCACGCGAGGCGCGTTTTTTTATTATTTCTAAGGGTAGTACCATTTCAATTGGTCTAGGTTGGTAGGATTAGAAAATTCATTCCCATCTAGGTTTGTAATCCTAACCGCACCCCCGAGAGTATGAACTTGACTAAGAAAGGTCCGGCCCAGTTAAGTTTAAACTTTTCTCGTGGATCGACATGTAGGAGAGATCTGACTGATTTGAGCACCAAATCTCCTTCGTTGATGTTCCTGGGCTTAACCTGTTTATTAAAGGCTCGTTTGATACGCGCCTGATATGTCTGCACATTATGTAATGCGCGTAACCTTCGTTCATCCAAGAGGATAAGTTCCTCATATCGATCCCTATTCCATTCAGCATCTGGGATTTGACTTCGAGCAAAATGCGTAGGGATGGGATTTCTAATTCAACTGGTTGCACAGCTTCCATGCCGTAAGTTAAAAAGAAAGGAGTAGCCCTAGTGGGCGTCCTAAATGATGTGCGATTTCCCCATAGCGCAAAAGGTATTTTGCTAGGCCAATCTCGATAATTCTCGATCATTTTCTTGAGGATCATGACAACATTCTTGTTAGCTGCCTCCACCACGCCGTTAGTTTGGGGTCTATATAGCGAGGAATGGTGATGTTTGATTTTGTATTTGGCTGGCAATTGTGCAACTTCAACCTGGAAATGTGACTCGTTGTCACTGATGATCTCATGCGGGCAACGATATCGACAAATGATATTGGTTTGTATGAACTTTGCCACATGTTTAGCTGTAAGAGCAGTGTAGGATGCTGCTTCGACCCATTTAGTAAAATAGTTGATAGCTACCAAAATGAAACAGTGACCTTCCCAATGAACTTTGCCACATGTTCCAGCTGGAGTGATCTTCCCAATGATGTCTATTCCCCAAGCAGAAAATGGCCAAGGAGATGTCATGGTATAAAGCATTGAGGGAGGGACATATTGCACATTCCCGAAGATGTGGCAATTGTTGCAATGTCTGGCGTATTTAATACAATCTGACTCCATTGTCGTCCAGTAATATCCTAGACGCATGATTTTCTTTGCCATCATGGGTCCACTCATGTGAGGACCACATTCTCCATCGTGAACTTCTTCTATCACTTTCTGTGCTTGTGAACGATCAAGGCAACGCAAGACGACAACAAGAGGTGTTCTTTTGTACAATTCTCCCTGCATGAGGAGGTATTGAGAGGCTAGTAGGCGTATGGCGCGTTGTCCCCTCTTCCATGTCTGGTGGGTATGTACCATTAAGTTTGAAGTTTAGAATGGCTTGGAACCAAGGTTCCTCTGGGCTTACTTCTTCATCTGTAAGGAGGTGTACGTAGGCTGGTTTTGACCGCCGTTCGATGCATAAAGGCATTTCAACTACGTTATCTGGCATATTAATCAAAGATGCAGGTTTTGCAAGAGCATCTGCAAATTGAATCTCTTCACGATATAGGTGTAGATAAGTGACCTGATCGAAGAATTGGGCGACTTGATCTATCCTAGCCTGATAGGGTGCTAGACTTTCACTTCGGATTTTCCAAGATCCTGTTACTTGGTTAATGATCAAGGATGAGTCTCCGTGAACTTGAAGATTCTTAATGCCTAAGCTCACTGCTGCTTGTAGACCGATGAGGCAAGCTTCATACTCTGCTGCGTTATTTGTCACCTCAAAGTCGATTTTTACATAAAGTGGAGTATGCTCGCCTTCAGGAGAAATGAGCAACACTCCTATTACAAATCCTCTTAAATTCGATGCCATATCAAAATAAAGATCCCAAGAGTCTACACTGGTCTGTAGGATGTCCTCGTCTGGAAATGACCATGGGTCTATTGCTTGGGTATCGTTGATAGGATTATCTGCGAAAAATTCGGCAATGGCGCACCCCTTTATGACTTTCAAAGGCACTTGAGATAAAATTCTGAGAGCATTAAGGTCCATCTTGCCAAACATCCGTTGAGGACGGGTTTCTCGAAGAGGTATTTGACGGGATCCATTTTAGAATACACCTTGACAGAGTGGCTAAGCATGTAGTGGCGTAGCTTCTTTGTTGCCCACATAAGAGCGAGGCATGTCTTCTCGAGAGGTGTGTACTTACACTCGTATTCTAAGAACTTCTTACTAAGGTAGTAGAAAGCTCTTTCTTCTTTTCCAACAGTCTGTGCGAGCATAGCCCCCATGGCTGTTTCGGTGACTGTGAGATATAAACCAAGAGGTTGGTCTCGTTGGGGAGGCATTAACACTTGTGGCTTAGCCAGTATCTCCTTAATCCTGTCAAACGCCTTTTGACAGTCGTCGTCCCATATGGTATGATCTGTTTTCCTTAGCTTTTTGAAGATAGGTTCGCAGATCATAGTGAGCTTCGTTATGAATCGGCTTATATACTGTACTTTGCCTAGAAATCATATAACCTCTTTCTCTGTTTGGGGTTGTGGCATCTCGATTAAAGCTTTGATCTTGTATGGATCAATTTCTATCCCTCTCTGGCTGACGACGTACCCTAGAAGCTTGCCTGACATTACTCCGAATGCACATTTTTGAGGATTGAGACTCATGATGTATTTGTGTAATCTGAGGAAGAATTTGCGAAGGTTATCGATATACCCCTTCATCTTTTGATTTAACAATCATATCATGCACGTACACTTTTACTTCTTTATGCATCATGTCATATAGCAATGTGGTCGCAGTGCGTTGGTATGTAGCTCCAGCATTGATTAGCCCGAATGCCATAACAGTATAACAATATGTGCCCTACTGGGTGACGAAGGCTGTCTTATGCATATCTTCTATGGCCATTTTGATCTGATTATACCCTGCATACCCGTATATGAAGGATAACAACGCGTGATCTGCTGTATTATCTACCAATATGTCGATATGTGGTAGAGGGAAGTCGTCCTTGGGACTCGCTTTGTTCAAGTCTCTGAAATCAACACAAACCTGGATTCGCCCATCCTTTTTGGGTACGGGGACTATGTTAGCCACCCAGTCTGAATACTCGGAAAGTTTGATGAACCCGGCTTTGAATTGCATATCGACTTCTTCTTTGATCGTAAGCGCCCACTCAGTCCTCATCCGACGGAGCTTCTATTTTACAGGTTTGAAACCTGGTTTGATCGGAATTCGATGTTCTCAAATATCCCTGTCGATCCCTGGCATGTCCTTGTAAGACCAAGCGAAAACGTCTTTGTACTCGTGTAGGATGTCGATGAAATTGGCCCTTTCAGTTGGGTTTAGGGTCGTCCCAATCCTAAGTTCTTGGGTTCTACTTCGGTTCCTATGTTGATGGGTTCGGTGTTCTCTATAACTGGTGCCCCTTCCCCCTCTTGTAGTATCTCCTTAATTATATAGGGAGGTAATTCGACTGAGTCTGGGTTAGGATCATCCTCACTATCACCGTAAATAGAATTGCATTCAGAAAAACACAAGGAGTAAGCAGAATCAGATTTATTCATATTAAATTTCGAAAAGAGCTGAAACAAAGAAGCCATTTGTTCAGTAGTCAGTGGCGGTAAAGGGACAGCTGCTGGCACTACAACAAATCATCACTTGCGCCACGAATTATGCCACGGGAATTTGAACTTCTTGGCAAAAATTTACCTAGCCACGGGAAAAAACATAAGATAAAACTATTATAAAAAGTTACGCCACGGGGAAAATCCAACCGTGGCTAATATTCACTTGGGCCATGAATTATGGCCACATCCGTGGCGAATTATCATTTTAGCCACGAATGACGCCACGCCCGTGGCAAAAAATTCTCTTAGCCACGAGTAAGGTTACCGTGGCAAATAACTAACTTACTCACGAATACGCTATGTCTTGGCAAATAATTGTCTTCTGGTAAGAGAGAAAAATTTGTGCTAATTACTTACAATGTTTTAGTGTTGGTACTTTCAAAGCTGGTTTTTCAAATGAAGTTGTGAACAACTATTTTCTAAAATAATTCTGTGAAGAGTGATATGGCCTCAACTTTGTAAATGATTTATTAATATTATAGCTATAAAAACAGAGAAATATGTATTATTATCGTTTAATAACGACAAATTAAGCATGTTGAACAATATTTATGCAGAATCATATACTCCCTCCCTCCCAGTAGGTAGTTCAGTTGCTTTATACAAGATTATAAAGTTAAGGAGAGAAGAATGAGTTTACAATTATTAAAATAAATCAAATGTAACTTGAAATTTCGAGGAAATATAATGATCCCCACTCACATAAGTTGGTTTAACTACTAGAAAGGAAAAGTGTAGACTTTTGACACCCAAAAATGAAAAAAAAAAAGTAAACTATTCACCGAGACATAGGGAGTATAAACTAACCTAATAAAAAAAAATAAAAACGTAAATTCTATTCTTTCCGGTCCAATACCACCCGGATCGAAAAATCCTGGTCCGTACCGAAATGAACCAGCACCCGAAATTCCAAAAAAATCATATATCGAAACCGAAATTAATAATCTCTATTCATGTCCGGTCCAATTACCGATCCAGACCGGATAATGCACACCCCTAAAAACCAACGACTTTTATTTCATTTAATATAAATAAACAGAAAAAGGAAAACTAAATCCTACAGTAATTAATACGGAGTAATTTATACACGATTAACCCACCCCCCATAGAAATTAAAGCAACCCCAAATAAGTGAACACCGTTCCACAAACGAAAACTGCGGCATCGCCACAGCTTTCTTCGCCACAATCGAACACTCCCGCATCGCCAGAGTGCGCATCGCCATCGTCAGGAGTTTCCGCCTATCGTCACCGCCAGTTTCCCCTCCTTAGTTTCATTTCAATTCAAGGTAAGCTAATAAGCTTTTCATAGAGATTTCGTTTTTTTATTTTATTAATGTTGTTTGATTGAAAGTATATCTTATGTTATAGTAGTGAGTAATGATAACCTACTTATAATTGTGTTATTGAATTAGTAATTGGTGATTTAGGATTTGATGATTAAGACGGATGAAGTAGTTTCTACCACAAATTACTTGTCTCTCCAATTTCCCCTTTATTTTTTTATGCATATTTTTGCGTGTGTTTTTGCAATTTAGTCTGATTATGTACCAAATACAAATACAAATTGCGCACTTACTTTCGTACGAGTACTATGTTTTTCTTTGTTATTCTCTATTTGTCCCAATCATTGTTTATCTTTTTTTATTCTTTGTGGGGATATTCTAATTAAAGGTAAACAAATGATTGAGATGAAGTAAGTGACTCATTATGTTAGTTAAAGAATTGAAAAAATGTATAACAAATTAGAAATGAATGACCGAGTGTTTGAGTATAGATTTTGCAGTCAATTAGAATTAAGACTCACTGTAACACAAGATGGTCAACTAATGTGCTGGGATTGTTAAGTGGATGGGTTGTCACGATTGGTGGTGGTGTTTGTGATATTACGACGAAAAGCGGATGATATTTTGATAAACACGTGACTATTAGATACCTATAATTGACCCAAAAACCATTATGCGTAGTACATATCAGTTGACAAACTAATATGAGTCTATGTCTCTATGGGCATTGAGTAGCAACGTAACTAATCTAGTACATCGAGATAGGTATAGTACGTAAATGAAAAAAAAACGTGGACTACGGAATCGAACCCAGGATAAGTGTGAAAGTGTGACTATCTAACCACCACACTAACAAATATGATGCTTCGTGTAGTCTCTTTATTTACTTAACTTTTTTTTTTTTTGCTTAAAATGTGAGGTGATGTAAACTCACTCCCAACCCCTAAACAACGCCTATGCTAGTTATTGTAACTTGTAAGCTGGTAATCTCTAATACACCAAACTGTTGTTCAGCTAATAACAGAACTTTTATTTGGCATATAAGCTAGTCTTAAATATAGACATTTTAATCCTCCACTACAGTGTAATTGGAAAAAACCAACCAAGGCCATGCTACATATCACAAATTTACCTGTTTAATTTATTTTCCACAGATAGGATCCCGGCTAAAGCATGGGGCTGATATGTGCTTGCTTATGGTACATATAGAACTGATGTAGACGTGGATACTTTAGATATGTCGAATAAAGGATATACTGGATACATGCAATATAGAACACAGAAGTTGTATATAAGTCGAGTCATAGAGTGTGATGCGTGTCCTAAATATGATGTTTTACACCCTATTTTACACGCATTTTAGAGCTCAATTATGTAGTTTATGCTACTATTTTCCCTATTTCCGTCTACTTTCGTGTTTTTGTGTAATATTGCACAAATGTGAAGAATTCAGCGGAAATCGAGCCGAATCCGTCCCCGAGTGCTTGACATAGGATTTGACATGATTTAGTGACTCGAGAGATGAACTTGGTGCGCGTAGCAAGGCCTGAAAGATAGATTTGTGAGACTTTCAGAAGCGGATTACCAGTTGACTTGGTCTATAGACTGACCTACATGGTCTATAGACTGTCAGAATCCTGAACAGTTTACTGCAGGCTGCTTAAAATGGCTATATCTAGAGTTCTAGAGCTGATAATCGACTGATTCGACTTGGAGGTGAAAGCTTATCCTCTTAGCTTTCCAACGCCGTGTAGAACGCCTGATTTGACCAAGTAACGAAGAAATGGCAGCTGTTTTAAGATCGGTGCGCGCTGCAGAATTCGTCAGAATGCATTACTGTACAGCACCCTTGGTCGATCGATTGGTCTCAGTGGTCGATCGACCACCCCACGACTCTGACGCGCAAATTAAAATTAGAATTCTGAAGCCCACTTGTAATTAGGTTTTAGGAATAAGTTACAGGACTTCTCTATAAAAACAAAACATCATTCATCAGTTTGAGGGAAGGTCTCTTGCATCAGAGAGAGGACATTAGGATAGTTTTAGATCTAGTTTTACATTAGTTCAAATTAATTCAAATTCATTCAATTTAGTTTAATTCGCAATAAAAGTTCTTGCAATCGGATTCTTACCGCCCTTTCTATTTCGGTAATTTCTATTCTTATTTACAGTTTACTTCAATTCTTGCAGTAGTTTAGAATTAGTAGTTAGATTCTAAAGCCCTAGTTTTCATTATTTCAATTTTATTGTTCAATCGTTTCAATCATGCTTTCTTTTATCGTTATTAGAAATTTCGTAGTCGTTATTAGTTTTACTATGCATAGCTAATCCACCCCTGCTAAGATGTGAGGGGATCTGCAGCGTAGAAGACGTAGTATAGGTAGACCTGATTCGGGTCTTGGTCGATCGACTGATGTCAATAGTCGATCGATTGAGCCCGTTGGTCGATCGACTGGCTTAGATGGTCGATCGACTGTATCACGTAAGAATCAGCACTGTTCAATTGTTTTAATTGCAATATTTAATGAAAGACCGATAGGATATTTGTTAAATGCTTAGGAATTGACCGATCCAATAGATCGAGAGATAGGAGAGGGCAATAGACTACCAATTGAACGACTAAATTATACTAAGATCGAAAGATAGGTAAAATTTAGGCATTAGGAATCATTTTTCAGGGCGAGAGCTAGTATTAGTGATACTTAGGGACCCGTAGCTAGATCGAAAGATGCTACTTGTTAAGTTGGACCGAGAGGACTACTTATTTGCCCATCTTACATGATTATATCATACTTACTTAGGATACCGCCGTCGTAGCTGCATTGAACCGATCGTCTTAGCTTCCCTTTTATTATTGTCTACACCTTTTTATTTAATTGCTTTAGTTATAGATTTTATTTTATTCGCATTTAGTTAGTTATTATTAAAATCAAAACCCCCCTTTCCCTTTAGACTAAATATAAACAGATGAATCTCATAATATCTCCCTACGGATCGACCCTGCGTGCCGCTAACTTCTGTTAGTAGTAAATAGGTTTATAAATTTTATTTTTGATACTAAACGACGGTATCAGATTTTGGCGCCGTTGCCGGGGAGGCAGTGTAGTTTTATCTGTTTTTATTTAGTTTATTTCTTGTCTCAAGGAGCTTCGGTTCCTTGAGACCGTTCTCATGTCGTTCCTTCTGAGATTTTCGCAGGGAGAAGACGAGATTTTTGGTGCTTATTTAGCCAGGTTTTTGGAGTGGCTCGAACCCAGACGGGGAATTCATACTGGACTCCAACTATGCTGGACTATCATCCATGGAGTGAATGACCCTACGCGAGCATACCTTGAATCTATTGGTAAGTGGGATTTCGAAGGAATCCCCGTGAATGAGGTATTAGAATTTTTTGATTGGTTTGCTGCTGAAACTCGTAAACCTGACTTTTCTCTTCATGTTAACTTGAATGAGGGGGTGGGTGAGACCTTAGAAACCAATCTAGGAAATGCTGACGGAGATATAGAGGAGACCACTAGCGTGGTTGACAATCCTTTTTATGAGGATAGTCAACAACCCCTTTATGATTCTTACACAGAGAGTGAGGAGGAAAATTTTGATAGTCTTGAGGTCAAATGGGATACTTATGATGATAAAGATGATGAGCCTATTTTAGGAGACCCCATTGACCCATTTGACTTTACATCCCCATGCATTGGGGACGATTATCCACCTTCACCTTTAGCTGTCCAGACTCCTTCACCTCACAGTCCTTACCCGTCTGAGCATTTAAATTCTACTCGCATTGTTTTTGGGTTGAATGCTGTTGAGCTATCTTGTTCTCCACCTGCTGATAATTTGAGCTTTTATATTCTGCCCTTAGCTGGAGGACCGAATTATTTTGTGAATGATTTTGGGAGCTGTCATAGGAAATTCGTTAGGCTTAAACGATTTTGCATTTCAATTTCTAATGCTATTACTATATTATGGTGCTACTTACAGTTTTGTGTAGCACATGCGCAGCTATTTCACAGGTTGCTGCGAGCTTTGAGCTGCTTTGATTGGGTTCAATTAGAGTAGTTGGCTGAAAAAGAGGTCGAGCGGGACCTGACTGAAACCAGCGCTAGCCGGGAGGCAACCCGGAGTGTGTTTCATGTTTAGTTTAGTTTTTTTCCGTCTTTAGACTTTACAATTGGGTTTAGCGCAAATTTTGGGCGCGTATTTATGTGCACTTGCAGGTATTTAGACCAAATTAACTCAATTCACCGAGTTAATTCGAAGAAAAGATCTGTTTCGTCAGGTAGGCCAGTCGATCGACTGACCTAGTTGGTCGATCGACTGCCATATGAAGTACAGTAGCTTCTGTTCATCGAACACTGGTCGATCGACAGGTGCCATGGGTCGATCGACCAGTATTGCTGCTGTTCCTTTTCTTCTATTTTTATTCTTTGCACGTAATTTCCGTCCCATTTTTGTTTTTCTCGGATTATGCACGGTATTGTTTGTCTTTTCAGGTACCTTACGGTAGCACTGCTGGCTACCGAAACCTCCTAGCTCACGCGGGTTTGGGGAGGTTTCCTTTAAAGCGCTTAAAATCTTGTGAGTATTCCGAGTTTAGTTTCATGTTTTGTTTGCTTAATTTACCGCGAATCCCATTTCCTTTGCTATTTTCATTATATGATTTTGCACAATGGGGACATTGTGTGATTTGGTTTGGGGAAGGGTTTTGCGTTGCATCCATTCTGTTTTGCATTCACGTTTTCATTTTTGTCTTGCATTGTTGTTTGTTTCCTCTTATATACAAAAATTCAAAAAATCTCTCAAAAATTCAAAAAATCTCACGTTTATTTTAGCATGTAGGTTGAGTCGGAACGGTAGTATTTCAATGATGACATTGCATTTTCAGCTGTTTATACCTAAGCCGTGCTAAATTGACATGTTATTAGTAGAATCAAATATGCATAGCCTACGAGTTTTCGTTAATTATTTGCTGAATCTTGAAACTTGACTTAGATTTTTGGCAAACTACATCATATTCTGAGATTTAGAGCCTTATAACTGGTGACATTCATGACCAGTTTATCTAGGATTGTGAGTAGTTACTCCTTGTAAGACATGTTACATCAATATGCATAAATATGAACTTTATCTGCTTAATACCTGTATGCATTCGGTCTGTGGTTTGTTGACATATGTGGAAGAGGTTCCCCTTTATTCATTTTACCCATAAGCCCCACAAAAGCCAAATTTGCCTTTTTTGTCCAATAAGCTACATCCCATATTTCGCCTACCCTTGCTGAGCTATTATTGGTAGTCGTTCGGGAATATTTTATTGCATTTTGGTTTTTATGTCTCGTGTTGAGAATATGTTGGTGAAATGTTGAAGGGAAAGAGAAGGGAAAGAAAAGAAAAGAAAAGAAAAAACAGGAATTCGAAGAAAAAAAAGTTCAGTCGGTCGACCATCCCACTTGGTCGATCGACAGTGGCGAAAGAAAAAAGAAGAGAACAATTACATGGTTGAAGTTTTGAGTAGATGGCGATTTTTGCTCCCATGTTGTATTTGTATCTTATGGGGAGTTGACTAATTGTGGAAGTTGTGAGATTTGTGCTTCTAATTGGCACCGTTTTGTATTGATTGATCTTGAGTTAGAAGTTGGGATGTTCCCATAATTTGGATCTATAGTTACTAGCTTGGCTTTAACTCCTCGTATCCAAATTTATCTTAGCCCCTTCTTACCCATAGCCTCACATATCCATATTTACCCCGGCATGTGTCATGGTCATTTGTTTGGTTGGAATGCATATGTACGGTTGTAGAGATTATTTTCATATTAGATTGCAGGCATGTTCTTATAGGTCGTAGTTAGGTGAGAGTCATTACAAAAATTACTTCTTTATATCTTTTACATATATTCACCTGTATTTATTGTGTGATTTGAGCGACCCGTGAGAGTCCAAATTGATAAGTCTCTATAGTTGACGGTTTAAAGTTTTTAACGACTATATAACTCGTTTGCATGATTCGTATTGCTAATTGATTGTTGGTTGTTGCATTAAACTGGTTTAGGCTTTATAGTTTGAAGAGTCTATTGATCCAAAATACTCAAGAGGGGCGGAGGGGGGGTGAATTGAGGATTTAAAACTTTTGAAAGCTTTTTCGATTATGCGTATGTAATTGATTATTTAAAGTTTATAGATTAAACTTTAACTAATCAACTAATGAAAGTAAACGAAATAAACGAAAGAACGAAGAGACACAAAGTTTTTGAAGTGGTTCAGTTTCACAAGTCGAAACCTACGTCCACTATTCTCGATTAATAAATTTAGTACCTTTCTACGGATTACAAATTTATTAACCCAACTCGTACAACTAACTCTAGCTGTAACTCAATGAGTACCGTTAAATACTCGAGTGACTAACTTACACTAATAAGAAAGCACTAATGATTCTAACAAAGGTTCACGTTAATGAACAAGTAAGAAATCAACTAAGCACTATTATCTTATAACGATAAAATAAGCACAAGTATGCGATCTTTAAAACACATGACCTTTCAAAATAACAAATCGGTTTTTCTGCTTGAAAACACACGATTTGCTTTGTAAAATTAAAATCAATTTTTATGCTTAAGGTCTCTACTCTAGATGTCGTAAATAGCAAAGTATTTATAGGAAAGAAAGAGTAGGCCACACGGTTTTGCACAAACCCTAATAGCCGAAATAATAAGATATATAAACTAATCATATCTTCTTATTATCTCTTTCCTAAAAGCCTTAAAAGATAATAAAGAATATTCCAAGAGATAGAATATAATCTATTCAAATATTATCTTTACTATAAATTCCAAGATTTGATAAGATTTCCTAAAACAAGAATATCTTTTATCATAAAAAAATATATTAAGTAAGATATATAAGATATGTAAAGATATTATTATAGAGTAAAATCTTTACCAAACATACCCTAGGTAACACGAGATGTCACGGCTCATATGCCTCGTGACTCGTGCAAACCCTAGTCTTAACATATGGGTTAGAATTTAGGTTTTAAGAGAGGCTATATTGAAACCCTAATTAGTAGTATGGTCCAACTCATAAGTTGGTCCAAAATAACTACTAGTCAACGTCCAACATAAAACCAAACTTCGCACTAAACCGGGCTTTATTATATAAATATTTTTATTAAAACATTTAAAATAAACTTTAAACAATTTTCAAAACAATTTTCGAAACAATATAAGTCGTGTATAAAAACTCAGCATCTCAATGTTATAGTAGGAGAGCTATAACACTGAGCTCGTTTACTAGAAATGTTATAGCTGTAAAGCTATAACTTTACCAATTCAACAAACTCATTCTTGATTACCGTTACGAGATAATCACATAATACTATTCTAATATTCAAGGAGATCTTCGAGTATAGGCTACGTCATCATCCAAGCTTGATTAATCTTTAGACGGACTTCGTCTTCACATAAATCTTGAACGAATCTTTATATCGTTTGATCTTGAATAGAGGCTTGAGCATTCATGCTATCATCACAATCTTCTTTGTTACTTGCTTGTAATAAGTTGATTCTAAAACACTTAGACAAACGATTACACGCAACAAGTATATAAATTATAAGACACCTTGACATCATCAAAACATAAACATATAAGCTATATGGTTCAACAAATTCCCCCTTTTTGATGATGGCAAGCCTCCTAAAATTGTGACTAAGTATGTAGTTCCCCCTCAATATAATACCGTCATCTTAATAATAAAGATCAACGCAAGATCAAAACGATTTATCAAAAACCGAAACATTAAGGACTTTAAGAGACAATCGGTCTTGACAAGGAGCAAGCTTAGGTAGATGCTTACTATAGACGTTCTTTCCCCCTCTTGACATCATCGAAAAGCTAAGAGCAAATAAAAAATGACTAGAATAATATAAGACGAGACAAGAGATAAAACGTCATAGAATTTAATATTATCATACATAACTAAAAGCATCAAGAAATTTAATTATTAAACAAACTTAAGAAAACACGCATAAAGCCGATGGGCCGAATAACATGCATGTTTTAAGAAACACTTGGGCCATAACCACAAGTGCATGCCAAAATTGGGCCGAATGACAAGTTTGTTAAACACATCAAAAGAAAATGAAAAGTAAAGCTAAAAATAGAAGGGGCTAAATATGGTAAGGCAGAGGGAGATCAAATGTTGCGGGTACGGTATGGGTTCACGTAGTCGGGCCAAGTAAGATGCTCTAAAGCATCAAGACGATCGAAAGAACTCCGCACAAGCTGAGAAAGAGTCTGAATACTCCTTTCAAAGTTAAGCCCTTTCAGGGAGAGAGCTTTCGTGGCCTCCAATGTAAGCGATTGATCACTTGCCATAGCCTTCCCATGCATGACCAACGCTCCACCTTGACTCGTAAGGAAAGTAAGACGATCATCGTGTGGGAACACTTCCCCACGAATTGCCTTCAATTCCCTTTCAAAACCCGCTAACCTCTTATCCACTGCCTCCATCCAAGAATACACCCGAGAAGCATCCAAACCCGAGTCTAAAGACCAAGATGGTCCAACACGTGACAATACCGTAGCCAAATGTGTTGAATGCACCTCAAACTTCTCCATCAAACCACTCATAAAACCTTCCAATTTTGCCTCCATAGCTCCCAAACCCGAATCACCCGGGGTTTTCTCAACATCCTTAACAAGAAGTAAGTCGGGTCCATCAACAACAAGACCCATAAGCTTGATCAACCTATCACACATGCAATCCCGTGCACTAACACCGTAACTATCTTGTACCACCACTCGTTTTATCTCCAACAACCGAGACACCCACATCCCATATGGTAAGTCGATTGTTGTGCTCAACTTCTCTTTTGTTACCGTGAGACTTGTTTGGATTATACGGTGCAACACGACACTACCCAAATTCACTTTCTGTCCCTCCAACCAAGAAAAAACCATGATAGCTTCATAACTCGACACCTTATCACGGCCTCCTCTCCTCAGCACAACCGTGTTCCACAAAAAGTTGAAGACGAACTTGATTTTTGCCGAGAGAGGACGAACCACAATATTACCTCCGTCCGTCCCAACCTCCTCAAAATAACTTTTAACTAACATCTCTTTTTCACTCACCACATTAGACCCTTCAAGACTCGGATTTACTTCGATTCCGTCATCGGGAACCGAAAAAGCAGAGCAAAAATCAACAGAGACCGTCACATCAACCCCATTAACAACCGCATGCAAGACTCCTTTCTTAATTGATACACTAGCAAAGAATTGAACCACCTCAACTGGATAAATAGGACCCGAAAACTGACTAATGAGACTCCACCCTTGAAAATCAAGAAAATCAACAAAGAATTTAAGAGCGGGAACATTAATCAACCAAGATTTCGGATAGTACCTTCCACCATGAATAGAATACCTCAAAACTCGATTAACTAGGATGCTTTCGTCATGAGTAAGCCGAACACGATTTAACCCTTCCTTGGTCGCGGCTTTCGAAACATCCCGAAGCAAGGTACGAGCAACACCATTCTGAACTATAACCTCGGGTTCCTCCACATCTTCACTTTCATCGACAACTACCTTATTTTTTCCTTTGAAAAGACGGCGTCTTTTACCTTCGGACATCGACTCGTCCTGACCACGAAACAGGGGAGTAGTTGGGTTTTGTTGAGGTGAAGAAAAATTAGTGGAATTGGGATCATGTGGTGGTAGGGGTGATGTTTGGTTATGAGAGTGGCGGTTTTGGGGGTGACGGGTTGATGATAGGGTGGTTTTTGCATGGATTGGATTCATGATGATGGTGATAGTTGAAAAAGGAGGTGATGGTGATGGTTGTGTAAAGAAGGAGATTGTGATGATGGTAAATTTTTAAGAGGATAAAAAGTATGCAAGTGGGGTGTTTGGACGGGTTACACGCAAGGGAGGGGTAGATATAAGAGTAGTCTAGGTCTAGGTTCAGCAAGTGGAAAGCAATTATGGTAAGTGTCAATTAGGAATAGGAGTTATGGTAGGTATAGAAATTTAAGTGATAGAATTAATAGGGTAAAAGATAAGAATTAGGAAATAGAATTGTATGTGGAGTATATTTAGGCGTGTACAAAGAGTAGAAATTTAGGAAAGATTTTTGTAAATTGGAATTATACAAGATATGCTGTGCCATATTTATTTTATAAGGAATTAAGTTTGTATAAATAATAAAATTCTAAATAACAGTTAGAAATTTATAACAAATATATATTCCAATAACGAAAGTATTCATGCAACGCAATATATGGACACAGTCATACAATCTTATCTTAACGAGTCAGTCATAGGGAAATAGAACGTGTATAGAAACTTAGGTACCACTGATTAAACCAATTTCCAACCGTAAAGTCTCAAATCGTTCTCTAGCTAATGATTTTGTCAAAATGTCTGCCCATTGTTTTTCAGTACTACAAAATTCAAATTTTATATTCCCCTTTTCAACATGGTCTCGAATAAAATGATGTCTTATTTCAATGTGTTTGGTACGTGAATGTTGTGCGAGATTTTTAGAAATAATAATTGCACTAGTATTATCACATAAAATAGGAATACATCCTACATCAACACCATAATCACGTAATTGTTGCTTAAGCCATAAAAGTTAAGTACATACCAGTCCTGCAGCAATATATTCGACTTCAGCAGTTGAGAGAGCAACCGAATTTTATTTCTTCGAACCCCACGTAATAATACACGGTCCGACAAATGTGGCGACACCTGACGTACTTTTTCTGTCTAGAGAGCATCCTGCGTAGTCGGCATCAGAATAACCGACTAGATCAAAATTACATTCCATTGGATACCACAAATATAAGTTGGCCGTTCCAATTAAGTATCGTAAAATTCATTTTACGGCCGTCATATGCGATTATTTGGGAGATGATTGATATCTCGCACAAACGCATACACTAAACATTATATCTGGTCTACTTGCGGTCAAATATAACAGTGACCCAATCATTCCACGGTAGGTAGTTTCATCAACTGATTTACCGTTTTTATCCAATGTCAATTTTTTGTTCTCGACCATTGGAGTAGGCATTGCATGAGAGTTTTCCATCCCGAATTTCCGAATTAATTCTTTAATATATTTCTGTTGATGGATTTTAATGCCTTCTTCAGTTTGTTGTATTTGCAGACCTAAGAAGAATTTTAATTCTCCCATCATACTCATCTCGAACTCGGAAGTCATCAACTCAGAAAAATATTTACACAGGCTTCGGTTGGTAGATCCAAAGATAATGTCATCGACGTAAATTTGAACAACCAAAAGGTCAGAATCCTCGTTTTTAGAAATAAGGTTTTGTCGACGGATCCTCTACTAAATCCACTGTCAAGTAGAAACTTAGATAATCTATCGTACCATGGCCTAGGTGCTTGCTTCAATCCGTATAGGGCTTTATCTAATTTGAAAACGTGATCCTCAAATTTGATATTCTTAAAACCGAGAGGTTGTTCAACGAAGACTTCTCCTTGTAAATATCCATTTAAGAATCCTGTCTTTACGTCCATCTGGAAGAGCTTCATCCCTTTGTGTGCAGCGAAGGCTATTAGAAGTCTAATAGCTTCAAGACGAGCGACAGGTGCGAAGGTCTCGTCATAATCTATTCCTTCTTGTTGATTATAACCTTGGACCACCAATCTTGCTTTGTTTCTGACAATGACTCCGGCATCATCTAGTTTGTTCCTAAAGACCCACCTTGTTCCAATGACTGAACGATCTTTTGGTCTAGGAACTAAATGCCAAACCTTGTTTCTTTCGAACTGTTGTAGCTCTTCTTGCATAGCTATAATCCAATCTGATTCAGCAAGAGCTTCATTGATATTCTTTGGTTCGATCATGGATAGGAAAGAGTAGAAAGAGCAGAAGTTGTTCAAGGAACGTCTTGTCTGAACACCCTTCTTAATATTCCCTAGAATATTATCCATGGGGTGTGAGCTCTTGTATTTCCACTTTGTTGAGGTACTTGGTTCTTCATCGTTATTTGAGCTTGTCCCAACTTCATCTGGATCGGAATTGGAGGAAGTTCCCCCTGAATCCAATCCGGGTGTTGTATTAGAGCCGATTATAACCTCGGACTCTACACATTGATTTGGATTCAATGTTATAGTAACATCATCTATTACATTGGTTTGGGAGTTCTTGTTTTGAGTCAACGTTATAGTATCATCAACTATAACTTTGTTTTTTTCCTTTTTATCTTTTGAGGAACGATCAAGTTCATCATTCGTTCCCTCAATCTCATTGTCCTCTAATTCTAGTTTTGGAGGATCGTCTCTTGAAAGACGGAAGTCAGGTTCATCCAAGTCTTCTTCCTCATCCTGTACAGGCTTATCAAACACGTTATCCTCATCAAAAATTACATGGACACTTTCTTCAATACAAAGAGTTCTTTTATTGAAGACTTTGTAAGCCTTGCTATGATCTGAATATCCTATGAAAATCGCCTTATCACTCCTAGGGTCGAACTTACTTAACCGGTTTTTACCGTTATTGTGAACAAAACATTTACTCCCACAACAACGAAGATGGGAGATATTAGGTTTTCAACCTCTAAGGAGTTCGTAAGGGGTTTTCTTAAGAATAGGTCGGATCATAGCACGATTATGGATGTAGCAAGAAGTACTTATGGCTTCGGCCCAAAAATTACGAGGTAAACCACTACACAAAAGCATTGTACGTGCCATATCTTCTAAAGTTCTATTCATATGTTCAACAACACCGTTTTGTTGAGGAGTTCTTGGTGCATAAAAGTTATGCCCTACACCATTAACTCTACAATATTCTATGAAAGCTTGATTGTCAAACTCGGTGCCATGATCCGTATGAATAGATACAAGATTAGTCTTATACTTATTTTGAACATGTTTTATAAGACAATCTAATTCATCAAAAGTTTCGTCTTTTGAATGAAGAAAGATAGGCCATACATACCTTGAGTAATCGTCTATAAGAACAAAGACGTACCTGGATCCTCCTCTACTCCTTACCTTCATTGTCCACATAAATCCATGTGTACTAATTCCAAGGCTTGATTTGTGCTTACTACTCTTTTCGGTTTGAACGATGATCTTACTTGTTTGCACCTTGCACATGTGTCACACATCCTTTCTTGGTCGAATTTGATCTTAGGTAACCCTTCAACCAAGTCCCACTTCTTGAGTTTGTTCAAGGTTAGTGAGCTAATGTGACCAAATCGTTTATGCCATAGACAAGGATCATCAAGAGTAACTTTCATACATGCAAAAGAGTTAGTAGGCACAACATTTAAATCTACCATATAAACATTTATTTTCATGTGGCCTTCGAGAATAACATTGCTAGTTCCTTCAATAATAATGCGACAACTATCAGTATGAAACACTACTTTGTTACCTTTGTCACATAGTTGAGATATGCTTAGCAATTTATGTTTTAAACCATCCACGAGATAAACATCACTGATTGCGTGAGACTTAGAAATTCCGATTTTGCCAACGCCAATGACTTTTCCCTTTTTGTTGTCCCCGAACGTCACTTTTCCTCCATTGAACGGCTTGAGTGAAATAAATAAATTCTTATCTCCGGTCATGTGTCTTGAACATCCACTGTCAAGATAACATTGGTTGTTTTCTTTCACTACTTCCTGCAGAAAGGATTAGATACAAGTTTTAGGTACCCACGCTAAGTTGGGTCCCTTATGATTAGTTATTCTATATACTAAATCCTTTCGTATCCACACTTGTCTAATAACCGTTTTTCTAACCCTTGGTTTATTTTGCTTGGGAGGAGTTCTTGGGTTAGGGTTTTCTCTTGGTCTAGGGATTTCTCTAGGTCTCTCTTGACTATTTCCCTTGTGAATAGGTTTACTAGGTTGAGATCGACAAGGGTTTTGTGAGGTGCTAGGTTTCTTGCTGTAGTCGAAGGCCATGTCATAGAACCAACGAAATTTATTGTTCCTATCTTCGTTAGGTTCTTTAATGGGGGTTTCATCATTCTCATCAACCGTGTCAACAGTTTTAGCATGGTCGGCATTTTTTCGTATATCGTGAGCCTTTTTGACACAATTGATTTGGATGTGACCCGTATGACCACAGTAATTGGAAATCAAGTATTCAGGAAGATCATCATACTTCCTTTTCCTAAAATCAAAATCCGAAGGTGTTGATTTGCAATTAGAGTGATCTCTACGGCTGTAGCACTCATGTCCTAACCCCATCTTCATATTGTTGAAAGATTTTTCGGTTAGGAGGTTTAGGACTTTTGTGCTACCTTCCCACTTATCATGGACCTTTCTAGCGTGTAGAAGTAGGTCTTTTAGGGTTTTAATTTCCTCTTGACATTTCGTGTGATCTACATCATTGTCCTTTTTAAAGTTATCACGAAAGTCTTGGAATCGTTTGTTAAGAATGAACACAACATCGGTGTGTTGTTTCTTAACATTGATCATATCGGTCTTAGATTCCTTCAATTGCTTTAAAAGAGAATCTATCTCTTTCTTTTGGTCTAAGATCACTGCTTCATCAGATGTGACCTTAGTTTCCAAAAGTTCTCTGGTTTTTCTAAGTTCTAAAGTTATTGCTTCATTAGCTATAACTTTGGCTTGAAGGTGCTTGATGTTAAGCTTTAGGTCTGAAGTTATAGCTTCATTAGCTATAACTTTGGACTATAATTCCTTCTTTTCAGCCATAGTCGAATCTAACGTTGTTGCTTTCTCAGCTATAACCTTAGACTTCAACTTCTTAGCTTTGGCCTTGAGAGTATGATTCTCTTCTGCGATTTCGAGAATCTGTTCCTTCAGATCTTTTAATTCCAAGTCCTGTTCGTGACACTTATCAAGAGATTGTTCAAAGAATTCAATTAAGGAACTTTTAGACAATTTCTTAACACGTTTTTTAAGCTCAAGATAACTTACCTCTTCATCGTCATCTTCGTCTGATTCTCCAAGAAAGCAATAGTTTGAGTGAGAATTTGTGCTTTCATCGTCGCTGTCGGAGATTAGGTCAAGACTAACACTGTTGAGACAAAGGTTGGCCACTTCGTCGTCTTCATATTCCTCGTCATCTTCTGAGTCAAGGTCTCCCCAACATGACGCCATCATAACTTATTTCAATTCTCTCTTTGTCTTCGCACGTTTTGTCTTGTCCTTTATCTTCTCCCATGTTGGACAATCTTTGATCATATGACCAGATTCTCCACACTTGAAGCAACCTCAATTTGCGAAAGATGACTTTGATTCTGTGACCTTTTTGTTGGATGACTTGTTGTTGTTGTTGTAGGATGATTTTGTTTGTTTGTTTCGATATATTTTATTTTTGAAACGGCGTGCAAACAGAACAGTTTCATCCTCTAGTTCAGAGTCAACTTCTTCGCTCTTTAAGGCCATACTTTTATTATGGCTTGGTTCAGCGTCATCCTTGTTAAGAGTGATTTCATGGGCCATAAGAGCACCGATGAGTTCTTGATAGGATAGGTTTTCAAGATCTCGTGATTCCTCCATTGCCGTGACTTTAGCACGCCACTTCTTAGTCAGGCTCCTAAGAACCTTCCTAGCAATGTCCTCAGTACTGAATTTCCTACCTAGGTTTTTCAGTTCGTTTAAGATGCTTGAAAACCTTGCGGACATACTATCTAAGGACTCATTAGGCTCCATAATGAACAGCTCATATTTTTGCATAAGCAAATCTATTCGGTGCTTCCTAACAATGGATGTACCTTCATAAGCTAGTTCAAGCCCATCCCATATCTCCTTGGCCGTGGAACATGAAGAAAACCGATCAAACTCTGTAGAAGTCATTCCGTTTTGCAGAAGACTTATTGCTTTGGAGTTCTTTTCGGCCTTCTTGTAGTCGGCCTCGACATAGTCCTCTTCTTTCTTTTCATAGGTAGTGCCTTCCTCGGATGCCACAAGAATTTTGTGCGGTCCGTTTTGGAAAATCCTCCAGCACTCCCAATCGTGACCTTTCACATAGTGAGTCATCATGTTTTTCCACAATCCGTAATTCTTCCCATCAAAGACGGGACACTTGAGATATTTGGAATCCATTTATCACGTGATAGGCAGCGGAATATAAAACGAAAAGATAAATGAAAAACAAGATAGACCAGCCTCTTTGCGGTTAGGCAATCAAGAGCACGAGGCTCTGATACCAATTGAAGAGTCTATTGATCCAAAATACTCAAGAGGGGGGGTGAATTGAGGATTTAAAACTTTTGAAAGCTTTTTCGATTATGCGTATGTAATTGATTATTTAAAGTTTATTGATTAAACTTTAACTAATCAACTAATGAAAGTAAACGAAATAAACGATAGAACGAGGAGACACACGGTTTTTGAAGTGGTTCAGTTTCACAAGTCGAAACCTACGTCCACTATTCTCGATTAATAAATTTAGTACCTTTCTACGGATTACAAATTTATTAACCCAACTCGTAAAACTAACTCTAGCTGTAATTCAATGAGTACCGTTAAATACTCGAGTGACTAACTTACGCTAATAAGAAAGCACTAATGATTCTAACAAAGGTTCACGTTAATGAACAAGTAAGAAATCAACTAAGCACTATTATCTTATAACGATAAAATAAGAACAAGTATGCGAGCGTTAAAACACACGACCTTTCAAAATAACAAATCGGTTTTTCTGCTTGAAAACACACGATTTGCTTTGTAAACTTAAAATAAATTTTTATGCTTAAGGTCTCTACTTTAGATGTCGTAAATAGCAAAGTATTTATATGAAAGAAAGAGTAGGCCACACGGTTTGTCACAAACCCTAATAGCCGAAATAATAAGATATATAAACAAATCATATCTTCTTATTATCTCTTTCCTAAAAGCCTTAAAAGATAATAAAGAATATTCCAAGAGATAGAGTATAATCTATTCAAATATTATCTTTACTATAAATTCCAAGATTTGATAAGATTTCCTAAAACAAGAATATCTTTTATCATAAACAAATATATTAAGTAAGATATATAAGATATGTAAAGATATTATTATAGAATAAAATCTTTACCAAACATATCCTAGGTAACACGAGATGTCACGGCTCATATGCCTCGTGACTCGTGCAAACCCTAGTCTTAACATATGGGTTAGAATTTAGGTTTTAAGAGAGACTATATTGAAACCCTAATTAGTAGTATGGTCCAACTCATAAGTTGGTCCAAAATAACTACTAGTCAACGTCCAACATAAAACCAAACTCCGCACTAAACCGGGCTTTATTATATAAATATTTTTATTAAAACATTTAAAATAAACTTTAAACAATTTTCAAAACAATTTTCGAAACAATATAAGTCGTGTATAAAAACTCAGCATCTCAATGTTATAGTAGGAGAGCTATAACATTGAGCTCTTTTACTAGTAATGTTATAGCTGTAAAGCTATAACTTTACCAATTCAAGAAACTCATTCTTGATTACCGTTACGAGATAATCACCTATACTATTCTAATCTTCAAGGAGATCTTCGAGTATAGGCTACGTCATCATCCAAGTTTGATTAATCTTTAGACGGACTTCGTCTTCACATAAATCTTGAACGAATATTTATATCGTTTGATCTTGAATAGAGGCTTGAGCATTCATGCTATCATCACAATCTTCTTTGTTACTTGCTTGTAATAAGTTGATTCTAAAACACTTAGACAAACGATTACACGCAACAAGTATATAAATTATAAGACACCTTGACATCATCAAAACATAAACATATAAGCTATATGGTTCAACATAGTTGCATTTCGCTCTGAGGATGAACTCGTTCCACTAGGTTTTAAGATCGAGTCTAGTTCTTGCTTGGGGACAGGGTTTGGTTTGGGGAAGTTTGATGCGTGTCCTAAATATGATGTTTTACACCCTATTTTACACGCATTTTTGAGCTCAATTATGTAGTTTATGCTACTATTTTCCCTATCTCCGTCTACTTTCGTGTTTTTGTGTAATATTGCAGAAATGTGAAGAATTCAGCGGAAATCGAGCCGAATCCGTCCCCGAGTGCTTGGCATAGGATTTGACATAATTTAGTGACTCGAGAGATGAACTTGGTGCGCGTAGGAAGGCCTGAAAGATAGATTTGCGAGAGTTTCAGATGCGGATTACCAGTTGACTTGGTCTATAGACTGACCTACATGGTCTATAGATTGTCAGAATGATGAACAGTTTGCTGCAGGCTGCTTAAAATGGCTATATCTAGAGTTCTAGTGCATATAATAGACTGATTTTACTGGGAGGTGAAAGATTATCCTCTTAGCTTTCCAACGCCGTGTAGAACGCCTGATTTGACCAAGTAACGAAGAAATGGCAGCTGTTTTAAGATCGGTGCGCGCTGCATAATTCGTCAGAATGCATTATTGTACAGCACCCTTGGTCGATCGACTGGTCTCAGTGGTCGATCGACCACCCCACGACTCTGACGCGCAAATTAAAATTAGAATTCCGAAGCCCACTTGTAATTAGGTTTTAGGAATAAGTTACAGGACTTCTCTATAAAAACAAAACATCATTCATCAGTTTGAGGGAAGGTCTCTCGCATCAGAGAGAGGACATTAGGATAGTTTTAGATCTAATTTTACATTAGTTCAAATTAATTCAAATTCATTCAATTTAGTTTAATTCGCAATAAAAGTTCTTGCAATCGGATTCTTCCTGCCCTTTCTATTTCGGTAATTTCTATTCTTATTTAAAGTTTACTTCAATTCTTGCAGTAGTTTAGAATTATTAGTTAGATTCCAAAGCCCTAGTTTTCATTATTTCAATTTTATTGTTCAATCATTTCAATCATGCTTTCTTTTATCTTTATTAGAAATTTCGTAGTCGTTATTAGTTTTACTATGCGTAGCTAATCCACCCCTGCTAAGATGTGAGGGGATCTGCAGCATAGACGACGTAGTATAGGTAGACCTGACTCGGGTCTTGGTCGATCGACTGATGTCAATAGTCGATCGACTGAACCCGTTGGTCGATCGACTGGCTTAGATGGTCGATCGACTGTATCACGTAAGAATCAGCACTGTTCAATTGTTTTAATTGCAATATTTAATGAAAGACCGAGAGGATATTTGTTAAATGCTTAGGAATTGACCGATCCAATAGATCGAGAGATTGGGGAGGGCAATAGACTACCAATTGAACGACTAAATTATACTCAGATCGAAAGATAGGTAAAATTTAGGCATTAGGAATCAGTTTTCAGGGCGAGAGCTAGTATTAGTGATACTTAGGGACCCGTAGCTAGATCGAAAGATGCTACTTGTTAAGTTGGACCGAGAGGACTACTTATTTGCCCATCTTACATGATTATATCAGACTTACTTAGGATACCGTCGTCGTAGCTGCAGTGAACTGATCGTCTTAGCTTCCCTTTTATTATTGTCTACACCTTTTTATTTAATTGCTTTAGTTATAGGTTTTATTTTATTCGCATTTAGTTAGTTATTATTAAAATCAAAACCCCTCTTTCCCTTTAGACTAAATATAAACAGATGAATCTCATAATGTCTCCCTGCGGATCGACCCTGCTTACCGCTAACTTTTGTTAGTACTAAATAGGTTTATAAATTTTATTTTTGATACTAAACGACGGTATCAGAGGGATTTTGTGTTCGCGAATACATCTTCAAAGCATGATACCAATGATATGGAAAGATACGAGAAAATATATTGGGAGTAAGGTGGACATTCAATGTTTTCAATTTTGAAGATTAATAATGTTTTTGTTATTATTTTGCAGGTTAATGTATAGCACCGGTATGAAGCAATGTATAGAACCCGAATGAAGGAGAGTATGAAGCAATGTATAGCACCCGTATGAAGCAGTCATTTAGATTAAAAAATCTAGAATATTTTTGTTCATTATTATAAAGTTGGTGTGTATTGTTTTGTTTGATTAAAGACATATTGTATGTTTAACCAAATACTTTGTTAATGTTAGCATGTTGTTTTACACATAGTTGTCTAACCACACGTGTTATTCTGTATTGAGAAATATGATCGTTGAGATCATATATCGAGTATTTGAAGCCACCTGAAGGATATTTAAGCCTCAACAATTGCTAGAGTGGCTAGTATTTGAAATACTAGTCACGAGAAAACATGTTTCTTGCCACGCAATTATCTTGCATTAAAAAAAGGTTTAGCCACGAGAAAATCAATGTATTGTCACGGGAACAATAATTTTTTCTTGGACGTTTAGCCACGAAACTTTTCTCTTATTGCCACGTTAGATCTTGTGGCTATTCAAATTTTAGCCATGATAGAATCCAGTAGCTATTAAAATTTTTGCCACACGAATAATTTTTTTGCCACGAATTTTAGCCATGTGAAAATCTGTGGCAAAAAAATTAGATGTTTGCCACATCTTAGCTTTTCCCGTGGCTATTTAGTAGCCACGACCACTTTGCGCCACGAAAGATTTTTCGTGACTAACACGTTTAGCCACGGGAATTCTACACTTGCGCCACGAATTAAAACGTGGCGCAAGTGGTGAATTGTTGTAGTGTGGTACATTTCAGAAGCTGCTGTTACTATGTGATGCTATGGTAGGAGAAACAACGGGATGGGGAGTGACGACAGAAGAAGACTCTCTAGCGACTTTTCGATCCAAACTCAGACTCCGATTCCGACTTTGACTCCGACTCTGATTCGAATTCGTTGTCTTCGGGTTCTGCTTTGAACATCTCTCCTTCTCCAGTAGTGACCTTGAAGAGCTTTCCTTGGTTGTTAGTCCATTTGATCGATTTTCTCCATCCTTTCTGCTGATTTGAGCTGGTGTAGGTAATTAGCGCTGTTAGGTTGAAATGGTCATGTTGAAGTATCATGGTAATGATCTCACCCTGCGCTGCTCTGACGAATCAGTCTTCTCCAAACAGAAGGCTAACGGCTTGTTCGTCTAGACAAGGTGTTTGACGAGTTTTGACGGTAGGAACCGTTTCTGAAGGGATGAAGTAGAAATCGTGGAAGACCTCGATTCCAGCTAGTCGTGTTCCCCTATAATGCCAAGGTTCGGGAAACCCGTGAAAGTATTCATGACTCCCCTCCCTGATGAAGTATCCATTTAGGGTAGGGAGATAGGATCGCATCTGGATTCCATTGTCTTTACGATTTTGGAACTGAGTAAACATTTCTAAGGCTTCTGCTTTCGTGGGCTTGTATCCCAAACATAATGGTATCCTTTGAGAATTTCCTTCCTTATAAGGTGCAAAGGTATTCTTCTTGACAGGGTTTATTGGCATTCCTGGGAAGTATCCCTGGGACTTGAGTATGTGGTTGACCACTAAATTGGAGTATGGGTTCAAGTATAAAGCTGCCAATTAGCCCTCTATAAGATTTATGCTCTGAAATCCCCCAAGCTCGTATACTGGGTCTGTGACTTCTTGGTTGCTTGACATTTTCTCTATCACAGCCTTGATAGGTGATGAAGTGATCGTCACTACTTTGCCATCTAGAGGAATCTTGATCTTCTGGTGCAAGGTGGATGTTACCGCTTTAGAAGCGTGAATCCAAGGCCTTCCTAGAAGTATATTGAAGGATACCTCGATGTCCACTATCTGAAAATTAACCTTTCGCTCGATTGGTCTTGTGGCTATAGTAAGGTTAATTAGCCCTACTATTTTACGTCGTGTTCCATCGTATGCTCGAACACCTTAGCTGGTAGGAGTCCAATCTGATTCTTTCATGCCCGACTTGTATGCTGTCTTTAGTGGTATGACATTGACTGCGGAGCCATCATCCACCAAAGTCATTGGTACGTTCTTCTTTAAGCATGTGACTTAATGTATAGAGCGAGGTTGTGACTGGCGCCGAAAGGAGGCAAATCCTCATATTAAAAAGTACCTAGGTTACTTAGCTTGATTGAGTCTTGGAAGACTAGGTTGACTACGTCATCACCTGTAGAATCGTGCGCTATGTTAAGTTTAGCCAATGCTTGCAGTAAAGCTTGACGATAGGGAAATGAACTCGCAACTGTTGGAATATGTGTCCTCCGACAATAATGCGATCACAACTGTCGATCATGATGATCACATGTTTAAGTCTCGTTTTAAGAATACATGTGGGATGTAATATTTTACAATGTCAACTGGTCCACACATATCGGTAATGATTGGCTGACTAGAGTTTGACATTACTGTCGTGAGACGGTGGCGACCAGTTGATCCCCTTAGGTCATACCTAAAGGGTAACACACTTAATTGATCATTTAATTGATCGTATGACGATACGGGTTAATTAAATTACTTAAAATTGACGGACGATTTTGGAAGTAATATTTACGTGTCTCATTGAAATTTGATTAAATAAGATACGGTCTAAGTAATCGAATTGTTTCATTACTTAGATGAAATTATTGTTTAAGGAAACAATTGCATTTGAATGAATAAATTATTATAAATACAAGATTTTGTGATTTATAAATTGGTAAAAGTTTTGGTACAAGTAATTATGAATTACTAAGTCGATTTTTGTTTATGACGTATTTTTGTTAATACGTTGATTTTTAATATGTTAAAAATACATAACAATTTTATGTGACATGTGACATATGACAAATTGACAAAGATAAAATGGAATCCATTTTATCTCATTTGGACCGAAAATTAGGAGGGAGTATGGTGTTTAAATTATGTTATATTTTTGAGTGGAAAACAATATAATTACACCTAGCCATAGCCATGCAAGCCTATGTTTTCTTGGATAGAAAAACTTCACCATGCATTGGCTCCCTCCCTCTCCTTCCCACCGGTTTTACCAAGGGACAAATAGAGAGTTTTTCTCTATCATTTTTCATTCATACTTTTGCATAATATTTTCTAGTGTAAGAAATAGAAAATACTCTCTACATCTTATGAAATTAGAGAGATAAAACTCCAAATTGCTTTTTCTCTATACCGAAATAATAGAGTGCAAAAATAATATTTTGGGTCAATTTTTGGTAAGATTAATATTGTTCTAGATCTAATAATATTAGTCTTTTAAGTGGTTGCCTTGGGCGTTATTCCTTAGGAGGGCTTCTATACTTGAATCCTTGTTCTTCCATTTAGGAGTGCTCAAGAACAAGTAAGAAGGAGATCTTAGATGTGCCCTATAATCCGAAATTATCAATGTAAGATGATGATTTCTTCTTTAATTGTTTATAGTTTGCATGCATAAGATCACCAATTAATTTTATGATTAAATTAGCATAAAACATATATGAATATGTTGAGTATATAGATCTACTTTTCCTTCAATCGGTATCAATAGCCTTGGTTGTTTGCATGCAAATCGGTTATAGTTTTTCCGAGTTATACGATTAACATATAAAACTTGTTTAAATTTGTGTTATTATGATATATCACGAAAATAATTTTGCATGTTAAAGTTTCTGGTCCTAAAATGTTTTTAGGATATTTTGGTTATTTTATGGATTTTTAATGTTCATATTACATAATAATGACATTAAAAATATGATTTTATGAATAAAATATCATTTTCGGACTAACATTAGCTAAACTTCGAATTTTCCAGTGATTTTTGGATATGTTGTTACATATATTATTTCTAGATGACCTGTAAATTTTCATAATTTTTGGACTTTTTTGCTCGAAAAATGGATTTTTCATTATTAAAATCAGATTTAAGTGAAAAATAGGTTAATATGAGATAAATTTCGAATCTGGTCATAGAAATTTATTATGTTGTCACATGCAATTTTACAAGATGTGTGTAAAATAATAGGCTATATTGAAGTCTTTATGCATGATTTATGATTTTTTGAAGGAAAATAGCATAAATAGTGACTTAATTAGTGAAATATTAATAAAACATACTCCATGACTAAGGAAAAACGTCACATGTTGCATTTTATTATCTTTTTCAGATCTAAAATTGAAAAGTTGATGAATATAATTTTTCTCATGTTTTTATGATTATTTTGTTAAAAACCGATAAACCGCAACATTGTTTTTCTGTATAAAATTCGAAATTTTTAACCTAAGTTTTTGAACATTATGAATGTCATGGTATTTTTTCCAGAATGTTCATGAGTTTAAATTTCAAATTTCAAATTTATTGAAATTTTTGTGATTTATTTGAAGTTTATAGCTTTTCATTATAATTTTAAGTCCATTAATGAACAAATTTTAGAAATATAAGTTAATTATGGTCAAATAATTAGTGAAGACTAAATTTTGAGTCCTAAGAGGTTAGGGTAATTAACTTATGCATAAATATGAATTTATGTAATTTTTGTGATTATAAAATGTTGAAATCACGCAAATCCGTAAAAACCATTTAATATACGATATTGGCTCCTTAAAGGCGATTTAGCATAAAATTGGGCATTTTCATACATATTATAATGCTGCATTTTATTTATGATTGTCATAATTTTATTTTATGTAATTTTTGAATTATGTAATTTTTACTTAGTATGGCCTTAGTTTTTAATTGGTATTACCCGAAATGTATGGGAATATCGATTCGGTTGTAATTTATTGTGATCTCGTATCACCGTTTTGTAATTTAATAGATTTATTTTGTTTTAGTTACAAATGTATAATAGGAAATTATGTAATTTGTTATGTAATTTTATTTATTTCGGAGTTTCATGAAGACGGTGTCACACAAGATGGCGATACATAAAGACGGTGTTCCCTTGAGATGCGTGCCACAACCTAAGATCAAGGGGCCAATGGAGTTGGTTTCCGAATATGTAATAGTTAAATAGTTTTTCTATTTTAGGAAGGCCATACTAGGATTTAATTTATGCTTTGCATTTGATTTATATGTTGCATGCATCGCTAAATCGCCATAACTAAAACATGGATTGTCTTTTAATCGAGTATATCGACCGTGTCAATTATAATTATCGTAGTTCACCGCTTTAGTTCACTTAAAACGTGATAGATAATAAATTGACATGACCTCTCGCTAAAACAATCAATTGAGACATAGCCTTACCAAAGAGTAGAAACCATGAAAACCTATTTCGTGAGGGAGTGCACTCGGCCACACCGGGGTACAAACCTTGTTACGTAGGGGAAGTGGGTGATAAATGTCTATCCACCGAATTCATGTTGATAAGGGATGAATCGGCCACACCGTGCCCAAGTTGATGTGGATTTGGATCATGGACACATTTATTCGAAATTTGGGTTGAACTCAACAAAAGTTTTTTTTGATAAGGGATGTATTGGCCACACCGTGCCCTTGTCGGATGTGTTTTGGGCTAAAGATAAATGTTAATGTAATTTTATCGACCAAGAGTTCTAAAAGTAGAATCGATTAAAGAGTTAATCCACCGAGTTATATTGATAAGGGATGTATCGGCCACACCGTACCCAAGTTAATATGAATTTGGATCTTGGAATCATTTATCATAGTTGGGTAGAGGTCACTATGTAAATGCTTTACTTGTTATTTACAAGTATTATTAAAACGATAAATGTTAAGTTTTCCACTATTCCGTTATCATATTGTTCTATTTCTTTACCACAATTCATATACGATATCATTTCGTTTTTGATTCAAATCTCCATTAAAACATCGTAACTAAAGACAAATATGAATTTGCTTCTAAAACCTCAAATGAACCATTACTAAGGATCTCTTGTAAAGAGTATAGATAAAAGTTATTCATTATCAAACAGGTTTTTGATTCTTGACTAACACATCTACTTACAATGGATTGTTATTCATATACTTAATTGAATTAAGTACCTTGAAGCGATAAATTGTTTTGGTAATTAGATTTGTCAGAATTCGTAGTTGACCAAAATAACGCAACCACTTCAATGAAAGTTTTAAGACTAAAACGAACAAATGAAGAGTAATCTTCATGATTTCAATTTTGCTTCTCAAAGCAAAGACTCATTGAAATGAGTGGGAGCATTCTCTTAAACCTTTAAGATGAGAATGAGGTTCAAGAAGTAAAGATTATAATGGAATTGATACAAGGTAATGTTGAAAGTAAAGTTGTTGAGAATAGCAATACTAAACCTATCAATCCCGACCGATAAAGTTTTCATTGTCTTAAATGTTGGACACAAGAAAGGAAACTACCCCAAATTATTGAAGAATCAACAAGTTAGTTGTGGGACATCTAATGGGACCTTCTTCTTTTAATGTTTATTTGATTAAACATAAATTTTGCTAGTACCACTTCATCAATATTAGAAACCAGTGGAGGTTTTCATCATTGTATTCGACACATAAGATGATTAGAATATGACGACTAGCAACAATAATGTCGAGAGATAGAGTAATTGTGTACTCAATCTAGTTTTTGGATTTAAAGTTGTACTTAATTGTGACTATTAAGTGCATAAACTCTAAATAAGAATATAAACTTGTTAAGATACAAAAGAGGTTTTCACTTTTGTGACCCTATACACCACGATTTGATGTATGGCTAGCCCATTATCAAGGTGATTATATTCTAAACCAAACTAGAATGATATATCATGTAGATGATGTAAGATTCAAATTGGTAACCCAAGATTAAACCTTAAATTTTGGAATGATGAACGCAAAGAGTTATCGAGTACTCTTGAAACCATTAGACTATTAATGGTATATGCGTATCTTGTATTTAAAGCAAGATGTCTCGTGCCTTTTGGTTTAAAAGGAGATCGAGGTTGGAAATCATTGATCCAAAATAGGTTGATCATTTTCTTTTACCACCGATTTAGGTTGACACTAATGTGTTCACTTAATAAGGTAAATAGAGAAATCTTTGAAGAAGTTCAATTGTTCAAAGAAGAACGATTTAGTCGTGATGGGATTATCAAAGTGAAGACTTTGATATAAGCCAAAGAAAATGTGATATAGTATCACAAGTTAATCTCTCTTAGCATACATTATGGGATAATGTGTGGTTGAATATAGAATTCAAACGCTATTCGATGTGGTTTGGACTTCAATCAAGTTACCTTGAGTTACTTGATCCTTTTGGGGATTTTATCATTTTTGTCTAAATTATTTTTCCACTAAATCTAAAACGAATCATATGAGATATGAAATGGTAGAGTACCATATTTGAAAATTTTCACAAGAAACAAATGCTCATTTTTCCCTTTCAATTATCACGAGTACGACGGGTTTGTGGCTCGTGAAGCTGTCTTTCTATATTACAAGTCTATTTCTAGAAAACAGAGTGGGAGAAATTAATCAAGAGCCACAAAGAATGTTATGTCGCAAGAAACTGGTCTTTCTTGGCTACATGAGACGTTTTGTGTAAGACGTTGTTTCTTTAAAACCTAGGAGGTTAAATTCGTCACTTGTTAAAAATGATGAATTCATGCTACTTTTAAGAAAGTAAAAAGCTTATAACTTACAAAGAAATTGTTTGATTCAAGTTGATTACTTCTGAAAGTAATAAACATATGACTTACATGAGAGTGTTTAAGTCACAACTCAATATAAGGCTTAGAGCCATGAAAATCCGAAATAAAAAGGCTTGATTAGTGACAAAGGGTTTTGCACTAATAAAGAGAGATTTCAAAGCTTGATTGGGAGCAAAGTGTTTTGCACTAGTTGAAATGCTTAAGTCTATTTGGATCTTCTTAGGGATTGTGTTTCATTATTATGAAATACATAGCAAGTGAAATCTAAAACCCACTTCTTCAATTAGAAGGAATGTATTCAATACATGTCTTGAGTTTTGTAAATTCTTGCAATCCTAAGATAATGTGAAACTTAAGAGAGGATCTTAAGTAGGACATCAATGAGTTGGAATCAACATTTTGTTCATGTGATAAAACATTTCTCGATAAGTCGAGAAGTTGTGTTTATACATGAAGTTTAGTGGGAGTTATGGAAATTTTAATTAGTCTTATATGTGGATGACATATTGATCATTGCGAATGATTTAAGACTTTTGGAGTAATATAATACATCTTGAATATCCGAATTTATGAAGATAAATCCACATGATATTAGCGTCAATAATAAGTCTTATGTTGATAAGATTCATGACTAGTTCAATTAAATTGAACATATTTAATTGATTCCATTTGCTTCCGCTGCCGGATCAATTAAATAAGTGATGATGTATAACACTTCATATGCTTCGAGTATGATGAATTGGTTTAAAATCGAATTTAAGTAATCTTTACCAAGTAAGCCATAAAGATTACCCTTAAGTGCTTGCACAAGCATTAAGGAAGTAAAGCAAAGTGTTTATGATGCAATTTTGTGTAAGTGTGTTACCCAAGTGACAATTGAGATTGCGCATGGTTTCTGACAAAGCCATAATCAAAACACATTAGGATGGTTAAGATACCATTGTGGCTATGTTATTTAAGAAATAGATTTTCTAGAATCGTTCTAGGCAATAAAGAACAATGAGAGATATTTATAACGGAAATTGAGTACACTTGCAATCATGGGATGTGCAAGAGGATGAGTCCCGCACACTGTGAAAACAGTGGGATCTATTCTTAGGCTAGAGGGCCTATGTCTTGATTGGATCTCGACACGTACTCAGAAAGTTTTGTGATGCAAATGTATACATTACAAAGGAAAACGAGTATGTAGTAAGGTTGAGTAAGGTACAAGAAGTTGATAAAACCTACTAACCAAAGCTTTCTCATAGGCTGAACATGATGAGTCATGTCATTTCAATTGAATTGAAATGAACAACTACATACAAGATCAAATTAGATTATAGAACATGAAATAATAATCAGGCATTGACTATTCATATGTGATAATCGCATTTGTCATTCGAGTTTTACTTTAAAACTCTTCTATTATACTTTGTTACATCCAAACGGGTTGTAGAGACAACGTTGAACCCCGTTAAAGTGAACCCGGATTAACATAGTATTCGCCCATAGTTACTTGTATGAGATGACGTCTCGAAGTGACTAGAGTGTGATGCGATTGATGGCAAGTTCAAGTGCCATAGAGTCATGTGAGATGACTAGTCGATCACATAGGCAGACTGTTAGGAACACTTTGTCGGGCAATGACCGCTTATAGAGTTCTGGCAAATTTATATAGCCTGGTCGTGGCGAGAGCTACTATAGTATTCTAATGAGTCGAGTCTTTTGACTAAAGACTGTTCGCCTAAGATGGCACGGTTTCATATTAACTTTGATTTGTGTTACTACGACCTTCGTAAATGGGGTCAAATGGGCATATTTTGGGTTATGATGGCTGTGGCTAGTCGAAGGAAATGAGTGCGATATGAATTGTCCACCCCTAGTCAGGGTTATAACAATATCTCAGGGCCACTCGAGGAGTAATGAACTGGAAATGCGTGGCCACGCTCGGAATGTATCCATGGTGGATAAATCCGGTCAATCAGTTATTCTCCAGATCGAGGAAACCACTCTCGATATGATCACTTGCAAGTACGACCTGAAAGACACCTTGCATTGAGTAGGAGATAGTAATAGGACAAGAGAATTGGTGACGCACACTTGTCGAGGACAAGTGGGAGATTGTTGGAATATGTGTCCTCCGACAATAATGCGATCACAACTGTCGATCATGATGATCACATGTTTAAGTCTCGTTTTAAGAATACATGTGGGATGTAATATTTTACAATGTCAACTGGTCCACACATATCGGTAATGATTGGCTGACTAGAGTTTGACATTACTGTCGTGAGACGGTGGCGACCAGTTGATCCCCTTAGGTCATACCTAAAGGGTAACACACTTAATTGATCATTTAATTGATCGTATGACGATACGGGTTAATTAAATTACTTAAAATTGACGGACGATTTTGGAAGTAATATTTACGTGTCTCATTGAAATTTGATTAAATAAGATACGGTCTAAGTAATCGAATTGTTTCATTACTTAGATGAAATTATTGTTTAAGGAAACAATTGCATTTGAATGAATAAATTATTATAAATACAAGATGTGTTGTGATTTATAAATTGGTAAAAGTTTTGGTACAAGTAATTATGAATTACTAAGTCGATTTTTGTTTATGACGTATTTTTTTTAATAGGTTGATTTTTAATATGTTAAAAATACATAACAATTTTATGTGACATGTGACATGTGACATATGACAAATTGACAAAGATAAAATGGAATCCATTTTATCTCATTTGGACCGAAAATTAGGAGGGAGTATGGTGTTTAAATTATGTTTTATTTTTGAGTGGAAAACAATATAATTACACCTAGCCATAGCCATGCAAGCCTATGTTTTCTTGGATAGAAAAACTTCACCATGCATTGGCTCCCTCCCTCTCCTTCCCACCGGTTTTACCAAGGGCCAAATAGAGAGTTTTTCTCTATCATTTTTCATTCATACTTTTGCATAATATTTTCTAGTGTAAGAAATAGAAAATACTCTCTACATCTTATGAAATTAGAGAGATAAAACTCCAAATTGCTTCTTCTCTATACCGAAATAATAGAGTGCAAAAATAATATTTTGGGTCAATTTTTGGTAAGATTAATATTGTTCTAGATCTAATAATATTAGTCTTTTAAGTGGTTGCCTTGGGTATTATTCCTTAGGAGGGATTCTATACTTGAATCCTTGTTCTTCCATTTAGGAGTGCTCAAGAACAAGTAAGAAGGAGATCTTACTTGTGCCCTATAATCTGAAATTATCAATGTAAGATGATGATTTCTTCTTTAATTGTTTATAGTTTGCATGCATAAGATCACCAATTAATTTAATGATTAAATTAACATAAAACATATATGAATATGTTGAGTATATAGATCTACTTTTCCTTCAGCAACTAATTGCCAGACTGAAAGATCAGCCTTTGTCTTCTGTCGTTGTTTTAAAAAATGGTCAGCAGATGTATCTTCGCCATCATTTGGTGTGATGACATTGGTGTTGGTGGCTGGACCATTAACAGTAGGACCGTTCTGAGAGACATTTTGGTATCGATGTCCTGAGCGAGTAAGGTGGTCTATATCTTGACCTTCGCTAGCCTTGACTATATCTTCACTGACCTTGACTAGATAGTGTTCCGTAAGGTATTCGTCTTCATCGTCATCCGCCCATATTCCGTTGATGATACTGAGCTCTCTCAACCTGATGATTTCAGCTTCTAGACTGATTATTTGCTCGACTAGATTGTCGACTACTGCGATTACCTCTTGCATCGTAGATTCTAGAGATAGAATTGGAGCCAATGGCACGTTTCCCTTAGGTGTAGTAATTGGATTGCGTAGGGATGCTTCTATATCTTCTAGCTCTGAAACTTGCCTACTTACACTCTTTGCCCATGCGATAAAATCAGCAATGGTAGGAGAGATGGTGGAATAACTCCACTCGTTTTCTAGTGCATGAATCACGTCCTCGACTGGAGAAATAAGGTGTGAACAATCCAAGGTGGATTCTTCATCTGTGATTGTCAGAACTCCAAGAGGATTCTGAGTACTGTTAGGCTTGCTTGCGGGAGGTATGGGTAAACGACCATCTCCAATCATATCCTGAATGACATGTTTCAATTTGAAGCATTTTTCCATATCGTGTCCCTTGCCTCTGTGATATTCGCAGTATGCGTTCTCATCCCAGAATTTAGACTTCTTCTCTGGGTCAGGTGTAGGTCCTATGGGTTGAAGCTTACCTTGTTTCATCAACCTTTTCAGAGCAGCGGAATATGATTCACCAACATAGGTAAATTTCCTCTGTGGGTTATTCTTCTTAGCAGATGATTCGACAAGGTTAACCTCATCGGTCTTGCTAGTGGAGCCATAAGAACGACTCGTTGACCCTGATATCCGCAACCTACCATTTTGGACAAGAGTCCTTTAAGAATGTCGTCTTCAATTCTCGTTCCTAGTATAGTCAAGTCTTTGAAAGACTTTGTGTTTGGGTACCTCAAATGGCTTGCATAAATGGGTCTCAAATTATCCACGAACTTTTCCACTAGAGTGGCTTCGTCTGGGCGTTCAACAAGTTATGTGATAGTCTTTCTCCACCTACTTAGGAAGTCGGTGAATCACTCTTTCTCATTTTGGGTAAGAACCTCTAGAGTGTGCATATTGACTTGGATTTCAGCATTATCGGCGTATTGTATAGTGAACTCAATTGCGGCATCGTCCCAGGTAGCAATTTTCTTGTGCTCCAAAGAGTAAAACCACTGCCTAGGGATGGTATCAAGAGATGAAGGAAAGATCCTTAAGAACATTTCAGGTTTAATGCCTTTGATTGACATGTAATCTTTGAAGGCACGAATATGGTTCAAATGGTTTTCACGCCCCTTGAACTTTGGAATGTTGGTCATGTTGAAGTTAGCTGGTAGTTGAGCGCTTACTGCTTCATATTTGCGATTGTTCTCCCTGTAGATGTCATCTCCCTTAAGGTACATTAGTTGCTCCTCTAAGTATTGGAGTCGCTTTTCAGCTTCAGTGAGACCTGGAGTGGTTTATGGTTGTCCCACAAAAGGTGGAGGATTGTCATGTAAGGGCATCTCAGGAATAGGACCCTCTGCAGGAGGAAGTCTAACTTCTACAACAACAATGGGGCCTTCAATGGCGTTGAGGCGAGCATAAGTTTGGTCTTGGCTTGTTTGGAGACGAATGAGCGCGGCTAGGATTTTATCATTACCATTCACGGGTTGTTAAGATCGACCATTAACGCTTCCGTGACTAGTTCCCACCATCTTGGAAATTGGGGATAAGAGGTCGACGACAAATCAAAACACGATCGACCATTTTAGCACACTTACTCGAAAAGAGACTCGATTCGTGAAGTGGGCGTGTGTCACTGTGTTAAGTGAGGTTCGAAAAAGACAAATTTTGAAATGTTTGTCCTAGGCAACTGTAGTGTAGCTGTAGGAGTGCTGACTCGAAGTGAGGTTTATAATGGGTTTTGAGGCCCGAATTTTGACTGGACATTCGGACAGGGTTTCTGTTAGAGTTTGTGTCCTCAACAATAGTGCGATCACATGTTTAAATCTCACATTAAGAATACGTAAGGGATGATTCATTTATATAATCAACTGATCAACATTTATCAGTAATCATCAGCTAACTAGAGTTAGACATTACTGTCGTTTGACCGTGGTGATCAGTTGATCCCTTAAGGTCACACCTAAAGGACAATTCCCTTAATAGACAAATTGATTAATTGTATGACGATAAAAGTTAATCAATTCCTTAAAATTGAACAATTCAATTGTGAGAGAGAATATTTATATCTTATTGTAATTGGATTAAATAAGATTTATTTTAGTAATTGAAATACTTTATTACTAAGATTGATTATTGTTTGTGAAACAATTGAGATAAGAATGAATGGTTAATTATAATTACAATATTTTGTGAATTATAATTATATGACCCATTTTATTTATGTGATCAAGAATCACTAGTCAATTTGTTGTATGTAATTTAATTAATTTATAAAATGATATTTATTTGATAAATATGCATTAAATTAATTAATAACATGTAACATACTACATGTGACAAGTGATAAATTGACAAAATAAAATGGAGGTCCATTTTACACAAATGACCGAAAAAATGGAGGGTGGTAGGCATTAGTGGGTGATTTATTTTATGTGATAAGAATATATTAATCAAACCTACTCTACCTTCTTACATACCTACATTTTTGATAAGAGCAAAAAGGAAAAGCAAGATGCCCTTTTGGACATAAGCTACCCGGCCACTTCCTCCTCCATATGAGAATATGTTCTCATTTTTCATTCATTCAATTATCTTACATGCATATTTTACACTTCTCTCCCACTTATCTCTAAAACTTGTTTTAGAAAATAAGAAATTGTTCATCTATTATCATCAAAATATTAGATTACTAGTGTAGTAATAGTGATAATATTAGAATCTATTTTAAGGAACAATAATACACTAATCTAGTTAATTAGTATATTACTAGTTTGAATGCCCGTGCGTTGCAACGGGGTAATTAACTTATTTATAATGCAAAAAAAAAAAAACGTTATAATGGTTTAATGTTTACATTCTATGTCTAATGATTTGTTTACATATTATTAAAATATCTCTTTAAAAAAAAAAAGATTTCATATAATCACCCCACCTTATACTAATCTTTCGATGTGGGACAATTCTACTATTTATAAGTAATATATTCACCAAAATTGGATTTTTTTCTGATGTGGGACAATTCTACTATTTATACGTAGTATATATTCATCAAACCTCCATTGTTTTTCATTGTGGACAAATAACATACTCAGAATTACACCATCTTTTTTGCACTTAGTTCGACATCCAACCAGATCCCGAATACCGAATACAGACAATTGTTACTCATTATATCTAATAGTTATATTTAAATTTAATATATGATCAAGTACTCTCCATTAATATTTGTACGTTGTTTTTCTTCAAAAAAAATTTAACATAATTGAGATACGGAAATTTCCTGTGGTACCCCTTAATTTTGTCAGATTTTCCATGTTATCCCTAGTTTTAAGAATCTGCCTATGGTACCCTTGAAGTTCTATTTTTTTGCCCATGGTACCCCCTAATGTAAAGGCTGTTAAATGGACATTAAGTTTGATAGCGTGGCAATAAAATAAGAATTAAAAAATAATACCCCCTTTATTGTTTTATTGGTACGGATATCTCTCTCTTTTAAATGAAAATTTAATTAACTATATCATTATAATATTGGAAATTTCTCATGGTAACCTTGAACTTTGATAGATTACACATGCTACCATGGACTTTTGTTTTCTATTTTTTTTATCATAATTAAAATATGTGGAAATGATAGGGACCTATACTCTAATGATAGAATATTTTTTAACACAATTCTAATTATATTATTTAAACGTAGTATATTTACCACACCTACATTATTTTTCAATATGGGACATATAAAATCTATAGGTAGAAAATATAATGATATAAACTTTTAAGAGCTCTCCAAGACAATACTTAAGAGACTCAAAAGATTTTGGGTTGATGCCTAAGTTCCAAGGATGCCTCATATTTATAATCATAGAATCACCCACCTTATGCTATATTTCGATGTGGGAAAATTCTATTTTTTATATGTAGTATATTTATCACATCTATATTATTTTTCAATGTGGGACATATAACATACTATGAAATACACCATCTATAATATGTGCAAATTATATGAAATCTATATATACTCTAATGATAGCATTTCTTACCATGAATCTAATAATATTATTTTCATAATTTTTTTACCGACATTATTTTGCCAAATAAAATGTAAAAGTTTTTATATAAAAATTAGAAACATCACTTGAATATAAAATAAGAAATACAGAGTATATATTATAATAACTAAAAGATTTACCAAAGATTAACTTAGGTTAGAAATCATTATTGTAGAGACAGTAATACAAACTCTTTTAAGAGCTCTCTCTGACAATACTTAAGAGAATCAAAAGATTTTGGGTTATGACTTCTATTTATAATCATAAGATCACCCTGCCTTATGGTAATCTTCCGATGTGGGACAATTCTAATATTTATACATAGTATATTCACCACAGTTACATTACTTTTCAATGTAGAACAAATAACATACTAAGTACACCATTTTTTTTCACCTACTTTGACATCAACCCGATTTAATAATGAGAAAATACAATACAATACAATCTACACTCTAATGATAGCATTTTTTTGTCACAATCTAATTATATAATTTTCATACGATACTTTTTTGTCAAATGAAATATAAAGTTTTTATATCAAAATTATAAACATCACTTTAATATAATATAGAAAATGTATATATGTGGGACAGTTCTATTATTTATACATAATATATTCACCACAGCTACATTATTTTTCAATGTGGGACATATAACATACTAAAAAGTACATATCTTTTATATCAAAAAATTTTGGGTTAATACCTAAGTTTCAATGATGCCTCCTATTTATATTTATAGAATCACCCTACCGTATACTATTATTTCAATGTGAGATACATAATTTAATTATTTAGACGTAGTATGTCCTTCATGCCTACATTATTTTTCAATTTGAAAGATATAACATTCCAAGAAATACATGTCTCTTCTTAAAAAAACCACTATTGTATACATATTATTTTTCTTTGAAGGTAAAACCACTTGATTACATCGTACATATAACGACTCATTAACGCTCTATTACTGCATTCAGAAGACAGCCATTAGTAAAATCTTTAGTTTTGTATTGTGTCAGGAGACTACCATTAGTAAAACCTTTAGTTTTGTATTGTTTGATTTTCTTGTTCATGTTCTTAACTCTTTCCCGGGTAGTTCCCAATGATTTCCACTTTATTTTTTATATCATATCGTAGATAATGATAGAAAATCTTAATAGCTCTTTAAAACAATATTTATAAGACTCAAAAAATTTTGGGTGGATACATAAGTTCCAAATATGCCTCCTATTTATAATCATAGGATCACATCAACTTATACTAATCTTTCGATGTGGGTCAATTCTACTATTTATATGTAGTATATTCACCACACCTACTTATTTTCCAATGTGGGACAAAACATACTAAAAAGTACACAATTTTACGTATTAAGAAGTACACCATCTTTAATATGTGCAAATAATATGAAATCTATACTCTAATGATAGCATTTTTTTACCACAAAGCTAATTATATTATTTTCATAATTTTTTTAATGATATTTTCTTGCCAAATGAAATGTAAATGTTTGATATAAAAATTGGAAATATCACTTGAATTTAATTTAGGAAATATACATATTATAATAATTTAAAGATTTTCCACTTTATTTTTTACATCAAAAATTATACTTTTCTAAATTGATTTTTGATGATGTGGACGCTCTAGAATCGCTCGAAAAAACTCTCTTTTTTTTATATATATATATATATATATATATATATATATATATATATATATATATATATATATATATATATAGATTTTTAAGGGATTTGTCTTGGGTGAAATCAAAGGAGGATCTCTACATTGCGATTTTGGAGGATCATCCAACACATTATAGCTTAAGAACAAATAAGGAAGGTGACCTTATTTGTGCCCTTATTTTCGAGCCACGTAACAATGTAAGGGACATTGTTTTTCCTTATTAATCTCTTATTTTGTTATGCATGCACTATATCTAAAGAACACATATTAAGAAGTTAATTAGTTCACTATTAGAAGAGTCTAATAATAGGTATATGAACCTAACAATTGGTATCAGAGCATAGGATGTTGCATGCATAATCGGTTATTGTTTTTCTGAGTTAAAATGTTAACATATAAAACTAAAAATTTGTGATTTATAAGAGTAATTCACGAAATCATGATGCATGTTATATATTCTGGTCCTAAAATGTTTTTAGGTCATTTTTATTATTTATGGTATTTTATTGCTCATTTTAATGATTTTTAGTGAAATAATTACATTTTTATGAGTAAAATGAACTTTTATTCACTAAAATAAGTTAACCTTCACTACTGGCCGTTATTTTTTAGTATGACCTCACATGAATATTTTATGTATTGTATGTAAAATGTCATATTAATGTGATTAATATTTCATGATTTATGATTTTTATGTAATAAAAATGGCATAAATGGAGGTTAAATGACTAAATTTGGTTAAACTTAGTTTCTGACCTTGAAAGTTTTATAAGACCTCACATGCATATTTTACAAATTGTGTGTAAAATCTCGTATAAATTGGATTAATATTGCATGATTTGTGATTTTTATGAGATAAAAATGGATTAAAATAGGTAAAATGGTTAAATATAGTTAAACTTCGAACCAGACCATGAAACTTTAATATGTTATCACATGAATTATTTACACATTGTATGTATATTTTAAAATGAAATGATTTCATTTAGCATAATTTATGAAGTTTTAGTGTAAAAATGGCATAAATAGTGACTATTTTAGCATAAATAGCTAAAACTAATTACATGGCATGAGAAAATTATTTTAGGTTGTGTTAATATCCCACTTATCAGATATAAAGTTGTAAAATTGATTGGATTAATTTTTGTATACTTTAGATGTTTTATGAGATAAAAACGATAAATTGCAACTATATTTTCTCGAAATTAATTCCAAAATTTTAACCATGATTTTTGACATTATGAGTATCATGGAATTATTCCAGAATGTTGAAAAATTTAAAATTCAAATTTTGAAATTATTGTAATTTAATTTGGATTTATTTCATAAACGTTATGATTTTAAGGTCAAAAATGAGCATAAAATTATATCAAGTTGAATTATTGTCAAAAATTGAGTGATGACTAATTTTTTAGTCCTAAGAGTGTTAGGATAATTAACTTGAGCTTAAATTTGATTTAAGTATTGATTTGTGATTTTAAGAAGTTATTATCACGCATTTCCATAAAACCGGGTTATATAAAAATGATATAAGTTAAATAGGGCGATTTGGCACATAATTTGGCATGATAGACACATATTATAATGCTACATATTTCAATTGTTGAATGTCTTTTATTTATATAATTTTGAATTATGTAATTTTATCTAGTATGGCCTTAGTTTTAATCGATATTACCTGTAAGGAAAGAGAATATTGATTCGGTTGTAATTTAATTTGATCTCGTATCACTTTTATTTTTACTAGTTTTTTCATATTACAAATGTATAATAGGAATAGTTACGTATTTTTGTTATTATTTGTAATGATGGAGTTTCTTCAAGACGGTGCCATTCGGAAAGGCGTTCCGACGAAGACGATGTTCTTGGAAGGCATGCCACTTGAAGATTCAAGGGACCAAAGGAGTTGGTTTCCGAATATGTAATAGATTATTTGATTTTCTATTTTAGGAAGGCCATACTAGGAATTTATTATTATTGCTTTGCATTTATTTTAATATGTTGCATGCATTGCTAAATCGCCATAACAACACATGCATATCATATCGAGTCATCGACCGTGTCAATAATAATTATCGTAGTTCACCGCTTTAGTTCACTTAAAACGTGATAGATAATAAATTGACAAGACCTCTCACTAAATAATAATTGAGAATTAGCCTTACCAAATAGTAGAAACCATGGGTCCCAATTTCATAAGGAAGTAGGCTCGGCTCACCGGGGTGCTAAACTTGTTACGTTGAGTAAGTGGGTAATAAAATGTTATTACATCGAAATTTGGATTGAGCTCAATGGAAGTATTCGTGACCGTAGTCGCATGTGTTCCGGGCTAAAGATAAATATTAAAGTAATTTTTATCGACCGAGTGTTCTAGAAGTAGAATCGATTAAGAAGTTAATCCACCGAGTTATATTAATAAGGGATGAATCGGCTTACCGTGCCCGAATTAATATGAATTTGGATCTCGGGATCATTTATAATAGTTGGGTAGAGGTCACTATATAAATGTTTAAAAACTTGTTTAAATTGTTTACATGTATTATTAAAACAATAGACGTTTATTTATTCCTTCACTTCCTATTTTGTAGTCAAAATTGTTTTCTCAATTGAAATGGTAACTCCAATCACATCCACAACCACTAGCTCAAACACTCTCACCAATGTTTCATGGCTCCGATCCTTCATGGATCGTTGTAAGTTAGAAAAGAATGGGTCCAATTTCGCCGATTGGGACGCGCAAATTCGCTTGGCCGCGGAGGGTGACAACAAGCTTCGTTACCTTACCGAGGCCTCTCCCGCCGAACCTAATGCTAGGTCTACCACCGCCGCTAGGCAAGCCTATGAGTTTTACCAAAAGGAGTCGGCCGCGATAAAAAAATGTGTTAATCTTCGCCATGCAGGCCGAACTCCAAAGGAGTGCTATAAAGATTAGCACCGCCTATGAGATCTATACGAAGCTTGTGACCATGTTTTCACAAACTCCGAGGATCATTCAATATGAAGTGGCATCTGCGTTCTTTGATCTCAACATTAAGGAGGGCCAAAAGGTTAGCCCTCATGTGCTCAAGTTAATGGAGCATGTTGAGACTCCAAAATTGCAAAAGGTAGAGATTCCCGAGGAACTCGTCATTGATCGAATTCCTCATTCCTTAAACAAAGTTAAGGCATATGTCCAATTCAGGGTGAATTTTAATATGCAAAACAAGAAAGTTTCCCTTGATGAATTCCACAAAATGCTTGTGCAAGCCGAGAGGGACATGGGGCTAAGTGTTAGCACCACCAAGGATGTGCTCAATGTTAATCGTAAGAGCAAAGGGAATTTCAAGAAAAGTGGCAATAAGGGAAAGAAGAAAACTCCCTACAAGAACAAAGGAAAGGCTTGTGAAGCTAGCTCCTCCAAGCTCAAGAACATTGCCCCGTCCGGGGACAAGTGCCACTATTGTAATGGTCTTGGGCATTGGAAGAGAAATTATTCAAAATATCTTGGCGATATTAGAGCTAGAAAGGTTATTCCAGTAGGTAAATAACTATCCCTATCTTTTATGTTTCGATCTCAACTTTGGTATTTTGATACAAGTTGTGATGATTACCCTTTTTATTGTAATTAGGGCATCCTAGCAAGGACAAGGGCAAAGAAAAGCAAGCCTAGAAGATCTTAAGGGAAGCTAGATGTAGCCGACCATGGTGCTAGATCTATGGAAGCTTGGCTTTATTTTGCTTTGTCTTTATTTTATGTTGTATTTTGAGGTTTTAGAACTATTTTGATTTCCTCGTTCGACTTGGAAATTTTGTTGTATCCTTTAAACAATGGTTGTATTTTGGATATTGGTGACTTGGTTTGCAACCCAAGTCATTTGCTTTATCGTATCATTTGTTCTAAAATTTATCATCATACACTACTTGCATAGAGAAACATAATATTATCAACTTAAATTGATCAAATAGACAATTATAATGATTAGATCATTATAAGTCCATAAGCTATGAATTCGATTCTCCTTATGCTATTGTTACTAAAAGTAACAACTTACTTATGTAAGATCAATTATAAAGTTATGTTGAGCCATTGAACTCTATAAAGGGAAATTTAATATACCAATTGGCTACACCATTTATAAGACTCCATACGAGTTATGGGAGGGCTTAAGATTTCAATTTTGTTCATTACATGGACATGAGTCGATTTGAGTTGTCAAACTCAATTTTGGGAATTAGAAATCCAAAATGAACACGTTATTTTGGAAGGTCGCCCAAGAGATACCTAAAATAGAGAGTCTATTTAACAGATGACATGGATAAGACTCGCATATTACATCTGCCATAAAAGTGCTGGTCTTTTATGAGCTAATGCGTCAGTCTAGAGAAACTTCTAATACCTCACGATATATGTTTGTAACTCACAAAGCTATCTCTCAAGAAGATAGATGTATTTCTGAGAGATAGAGTGAGAGTAGATTGGATTGTCACAAACATGTCTTATAGTTAATGTGTTACTTTGTGAAAGTAATGGAACTATAATCTATAAAGATAGAGTGGGAGTATAGCACACATGTCTTATTGTTAAAATATTACTTTTCGAAAGTAATGGTATTAGGACCTTGTCCCAAATCGACCTTGTTACAAACGAGCCATAGCATTACAATCCAAAGATTGTTACTCAAGAGTAGATTTACTTTAAAGCGAGGGTCTCTTTAAAGTAAATAGAGCTTTAGAGTACCTAAATGCATAGATTGATATCAAGATGTTGATCAAGATAAATTATGTTAGGAATTGCCACATTTCATTTTGATGAAGAATGGCAAATGGTATTAAAGATTCACTTTTCTAAAATGGGAATTTAGAAAAGGAATGTGTATGGAACACAAAATCTTGGATAAAGATCTAAGAATCCTATCATATTATGTAAAGCTTTCTTAAGTGATGCTAGAATGGTCTTAAGCAAGCATCAAAGGATTATACTTCTCGTTCATGTGATAATTGAGAATGGTTTCATTCACACGATTGAAGAATCATGATTATACATGAAGTTAAGTGGGAGCAAGAATTATTTTCCCATGTCTTATATGTTGATAACATATTATTTATTGAGAATAGTGTACCAATGCTCTCTTCTGTGAAAGAGTGATTGGGAGACTTGGAAAAGGTGCGATGTATTCTAGATTTTTGAATCTATGTGAGAGAATATTGGCATATAATTGAGAGTCTTATGATGATAAGATCTTTTATATCTATTTAACATCAACAAGGTTGAATAGGTTATTCATGTTGATGAAAGTGGAATTTCTATGATAGAGTCATAGTCGTTCACTGAACCTATTAAGTTGTCGATCACATGAAATCGTTTGATAATGTTTCCGCCATTAGAACGATCATGTATGCCAACAGACGCACATGCCATGATGTAACATATGCTTAGAGCATAATAAATCAATAACAAGTTAATTCAAAAGATGGTCTTGTGAAAGCCTTAAAGAACATCTTTGAGATTCTTGAGAAGAATTAAGGATTCGTTCATATGTTTGGATGATATACTGAGTTGTGTGTTGAAGGGTTGCACAAAATTTAGTTTCCAAACCGTAAAGGATTTGTCGAAATCCTAAGCTGATTTTATTGACTTAGGAGAAAGAGACTAGAAAAGTGTTTTAGTTTCGTACATTGCAAATTCTACAAAAGGAATCTAAGTAAATTGTGATAAAATGGTCAATGTAGGGAATGAGAGTAGATTCCTCTACCAATGACTTTATCACAAGCTATGTGATAACAGTGGGAGCATCTTTCAAGTAAAAGAGCCCAAGTCTAGTAAGAAGACTAGACATATACTTAGAGATAAATTCAAGTTATTAGAAATAACATTGAATAGAAGGAAATATCAATTCATAAAGTTGGAATGTTCGTATATATGGTATATCTACTTGCCAAGCTTTTTATTGCATTTTAACTGGGTCTTTTGCCAAATTAGCCATTTGCTCCAAACTATTTACCAAAATAACCAATAGAACATTATATTTTCCAAAATAACCATATTAAATTGTTGACCAAATCAAGCCACATAATTAAGAAAAAAAAACCCATAAAAAACCAACCTTTTTGTAAACCAACCGGTTTACTAGGGTAATCAGGATACAAAAAAAACCTTTAAGGCTTCCCTTATAATTTTGCCGTTGTTTTGATTAATTGTGTTTAACTCCATCACTTTGTCTTCAATTATCTTCTGCCTATTTCAAAATTTAATTATCTTCTGCCTATTTCAAAATTTAATTATCTTCTGCTTATTTCAAAATCTAAAACCTTTTTTTTTGGATTTTGAATGCTCGCAATTTTTATTAAAATTTGGTTCAAGTTTGTTATTGTTAATTTTCAATTATCAAGTCTTCATATATTAATTGGATGATTAGATTTTGAAGAAGGATGCTATGTACTGTACAAGTACAACAACAAAAAGAAAAATGGATAGATGAGCTTTTGAGCCTTAATGTATGCTATATCATTGACCTTTGAAAATGATATACAGCTTCTCGTCAATTACTGGCATAGGTTCATAATTTTTATATTGGTTCATAATTGTTAAGCAATTTTGATTTTGGTTTTTGGTTCATTAAACCAAACCAAATCAGTGTTAAAAAAATGTTTGAACCAATCATATAATTATTTATATTGGTTCATAATTTTTATTTGTCAACTTTGTTAATTGAATAGCCATTCATGTAAATAAAATTGCTATTTGGTTATTTTGGTAAATAGTTTGGAACAAATGGCTAGTTTGACAAAAGACCCATTTTAACTAGTTTAAAAGGTACATTATAGATTATAAGATATGAAGTAGTAATAGAGTATTGACTATTCATATATGATAATCGCATTACTTTGTTAAATCCAAATGGGTTCAATTTGTCTCCAAATGGATTATAAGACCCATTTTAACTAGTTTAAAAGGATTAAGAGTGAATCTCTCTACAATTGACTTTATCACAAATTATGCGATAACAGTGGAAGCATCTTTCAAGTTAAAGAGCCCAAGTCTGGTAAGAAGACTAGACATATACTTAGATAAATTCATGTTATTGGATATAACATTGAAAAGAAGGAAATAGCAATTGATAAAGTTCGAATATATGGATATATGGTATATCCACTTGCCAAGCTTTTATTGCATTTCAACAAGTGTAAACGGTACACTATAGATTATAAGATATGAAGTAGTAATAGAGTATTGACTATTCATATATGATAATCGCATTTATCGTTTGAGTTTTATTAAACTCACCCATTACTTTGTTAAATCCAAATGGGTTGTAGAGACAAATTGAACCCCATTAAAGTGAACTGGATTGACATAGTATTCGCCCCTAGTTGCTTAAAGGAGGTGATGTCTCGAAGTGACTAAGTGTGATGCGATTGATGGCAAGTTCAAGTGCCATAGAGTCATATGGGATGACTAGTCGATCACATAGGCAGACTGTGTGGGACACTCTATCGGGCAGTGACCGCTTATAGAGTTCTGGTAATTCATAAAGCCTGGTCGTGGCAATAGCTGCTATAGTATTCTTATGAGTCAATTCTTTTGACTAGAGACTATTCGCCCAAGTTGGCACAATTTCTGATTTGCTTTGATTTATGCTCTACGACTGTCGTAAATGAGGTCAAATGAGTATATTTTGGGTTATGATGAACTATGGCTAAACAAAGGGAATAATGCAATAGGAATTGTCCACCCCCTTGTCAGGGTTGTTTGAAATCTCAGGGCCACTCGAGGAGCAGTGAACTGGAAATGCGTGGCCACGCTCGGAAAGTATCTATGGTAGATAATTATGGTCAGACAGTTACACTCCAGATCAAGGAAACCACTCTAGATATGATCAAATGCAAGTATGACCTGCGAGACACCTTGCATTGAGTGGGAGATTGTAATAGGACAAGAGAGTTGGTGACGCACACATGTCTCGGACAAATCGGAGATTGTTGGAGTTTGTGTCCTCAACAATAGTGCGATCACATGTTTAAATCTCATATTAAGAATATGTAAGGGATGATTCATTTATATAGTCAACTGATCAACATTTATCAGTAATGATCAGCTAACTAGAGTTAGACATTACTGTCGTTTGACGGTGGTGATCAGTTGATCCCTTAAGGTCACACCTAAAGGACAATTCCCTTAATAGACAAATTGATTAATTGTATGACGATAAAAGTTAATCAATTACTTAAAATTGAACAATTCAATTGTGAGAGAGAATATTTATATCTTATTGTAATTGGATTAAATAAGATTTATTTTAGTAATTGAAATACTTTATTACTAAGATTGATTATTGTTTGTGAAACAATTGAGATAAGAATGAATGGTTAATTATAATACAATATATTGTGAATTATAATTATATGACCCATTTTATTTATGTGATCAAGAATCACTAGTCAATTTGTTGTATGTAATTTAATTAATTTATAAAATGATATTTATTTGATAAATATGCATTAAATTAATTAATAACATGTAACATACTACATGTGACATATTGTGTGACAAGTGATAAATTGACAAAATAAAATGGAGGTCCATTTTATACAAATGACCGAAAAAATGGAGGGTGGTAGGCATTAGTGGGTGATTTATTTTATGTGATAAGAATATATTAATCAAACCTACTCTACCTTCTTACATACCTACATTTTTTATAAGTGCAAAAAGGAAAAGCAAGATGCCCTTTTGGACATAAGCTACCCGGCCACTTCCTCCTCCATATGAGAATATGTTCTCATGTTTCATTCATTCAATTATCTTACATGCATATTTTACACTTCTCCCCCACTTCTCTCTAAAACTTGTTTTAGAAAATAAGAAATTGTTCATCTAATATCATCAAAATATTAGATTACTAGTGTAGTAATAGTGATAATATTAGAATCTATTTTAAGGAACAATAATACACTAATCTAGTTAATTAGTATATTATTTTTAAGGGATTTGTCTTGGGTGCAATCAAAGGAGGATCTCTACATTGGGATTTTGGAGGATCATCCATCACATTATAGCTCCAGAACAAATAAGGAAGGTGACCTTATTTGTGCCCTTATTTTCGAGCCACTAAACAATGTAAGGGACATTGTTTTTCCTTATTAATCTCTTATTTTGTTGTGCATGCACTAGATCTAAAGAACACATATTAAGAAGTTAATTAGTTCACTATCAGAAGAGTCTAATAATAGGTATATGAACCTAACAGTTTCGACTCATTTTGCGCTATCTTAGGCCACTTTTGAAAATATTTACGTTTTGAAAAGGATTTTATTTTACAAAATCTCGTCATGGTTTTGTTTACAAAATGGTGATCACGTATATGATACAAACATTCATACAGGCATTATAACGGTATGCTGAGTGCATTTAAAGGGTTTTGGCTGGGTTGCCATACCAAGCAATCAAACCCTGTTCTGTGGAGAGGTTCGTGCCAAACAAGAGTAAGGTCGGTTCCTAGTCCATTTCCTTGAGTAGTGAAAGCCCTTGATACAAACAAGAGTATGTACCACGGTATGGTTGACCTCAATTGCTATATATCCTTAGGCCCAGATAAGAATTTAGACCGTCCAGACGGGACGATTGGTCGAATGGGTTGGGTTAAGCCTAGGAAGGCCGAATAAAACGACCTAAGAAGGTCTCGTAATAAAAACCGACAACTGTCTCGTATAAACTATTCCCTAACCTAGTTCAAGTTTCACCCTGGGTAACACGTAAGTGTATCATCCCCAGCGGAGTCGCCAAATTGTGGAATGGGCACCCACGCCGCACGCACCCGCGCGGTGTGTGTTCGAGGCGGCAGCACTTCTCCCACGGAACCTTGGTTTGCCAAAGCACGTCATGGGCCGTTACCGATTTGTGAGGTATTAAAACCGGTGAAAGGTTGAATAAGCCTGCATTTGTGGAGTCGCCACCAATTTTTATGGGAAATTGGAACCGTTCAATACCTCGTGTCATGTCAAGACACAAAGTAGTGACATGAACACTAAGAACTCGTTACCCTTAGCATTCTATGTCTAGAATGACTCTCGTGGATGCCAATGAACACGGATGTTCACAGAGATCTGGAGTAAGGGGTGAAGGTACGTATTACGAAGTCCTTTTACTGAACACCTAATCCCGCGCGCCTCGATAGCGGCCTCTACTAATGATTAGGGAAGTTATTTATATTTGATATATTGTCGATTATATGCATGCAATGCGACATCCACAGATTAATCCTAGCATGTGAATTAAACTTTGTTGATGAGCAAATAATTTAGCAATTAATCATGTCGAAATTGGGATTTAGAATTGATTACATGTGAGAGATCAAGAAATTAAATCATACATAAATAATAAATTGATAAATGAATACAATAATTAAAATTACAAGGATTACAATGGTTTAATTGATTTACATCAAAAGTACACTTAAAACGAAATTTTGAAAAGGAAAATAGAGGAAAAATAAAAGGTTAGAAATTAAAGTAATAAAATAGGTCAGATTAGGGGCGATACTACGATTATTAGTTAAATAAACACGTAATCAGAAGCGACGTCTAAGCGAGGAAGAATTCAGGGTCAGAAACCACCTCAGAACAGGCGCAGCATCTGCTGCGTCTGTAATACTACGATTTTTTGAGTCTCTGGGTACGCTATCGAGTGGGCCTTACTCTGTCGACTAAGGGTGTTTTGTTTTACGAAACAGTATTCTGTCTGTAGGGTACTCGATCGAGTAGCCTTGGCACTCGATCGAGTAAGAGGCACTCGATCGAGTACATTACTTACTCGATCGAGTAAGTCGGTTAGCGTGTTATGTTTTGTCGGGTTTTGTTAATAATGCGGATTAGTATATATATTATGTCGTCATCTTTCCTAAACACTTTTATAAACCTAATACACTAAAAAAGGAGATTCAAACTACGTTGTTCTCTTCATCCGCATTATTGGCAAATCCCGGAGCTTGAGAGGTCGGATTTCATTGTTCTTTGTGTCTTTGTGGTCCTTGCATCAAAGGTAAGTCCTACATACCAATTTTATAGCGTTTGGTTGACTTTGTTTAAAACCTAATTTTGGGAAATGGGGGTTTTTATGATTTGTTGTGTTAGTAGTGATTGTATGATTATGTGATTAGGAGGAGGATTCGTAGAAGAAAGGTTTTGAGACAGCTGCTAGATCGTCTGCTGTGTGTGTTGCATTCCATGTAGGGTTTCCCTACTCAGTATTAGTTACATGATATGTGTGGTGATTGTGCTGTAGTTAGTGATTGTTGGTTGATTCAGACGGTTGTGATTATATCTTGTTGATTGATTCAGACGGTTGTTGATTTTGGTGTTATGGTTACTGTTTATCTGTCTGTGTTCTTCGGGACGTGTCCCTGGCTGACTAGAGTCACTTGCGGGAGTGGCTTCACGCCCATGATTCGCCTTCTGTGGAACCCGCCACAGAAGGAATGTGCACATTAATGGACTTGGGTTTATCGCTCGAAAGAGATGAGCGGGGATTGCGTGGGTACGGCTGCGGTCCCCCACTGGCGGTGTGGAGTATCTGTTGCGATTGGACTCTGGCAGGGCTACACACTTTAGTGTGTAGTCAGTTACGTGGAGATTGATTATGGAGACCGGGGTTTGATGTGACGATTGAGCTGTTTGGTATTTTTTGTATTGTATCTTATTTTGTGTAATTAGTACTGACCTCGTTTAATTGTTTTAAAAACTGTGGTGATCCATTCGGGGATGGTGAGCAGTTGTTGAGCAGGTTTGACTAGAGGCATTTGGGCTAGCTGGGATGTGTCACCACGAGCTGATTAGAGTCTTCCGCTGTCATATTTTAGCTGTTTAGACATTTGATTTTTGAGAACATGGATTGTACCTTTTGTCAGTTTGGATTTGGAATTGTAATCACTTTAAACAGTTTGGTTATTTAAATTATATTTCTTTATTGTCATTTTATTATCATTTCCTCGGGAAACCGAGATGGTAACGTTCTTATACCTGAGTGGTCCTGGTAAGGCACTTGGAGTATGGGGGTGTCACAAAGTGGTGTCAGAGCGACGATCCTTAAACCTGTAACCAATGAATCTAATGAACATAGGGTGTCAATTAAAATGAACCCGGGGTAGAAGTTGTAGGAACTAATGCAAAGGCTTGGGAGACGTCCTAAAGTTGCCCCTGCAATTTTGAACTGGTCACATGGGGTACGTGCCAGGGTCGTATGTGTTGTCTTTTGGTCTGTATGTGTACATAGTGGCATGTGTTGTGAATTGTTGGATGTTGGATGTGGAGAATTGGAGGTATGGATAAAAGTTGAAAGATAAATGTTTTATATGTTGAATTGAATGAACAGTATGTTGGATGTTTATAATATGGCATATTGATAATATGAATAGATCGTTTGTTGATTACTTAAAGAGTTGCGTAGGAATGTATGCGTAGTTGTTGCTATCTCATTAAAATTATAGTAGCTGTATATAATGTTGGGAAAGTGAGATGAACATGCGGGTAGTGTATACGATTCTGCATGACTCGATCGAGTGGGGGGCAATCGATTGAGTAGGTGAGGCACTCGATCGAGTGGGTGTGACTCGGTCGAGTAGGTAGTTTGATGTTTTTCTGGACAGAATCGTGTTTTTGGGTACTCGATCAAGTACATAGGGGCACTCGATCGAGTAGGGGGCGCTCGATCGAGTGGCTTGTCAGCTCGGTCGGGCATGTTTTTGGACAGAAGTCGGATTAGGTTCTGGAGTCGAGGCACTCGATCGAGTTGGTTGGACCCTCGATCGAGTGGCCTCAACTCGATCGAGTGGGTTCTGGTACTCGATCGAGTGGGTTCTGGTACTCGATCGAGTGGGGTTTGTGTGGAGGTTATATACGTGTTTTGGGTTACAGTATGCGTGTTTATATCTACCTTTTCTTATATAGTTTCAAGATGTCGCCAAAGAGAAACGCCCTATATGTTAGAGCTGAGAACATGACCACCGATGATATAGTAAAGATGTTAGAGCACCAGGATGCTCTTACGGAAGCGTTGAAAAGAGTGGGAAAGGATAAGGAGGTTGATCACTCCAAGATCAGTATCCACATATCGAGGTTCAGTCTGAAAGAGTATAAGGGGACCGGGGAGCCAATCCTTCTAGATAATTGGCACAGAGAGATGGAGAATATCCTGGAGTTGGTGCATTGCCCGGATGAGTTGAAAGTGGAACAAGCTGCGTTCTACTTGAGGGAAGCGGCAGGTGAGTGGTGGGATAAGGTCAAGGTGGGTGCTAGGGAGATGTACATGAAGCAGGGACTACCTGCTATACCTTTGGATGAGTTCAGGAGAGCCATGAGGTGAGAGTTCGTACCGGAACATGTGAGGAGCAAGTTGAGAGAGGAGTTCGATGAGTTTAAGATGACATCTGACATGACAGTGGCTGAGTACTACCGTAAGTTTAATGAGAAGGCTAGGTATGCTGAGGATATGAGGTTGAGTGATGAGAACCTAGCTCTGAGATTTGAGAAGGGGTTGACCCCCAAGATCATGGAGAAGCTACCTGGGGGAGTCCTTATAGATGTTAAGGAAGCTTACGAGAGAGCGGGGAGGGCTGAGAGGTTGGTGGAGATGACCCGAGAGAGAGGGGCTGAGAAAATACAGGCTGAGGGTGAGGGTGGTGGCCAATCCAATTATAGGAAGGGCAACCACACTCAGGCGAGATCATATTCATTGGGCTCAGGTTTTAGTGCTGGGGCTTCTTTCAGGCGAGGCCGTGGTAGTAGTGGTGGTAGCTGGGGTATGACCTGCTACAACTGTGGCGGTATGGGCCACAAGAGACATGAGTGCACCAGTGCGGTGAGTGGAGGTTTCCAGAGGCCGGGACATGGGAGCTTTTCTCAGGGTCCTGCAAAGAGTTATGCGAGTAACAGACCGGCTGGGTCATGGAACAACATGGGAGGTCAGAATAACAACGGTGGGGGCAACCGCAATGGCGGTAATTCTTATCAGAAACCAGCTACGAACACCAACAACAACCAGGGGTCGGGTGCTAAACCGGCTCCTTTAGCTAGTACTGTCCAGGGAGGTGGGCAGAAGACCAGTGGCAAGCTGTTTATGATGGAGAAGAAAGCAGCTGAGGATGATGCTCACGTTATCACTGGTACTTTTCTTGTTAATGGTGTTTATACCTTTGTTTTGTTTGATTCGGGGGCGTCACAGTCGTTTGTATCTTCGAGTCATGCAAAAAGGTTGGGTCTGAGAGAGTATGAGTCTGTAAGAGAGGAAGTTTTTATACCTTCGAGTGAGTCTGTATCGTGTGGGAGGTTGTATAGAGATGTATCCATGATAGTTGGGCAAGTTGATCTACCTGTAAACTTGCTAGAGTTTCCTTTAAACGGTTTTGAGATGATAGTCGGGATGGATTGGTTAGGAAAGTACAAGGCTAAGATAGACTGTCATCAAAAGAAAGTGTCTCTGAGAGGTCCTAAGGGCATTAGTGTGTCTTATCGTGGGTTCGTTGTCAAACCCAAAGTTAAGTTGATTGCAGCTGTGACCTTGAAGTCCTATCTGAGGAAGAGGTGCCCGTTGATCTTGTGCCATGTAAGAGATGACAGGATGGAGAGTCCGACAGTTGAGCAAATACCAGTTGTGGGGGATTTTCCAGATGTCTTTCCAGAGGAGATTCCGGGGTTGCCACCGAAGAGGGAGATAGATTTCAGTGTTGATCTGAAACCGAGGACGGGGCCAATCTCTAAGGCACCGTACCGGATGGGTCCTAAGGAGTTGGAGGAGCTTAGGAAGCTGTTAGATGATCTGATTGAGAGGGGATACATTAGACCTAGTGTATCACCGTGGGGAGCGCCAGTTCTGTTTGTGAAAAAGAAAGATGGGAGCCTGAGGTTGTGCATATATTACAGGGAGCTAAACAGAGTGACGGTGAAGAACAAGTATCCTTTGCCAATGATAGATGACCTGTTTGATCAGTTGAGTGGTGCAGCAGTCTTTCCTAAGATTGATTTGAGGTCGGGATACCATTAGGTGAAGATTAGAGAGGAGGACATACCAAAGACAACTTTCACGTCGAGGTATGGCCATTATGAGTATGTGGTGATGCCGTTTGGGTTATCTAATGCACCCGATGTGTTTATGGATTTGATGAACAGAGTCTTCACTCAGTTTTTGGACAAGTTTGTGGTGGTTTTCATAGATGATATATTAGTCTTTTCTAAGACTAAGGAGGAGCATGAGGAGCATCTGAGAATTGTGTTGCAGACCTTGAGGGAGCATGAGTTGTATGCCAAGTTGTCCAAGTGTGAGTTCTGGTTAGATAAAGTTGCCTTTCTAGGGCATGTGATTTCAAAGGAAGGGGAAGCTGTGGATCCTGCAAAGATTGAGGCAGTTACCAAGTGGGAAGCACCAAAGAATGTAGCTAAGATCAGGAGTTTCTTGGGTTTAGCTGGATATTATTGACGGTTCGTGAATGATTTCTCCAAGATTGCTAGACTTATGACAGCTTTGATGAGGAAAGAGAACAGGTTTCGTTGGGATGAGAGTTGTGAGACGGCGTTCCAAACATTAAAGGAGCGTTTGACCAAAGCTCCAGTCTTAGCATTGCCTGAAGGGAGTGAGAACTTTGAAGTGTATACATATGCTTCAAAGAATGGGTTGGGATGTGTGTTGATGCAGAACGGTAAAGTGATTGCCTATGCTTCTAGGCAATTGAAGCCTTATGAGGAGAATGATCCTACACATGATCTAGAGTTGGGTGCAGTGGTGTTTGCTCTCAAGATTTGGAGACATTACCTTTATGGGGCGACCTTTAAGGTATTTTCAGATCACAAGAGTCTCAAGTACATCTTTACTCAAAAGGAGTTGAACATGAGACAGAGGAGGTGGATGGAGTTGATTGGCGATTATGACATGGATATTATCTACCATGAAGGGAAAGCCAATGTAGTTGCAGATGCTTTGAGCAGGAAGAGTGTACATTCTTTGTGCACGACTATATCGTTGATGAGATTGAGAGATGAGGTCGGGAAGTTTGGGATACATATGATCCAGAAAGGGGATGCCATGGGAGATTTGACGGTGCAGCCTGATCTTTATGATGATATTCGCTGTAAACAGGAGTTGGATCCCAAGATGGTGGAGTGGAGAGCGGGAGTAGAGAAAGGGACAGTGTCTAGATTCTCTATTCATACAGATGGTAGTTTGAGGTTTGATGGTAGGTGGTGTGTCCCTAATGATGAGGAGCTGAAAAAGATGATCATGACAGAGGCACATTGTACACCATATTCGGTACATCCAGGTGGTGACAAGCTATACAAGGATTTAAAGAAGACTTTCTGGTGGCCTGGGATGAAGAAAGAAACAGCTGAGTTCGTGGCCCGTTGTTTGACATGTCAGAGAGGGGAGCAACGACGACCACAAGGTAAGATTCAGTCTTTAGAGGTACCTGAGTGGAAGTGGGAGTCCATTTCAATGGATTTTATCCTGGGTTTACCGAAGAGTCAGCAGGGTAACAACATGATATGGGTTATAGTGGATCGACTGACCAAGTCAGCTCATTTTCTGCCAATGAAAGATACATGGACTAAGGCACAATTGGCTATGGCTTATCGGAAGAATGTGCTGAGATTACATGGGGTGCCTAAAGACATAGTATCTGACAGAGATTTGAGGTTTATCTCAAGGTTTTGGAAAGAGTTGCAGGAGTCTTTGGGAACGACATTGAAGATGAGTACAACATTTCATCTTGCGATAGATGGTCAGATAGAGAGGACAATCAAGACTCTTGAGGATATGTTACGAGCTTGTGTGATGGATTTTGGTGGTAGCTGGGAATAGAGGTTAGATTTGATTGAGTTTTGTTATAACAACAGCTATCACACCGGTATTGGCATGACACCATTTGAGGCTTTATATGGGAGGAGATGTAGGAGTCCGATTTGTTGGGACAACAGTGTTGAGGCAGTGGTTTTAGGACCAGAGATGGTACATGAGATGGTCGAATAGATTAAGCTGATCAGGGAGAGGATGAGAGCGGCTCAGGATAGACAAAAGAGTTATGCGGATCTACATCGCCGGGATATACAGTTTCAGGTTGGGGACAAGGTTCTTCTGAAAGTGCCTCCTATGCGTGGGGTCATGAGATTTGGTAAGAAAGGCAAGCTGAGTCAGAAGTTCATAGGACCGTATGAGATCTTAGACCGTGTGGGTGAGGTTGCTTATCGGTTGGCTTTACCGTCTGCTTTGGATAGGGTACATAATGTGTTTCATGTTTCTCAGCTGCGGAAGTATGTTAGTGATCCGTCACATGTGTTGGAAGTAGAGAACATAGAGCTTGATGAGTCCTTGTCTTATCTTGAGGTGCCTAAACAGATTCTTGACCGGAAGGTTAGGAAGACTAGACATGGTGAGACAGTCTTGCTTAAGATTCCTAAGTCTAATCATGACGTTGAGGAAGCTACATGGGAGGCGGAGGAGGCCATGAGAGAGCGCTATCTGTTTCTTTTTGATCAGGTATGTATGGTTACGGGGACGTAACCTTGTTTCTTTTAGGGGGGTAGGAGATGGTCGCGAAGAGTTTTTGCATCTTTTTGTGTTGATTTTGATATAGTTACTAGTTGTTTGAGTCGGGTTGAGTTTGGTCTGGTAAGTATATGTTGGAGTTTTATGTTGAGTTTTGTTTTTGGTTGTTGTGTCGGGAGTGTGTTAGTGTGTTTTTATTTGTTGTGGTTTGAACATCGGACGAAGTTCTTTTTAAGGAGGGAAGACTGTAACACTACGGTTTTATGAGTCTCTGGGTACTCTATCGAGTGGGCCTTACACTGTCGAGTAAGGGTGTTTTGTTTTACGAAACAGTATTCTGTCTGTAGGGTACTCGATCGAGTAGCCTTGGCAGTCGATCGAGTAAGGGGCACTCGATCGAGTACATTACTTACTCGATCGAGTAAGTCGGTTAGCGGGTTATGTTTTGTCGGGTTTTGTTAATAATGTGGATTAGTATATATATTATGTCGTCATCTTTCCTAAACACTTTTATAAACCTAATACACTAAAAAACGAGATTCAAACTACGTTGTTCTCTTCATCCGCATTATTGGCAAATCCCGGAGCTTGAGAGGTCGGATTTCATTGTTCTTTGTGTCTTTGTGGTCCTTGCGTCAAGGGTAAGTCCTACATACCAATTTTATAGTGTTTGGTTGACTTTGTTTAAACCCTAATTTTGGGAATTGGGGGTTTTTATGATTTGTTGTGTTAGTATTGATTGTATGATTATGTGATTAGGAGGAGGATTCGTAGAAGAAAGGTTTTGAGACAGCTGCTAGATCGTCTGCTGTGTGTGTTGCATTCCAGGTAGGGTTTCCCTACTCAGTATTAGTTACATGATATGTGTGTTGATTGTGCTGTAGTTAGTGATTGTTGGTTGATTCAGACGGTTGTGATTATATCTTGTTGATTGATTCAGACGGTTGTTGATTTTGGTGTTATGGTTACTGTTTATCAGTATGTGTTCTTCGGGGCGTGTCCCTGGCTGAGTGGAGTCACTTTCGGGAGTGGCTTCACGCCCATGATTCACCTTCTGTGGAATCCGTCACAGAAGAGATGTGCACATTAATGGACTTGAGTTTATCGCTCGATGTAGATGAGCGGGGATTTGGTGGGTACGGCTGCGGTCCCCCACTGGCGGTGTGGAGTATCTGTTGCGATGGGTACTCTGGCAGGGCTACACACTTTAGTGTGTAGTCAGTTACGTGGAGATTGATTATGGAGACCGGGGTTTGATGTGACGATTGAGCTGTTTGGTATTTGTTGTATTGTATCTTGTTTTGTGTAATTAGTCTCGACCCCGTTTAATTGTTTTAAAAACCGTGGTGATCCATTCGGGGATGGTGAGCAGTTGTTGAGCAGGTTTGACAAGAGGCATTTGGGCTAGCTGGGATGTGTCACCACGAGCTGATTAGAGTCTTCCGCTGTCATATTTTAGCTGTTTAGACATTTGGTTTTTGAGAACATGGATTGTACCTTTTGTCAGTTTGGATTTGGAATTGTAATCACTTTAAATAGTTTGGTTATTTAAATTATGTTTCTTTATTGTCATTTGATTATCATTGCCTTGGGAAACCGAGATGGTGACGTTCTTATATCTGAGTGGTCCTGGTAAGGCACTTGGGGTATGGGGGTGTCACAGCGTCCTCTGGAAGAGGCGCAGCTCCTCCTGCGTCTGTTCTTGAGTTGAGCTCTGCCTGTGAAGTCAGGACCGTGATCTATTAATGTTCATTGGTATGTTTAAGATTAATTATTGATTGGGAACTCGAGTAAAAGTGGTTTAGCATGTTATATATGTCTGGAACCGTCATAAAAGCGATAAAAACTGATTAAAACGAGTTAGATTTTATATACGGTGTCGGAATTAATTTATTTACTATACTCGGATTTAAAACGGCTGGAAAACGAAACAGAACAGGATATGAAAAGTATGTACAAAATATGAATCCCAGAAACTTGATACGGATAAATCGAGTTCCTAAAATCCGGGTTTGATTTAGTGACGAAAACCCGCAAATATCGAATTATAAGGGAATTAAGTCGAGATAAAACGTTATGATTAAAAGGGAATTACTAAAGGAAGTTTATGTACTGAAGAACGAAAGAAAATAAGAAAAAAAGACAAAAAAAAAAGACAGAACAATGGAAACCGAGGAAGAAGAAGAAGAGCAGGAGCAGCAAGCAGCCTCTGGAAGAGGCGCAACATATGCTGCGACTCTTCGAAGAGGCGTAGCTTCTGCTGCGTTTCTTCTTGACGTCAGATCTTCACTGCTGTGTAAAAATGATTTTACAGAAGGGTTTTTAGAATCGGTTTTGAATGTGCTTTTGACGTAAACCTTACATTAATTGGTACAAAAATAAACAATAAAATAAAAGTGGGATTTACACCCTCAGACTTACATGTTTGACGAAACGAGATTGACTAAGTTAACGTTAGTGATTGCTCGATTCAGATGTATGTAGAAAGTGCCCTCGTTGGAGGATTTTAGATTAATTGATTGATTGATGTGTAGTGGTCAAATTGGTCGGTCATGCTATGTGACTGGTACTCAGAATGATCTGCGCTTACGTGGTCAATTGATCAAGCACGTAGGCTTCAAAAGCTTAGAGCAAGGTCTAGAATGCAAAGAGAGAAGAGAAGGGCGGACACTCGCATGAAAAATATGGAGACCGGAGGTCTCTATTTATACTAAAAAATGTGAAAGAGTTTTAAAATGACAGAAACTTTGGAAAGAAATCACGGAAATATTCCGTAAACAGCCAAAAAGGGCTGGAGAAGAGGCGCAGCAGCTGTTGTGGTTCTTCCAAGAGGCGCAGCACCTACTGTGTCATTTCCCAGAGGTTTCCTCCTCCAGAAGAAAGATTTCCGCGTTTCTGTTATGGAATTGCGGTAGATCTATATTTCCTTATTCCGTAAAATATAATATACGGAAGATATTTTACCAAAAGATATAAAATTTGATTGGGAATAAATATCTAGAATATTCTAGAACATCCCGACTCGACATTTTGAACGGTTTCTTAGAAAATGAAGCGGTTTTCGACCCGGACTCCAAATAAACTCTAATTACTGTCAAAACGACCGTATCGGTGCGTAGATGATGACCAAGGGGTAGACTCGAGAGTTTGAGCTGTCATCTGATGATAAACTTACGGACTGTCATAAATCGTTCCGTGTACCAAACATGCAGCCCAATCATCACTGGATGGTTGGCGGAAGGTGTAGAAGTGAGGTATCTACATTGATTTGATTTTTTGTGAGATCAAGATTCGGATTTGCGAGATCTTGAATTTTTGAAGAAAACTGACGTTGTGTTTTTAATTTTCAATTTTTGTGGAAAAATGCGAAAAAACAAAAAAATAATTCGGGATTTTCGACTGACATGGAAATGATCCGTCGTGGATCGGGGCGACTAGCCCTTCCCCCCTAAAAAAAGAAGAGGAAAACCCGTATGTTTGAAGCTGCGTCATGGAAACCATGTCGGATTCCGTAAAACATGGGCGATGGAAGGGAGCTTCCCCTTTTTTCAGAAAAAAGTGCTGATTGTTTTGTATAAATAGGGACGTTTGTTCTTCATTGCTTCATCATCCAAAACAAGGAAACATCTCTACGAAAACCAATTCTTCTTCTTCTTCTTCCACAAAGTAATTCATGGATGCTTTCGAAAATAGGTTACGACATTGGTGTCGGTATTTGTCGCTTCCCGAGAAATATCAACTCGTTGTAATGGGAGTTGGTCAATTGTTGGTGCTTCGTCAAGTCAAGGTGCAATCCTCGTTCTTTGAAGTATGCTCTCGGTTTTGGGATTCGAAACATCATGTTTTCGTATTTCTGAAGGGTGAAATTTGCCCTCTTGCCGAAGAAGTGGGTGCTATTGGCGGATGGCCGGGTTTTACTCCGGTGGTTCCTCCGACTCGGTTGTGTTACAAAGAGAAGTTTCGTTCAATGTTGGGTTTGTCAACAAGCCAAGTGAACTTAGTCCTTGCTCCCCATGGTGTGGACATGTCGGCTCTTATCAACATTTTCTCAAACCGGTTGGATGTTAATGTCTCGGAGGTGGCTAGGAGATGGGCTCTTGCCTTTTGCCTAGAGCATGCATACCTCCTTGTCGATGCCTTGAAGAAGGTGGGGCCAAAGTGTTATGGTAGTATGACCCTTGTGCATATAGTTGAGCAAATGGAGCATGGTAGGGATCCATCAGGGTTAGTTCTTGGCAAGATCATCCAAGCTTTGGACAAGAAGGGCTCTTGCGGAGAATCTCCCTCGTTCGGATCTCCAATGATCCTCCAAGTGTGGCTATTGGAGAGGCTAAGATATGTAGAGCCTCCGGCCGATTCTTCTTCTTACTCCTTCTGTTACCTTACCATGAGGAAGAAGTTGTACTCGAATAGTTTTGCATCCACCGAGGCCTATTGGACCTCGAGATTGGCGGAGGAGGAAGGTTCTCATATTCGTTGGGTGGTGCCACCGTGCCACTTGAGGTCCTTCCCGGGGTTGCCCGCTTCGGTCGCTAGTTCTTGTTCTTTGATGGTAGTGGGTTTGAAGGTTGTTTCCTTCATCTATCCCGAAAGACTTATGAGGCAAATGGGGAGTCAACAAAAGGTGCCCGCTCAAGATAATCTCGTCCAAGAGAGTGTTTTTCGAAACTCCAAGTTTGTGGAGGTCTTTGAAAGGTGGTGGGCCACTCGGCCGACTTAGGAGGTACCAAACCCTGTTGCCACGACATGGGTAACTCCTGCTTATGTCAAGTGGTCAAGAGCTTAAACCTTGGAGGAGAGGTCCAAATCTCGTAAGGAAGAGATCGCCGACTTGAAGAACAGAGAGGTTGGCAAGACCAACCGTGCCTTCTTTGATGAACTTTGTTGATGGAGCTAGCCCGGATGTAATGAGGCCACCAAAGAGGAGAAGCTCGGGTCCCAAAGAGGTTGTGGTCCGTGTATGGGCACGTCTTGGGCCGAGTATTGGGTCATGCAAGAGACTGGAGGCCATCGCCGTTGTAGATCCGTTGAGGATCCGTTCCGAAGAGGAAGTTCATGCTAGGCGGGCCAACAAGAGGAACAAAGGGAAGATGTACCCCCAAGGAAAAGGCAAGGATATAATGGAAGAATGAATACCTCCATTACCCGTTTTATTATTATGTTGTATTAGTGTTGTGAGTTTTTTTTATGTTGTACTGGCTATGTATTATGTATTTTGTGCTAGTTGTACTATGTGAGATGTCCTAGTCGACACTCTAGCTTTGACAAGTGGTAGACTTGTTTAGCTTTATTTGTTGTCAAATTTGTAATCCTTCTCATTATTAATTAAATAAGAGGATTGCTTGTGTCAAAAGAGTTGTGAACGCTTGTTTCTTCCATCCATTTTTTAAAGGCAACTCGGTTTGAATTATCCTAAACATTGCACTTGTGAAAGGGGATTTTTGTGGGAAGGGAGAAAAGCTTCTTTTTTCTGTTCTTGGTGGAAAAGGGGAATGTTTTTTCCTTTTCTTTTAGAAGTTGATATGGGTGATTTTCTTTGATGTGTGGGGATGGTTGTATCCTTCTTGTGTAAGAAAGGACTGCCTACGTATCCACTCGAAAAAGGTAAAATCAAACCATGCTCGTAGTTCGAAATATTTTGTAAATTTTGATTGGGTTTTGTGGTTGTATCCTTCTTGTGTAATAAAGAACTGCTTACGTATCCACCTGAAAAGGTGAAATAAAACCATGCTCGTAGTTCGAAATATTTTATAAATTTTGATTGGGTGCAAATGGATGTTTGCCTTTGACAGATCAAAGGACGTTTGAAATGTGGCAAAGTGACGCAACTTAGACGTGATAAAACATGTAATTTCAAATCAGAACGCGTTGAGGAACTTGACTTGAAAGGGATACTGTGGTTGCTAGTTATAAAACTAGGGTAAGGTTTGCTGGTAGCTAGCTCAAGGGTAGTAGTTCTTGAGTTGGTCTAGGTTGGTCGAGTTTGTGAAATCCTCCCCGTCTAGGTCACTCAATCTCACTGCGCCCCCCGCGACTTTGTGACAAGAGTTTTGTTTGCTGCCTCTACCGCTCCGTTGGTCTGAGCACGATAGGGGGATGATCGATGCCGCTTGATTTTGTATTTGTCCAACAAGGATTGTGTTTCCTCCCGGAAGTGGGAGCCTTGGTCGCTGATGATTTCATGGGGTACCCCATATCTGTAGATGATGTTGTCCTGGATAAACTTGACCACTTGTTTGGCGGTCAAGACTGCATAGGACTGCGCTTCCACCCATTTGGTGAAGTAATCGATGGCGACGAGGAGAAAGCACTGCCCTTTGGTGCCTATCGGGTTGACTTTCCCGATGATATCGATGCCCCAGGTCGAGAAAGGCCAGAGTGATGTCATGGCGTATAACAGGGATGGTGGTATGTGTTGTATTTTGGCGAAGATTTGGCAATTGTGGCAATGTTTGACGTAGTTTCGGCAATCAGCTTCCATGGGAGTCCAGTAGTAGCCTAACCGCCTGATTTTTCGGGTCAGCATCATTGCGCTTATGTGAGGGCCGCATTCTCCGTCGTGGAACTCTCTTATGACTTTTTTGGCTTTGTGGTGATCGATGCAAAGGAGAAGGATCCCTTGGGGTGTTCTTTTGTATAGTTGTTCTTGGTTTATCACGAATTGTGATGCAAGTAAACATATGGCTTTTTGTCCTCTTGTATCAGAGTTGGGAGGGAATTCATTTTTGGTTTTGTAGTTGAGGATGGCTTGGTACCAAGGTTCGACATGATTTTCCCCGTCGTTGTTGATGGTGAAGATGTGAGCTGGCTCGCTCCTTCTCTCGACACATAAGGGCATCGATGTCATGTTGTCAGGTATGTTGACGAGCGCGACAAGTTTTGCCAGGGCATCAACAAATTGATTTTTCTCTCGTGGCAAGTGGAAGTAGTCGACTTGGTTGAAGAACTCGACCTCTTGATTAATTTTTGCTCGGTAGGGTGCTAAGCTCTCGCTATAGATTTTCCATTATCCGAACACCTGACTGATGATGAGTGAGGAATCGCCATGGACCCTCAGTCTCTTGATGCCAAGTGTTATGGCTGCTTGTAGGCCGATGAGGCATGCTACCTATTTGGCGGCATTGTTAGTGACAGCGAAGTCCAGTTTGACTGAGATCGGAACATGTTCTCCCTGTGGTGATATTAGAAGGATTCTTACCCCGAGGCCTCTCAGGTTTGATGAACCGTCGAAGTATAGGTCCCATGCGTCGGTGTCGGCATAAAGGATGTCTTCGTCAGGAAGTGACCATGTGTCGGTCGTTAGGTCCTCGTTGATGGGGTTTTCTGCTAGGAAATCGGCGACTGGCCTTCCCTTGATAAACATGAGGGGTATGAATTTGAGATCAAATTCTGATAGCATGAGTGTCCATCTACACAGCCTTCCGTTTAGTACGGGTTTTTCGAAAATGTATTTGACCGGGTCCATCTTGGAATAGATGTGAACCTTGTTGCTGAGCATGTAGTGTCGCAGCTTCTTTGTTGACCAGACTAGGGCAAGGCATGTCTTTTCTAGTTGGGTGTACCTTGTCTCATACTCGATGAACTTTTTGTTGATGTAGTAGATAGCTCGTTCCTCGCCATCGACTGTTTGTGCTAGCATTGCTCCCATGGCTATGTCGGTGACAATCAGGTATAGGGATAAGGGAACTCCTTGTTGAGGTGGCATGAGGACACGAGGTTTGGATAGGATTTCATTTATCCTGTCGAAGGCCTTTTGACAGTCATCGTCCCAATCGGTGTGATTGGAGGCGCGAAGCTTCTTGAAGATCGGTTCGCAAATTATAGTGAGTTTGGCTATGAAGCGGCTGATGTATTAAACTTGACCGAGAAATCCCTGAATCTCCTTCTCGTTCTTAGGCCGAGACATTTGTTTAAGAGCATTGATTTTGGTAGGATCAATTTCGATGCCTCTTTTGCTGACAACGTGTCATAAGAGTTTTTCGGAGGTGTCCCCGAATGCACACTTCTGAGGATTCACTCATGTTATATTTCCGCAGACGAGCGAAGAATTTCCGGGGGGCGCTGTTGTGGCCGTCCCGTTCTTTCGATTTGACGATCATGTCATCGATGTATACCTCCACCTCCTTGTGCATCATGTCATGTAGGAGTGTGGTGGCGGTTCTTTGGTAGGTAGCTCCGACGTTGATTAGACCGAAGGGCATGACATTGCAGCAGTATGTACCCCATTGTGTTGTGAATGCGGTTTTGTGCATGTCTTGCTCAGCCATTTTGATCTGGTTGTACCCAACATACCCATCCATGAATGATAGTAGGGCGTGCTCGGCGGTGCTATCAACCAAGATGTCAACATGTGGCAGAGGGAAGTCGTCTTTTGGAATTGCTTTGTTTAGATCACTGAAGTCTACGCAAACCTGAATTCTCTCATCTTTCTTGGGTACAGGAACTATGTTGGCCACCCAGTCAGAGTATTCGGACAATTTGATGAACCCGGCTTTGAACTGCTTGTCTACCTCTTCCTTGATTTTTAGGGCGCATTCGACGCAGCTTTTGTTTCACGGGTTTAGCTCCGGGTTTAATGAGTATCCTGTGCTCTGCAATCTCCCTGTCGATCCCAAGGCATGTCTTTGTAGAACCAGGCGAATACGTCCTTGTATTCGTGTAGGATGTCGATGAACTGTTGTCTTTCCGAGGGGTCAAGGGTGGTCGCTTTCCTAAGTTCTTGAGGTGTAATATCGGTCCCTACGTTAATAGGCTCGGTCTCCTCATTGATGGGGGTTCTATCTTCTCGTTTGTCAAGTTCTTTGGCTATGTGAGGTGGGTAGTCACTCAAGTCAAATTCCTCATATTCGTTCAGAATTACATTGCAGTTAAAATGTGACGAGTTATAAGCAAACTTAGTGTTCATTAAGTCGACTTGAGCAAAAAGCTCGGATAGGACAAATATCTCATGGGCAGTCAGAGGCGACACTGTGGAGGAGGTGGCCCCTGGAACAAGCTACAGGTTGCTACCTTCCATGGGAGTGGGGATAACCTTAGTTAACTCGGCCTATGAAGCAGCCACAAGTTTGTAATAAAATGGGGGAAAAAGGACTTTGACTGGGACATCAGGAGTGCTGGGAGCTAGGACAGACTCTGACTCTGGCTCAGACTCAGACTCTCCTTCACTCTCCTCTTTGAACATAAGGCCTTCTCCAATTGTGTTCTTGAGGATGTGGCCCAGGGGATCGGTCCACTAGACAGTTTTCCTCCAGCCTTGTGTAGCTCTCTCCGGGTCAGTATCAGAGATTAACGCGGTGGGATCGAACTGGTTGTCTTTTAGAGCAATGTTGATGATGTCCTCATTGCCGAGGTGCTTATGTTGTCCTCTCCGAAGAGGAGCCTGACGGCTTGTCCATCGAGACAAGGGGTCGACTCAGATTTGGTCGACGCAGCTTCGGTGTTGTCTGGGATGAAGTAGTAGTCTTGAAAGACCTCTACGCCCGAGTGTTTGACCTTAGCAACGGAGTCGTAGATTGGCTCAGGAAAGCCGTTGTAGAGCTCAGATTCTCCCTCGGAGATGAAGTATTCATTGAGAGTTAGATGGTAGGGACGAAGGATGATTCCGTGCTTTTTGCGCTTCCGTATTATGAGATTCATTTCCTGGATGTCTTCATCGGTAGGCTCATAGCCTAGCCCGAAGGGGATGTTGGGGACCTTGGCCTGTTTCAAGGGAGGCAAGGTGCTTTTCAGCGGATTGAGAGGTAGACCCGGGAAATAACCCTGACACATCAAAATGCGGTTGATTGTAAGGTTGGAGATTGGGTCGTGATCAAGGGATGCTGATTCATCGGTCAGGGCATTCACATCTTGGAATCCCCATATTTCGTTGTCGTCTTCCTTAATGACTTGGGAGGCTATTCCCTTTTTCATGATAGCCTTGATCGGGGAAGCGGGAATTGTCATTGTTTTTCCATTGAAAGGTACCCTGATTTTCTGATGGAGGGTTTAGGTGACGGCATTGACGGCGTGAATCCAGGGGCATCCTAGGAGCATGTTGAAAGAGGCGTCGATGTCGACCACCTGAAAACTGGTTTGTCTTTCCAAGGGTGTAGTTGCAATGGCCAAGGTGATAAGCCCCGCAACCTTACAACGAGTGCCGTCATAGGCGCGTACTCCTTGGTTGGTTGGGACCAAATCAACTTTTTTGATACACAGTCTGTGAGCTGTCTTGAGGGGAATGACATTAACTGCAAATCCGTCATCCACTAGGACCATAAGCACATTCTTTTTTAGGCATTGTACTGTGATGTATAGGGCCAGGTTATGGTTCGCTCTGAATGGAGGGAAATCTTCGTCGGAGAAGATGACCGGGTTGCTTAGGTCAGGGATATCCCTCGTCATGTATGCTACCACTTCTTCGGGAGAGGAGGTAGAGAGAACTGTCAACTTTCCCAAAGCTTGTAGCAAATCTTGCCGATGTTCGAAGGATGTAGCGATCAATTGCCAAATTGAGATCTCGGCCTTTGCTTTTTGAAGTTGTTTAAGGATCGAGTTTTCGGGAATGTTGGGTTGAGTATCCACGTCCGGGATGACTTGGTCGTTCGTTGTTAGAACGGCTGTAGTATTGTTCGGGTTTTGGTAGGAGCGTCCGGACCGGGTAAGATGACCGATCTCTTTTGCTTATTTTCCCTTTCCCGGAACCATTTAGACATCTTCTGCGTCGTCTCTCCATATACTTTTGATTTCGGGATCTCGAAGGTACCTTGGAGGGGTATTCCTCGGTGGATAGTTTTTGTAGGGGAAGTTTTTCGGAGGGTAATTTTTGTGGGGTTGATTATTGTGGGGTGCATGCCAGAATGGTCGCTGGAGAAATCCTTTCTGGTGAGGGTAGTTTTGGATGCTTGGAGGACCCTCTCTCGGGCGCGATGTTGGTGTTGGTGGGTTGAAAATCAAAAAGTGGTAGGCGTCCTCAAGTCGCGTAATCCTTTCTGAGAGACTGGCTATGGCCTCCTCAACTTGTTGGAACATGGCGAGCATGGTCGTGGCGTTGAATACAAATATCTCGTCCGAGGTATCCTTCTCCAAGGCATTCACCTCGTCATCAATTGGCAAGATGAGGTGCGAGCAATCCAAGGTTGGCTCGTCATCAGAGATGGCATGGATTCCCAAGGGGTTTGTTTTGTTGTTTGGTTTTGTGGGAGGAGGCAAAGGTAGATCTCCTTTCTCGATCATGTCTTGAATGATGTGTTTTAGCTTAAAGAAGGCTTTCGTGTCATGACCCTTTCCCTAATGATACTAGCAATAAGCATTGGGGTTCCAAAAACGGGTTTTCTTAGCCTCTGATGGGTCCGGAGTGGGCCCAATCGGTTGTAGTTTTCCTTGGTCCATGAGTCTTCTTAGGGCACTGGCATAGGTTGATCCCAAGTTTGTGAATACCCTTTGAGGACGCTCAGTTTTCTTTGTGGTTGGTTCGAGGAGATTGACCTCATCGATCTTATTTATTTGTAGGTCCTGGAACCTTTTGATGTTTTGATATCTCAGCAGGTTAGCATAAATCGTGCGGAGGTTGTTGACAAATTTCTCCACCAGAGTTGATTCACTCGGCTTACTGACCAGTTGAGTGCCTACCACTAACGGGTTATGAATTCTGTGAACCCTTCCTTATCGTTCTGAGTCAGGAGCTCAAGAGTGCGGGTGTTGACTTGGATTTCGACGTTGTCGACATACTGTTTATCAAATTCAACGGCGACTTCGTCCCAGGTGGTAAGGTTCTTTGGGTCGAGGGAATAGTACCACTGGCGGGAAATCGGTTCCAGGGATGTTGGAAAGATCCGGGTGAAGAGTTCTTGTTTGACCACCTAGATAGACATGTAATCTCTGAAAGCCCGAATGTGATTGAGTGAGTCCTCCACTCCCTTGAACTTGGGTACATCAGTCAAGGTAAAGTTGTAGAGTAATTGATCCCTACCGGGTTTGAATCTTCGATTGTTCCCATGGTGGATGTTGTTACCACGGGCTAGGAGTTGTTCTTCCAAAAGCTTGAGCCTTTTCTCAGTTTCAGTCAAAGGCGGAGTGTTGTGTTCTCCGGTTTCCTTGTTTTCCAGGGTCTCGATACGGGTCTCGACACGATCTAGGGTGACCTTAAGAGCGGTGAGCAGGCTGGCTAGCTGAGCAGTTGTAACATCTCTGTTGTCATTGTTGTTGTTGGATCAAGCTAAAGACGGGGCCATGGTTCTGAGGCAGAAAAACGGCTCACATTACATCTCAATCCGACATGGTTTAATGACTAAACACAAACAACACAAAGGACGGAAAAAAGATCAGACTCAACAAGACGAGGTGACCGTTTGTGGTGCCTCGGTGCTGACTCGATTTATAACGTGAAGGTGTTGACCGGACTTTGACCTGCGTACAACGTAATGGCGTGACGCCATTGAACGAATCTTGAGGAGAGAGGACTCATAAGTAAAGACCCATAAGTACGCTTGCTTTGACTCGATAGACACGAGGCAGAATTGGAATGGTGGACTGAAGTTTTCGAAAATAGAGATTTTCAAAAAGATTCGTTTGTCGCTTTATGGACGGCTCTCGAAGAATAGGGACCTTCGAAAGTCGGTCAATTAAAGAGTTGTCTTAAGTTTGTTTTCAAAAGACGGTTTGAGTTGGCTTGGAAAACAATATACTGTTTCCAAAGACGGTTTTTTGAAATTCAAAATTGTATGTTTTGAAAATCGAGTTTTGAAATGTTTGACATAGTCACGGGGACGGTGTGTGGTCCTCGGGATCTGAAAATGTTTTGAGAAAGGGGTGTGTGCCTTTCTCGGGTTTTGAAAGAGCCATTGTGTCGGCGCGAGACGGGTTAAGATCCGTGTCTTGACGAGGCCATTCTAACGGCATAAAAAGGTTTTTTTCAAATGGTTGTAGAAAACCAATTTTGAAATTCGTTATTATGACGTCCTAAAAAGGCGTGTTTGAAATCGTCATTACGACGGCCTAGATAGGCGTATTTTTTTAAACACAACGGTTGGTAAAAGACTGAGCTTTGAAATGGTCATTATAACGGCGCAAAAAGGAGTTTGAAAGTTTAAATAACACGGAAGGACTTATGATCAAATAACACATAAGCACTCGCAGTTTCATTATATTATGCATAATGCTGACACGGGTTTTGGCTTAAAAGGGTGGGTTACATACCAAACGATCAAACCCCGATTTTCGAGAGGGATACCAATCAAAAAAATTGTGTAAGGAGGGTGCCCTAGCCTCGTGCTCAAAGGTGATGAAACCCCTTTGACGAAACAGAAATGTGTAACGTCAACGGTATGCTTGACTCAATCGGGATTCAAAACGCGGGGATGAGAAAACTCACGCCGACGAGACGAGCCAATTGGTCGAAAAGGGTTAGGTTGTGGGCCCGGACAAGGAACCCGCCTATGACCGCAATATCAATTAATGCATTTCAACCAAGACCTCGTTCGAGTCTCACCATCTAGGGATCGCAAAGACACAAGTGTCCTAGTTTTCCCCAGCGGAGTCGCCAATCTGTGGTCATGGGCCACATACCGGTCCGCGGTCGAGGGCCACCTACCGGCTCTGTAGTCACGGGCCACCTGCACGCCAAGCCAATATGTGGACATGCAGCGGTCTTTTGAAAGCCACGCTCGGCGGCGTAAAAATGCTTTCGACCGGATCGTTTTAGATCGGTCGGTTTCGTACTCGGCAAGGGTCTCGAAACGATGCAAGAGATGTTCGGAGTCGCCAGCAGGCATTTGTGGGATGCTTGGAACCCGTTCTAATCCACTTTATACCTAGGTTAACCAAGCCAAAAAACGGTGTTTGATATAGGTACTAAAGATAAGGAGTCGTCCCTCTTTAGCATCCTATCTCTAGAATGACTCTCGTACGCCCTGGATAAGGTCTTCCACTATCCAAAGTTTCTGAGTAAGAGGTGAAGGTACGTATTGGGAAGCCCTTTAATAGGACACCCAATCCCGCCCGCGGTAGCGGCCTCTACTGATCGATCTTGGTTGGTTAAATGCAAAAGTTGATAAAACGGGTAATTGCATGAATGCGCATCCATAAGTTTGAACCTAACATGTGAGCTTTCTATGTCGGTTTGTTTAATCCTAGTATCAAGTATTTGATGTCGAGTTGGATTTAATGTTGATTTGCATGCAAGACGGGAATTAAACATCCATTTACCAAATTGTGTTTATGGTGCATAACGTGATCCATTTGTCTTAGTAAGGTGTTTTGCAAATACAATGTAAAATGGGCAGATTCGTCATCTGATCCATCCTATATTCGGGTTAACCGAAGTCGGAATCGTCCTAAACAAATGCTGGAAGGAAACAGGGTCTGCATCAGGCAGCCTGTATAGGCGCGAGCCATCAGGCGATGCAAACATACCTGTCCTGGTTTGAAAATTGTAAAATGAGTGGCCGGTTTAGGCGCGGGTCAACAGACGATTGAAGGGACGTCTTCTGACCATTAAAGAGGTTTGTAAAATGGCTTCAAAAGAGGGTGTTTGAACCCGTCTTGATTTGAAAAAGTCGTTTAGACCGCTTTTGTGTTGATGTGAAGAACGGGACTTGAATAATTATCATTATTTTGACCATATTCGATGTCGGGTTCGGTTTTGCAAGCTTGACATGAATAGTTTTGAAGATGATTATGAACTTATTGTTTTAAGTTCATTTGTTTGTGATTAGTCAATGCTTATCATCGTACTCGGGTTAAAATCCGACATGGTATGTAGAACCAAAGATGATTTTGTATTTATGACTAAGGCATTTGTTTCGAAAATGTAAAGAAATGAAATAAAAAGGTTTTAAAATACCTTTTTAAAATGTAATTAACCAAATATTATCACCGAAACACGGATTAAACCGTCATGGTATTAAGAACCAAGGGTGAAAAATGTTTTATGGTCAAAAGTTTGTTATGAAAATGATTTGAAATATTTGAAACGGTAAAAACCGATTACAAATAAGAAATGAATTAAAGGGGAAATGAGACCAAACACGCCTAGATTAAGGCCTGAGAGGGGCTTTAGGCGCGAGCCATGCTGCTATACAAGCAGCCCCTGCCTCCGGCCAAAATCCGGTTTTGGCTCATTTATCCCATATTTAGACCATGTTATGCATGTTTTAGCATGTTATAGTCATAAAACAAAATGAAAAACATGATAGAAGAGGATTTTTACATTCTCATACTTACATGCAAGGCTTGAGACGAGAAATCGACGAAAGTGTATCAACTTGTTTGGTCGGAAAACTGGGTTTGAAAACCGTTTTAGCAATGTAAAAAGAGTATTTTTAAGTTTAGTGATGGTGTAGTTGGTCGAGATGGTTGGTCAAGTGATTTAATGAAAGATGACTGTACCAAACAATGTGTAAGGCTTGTGTTTTCGATCGGTAGGTCGAAAACACGTGTCGGTTTGTGACTTGAGAAGTCGAGTCTAGAATTTTAAGGGAGAAATGAGTGGGGCAGTCACTCGCGTCAGGTTTTATGGTTTGTGAAGGTGGGTATTTATAGACAAATGGGTGGTTGTGTGCGTTTTGAGCGACGTGGGCGCATGGGCTGCTATAAAAGGCGCGAACCAATTCGCGGGTCTTCGAGGTGTCTTGTTGCTATCACGCAATTGTAATCATGATTTGTTCTATCCTATGTTTTGGATGACATGATTGGTACTTGCCCATGAAGCATTCCTGGAAATACTTAACATGGAAGTCTTAAAAAGTTTTGTTTTTTGTGTTTGACTCGTTGTTGGAGTCGGGATTTGAGTTTTTCAGTCGGTTTTTGGTCCGGTGTCGGTTTTGACTCTAGTTAGTGTCATTGCGACCCCGTCGTCGTGCATTAAACACTCCAGGTACTTTTGAAAAGTTTTGAAATGTTTTATTTTCGAAATCGTTTTAAGTTTTCCTATATATAGTTGTACAAAACTGTCGATCAAACGCTGGGATTTCTAAGCATGTTGTAGTCCGATAATCATCGGGTGTTTGTTGGAGACTCAAGAGATACTGGGTATCTACACAACTACATCCGGTTTGGTTTCCTTTTCCATAGATTCAGCCTCATTATCGTCCCCGGAATCAGGCGAAGGTTTAGCCCCTTTTTCTTTTGACCCCACATCATCAACCTTTTCATCTTCTTCCTCCACAATATCAGAAAGAGAACCAGTGGATTTTCCCTTTATTTTCGATGTGGTTTTCTTAGGACTTTTAGATTTCACATTCTCTAACATTTGTTCTTCATCGGGTGGCTGCTTATCATCGGGATTCTCCTCTTCGGTATCGTCGTCATTGATGAAGACGAGTGTGGTAGTTGCATTAGAGGATTATTCCCCTTTTTAACACCCGATCTAGTTCTCTTTCGAGCGATTACTAGAGGAATAACATCTTCAAGGACGCTTTTGGACGATGGTGGATCCGTCACGGTTTGTGGTTCATTGGAGGCTTCGTCGGTGACCGAAAAAGCATGAGATCCTCTACATTTTTCAGAGGGAACAGATGTTTTGGAAGTGGGGTTGGATGTGGTATCAGGAGAAGACGAGTGTTGGAACATGTCGGTTGATTTTGTGGGTAGTTTGGTGTTGAGTTAGGTTTTTACCATGGTAAAAATGAGATAAGTGGGTATATAGGGTAAGAGGGAGACAGTTGGTGAGATTAGGATAAAACGGCTGTTGAGGGGAGATGAAGTGTTTTAGGGTTTGGGCTTTTGGGTTAGGTATTCCAATTAAATGGGTTAGGGGACTTAATTAAACAGGAGTTGAGTCATGCGGTTGAGTGATTATTTAGCACAAAGACGGTTTATCGATTACGAACATAACACGGAATGAGTAGATTAGAATAAAAGATAGCAAATCCGTTTTAGTAAATCATTTGAGAGTTTAGTTGAATTCACATAAAAATTACATGCAATTAATTAAACCAATTTGTAACCTAAGTTTTATAAATTGTTCTCTTGCAAGTGGTTTAGTAAATATGTCGGCAATTTGATCTTCGGGTTTGCAAAAAAAATAAGTTCAACATGCCCTTTTTCTACGTGATCACGAATAAAATGGTGACGAATTTCAATGTGTTTAGTCTTAGAACGTTGAATAGGATTTTTTGATATATTTATCGCACTCGTATTATCACATAATATGGGAACGGAATCGTAAATAATACCAAAATCGAGAAATTGTTGCTTTACCCAAAGAAGTTGTGAGCAACAATGTGCGGTGATACCCGTCGTTGTGAGTACCAAAAATAATATTTATATTTCCTATTAAAACTAACCTAGGCTAGTGGTAACAGGGTCGAACCACAAGGAGGCGAATGTAATTAATAATTGTCTAATTCTAGTCTAAGGTCCCGAATGTGAGGGTTGGATTGATTTGGTCTATAGCTGAAGGCAATAAACTAAATAGACAGATAAAACAGATAAAAGAAGGGGTACTAGGATGGTCGGTTCACTATAGTTTCGGCGGCAGCATACTAAGTAGGTCTAAATCAAACACATGAGGCGGGAAAACAAGAGGTCCTCTCGGTCCACTCTTAACAAGTAGCATCTTTCGATCTCGCTACAAGTCCCTAATATCACTAATACTGACTTTCGTCCTGAAAAGTGACTAAAAACCTAAACTTTACCTATCTTTCGATCTCAGCATAGTTTAGTCATTTTAATTGGTGGTCTAATAACTGTCCCTATCTTTCGATCTAATGGGTCATTCGCTTCCTAAGCATTCAACTAGTCGTGTGCACTCGATTCGTCAAATATAGAATTTAAATCAATCTCAGAGCGAATTGCAACATGTAAAGCCTAAACCATTTTAATGCAACAACTAACAATTAATTAGCAATGCGAATCATGCAAACGAATTATGAAGTCGTTAAAAAACTGCTGAACCGTCGACTATAGAGACTTATCAAATTGGACTCTCGCGGGTCGCTCATATCACACATAAGCACAGGTGAATATATAAGAGGATAGAAAGAATTCATTTTGTAAAGACTCTCACCTAACTACGACCTATAAGAACATGCCTGCAATATAATATGAAAGTAATCTCTATGACCGTACATATGCATTCCAACCGAACTAATGACCATGACACATGCCGAGGTATATATGGATAAGTGAGGTACGGGTAAGAAGAGGCAAAACATTTATGGAAAAGTGAAGGTACAGGTGATCAAGCTAGTACCAAAACGGAACCATATGGCAACATCCAACTTCTTGCTCAAATTCAATCGAAGCAGTGCTATAGCAAGCACCAAACTCACATTCTCCGTAATAAATCAACTCCCCATAAGATATAAATGAAACATGGGAGCAAAAATCGCCACCTAATAAAGACTTGAATCATGCCAAAATGATTTCTTTTTCTTTCTCGGCTTTCGGTCGATCGACCAAGTAGAGAAGTCGATCGACCGGATGAAACAGTACAACACTCTCTTTTTGTTTTTCGAAATATTATTTTCTCTCTTCTTTTTTTCTTTTGTTTCTTTCTTTCCTTTTTCATTTTCCCAACATCATCTCAACAGAGCATATGCTACCAAAAACGAAGTGACAATCCCAGAACATAAACTACTAGCTTGACAAAGGCAGGCTAAATGTAGGATGTAGTTAACAGGACAAAAAGACTATTTTTGGCAGTTTGGAGCTTATGGGTAAAATGAGAAAAGGAGACCTCTTCCACATGTGTCAACGAACCACAAACCGAATGCATACAGGTATTAAGCAGATTAAGTTCATATTTATGCATATTAATGAAACATGTCTCATAAGGAGTACTACCCACATTCCTAGATAAACTGGTCATGAATGACACCAGTTATAGGCTCTAAAACTCAGAAATATAAGTAGTTCGCCAAATATCTAAGTCAAGTCTCAAGTTCAGCAAATAATTTAACGAAAACTCGTAGACTATGCATATATGATTCTACTAATAACATGTCAATTAGCACGGCTTAGGCAAAAACAGATGCAAATGCAATGTCATCATTGAAATACTAGCGTTCCGACTCAACCTACATGCTAAAATAAACGTGCAATTTTTGAATTTTGATGAAATTTTTAAATTTTTTTGTTTTGAAATTTTTGTATATATGAGAAAGTAAACAACAATGCAAGACAAAATATAAACGTGAATGCAAACAAATGAAGTGCAACGCAAAACCCTTCCCCAAACCAAATCGCACAATGTCCCCATTGTGCAAAATCGTGTAATGAAGAAAAGAGAAACGGGAATTTGCGAGCAAATTAAGTAAACAAGACATGAAGTAAGGACTTGGAACTCACAAGACTTTAAGCGCAGCAAAAGGAAACCTCCCCAAACCAGCGAGAGCTAGGAGGTTTCAGTAGCTAGCAGTGCTACCAAAAAGTACCTGAAAAGACAAAAGAACCACGTATAAGTCCGAGAAAACAATTTTTGAAGCGGTACAATGTGCATAAGATGAAGAAATTGAAAAAAACAGAATTATGTCGAAAAATAAAGAGAAAGAAAGACTCCCTCAATTTTGCAAAACGACCAAACACAGCAGGGGAGAGGTCGTTAATAGGTACAGTAGCATGCAACGGTCGATCGACCATCTCACCCAGTCGATCGACCAGGTGAATAGGAACAGAAGCTCCTGGAACTGTGCAGCCCAGTCGATCGACCATAAGGGTCAGTCGATCGACTGGAAATACTGCTGTAACTTTCTGATTTCTCAATTAGCTCGAGAGCATGAGCTAACAAGGTCTAAAAACCTGCAAATGCACAATAATACGCGCCCAAAATTGCGCAAAACTTAAAGTAACCGACTAAAGTGTTTAAAATTCCTAAGCAAAATAATTAAATGCGAAGTCTCGCGCACACAAAAGCACTAAAAAGGTTCAAACGCAATAAAAAGTAAATGTTTTGAAGAAGTCTCAATCAACTAATATTTGATCAAGAACGGCCATGAGATGGCCCACTTGACTGGCTTCTAGCTACAAGAGGTAGCCTCAATAGTGCTCATCTTCTTAGCGGCACTCTTCTCAACTTCAGCATCCGCAGAACTCAATGGATCAACAGCTTCATCATCTCCCCAATCAATGACCTCTTCTAGCTCATCAAGGTCCAAGTCGGACTTTTTCACTTTGACTGGATCATCTTCAAGCTCCTCATCCGTGCCATAGCTAAGGCATCCTAGACCGCCTCACGAAAGGACTTGCTCCTTCACAGCTGGAGCAACAGGCATCTCTCCCTTCCCCAAACCAACTCCTGCAATGTCTAAAACAGAATAATCTTCCTCCACTTTGCTCCCAATCTGGGTCGGAGGTGTTACAACAGGAGTAGGAATAGAGACAGGCATATCAGGAAGTATAAAATAGGATTTCTTTTCAGAAACCGTATTGCAAGTGACAGGCCACATGGGGTATTTCTTCCTAGCTGTATGGGCAAAGACAATGGAGTGCTTGCCTACCTTAAAGGTCAAAGTACCCGAACCAACATCAATAACTGCACTAGCAGTGTGCAGGAATGGTCTACCTAGTATGATAGGTATGTGGGCATCGGGCATATCAAGCACCACGAAGTCAACAGGGAAGAAAAACTTCCCTATTTGCACGGGGATGTCCTCTAAGACTCCTATTGGCTGGACCGCAGAGCGATCAGCCATCTGTACTGTCATATTTGTGACTGCAAACCTATTCAACTTCAGCTTCCTAGCAAGACTCAAGGGCATAACGCTAATACTGGCTCCTAGGTCACATAAGGCTTTCTCAATAGGAAAGGTGCCAATATTACATGGGACTGAAAAGCTTCCCGGGTCTTCTAGCTTAAGGGGTGCAGTATGAGACAAATAAGAGCATGTCTCCTCAGTGAGTGCGACAGTATGTACAGTTTCAAGTGACCTCTTTTTAGAAAGTAATTGCTTCATAAACTTCATATAAGCAGGCACTTGATTAACTAATTCTAGGAAAGGTACTTGTACGTTTAGACTACGAACAACATTTTCAAATTTATTGAAAGATACATGTTCCTTCGTCGGCACTAATCTCTCCGGATAGGGGGCTGTGAGCAGCAACTTAGCCCTCTCCTCTAAGTCTCTCATGTCAGCATCGGTGGACTTAGGCTGAAAGTCCACTACCTTCTCCTTGTTGAAGCTCGAACCCTCTTCAGACCGTCTCAGGTGTGAACCATTAATCGACAAAGGGTCGTATTTCGGAACTGGAATAGACCCATCAACAGTCGTGTCTGGCCTCAATATTTTCGGACCAGTCGTACCCCGAAACAAATGATCCCTCAAGTTATCGGGCATTGGAGGACGAAAAAGTTCACTATCAGCAGCAATCTCAGTCGATCGACCGGTGAGGTCAGTCGATCGACTGACTTGAACAAGACCAGAAGCTACTGTTTGTCGCACTTCAGTCGATCAACCGGGTATGTCAGTCGATCGACTGACATACCTGCTGTTTGTCTTTTTCTTTCCACTTTTCGTTCCAACTTTCTTTTTACTCGGTTCCACCTCATCTTTTGCAGCATCGTCTTCGACCATGACCGGCCCCTCAAGGGTAGACCCACTCCTCAAAGTGATGGCATTAAGGGTCTCTTTTTGGTCCGTCTGAGTCGGTAAGTGTCCAGGAGCTCGAGTTGTACTCTTACTAGCCAATTGAGCAATTTGGCTCTCTAACAGTTTCATTCCGGCCTCTCTAGCTTGGGACTCCTTTTGCAACATATTCTTCAACTCAGCAAAGTCGGAATTTTGGGATTGTTGCTGCTGCGGCACATAGGGAGGTTTTTGAAACTGTTGTTGCTTATGAGGGGGCACATAAGTTTGCTGCTGCTGCTGCTGTGGAGGTTGAGTAGGATTTAAGACATTTTGGCTACTCCACCTCAGATTTGGATGAACATTCGGCTCATAATAGGTATTCGTTTGCCTATAATGTTGAAAGGCAGCACAAGACTCAAAGGGACTAGGAAAATTTTCTGAAACATTTCCCTCAGCTCCACATCTTTTGCAGACGAAAGGACCGTCTGACACAGCATTTACATGGTAGATTCTACCTTTTGAAGCTCCTCCCAACTCGTACTTGTCAAATCTTGCCGTGAGAGCTTTTATTGCAGCCACAGAAGGAGATTCAGCACTCCTCCTTTGATTCCCTCTAGAATTCCCATACTCAGCTTTATGGGTGGCCAGATCATCAATAATATTCCACCCTTTAGTCTCTCCTATATTTTCCGCAAATCGGCCACTAGCTGCAGCATCCAAGATAGCCCTCTGATCGTCATACAGCCCATTATAGAACTGATTGCATAGGCTCCACTTCTCAAACCCATGTTGCGGTATGGTTCGCACCAACTTCTTGAAACGGACCCATGCCTCATGAAAGTTCTCATCAGGGCCCTGTTTAAAACTCGTGATCTGAGCTCTAATGGCATTAGTCTTCGAGGCAGAGAAGTATTTCTTGTAAAATGCTAGGGCCAAAGAATTACAGTCGGTGATCCCATGGGCAGCTCGATCCAGATCTCTGTACCACTCCCGTGCAGCATCTCGGAGTGAGAATATAAACATAGTCTCCTTTATCTAGTCCTGGGTCACAACGGCCGGCGGGGGTATAGAGCAGCAATAATCAATAAATATCTCCATATGCTTGGCTGCATCTTCATCTGCAGCTCCCCCGAATTGGTTCCTCTCAACCAAGTTGATATAAGCAGGCTTCGGTTCGAATTTCCTATCAGCTCCAGGTAATTCGAACCCCTTGTATAAATTTGCAGCTGTCGGCTCAGAGTGACTTGCTATAGTTGCTTCTTCAGCTATGACTGGAATTTCCGGAGATGTGACTGTCTCAGCTGAAGAAGTAGAAGCAGGAGATGTAGGTGGATCTTCCTCGAACAGCTCGTTCTCGTAGTAACTAGACAGAGTACTCAGCTCTTCCTCTGTCGGCAATATCCTAGATGATCGTCTCAACTCACGCAAGGTCTTCTCAATCTCAGGATTGAAAGGTACTAATTCACCACCCTGTGACCTGCGTATAAGAAGAAACTACAAAAAGAATATGAGAATAGTTTAAGGAACGAATGTTCCTTAAACTAAGAAACAGACTAAAATAAAACAACTAAAAATTAGAACAATTGCCTCCCCGGCAACGACGCCAAAATTTGATACCCATCGTTGTGAGTACCAAAAATAATATTTATATTTCCTATTAAAACTAACCTAGGCTAGTGGTAACAGGGTCGAACCACAAGGAGGCGAATGTAATTAATAATTGTCTAATTCTAGTCTAAGGTAACGAATGTGGGGGTTGGATTGATTTGGTCTATAGCTGAAGGCAATAAACTAAATAGACGGATAAAACAGATAAAAGAAGGGGTACTAGGATGGTCGGTTCACTATAGTTTCAGCGGCAGCATACTAAGTAGGCCTAAACCAAACACATGAGGCGGGAAAACAAGAGGTCCTCTCGGTCCACTTTTAACAAGTAGCATCTTTCGATCTCGTTACAAGTCCCTAATATCACTAATACTGACTTTCGTTCTAAAAAGTGACTAAAAACCTAAACTTTACCTATCTTTCGATCTCAGCATAGTTTAGTCATTTTAAATGGAGGTCTAATAACTGTCCCTATCTTTCGATCTAATGGGTCATTCGCTTCCTAAGCATTCAACTAGTCGTGTGCACTCGATTTGTCAAATATAGAATTTAAATCAATTAAAACGAAGCAAAACCTCAGGTGGTCAGTCGATCGACCAGGTATGGCGGTCGATCGACTGACACGCGATTTCAGTCTACTATTCTACGCCGCCTAATCCTACAGATTCCCTACATTCTAGCACGAATAATTTAGCTACTCATGACTATAGTGGAAACAACAATAATATTAAGGATTAAAACTATTGATTTCATGCTTGAATTAAAGAAATAAAAGATTATCATAAAACGATAATTATGGCTTCGGGAAACTAACTAGCAAATTCCTATACTATCAACGCAATAAAGATGAACTGAAATAAGAAGAGGGGAATACCGAAATTGCAGAGAAATTGTAACGGAAAGATTAAAAGCACGAACGAAAATCCAATGTGAAACAATATTCCGAACCCTAATTATTCCCTAAGAACTGTATGCTAAACTTGAATAAAAATTCGATTGAAAACTGAATGTCTATTCTCAAAACTCAAGTTGCGTTATAAAGGAAAAGTACGCAGCTATTATTTCTAAACCTAATATATCATGGGCTTGCTAATTCTCGATCTTCTAATTCACGTCTGAGTTAGTGTCTTGGTCGATCGACTGCTGGGACCGGTCGATCGACTGGTCTATGCTGAACAGTAGCTACTGGAACCCGTGGGTTGGTCGATCGACAAAAGTAGCTGACACTTGACTTCTAACTTCTCGTGGATTTGTCTTTTGGGCCTTGAAATTCGCACCAAGCTCGTTCCTTAAGTGAATACTTCACGTCAAATGCAGTGCAAGATACTTGGGGACGGATTTGGCTCAAAATCTACTCATTTCCGCATAAATCTGCAATATTACATAAAAATACGAAAGTAGACGAAATGGGGCAAATAGTAGCTTTAAACTACATAAATGAGCTCTGAAATGTGTGTAAAATAGGGTGTAAAACATCATATAAATGACACGCATCATGCGGCACTAACGTACTCACCTTCGGCCGTTGAAAGAGCAACCGTGTTCTGTTTCTTTGATCCCCATGAGATTAGACATGGACCCAAGAACGTTGCAATCCCGGAGGTACTCTTTTGATCAACACTAGAACCCGCATAGTTCGCGTCGGAATATCCTATAAGATAAAAGGAATAGTGTAAGGGATACCATAAATAGTGATCTTGTGCTCCAATCAAATATCGAAGAATACGTTTAACCGCTTTAAAGTGAGATTCTTTCGGATTTGATTGGAATCTAGCACATAAAAAAACACTAAAAAGAATGTCGGGATGACTTGCGGTTAAATAGAGAAGCGATCCAATCATACCTCGATACACCTTTTCACTAATGCTCTTATTACCTTTCTCATCTTTGTCCAATTTGGACTTGGATTCCATAGGTGCGGAGTATGAGTTGCCATTAGTCATCCCAAATTTCTTAAGCATATCTTTAATGTACTTATGTTGATGGATCATGATTCAATATTTGGATTGCTTGATTTGGAGCCCAAGGAAAAATCCTAGCTCACCCATCATATTCATTTCGAATTCCGATTTCATTAGTTCTGAAAAATAAGCATAAAGTATCTCATTTGTTGCTCCAAATATAATGTCATCGACATATACTTGGACAACCAAACAGTTCGCTAGACTGTTGCTTTGAAAACAATGTTTTGTCTATGGAACCTCTTCTAAAACCATTTTCAATGAGAAATTTAGACAATCTATCATACCAACACCTAGGTGCTTGTTTTAAACCACAAAGAGCTTTGTCTAATTTGAAAACATGTTTAGGAAAGTCATTATCTAAAAAGCACAGAAATTGCTCCACTAAGACATCCTCTTCTAAATATCCATTTATAAAACCGGTTTTGACATCCATTTGGAAAAGCTTAATGCCTTTGTGAGCCGCAAAAGCTATCAATAATCGTATGGCCCCAAGCCTAGCTACCGGTGCATAGGTTTTATCATAATCAATTCCCTCTTGTTGATGGTAACCTTGCACCACTAGTCTAACTTTATTCCTTACTATTTCACCGGAATCATCAAGCTTGTTGCGAAGGACCCATCTCGTACCAATAACGGTACGATTAGATGGTCTAGGGACTAAGTGCCATACTTCGTTTCTCTTGAATTGATGGAGCTCATCTTGCATAGATAACATCCAATCGGCATCGTTCAATGCAACCATTATATTGGTCGGCTCAATTTGAGAGAGAAAAGCACTTTGGCAGAAAACTCATCAAGGGATGAAAAGTTGTTGAGGGAGGCTCTTGTTGTAACTTCGGAGTTCAAGTCACTTGTTAGATTTTATAGTGGATGGGAGCTTTGATGTTTCCACTTTCTTAGAACAATAGTGTTTTGTTCCCTTAAGATGTAACAGTCTCCGTGACTGTTGTTTGCTGGTCAGAAAATGGCTACACATCAGAGTTTGAGGACTCTTCTGGAGTAATAGTGACTTGGACTGTTTTTTTTTTTTTTTTTTTTTTTTTTGGTGACGAGGGGTTGAATCCCCTCGGGCACATGCAATACCCTGCAAACCACGTGTGCCATGTAAGACATCCTTTAGGATGACAGGCAACCGCAGTACTCCCGTGTAGGGAGTCGAAGCCGGGACCTCTCAATTCGTTGCCATTGCAACGCTTTGAGGCACTTCCGCACTCCACTACACTCAAGCCACTTTGGTTGTGACTTGGACTGTTGGTGTTCTGGAAGTGGATGAAACAGTGGTTGGAACAGTTACTCTAACACCCCAATTATCTGGCCAAGATAATTGAAGCGCTACCATCTCGGTTTCCCAAGATAATGTTTCAAAACTTCAATCAAAGAACATTTTATTAATGTAATGTTTAATGAATTACATAAACGTAACCAAATGAATAAATAAAATACAACTCATGGCATATATACTCTTCTAGCCAACTAGACTCGTCTCGTGATATAACCAAGCTCGTTCCGTCTTCCACGTGTTATCCAAACAACCTGGACTTAACCTGCTCCCCATATGACCAAAGGATATCATCTGGATCGACACAGGTCACCCTAAAAGAGATAGCTGACAATGCACAGACACACAAACGTCAGTTTCTTTAAATAAATAAAGTGTGAGATGACTCGAGTGAGTGAACATACAACATGACTATGATATGAATGAACCACCACCAACAACCACCACCACGGTACCGGAACACGCCCAGACATACCAACCACTTTGGTACCGGGACACGCCCAGACATACCGATAACCACACTGGTACCGGGAGACGCCCAGACATACCAACAATCACAAACAGGTACTGGGACACGCCCAGACGTACCGTGTCCGGAAGCCAACCGGATCCCCTGCCAGACGTCGTGTCTCAACCACACGAGTCCCTCCGTAAATCAAGCCATTAATGTGCACATCCCTCTTGGAGTGGGAAGCTCCAAGAAATGACTTAAACGCAAGACGGCCTCCCAACCGTCTTACGTCTCCAAAATAATCAACAACAACAAAACCTCCAACATATACAATCACAAACGTAACAATATGAAATACATGATAGACCATATACACAATGACATACCAAACATGCCATGGTTACCATTTCCTCAAATCCCGACTCGTCGAGTCGTCATGACCTATAACATGCAATACGACTCACACTATGCAATTAAATGACCAAAAGACTCATTTAATAAATAAATATGATAATGAAACTGAGTAGGATAAACCTACCTTTTAGCATACTCCCTAAGCTAATCCAAGACAACAAGAATCCATCTCATAAAACTGCCTCATCCTATAATAATCACATAATAACTATCATAATACATCCTAATCTATTATAGAATAAAAAACCCCTTATTTTTACCCTCTAATTACCCATAAACACATAATAATTGATAATTAATTAACCAAAGTGAAAACCCCCAAAAATTAGGGTTAAGGCTAATTAAAGAAGGGTGGATCTTAACTTACAAATGTTGAGGAAACAAGGAAAAGGATGAAAAATCCATGAAAGCAAGCTTGAATCCCATGTAAGAGTGTTTATGGAGGTTTTAGAGAGAAGGGAGAGCATTTGGAGTAAGAAGGAAGGAGATAGAATGAATGAGGATAAGGGATAAGATTTCCTTATCCCATGTTCTGATTCAGCGCCACTCGCTCGAGTGGCGAGTCCACTCTGTCGAGTTTCACTCACTCGATCGAGTGCCGAGTTCACTCGGTCGAGTGAACCTCACTCGGTCGAGTGCGACGCATTTCTCAGCAATGACTAGTTTTCGTAAAACAGTCATATCACACTCGTTTCTTGGTCATTTTGGGCGTGTGACCTATCGTTGGAATCATAAGAGGATAAGATATCACCTCCAATTAGAATCACATAAATATCATGTCTAGATCTCAATTTATGACGGTTTTAAAACGACCTTTCTATAGGCGGACTTTATAACAACTCCACTAAGTCTAGTATTGGTTATACTCGGTCCACTCGGTCTACTCGGTCGAGTGAACATCTTAGAAACTACGAGGTATTACAATCTTCCTGTTGGAGTAGTGTCCTTCTGTAACACCCCCATTTATTTAAGGGCCTGGACTAGGACTCCTCAGATAAATAATGGTGTTACCATCTCGGAAGCCCGAGGCAGTAGATAACAAAGGAAAGAAACGCAGTACTTTATTATAATGTTTATAGTGACATTACAACTGAAATAAAAACAAGTCTCCAAATACGACCAAATAATAAGTCTGATAAAACTACTCAAAAGACTAAGGTGAGCTAGGCACTAAGTCGGTCATCCAAGCTCTCTTCCCGGCCGGCTCCCATCGATCTCTCGAATACTGTCAATCGCTCCCAATAATTGGATCATCACAGGCGTACACGAATACACGGGGTCAGCCACGAAGCTGAGTAGGTAATACGATAAACAGTAACACAAAACACATACTCCTCCATCACCAACACCGCCATCACAACTCACAACCCGGACAACCCAGCCATACCGATCCCCGGTAGACTATAAATATCGACCGTAGCCGATCCGCCACTCGCTTGTTGAGGACACCAGGGCAAGTCTGCGAGAACCCGCCCGGGCCTTATCACAACGTCATCATCTCCACCTCCACCAACTCCACGGTAATAATATAATAAAACAGTTCAACAATAGTACTTAACGGAATTAAATCAGACAATCATATTATAACATGTAAATCACCGATTGATCAATCCAATCACATAACACGATATCAAGTCCAGTGTATTCCCCTACCTCAAATAGCGATAAAGGCTAACTGCAGATCAGAAGTACTCCACCCGAAACTCGCCACCTAAACATATACATAATATAATTAATTCAATTAACTATTCCCGTTCCCATACTCAAGAGCTACTATAAGTAGAAACCTTCCCAATTTAGAAATTACTAAAAATATAAGTTACTCAAAATAGAAGGTTTTCCTCAAATGGGAAGTTTCCCAAAGTAGCGATTACCAAAATAGCAAGTTACTAAAAATAGTAACTTTCCCAAAATAAAATCCCGACTCAAAAGTTTAAATTCATTATTCCGTCACCGTTACTTAAAATTAACTTAATAATCAAAACTTAATAATATAAATATAAGAAGTATACGCATTCCCGACTCATTAAAATAAAACCCGTAACAAAACAATTTCAAAAACAACGCATGACACAACACACGCACACTCCCTTTACAACCCGTCACAACCGCCCCTCAACCACCAATCCTCACCGCCGACCACCAGGCCTGACACCAGGTCTGGCCTGGTCACCACCCACCACCACCAACGTGGTCGACCCACGCCGGCGGTCCTGGCCACCACCACAAAACCCCCTGCCTGCGTTCCTGCCGCCACCAAACGCCCTGAACAGCCCCCTTATCTAACCCGACAACCACCACGACACTCCCCTGCCACCCTACCAACCACCACCATTGCCACCACCGTCGCACGGCGACCCTGACACACGTGGCACCACCGATTCGACCTCCCCCGAGTCCACGGTGGTGCCACCCCTTTTCTTATGTCTGAAATGCTACCCAAAACACCCCACCAACCCGACACCTAAACCCCACCACTGAAACCACCACCAGCCACGACCACCACTATAACCACCACCATCTGACTCGACTCCACACCAACAACGCATCCCACAACCCCACGACCACCACAACAGACCCTAAAAGACGCAATACCCAATGCAAAACAGTAGGACAGAAATGAAAACGAGAACCCATACCTATGACGGCCGTCGACCTGCGCTTTTCCGGCCAGTACAACCACCCTTGACCACCAGCAAAGGCTCCCCTAGACTCACGGCAGACCCTATTCCCTCCACACTCACTGGCGTGCGTTCGATGGCTGCGGTTGTTGCTTGAGGCGTGAAAGAAAGAGGGTGATGAAGGTGAGGTATAGAAAATGACGGTATGAAGGGGTTGGGTTTTAAAGTTAGATTAGGGTTTTCATTTTAGGGTTTTTGGTAGGGTAAAAGGTAAATGGGTAAGTGGGTAGTAAGTGGGTAAATGGGCTATGACAGCTTGGCCCAAAATGTCGCTCAACTATAAACCCGACTCAACTTACGATACGATATGATATGAATTAATCAATTACTTTTACGTTACCATTAAATAATAAAATTCGCCCAAACGATAATAAAATACGGGGTATTACGGTCTTCCCCTTAAAAGAACTTCGTCCGAAGTTCGCTCCCATACCAAACATGTCCTACGAAAATATAAAGACATCTCGTATAACTAACACGGTCAAACACACAACTAGACTACATAAACACGAAATGTTACATTCTACCCTCCTAAAAAGAAAGTTACGTCCCGTAACTTACCTCAAGTGAACAGATGTGGATAACTCTCTCTCATCGCGGCCTCGGTTTCCCAGGTAGCCTCCTCTGCTTTATGATTAGACCACAACACTTTTACTAAAGCCGTCTCTCCGTGCCTGGTCTTTCTAACCTTCCTGTCCAAGATCTCCTTAGGCGTCTCGATGTAAGTCAACTGCTCGTCCACCTCGACCACATCATGGCTCAAAATGTGCGAAGGGTCACTCATATATCTCCGCAACTGAGAAACATGGAAGACATTATGTACCCTGGCTAAAGCTGGTGGTAGAGCTAGTCGATATGCCACTTCTCCAACTCTATCCAAGATCTCATATGGCCCAATAAACTTCTGGCTCAACTTTCCCCGCTTCCCGAATCTCATCACTCCCTTCATCGGAGACACTCTAAGAAGTACTTTCTCCCCCACCTGAAAAGAAATGTCGCTTCTCCTAGCATCAGCGTAGCTCTTCTGCCGGTCCTGGGCAGCCCTCATCTTCTGTCGAATGATCTGCACCTGTTCAACCATCTCCGAATCATCTCGGTCCCAAAACTACCGCATCGCTCTATCATCCCAACACACAGGGCTCCTACACTTCCCGCCATACAAAGCCTCAAATGGAGCCATCCCAATACTAGCGTGGTAACTGTTGTTGTATGAAAACTCAATCAACCCCAGTCTATCCTCCCAAGACCCGCCGAACTCCAAAACACAAGCTCTCAACATGTCCTCGAGCGTCCGAATAGTCCTCTGTCGACCATCGTAGCGGGATGAAAAGCGGTGCTCATCTTTAATCGAGTACCCATTAGTGATGTAACTCTGCAGAATTTGGATAGAAACCTGGAGTCTCTATCGGAAATGATGTCCTTGGGTACACCATGTAGCTTCACCACATACTGAACATAAGCCCTGGCCAACTCAGCTTTACTCCAAGTATCCTTCATGGGGATAAAGTGAGCTGACTTGGTTAGCCTATCCACAATCACCCAAATCATATTGTTACCTTTCTGAGTTCGAGGCAACCCGACAATGAAGTCCATGGAAATGCTTTCCCACTTCCACTCTGGCACCTCTAGTGGTTGAACCTTCCCTTGCGGCCTCTTATGTTCACCCTTCACTCTACGGCATGTCAAGCATCGAGCTACGAACTCAAGAACTTCCCTCTTCATATTCGGCCACCAAAAGGTCTTCTTGAGGTCCTTGTACAACTTATCTCCCCAGGATGAACCGAGTATGGCGTGGCATGTGCCTCGATAAGGATCTTCCTTTTCAGCTCATCATTATCCAGGAACACACCACCGTCCTCCAAACCTCGACTACCATCGGCGTGGATAACAAACCGGAATCAACCCGCCGCCGCTGTTCTCTCGTGTCTTTGCGCCACTTTCGAATTCTAGCATCGGTTTTTTACGTAGCTCTCGATCTCCTCATATAACTCGGTTCAACGGTCAAGTCCCCAAGGGTCTCTCCTTGCCGGATCACGTGGATTCCCATCCCCCCAGACTCATTGTGCATCCTCACTCTAGATCTAGCATCGCTCAAAGCATGGATGGATTTTCTGCTCAAGGCATCGGCTACGACATTCGCTTTCCCCTCATGATAAAGTATCTCCATGTCATAGTCACCAATCAATTCGATCCATCTCCTCTGTCTCATGTTCGGCTCATCCTTCGTGTGTAAATGTACTTCAAGCTCTTGTGGTCGAAAACACTTTGAAGGTAGCCCCATAAAGATAGTGTCGCCATAGTTTGAGCGCAAACACCACAGCCCCCAACTCTAGATCATGAGTAGGGTAATTCTCCTCATAGGTCTTCAATTGTCGAGAAGCGTAAGCGATTACCTTCCCGTTTTGCATCAATACGCACCCGGACCCTTCTTGGAAGCATCGGTATACACCTCGAAATTATCATTCCCATCTGGTAGTGCAAGGATAGGGAGTGTAGTGAGTCGTTCTTTGAGGGTTAGAAACGCCTCCTCACAACTCTCATCCCAAACAAACTTGTTCTCCTTCCGCATCAATGACGTCAATGGCTTTGCGATCTTTGAGAAGTCCTTGACAAACCTTCGGTAATAACCTGCTAGCCCCAAGAAGCTTCGGATCTCACCCACATTCTTAGGACTCTGCCATCTCGTCACCGCCTCAATCTTGCTAGGATCAACCGACACCCCTTCCTTGGAAATCACATGGCCCAGAAAAGCAACTTTCTTGACCCGAGAATTCACACTTGCTCGCTTGGCATATAAACTGGTTCTCCTCCAAGGTTTTCAAGACTAACCTCAAATGTTCCTCATGTTCCTCCTCATTCTTGGAGTATACCAGAATATCATCGATGAATACAACCACGAACTTGTCCAGGTAAGGACTGAACACCCGATTCATCAAGTCCATAAACATCTTTGGCGCATTAGTCAACCCGAATGGCATGACCACGAACTCATAGTGCCCATATCTTGTTCGGAAAGCGGTCTTAGGTATATCCTCGTTCTTAATTCTCGGTGGTGATAACCTCGACCTCAAATCGATCTTAGAGAAAACTCCGGCTCCACTCAACTGATCGAACAAATCATCGATCCTTGGCAAAGGGTAACGGTTCTTGATGGTCACATTGTTCAACTCACGGTAATCCACGCAAAGTCTCAAGCTTCCATCTTTCTTCTTGACAAACAAAGACTGGTGCTCCCAAGGTGAAACACTAGGTCGTATGTAACCTTTCTCGGCTAGCTCATCCAATCGCTTCTTCAATTCCTCCATCTCTTTCGGCCCCATACGGTAAGGTGGTTTAGAAATCGGCCTGTTCCCGGCTTTAGATCAATGGAAAAGTCCACTTCTCTTTTCGGTGGTAACCCTGGAATGTCCTCCGGAAATACATTCTCGAACTCCCTCACCACTGGAATCTCAGACACCTTAGGGGTCTCCGACTCACTATCCCACATCTGACACAAGATTAACTGGTCCCCTTTCCTCAGACTCGACTTCGTGGTATTAACAGATATGAATTTGACTCTTGGCTTGACCACATACCCCTTATAAGACACCCTAACTCCCTTAGGTCCCCTCAAAGAGATCTTCTTCTGATGGCAGTCGATAAAAGCTTTGTACTTCCCTAACCAGTCCATCCCCAGAATCACCTCAAAACCCCCCAAGGGAAACTCTATAAGGTCACAGTGAAACACAACCTCTCCGATCTGAATTGGTACCCCAGTGTAGACTCTATCACAAGATACCGACTCCCCCGAAGGTACCACTACTGAATCAACAATTCTATCATATGACTTAAGGTTTAAGACTACGGCATGTTCATGAGATATAAAAGAATGTGTAGCTCCGGAATCAAACAACACAAAGGTGGGTTTAGAGTTAACAGGAAATGTACCAGTCACCACGTGAGAGTCATTCTTAGCTGCCTCCTTGCCCATGGGGGAAAGCTTGCCACTGGACTTAGCCCCACTCTGATTTGAAGAAGCTGCTCCAGATTGTTTGTTCCCTTCATTTGCAGTCTTCTGAAAGTTGGTGCTCCCACTCTGCTGGCTCTGCGATTACGGTTCGATAGTTGTTGTAGCTTCCTTGGTAGTGTTACTAGCGGACCTCGCACCTCCCCCATAGCAGACATAGGTGTGCGATAACTGTTATACCTGACCCCACCGAACGAGAGCCACCGAACCGGACATAGGTGCCCTGTATCCGCGGACCGATTCGCCCCGGATGATCGGCATTCAAACCTCTTGTGTCTGTCTTTCCACAGCCAAAACAAGTAAGCCCCGCAGAACTACCTCCCCCACCGGTGCCCCTGAAGCCACCTCCACTCTGAGCTCTCGTACCCCACGGGGCTTTGTTAGTGGAGTACCCACCATATCCGCCCGAACTCGCTTCTTTGCCCCAAAGATTATCACTTGTGGTCTCCGCTTCCTTTTCTCGGCCTTGCCTTTCTTATCGCCTTGATGCATCCGAGAGTCTTTCAGCAGCACCAGCCCTCAAGTAAATGTCCTGGACTGTAGTGGGTGGAGCTGCTGTGAGCCTCTTCTTGATGTCCATAGTGAGTCCCCGCTCAAACCTCATAGCCATCATAGCTTCATTCTGCCCAAAGTCATCAATGTATGAGGATAAGCGTCGAAATTTCCGATGATAAGTCTCTTTGTCATATCTTTGTCATCTTGAAGGTGTCAAACTCCTCCCGAAGTTTGGCTTTTTGGAACTCGGGCATAAACTCATTCTTCAGAAGCTCTTGGAATTCCAACCAAGATACATGTCCCGTCTCAGGATCCCTAGCAACCTCCCGTATCTCCACCTTGTTCTGGTCCACGATCACCGGCCGTGGCCCTAAGATAGTGGGCGCTTGGTCCACTGCAGCTCTTAGGACATGCTAACAGTTCAAACAGTTGGTGAACTCTCTACACCATTCCCCCAGCAACTGTGGTTCCCCCTCTCCAGTGAATTTTGTGGGGTTATGCCTTGCCACAATGGTACTCATCTTTCCCGGATCCAATCGTTTGGCCTTTAGGGCCTCATTCTCACCAAGATAGTTGATCTAACTCTTCCGGGTGATGTTCTGCCGTGTTCCTTCTTGGAGGCATGACTACAAGAGAATTTTAGGGATTAGCTGCAACACAAAACACTTTGGTAATTCTAGCCAATTCTTTTACTTCTTATCTTACTTGTCTATCTAGCATGGCTTAGGGATCACATAACCGCATATCACTAGGCATAGCCTTCTGACACAACTTAATAGATGTATAAGTATAAATCAACCTTAAAACATGCCAAGTATTATGCCACAACCTCCTATCAACTTTTATGCAACAATTATCATATCAATCAGTTAATACTTAGGCAATAATATATGGAGTTATGCTCAGTATCATGCAACTTTTCTACCCTTCCTCTCATATGCACTCGGGGTTCCGGGTCAAACCGAGAGGGCCAATGGTTCGGTGTGAGGGGGCCCCTAACTCATCCCTTACCTTTAGTGTGCTCCTAACAGTTCTATCCCGGGGTTCATTTTATTTGACTCTTCCTACATTCATTAGATTCATTGGTTTAGGCCTGAGGATCGTTCGCTCTGATACCACTTTGTAACACCCCCATTTATTTAAGGGCCTGGACTAGGACTCCTCAGATAAATAATGGTGTTACCATCTCGGAAGCCCGAGGCAGTAGATAACAAAGGAAAGAAACAAAGACTTTATTATAATGTTTATAGTGACATTACAATCGAAATAAAAACAAGTCTCCAAATACGACCAAATAATAAGTCTGATAAAACTACTCAAAAGACTAAGGTGAGCTAGGCACTAAGTCGGTCATCCAAGCTCTCTTCCCGCCGGCTCCCATCGGTCTCTCGAATACTGTCAATCTGCTCCCCAATAATTGGATCATCACAGGCGTACACGAATACACGGGGTCAGCCACGAAGCTGAGTAGGTAATACGATAAACAGTAACACAAAACACATACTCCTCCATCACCAACACCGCCATCACAACTCACAACCCGGACAACCCAGCCATACCGATCCCCGGTAGACTATAAATATCGGCCGTAGCCGATCGCCACTCCTTTTGAGGACACCAGGGCAAGTCCTGCAGAACCCGCCTGGGCCTTATCACAACGTCATCATCTCCACCTCCACCAACTCCACGGTAATAATATAATAAAACAGTTCAACAATAGTACTTAACGGAATTAAATCAGACAATCATATTATAACATGTAAATCACCGATTCAGTCAATCCAGTCACATAACACGATATCAAGTCCAGTGTATTCCCCTACCTCAAATAGCGATAAAGGCTAACTGCAGATCAGAAGTACTCCACCCGAAACTCGCCACCTAAACATATACATAATATAATTAATTCAATTAACTATTCCCGTTCCCATACTCAAGAGCTACTATAAGTAGAAACCTTCCCAATTTAGAAATTACTAAAAATATAAGTTACTCAAAATAGAAGGTTTTCCTCAAATGGGAAGTTTCCCAAAGTAGCGATTACCAAAATAGCAAGTTACTAAAAATAGTAACTTTCCCAAAATAAAATCCCGACTCAAAAGTTTAAATTCATTATTCCGTCACCGTTACTTAAAATTAACTTAATAATCAAAACTTAATAATATAAATATTAGAAGTATACGCATTCCCGACTCATTAAAATAAAACCCGTAACAAAACAATTTCAAAAACAACGCATGACACAACACACGCACACTCCCTTTACAACCCGTCACAACCGCCCCTCAACCACCAATCCTCACCGCCGACCACCAGGCCTGACACCAGGTCTGGCCTGGTCACCACCCACCACCACCAACGTGGTCGACCCACGCCGGCGGTCCTGGCCACCACCACAAAACCCCCTGCCTGCGTTCCTGCCGCCACCAAACGCCCTGAACAGCCCCCTTATCTAACCCGACAACCACCACGACACTCCCCTGCCACCCTACCAACCACCACCATTGCCACCACCGTCGCACGGCGACTCGACGACACGTGGCACCACCGATTCGACCTCCCCGAGTCCACGGTGGTGCCACCCCTTTTCTTATGTCTGAAATGCTACCCAAAACACCCCACCAACCCGACACTTAAACCCCACCACTGAAACCACCACCAGCCACGACCACCACTATAACCACCACCATCTGACTCGACTCCACACCAACAACGCATCCCACAACCCCACGACCACCACAACAGACCCTAAAAGACGCAATACCCAATGCAAAAAAAGAGAGGGACGAAATGAAAACGAGAACCCATACCTATGACGGCCGTCGACCTGCGCTTTTCCGGCCAGTACAACCACCCTTGACCACCAGTAAAGGCTCCCCTAGACTCACGGCAGACCCTATTCCCTCCACACTCACTGGCGTGCGTTCGATGGCTGCGGTTGTTGCTTGAGGCGTGAAAGAAAGAGGGTGATGAAGGTGAGGTATAGAAAATGACGGTATGAAGGGGTTGGGTTTTAAAGTTAGATTAGGGTTTTCATTTTAGGGTTTTTGGTAGGGTAAAAGGTAAATGGGTAAGTGGGTAGTAAGTGGGTAAATGGGCTATGACAGCTTGGCCCAAAATGTCGCTCAACTATAAACCCGACTCAACTTACGATACGATATGATATGAATTAATCAATTACTTTTACGTTACCATTAAATAATAAAATTCGCCCAAACGATAATAAAATACGGGGTATTACAGTCTTCCCCCCTTAAAGGAACTTCGTCCCGAAGTTCGCTCCCATACCAAACATGTCCTACGAAAATATAAAGACATCTCGTATAACTAACACGGTCAAACACACAACTAGACTACATAAACACGAAATGTTACACCTTCACAATAAGTGCGTTTACATTTTAAATCTCGTAAAAGGAATATCAGGGATTTATATTATCTATTTATCAGTTGGTCATCGTTAATCGGTAATGATTGGCTGACTAGAGTTTGACATTACTGTTTTGTGACGGCGGTGATCAGCTGATCCCTTTAGGTCACACCTATAGGATGAAGCCCAAAAAGAATGAATTAATTGTTTGTATGAGATACGAGATAATTAATTCCTTGTATTATTTGACTTTTAATTAGTCGCGTGAATGTATTATTTGATGACGGGTTACGAACTCGGGACGAGGGGATCTATTATTTAATTATGTCATACTTAATTAATAAATATAAATATTAATTAATTAATTAATTATTAATTAATTAATTTTATACGATATGTGTATAAGTTATGAAGTGGAGATTATTAGCTGTTTGAAATTTACAAGAGGTTGTAAAATAGCTAAATAGGGTTATATTGACACATTTTATGTTGATAAAATGGTCTTATGATTGCTTAATAGTTAAGTAGTCATTAGTAGTTAATTTGTATTATTTAAGTGTTAAATAATTATATTAATATTTAATTATATAAGATAATTAAATATAAGACTTATAAGCATTTGTGGGGCAAATGTCGAAAACCGAAATAGACCCAAAATGGTCCATATGCACTGGTTTTTTAAGGGCTTACATGTGTCCTTTATGAAAGTTCTCATCAGGGCCCTGTTTAAAACTCGTGATCTGAGCTCTAATGGCATTAGTCTTCGAGGCAGAGAAGTATTTCTTGTAAAATGCTAGGGCCAAAGAATTTCAGTCGGTGATCCCATGGGCAGCTCGATCCAGATCTCTGTACCACTCCCTTGCAGCATCTCGGAGTGAGAATATAAACATAGTCTCCTTTATCTGGTCCTGGGTCACACCGACCGGCGGGGGTATAGAGCAGCAATAATCAATAAATATCTCCATATGCTTGGCTGCATCTTCATTTGCAGCTCCCCCGAATTGGTTCCTCTCAACCAAGTTGATATAAGCAGGCTTCGGTTCGAATTTCCTATCAGCTCCAGGTAATTCGAACCCCTTGTATAAATTTGCAGATGTCGGCTCAGAGTGACTTGCTATAGTTGCTTCTTCAGCCATGACTGGAATTTCCGGAGATGTGACTGTCTCAGCTGAAGAAGTAGAAGCAGGAGATGTAGGTGGATCTTCCTCGAACAGCTCGTTCTCGTAGTAACTAGACAGAGTACTCAGCTCTTCCTCTGTCGTCAATATCCTGGATGATCGTCTCAACTCACGCAAGGTCTTCTCAATCTCAGGGTTGAAAGGTACTAATTCACCACCCTGTGACCTGCGCATAAGAAGAAACTACAAAAAGAATATGAGAATAGTTTAAGGAACGAATGTTCCTTAAACTAAGAAACAGACTAAAATAAAACAACTAAAAATTAGAACAATTGCCTCCCCGGCAACGGCGCCAAAATTTGATACCCGTCTTTGTGAGTACCAAAAATAATATTTATATTTCCTATTAAAACTAACCTAGGCTAGTGGTAACAGGGTCGAACCACAAGGAGGCGAATGTAATTAATAATTGTCTAATTCTAGTCTAAGGTAACGAATGTGGGGGTTGGATTGATTTGGTCTATAGCTGAAGGCAATAAACTAAATAGACGGATAAAACAGATAAAAGAAGGGGTACTAGGATGGTCGGTTCACTATAGTTTCGGCGGCAGCATACTAAGTAGGTCTAAATCAAACATATGAGGCGGGAAAACAAGAGGTCCTCTCGGTTCACTCTTAACAAGTAGCATCTTTCGATCTCGCTACAAGTCCCTAATATCACTAATACTGACTTTCGTCCTGAAAAGTGACTAAAAACCTAAACTTTACCTATCTTTCGATCTCAGCATAGTTTAGTCATTTTAATTGGTGGTCTAATAACTGTCCCTATCTTTCGATCTAATGGGTCATTCGCTTCCTAAGCATTCAACTAGCCGTGTGCACTCGATTCGTCAAATATAGAATTTAAATCAATTAAAACGAAGCAAAACCTCACGTGGTCAGTCGATCGACCAGGTATGGCGGTCGATCGACTGACACGCGATTTCAGTCTACTATTCTACGCCGCCTAATCCAACAGATTCCCTACATCCTAGCACGAATAATTTAGCTACTCATGACTATAGTGGAAACAACAATAATATTAAGGATTAAAACTACTGATTTCATGCTTGAATTAACGAAATAAAAGATTATCATAAAACGATAATTATGGCTTCGGGAAACTAACTAGCAAATTCCTATACTATCAACGCAATAAAGATGAACTGAAATAAGAAGAGGGGAATACCGAAATTGTAGAGAAATTGTAACGGAAAGATTAAAAGCACGAACGAAAATCCAATGTGAAACAATATTCCGAACCCTAATTATTCCCTAAGAACTGTATGCTAAACTTGAAGAAAAATTCGATTAAAAACTGAATGTCTATTCTCAAAACTCAAGCTGCGTTATAAAGGAAAAGTACGCAGCTATGATTTCTAAACCTAATATATCATGGGCTTGCTAATTCTCGATCTTCTAATTCACGTCTGAGTTAGCGTCTTGGTTGATCGACTGCTGGGACCGGTCGATCGACTGGTCTATGCTGAACAGTAGCTACTGGAACCCGTGGGTTGGTCGATCGACCGAAGTAGCTGACACTTGACTTCTAACTTCTCGTGGATTTGTCTTTTGGGCCTTGAAATGCGCACCAAGCTCGTTCCTTAAGTGAATACTTCACGTCAAATGCAGTGCAAGATACTTGGGGACGGATTTGGCTCAAAATCTACTCACTTCCGCATAAATCAGCAATATTACCTAAAAATACGAAAGTAGACGAAATGGAGCAAATAGTAGCTTTAAACTACATAAATGAGCTCTGAAATGCGTGTAAAATAGGGTGTAAAACATCACATAAATGACACGCATCATGCGGCACTATCGTACTCACCTTCGGCCGTTGAAAGAGCAACCGTGTTTTGTTTCTTTGATCCCCATGAGATTAGACATGGACCCAAGAACGTTGCAATGCCGGAGGTACTCTTTCGATCAACACTAGAACCCGCATAGTTCGCGTCGGAATATCCTATAAGATCAAAGGGATAATGTAAGGGATACCATAAATAGTGATCTTGTGCTCCAATCAAATATCGAAGAATACGTTTAACCGCTTTAAAGTGAGATTCTTTCGGATTTGATTGGAATCTAGCACATAAAAAAACACTAAAAAGAATGTCGGGATGACTTGCGGTTAAATAGAGAAGCGATCCAATCATACCTCGATAGACCTTTTCAATAATGCTCTTATTACCTTTCTCATCTTTGTCCAATTTGGACTTGGATTCCATAGGTGCGGAGTATGAGTTGCCATTAGTCATCCCAAATTTCTTAAGCATATCTTTAATGTACTTTTGTTGATGGATCATGATTCAATATTTGGATTGCTTGATTTGGAGCCCAAGGAAAAATCCTAGCTCACCCATCATATTCATTTCGAATTCCGATTTCATTAGTTCTGAAAAATAAGCATAAAGTATCTCATTTGTTGCTCCAAATATAATGTCATCGACATATACTTGGACAACTAAACAGTTCGCTGGACTGTTGCTTTGAAAACAATGTTTTATCTATGGAACCTCTTCTAAAACCATTTTCAATGAGAAATTTAGACAATCTATCATACCAACACCTAGGTGCTTGTTTTAAACCACAAAGAGCCTTGTCTAATTTGAAAACATGTTTAGGAAAGTCATTATCTAAAAAGCCAAGAAATTGCTCCACAAAGACATCCTCTTCTAAATATCCATTTAAAAAACCGTTTTTGACATCCATTTCGAAAAGCTTAATGCCTTTGTGAGCCGCAAAAGCTATCAATAATCGTATGGCCCCAAGCCTAGCTACCGGTGTATAGGTTTTATCATAATCAATTCCATCTTGTTGATGGTAACCTTGCACCACTAGTCTAAGTTTATTCCTTACTATTTCACCAGAATCATCAAGCTTGTTGCGAAGGACCCATCTCGTACCAATGACGGTACGATTAGATGGTCTAGGGACTAAGTGCCATACTTCGTTTCTCTTGAATTGATGGAGCTCATCTTGCATAGATAACATCCAATCGGCATCGTTCAATGCAACCATTATATTGGTCGGCTCAATTTGAGAGAGAAAAGCACTTTGGCAGAAAACTCATCAAGGGATGAAAAGTTGTTGAGGGAGGCTCTTGTTGTAACTTCGGAGTTCAAGTCACTTGTTAGATTTGAGAGTGGATGGGAGCTTTGATGTTTCCACTTTCTTAGAACAATAGTGTTTTGTTCCCTAAAGATGTAACAGTCTCCGTGACTGTTGTTTGCTGGTCAGAAAATGGCTACACATCAGAGTTTGAGGACTCTTCTGGAGTAACAGTGACTTGGACTGTTTTTTTTTTTATTTTTTTTTTTGGTGATGAGGGGTTGAATCCCCCCGGGCACATGCAATACACTGCAAACCACGTGTGCCATGTAAGACATCCTTTAGGATGACAGGTAACCGCAGCACTCCCGTGTAGGGAGTCGAATCCGGGACCTCTCAATTCGTTGTCATTGCAACGCTTTGAGGCACTTCCGCACTCCACTACACTCAAGCCACTTTGGTTGTGACTTGGACTGTTGGTGTTCTGGAAGTGGATGAAACAATGGTTGGAACAGTTACTCTAACACCCCAATTATCTGGCCAAGATAATTGAAGCGCTACCATCTCGGTTTCCCGAGATAGTGTTTCAAAACTTCAATCAAAGAACATTTTATTAATGTAATGTTTAATGAATTACATAAACGTAACCAAATGACAAAATAAAATACAACTCGTGGCATCTATACTCTTCTAGCCAACTAGACTCGTCTCGTGATATAACCAAGCTCGTTCCGTCTTCCACGTGTTATCCAAACAACCTGGACTTAACCTGCTCCCCATATGACCAAAGGATATCATCTGGATCGACACAGGTCACCCTAAAAGAGATAGCTGACAATGCACAGACACACAAACGTCACTTTCTTTAAATAAATAAAGTGTGAGATGACTCGAGTGAGTGAACATACAACATGACTATGATATGAATGAACCACCACCAACAACCACCACCACGGTACCGGAACACGCCCAGACATACCAACCACTCTGGTACCGGGACACGCCCAGACATACCGATAACCACACTGGTACCAGAAGACGCCCAGACATACCAACAATCACAAACAGGTACTGGGACACGCCCAGACGTACCGTGTCCGGAAGCCAACCGGATCCCCTGCCAGACGTCGTGTCTCAACCACACGAGTCCCTCCGTAAATCAAGCCATTAATGTGCACATCCCTCTTGGAGTGGGAAGCTCCAAGAAATGACTTAAACGCAAGACGGTCTCCCAACCGTCTTACGTCTCCAAAATAATCAACAACAACAAAACCTCCAACATATACAATCACAAACGTAAGAATATGAAATACATGATAGACCATATACACCATGACATACCAAACATGTCATGGTTACCATTTCCTCAAATCCCGACTCGTCGAGTCGTCATGACCAATAACATGCAATACGACTCACACTATGCAATTAAATGACCAAAAGACTCATTTAATAAATAAATATGACAATGAAACTGAGTAGGATAAACCTACCTTTTAGCATACTCCATAAGCTAATCCAAGACAACAAGAATCCATCTCATAAAACTGTCTCATCCTATAATAATCACATAATAACTATCATAATACATCCTAATCTATTATACAATAAAAAACCCCTTATTATTACCCTCTAATTACCCATAAACACATAATAATTGATAATTAATTAACCAAAGTGAAAACCCCCAAAAATTAGGGTTAAGGCTAATTAAAGAAGGGTGGATCTTAACTTACAAATGTTGAGGAAGCAAGGAAAAGGATGAAAAATCCATGAAAGCAAGCTTGAATCCCATGTAAGAGTGTTTATGGAGGTTTTAGAGAGAAGGGAGAGCATTTGGAGTAAGAAGGAAGGAGATAAAATGAATGAGGATAAGGGATAAGATTTCCTTATCCCATGTTCTGATTCAGCGCCACTCGCTAGAGTGGCGAGTCCACTCAGTCGAGTTTCACTCACTCGATCGAGTGCCGAGTGCACTCGGTCGAGTGAACCTCACTCGGTCGAGTGCGACGCATTTCTCAGCAATGACTAGCTTTCGTAAAACAGTCATATTGTTGGAGTTAGTGTCCTCCACAATAGTGCGTTAACATAATAAATCTCATTAATAGAATATCATCAGATATTTAATTATTTGATCCTCGTCAGTTGATTAACGTAAATCGATAACGGTTGGCTGACTAGAGTTTGACGTTATTGTCGTGAGACGGCGGTGATCAACTGACCCCTTTCGGTCACACCTAAAGGAACGAACCCAAATTGATAACTAATTAATTGTATGAGATACAATTCATTTAGTCCCTTGATTTATAGATTAAGAGGTTAGTCGATTATTGTTAGAGAGATTTCGAGTTGCGAACTCGAGGAGCGGCAGTTATTATTTAATTATGCGATAATTAAATAATAAGTTTTGGGAAACGGGTTTTAGTTAATTAACTGTTAATTTACTAAAATTGTACTAATTGATTAATGTGATTAATATTAGTACGTAAATAATATGTGTAGTGGTACACGTATATTTCAGAGTGAATTGACGGATTTATTATGGAAGCAATTAAACATGATACGATGTTTAAAATGAAAATTACACGGACTTGTGCGACAAATATAAAAACCAACATGGACCCGTATATGGTCATGTGGACCGTGTAAAATAAGTGTAATGGATGATTACTTACATAATCATTTTACCTTATTTTGTATACTACCATAATATATGTTTTATACTACATTTTGCATGTGATGTAAGATAAAAATATAAAACAAAAATTGTCCACTAAAGACTCCTTCCACCCGCCACTTCCTTTCCCATTTCTACACTCTATATATTATTCACTTGTTCACTCCATCCTTCTTACACAATTCATCATACTTTGCATGTGAACAAAGCTCTTCCTTCTCTCTACAATAATTCCTCTCTAGTATACTATTATTACTAAGAATAGTTAGTAATATTACTAGTATTATTATCAAGGGCACATATTAATAAGTTACTAGTTCTTACTTATTAATATTATTTGGGTTGTTCTTGGGTGCTACTTGGAGGAGACTTTCTAGTTGAAGGTTATTCAAGGAGGATCATCCACTTATTTTAGCTCAAGAACAAATTAGTAAGGAGAACTAATTTGTGCCCATTTTACCTTATATTCAATGTAAGGAAATTGTTTTTCCTTATACTTTGTTTTTATGCTTTTATATTAGCATGCATGTTACATAGATCACATTAACATCAATTTATGAGATAAATTTATTTTATTAGAGAGTCTAATATGGATCTATGATCTTTCAAGTGGTATCGAGCATAGGCTTGTAATTTGCATGTTGATTTTAAGCATTTTTATGAATTATGAGATAATTAGTAAAAACTCAAAAATTGTGTTAGAAGAGGTTTTGGCACGAAATTTTTGGGACATGCATACCTACTGATCTCAAAAGGTTTGTGGAATTTTTTGGTGATTTTTCAAGTAATTTTGCTAATTTTAATGTTTTTTGGTAGAAAACCGAGTCAAAATGTCGCATTTTAGTGAAAAATTGACTAAAATTAGTTAAATGTTGATTCGGTGCATGGCCTTTTTATGGCATTTCATGCATGTTTTCTACTGATTGTATGCAAAAGGTTGAAGGTTGGTTCGAAATTTTTGCATGTTTATTGATTTTTTGAGTAAAAAGTCGATAAAAGTCCAATTAATTAATCATAATTTCGAAATTTTTGATTCTGCCCATGATAAATTTATGTACATTTAGAAATATTATTTAAATGTCAAAAGTGATTTTGCATGTGTGTTTTCACTTTGTTTTGATGATTTATTGGTTTTAGTGGTTAAAAACCGATAAATATCGATCTTTTTCTTCACAAAATTTATCCGAAATTTTTGGGCAATTTTTATGACTTTTTGGTGTTCTTGGGAGTGTTCCAGAATACTAAAAATTTTTGTTTCAATTGTTTGGGTAATTTTTCAATTATTTTGGATTTTTACTTAAATATTATGATTTTTCCGATTTAATTAGCAAATTATCACCAAACCAAACTAATAATTTGTCATAAAATTAGTGAAGACTAATTTTGAGGTTCAAAACAGTTTGGACTATTAGTTTGGACTTAAATGAGATTTAAGAGTTAATTATTGATTTTTACATGTTAAAAATCGATTAAATCCACAAAACCGAGATGGATACCAATGAATGATAGGTAGGGCGATTTTGGCATCATATTTACAGCATTTTAAGCATATTTATTTAAGTTGAATGAATGATTGTCATTTATTTAAAGTATTTATCTTTTGTACCTAGTATGGCCTAGTTAATTTTTAATCGTTATTACCCGAAATGAATGGGAATATCGATTTGTTTGTAATTAAATACGATCTCGTATCGTCGGTTTGTAATTAATTAATAGTTTTATTCATTTTATTAATTAATGTATAATAGGAATAGCTATGTAATTCATTTGTAATAGTTATTTTACCAGCGTTTCCAAAAGACGGATTACAACGAAACGGAGTCTATTTTTGGAAGGTGTTCCAAATCCCACAAGGAAGAGCCACTTAAGGAATGAAGAGGCAAGGGACCAAGGAGTTGGTTTCCGAAATGTAATTGACTAGTTGTTTATTAACTAGGAGGCCATACTAGGATTTATTCATATGCTTACATGTTTGCTTGTTTTATTTTCGCGCATGCCAAAATCGCCATTCACATGCATTTTATTTTTCGCGGTTGTCAATTCACGTCATTTACATTCGCTGAATTAATTCACTTATAAGGAATTTATGACTAAATTGACAAGATCTCTCACATAACTAAAATTGAGATTAGCCTTACCAATTAGTAACACCTATGAATCTCTTGTTCATTAGAGCTACGCTCGCCCAAGCGGGGTGTTCTCTTTTTACCTTGGGTAAGTAGGGTGGTAAGCGGTTATCACACGCCAAAATTGGTTGGACTCAACGGGATATAAGACGGTCTTGTGTTCCGGGGCTAGTAGATAAATTTGAGGAAATTTGTCGACCAAGAGTTCTAGAGGTAGAATTAGTCAACGTGACTTACCGAATTTACGCAATTATGGGATGTTTCGCCCAAGCGATGCTCATTTTTGTTTAATATTTGGGTCTTGGAATCATTTATATAATTTAGTGGGAGGTCATTATATAAATGCTAAAACTTGCTAAACATGTTTTTACAAGTAATTTTAAAACAATGAATGTTAATTTCCCTTTTTGTTGTAGCATTTTAATTCGCAATGGCAACTTCATCAACTCCATCGACTACTTCACTAGGCAAAGATTCATGGCTAAGGTCCGTAATGGACAAATGTATTTTAAAAGATGACGGTAGTAACTTTCTTGAATGGGAATCCAACATCAAAAGTGCCGCGTTGTCCGACAATGTGCTCACTTACTTAACCGATGCTCCTCCTATCGAGCCCGGTGCAAGAGCTTCATCGGCGGTGCGGACCGCCTATGATGACTATGTGAGGATGTTGAATGATATCAAGAATGTGTTGATATGGTCAATATCGCCAAAGCTCAAGCCATCATGCATTTCTTTAAATGCTTACGAGATATTCACTCGTATGATCACTATGTTTTCACAAACACCTAAAGTCCGTCAATACGATGCGGCGGCACGCTTCTTTGAAGCTAAGCTTGAGAGGGGCCAAAAGGTTGGTCCCCATGTCCTTCAAATGGTCGAATATGTTGACATCCTAGAGCGTCTAGGGTGTAAGATTCCTAAAACTCTTGTGGTGGATCGTATCCTTCACTCACTTCCCACCAAGTTTGCCCACTTTAGGGTACACTACAACATGAATGGTATGGATAAGAGTTACCATGAAATTCATGCACTCCTCACCCAAGCGGAGAGGGATATGGAGGCTAGTGGGAGTGAAAAGGGAGATGTTTTAACCATGAAGTTAAAGAACATGTCTCTTGGAGTCAAGAAAGGAAAAGGGAAACAAAAGTCCCAATTCAAGAAATCGTCAAAGAAAATTGACAAGGGAAAGGGGAAGGCCGTTGTGAATGACAATCCCAAGGCAAAAAGTGTCAAGCTCTCCGAGGCCGAATGTTTCCATTGTAATGGGAAGGGGCATTATAGGAGGAGTTGTCCCAAATACTTGGAGGATCTCAAGGAAGGGCGTGTGACGCCTATTGGTATGATTTCCTCTCTCTATGTGATAGACGTTAATTATGCTTGTACTTCCACTTGGGTACTTGATACCGGATGTGGCTCTCACCTTTGTAACCATTTGCGGGGTATAAGGGACGTGCAAGCACTAGCAAAAGGTGATGTGGATCTCCGCATGGGCAATGGAGCTAGAGTAGCCGCCGTTGCCGTAGGGACCTATGTGCTCACTTTAGCTAGTGGTTTAGAGTTGTATTTAAATAAGTGTTATTTTGTACCAACTTTAACTAAGAACATCATCTCCATTTCGCGTTAGACGCGGAAGGCTTTTGTTTTATGATCAAGGACAAGTGTTGTACTTTTTCTTTAAATGATGTGGTTTATGGCAAGGCCATTTCAATTGGAGGCATTTATGTTTTAAATGATGTTAATGACGTTTATCATATGGAAACTAAAAAGCTCAAAAAGGGTGATCCAAACGAATCCTACCTTTGGCATTGTCGTTTAGGCCACATAAACGAAAGACGCATTAAGAGACTTGCTTCATCAAAAGTGCTCAAACCATTTGGTTTCGAATCTTATGGTACATGCGAGTCTTGCCTTTTAGGCAAGATGACTCGTGCACCTTTGCGGGAAAAGGGACACGAGCTAGTGAGGTTTTGGCTCTCATACACACGGATGTGTGTGGACCATTAACCATCACCGCTAGAGGAGGTTTTCACTACTTCATTACTTTTATTGATGACTTAAGTAGATATGGGTATGTCTACTTAATGAAGAACAAAAGTGAAGCCTTTGACAAGTTCAAAGAGTTTCAAAAGGAAGTAGAGAACCAATTGGATAAAAAGATAAAGACTCTACGGTCCGACCGTGGTGGTGAGTATCTAAATATTGAATTTGATTCACACCTAAAAGATTGTGGTATAGTATCACAATGGACTCCTCCTGGCACACCGCAATTAAATGGTGTGGCGAAAAGGAGAAACCGAACTTTACTTGATATGGTTCGGTCAATGATGAGTCTAACAGAGCTTCCTAGTTCATTTTGGGGTTTTGCCCTCTTGTCTGCAGTATTTTCACTAAATCGAAGCCCGACTAAAGCGGCCGATAAGACTCCATATGAGATATGGACAGGGAGAGTCCCTCATTTGTCATTCATGCGTATTTGGGGTTGCGAAGCGTACGTTAAGATCAAGTCCGACAATAAGCTTGCACCTAGGTCGACAAATGTCTTTTTGTAGGATATCCAAGGGAAACACGTGGCTATTACTTCTACAATAAACACGAGAACAAAGTGTTTGTGGCTCGTGATCTTTGTCTTCCTAGAAAAGGAATTTATTTCTAGGAGACAGTGGGAGAAAATTTGAACTTGAAGAAGTTCGAGAGCCACAAACCGAGAATGAGGTAGAGGAGAACGTGGAGGAAAACATTCCCTCTTCCTCTGAAACGGTAATTATTCCTAGAAAGTCAAGTAGGATTTCTAATCCACCCGATCGCTACCTTGGTAACATCGAAGAGGATGGTGTTTTGTTACTTCTTGAAAGTAATGAACCCACTACCTACAAATCGGCCATGTCTAGTCCCGACTCTTCGCTTTGGCTAGAAGCCATGCGGTCCGAAATGGATTCCATGTACGAGAACCAAGTATGGGACTTGGTGGATTTACCTGAGGGAGTGCGACCTCTTCAGTGTAAATGGATATACAAAATTAAACTCGGCGTGGATAAACATGTGGATGTTTACAAAGCTAGATTGGTGGCAAAAGGTTTCACCCAAGTTCATGGTTTACACTATGACGAAACCTTCGCTCCGGTCGCTATGCTTAGGTCCATTAGGATAATCTTAGCGGTTGCCGCATTTCATGATTATGAGATTTGGCAAATGGATGTCAAAACCGCCTTTTTGAATGGGATTCTAGAAGAAGAGGTGTACATGATACAACCCGAAGGTTTTGTGGATACATCTAACCCTAAGAAGGTGTGTAAGCTCAAGAAGTCCATCTATGGTCTTAAGCAGGCATCTAGGAGTTGGAACCATCGCTTTGATCATGTCATTAAACAATACGGATTCACTAGAAGTGTGGAAGAACCGTGTTTATACATGAAGTTTAGTGGGAGTAAGGTTGTATTCCTTGTCCTATATGTGGATGACATATTGCTCATTGGGAATGACATTCCATCGCTCACTTCCGTTAAGGAGTGGCTAGGGAAACACTTCCAAATGAAGGACTTGGGAGAGGCACAACGAATCTTAGGTATCCGGATCTATAGGGATAGGTCCAAGAGGATACTAGCATTGAGTCAAGAAGCTTATATTGACAAAGTTCTTGACCGGTTCAATATGAAAGACTCCAAGAGAGGATTTCTACCTATGGGCCAAGGGATTACTTTGAGCAAGTCACGGTCTCCCTCTACCCCTAAGGAAATTGAACACATGAAGACCGTCCCTTATGCTTCCGCTGTTGGGTCTATCATGTATGCTATGATTTGCACTCGTCCCGACGTTGCGTATGCCTTGAGCATGACAAGTCGGTATCAAGCCAAGCCTGGTGAGAGTCACTGGATAGCCGTAAAGAACATCCTTAAGTACTTGAGAAGAACTAAGGATTCGTTCTTAGTGTTTGGAGGAGAAACTGAGTTGTGTGTAAGAGGTTACACGGGCGCAAGTTTCCAAACCGATCGGGATGACATGAAATCCCAATCCGCCTATGTGTTTATGCTAAATGGAGGAGCTGTTTACTGGAAGAGCTTCAAGAAAAGCGTTACTGCGGATTCTACAACAGAGGCTGAGTACCTTGCGGCGTCGAGGGCGCGAAGGAAAATTTGTTTGGATTAGGCAATTCATGGAGGGGCTAGGAGTAGTCCATTCCGGCAAAGATCCTATCACTCTATATTGTGATAACGGTGGAGCTATTTTTCAAGCCAAAGAGCCTAAGTCTAGTAACAAATCTAGACACATTGAAAGGAAATACCATGTAATTAGAGATTATGTGGAAAGGAAGGAAATTGACATTTGTAAGGTTGGGACGGAGATGACAACATTTTTGATCCTTTAACCAAGCCTTTATCAAAGGCCAAGCATGATGGTCATGTCGTCTCTATGGGATTGAGACGAGTACCAGATTTTCTTTAGATTATGGATATGTAATAATTGGATAGTGTATCTTTTATTATATATATGATAATCACATTCATTGTTTTCGTATTCATTCTTTTATGAATTTTTATTTAGTGTGACTAAATTTTAATACCTTGTTTATCTGAATAAGTTGTGGAGACAATGTTGAACACTATTCAAGTGAATAAGATGAACATTGTATTTTGTCCCTAGTCACTTAATGAGGTGACGTCTCGGAGTGACTAGATTGTGAGTCGATTGATGGTTGTTCAACACCATAAGGTCATATATGATGACTGGTCGATTACATAGGCGGAGTGTGTGACACTTTGCCGGACAGTGACCATTTAGAGAGTCCCTAAGTTCTATTATAGACGCCTGGTCGTGGCGGGGATCTCTAAGATGTTCTAATGAGTCGATTCTTTTGACTGAAGACTATTATCTGAGCAGGTGCAGTTTCCGAGTGACTTTGGTTTTTGTCCTAGGTCGTGCCGTGAAAGGAGGCCAAAAGGGCATTTACTAGGTCATGGTGAGCTGTATTGTGCAATAGGATAGATAGGGCATACAGGAATTGTCCACCCACGTTGGGTTACTATATCTCAAGGCCACTCGAGGAGTTAATGACTACAAATGCGTGGCCACGCTCGGAAGTAATCTGTGAGAGATTTTTCCGGTCAAGTAGTCACACTCCCGATCGAGAAAACCACTCGCGATGTGTTCATGTGCAAGTGCGACCTGAAAGACACCTTGCATTGAGTGGGAGATTAAAACGGACAAGAGAATTGGTAGCGCACACCTTGTGTCGGACAAGTGGGAGATTGTTGGAGTTAGTGTCCTCCACAATAGTGCGTTAACATAATAAATCTCATTAATAGAATATCATCAGATATTTAATTATTTGATCCTCGTCAGTTGATTAACGTAAATCGATAACGGTTGGCTGACTAGAGTTTGACGTTATTGTCGTGAGACGGCGGTGATCAATACCCCTTTCGGTCACACCTAAAGGAACGAACCCAAATTGATAACTAATTAATTGTATGAGATACAATTCATTTAGTCCCTTGATTTATAGATTAAGAGGTTAGTCGATTATTGTTAGAGAGATTTCGAGTTGCGAACTCGAGGAGCGGCAGTTATTATTTAATTATGCGATAATTAAATAATAAGTTTTGGGAAACGGGTTTTAGTTAATTAACTGTTAATTTACTAAAATTGTACTAATTGATTAATGTGATTAATATTAGTACGTAAATAATATGTGTAGTGGTACACGTATATTTACAGAGTGAATTGGACGGATTTATTATGGAAGCAATTAAACATGATACGATGTTTAAAATGAAAATTACAAGGACTTGTGCGACAAATATAAAAACCAACATGGACCCGTATATGGTCATGTGGACCGTGTAAAATAAGTGTAATGGATGATTACTTACATAATCATTTTACCTTATTTTGTATACTACCATAATATATGTTTTATACTACATTTTGCATGTGATGTAAGATAAAAATATAAAACAAAAATTGTCCACTAAAGACTCCTTCCACCCGCCACTTCCTTTCCCATTTCTACACTCTATATATTATTCACTTGTTCACTCCATCCTTCTTACACAATTCATCATACTTTGCATGTGAACAAAGCTCTTCCTTCTCTCTACAATAATTCCTCTCTAGTATACTATTATTACTAAGAATAGTTAGTAATATTACTAGTATTATTATCAAGGGCACATATTAATAAGTTACTAGTTCTTACTTATTAATATTATTTGGGTTGTTCTTGGGTGCTACTTGGAGGAGACTTTCTAGTTGAAGGTTATTCAAGGAGGATCATCCACTTATTTTAGCTCAAGAACAAATTAGTAAGGAGAACTAATTTGTGCCCATTTTACCTTATATTCAATGTAAGGAAATTGTTTTTCCTTATACTTTGTTTTTATGCTTTTATATTAGCATGCATGTTACATAGATCACATTAACATCAATTTATGAGATAAATTTATTTTATTAGAGAGTCTAATATGGATCTATGATCTTTCACATATCACACTCGTTTCTTGGTCATTTTGGGCGTGTGACCTATCGTGGGAATCATAAGAGGATAAGATATCACCTCCAATTAGAATCACATAAATATCATGTCTAGATCTCAATTTATGACGGTTTTAAAATGACCTTTCTATAGGCGGACTTTATAACAACTCCACTAAGTCTAGTATATGTTATACTCGGTCCACTCGGTCTACTCGGTCGAGTGAACATCTTAGAAACTACGAGGTATTACAATCTTCATGTTGGAGTAGTGTCCTTCACAATAAGTGCGTTTACATTTTAAATCTCGTAAAAGGAATATCAGGGATTTATATTATCTATTTATCAGCTGGTCATCGTTAATCGGTAATGATTGGCTGACTAGAGTTTGACATTACTGTCGTGTGACGGCGGTGATCAGCTGATCCCTTTAGGTCACACCTATAGGATGAAGCCCAAAAAGAATGAATTAATTGTTTGTATGAGATACGAGATAATTAATTCCTTGTATTATTTGACTTTTAATTAGTCGCGTGAATGTAATATTTGATGACGGGTTACGAACTCGGGACGAGGGGATCTATTATTTAATTATGTCATACTTAATTAATAAATATAAATATTAATTAATTAATTAATTAATTATTAATCAATTAATTTTATACGATATGTGTATAAGTTATGAAGTGGAGATTATTAGCTGTTTGAAATTTACAAGAGGTTGTAAAATAGCTAAATAGGGTTATATTGACACATTTTATGTTGATAAAATGGTCTTATGATTACTTAATAGTTAAGTAGTCATTAGTAGTTAATTTGTATTATTTAAGTGTTAAATAATTGTATTAATATTTAATTATATAAGATAATTAAATATAAGACTTATAAGCATTTGTGGGGCAAATGTCGAAAACCGAAATAGACCCAAAATGGTCCATATGCACTGGTTTTTTAAGGACTTACATGTGTCCTTAATGAAAGTTCTCATCAGGGCCCTGTATAAAACTCGTGATCTGAGCTCTAATGGCATTAGTCTTCGAGACAGAGAAGTATTTCTTGTAAAATGCTAGGGCCAAAGAATTCTAGTCGGTGATCCCATGGGCAGCTCGATCCAGATCTCTGTACCACTCCCTTGCAGCATCTCGGAGTGAGAATATAAACATAGTCTCCTTTATCTGGTCCTGGGTCACACCGGCCGGCGGGGGTATAGAGCAGCAATAATCAATAAATATCTCCATATGCTTGGCTGCATCTTCATTTGCAGCTCCCCCGAATTGGTTCCTCTCAACCAAGTTGATATAAGCAGGCTTCGGTTCGAATTTCCTATCAGCTCCAGGTAATTCGAACCCCTTGTATAAATTTGCAGATGTCGGCTCAGAGTGACTTGCTATAGTTGCTTCTTCAGCCATGACTGGAATTTCCGGAGATGTGACTGTCTCAGCTGAAGAAGTAGAAGCAGGAGATGTAGGTGGATCTTCCTCGAACAGCTCGTTCTCGTAGTAACTAGACAGAGTACTCAGCTCTTCCTCTGTCGGCAATATCCTGGATGATCGTCTCAACTCACGCAAGGTCTTCTCAATCTCAGGATTGAAAGGTACTAATTCCCCACCCTGTGACCTGCGCATAAGAAGAAACTACAAAAAGAATATGAGAATTGTTTAAGGAACGAATGTTCCTTAAACTAAGAAACAGACTAAAATAAAACAACTAAAAATTAGAACAATTGCCTCCCCGGCAACGGCGCCAAAATTTGATACCCGTCTTTGTGAGTACCAAAAATAATATTTATATTTCCTATTAAAACTAACCTAGGCTAGTGGTAACAGGGTCGAACCACAAGGAGGCGAATGTAATTAATAATTATCTAATTCTAGTCTAAGGTAACGAATGTGGGGGTTGGATTGATTTGGTCTATAGCTGAAGGCAATAAACTAAATAGACGGATAAAACAGATAAAAGAAGGGGTACTAGGATGGTCGGTTCACTATAGTTTCGGCGGCAGCACACTAAGTAGGTCTAAATCACACACATGAGGCGGGAAAACAAGAGGTCCTCTCGGTTCACTCTTAACAAGTAGCATCTTTCGATCTCGCTACAAGTCCCTAATATCACTAATACTGACTTTCGTCCTGAAAAGTGACTAAAAACCTAAACTTTACCTATCTTTCGATCTCAGCATAGTTTAGTCATTTTAATTGGTGGTCTAATAACTGTACCTATCTTTCGATCTAATGGGTCATTCGCTTCCTACGCATTCAACTAGTCGTGTGCACTCGATTCGTCAAATATAGAATTTAAATCAATTAAAACGAAGCAAAACCTCACGTGGTCAGTCGATCGACCAGGTATGGCGGTCGATCGACTGACACGCGATTTCAGTCTACTATTCTACGCCGCCTAATCCTACAGATTCCCTACATCCTAGCACGAATAATTTAGCTACTCATGACTATAGTGGAAACAACAATAATATTAAGGATTAAAACTACTGATTTCATGCTTGAATTAACGAAATAAAAGATTATCATAAAACGATAATTATGGCTTCGGGAAACTTACTAGCAAATTCCTATACTATCAACGCAATAAACTGAAATAAGAAGAGGGGAATACCGAAATTGCAGAGCAATTGTAACGGAAAGATTAAAAGCACGAACGAAAATCCAATGTGAAACAATATTCCGAACCCTAATTATTCCCTAAGAACTGTATGCTAAACTTGAATAAAAATTCGATTGAAAACTGAATGTCTATTCTCAAAACTCAAGCTGCGTTATAAAGGAAAAGTACGCAACTATTATTTCTAAACCTAATATATCATGGGCTTGCTAATTCTCGATCTTCTAATTCACGTCTGAGTTAGCGTCTTGGTCGATCGACTGCTGGGACCGGTCGATCGACTGGTCTATGCTGAACAGTAGCTACTGGAACCCGTGGGTTGGTCGATCAACCGAAGTAGCTGACACTTGACTTCTAACTTCTCATGGATTTGTCTTTTGGGCCTTGAAATGCGCACCAAGCTCGTTCCTTAAGTGAATACTTCACGTCAAATGAAGTGCAAGATACTTGGGGACGGATTTGGCTCAAAATCTACTCATTTCCGCATAAATCTGCAATATTAATTAAAAATACGAAAGTAGACGAAATGGGGTAAATAGTAGCTTTAAACTACATAAATGAGCTCTGAAATGCGTGTAAAATAGGGTGTAAAACATCATATAAATGACACGCATCATGCGGCACTATCGTACTCACCTTCGGCCGTTGAAAGAGCAACCGTGTTTTGTTTCTTTTATCCCCATGAGATTAGACATGGACCCAAGAACGTTGCAATCCCAGAGGTACTCTTTCGATCAACACTAGAACCCGCATAGTTCGCGTCGGAAGATCCTATAAGATCAAAGGGATAATGTAAGGGATACCATAAATAGTGATCTTGTGCTCCAATCAAATATCGAAGAATGCGTTTAACCGCTTTAAAGTGAGATTCTTTTGGATTTGATTGGAATCTAGCACATAAAAAAACACTAAAAAGAATGTCGGGATGACTTGCGGTTAAATAGAGAAGCGATCCAATCATACCTCGATACACCTTTTCAATAATGCTCTTATTACCTTTCTCATCTTTGTCCAATTTGGACTTGGATTCCATAGGTGCGGAGTATGAGTTGCCATTAGTCATCCAAAATTTCTTAAGCATATCTTTAATGTACTTTTGTTGATGGATCATGATTCAATATTTGGATTGCTTGATTTGGAGCCCAAGGAAAAATCCTAGCTCACCCATCATATTCATTTCGAATTCCGATTTCATTAGTTCTGAAAAATAAGCATAAAGTATCTCATTTGTTGCTCCAAATATAATGTCATCGACATATACTTGGACAACTAAACAGTTCGCTGGACTGTTGCTTTGAAAACAATGTTTTATCTATGAAACCTCTTCTAAAACCATTTTCAATGAGAAATTTAGACAATCTATCATACCAACACCTAGGTGCTTGTTTTAAACCACAAAGAGCCTTGTCTAATTTGAAAACATGTTTAGGAAAGTCATTATCTAAAAAGCCAAGAAATTGCTCCACAAAGACATCCTCTTCTAAATATCCATTTAAAAAACCGTTTTTGACATCCATTTGGAAAAGCTTAATGCCTTTGTGAGCCGCAAAAGCTATCAATAATCGTATGGCCCCAAGCCTAGCTACCGGTGCATAGGTTTTATCATAATCAATTCCCTCTTGTTGATGGTAACCTTGCACCACTAGTCTAACTTTATTCCTTACTATTTCACCGGAATCATCAAGCTTGTTGCGAAGGACCCATCTCGTACCAATGACGGTACGATTAGATGGTCTAGGGACTAAGTGCCATACTTCGTGTCTCTTGAATTGATGGAGCTCATCTTGCATAGATAAAATCTAATCGGCATCGTTCAATGCAACCATTATATTGGTCGGCTCAATTTGAGAGAGAAAAGCACTTTGGCAGAAAACTCATCAAGGGATGAAAAGTTGTTGAGGGAGGCTCTTGTTGTAACTTCGGAGTTCAAGTCACTTGTTAGATTTGAGAGTGGATGGGAGCTTTGATGTTTCCACTTTCTTAGAACAATAGTGTTTTGTTCCCTTAAGATGTAACAGTCTCCGTGACTGTTGTTTGCTGGTCAGAAAATGGCTACACATCAGAGTTTGAGGACTCTTCTGGAGTAACAATGACTTGGACTGTTTTTTCTTTTTTTTTTTTTTTTTTTTTTGGTGATGAGGGGTTGAATCCCCCCGGGCACATGCAATACCCTGCAAACCACGTGTGCCATGTAAGACATCCTTTAGGATGACAGGTAACCGCAGCACTCCCGTGTAGGGAGTCGAACCCGGGACCTCTCAATTCGTTGCCATTGCAACGCTTTGAGGCACTTCTGCACTCCACTACACTCAAGCCACTTTGGTTGTGACTTGGACTGTTGGTGTTCTGGAAGTGGATGAAACAGTGGTTGGAACAGTTACTCTAACACCCCAATTATCTGACCAAGATAATTGAAGCGTTACCATCTCGGTTTCCCGAGATAGTGTTTCAAAACTTCAATCAAAGGACATTTTATTAATGTAATGTTTAATGAATTACATAAACGTAACCAAATGAATAAATAAAATACAACTCGTGGCATCTATACTCTTCTAGCCAATTAGACTCGTCTCGTGATGTAACCAAGCTCGTTCCGTCTTCCACGTGTTATCCAAACAACCTGGACTTAACCTGCTCCCCATATGACCAAAGGATATCATCTGGATCGACACAGGTCACCCTAAAAGAGATAGCTGACAATGTACAGACACACAAACGTCAGTTTCTTTAAATAAATAAAGTGTGAGATGACTCGAGTGAGTGAACATACAACATGACTATGATATGAATGAACCACCACCAACAACCACCACCACGGTACCGGAACACGCCCAGACATACCAAACACTCTGGTACAGGGACACGCCCAGACATACTGATAACCACACTGGTACCGGGAGACGCCCAGACATACCAACAATCACAAACAGGTACTGGGACACGCCCAGACGTACCGTGTCCGGAAGCCAACCGGATCCCCTGCCAGACGTCGTGTCTCAACCACACGAGTCCCTCCGTAAATCAAGCCATTAATGTGCACATCCCTCTTGGAGTGGGAAGTTCCAAGAAATGACTTAAACGCAAGACGGTCTCCCAACCGTCTTACGTTTCCAAAATAATCAACAACAATAAAACCTCCAACATATACAATCACAAACGTAACAATATGAAATGCATGACATACCATATACACCATGACATACCAAACATGCCATGGTTACCATTTCCTCAAATCCCGACTCGTCGAGTCGTCATGACCAATAACATGCAATACGACTCACACTATGCAATTAAATGACCAAAAGACTCATTTAATAAATAAATATGACAATGAAACTGAGTAGGATAAACCTACCTTTTAGCATACTCCATAAGCTAATCCAAGACAACAAGAATCCATCTCATAAAACTGTCTCATCCTATAATAATCACAAAATAACTATCATAATACATCCTAATCTATTATACAATACAAAACCCCTTATTATTACCCTCTAATTACCCATAAACACATAATAATTGATAATTAATTAACCAAAGTGAAAACCCCCAAAAATTAGGGTTAAGGTTAATTAAAGAATGGTGGATCTTAACTTACAAATGTTGAGGAAGCAAGGAAAAGGATGAAAAATCCATGAAAGCAAGCTTGAATCCCATGTAAGAGTGTTTAAGAAGGTTGTAGAGAGAAGGGAGAGCATTTGGAGTAAGAAGGAAGGAGATAGAATGAATGAGGATAAGGGATAAGATTTCCTTATCCCATGTTCTGATTCAGCGCCACTCGCTTGAGTGGCGAGTCCACTCGGTCGAGTTTCACTCACTCGATCGAGTGCCGAGTTCACTCGGTCGAGTGAACCTCACTCGGTCGAGTGCGACGCATTTCTCAGGAATGACTAGTTTTCGTAAAACAGTCATATCACACTCGTTTCTTGGTCATTTTGGGCGTGCGACCTATCGTTGGAATCATAAGAGGATAAGATATCACCTCCAATTATAATCACATAAATATCATGTCTAGATCTCAATTTATGACGGTTTTAAAACGACCTTTCTATAGGCGGACTTTATAACAACTCCACTAAGTCTAGTATTGGTTATACTCAGTCCACTCGGTCTACTCGGTCGAGTGAACATCTTAGAAACTACGAGGTATTACAATCTTCCTGTTGGAGTAGTGTCCTTCACAATAAGTGCGTTTACATTTTAAATCTCGTAAAAGGAATATCAGGGATATATATTATCTATTTATCAGCTGGTCATCGTTAATCGGTAATGATTGGCTGACTAGAGTTTGACATTACTGTCGTGTGACGGCGGTGATCAGCTGATCCCTTTAGGTCACACCTATAGGATGAAGCCCAAAAAGAATGAATTAATTGTTTGTATGAGATACGAGATAATTAATTCCTTGTATCATTTTTCTTTTAATTAGTCGCGTGAATGTATTATTTGATGACGGGTTACGAACTCGGGACGAGGGGATCTATTATTTAATTATGTCATAATTAATTAATAAATATAAATATAAATTTATTAATTAATTAATTTTATACGATATGTGTATAAGTTATGAAGTGGAGATTATTAGCTGTTTGAAATTTACAAGAGGTTGTAAAATAGCTAAATAGGGTTATATTGACACATTTTATGTTGATAAAAAGGTTTTATGATTACTTAATAGTTAAGTAGTCATTAGTAGTTAATTTGTATTATTTAAGTGTTAAATAATTATATTAATATTTAATTATATAAGATATTAAATATAAGACTTATAAGCATTTGTGGGGCAAATGTCGAAAACCGAAATAGACCCAAAATGGTCCATATGCACTGGTTTTTTAAGGACTTACATGTGTCCTTTATATGGCATTTTCCACTCACCTTTGTCTCCCCAATTTGCCTATATATACCCATGTTATTCCACCATTTATGAGGTTGGGAAAAATTTGAAGAAAAATTTGGTCTTTGTAGCTTGTAGTAGCCACTTTAAGACCACTTTTTTCTTCTTATTTTTTGTTCATCTTTTACATCAAAAACACATATAAAAATAAACTAATAATATTATCAAAGTAATAATATTAATTAGTACATCAAATTCACATAATACAAGGATACTACTACTATTATCTAGTTAGTAATTTTAGTAGTCTTTTGGGATAATCTTGGGTGCCACCAAAGGAGATTACCTAAGTTGGTAATTTGGGTTTTGGAGGATCATCCACTATCTATTAGCTCAAGAAAAACATCAAGGAAGGAGTTCTTGAGTTGTGCCCGTATAAATTTCCACCATCAATGTAAGGAAATTTCTCTTAAGATGGTTTTATACCATCTTTATGTTATTTATCTTTTCATGCATGTAGATTTAGACCACCTCATAAAATTAGTTAGTAATTTTGACATCATAAGATGAGCCTAATATGGTCTAAATAACGAACAAGTGGTATCAGAGCATTGTTACATACATGCATGTAGTCTTAAGACGATTTTAGTAATTTATGAGATAAATTAATAAAATTTGATATTATGTTGTTAAAATTAGTTTTATCACATAATATGGTCTTTCATGTAAATAATCTGGTCTTAAAATGATATGGGCCGAAAATTTGATTTTTGTTATATTTATTCACTTTTTATGACTTAAAATGGCATAAAATTGAGTAAAAATGCACTAAAATTAATTAAGAGTTAATTAAATTATGTTGCATGTTAATTTTATGCATATTTATTTATAAATAACCACATGAATGTTCTATTTATGAGAAAAATAGAAGTTTTAAATTCATGTGATTAATTTAGGTAGTTTATTGATTTTTATTTGATAAAAATTGGTAAATAATGGTTATTTTAAAAATAAATATTGATTTAATTTTTGGGCTCGAATTTTTTGAATTTTTAGCTCCTGAAAATTGTTCCAAAATGTAAAAAAAATTATTTCAAAGTCGTTTCATTTTTTATGATTTGATTTAGAATTAAATCATAAAATAGTCGTTTTACCGAGAAAAATTGTGAAATTATTTTAAATACATTTTAAAACCAAAAATTTCACATGCATGTCATTTTGGTGAAAGACCAGAATGTAAAAAATCTTAAAATTTATTTTTCCATAAATATTTTAATTAAATGGAATTTTTCCATAATAATTGTGAATTATTATGTCTTTTGTTATAATTTTTGTTTTAATCCCATATAAATTCAAGATAATTAGTGAGAATAATTATTTTGATATTATACCAGATTAGTATGATAAGTAAATCTTAAAATTATTTTAAGAATTGATTATGGATTTTTATTGGTAAAAATTCCGCCAAAGCAAGCTCAAATGATCGTTGTTGGTAAGTTAGACGATTTGGCATGACATTTTATATAATGCATCTTTATAATTCATATGGATGAATGTTTTTTTTATATTTTAATTATGTAATTTTTCCTAATATGGCCATAGGTAGAAGTTGGTATTTCTCGTAATGTAAGGGAATATCGACTTGTTTTGTAATTAATTGCGATTTCGCATCGCCCAATTTGTAATCAATTAATAGTTTTTATTTTAATTTTATTACAAATTGTATAATAGGAAATTGCTATGTAATTTAATTATTAGTAGTTAAAAGAAGCATCTAAAGACGGAGTTTTCATGAAGACAGTGTTTTCGGAAAGGCGTTCCGAATTCCTAAAGAAGGAGGCCAATTGTGTGAAGACTCAAGGGACCAAGGAGTTGGTTTCCAAAGTGTAATAGTTTAAGTTAATTAGATTAACTAGGTGTCCATATTAGGACTTGTTTGTTTATATTTATGCATTCATGCCAAATCGTCACTACATGTTTTTTTTTGTTGTTATCGATTTAATTGTCTAGCATTCACCAATTTTGTTCACTTAAAAGTTATAGACAAATAAATTGATAAGATCTCTCACCTTTGTTTGAAAATTGAGATTAGCCTTACCAAATAATAGCACCTATGAATCCCTTATTCATTAGAGGTAGGTTCGGATCACCGAGGTACACTCTTTTTACGTTGGGTAAGTAGGGTAATAAAAGTTATTACGCGTGAAAATTGGTTGGACTCAACAGGATAATTATGGGTTTAATTGGTCCACCGTGCCCATAATTATTTCTGGGCCTAAAAGATAGATTTTAAGAAAATCCGTCGACCAAGAGTTCTAGTTGTAGAATCAGTCAAAGTTGTTGACTCACCAAATTTATATAAATATGGGTTTAATCAGTCCACCGTGCTCGTGTTTATATAAAATTGGATCTTGGAATCATTTATATAATTCAGTGGGAGATCATTATATAAGTGGGAACTTGTTAAAATAGTTTCACAAGTTAAAATATTTAGACGATAAATATTAATCTTTCCTTTCATTTCCTTTGTAGTAATCACGATGGCTTCTACTAGTCAAACCGTCACTATAACTAGATATTCATGGCTTCGTTCTTTTATGGACAAATATGTATTAAAAGCCGACGGTAGTAATTTTAAAGATTGGGAGGAACAACTTCGATTAGCTGTCGCAGGTGATGGCAAATTACGCTACCTTGTCGATCCCTTTTCCCCTTCGCCTAGTTCTAGGGCCACTGCCGTTGTAAGGGAGGCTTTTAATGATTATCAAAAGGAATATGCTGCAATAAAAAATGTTTTGATTTTTTCAATGGATCCCGCTTTACAAAGGCAATGTATCAAGTTCCGCAATGCACATGAAGTATTCTGGAGGCTTTCTACTAAGTTTTCTCAAGTCCCGAGGATAATTCAGTATGACACCGCAGTTCATTTCTTTGAGCCTAACCTCAATGATGGTCAACCTGTGAGTTCACACGTACTTAAAATGATTGAGTACGTGGAAACTCTAGAGTGGTTGGGATGTAAGATTCCCGACGAACTTGTGGTGGACCGAGTGCTCCACTCTCTCTCTCACGTCAAAGGATTTACCCAATTTAGGGTAAATTATAATATGACGAACATGAGAAAAAGTTTAAATGAGCTCCATTCACTGCTTGTGTAAGCAGAGAAGGACATGGGATTAAGTGGGAGTACGAGGATGGATGTACTTGTGATCAATGTGAAGGGGAAGAAGCAGTTTAAGAGGAACGCAGGTAAGAAGCCCGTACAGGTGGAGGGCAAAGGTAAAGCAATTGCGAGTTGCTCTACCAAGCCTAAGCCTAAGAAGGGTAATCCTCTTAAAGATACTTGTAATTATAGTAATAACATGGGACATTGGAGGCATAATTGCACAAAATACTTGGATGACATTAAAGTTGGCATTGTGAAGCCAACATGTAATTTCTCAACCAAATCCTTTATGATAGACATAAATTATGCTTCAAATACAACTTGGGTATTAGATACTGGTTGTGGTTCTCACTTGTGCAATCATTTGTAGGGCCTAAAAAGCATAAGAAAGCTAAACAAGGGGGATGTTGATCTCCAAATGGGAAACGAGTCTAAACTAGCTGCCGTCTCAGTAGGAACCTATGTAATTAATTTAGCTTCGGGGTTGCAGTTGTTTCTTAATAATTGTTATTTTGTACCGACGTTGTCTAGGAATATAATATTAGTATCTGTGTTATATATATATTAGTATATATATATATATATATATATATATATATATATATATATATATATATATATATATAAATACATAAATTAAAAAAAAGAATTACATTTCTAAAAATGCAATTCTTATATTTTCATAGAGAGTCTTATTCTCTTCTATGATATCCCTCCTCTCCTCCTTAGCTATTTGGAGGTTTCGTTCAGAGATTGCTATATCGTCATATAGCCGCAACAATCGCCGCTCTCGTCAAGCCATTTCTTTTGGCGTCCCTGAGTGCGGCTTGAGCATCCATAAGATAGCTCCTAAAACTTTCCTCGATGTGGAGCAACTGGCGGATGAAGCTAGTATTTTTTTCGGTCATAGTAAGCGTTTTAAGGATGTAATCGTTCATTTTGTTGATGAACTTTGGAGTTGTTAGTTTGAAAGATTAATTAGGGGTTGGAGATTTTTTTAGCAGTTAGGGTTTGAAGATAGTGAGATAATGGAATGGTGGTTGAGATAATGTATGTGTTTATACTAAGTAATGTGTCCTTTGAGTTGTTTTTTAATTAATATAATATATGCATGTTTAGGAAGTTGTGTCATAATCATCATATCTCCCTGCTTCAAATCTAATGTAAACCCTTCTCATTCCATATATTGTCCATTCATATGCACAGTACAGGAGGGATGGCAGTAATAATGCATGCATCGGAATTATAACGGGCCCCGTAATTATGCATGCATCTAGTGATATTTAATTTAATTTTTTTTTATTTTGTAAAAACAAACAACAACGGTTATGTAGAAACAACCCGTTGTCTTTAGTTATAACGACGGTTCTTTGTAAATTAACCGTTGTTATAACTTTCCCACCAAAATTGAGTCACACTTTCCACAACGGGTTTTTATACTTAAAACCGTTGTTAATAGTTTTAACAACGGGTTCCTTAAGAAAACCAACCGTTGTTAAAACCTTTTACAACGGACGCTTTAACAACGTCCGCTTTTTTATATAACAATAGTTTTTAACCGTTGTTATAGCCTGTATCTATAGTAGTGAAATTGCAAATATACGACAAAAGTTAGCAATAACAACTAAACCTTGGTCATTGTTAAACAATTAACCAAGCAACAAATACAAAATCAAATTAGTGACACCAAAATATATATATATATATATATATATATATATATATATATATATATTCGAGTTCATAAAACAATTTTGGGCAAAATTCAACATAAAATTTTATACTTGACATCATAAATGAAGTAGGAGGTGATTGATATCATGAATCTAACACAACATGTAATGAATTGACAAAATGTGAAGGAATTAACGTAGATTTACACACAAAAATCAAGTTGAAAGAATGAGAGGAAAGAAAGCGGCACTTGCACGGTGAAATTAGCCAATTTAAGGGATTAAAATAGTGTAGGAACTTGAATTCGAGCAATAAACAATCAACAATGAAGTTTACAAGGAAAAATGATTATAAATGAATGAATAAAGAGATAAAATAAGGCAACAACACAGTTTTAGCGAAATTCATGACCCAGAAAATGGCACTCGGTCAAGTGCTGAGCCGACTTGGTCGAGTGCCTTCTCCACTCGGTCGAGTGACCCAATTCCAGAAACTCTCAAGTTTTTGGAAAATGGTCCACTCGGTCAAGTGAAATGGTTCACTCGGTCGAGTGACTTGTACTCGGCCGGGTACTAGCTCGCACTCGGTTCGGTGCCCCTCTATGGTTTAAAATTCCCTACTAACAAATACCATTTTATACTAATGACTAATCTACTAACAAACATTACTAAGCACCTTCTAACTATAGCACTAATGAAATTCAAACATGTACCAAATGAATAACTACATAATGTAAGAATCCTATCAACTATGCAATTTACGGTTTCAAACTCATCATATTTAAACACGCTACAATCATACAAAGGAAAGCATTTCACAAAAAAAAAAAATAAATCGCTACTCATATCACATATATCTTACTAAAGTAAACATTTAAATTTCATCATTTCCACTATCACATGTTATCATTCACCATATGAAAAATTATATCATGCAAGAAGTCTATTAACTCGTATCAACACATACAAAACTACGTCATGTGAGGACTTGACAATTTAACATAGCACACATGTAATCACACAACATGTCACTTCACATTTCCCGACTCATAACCAACCACGTAGTGACCAACCGAAACAATAGGATCTAGTTTTGGAATGAGGGATCCTTCTCACCCAAAACCGACCTCCTATTGCACTCAAGTCGGGTTTATTTTATTAGACACTCCTAGATTCATTTTGGTTCATTTGTTTAGGTTCCAAAATCGTCGCTCTAATACCACTTTGTAACACCCCAATTATCAGGCAAAAATAATTGAAGCGTTACCATCTCGGTTTCTCGCGGTAGTGTTTCAAAACTTCAATTAAAGAATATTTTATTAATATAATGTTTAATGAATTACATAAACGCACGCAAATGAATAAATAAAATACAACTCGTGGCATCTATGTTCTTCTTGCCAACTATACTCGTCTCCTGATATCATCAAGCTCGTCCCGTCTTCCACGTGTTATCCAAACAACCTGGACTTAACCTGCTCCCCATATAACCAAAGGATATCATATGGATCGACACAGGCCACCCCAAAAGAGATAGATGACAATGCATAGACACACAAACGTCAGTTTCATTAAATAAATAAAGTGTGACACGACTCGAATGTGTGAACATAAAACATGACTATGATATGAATGAACCACCACCAACAACCACCACCACGGTACCGGGACATGTCCAGACATACTGACAACCACCCTGGTACCGGGACAGGCCCAGACATACCGATACTCACACTGGTACCGGGACACGCCCAGACATACGAACAATCACAAACAGGTACCGGGAAACGCCCAGACGTACCGGGTCCGGAAGCCAACCGGATCCCCTGCCAGACGTCGTCTCTCAACCACACGAGTCCCTCCGTAACTCAAGCCATTAATGTGCACATCCCTCTTGGAGTGGGAAGCTCCAAAAAGCGAATTAAGCGCAAGACGGTCTCCCAACCAACTTACGTCTCCAAAATAATCAATAACAACAAAACCTCAAACATATACAATCACAAACGTCACAATATGAAACGCATGACAGACCATATACACCATGACATGCCAAACATGCCATGGATACCATTTCCTCAAATCCCGACTCGTCGAGTCGTCATGACAACCAACATGCAATACGACTCACACTATGCAATTAAATGACCAAAAGACTCATTTAATAAATAAATACGACAATGAAACTGAGTAGGATAAACCTACCTTTTAGCATACTCCATAAGCTAATCCAAGACAACAAGAATCCATCTCATAAAACAGTCTCATCCTACAATAATCACATAATAACTATCATAATACATCCTAATCTATAATACAATACAAAACCTCTTATTATTACCCTCTAATTACCCATAAACACGTACTAATTGCTAAATAATTAACCCAAGTGAAAACCACCAAAAATTAGGGTTAAGACTAATTAAAGAAGGGTAGATCTTAACTTACAAATGTTGAGGAAGCAAGGGAAAGTATGAAAATTCCATGAAAAGAAGCTTGAATCCCATGTAATAGTATTTATGGAGGTTTTAGAGAGAAGGGAGAGCATTTGGAGTAAGAAGGAAGAAGATAGAATGGATGAAGATAAGGGATAAGGGATAAGATTTCCTTATCCCGTGTTCTGATTCAGCGCCGCGAGTCCACTCGGTCAAGTGTCACTCACTTGATCGAGTGCCGAGTCCACTCGGTCGAGTGAACCTCACTCGGCCGAGTGCGGCGCATTTCTCAACAATGACCTTTTATCGTACAACAGTCATATCTCACTCGTTTCTTACTCATTTTGGGAGTGTGACCGATCGTTGGAATCGTAAGAGGATAAGATATCATCTCCAATTAGAATCACATCAATATCATGTCTAGATCTCAATTTATGACGGTTTCAAGACGACCCTTCTATAGGCGGATATTATAACAACTCCACTAAGTCTAGTATTGGTTATACTCAGTCCACTTGATCTACTCGGTCGATTGAACGCCTTAGAAACTACGAGGTATTACAGTTACTGATTGGGAGGAAGAACCAGCAGTAATAGTATCACTGTTTGTTCCCCCTGAGTTGTTGCTTATATCAGTAGGTAACAATCCTTGTGACTGTTGCATGGCCTAATTATTTGGAGGTTCCTCATCCTCAAACACAAAATCATTTCACACAAGACTAATCTCCAATTCGTCATCTTCATCATCTTCATCCTGATTTTGTACCTGTACAAGAATACTTAATTTATTAAATATGACATGGAAACATTCCTCAATTTGCATGATTCGTTTAATGTAAACTTTATAGGCCTTGCTATGGTCGGAATAGCCAATAAAAATCGCTTCATCGCCACGTGGATCGAATTTTCCCAAGTTATCTTTACCATTGTTGTGAACAAAGCATTTGCTCCCAAAGAATCTAAAATATTAAATATTGGGCTTTCTTCCACGTAGTATTTCATAGGGTGTTTTATTGATTATACTCCTTATCATGACTCGATTATGAATGTAGAAAGCGGTGTTTACCGCTTCGGCCCAAAAGTTCCCAGGCAATTTACTACATAACAACATCATTCTAGCCATACTTTCAAGGGTCCTATTCATTCGTTTAACCACTCCATTTTGTTGTGGAGTTCTAGGAGCCGAAAAGTAATGATCTACACCATTGTCATAAAAATAAGCATTAAATGATGAGTTTTCAAATTCGGTTCCATGATCCATTCTAATGGAAACAAGTTTGAAATCAAGTTTATTTTGAATCTTTTTTAACCAAATTAAAAACGCATCAAATACCTCATCCTTGGAACTTAAGAAAAGTGCCGAAACAAACCAAGAATAATCATCAACAATGACACACACATAATGACTACCACCTCTACTCCTAGTTCTCATTGGTCCACATAAGTCGATGTGCAAAAGTTGTAATGGACGTAGAGTACTAACAATTCTTTTGGGTTTAAAATAGCTTCTAACATGTTTAAATCTTGCACATTCATCACATAATTTATCAAAATCAAACTTCATGTTAGGAAAGCCTTCAACTAAGTCAAGTGTTTTAAGAGTATTAAGAGTTTTAGCACTAATATGTCCAAACCTTTTGTGCCACAACCAGGGATCATTTTTCATTACACTCATGCATGATAATGTATGACCGGATAACATGTTTAAGTCGGTTAAATACACGTCTTCCTTCGAGAATAATTTCATGAGTTGTGGCTTCAATTATTCGACACAAATTAGCGCTAAACTCCACAATATTACCTTTATCACATAGTTGAGAGATGCTATGGAGATTATGATTCAAACCTTTGACAAGCCGCACATTGTCGACACAAAGTAACGATGACTTAAAAACCTTCCCCATGCCTATTATTTCACCTTTCTTGTCGTCGCCAAACGTTACCTTGCCACCATCGTAAGCTTCTAGTGAGAAGAATTGGCTTCTATCTCCCATCATATTACCAGAACATCCCATATTCAAGTACCAATTATGGCTGCCTCTCTTCTAGCAATACCACAAGATTAGACTTTGAGGTTAGGAACCCAAAATAATTTGGGCTCCTTCTTACCATCTACATTTCTCAAAATATCCTTTCTAATCCACATTTGTTTTACGACTTTAATATTCTTGTTGATGTCATTATGTCTCTTTTTGCAAGCATTGATGACTTGACGGTTTTACCATAATAGTTGCAAATGATGTATTCGGGAAGACCATAATATTTCCTTCTTCAAAAATCGGTTTTAATTGGATCCGGCTTTTGCATGTAACAGTCTGTCTGACTGGTCCATTTAAAACCGAGACGGCAACTCCATCACATCTCTCAGACTGATTTGTGAAGAAATTTAAGACGTTTTGACTTCCTTCCCATTTTTTCGATACATTCTTAGCCTCAACAACTTCCTTGCTTAGTTCGTCGACTTTAAAAGTGAGATACTTGTTCTTCCCTTTAGAACATTCTAACTCCTTTTAATTATAACATATTCGGATTTTAGCTCCATGAAAGTCTAATATTTTTGTTGAATATTAAGCTTAAGACTTGAGATGCATCTATCTAGGTGAACAATCTTGGATTTAGAAGAACTACATTCGGGGGATTCATTTTGAAGTTTGATAAACTTTTCATGAAGCATTCTAATCTCCCTTTTGTAAACATCTATGTTGACTTTAAGACACTCATTCTCATTTGTTAGGTTAGTGACTAGTTCATTTGAGTTTTCCTTTGTATTGTCAGAAGTAACAGTCTGAGACACGGTTGCTTTAAGTTCCTCTACCTCATCAACTAAGTCATCAATCACACCTTTGATCATAGATTGTTCTTTTAGAAGTTCATCACGTTCCTTGGTTATCATGGACATCTTCATAATCAGAGTAGTGTAGACATTTTCAAGATCAGAAATATCATTGGGAGTCGATTTAAGACACTCTAGTTCTTTGGACAATTCTTTGTTTAATTTTTTTACTCTTTTTACTTCATCATATGCTTCAGAAGTAACCGTGACACTGCCTATTGCTTTAAGTTCATTTTTGAGGTGAAAGTTTTCTCGAGCAATTTCTTCTATCTCATTGATGTGACTCGAATTTACGCACACTTAGTCCCTTAACTAGCTCCGTTCCTATGCTTTCTAGCATGTATTAGGGTCGTTTCTATCTTAAGCCTCCTATTTTGCATATTCTATGAGGTTTTGTGCCCTTGGTAAGGAAGGAGCGCTAACCTTGTGTGTATGGAGCAAAAACGGAGCTAAATTGATCGCATCTAACGACCAAGAAACAAGGAGGAGACCGATACTAAAGGCCTAAGTTGATAGAACAAGTAAATGGGCAATGAGGAAAGACCCCCACGACCCTTGAAGGATCCCTACGAGTTAGGGGACTGATAGCTGTCGAAGTGAGTATCAAAAATAATATTTATAAATTCCGAACTACAACTAGAAAGCGGTAGTAAGGGTCGATCCGCAGGGAGGTAGGGAGATAATAGTTGCTTAATATTTCAGTCTATCGGGTAACAGTTGTGGGGGTTTTGATGTGAATAAATTCTAAAACTAATAACAAAAATTAAATAAATAAATAAAAGTTGCAAAAGATGTAAACTATGATAAAAGAAATGCTAAGACGGTCGGTTCACTATAGCTGCGATGGCACATAATCCTAGGTAACTTCGAAATACGGTCGCAAAGGATGAGGAAAACAAGTCCTCTCGGTCCGTGTTAAATAGTAGCTACCTCTCGGCCTATGCTACTATTCCCTAAGTCTTATTAATACTAACTCTCGTTCTTGATTAATGATTCCTAATGCAAACTAAATCACGTTATCTCTCGATCTTAGCAATTTAGTTGTTTTAATTCGTTAATTATTGTCCATTCCTATCTCTCGATCTACGGGATGGTCAAGTTTAAGCATCTATCAAGTCTCCTCTCGGTCTCATTGAAAGATAAAGCACTTAACGAAACAAACAAAGCAAAACCATACGCGTAACCAGTCGATCGACCATGGGTACCGGTCGATCGACCATACCGTGAATCGAAATCGCCTATAATTTATGCCATCTACGCTATAGCTCCCCTACATCCTAGCAATGGTGATTTAGCTACTCATACTTGTGATAAAAACAGCAATAATATTATCAAATAAAGCTAACGAATTCATGCTTAGATTAATTAAATAAACAATTAACATAAAACGATAATTGGCTTTCGGAAATCTAACCTAACAATTCTATACTACGAATGACTTAAAACAGCGAGTATTAAACGAAGGAACAGAAAATACCGTAGGGAGATTTGAAGAGGAAAGATCGAAACCGAATGTAAAGAAAGCTTTATTGATGGAAAATAATCTAAACTAATGACTATCGAATTGTATATTAAAAACTTGATAAAAAACTGGATGGTTATTCTGAAAACTAAGGTTATGTTATATAGGAATAATCCTGCGTAACCTTTATTCCTAAACCTAATCACAATGGGCTTTTGAATTCTCGATCTTTTAACTTGCGCATCAGCTCGTGGGGTGGTCGATCGACCACTTGTACCAGTCGATCGACCAAGAGTGTTGTACAGAATTGCATTCTGACGATTCCTGCAGCGCGCCCCGATCTTAAAACAGATGCCATTTCTTCGTTACTTGGTCAAATCAGGAGTTCTACACGGCGTTCGAAAGCTAAGAGGATAAGCTTTCACCTCCAATTGGAATCACTCGATTCTCTGCTCTAGAACTCGAGATATTGCCATCTGAAGCAGGCTGCAATATCTTGAAGTGCTTCTTTGCTTGTTAAACTCGTACGCACCCATGCTTTTGCTATCTTTAGGCCTTGAAACGCACACCAAGTTCATTCCTCGAGTCAATACTTCATGTCAAATCCTATGCTAAACACTCCGGGGCAGATTTGGTCCATTTTCCGCCATATTCTTCACATTCTTACAAAATCACACGAAAAGGAAGAAATACACGAAACAAGGGAAATAGTAGCATAAACTACTTAATTGAGCTCTGAAATGCGTGTGAAATGAGGTGCAAAACATCATATATTAGACACGCATCAGGGACAACTAAAGGAAGAAAGAACAAAGTTGCCCTTCAGGACGGGCGTCCCAGAAGAAGGACGGGCGTCCCCAAGATCTGCCCGAGCGTTCCCAAAGCAGGACGTGCGTTTTTCAATACAGGGTGGGCGTCCATCAAGGGGAGGTCGAGCGTCCAGTGCAAGGACTTGCAAGGCGTCGGACCTCATTTAAGGGGCTTAATCGTAATTTAAGCCCTTAGTTAACCTAATACTTGTACTTAGTATAAATACTCTCTTGTAATAGGAGACTAGCATCAAGTCATTAGAGTAGATTAGACATCAATTAGCTGAATTATATTTTAATCCTTCCTTAATTATTGCTCAAGAATTCTTAGATCTAGTTGGGTAATTGAAGATTATTTGGGTTTATTGGAGAATTGACAACTCTTCATCATCAATCAAGTTTTCTTCTATTATTCTCTCCTTTCCATTTGTTCATCATAAGTTTGGTATAATTTCTTTACTCTTTGTGTAATCCTTGTTTATTGCTTTACTCTTCAATCATGCTTATGCTTGTTAAGATGATTGACACCATTGTTAACATGATTTCCATGATAATGAGTGAGTAGTTCCCTAAATAGGGTTAGTGGGGGATTAAGGGAGTTAATCATGGGGTAGATCTTTAATTAATAAGTCCATATGAATCCATGCTTGTTGCAGTTTCAAATTATGCACATGTTATGCTTGATGAAATGCTTGATTGACAACTTAGCATGAATCTCTTATCCTTTCAACAAGACTTGTAAGACATAAACTAACTCAAGGCTTGTTAGACCATGCATATAGTTAAATAGGGAGAATTAAGTCGTTGTAGGTGTTGTAAAGTCTTGACCGAATAGGCTCCGAGACTCAAACCTTCCTAGGAATTGTAAGATATAAACTAACTCGATTCCACTATAACAATAAATTGCTTGCATCTATGAAACTTATTTATGTGATCTCATCATGATTCCCCCATGAACCCCTGACATAGTTCCTTTAATCAATTGTTTATAGCGCCATTCACTTATCTTGCTTTGTTTTCCATTTGTTTACATTTCCTTTGTTGAGTAGTTTAGGTAACAATCTCAACCCAAACCAAATTGTGATTTTAAGGCATAACTACTTGCTTTTGATAGCTTAATCCAATACCCGTCCCTTGGGATCCGACCTTTACTTACCGCTCTACTAAGAGTAGTTTTTGGAGACTATAAATATTGTTTGAGAGCGTACAACGACACGTTCATCAAAATGGCGTTGTTGCCGGGGACGGTGTTCGATTGAATTGTTATCAATCATTATTTTTAGTTGTGTCTTTCTTTGCCTTGGGGAAAAATATTTCCTCAAGGTACTTCTCAACTTTTTCTCTTAGTTTACATTGCAAGATGGACCTTATAGATTGTTGTGTAGAGGACCATGTGGGTTCTACTCTCATCAAAGACCCTTTAGAAGCATTGGAGGCCTTGGAAGCAAGTGAGGCCAACGGTAAATATTAGGCATTGGAAGTAGATCTCCTTGAAGCCGCTCTAGCCAACAAAGTGCTCACCTATGATAAATCCATGAGGATAAATGGCATTCTCAAAGAATCATCACAACCCATCAAGGTGGAACAAGCAATGAGGGTAGAAAATCTAATAGAGGTGGAAAGCGTAATAGAGGTGGAAAGTATTCCCAATGCACCATCAAAGGTAGAAATTGAGGTACAAACCCCATCTTTAAAACCCCTTCCCCCAAATTTAAAGTATGCTTACCTTGATGAGTCTAAAACCAAACCCGTGATTGTCAATGAAAAACTTGATGAATGTCAATTGGAAAGTTTACTTGGTGTGTTAAAAGAACATGCACTACGCCAAATAAGTCCTTCAATAATGGTAAATATATACCACGGTTGTACAAATAAGGCGCGACAGTTATATAACATCAAGAACCTTTATAAAATCTTTTAGGAAACTGTTATTAAATCTTAATAACGGTTTCAAATCCGTTGTCGTATTTTACTATTGACAACGTCTTATCATTCCAAAACCGTTGTTAAATATTATATATGATAACAGTTCATTTCATTATCTTATTTAATTGAATGTCAAAATTTAACAACGGCTTTATTGCATGTAAAACCGTTGTTATATTTATCTGTTGACAACGGTATGTAACCGTTATCTATTTTTATTGATGAAACTTTGACAATGGTTCTGCTTATAAACCGTTGTAAAAGTTTTGAACTCGACAACGGTTATCGTTCGTTATCTTATATTTTTGGCAGTTTGAATGGGAGGGAAAAGATGTCAACGGTTATTTATCTAAATAAAACTGTTGTCAAATAATTGTTTGCAACGAGTTGTTTTTAACCGTTATCATTTTTGATTTTTTTTTTTAAAAATTATTTTAGCTTGTTCTAGAAGTTGCTGAAATGTTATTTTTTCAGAAGCGTTGGTAGCAGCTCCTGAAATGCTATTTTTTCAGTTGCTGCTGAAAAATAGCTTTCCAGCAGCTGTGCACTACAAAAATTCAATCTTGCATCAAAATATTACACCCCGTGATCAATTAAACCCAGTTTGAAAATAGTACAAACGGGATGATCAAAAGCCAAAACACAACTTCCTCAAAAAAACAAAAGAAGCCAATACACAATGGCTCTATATATACACACACGTACACAAAGCATGAGCATACTATTGAGACTCCGCTAATGAAAAAACATAACTGGCCACATCTTTCTCAACTGGGTGATGTCCTCTGGCGAATATTCTGGGGCTTTGTTGAGTATTAGTGGAAACTACAATCCAAAATATACATTATCAAAATACATATAATACATGGAAGTATACAAAATTGAACTCAATTTACGTCTGAAATAGTTTTTAAATCACACTAACCCGTATCGGAATGGTCGAAAGTTTTCCGTTGATAACTTCCCACATGGACTGACAAACGTAAAAGGCGCATTGTTTGTCGTCTGGTGCTTTAGGAGACTATTATATAAATCACACACAAATCAGCTGAATTAGATAATCAACCTCTCGTATAAACATAAATTAAATGATACGAGTAATTCTTAAGAATACACTTAATAATGGCGTGATAAAATTGGGAACAGTGTTGGCAAGTGGACATAATCTTTTTTTTTTTTTTTTTTGCTTCAAAAACACTAATTCATAAATATACACACATGCCATTATTATTTGCATATATATGGCTCAAGTCATACAATAACAAATGAATTAATTGAAGGTTGTAAACTTACTCAGTTATTATTCTTACACAGCTGTCAGAGGATTTGCCTTCGCGAGAGTCAATCCAAAACACTGTTGTTGTTTCCACTTAGATTGCCAGTAGCACCCAATGCTTCCTATTCAATTTGGGACATTGAACTGTTAGTTCATTTACACGCATGTAAGCATGTTAATAATAAATTTATAAAACCGTGATTAATTACAATAATCACGTACTATACATACATATTCTCATTGTAGGGGGCTAGCCATAATTTTTTGGTCGACATCAACTGACGAGCGATACTATTGATTTGTTCTTCGTATGAAATTCTGTGCACAGAGAACGCCTCAGGACTCAAGAATCCGTAGGCGTGAATTGGGACCTTCCACTCAGCGAACTGATTATTCAGGTACCTATTACGCCACATGAAACGAAGAATGTTATTGTAATTGATAATTAAACATACATCATTATTCGTAAATGGAAATGACTAAATAGTTTTATTAATAAAACTTACTTCATTCAAATTAAAATGTGAACAACATCTAAATTATCAAGGTCGACAAATTCCATCAGTTGCTTCGGGTTCAGTACGGCTATATCAGTTAGGCCCATAATTTCCTCTTCAATGTTAATCATGACTACATCCCCTCTAGCTGACTTCTTTACAGCCAGGTTGTGCAAAACCTTCAGCGACGTAGTTTTCATGTTTTTCTTATATTCACACGATTCATAATAAGAATCATAAGCAGGCTTGACTGCAACAACTTTCGTAGCTGGCTTATATTGTATGTCCAGTGGTTTTGTTTTTGGGGAAGACGTAGTCCTTTCGGTGACTTTTCCGTTGACGTAGTAGTAATTGCTTTAGCTGCCGCCATGACTTTGCTTAACTTCTGCAAATGTAAAGATTAAACTACTTACGATATGTTAATATTCGTACCCTAATATATTTAATGAACAAGTTATAATTAACGTCTGGGTATAGGTACCTCGGGGTGACAACAATGATGAGGTTGTTAGGCCATTGCACATAAGAACTTAGGGTTTCTTTCAAATAAGTGACCTGCTCATTAGGAAATGATACTTTTACTTCACCATACTCGTCTTTATATTATTGGGACACTTCCACTTTACTGCATTTGTCACGAAGGGGTATACCATGAACCTTAACTTGTTGAAGCCGGTCGTAAGCGAACACGTATCCCTTAGCAACAACAATTTTATGTTTCCCCTGTAAATAGAACAGACGACAAGCCACCTTACAATCGCCCTTCACGACAGCTTTAATCAATTAGTACACATACATTCACTACCTTTAATAAATTTCATAAGTAAAAAACGTGTACTGAGAGGAATAATTATAAACTAGCAGCTATTACCTTTTTCGGTGTTGAGAAGAACGTCTGATCATCAACTTCCTCAATCTCATCTTGTGTCACGGCCTTCCTGGCCTCCTCTTCCACTTCAACTGCTTGATATCGATCCTCGGCTTCCTTATGTAAATTAACACTTGTCCATATAACACGTACTGATTTTCCAAATTATATAACGCATTGTATATAAGACATAAATATTATTACCTCTTTTTCCTCCTCCTCCTCTTCCTCCTCCTCCTCCTCCTCCTCCTCCTCCTCCTCCTCTACTTCCTTTATGACTTCTTTAACCATATCCAACTCTTTTTCTGATTGCTTTTCCCCAGTTTCCAACATTCTCAGCATCACCCTGGCTATTTTCTGTAGTTGTGTAGTAGAAATTAATGTCAGCATATATAGTTATAAATTACGTTGGTTCAAATACATTATTTATAGATGACCTTCTTGGAATCATCACCACTCATCATCCTTCGAGTAGTTTTCCCAAAATACTTAGTGATACTAACATGCGCCGATACCCCTCTCACAGGACCTGGATCCTCTGCTTTGCCGATTGCCCTAGCAAGAATGTCATCACTTCCTTGAGGCTTCAATTTTCCTTCTTGTACCTCCTTCTCATAGATCCTCGACATACACAAAAAAACCATTAAGCAACTAAATTTTATTTAAACTCACAATTATATAACTCCGACCACCGGTTTGCCGAAGGAGTGACATATTAAGTTAAACTTACAATTTTCTCTCTTTTTGTTTTGGTCACCTGTGAGCGTTTTTATTAAACAAACTTGATCAAAGTACATTTATGCATATTAAATCCCTTATGATCATATAGGGTTCTACCAATCTCATTACATTAAGATATCTAACTTTGTTAACCATGCTTTGTCACTTCGCTTGACTGCCCCTACAATCTTCAATTTAACTCGAGCATGTATTATCCTCTTGATTTCTTGCACAAGCTTCTCAGGCCTTGCTAAGTGCCTATCAAAGCTACAGGCATTCCTTTCAATCCACAGAGCATACCAGAATGCTGCTAAGACCATTCTGCATACTCTGATTTGTATCTCAGAATGACCCATGATGCGTGTATTTTATATAAAGTTTTTACCTCATTTTTACACGTATTTCTATGCTATTTATGTGGCGTTTAGCTACAAATGCCCCCGAATAGTCTACTTTGGTTTGTCTTGTGTAAATTGCAGGTACGGACCAGAAAGGAGCAAAATCGAGCCTAAACTTGTCCCATCTGCATGCATTTTTGCAGAATAAGGAATCGGAGCCCGAAATCCATCACTTAGAGATGCGTGAACTGATCTCGGAAGGTGCCAAGGCGTCTATACGAGCTAATATAGCTCGATCGACCAGTTTGGCTACACTAATTGGTCGATCGAATGCTTTATCCATCACGAATCACTCGATCGAGTAGTTCTGTTACTCGATCGAAATGGCTGATATAAGGAGTACTCGATCGAACTCCAGTTTCATTCGATCGAGAGGAATTACAAGATTTGTCCTCGATCGAGTGGTTTCATTTCACTCGATCGAGAGACTTTGCATTCTATGCGTGTTTTTGCCTAATTTCGAGTTGGGCTTTGTAATTAGATATAAGCTAGGTTAGAAGGATGACGACCAGCTCTTCCTTCTCCTCTTTTCACTTCGATACTCTCTTCTCTATTCTCAATACTCTTCTTTTAGAACCCTAACTTGGAGTTGGCTACTTGTAATCGGTATTATTACTCTTTTCTTAATCTTAGTCTTTTATTAATCTTTACTATCTTCTCTCCTTTAATCTTCAATTGCTATTGTTAATCTCTCTTTGTCTATTGCCATCATGCTAAATCTTTATTGCTATTGTAATGTTGTTGCTTGTTCGATAATTATGCGTAGCTAATTCCTCTTTGCTAAGACATAGGGGAGCCATGATTTTAATGGAATTGTGAATTAAGTGGTTAGGTTTAATGCGAAATTTATCTATGTTGTTAATCGCTACATTTAACTGTTCTTACCTATTTGAGTCGACGCAAATAGTTAATAAATCACGGTTGATACCGTCGTCAGGTACCAAAAATAAATACCTAGATACTACTAACAGAAGTCAGCGGTAAGTAGGGTCGATCTCCACAGGGAGGCGGTCACTATCTACTCGTTAATCCTTGTCTGTCTATAGTCACGGTTGGGGGTTTAAGTTGTTTGAACTAAAACTAAAGGAGATTAAAGTGAGAAAAGAGTAAGAGAGATTAACAATAAAGGAAGAGAACTAGGATTGTCGAGTCATCGATGAATATTGGTTAATTGCAGCTAAGGTCACAGATCGGTCGGGTGTATCAGTCTAGGGGGCAGTGAATATCTCCTTCCGGTCTCAATTCACCCTAAAATACTATTAGCTAAGCTTCCGCCCTCACTAAAGCATCCTAATGTTCACTGCAGGTCTCACCCCTTCCAACCTTCCGGTCTAGGTCAAGGCTTACCAAGGTTAACTAGCTAAGTGCATCGATTCAAGTAGCTATTTACAGTTAATTGCAGTGATTAACAACAAAGACATGATAACAAAGAAAGATCTGTAACCTAATTAGCAACTAACAATAAATCATCGAATCCCCTAAATCCTAGCACGAGATTTAGCTATGCATAATAATGAACAAAGCAAGAACAAGAGATGAAGAAGAAACAAACATTGCAAATTAAAGAGAATTAAAGTGAGTAAAGAGAGTAAAGGGAGAATTACAACTTAAGATCCGGAAAAATAGGGAGAAGCAGCGTCCAACAGAGAAAAGGGAGCAAAAAGGAGAGAAGAGAAGAGAGTTTAGACCTAATGACGTCTTTCCTATTTATCGAAAAGTAAATTATTAACCTAAACGACAATAAAACCTTGCGGCAAAAAGAAAAGTACTCGATCGAGTGGTTTAAAACCTCTCGATCGAGTAAAATATAGCAAAACCCCTCGATCGAGTAGAAAACCTACACGATCAAACACTATCTAAAAAAAGCTATTCGATCGAGGACTTTAAACTACTCGATCGAACACTATCTACTCGATCGAGTAGTTTCTAGCGCATAATTCCTACTTCGCACACTGAACTTCAAACGGCTACCATTTCTTCGTTACTTGGGCAAACAGGGCGTTTCTTGTGGCGTTGGAAAGCTAAGAGGACAAGCTTTCATCACCATTTGGAATCACCTGAAAATCTATTGTAGAACTCGAGATATGGCTCTCCAAAGTAGGCACTAGTAAATTGAAGTTCTTCCTTTGCTCGCCTAGCTATCTTACTTCTTTACGCATCTCAAAATAGTAGTCTCCAAACTCCGACTCAACTCATATCCTAAATGCATGCATAGGGACATGTATTATGCTTGATTATGCTCCTATACGGTTCATACCTGCAAATAAGACAAGAGAAACCAAAGTAGACAATTCGGCGGACATTTGTAGCTAAACACCACTAAATATGCATGGAGATGCGTGCAAATGAAGTACAAAAAGTCTATATAATATGCACGCATCAAACTTCCCCAAACCAAACCTTTGCTTGTCCCCAAGCAAACTATATGCGAAACTAATGGAACAGAAAAGAAAACTCAGAGCTAGCTGCAAATTGTCCACTTAAACCAATTTAATGCAGCAAACTAACACTCATAGCAAAACAGTCAGATGCAAACGAGTTATAGGATGTTTATAATAAAGCTGAACCGTCGACCTTGCAAGACCTTTAATGATGGACTCTCACGGGTCACTCTTCTCTCATGAAGCAAAGGGTAAGCATATGAATTGTAAGAGAAGAAGAAAAATAGTCGCTCACCTAAACTACGACCCACATAAACATGCATGCAACTAATATCATATACAATTCTAACTACCGTACATACATTCCAACCAAACAAGGTCCGTCACAGCTGAGGGCTTACAAAAATATGGGAAAGTGAGGCAGTGGGTAAGAAAAGGCAAAACATTTTGGATATGTGAGGGTAATAGTCAAGCTAGCAACCTAATCAAACCAAGTGACAACATCCGATTCTTAATCCATCTCAAAACTAAGCACAAGTGCCTTTATTTTGGCACAAACAACTCACTCAACCAAATCATACTCCTCATAAGATATAAATAAAGTATAGGAGCGAAACCGTCTCATCAACCAAACTTCCTTTTTTTTTTCTTTCTTTTTCTTTTCTTTTCCACGGTTTCTTTGTTTCTTTTTTTTTTTTCTTTTTTCAAGTTTCTTTTCTTTTAAACTTTTTTTTTTCAATTTTCTTTTCTCATCCTTCTTTTCTTCATAAATTACCAACTCCAAATTATCAGATACAAGCCAAACATGGCACAATAAATTATATACCGCAAAACATACACTAACTAGCTTAACAAGGCAGGCTAAATTTGGATGTAGTTAAGGGTCAACAGGCAAATTTGGCTAATGTGGAGTTAAATGGGTAAAAATGAAAGAAAGGGGAATGTAAGCACCTCACTGCATGTGACACCAACCACTAACCCGAATGTATGTAGGCAAAAAGCAATTTGAATTTCATATATGTGCAAATTGATGATACATGTTATGCATGGAGTAACTACTCACAAACCTACATGAAACTGGTCACAAATGACACCAGTTTATACGGCTCTAAATCTTAGAAATTATAAGTAGTTTGCCAAAACATCAGGTCAAGTCTATTTGTTCTGCTAAATTTAAACATTAACTCGTAGATATGCAGAAGAAAAAGCTGAAGATATTAATTTATGCAAGGCTTAAGCAAAAGGACAAATTATAGTGCAATTTCATCATTGAAATCTATCGTTCCGACTCGACCTATATGCTAAAATAAACGTGAAATTTTTGAATTTTTCGAATTTTTAACAGGATTTTTTAAATTTTTATGAAAATTGATGCGTGTCTAATATATGATGTTTTGCACCTCATTTCACACGCATTTCAGAGCTCAATTAAGTAGTTTATGCTACTATTTCCCTTGTTTCGTGTATTTCTTCCCTTTCGTGTGATTTTGTAGGAATGTGAAGAATATGGCAGAAAATGGACCAAATCTGCCCCGGAGTGTTTAACATAGGATTTGAAATGAAGTATTGACTCGAGGAATGAACTTGGTGCGCGTTTCAAGGCCTAAAGATATCAAAAGCATGGGTGCGTACGAGTTTAACAAGCAAAGAAGCACTTCAAGATATTGCAGCCTGCTTCAGATGGCAATATCTCGAGTTCTAAAGCAGATAATCGAGTGATTCCAATTGGAAGTGAAAGCTTATCCTCTTAGCTTTCCAACGCCATGTAGAACGCCTGATTTGACTAAGTAACGAAGACATGGCAGCTGTTTTAAGATCGGTGCGCGCTGCAGGAATCGTCAGAATGCAATTCTGTACAGCACTCTTGGTTGATCGACTGGTACAAGTGGTCGATCGACCACCCCACGAGCTGATGCGCAAGTTAAAAGATCGAGAATTCCAAAGCCCATTGTGATTAGGTTTAGGAATAAAGGTTACGCAGGATTATTCCTATATAACATAACCTTAGTTTTCAGAATAACCATCCAGTTTTTTATCAAGTTCTTGATATACAATTCGATAGTCATTAGTTTAGATTATTTTCCATCAATAAAGCTTTCTTTACATTCGGTTTCGATCTTTCCCTTCAAATCTCCTTACGGTATTTTCTTTTCCTTCTTTTAATACTCGCTGTTTTAAGTCATTCGTAGTATAGAATTGTTAGGTTAGATTTCCCAAAGCCAATTATCGTTTTATGTTAATTGTTTATTTAATTAATCTAAGCATGAATTCGTTAGCTTTATTTGATAATATTATTGCTGTTTTTATCACAAGTATGAGTAGCTAAATCACCATTGCTAGGATGTAGGGGAGCTATAGCGTAGATGGCATAAATTATAGGCGATTTCGATTCACGGTATGGTCGATCGACCGGTACCCATGGTCGATCGACTGGTTACGCGTATGGTTTTGCTTTGTTTGTTTCGTTAAGTGCTTTATCTTTCAATGAGACCGAGAGGAGACTTGATAGATGCTTAAACTTGACCATCCCGTAGATCGAGAGATAGGAGTGGACAATAATTAACGAATTAAAATGACTAAATTGCTAAGATCAAGAGATAACGTGATTTAGTTTGCATTAGGAATCATTAATCAAGAACGAGATTTAGTATTAATGAGACTTAGGGAATAGTAGCATAGGCCGAGAGGTAGCTACTATTTAACACGGACCGAGAGGACTTGTTTTCCCCATCCTTTGCGACCGTATTTCGAAGTTACCTAGGATTATGTGCCATCGCAGCTATAGTGAACCGACCGTCTTAGCATTTCTTTTATCATAGTTTACATCTTTTGCAACTTTTATTTATTTATTTAATTTTTGTTATTAGTTTTAGAATTTATTCACATCAAAACCCCCATAACTGTTACCCGATAGACTGAAATATTAAGCAACTATTATCTCCCTACCTCCCTGCGGATCGACCCTTACTACCGCTTGCTAGTTGTAGTTCGGAATTTATAAATATTATTTTTGATATTCACTTCGACAGCTATCAAATTTTGGCGCCGTTGCCGGGGAGGCAGCGCTAGTTTTAGTTGTTTTTTATTTTTAGTCTGTGTTTCGCATCAAGGGAAGACTGAGTACCTTGAGGCATGTCTTACCATTTCCTCTAGTGTTGTTTTGTTAGGTCCTACAGGTCCTATCTACGGTACTTCAGATGGGTGCACCCATGTTCCATTCTCAGGAGCAGCAGGTGCCGTTTTGTGGGAGATGCGGCGGAGCGGGACACACACTGAGGCATGCAGGTGGCCTAAGGAGAATATGTTCGCTTTTCATCAACTTCAGCTCGACAATTCGTATAATTACGATTCTACTTCACCGCATCAACCATATGTGTCTCCTTATGAAGCCCCACCACCATCCACTCCGTCACAGCAAGAGTCAAATAATGAAGTCGCAGAGTTGATAAGTCTAGTGCAGCTGCTTATGGTAGAGGTATAGAGAAGTAATGCGGCAAATGAGGTCTCAATCATGGAGCTGAAATCTCAAATTGCTACATTAGACAAGAATGCAGCTGAGATACCGAGTCAATTCCACTCTCTGAATCAGCGTATTGAGACCGCACATGCAATGACGCTGAGGAGCGGGTCTGCTCTCGATGAACCTGAGAAAGCTGCTGAAAAAGGGAAGAAGAAAAAGGGCGAGAAAAAGACGATCAGCAGTAATCACGGTCGATCGACCACATCACCCATCGATCGCCCGAGTCCGCGAAATGGCACAAATCTTTCCGGTATGTTGAAACCGTCGATCGATCGACTAACATGGTCGATCGACCGAGGAAGAAATTGATGACGAACCATTCCATCCTCCATGCCAGATAACTTGAGGGATTACTTGTTTCGGGGTACTACAGCTCCGAAATCATCGAGGCAAGATCCAGATGCTGATGGGTCCGTTCCGATTCCAAAGTATGACCCTATGACGGTCAATGGTTCATTCCTGAGACGAACTGAAGAAGGGTCAAGATACAACAAAGACAAAGTAGTGGATTTTCAGCCTAAGTCCACCGATGCCGGTATGAGTGACCTAGAGGAGAGGGCTAAGCTACTTCTGACAGCCCCATATCCAGAGAGGCTGGTACGAACGAAAGATGAGGTATACTTTGAAAAATTTAAAAATGTCATTCATGGTCTTAATATGCAAGTACCTTTTCTTGAGTTGGTAAATCAAGTTCCCGCTTACATGAAATTCATGAAACAGCTTTTAAATAAGAAGCGGAAACTTGATAGGGTCGAGTCTGTTAATTTAATCAAGAATCTAGCTCTTATTTGACTCGCATCGCTCCACACAAGTTAGCTGACCCGGGTAGCTTTTCAGTCCCTTGTAATATCGGTACCTTCTTCAATTGAGAAGGCATTATGTGACCTAGGAGCCAGCATTAGCGTTATGCCTTTGAGTCTAGCTAGAAAATTGAAATTGACTAGGTTTTGCGATTACTAGCATGACGTACGGATGGTCGATCGTTCGCGGTCCAAATTTATAGGAGTCTTAGAAGACATTCTGTGCAAATAGGAAAGTTTTTCTTCCCGACTTCGTTGATCTTTGGATATACCCGAGGATGCTCATATTCCTATCATTTTGGGTAGACCATTTCGCACACTTCTTTGGTGCGATTATTGATGTTGGCTCACGGACACCGACCTTTAAGGTGGGGAAGCGATCCATTAGTTTTGCCAGGACTTATAGTAAGAAAGATGCTATGTGTCCTGTGACTTGTAATGCGATTTCTACTCGTAAGTCTTATGTTATCATTACTGACACTCCTACTCCCTTGCCTGTGCCTATTCCTGTTATGACACCTCCGCCCCAGAATGGGAGCAAATTGGAGGACAATTCTTCTATTTTGGATGTTGCAGGAACTGGTTTGGGGAAGAAAGAACCGCTAATCGCTCCAATTTGTGAAGGAGCCCATTGTTCGAGAGGTGGTCTAGGATGTCTTAGCTATGCAAGCGATGAGGAGCCAGGATGAGGAGCCCAAGAAGAAGGAGCAGTCAAAATTTGGAGTCGGATCTTGAGTGTGAAGAGCTAGAAGATGATGGTCATGCTTGGGAAGATGCTAGAGATGATCCATTGAGTATCCCAGTCGGAGTAGAGTGGAGTCCAGCTTCTGAGATGAGCACTGCGGAAGCTACTTCATGTAGACAGAAGCCTTGGTCGGAGATTTTCCCAGCTTCGTTGATTTGTTTCTTAGACCTTTTAAGACAATTTATTGCTTTTTAGACTATTTTACGTTTTTCGTGTGCGCGAGACTTCGCTTAGTTTGGTTTGCTTAGGATTTTTATAAACTTTAGACTGTGTTTTTGGGTTTGCGCAATTTTTGGGCGCGTTATTATGTGCATTCGCAGGTTTATAGACCATATTAGCTCAATTTATTGAGCTAATTCAAGAAATCGAACTTACAAAGAGATTTTCTGTCGATCGACCGCCTACTTGGTCGATCGATCGATCGCTACTACGATTCTGAGGAGCTTCTGTTCGTGTCAACTTGGTCGATCGACTGAGGTCTGTGGTCGATCGATCGCTTCTTGCTGCTGTACCTGTTCACGATCATTCCCCTGCTGTGTTTGATCGATTTGCGGAGAATGAAAGGGAGTTTTAGGGAGTTTTCTCTCTATCTTGTTTCTCTTTGCTACGTTATAGCTTTCTTCTGTTTAATTTAATTGCACATAATTACCGTTTCAATTTTGTTTCTCGGATAATGCGCGGTATTTTCTATCTTTTTCAGGTACTTATGGTAGCACTGCTGGCTACTGAAACCTCCTAGCTCACGCTGGTTTGGGGAGGTTTCCTTTTACTGCGCTTAAAGTCTTGTGAGTTTCCAAGTCTTTCTTTATGTCAAATTTAGTTAAATTATCGCAAAATTCCCATTTCTCCTTTTATCTCATTACATGATTTTGCACTATGGGGACATTGTGTGATTTGGTTTGGGGAAGGGTTTTGCGTCGCATTCATATGTTTTATTGCATTTCTGTCTCACGTTTATTTCAGTTTGCATTGTTTATTTCATTTCCTTTATATTGAAAAATTCAAAAAAGAAAATTGGAAAATTTGAAAAAATTCAAAAAAAAATTTGCACGTTTATTTTAGCATATAGGTTGAGTCGGAACGGTAGTATTTCAATGATGACATTGCATTTGCATCTGTTTTTGCCTAAGCCTTGCTAATTGACATGTTATTAGTAGAATCATATATGCATAGTCTACGAGTTTTCGTTAAATTTCTTGCTAAATCTTGAAACTTGACTTAGATTTTTGGCAAACTACATCACTTTCTGAGATTTAGAGCCTTATAACTAGTGACATCTATGAGCAGTTTATCTAGGATGTGAGTAGTACTCCTTATGAGACATGTTACATTAATTTGCATAAACATGAACTTAATATGCTTAATACCTGTATGAATTCGGTTTGTGGTTTGTTGACACATGTGGTAGAGGTTTCCCTTTATTCATTTTACCCATGAGCCTCTCATAGCCAAATTTAGCTTTTTGTCCCTTAACTACATCCTATATTTAGCCTGCCATCGTCAAGCTGGTAGTCTTAGTTTTTGGGAATATGTCTATTGCGGTTTGGTTATATGCTCTCATTGAGATGATGTTGGAAAAAGAATGAAGGAGGAAAAAGAATTGAGAAAGTTGAAAAGAAAGAAAAAAAAAAGAAAAGAAAAGAAAAGAAAAATGATTCGAAAAAAAAAAGAGAGAAACAATTTCGATACATGGTCGATCGACTGAAGTCCGAGAAAAGAAAAAATCGCCTAATCAAAGTCTTTATTTAATGGCGATTTTTGCTCCCATGTTGCATTTGTATCTTATGGGGAGTTGACTATTTATGGAATTTGTGAGATTTGTGCTTGCTATTAGCACCGGTTTTATTGTTGATTTTGAGTAAGGAAGTGGATGTTGTCATATGGTTTTATTTGGGTACTAGCTTGGCCGCCTATACCTCCACATTTCCATAATTATTTTGCCTATCTTATCCATTACCTCACATATTCATATTTACCTCGGCATGTGTCATGGTCATTTGTTTGGTTGAATGCATATGTACGGTTGTAGAGATTATTTTCATATTAGACTGTAGGCATGTTCTTATAGGTCGTAGTTAGGTGAGTGTCACTACAAAATGAATTCTTTTTATCTATACATTATTCACCTTGTGCTTATTTGAGTGATTTGAGCGACCCGTGAGAGTCCAATTTGATAAGTCTCTACAGTTGACGGTTCAGCAGTTTTTAACGACTTTATAACTCGTTTGCATGATTCACATTGCTAATTGATTGTTGGTTATTGCATTAAATTGGTTTAGGCTTGACAGTTTACATTTCGCTCTGAGATTGAACTCGTTCCATTAGGTTTTAGGATCGAGTCTAGTTCTTGCTTGGGGACAAGCAAGGATTTGGTTTGGGGAAGTTTGATGCGTGTCATTTATATGATGTTTTACACCCTATTTTACACGCATTTCAGAGCTCAATTGAGTAGTTTATGCTACTATTTCCCTTGTTTCGTGTATTTCTTCCTTTTCTTGTGATTTTGTAGGAATATGAAGATTACAGTGGAAAATAAGCCGAATCCGTCCCTAAGTACTTAGCATTGCATTTGACATGAAGTATTGACTCGAGGAATGATCTTGGTGCGCGTTTCAAGGCCTAAAGATAGCAAAAGCAAGGGTGCGTACGAGTTTAACAAGCAAAGAAGCATTTCACGATATTGCAGCCTCATTCAGATGGCCATATCTCGAGTTCTAGAGTAGATAATCGAGTGTTTCCAATTGGAGGTGAAATATTATCCTCTTAGCTTTCCAACGCCGCGTAGAACACTTGATTTGACCAATTAACGAAGAAATGGCAGCTGTTTTAAGATCGGTGCGTCTTTGCAGAATCGTCGTAATGCATTCAGACAAAGACCTTTGGTCGATCGATCGCCTCGTGGTGGTCGATCGACCACCACGCGAGCTGATGCGCAAATTAAAATATCGAGAATTAGAAAGCCCAATGTATTCTTAGGTTTAGGAATAAGAGTGCGTGATATTCCTATATACTAACCTATGTTTTCAGAATAATTATCAGTTTTTAGAGGAGAGACATTAGGTCTCGAGTTTAGCATACTTTACATTCAAATACTTTAGTTTCTCAATAAAGTTCGCTATTTTGCATCTGGATTTCCTTTCGGCCTTCAGTTTTGGTATTTCTCAATCATAATTTCAGTCTTTAAGTTTATTATCTTCGTAGTTAGAATTGCTAGATTAGTTCCCTAAAGCCGTAATTTTCTTTATTGCGAATTTACTGTTAAATCGTTTTAATCATGCTTCCGTTTACTGTTTTAATTGCTTTCGTAGTTGTAGTTAGAATTATTACGAGTAGCTAAATACCCCGTGCTAAGATGCGAGGGGATCTGTAGCGAAGACGACGTAGATTAGTAAACCTGATGTCGGCCTTGGGTCGATCGACTGGATTAGTCAGTCGATCGACTGGACCTGTTGGTCGATCGAATGCCTATAGTGGTCGATCGACTGACGTGCGATAGATTAGCACCGTTTTAATTTTTTAATTGCAATATTTGACAACGAGACCGAGAGGAGACTTGTTAAATGCTTAGTATTTGACCGACCCACAAGATCGAGAGATAGGGGAGGGAAAATAGATTAATAAATTGAGACGACTAAATTGCTAATCGAAAGATAAGTAATTTAGGCATTAGGAATCACTTTTTAGGGCGAGAGCTAGTATTAGTGAGACCTAGGGACCAGTAGCATAGGCTGAGAGGCGCTACTAGTTAAGAATGGACTGAGAGGACTTCTTATTTGCCCACCTATCGTGATTTATCAGACTTACTTAGATACCGTCGTCGCAGCTGCAGTGAACCAATCGTCTTAGCTTCCCTTTTATTATTTTCTACACCTTTTTATTTAATTGCTTTAGTTATAGTTTTTATTTTCGCCTTTAGATTTAGTTATAATCCAATCAAAAACCCCCCACAACTGTTACCCTTAGACTAGAATTAATAACAACTATTATCTCCCTACCTCCCCGCGGATCGACCCTTACTACCGCTTGGTAGTTGTAGTTCGGAGTTTATAAATATTATTTTTGGTACTCACTTCGACAGGTATCAAAAACAAACAACAATGCATACAAAAATTTAACGTGATAACAGAAATGCAATAAAAACATAAATGAAGACTCAGATATGGATGCACAACCTCCCTAAACCAAACCGTACAATGCCCTCATTGTACTCAAAAATAGGAAAGGGAAATGCAAACTAAAAAGAAGAGTGAAGCTGTAGAAAACTTACAAGATTACGCGAAGTAAGGACTGTTAGAATTGTTAATCTCAAAGGTTTACATATTGAATATGTGATAAATTAATTTAGTCATAAAATTAATTGTAGATCTTATGCATGCAAAACTTTCGAAATTAGTATGAAGAAATCGTCTCCTTACCATGTGATATTTCGGTTTCAAGGGCACAAGATAGGACTCCTTCCTAGTCTTGTTCTTGAGCTACCCATAATAGGATGATCTTCCCAGAGTTCTCCAAATCTTCAAGCTCCATAGTAGGAACTTCTCCTTAAGGATTGTACCAAGGAAATCCTTCTTAATACAAATATTAATTTAGTTACTAGAAATTAATACCTGTTCCCTTAAAATACTAATATTAAGATATTACTACTTCTAGTAATGTATATGTAATATTAGAGATTTTATGTAAGTTTTTAATTTTTGTTCAACAAAAAAACTAGAGAGATAAGATTTTCTCAAGTTCAAAAACTAATTAGAATAAATTGGTATGGTGTAGAAAATACACTACTTGAGTGTATAGGGGAGGAGGCCACGGTTTACATGGGTAGAGTGCCCAATACAATTGCATTTTTTTCTTCTCAAGAGTGTAGGTATGCATACCTATGATTAGTAGGTAATCATTATGTTACCCACTAATTTAAAGTAATTTTAAGCACAAAATCCTCCTTCCTCTTCCATTTACACGGTTCATGTAGTTAATATGGATAATATTAACTTTGTCAATTGTCAATATTGTGTAATGTGACATATTGGACATGTTACTAGACATGTCATTTAAATAATGCATTTTTAACAAATTAAAAATCATTATATAAATGAAATAAATCACATACAAAAATTAACTAGTAATTCACAATTACAATTACTTAAAATGGGTCATCCAATTATAAATCACAATTACTTGTATTTATAATAATCAATTCATTCTTATTACAATTGTTTCATAAACAATAAATAAACCTTAAGTAATAAAATAATTTAATTACTTAGCACGAATCTTATTTAATCAAATTATAATAAGATACGTATAATCACTCACAAAATCATTTGTTCAAATTTAAGGAATTAATTAACTTATATCGTCATACAATTAATTAATTAATCAATTAAGAATGTTTCCCTAGAGGTATGACCTTAAGGGATCAACTGATCACCACCGTCGCACGACAGTAATGTCAAACTCTAGACAGCAAATCATTACCGATTAATGTGGATCTGTTGACAATAAAATGTTAAATTCCCTTATGTATTCTTAATATGAGATTTAAACATGTGATCGCATTATTGTCGAGGACACATACTCCAACAATCTCCCACTTGTCCGCGACAAGTGTGCGTCACCAATTCTCTTGTCCTATTACTATCTCCCACTCAATGCAAGGTGTCTTGCAGGTCGTACTTGCATTTGATCATATCTTGAGTGGTTTCCTCAATCTTGAGATTAACTGTCTGATCGGAATTATCTACCATAGATACCTTCCGAGCGTGGCCACGCATTTCCAGTTCATTGCTCCTCGAGTGGCCTTGAGATATAAGATAACCCTGACGGGGATGGACAATTCCTGTTACACTCTTCCCTTCGATTAGCCACAGCTCATTATGACCCAAAACATGCCCATTATACCCCAATTACGAAGGTCGCCGGACATAAATAAAAGTCACTCTGAAACTGTGCCATCTTAGGCGAACAGTCATTAGTCAAAGAATCGACTCATAAGAATACTATAGTAGCTCTCGCCACGACCAGGCTATTAAAAATTGCCAGAACTCTATAAGCGGTCATAAGCCCGACAAAGTGTCCCTCACAGTCTGCCTATGTGATCGACTAGTCATCTCTTTATGACTCTATGGCACTTGAACTTGTCATCAATCGCATTACACTCTAGTTACTTCGAGACGTCACCTCATATAAGCAACTAGGGGCGAATACTATGTTAATCCAGTTCACTTTAATGGGGTTCATGATTGTCTCTACAACCCATTGGATATAACAAAGTACAAAATGAGTTAATGATAACTTAAACGATAAATGTGATTATCATATGAGTAGTCAATACCTGATTACTACTTCATATTCTATAATCCAATTTAGATCTTGTATGTAGTTGTTCATCTCAATCCAATTGAAATGACATGACTCATCATGTTAAGCCTATGAATAGGCATTGGTTAGTATGTTTTAGCAACTCCTTGCTCAACCTTGCTACACACTTGTTTTCCTTTCGTAATGCATACACTTGTATTACAAAAACTTTCTGAGTACGTGTCTAGATCCAATCTAGACATAAGCTCTCTTGCCTTAGAATAGCTCCCACTGTTTTCATAGTGTGCGAGACTCATCCTTCTTGCACATCTCATGATTGCAAGTGTACTCAATTTCCGTTGTAAATATCTCTCATTGTTCTTTATTGCCTAGAACGATTCTAGCAAATCTATTTCTTAAATAACATAGCCACAATGGTTCCTTAAGCATCTTTATGTGTTTTGAATAAGGTTTTGTCGGAACCCTTGCGCAATCTCAACAGTCATTAGTGTAAGCACTTACACAAATTAGTGAATTGTATCAAAAACACTTAACTTTACATCCTTGATGCTTCCTCAAGCACTTAAGGATAATCTATATGGCTACTAGGTAACTATTACTTAAATTCGATTTGAAACAATTCATCATACTCAAAGTATATGAAGTGTTATACATCATTACTCGTTTAATTGATCCGGCAGCGGAAGAAAATGGAATCAAACAAATATATTCAACTCGATTGAACTAATCATGAATCTTATCAACATAAGACTTCTTATTTGGCGCTAATATCATGCGGATTTATCTCCATAAATCCGGATATTAAAGATGTATTATATTACTCCAAAAGTCTTAAATCATTCCCAATGATCAATATGTCATCCACATATAAGATTAATCAAAATTTTCGTAACTCCCACTAAACTTCATGTATAAACACAACTTCTCGACTTATCGAGAAAAGCTTTATAACATGATCAAAACATTAATTCCAACTCATTGATGTCCTACTTAAGAGCATCTCTTAAGTTGCACATTATCTTAGGATTGTAACAATCTACAAAACTCATAAAATGTATTGAATACATTCCTTCTAATTGAAGAAGTGGGTTTTAGATTCACTCGATATATATATATATATATATATATATATATATATATATATATATATATATATATATATTATCATAATGAAACACAATCCCTAAGAAGATCCGAATAGTGCAAAACACTTTGCAACTAATCAAGCTTTGATATCTCTCTTTGATATCCAACAATTCCACTTGGAATTTATTTCGGATTTTCATGGCTCTAAGCCTTGTATTGAGTTGTGACTTAAACACTCTCATGTAAGTCATATGTTCATTACTTTCCAGAAGTAATTTGAATCTAACAATTTGTTTGTAAGTTGCAAGCTCTTTACTTTCTAAAAGTAACACGAATTCATCATCTTCAAAAAGTGATGAGTTCAACCTCCTAGGTTTCGAAGAAACAACGTCACGTAGCCAAGAAAGACCAGTTTCTTGCGACATACAATTTTTGACACAATTCTTTTGTGGCTCTTGAATATTTTCTCCCACTCTGTCTTCTAGGAATAAACTTGTATTCTAGAAAGACAGCTTCAAACCCGTTGTACTTGTGATTATTGTAAGGAAAAAAGAGCATTTATTTCTTGTGAAAACTTACAACCATGGTAGCCTACCATTTCATATCTCATATGAATCGTTTATATTTAGTGGAAAAATCAACTGACAAAATGATAAAATCCCCAAAATAAAATCAATTAACTTAAAGTAATTTGATATCTTCATTTAACCACACCTTATCCCATAATGCGTGCTAAGAGAGATTAACTTGTGATACTATATCACATTTCCTTTGGCTTATATCAAAGTCTTCACTTAAATAATCCCATCACGATTAAATCGTGATTCCTGGAACTCTTTGAACTTCTTCAAAGATTTCTCTTTTTATCTTATTAAGTGAACACATTAGTGTCAACTTAAATTGTTGGTAAAAGAAAATGAGCAACCTATTCTGGATCAATGATTTACATCCTCGATCTCCTTTTCAACCAAAAGGCACGAAACATCTTGCTTTGAATACAAGATACGCATATACCATAAGATTAATAATCTAATGGTTTCGAGAGTACTTGCTAACTCTTTGCGTTCATCATTCCAGAATTTAAAGTTTAATCTTGGGTTACCAATTTAAGTTTTGCATCATCTACATGATATATCATTCTAGTTTGGTTTAGAATATAATCACCTTGATAATGGGCTAGCCATACATCAAATTGTGGTGTATAGGGTCACAAAAGTGAAACCCTTTTTGAATCTTAACAAGATTATATTCTTATTTAGAGTTTATGCACTTAATAGTCATAATTAAGGTACAACTATAAACCCAAAACTAGATTGAGTAGACAATGACTCTATCTCTCGACATCATTTGTTGCTAGTCGTCATATTCTAATCATCCTATGTATCAAATACAACGATGAAAACTACCATCGGTTTCTAATAATGACGAAGTAGTACTAGCAAAACTTATGTCAATCAAATAAACATTTAGAGAAGAAAGTTTCATTAGATGTCCCACAACTAATTTGCTGATTCTTCAATAATTTGAGGTAGTTTCCTTTCTAGCGTCCAACAATTAAGACAATGGAAACTTTATCGGTCGGGATTGATAGGTTTAGTTTTGTTATTCTCAATAACTTTACTTTTACCATTATCTTGTATCAATTCCATTCTAATTTTACTTCTTTAAACCTCGTCCTTTTCTTAACGGTTTAAGAGAATGCTCCCACTCTTTTCAATGAGTCTTTGCTAAGAGAAGCAAAATTGAAATTCCTGAAAACTACTCTTCAATTTATTCGTTTAGTCTTAAAACTATTATTGAATTGGTTGCGGTATTTTGGTCAATTATGATTTCTAACAAATCTAGTCACCAAAAGAATTTAACGTTTCAAAGTATTTAACTCAATTAAGCAAATGAGAAACAATCCATTGTAAGTAGATATGTTAGTCAAGAATCAAAAACCCTTTGGATCATGAATAACTTATATCTATACTCTTCACAAGAGATCTTTACAATGGTTAATACGAGGTTTTTAGAAGAAAATTAAAATTTTGTCTTTAGTTACGATGTTTTAATGGAGATTTGAACTAAAATCGAAATTATATCGTATAAATTGAGGTAAAGAAAATTGAACAATATGATAACGGAATAATTGAAAAATAAACATTCATCGTTAAAATAATACTTGTAAATATTTTAACAAGTAAAGCATTTATGTAGTGACCTCTACCCAACTATGATAAATGATTCCGAGATCCAAATTCATATTAACTCGGGCACGGTGAGCCGATTCATCCCTTATCAATATAACTCGGTGGATTAACTCTTTAATCGATTCTACTTCTAGAACTCTCGGTCGATAAAATTACTCTAATATTTATCTTTAGCCCGGAACACATGCGACTACGGTCACGAATACTTCCGTTGAGCTCAATCCAAATTTCGATGTAATAACATTTTACTACCCCACTTCGCCAATGTAACAAGGTTTGTATTACGGTAAAGCCGGTCAACTCACTTATGAAATTGGTACTTCATGGGTTCTACTATTTGGTAAGGCTATATCTCAATTATTAATATAGTGAGAGGTCTTGTCAATTTATTATTTATCACGTTTTAAGTGAACTAAAGCGGTGAACTACGATAATTATAATTGACACGGTCGATGACTCGATAAAATAGAATGCATGTTTAGTTATGGCGATTTAGCGATGCATGCAAACATATAAATAAAATGCAAAGCATAAAAATAAAATCCTAGTATGGCCTTCCTAAAATAGAAAATCAAATTAACAATTACAAATTCGGAAACCAACTCCTTGATCCCTTGAACTTCGGTCTTGGCACGCATCTCGAGGTAACACCGTCTTCATGGAAACTCCGGGAAATACAAGTAATAATTAAAATTACATAATTTCCTATTATACATTTGTAATAAAATTTAAATCTATTAAATTACAAAACGGTGATACGAGATCACAATAATTACAACCGAATCGGTATTCCCATACATTCCGTGTAATACCAATTAAAAAACTAAGGCCATACTAAGTAAAATTACATAATTCAAAAATTATATAAATCAAAAATATGACAATCATACATAAAATGCAGCATTATAATATGTATGAACATGCTTAATTTTATGCTAAATCGCCTTTTAAGAGCCAATATCGTATATTTTTAATCGGTTTTTATGGATTTGCGTGATTTAACTTATAAAAATCACAAAAAATTACATAAATTCATATTTATGTTCAAGTTTATTACCCTAACCATCTTAGGATTCAAAACTTAGTCTTCACTAATATTTTGACAATAATTCAACTTGATTTATTAATATGGTTCATGATGGACCCAAAAATACATTTTTATATTATAAAGTCCAAATTAAATTATAATAATTTCAAATAATTTCAAAATTTGAAATTTAAACTCATGAATATTCTGGAAGAATACCATGACACTCATAATGTTCAAAACTTAGGTTAAAAATTTTGAAATTTTTTCAAGAAAAACATCGTTGCGGTTTATCGGTTTTATCAAATATGACCATTAAAATATGGGAAAATCAATTTTAATAAATTTTTCACTTTTAGATCTGAAAATGTGGGATAAAATGCAACATTGGACATTTTTCTTAAGTCATGAAATATGTTTTCGCATTATAGGCTAATTTAAGTCACTATTTATTGAATTTTTACTCAAAAATTCATAAATCATGCATAAGGAGTTCAATCCGTCTAAGATTTTTACACACACTGATTAAAAATGCATGTGACAACATATAAAACTTTCATGACCAGATTCGAAATATAACTCATATTAACCTAATAAACCCTTTAAATTCGATTTTGAATTATAAAATCCATATTTTATGCAAAATAACTTATTATTTCACGAAACTTAACATGAAACTAGTATATAATATATGTGATATCATATCAAAAAATCACTGAAAAATTCGAAGTTTAGCTATTTTTCGTCCAAAAATGACATTTTTCTCATAAAAATAACATTTTAATGCCAATAATATATATAATGAACAATAAAATCCATAAATCATCCCATATGACCTAAAATATATTTAGGACCAGAAAAGTTTAACATGAAAAATTATTTCATGATTTATCTTCATAAATCCTAAATAACAAGTTTTATTTGTTAACAAATTAACTCGGAAAAACTAACCCGATTTTGCATGCAACAACCGTGTTGCTCTGATACCACTTGTTAGAATCGTTAATCTCAAAGGTTTACATATTGAATATGTGATAAATTAATTTAGTCATAAAATTAATTCTAGATCTTATGCATGCAAAACTTTCGAAATTAGTAAGAAGAAATCGTCTCCTTACCATGTGATATTTCGGTTTCAAGGGCACAAGATAGGACTCCTTCCTAGTCTTGTTCTTGAGCTACCCATAATAGGATGATCTTCCAAGAGTGCTCCAAATCTTCAAGCTCCATAGTAGGAACTTCTCCTTAAGGATTGTACCAAGGAAATCCTTCTTAATACAAATATTAATTTAGTTACTAGAAATTAATATTTTTTCCCGTAAAATACTAATATTAAGATATTACTACTTCTAGTAATGTATATGTAATATTAGAGATTTTATGTGAGTTTTTAATTTTTGTTCAACAACAAAACTAGAGAGATAAGATTTTCTCTAGTTCAAAAACTAATTAGAATGAATTGGTATGGTGTAGAAAATACACTACTTGAGTGTATAGGGGAGGAGGCCACGGTTTACATGGGTAGAGTGCCCAATACAATTGCATTTTTCTTTTCTCAAGAGTGTAGGTATGCATACCTATGATTAGTAGGTAATCATTATGATACCCACTAATTTAAAGTAATTTTAGGCACAAAATCCTCCTTCCTCTTCCATTTACACGGTTCATGTAGTTAATATGGATCCATTTTAACTTTGTCAGTTGTCAATATTGTGTAATGTGACATTTTGGACATGTTACTAGACATGTCATTTAAATAATGCATTTTTAACAAATTAAAAATCATTATATAAATGAAATAAATCACATACAAAAATTAACTAGTAATTCACAATTACAATTACTTAAAATGGGTCATCCAATTATAAATCACAATTACTTGTATTTATAATAATCAATTCATTCTTATTACAATTGTTTCATAAACAATAAATAAACCTTAAGTAATAAAATAATTTAATTACTTAGCACGAATCTTATTTAATCAAATTACAATAAGATACGTATAATCACTCACAAAATCATTTGTTCAAATTTAAGGAATTAATTAACTTATATCGTCATACAGTTAATTAATTAATCAATTAAGAATGTTTCCCTAGAGGTATGACCTTAAGGGATCAACTGATCACCACCGTCGCACGACAGTAATGTCAAACAAAAACATAAATGTTTAAAAATCAACTAAAAAGAATTAAAACTCTGGGTTGCCTCCCGGACAGCGCTAGTTTCAGATAGGTCCCAGCTCGACCTTCCTTTCTTCATCAGCCAGTCCAATTGAGCCCAATCAAAATAGCTCAAAGCACGCAGCAGCCGATCAAATAACTGCGCATGTGCTACACAAAACTGTAAGTAGCACCATAATAAAGAAAGAGCATATGAAAGCAATATAAAGTACTGTCTCAGCCTAACAAATTTTCGATGACAAATATCGTGAAACTTTATAAGCTTATTTATCCAACTAGGAGGGGGTGGAGTATTAAAATATATAGCATAAGTCATACGAGGTAATTTACTTTTAGTCATAACAATAATCATGAAATCATATTTAATTACCTCAGGTCGGTCGCTCCTAACGTCGGAATCATTGATACAAGAATGTATTACCTCTTCCGTGCTAAAAGCGTTTTCTGACTCAGCTACCTTCTGATTCCCCTCCTCTATGGGTTCTATCCCGTAAATCGTAGCCTCCAACGCATCCAGCTCGGCTTTGTAAATGGGGGATTCACCATAGCCGTTATCTTCATCAAAATCGCCATCCAAAACGAACCAAGATGACATAGCATTGCTCTCCGTCGCTATATCACTCGATCGAGAATGCATAATGCTTGATCGAGGAGTTTCTTCACACAGTTCACTCGATCGAACAAGGGAAGGTGTTCGATCGAGGCCCCCTTTTTCAGCATTACTCGATCGAACACTGTGGGGTGTTCGATCGAGGTCTTCCTCATATAAACCGTTCGATCGAGTGATTAGTTCTACTTGATCGAATTCCTCCTCATAGAATTCACTCGATCGAACATGATGGGCTGTTCAATCGAGCGTTTGATACTGAACCATGGTGAAGTGCTTGAGAAATTCTTCGTGCTCTACAATTTCTGTGTCGTATAGATCTTCATCATCAATAGGCAGCTCAGGTCATTCATAGGAAGGACCGCTCTCGGTACAAATAGCAAGTACCTCCTCTGAATGCCTATTGTCCATCTCGGCAGCTAATTGAGCTATTTCAGATTCAAATAACTTGACACGAGCTTCATTAGCTTTATCAGATTCTTGCACTAGAAGTGCAAGTGCCTTCACCGAGGATTTCAATTCAGCAACCTCTTCATTCTCTTCAACGGGAGGAAGGATTTGTTGTTGCGGGGGCCAGGTAAACAGAGACTTTTGACAACCTCATTGCTGAAGCGGATGTGGCGGCACATGTGTAATGGAATGACTAGCTTGTGTACGCTGCCTAAACGCATAGACTTCGTCGCGCCAAATTTTAACATGGTCGTTTCCCGCTAGACAGATGACAGCATTGTGCCCCGCAGCACCACATCTCTCACAGTAAACCACTTGCTGCGCCATAGGATGGAACATAGGTGGTAGATCAAAGGTACTCAAGCCTTCCCTTTGATGATCTTTTACCTAGAACTGTCTAGGAAGGACCTGTAGGGCCTATCAAAACAACACTAGAGAAAAAGATGAGAACTGCCTCAAGGAATAAATTCCTTAAGGCTAAAGACAGACAAAATTAAACAAGTAAATAAAATAGTTGCCTCCCCGGCAACGGCGCCAAAATTTGATACCGTCATCAGGTACCAAAAATAAATACCTAGATACTACTAACAGAAGTCAGCGGTAAGTAGGGTCGATCTCCACAGGGAGGCGGTCACTATCTACTCGTTAATCCTAGTCTGTCTATAGTCACGGTTGGGGGTTTAAGTTGTTTGAACTAAAACTAAAGGAGATTAAAGTGAGAAAAGAGTAAGAGAGATTAACAATAAAGGAAGAGAACTAGGATTGTCGAGTCATCGATGAATATTGGTTAATTGCAGCTAAGGTCACAGATCGGTCGGGTGTATCAGTCTAGGGGGCAGTGAATATCTCCTTCCGGTCTCAATTCACCCTAAAATACTATTAGCTAAGCTTCCGCCCTCACTAAAGCATCCTAATGTTCACTGCAGGTCTCACCCCTTCCAACCTTCCGGTCTAGGTTAAGGCTTACCAAGGTTAACTAGCTAAGTGCATCGATTCAAGTAGCTATTTACAGTTAATTGCAGTGATTAACAACAAAGACATGATAACAACTAAAGATCTGTAACCTAATTAGCAACTAACAATAAATCATCGAATCCTTTAAATCCTAGCAGGAGATTTAGCTATGCATAATAATGAACAAAGCAAGAACAAGAGATGAAGAAGAAACAAACACAGGAAATTAAAGAGAATTAAAGAGAGTAAAGAGAGTAAAGGGAGAATTACAACTTAAGATCCGGAAAAATAGGGAGAAGCAGCGTCCAACAGAGAAAAGGGAGCAAAAAGGAGAAGAGATAAGAGAGTTTAGACCTAATGACGTCTTTCCTATTTATAGAAAAGACAATTATTAACCTAAACGACATTAAAACCTTGCGGCAAAAAGAAAAGTACTCAATCGAGTGGTTTAAAACCTCTCGATCGAGTAAAATATAGCAAAACTCCTCGATCGAGTAGAAAACCTACTCGATCGAACACTATCTTAAAAAAGCTATTCGATCGAGGACTTTAAACTACTCGATCGAAGACTATCTACTCGATCGAGTAGTTTCCAGCTCATAATTCCTGCTTCGCGCACTGAACTTCAAACGGCTGCCATTTCTTCGTTACTTGGGCAAACAGGGCGTTTCCGGTGGTGTTGGAAAGCTAAGAGAACAATCATTTCCAATTGGAATCACCTGAAAATCTGTTGTAGAACACGAGATATGGCTCTCCAAATTAGGTACTAGTAAATTGAAGTTCTTCCTTTGCACGCCTAACTATCTTACTTCTTTACGCATCTCAAAATAGTATTCTCCAAGCTCCGACTCAACTCATATCCTAAATGCATGCATAGGGACATGTATTAGGCTTGATTATGCTCCTCTACGGTTCATACCTGCAAATAAGACAAGAGAAACCAAACTAGACAATTCTGGGACATTTGTTGCGAAACACCACTAAATATGCATGGAGATGCGTGAAAATGAAGTACAAAAGGTCTATATAATATGCACGCATCAACGGTACACCTTGACCTGGATCTAAATATTGGAAGGAGTAAGACCTGTAACGAACATTAGGACACTCTAGTGAGGGCGAAAGCTAAGCTAATAGTGCCTTAGGGTGAATTGAGACCGAGAGGAGATATTCGCTGCCCTGTAGATCAAACTTGCATTAACCTAAGACCTTAGATTGCATTACTTGAGAATTATGGTGAACCGACTTTCTTAGCTACTTTCTCTCTATTTGATTACTTTCAACTCTTTTACTTTCTTTCTCTTCCTTGACCTTGTTAGTTTACAACAAACAATCAAACTCCCAAGAATTAGTTACCTTGACGGACTTAGTTAGAGCTGACAATTTCCCATCTCCCTGTGGAGATCGACTCTACTTGCCACTGACTTCTGTTAGTTGTAATAGGTATTTATTTTTGGTACCTGACGACGGTATCAACCCTAATAATCAGCAGTGAGTCTAATCTGTAACCATGCCTCAAGCTGTAACTTTACCCTAGCTCTATGTCTGCACCCTGAGAATAGGTGCTGATGAGTTTCCACATCATTTTAACAATGAACACACACATTACTCTCACAAATCTGCAACCTGAATAATTTCTCCCGAGTATTTAAAGCCCCATGATGAATCAACCAGCTAATGATTGGGTGTTTAGCTACACACCAAGCATCCCACACATCTTTGTGACACATAACAGAGGGGTGTCCTCCCTGCAACTGACAGTAACCAGACTTAATACTATAGCCCTTAGGATCATGAATCCACTGGTTATTCACATACCCAGCGGACAGCAACCCCCTTACTTTACATATGTTCCTCCAGTTCCAGTTAGAATTTGAAGGACGGACATAAGTTTGCCACTCCTGACCTTTTAAATAGATTTGATCAATCCATTGTACCCACAACCTGTCAGCTTTAGTATAAATCCAATTAACCAATTTCCCTACACTTGCAATATTGCATAACTCTGCCTTCTTGACACCCAGGTCTCCTTTTTTACTGCAACAAATTTTATCCCAAGCTACCAGTGATGCTCTCTGATATTCAGTCCTTCCTTCCCAAAAGTAGCTGTAATACCCCGTATTTTGATTGTAATTTATGATAATAATTTACGTAATAAAATAATTGATTAAAGGCATTTCTAATAATAATTACAAATAAGACGTTAATTAAAAAATAAAATAAGTATCCAAGTCGGGAATTGGGCTTAGCTAGTAATTGAGCTTTGGGCCGTGTGCCATAGTTATATGGACCGAAATTTATTAATCTAGTATGAGCATGGTCGGGAATTGTTTCGGGATTTAATATAAATAATAATAAGGAAATAATAAAATATAAATAAAGGTAAAAGGTAATAATAATTATATCAATAATAATATTTATAATTATAAATATAATAATAATAATAGAATTAGTAAAGTAGTAAATGGAAGTCCTACCTATGGTAAGAATAAATATGTAATAATATTAATTATATTAGTTATTCCAATAATAATTGGAATAAGGAAATAGTTCTTAGTTTCCTAATCAACGTCATATGCTCTCTAATTTGAGACTATAAATACACAATAATCTGAAAAATAATTCATAAAATAAGAAGGAAGAAATCTAAAGGAAAGAAGAAAGGAATTTAAGGAAGAGAAAAGCAAAAGGATTAACTTTTATTATCGCCTCAAGGTAATACTTTAAACCGTCTCATGTATACTCTTTGCTATGCTATAACTTGTAAACTAGACCACCATAGATCAGGTCGTAAGTACCGTTGTGACCGTGGATGACCAAGGATCACCGTTGACCTGATTTAACCACTGTTGACTAACGGGAGAGGGCGGTTTCAGGCGAGTTTCGAGGGGTGGTTGTGTTGCGGGTTTTGTGTCGTTTTGAACCCTTATTCAGGATGTGACTCACCTGGGTTTAGTAGGGATGGGTTAGGATGGTTGGGTCGACCGTGTTGGTGGATGTTGGGGTGGTAAAGGTGGTGGTTTGTGGTAGTGGTGGCCGGAATTACGCGAAAATAGGGGAAGGATGCTTGTGTTATTGTGGCCAGTGTGGGGTTCTTGCAGGGGTGTTGTTAATGGGTCGAGTGTGTGCTAGAGTTTGTGGCATGTCAGGTGCGTGATGAGTGGCTGTCGTGGTGGCTATTGGTGGTGGAGTTGGCGGGTTGTGTGAGTTGTTGTTTGTGTTGTTTGTTGTTAGTCGTGGGTAATAGAGCGCGAGGTTGTGGCGGATTGAGGAGGTTGTAGCTGGTGGTTGGGGTGTGTCTGGGTTGTCGGCAGTGGGTGCTCCCGGTGGGGCCTGGTGGTGTCGGGTTTCGGTGTTTTAAACGGGTTCTAGGTGCGGGTGTTAGTGACGGGTTTACTCGGGCTAGGGGGGGGGGGGGGTTATACGTGGGTTTTGGGTTTTGTTTTATGGGTTTGGCTTTTCCTTACTTGAATCGCGTTTTTAAGTTGGGTTTGACTGGGTTTTTATTTGAGTCGGGGTAGTATAATTTATAAATAATAATGGAAGTAATAAATAATAATTGATAGAAGAATTATAATATTTTGATTAGGTGACGATTGTGAAGAAATTATAATCAGGCCGGATTGCTTTAATTATTGGATCGCTTTGAGCCGCTCAAATTGGATATTGCTTGCCAGGTAGGATAGCTACTCAATCACTTTAATGTTTACTTGAATGATATTATCTGATTGTATTGGTTGAATAGTTTGGAATTGTGATGGATGATATATGGTTGTTGGTTGGTTGTATTGAGAAGATTTGATTTATGACTACCTCACCTCGTGACTGAGATGATTTGATTATTGACTTCCTCAGCTCGTGTCTGAGATGAATTAGACTATTGGTTTCCTCAGCCTCATGTCTGAGATGGTAAGAATGTTGTATAGCTCAATTGTTTGTATTTCATATCATAAGCACTTGCATTGGTTTCGACAGGCTGGTTCTGCAGGACTTGTCTCTGGGATGTTATTGAGATTACCCCAGCCAGGGATTGGCGGGATGAACGGGAGCGTCGGAGGATTAATCATGAGCATGCATTGCATTTGCATTTAATATTGTTCTTGTATCCATTTATTGTTGTTGTTTAGCTATTCCTACTCAACCTCGTGGTTGACAGTGTATTCGTGAACACCTGTGGTGAACCATAATGGGGAGCAGATTTGACAGGCGCTAAAAGATTAGCTGACTTGGGAGCTATGGGATGCGTGAGGACTTGGCCAATCTACTTAGAAGTCTAGACCACGTAGATTATGAGATCACTTTATTTATTTCCGCTGCGAGTTGTAATTTTTTTATATTAAGTTTTAGCTGATTAATTTGTAATACATATGTATTCATTAAAGTTTTAATTTAAAGTACTTTGGTGAGTTGGACTTTGTTATTCACTACCTCGGGAAACCGAGATGGTAACAGTCTTATTTATTTCGAAATGTCTAGCTAAAGGCTCCTGAATAAATGGGGGTGTTACAGTAGCACCTACATATAGCTTCAATTTTCCTTACCACTTCTTTAGGAATCAGGAAAATAGAGCCTCAGTAATTATGCAAAGTATTCAGTACAGGGTTAACCAAGATCAGCCTGCCAGCATAGTTCAGTTTTTTTTGCTCCAATTCCTCTCACTCTAGCCACAATTCTCTAAACCAAAATATTACAATCCATCTTGGTCCTTCTCCGAGGCTGAATAGGAATTCCAAGATATTTAAAAGGTAAGTCACCTTCCCTAAATCATGAAATCTGGAGAATCTCTGCTTTTAGATCATCAGGAACACCCCTAATGATCAAGGACGTATCCCTAAGATGCCTCAGGTATGAATCATTCATGGCTGGCGAGCCTTTATACGTAGTCTAATGGACTTTAAACGACCTGAATCGTAAGTCGACATACTCTAAAATGTTCCCGACGACAGGTCCTTGACTCGAATCCCCGAGTCGCCTCAGCGTCGCCCTTCCCGACGGCAGGTCCTTGGCTCAAATCATTTTGAGTCGCCTCGACGTCGCAATAGTCTTCAGGTTGTAATATTCGATTGACCTGGAGGCTATACTTTGACTTTTGCCCCGTCCAAGCCTCAGTCAAAGTGGGGGCTCTGTAGATACCCAGTATCTGCACCTTCCAAGAACCACCCGATGATGATCGGACTATAACGTGTTTTTGATATGCGTGCGTGGATTGGCTAACATGAGACTGTTTAATGCACTACTCGGATATGAAAAATGAATTCATAAATGGTTTTCTAACTTCATTTGCCTTAAAATAACACTATTTAGAGTTAAAACCGTCTTCGGACCCAAAACCGACTCAGAAACCCGCTACTTGAGTCAACCTGAATCAACCCAAGTCAACCCAAATCTCGAATGTCAAAAATAATGCCATGAATGTCTTTATCATGTCATTTCCATTAAAATGACCATAATTAGAGTCAAAACTGACACCGGGCCACATAACCGCGAAATTCAAATCCCGACTCACAAGGGTCAAACACGAAATACCTATCTCAAATAACACCCAAATACATCTTATTAGATGTCCATATTGTTACACGACATCCTATTTGGATACCACACATCAAGCCAACCAAACAATGGATGGAGAATTGGCCACGTCCAAATTGAAAGGGACAGTACACCCCTTTCAGTCACTAGGTGGCTCGCGCCTCTTTGGAGTGTCTCCTTAGCCTCCAACAAAATTCAACCGACCTACCACCCCACATTTATCTATAAATACCCACCATCACACACTACAATAAACACGCTAGCGTCCGCCCCCTCACATCTCCCTTAAACTTCTAGACTCGACTTCCTAAGTCACAAAATCGACACCTGTTTACGACCTACCGATCGTAAGCACAAACCTTACACATTTTGTTTGGTACTGTCGCCATGAATTTGACCGACCCATTTGACCAACTCAATTCATTAATCAACATGTTTTAATTTACATATTTTCAACATATTTTCAAAACAAAATCGTTTTTAAAGGCTCTCTTTTAAACTTCTTTGATCGTGAGTAGTCGCTATGAGAAACCGTCTCTAAAGTCGTCTACGTCGCAAACATCATACACGTAAGTTTGAGGGTGTAAACAACTCATTTATTTCATGTCTCTACTGTTTTTATGAGTTTATGAGCATGAACAATGCATAACACGATTCAAATATAGGTTAGACGAGCCAAAACCGAGTTTTGGCCTGAGACAGAAGCTCCTTGCTATGCAGGGAGGCTCGCACCTCTTGTGGGTGTCCAGGTCAGACTCAAATGTGTTTGCGTTCGTCTTTCCTTCAACACTTTCTTTTATTTTTACTTCTTTCCTTTTACGGTTTTTACCATTTCAAATGTTTCAAATCATTTTTATGACAAACTTTTTAGCCATAAATTATAATCACCCTTGGTTCCATGTACCATGATGGTTTATTCCGTGACTCGATGATATTATTGGTTAATTATAAATTAAAGGGTATTTTAACCCCCTTTTATTTTATTTATCATTTTTCTCATTTGTTTACATTTGTAAACATATTAGTCATAATTCATAATCATCCTTGGTTCTTTATACCATGTCGGTTTAATCCGAGTACGATGACAAACTTGACTAATTACAAAGAAATGAACTTAACATAATTAGTTCAAATCAAACATTTTGATTTCACTTTTATTTCATTTTATTTCATCTTGTCTTGACCATATCATATGTCATGCTTGGCTAATATATATGCCATGTCGATTTAATTCGAGTGCGGTGGTAAAACGGTTAAGCACACACATTTTATATTTTTATTTGTACACTATACTTTTCAAACTTGCAAATCCGACAACGAATATTACTAATATAATAGTAATTATTCCGAGTCATACAAACAACATTTGCAATCATTTAAACACAAATACGGTTTTAAACAACCATTTTAACAACAAGGAGGCACCTCTTGGCTCGCCCCATGGCTCGCGCCCCAAGAGCCTGCCTATTTCCATCTTTCAAAACCTGGGCAGAGCCCCTTCAATCGCCAATAGGCTCGCGTCCCAATGGGGCTGCCTGTCACTGTTCTGCCTCATTTTTAGCACTGGTCTAGGATGATCCCAATTACGGTTAATCCGAATACATGACGGATCAGATTGACAAGCTTATGTTTTTCCACTTTGTCATTTGACACCCGTTTTCAAATAATGGATCGTGTTAAGCATCATAACCCAAATTTGGTAAATGGATGTTTAATTTCCGTTTTCACATGCAAATCAATCTAAATCCGAATTGACACAAATTTCTTGGTACATGCATAAACAACCGACTTAGAAAATATTCACATGTTAGGTTAAGACTTTTGGATGCGCATTCATGCATTTAAACCTTTTTATCAACTTTTGCACTTAAACAACCACGATCGATCAGTAGAGGCCGCTAACGCGGGCGAGATTGGGTGTCTGATTAAAAGGCTTCTCAATACGTACCCTCACCCCTTACTTAAAACCTTTGGATAGTGGATGGCCTTATCCAGGGCGTGCGAGAGTCATTTTAGGCATAGAATGCTAAAAGGGGGACAAGTCCTTATCTTTAGTACCTATGTCAAACACCACTTTTTGCCTTGATTGACCTAGGTATAAAGTTAATTTCGAACGGGTTCCAGGCATCCCACAAATGCTTGGTGGTGACTCGGAACATCTTTAATCGTTTCGAGACCTTTGCTGAGACGAAACCAACCGATCTAAAACGATCCGATCGTAAGCATTTTTACGCCGCCGAGCGTGGCTTTCAAAAGACCGCTTCATGTCAACAGATTGGCTTGGCGTGCTGGTGGCCCGTGATTACGGACCGGCAGGCGGCATCGCACCCGCGGACCGGCTTGTGGCCCATGTCCACACCTGCACCTCCGCAACCATCACAAACAACGATTTGACTTGTTGAAGACACGGCATTGAGTTGTTGAAGGGAATCTCTAGCATCTCTTTCCGGCAATTGTTGTTGGAGTAAGGCAATTTGAGCTAGCAAGACGGAGTTGTCAGAGGACTCTTCTTTACCTTTGAGTGGCACACTTCGGGAATTGACATATTGTGCATCATGGACCGCCATAGATTCGATTGTGGCATGAGCAATGTCGGTGTCAATTTGATCAAACCGCCCATTGTTGGGCAAATCAAGAATCCTTCGGGACTCGGCACAACATCCATTGTAGATTGTTATGGCTAGAAACCAATCATCTAGCCCATGATGTGGGAATTGCCTTTGTAACTCCTTGTACCTCTCCCAAGCTTCATATAAGCTCTCAAGAGCTTGTTGACGGAATCCGGTGATTTGGCTCCTCGAAGTTTGAGTTTTCTCTGGTGGAAAAAACTTTTGGTAAAAATCAAGAGCCAATGTCTACCAATTGGTGATTCCCATGGCGGTGCGGTCAAGGCTATTGATCCAAAGCTTGGCCTTGTCCTTCAAAGAGAAAGGGAAAAGTATTTCCCTTATTTGGGCTTGAGTGACGTCCGTTTGACGGATCATGGAGCAATAATCACAGAAATTTTGCACATGCAAATTGGGATCCTCCAAAGGACTTCCTCCAAATTTCTTTCTCTCCACAAGGCTAATGAAAGCCGCTTTGATCTCGAAGTCCGGCGCGGTAATTTGAGTAGTTGTGATACCGGCCGGAAGTATGGCCGCGGTGGGCTTTGAGTGATCGGAAAATTTCACCATCTTTTTAGTAGTAGATGGTGGTGGTGGTGGAGTTGATGAACTTGAAACCTCCTCCTCTTCAAGAACTTTTAGATCGTCTAAGTAAGACTTTCTAGCACTTTCAACTTGCACGGGAGAAGCGGCTTCTTTCACTTCTTTCCAAAAACGTTGTCTTCCTAAAGGTTTTCTCGGGATCAGAATCCGGTGAAAGTAATTCTCCACTACGAGAGAACCTGACATAAGACAACAATTTCTAGAAAATGATAAGTAACGGTCTCAAGGAACAAGTGTTCCTCAAGACAAAAGAAAACAAGATAAAACTTGACAATTCAAAACGCAATAAAACCGTGCTCCTCGGCAACGGCGCCAAAATTTGATAGGCTTATCGTGTACCTATGTAAAGATAATTACCCTAGACACAAAGTAATGTAGCAATAGGGGTCGAACACAAGGAGACGGGAATTGCGTTATGAAATGCTCTGGGAAGATTTCTATCAAGATCGATTTCGTTTTGGGTTTGTTTGTTTGGTTTGATGACTAACAAAAATTATGATGTAAACTATATAATAAAAGGGAGTCTAGGGGAGTAGGGTCACACATGCAAAGGTAAATATATGATCATGTTAAACTCGATATTAAGAACATTGTCAATTGTTTAGGCTTAGAGACACCCACCTTACGGTATTAGTGTCAACCATAGACCGGATCCTAGAGAAACTCTCGTCCATGACTAGGTCGTCCTACTACGCATGCTTAGTCTAATTCAATTCCGTGCCTCTCGACTTTTAGAACGAATGAACAAACTTAATCGATGAATAAGGCCTTTTAAACATAGATTAAACGTGACGATGCAAACATGTGATAGAAACAATTAGACAATATTATATCAACCTATTTTAACATTTTACATATTTGATATTGCATGGCTTCCCTAGCCCCTAGACTAAGGAATTTAGCTACTCATGACGAAATGTAAAATATAAACTTTGTTCTAAGAAATGCTAAACATGATTGTATGAATTATATAAAATAAATGATATAACATGTAATAAAAATATAATGCTAATGTAATATAAATAAAGTACTAATGATAAACTATGCCTAAACAATATAGAAATGTAAAATCATAAACTAGAAATAGAAATACCGTAGTGGAAATGAACTTGTATGGAAGAAAAAAGTAGAACCAAATGCTTGAAATATATTAAGAACCAAATGTTTGATAACTACAAGCATGACAATATTGAAAACAAATATGAAAACTAATGAGAGAAATTATGCTTAAGGGAATCCAAAGTACGTGATTAATGACAATATCGGGGGCGTGGTTGTCCGAGCATATTTCACTTAATTCCTCGCTTAATTGTTAAGGGAATCCAAAGTACGTGATTAATGACCCTTAATGCACCCGGGTAAATGCTTGCTCTATCATCTTTAGGCCTTCCAAAGAGTATCCTATTCTTGATCTTTTCCATATGATTTTGGACTTCACATTGGGCTCTTTGTAGGATCATCTTGTATTTCTCACACACTCTTGCTTGGGTTTGGAAACACCTTCCATTGTCATGCTTGGTCCATCTACTTAGCTTAGTGAACTTGGTGTATGCTAAAATGATAGGAAAAAGCCTCTAAATGCTTAGATTCCTACAAAAATGTAACAAACATAACAATACACCTAGAACACAAGATTAGCTCACAAATATATTATTTAAAGTATGATAATCAATAAAAACCGAGCTAAAATGAGGGGAAAAAGTATATATAAAATGAAGACATCAGATGCTCACGTTATCACGGGTACTTTTCTTGTTAATGGAGTCTTTACCTTTGTTTTGTTTGATTCAGGGGCGTCACAGTCATTTGTATCATCGAGTCATGCTAAGCTTTTGGGTTTTAGAGAGTTTGAGTCTCTAAAAGAGGAGGTGTTCATACCATCGGGTGAGTCTGTATCTTGTGGGAGGTTGTATCGGGGTGTGTCTATGATAGTTGGGCAGGTTGACTTACCAGTGGACTTGTTAGAGTTTCCCTTAGATGGTTTTGAGATGATAGTTGGTATGGACTGGTTGGGTAAGTATAAGGCTAAGATAGACTGTCATCAAAAGAGAGTCTCTTTAAGAGGTCCTAAGGGGATTAGTGTGTCTTATCGTGGGTTTGTTGTCAAACCCAAAGTTAATTGATTGCAGCAGTGACCTTGAAGTCTTATCTAAGGAAGGGGTGTCCGTTGATCTTATGCCATGTGAGAGACCATAGTATGGAGAGTCCGACAGTTGAACAGATACCAATGGCACTACTACAAATCCAGGCAACTACAACGCCCCTTTAACAACGCTTATTCACGAAAATCACCATAAGACATTGTAGAATGGATGGCGCGAATTTTACTAACCTTAATTACAACGGTTATAGGTTGATAACCGTTGTTATAGGTTTTAACAACGGGTCAAACTTGCACAACCGTTGTTAATATAAAAAATAATAACAACAGTTTACTCTATAATACATTATAACCTTTGTTAATAATTTGGCGCAAAATTAGTGAAAAGTAATTACAAGAGTTATATATAAACCCGTTGTTAATACTTTTTAACAACGGTTTTCTAAGGACCCGTTGTTAATATATTATCTAATGACAACGGGTTTATGTGTAATAACCATTGTCAATACTTTCCATAATATAAACCACACAAACACAGATTAGCTACAGCCACAAACACAAACCTAACACAAACACAAACATACACAAACACACACTTTCTCATCGTCTCTTTCTCATCGTCGCTTTATCATCTCCGTCACTGTTGTTGTCATCGTCTCTTACTTTCTCTAATTATCAAGTATCGCTTTATATGCATGGTTTTAGGTTTTGTCATCTAAGTCATTATTTTCTTTCTCTAATTATTTCATTTGCATGTGTTTTTATCGATCATTATTGTTCTTTCTCTAAGTATTATTCGCTTAATTTGTTTTGTCACTGTTGTTTTTCTGCGTTTATTAGCTTGTAAAACAAATTAAATAAAATAAAACAAAGAAGAAGATGATGGAGAGGAATGCATAATAAACTTAATTAATTAATATATAAATACATAAAAAACGAATTACATTGCTAAAAATGCAACTCTTAGATATGCATAGAGAGTCTTATTCTCTTCTATGATATCCATCCTCTCCTCCTTTGCTATTTGGAGGTTTCGTTCCGCAGTTGCTATATCGTCATATAGCTACAATATCTGCTGTTCTGTCAAACCATTTTTTTTGGCGTCCTTGAGTGCGATCCGAGCGTCCTCAAGGTAGCTCATGTACCTGCCCTCGATGTCCAGCAACCGGCGGATGAAACTCTTGTTGTACTCGGTCATAATGCATGTATTACGGATGGTATCATTCATTGTTGAAGGAAGTTTGGAGTTTGTTTTAAAGATTTAGGGTTTGGAGCAGTTTAGGACGTGGAGATAATGAGATAATGAAATGGTTATTGAGATAATGCATGAATTTATACTTAGTAATGTGTCGTTTGAGTTGTTTTTTAATTAATATATGTTTCGGAAGTTGTGCCAAATCTTATAAACCTTCTCATTCCATATATTATTGTGTCCTTTCATATGCTGGGATTTGGCAGTAATAATGCATAGTATGCATCGGAATTGCAGTAATAATGCATGCATCTAGTAATATATAATTTTTTTTTTTTAAATCAACAACAACGGTTTTTTTAAAAAAAACCCGTTGTCTTTAGTTATAACAACGGTTTTTTCTACTGTAACCATTGTTATAACTTTCCCACCAAAATTTAGTCACACTTTCCACAACGGTTTTTTCTACTTTAAGCCGTTAATAGTTTTCACAACGGGTTACTTAGAAAAACCAACCGTTGTTAAAACCTTTAACAACGGACGCTTTAACAATGTCCGCTTTTTTATATAACAACGGTTTTTAACCATTGTTATAGCCTGTATATGTAGTAGTGTGGTGGGAGAGTTTCGAGATGTCTTCCCAGATGAGATACCGGGTTTGCCACCAAAGAGGGAGATAGATTTCAGTGTTGAGTCGAAACCAGGGACGGGACCAATCTCTAAGGCCCCGTACCGCATGGGTCCTAAGGAGCTGGAGGAGCAGAAGAAACAGCTGGATGATTTGATTGAGAGGGGATACATTAGACCTAGTGTATCACAATGGGGAGCACTAGTTTTGTTTGTGAAAAATAAAGATGGGAGTTTGAGGTTATGCATCGATTATAGAGAGCTGAACAAGGTTACAGTGAAGAACAAGTATCCTTTGCCGAGGATAGATGATTTGTTTGATCAGTTGAACGGTGCGACGGTCTTTTCTAAGATCGATTTGAGGTCGTGTTATCATCAGGTGAAGATTCGGAAAGAGGATATACCAAAGTCTGCTTTTACATCGAGGTATGGTCACTATAAGTATGTTGTGATGCCGTTTGGGTTGTCTAATGCACCTGTAGTGTTTATGGATTTGATGAACCGGGTCTTCAGTCAGTTTCTGGATCAGTTTGTGGTGGTCTTTATCGATGATATGTTAGTCTATTCTAAGACTAAGGAGGAGCATGAGGAGCATTTGAGGATAGTGTTGCAGACTTTGCGAAAAAATCAGCTGTATGCAAAGTTATCTAAGTGTGAGTTCTGGTTGGAGGAGGTTGCTTTTCTAGGGCATGTGATTTCAAGGAAGGGTGTTGCTGTGGATCCTGCAAAGATAGAGGCAGTTACTCGGTGGGAAGCACGAAGAATGTGGGAGATATCAGGAACTTCTTGGATTTGGCAGGGTACTATCGACGGTTCGTGAAAGAATTTTCCAACATAGCAAGACCTATGACATCTTTGATGAGGAAAGAGAACAGGTTTCCTTGGGATGAAAGTTGTGAGATGGCGTTCCAAACATTAAAGGAGCGTTTGCCCACAGCTCCAATCTTAGCATTACCTGAAGGGAGTGAGAACTTTGAGGTATATACAGATGCTTCGAAGAATGGGTTGGGGTGTGTATTGATGCAGAACGGGAAAGTGATTGCCTATGCTTCTAGGCAATTAAAGCTTTATGAGGAGAACTATCCAACACACGATCTGGAGTTGGGTGCAGTTGTGTTTGCTCTCAATATTTGGAGGCAATATCTTTATTGGGCGACCTTTAAGGTGTTTTCAGATCATAAGAGTCTCAAGTACATCTTCACTCAAAAGGAGTTGAACATGAGACAGAGGAGGTGGATGAAGCTGATTGGGGATTATGACATGGATATTATATACCATGAAGGGAAGGCTAATGTGGTTGCAGATGCGCTGAGCAGGAAGAGTGTGCATTCTCTTTGCACATCTATGTCTTTGACGAGGTTAAGAGATGAGGTAGGGAAGATAGGGATACATATGATATAAAAAGGGGATACTAGAGGGGACTTGACAGTGGAGTTGTAACACCCCGTATTTTATTAAGTTGGATAAAATTCTTTTAATTGCTATTTTGAATTTAATTACATCATTTAACGATTTATATATATATGCTTAGCTAATTAATTAATTTCATCATAATTCGATACGTTAATTTTAATAATCATTAATAAGTTTATTTAAAGTTAGTTCGAGTTTATTGAAGTTAGTTCGAGTTTATTTATTTAATAATTTCCGTTTCTTTACGAGTCCTTATGAAAGTTGTTTTAAGTGAACCCGAGATGGATTTTGGGAACAAAACCGTCCAATTAGCTATTTTGAGCTTATTTCACTAAATTAGCAATTTTTATAAATATTCGTTAGTTTCGTAAAAATCGCTAATAATTCCGATTCAAGCTGATATTGTATTATTTACGTTAACTAGCTGAGTTTATTTTATTTTCACTCACTAAATTTATTTATTTTGATTACGTGTCGTTTATGAAATTGTTACTAAAACCTGTTTAATTTAACTTGAACCGATTTGTAGAAACTAGCTAGAATTCTTAACGATGAAGAAACGTACGTATAATAAATAGCAGGCAGGCAGGCTGCTCCCTCATTTCTCACGCAACATTTCTTCTTCTCCCTTCCTTTTTCTTCTTTTTCGTTCTTTTCATTTTTTTTTAAATTTTAAATTGATTCTGCCACTCCGTTTGTCATCCGTTATCAATGATTATCGTTCCATAGTGCTGCTTTCATCGTTCCTGTCAATCCGTTGTAAGTAAAATTCATTTTCGTCATGTATTTTTACGAACCCATTTATATTTTCAGCTTTATTTTTTATAAGACGGTTGTATGTACTAAAATAGACGGTCTTGTAGAATATTTGTTAGTCATAAATGATTAGTTCAATCGGAAAAAGGTAACAATTATGGATTACTCGATAATACTTGTAAGATATGTTTATTTCGAATGCTGGTTAGTCTGTTTTATAATTAAGACGGTGTATAATTATATATAGGGATCCTTATGGATGTTAATTAGTCAGTTGTATAGTTGAGACGGTGTATACTGATATGTGGAGATGATTGAGACGGTGTATACTGACCTCTAGGGATCATTTGGGATGCTAGCTAGTAAGTGGTATATTTAAGACGGTGTATGGTGACATGTATGGATTGTTTTGGGTGAAAATTGGTGTGTTTTATAGTTGAGACGGTGAATACTGACATGTAGGGATTGTTTTGGACTGATTTGGACTCTGTGTTGGGGCGATTTTTGTAGTCTTTAGGGTCTGTTTTTGAGTTGCTTTATACTTGTGGATTTCCGCTCTAAAACCGTTTTAAATGTTGACTTAGTTGGCTCAGCTAGGACTGTTTTTAGGCGCGAGAATGGAGTCTTAAGGGGACGATTGGTACTCTGTTTTGGGCAGGGACGAGAGCTGTCATCGTGGGTTTTCACTTTGCATTTGAGGACTGGAGTTGGGGTCGAACTTAGGCATCTTTTGGGTTCTGTTTTGGACTGATTTTTGGGTCAGGTTATGAAGTAGGGTGAAGGGTGGCTGTGGGTAGTCGGGTGGTGGTCGTGTCGGACTCCTAGTGGCCTGGCCGTGGCCTAGGCAGTGACCTAGCTAAGTCACGAGTTTGAGGCCATGTGTAGTTGGTGGTTAGGCCGAGTTTGAGGTTGTCATAATATTTTTAGAGCTGTGTCTATAATTTGTTTTGACGCTAGTTTGGTTTATTTAAAATATAATTAAATTAATTTCCGTCTCATATTTTTATATAAAGATAATTCGTTAATATCGTCCTTTCACATAATTATTTTAGGTGACTCATATGTGGTTGACGATGAAGAGTAATTTTGGGTTTTAGAAGCTTTCTCAAGTTATTGCTTGTCTCTTTGCTAGCTTAAGGTAACTATTCCGAGTTACTCGACGAATTAATGTCACATTAGTAGCTGATGTTGTGTTTGTTGTTTGTTAAGTGTTTAGGTGATTGATAATGTGTTACTTTCGTTTTTCACATGATAGAAATTGGAAATAGGATGAGAATAATATTGCGATAAAATTTGTAATTTGGGCCAAAGCAGGCCAAGACTCTGAGCTGGGCCAGATTGACCGAACGAGTTTGGTCAAACTAGGTTTAAACCAGTCAGCCTCGATTTGACCGATGACCCGTCGCGGGACTCGGGTCGAGGGTTTGTCTTTGAGGTGAGATTGGTTGTTATTGGAAATTTTATGTTATGTCTTGATATTTGTAATTATCATTTCACATGTTGGTTGTTGGATGAATTGGTTGCCTTATACTTGATCTTGTTGCCTCTTTGCCATTTTAGCTTGTTCTCATGAATTATGAAATTAACGGTTAGTTGGAATTTGGATTATTATTGATAATGGAGATATTGTTGGATTGTCAGTTGAATTGGGTATCCTACTTGTCTTGTGTGGTGTGGGCTAAAGTATTCAAGTGGGACTAACTGGGACTAGGTCCTAGGTGAGTATTTCGGCCTTCATCATAGATAGGTCATTATAGTCTTTGACGAGTGTATGTTCACTGCTTACTAGCCTCTGTGTTCCTGACTTGGTGGGTTTATATCCAAGTTGGGGCATGACCTCGTTACTTATTTTGAGAGTAAGTGGTCAGCTTAAGTATTAGCCAACCCTTTGGTGGACTCCTTAGGGTACTCACATGGTTTTATACAATTGTGGGTCTTGGGTGCGGTGGTGTGTATCCGCATGTCTAGGTCTGCGCAGATTTTAGGCTAGGGTTGTGTTGTGTCTTGGCCATGTTTTGATAGAACCTCTGAGACAAGATACCGGTTCGATTACCTTCCCTACCTCGTGGTATAGACTCGAGTTACAGAGTGACTATTGACCGTACTAAGAACTTATGCATGTCTTTGATATATTTCCCTTTCTTGTTTGATGATTCTATGAATCATAGAAGGTGAGATGCAAGCCGGCTATGATTGATAGAGTTTGGATTCCTGGATGTTATGTGATTCACATGATAGTGTAGTATGAGTCGGTCTAGTATTCGCATGCTAGGACTATGCGTTGTTATATTGTTGTTCACATGATAAGCACGATTGTCTAGCATCTATATGCTAAGGCTATGTGTTATTCATATTCATATTCTTATGTTTACATGTTATATTAATTATGACATTTCGTGGTCGGGAGAACTCGGAGTTACTCCCCACTCGACCGTGGCTTTCGTATTTGTATAAAATGCGAATGACAGGTAGGTGATGCATATATGGGGTACATGGACGAGCTAGCGAGCAAAGTAACCTTGAAACCTAGATTGGCTTTATTTTTATTGTGACCCTTAAACACTTTTTATGTCACATACATTTTAGGGACATATGTCTCCCTCTTTACATTTGGTTGTATAATTTGCTATTCGCGACTTTAGCGATGGTTATGTTGTGACACTTCTAGTTAGACCTTGTATGTTTGACACCTTCCAATTTGGATATCTTTATAACAGGTTCAGGTTTTAAAATTACAGGTTTTTACCCAATTGAACCTATTACAAACATATCCATGCAGTTTTATTCTAGAATTACGTGTTTACTTTTCCGCGATAAGTGAGGGTGTCACAGTTGGTATCAGAGCATATTTGCTCCCGACGCACGTTTGTGCACCCCAATATAAATAACTTGACCTTAAAATAATAAACTTGAGAGATGGGTAAGATGGGTAGACTTAGGACCTTATGTTGTAGTCTCTTTGTGTTTGCTCTTTGTTAGGTACTAACCTGTTTGTTTATTGTCATTTAATAATTGTTGCATTCTTGGATCGATGACCGTGAGCTTATCTATAGCTAATGAAGTTGTTACCCTTATTATAAAGAAATTTTTTAACTAAAGGTTTTGAAAATATTTTAATGTTTTTCACTGGTTTTAACGTCAATTAGTGTTAAAGCTTGTTATTGGAGACGTCTGATAATTAGTTTTATCATTTGTTGGTGTAAAAATGTATTTTTATGTCTTTGAATTGGAATATTGATGTTCTTGAGTGATCGCCAAGAGTATCTCCGTTCCATTGAAAGGACACTTATATTTTACGAAGATCAAGGTTTAGTGCCTATTGCTGAAGATTGAAGATTTGTTCAAGTATTGAAGAATGCTTTTTCTTCCTCGAAGATGTTCTTTATTCTTTGTGTATCTTGCCTTACTCTTTACCTCTTGGTGCCTATCCTTCGTCTAAACTCTCTTTTCTTCTTCCTAGGAAGTTACATTTGTATTCTCCCAACTTGTCCTTTCATCCTTGCTAATCCTCCCTTAACGCCTTTTAGATAGTTCTCTTTCTTTTGTGGGGTGTTAACCTTGGTTAGATAATTTGGCTTGTGGAGTTGTTCTGGTTGACCTATTACCCCGATTTTGAGAAGTTGTGATGTTAGAAAGACTTAGGTAAGGTGATGAGACATACTTAGTGATTCTTATACCTAGATCCTTGATAAAGTGAGTACGTTGGATTGGTGGATTTTGTGTGTCAAGTGTGAGTTGCATTGGTTACTAAGGTTATGGAACATGGCATTGTTGTTTATGTTTGGGATACTAGTGCTTAGTACTTGACTTAAAAGGGATGAAACTAAATGGTGGGTTTGAGGATATAGGATTGACTAAGTAAGTCAAGTTGTGATTGGCTTCCATAATCACTTTGGACATGAGAGTTTGATAATGTGTATGACCATATGAGAAAAACTAATGGTGGGATTATTAGTTGGTTTTAGTAAGTGATATTGATTACTACTTGAGGTATGGTATGAGAGTGAGAGTAAGCTACATTATTGAGAAGTTTTAGCACTTGTTTTAATAACTAGAAAGGGGTATGGTTGACACCAATTGTTAGGTTAAAGAACATAGTTTTAATTTATGATTTTAGGAACTTTGAGGTGATAAAGTGTTGTTACAATTAAGACCTTGTTTCTTGGGAATTTGATGGTAAGTAAGTTTTAGGATGTCAAATTTGAAAGAATACTCCTTGGGATGTTGATGACCATAATGGATTGGTGATGTGATTTGGTATTAGTTGGCTTTTGAGAGTTCTTGAGTTGAGAGAGACTTAGTATTGAGAAGAATTTGTTAACCCTATAGTTGTATAGACCTTGAGGTCGCATTGAGTACTTGAGATGATGGGATGATGTCGTAGCTGAGTGTAGTTCCGCTTTTGGGAATCCTTGATAAGTAAAAGGATAGAGAAACTTGAGATCCTACTGATTTTTCAGGTTTTGGGGTTGGTATGTTACTACCTTGTTTTGAAATGAGAACCTTGTGGAATATTTGAGGAACCTTCTCTTGGAGTTTAGAGCTTGGTATTGGGATTCTTGATTGAAGGTTTATTTTTTTAAGGAACCCATAGTTGTCACTAGTTGGATACGAATATAGCTTTGTTGGAAGCCTTGACCTTAGGCTTGTGAAAGTTGTTTATGGATGTTTGAGGATTTGGAGCGATGAGATCACATTTATAGTGGAGTACCTTGTTTCAAATGAATAGATTAGGATGAGGTAACATAAGCGATTGAGGAAACCCTTGGGAGTGATGTGGTTATGAGTTTTGTTGTTAGGAAGTTTTCGGAACCGTTTTGAGTGATGTTGTTGTTTGAGATAAGAGTGTCTGGCGTTTCCTTGTTGTCTAATTTCCCTTTATCCTTGACCATAAGCGTTACTGTTCATACCTCATTTCCTCACTTCATCTTGCTCCTCCTTTAAGTTTGACACTCGTATCTTGTGAAACTCTATCTTTGACATCCTTGTAATTTTGACTTCAATTTTTACCCTATGAAAGTCTTTATAGCTCTCTTGTTGGTTAAGTTTGAGCTCTCTTAACATACTTTGTTTTTATGCTATCTAAGTTACTTTTCTTTTCGTACAATTTCTAAACAATTCAAACTATCATTTTCGATTCGTTGTTTAAAAAAATATGTTACTCCTACAAAACTTTACCTATTTTAAAGGTTTGAAAATGAAAATTTAATTTAGTTCCCATTTTGATCTTTGAGCATCGACTCCTTTATCCTAAATTTTGATTGTTAAACCCGAGTTGCTTTTAAATTTTGTTCATATTCTAACTAACTTTGATTTGTTTATGATTCTTTGTCAAAATTTAATGTTATATTTTCACGAACTTGACTCCTTTTTGAGTTTAACCATGAATCCCTTAATTTTCTTTTGGCTTTAGCGAAAGAAAAATTTGAATGGATTGCCATTTTCATTTGGTTTTAACGTTGATGTGATGTTAGGACTCGTTATTAAAGGCGTCTAATAACTTGCCCTGCGCTTATCGGCGAATGATTTTTATTTTAAATCTGTCTTTGACATGGAAAGTTAGCGCTCTTGTGTGCACGACAAGGGCAATTTCGTTCCATGGAGGAGACTTATATTTTCGAAAACTCTCTATAAATGTTTTTGAAAGCATTTTGATTTTTGATTCATACAAATGATTTGCCTTTTGACCTTATCTTTGATTTGGAATGTGATGTTCTTGAATGCGCAACGAGAACACTTCCGTTCCTTTGATGAGAATCGGTTACGACGTAGAAAATTTTAGTTGAAGCTCTTGAAAGAATTTTGATTCTTACGATAAGTGACCTTTTAAATGTTTTGGTTACTGATTCCAATTCCAATTTTATTTTTATAACCTTTCATTTATACTTCCAAGTTTCGAGGACGAAACTTTTTAAAAGATGGGGTGATTGTAACACCCCGTATTTTATTAAGTTGGATAAAATTCTTTTAATTGCTATTTTGAATTTAATTACATCATTTAACGATTTATATATATATGCTTAGCTAATTAATTAATTTCATCATAATTCGATACGTTAATTTTAATAATCATTAATAAGTTTATTTAAAGTTAGTTCGAGTTTATTGAAGTTAGTTCGAGTTTATTTATTTAATAATTTCCGTTTCTTTACGAGTCCTTATGAAAGTTGTTTTAAGTGAACCCGAGATGGATTTTGGGAACAAAATCGTCCAATTAGCTATTTTGAGCTTATTTCACTAAATTAGCAATTTTTATAAATATTCGTTAGTTTCGTAAAAATCGCTAATATTTCCGATTCAAGCTGATATTGTATTATTTACGTTAACTAGCTGAGTTTATTTTATTTTCACTCACTAAATTTATTTATTTTGATTACATGTCGTTTATGAAATTGTTATTAAAACCAGTTTAATTTAACTTGAACCGATTTGTAGAAACTAGCTAGAATTCTTAACGATGAAGAAACGTACGTATAATAAATAAAGCAGCGTGCAGTCGCTCCCTCATTTCTCACGCAACATTTCTTCTTCTCCCTTCCTTTTTCTTCTTTTTCGTTCTTTTCATTTTTTTTTTAATTTTAAATTGATTCTGCCACTCCGTTTGTCATCCGTTATCAATGATTTTCGTTCCATAGTCTTTCCCTTTCATCTTTCATCGTTCTGTCAATCCGTTGTAAGTAAAATTCATTTTCGTCATGTATTTTTACGAACCCATTTATATTTTCAGCTTTATTTTTAATAAGACGGTTGTATGTACTAAAATAGACGGTCTTGTAGAAGATTTGTTAGTCATAAATGATTAGTTCAATCGGAAAAAGGTAACAATTATGGATTACTCGATAATACTTGTAAGATATGTTTATTTCGAATCTTTGGTTAGTCTGTTTTATAATTAAGACGGTGTATAATTATATATAGGGATCCTTATGGATGTTAATTAGTCAGTTGTATAGTTGAGACGGTGTATACTGATATGTGGAGATGATTGAGACGGTGTATACTGACCTCTAGGGATCATTTGGGATGCTAGCTAGTAAGTGGTATATTTAAGACGGTGTATGCTGACATGTATGGATTGTTTTGGGTGATAATTGGTGTGTTTTATAGTTGAGACAGTGAATACCGACATGTAGGGATTGTTTTGGACCGGATTTGGACTCGTGTTGGGGCGATTTTTGTAGTCTTTAGTGTCTGTTTTTGAGTTGCTTTATACTTGTGGATTTCCGCTCTAAAACCGTTTTAAATGCTGACTTAGTTGGCTCAGCTAGGACTGTTTTTAGGCGCGAGAATGGAGTCTTAAGGGGACGATTGGTACTCTGTTTTGGGCAGGGACGAGAGCTGTCATCGTGGGTTTTCACTTTGCATTTGAGGACTGGAGTTGGGGTCGAATTTAGGCATCTTTTGGGTTATGTTTTGGACTGATTTTTGGGTCAGGTTATGAAGTAGGGTGAAGGGTGGCTATGGGTAGTCGGGTGGTGGTCGTGTCGGACTCCTAGTGGCCTGGCCGTGGCCTAGGCAGTGACCTAGCTAAGTCACGAGTTTGAGGCCATGTGTAGTTGGTGGTTAGGCCGAGTTTGAGGTTGTCATAATAATTTTAGAGCCGTGTCTATAATTTGTTTTGACGCTAGTTTGGTTTATTTAAAATATAATTAAATTAATTTCCGTCTCATATTTTTATATAAAGATAATTCGTTAATATCGTCCTTTCACATAATTATTTTAGGTGACTCATATGTGGTTGAAGATGAAGAGTAATTTTGGGTTTTAGAAGCTTTCTCAAGTTATTGCTTGTCTCTTTGCTAGCTTAAGGTAACTATTCCGAGTTACTCGACGAATTAATGTCACATTAGTAGCTGATGTTGTGTTTGTTGTTTGTTAAGTGTTTAGGTGATTGATAATGTGTTACTTTCGTTTTTCACATGATAGAAATTGGAAATAGGATGAGAATAATATTGCGATAAAATTTGTAATTTGGGCCAAAGCAGGCCAAGACTCTGAGCTGGGTCAGATTGACCGAACGAGTTTGGTCAAACTAGGTTTAAACCAGTCAGCCTCGATTTGACCGATGACCCGTCGCGGGACTCGGGTCGAGGGTTTGTCTTTGAGGTGAGATTGGTTGTTATTGGAAATTTTATGTTATGTCTTGATATTTGTAATTATCATTTCACATGTTGGTTGTTGGATGAATTGGCTGCCTTATACTTCAGTCTTGTTGCCTCTTTGCCATTTTAGCTTGTTCTCATGAATTATGAAATTAACGGTTAGCTGGAATTTGGATTATTATTGATAATGGAGATATTGTTGGATTGTCAGCTGAATTGGGTATCCTACTTGTCTTGTGTGGTGTGGGCTAAAGTATTCAAGCTGGGACTAGCTGGGACTAGGTCCTAGGTGAGTATTTCGGCCTTCATCATAGATAGGTCAATATAGTCTTTGACGAGTGTATGTTCACTGCTTAATAGCCTCTGTGTTCCTGACTTGGTGGGTTTATATCCAAGTTGGGGCATGACCTCGTTACTTATTTTGAGAGTAAGTGGTAAGCTGAATTGGGTATCCTACATGGTTTTATACAATTGTGGGTCTTGGGTGCGGTGGTGTGTATCCGCATGTCTAGGTCTGCGCGGATTTTAGGCTAGGGTTGTGTTGTGTCTTGGCCATGTTTTAATAGAACCTCTGAGCCAAGATACCGGTTCGATTACCTTCCCTACCTCGTGGTATAGACTCGAGTTACAGAGTGACTATTGACCGAAATAAGAACTTATGCCTGTCTTTGATATATTGCCCTTTCTTGTTCGATGATTCTATGAATCATAGAAGGTGAGATGCAAGCCGACTATGATTGATAGAGTTTGGATTCCTGGATGTTATGTGATTCACATGATAGTGTAGTATGAGTCGGTCTAGTATTCGCATGCTAGGACTATGCGTTGTTATATTGTTGTTCACATGATAAGCACGATTGTCTAGCATCTATATGCTAAGGCTATGTGTTATTCATATTCATATTCTTATGTTTACATGTTGAATTAATTATGACATTTCGTGGCTGGGAGAACTCGGAGTTACTCCCCACTGACTGTGGCTTTCGTATTTGTATAAAATGCGAATGACAGGTAGGTGATGCATATATGGGGTACATGGACGAGCTAGCGAGCAAAGTAACCTTGAAACCTAGATTGGCTTTATTTTTATTGTGACCCTTAAACACTTTTTATGTCACATACATTTTAGGGACATATGTCTCCCTCTTTACATTTGGTTGTATAATTTGCTATTCGCGACTTTAGCGATGGTTATGTTGTGACACTTCTAGTTAGACCTTGTATGTTTGACACCTTCCAATTTGGATATCTTTATAACAGGTTCAGGTTTTAAAATTACAGGTTTTTACCCAATTGAACCTATTACAAACATATCCATGCAGTTTTATTCTAGAATTACGTGTTTACTTTTCCGCGATAAGTGAGGGTGTCACAGGAGCCATATCTTTATGATGATATTCAACGGAAACATGCTTTGGATCCCAAGATTGAGAAGTGAGAGCTGGAGTAGAGAAAGGGGCGGTGTCTAGATTCTCTATTCATACAGATGGCAGTGTGAGATTCGATGGTAGGTGGTGTGTACCCAATGATGAGGAATTGAGAAAGGTGATCATGACAGAGGCTCATTGCACACCATATTCGGTACATCCAGGTGGTGACAAGTTATATAAAGATTTGAAGAAGACTTTCTGGTGGCCTGGGATGAAGAAGGAAACAACTGAGTTTGTGGCTCATTGTTTGACATGTCAGAGAGTTAAGGGGGAGTAGCGACAACCACAAGGTATGATTCAGTCTCTTGAGGTACCTGAGTGGAAGTGGGAGTCCATTTCTATGGATTTTATAGTGGGTTTGCCGAGGAGTCAACAGGGTAATAACATGATATGGGTTATAGTTGATCGTTTGACCAAGTCAGCTCACTTTGTGCTGATGAAAGATAATTGGAATAAGATACAGTTAGCTTTGTCTTATAGGAAGCATGTGGTTCATTTGCATAGGGTGCCTAAGGATATAGTGTCTGATAGAGATGCGAGGTTCATATCACGGTTTTGGAAAGAGTTGCAGGAGATGATGGGAACCACTTTGAAGATGAGTACTGCATTTCATCCTGTGATAGATGGCCAGACAGAGAGAACCATCAAAACTTTAGAGAATATGTTACGAGCTTGTGTTATGGACTTTGGTGGTAGCTGGGAGGAGAGGTTTGACCTGATTGAGTTTTCTTATAACAACAGCTGTCACACAAGTATTGGTATGGCACAATTTGAGGCTTTTTATGGGAGGAGATGTAGGAGTCCGATTTGCTGGGATGATAGAGCTGAGGCAGTGGTTTTAGGACCACAGATGGTATAGGAGATGGTTGAACAGGTTAAGCTGATTAGACAAAAGATGAAAGCAGCCCAGGATCGACAAAAGAGTTATGCAGATCTATACCGTCGTGACATAGAGTTTCAGGTTGGGGACAAGGTTCTTTTGAAAGTTTCTCTTATGCATGGGGTCATGAGATTTGGTAAGAAAGGGAAGCTGAGCCAGAAGTTTATCGGACCTTATGAGATTTTGGATCGTGTAGGTGAGGTTTCTTACCGGTTAGCTTTACCAGATGCTTCGGATATGGTGCATAACGTGTTTCATGTGTCTCAGCTACGGAAGAATGTGAGTGATCCTTCACATGTGTTAGAGGTAAAGAACATCGAGTTGGATGAGTCCTTGTCCTATCTTGAGGTGCCAAAATAGATTCTTGATCGCAAGGTTAGGAAAACTAGACATGGGGAAACGGTGTTGCTTAAGGTTCTTTGGTCTAACCATGAGGTTGAGGAGGCTACTTGGGAGGCGGAGGAGGCTATGAGGGAGCGGTATCCGTCTATTTTTGATCAGGTATGTGTGGTTACGGGGACGTAACCATGATTCTTTTAGGGGGGTAGGAGATGGTCGCATAAGGTTTTTCCATGTTTTATGTTGGTCTTAGTACAAATTGTAGTGGCTTTTAGTCGGTTTGAGTGTTGGTTGGGAGTTTTGTTTTGAGTTTTGCTATGTTGTTGTGTCGGAGGGGAGATAGTATGTTGCATTTTTATGTATGAGTTGAACTACGGTTTTCTATGTCTATTGGTACTCTATCGAGTGGGACTTACTCTGTCGAGTAAGAAGCGTTTTACGCAAAACAGTAGTCTCCCTGTTGGGTACTCGATCGAGTAAGTTGGGGACTCGATCGAGTAAGGGTCACTCAATCGAGTAAGTCACTTACTCGATCGAGTAAGTGTGTTTTACGGGTTTGATTAGCCGGGTTTTGTTAATAACGCGAGATTAATATAAAAGCTTCCATCATTATTTTCCTAAACACTTTTATCATTCTAAAACTTTTCAAGAGGAGATTAAAAGTTACGTTGTTCGCATCTCTCGCATTGTTAGCAAATCCCAAGGCTAGGATCGTCGGTTTGTCTCGTTTGTTATACCGTTGTGATCGTTGTGTCAAGGGTAAGCTTATTGTATAATTTTTATAATGTTTTGTTAAGTTTGGTTAAACCCTAATTAGGTAGATTTGGGGGATTTGGGAGTGTTTTGATGTGTTGGTAGTAATTGTATGTATACATGTTATATGAGGAGGATTCGTAGAGGAGAAGTTCTGATTAGCTGCTAGACGGCTCGTGTGATTGTTATTCTAGGTAGGGTTTCCCTACTCAGTATTAATTACATAATGTGTGGGTGATTGTTTGTTGTTGTTGTTGTTGTATATCATATTGGGATTGGTGATTGTTGGTAGTCTAATGTGATTATTGTATAACTGTCTGTGGTTTGCGAGGTGCGTCCTCGGCTGAGTGGAGTCACTTGCGGGAGTGGCTTCACGCCCTTGATTCGCCTTCTGTGGAACTCGCCACATAAGGGATGTGCGTATTAAGGAACAAGGGTTTATCGCTCGGGTGAGATGAGAGGGGCTTAGGTGGGAACGGTTGCGGTCCCCCACTGGCGGTGTCGAATACTTGTTGCGATGAGTATTCTGGCAGGACTACACACTTCAGTGTGTAGTCAGGTGTGTGGTGATGTGATGGAGTTTGTGGATTGGATTGGCTTGTCTTGTTGTTTTATTGCAGCTTTTTGTTTTGTGTAATCAGTACTGACCCCGTTTAATTGTTTTAAAAACTGTGGTGATCCATTCGGGGATGGTGAGCAGTTGTTGAGCAAGTATGAGTTGATGGGCATGGGATAGCTGGGTTGAGTCATCACGAGCTGTTTTAGAAGTCTTCCGTTCTGTCGAACATTCTTTTAGTTGTTTAGTTGGTTTTGCGTCTTTGAGAACATTTGTATTTTTTTTTATCAGTTTCGGATTTGGTTTGTATCGCTTTCACTCTATTATTAAAGTACGTTTCGTTATTGTCTATTTGATTATCATTGCCTTGGGTAACCGAGCTGGTAGCACTTCCATGCCTTACGTGGTCCTGGTAAGGCACTTGGAGCATGGGGGTGTTACAAAACCATTCTTTAAAGCATCTGTATATACCTCAAAGTTCTCACAGCCTTCAGGTAATGCTAAGACTGGAGCTGTGGTCAAACGCTCCTTTAATGTTTGGAATGTCGTCTCACAACTTTCATCCCAACGAAACATGTTCTCTTTCCTCATCAACGCTGTCATAGGTCTGGCTATCTTAGAAAAGTCATTCACAAACCGATGATTGTACCCTGCCAAAACCTGCCAAACTCCTGATCTCAGCCACATTTTTCGGTGCCTCCCACTTAGACGCTGCCTCTATCTTTGTCGGATCCACAGCTACACCATCCTTGGAATTCACATGCCCAAAAAGGCAACTTTCTCGAGCCAGAACTCACACTTAGACAACTTTGCATACAACTGATTGTCACGCAAAGTCTGCAAAACAAACCTCAATTGCTCCTCATGCTCCTCCTTAGTCTTGGAATAGACTAAGATATCATCTATGTGTGGGGTAATATCCGTATAAAACCCTTAAAATTCAGGACTATAACGCAAATTTTACATGTGATAAAATGTCATAAACGAAAAACAATAGAAAACGATAAAACACAAGATTTAACCTCGGGTCCTTGAGAATTCGGCCTAAGATAGAAATCAACGTATATTTCCTCCTAATCGTTGCACCCAAGATCGTCTGAGACTATGCCACTTGTGCTAGAATGTACTCTCTAATTGCCTTGCAATATTGAGAGAGTTTTGTGTGAGTTTTGCTAGATGTGAGATCTAGGTTATTGAGAGAAAAATGTTCTCAAAAACCTAATTTGTGTAAAAATGAAATGCTTAGGTCAAAAATGAGAGAGGCTCTCCTTTTTGTTCCTCCTTGGTTCGGCCAAACCGTGAGCCTCATGGGGAAGTGGGCTTTCACTTCCTCTTTATTTTAACTCGTAGTCCGACTCGAAATTCGCAAAATGTATACGACAGGTCTTTAATTATAAATCATCATCGGTTATCGGTTATTAAAATATCAACTAGTGACATGACTTAGTCGAAATATTAATACATGTCCGACAAAGACAATATTGTATAATTAATTCAATATACATTAATCAAATATAATTGTTTATATTTAATTTACGAATTAACCGTTTAATTCGTTTTAGCCATTATTATTTAATCCGTATTAAATAATTATCTCAACATCCCGTTTGACTAATTATTAGTCAATAACTCCGACTAACTGCTTAGTCATATTAGGCATCAACATGACTGTATTTTCATACCGTCACATCTCTCAAACGTATCCTATAGGTGTGACTTTTAGGGACCAGTTGATCACCGCCATCAGTATGACAATAACGTCAAACTTATCTAGCAAGCAACCGTTATTGATAAACGTGGACCAACTGATAATAATACAAAAGTATACCCTTTGATCCTTTTAGAGATTTAAATGTTAGTGCATTAACTGTAGAGGACACCAGCCCCAACAAGCTCCCACTTGTCCGTACAAGTGTATGTGCAATAACGTTATCCGCACTAACTGGAGGACACTGCTCCAACAAACTCCCACTTGTCCGTACAAGTGTATGTCCGATAACCGATTCTCATATTCATTTAAAATTTCTCCCACTCAATGTAAAACAATTTGCAGATCCGGATCCGCAAAGGTCGTATTTTACAATCGATCTATATCAAGAGTGGTTTCCCCGACTAGAGAGTAACTTAACTGATAAAACGAATTCGTATTCGAGCATGGCCATGCATTTCGATTCTGACTCCTCGAGTGGCCCTGAGAAATATCGAGTACCTGATAAAGGCTGAATATTTCCTTCAACTCGACTCCTTCCGATCTAAGCACAGCATGAACTGACCCAGAAAAAATCTACTTGGCCCCCTGTTACGGATGACCGTGAGAAAGAAACCAAAGTCACCCAAAATCTGCCTTAGTCTCAAAAGACAGTCGATAGTCAAAAGAATCGACTCTTAGGATCACCATGAGGTCCTATCCACGACCTGGCACCGAATGTGATAAAACATTTAGGACTCCACGTCGATGTCACGATTGTGTCCTACGAGATATCCGTATAAATCGCCTCTGTGATTGGACAGTCAACCTTTTGACTTATGGCTCGTTGAACCCACCATCAACCAACGTCACAAAATAATTGCCAGAGTTATCAGCTCACGTGGGCAATTAAGGACCAAAAATATAATGTTTGTTCAGTTCACTTTGTGGTGTTCAAAAATTGTCGTACAAATCCACATGAAAAACAAAATATATAAATATCAAAACGATGATGTCTTATAGAGTACAAAAGAGAATGAATCTAATCCATAAAAGAGTACTACAACTCAGGAACACGTTTAATTCCCATGGAATTAACATGCCCTTCATGCTTATCTTGTCGTAATGGTTTAGTGAGAGGATCTGCTATGTTATCATCTGTAGCAATCTTTTCTATCACTACTTCCTTTTGCTTCACGTAATCTCGGATTAGATGAGCTTTCCGTTGTACATGTCTAGACTTGTTGCTAGACTTAGGCTTCTTAGCTTGGAAGATGGCACCTCTATTGTCGCAATAGATTGTGATCGGGTCATTCGAACTAGGCACTACAGATAGTCCTTGTAAGAATTGACGCATACATATCGCTTCCTTTGCAGCTTCAGACGCGGCATAGTACTCGGACTCAGTCGTAGAATCTGCTGTAACACTTTGTTTGGAACTCTTCCAGGCTGACTGCAGCGCCATTAAGAGTAAAAACGACTCCAGACTGAGATTTTGAGTCATCTCGATCCGTTTGGAAGCTTGCATCTGCGTAACCGGTTGCGCATAGCTTTTGTTCGCCTCCATAAGTCAATGCCCAAGCTTTAGTCCTCCGTAAGTACTTAAGAATGTTCTTGACAGCCATCCAATGTGATTCACCTGGATGCTGTTGGAATCGACTTGTCATACTCAATGCATATGCCACGTCCGGACGTGTGCATATCATGGCATACATGATTGATCCTATAGCCGAAGCATAAGGAATCCGTGTCATGCGCTCTTTCTCTTCCGGTGTCTCTGGTGCCTGAGACTTGCTCAAATGCACCCCTGGAGCCATAGGAAGAAACCCCTTTTTGGAGTTAGTCATGCTGAATCTCTCTAGGATCTTGTCTATGTAAGACTCTTGACTGAGAGACAATATCCGACGTGATCTATCTCGATAGATACGGATGCCCAAAATTCTTTGTGCCTCACCCAGATCTTTCATCTGGAAATGGTTCTTCAACCATACTTTTACCGAAGTTAAGAGAGGTATGTCATTCCCAATCAGGAGTATGTCATCAACATACAATATTAGGAAGACAATCTTGCTCCCACTCGACTTGATATATAGACATGGTTCCTCGAACGATCGAGTGAATCCATTTTCTTTTATCACTTGGTCGAAACGATGATTCCAACTCCTAGAAGCTTGCTTAAGTCCATAAATGGAACGCTTAAGCTTGCATACTTTCTTAGGATGTTCAGGATCGATGAAACCTTCGGGTTGTACCATGTACAACTCTTCCTCCAAAAAATCGTTTAAGAAGGCGGTTTTCACATCCATCTGCCAAATTTCATAGTCATGAAAAGCGGCAATCGCTAAGATAATCCGAATGGAACGCAGCATGACTACGGGTGCAAAAATTTCATCGTAGTGCAAACCTGGCACTTGGGTGAAACCTTTAGCAACTAGTCCTGCTTTATAGATATCTTGTTGACCTTCCACAGAATGCTTTATCTTGTAAAGCCATTTGCATTGAAGGGGACGAACCTTAGCAGGTAAGTCAACAAGATCCCATACGTTGTTCTCATACATGGAGTCCATCTCGGATTGCATGGCCTCAAGCCATAGCTTTGAGTCAGAACTAGTCATGGCACCTTTATAGGTTGCGGGTTCACTACTCGTTAAGAGTAGAATGTCATCTATGTCATGTTCCTCGACCATACCAATGTATCTGTCCGGAGGAATATAGACTCTTCCCGACCTCCTAGGTTCCTCAGGAATATTAACCGCAGCCGGGATTGAAGGATATGGTTCCTCCAATGGTTGCTCGGTATTTGGTTCTGGAACCTCCGACAGCTCGAAGGTTCTATCACTCTTTGCATTCTCGAGAAATTCCTTCTCTAAGAATGTCGCATTAGCCGCAACAAATACACGTTGTTCGGTTGGCGAATAAAATTAATGACCAAGTGTTCCTTTAGGATAACCTATAAAGTATGTCTTGACCGATCGCGGGCCGAGCTTATCCTCGTGTCTCCACTTGACATAAGCCTCGCAGCCCCAAACCCGTATAAAGGACAAGTTAGGGACCGTTCCCTTCCATAGTTCATATGGAGTCTTGTGAACAGCTTTAGACGGACTTCGGTTAAGTATTAGAGTGGTGACGAGAAGAGCATAACCCCACAATGAGTCGGGCAACACGGTGTGACTCATCATGAATCGAACCATATCAAGTAGTGTTCGATTTCTCCGTTCGGACACACCATTCAACCGAGGTGTTCCGGTGGAGTTAAGCGCAAGGCAATCCCACGTCCTTAAGGTGTTGATCAAACTCGTGAGAAAGATACTCGCCACCACGGTCCGATCACGGTGTTTTAATCTTTCTACCCAAAGAGGTTCGTGCCCGATTCGGTATTCTTTGAATTTCTCAAAGGATTCACTTTTGTGCTTCATTAAGTAGACATAGCCATATCTACTTAAATCGTCCGTGAAAGTGATGAAATACCTATAGCCTTCTCGTGCGGTGATTGACATAGGTCCACACACATCCGTATGTATGAGTCCTAATAGGTCAGCAGCGCGCATTCCAACACCTTTGAAGAAAATCCAAGTCATCTTGCCAATGAGACATGATTCACACGTGCCAAATGATTGAAAATCAAAGGCCGAGATAGCTCCATTCTTTATGAGTTGTTTTACGCGTTTCTCATTAATGTGTCCCATACGGCAGTGCCATAGATACGTTTGATCTTTGTCACCAACCTTTAACTTTTTATTCATTACGTGCAATATTTCGATGGTCTGATCTAAAACATAAATTCCGTTCATGGAGACTGCCTTGCCATAAATCATATCGTGTAATGAGAAAATGCAATTATTATTCTCTATTACAAATGAAAAACCAAGTTTGTCAAGTGCAGAAACTGAAATAATGTTTTTAGAAAGACTGGGTACATAATAGCAATTATATAAAAATAACTCAAATCCGCTAAGAAGCTGGATCACGTATGTTCCCCTCGAGACGGCAGCCACTCGTGCTCCATTCCCGACACGCGGGTCCACCTCACCCTTTACGAGGGGTTCGATGTTTCGGAGCCCCTGCACATGATTACACAGATGAGAACCACAACCAGTATCTAGTACCCAAGTTCCGTAACTTGCGTGGTTAATCTCAATCATATGAATAAAAGTAGAAGAGGAAGAAGACATACCAACAGGTTTAACGCGACCTGCTTTTATGTTCTCATGGAAAACAGGACATGTACGCCTCCAATGCCCAGTCTTGTGGCAGTGATGGCATTCCATGTTTTCGGTCTTACTCTTTGTCGCGCCTGATGAGTTGCTTGCCTCACCAGGCCCACTCTTACCTGATCCCGACTTCTTAAACTTCGGTTTACCTACCGCTAGGTCTGCCTGAGCTTTGCCCTTACCCTTGCCCTTGTTTGACACAACGAGAACATCCTCTTTCAAGCTCCCAGTGAACTTCATGTCCTTCTCGGTCTGTACGAGAAGGGAGTGTAGTTCATGAGGACTTTTCTTCAAATCATTCATATAGTAATTCGCTCTAAAGAGCGCAAAACCATCGTGGAGTGAATGAAGCATGCGGTCAATCACGATGTTCTCGCTGATTTTACAATCAAGCGCCTCCAGTCTCTCGACATTCTCAATCATCTTTGAGAATGTGTGGGCTAACCGGTTGGCCCTTTTCGGAGTCTCGCATCAAAGAAGCGAGTGGTATGCTCATAGGTCACGATTCTCGGTGCTTTCGAGAATTCCTTAGTGAGCGTGGTGAAAATCTTGTTTGCACCTTGGGCTATGAAGCGTTTCTGCAAATTGGATTCCATTGAAAAAATGAGTACGTTTTTAATCGCACCCGCTTCCATGACGAAATCGTTATACTTGGCGATCTCGTTAGCTCGGCCCGTGGGACCTGGGTTTGACGGGATGGGCTCTGTCGAAATTTGAGCTTCCGTCACTGCGGCAAAGCATTCCGTAATGCCGCCTCCCGGTCCGCGAATTTTGATCCATCATTCTTGATCGAGTTGATGATTCATCGATTCATGAAGATCCGAAGCCAGGACTCACGGTCCAATGTGGCACTTGGCATTGGGTCGTCAAAGACGGCCACCATTTTGTTATTAGCAGTTTAAGTGATCGTGATCTACACTGAAAAAGAAAGAAAAAACAAAACGAAATAAGCAACTCATCGAGCTGATTTAAGTCTATTTAAAATTCATTTTAATCGTGTAGACTCATTGCACTTGCATAATTGATCTCCCTCAAGAATAATACAAGTGATCCCAAGACTCAATCTCCGTAAATTGATAAGCCAACTGTTTAGCTAGTTCTATCGTTAGAACTCTTGGTCGATAGATTTCCGTAAATCCTATCTATAGTCCACCATAATCACAGGATCGTACGAGTGACCATAGTGTTGAGATAAAATAGGTCAATCAGTTCCAACATACCCGACGTAGAAGGGGTCATATTATGCCTACCGACGAAGAAGGGATTCATTGGAGTTTGAGCTATAAAGACTGTTCTCAATTTTTGTTTATACGAGGAAGATCCCATCAACTTAGTTTTAATTCATTTTAAGTGAACGAAAAACTAGCATTACGTGAATGAATTAACTTAGGTGATGGCTTAAATAAAAACATGTGATATCTGTATATCAAAGAAAACTAACGCATGACCTCTATATGAGTCAGTTTTCATGCAATTATTAGGTGGTTTGGTTTTAGGCGGAATATGATGCAATCTATCGTTACGATAAAATAAATAAAAGAATGCAAAACGTAAATAAAAATTCCTAGTGTGGCCTATCCTAGTAAAAAGAACATAATACAACTTTGGAATCCACCGATGGACCCGAGAAGCTTGTCTTGATGTTCCATCTTTGTCCAAGCAGCGGGAGTGAGCATTCGATCTCTATCTTTGGTCTTCTCAAAATTACAATTAAAATTTACAAAAATAAACCTATTTACATTCTAAATAAAAACTGTAATTACAAGGGAAAAAATCAAAATGGAGATACGAGATCTCAAAATACAACCAAGACCGTGTTCCATCATTACGGTAACACGTTCTACTAAGGCCACACTAAGTTACAACTGTTTGTAAAAATTAAATACGTAATAAAACATTCAAGGCATTCAAAATAACGATAAATAAAATGCATCAACTAAAATAAAATTTATTTGTGACATAATTCCGTAATTATGTTAAATTTATCCAAACCACCTTTAATGACTAAAATTATGTGACAAAATCGCTTTAATCAACTTAATTTTAATCCATGATAATCCGTTACTTTAAATCGCTTTAAAATAACTAACTGGTACGTGAGTGAACCGTTTCACTATCAAGCGAATGCACAAAATCCGTATTGTGCATTTGTTATGGCCGAAAAAAAAATAAAACATGAAATTTTTTTTTTTCTTTCTTTCACGGCCTGACCGTGAACAGTACACAAAATTTTTTTTTTTTCAGCTAATTGCCGAGAGCAAGAATAAGGAGGAAAAAATTCCCAAACATCAAAAACCCTCGCAAAATCGATTTGACAAAAATTACCAATTGCACTTTGAACATAATCCGTATTAAAACAAAAATTACAATTGACAGGATCTTAACATATTGTAATGAATATCGATTACAAGAACAATATGCAAAGAACAAATCGAAAACAAAACATCGTCTGATCAGCATAAAGCCGTGTGGCACGATTACCAATGCAAAAAAAAAATGTCACGGTTTGCATAAAAAAAAAACAAAACAGCCGAGATAATAAAAAAAATCTGCCGCACGGAATTTTATGCAAAAAAAAAATATCGATTCAATTTCGTTTGATGAAAATCACAAAGAAAAATTTACGTGGGCTCGCTCTGATACCACTTGTGGGGTAATAGCCGTATAAAACCCTTAAAATTTAGGACTATAACGCAAATTTTACATGTGATATAATGTCATAAACGAAAAACAATAGAAAACGATAAAACACAAGAATTAACCTCGGGTCCTTGAGAATTCGGCCTAAGATAGAAATCAACGTAGATTTCCTCCTAATCGTTGCACCCAAGATCGTCTGAGACTATGCCCCTTGTGCTAGAATGTACTCTCTAATTGCCTTGCAATATTGAGAGAGTTTTGTGCGAGTTTTGCTAGATGTGAGATCTAGGTTATTGAGAGAAAAATGTTCTCAAAAACCTAATTTGTGTAAAAATGAAATGCTTAGGTCAAAAATGAGAGAGGCTCTCCTTTTTGTTCCTCCTTGGTTCGGCCAAACCGTGAGCCTCATGGGGAAGTGGGCTTTCACTTCCTCTTTATTTTAACTCGTAGTCCGACTCGAAATTCGCTAAATGTATACAACGGGTTTTTAATTATAAATCGTCATCGGTTATTAAAATATCAACTAGTGACATGACTTAGTCGAAATATTAATACATGTCCGACAAAGACAATATTGTATAATTAATTCAATATACATTAATCAAATATAATTGTTTATATTTAATTTACGAATTAACCGTTTAATTCGTTTTAGCCATTATTATTTAATCCGTATTAAATAATTATCTCAACATCGCGTTTGACTAATTATTAGTCAATAACTCCGACTAACTGCTTAGTCATATTAGGCATCAACATGACTGTATTTTCATACCGTCACATCTCTCAAACGTATCCTATAGGTGTGACTTTTAGGGACCAGTTGATCACCGCCATCAGTATGACAATAACGTCAAACTTATCTAGCAAGCCAACCGTTATTGATAAACGTGGACCAACTGATAATAATACAAAAGTATACCCTTTGATCCTTTTAGAGATTTAAATGTTATTGCATTAACAGTAGAGGACACCAGCCCCAACACTATGAACACCACAACAAACTAATCCAAAACCTGAGTGAAGACCCGGTTCATCAAATCCATAAACACTGCAGGTGCATTAGATAACCCAAACGGCATAACCACGTACTCATAGTGACCATACCTAGATGTAAAAGCTGTCTTTGGTATATCCTCATCCTGATCTTCACCTGATGGTAACCCGACCTCAAGTCAATCTTGGAAAAGACCGCTGCCCCGTTCAACTGGTCAAACAGATCGTCTATCCTTGGCAAAGCATACTTATTCTTCACTGTAACCCTGTTCAGCTCTCTCTAGTCGATGCACAACCTCAAACTCCCATCTTTCTTTTTCACAAACAGAACTGGTGCTCCCCACTGTGATACACTAGGTCTAATGTATCCCTTATCAATCAAACCATCCAATTGGTTCTTCAGCTCCTCCAACTCCTTAGGACCCATGCGGTACGGGGCCTTGGAGATTGGTCTCGTCCCCAGTTTCAGCTACACACTAAAATATATCTCCCTCTTTGGCGGTAAACCTGGTATCTCCTCCGGAAAAAAATCTGGGAACTCTCCCACAACCGTTATCTGATCAACTGTCGAACTCACCTTACTATGGTCTCTCACATGGCATAGAATCAAAGGACACCCATTACTCAGATAAGACTTCAATGTCACCACTGCAATCACCTTGACTTTGGGTTTGACAACAAACCCACGATAAGACACACTAACTCCCTTAGGTCCCCTCAAAGAGACTCTCTTTTGGTGACAATCTATTGTAGCTTTGTACTTACCCAACCAATCCATGCCAACAATCATCTCAAAACCATCCATAGGAAACTCTAATAAATCCACCGGAAGGTCAAATTGCCCAACTATCATATACACACCCTTATACAACCTCCCATAAGATACAGACTCACCCGTCGGTATAAAAACTTCATCTTTTACAGACTTAAACTCTCTCAAACCCAAAAGCTTAGCATGATTCGACGATACAAAAGAATGTGACGCCCCCGAATCAAACAAAACAAAGGTAAAAACCCCATTAACAAGAAAAGTACCACTGATCACGTGAGCATCATCTTCAGCAACTTTCTTGTCCATCATGAATAACTTGCCACTGGTCTTCTGTCCACCTCCCTAAACAGTACTAGCAGAATTAGACGGCTTGGCAGCCGACCCCTGGTTGTTGTTAGCTGCCGGTCTCCGATATGAATTACCGTCATTGCGGTTAGCCCCACCGTTGTTGTTACTCACCATCCTGATTTTTCCATGACCCAGCCGGTCTGTTGCTAGCATAACTTTGAGATGGACTCTAAGAGAAACTCCCCTCCGATGGCCTCTGAAAACCCCTGCCCACAACACTGTTACGCTCATATCTCTTGTGGGCTATACCGCCACAGTTAAAGCAGGATATACCCTTGCTGCTACTACTACCACCTCGACCACGCCCATAGGAAGCTCCAGCTCTAAAACCCAATCCCGGCGAATAAGACCTCTGATACGTGCATTTTATATAGTCCTTTTTAGCCTTTTATACACGCATTTCTATGTCATTCTCGTAGTTTTGTATTGCAAAATGCCCCGAATTGGATACTTTGGTTTGGTTTGCCTAAATTGTAGGAACGGACCCGAAAGTAGTGGAATCGTGCCTTTTCCAGTCCCTTTTAGCATGCATTTATGGAGATGGAAGATTTTGAGCAGAATTACCGTGCCTCGGGAACCGTGAAGGAGTCTCGGAAGCTAACCAAATGAGGAACACGAGCTGGGTCAGTGGCTAAGCACTCGATCGAAGGGTCATGTGTTCGATCGAGTGGTTTTGGTGGTTACAAGTGTTCGATCGAGTCCCTCCTGAACTCGATCGAAATGTGCTGATTTGAAGGTTCTCGATCGAACGTGCTTTCTGTTCGATCGAGGAACTCGGCTGGAGATTTGTTCGATCGAGGTGTTTCATTTCGCTTGATCGAGAAGATTACTATATTACACGGGATTTTATTTCGTGTAAACTTATTTAATATCTTAGTTATGTTAATAAATATCTTACCTATAGAAGGGAAGACGGAATTAGGTTAAACATATCTCTTAATTATTTTTTAATCTCAGAAACTACTCTCTTAAGCAAACTTTTCTTTCTTCTCTTTCGTTCGTGCGTGCTTTGCTCTTATTCCCGGATCTCGAACTTTGTAATCATTCTTACTCTCTTAATTCAATTTAATCTTTCTTTGCACCTTTAATCTCTATCCTTAATTACTGTTTTAATTAATTGTTGTTATTAATTTATGCAATATCATTCTCTTAATCTTTGTATCATGTCTTTGCTTAATTCTTCAACTATTGTTATTAGATTCATCAATAACATGAGTAGCTAATTTCCTCTATGTTAGGATTAGAAGAGCCATGGTTGTGAATTAATGATGTTGTAAATAGAATAGATGGTTGATTGTGAGAAATGTTTTATAATAATATAATTGTAATCAGTTTAGTTGAGTGAACGCTTCTAAACCAGGTAATCCGGTTAAATTCAGACCTAGATCGAGAGATTGGAATGAACAGACCTGTTATGAATAGTAGACTAGACTAATGAGCGCGAGAGCTAAGTTAGTTGTATTTTAGGGCAGAAAGTGGACCGAGAGGACCTTTCCTATACCCTTCTCACATTAGACCGTCTAAACTATTTATGACAGAATTGACTAATTACCATGGTGAACCGACATCCTAGCATTCTTCTCTTTATTTGATCACAACTTATTTCTCTTTACTCTTACTGCTCTTTTTCTCTTGCCTTAATCTCGTTTAGTTGATTAGAAAACAAATTCAAAACACCCAATTGTTATCGTGACAGACTTAGATAGCAGGTAGATATAATAGCCTTCCTGTAGAGTACGATACCCGACTTACCTATACTATATTTATCAATTCACCCAGTTGATTTATTTTTGATAGAGTTGCGACAGCTGTGTCAAATTTTGGCGCTGTTGCCGGGAAGACAATTTATCTATCTATTTGTTTATTTTCGAGTCTGTTTTCGCCTCAAGTGATTTTTAATTCCTTGAGATAGTTCTTATTTATTTTCTCTAGTTTCGTTTATGCCCAGGTCTAACAGGTCAGAATTGGTACCAGCTGATCGTGAACCAGAGAGGACTTTTCGTTGTAGACAAAATTTGCTGAGAAAGAATCGTCAAAAGGAAGCCTTGAGTACTTTTGTGTAACACCCCCATACTCCAAGTGCCTTACCAGGACAACTAAAGGTATGGAAGTGCTACCATCTCGGTTACCCGAAGCAATGATAATCAAATAGACCATAAAGAAATGTACTTTAATAATAAAGTTTAAAGCGATACAACCAAATCCGAAAATGATAAAAAGAAATACAAATGTTCTCAAAATGTTAACCTACTAAACAACTAAAAGAATGTTCGACACAGCGGAAGACTTCTAAAACAGCTCGTGATGACTCAGCCCAACTATCCCATGCACATCTACTCATACCTGCTCAATACTGCTCACCATCCCCGAATGGATGACCACAGTATTTAAAACAATTAAACGGGGTCAGTACTGATTACACAAAATAAACAGCTGCAATAAAACAATATTACAAGCCAAATCAATCCCCAACGTCTTCACATCACCACACACCTGACTACACACTAAAGTGTGTAGTTAGTGTGTAGTCCTGCCAGATTACTCATCGCCACAAGTATTCCACACCGCCAATGGGGGACCGCCGCCGTTCCCACCTAAGCCCCGCTCATCTCATCCGAGCGATAAACCCATGTTCCTTAATGTGCACATCCCCTTTGTGGTGGGTTCCACAGAAGGTGAATCAAGGGCGTGAAGCCACTCCCGCAAGTGACTCCACTCAGCCGAGGACGCACCTCGCAAACCACGGACAGTTATACGATAATCATATTATACTACCAACAATCACCAATTCAGAATCCAATGCCAATACGATATAAAAAAACAGATAATTACCAACACAACCATGTAATCAATATTGAGTAGGGAAACTCTACCTGGAATAGCCATCGCCACAAGACCGTCTAGGAGCTAATCAGAACTTCTCCTCTAAGAATCCTCCTCCTATAACATGTATACATACAATTACCATCTACTCATCATAATGCCCCCAAAACCTCCACATTTACCTAATTAGGGTTTAACCAAACTCAACGAAATACTATAAAAATTATACAAGAAGCTTACCCTTGACACAACGATCATAACTGTATAACGAACAAGACGATCCGACGAACCTAGCCTTGGGATTTGCCAATAACGCGAGAGATGTAATGTACGTAACTTCTATTCTTCTCTTGAAAGGTTTTAGAGTGTTGAAAAGTGTTTAGGAAAATAATGACCGAAGCTTATATCTTAATCTCGCATTATTAACAAAACCCGACTAATCAAACCCGTAAACACACTTACTCGATCGAGTAAGTCACTTACTCGATCGAGACCTCCTTACTCGATCGAGTGTCACACTTACTCGATCGAGTACCCTATAGGTATCCTACTGTTTTGCGTAAAAAGCTACTTACTCGACAAAGTAAGTCCCACTCGATAGAGTACCCATAGACATAGAAAACCGTAGTATTACAGTCTTCCCTCCTTAAAAAGAACTTTGTCCCCAAAGTTCAACCCATAGACAAAACAACACATAATATCTCCACTCCGACACAACAACATAACCAAAACTCAAAACAGAACTCAAAACAGAACTCCCAAAACTACACTCAAACCGACTCAAAACAACTACTAACTGTACTAGAACCAACACAAAACATGCAAAAACTCTATGCGACCATCTCCTACGTCCCTAAAAGAAACATAGTTACGTCCCCGTAACCACATATACCAGATCAAAGAGTGACGGTTAGCGCTCCCTCATAGCCTCCTCTGCCTCCCAAGTAGCCTCCTCAACTTCATGCTTAGACCAAATAACCTTAAGCAACATTGTTTCCCCATGTCTAGTTTTCCTAACCTTGCGATCAAGAATCTGTTTGGGCACCTCAAGATAAGACAAGGACACTCGATGTTCTCTACCTCTAACACATGTGAAGGATCACTCACATACTTCCGTAGCTGAGACACATGAAACACATTTGCACTCTATCCAAAGCAATTGGTAAAGCTAACCGGTAAGCAACCTCACCCACACGATTCAAAATCTCATATGGTCCGATAAACTTTTGGCTCAACTTCCCTTTCCTACCAAATTTCATGACCCCCCGCATAGGAGACACTTTCAAAAGAACCTTGTCTCCAACCTGAAAGTCTATGTCACGACGATGTAAATCTGCATAACTCTTTTGTCGATCCTGGGCCGCTTTCATCTTCTGTATAATCAGCTTAACCTGTTCAACCATCTCATGTACCATCTATGGTCCTAAAACCACTGCCTCCGCTCTATTATCCCAACAAATCGGACTCCTGCACCTCTTCCCATACAAAGCCTCAAACGGTGCCATACAAATACTCGTGTGATAACTGTTATTATAAGAAAACTCAATCAGATCTAATCTCTCCTCCCAGCTACCACCAAAATCAATAACACAAGCTCGCAACATATCCTCTAAAGTCTTGATGGTCCTCTCTGTCTGGCCATCTGTCGTAGGATGAAATACAGTACTCATCTTCAAAGTAGTTCCCATCATCTCCTGCAACTCCTTCCAAAACCGTGATATAAACCTCGCATCTTTATCTCACACTATATCCTTAGGCACCCCATGCAAACGAACCACATGCTTCCTATAAGCCAAAGCTAACTGTATCTTGGTCCAAGTGTCCTTGGTCGGCACAAAGTGAGCTGACTTGGTCAAACGATCAACTATAACCGATATCATGTTGTTACCTTGTTGACTCCTCGGCAAACCCACTATAAAATCCATAGAAATGGGCTCCAACTTCCACTCAGGTACCTCAAGGGACTGAATCTTACCTTGTGGTCGTCGCTCCTCCCCCTTAACTCCCTGACATATCAAACAACGAGCCACAAACTCAACTGTTTCCTTCTTCATTCCAAGCCACCAGAAAGTCTTCTTCAAATCTTTATACAGCTTGTCACTGTCTGGATGTACCGAATATGGTGTATAATGAGCCTTTGTCATGATCATCTTCCTCAACTCCTCATCACTAGGAATACACCATCTCCCATCAAATCTCACACTGCCATCTGTATGAATAGAGAACCTAGACACTGTCCCTTTCTCTACTCCAGCTCTCCACTCCTCAATCTTAGGATCCAAAGCATGTTTCCTGCGAATATCTTCATAAAGATTTGGCTCCACTGTCAAATCCCCTCTGGCATCTCCCTTCTGTATCATATGTATCACCATCTTCCCGACCTCATCTCTCAACCTCATCAAAGACATAGCTGTGCATAGAGAATGCACACTCTTCCCGCTCATGGCATCTGCAAGGACATTAGCCTTCCCTTCATGGTATATAATATCCATGTCATAATCCCCAATCAGCTCCATCCACCTCCCATGTCTCATGTTCAACTCTTTTTGAGTGAAGATGTACTTGAGACTCTTGTGATCTGAAATCACCTTAAAGGTCGCCCCATAAAGATCGTGCCTCTAAATCTTGAGAGCAAACACAACTGCAACCAACTCCCGATCATGTGTCGGATAATTCTCCTCATAAGGCTTCAATTGCCTAGAAGCATAGGCAATCACTTTCCCGTTCTGCAGCAACACACATCCCAAACCATTCTTTGAAGCATCGGTATATACCTCAAAGTTCTCACTCCCTTCAGGTAATGCTAAGATTGGAGCTGTGGTCAAACGCTCCTTTAATGTTTGGAACGTCGTCTCTCAACTTTCATCCCAACGAAACCTGTTCTCTTTCCTCATCAAAATTGTCATCAGTCTAGCTATCTTGGATAAATCTTTCACAAACCGTCGATAATACCCTGCCAACCCAAGAAACTTCTTATCTCTGCCACATTCTTCGGTGCTTCCCACCTAGTAACTGCCTCTATCTTTGCCGGATCTACAGCTACGCCCTTCTTTGAAATCACATGGCCCAGAAAAGAAACCTCCTCTAACCAGAACTCACACTTAGAGAACTTTGCATACAGCTTATTGTCTCGCAAAGTCTGCAACACTATCCTCAAATGCTCCTCATGCTCCTCCTTAGTCTTAGAGTAGACTAAGATATCATCGATAAAGACCACCACAAACCGATCCAAAAACTAACTGAATACCCGATTCATCAAATCCATAAACACGACAGGTGCTTTAGACAACCCAAACGGCATCACAACATACTCATAATGACCATACCTTGATGTAAAAGTCGTCTTTGGTATGTCCTCATCCCGAATCTTCACCTGATGATAACCTGGCCTCAAATCGATCTTCAAAAAGACCGATGCACCGTTTAATTGATCAAACAAATCATCTATCATCGGCAAAGGATGTTTGTTCTTTACTGTAACTCTGTTCAGCTCTCTATAATCGATGTATAACCTTAAACTCCTGTCTTTCTTTTTCACAAAACAAACTGGTGCTCCCCACGGTGATACACTAGGTCTAATTTATCCCCTCTCAATCAGATTATCCACGGGGCTTTAGAGATTGGTCCCGTCCCTGGTTTCAACTCAACACTGAAATCTATCTCCCTCTTCGGTGGCAACCTTGTATCTCATCTAGAAAAACATCTGGAAACGCTCCCACCAATGGTATCTGTTCAACCGTCGGACTCTCCATACTGTGATCTCTCACATGGCATAAGATCAACGGACATCCCTTTCTCAAATAAGACTTCAAGGTCACTGCTGCAATCAACTTGACTTTGGGTTTGACAACAAACCCACGATAAGACTCATTAATCCCCTTAAGACCTCTTAAAGAGACTCTCTTTTGATGACAGTCTATCTTAGCCGTGTACTTACCCAACCAGTCCATACCAACTATCATCTCAAAACCATCTAAGGGAAATCTCTAACAAGTCTACTGGAAAGTCAACCTGTCCAACTATCATAGACATACCCCTATATAACCTCCCACAAGATACAGACTCGCCCGATGGTATGAACACCTCCTCTTTTACAGTCTCAAACTCTCTCAAACCCAAAAGCTTAGCATGACTCGACGATACAAAAGACTCTTGACGCTCCCGAATCAAACAAAACAAAGGTAAAGACTCCATTAACAAGAAAAGTACCCGTGATAACATGAGCATCATCTTCAGCTGCTTTCTTCTCCACCATGAATAACTTACCAATGGTCGTATGTCCACCTCCCTGGACAGTACTAGCTGAAGTAGAGGGCTTAGCAGCCGACCCCTGGTTGTTGTTGTTCGTTGCCGGTCTCTGATATGAATTACCGCCATTGCGGTTAGCCCCACTATTGTTGTTACTCTGACCACCTTGATTATTCCACGACCCAGCCGGCATGTTACTAGCATATCTCTGAGATGGACCCTGAGAGAAACTCCCTGTGACTGCCTCTGAAAACTCCTGCCCATAGCACTAGTACACTCATGTCTCTTGTGGACCACACCGCCACAGTTGAAGTAAGATAAACCCCAACTGTTACCACTACTACCACGACCACGCCTATAAGAAGCTCCACCGCTGAACCCCGACCCCGAAGAGTAGGCTGTCACCTGGTAATGGTCGCCCCTCTTGTAACTAGACTGACCACCACCCTCACTCTCAGCCTTTCTCTTCTCAGAAGCTCTCTCTCTGTTCTCCTTAGTCATCTCTACCCACCTCTCAGCTCTCCCAGCACGCTCATATACTTCCTTAACATCAGTAAGGACCCCTACCGGCAACTTCTCCATGATCTTGGGTGTCAACCCCTTCTCAAACCTCAATGCCAAATTCTCTTGGCTCAGCCCCATATCCTTTGCGTATCTAGACTTCTCGTTGAACTTGTGATAATACTCAGCAACTGTCATATCAGATGTCATCTTGAAGTCATCAAACTCCTCTCTCGGCTTGCTCCGCACATGCTCTGGCACAAACTCTCGCCTCATAGCCCTCTTAAACTCATCCCAAAGTATAGCAGATAACCCCTGTCTAACATACAGATCCAGAGCACTCTCCCTAACTTTATCCCACCACTCTCCGGCTGCTTCCCTCAAGTAGAACGCAGCTTGTTCCACTTGGAAGTCCTCTGGGCAATGAACCACAATTAGTACGTTTTCCATCTCCCTATGCCAATTATCCAGCAGAATTGGCGCCCCAGTGCCCATGTACTCCTTAGGGTTAAACCTCGCTATAGTGATACTCATCTTGGCGAAATCTACACCCGCGTCCTTATCTTTTCCGAACTTCTTTAAAGCCTCAGTAAGAGCATCTTGGTGCTCCAACATCTTAACTATCTCATTTACGCTCATGTTCTCAGCCCTGGCGTACAACGCGGTTCTCTATGGCGTCATCTTGAAACTATATAAGAAAAGGTAAACATGAACACACATCCCATACTCAAAACACGAAAATGACCTATGTAAAACCCACTCGATCGAGTACCACAACCCACTCGATCGAGTTGAGGCCACTCGATCGAGTTGCCCACTTACTCGATCGAGTGCCTCGAATCCAAAACCTGACCAGAATGCATCCAAAAACGTACTCGATCGAGCCACCTCCTTACTCGATCGAGTTGAGCCCACTCGATCGAGTGCCCAAACCTGCTCGATCGACTGCCCAAAAATAGACTACTGCCCATAAACGAAAAACCACCCACTCGATTGAGTCACACCCACTCGATCAAGTCACTCACCTACTCGATCGATTGCCCCCCACTCGATCGAGTCATGCTGACTCGTATACTACCCGCATGTGTATCTCAACACTTTCAACCCACTATGTTTAGATATAAAACTACAAACGACAAACACAACACTTTTTTATATATATATATATATATATATATATATATATATATATATATATATATATATATATATATATATATATATATATATATATATATACCACAACAACAATCCTACTCCACATGTTTCTAAAATGCCATGTTACAAAACATTCATCATACAATTCTCGCTATACAATCATCATACCCATTCATACTACTCCTCGTCTTTCACCATCACATTCCCCATTCTCCACATGCATTCATCCACCAATTTAAACAACATATTACTATATAAATATACAACACACAAGGTAAACATATAACGATCTCGACACACACACCCCATATTGACCGGTTCAAAGTTGTAGGGCAAGATCGGGACTTTAGGACGTCTCCCAAGTCTTTGCATTAGCTCTTAACAACTCCTACCTGGGTTCATTTTATTTTGACTCCCTAAGTTCATTGAGTTCATTTGTTAAAGGTTCCAAAATCGTCGCTCTGATATCACCTTGTAACACCCCCATACTCCAAGTGCCTTACCAAGACCACTAAAGGTATGGAAGTGCTACCATCTCGGTTACCCGAGGCAATGATAATCAAATAGACCATAAAGAAACGTACTTTAATAATAAAGTTTAAAGCGATACAACCAAATCCGAAACTGATAAAAAGAAATACAAATGTTCTCAAAATGTTAACCAACTAAATAACTAAAAGAATGTTCGACACAACGGAAGACTTCTAAAATAGCTCGTGATGACTCAACCCAGCTATCCCATGCGCATCTACTCATACCTGGTCAATACTGCTCACCATCCCCGAATGGATCACCACAGTTTTTAAAATAATTAAACGGGGTCAGTACTGATTACACAAAACAAACAACTGCAATAAAACAATATTACAAGCCAAATCAATCCCCAACTCTGTCACATCACCACACATCTGACTACACAATAAAATGTGTAGTCCTGCCAGAATACTCATCGCAACAAGTATTCCACACCGCCAGTTGGGGACCGCAGCCGTTCCCACCTAAACCCCGCTCATCTCATCCGAGCGATAAACCCATATTCCTTAATGTGCACATCCCGTCTGTGGCAGAGTCCACAGAGGGCGAATCAAGGGCGTGAAGCCACTCCCGCAAGTGACTCCACTCAGTCGAGGTCGCACCTCGCAAACCACAGACAGTTATAGGACAATCACATTATACTACCAACAATCACCAATTCAGAATCCAATGCCAATACGATATACAACAACAACAGATAATTATCAACACAACCATGTAATCAATACTGAGTAGGAAAACCCTACCTGGAATAACAATCACCACAAGACCGTCTAGCAGCTAATCAGAACTTCTCCTCTACGAATCCTCTTCCTATAACATGTATACATAGAATTATCATTTACTCATCATAATGCCCCCAAAACCCCCAAATCTACCCAATTAGGGTTTAACCAAAACTCAACGAAATACTATAAAAATTATACAAGAAGCTTACCCTTGACACAATGATCACAACGCTATAACGAACAAGACGATCTGACGAACCTAGCCTTGAGATTTGCCAATAATGCGAGAGATATAATGTACGTAACTTCTATTCTTCTCTTGAAAGGTTTTAGAGTGTTGAAAAGTGTTCACGAAAATAATGACGGAAGGTTATATATTAATCTCGCGTTATTAACAAAACCCGGCTAATGAAACCCGTAAACACACTTACTCGATCGAGTAAGTCACTTACTCGATCGAGTGCCCCTTACTCGATCGAGTGTCACACTTACTCGATCGATTAACCTACAGGCAGCCTACTGTTTTGCGTAAAAAGCTACTTACTCGACAGAGTAAGTCCCACTCGATAGAGTACCCATAGACTTAGAAAACCGTAGTATTACATTTTAAACCTGATCTTGAACACTTTCTATTTGCATAAGACCAGTCTTTTAAAGAAGATACTTTTATTTCTGCAACCAAATTTGCGAAGATGCCAAACATTGCGAGCCATTCCGAGCCTAGAGCTGACTCTATTCCCAAGGGTTTGAACCTCGCAACTGAAGATGGGAATACATTCGATACTCGGCCGTCTTATATCAATCTAGTTGAGAGAAACCTGTATCGTGGGGTAGCAGGTAAGGATCCGCGAAAGCACATGGAAGTCTTCACAGATTACTGTTCTACCATTCCCGCTACTAAGGGAGTGACGCAAGATAAGATTAAGGAGGTTCTGTTTCCTTTTTCTCTGACTGATGGAGCCCGATAGTGGCTTACCGATCTTGATAGGACAGCAGCAGGGGTCACCGACTGGGAGACTTTGGCCCTAGCCTTTTTCAAGCAAACTCCAGACGAAAACTTGTATGAGGTGTGGGGACGGTTCAAAAAGCTGGTTCGGTCCGTCCTTCATCACGGTCTTAAGTAGTGGTTTTTGTGCAACCAGTTCTATAATGGGTTGTATGATGACCACCAAGCTATATTGGATGCTGCAGCCAACAGGCGATTCCAGAAGAATATTGATGACGACAAAGGTTGGGGAATCATTGAAGAGATGGCCCCCAATTGTGCTGAATATGAGAATCCTAGAGGCGACATTAGAACGGTTTCTAGTGTTGATAGTGCACTTGTGGCACAGCTGGAAGCCATGAATGCAAGATTTGATTAACTTGAGTTGCAGACAGCAGGGAATCAACAGACGGTCCGCTTCTTGTCTAGGCAAGAGACCGTTTCATGTGAGAGATGTGGTGGTAATGATGGTCACACTGCTGTGGATTGTCTAGCTGAGAAGGAGCAGGTCTTTGCTTTTCAACAATATAGGCAAGGAGGCTCCTATTACAACAATCAAGGTACAGTCCATCCTAACTTGAGATGGACAAGTCAAAATGTGTTGAATCTTACACCTCCACCGCAGCAACAACAACCTTATGTGCCACCTCACATAGCTCAACAAGGCTTTCAAAAGCCTCCATCTTTTCCACCACCGCAACAAGGTGCCTCCCCTAGTAGCGTAAATCATGTAGCTGAGTTGAAGTCGATGATATAATCGTTGACCATGCAATTGCAGAAAAGTGATCCATAGAAAGATGCTTCTATTAAGTCACTGGAATCACAAATAGCTCAACTCATTAGCAATCAAGCTTCGAGGCAACCGGGTCATTTACTATCCCAACCCGATAAGAAACATCACGAGACAGTAAATTTAATTAATCTGAGGAGTGGTCTTTCCTATGAGGGACCTAAAATGGCGACTGAAAGTGATAAATCAGACCCGGGAATTGAAGTAGTTGTGCAGAAATAGTCATCACATGACGAAACAATGCTAAATCCAAGGAAAGTACTTGATCGACTAATTGGTGGTCGATCGAGGGGAATTACTGAAGATCTGTTCGATCAAGAAGGTAAGTGCTCGATCGAACACTGCTGAAAAAACTATCCTCGATCGAGTAGAAGAAAGTGCTCGATCGAGCACTCCTGCTGATAAAAGTACTCAATCGAGAGGAATTGACACTCGATCGAGTAAAACGGATGATGAATGCGAGAATTCTTTGGCAAAAAGAAACGAAGGACTAGCTATTCCCATCACGGTCCCATTTCCGAGGCAATTGCAGAACAAAAAGGCTGCGCAACAGTTCGGTAAATTTGCCGAAATTTTAAAGAGCCTTCATGTTAATGTTCCCTTCGCCGAGTTGCTAACCTAGGTACCTTCCTACGTGAAATTTATGAAAGAAATTTTAACACGTAGGAGGCATATTAATGACCACGAGACGGTGGCTTTGACTGAATTGGGCAGTGTCCTAATTCAAAATAAGGCCCACCTAAAATGTTTGACCCGGGTAGATTCTCTATTCCATGCCATATAGGGACCCATTTGATTAATAATGCATTATGTGATTTGGGGGCTAGAGTGAGTGTCTTACCGTTGTCTCTCGCTAAGAGACTCGGTTTCACTAAATTTCATTGTACTAACATGACTGTGCAGATGGCCAACCCTACCCTATCACGGCCTTTAGGTGTCTTAAAGGACATACTTGTCAGGATCGGGAATTTCTTTATTCCCGTTGATTTTGTAGTCTTGGACATCCCCAAAGACTCTTACACTCCTATCATATTAGGAAGACCATTTCTATTTACCGCTCGCATAGTAATAGATGTCGGGGGGGGGGGGGGGGGACTCTAACCTTTCAGGAAGGCAATGAATAGTTAACTTTTTATCAGTCTAGCGTTCGCAGGGCTCCTATGCAAGTCAAGCCCTGCAATGGAATACCCTCTACTGACCCTGACATGGATCCTCTAATTGATAATATTGAATCGTGTGCTGCTATATTAACACCTCCGTCTCAGATTGAGAGCAATGAGGAGGACCATTCTGTCATTTCTGTTGTTACAGGTACATGCATATTGGACATTGGAGATTCCACTAATAAAGGTACGATGAAATTCAAGCTCATTGATGGGAATGATGCCAAAGAAGATGCCAAAGACAAAGGACGGAACAAAGAAAAGAAGAAAGTGAAGGCGTATGTGGACGCAAATTACTCTTCTTCAATCAGTTCAGGTTCATGGAGATCAAAGAGGACGGTCGCGATGCTGAAGGGACCTCCTACAGTCGGAAGCCTTCCTGTAGGCTATTGAAGTGTTTTGGACGGTGAAACGGGAATCCATCCCGTTTGTAAAAACAATTTGTAATTTCAAGTTTTGTTAGACACTTTAATTGCATTTAGACATTAGCTTAGATTAGTTAGTTTTAATAGCGTAAGACCAAATATAGACTGCTGCTGTGAATTTGGTATTTTCGGGAAGTATTTTCTCTGTTTTTATGCAGGTTTGGGGAATATTTCCGACCATTGGGATGTGTGCTAGAGAAAATCCCTCGATCGATCACTTTTTGTGTTCGATCGAGCAGATTGCCCCGGAAAAAGCATTCGATCGAGTGGTTCACTATACTCGATCGAATGGTAAATTTTCAGGGGTTCTCGATCGAGTTGTCCTGTACTCGATCGAGCACAATGCAAAGGAAAAGTCCTCGATCGAACAACTTCACAGCGTTCGATCGAGTAGAATGCAGAGAAAAGGAAGAGATTTCGATCGAGTCCTTTTAAGGAATTCGATCGAACAAACTGACACGAAAAGCTCTCGATCGAATTGATTAAAATCACTCGATCGAGCAATTTGGTTGATAATACACGAGGGAGTATTCTTTCTCTTTATTCTATTTTATTATTCATCTTTTCTTCTTCTTCCTTTGCTCGATAAACCCCATTGAATCCCTTAAAAACCTCCATTTTCTTCCCTTGATTACCAATCTATTTACCCAAAATCATTCCTTAACATCAATTAAATCAATCCCGTCTATTTGCCCCTTGAAATTTTGACTAGTTTGAAGTTCATTGCGGGGGTTAGGGTTTGCGGAAATTCGGGTTTTAATTCGTTTAATTCGCATTTTTGGTTGGTTTTAATTGATCAATTTCATTGGGTAATCATCATAAGTAAGTTCTCTCCCCCTTCTTTGATATTTAATTGCATTTTTGTGCTTGATTTTTTGAATTAGGGTTTCGAGAATCTCAAATTAGGGAAAAATCGATTGTCTTAATTGCCTTTTGATTAGAATTTATCTTGTGATTGTTAGGATGGATAGTAGTACTGTTTCTGCTTCTAGTTCCGCTACTGTTCCGTCTACGACTGAGGCAGTGGTCTGTGCTGCCACCACCATCACCACCACCACTGTGACAGCCCCCGTCCCTACTAGTGCTACTACCGCTGTCCCTATCCTGGTGTCGACCCCTCCTCTGTCGACACCCGTTTTTTCTGTCACGTCCTCTGCCCTTGTACCGCGATACGTTTTTGTCCGCGCCCCCAGTCTCGCTGCAGCCTCTGCGTCAGGTTCACGGGGAAGGGACACGGGTTTTCGAGCTGCTAACGTTCGTGCCGCTACTAGGTTCGCGGCTGACACTTCACTGGACTCTCTACATGAGTTTCCACAGGTACGCTTCATTAACCCGTTTCATCGTACTCGTTTTATACATTTGATGGATTGTGACATCACTTCTACCCATTTTTTGTGTCGACCTTCATTGGAAAAATTGGGGATTTTCGAACCCGTGGCTAAGTTATTAAATGGGAATGGGATGTCGGGTTTGACCTCTATTAGGGAGCTAACGTATGAATAAGTGAGCCTCGAATTTTTTAGCTCTTTCACCTTTTCACCCGCTGCTTATAAAGCTGGCCTAGGGAGTACATGTATTTCATTTCGTCTGTTTAACACGACCTTCACCTGGACCTTAGCTGAGTTTGGGAGGCGGTTAGGTTTGACTAGTGACGGTCCTCAGGAGCCTCCTAGGAAGCTCCTGGCTTTACTTTGGCATACACTTGCACAGACTCCCTTTGACTCAAGACGTGCTGCTCATGTCCACCTTCCCCCAGCCCGTTACTTCTTACGTCTCTTAGGAGAAATGATCTTTGGCCGCCACGAGCCTAACAACGTTGAGCTGTCAATCTTAGCGGGTTACTTAAACATTGACTGTGGTGACCCCTTTGTTCTAAACATTTCTTACCTCACAGCTCAACATTTTAACGTTGTCGTGTAGAAGGTGAAGGGCCCAATTTCTTGTGGTGGGTTAGCGACCCACATCGCCCGTAGCCTTTTCACTGAATTCCCCCGTGGCCTCAGACACATTGATAGGGATAGTGCTATAGATATTCAGACCATTGAAGAGTCTATCGATCCGAAATACTCAAGAGGGGGGGGGGGTGAATTGAGGATTTAAAACTTTTGATAGCTTTTTCGATTGTATGAATGTAATTGATTATTTAAAGTTTATTGATTAAACTTTAACTAATCAACTAATGAATGCAAAACAAAATAAACAAGCGAACGAAAGAGAGGAGACACACGGTTTTTGAAGTGGTTCAGTTTCACAAGTCGAAACCTACGTCCACTATTCTCTATTAATAAATTTAGTACCTTACTACGGATTACAAATTTAGTAACCCAACTCGTACAACTAACTCTAGCTGTAACACAATGAGTACCGTTAAATACTCGAGTGACTAACTTACGCTAATAAGAAAGCACTAATGATTCTTCTAAAATTTCACGTTAATGAACGAGTAAGAAATCAAATAAGCACTATTATCTTATAACGATAACAATAAGAACGAATGCACAAGTTTATAAACCACACGACCTTTTTCGATAAATATCAAAACGGTTTTTGCTCTAAAACACGGGTTTTGCTTTTTGAAAATATATGAAAGTTATGCTCAAATGTCTTACTTTTTAATGTAGCAAAGAGTAAAGTATTTATAGCAAAGAAGGAAGCATGGCACTCGGTTTTCTCAAAACCCTAGAGGCCAAAATATAAGATATGGAAATAGAATCATATCTTATTATTTTTATCCATAAAATCTTAGGAAAAGATATAAGTTGTTAATAAATTATCTTATCACATATTCACCTAATATTCTTTCCTTAATGCTAGATATGCCGAATAGAAATAAGGAAAAAAACATAACAACTTTCCTTATTTTATTTAAGCAATATCCTAGAAAAGATATAGGATAAATATAAGATAATCTAATCAAATATATACTTAATATATTTTCCTTAAACCCTAGATTGCCAAAATATAAGATATGTAAACAAATCAGATCTTATTATTTTTTTCCTTAAAATCTTTAGGAAATAATAGAGAATAACCAAAAGATAATTTTATCAATTATTCTCTTATTATCTTTTCCTTAAATCTTAAGTTATGATAAGATTTTCAATAACAAAAATATTCTTATCATATATAACCATATCAAGCTAAATATAAAAGATATATTAAGATATGCCTCTTTTTTACTGAAAACCCTAGCTTGAAGTTAGGTTAGATTTTAGGGTTTAAGAGTATGCCTTATTAAAACCCTAATTAGTAATATGGCCCAACTCATAAGTTGACCCAACATAATTACTAATTGTAAGTTTAAAATAAAACCACACTCTATACGAATATGGGCTTCCTCATTAAATAAATACTTTTTGCTAAAACATTTAAAAGAAACAAAAACATTTTTCAAAAACAATTTGAGAACATTTTAGTCGTGTATAATATAAACTTCACATCTCAATGTTATAGTAGAAGAGCTATAACATTGAGCTCTTATATAAGTAATGTTATAGCTGTGAGGCCATAACTTTACCAATGTAAGAAGTCCATTCTTACGTTACCATTACGAGATAATCACCTACGCTATTCTAATCTTCGTTAGGAGATCTTCGAGTGTAGGCTACTTCATTATTCAAGCTTGATCAATCTTTAGATGAGCTTTATCTTCTCATGACGCTTGAATAATTCTTCTACTATCTTGTAATATCTTGATCCTTGATTGAGGGCTTGATCATAATATAAACGCATCATACTCCCATCACAATTCCTTAATGCTTGCGATTAGTAAGTCCAATCTAAAAGACTAAACAAACAATTAAGCGCATCGAGTATATAAAATATAAAGAACTCTTGACATCATCAAAACATAAACATATATTCTATATGGTTCAACAAATTCCCCCTTTTTGATGATGGCAAGTCTCCTAAAATTGTGACTAAGTATGTAGTTCCCCCTCAATATAATTCCGTCATCTTTATAGATAAAGATCAACGCAAGATCAAACAATTATATTCAATACCAAAGCTTTAAGGTCTGTAAGAGACAATTGGTCTTGACAAGGAGCAAGCTTAGGCAAATACTAAATCATGGTTATTTCTTCCTCCTCTTGACATCATCGAAAAGACGAGAACAGACATAAAACAACTAGAATGATATCAATCGAGGCAAGAAATATTAATCAAAGCACATATTATAGTATAAGAACGATTTCAACAAAAGCAAGCTCTAAATATAGAGTGTACAATACAAACCAAGATGAATAGAGATTTTGTAGGAGAGAAGAAAATTAGTCACTCACCTAACTACGACCTACAAAAGCATGCATGCAATCTAACATGATAGATATCTCTAGTAACCGTACATATACACTCCAACCAATCGAGGTCCAAAACACATGTCGAGGACTTACAAATGAATGTGAGGTGAGGTAATTGGGTAAGAAGGGGCAAAATAATTTGGATATGTGGAGGTAAAAGCCAAGCTAGCACCGATCACAACCAAAAGTAACCATATTCCACTTTCCAACCCAACATGAAGGATGATGCACCATGCCAAATATGGCACACACTTACTCACATCAACAAGTATTTCTCCTCAAGTATTATGAAAATTATAAGAATAGGAGTAACAAGAGATTCTTGCTTTTCCATCTTTTATAGTATCATTTTTCTCTTTTTTTTGTATTTTTTCATTTTTTTTTCTTTCATTCCATCTTTTTCTTCTTCCTTCCAATATCCATCACAAAAGCAACAAAATTGACCACAACAAGACTTCTAAACTTACCAACAAGACTAGCTTGACAAGGGTCGACTATATGGAATGTAGTAGAATAAATAGGTCAAAACAAGGCAAATTTGGCTAATGTGAGGTTAATAGGTAAAACGTAAAGGAAGGGTCTTGATGCGGTCGTTTCTACACCAAAAATAAAATACCTAAATTACTGCTAACGAAGTCAGCGGCAAGTAGGGTCGATCTCCACAGGGAGGCGGTGTACTATCTATTTGTCCGTTTATCTGTCTAAATGTCACAATGCTGGGGGTTGATTGAATTAACTATACTAATGATTTAGGCAAGGGAAATAAATAAATAGTAAGAGAAAGAAGTATGCTAAGAGTCGGTCCACCGTGGCAGCTATTAGATCTATTATATCAGGAATATTAAGGCGATTAGACTATTGATAGGAAGAGCTATGGTCGTCACCTTTCGGTCCTTAAACCGCCCTAGAGTGTAAACAGCTTAACTTTCGCCCTCACTGCAATACCCTATTGTAATTAAGCAAGCCTTCCCTTCCAATCTTTCGATCTAGGTCGGGGTTAACTAGATTTATGGTCTCCTGCATGCATTCATTTGACCGGATAACAGTTAAATTGCCTAATACAATTCCTATCGCAGATCTAATCTATTTAATACAGTTAAACCATTGCTACCACGGCTTCCCTAATCCTAACATACTAAGGGAACTAGCTAGACATGGGAACGGGGGAAACAAGAATAAAAGAAATGATAACAATAAACATTAAAAGAAAGAGAAAAAGGGAAGAAGGAATTACTAGATTAAAGGATCCGGGAACAAAAAGTAATAGTGTATGTGACAGAAGAAAAGTAACGTATGAAGTGTCTCTGCCTCAAAAAGAGATGATACAAAAGACAACCCTTACTCCTATTTATAAGAAATTAGGAGTAGGATTAAACCTAATGACGGAAAATAACTAAAAAGCCCAGCCCGTAGCTTAGTCCACTCGATCGAGCAGAGAAAACCACTCGATCGAGCAAACTCAGCCAGAAAACAGCTCGATCGACTAAGGAAACTGTTCGATCGAGTAAGGGCATAAAGAAACTGGTCGATCGACTAAGCCAACACTCGATCGACTGATTATTGACTCCTAAAACCACTCGATCGAGTAATAAATCACTCGATCAGGTGGGTCTTGACTTCAGCAGCTACAATTCTCGTTAGTTTGACTTTGACTTGTCCTTTTAGCTTCCGAAACACCTTCACGCATCCCAAGACAGCAATATTCTCCGCTCCAAATCTACTCTTTCTCCAAATGCATGCTAAACGGACGGTAATTGGTTTGATTCCCGCTACTTTCGGGTTCATTCCTGTAAATAAGACAAAATAACCCAAAGTAGCATATTCGGGGCATTTCGTAGCATAAAACCACGATAAAAGCATAGAAATACGTGCATAAAATAGGCTAAAAAGACTATATAAAATGCACGTATCAAATCTCCCCAAACCAAACCTTTACTCGTCCTCGAGTAAACTCAAAACTATACGCTAATGGAACGGAAAAATAACTCAGAGCTAGCTACAAATGCCCACTTAAGCCAATTTAATGCAAGCAAACTAACACTTATAGCAAGACAGTCAAATGCAAACGAGTTATAAGATGTTTGTAAATAAAGCTGAACCGTCGACCTTGCAAGACCTTTAATAATGGACTCTCACGGGTCACTCTTTCTCTCATGAAGCAAAGGGCAAGCATATATATATGTAAGAGAGGAAGAAAAATAGTCGCTCACCTAGACTACGACCCACATAAACATGCATGCAACTAATATGATAGACAATTCTAGCTACCGTTCATACATTCCAACCAAACAAGGTCCTGTCACAACCGAGGGCTTACAAAAATATGGTAAAGTGAGGCAATGGGTAAGAAAAGGCAAAACATTTATGGGAATGTGGAGGTATAGGTGATCAAGCTAGTACCTAAACAAAACCATACTGACAACATCCGATTCCAACTCAATTATTGAAATTAAGCACATGCCCTTCATTTGGCATAAAATCTCACCAAACCAAACTGCAAACACTCCTCAAATGATATAAGATAGAACATAGGAGCAGAAACCGATCACCAAACATCAACCTTTTTTTTTCGAATTTTTCTCTTTTTTCTTTCTTTATTTTTTCGGTTTCTTCTTTTCTTTTTCTTCGAATTTTTTTCTGATTTTTTTCAACTTCTTTTTCACGTCTTTTTTTTCTCATCAACCTCATTTTCTTCATAAATTACCAACTCCAAATCAATATGATATGAGCCAAACTTGATACAATAGACAATATACCGCAAAACAATCTAAACTAGCTTGACAAGGCAGGCTAAATTTGGATGTAGCTAAAGGGTCAATTGGCAAATTTGGCTAATGTGGAGTTAAATGGGTAGAAATGAAAGAAAGGGAATTTGTAAGCACCTCCCTGCATGTGACACCAACCACTAACCCGAATGTATGACGGCAAAAAGCAATTGAATTTCATATATGTGCAAATTGATGATACATGTTATGCAAGGAGTAACTACTCACAATCCTACATGAAACCGGTCATAAATGACACCAGTTTATAAGGCTCTAAATCTTAGAAATTTTAAGTAGGTTGCCAAAATTTAAGGTCAAGTCTATTCGTTCAGCTAAATTAAACATTAACTCGTAGATATGCAAAGAGACAAAGCTAAAAGACAACAGTTTAACTGCAAGGCTTAAGCAAAAAGACAGTTATAGAGCAATTTCATCATGGAAATCTACCGTTCCGACTCAACCTATATGCTAAAATAAACGTGATTTTTTTTTTTTGAATTTTAACGATTTTTCAATTTTTTATGAAATTTTTTGAATTTTAACGAAAATAAACAACAATGCAACATAAATTAAATGTGATAACAGAAATGCAGTAAAAACAAAATGCGGACACAGATATGGATGCATAACCTCCCCAAACCAAACCGTACAATGCCCCCATTGTACCGAAACATGGAAAGGAAATGCAAACTGAAGGAGAAAGAGAGTAAAAGCGGGAAAACTCACAAGATAGCGCGAATAAGGGGACCTCCCCAAACCGACCATGAAATGGGAGGTTGCTAAGGTCCGGAAAACCGTCTCAGGAGCTAATCCAAGTCAATATCACTCGATGGCCGTCCAACAGTGGTCGATCGAATGAATGGGCGCTCCAAAACTGATCGATCGAATGGTGCACCAGTCGATCAAGTAGTTTCTTATTCTGCAGGCACTCGATCGAGTGATTAATCAGTCGATCGAGTGAATCCCCTTTCTACAGTGTTCGATCGAGTAAGCAAAACCACTCGATCGAGTGATGCTCGATGAATTCCTGCAAAATGCAGTTGAAACAGCCCGCAACTAACCAAAACAAGCATACTGAGGAAGTTTTATGGTAATAAAACCATTTATTACAACTGAAATAAAATAGAAAGCAAAATAAAACCGCCGGGTTGCCTCCCGGGTAGCGCTAGCTTCAGTCAGGTCCCAGCTCGACCTTCTTTTCTTCGAGCTACTCAAACTAATCACAATTAAAACAGCTCAAAGCGCGCAGCATTAAATCATAAGCCTGCGCATGTGCTACACAACAGCATAAGTAGCACCAGAGTGGAATACAGAAATAGGAAATAAAAATATGTAAACATTTAAGTCTAACAAGTTTCCTATGTGCGCTCCTAAATTTATCCACAAAATATAGGAGCGTGGGAGCAATTGTCAATAAAGTAGGGCTCCATTTCAGATTAACAAATTTATAATGATAAAGACGGTGAAAATTCGTTAAAGTGTATGACCTACTAGGAAGGGGCAAAGCATTAGAATGCAAAGCATAAGTCGAACGAGGCAATTTACTATTTAAACAAACAATAATTAAATTATCGTTCACTTCCTCAGGTTGATCGCTCTCAATGGCGGAATCATAGATAAAAGGATTTATTACCTCATCCGCGCTAGGAGTAATTACCGACTCAGCTGCTTCTTTGTCACCCTCCTCAGTAGAATCCATCCCGTAAATCGCAGCTTCAAGTGTATCCGACTCGGCTGTGAATAAGGGAGGTTCACCGTAATCTTCATCATTGTCAAACTCGTCATCCAAAATGAACCCAAGTGACGAATTAAGGCTCCCCATGGCCAAATCAGTCGATCGAGCAGAATAATTACTTGATCGACCAATCTCTTCCCGCATTTCACTCGATCGAGCAGAATAGTCACTCTATCGACCAACTTCCTCCTGAATCCCACTCGATCGAGCAGTGGTATCACTCGATCGAGCAAGTTCTTCTGGAAAATCACTCGATCGACTAGTATAAGTCACTCGATCGAGTGATTCCTCCTGTACAGCGCTGAAATCCTCGTGGGGGGCAATGAAATGTGATAGAAACTCGTCGTCCGAGTCATAAAAGTCATCCTCAGCATTGGGCAACACGGTTTTTTCATGGGAAAAACCGTTCTCAGCAAGGTATACCTCTTCGGTTGCCAATTATCCACTCATTTGTTAATCGAGCAATTTTAGACTCACTCAATGATTTGAGCGTCCGCACGTCTATCACTCTCCTGCCTCACTCGATCATAATTCTGTATTTGAGATGCAAGTATCTCCATTAAAGACCTCAGTTCTGCAACCTCTTCTTCTTGTATCGCAGCTTCTAACTGAGCAATGTCAGTTTCGAGCTTTTCAAGTCGCGAAGAAGTGCGTCTATCATGCTCTTGCCTCTCTCGGTCACGATCTTGCAATTGAGATGCAAGTGTCTGCAGTAAGGATTTCAGCTCCGCAATCTCTTCTTCTTGTATATCGGGAGGATCTTGTTGCGGTGGCCATTGATAGGGTGGATGTGGCGGCACAACTACGGCTGCATTGTGCTCAGCAGAACCACATCTCCGTAGCGGATCACCACTGTTCCATATAATGGGACATCGGTGATGGGCCAAAGGTACTCAAGCCTTCCCTTTGACGGTCTTTCACCTAGAACTGTCTAGGTAGTACCTGTAAGGCCTATCAAAACAGCACTAAACAAAAGATTAGAACGGCCTCAAGGGAAAAATCCTCGAGGCTAAAAAAGAATAAAATTAAACAAATAAATAAATAGATTGCCTCCCGCAATGGCGCCAAAATTTGATGCGGTCGTTTCTACACCAAAAATAAAATACCTAAATTATCGCTAACGAAGTCGGCGGCAAGTAGGGTCGATCTCCACAGGGAGGCGGTGTACTATCTATTTGTCCGTTTATCTGTCTAAATGTCACAATGCTGGGGGTTGATTGAATTAACTATACTAATGATTTAGGCAAGGGAAATAAATAAATAGTAAGAGAAAGAAGTATGCTAAGAGTCGGTCCACCGTGGCAGCTATTAGATCTATTATATCAGGAATATTAAGGCGATTAGACTATTGATAGGAAGAGCTATGGTCGTCACCTTTCGGTCCTTAAACCGCCCTAGAGTGTAAACAACTTAACTTTCGCCCTCACCGCAATACCCTATTGTAATTAAGCAAGCCTTCCCTTCCAATCTTTCGATCTAGGTCGGGGTTAACTAGATTTATGGTCTCCCGCATGCATTCATTTGACCGGATAATGATTAAATTGCCTAATACAATTCCTATCGCAGATCTAATCTATTTAATACAGTTAAACCATTGCTACCACGGCTTCCCTAATCCTAACATACTAAGGGAACTAGCTAGACATGGGAACGGGGGAAACAAGAATAAAAGAAATGATAACAATAAACATTAAAAGAAAGAGAAAAAGGGAAGAAGGAATTACTAGATTAAAGGATCCGGGAACAAAAAGTAATAGTGTATGTGACAGAAGAAAAGTAACGTATGAAGTGTCTCTGCCTCAAAAGAGATGATACAAAAGACAACCCTTACTCCTATTTATAAGAAATTAGGAGTAGGATTAAACCTAATGACGGAAAATAACTAAAAAGCCCAGCCCGTAGCTTAGTCCACTCGATCGAGCAGAGAAAACCACTCGATCGAGCAAACTCAGCCAGAAAACAGCTCGATCGACTAAGGAAACTGTTCGATCGAGTAAGGGCATAAAGAAACTGGTCGATCGACTAAGCCAACACTCGATCGACTGATTATTGACTCCTAAAACCACTCGATCGAGTAATAAATCACTCGATCAGGTGGGTCTTGACTTCAGCAGCTACAATTCTCGTTAGTTTGACTTTGACTTGTCCTTTTAGCTTCCGAAACACCTTCACGCATCCCAAGACAGCAATATTCTCCGCTCCAAATCTACTCTTTCTCCAAATGCATGCTAAACGGACGGTAATTGGTTTGATTCCCGCTACTTTCGGGTTCATTCCTGTAAATAAGACAAAATAACCCAAAGTAGCATATTCGGGGCATTTCGTAGCATAAAACCACGATAAAAGCATAGAAATACGTGCATAAAATAGGCTAAAAAGACTATATAAAATGCACGTATCAGGTCTCCTCTCCACATGTGTCACCACCACAAACCCGAGTGTATACAGGTAATAAGAGACAAATTTCATGCTTATGCAATTTGATGTTACATGCCATATAAGGAGTACTACTCACATCCTAAATGAAACCAATCATGAATGTCATTGGTTTATGAGATCTAAACCTTAGAATGTATATGTGATGAACAAGAGTTATGGTTTGTATACAACACAAAATATAATAGACTAGCAAACGGAATATTCTCATAAAATAATAAAATACTATATAAGAATGTACTTGCAACGGAAAATACGAACACAGTTATATAATCTCATCTTAACTAGCCAGTCATACGGTTAGGAAATAATTATGATAGTTTAGGTGCCACCGATTAAACCAATTTCCAACCGTAAAGCCTCAAAACGTCCTCTAGCTAATGATTTTGTCAAAATGTCTGCCCATTGTTTTTCAGTACTACAAAAGTCAAGTTTTATATTCCCTTTCTCAACACGGTCTCGAATAAAATGGTGTCTTATTTCAATATGTTTGGTACGTGAATGTTGTGCGGGATTTTTAGAAATTATTATTGCACTAGTATTATCACAGAAAATAGGAATACATCCTACGTCAACACCGTAATCACGTAATTGTTGCTTAAGCCATAATAATTAAGTACATACCAGTCCTGCAGCGATGTATTCGGCTTCAGCAGTTGAGAGGGCAACCGAATTTTGCTTCTTCAAACCCCACGTAATAATACACGGTCCGACAAATGTGGCGACACCCGAAGTACTTTTTCTGTCTAGAGAACATCCTGCGTAGTCGAAATCGGAATAACCGACTAGATCGAAGTTACACTCCATTGGATACCATAAATATAGCTTGGCCATTCCAATTAAATATCGTAAAATTCGTTTTACGGCCGTCATATGCGATTCTTTGGGAGATGATTGATATCTTGCACAAACGCATACGCTAAACATAATATCGGGTCTACTTGCGGTCAGATATAACAATAACCCAATCATTCCACGGTAAGTAATTTCATCAACTGATTTACCGTCTTTATCTAATGTCAATTTCTTGTTCTCGACCATTGGAGTAGGCATAGCATGAGAATTTTCCATACCGAATTTTCGAATTAATTCCTTAATATATTTCTGTTGATGGATTTTAATGCCTTCTTCAGTTTGTTGTATTTGCAGACCTAGGAAGAATTTTAATTCTCCCATCATGCTCATCTCGAACTCGGAGGTCATTAACTCAGAAAAGTATTTGCACAAGCTTCGGTTGGTTGATCCAAAGATAATGTCATCAACGTATATTTGAACAACTAAATGTTCAGAACCCTCGGATTTTAGAAATAGGGTTTTATCAACAGATCCTTTGCTGAATCCACTGTCAAGTAGAAATTTGGATAATCTGTCGTACCATGCCCTAGGTGCTTGTTTCAATCCGTATAGGGCTTTATCCAATTTGAAGACGTGAACTTCAAATTTGCTATTTTTAAAACCGGGGGGTTGTTCAACGAAGACTTCTTCCTGTAGATACCCATTTAGAAATGCTGTCTTGACGTCCATCTGGAAGAGCTTCATTCCTTTATGTGCAGCGAATGCTATTAGAAGTCTAATAGCCTCAAGACGAGCAACAGGTGCGAAAGTCTCGTCATAATCTATTCCTTCTTGTTGATTATAACCTTGGACCACCAATCTTGCCTTGTTACTGGTAATGACTCTAGCATCATCTAGTTTGTTCCTAAAGACCCATCTTGTTCCAATGACAGATCGATCCTTTGGTCTAGGAACTAAATGCCAAACCTTGTTTCGTTCGAACTGTTGTAGCTCTTCTTGCATAGCGACAATCCAATCTGATTCTGCAAGAGCTTCATTTATATTTTTTGGTTCGATCATGGATAGAAAAGAATAGAAAGAGCAGAAGTTATTCAAGGAACGTCTAGTTTGAACACCCTTCTTAATATTCCCTAGAATATTGTCCATGGGGTGTGAGCTCTTGTATTTCCACTTTGTTGAAGTCCTTGGTTCTTCATCGTTATTTGAGCTTGACCCAACTTCGTTTGGCTCAAAATTGGAGGAAGTTCCCCCTGAATCCAATCCAGATGTTGTATTAGAACCGATTATAACCTCGGATTCTACACCTTGATTTGGATTCAATGTTATAGTAACATCACCTATAACATTAGTTTGGGAGTCCTTATTTTGAGTCAATGTTATAGTATCATCAACTATAACTTTGGTTTTCTCCTTTTTATCTTTTGAAGAACGATCAAGTTCATCACTTGTTCCTTCAATCTCATTGTCCTCCAATTCCAATTCCGGGGGATCGTCTCTTGAAAGACGAAAGTCGGGTTCATCCAAATCTTCTTCCTCATCCTGTAAAGGCTTATCAAACACGTTATCTTCATCAAAAATAACGTGGACACTTTCTTCAATACAAAGAGTTCTCTTATTGAAAACTTTGTAAGCCTTGCTATGATCTGAGTATCCTATGAAAATCGCCTCATCACTCCTAGGGTCAAACTTACTTAACCGGTTTTTGCCGTTATTGTGAACAAAGCATTTACTCCCAAAGCAACGAAGATGGGAGATATTAGGTTTTCGACCTCTAAGGAGTTCGTAGGGGGTTTTCTTAAGGATAGGTCGAATCATAGCACGATTATGGATATGACAAGAAGTACTAATAGCTTCAGCCCAAAAGTTACGAGGTAAACCACTACACAAAAGCATTGTACGTGCCAAATCTTCTAAAGTTCTATTCATACGTTCAACGACACCGTTTTGTTGAGGAGTTTTTGGTGCAGAAAAGTTATGCCCTACACCATTAACTCTCCAATATTCTATGAACGCTTGATTGTCAAACTCGGTGCCATGATCCGTACGAATGGATACAAGATTAGTCTTATATTTGTTTTGAACACGTTTCATAAGATAATCAAATTCATCAAATGTTTCATCTTTTGAATGAAGAAAGATAGGCCATACATACCTCGAGTAATCGTCTACAAGAACGAAGACGTACCTGGATCCTCCTCTACTCCTTACCTTCATGGGTCCACATAAATCCATGTGTACTAATTCCAAGGCTTGATTTGTGCTTACTACTCTTTTAGGTTTGAACAATGATCTTACTTGTTTGCACCTAGCACACGTATCACACATCTTTTCTTGGTCGAACTTGATTTTAGGTAACCCTTCAACCAAGTCCCACTTTGTTGCATAGTTGAGATATGCTTAGCAAGTTATGTTTTAGACCGTCCACGATATAAACGTCACTGATCGCGTGAGACTTAGAAATTCCGATTTTGCTAACGTCGATTACTTTTCCCTTTTTATTGTCCCCGAACGTCACTTTTCCTCCGTTGAAGGGCTTGAGTGAAAGAAACAGATTCTTATCTCCAGTCATGTGTCTTGAACATCCACTATCAAGATACCATTGATTGTTTTCTTTCACTACTTCCTGCAGAAGGGATTAGATAAAGTTTTTAGGTACCAAAGCTAAGTTGGGTCCCTTATGATTAGTTACTCTATATACTAAATCCTTTCGAATCCAAACTTGTCTAATAACCGTTTTTCTAACCCTTTGTTTATTTGGCTTGGGAGGAGTTCTAGGGTTAGGGTTTTCCTTCGGTCTGGGAATTTCTCTGGGTCTATCTTGACTGTTTCCCTTGTGAATAGGTTTACTAGGTTTAGGTTGACAAGGGTTTTGTGTAGTGCTAGGTTTCTTGGTGTAGTCGAAGGCCATGTCGTAGAACCAACGAAATTTATTGTTCCTTACTTCGTTAGGTTCATTTATGGGGGTTTCATCATTCTCGTCAACCGTGTCAACAGTTTTAGCATGGTCGGCATTTTTTCGTATATCATGAGCCTTTTTGACACAATTGATTTGGATGTGACTCGTATGACCACAGTAATTGCAAATCAGGTATTTAGGAAGATCAGCATACTTCCTTTTTCTGAAATCAAAATCCGAAGGTGTTGATTTGCATTTAGCGTGATCTCTACGGCTGTAGCACTCATGTCCTAACCCCATCTTCATATTATTGTTAGATTGTTCGGTTAGGAAGTTTAGGACTTTTGTGCTACCTTCCTGCTTATCATGGACCTTCCTAGCATGTAGAAGTAGGTCTTTTAGGGTTTTAATCTCCTCTTGACATTTCGTGTGATCTACATCATTATCTTTCTTAAAGTTATCACGAAAGTCTTGGAATCGTTTGTTAAGAATAAGTACAATATCGGAATGTTGTTTCTTAACATTGATCATATCGGTCTTAGATTCCTTTAATTGCTTTGAGAGGGAATCTATCTCTTTCTTTTGGTCTAAGATCACTACTTCATCAGATGTGATCCTAGTTTCCAAAAGTTCTTTGGCTTTTCTAAGTTCTAAAGTTATAGCTTCATTAGCTATAACTTTGGCTTGAAGGTGCTTGATGTTAAGCTTTAGGTCTGAAGTTATAGCTTCATTAGCTATAACTTTGGACTCTAATTCCTTCTTTTCAGCCATAGTAGAATCTAACTTTGTTGCTTTCTCAGCTATAACCTTAGATTTTAACTTCTTAGCTTTGGCCTTCAGAGTATGATTCTCTTCTGTAATTTCGAGAATCTGTTCCTTTAGATCTTTTAGCTCCAAGTCCTGTTCATGACACTTATCGAGAGATTGTTCAAAGAATTCAATTAAAGCACTTTTAGACAATTTCTTAACGCGTTTTTTAAGCTCAAGATAACTTACCTCTTCATCGTCATCTTCATCTGATTCTCCAAGAAAGCAGTAATTTGAGTGTGAGTTTATGCTTTCATTGTTGCTGTCAGAGATTAGATCAAGATTAACGCTGCTGAGACAAAGGTTTTCTACTTCGTCGTCTTCAGATTCCTCGTCATCTTCTGAGTCAAGGTCTCCCCAACATGACGCCATCGTAACCTGTTTGAATTCTCTCTTTGTCTTCTCACGTTTTGTCTTGTCCTTGATCTTATCCATTGTTGGACAATCCTTGATCATGTGACCAGATTTTCCACACTTGAAGCAACCTCTGTTTGCGAAAGATGACTTTGATTCAGTAACCTTTTTGTTGGATGACTTGTTGTTGTTGTTGTAGGATGATTTTGTTTGTTTGTTTCGAAATATCTTATTTTTGAAACGGCGTGCAAACAGAACAGTTTCATCCTCTAATTCAGAGTCAACTTCTTCGCTCTTTAAGGCCATACTCTTATTATGGCTGGGTTCAGCGTCATCTTTGTTAACTGTAATTTCATGAGCCATGAGAGCACCGATGAGTTCTTGAGAGGATAGGTTTTCAAGATCTCGTGATTCCTCCATTGCAGTGACTTTAGCACGCCACTTCTTAGTCAGGCTCCTAAGAACCTTTTTAGCAATGTCCTCAGTACCGAATTTCCTACCTAGGTTTTTCAGTTCGTTTATGATGCTTGAAAACCTTGCGAACATACTATCTAGGGACTCATTAGGCTCCATAATGAATAGCTCATATTTTTGCATAAGCAAATCTACTCGGTGCTTCCTAACAATGGAAGTACCTTCATAAGCTAGTTTAAGCCCATCCCATATCTCCTTGGCCGTAGAACACGAAGAAAATCGATCAAACTCTGTAGAAGTCATTCCGTTTTGCAGGAGACTTATTGCTTTGAAGTTCTTTTCAGCCTTCTTGTAGTCGGCCTCGACATAGTCCTCTTCTTTCTTTTCATAGGTAGTGCCTTCCTCGGATGCTACAAGAATTTTGTGCGGTCCGTTTTGGATAATCCTCCAGCACTCCTAATCGTAACCTTTCACATAGTGAGTCATCATGTTTTTCCACAATCCATAATTCTTCCCATCAAAGACGGGACACTTGAGATATTTGGAATCCATTTATCACGTGATAGGCAGCGGAATATAAAACGATAAGATAAATGAAAACAAGATAGATCAGCCTCTTTGCGGTTAGGCAATCACGAGCACGAGACTCTGATACCAATTGAAGAGTCTATCGATCCGAAATACTCAAGAGGGGGGGGGGGGGGTGAATTGAGGATTTAAAACTTTTGATAGCTTTTTCAATTGTATGAATGTAATTGATTATTTAAAGTTTATTGATTAAACTTTAACTAATCAACTAATGAATGTAAAACAAAATAAACAAGCGAACGAAAGAGGGGAGACACACGGTTTTTGAAGTGGTTCAGTTTCACAAGTCGAAACCTACGTCCACTATTCTCGATTAATAAATTTAGTACCTTACTACGGATTACAAATTTAGTAACCCAACTCGTACAACTAACTGTAGCTGTAACTCAATGAGTACCGTTAAATACTCGAGTGACTAACTTACGCTAATAAGAAAGCACTAATGATTCTTCTAAAAGTTCACGTTAATGAACGAGTAAGAAATCAAATAAGCACTATTATTTTATAACGATAACAATAAGAACGAATGCACAAGTTTATAAATCACACGACCTTTTTCGAAAAATATCAAAACGGTTTTTGCTCTAAAACACGGGTTTTGCTTTTTGAAAATATATGAAAGTTATGCTCAAAGGTCTTACTTTTGAATGTAGCAAAGAGTAAAGTATTTATAGCAAAGAAGGAAGCATGGCACTCGGTTTTCTCAAAACCCTAGAGGCCGAAATATAAGATATGGAAGAATCATATCTTATTATTTTTATCCATAAAATCTTAGGAAAAGAAATAAGTTGTTAATAAATTATCTTATCACATATTCACCTAATATTCTTTCCTTAATGCTAGATATGCCGAATGGAAATAAGGAAAAAAGCATAACAACTTTCCTTATTTTATTTAAGCAATATCCTAGAAAAGATATAGGATAAATATAAGATAATCTAATCAAATATATACTTCATATATTTTCCTTAAACCCTAGATAGCCAAAATATAAGATATGTAAACAAATTATGTCTTATTATTTCTTTCCTTAAAATCTTTAGGAAATAATAGAGAATAACCAAAAGATAATTTTATCAATTATTCTCCTATTATCTTTTCCTTAAATCTTAAGATATGATAAGATTTTCCATAACAAAAATATTCTTATCATATATAACCATATCAAGCTAATTATAAAAGATATATTAAGATAATTGTAGAGAATAAAATCTTAACAATAATCAACTTATATTCCTTAGGTTTGCACGAAACAAACACGGCACATATGCCTCTTTTTTCGTGAAAACCCTAGCTTGAAGTTAGGTTAGATTTTAGGGTTTAAGAGTATGCCTTATTAAAACCCTTATTAGTAATATGGCCCAACTCATAAGTTGACTCAACATAATTACTAATTATAAGTTTAAAATAAAACCACACTCTATACGAATATGGGCTTCCTCATTAAATAAATACTTTTTGCTAAAACATTTAAAAGAAACAAAAACATTTTTCAAAAACAATTTGAGAACATTTTAGTCGTGTATAATATAAACTTCACATCTCAATGTTATAGTAGAAGAGCTATAACATTGAGCTCTTATATAAGTAATGTTATAGCTGTGAGGCCATAACTTTACCAATGTAAGAAGTCCATTCTTACGTTACCATTACGAGATAATCACCTACGCTATTCTAATCTTCGTTAGGAGATCTTCGAGTGTAGGCTACTTCATTATTCAAGCTTGATCAATCTTTAGATGAGCTTTATCTTCTCATGACGCTTGAATAATTCTTCTACTATCTTGTAATATCTTGATCCTTGATTGAGGGCCTTATCATAATATAAACGCATCATACTCCCATCACAATTCCTTAATGCTTGCGATTAGTAAGTCCAATCTAAAAGACTAAACAAACAATTACGCGCAACGAGTATATAAAATATAAAGCACTCTTGACATCATCAAAACATAAACATATATTCTATATGGTTCAACAGCCATGTTGGCCATGTTTTGGTTTGTTAGAAAACATTAATCTCATATTTCGACATATTCATATATGGGTCATTTTAATTTAGTCATAAAATTAATTTAGATCTTATGCATGCAAACATAAAAAGATAAGAGATGAAATCTTTGTTCTTACTATATGATTTCATTTTTATGGGCACCAACAAGATCTCCTTCTTGTTAGTTCTTGAGCTTTCCAATAATGGATGAACAAGATTCAAGTTTAGAATCTCTCCCAAAAGCATATACCCAAAGAAATCTCTTAATAACTAATATTATTTTATACTAGAAATAATATAAATTTTACTATAAAATTGACACAAAAATTAATATTGTTCTCTTGAAAAATCGATTCAAGAAGAAATGATTATGTGTGTTTATTTCTCTAGAATTTTCACAAATTGTAGAGAGTATATTTTTCTTACACTAGGAAAAATAATAGGTAAAGATGGAATGAATCATAGAGGAAAAACCCTCTATATTTGCTTATTGAAAACCGGTGGGGAGGGGTCACCCATACCCAATGCATGAGGTTGTGTTCTTATCAAGATCAACTAGGCATGCAAGGCTATATTAGGTGGTAATGATTATGTTTTCCACTTAAAATAAAAACACAATATAAACCTAATACACCCTTCTATTTTTCGGCACACTTAATAAAATGGGTAGTCCATTTTATTTTGTCATTTGTCAATTGTGACAAATGTGACATGTTACTTGACATGTGAAATTGTAATGTATTTTTAACATATTAAAAATCAACATACTCATAAAATATGTCATATACAAAATCGAATCGTAATTCGTAATTACTTGTGCCAAAACGGTTTATCAAATTATAAATTACAACGTCTTGTATTTATAATAAATCATTCATTCAATTACAATTTGTTTCGTAAACAACTATTTTATCTAAGTAATAAACAATTCGATTACTTAGACCGTGTCTCGTTTAATCAGAATTACAATAAGACACGTAAACTTTACTCACAAAATCATCCGTCAATTTTAAGCAATTTAATTAACTCATATCGGCATACGATTAATTAAATAATCAATTAAGAGTATTTCCCTATAGGTATGACCTAAGGGGATCAACTGATCACCACCGTCGCACGACAGTAATGTCAAAATCTAGTCAGCCAATCATTACCGATATGTGTGGACCAGTTGACTGTAAAATATTACATCCCACATGTATTCTTAAAATAAGATTTAAACATGTGATCATTATGATCAACAGTTGTGATCGCATTATTGTCGGAGGACACTTATTCCAACAATCTCCCACTTGTCGTCGACAAGTGTGCGTCACCAATTCTCTTGTCCTATTACTATCTCCCACTCAATGCAAGGTGTCTTTCAGGTCATACTTGCAAGTGGTCATATCGAGAGTGGTTTCCTCGATCAGGAGAATAACTGATTGACCGGAGTTATCTACCATAGATACCTTCCGAGCGTGGCCACGCATTTCAAGTTCATTACTCCTCGAGTGGCCCTGAGATATTATTTTAACCCTGACAAGGGGGTGGACAATTCCTATCGCACTTATTCCCTTCGACTAGCCACAACCATCATAACCCAAAATATGCCCATTTGACCCCATTTACGAAGGTCGTAGTAACACAAATCAAAGTTAATCCGAAACTGTGCCACCTTAGGCGAACAGTCTTTAGTCAAAAGAATCGACTCATTAGAATACTATAGTAGCTCTCGCCATGACCAGGCTATATCAATTTGCTAGAACTCTATAAGCGGTCATATGGCCCGACAAAGTGTTCCTAACAGTCTGCCTATGTGATCGACTAGTCATCTCACATGACTCTGTGACACTTGAACTTGCCATCAATCGCATCACACTCTAGTCACTTCGAGACGTCACCTCATGTAAGTGACTATAGGCGAATACCATGTTAATCCGAGTTTACTTTAACGGGGTTCAATATTGTCTCCATAACCCGTTTGGATGTAACAAAGTATAAAAAGGAGTTTTTGATTTAAAAACTCAAACGGCAAATGTGATTATCATATGAGTAGTCAATACTTGATTACTACTTCATATTCTATAATCCAATTTAGATCTTGTATGTAGTTGTTAATCTCAATCCAATTGAAATGACATATGACATGACTCATCATGTTAAGCCCAAGAGAAGGCTTTGGTTAGTAGGTTTTATCAACTTCTTGTACCTTACTCAACCTTACTACATACTCGTTTTCCTTTGTAATGTATACATTTGCATTACAAAACTTTCTGAGTACGTGTCGAGATGCAATCAAGACATAGGCCCTCTAGCCTTAGAATAGCTCCCACTTTTTTCACAGTGTGCGGGACTCATTCTTCTTGCACATCTCATGATTGCAAGTGTACTCAATTTCCGTTGTAAATATTTCTCATTGTTCTTTATTGCCTAGAACGATTCTAGAAAATCTATTTCTTAAATAACATAGCCACAATGGTATCTTAACCATCCTAATGTATTTTGATTATGGTTTTGTCGGAAACCATGCGCAATCTCAATTGTCAATTGTCATTTGTGTAACATCCTTACACAAAATTGCATCAAAAACACTTTGCATTACATCCTTAATTCTTCTTCAAGCACTTAAGGGTAATTTTTTTTTAATGGCTTAAATGGTAACTATTACTTAAATTCTATTTGAAACAATTCATCATACTCAAAGTATATGAAGTGTTATACATCATTTCCTATTTAATTGATTCGGCAGCGGAAGCAAATGGAATCAATCAATTATGTTCAACTCGATTGAACTAATCATGAATCTTATCAACATAAGACTTCTTATTTGACGCTAATATCATGTAGATTTCTCTTCATAAATCCGGATATTAAAGATGTACTATATTTCTCCAAAAGTCTTAAATCATTCCCAATGATCAATATGTCATCCACATATTAGACTAATTAAAATTTTCGTAACTCCCACTAAACTTCATGTATAAACACAACTTCTCGACTTATCGAGAAAAGTTTTATAACATGATCAAAACATTGATTCCAACTCATTGATGTCCTACTTAAGACCCTCTCTTAAGTTTCACATTATCTTAGGATTGCAAGAATCTACAAAACTCAAGACATGTATTGAATACATTCCTTCTAATTGAAGAAGTGGGTTTTAGATTCACTTGCTATATGTATATCATCATAATGAAACACAATCCCTAAGAAGATCCAAATAGACTTAAGCAATTCAACTAGTGCAAAACCCTTTGCCACCAATCAAGCTTTGATATCTAACAATTCCACTTGGAATTTTATTTCGGATTTTCATGGCTCTAAGCCTTGTATTGAGTTGTGATTTAAACACTCTCATGTAAGTCATATGTTCATTACTTTCCAGAAGTAATCAACTTAAATCAAAAAATTTCTTTGTAAGTTGCAAGCTCTTTACTTTCTAAAAGTAACACTAATTCATCCTCTTCAACAAATGATGACTTTAACCTCTTAGGTTTTGAAGAAACAACGTTTTACACAAAACGTCTCGTGTAGCCAAGAAAGACCAGTTTCTTGCGACATAACATTCTTTGTGGCTGATACCCGTCGTTGTGAGTACCAAAAATAAATTTATAACTTCCTATTAAGACTAACCTAGGCTAGTAGTAACAGGGTCGAACCACAAGGAGGCAGATGTAAATTCTAGTTGATTTATATTCAGTCTAAGGTAACGATTGTGGGGGTTGAGTTGAGATGGTCTATAGCTAAGAGCAAATAAAGATAATAAACTAAAAACATGGTTTAACAGATAAAGAAGGGGTACTAGGATGATCGGTTCCTTATAGCTTCGGCGGCAGCAAACTAAATCGGTCTGAGTCAACACAGGTGAGGCGGGAAATAAAGAGGTCCTCCCGGTCCACTCTTAACAAATAGCATCTTTCGATCTCGCTATAGGTCCCTAATATCACTAATACTAACTTTCGTCCTGAAAAGTGACTAATGGTCTAAACTATACCTATCTTTCGATCTTAGCACAGTTTAGTCGATTCAATTGATGGTCTAACAACTTTCCCTATCTTTCGATCTAATGGGTCGGTCATAAAATAAGCATCTAACTGGTCGCATGCATTCGATTCGTTAAATACAACATTAAAATCAATTAAAACGAAATAAAGCTCACGAGGTCAGTCGATCGACCGGGTAAGGTGGTCGATCGACCAACACGCGGGTTCAGGCTGTGTATAATCTAATGCCGCCTATGCTACAATTCGCCTACATCCTAGCACAAACTATTTAGCTACTCATGCTGAAAGTGATAACAAAAATAATACTAGGGCGTAAAAGAATTGAATTCATAATTAAAGTGATAAGGCAAACAATTAACATGCAACAATAAAGATGGTTTCGGGAAGCTACTAGCAATTCTAATCTAATAACGAAACAGATGAATTGAAATAGGGCAGAAGAATACCGAGAATAGCAGAAGAATGATTAAGAACAAGAGCGAAAATTCCAATGCTTACAATATTCCAAACCCTAGTTCTTCCTAAAAGCGTATGTAAGCTTAATGTAAAACTGATAATAAAACTTAGGTAAAAACTTAATATCAAAACTGAAGGTTTCTAGGTTACGTTATATAGCAATTAACGTAACTTCTTATTTCCTAAACCTAGCATCATGGGCTTGCGCTTCCTCGGTCTTCTAATTCTCGTCTGAAATAGCAGTTGGGTCGATCGACTGATAGGACTGGTCGATCGACTGGTCCTCAGCAAACAGCAGCTTCTGGAACCCGATAGTTGGTCGATCAACTGGAGGAGGTGGTCGATCGACTGGATGAGCTGCTACTTGACTTCTTATAAACTCGTGGACTTGTCTTTTGGGTCTTGGATTGCGCACCAAGCTCGTTCCTTAAGTGATTCCTTTACGTCATTTGCAATGCAGGATACTCGGGGACGGATTTAGCTTGATTTTCCCGTTGAATTCTTCACATTTCTGCAATAATGTACAAAACACGGAAGTAGACGGAAATAGGGAGAAACGCAGCATAAACTACACGAATGAGCTCTGAAATGCGTGTAAAATGGGATGTAAAACAACATATAAAAGACACGCATCAAACTTCCCCAAACCAAACCCTTGCTTGTCCCCAAGCAAGAACTAGACTCGATCTAATTACCTAATGGAACGAGTTCAATCTCAGAGCGAATTGCAACCTGTTAAGCCTAAACCAATTTAATGCATAACCAACAATCAATTAGTAATGTGAATCAGGCAAACGAATTATACAGTCGTTAAAGATATGCTGAACCGTTAACTATGGAGACTTATCAAATTGGACTCTCACGGGTCGCTCAAATCACTCAATAAGTACAGGTGAATATATGTAAGATAGAAAGAATTAATTTTGTAGTGACTCTCACCTAACTACGACCTATGAAGACATGCCAGCAATAAAATATGAAAGAAATCTCTATGACCGTACATATGCATTCCAACCAAACAGATGACCAATGACACATGCCGAGGTATATATGGGATATGTGAGGTATGGTAACAAGAGGCAAAGCATTTTATGGTAAAGTGGAAGTACAGGTGATCAAGCTAGTACCAAAACGGAACCAAATGGCAACATCCAACTTCTTGCTCATAATCAAACGAAACGGTGCTATAGCAAGCACAAAACTCACAATCTCCAAAATACTAAATCAATAAACTCCCCATAAAATATAAATGAAACATGGGAGCAAAAATCGCCAAAAGATAAGGATTAAATTATGCGAATTGATTTCTTTCTCGGATCTTCAGTCGATCGACTATAATTGGCAGTCGATCGACTGCTTTGAACAGTACATAACTCTTTTTTTTTTTTCTTTTTTCTTCTTTTCTTTTCTTTTCCTTTTTCTATTTCTTTCTTTCCTTTATTTCATCTTCCCAATAACGTGTCAACAGAGCATATGCCACCAAAAATGAGTAACAACCCCAAGAACACGGACTACTAGCTTGACAAAGGACAGGCTAAATGTAGGATGTAGTAAATGGGACAAAAAGGATATTTTTGGCAGTGTGGAGTTTATGGGCAAAATGAATAAAGGGGAAACCTCTACCACATGTGTCGACAAACCACAAACCGAACGCATACAGGTATTAAGTAGATCAAGTTCATATTTATGCAAATTAAGGAAACATGTCTCATAAGGAGTACTACTCACATTCTTAAATAAACCGGTCATGAATGTCACCAGTTATAGGCTCTAAAACTCAGAAATATGATGTAGCTTGCCAATTTTCTAAGTCAAGTCTCAAGTTCAGCAAGTAATTCAACGAAAACTCGTAGATATGCATAAACGATTCTACTAATAACATGTTAATCTAGAAAGGCTCGGGCAAAACAGGTGCAAATGCAAAATCATCATGGAAATACTACCGTTCCGACTCGACCTATATGCTAAAATAAACGTGCATTTTATGGAAATTTTTGAAATTTTTTTAATTTTTTGGATTTTTGTATAAAAGGAAGAAATGGAATAAAACAATGCAAAACAAAATTAAACGTGAATGCAAACAAATGATATGCGACGCAAAACCCTTCCCCAAACCAAATCGCACAATGTCCCCATTGTGCAAAATCATGTAATGAAGGAGAAAGAAATGGGAATTTGCGAGAAAGGAAGTAAAATATGACATGAGGTAAAGAAATCAGGAACTCACAAGACTTGGAGCGCAGCAAAGGAAACCTCCCCAAACCAGCGTGAGCTAGGAGGTTTCAGTGAGCAGCATGATGCTACTAAAAAGTACCTGAAAGACAGAAAATACCACGCATAAGACTGAGAGAAACAATTTTGAAGCGGTAAATATGTGCACAAATGAGAAAATAGAAGAAATAAGGAAAGGGACGGAAAGTAAAGTGGAGTAGAAAACTCCCTTAAGTCCGCATATCGACCAAACACAGCAGGGGAGAGGTCGTGAATAAGTACAACAGCAGCAGCGGTCGATCGACCACTTAACCCAGTCGATCGACCAGGTAAACATGAACAATGTCTCCTGGAACCTGCAGATCAGTCGATCGACCACTGGAACGGTCGATCGATCGAAAAACAATCTTTGCAACCTCATATTTCTTCGTAATTGCTCAATGATTTGAGCTAACAAGCTCTAAATACCTGCAAGTGCACAATAATACGCGCCCAAAATTGAGCAAAACCCAGAATAAAATCTAAAGTACTTAAAAATCCTAAGCAAGCGAAATAAAATGCGAAGTTTTCGCGCACACAAAAACAATAAAAACTAGTTCAAAAGCAATAAAATGTTTGTGAAGCTTTTGATCAACTAGTAGTTGATCAAGAAAGGCCAAGGTATGGCCCACTTCGTCGGCTTCTGGCTACTAGAGGTAGCCTCAATGGTGCTCATCTTATCAGCTGCACCCTTCTCAGCCTCAACAGTCGGAGAGCTTAACTTATCAACTTTGTCATCATCTCCCCAATCAATGACCTCTGCTGGCTCATCCAAGTCCAAATCAGACTTTCTGGTTTTGACTGGCTCGTCATCAACTATCTCATCAATTCCATAGCTCAGGCAACCAAGACCTCCTCTTTGAATGATAGGCTTTGTCATGACTAGAGTGACTGTGACTCATCCTTCCCCAAACCAGCTCTGCGATGTCTAAAACAACAGATTCTTCCTCCTTTTTGCTCCCAACTGGGGGCGGAGGGGTTAGCACAGGAGTAGTAATAGAGACAGGAAATTCAGGAAGCACAATGTACGATTTCTTTTCGTAAACCGTATTACAAGTAATGGCCACATGGGGTCCTTCTTCTTAGCGAGTTGGGCAAAAATGATAGAATGTTTCCCAACTTTGAAGGTCAAAGTTCCGGAGCCTACGTCAATAATCGCACCGGCGGTGTGCGAAACGGCCTACCTAGAATGATCGGTATATGGGCATCCTCAGGCATGTCAAGGACAACAAAGTCAACAGGGAAGAAAAACTTCCCTATTTGGACGGGTATGTCCTCTAGGACTCCTATAGGCTCGACCGCAGATCGGTCAGCCATCTGAACTGTCATGTCTGTGATAGCAAACCGGGTCAACTTAAGCTTCCTAGCTAGACTCAAGGGCATGACACTTATACTAGCCCCTAAATCACACAATGCCTTCTCAATTGAGAAGGTACCTATGTTGCAAGGAAAGAAAAAGCGCCGGATCCTCTAACTTAAGGGGTGCGTGTGAGACAGATAAGAGCAAGACTCCTTAGTAAGTGCGACAGTGTGCATGTTTCAAGTGACCGCTTTTTGGACAACGGTTGTTTCATAAATTTAGTATAAGCGGGCACTTGGTTAACTAACTCAAGGAAAGGGACTTGTACATTCGGACTCAGGATAACTTTTTCAAATTTCTTTGAAAGATACCTGTTCCTTGGTCGGCACTAGCCCCTCCGGGTAAGGGGCTGTAAGAAGTACCTTAGCCCTCTCCTCCAAATCACGCGCGTCGGCATCCTTAGACTTAGGCTGAAAGTCCGTCACCTTCTCTTTGTTGAAGCTAGACCCCTCTTCAGACCGTCTCAAATGTGAGCCATTAACCGTCATTGGGTCGAGCCGGGACCGGATCGACCCATCAAGACTCGGGTCTCGTCCTAAAGTCTTCGGATCTGTGGTACCCCGAAACAAGTGGTCTCATGATTATTTGGCATTAAAGGACGAAATTCCTCAAAGATCGCAGCGATCTCGTCGATCGACCACTTTGTCCTCGATCGATCGGACCGAGATGTCTGATTCAAAAGCTCCTGTAACCCGTGCTTGATCGATCGACTAGGTATATCGATCGATCGATCGATATACCTGTAGACTGTTTCTTTGATTTATTCGTTGAAGCTTTCTTTTGATTTATTTCCGGCTCATCTTTTTCGACAGCGTCCTCGACCATGGCAGGACCCTCAAGGGTGGACCCGCTCTTCAAAGTGATGGCATTTAAGGTCTCCTTTTGGTTAGTTTGGGTCGGCAAGTGTCCGGGAGCTCGAGTGTTGCTTTTGATAGCCAATTGAGCAATTTGGCTCTCTAGTAGCTTCATCCCGGCCTCTCTTGCTTGGGACTCCTTTAGCAACAAGTTCTTAAGCTCGGAAAATTCAGAATTCTGTGATTGTTGCTGCTGCGGCACATAGGGAGGTTTCTGGTATTGTTGCTGCTTTTGATGAGGGGGCACATAGGGTTGCTGCTGCGGCGGAGCTTGAGTTGGGTTCAGGACATTTTGGCTCCTCCAACTCAAGTTTGGATGGGTATTCGGCTCATAGTAGGTGTTGGTCTGCCTATAGTGTTGAAAGGCAGCACAAGACTCAAAGGGACTAGGGCAGTTTTTCGAGACATGGCCCTCAGCTCCACACCTTTCACAGACAAAAGGACCGTCTGACACAGCATTTACCTGGTACATCCCACCTTTAGAAGCTCCTCCTAGTTCATACTTGTCAAATCTCGCAGTGAGAGCCTCAAGCGCAGCGACAGAGGAAGATTCAGCAGCCCTCCTCTGGTTCCCTCTGGAATTCCCATATTCGGCCTTGTGGGTAGCTAGATCGTCAATGATCTTCCACCCCTTGGTTGCTCCCAAATTCTCAGCAAATCGACCATTGGCTGCAGCATCCAAAATGGCCCTCTGATCGTCGTACAACCCATTGTAGAAATGACTGCACAAGCTCCACTTTTCGAACCCATGGTGCGGTATGGTCTTCAATAACTTCTTAAAACGGACCCATGCTTCATGGAAGTTCTCATCCGGCCCTTGTTTAAAGCCCGTGATTTGAGCTCTAATAGCAATCGCCCTTGAAGCAGAAAAGTACTTCTTGTAGAATGCCAATGCCAATGAATTCCAATCGGTGATCCCCTGAACGGTTCGGTCCAAATCTCTATACCACTCCCTTGCAGCATCACAAAGGGAGAAGATGAACATGGTCTCTTTGATCTGGTCTTGGGTCACGCCATTTGGTGGGGGTATGGAGCAAGAGAGTCAATAAAGGTTTCCATATGCTTAGCTGCATCTTCATTTGCAGCTCCCCCGAACTGGTTCTTCTCAACCGTGCTAATGTATGAAGGCTTTGGTTCGAACTTCCTGGCATCTCCTTGTAATTCGAACCCATTATATAAGTTTTCAGCTGTCGGCTCAGAATGACTAGCTATACTTGCTTCCTCGGCCATGACTGGAGTTTCTGGAGATGTAACTGTCTCGGCTGAAGAAGTGGAAACGGGTGAACACTGTGGGTCTTCTTCGAACAGATCGTTCTCGTAATAGCTTGACAGAGTACTCAGCTCTTCCTCTGTCGGTAGTATCCTTTGTGTTCGTCTCAACTCGCGCAAAGATTTCTCTATCTCAGGGTCAAATGGCACTAGTTCACCACCCTGTGACCTGCGCATAAGAGGAAACTACAAAAAGAATATAAGAAAAGTTTAAGGAACAGAAGTCCCTTAAACTAAGAAAGACTAAAAATAAAAAAACTAAAATTAGGACTATTGCCTCCCCGGCAACGGCGCCAAAATTTGATACCCGTCGTTGTGAGTACCAAAAATAAATTTATAACTTCCTATTAAGACTAACCTAGGCTAGTGGTAACAGGGTCGAACCACAAGGAGGCAGATGTAAATTCTAGTTGATTTATATTCAGTCTAAGGTAACGATTGTGGGGGTTGAGTTGAGATGGTCTATAGCTAAGAGCAAATAAAGATAATAAACTAAAAAGACGGTTTAACAGATAAAGAAGGGGTACTAGGATGATCGGTTCCTTATAGCTTCGGCGGCAGCAAACTAAATCGGTATGAGTCAACACAGGTGAGGCGGGAAATAAAGAGGTCCTCTCGGTCCACTCTTAACAAATAGCATCTTTCGATCTCGCTATAGGTCCCTAATATCACTAATACTAACTTTCGTCCTGAAAAGTGACTAATGGTCTAAACTATACCTATCTTTCGATCTTAGCACAATTTAGTCGATTCAATTGATAGTCTAACAACTTTCCCTATCTTTCGATCTAATGGGTCGGTCATAAAATAAGCATCTAACTGGTCGCATGCATTCGATTCGTTAAATACAACATTAAAATCAATTAAAACGAAATAAAGCTCACGAGGTCAGTCGATCGACCGGGTAAGGTGGTCGATCGACCAACACGCGGGTTCAGGCCGTGTATAATCTAATGCCGCCTATGCTACAATTCACCTACATCCTAGCACAAACTATTTAGCTACTCATGCTGAAAGTGATAACAACAATAATACTAGGGCGTAAAAGAATTGAATTCATAATTAAAGTGATAAGGTAAACAATTAACATGCAACAATAAAGATGGTTTCGGGAAGCTACTAGCAATTCTAATCTAATAACGAAACAGATGAATTGAAATAGGGCAGAAGAATACCGAGAATAGCAGAAGAATGATTAAGAACAAGAGCGAAAATTCCAATGCTTACAATATTCCAAACCCTAGTTCTTCCTAAAACCGTATGTAAGCTTAATGTAAAACTGATAATAAAACTTAGGTAAAAACTTAATATCAAAACTGAAGGTTTCTAGGTTACGCTATATAGCAATTAACGTAACTTCTTATTTCCTAAACCTAGCATCATGGGCTTGCGCTTCCTCGGTCTTCTAATTCTCGTCTGAAATAGCAGTTGGGTCGATCGACTGATAGGACTGGTCGATCGACTGGTCCTCAGCAAACAGCAGCTTCTGGAACCCGATAGTTGGTCGATCGACCGGAGGAGGTGGTCGATCGACTGGATGAGCTGCTACTTGACTTCTTATAAACTCGTGGACTTGTCTTTTGGGTCTTGGATTGCTCACCAAGCTCGTTCCTTAAGTGATTCCTTTACGTCATTTGCAATGCAGGATACTCGGGGACAGATTTAGCTTGATTTTCCCGTTGAATTCTTCACATTTCTGCAATAATATACAAAACACGGAAGTAGACGGAAATAGGGAGAAATGCAGCATAAACTACACGAATGAGCTCTGAAATGCGTGTAAAATGGGATGTAAAACATCATATAAAAGACACGCATCAGTGGCTCTTGAATAATTTCTCCCACTCTGTCTTCTAGAAATAAACTTGTATTCTAGAAAGACAGCTTCACGAGCCACAAACTCGTTGTACTCGTGATTATTGTAAGGAAAAATGAGCATTTGTTTCTTGTGAAAACTTACAAGCATAGTATCCTATCATTCCATATCTCATATGAATTGTTTTTGATTTAGTGGAAAAATAATTTAGACAATATGATAAAATCCCCAAAATAAGATCAAGTAACTTAAAGTAACTTTATTAAAGTTCAAACCATATCGAATAGGGTTTGATTTCTTTATCCAACTACACATTACCTTGTATCAATTCCATTTTAATTTTACTTCTTTGAACCTTATCCTTTTCTTAACGGTTTAAGAGAATGCTCCCACTCATTTCAATGAATCTTTGCTAAGAGAAGCAAAATTGAAATTCATGAAGACTACTCTTCATTTGTTTGTTTAGTCTTAAACCTTTTATTGAAGTGGTTGCGGTATTTTGGTCAATTTTGATTTCAAACAAATCTAGTTACCAAAATGATGTAACGTTTCAAAGTACTTAACTCAATTAAGCTTATGAGAAACAATTCATTGTAAGTAGATATGTTTGTCAAGAATCAAAAACCCTTTTGATCAAGAATAACTTTTATCTATACTCTTCACAAGAGATCCTTAGCAATGGTTCATATGAGGTTTTAGAAGCAAATTCATATTTGTCTTTAGTTACGATGTTTTAATGGAGATTTCAATCAAAAATCGAAATGATATCGTATATGAATTGTGGTAAAGAAATAGAACAATATGATAACGGAATAGTAGAAAACTTAACATTTATCGTTTTATTAATACTTGTAAATAACAAGTAAAGCATTTACATAGTGACCTCTACCCAACTATGATAAATGATTCCGAGATCCAAATTCATATTAACTTGGGAACGGGGTAGCCGATTCATCCCTTATCAATATAACTCGGTGGATTAACTCTTTAATCGATTCTACTTTTAGAACTCTCGGTCGATAAAATTACTCTAATATTTATCTATAGCCCGGAACACATGCGACTACGGTCACGAATACTTCCGTTGAGCTCAATCCAAATTTCAAATAAATGTGTCCATAATCCAAATTCACATTAACTTGGGCACGGGGTAGCCTATTCATCCCTCATCAACATGAATTCGGTGGATAGACATTTATCACCCACATCCCCTACGTAACAAGGTTTGTACCCCGGGGTGGCCGAGTGCACTCCCTCGCGAAATAGGTTTTCATGGTTTTTACTTTTTGGTAAGGCTAAGTCTCAATTATTTATTTTAGCGAGAGGTCATGTCAATTTATTATCTATCACGTTTTAAGTGAACTAAAGCGGTGACCTACGATAATTGTAATTGACACGGTCGATAAACTCGATTAAAAAGATAATGCATGTTTTAGTTATGGCGATTTAGCGATGCATGCAACATATAAATAAAATGCAAAGCATAAATTAAATCTTAGTATGGCCTTTCTAGAATAGTAAATCTAATAAACTATTACAAATTCGGAAACCAACTCCTTTGGTCCCTCGAACTTCGGTCTTGGCACGCATTTCAAGGCAATAATTTCTTTAATGGATCGCCTTCTCGAGTGGCACCGTCTTCAAAGAACTCCGGAATAAATAAATTACATAAATTCCTATTATACATTTGTAATTAAAAATAAAAATAAATCTATTAAATTACAAAACGGTGATACGAAATCACAATAAATTACAACCGAATCGATATTCCCATACATTTCGGGTAATACCAATTAAAACTAAGGCCATACTAAGTAAAATTACATAATTCAAAAATTACATAAAATTAAATTATGACAATCATAAATAAAATGCAGCATTATAATATGTATGAACATGCCCAATTTTATGCTAAATCGCCTTTAAGGAGCCAATATCGTATATTAATCGGTTTTTACGGATTTGCGTGATTTAACCTTTTATAATCACAATAATTACATAAATTCATATTTATGTACAAGTTAATTACCCTAACCAACTTAGGACTCAAAATTAGTCTCCACTAACATTTTGACAATAATTAACCTTGATTTCTTAATATTGTTCATAAATGGACCCAAAAATACAAAATTTTGCTATAAACTTCAAATTAAATTAAAAAAATTTCAAATAAATTCGAAATTTGAAATTTAAACTCATGAACATTCTGGAAAAATGCCATGACACTCATAATGTTCAAAACTTAGGTTAAAAATTTCGAAAATTTATCGAGAAAAACAATGTTGCGGTTTATCGATTTTAACAATTATCACCATAAAAATATGAAAAAAATTAGTTTTATCAACATTTCACTTTTAGATCTGAAATATATGATAAAATGCAACATGTGACGTTTTTCCTTAATCATGAAGTATGTTTTAGCAATTTTTACTAATTAAAGTCACTATTTATGTGATTTTTCATCAAAAATTCATAAATCATGCATAAAGACTTCATTATAGCCAAATATTTTACACACATCTTGTAAAATTTCATGTGACAACATACTAAATTTCTATGACCAGATTCGAAATATAACTCATATTAACCTATTTTCTCATTTAAATACGATTTTATCTTGAAAAATCCATATTTCGAGCATAACAACTCATATTATTATGAAAATTTACAGGTGATCAATAGATGATATATGTGAAAACATATCCAAAAACCACTAGAAAAATCGAAGTTTAGATATTTTTAGTCAAAAAATGACATTTTTATCATAAAAATCACATTTTAATGCCATTATTATATAAAATGAACAATAAAATCCATAAATAAACACAAAAATCCTAAAAACATTTTAGGACCAGAAACTTTAACATGCATAATTAATTTCGTGATATATCATAATAAACACAAATTTATAAGTTTTGTTTGTTAATCGTATAACTCGGAAAAACAATAACCAATTTGCATGCAAATAACCTAAGACTCATGATACCGCTTGTTAGAAAACATTAATCTCAAATTTCGACATATTCATATATGTGTCATTTTAATTTAGTCATAAAATTAATTTAGATCTTATGCATGCAAACATAAAAAGATAAGAGAAGAAATCATTGTTCTTACTATATGATTTCGTTTTTATGGGCACCAACAAGATTTCCTTCTTGTTAGTTCTTGAGCTTTCCAATAATGGATGAACAAGATTTAAGTTTAGAATCTCTCCCAAAAGCATATACCCAAAGAAATCTCTTAATAACTAATATTATTTTATACTAGAAATAATATAAGTTTTACTATAAAATTGACACAAAAATTAATATTGTTCTCTTGAAAAATCGATTCAAGAAGGAATGATTATGTGCATTTATTTCTCTAGAATTTTCACAAATTGTAGAGAGTATATTTTTCTTACACTAGGAAAAATAATAGGTAAAGATGGAATGAATCATAGAGGAAAAACCCTCTATATTTGCTTATTGAAAACCGGTGGGGAGGGGTCACCCATACCCAATGCATGAGCTTGTGGTCTTATCAAGATCAACTAGGCATGCAAGGCTATATTAGGTGGTAATGATTATGTTTTCCACTTAAAATAAAAACGCAATATAAACCTAATACACCCTTCTATTTTTCGGCACACTTAATAAAATGGGTAGTCCATTTTATTTTGTCATTTGTCAATTGTGACAAATGTGACATGTTACTTGACATGTGAAATTGTAATGTATTTTTAACATATTAAAAATCAACATACTCATAAAATATGTCATATACAAAATCGACTCGTAATTCGTAATTACTTGTGCCAAAACGGTTTATCAAATTATAAATTACAACGTCTTGTATTTATAATAAATCTTTCATTCAATTACAATTTGTTTCGTAAACAACTATTTTATCTAAGTAATAAACAATTCGATTACTTAGACCGTGTCTCATTTAATCAGATTACAATAAGACACGTAAACTTTACTCACAAAATCATCCGTCAATTTTAAGCAATTTAATTAACTCGTATCGGCATACGATTAATTAAATAATCAATTAAGAGTATTTCCCTATAGGTATGACCTAAGGGGATCAACTGATAACCACCGTCGCACGACAGTCGTAATGTCAAACTCTAGTTAGCCAATCATTACCGATATGTGTGGACCAGTTGACTGTAAAATATTACATCCCACATGTATTCTTAAAATGAGATTTAAACATGTGATCATTATGATCAACAGTTGTGATCGCATTATTGTCGGAGGACACTTATTCCAACATGGTTAGCAAAGGACCAACGGACGTGGAAGATATGTGGTTCCATGTCCGTGACCTTACCTTCACCCGACCTACCCCGTCTTTCACCTTTGACCACTGTGTCGGGTAGGTTGCCTCCACCTCCACCTTCTTAACTCCTTACCCTTGCTCCTCCCGCTTCTAAGAAGTGGCAGAGTCCAGACACTACTGTCAGGGAGACCGGAGAGGGGTCCACACAAACACCGGCTAGGCAGACGTCCACGTCCACGCCTACGTCTATCCTGACCCCTACTCCTACCCCTTCTGTCCCTCAGCCGGTTTTACCGGCTAATTTTGTAGCTCCTTCACCCTTTGAGGCGCCCGAGGTCATAGACCAAGGGCGTCGTGACGCTTTGCTTCTTCAGATGTGCAGTAGAGTGGCTCGTATAGAGCGGGATCAGGCACTTGCCTTGTTACCTCTATATGAGTACCACATGCGGAGAGGACGTTTTGTTCCTGAGGGCTGGCGACACCCTTCTTTCTACCGGTACCCGGCGAAGGGGTACCCACAGTCCGCCAGTGAGGATGACACAGCTGTGAGGGAGGACCGGTTTAGAGCTGACCTTGCTGCAGGGAGGCGTCAGAGGAGGAGAGGAGAAGAGGAGAGTGACCCCACCTTTATGGTGGTTGACGACGAGGAGGAGGCTGGCGAGTAGCTGCTGGTCTACTCACTTCCCCATATTTCGGGCTGGTTTTGGGAATTTCGTACATATTATGAGTCTTTCTGCTTTTATTTCTTTTTCATCTCCTTTATTTGATTTATTTTATATCGGTTGTATTTTTCCCTTTTCCCCATTTATTTTGCTGGTGTATGCTTGTGGACACCGAGGGCGATGTCTGTTTTGGTTTGGGGAGGGTAATGCATCCTTTGAGTCTGCATTTGCATTTGTTTTGCATTCACGTTTATTGCATTTCTGCTTGCATTGTATTTTAATTTCAAATAAAAATGAAAAAATCACAAAAAAATCTTCAAAAAAATTTTAAAAAATTCAAAAATATTTCACGTTTATTTTTTTATTTAGGTCGAGTCGGAACGGTAGGTTTCTATGATGATATTGCCCTATAATTTGTCATTTCACTCAATCCTTGCAACAAATTGTCATCTTATTAGTCTTGTCATGTGCATAATCTACGAGTTAATGCTGAAAATACAGCTGATCAATTAGACTTGACCTGATAAAATTGGTAAACTACTTAAAATTTCTAAGTTTTAGAGCCTAATAACTGGTGTCATTTGTGACCAGTTCATGTAGGAATTGAGAGTAGTATACTCCTTGCATAACATGTTCACTAATTTGCACGTATATGAAATTCAATTTCTTTTTGCCTACGTACATTCGGGTTAGTGGTTGGTGTCATATGGAGGGAGGTGCTTACAATTTTCCCCTTTCTTTCATTTTTACCCTTTTAGCTCCACATTAGCCAAATTAGACTTTTTGGCCCTTAACTACACCCAAATTAAGCCTGCCTGTCAAGCTAGTTTAGTGTGTTTTATGGTATATAATTTATTGATCCGAGTTTGGCTCGTTTTGTATCATTTTGGAGTTCGTAGAAAAGAGAAAGGAGGTTGTGTTTGAAAAAAAATTGAAAATGAAAAAAAAAAGAAAAAAACGTGAGCAGAAAAGAAAAAAACGGGAAAAAAATAAGGATAAGAAAACCGTGAAAAAGAAAGGAAAAGGAAAAAAGAAGGATGTTTGATTATTGAGACAGTTTCACTCCTATGCTTTATTTATATCTTTTGAGGAGTATTTGTTTTGGTTAGTGAGTTTTATGCCAAAATAAGAGGCACTTTTGCTTAATATTGAGATGGTTAAGAATCGGATGTTGTTTTATATGGTTTCGTTAGGTAGCTAGCTTGACTATTACCTCATAATCCATAATTGTTTTGCCTTTTCTTACCCATTGCCTCACTCTCCCATAATTTTTGTAAGCCCTCGGCTGTGACGGACCTTGATTGGTTGGAATGTACGTATGGTGATTAAAATTGTCTATCATTTTGGTTGCATGCATGTTTATGTGGGTCGTAGTTTAGGTGAGCGACTATTTTCTTTCTGTCTTACACTTAAATGCTTACTCTTTGCTTCATGAGAGAAGAGTGACCCGTGAGAGTCCATTTTTAAAGGTCTTGTAGGGTCGACAGTTCAGCTTATTTATAGACATCATACAACTCGTTTGGACTTGACTGTTGTGGCTATAAATGTCAGTTTTGTTTGCATTAAATTGGTTGAGTGGACAACTTATAGCTAGCTTCGAGTTTTCTTATCCGCTCCATTAGTTTGCATTTAGTTTACTGGAGGACGATTAAAGGTTCGGTTTGGGGAGATTTGATACGTGCATTTTATATACTCCTTTTTGGCCTTTTATGCACGCATTTCTATGTCATTCTCGCAGTTTTGTATTGCAAAATGCCCCGAATTGGCTACTTTGGTTTGGTTTGCCTAAATTGTAGGAACGGACCCAAAAGTAGTGGAAACGTGCCTTTTCCAGTCCCTTTCAGCATGCATTTATGGAAATGGAAGATTTTCAGCAGAATTACTGTGCCTCGGGAAGCGTGAAGGAGTCTCGTAAGCTAACAAAATGAGGAACACGAGCTGAGTCAGTGGATAAGCACTCGATCGAAGGGTCATGTGTTCGATCGAGTGCTTTTGGTGGTTACAAGTGTTCGATCGAGTCCCTGCTGAACTCGATCAAAATGTGTTGATTTTGAAGGTTCTCGATTGATGTGACCAATATTTGAGCATATTTAGTCCCCGAAATAGCCTCGTTCCTATGCTTTTTAGTGCATAATTGGGTCATTTACTATCTTTAGTCCTTTGTTTTGCATATTCTTTAAGGTTTTGTTTCCTTGGTAGGAGAGGAGTGCAAATCTTGCATTTTCATGGCAAAATGGAGCTAAATTGATCGAATCTAATGACCAAGCATCAAAGTGAAGACAAGACTAGAAGGCCTATGTAAATAATGTAGTAGATGGACAATGATGAAAAATATCCTTGCATCTCTGACAAGATCCTTGAGGATTGTTGGAGGAAGAAAAGAAGAAAAGAGGAAGAAGCTTGCTGGACTACAATCCGCCCGTCGCAGCCTCGGGACGCTCATCCCACCTCCACAATCCGAGTGTCCCACCACCCTATCCGAGCGTCCCACAACACAATCTGCCCGTCCAAGACCTCTACAATCCGAGCGTCCCGACCCCTTGGCCGCTCGGATTCCAGCCCAGTACAGCACGTCTCTTCCTTGTTCCACTCGGGATGCGGATATTTTTTGAAAGACTACCAAAAAGGAGACTAGCATCTTCCTTCGAGAGGAGCATTTCCTCAACTTTTCTTAAGGGTCTTAATCGTCATTTAAGCCCTAAGTAACCCTAATTCTTGTACCTAATCTTTAGTATAAATACCCCATTGTACTACATAGATTAGGGAGTCCTCTTAGGAAGGCAAGTTCTCTTAGATTAGATTAAACCTTCATTAGGAGTAGATTAGAATAGATTAATCTCAATCTTTCCACAAAATTACACATTAATCTTTCCTTAATTATTGTTCAAGTTTATTATTATTGGGTAATTGAAGATTATTGGGTTATTATTGGAGAATTGACAACTCTTCATCAATCAATCAAGTTCTCTTCTTTGCTTTATTATTTGAAATCATCTCAAGTTTGGTATAATTCTTTTACCCTTTACTCTTTATTATTTATTTCCTCATTCTCTTGTCATGTTTATACTTGTTGTGATGATTGACACCATTAATGACATGTTTACCATGATAATAAGTGAGTAGTTTCCTTAACTAGGATTAGTGGGTAATTAGGGAAAACAAACATGGGGAATAATCATGCTTAATCCAATATGTTTCCATAATTAAATTGCTTGCTTGTTGTGATGTCAACCTATGCACATGTTATGTTTGATGAAATGCTAAGCCTATGAATCCTTGCATTTACAACCATCTCTTATCTATTCAACTTGACTTGTAAAATATAAACCAACTCGAGTCTTGTTAGACCATGCATAGAAGTTGAATAGGAGGAAAGTAAGTCGACTTGTAGGCGTTGTACAATCTAATCGATTTGGCTCCGGGACCCAACTCTTCCTATGAACCGTAAGACATAAACCAACTCGGTTCCTCCATAACATTAATTGCTTGCAACTTTGTAAACATGTTTGTATGATCAACACCATGAATCCCCTATGACCCCATGACATCCTAGTACTCTTTAATACTTGGTTACACCTCTTTTTACTTTATTACTTTCATTAGTTTATAACACAACTACAAACCCCATCAATTGTGACACTAGCATAAATTGAGATAGATAGACTTAGAACCCAAAGCACACCGTCCCTTGGATCGACCTCGACTTAACCGCTAACTAGTTATTTGTTGAGAGTATAAATGTGTTTTATTGGATGTGTGACGACCAACTCTTGCCCCATAAAAATGGCGTCGTTGCCGGGGACGGTGTTATGTGATTAAGTTCTTACTTGTTTGTCTATTTTTATTTGTGCTTTAACCTTGAGGAACTTGTTCCTCAAGGTTCGTTTTTACCATTTTTTTTGTGTAGTTTCCTTGGTTGTAGTTGTTTCCTTGTCTTAGCTATGATGGCCCAAGACTTGACATATCGAGTACATTTTGGATATTTTGAGTATGACTATGGGTATGGGGAGTTTGAGGAGCAAGTCAACACAAACCTACCTTACCACTCATACAATGAAAATCCTAACTACTACCCCAAATTTTCCCACCAAAATCACCACATCCAATATTCACAACAACCACCCACCCAATACCCACTTCATAATGAGTTTCAATTGCCACAATACAACCACTTTCACACCTACCCACAACAAGAAGATGAACCCATTCAAAATATGGTTCTCCAAATGATGGGAGATCAACAAAACTTCTTCAAACAAATGCTAGAGGAGAGCCAAAAGAGGGACAATGTGTTGGAATATGTGTCCTCCGACAATAATGCGATCACGACTGTTGATCATGATGATCACATGTTTAAGTCTCATTATAAAGAATACAATTGGGAAGTAATATTTTACTGTCAACTGGTCAACATATATCGGTAATGATTGGCTGACTAGAGTTTGACATTCGTCGTCGACGGTGGTGATCGATTGACCCCTAGGTCATACCTATAGGGTAACACTCTTAATTGATTATTTAATTAATCCTATAATGTTACGAGTTAATTAAATTACTTGAAAATTGACGGACGATTTTGGAAGTAAAATTTACGTATCATATTGAAATGTGATTAAATAAGATACGGTCTGAGTAATTGAATTGTATCATTACTCGGATGAAATTATTGTTTACAGAAACAATTAAATTTGAATGAATTATTATAAATACGATTTATAATTGGTAAAATATTTTGGCACAAGTAATTATGAAATTAATAAGTCAATTTTTGTATGTGACGTATTTTTATTAATACATTGTTTTTAATATGTTAAAAATACATAACAAATTTTTGTGACATGTGACCTGTGACATATTGACAATTGACAAAAATAATATGGAATCCATATTAACTAAAGTGCCGAAAATGGAGGAGTATTAGGCTTAATATTGTGTTTATATTATAAGTGGTAAACATAATGATTAAAAGCAAGAGTAGCCATGCAACCCTATTAAACCTTGTGAAGACAAATGTGGGCATGCATTGGCTCCCCAAAACACCTCCTCCCACCCGGTTTTCCAAGAGAGAAAGGCAAAGGTTTTGTCTTATATTTTTCCATATACACTACTTTGATTTAGTTAGTGTATTATTCATTCAACCATTATCCAAAATTAAGATTTCTAGAAAGATAAAAAGCTCTCTTATTCTTCTCCATAATACCGAAATTATTAAGTGTTCATAATAATTTTGGGTCAATTTTCTACTAGATTAATATTATACTAGTACTTATAATATTAATTTGAATTAAGAGAAAGCCTTGGGTATTAAGCTTAGGGAGAGATCCTATACTTGGATCTTGGTTCTTCCATAAGGGAAAGCTCAAGAACAAGAGAGAAAGGTGATCTCTCTTGTGCCCATTAAACCGAAATCACCAATGTAAGGACATGATTTCTCCTCTATTTTATCATTTGTTTGCATGCATAAGTTCCATATTTAATTTATGACAAATTAATTTATACATATATGAGTATGTAAGTATGTATATAGATCTACATATCCTTCAATCGGTATCAAGAGCCAAGGTTGTTTGCATGCAAATCGGTTAAAAGTTTTTCTGAGTTATAAGAATAACATATTAAACTTGTAAAATTTGTGTTATTATGAGATATCACGAAATTAATCCATGCATGTTAAAATTTCTGGTCCTAAAATGTTTTAGGATATTTTGGTTAATTTTACGGATTTTTATTGTTCATATTATACAATAATGGCATTTAAATATGATTTTATGAGCAAAAATGTCATTTTCGGTCTAAAATTAGCTATACTTCGAATTTTTCATTTATTTTTGGATATGTTGTCACATATATTATTTTGAGATAACCTGTAAATTTTCATAATTTTCGGACTTGTTATGCTCGAAAAATGGATTTTTCATTATTAAATTCGGTTTTAAGTGAAAATTATGTTAATATAAGTTAAATTTCGAATCTGGTCATAGAAAATTAATATGTTTTCACATGCAATTTTACAAGATGTGTGTAAAATAATTGGCTATAAAGAAGTCTTTTTGCATGATTTATGGATTTTTGAAGAAAAATAGCATAAATAGTGACATTATTAGTGTAAAATTAATAAAACATAATCTATGACTTAGGAAAAACGTCTAATGTTGCATTTTATTATATTTTTCAGATCTAAAATTGAAAAGTTTATGAATATAATTTTTACACGTTTTTATGATTATTTTATTAGAAATCGATAAACCGCAACATTGTTTTCCGGAAAAATTTCGAAATTTTTAACCTAAGTTTTTGAACATTATGAGTGTCATGGTATTTTTCCAGAATGTTCATGAGTTTAAATTTCAAATTTTGAATTTATTTGAAATTTTGTGATTTATTTGAAGTTTATAGCTTATTTTGTAATTTTTGGTCCATTTATGAACAATTTTATAAAATATGGGTTAATTATGGTCAAATTATTAGTGAAGACTAAATTTTGAGTCCTAAGAGGTTAGGGTAATTAACTTATGCATAAATATGAGTTTATGTATTTTTGTGATTATAAAAATGTTGAAATCACGCAAATCCGTAAAAACCGAGTAATATACGATATTGGCTAATTAAAGGCGATTTAGCATAAAATTGGGCATGTTCATACATATTATAATGCTGCATTTTTCTTTATGATTGTCGTAATTTTAATTTATGTAATTTTGAATTATGTAATTTTACTTAGTATGGCCTTAGATTTTAATTGGTATTTCCCGAAATGTATGGGAATATCGATTCGGTTGTAATTTTATTGTGATCTCGTATCACCGTTTTGTAATTTAATAGATTTATTTTTTATTTTAGTTACAAATGTATAATAGGAAATTATGTAATTTATTATGTAATTTTATTCATTCCGGAGTTCCCAAAGACGGACTTCTTCAAGAATGGCGATACATAAAGACGGTGTTACCTCGAGATGCGTGCCACAACCGAAGTTCAAGGGACCAATGGAGTTGGTTTCCGAATATGTAATAGTTAAATAGTTTTTCTATTTTTAGGAAAGGCCATACTAGGATTTATTTATCTTTATGCTTGCATTTTATTTTATGTCACATGCATCGCTAAATCGCCATAACTAAAACATGCATCCTTATTTTATCGAGTTTATCGACCGTGTCAATTAGAATTATCGTAGTTCACCGCTTTAGTTCACTTAAAACGTGATAGATAATAAATTGACATGACCTCTCGCTAAAACAAACAATTGAGACATAGCCTTACCAAATATTAGAAACCATGAAAACCTATTTCGCGAGGGAGTGCACTCGGCCCTACCGGGGTACAAACCTTGTTACGTAGGGGAAGTGGGTGATGAGTGTTAATCCACCGAGTTCATGTTAATGAGGGTTTCATCGGCCATACCGTGCCCAAGTTAATGTGGATTTGGATCATGGACACATTTATTCGAAATTTGGATTGAGCTCAACGGATGTATTCGCGACCGTAGTTGCATGTGTTCCGGGCTATAGATAATTATTAGAGTCATTTTAAAGACCAAGAGTTCTAAAAGTAGAATCGATTAAAACGTTAATCCACCGAGTTATATTGATAAAGGTTTCATCGGCCATACCGTGCCTAAGTCGATATGAATTTGGGTCTTGGAATCATTTATCTAGTTGGGTAGAGGTCACTAGAAAAATGCATAAAACTTGTTTAAATCATACATTTTTACGAGTATTATTATTAAAATGACATTTGTTTTACTCCTTATATATTTTGTTTTGTAGGCCACTTCTTTTCCATAACAAATGGCAACACCAACACCAACTCCTAACGCCACACCTCTCGCTAGTTCGTCATGGCTCCGATCCTTTATGGATCGATGTAAACTTGAAAAGAATGGGTCAAATTTCTCCGATTGGGATGCCCAACTCAAATTAGCCACCGAAGGTGACGACAAGCTTCGTTACCTTACCGAGGCCTCTCCACCCGAACCCTCCACTAGGTCCACCGCGGCCACTAGGGAAGCATATGACGCTTACCAAAAGGAGTCCGCCGCAATGAAAAATGTCTTGATATTTGCGATGGAGGCGGACTCCCAAAGGAGAGCCTTTAAAATGGGCAATGCTAATGAGATTTACTCCAAACTTGTGACCATGTTTTCACAAACTCCGCGGATCGTCCAATATGAGGCGGCCGCGGCATTCTTTGATCTCGACTTCAAAGAGGGCCAAAAGGTTAGCCCTCATGTGCTCAAACTATTGGAGCTTGTCGAGACCTTGAAAATTCAAAAGGTTGAAATCCCCAAAGAACTCATCGTAGATAGGATTCTACACTCCTTGTCCAAAGTCAAGGCATATGTGCAATTCCGGGTGAATTTCAACATGCAACACAAGGATGTGTCTCTTGAGGAGTTGCATAAGTTACTTGTGCAAGCCGAGAGGGACATGGGGTTAAATGTGAACCCTCCCAATGATGTGCTTAACATAAGCACTAAGAGTAAGGGGAAGTTCAAGAAGAATGGGAGAAAGGGCAAGAAGCTAGCTCCCACATTCACCAAAGCTAAGCCTAATGAAGCTAGCACCTCAAAAGTCAAGAAGGGTCCTCTTGATAAATGCCATTATTGTAATGGCATGGGACATAGGAAAAGAAATTGTTCCAAATACCTTGGTGATATCAAAGCTGGAAAGATCACTCCAGTAGGTAAATGACTATCCTTCTTTTATGTTTCTAATTCAACTATGGTATTATGATGCAAAGTTGTGATAATGTATCTCCCTTTTTATTGTAAATAGGGCCTCCACCAAGCAAAGACAAGGGAAAGGAAAAGAAAGCATGAGAAACCATCAAGAAGCTAGGGATAGCTTTTATGGAGCTTTGCTTTTCATTGTCTTACTTTAATTTATGTTTTGAATCTTTAGAACTTTAAGTTTCCGTGTTCGACATGGAAAGGTATTTTGGATAATGGTTTGTATTTTGGATGATGGTGACTTGGTTTGCAACCCAAGTCACCCGTTTTATCATTTATCCTTTTATGTTCTAAAATTCATCTTTAAATGCTTGCTCTTAGAAACATAAGATCTTTCGCTTAAAGTGATCTAATAGACAAATATAATGACGGGTTTCATTATATGTCCACATGCTTAAGGCTTGTGTATGATCATTTATAAAGTGATTTTGAGTCTATGAACTCTCTTAAAGGAATGTCAATCACCAAGAACACATATGAAATCAATAACTATTAGTCTATCTATGAGATAGTTCTCCTTATACTTCAACATCATTAATTTGTGTCTCATATGCTATCTTTGAATCTATAGTGTATTTATTCTAAAGATAGAGTGGGAAAAAAATGAGGACACAACACACAAGGCAAGATGAAATTGTGTACTTGTGTAAATGAAGATCTACGCAAGAGAGAATGATTTGAATGAAGGTATATCTATTTACATAATATACCGAATAGATGAGATCTATGGTCTCATGTTAGTTCTATATGACTAACGAGACCAAGTGCAGTAATCATAAGAGTATATTCTCAAGATAACTACACGAGGAGACCAAAAGAAAGTTTTGGAAGAAAAATGACTAATGTAAAGTCTTAACAAGTTTTGACTAAGTTTATGAAAATTTTGACCAATAGTTTCAACCTTGAGATTTACTTAAGAGCCTAAATGAATCATAGTAACATACTAGTTATGATCGAGTTGCAAAGATTGATATACCGATATCTTCAATGGCCAAAGTTTTAACCACGCAAATGTCATTGCTTAACCTCACTATGAAATGGTTAAACCTCCTTCCAAAAGGGTATTTGCAAAGGACGTATTCTAGATATTGTTTATATTTGAATAATGACATTACTACACATCATTATGACATGAGTGTGTTGGAGATTTAAAAATCTCTTTCCTTAAGGTTCAAGATGAGACCACTTCAAAATAGGAATTTTGAAAGGATATGATGGGAACATATATGGTTTTATCCTAATAACTTGGCAATGCAATTTATATTTCAATTCTTGATAAATTTCGATTGAGAAGTCACTTTCGAAATGTGTAGAATTGAGTGGGAGTTAGGAAATTCTCATGTGAAGACATGGAATTTAGTGGGAGCTATCATCCTTGAATGTTTACAACTCATCACTCATTAAAGAATGACGAGCTAATACCTTCTTTCATAAAGAAGCTTTTGAGTGTTCAATTCTGGATGAAAATGGACTATGATGAATCCAATTACATCAAGGGATGTTGGATTAGTATTAAGAGATACACGTCGTATCAACATTCACAAAGGTTATTCATGTAGATGAAAATGGAATTACCATTAGCAGTCATGGTCGTTCATTGAACCTATGAACGGTTGATCTCATGATTTTTGTAACTAATGTTTCCGCCATTAGAATTATCATGTACATGTCCAATTATGAATCATATGCATAAGAGCATGATGATGGATGGTAAGCCATAATAGAAACGTCATGAATTCTCAAGTAGAATCCGATGAGCGATTTCAGTGTTTGACGGAATATTCCATTGTGTGTCAAGAGGTTGCACATATTATAGAAAATCCGAGCACATATAAGGATTTATGAGAATCCCAATTCTTTCAAACCTAGAAAGAGAAATAAGAAGTTTTGGAAAGATGCTTGGTTGAATAAGAGGTCATTCAAAAATGATCTTTCCTAGTTAAGCTAGGACTTGTGAGAAGTGCTAAGCTAATAATCTTGTCAATTGTTACAAGATTCTATAAAACATATACCTAGTGCATTGTGTGTGGATGGAATACTTGATCAGTACAAGTTATATCATTCATCACAAATTCGTTCGTTATGTGATAGTCGATAAGAAAGTTCTTTCAAGTTAAAGAACCGAAACCAAGGTCGGGAACCTTGATGTGTACTTGGTAAGATTCATGCTATGAGAAAGAACATGAATGTATAGGAAATTGCAAGTATAAGAAGTTTGAACACATGGACACATGGCATGTTAAACTTCTATTGCAATCAATAAGTGTTTACACTTACGATATACATCACAAGGTTGTAATATGATATTGACTACCCGAGTGTGATGTCGACATTTGTCGTTTGAGTTATTATTAACTCACCTTGTACATTGTTATATCCAAACGGGTTGTAGAGACAATTGAACCCCGTTAAAGTGAACATGGATTCACATTGTTTTTGCCCATAGTTGCTTATATGAGGTGACGTCTCGAAGTGACTAGAGTGTGATGCGATTGATGGCAAGTGCAAGTGCCATAGAGTCATGTGAGATGACTAGTCGATCACATAGGCAGACTGTTAGGAACATTTTGTCGGGCCTAATGACCGCTTATAGAGTTCTGGCAAATTTATATAGCCTGGTCGTGGCGAGAGCTACTATAGTATTCAAATGAGTCGATTCTTTTGACTAAAGACTATTCTCCTAAGATGGCACAGTTTCAGATTAACTTTGATTTGTGTTACTACGACCTTCGTAAATGGGGTCAAATGGGCATATTTTGGGTTATGATGGCTGTGGCTAGTCGAAGGGAATGAGTGCGATAGGAATTGTCCATCCCTAGTTAGGGTTGTAACAATATCTCAGGGCCACTCGAGAAGTAATGAACTGGAAATGCGTGGCCACGCTCGGAAGGAATCCAGAGTGGATAAATCCGGTCAATCAGTTATTCTCCAGATCGAGGAAACCACTCTCGATATGATCACTTGCAAGTACGACCTGAAAGACACCTTGCATTGAGTGGGAGATAGTAATAGGACAAGAGAATTGGTGACGCACACTTGTCGAGGACAAGTGGGAGATTGTTGGAATATGTGTCCTCCGACAATAATGCGATCACGACTGTTGATCATGATGATCACATGTTTAAGTCTCATTATAAAGAATACAATTGGGAAGTAATATTTTCTGTCAACTGGTCCACACATATCGGTAATGATTGGTGACTAGAGTTTGACATTATTGTCATGTGACGGTGGTGATCGATTGACCCCTAGGTCATACCTATAGGGTAACACTCTTAATTGATTATTTAATTAATCGTATAATGTTACGAGTTAATTAAATTACTTGAAAATTGACGGACGATTTTGGAAGTAAAATTTACGTATCATATTGAAATGTGATTAAATAAGATACGGTCTGAGTAATTGAATTGTATCATTACTCGGATGAAATTATTGTTTACAGAAACAATTAAATTTGAATGAATTATTATAAATACGATTTATAATTGGTAAAATATTTTGGCACAAGTAATTATGAAATTACTAAGTCAATTTTTGTATGTGACGTATTTTTATTAATACGTTGTTTTTAATATGTTAAAAATACATAACAAATTTATGTGACATGTGACATGTGACATATTGACAATTGACAAAAATAATATGGAATCCATATTAACTAAAGTGCCGCAAATGGAGGAGTATTAGGCTTAATATTGTGTTTATATTATAAGTGGTAAACATAATGATTAAAAGCAAGAGTAGCCATGCAACCCTATTAAACCTTATGAAGACAAATGTGGGCATGCATTGGCTCCCCAAAACACCTCCTCCCACCCGGTTTTCCAAGAGAGAAAGGCAAAGGTTTTGTCTTATATTTTTCCATATACACTACTTTGATTTAGTTAGTGTATTATTCATTCAACCATTATCCAAAATTAAGATTTCTAGAGAGATAAAAAGCTCTCTTATTCTTCTCCATAATACCGAAATTATTAAGTGTTCATAATAATTTTGGGTCAATTTTCTACTAGATTAATATTATACTAGTACTTATAATATTAATTTGAATTAAGAGAAAGCCTTGGGTATTAAGCTTAGGGAGAGATCCTATACTTGGATCTTGGTTCTTCCATAAGGGAAAGCTCAAGAACAAGAGAGAAAGGTGATCTCTCTTGTGCCCATTAAACCGAAATCACCAATGTAAGGACATGATTTCTCCTCTATTTTATCATTTGTTTGCATGCATAAGTTCCATATTTAATTTATGACAAATTAATTTATACATATATGAATATGTAAGTATGTATATAGATCTACATATCCTTCACAATGTTCTTCAAGGCATTGTTACCCAAGGTGAGGAGTTGGAGATTCAAATTACCCAAATGAAGGAAGCCCAAATAACTACCCCTCACCGTTCCTTAGACTATGAATACGAGTTTGAAGGAGTTACCTTTGATGACAAGTGGGAAGAGCCAATCTCCTTGAGCTCTTGTGAATATGAGAGTGTGGTATTTGATGAGGAAGATATGAGGTTGAGTAAGCCAAATACTCTTAACCTTTGTGAGTATGAGGGTGTGACTTTTGATGTGAACATTGAGATGGTGGAGGAAGAATTATTGAGGAGAAGTAAAGCCCCCATGTATGATTCTTATGAAAATCGTGTTTTACAAGAACTCATGGGGTAAGGAAGCGGAAGTTTGTGAGGTTGCTCTACTTGAGGAGCCTATCCTTGAGAAATTTGAGATATCCTATCATGAAGAAGAAGAATGTCCCTTCCCTATTGCTTATGAAGACTACTTTAGACCCACTATGGAACCTATGATTGTTGACGACGACGTGGTGGGTCTCCTTCAAAAGGTCAAGACATCATACAAAGGGTACTTGGTGGAAAAGCTCAAAAAGAAACTTGCACATGAAGCTAGTTGTGGAAATTTGGCACCCACAATGTTAACTTCTAAAGAGCTCAATCATCAAGGTCATGACAATTCTCCTTCTACTTTGGAAGGATTGAATAATGAAAATGCTATCATCATCACCGAAATTGAAGAAAAAGGTGGTAAGTGGAAGTCTCCGAACAACCGCGAACCATACTTTATGCCTTATGTGGACAAGAATCATGGGCTAGTTGGTTTGAAGCATCGTAAATATTCAAGTGCCAAGAAGAAGAAAACAAGAATGAAGGACAAATTTCTTTAGCCAAGCTTCGTCTTGAAGTTAAGCAAACCATACTCATGCTTATTTGGAGCTTGTTCACAAGCCTTTGATCTCCTCCTAAGAGCCTTGGGCGCTATGGACAAAGAATTTCTACAATTTGAACTAGTTTGGTGGAGTCCTATCTCAAACCACCATTTGTAAGATATTTCTCGAACCTTTGTCTTGTATAATATTGTACATTTCCGCACTTTTATTTACAATTTCCTGCATGAGATAAGTGAGAGAGAGTTTTCTTACATTTTTATTGAGCACAATTTCAGAAAAAGACAAGGAGGAATAACAAAAGGGTGCAAGGGTATGATCTTGGAAAGAAAAGAATAAAAAGTATGAAAAACAGTGCGGGACGCTCGTCCCAAGGGCAGGACGCTCGTCCTGAGCCTCCTTATAGGTACTGTTTGGTGCTGACTTTAAATCCGAGCGGATTATAGGACAAGACGCTCGTCCAGGGAGAGACGCTCGTATTAGCAGAAAGACGCTCATCCTGAGAGGCATCTTAAAGGAAATTTTGCACCGGATTAGAATCCGAGCGGATTCTGTAGAAGACGCTCGTCCTACCTCAGCCGCTCGTCTCAAGCTCGATATGCTCATCCTCAGCCCACAACAGATGAGACAGAATCACTGGATTAGAATCCGAGCGTATTCTCCACAAGACGCTCGGACGCCTGCAGCAAGACGCTCGTCCCGACACTAAAGACGCTCGGATTCCTACACCTACCTCGCAAAAGCCGCCCGAGCCCGACCCTCAACCGCTCGTCCCACACTACTTTTCTATAAAAACGCCCCCACCATCCCTCTTTTCCTCACCTTATCTAAACCTAATCCACACATCTTCATCTCCAAACACCCCCCATCACAACAAAAATCAACCAAACCCTAACTTTCCCAGATTAAAAATGATGAATCTCAAGGGAAAAGCCAAGAAACTCGTTGAGTCCGCAACCAAGAAGCGCAAGGGTTCATCTTCTTCATGCACTTAAGAAACGTTGCCACCAAGACACCACCGCGCTGTGATAATAGGAGGGGTGGAGCAACTTGAATACTTTCCGGAGGTGATCTTCACTTCCAATGAACATCGCAAGAAGTTCGTCACATTGATAGGTAAGCATTTTGAGCCAACTCAATTTATTGATACCAAATTACTAGAGGTCCTAGTTATAAGGTACCATACCGAAATGTTCTTTGATGGTTTGGGGCTTGGAAAACTATTCTATACCCACGAAGAGACCTACCTTAGCCTTACCCTGGAATTCTTGAGTAGCCTCCACATCGTCACAAACACGCAAAGAACCGTTTTCATGGAAGTCCGATTGTACAACCACGACCATAGGCTAACACTCAACCAATTTGCGAGTATTTTAGGCCTTGTTGTGCCAACGAAAAACACCGACAAACCCGCCGACTTTGATGTGGACCAAGTTTGGAGGGCTATTTCCGGAAGGGACTTCATAAATTTGAATCAATGCTATACCTTCACAATTCAACACCCGGTGATTCGAATCACCTAACGCTTCATTTCCGACACTATTAACGGGAGATTTGAGCAAGATAGGTGCACTCTCCTTGATTTGACCTTTCTAGAGTCCTATCTTAATGTTCGTGGGACAAGGCCCTATAACTTCAATACCCCCAGATGCTCAAAATATTCTTCGACTTTTCTCAAGGGAGCTCCCAAATCAAGACCTTCGAGATGGGAGGTCTAATTACAAAATTGGCGAATGAACTTTGTCCCGGATTTAACAATCATGGGGATTATGTGCCACTTGAGGGTAGCACTTTGATTGATGAGGATGCCATCTTCAACCACCACCGGTGGTGTACCTACACTCAAACCGGGAGTGTAGAGTTGTTTACAAAAGGGTGTTCCTCTATTGTTCTTACGGGGTGAAATGTACCCGCTACCGACCCGAGGTTGAGCCGGTATTCACCTACGCCGAGCTACCTCCTCGACATTGAAATCTACCCCAACCCTGCTCAAAGAGAAGAAGCACCCCGCCAACCTCCACAACCTAGCGGGATATCGGCAAGGGCTAACGCCCCACCTTCCTATGTACCCATCCCACCATACCCCACTCCTCACGTGTCATTCACACCACGAGTGCCCAATGCTCCGAATGTGAATGATTTGATGGATCTTATGAAGAAGGTTGTGTTGGAAAATGTGTCCTCAACAATAGTGTGATCACATGATTTAATATCATAATTAAATCTCATATTAAGAATACGTAATGAATGATTCATTTATATAGTCAACTGATCAACATTAATCGGTAATGATTGGCTTGCTAGAGTTTGACGTTACTGTCGTGGGACGGTGGTGGTCAGTTGATCCCTTAACGTCACACCTAAAGGATGATGCCCTTATCTGTAAAGTTAATTAATTGTATGTCGATACAAGTTGATTAATTCCTTAAATATGAACAATTTATATTTATGAGAGGAAATATGTATCTTTTTGTAATGTGATTAAATAAGATCATATTTAGTGGATTAATATGTTAATTCACTAAATTATGTTGAGGTTTTATAAATGTTTCGAGGTAGAGGTAATTAGTTGTTTACATTTACAAGAGGTTGTAAATTTAACTAACTAGCTATTATGGGACCCATTATATGTTGATATAATGATAAAATATTACTCAATAAGTTGAGTGAATATATGTTTATTATTTGTCTCATAATTGTTGTATGATCAAATTAATATTTAATTATGTAAGATAATTAAACATAAGACTTATAAGCATTTGTGGGACAAATATTATAAGACAAACATGGAACATAATAAGAACATATGCACCGGTTTTTGGGAGGATATAGGACACTTGTCCTAAGTCTTCTATTTTGTCTAAAAAGTTTATGACAACAATAACACTTGGCATGTTGCCTCTACCTTATAAGACACTATCAATAAAGCATTTGCATGAGGATTTTGAGAAGTGAAAAATGCTCTTAAAAGGTGCATATGGCCGGACCCTTAGTGGTTGTGCAAGAACTTTTGTTGTTCTTATTTTTCTCTTACATATTCTCAAAATATGCAACATGCAAAAACCTCTCACATATTCACCTTCTTCTTCATCAAAACATGAGATTTTTGATTCAAATTGTTCATAAATATTACTAATATTATTAGTGTAATATATGAGTATTAGTAATCAATTTTAAGGTAAACTACTAAACAAATATCTAGCAAATAATATTTAGTAGAGATAAGGGATAATCTTGGGTGCAATCAAGAGGAGTGGCTTCTATACTTGAAGTCTTTGGAGGATCATCCTAATACTCATCATAGCTCAAGAACAAGTGAAGGTAGGAGACCTTATTTGAGCCAATAAATCCGAAATTTTCAATGTAAGGGACATTGTTTTCTTATAAATCTTTTATTTTGTTATGCATGCACTAGATCTAAAGAACAAATAATTAAGAAGTTAATTTGTTCACTATTAGAGGAGTCTAATAAGAGGTACAGAAACCTAACAAGTGGTATCAGAGCATAAGGATGTTGCATGCATAATCGGTTATTGTTTTTCTGAGTTAAAAAGTTAACATATAAAACTAAAAATTTGTGATTTATAAGTATATGCCACGAAATCATCATGCATGTTATATATTTTGGTCCTATAATGTTTTTAGGTCATTTTTATGATTTATGGAAATTTATTGCTCATTTTAATGATTTTTGGTCATTTTATTACATTTTTTATGACTAAAATGGGAATTAAAATGCTAAAAATAGTTAAACTAAGTCTCTGAACTTGAAACTTTTATATGACCTCACATGCATATTTTAAAAGTTGTGTGAAAAATCTCGTATTAATTGGATTAATATTGCATGATTTATGATGTTTATGAGATAAAAATGGATTAAAAGAGGTTAAATGGTTAAAAATAGTTATATTTCGAATTGGGCCATGTGACTTTAATATTTTGTCACATGCATAATTTACAGAGTGTATGTAAATTTCGAGATTAAACAATATTATTTAGCATGATTTATGAATTTTTAGTGTAAAAATGGCATAAATAGTGACTATTTTGGCATAAATAGCTAAAATGTATTGCATGGCATGAGAAAATTATTTTAGGTTGCCTTATTAGATATAAGGTTGTAAAATTTATTTGATTAATTTTTGGATACTTTAAATGTTTTATGAGATAAAACCGATAAAATGCAACTATATTTTCTCAAAATTAAATCAAAAATTTTAACCATGATTTTTGACATTATAAGTGTCATGGAATTATTCCAGAATTTTCAAAAATTTAAAATTCAAGTTTTGAAATTTTTATAATTTAATTTGGATTTATTTCATAAATATTATGATTTTAAGGTCAAAAATGAGCATAAAATTAAATCAAGTTGAATTTTGGTCAAACATTTAGTGATGACTAATTTTTGAGTCCTAAAAAGTGTTAGGATAATTAACTTGAGCTTAGATGTGATTTAAGTGTTAATTAGTGATTTTAAAATGTTATTATCACGCATTTCCATGAAACGGGGTTATATATACGACATAAGTTAAATAGGGCGATTTGGCACATCATTTGGCATGATAGGTACATATTATAATGCTGCATATTTCAATTGTTGAATGTCTTTTATTTATATAATTTTGAATTATGTAATTTTATCTTAGTATGGCCTTAGTTTTAATCGATATTACCCGTAATGAAAGGGAATATTTATTTGGTTGTAATTTAATGTGATCTCGTATCACTTTTAATTTTTATTAGTTTTTTCATTTTACAAATGTATAATAGGAATAGCTTTGTATATTTTATTATTATTTGTAATTATGGAGTATCTTCAAGACGGTGCCATTCGGAAAGGTGATCCGACGAAGACAGTGTCTTGGGAAGCGTGCCATTTGAAGATTCAAGGGACCACACAAGTTGGTTTCCGAATATGTAATAGATTATTAGATTTTCTATTTTAGGAAGGCCATACTAGGAATTTACTTTATTTATTGCTTTGTATTTCTTTTAATATGTTACATGCATTGCCAAATCGCCATAATAACACATGCATATCATATTGAGTCATCGACCGTTGCAATTATAATTATCGTAGTTCACCGCTTTAGTTCACTTAAAACGTGATAGATAATAAATTGACAAGACCTCTCACACATAATAATTGAGAAGTAGCCGGCTTTACAGTAATACAAACCTTGTTACGTTGGGTAATTGGGTAATAAAAAGTTATTACATCGAAATTTGGATTGAGCTCAACGGAAGTATTCGTGACCGTAGTCGCATGTGTTCCGGGCTAAAGATAAGAGTTAGAGTAATTTTTATCGACCAAGAGTTCTAGAAGTAGAATCGATTAAGGGGTTAATCCACCGAGTTATATTAATAAGGGATGACTCGGCTTACCGTACCCGTATTAATATGAATTTGGATCTCGCTATCATTTATATAGTTGGGTGGAGGTCACTATATAAATGCAATACTTGTAGTGAAATTTACGAGTATTATTAAAACGATAGATGTTAATTATTTCCTTCATTTTCCGTTTTAGTAGTTAAATAATACGCAATGAATTCATCTAATACTCCTACACCAATCACCGTTGATACATGGCTCCAATCATTCAATGAAAAATGCTCCGAGTATGACAATGATACGATTAGAGATTTACGTGTTGGCATTTGTCAGGATGGAAATTTTTGCTTCTTTACCACCTCCACTCCACCCATTCCAATATTATTGCCCACCACCTTGGAAAGAAAGTCTTGTGAAGAAAATCTTACAAAACCCAAGGCATCCTTGTTTGTAGAAACAATAAGAAATATTAAATTCAGTGGGAGTTCTAGCAAGAGTGTCTTTGCAAATGAAAGGAGTATTGGTATTTATAAAGGGAAGGCAAAAATGGGCGAGAAACCCAAACCTGATTGTGAATTGGAAATGGATAGTGGGACTACGAAGACCAAGACCAAGAAGGGTGCCAAATCCTATGAGGAATGTCATTATTGTAATGTCATGGGCCATTGGAGGCGAAATTGCCCCAAGTATTTGGAAGATATCAAAGTTGGGCTTGTTACTCCAAGTGGGATTTGAAAATGTTGAAAAGCTAAAAAAGAGTGATATGAATCTCCGACAAGGAAATGGAGCTTGGGTAGCCACCACTTCTAGAGGGACTTATGTACTTGTTTTTGCTAATAGCTTTGAGTTGTGATTTACATAATTGTTATTATGTACCCCACTTAGTCTAAAACATTATTTCCATTTCTATGAGACATGAAATGATTTATATTTTGCCATCAAAGACAATTGTTGTATTTTGTTGTAAATAGACATGGTTGTGAGCCATGTCACTTATCTTTATGATATACAAGTTTTAGACACTTCCAACTCAAGCAAAGATATCTTCATAATATGATCCAAAAGACTCAAACAAAGTAATACAAATGATTTGTACATTTGACTTTTTCAATTAGGTTACATAAATGAGAAACGCATTAAAGGCTAGTGTCGACTAGATTTATTGAACCATTTGATTTTCAATCATATGGAATATACGAATCTTGTCTCCTTTGCAATATGATTTGTACTTCCTTTAGTGATAAAGGGACATGAGCAAATGATTTGTTGGGACTAATACATGCCAATGTATGTGTTCTAATGAGCATCACCGCAAGGGGAATTTATGACTACTTCGTCACTTTTAACGATGATTTAAGTAGATATGGGTATATTTACTTAATCAAATTTAAAGTGAAGCATTTGAGAAATTTAAGGAATTTCTAAAAATGACGTAGAGAACCAATTGAACAAAGAACTAAAGCATTACGATCCGATCGCAGTGGCAAAGATCTAAGTAATGAATTTGATCTATTAAAATATGGATTATGACCTAGTGTCACTACCCATAAAGATCAAACTAATATGAGTCGGTTTGAGTTGTTGAACTCAATTTTGGGAATTTGCAATCCAAAACGGACAAGTAATTCTAAACGGATGGTCAACCATGAGATACCTTAAATAGAGAGTCTATTTAACATATGACATGGATCAGACTGGCATATGACAAGAGTCAAGCTGCCATGATAAAGCTGGTCTTTTGTGTGCTAACATGTCAATCTAGACAAACTCCTAATACTCCACCATATCTATGTTTGTAACTCACAAAGCTAATGATACGTGCATTTTGTATAGTCTTTTTAGCCTATTTTAGCACATATTTCCATGTACTTTTGTATTGTTTATATTGCATTATACCCCGAATTGGCTACTTTGGTTCGTTTTGTCCGTTTTACAGAAATGAACGTGAAAGTAGTAGAATCGTACCATTTTCGTCCTACTTTGCATGCATTTTGAGGAGATGGGATTTTTCTGAGTGAGATCTTGCATTGGGATGCACGAAGGAACGGTCCACGAAGCAGTCGGTTACGAGTTTGAGCTGTTTCAGAGGAAGAACACTCAATCGAGCCCTTTTATTGGTCGATCGAGTGGTTTCTATGGCTGAGGATGGTCGATCGAGCAGTATTTTACTCGATCAAATACTGCTGGAAATAGAGGTTACTCGATCGAGCACTAATTCTACTCGATCGAGTAGATTGCCTGGAGAAGTACTCGATCGAGCTGTTTCAGACTGCTCGATCGGGTGGTTTTGTCTTCCATGGGCTTTAATTAGTCCGTGAACTTGTTTTTAGTTATTGGACTTAGCATTTTTCTATTTAAACGTACATTAATTAGGTCATTAGGATCTAATAATCTGATTATCTTTTATTCATCTTGCACTGCAAAAAGACTACGTTGCTTTTTCCTCTCTACTGTAACTTTTGCTTTCGGATTTCCTCGCTCGGATTTAGTTGTTCTTTACGCCGGATTTTTGTGATTGAAATCTCTTACTCTCTTTTAATCTTAATCTTTCAATCATTTACGTTAATTACGTATTTTGTTCCTTTATAATTCCTGCCCTAATCTTTATTTATGCAATTTCATTATTATTTCATCATGTTTAATATTAGTTATTTCATTGTTATTAGTTTTGATAATATTAATAGCATGAGTAGCTAAATCATTTCATGTTGGGATTAGGGGATCTACGGTAGAAATGTGACGATGTAGTGAGTAGGTTAGATGAATTATTTGTGAGATTCTATCCCCATGGCAATATAACTGTATTCACCGACTTAGTTGAGTGCACGCTTCTGAGTCACCTTTTAATCTGGTTAAATTTAACCCTAGATCGGAAGTGATACGTGCATATTCTATACACTTTATTTGCAGTTTTGGCACGTATTTCTATGCGTATTTGTTAGCTTAAAGCTACTATTTCTCCCGAAACGGTTTACTTTGGAATTTCTATGATTTATTGTAGGAATGAGTGGAAGTAAGCTAAATCAAGCTTAAATCGTGCTCCGGAAGCAACTTTATGGAAACTTGGAAGATGGGAGTTCGGACTTGCTCACCTTGGGATGCGTGCATGGAGTGAAGAGGCTGATTGGAAGAGAAAAGGAAGTTACTGCACAGCGTAGTTGGTCGATCGACCAACATCTCCAGTCGATCGACCGTGGAAGTTCAGCAGAAGAGGCAGCACTGTACTGGCTGGTCGATCGATCGTGCCACTTGGTCGATCGACCAGGCCGCGAAGCTGTGGTTTATTTTATGCTTTAGTCTTTTGAAAGCCCACTTGTAATTAACTCATGGGCAGAACGTTTATCAGAGTACGCAACAATAATTTAGGTTATGCTTTTTATTATTCAACGACTGAAGTTGGAGATCGAGTTTTGGGGGAACAAGAAAGTGGAGACTACGGATCTCAATTCAATTGCTTTGTTCATCAATTATTTAGTAAGCTTTAATTCAATTTCCTTCTTTTCTTATTTCTTGTCAATTTAATTCTTGTTGTTACCAATTTATATTCAAGCAATTCAGTTTTAATCCTTTATCTTAGATTCAATTTCAATCATGTCAATTTTATTCTTTGTCTTTAATTTTGCAATTGTCGTATTTTTAATCATGCGTAGCTAATTATCTTGATTGGGAACTAGGTGAGCCATGGGGTAAATTAGGGTCGAATTTATTAGTATGATTTCTTCCGTATCGATCTTATTTTCTTTTGATAAACCCGTCTTGCTAGAGTGAAAGATTAGTAGGTTAGGTTTTCATTAGTTTTGGAATTTCCTTTGAGCGAAAGCTTTGAGAAATTCTAGGGAATTAGAAGACCGTAAAGTTAAATTTGAGCATTGATCGAAAGGCTTGCTCATATTTCCTGAGACCGTATTACAGGACATCTGCTACCTTTTTTACCTGACCTTAGCCATGGTGAACCGAAGTTCCTGATCTCCCTTTTATCTTATTTGAGAAATTTCTTATTTTGCCAATTAGCCTCTAGAATCAAACAAATTCAAAACCCCCATTTAATTGTTACTTCAATAGATTAAAAATAGCAAATAGAATTGATCTTGTCTCTCTGTGATTCGACCCTTACTATCACTAGCTATAGTTTTAGTTCGGATTTATAAATTTAATTTTGATACAAAACGACGGTATCAAATTTTGGGGCCGTTGCCGGGTAGACGGTGTAATTCTGTTTGCTTTATTTTTAGTTTATTTTTCTTGTCTCAAGGAACTTTAGTTCCTTGAGGCCGTTGCTTACTCTTGCTTCTAGTTTTTCTTTTGCACAGTTAGAAGACAGATTTTTGAGAGGAAGGCTTGAGTACTCTCAGTTTTGCGATCATGACTACAATATATGATAATCTTCAGCCACAAGTGCAGCATGTTCCAAAGGGATACGATTTACCCACCCCCACTCATGGTCATTTAGAATTCCGTTCCTCCTATATCGATTTAGTGGAGCGAAATCAGTTTGCCGGTCTACCGGACGAGGATCCTTTGAAGCATATGGAAATTTTCACAGACTACTGCTGTTCCATACCTATACCGGCTGGGGTGACCCAAGATGAAGTAAAGGGGATGATGTTCTTATACTCCTTGAAGGATTCTGCGCGAGATTGGTACCACCACCTTGATAGGGTAGCAGCTAGAGTCACAGATTGGACATCTCTAGCATTAGCTTTTTACAAAAAATACTTCCCACTCGCAAAGACTGATGCCTTGTGGAGCAAAATTACAAATTTCCAGCAAGGACCTGATGAGGAATTTTGTGAAGCATGGGGACGTTTCAAGAGTTTGGTTCGGTCTGTTCCTCACCACGGTTTCCAGCAGTGGTACCTTTGCAACCTATTCTACAATTCTCTATATGATGACTACAAGGTTATCCTGGATGCAGCTGCGAATGGTAGGTTCCAAAATAATACTGGTCAGAATAAAGGTTGGAACACTATTGAGGAGATGGCAGTCCATAGAGCTGAGTTTGGGAGTTCGCGTGGAAACTCGCGAAAGCCAAGTGATGAAATGAGTGCCGTTGCGACACTCATAGCTTTTATTACAGCCCGGCTCGAAAAGCTCGAGACTTCTAAGGTTTCCGAGAGAGACATTGAAATACCTGTTCTACTTGGATCACATTTGGGTTAGACCCCATCTTTTTCAATCTTTTTAAAACAAAATCTCATTTCAAATGTTTTTTTTTTAAAATAAATAAAACAACACTTCATTCTGTATTCATTACATGCATCATAATAGCTAGGACATGCATTTCCATTTTAGGTTTCACATATTTGTCACTAACTGCTCCAGTTTTGTCAATAACTACTCCCAGTCGACTATTTTGTCATTCATCTTCCAGATTCATCCAAAGTGGAGGGCTTTCTCAAAAAGTCTCATCTCCTCGTAAAATAAAATTTTACCAGTTTCAAAATCAATCAAAAATTTCCTAGTCCTTTTCGTGAAATAAAATTTTGCTATTTTCAAATTCAACTTATTTCGAAATAAAATTTTGAAATTCATCCTGGTCGGCAGGCCCTGACATGCATTTGAGTTCTTAAAATAAAATTTTCTGAACTTGTCTATTTGCGAAATAAAATTTTGCAATTTTTAAATCAATTGGTCGGCAGGCCCTGACATGCATCTAAGTTCTTAAAATAAAATTTTCTGAACTTGCCTTTTTGCGAAATAAAATTTTGCAATTTTCAAATCAATTGGTTGGAAGGCTCTGACATGCATTTGAGTTCTTAAAATGAAATTTTCTGAACTTGCCTTTTTGCCAAATAAAATTTTGCAATTTTCAAATCAATTGGTCGGCAGGCCCTGACATGCATTTGAGTTCTTAAAATGAAATTTTCTAAACTTGCCTTTTTGCGAAATAAAATTTTGCAAATCCTAGTTTGTAAAATCAAATTTTGGCTATACCAGATTCCAGATCAGCTAAACAAAGTTTTGTTATACTAGTTTTCAGACCAGCTAAACAAAGTTTGGCTATTCCTGATTCCAGACCGGCGAAACAAAGTTTTGCCATGCCAGTATCCAGATTGGTGAAACAAAGCTTTACCAGCTTCATCCCAGATTAGTAAAATGAAGTTTTGCTAACCCAGCTCCAGATTCCAGCTACTCGAGACAGGTAATATAAGAGGCCCAGATACGTTTCTTATCCTTTATCTGTCCCGACCGGACTACTTTAACCTTCGTCTTACTCATACTCGGTCAAAGTGGGGGCTTCTGTAGATACCTCAAAGTTGTCAGCTAGCCTTACGGGTACCCGATGATGAGGCTAAAATTAAATGACTAAATGGAATTTGACAATGTTATAATTCACGGCTCTTTACGCCTATTTCCCGATAACTCGCTTAAAATGGCATAAAACTATCTTTAAGCCGACCAGTTCATTTTATTGCATTTTAACCCATTATCGTATTCTTAGCTTTTTTAATAAGTCATGGAGATTATGTTGGAAATCTATATCTCATTATTAAACATATTCTTATATGTTACAACTTAATTTAGTCATAAAATTAATTACAAATCTTATGCATGCAAATTAAAATAGATAAGTGAAGAAATCATTTTCTCACCATATGATTTTCGGATATATGGGCACAAGTGAGTTCTCCTACTCACTTGTTCTTGAGCTCTCCAAATGGAAGAACAAAGACTCAAGTATAGAATCCCTCCCAAAAGCATATACCCAAGGAAACTCATAATAACCAATATTATTTAGATCTAGTAGCAATATTAGTTTTACTTAAAATATGACACAAAAATAATTTTTGTTCTCTCATGTATTTCGGTTGAGAAGAGGAATTATTCGGAGTTTATTTCTCTAGAATTTTCACAAATTGTAGAGATGAACACATTTCTTACACTAGAAAATGTTAGGTAGAAAATGAATGAATAATAGAGAAAACCATATGGGTTGCTCTCTCTAGAGAAAACCGGTTGGGGGGGCTTTATTCGGGAGCCTATGCATGCAATAGTTGCTCTTCTCAAAAGCTATAGGGTTGCATGGCTAAGAGTTAGCTTTCAAGATTGTGTTTTCCACTTAAACAATTAACACAATTTCTCCACTAACTCCCTCCATAATTTCGGCACTTTCATTATAAAATGGATGGTCCATTTTATTTTGTCATTTGTCAATTGTGACATATGTGACATATAACTTGACATGTGAAATTGTAATGTATTTTGAACATATTAAAAATCAACATACTCATAAAATATGTCATATACAAAATCGACTAGTAATTCGTAATTACTTGTACCAAAAGTGTTTCCGAATTATAAACTACAACATTCTGTATTTATAATAATTTATTCATTCCGTTTCAATTGTTTCTGTAAATAATACTTTCATCTAAGTAATAAAACAATTCGATTACTTAGACCATGTCTCATTTAATCATATTACAATAAGATACGTAAATTGTACTCACAAAATCATCCGTCAATTTTAAGCAATTTAATTAACTCTTATCGGTATATGATTAATTAAATAATCAATTAAGAGTATTTCCCTATAGGTATGACCTAAGGGGATCAACTGATCACCACCGTCGCACGACAGTAATGTCAAACTCTAGTCAGCCAATCATTACCGATATGTGTGGACCAGTTGACTGTAAAAATATTACATCCCACATGTATTCTTAAAATGAGATTTAAACATGTGATGATTATGATCGACAATTGTGGTCGCATTATTGTCGGAGGACACATATTCCAACAATCTCCCACTTGTCCTCGACAAGTGTGCGTCACCAATTCTCTTGTCCTATTACTATCTCCCACTCAATGCAAGGTGTCTTTCAGGTCGTACTTGCAAGTGATCATATCGAGAGTGGTTTCCTCGATCTGGAGAATAATTGATTGACCGGAATTATCCACCATGGATACCTTCCGAGCGTGGCCACGCATTTCCACTTCATTACTCCTCGAGTGGCCCTGAGATATTGTTATAACCCTGACTAGGGGTGGACAATTCCTATCGCACTTATTCCCTTCGACTAGCCACAACCATCATAACCCAAAATATGCCCATTTGGCCCCATTTACGAAGGTCGTAGTAACACAAATCAAAGTTAATCTGAAACTGTGCTATCTTAGGCGAACAGTCTTTACTCAAAAGAATCGACTCATTAGAATACTATAGTAGCTCTCACCACGACCAGGCTATATAAATTTGCCAGAACTCTATAAGCGGTCACTGCCCGACAAAGTGTTCCTAACAGTCTGCCTATGTGATTGACTAGTCATCTCACATGACTCTATGGGACTTGAACTTGCCATCAATCGCGTCACACTCTAGTTACTTCGAGACGTCACCTCATACAAGTGATTATGGGAGAATACCATGTTAATCCGGGTTCACTTTAACGGGGTTCAACGTTGTCTCTACAACCCGTTTGGATGTAACAAAGTATAATAAAAGAGTTTTAAAGTAAAACTCGAACGACAAATGCGATTATCACATATGAATAGTCAATGCCTGATTACTATTTCATGTTCTATAATCTAATTTGATCTTGTATGTAGTTGTTCATTTCAATTCAATTGAAATGACATGACTCATCATGTTTAGCCTATGAGAAGGCTTTGGTTAGTAGGTTTTATCAACTTCTTGTACCTTACTCAACCTTACTCCATACTTGTTTTCCTTTGTAATGTATACATTTGCATTACAAAACTTTCTGTGTACGTGTCGAGATCCAATCAAGACATAGGCCCTCTAGCCTAAGAATAGCTCCCACTGTTTTCACAGTGTGCGGGACTCATCCTCTTGCACATCTCATGATTGCAAGTGTACTCAATTTCCGTTATAAATATCTCTCATTGTTCTTTATTGCCTAGAACGATTCTAGAAAATCTATTTCTTAAATAACATAGCCACAATGGTTTCTTAACCATCCTAATGTGTTTTGATTATGGTTTTGTCGGAAACCATGTGCAATTTCAATTGTCAATTGTCACTTGTGTAACACTCTTACACAAAATTGCATCAAAAACATTTTGCATTACATCCTTAATGTTTCTGCAAGCACTTAAGGGTAATCTTTATGGCTTACTTGATAATGATTACTTAAATTCCATTTGAAACAATTCATCATACTCAAAGTATATGAAGTGCTATACATCATTTCCTATTTAATTGATTCGGCCGCGGAAGCAAATGGAATCAATCAAATATGTTCAATTTTAATTGAACTAGTCATGAATCTTATCAACATAAGACTTCTTATTTGACGCTAATATCATGTGGATTTATCTTCATAAATCCGGATATTAAAGATGTATTATAATACTCCAAAAGTCTTAAATCATTCGCAATGATCAATATGTCATCCACATATAAGACTACTAAAATTTCCGTAACTCCCACTAAACTCTATGTATAAACACAACTTCTCGACCTATCGAGAAAAGTTTTATAACATGATTAAAACATTGATTCCAACTCACTGATGTCCTACTTAAGACCCTCTCTTAAGTTTCACATTATCTTAAGATTACAAGAATCTATAAAACTCATAACATGTATTGAATACATTCCTTCTAATTGAAGAAGTGGGTTTTAGATTCACTTTCTATATGTATATCATCATAATGAAACACAATCCCTAAGAAGATCCAAATAGACATAAGCATTTCAACTAGCGCAAAACCCTTTGCAACTAATCAAGCTTTGAAATCTCTCTTTATTAGTGCAAAAACCCTTTGTCACAAATCAAGCCTTTTATTTCGGATTTCCATGGCTCTAAGCCTTGTATTGAGTTGTGACTTAAACACTCTCATGTAAGTCATATGTTCATTACTTTCTAGAAGTAATCAACTTGAATCAAACGATTTCTTTTGCAAGTTATAAGCTCTTTACTTTCTTAAAAGTAGCATGAAGTCATCATTTTCAACAAGTGACGAATTTAACCTCCTAGGTTTTAAAGAAACAATGTCTTACACAAAACGTCTCATGTAGCCAAGAAAGATCAGTTTCTTGCGACATAACATTCTTTGTGGCATTCTTTGTGGCTCTTGAATAATTTCTCCCACTCAGTCTTCTAGAAATAAACTAGTATTTTAGAAACACAGCTTCACGAGCCGCAAACCCGTCGTACTCGTGATAATTGAAAGGGAAAAATGAGCATTTGTTTCTTATGAAAACTTACAAACATGGTACCCTACCATTCCATATCTCATATGAATCGTTTTAGATTTAGTGGAAAAATAATCTAGACAAAATGATAAAATCCCAAAAGGATCAAGTAACTCAAAGTAACTTGATTGAAGTCCAAACCATATCGAATAGCGTTTGATTTCTTTATCCAATCACACATTATTCCATAATGCGTGCTTAGAGAGATTAACTTGTGATATTATATCACATTTCCTTTGGCTTATATCAAAGTCTTTACTTTGATAATCCCATCACAATTAAATCGTGATTCCTTGAACTCTTTGAATTTCTTCAAAGATTTCTCTATTTACCTTATTAAGTGAACACATTAGTGTCAACCTAAATCGTTGGTAAAAGAAAATGATCAACCTATTTTGGATCAATGATTTACAACCTCGATCTCCTTTTCAACCAAAAGGCACGAGACATCTTGCTTTGAATACAAGATACGCATATACCATAAGATCTAATGGTTTCAAGAGTACTCGATAACTCTTTGCGTTCATCATTCCAGAAACTAAGGTTTAATTTTTGGGTTACCAATTTGAGTCTTGCATCATCTACATGATATGTCATCCTAGTTTGGTTTAGAATATAATCACCTTGATAATGGGCTAGCCATACATCAAATCGTGGTGTATAGGGCCACAAAAGTGAAACCTCTTTTGTATCTTAACAAGTTTATATTCTTATTTAGAGTTTATGCACTTAATAGTCATAATTAAGTACAACTATAAACCCAAAATTAGATTGATTACACAATGACTCTATCTCTCAACATCATTGTTGCTAGTCGTCATATTCTAATCATCCTATGTATCATGTACAAATGATGAAAACCTCCACTGGTTTCTAATATTGACGAAGTAGTTCTAGCAAGATTTATGTCAATCAAATAAACATTTAAAGAAGAAGATCCCATTAGATGTCCCACAACTAACTTGTTGATTCTTCAATAACTTGGGGTAGTTTCCTCTCTAGTGTCCAACATTTAAGACAATGGAAACTTTATCGGTCGGGATTGATAGGTTTAGTATTGTCATTCTCAATAACGTTACTTTTAACATTACCTTGTATCAATTCCATTCTATTTATACTTCTTTGAACCTCATCCCATCTTAACGGTTTAAGAGAATGCTCCCACTCATTTCAATGAGTCTTTGCTTAGAGAAGCAAAATTAGATTTCATGAAGACTACTCTTCAATTCAATCGTTTTAGTTTTAAAACTTTCATTGAAGTGGTTGAGTTATTTTGGTCAATTACGAATTATTGACAAAACTAATTACCAAAACAATTTATCGCTTCAAGGTACTTAATTCAATTAAGTATATGAAAAACAATCCATTGTAAGTAGATGTGTTAGTCAAGAATCAAAAACCTGTTTGATAATGAATAACTTATATCTATACTCTTTACAAGAGATCCTTAGCAATGGTTCATTTGAGGTTTTAGAAGCAAAATTCAAATTTGTCTTTAGTTACGATGTTTTAATGGAGATTTGAATCAAAAATCGAAATGATATCGTATATGAATTGTGGTTAAGAAATAGAACAATATGATAACGGAATAATGAAAACAAAACATTCATCGTTATATTAATACTTGTAAATAACAAGTAAAGCATTTACATAGTGACCTCTACCCAACTATGATAATGATTCCAAGATCCAAATTCATATTAACTTGGGCACGGTAGGGCCGATTCATCCCTTATCAATATAACTCGGTGGATTAACACTTTAATCGATTCTACTTTTAGAACTCTTGGTCGATAAAATTACATTAACATTTATCTTTAGCCCGGAACACATGCGACTACGGTCACGAATACTTCCTTTGAGCTCAATTTAAATTTCGTATAAATGTGTCCATGATCCAAATCCACATCAACTTGGGCACGGTAGGGCCGATTCATCCCTCATCAACATGAATTCGGTGGATAGACATTTATCAGACACTTCACCAACGTAACAAGGTTTGTCTTACGGTAAAGCTGGCTCAACTCCCTTGCGAAATTGGTACTTCATGGTTTCTAATTTTTGGTAAGGCTAAGTCTCAATTGATTATTTTTAGCGAGAGGTCATGTCAATTTATTATCTATCACGTTTTAAGTGAACTAAAGCGGTGAACTACGATAATTATAATTGACACGTTCGATAAACTCGATAAAAAAGATAATGCATGTTTTAGTTATGGCGATTTAGCGATGCATGCAACATATAAATAAAATGCAAAGCATAAAAATAAATCCTAGTATGGCCTTCCTAAAATAGAAAATCTAATTAACTATTACACATTCGGAAACCAACTCCATTGGTCCCTTGAACTTCGGTTGAGGCACGCATCTCGAGGCAACACCGTCTTTATGTATCGTCTTCCTTGAGTGACACCGTCTTCAAGGAACTCCGGAATAATAAAAATACATAACAAATTACATAATTTCCTATTATACATGTGTAATTAAAATAAAATAAATCTACTAAATTACAAAACGGTGATACGAGATCACAATAAATTACAACCGAATCGATATTCCCATACATTCGGGTAATATCAATTAAAAACTAAGGCCATACTAAGTAAAATTATATAATTCAAAAATTACATAAAATAAAATTATGACAACCATAAATAAAATGCAGCATAATAATATGTATGAACATGCCCAATTTTATGCTAAATCGCCTTTAAGGAACCAATATCGTATATTAAACGGTTTTTACGGATTTGCGTGATTCAACCTTTTAAAATCACAATAAATTACATAAAATCATATTTATGCACAAGTTAATTACCCTAACCATCTTAGGACTCAAAATTAGACTCCATTAACAATTTGACTATAATTAACTTATATTTCTTAAAATTGTTCATTAATGGACTCAAAATTACAATAAAATGCTATAAACTCCAAATAAATCATAAAAATTTCAAATAAATTCAAAATTTGAAATTTAAACTCATGAAAATTCTGGGAAAATACCATGACACTCATAATGTTCAAAAACTTAGGTTAAAAATTTCGAAATTTATCGGGAAAAACAATGTTGCGGTTTATCGGATTTATCAATTATAATCATAAAAAACATGAGAAAAATTATATTCATCAACTTTTAAATTTTAGATCTGAAAAAGATAATAAAATGCAACATGTGACGTTTTTCCTTAGTCATGAAGTATGTTTTAGCAATTATTCACTAATTAAGTCACTATTTATGCTATTTTTCATCAAAAATTCATAAATCATGCATGAAGACTTCATTATAGCCTAATATTTTACACACATCTTGTAAAATTTCATGTGACAACATACTAAATTTATATGACCATATTCGAAATTTATCTCATATTAACCCATTTTTCATTTAAATTCGATATTTATCATGAAAAATCCATATTTTCAGCATAAGAACTCCAAACATTTTGAACATTTCCAGATCATCTAAAAATAATATATGTGAAAACATATCCAAAAACCACTGGAAAATTCTAAGTTTAGCTAATTTTCGTCCAAAAATGACATTTTTATCATAAAAATCACATTTTAATGCCAATATTATAGAAAATGAACAATAAAATCCATAAATTAACCAAAATATCCTAAATTCATTTTAGGATCAGAAACTTTAACATGCATAAATTGATTTTGTGATATATCATAATAACACAAATTTACAAGTTTTATATGTTAATCGTATAACTCGGAAAAACTATAACCGATTTGCATGCAAACAACCAAGGCTCTGATACCACTTGTTGGAAATCTATATCTCATTATTAAACATATTCTTATATGTTACAAATTAATTTAGTCATAAAATTAATTACAAATCTTATGCATGCAAACTAAAATAGATAAGTGAAGAAATCATTTTCTCACCATATGATTTTCGGATATATGGGCACAAGTGAGTTCTCCTACTCACTTGTTCTTGAGCTCTCCAAATGGAAGAACAAAGACTCAAGTATAGAATCCCTCCCAAAAGCATATACCCAAGGAAACTCATAATAACCAATATTATTTAGATCTAGTAGCAATATTAGTTTTACTTAAAATATGACACAAAAATAATTTTTGTTCTCTCATGTATTTCGGTTGAGAAGAGGAATTATTCGGAGTTTATTTCTCTAGAATTTTCACAAATTGTAGAGATGAACACATTTCTTACACTAGAAAATGTTAGGTAGAAAATGAATGAATAATAGAGAAAACCATATGGGTTGCTCTCTCTAGAGAAAACCGGTTGGGGGGCTTTATTCGGGAGCCTATGCATGCAATAGTTGCTCTTCTCAAAAGCTATAGGGTTGCATGGCTAGTAGTTAGCTTTCAAGATTGTGTTTTCCACTTAAACAATTAACACAATTTCTCCACTAACTGCCTCCATAATTTCGGCACTTTCATTATAAAAAGGATGGTCCATTTTATTTTGTCATTTGTCAATTGTGACATATGTGACATATAACTTGACATGTGAAATTGTAATGTATTTTTAACATATTAAAAATCAACATACTCATAAAATATGTCATATACAAAATCGACTAGTAATTCGTAATTACTTGTACCAAAAGTGTTTCCGAATTATAAACTACAACATTCTGTATTTATAATAATTTATTCATTCCGTTTCAATTGTTTCTGTAAACAATAATTTCATCTAAGTAATAAATCAATTCGATTACTTAGACCGTGTCTCATTTAATCATATTACAATAAGATACGTAAATTGTACTCACAAAATCATCCGTCAATTTTAAGTAATTTAATTAACTCGTATCGGTATATGATTAATTAAATAATCAATTAAGAGTATTTCCCTATAGGTATGACCTAAGGGGATCAACTGATCACCACCGTCACACGACAGTAATGTCAAACTCTAGTCAGCCAATCATTACCGATATGTGTGGACCAGTTGACTGTAAAAATATTACATCCCACATGTATTCTTAAAATGAGATTTAAACATGTGATGATTATGATCGACAATTGTGATCGCATTATTGTCGGAGGACACATATTCCAACAAATTATATATACATTGAAATACCGTTTAAAAATGATATTATTGGCACAAAACCAATAAGGTTCAGAGTAGTACTTGAAAATAATACGAAGTACTTGATGGTAATCGAATCAAAATGGTACGAACGCTAAGCTTAGGATGCTTGATACATGGGCCGAGTAAATAAAAAGGTCAAGGAAGCACACAGGAGCAGACAAAACGGCCCATTAATCATGATAAGCTACAACTTCAATGAGAAGATCTACTCAACAACTTGTGATAAATCAAATGAACGAGATAATGATTGTTTCCTTATGACAATCAAATATTAGAAGGCATAGAGAAGGCACAAATCTACTTTTCAATGCACTAGAAATATTGATCGCTCTCTTCGTGAATCTTTTAGGGGTATTCTTCGTATGAACGAGGAAGTTCATTTAGGTAAGTATTTAGAATGTCCAATAATTGACAGCAGAGTGACTAAAAATACTTTTGAAAATATTATCCAATCTTCTTGCACTCAATTATCGAAATGGAAAGCGAATTCATTATCGCAAGTAGGTAGACTAGTTCTGGTAAATGTTAATTTAGCCGCGAAGGGAACTTTTCAAATTCAAAGCTTCCTCCTTCCTTCATCAATCCATAATAGATTAGATAAGATTAATCGAGACTTTCTCTGGAATAAGAATTCTTCTCAGCGCTCCCCTAATTTGATTGGTTGGCATAAAGTTTGTTTACCGAAATCGGTTGGTGGATTGGGGATAAAATCTTCTGAAGCAGCTAATAAAGCTCTTCAAATGAAACTTTTATGGAAAATTCTTATGGATAAGGAAAGCATATGGGTCAAAGTGATTACTAAAAAATACCTGAGAAATTGTTCATTCTTTGATAAGCCTAATTCAGTCTCTTCATGGCAATGGCGTAAACTTATGAGTCTTCGGGCTCTGTTTAGAAAAGGATTGAGATGACAGGTAAGGAATGGTAGCAATATTAAATTTTGGACTGACAATTGGGTTTTTTCACACCCAATTACCAGCATTATGGGTGATGATAGTAACTGTGATTTTAATCTTTTGGTTAAAGATTTCATAACATTTGATAAACAATGGGATGTTTGTAAATTATCTAATTTAGTAAACAACGATATTGTTAATCAGATTACTAACACCCAATTGGGTTTTTTCACACCCAATTACCAGCATTAATAATTTCTTGTCAAATTATGATAATATTAGAAGTCATAGTTTTCTTTTAAAACTCAATCACCTCAAAGAATTAATTTCAAAAGACGATTTCATTAAAATTATCTTTATTTGGTGGAATGTATGGTTTTATAGAAATGACATTATCTTTAACAATGTTCATTTCAATATCAGCAAAATTATTATTTTATGCAATAATAGCATTAAGATCTGGAATGAGACTAGACATAAGGATCTCAACAATCCCGAAAAAGACAAGTCTACTAGAATTAACTCTAGTAAGGAAGAAATGTGGTGGGAGAAACTTAAAAACGATTTTCTAAAGCTAAATTTTGACGGTTCGAGAATACAAAGCAATAAAGCTGCTTTAGGATACTGTATAAGAGATCACAAGGGTAAAGTCATTTCGTTAGGAGCAAAAAAGTGTGGATCTAATTGTATTCTTGTTGCGGAAGCTCTCGCTTTGAAAGAAGGTGTTTTAGCCGCTAAATACTTAGGAATCTCAAAGTTAACTGTGGAGGGTGATAATTTATGTTTTATAAACTCACTTCGTAGTACTTGGCAAATTCCTTTAGAAATTTCTAGTATTATCAAGGATGTGAAATTAGACCTTTACTTTTTTTGATGAAGTGATAATTAAACATTGCTTTCGTGAAGCCAACAAGCTTGTTGACTTCATGGCTTCTATTGGACATTCATGTCCAACTCTTTCGAGGTGGTTTGAAAGCCGGTGGTTTAAACTTACCTCTCTCATTCGAAAGGATGAGTTAGGTTGGTCCTACCCTAGAGGATCAATCTAGTTTTCTTACCTTATCAAAAAAAAAAGTATGTTGTAGTAGAAGGTATGTATGATACTAAATCACTACTACAGATACAGGCTATAACAACAGTCAAAAATCATTGTTATATAAAGAATCGGACGTTGTTAAAGCGTCCGTTGTTAAAGGTTGTAACAACTGTTGATTTATCTAAGCAACCCGTTGTGAAAACTATTAACAACGGTTAAAAACCGTTGTCGTTACGAGACATTCGTTGTGGAAAGTGTGACTAATTTTTGGTGGGAAAGTTATAACAACGGTTACAATAGAAAAAACCGTTGTTATAACTAAAGACAACGGGGTTATTTTTAATAACCGTTGTTGTTGATTTAAAAAAAATAAAAAAAATAAATTATATATTACTAGATGCATGCATTATTACTGCAATTCCGATGCATAATGCATTATTACTGCCAAATCCCTGTATATGAAAGGACACAATAATATATGGAATGAGAAGGGTTATAAGATTTGGCACAATTTCCTAAACATATTAATTAAAAACAACTCAAACGACACATTACTAAGTATAAATTCATGCATTATCTCAATAACCAATCCATTATATCACTATCTCCACCCTAAACTCCAAACCCTAAATCTTTAAAACCTAATAAACTCCATACTTCCTTCAACAATGAATGACACCGTTCGTAATACATGCATTATGACCGAGTACAACAAGAGTTTCATACGCCGGTTGCTGGAAATCGAGAGAGGTACAAGAGTTACCTTGAGGACGCTCGGATCGCATTCATGGACGCCAAAAAAATGGCTTGTTAGAGCCACAGATAATGCAGCTATATGACGATATAACATATGCGGAACGAACCTCCAAATAACAAAGGAGGAGAGGATGAATATCATAGAAGAGAATGCATCCCTATATGAATATCTAAGAATTGTATTTTTAGCAATGCATTAAGTTTATGTATATATATCAATTAATTAAGTTTATGCATTCCTCTCCATCATCTTCTTTGTTTTATTTAATTTAATTTGTTTTACTAATAAACGCAGAAAAACTAATTAAGCGAATAATAATTAGAGAAAGAACAATGACTGAGAAAAACACATGCAAATAAAAGAATTAGAGAAAGAACAATAATGACGGAGATGACAAAACCTAAAACCATAAAGCGATAGATATTTACCTGATAATTAGAGAAAGAAAGAGACGATGACAACAATAGTGACGGAGATGATAAAGCGACGATGAGAAAGAGACGATGAGAAAGAGACGATGAGAAAGAGACGATGAGAAAGAGTGTGGTTGTGTGTTTGTGTTTGTGGCTGTAGCTGATCTGTGTTTGTGTGGTATATAATGTGATATAGTATTGACAACGGTTATTACACATAAACCCGTTGTCATTAGAAAATATATTAACAACGGGTCCTTAGAAAACCGTTGTTAAAAAGTATTAACAACGGGTTTTAATATAACCGTTGTAATTACTTTTCACTAATTTTGCGCCAAATTATTAACAACGGTTATAATGTATTACAGAGTAAACTGTTGTTATTAGTTTTTATATTAACAACGGTTGTGCAAGTTTGACCCGTTGTTAAAACCAATAACAACGGTTAACAACACATAACCATTGTAATTAAGTTTAGTAAAATTCGCGCCATCCATTCTACAACGTCTTATGCTGATTTTCGTGAATAAGCGTTGTTAAAGGGCCGTTGTGGTTTTCTGGATTTGTAGTAGTGAATACGACAATATTATTGGCCATCAAGAGTAGAAGATAAGGTCAAATACTTTCATTATGCAAACTTTATCTCTTCGGACTCCGTATCTCAATAAGCTTCTATATGACGTTGCTATAAATACTTTTCATGCACATAAACACAACGGGAACAGACGAGACGAACATATACATACGATTTAGTAATTATATACTCATATACTATGTCTCAAATAAACTATCCCAGTTTCAAATCAAGCCACATACGTTAAATTGTCCCAGTTCCATATAAGCGCATAAGAGTCAATAATTAACGACAAAGTCGAAATTCATTCATAGTCAAAATCCAAATAGGCATGTGGGTACCGAAATCAAATAAGTTTTCTTTACTCTTTCTTTTTGTTTTATTCTTTTATTTTGTCTTTTATTTAATTTCTCCATTTTATTGTATTGACTAACCTAGTTAATTTGTTTTTGTAAATAATTTGTATTGTATTGTGTAAATTTGGTTATAACATTATTTTTAGTTTAAATTTCATCAAATATATAATATGACAAATAAATAGTAGAGGTCGTCAGTTTGATGGGCGGTCCGGGTGCCTAACACCTTCCTTGACCGTACCTTTACCCCCGAATCCGCAATCTTTGGTTCAAACCGGAGTGACGGATCAGTCCCAATTCCAGGGATCAAAAGAGGCATTTTCTGTTAAACTTGTTTTTGTATGTTTTTTTATAAAACCTACTGGCGACTCATATTTATTTATTTTCAAAAGCAGACTTTTCCAGGGATCTCAAAATGGGGTTATATGTCATTGACACTTTTTTTACTAGTGAGTGGATGCTGCGCCTGTTCTGAGTTGGGTTCTGTGTCTGGACTCTTTCTCGTCTTGACGTAGGCATTCTTTTACGCTTTTAGTTAACTATTATCTGTATTATCGCCATATTTCCGGCATATTCCTATATTTCAAACTCCATTTATCTTATCCTTTCATTTTATTTATTTTCTTTTACTTCTAAAATCCCTTTTGAGCACGTTTATGATGGAAATTCAATAGTCATTGTAATTTATTCATATCATGTATTTTATTGTAATTGTAATTTATTTCATATCGTTCTTGTATGATTTATTTATCTGCCCTTTTCACATGTAAATCAACCTCAATTCCAACTTTGACCCTCAGTTTATTGCTAAATTGATTCTCAACCGACATAGTATATATTCACATGCTAGATTTAAAACATGTTTGTTGCATAGCATGCATACAATTGACAACATATCGAATATAAATAACTTCCTTGATCATTAATTGAGGCTGCTATCGAGGCGGGCGGGATTAGGTGTTCAAATAAAGAGCTTCCTAATACATACCCTCGCCCCTTACTCAGATAACTATGAGCATCCATGTTCATTTGCATCGCGAGAGTCATTCTAGACTTGGAATGCTAAGGGTAACGAATTTCTTAGTGTTCATGTCACTACTTTGTCTTGACATAATATGAAGTATTCGAACGGTTTCAATTTTACATAAAAATTGATGGCGACTCCACAAATGCAGGCTTGCTCAAACCTTTCACCGGTTTCAATACCTTTCAAATTGGTAACGGCCCATGACGTGCTTTGTCCAAGCAAAGTTTCATGGGAAAAGTGCCGCAGCCTTGAAATCTGACCAACGCACGTGTGCGCGCGGCGTGGGTAGCTTGGTCCACAGTTTGGCAACTCCGTTGGGGATGATACACTTAGACTAAGTCTAGTGTTACCTAGGGTGAAACGTGAACAAGGCTAGGGAATAATTTATATGAGACAGTTGTCAGTTTTCATTACACGACCTTCTTAGGTCGTTTTAGCCAACCTTCTTTGGCTTTTTTTAACCAAACCAATTCGACCAATCGTCCCGTCTGGACGACCAAATTCCTATTTGTGCCCAAATATAGATAGCGATTGACGTCAACCTCTGGACATGGACCATCCGTGCCGCGCGCTCCCATGCGTAGGTTTCGAGGCGGCGACACTTCTCCCACGGGTTTGCTAAAGCACGTCATGGGCCGTTACCAATTTGTGAGGCATTGAAACCGGTAAAAGGTTGAATAAGCGTGCATTTGTGGAGTCGCCACCAATTTATTGTGGAAAAATTGGAAACCGTTCGAATACCTTGTGCCATGTCAAGACACAAGGTAATGACATGAACACTAAGAACTCGTTACCCTTAGCATTCCATGTCTAGAATGACTCTCGAGATTCCAATGGACACGGATGTCCAGAGATAACAACAGTAAGGGGTGAGGGTACGTATAAGAAAGCTCTTTAATTCGAAAACCTAATCCCGCCCGCCTCGATAGCGACCTCTACTAATGATTAGGGAAATCGTTCATATTTGATATGTCATCGATGTAATGCATGCAATGCAACAAACATAGATTAACCCTAGCATGTGAAATTAGACTATGTCGGTGAACACGTGTTTAGCAAACAATTTGGGTCAAAATTGGATGTTAGATTATTTACATGTGAATGCCAAGTAAATAAATCATACATAATAATAATAATGGTAAATGAATTAAAATAATTAAAATTACAATAATTACAAAGTTTTTTTGATCTACGTCAAAAGCACGCTCAAAACGGGATTTCGAAGAAGATAAATATAAAAGAAAAATAAAAAAATAGAAATTAAAATATGAAAATACGATAGATTAGAGGTGATAATACGGATAAGAGTTGATTTATACCGTAATTAGGAACTACGTCAAAGCGATAAAGGGTTCAGGGACAGAAACCAAACCATAACAGGTGCAGCATTTGCTGCGTCCTCTGGAAGAGGCGCAACACTTCCTGCGTCTGTTCTTGAGTTGGGTTCTGGCTGTGAAGTTCGAACTGCGGGTTGTCAATGTTCGTTGGTAAATTTAGGATGGATTATCAATTTTAGACTCGAATTAAAGCGTTTTAGTTGATTACATGCATCTGGACAAGTCATAAAGAGAATAAAAAAAGAGAATTTACAAAGGTTTACATAATTACGATGAACTCGAGTCGAAAATACAAAAAGGAACGAGACTTGAGATTAACGAAACTGGATAAATAAGACTTGGAAACAAACTCATAAATCAAATTAGGACTTTTAGAACCCCGACATGAACAAGTCGAAACCCAGAAGAATCGATTTGAATTAAAACGGCGAAAACCCGCAAGTAATGAATTACTCGAGATTTAGGACGAATTAAGCATTGTAATTTAAAAGGGATTAGTTAAAATACAATTTATATACTGAAAATAACAAAAGGAACGAAAGAAAAGTAAAGAGTAAGAAAAGTTGCAAGAAGTCGAGGAAGAAGAAGAAGAGCAGGAGCAGCGGCAACCTCAGAAAGAGGCGCAGCAGATGCTGCGTCCCTTCGAAGAGGCGCAGCTGCTGCTGCGTTTCTTCTCTACGTCTGACCTTCGATGTGTTGTAAATACGTTCTTTATAGGTGGATTTTATATCGGTTTTTGAACGTGCTTTTGATATAAATCTACATTAATTGATACAAAAATAAAAATACAATAATAAAATAGGATTTTACACCCTCAGACTTACATGTTTGACGAAACGAGATTGACTAAAATTAACGTTAGTGATTGCTCGACTCGAATATGCGTGGAAACTACCCTCGTTAGAGGATTAAAAAGATTGATTAAGAGTGCAGTTGGTCAAATTGGTCGGTCTATGCAACGTGACTGGGACTCAGAATGATCTGAGCTTACATGGTCGATTGATCAATCACGTAGACGTGCAAAGCAATAGCGTGGTCTAGAATGCAAAGAGAGAAAGAAGGGGCGGAACACTCGTGTGCCAAATATGGAGGCCGAAGGTCTCTATTTATACTAAACACATGAAGGAGTTTAGGAATGTCACGGATACGGAAACAAATCACGGAAATATTATAAATAGCGTGAAAAGAGGGCTGGAGAAGAGGTGCAGCAGCTACTGCGATCTTTGAAAGAGGCGCAACACTTGTTGCGTTCTTTCCCCAAAGGTTTCCTCCTTAGCAAGAAAGATTTCCGCGTTTTATTATGGAATTTCGGTAGATCTATATTTCCTTATTCCATAAAACACAAAATACGGAAGATATTTAGTTAAAAATATTAATTTAAATTCGGAATAAATATCCATAGAATTCTAGAACATTCCGGAATATTCCAACTTGGCATTTAAACGGTTTTTGGAAAATAAAGCGGTTTTTTACCCGGATTCCAAATGAACTCTAATTAATGTCAAAACGACCATATCAGCGTGTAGATGACGACCAAGGGGTTGACTCGAGTGTTTGAGCTATCACTTGTCGATGAACTTATGGACTGTCATAAAATCGTTCCTCGTATCAAACATGCGGCCTAATCATCACTGGGTGGTTGGCGGAAAGTGTATAAATGAGGTATCTACAGAGCCCACACTTTGACTGAGGCTTGAACAAGGCGAAAGTCAATGTATAGCAATCAGGTCAATCAAAGATTATAACCTGACAACTATGGCGACGCAAGGTGGCTCAAGGGGTCTCAACCAAGTACCTGTCGTCGGGAACATTTTAGAGTCTGTCGACTATCGGGGAGGGTCGTTTAAAGTCCATTAGAATACGTAAGGAAGCTCACCAGCCATAAGAAGAAACCATACCTGAGACACCCCTGGGTGAAGCGAGACTGAAGGCGCTTCGACAAAACTCGTTGGTCTGAAGATAACTTGGTGTCTGAAGCCATTAGGGATTACAGGGATTCCGAAGAAACTTCTAAAGGTTGTCTCAAGGGTTATCCTGAAAGCTGTCTAAAGGAAGAACATATGAAGGTCAGCAAGACATTGGAAGAAACTGGAGGGGAATCTGCTTGCGTTGGACTCAAGCGAACTCTGTTTCTAAGAAATACGTGGGTTCTAAGCGCCAACGAACTCTCGCTGGGGAATATATTGATGGCTCTGCTGAGGATGAATCATATGCTGAGTCGACAACAGCGCGCCCTTGGCACCGCTGAGGAGAAGATAATAGATCAACAACGACGCGCCCTTGGCATCGCTGAGGAAAAGTGTATGATCGACAACGGAACGCCCTTGGCACCACTGAGAAGAAAATACACTCGGGTCGTCACAAGCGAAATTCCGATAAAGAGGAGAGGCTAATGAACAGTATTTAGTGATCATATGAACTCTAGGGGAACAAAATGGCGTGGCTGTCTGTAGTCTGCTGATTCAGACTATCTGTAGTCTGCTGACGAGAAAATGCCGATTCGGACGAAGAGAACGCCAAAAAAGAGCCATATGTTGAAGATAAAATGATGGGGAAGAGGGGCATGAAGCCCGGGCCCATGAATAACAAACTTATAACGAATTTTAACGAATCTTGGAGGAAACTCGCCGAGGAAAAGGCGCAGCAGAAGCTGCGACCTTTGGAAGAGGCGCAGCAGGGGCTGCGTCCTTTCCCGGGTTCGTTTCTGTCTGGGTAAAAACCCGACTGAAGCCGTGTTTTGTTTTTTCATTTCAAAACACAACTTATTTCGTTTCTTTACAAAAATGCAACCAAATTCCGTCAAAACTTGATCAAATCTCGCGATAAATCATGACTAACTAAGGTATGTGTCTTGTACTTGCTTTATTTTACATTCAAGCTTCAATTTTGGGTCGAAAATTAGGGTTTATATACGCTTTCATTTCGAAAATTTGGGGCTTTTGTCTCAAATGGATTTGTCTTATGAAATTGACATTAGAAATGAGTAATTTACCATGCTAGGAACATAACCACATATTTTTTCGAATTTTCATCAAGTATTAAGGATTTGAGGGCGAAATGTGACGGTCTCTCTGCTAAACCGTAAAACCCTTCGAAAATGGCCCTATGCTAGCCCATTTTTGATGAAACTTGATGTTTTGGAACCCTTGAGTAATAGGTAAACTTGATATCATGCCGGATTTTTGATTTGTGACAGCTTCTCTGGGACACTTTTGTGTGGCATAATTGCTATTGTAGCGAAATGCTACCGAATTTTTGACTCAAAACCGTAACTAGGCTTGAACATAGACTCGTCTTGACTTAAACTACCGTGTGTGTGGTTAGAATTTTGAAATTATGGCCAAAAATGGCTATAAATGCCGCTTTAAAACGCTTGAAACGCTTGAAATTGTGCTTAACATTGCTTTGTTCACTTCGATTTGCAGAGGATGTACCTTCTACGTCGGGGAGAGACCCCATGGAGACTGACGTTAAGCCTTCCACTGCTCAGGAGATGGAGGAAGATAGAGAGGAGGAGGCCGTGCGGAGGGCCAATATAGGACGAGACGGCCGTCAGCTCGCATGAGCACTTGAGTGGGCCGAGAAATGGGATGGGAGACATCTCATTTGGGAGGAAGAGAGCCACTTGTCATATAGGACGGCGATGAGCATGGTGAGCCCTTCACTTGTCATTTCCATACTTATTCATTTATTTCTTATCATTTGCTATGCTTAAGAAAGCTTTCTTTTGAATTGATGCAGGAGGCTGGAAACATGAGGTCCTTCCCCAGTTACACGACGATGAGGGATGCCTTCGGGAAGCTGAAGGAGGAGGAGAAGGCTATCATCGAGTAGGGAGCCTTTGGTGCCTTGGTACGAGGCTGGAAGGAGATCAACGAGAGGAAGATTCGGGCTAACCCCAGCCTGATTCGAGCCTTTCTTGATCGGTTTTGGGACACGACCTCGACTTTCCATATGCCTTTTGGAGATATTGGGGTTACTTTGGAGGACTACGGCATGATCTCGGGTCTGCCGTGTGGAGAGGAGCTGTTGGTATGGCCGTCGGTGCCCATGAGGATAGACTTGGCCGAGGCGAGGAGTTTGATTGGCTGGAACCTGGCTGCGGGCGCGGCCCAGGTTCCTGGTTTGGTGCCGAGTACCTATGTTAGGGACTACTTTAGCGGTAGGGTTTCGGCGAGAGTGAGGATGGATGGACGCATGGTGGCTCCTCCACCTTGTACTGTTGAGCAGCGGGCCCGTTTGTGGTTATGGTGGTTCTTGTCTTCGATTTACCTCGGAGACAAGAGGGATAGGCTGTCGACGAAGCTTCTTCCATTTCTTTCTGACTTGATTAGGCTAGGTCGTTGGGACTAGGTTACTCCTAGTTTTGCGGTTCTCACACGTTACATGAGTGCCATGGTTCGTCTGGAGCTGACGGAGAAGGGGACTTCTCCTGCCACTGTTGGTCCTGGACTCCTCTTAGAGGTATGAACCTTACTCGAAAATATGAAAGATCATATTTTGAAAATATGAAAGATCATTTTTGTAACTATGAAGGATTATTTTCGTAGAGAATGATTTGTAATCATTATTATTTTGCGTATAGGTGTGGGTGTGGGTGTACTCCTACTTCCCTGGCTTCGCGCCTACGAGGGCGGCGGACGTACCGAGAGCATACCCGTCGTGAGGGATTGGATCGTGTGTCGTCAGAAGAGCCAGCTGTCTTCTTACGATGTTTGTCGGAGGGGCGTGAATGCCCTGACCTTAGACAACGTAAGTGTCTTTGATTTTTCATTTCATTTTTCCTTTTTTAGAGATGATCATAGGAATGAACCCTCGTTTCCTTGCTTTAGTGGGTGCCCAGGCCTTGGGAGAGCTACTCTAGGGCTCCAGCCTTTGTGGCTGTGGTTCTTCTTCCCCGGAGTTCGAGTAGGCTGCTGTTGACGACACCCATGAGGCCTGTGTGGTACTTGGGTGAGCAATTGACTCGGCAGTGCTCTCGCTACGGTTCCCATCAATTTTCCACGCCCGATGTTAGGGAGCCTTCAGAGGATGAGAGGACAGCTGACCTGGCTGGCACGAGTGGTGACGCCCTCCTTTTCCCTGGCGAGGAGTACGCTGAGTTTGTTCGCCGGGGGCTGACGTACTGGCCGATCATGGTAAGCATATTAAACATTCACTTGTCTTTGATGAATCCGATAAATGCTGAATGATTAGTAAATACTGAACCACTTGAGTTCTGCAGGAGATCGAGGCTACGGGCGTCAAGCCCCCAGCTTTTCCAGAGACGTTAGAGTACATTGACTCGGCGGGCATGACGGTGATCTCAGAGATCCGGGACTTCAGCGAGATGGTGACTGGCGTTTGCTTGGACGAGTGTGTTGGGAAATGTGTCCTCAACAATAGTGCGATCACATGATTTAAATATCATTATTAAATCTCATTTTAAGAATACATATGGGATGTAATATTTTACAGTCAACTGGTCCACACATATCGGTAATGATTGGCTGACTAGAGTTTGACATTACTTGTAATACTCCGTATTTATATGTCTTGGGGGTACTCTATCGAGTAGCCCTTACTCTGTCGAGTAAGGGCAAGTTGCGAAGATAAATAGTTTCTGACCTGTTGGGCACTCGATCGAGTAGTGGGGCACTCGATCGAGTAGGGGTACTCGATCGAGTACCTTGGGTACTCGATCGAGTGTCCGGTTTTACGGGGGAGTTTTCTCGGGTTTTGTTAATTACGCGATTAAGGTATTTAAACCAATTCGTCTTTGTTCTAAATCACTTTTTACAAAACCTAAAACCTGTTTAAGAGAGAAAGCAACTTGTCTTCTTCCTAATCGCGTTCTTGACAATTCCGGAGTTCGAGACGGTCGGATCGTATCGTAATTCGTGTCGTTGGATTCCTTGCGTCGAGGGTAAGCTTCTAATATAATTTATATCTTGTTTTGTTAAGAATAGTGAAACCCTAATTTAGGAGTTGGGGGTTTTTATGAATAGTAATTGAATAGTAGTATCTATGTGTTGTATGGTAGGAGGAGAGTTCATAGAGGAGGCGTTTTGAGACAGCTGTAGATACCGTCTGCGTGTTGTGCTTTCTAGGTAGGATTTCCTACTCAGTATTAGTCCCATAATGGGATGATTGTTGATGTGTTGAGATTGATTGTTTAATATCGTAATTGTGTTGTGACGGTGGTTGATTGTGATTATTGATTAATATCGTAATTGTGTTGTGACGGTTGTGATTGTTGTCTCTGGTTCTCGAGATGCGTTCTACCGAGTGGAGTCACTTGCGGGAGTGGCTTCACGCCCTAGTTTCGCCCTTCGTGGAACCCGCCACGGAAGGGGATGTGCACATTAATGGGGACAGGGTTATCGCTCGTACGATGAGCGGGGCTTAGGTGGGAACGGCTGCGGTCCCCCGGCGTGGCTGGTCCGGTGGACGTCGGTATTGAGATGATGGGAGTTGGTGGTGTGTGTGTGTGTGTGTGTGTGTGTGTGTGTGTGATTCGGTGTCTGTTTATCTTATTGTTGATATATTGAATTGTGTGATTAGTATCGACCCCGTTAAATGTTTTAAAATCGTGGTGATCCATTCGGGGGGTGGTGAGCGAGTTATTGAGCAGGTATGAGACGATGCGTATGGGATAGCAGGGATGAGTCACCACGTTGCGATTTAGAAGTCTTCATTTGTGCTCGATGTTTGATAGTATTTCGATAGCGAGATAGTTTTGAGAACTTGTATTTCCTTTTATCGATTTTGGTTTTTGGCATGTAATCACTTTAAACGTTAATTATTATTTAAATATGTTTCTTTATTGTCTTATGATAATCATTGCCTCGGGTAACCGAGATGGTAGCATTTCCATGCCTTAAGTGGTCCTGGTAAGGCACTTGGAGTATGGGGGTGTTACAAATGGTATCAGAGCGACGATCCCGAAACTTGTAACCAATGAACCTAATGAACATAGGGAGTCAATTAAAATGAACCCGGGGTAAAAGTTGTAGGAGCTAGTGCAAAGGCTTGGGAGACGTCCTAAAGCCGCAAGGGGTCGCCCTACAACTTTGAACCGGTCACGTGGGAAAGTGTTTGTCGAGTCGTATATGTGTTTGGTTAACTGGTTTATGAATGTGATGGAATGTGTTAATTGTTGGATGTTGAAGTAGAAAGTTGAGCATGTGAAAGAAAATGGTGATATGAGGAAACTTGTTGATGAGATATATAGAACTGTGGTTGGAATGAGAAACATGATGGATGATTCATGATGTGACATAATAATAACATGCGAATAGAAATGTTGTGTTGTATACGTATATTTTGTCTGCATAGAGTTGTATGATAAGTTTATGTACTTGTCCACGATTGTTCATGGGTATATGTTGTAAGAAGTGTGTAGTTGTAATTGATGAATTAGTTGGAAGAGATTAAGTAAGTAATTGCATAAGAATATGAAATTCATGGGTGGAGCATGTTTATGTGGGTAAATCGTGATTGACAAGTTAAATAACCTATGTGCATGATGGATGTTGTTGCTTGATTTTTGAAAATAGTAACGTATGATTACGAATACTGGTTTTATGAGCTTTGGACTGGTTTTGTTTGCTTGGTTGTTGTTTAAGTCGTTTGGGAAGTAAAAATCAATAGTTGTGTTTTTCGTTTATAAAGAGGTTGTCTTTAAACTGTTATAACTTGAGATGCATAAATGATTTTGATGTGATTCCAATTGGAGATGATAGCTTGTCCTTTTACGATTCTAACGCTAGGTCACACGCCCAAATTGACCAAGTAATGAGTGAGTTATGACTGTTTTACGAAAACTGGACAGTGCTGAGAATTAGGGTACTCGATCGAGTAAGGGGGCACTCGATCGAGTACCTCAGTTACTCGATCGAGTAGCCCTGGTGATTTGTTTAACGTGCTTCTGATCTTGACCTACTCGATCGAGTAAGTCCCTTACTCGATCGAGTGGCCTGTACTCGATCTAGTGACCCCTGTTTTGGGTCATATGCTTATCTTTTGAATTCGTTGCATATTATGTTTAATTCAAAGTTATTATTTGGCTCTTTTATGCATTGTTTTACATATATATTGGTCTTGACGCGTAAGTTACCCAATCTTGTGGTGTAGTGAGTGGCACCTGTGGTGAGTATGAGTTCGGTGGGAGGACATGAGTTATATGTGTTGTGATAGATAGTGGAAAAAGAAAAGGAAGATTGGTATGGTGTATAGAGACATAGAGCATGTTTTGTGAGATGAGATGAGTGATATGTTTGTATGTTGAGTAACGTAAAAGTAGGTGAATGTGGGCAAAGGATGATGTGAGTCTAAGGAACGTGAGAATGAAAGGATTGGGAGTAAGGATATGGATAGTGACAACCTGAGAGGTGTAAAGAATTATGGAAGGAGGTCGTTAAGAGCCGTGTGGGTTAAGAATATACATAAAGAAAGTTCGTTTTAAAGGGGTTGAGAAGAGTGGTATATAGTGAACTTTGTGGAGACATGTCACGGGGTGGAGATTTGGCTTTTTAAGAGATGAAACTATTGTGGGTTCTCCTTGGGCAATTAGCGGTATGAAAGGAATTTTGATTTCTAGAGATGTAAGAAGGGAGATGCAATTGTTGAACAAGAACGTTGATTTTATGGATGGATTAGTGGCAAGGGTGATTGATGACATAATAAGAGAATATTTGTGGTAAGAAAGAGTGAGATGATATCGATATGAAATAATTAGATGTGAGTTTTGGAGCGGTGAGAACGAATCGGATTTCAAAAGAGTTAGCTAGAAGGAATAAGGAGTTGAACTATTAATTGGTATTATTGAGTGTAAAGAGAAAAGAAGGATAAAAGTAAGCTGAGGAAAACATTCACCGGAGTCATGTGATAAAAAGGTAAGGAATCATTGAAATGTGTGATAATGTCACGAGGATGTTAGTTAATGGTTATAGAGGAGTTTTGGGACAACATGATTAGTAATGAGTTTCGAGGAATTGAGGAAAGTAAGAAGTTCGTAGAATATTTGCACGATACGAGATTCTTGGCGGAGAGTTAGATGATGATACAATTAAGGATAGTATTGGGAAGAATATTGAGGTAATTTTGTTGATGGATTCGATGTCCATTATTTGGGATGTCAACCAAAGATAGGAAAGAAATCGTGATGTTTAGAGATAAGTGTAAGAGGTTTGATGTTCGGACAGTGGTAGTGTTATCGTTTGTGGTGTTGTCACTAGTGGTTAAGAGTGATGGTATATTAGAAAGGTAGCAATTCTAAAAAGGTTGATTTGGTAGGGACACGATTGTTGTGTATGATTGTAAGAGGGTATAAGATGTGGTTAGATGAGGCGGATGCTAATAGTTGAATAGTAAGGGTATGGTTATATTTGGCAGGAAGTGATGGTTGTGTGAATGGGGGAATATGTTATGAGGGGCATATGAGTTAAACTCGGGCGACAGGTAACCTTTATCGAGGGGTAACTTACGTGATCAGGATTGACTGGTTGGATGTGATTATGGGTCTATGTCATATGTATAAATGTTCGTGTGAGGTTGTGACCTCACAAGAAATGGTATGGTGTGATAATTATAAGTTGTTATCTGAATTTTCTGTAATACATGTTGGATACGAGAACGTTGGAATGATATCCAAAAAGGTAATAATTTGACTGATTTGGCATGACTAGTTATGCTTGTCTGTATTCATGATACATGTCAATATGTGATATGGTAAGGGGATGATATCCACGAGGTTAGTATCTGTTTAATTCATAAAATATGTTGTGCTATGATTTAGTAAAGTGGATTTGAGTAAGTTTTTCTTGACTAAAAAGTTATCCTGAGTCAGTGTTTATGGGAGTTGTATGCAGTTGTGATGTCTATCGATGTGGCTGTGGTGCCTCGGGTGGTGATCCGGACACGATATTTAGTGTTGTGATGCGGGTATTTTCGCACTACGGTGTGGCTGTTGGTGGTGGTGTTGTGATGCCGTCACCGGTTGTGGTGGATTAGGCGGGATGATTGTGATTCGAGTTTCGAAAGTACATACCAGTTATACATAGATTGTTGTTTTGGTTGATATTGTTCCCTGCGAGTTTGGTTTTCGCATGTAGACAGTTGTCTTGCTTATTGATGTTCTCTTTACCAGGTTAAGTTAAGATGAGGTAGAGTATGATAGGAAATAGAGTTGAATATGTTTTCGTTGTTGTCATGGTATAGTGATGTTCTATAGATGGGATACGGTGGGGAGAGGTCGTTACAATAATTATGATCTTGTTCTAGTTAAGGTTTCAGTAGACATGGTAATGGCAAGTGAGTCGTAGAACATGTGTGGTAATGACCCGAAAGATGCAGGTGGTTCATAATCTTTTGTTGAGACAGTGAGTGTAGGGTATTGGGAATTAGTGTCATGTTAAGTTGTGTATGAGTTTTGCGGTAATGGAAGAAAGAACTTGATGATCTAGTGTGCGTGTACATAACGAGTGTGGATCGTGAGTTATGCTTCTGGGAGATAAGTGCCTTACATAGAGAGGTATGTTGTTTTGCAGAAATAATGGAGAGTTAGTATGGTGATTCTACTACGAGTTTTGAGGTATAGGTTAGATGGTGTGACGAATGAGTTGAGGTATGAGGAATGTTTAAGTAAGAGAGCCTTGGATATATGCATGGCGAGTGTTTAGATTATAAGCGGTTATCTTACACATGTGGTGGTAAAGAGAGTAATGAGATGTATTTAGTATTTAGTATTAGTGAGTTACGAGGACGTAACATGTATCTTAAGAGGAGTAGGATGTGATAAAAGAGATTTTGATGGGTGTGCATATGGTAGTATATTTGAAAGTAGAGTGTTGGTGTAGCATAAGATATGGATTTGTATATGTTGTGGTTGATAGTGATAAAAGGCCATGGCCGTGCTTGTAGTAAGTGTGATGCTTCAGAGTGTGAGGATATTTTATATAGTGTTGACAGTTGGAGGATGATGTTATGAGCCTGAGTAAACTTCGAGGACGAAGTTCCTTTTAAGGGTGGTAGAATGTAACATTCCGTTTGATGTCTATGAGTGTCTTGATATGGGATTTGGTAGGGGATGATATATTACGGAGCTAGCAGCGTTAAAGGATGGTAGTTGGTAGCGTATGGAGTTAGTGTTGAGAGAGATATAATGGAGTTGATACGATATCGTGAGCCATTTTGTGGAGGTAGGAATAGTTAGTGGAGTTGGTGTTACGAGTTCATGTTTGGGTTGGAGTTTTGTTTCGAGTTCTTAGTTACGTTGTTGTGTCTTGATCGAGTTAGCATGTTTGTTTTTATGTAAGGGTTGAACTTCGGGGACGAAGTTCTTTTTAAGGAGGGAAGACTGTAATACTCCGTATTTATATGTCTTGGGGGGTACTCTATCGAGTAGCCCTTACTCTGTCGAGTAAGGGCAAGTTGCGAAGATAAATAGTTTTCGACTGTTGTTGGGCACTCGATCGAGTAGGGGCACTCGATCGAGTAGGGTACTCGATCGAGTACCTTGGGTACTCGATCGAGTGTCCGGTTTTACGGGGAGTTTTCTCGGGTTTTGTTAATTACGCGATTAAGGTATTTAAACCAATTCGTCTTTGTTCTAAATCACTTTTTACAAAACCTAAAACCTGTTTAAGAGAGAAAGCAACTTGTCTTCTTCCTAATCGCGTTCTTGACAATTCCGGAGTTCGACGGTCGGATCGTATCGTAATTCGTGTCGTTGGATTCCTTGCGTCGAGGGTAAGCTTCTAATATAATTTATATCTTGTTTTGTTAAGAATAGTGAAACCCTAATTTAGGAGTTGGGGGTTTTTATGAATAGTAATTGAATAGTAGTATCTATGTGTTGTATGGTAGGAGGAGAGTTCATAGAGGAGGCGTTTTGAGACAGTTTGTAGATACCGTCTGCGTGTTGTGCTTTCGGTAGGATTTCCTACTCGGTATTAGTCCCATAATGGGATGATTGTTGATGTGTTGAGATTGATTGTTTAATATCGTAATTGTGTTGTGACGGTGGTTGATTGTGATTATTGATTAATATCGTAATTGTGTTGTGACGGTTGTGATTGTTGTCCGGTTCTCGAGATGCGTTTCGGCCGAGTGGAGTCACTTGCGGGAGTGGCTTCACGCCCTAGTTTCGCCCTTCGTGGAACCCGCCACGGAAGGGGATGTGCACATTAATGGGACGGGGTTATCGCTCGTATGATGAGCGGGGCTTAGGTGGGAACGGCTGCGGTCCCCCCTGGCGGGGGTCCGGTGGACGGTCAAGTATTGAGATGATGGGAGTTGGTGGTGTGTGTGTGTGTGTGTGTGTGTGTGTGTGTGTGTGATTCAAATTGTCTGTTTATCTTATTGTTGATATATTGAATTGTGTGATTAGTATCGACCCCGTTAAATGTTTTAAAAATCGTGGTGATCCATTCGGGGTGGTGAGCGATTATTGAGCGGTATGAGACGATGCGTATGGGATAGCCGGGATGAGTCACCACGTTGCAGTTTAGAAGTCTTCCATTTGTGCTCGATGTTTGATAGTATTTCGATAGCGAGATAGTTTTGAGAACTTGTATTTCCTTTTATCAGTTTTGGTTTTTGGCATGTAATCACTTTAAACGTTAATTATTATTTAAATATGTTTCTTTATTGTCTTATGATAATCATTGCCTCGGGTAACCGAGATGGTAGCATTTCCATGCCTTAAGTGGTCCTGGTAAGGCACTTGGAGTATGGGGGTGTTACATTACTGTCGTGCGACGGTGGTGATCAGTTGATCCCCTTAGGTCATACCTATAGGGAAATACTCTTAATTGGTTATTTAATTAATCGTATACCGATACGAGTTAATTAAATTGCTTAAAATTGACGGATGATTTTGTGAGTATAATTTACGTATCTTATTGTAAATATGATTAAATGAGACACAGTCTAAGTAATCGAATTATTTTATTACTTAGATGAAATTATTGTTTACAGAAACAATTGAATCGGAATGAATAAATTATTATAAATAACAGAATGTTGTAATTTATAATTCGGAAAACACTTTTGCTACAAGTAATTATGAATTACAATGATAATTTTTATAAGTGACATATTTTATTAATATGTTGATTTTTAATGGTTAAAAATACATTTTATAAATACGATGCCATGAAATGTGTCACATGTGACATATTGACAAAATCACAAATAAAATGGACTCATCCATTTTATGTGAGTGTACCGAAATAAATGGAGGGAGTTAGTGGAAATTGTGTTAATTGTTTAAGTATAAACACAATGATAAAAGCTAACAAGTAGGCATGCAAAACCTAAGCTTTTGAGAAGAGCAAAATGAAAAGGTATTGGGCATCCTACCCAAGCCTAATTTTCGGCCACTCCACAAGAAAAGAGAGAAGAGCTTTTCTCTTAATACAATAATTCATTCTTCCCATCCAATTTTCTAGTGTAAGAAAATTCATCAAAAACTCTCTACAATTTATGATAATTCTAGAGAAATAAACTCACAAAAATTACTCCATCTCTTGACCGAAATTTTCAAGAGCAAAAATACAATTTATTTTGTATCAATTTTATAGCAAAAACTAATATTATTACTAGATCTAAATAATATTGGTTATTAAGATGTATTCCTTGGGTATATGCTTTTGGGAGGGATTCTACATTTGAATCCTTGTTCTTCCATTTGGAGAGTTCAAGAACAAAAGAGAAGGAGATCTCTTTTGTGCCCATATGAATCGAAATCACATTGTAAGAACATGTTTCTTTCTCATTTTATTAATTAGTTTGCATGCATAAGTTCCACCTTTAATTTTATGACAAATTAATTTTTACATATATGAGTATGTTAGTATGTATATAGATCTACATTTCCTTCAATCGTTATCATGAGCCACGGTTGTTTGCATGCAAATCGGTTAAAAGTTTTTCCGAGTTATAAGAATAACAAATAAAACTTGTAAAATTTGTGTTATTATGATATATCACGAAATTAATTCATGCATGTTAATATTTCTGGTCCTAAAATGTTTTAGGATATTTTGGTTAATTTTACGGATTTTTATTGTTCATATTATACATTAATGGCATTTAAATATGATTTTATGAGTTAAAATGTCATTTTCGGTCTAAAATTAGCTATACTTCGAATTTTCCATTGATTTTTGGATATGTTGTCACACATATTATTTTGAGATAACCTGTAAAGTTTCATAATTTTTGGACTTGTTATGCTCGAAAAATGGATTTTTCATTATTAAATTCGGATTTAGGTGAAAAATAGGTTAATATGAGTTAAATTTCGAATCTGGTCATAGAAAATTAATATGTTGTCACATGCAATTTTACAAGATGTGTGTAAAATAATTGGCTATAAAGAAGTCTTTTTGCATGATTTATGGATTTTTGAATAAAAATAGCATAAATAGTGACATTATTAGTGAAAAATTAATAAAACATAATCTATGACTTAGGAAAAACGTCTAATGTTGCATTTTATTATCTTTTTCAGATCTAAAATTGAAAAGTTAATGAAAATAATTTTTCCCATGTTTTTATGATTATTTTAGTTAAAACCGATAAACCGCAACATTGTTTTTCCGGAAAAATTTCGAAATTTTTAACCTAAGTTTTTGAACATTATGAGTGTCATGGTATTTTTCCAGAATGTTCATGAGTTTAAATTTCAAATTTTAAATTTATTTGAAATTTTGTGATTTATATTGAAGTTTATAGCTTATTTTTGTAATTTTTGGTCCATTTATGAACGATTTTATAAAATATGGGTTAATTATGGTCAAATTATTAGTGAAGACTAATTTTTGAGTCCTAAGAGGTTAGGGTAATTAACTTATGCATAAATATGAGTTTATGTATTTTTGTGATTGTAAAATGTTGAAATCACGCAAATCCGTAAAAACCGAGTAATATACGATATTGGCTAATTAATGGCGATTTAGCTGAAATTGAGCATGTTCATACATATTATAATGCTGCATTTTCTTTATGATTGTCATAATTTTAATTTATGTAATTTTTGAATTATGTAATTTTACTTAATATGGCCTTAGATTTTAATTGGTATTTCCCGAAATGTATGGGAATATCGATTCGGTTGTAATTTTATTGTGATCTCGTATCACCGTTTTGTAATTTAATAGATTTATTTTATTTTAGTTACAAATGTATAATAGGAAATTATGTAATTTATTATGTAATTTAAATTCATCTCGGAGTTCCCAAAGACGGATTTCTTCAAGAATGGCGATACATAAAGACGGTGTTACCTCGAGATGCGTGTCACAACCGAAGTTCAAGGGACCAATGGAGTTGGTTTCCGAAATGTAATAGTTAAATAGTTTTTCTATTTTAGGAAAGGCCATACTAGGATTTATTTACTTTTATGTTTGCATTTTATTTTATGTCACATGCATTGCTAAATCGCCATAACTAAACATGCATTGTCTTTTTATCGAGTTTATCGACCGTGTCAATTAGAATTATCGTAGTTCACCGCTTTAGTTCACTTAAAACGTGATAGATAATAAATTGACATGACCTCTCGCTAAAACAATTAATTGAGACATAGCCTTACCAAATAGTAGAAACCATGAAAACCTATTTCGCGAGGGAGTGCGCTCGGCCCCACCGGGGTACAAACCTTGTTACGTAGGGGAAGTGGGTGATAAATGTCTATCCACTGAATTCATGTTGATAAGGGATGTATCGGCCACACCGTGCCCAAGTTAATGTGGATTTGGATCATGGACACATTTATTCGAAATTTGGATTGAACTTAACAAAAGTTTTTGATAAGGGATGTATCGGCCCCACCGTGCCCTTGTCGGATGTGTTTTGGGCTAAAAGATAAATTTTAATGTAATATTATCGACCAAGAGTTCTAAAAGTAGAATCGATTAAACGTTAATCCACCGAGTTATATTGATAAAGGATGTATCGGCCCCACCGTGCCTAAGTCAATATGAATTTGGGTCTTGGAATCATTTATCATAGTTGGGTAGAGGTCACTATGTAAATGCTATACTTGTTATTTCAAGTATTTATAAAACGATAAATGTTAAGTTTTCCACTATTCCGTTTTTATATTGTTCTATTTCTTTGCCACAATTCATATACGATATCATTTCGATTTTGATACAAATCTCCATTAAAACATCGTAACTAAAGACAAAATTTGAATTTGCTTCTAAAACCTCAAACGAACCATTGCTAAGGATCTCTTGTAAAGAGTATAGATTAAAGTTATTCATTATCAAACAGGTTTTTGATTCTAGACTAACACATCTACTTACAATGGATTGTTTTCCCATGTACTTAAATGAATTAAGTACCTTGAAGCGATAAATTGTTTTGGTAATTAGTTTTGTCAAGAATTCGTAATTGACCAAAATAACGCAACCACTTCAATGAAAGTTTTAATACTAAAACGAACAAATGAATAGTAATCTTCATGAATTCAATTTTGCTTCTCAAAGCAAAGACTCATTGAAATGAGTGGGAGCATTCTCTTAAACCGTTAAGATGAGGACGAGGTTCAAGAAGTAAAGATTATAATGGAATTGATACAAGGTAATGTTAAAGGTAAAGTTGTTGAGAATGACGATACTAAACCTATCAATCCCGACCGATAAGTTTCCATTGTCTTAAATGTTGGACACGAGAAAGGAAACTACCCCAAATTATTGAAGTATCAACAAGTTAGTTGTGGGACATCTAATTGAACCTTCTTCTTTAATTGTTTATTTGATTAAACATAAAATTTTGCTAGTACTACTTCGTCAATATTAGAAACCAATGGAGGTTTTCATCATTGTACTTGATACATAGGATGATTAGAATATGACGACTAGCAACAATAATGTCGAGAGATAGAGTAATTGTGTACTCAATCTAGTTTTTGGATTTAAAGTTGTACTTAATTATGACTATTAAGTGCATAAACTCTAAATAAGAATATAAACTTGTTAAGATACAAAAGAGGTTTTCACCTTTGTGACCCTTTACACCATGATTTGATGTATGGCTAGCCCATCATCAAGGTGATTATATTCTAAACCAAACTAGAATGATATATCATGAAGATGATGTAAGACTCAAATTGGTAACCCAAGATTAAACCTTTAATTTTGGAATGATGAACGCAAAGAGTTATCGAGTACTCTTGACACCATTAGATTGTTAATGGTATATGCGTATCTTGTATTCAAAGCAAGATGTCTCGTGCCTTTTGTTTGAAAAGGAGATCGAGGTTGTAAATCATCGATCCAAAATAGGTTGATCATTTTCTTTTACCAACGATTTAAGTTGACGCTAATATGTTCACTTAATAAGGTAAATAGAGAAATCTTTGAAGAATTTCAAAGAGTTCAAGGAATTACGATTTAGTCGTGATGGGATTATCAAAGTGAAGACTTTGATATAAACCAAATGAATTGTGATATAGTATCACAAATTAATCTCTCTTAGCACGCATTATGGAATAATGTGTGGTTGGATAATAATTCAAACGTTATTCGATATGGTTTGGACTTCAATCAAGTTACTTTGGGTTACTTGATCCTTTTTTGGGAATTTATCATTTTGTCTAAATTATTTTCCACTAAATCATATGAGATATGAAATGGTAATGTACCATGTTTGTAAGTTTTCACAAGAAACAAATGCTCATTTTTCCCTTGCAATTATCACGAGCACGACGGGTTTGCGGCTCATGAAGCTGTCTTTCTAAAATACAAGTTTATTTCTAGAAGACAGAGTGGGAGAAATTATTCAAGAGCCACAAAGAATGTTATGTCGCAAGAAACTGGTCTTTCTTGGCTGCATGAGACGTTTTGTGTAAGACATTGTTTCTTCATAACCTAGGAGGTTAAATTCGTCACTTGTTAAAAATGATGAATTCATGCTACTTTTAAGAAAGTAAAGAGCTTATAACATACAAAAGAAATTTGTTGATTCAAGTTGATTACTTCTAGAAAGTAATGAACATATGACTTACATAAGAGTGTTTAAGTCACAACTCCATACAAGGCTTAGAGCCATGAAAATCCGAAACAAAAGGGCTTGATTAGTGACAAAGGGTTTGCACTAATAAAGAGATATTTCAAAGCAAGATTGGTTGCAAAGGGTTTTGCACTAATTGAAATGATTAAGTCTATTTGGATCTTCTTAGGGATTGTGTTTCATTATGAGGATATGCATACAGCAAGTGAATCTAAAACCCACTTCTTCAATAGAAGGAATGTATTCAATACATGTCATGAGTTTTAGTAGATTCTTGCAATCCTAAGATAATGTGAAACTTAAGAGAGGGTCTTATGTAGGACATCAATGAGTTAGAATCAACATTTTGATCATGTGATAAAACATTTCTCGATAAGTCGAGAAGTTGTGTTTATACATGAAGTTTAGTGGGAGTTACGGAAATTTTAATTAGTCCGATATGTGGATGACATATTGATCATTGAGAATGATTTAAGACTTTGGAGTATTATAATACATCTTGAATATCCGGATTTATGAAGATAAATCCACATGATATTAGCGTCAGTAAGAAGTCTTAAGTTGATAAGATTCATGACTAGTTCAATAAAATTGAACATATTTGATTGATTCCATTTGCTTCCGCTGTCGGATCAATTAAATGAGTAATGATGTATAACACTTCATATACTTTGAGAATGATGAATTGTTTTCAAAATCAAATTTAAGTAATCTTTACCAAGTAAGCCATAAAGATTACCCTTAAGTGCTTGCAGAAGCATTAAGGAAGTAAAGCAAAGTGTTTATGATGCAATTTTGTGTAAGGGTGTTACACAAGTGACAATTGACAATTGAGATTGCACATGATTTCCGACAAAACCATAATCAAAACACATTAGGATGGTTAAGATACCATTTTGGCAATGTTAATTAAGAAGTAGATTTTCTAGAATCGTTCTAGGAAATAAAGAACAATGAGAGATATTTATAACGGAAATTGAGTACACTTGCGATCATGAGATGTGCAAGAAGGATGAGTTCCGCACACTGGACAGTGGGAGCTATTCTTAGGCTAGAGGGCCTATGTCTTGATTGGATCTCGACACGTACTCAGAAAGTTTTGTAATGCAAATGTATACATTACAAAGGAAAACGAGTATGTAGTGAGGTTGAGTAAGGTACAAGAAATTGATAAAACCTACTAACCAAAGCCTTCTCAAAGGCTAAATATGATGAGTCATGTCATTTCAATTGAATTGAAATGAACAACTACGTACAAGATCAAATTAGATTATAGAATATGAAATAGTAATCAGGCATTGACTATTCATATGTGATAATCGCATTTGTCGTTCGAGTTTTACTTTAAAACTCTTTTATTATACTTTGTTACATCCAAACGGGTTGTAGAGACAATTGAACCCCGTTAAAGTGAACCCGGATTAACATTGTGTTCGCCCATAGTCACTTGTATGAGGTGACGTCTCGAAGTGACTAGAGTGTGATGCGATTGATGGCAAGTTCAAGTGCCATAGAGTCATGTGAGATGACTAGTCGATCACATAGGCAGACTGTTAGGAACACTTTGTCGGGCAGTGACCGCTTATAGAGTTCTGGCAAATTTATATAGCCTGGTCGTGGCGAGAGCTACTATAGTATTCTAATGAGTCGATTCTTTTGACTAAAGACTGTTCACCTAAGATGGCACAGTTTCAGATTAACTTTGATTTGTGTTACTACGACCTTCGTAAATGGGGTCAAATGGACATATTTTTGGTTATGATGGCTGTGGCTAGTCGAAGGGAATGAGTGCGATAGGAATTGTCCACCCCCTTGTCAGGGTTAAAACAATATCTCAGGGCCACTCGAGGAGTAATGAACTGGAAATGCGTGGCCACGCTCGGAAGGTATCCAGAGTGGATAAATCCGGTCAATCAGTTATTCTCCAGATCGAGGAAACCACTCTCGATATGATCACTTGCAAGTACGACCTGAAAGACACCTTGCATTGAGTGGGAGATAGTAATAGGACAAGAGAATTGGTGACGCACACTTGTCGAGGACAAGTGGGAGATTGTTGGGAAATGTGTCCTCAACAATAGTGCGATCACACGATTTAAATATCATTATTAAATCTTATTTTAAGAATACATATGGGATGTAATATTTTACAGTCAACTGGTCCACACATATCGGTAATGATTGGCTGACATCACTCCATTTTTCTATTTTTCCGTGTAGAGGGAGCGTGACCTGGAGCGTGAGTTGGCGCAGTCCTAAGAGGAGATGACCCGTTTGCTGAGAGAGCTCGAGACCAGAGACGCTGAGATCGCCGCCCTTGAGGTGACAGTGGCTGAGCTGAGGGGTCGTTAGGACTAGTTTGCTGACTGTTGTTTGTACATTTGAACATTTTGGACGTCACTTTGGGCAGGAGCCCGTACTTTGATGTATATTTCTTTTTTGGTTGTTGCATTTTGGTTGTATATATGACGGCCTGCGTGCCTTTGCTGCTGGGTGCTTGTTGTATCTACAGGTTAGCTTTGGAAAAAAAACAGGTCTGGCATGTGACGGTTTACGCCGTCATGCTGCCGAAATTCACGTAAGAAAACACAAGCAAAACATATAGCAATACGAATTCACAAATAAATGGCCTAAATTAGCGCGAAAAAAAGGTGCCCGAAAATGGACAAAAATAACGCAACCGGACGGTAGGGAGAGAGGGCTACCCCCTAAAAAAAGATTTTAAAAGAAATGTCTAAGTGTGTCATAAACATTTGTGAAAAGAGGGAGTGAAATGATTCCCCGAAAAAAAAAAGAAAATAAAAATGAGTAAGTGTGCATATTTGGCAAAAAGTCAATTTTGCCTCGAAAAGCAAACCCGTAAAAGATTAGGAAACATAAATTTGTTAATTATTCGGAATTACCGAAATAAGTCCCTATAGGAATAGGAAACTTTACTTAAAAACAGATTAGGAAAGATTCCGTGGCTGTCAAACGAGGAAGAGAACTTGGGGAAGAGGCGCAGCAAGAGCTGCGATCCTTCAAAGAGGCGCAACAACTGCTGCGTCCTTTCTCCAGTTAGTCCGTCCTCAGCTGAAATTAGGAAACAGTGAATAGTATAAATAGAGACCTCGGTTGAGCTTCTATTCTCACAATTCTCTCTTCCTTGACTCCGTCTATTACACAAAACCTCCTATATCGTCTCAAATTTTTCCAAAAAAATATCGATGCCTTTGAAAATCGCATTAAGGAGTGGACGAATTAGTTTACAAATATGGAGAAACACGACATGGGTGCTTCCAATTTAGGATCAATCATAAGTTTGAAGCTAGTGAAGGTAATTAGGCCCTTTCTGGATGCTTGTCTTGAATATTGGGATCCTAATTTTCATGTATTTGCCTTTCCGAGAGGCGAAATTTGTCCCTTTCCTGAAGAAATTGCTACGGTTGGAGGATGGGATGCAGAAAGTGTTCCGGCTATACCTCCTAGTTCTCAAGAAATTAGACTATGTCGGTGAACACGTGTTTAGCAAATAATTTGGGTCGAAGTTGGATGTTAGATTAATTACATGTGAATGCCAAGTAAATAAATCATACATAATAATAATAATGATAAATGAATTACAATAATTACAAATTTTGTTTGATCTACGTCAAAAGCACGCTCAAAACGGGATTTCGAAGAAGAAAAAAATAAAAGGAAAATAAAAACTAGAAATTAAAATATGAAAATACGGCAGATTAGAGGTGATAATACGGGTAATGGTTGATTTTTACCGTAATTAGGAACTACGTCAAAGCGAGAAAGAGTTCAGGGACAGAAACCAACCCAGAACAGACGCAACATCTGCTGCGTCCTCTGGAAGAGGCGCAACACTTCCTGCGTCTGTTCTTGAGTTAGGTTCTAGCTGTGAAGTCAGAACCGCGGGTTATCAATGTTCGTTGGTGAATTTAGGATGGATTATCAATTTTAGACTCGAATTAAAGTGTTTTAATTGATTACATGCATCTGGACAAGTCATAAAGCGAATAAAAAACGAGAATTTACAAAGGTTTACATAATTAAGATGATCTCGAGTCGGAAATACAAAAAGGAACGAGAATTGAGATTAACGAAACTGGACAAATAAGACTTGAAAACAAACTCATATATCAAATTAGGACTTTCAGAATCCGACATGAACAAGTCGAAACCCAGAAGAATCAATTTGAATTAAAACGCCGAAAACCCGCAAGTCTTGAATTACTCGAGATTTAGGACGAATTAAGCATTGTCATTTAAAAGGGATTAGTTAAAATACAATTTATATACTGAAAATAACAAAAGGAACGAAAGAAAAGGAAAGAGTAAGAAAAGTTGCAGGAAGTCGAGGAAGAAGAAGAAGAGCAGGAGCAGCGGCTGCCTAAAAAAGAGGCGCAGCAGATGCTACGTCCCTTCGAAGAGGCGCAGCTGCTGCTGCATTTCCTCTCTACGTCTGACCTCCGTTGTGTTGTAAATATGTTTTTCAAAGATGGATTTTAAATCGATTTTTGAACGTGCTTTTGATATAAATCTACATTAACTGATACAAAAATAAAAGTACAATAACAAAATAGGATTTAACACCCTCAGATTTAAATGTTTGACGAAACGAGATTGATTAAAGTTAACGTTAGTGATTGCTCGACTCGAATATTGATGAAGAGTATCGTTGGGGCTCTCAATCAAACACATTTATATTCTCAACAAACAACTAGTTAGTGGTAAGTCGAGGTCGATCCATGGGACGGTGTGCTTTGGGTTCTAATTCTATCTATTTCAATTTATGTAAGTTTCACGATTGGTTTGGGTTTGTGGTTGTGTTCTAGACTAATGAAAAGGGATAAAGTAAAAAGAGGTGTAAACAAGTATTAAAGGGTACTAGGATGTCATGGGGTCATAGGGGATTCATGGTGTTGATCATACAAACATGTTTACAAAGTTGCAAGCAATTATTGTTGTGGTGGAACCGAGTTGGTTTATATCTTACGGTTATTTGGAAGAGTTGGGTCCCCGAGCCGAATCGATTAGATTGTACAACACCTACAAGTCGACTTACTTTCCTCCTAATCACTTCTATGCATGGTCTAACAAGACTCGAGTTGGTTTATATCTTACAAGTCTTGTTGAATAGATAAGAGATGGTTGTAAATGCAAGGATTCATGGGCTTAGCATTTCATCAAACATAACATGCGCATAGGTTGACATCACAACAAGCAAGCAAATTAATTATGAAAACATATTAGATTAAGCATGAATCATCCCCCATGTTGATTTCCCCTAATTACCCACTAATCCAAGTTTAGTAACTACTCACTCATTATCATGGGGAACATGTCATTAATGGTGTCAATCATTACAACAAGTATAAGCATGATAAGAGCTTAAGGAAATAAACAATAAAGAGTAAAGAGTAAAGGAATTATACCAACTTAAGAGGATCCAAATAATAAAGCAAAGATAAAAGAAAAGAACTTGATTGATTGATGAAGAGTTGTCAATTCTCCAATAATAACCCAATAATCTTCAATTACCCAATAATAAACTTGAATAATAAACTTGAACAATAATTAAGGAAAGATTAATGTGTAATTTTGTGGAAAGATTAAAGGATAATCTATTCTAATCTACTCATAATCTAATCTAAGGAAAGTTGATTTAATCTAAGAAAACTTGATTCTAATCTAAGGAAACTTGATTAAGAGAGCATTACAAATGGGGTATATATAGTAGTACATCATTAGGTTAAGTAAGGGTAGTTTAGTAATTAAAAATGCTAATTGTTGAGTAGGGAAATGCTCCTCTCAAAGAGAGATGCTAGTCTCCCTTTTGCTAGTCTTTCAGAAATATGCGCATCCCGAGCGTCTAGGCAGTAGGGACGGTTGGCACTGGAGAGGAATCCGAGCGGCCAAGGGGTCGGGACGCTCGTCCTGTAGCAGGGGGAGACGAGCGGATCAAGCACGGGACGCTCGGATCTTAAGGCCTCGACACGAGCGTCCTGGAAGGGAGGACGAGCGTCTTGTCTCAAGGGACGAGCGTCTTGAGTCTCGGGACGAGCGGATTGGCGGACAGCTTCTTTATTTGAGCTCGGATTGTAAAACGGACGTCATTTTCTCATACGGACTCCTATTGGAGTGATTCAAAAGCCTAGATCACTTGATTTTTCGACGCCGTTTCATCTAGAATACTTTCAGAGCCAAAGGAACAACTCTCAGTTTGGTTCCGAGCAATTTCTTTTTATAATGCCTTCCTTCTCGTCATCCTTACTTTTAACCCTATGATCCTTCTATATACTCTTTATTCCTACATCCTTGGTCATCATTCTTTCCTTCTCTTCATACTAGTCCATCCAAGATCGTCAAAAAGCTTCTAAATATGCACAGGAGACGGGAATTTCCGCCTAATTACCTTCTTTCCTACAAAACATACGAAATGCACTAGGAAAGCAAAATAGAAAGCATTTGACGGATAAAATGGTCATGAAATGATATAATAGTATGCAAAATAGGTTCAATTAAGAGACTAAATGTGTGCAAATAATGTTCACATCAAATATCCCCAAACCGAACCTTTACTCGTCCCGAGTAAAGAGGTGACTAAAACTAGACCTTTATTTAAACTATCCCAATAATATAACCGATATGAGAAAATTAGCGGGTCTCACTCCGCCCCTTCAACTCACAACAAGACAACCATGAGGTAGGATGCCTTCTTGCAAGGCAAGGTGGAGCTTGCCAAAATGGCGACACGTCCAAGCATTAAAGCACACAAAACAAGTAATGGATGCATCTACAAAAGAATAGCCACTTTCCTCATCTAAGTGGCGGAAATTATCTAAAGGGGAAGCAATCTAAGGGTACACATTCCATTATAGATATGGTTTCTTCAAACGACTAAGCCTAGAAGGATACCAATAAATCACCTCCAAGTTGTGTCAAACTAGGTTACCTTTGTCCTCAATTGTTAAATGCTTTCGTTAAGAGTAGACTCCATATGGTGTTAGAAACACTGGAGGATCGCGGAATTCCCCTTCTTGCCTAGACAAGAAGAAGGGTCGTCCCCTCTCTACCATGCACAAAAGTGGATATGATGGAAAAGGGATCAATAGTATTTGAGTTTTATGTGGGAGTTTGCTTTTTGTTGTTTGTTTTTCTCCCCAACTTCTTGTGGCATTTGACATTTGAGAACACTTTCTTTTTGCCATTTCTTTTGATGTTTGGCATTTTCAACTTTTCTTTGCATTTCTTTTTGAACATTTTCAAAGTCACCCCATTTGTAGTGAGGGTGCTTATATTTGAAGCTTTAGGAGTCTATTTTTGCTCCTATTTTCATTTGATGCATTTTGCAAACTTTTTGACTTATCATTTCATTTCTTGAACTCAAATTTTGAACAATTTTTGTGCCCATTCCCTTTGATGACAAAATATGGTAGAACATGGACGAAGGATGGTTGCATGATTTCAAGGGTCACCTTGGAATAAACGGTAGCCAAGGAGTTATCACACCACAAGGTACTCTTGACTAGGCCTTAATCCATGGGTCAAAGGATACTAGTATGACACATCCTAGGGTGTTTTACAAGTATTCTAACAAGCAAAGTCTTAAGAAGAAAAAGTATCTACAAGGGCCTTATATACACTTGTCAAGTTTCCCAAATAGATGCTTTCACAAAATTTTTCCTAAATGCAACTATATGCCATGATGCAACTAACATTTATACATCCTAATGCATATGCTTCTACCAACTAATATGCCAAATAATCTAAATGCAATCCTGAATTCACATTGTTTTTACCGCATCAATCAAAATAAAGCCACATAGTCATTAACATAAAGAGGAAAAAAGGAGATTGGAAAGATCATACCATGCGGTCTTCATGATTCTCATGTCTCGGGTGTGGCATAGTCGATCAATGTGAAAAAGGATAAACAAACATGCAAACAAACAAGTATATAAAATATATACAATTCTACACTAAAAAGGAATGAACATGTTTTTGGATTTTTAAATTTTTTAAATTTTTATGGTTTTTGATTTTATGAAATAAAAAGACATGTTTTTGAATTTTTCAAAAATTTTCAATTTTCAATTTTTTTGTATTTTTGGAATATAAATTCTCATCCGCCTCTTTATTTTGGACATTGTCCTCAATGTACATGTAGGAGTAGGAATGAAAAAGAAATACATGTTTTTGGATTTTTAAAGTTTTATGGAAATTGAAGTACAAATGCAATGATATGATATGCATGAATGCATGCTCTAACTAAATGTAATTCTATATGACATATATAACAAATGAATTCAATCTAAACTACACTATATGATGCATGATTTCTATTAAACTATGGTCACCTATGCATGAATTCTAATCTATATGCAACTATCTACATGAACCATGTGAGATAAATACAATGAAAACTAATCTAATCATGTTAGATATATTACAATGCAAACTATACATGAGAGATAGGGAAAGAAGGGTCTTACAATCACGATCTCAATCAAAGCCTCTATCATTAAGGCTATCATCATCTTCACTTTCTTCTTCTTCTTCTCCTCCTCTTTGGTCATCTTCATTCATGCCTTGGTTTGGGAACACAAGGTGTGGTTGCACCCAAGAAGGCCTAGGACCATTAGGATCAATAAACCCTTGTTGTGCCATATGGTAGTATTGAGGATAAAGGGCCAAATAGTTGTCTTCTTGCCCTCGGTGGATCCTAAAATCCATGTTGCTCATCATACCCATCAATATATCCATAACCGATGGTGGGGTGTTTGGAGGAGTAGGAGGAGATGAGTAGGGTCGGTAGACATGGGGGAATGGAGGTATCTCCGCATAAGAGAGCAGAACACCATGAAGGAATGGTTGAAATCCAAGGTTTGGACCTTGGAACGGTGGTGGTGCATGGGAAGGAGTAGAAGGTGCCTCCTCACGTCTCCTAGGTGGTGGAGCCACAATCCTCTCAATGGGGAGGAGGTAGCTCGGCATAGGTGCGAGGTAGCTCGACCTAGGTGTGGTAGGAGGAAGGTCCCAACAAGGAAGGGTGAATGTAGAACTTCCCTTGGTGTACCAATTAATGCCTCCCAAATCATTATATTTGCACCATTTGTGATGCCTAAAGATGACCTTCTCATCAAGTAAAGTATCTCCGGGTAGAGCCACATACCTCCCATCATCATTAAACCCCGGACATAAAACATCGGCCATCCTAGTCACAAGACCACCCATCACAATTCCCTTTGATTTTGTCGCACCTCTTGATAGATTTCAAAATCGGACAAGTAATTCAAGAGCGGGATTAATGTTGTACTTTGGCAAACCTTGGACATTCAAATATGACTCAAGAAAAGTCATGTCAAGTTGACTCACACATCCCGTGTCACTTCTACCATGAATAGTCCCCGCTATAAATTAAATTGATGCCACATCCTAATAACCGGATGATGAATGTAAAAGGCATGACACCTCTTGAAACCATCTAATTCCAAACCGGTGATCGCTCTCCACAAGTGTGACTCCGTGAACCCCACGGGTTTCTCAAGGTCGGTCTCGAGTATCGCAAGTCCAAAAATTTCACCAAAGGTACCCAAATGTATTTGATGGGTCTCATTACACAACCTAAATTCCAAAGACACCCCATATCTTTCTCCTTCAAATAGTTTGAGACTACACAAGAATTCCAAGATGAGGCTAAGATATGTTTCCTCATGCATATTAATTAAAGTCTTAAGTCCTATTCCTCTAAACAATGACTCGGTTTGTTCTTCAATACCAAGTTTATCCAAAATTTGACGACAAATGAAACGAGTAGGCTCGAATTCCTTACCAAGTAGTTTCAAAAATCGCCTCCTATGCTCATTTTTGATGAATACTACCTCCGGGAAATCATCAAGTTGCTCAATCTCCAGTACTAGCTCCTCTTCTTGCATTTGGAACTCTGGTGGAGCATTAGAATTACTTCTTTTCCTTCTTTTTGATCCCTTAGTAGTAGTAGCCTTACTCTTGCCCCAAAAACTCATTGTTGTAGTCTTGAAATCCACCAAGTATCACTACCCAAGAATCCTTCAAATTTCCACAAATAAGAGCCAAACAACCTTGAAAATGCCTTACTAGAACACTAAAAGCAATGTAGTGAAGCTAGAAGGCAAAAATCAAACCCGAAAGACAATTGTTGCTCACGGATTTTTGGAGCTCCAATTTTTGAAATGATGATAATGGGTGATTTTGAGCAAGTAGAAGGTTGGAAAGTTCGTTTTTATTGTGTAGAAATGGATTAGAATGATTTTTAGAGTAATTTGATGGTGATTTGCTTGGATTTTATGGTTATTTGGGTGAGTTTTGTGAGTTGGGGTTGATTTTGAAGGTAGAGGATGAAGATGGTAGGTGAGATTTGAGTGTCGAGTAAAATTGTGGCTGAAAACAACGGCATACACGGGTTATAAGGCTGAACACGGGTGAGTTGGAAGTATCCTGCCCGTGATTCTGGGCATATTCTGCAATCAGAGGCTGGACCCGCTCGGGATAAAGCTGACCCGCTCGGGTAGACAGTGAACCCGCTCCAGATGAAATGAACCCGCTCGGGTTGGCAGTGAAGACGAGCATTTTTCTCAAAATCTGCGCGGATTCTTGGTCAGAGAACTTTTGCTTCTTTTCTTTGATTCAACCCGCTCGGATTTGTCTCGGGATGCGCATATTTTGAGAAATTTTGACCCAACACCTTTCTTATGATAACAAAGTTACTCATAAGCCCAAATTCTCAATTTTCTTCATTTCTTTACATTTTTCATCTTCTCATTTTCATTAATTTCCTTCAAAAACTCAATTAAAATATGAGATCCCTCCCTTTTATCTCTTATGCAATTAAATGAATGCAAACCTACACTGAATGCATATATACAAATTAATGGTTATTAAGGAACTCCATCAAACCAAAGATTGAAAATTAACAATTTCATGGAAGATTATCACTAGCACTCAAAGCACGTAGAAGTCGGTCAAATTCTTGGGAGTGAGATATAAATAAGCATGGATAACAACACAAGATTATGCAATAAAATAATGCCCAAGTAAAAGACCGAACAAGCATGTCAAGAATGGTATGACAAAAATCATAAGAGATATGATGGATGGAAGGAACATGAAATGGGTAGTTGGTTGGTAATTCACTCAACTTATCCTCCAAATAGTCAAAATCACCACTTTTAATGTAGGTACTCTCATTATCAATCAAGGTGATTTCAAGGGTGTCTATTTGGGGTTCCCAAATTTCCTCATCATATTCCTCATCCCAACAAGGTCTATTATCAAAGGGGTTATCGTAACAAGGCTCACCAAGTTCAACACAATTGTCTCCCTCAAATATGTCATCCTCAAAGGGTGAGTTTTCACTCAAGCTCACATCCATATCACTCTCACTTTGCCCATTAACATCAAATTTCATGGAGATTGAGTTCATTAAAACACAAGAAGAGTAGGATGACGGCATCCAAGCATTAGTTTCACAATCAATAATGTACTCCTCCTCATCATCACTCTCCTCATCTAGCACTCCATCTTCCCAAGGTGGGGTAATTTTGTGGGCATAGTGGGTTGGCTCAAGGTTATATGAAGGTTTGTTATCCTCACAATTCTCATTTTCATAGTTTTCCTCAATGAAGTTTTGAAATGTGGCTTTTATCGCTTCCATACCTTCCTTTGCACTCTCAAATACGTCATATATAGTTTGCTTAAGACAATGGATGGTCATGAACTCAACAAATTCCCAAAATTCCTCACAACTCATCTCACATATCCTACCACCACTCAAGTAAAATGCCAAGTTGTGGGTTTCAAGGTTCATACCATCATAAACAACACAACATGCTTCATAATTTGAAAGAGTAAAACCATGATGCCAAGCATGAGTCATATAATCTTCAAATCCTGCAACATATTTATCAAATGAATCATTTTCATCTTGCCAAAAAGTGAATGTAGACATGTTAAACATATGAAAAAGAACAAGTACAAGAAATAAAATTCCCAAGGAGCCAAGATTCCTCAAGAAGAAGCACAACTAAAACTAGACAAAAGAACAATTCAAATACACAACACCGTCCCCGGCAACGGCGCCATTTTGATGAAGAGTGTCGTTGGGGTCCTCAATTAAACACATTTATATTCTCAACAAACAACTAGTTAGTGGTAAGTCGAGGTCGATCCATGGGATGGTGTGCTTTGGGTTCTAAGTCTATCTATTTCAATTTATGCAAGTGTCACGATTGGTTTGGGTTTGTAGTTGTGTTCTAGACTAATGAAAAGCAATAAAGTAAAAAGAGGTGTAAATAAGTATTAAAGGGTACTAGGATGTCATGGGGTCATAGGGGATTCATGGTGTTGATCATACAAACATGTTTACAAAGTTGCAAGCAATTAATGTAGTGGTGGAACCGAGTTGGTTTATATATTACGGTTCTTAGGAAGAGTTGGGTCCCGGAGCCGAATCGATTAGATTGTACAACACTTACAAGTCGACTTACTTTCCTCCTAATCACTTCTATGCATGGTCTAACAAGACTCGAGTTGGTTTATATCTTACAAGTCTTGTTGAATAGATAAGAGATGGTTATAAATGCAAGGATTCATGGGCTTAGCATTTCATCAAACATAACATGTGCATAGGTTGACATCACAACAAGCAAGCAAATTAATTATGAAAACATATTAGATTAAGCATGAATCATCCCCCATGTCGATTTACCCTAATTACCCACTAATCCTAGTTTAGTAACTACTCACTCATTATCATGGGGAACATGTCATTAATGGTGTCAATCATTACAACAAGTATAAGCATGATAAGAGCTTAAGGAAATAAACAATAAAGAGTAAAGAGTAAAGGAATTGTACCAACTTAAGATGATCCAAATAATAAAGAAAAGATAAAAGAAGAGAACTTGATTGATTGATGAAGAGTTGTCAATTCTCCAATAATAACCCAATAATCTTCAATTACCCAATAATAAACTTGAATAATAAACTTGAAGAATAATTAAGGAAAGATTAATGTGTAATTTTGTGGAAAGATTAAAGGATAATCTATTCTAATCTACACCTAATCTAATCTAAGGAAAGTTGATTTAATCTAAGAAAACTTGATTCTAATCTAAGGAAACTTGATTAAGAGAGCAATACAAATGGGGTATATATAGTAGTACATCATTAGGTTAAGTAAGGGTAGTTTAGTAATTAACAATGCTAATTGTTGAGTAGGGAAATGCTCCTCTCAAAGAGAGATGTTAGTCACCCTTTTGCTAGACTTTCAGAAATATGCGCATCCCGAGCGTCTAGGCAGTAGGGACGGTTGGCACTGGAGAGGAATCCGAGCGACCAAGGGGTCGGGACGCTCGTCCTGTAGCAGGGGGAGACGAGCGGATCAAGCACGGGACGCTCGGATCTTAAGGCCTCAAGACGAGCGTCCTGGAAGGGAGGACAAGCGTCTTGTCTCAGGGGACGAGCGTCTTGAGTCTCGGGAATTGGGTGTTGGTCTTCTCCTTGGTGGTTAGGTTCATTTTCGGCATTACCAATCTTTTTCCCCAAATTAGCTACCTGAGCGTTCAAATCATCGATAGCCACTCGCAGCTTTGAGAATATGTTGTTGATGGAGACGGAGATCATGGGTATATCACTTCGTAGTCCATCTTCATTAATTGCACGAATTTTCTCATCATCGGGAGGGATGGGATGAGAGCAATCCAAGGAAAGTTCCTACCTATGTCCGATAGGGTTTTCTGGAGGGTTGTTTTTGTTGTTGGCAAGTAGCCGACTTTCAAGGAGTTTAACTCTTTGCTCAATATCGAAAGAGGGAAAATTCCCGGTTATCATTTTGTCCTCAACCTGGGAGAGACGAGTGCTCAAGTGTTCCACGGTAGCTATGAGTCAAAGGACCATGTTGTTAGTTTCAGCAGAAGTCATGGTGGTTGCATGTGGATCAGCTTCTTGAGTTCCTGGTTGGCAATCGATGGCACCCAAGGGATTCTAATTTGACATAACGATAGGCGTTATAACTTGTCTTGGCAAGGTATTGCACCAAAAAGGCAAGTACGACACATATGTATAAAAGACAAATACGTCGTGAAGACGCGACGGTGTGACTAAGTTATGAGTTTATTAAAGATCGTGAATGACCTCTCGTGTTTGAACTCTTGATGCATGCCGTTGAACATAGACTCAAGTGTCGACTTTGGCATCAGTGATGCCTAGACAGACGAATTCTGACTCAGTTTAGATGTGCGTCGATGGCGTGACGCCGTTGGACAATACATGTACACAAACTTGACCTTTGACCCATAATGTAGGGAAAATACGGGTTTAATACCCGAGGGGTTTTGACTCTGCTAACGCCATTGAAGATGTCTCGACAATTAGGCGACACGACTTAGACCAGAAGGTAGGTACTAACTTCGGCGGAGACTCGACATTATCTAGACGACTTGACTTTAAATCGACTAGACTATAATCGACTTGAGGCTGAATCGGAAAGGTGGACTGAAATTTTCGAAAATAGAGATTTTCAAAAAAGAATCATTTGTCGTTTTATGGACGGCTTCCGAAGAGTAAGGATCTTCAAAAGTCGGTCAGTTGAAAGAGCTGTCTTAGGTTTATTTTCAAAAGACGGTTTGAGATTGTGGCGGCTCTGAAAAAAATGTGTTGTTTCCGAAGCCGGTTTTTGAAATTCCGAATCACGGATTAGAAAATCGAGAATCGAAGAATTTGGAATCGTCATCACAATGTCCATGAAAACGGTTAAATTTGTTTTCAAAGGATTTAAAATTGGGTTGAAAATTTTGAAAACGGTTAAATTGGTTTTCAAAGATTTGATTTTGGATTGAAATTTGAAAACGGTTAAATTTGTTTTCAAAGATTCGATTTTGAATTTGAAATTAGAAAACGGTTAGATTTGTTTTCAAACATTTGAAGTTGGATTTGAAATTTGAAAACGGTTAAATTTGTTTTCAAAGATTTGATTTTGAATTGAAATTTGAAAACGGTTAAATTTGTTTTCAAATGTTTCAAGTTTGATTGAAATCTGAAAATGGTTAAATTTGTTTTCAAAGACTTGATTTTGAATTGAAATTTGAAAACTGTTAAATTTTCTTTCAAATGATTTGAAATTGGATTAGAAATTTGAAAACGGTTAGATTGGTTTTCATTGAATTTGAAATTTGAAAACGGTTAAATTTGTTTTCAAAGATTTGATTTTGAATTTGAAATTTGAAAGCGGTTAAATTGGCCTTCAAATAATTTGATTTTTGATTGGAATTTGAAAACGGTTAAATTTGTTTTCAAATGATTTGATTTTTGATTTGAATTTGAAAGTAGTTAAATTGGCTTTCAAATGACTCGATTTTTTATTGTAATTTGAAAACGGTTAAATTTGTTTTCAAATGATTTGATTTTGAATTGGAATTTGAAAACAGTTAAATTCGTTTTCAAATGATTTGATTTTGAATTGGAATTTGAAAACGGTTAAATTCGTTTTCAAATGATTTGATTTTGAATTGGAATTTGAAAACGGTTAAATTCGTTTTCAAATGATTTGATTTTGAATTGGATTTCGAAAACGGTTAAATTCGTTTTCAAATGATTTGATTTTTAATTTGAATTTGAAAACGGTTAAATTCGTTTTTAAATGATTTGATTTTGAATTGGAATTTGAAAACGGTTAAATTCGTTTTCAAATGATTTGATTTTGTATTGGAATTTGAAAACTGGAATTTGAAAACGGTTCAATTCGTTTTCAAATGATTTGATTTTGAATTGGAATTTGAAAACGGTTAAATTCGTTTTCAAAGACTTGATTTTAAATTGAAATTTGAAAACGGTTAAATTCGTTTTCAAAGATTTGAAATCGTGAGGATTGAATTCGTCATTACGACGGGTTAGAAAACCGATTAACCTTTGAAAGAAGTTATGCAAATCGAAAAGTGTGAGAATTGAAAACGTCATTACGACGGCTTAGAAAAGCCAAATGTGATTTCGAAAACGAGATTTGAAATTTGGAAAGTCTCACGGGTTGAAATCGTCATTACGACGGTTTGAAAAAAGAAACATTTTTGTTGAAAACTGATTTCGAATATTGAAAATTCGAGGATAGAATTTGTCATTACGACGGCGTAAAAAAAGGGCGTTTTGAGAATGCAACGGTCAGCGAGGGACCGTGGTTTGAAATGGCCATTACAACGACGTAAAAGAGTATTTTGAAATGGTTTGTGAAAATCAAGGTTTGAAATTGTCATTACAACAGCATGAAAAGGTGCATTTAAAATGGTTATAAAAAACCGGGTTTTGATATGGCCATTATAACGGCATAAAAAGGTGCTTAGAAACGGTTGTTAAAACCGGGTTTTGAAAATTGTCATTACGACGGCCTAGAAAGGCGTGTTGAAATGATTGTAGAAAACCGGATTTGAAAATCGTCATTACGACGGCCTAGAAAGGTGTGTTGAAATGGTTATAAAAACCGGGTTTGAAAGTCGTCATTACGACGGCCTAGAAAGGCGTGTTGAAATGGTTATAAAAATCGGGTTTGATAATTTTCATTATGACGGCCTAGAAAGGCGTGTTGAAATGGTTATAAAAAACCGGGTTTGAAAATTGTCATTATGACGGCCTAGAAAGGCGTGTTGAAATGGATATAAAAACCGGGTTTGAAAATTGTCATTTTGACGGCCTAGAAAGGCGTGTTGAAATGGTTATAAAAACCGGGTTTAAAAATTGTCATTATGACGGCCTAGAAAGGCGTGCAACGGTCGAAAAACAACCGAGGTTTGAAATGGCCATTATAACGGCACGAAATGTGTTTTGAAACGGTTGTAGAAAACCGGTTTTGAAAGTCATCACTAGGACGGCCTAAAAAAGGTTTGCAACGGTCGACGAAAGACCGAGGTTTGAAACGGTTGTGAACAACCAGGTTTGAAAATCGTCATTATGACGGCATAAAAAAGTTCCAATGGTCGGCGAAAGATCGAGGTTTGAAACGGCCATTATAACGGCGCAAAAAGGTGTTTTTGACAGTTTGAAATGACACGGAAGGACTTATGATCAATTAGCACATAAGCACTCACAGTTTCATTATATTATGCATAATGCTGACACGGGTTTTGGCTTAGAAGGGTGGGTTACACACCAAGCAATCAAACCCCGATCTGCGAGAGGGATACCAATCCAAACAAAATGTGTAAGGAGGGTGCCCTAGCCTCGTGCTCGAAAGTGATGAAAGCTCTTTGACGAAACAGAAATGTGTAACGTCAGCGGTATGCTTGACTCAATCGGGATTCGAATCGCGGGGATGAGAAAACTCACGCCGACGAGACGAGCCAATTGGTCGATAAAGGTTAGGATGTGGGCCCGGACAAGGAACCCGACTTATGACCGTAATATCAATTAATGCACCTTAACCACGACCTCGTTCGAGTTTAACGTCTAAGGATCACAAAGACACGAGTGTCCTAGTTTTCCCCAGCGGAGTCGCCAAACTGTGGACATGAGCCACAGGCCGGTCTGTGGATTTGGGCCACCTACCGATCTGCGGTCACGGGCCACCTGCACGCCAGGCCAATTTGTGGACATGCAGCGGTCTTTTGAAAGCCACGCTCGGCGGCGTAAAAATGCTTTCGACCGGATCGCTTTAGATCGGTCGGTTTCGTCTCGTTAAAGGTTTCGAAACGATTAGAGATGTTCGGAGTTGCCACCAAGCATTTGTGGGATGCTTGGAACCTGTTCGAATCCACTTTATACCTAGGTCAATCAAGGCAAAAAGCGGTGCTTGACATAGGTACTAAAGATAAGGACTCGTCCCCCTTTTAGCATTCTATGCCTAAAATGACTCTCGTGCACCCTGGATAAGGCCATCCACTATCCAAAGGTTCTGAGTAAGGGGTGAGGGTACGTATTGGGAAGCCCTTTAATCGGACACCCAATCCCGCCCGCGTTAGCGGCCTCTACTGATCGATCGTGGTTGTTTAAGTGCAAGAGTTGGTAAAACGATGTAAATGCATGAATGCACATCCAAAAGTGTTAACCTAACATGTGAACTTTCTAAGTCGGTTTGTTAATCCAAATCTCAAGTTGGATTTATGGTTGATTTGCATGTGAGAACGAAAATTAAACATCCATTTACCAAATTCGGGTTATGGTGCTCAACACGATCCATTATTTGAAAGAGTGTGTTTAAAAGATAAAGTGTAAAATGCAAACCCATCAATCTGATCCGTCACGTATTCGAATGAACCGTAATCGGGATTGTCCTAGACAAGTGCTAAAAACGAGGCAGAACAGTTCCAGGCAGCCCTGTTAGGGCGCGAGCCTATTGGCGAGGTAAGGGGCTCTGCCCGGGTTTTGAAATATGAAAGCAGAGGGCCTCTTGGGGCGCGAGCCATGGGGCGAACCAAGGGGCGTCTCCTGGTTGTTGAAAAGGTTGTTTAAAACCGTTTTTTGTGATGAAAGATTTGCAAATGTTGTTTGCATGACTCAGAATAATTACTATTGTGTTAGTAACATTCGTCGTCGGATTTGTATGTTTGAAAAGTATGGTTTACAAATAAAAATGTAAAATATTTGATTTGAACTAATCATGTTAAGTTCATTTCTTTGCAATTAGTCAAGTTTGTCATCGTACTCGGATTAAACCGACATGGTATAAAGAACCAAGGATGATTATGAATTATGACTAATATATTTGCAAATGTAAACAAATAAAAAAAATGGTAAATAAAATAAAAGAGGGTTAAAATACCCATTAAAATGTAATTAACCAATAATATCATCGAGGCACGGAATAAACCGTCATGGTATAAGGAACCAAGGATGATTTTTGTAACGGTCAAAATATGTTTATCATAAAAATGAATTAAAATGGTAAATAAAATAAAAGAATTTCTTTTAAAATGTAATTAACCAATTAATATCACCGAGTCACAGATTAAACCGTCATGGTATATGGAACCAAGGGTGATTATAATTTATGGCTAAAATGTTTGTCAAAAAAATGATTTGAAACATTTGGAATGGTAAAAACCGTAAAAGGAAAGAAGTAAAAATAAAAGAAAGTGTTGAAGGAAAGTCGAACTCAAACACGTTTGAGTCTGACCTGGGTACCCCATTGAGACGCGAGCCACTTCGCACAATAAAGGGCTTCTGCCTCAGGCCAAAACTCAGTTTTGGCTCGTCTAACCTAAATTTGAATCGTGTTATGCATTGTTCATGCTCATAAACTCGTAAAAACAGTAAAGACATGAAATGAATGAGACATTTACACCCTCAAACTTACGTATTTTGATGTTTGCGTGGTAGACGACTTTAGAGACGGTTTTCTCATTGTGACTACTCGCGATCAAAGAAGTTTAAAAAGAGTGCCTTAAAAAAGGATTTGGTTTTGAAAATATGTTAATTAAAACATGTTGATTGATGAATTGAGTTGGTCAAATGGGTCGGTCGAATGCACGGCGACGGTACCAAACAATATGTGTAAGGCTTGTGTTTACGATCGGTAGGTCGTAAACACGTGTCGATTTTGTGACTTAGGAAGTCGAGTCTAGAAGTTTAAAAGAGAGGTGAGGGGGCGGACACTCGCGTGATTTTTGTGGTGTGTGATGGGTGGTATTTATAGAGAAATGTTGGATGGTAGGTCGGTTGAGTTTGCTTGGAGGCTAAGGAGACACCCCATTGAGGCGCGAGCAAGCCCGTGATACAATGGGGTGTACTGTCCCTTTCGCAAATTTGGATTTTGCATTTGTTCTAACCAATGTTTTGTTGGTTGTGATTTGTGGTCATGGATGGTTGCTTAGCCGTGTAAGCTTCATCTTAGGTGATATTTGGGGTAGGTATTTTGTGTCTTTGACTCGGGTTTGACCCGTGTGAGTCGGGATTTGAATTTCGAGTCGGTTTTGGGTCGGTGTCAGTTTCGACTCTAATTAGGGTCATTTTAATGGAAATTACATGATGAAAACATTCATGGCATTATTTTTGACATTCTAGATTTGGGTTGACTCGGGTTGACTCAGGTTGACTCGAGTTGCGGGTTTCTGAGTCGGTTTTGGGTCCGAAGGCGGTTTCAACTCTAAATAGTGGTGTTTTAATGCAAATGCAGTTAGAAAACTTTTGAAATCATTTTTCATATCCGAGTAGTGCATTAAACCGTCTCATGTATAGCCAATCCACGCACGCATATCAAAAACACGTTATAGTCCGATCATCATCGGGTGGTTTTAGGGAGGTGCAGATACTGGGTATCTACAGAGCCCCCACTTTGACTGAGGCTTGGACATGGCGAAAGTCAAATTATGATCTCCAGGTTAATCGAAGATTACAACCTAAAGATCATTGCGACGTCGAGGCGACGCAAAAGGGTTTGGGCCAAGGACTTGCCGTCGGGAAGGGCGACGCCAATGCGACTCGAGGGTACGAGCCAAGGACCTGTGGTCGGGAACAGTTTAGAGTCTGTCGGCTTCCGGTTCGGGTCGTTTAAAGTCCATTAGACTACGTATAAAGGCTCGCCAGCCATAAGAAGGAATCATACCTAAGGCATCTTCGAGATACGTCCTTGAATCTTTTGCGCGCAAAGGTTCGCCAGCCGGTGTTGAAGGTGGTGCGTTTTGAGGCTCGCCAGCCATAGAAAGGGGTCATACCTGAGGCATCTTCGGGATATGTCCTTCAATTGTTTGCGCGCAAAGGCTCGCCAGCCGGTGTTGAAGGTGGTGCGTTTTGAGGCTCGCCAGCCATATGAAGGAGTCATACCTGAGGCATCTTCGGGATACGTCCTTGACTTGTATCTTGTATGCGTGCAAAGGCTCGCCAGCTGTGATAAGGAGTCGTACCCGAGGCATCTTCGGGATACGTCCTTGAGTTGTACCTTGTTTGCGGACAAAGACTCGCCAGCTTGTGAAAAGGAGTCGTACCCGAGGCATCTTCGGGATACGTCCTTGAGTTGTATCTTGTTTGCGGACAAAGGCTCACCATCCATGGTGGTCGAAATATCGACTGTGGGAAATAGCATGTGTGACATCCATTTGAAAATCGGCACTCGCTGGGGAGTTAGAAACTTCTCAGGACTTGTCGGGGATATGAGTTGCTGGTCGCTGGGAGGTAGCATATGCCATGTAATCGACGGGGTTAAAGCCCTTGGACTTGATGGGTCGCCGTTTGTTGGGAAGAACCCAGTACTCAATTGGAGTGAGTTTGTCTTCTCAAGATTATCTGCATGGTTAGTGACCACACAAATCCGCAGTCGCATAGACAAGCACGTTGAATGCAAGCATATAGGCACATAAGCACATAAGCATGTGAGCAGTTAGCATATAAGCAAGTAGCATGTAATATCTCACGCGAAGGGAGATAGAATTTTTGAATGTTGTGAAGCTTAAAGGCGAGTCTTGTTACTCGTAGATCCGTGATTTGATAGATTGGAGACATGTGACCGTCGGGACACTGACTCACACAGACGCATACTGACAGACTGACAAATGAGCAATCGTGAATGTGATGCCAACTCAGTATTGACACGACACAGGGGTGACTCTTACAGACTTTGCACCTGTGTGTGCAACCATTTAGCCCAGAAAAGGTGATAACGCGTATCAAATCCCTGAGGTAGAAGGTCCGCTCGGCTGGGGAACATGAATTGATTATCTTCTCCAGACATCTCCGCCTCCGTTTGCTTGTTTGAGATCCCTTCTCAAGGTATGATGATTCGAAGGGCGGAACCAAGACCTTGTCATCGTTCAAATCGAGCACTAGGCTAAAGGTGGTTTATTTTGGACTGTAGTTGAGACTCAAAAGATGCTTGTGGATAACGGACGGGTGGCGTCTTGAAAGAGAAGCCCCCAGAGTGAGAAGGTGGGAATTTGACAAAATAAGGAATGGGTGACGTCTTAAGGAAGAAGCCCCCAGTAAAGAGGTATGAGATGCTTGTGGATAACGGACGGGTGGCGTCTTGAAAGAGAAGCCCCCAGAGTGAGAAGGTGGGAATTTGACAAAATAAGGAATGGGTGACGTCTTAAGGAAGAAGCCCCCAGTAAAGAGGTATGAGATTAATTTTCTGCAGCTGGGTGGGCTGCTTTTGAGGATTAATGTTGATGGTTGCGATTTAAAGGGGTATGCGGTTGTGTCCTTGTTGGGGGACAGCCTACGTATTCGCGTGCTTGAGAAATCAAACCAGATCGTAGTTCTGAGCTGGTTATTGAGGATTGAAAATTTGAAATGGTTGTGAAAGGAGTATGCGGTTGTGCCCTTGTAATAGGACTGCCTACGTATTCACGTGTGTGCAATGGGTTGCAAATTGATGGTGTGAAAATTGAATGTGTGTGGGGGTGTGATTATGCCCTTGTAATAGGACTGCCTACGTATTCACGGGGAGTGAAGTTAAACCATATCGTAGTTCTGAATGTGTGTGCCTAAGCGAGTTATTAGGACCTTAAAGTGATTTTGAGGGGTATGGTTGTCTCCTTGAAGGACTGCCTACGTATTCACGTGATGTGAAATCAAACCAGATCGTAGTTCAGAACGTGTGCCTAAGCGAGATATTAGGACATTAAAGTGTGAGGGTCACGACGGTAAATTCCGTTTGGTGACTCGAAAAATTGATTTGAGAGAATTCCCCTCGATCATGAATCGAAGAGGTCTAATTTGTAAAAATGTTCCTTATCATGTAAGCACACTAAAAAGTGGACCCGAAGGGTAGATTAGGTTTGTCCCGTTCTCGGTAGCAAAACATTCGAGGACTCCGTATTTGGGTCAGGGTGAAAATGGCTTCGACATTATGGAATACGGAGCTTGGTAATAATGGTTTGTTTTGAGATAAAAATCTGGAGTTGAGCGTCACGACGGAAAATTCCGTTTGGTGACTCGAAGGTTGATTGGAGATAAATACCTCTTGATCATGAATCGAAGAGGTGTAATTTGTGAAAATGTTCCTTATCATTTGAGCACACTAAAAAGTGGACTCTAAGGGTAGATTAGGTATGCCCCATTCTCGATGGCAAAGCATTCGAGGACTCTGTGGGGATTGTGGTGAAAATGGCTTCGACATTAGGGAATGTGGAGCTTGGTAATAATAAGTTTGTTTGACAGATAAAAATCTGGAGTAAGAATTTTGTGGTGTTTAGGCCGAAGGGTAACGGCTTGTAGTGTGGTGCGGAATGGGGTCTCTGGCTTGATGTGGCCTGAGCATGAAATGGTTGGTAAATAACATGGGATAAGATTTCCATGTCTGGACCTTAAAGGTTAAGGTGTGATATTACGAGCTTGAGGGGGAATCCTCAGAAGCCTAGATAGGTCTCCCTGCAACAGTCTCTAGAAAGACTTAGGGGTGAAGCGATGTTGGTTATGATCTTGAGGGGAATCCCCAGGATCCTAGATGGGTCTCCCTGTAACCGTCTGTTGAAGGGCTTAGGGGTGAAGCAGTTTTGGTTGAGGTTTTAGTGTTTGGTGTTTTGGATGTGTCGTTCCAGGATTTGGTGTGTTGGACTCGTTGGTTCAGGCTTTGGACTTGTTGGTCCTGGGCTTGGTATTTTGGACTCACTTGTCCAGGATTTTGTGTGTTGGATGCTTTCTTTGGATTTTGGCCTTTTTGGGAAAAGGGTTTCAATCTTGTTTTGTTTTGATTTTGGCTTGAGTCTTAGCCTTGACGTTGGGTGAGTAGCGTTTGACTTTGGTTTTTTTGCTTTAAGCGAATTGATTTCAGCTTTGGTTTTTGCTTTGGCCTTGAACTTTGGTTTTGGGTGAATGGATATTGGCTTGGGCCTTTGACTTTAGTCTTTCGCTTTGACTTTGGGTGGATGGCCATTGGCTTGGGCCTTTGATTTTGGCCTTGAGCTTTGGCTTTGGGTAAATAGTTGTTGGCTTGAATGGATTTTGGGCTTGGGCTTTCGCTTTGGCTTTGGCCTTGAGTGAATGAATATTGGCTTGGGCCTTTCATTTTGGCCTTTCGTTATGGCTTTGGATGAATGGCTATTGGCCGAATGGCTTTTGGCTTGGGCCTTTGATTTTGGCCTTTCGCTTTGGCTTTGGATGAATGGAGATTGGGCGAATGGCTTATGGGCTTGGGCTTTTGATGTTGGCCTTTCGCTTTGACTTTGGGTGAATGGCTATTGGCTTGGGCCTTTGATTTTGGCCTTTCGCTTTGGCTTTGCTTTGGATATATTGGTTTTTTGCCATCCTTCGTTCGAGGAAGGTAGAGGTGCTGACAGGGATGTGCCCGTTGGTGAGAGGTTGATATTTGGTGATGGGATGTTTTTGTGGGGAATGGGCTTGCCTTCCGTCATTGACCATGAACAAGGAGATGTTCTGGTTTGTTATCTAGGTTCGTCGTAAAATCCCTTTGATAGAAGCTCGTCCAAAATAGGGCGCTAATGAAAGGTTTCTATTGCCAGACATGGAATAGGTCAAGAAAATGGACCCGGAGTTTCGAGTCCTCTGCTTACTCTGTACGGAACGTCACTCGAGTGTACTCACATTGAATTGGAACATATTGTTCGTTTTAAATCAATTCTCAAATCAATTCTCGTTGTCAACGGGAAATGGTAAAGAGGAGAATATATGATAGCTGGAAATTATGCTTTTATTTAGATGAATAAGAGGTTAGCACAGATTCGATGAATACATGTGAATCATGGGGACAGTCCTCAGTTGTCACTTAGGAATCAAAGGACAGACACTAGGATAGATATGAGAAAGCCTAAGACTCGGACTCGGACTCAGACTTAATAGTAGATACGAACTCCTAATCATCACTTTCCTCCTCGAAGGTCTCCTTCGCAGCATCCAGCGGCTTGAATGTCTGGCCTTGAGCATTGACCCACTTGAGCACTTCACCCTCGTTGTTAGGAATGATAGAAGGATGAGATCCTAGAAGGGTGTCCTGTTTTTAATGAGTAAGGCGTCCATGGGGACCATTCTTTTCCATTAAATGATTAAGGGTTGACAAAGACAACCTGCCACCATCGAGCATGTTTTGGATGATATGTTTGAGCTTCCAGCACATCTCTATGTTGTGCCCATTACCCCTCTGGAATAGGTAATATTGGGAACCATCCCAAAATCGGCCTCTTCTCTTGGGTGTAAGATCTGGAGTGGGGCCAATCGGTTGGATTAGTCTTTTAGAGACAAGCACTCTAAAAGCAATGGCATAAGGCATGCCCAAGTCTGAAAATTGTCTTTGCGGGTGTGTGGCTCTTTCTGGCGAAGGCTCCAAAATTTTACTTCGGTAATGCGGAAGACTTGATTTTCGGGAGGGGTCGCAGATGTTGAACCTCTTTTAATGATTTTATCGATGCGAGAAATCTCCGCTGATAGGTCTTCGACGCTTTTGATGTTACGACCCTTCCAACGGGATGCATAATTTGGCTGAAGGCAGTCAATGACATGTTTAACTAAAGCCTCATCTCCTTGCTGATAGGATGGCGTTGAGTCTACCTTTCTCCTTTTTACCAAATGATTGGTTGAATACTCATCTTCTCGATCACCCAAATCGATGAACTTCCTATTAGGCCGGCCAGGTTCTCTGTCTGGAGTGGTTAAGAGTAAAGTGGAAAACCTGCCATCCTCAATTCCATCTTGTATGGCGTGCTTGAGCTCGTAGCACATTTCAGTTTTATGCCCCTTGCCCCTATGATATCGACAATATGCGTAGCCATTCCAAAATTGGGTCATGTTTTCTGGTTTTGGATCCGGTGTGGGACCAATAGGTTGTAGTAATCCTTCTGAAGAAAGTATCCTCAGAGCGGTGCCATATGTTATTCCCAGATCTGTGAATATCCTTTGATGTTTTCCCATGGTTCCAACGTTGGTGTTTTTGGGGATGTTTTTGTGTGTTTTGTTTTTGTTTTTGTCAATCCAGGGCGGAAGCAGAATTTGGTCGTTGTCAATGGCCAGTTTTGAGGAAATTGCTTGGTATTTTGAAGGGGAGTTTGGTGAGGCAATTTTATGTTCTTTGTTTGTGGGTTCATGGATGTGGGAACCATCGAATGACTCCTCATTTTCAGCTTTTGTTTGTTTGGGAATTGGGTGTTGGTCTTCTCCTTGGTGGTTAGGTTCATTTTCGGCATTACTAATCTTTTTCCCCAAATTAGCTACCTGAGCATTCAAATCATCGATAGCCACTCGCAGCTTTGAGAATATGTTGTTGATGGAGACGGAGATCATAGGTATATCGCTTCGTAGTCCATCTTCATTAATTGCACGAATTTTCTCATCATCGGGAGGGATGGGATGAGGGCAATCCAAGGAAAGTTCCTGACTGCGTCCGATAGGGTTTTCTGGAGGGTTGTTTTTGTTGTTCGCAAGTTGCCGACTTTCAAGGAGTTTAACCCTTTGCTCAATATCAGAAGAGGGAAAATTCCCGGTTATCATTTTGTCCTCAACCTGGGAGAGACGAGTGCTCAAGTCTTCCACGGTAGCTATGAGTCGAAGGACCATGTTGTTAGTTTCAGCAGAAGGCATGGTGGTTGCAGGTGGATCAGCTTCTTGAGTTCCTGGTTGGCAATCGATGGCACCCAAGGGATTCTAATTTGACATAACGATAGGCGTTATAACTTGTCTTGGCAAGGTATTGCACCAACAAAGGCAAGTACGACACATATGTATAAAAGACAAATACGTCGTGAAGACGCGACGGTGTGACTAAGTTATGAGTTCATTAAAGATCGTGAATGACCTCTCGTGTTTGAACTCTTGATGCATGACGTTGAACTTAGACTCGAGTGTCGACTTTGGCATAGTGATGCTTAGACAGACGAATTCTGACTCAGTTTGGATGTGCGTCGATGGCGTGACGCCGTTGGACAAGACATGTACACAAACTTGACCTTTGACCCGTAATGTAGGGGAAATGCAGGTTTAATACCCGAGGGGTTTTGACTCTGCTCACGCCATTGAAGATGTCTCGACAATTAGGTGACACGACATTAACTAGACGACTTGACTTTAAATCGACTGGACTCTAATCGACTTGAGGCTGAATCGGAAAGGTGGATTGAAATTTTCGAAAATAGAGATTTTCAAAAAAGAATCATTTGTCGTTTATGGACGGCTTCCGAAGAGTAAGGATCTTCAAAAGTCGGTCAGTTGAAAGGGTTGTCTTAGGTTTATTTTCAAAAGACGGTTTGAGATTGCGGCGGCTCTGAAAACAATGTGTTGTTTCCGAAGCCGGTTTTTGAAATTCCGAACCACGGATTAGAAAATCGAGAATCGAAGAATTTGGAATCGTCATCACAATGGCCATGAAAACGGTTAAATTTATTTTCAAAGGATTTAAAATTGGGTTGAAAATTTTGAAAACGGTTAAATTGGTTTTCAAAGATTTGATTTTGGATTGTAATTTGAAAACGGTTAAATTTGTTTTCAAAGATTCGATTTTGAATTTGAAATTAGAAAACGGTTAGATTTGTTTTCAAACATTTGAAGTTGGATTTGAAATTTGAAAACGGTTAAATTTGTTTTCAAAGATTTGATTTTGAATTGAAATTTGAAAACGGTTAAATTTGTTTTCAAATGTTTCAAATTTGATTGAAATCTGAAAACGGTTAAATTTGTTTTCAAAGACTTGATTTTGAATTGAAATTTGAAAACTGTAAACTTTGCTTTCAAATGAATTGAAATTGGATTTGAAATTTGAAAACGGTTAGATTGGTTTTCATTGAATTTGAAATTTGAAAACGGTTAAATTTGTTTTCAAAGATTTGATTTTGAATTTGAAATTTGAAAGCGGTTAAATTGGCCTTCAAATGATTTGATTTTTGATTGGAATTTGAAAACGGTTAAATTTGTTTTCAAATGATTTGATTTTTGATTTGAATTTGAAAGTAGTTAAATTGGCTTTCAAATGACTCGATTCTTGATTGGAATTTGAAAACGGTTAAATTCGTTTTCAAATGATTTGATTTGAATTAGAATTTGAAAACGGTTAAATTCGTTTTCAAATTATTTGATTTTGAATTGGAATTTGAAAACGGTTAAATTCGTTTTCAAATGATTTGATTTTGAATTGGAATTTGAAAACGGTTAAATTCGTTTTCAAATGATTTGATTTTGAATTGGAATTTGAAAACGGTTAAATTCGTTTTCAAATGATTTGATTTTGAATTGGAATTTGAAACCGTTAAATTCGTTTTCAAATGATTTGATTTTGAATAGGAATTTGAAAACGGTTAAATTCGTTTTCAAAGACTTGATTTTAAATTGAAATTTGAAAACGGTTAAATTCGTTTTCAAAGATTTGAAATCGTGAGGATTGAATTCGTCATTACGACGGGTTAGAAAACCGCTTAACCTTTGAAAGAAGGTATGCAAATCGAAAAGTGTGAGAATTGAAAACGTCATTACGACGGCTTAGAAAAGCCAAATCTGATTTCGAAAACGAGATTTGAAATTTGGAAAGTTGCACGGGTTGAAATCGTCATTACGACGGTTTGAAAAAAAAAACATTTTTGTTGAAAACTGATTTCGAATTTTGAAAATTCGAGGATAGAATTTGTCATTACGACGGCGTAAAAAAGGGCGTTTGAGAATGCAACGGTCGGCGAGGGACCGAGGTTTGAAATGGCCATTACGACGACGTAAAAGAGTATTTTGAAATGGTTTGTGAATATCAAGGTTTGAAATTGTCATTACAACAGCATGAAAAGGTGCATTTAAAATGGTTATAAAAAACCGGGTTTTGATATGGCCATTATAACGGCATAAAAAGGTGCTTAGAAACGGTTGTAAAAACCGGGTTTTGAAAATTGTCATTACGACGGCCTAGAAAGGCGTGTTGAAATGATTGTAGAAGACCGGATTTGAAAATCGTCATTACGACGGCCTAGAAAGGCGTGTTGAAATGGTTATAAAAACCGGGTTTGAAAATCGTCAATACGACGGCCTAGAAAGTCGTGTTGAAATGGTTATAAAAACCGGGTTTGATAATTGTCATTATGACGGCCTAGAAAGACGTGTTGAAATAGTTATAAAAAACCGGGTTTGAAAATTGTCATTATGACGGCCTAGAAAGGCGTGTTGAAATGGTTATAAAAACCGGGTTTCAAAATTGTCATTATGATGGCCTAGAAAGGCATGTTGAAATGGTTATAAAAACCGGGTTTGAAAATCGTCATTACGACGGCCTAGAAAGGCGTGTTGAAATGGTTATAAAAACCGGGTTTGAAAATTATAATTATGACGGCCTAGAAAGGCGTGCAACGGTCGGAAAAAGACCGAGGTTTAAAATGGCCATTATAACGGCACGAAATGTGTTTTGAAACGGTTGTAAAAAACCGGTTTTGAAAGTCGTCACTAGTTCGGCCTAAAAAAGGTTTGCAACGGTCGGCGAAAGACCGAGGTTTGAAACGGTTGTGAACAACCAGGTTTGAAAATCGTCATTATGACGGCATAAAAAAGTTCCAATGGTCGGCGAAAGATCGAGGTTTGAAACGGCCATTATAACGGCGCAAAAAGGTGTTTTTGACAGTTTGAAATGACACGGAAGGACTTATGATCAATTAGCACATAAGCACTCACAGTTTCATTATATTATGCATAATGCTGACACGGGTTTTGGCTTAGAAGGGTGGGTTACACACCAAGCAATCAAACCCCGATTTGCGAGAGGGATACCAATCCAAACAAAATGTGTAAGGAGGGTGCCCTAGCCTCGTGCTCGAAAGTGATGAAAGCTCTTTGACGAAACAGAAATGTGTAACGTCAATGGTATGCTTGACTCAATCGGGATTCGAATCGCGGGGATGAGAAAACTGACGCCGACGAGACGAGCCAATTGGTCGATAAAGGTTAGGTTGTCGGCCCGGACAAGGAACCCGGCTTATGACCGTAATTTCAATTAATGCACCTTAACCACGACCTCGTTCGAGTTTCACCTCTAAGGATCACAAAGACACAAGTGTCCTAGTTTTCCCCAGCGGAGTCGCCAAACTGTGGACATGGGCCACAGGCCGGTCTGTGGATTTGGGCCACCTACCGATCTGCGGTCACGGGCCACCTGCACGCCAGGCCAATCTGTGGACATGCAGCGGTCTTTTGAAAGCCACGCTCGGCGGCATAAAAATGCTTTCGACCGGATCGCTTTAGATCGGTCGGTTTCGTCTCGGTAAAGGTTTCGAAACGATTAGAGATGTTCGGAGTCGCCACCAAGCATTTGTGGGATGCTTGGAACCCGTTCGAATCCACTTTATACCTAGGTCAATCAAGGCAAAAAGCGGTGCTTGACATAGGTACTAAAGATAAGGACTCGTCCCCCTTTTAGCATTCTATGCCTAAAATGACTCTCGTGCGCCCTGGATAAGGCCATCCACTATCCAAAGGTTCAGATAAGGGGTGAGGGTACATATTGGGAAGCCCTTTAATCGGACACCCAATCCCGCCCGCGTTAGCGGCCTCTACTGATCGATCGTGGTTGTTTAAGTGCAAGAGTTGATAAAACGATGTAAATGCATGAATGCACATCCAAAAGTGTTAACCTAACATGTGAGATTTCTAAGTCGGTTTGTTAATCCAAATATGAAGCATAAGATGTCAAGTTGGATTTATGGTTGATTTGCATGTGAGAACGGAAATTAAACATCCATTTACCAAATTCGGGTTATGATGCTCAACACGATCCATTATTTGAAAAAGTGTGTTTAAAAGAAAAAGTGTAAAATGCAAACCCATCAATCTGATCCGTCATGTATTCGGATGAACCGTAATCGGGATCGTCCTAGACAAGTGCTAAAAACGAGGCAGAACAGTGCCAGGCAGCCCTGTTAGGGCGCGAGCCTATTGGCGAGGTAAGGGGCTCTGCCCGGGTTTTGAAATATGAAAGTAGAGGGCCTCTTGGGGCGCGAGCCATGGGGCGAACCAAGGGGCGTCTCCTGGTTGTTAAAAAGGTTGTTTAAAACCGTTTTTTGTGATGAAAGATTTGCAAATGTTGTTTGCATGACTCGGAATAATTACTATTGTGTTAGTAACATTCGTCGTCGGATTTGTATGTTTGGAAAGTATGGTTTACAAATAAAAATGTAAAATATTTGATTTGAACTAATCATGTTAAGTTCATTTCTTTGCAATTAGTGAAGTTTGTCATCGTACTCGGATTAAACCGACATGGTATAAAGAACCAAGGATGATTATGAATTATGACTAATATATTTGCAAATGTAAACAAATAAAAAAAATGGTAAATAAAATAAAAGAGGGTTAAAATACCCATTAAAATGTAATTAACCAATAATATCATCGAGGCACGGAATAAACCGTCATGGTATAAGGAACCAAGGATGATTTTTGTAACGGTCAAAATATGTTTATCATAAAAATGAATTAAAATGGTAAATAAAATAAAAGAATTTCTTTTAAAATGTAACTAACCAATTAATATCACCGAGTCACATATTAAACCGTCATGGTATATGGAACCAAGGGTGATTATATTTTATGGCTAAAATGTTTGTCAAAAAAATGATTTGAAACATTTGGAATGGTAAAAACCGTAAAAGGAAAGAAGTAAAAATAAAAGAAAGTGTTGAAGGAAAGTCGAACTAAAACACGTTTGAGTCTGACCTGGGTACCCCATTGAGACGCGAGCCACTTCGCACAATAAAGGGCTTCTGCCTCAGGCCAAAACTCAGTTTTGGCTCGTCTAACCTAAAATTGAATCGTGTTATGCATTGTTCATGCTAATAAACTCGTAAAAACAGTAAAGACATGAAATGAATAAGACATTTACACCCTCAAACTTACGTATTTTGATGTTTGCGTGGTAGACGACTTTAGAGACGGTTTTCTCATTGTGACTACTCGCGATCAAAGAAGTTTAAAAAGAGTGCCTTAAAAAAGGATTTGGTTTTGAAAATATGTTAATTAAAACATGTTGATTGATGAATTGAGTTGGTCAAATGGGTCGGTCGAATGCACGGCGACGGTACCAAACAATATGTGTAAGGCTTGTGTTTACGATCGGTAGGTCGTAAACACGTGTCGATTTTGTGACTTAGGAAGTCGAGTCTAGAAGTTTAAAAGAGAGGTGAGGGGGCGGACACTCGCGTGATTTTTGTGGTGTGTGATGGGTGGTATTTATAGAGAAATGTGGGATGGTAGGTCGGTTGAGTTTGCTTGGAGGCTAAGGAGACACCCCATTGAGGCGCGAGCAAGCCCGTGATACAATGGGGTGTACTGTCCCTTTCGCAAATTTGGATTTTGCATTTGTTCTAACCAATGTTTTGTTGGTTGTGATTTGTGGTCATGGATGGTTGCTTAGCCGTGTAAGCTTCATCTTAGGTGATATTTGGGGTAGGTATTTTGTGTCTTTGACTCGGGTTTGACCCGTGTGAGTCGGGATTTGAATTTCGAGTCGGTTTTGGCTCGGTGTCAGTTTCGACTCTAATTAGGGTCATTTTAATGGAAATTACATGATGAAAACATTCATGGCATTATTTTTGACATTCTAGATTTGGGTTGACTCGGGTTGACTCAGGTTGACTCGAGTTGCGGATTTCTGAGTCGGTTTTGGGTCCGAAGGCGGTTTCAACTCTAAATAATGGTGTTTTAATGCAAATGCAGTTAGAAAACTTTTGAAATCATTTTCATATCCGAGTAGTGCATTAAACCGTCTCATGTATAGCCAATCCACGCACGCATATCAAAAACACGTTATAGTCCGATCATCATCGGGTGGTTTTTGGGAGGTGCAGATACTGGGTATCTACAGAGCCCCCACTTTGACTGAGGCTTGGACATGGCGAAAGTCAAATTATGATCTCCAGGTTAATCGAAGATTACAACCTAAAGATCATTGCGACGTCGAGGCGACGCAAAAGGGTTTGGGCCAAGGACTTGCCGTCGGGAAGGGCGACGCCAATGCGACTCGAGGGTACGAGCCAAGGACCTGTCGTCGGGAACAGTTTAGAGTTTGTCGGCTTCCGGTTCGGGTCGTTTAAAGTCCATTAGACTACGTATAAAGGCTCGCCAGCCATAAGAAGGAATCATACCTAAGGCATCTTCGAGATACGTCCTTGAATCTTTTGCGCGCAAAGGTTCGCCAGCCGGTGTTGAAGGCGGTGCATTTTGAGGCTCGCCAGCCATAGAAAGGGGTCATACCTGAGGCATCTTCGGGATTTGTCCTTCAATTATTTGCGCGCAAAGGCTCGCCAGCCGGTGTTGAAGGTGGTGCGTTTTGAGGCTCGCCAGCCATATGAAGGAGTCATACCTGAGGCATCTTCGGGATACGTCCTTGACTTGTATCTTGTATGCGTGCAAAGGCTCGCCAGCTGTGATAAGGAGTCGTACCCGAGGCATCTTCGGGATACGTCCTTGAGTTGTACCTTGTTTGCGGACAAAGACTCGCCAGCTTGTGAAAAGGAGTCGTACCCGAGGCATCTTCGGGATACGTCCTTGAGTTGTATCTTGTTTGCGGACAAAGGCTCACCATCCATGGTGGTCGAAAGATCGACTGTGGGAAATAGCATGTGTGACATCCATTTGAAAATTGGCACTCGCTGGGAGTTAGAAACTTCTCAGGACTTGTCGGGGATATGAGTTGCTGGTCGCTGGGAGGTAGCATATGCCATGTAATCGACGGGGTTAAAGCCCTTGGACTTGATGGGTCGCCGTTTGTTGGGAAGAACCCAGTACTCAATTGGAGTGAGTTTGTCTTCTCAAGATTATCTGCATGGTTAGTGACCACACAAATCCGCAGTCGCATAGACAAGCACGTTGAATGCAAGCATATAGGCACATAACCACATAAGCATGTGAGCAGTTAGCATATAAGCAAGTAGCATGTAATATCTCACGCGAAGGGAGATAGAATTTTTGAATGTTGTGAAGCTGAAAGGCGAGTCTTGTTACTCGTAGATCCGTGATTTGATAGATTGGAGACATGTGACCGTCGGGACACTGACTCACACAGACGCATACTGACAGACTGACAAATGAGCAATCGTGAATGTGATGCCAACTCAGTATTGACACGACACAGGGGTGACTCTTACAGACTTTGCACCTGTGTGTGCAACCATTTAGCCCAGAAAAGGTGATAACGCGTATCAAATCCCTGAGGTAGAAGGTCCGCTCGGCTGGGGAACATGAATTGATTATCTTCTCCAGACATCTCCGCCTCCGTTTGCTTGTTTGAGATCCCTTCTCAAGGTATGATGATTCGAAGGGCGGAACCAAGACCTTGTCATCGTTCAAATCGAGCACTAGGCTAAAGGTGGTTTATTTTGGACTGTAGTTGAGACTCAAAAGATGCTTGTGGATAACGGACGGGTGGCGTCTTGAAAGAGAAGCCCCCAGAGTGAGAAGGTGGGAATTTGACAAAATAAGGAATGGGTGACGTCTTAAGGAAGAAGCCCCAAAGAAAGAGGTATGAGATTAATTTTCTGCATTTGGGTGGGCTGCTTTTGAGGATTAATGTTGATGGTTGCGATTGAAAGGGGTATGCGGTTGTGTCCTTGTTGGGGGACAGCCTACGTATTCGCGTGCTTGAGAAATCAAACCAGATCGTAGTTCTGAGCTGGTTATTGAGGATTGAAAACTTGAAATTGTTGTGAAAGGAGTATGCGGTTGTGCCCTTGTAATAGGACTGCCTACGTATTCACGTGTGTGCAATGGGTTGCAAATTGATGGTGTGAAAATTGAATGTGTGTGGGGGTGTGGTTATGCCCTTGTAATAGGACTGCCTACGTATTCACGGGGAGTGAAGTTAAACCATATCGTAGTTCTGAATGTGTGTGCCTAAGCGAGTTATTAGGACCTTAAAGTGATTTTGAGGGGTATGGTTGTCTCCTTGAAGGACTGCCTACGTATTCACGTGATGTGAAATCAAACCAGATCGTAGTTCAGAACGTGTGCCTAAGCGAGATATTAGGACATTAAAGTGTGAGGGTCACGACGGTAAATTCCGTTTGGTGACTCGGAAAATTGATTTGAGAGAATTCCCCTCGATCATGAATCGAAGAGGTCTAATTTGTAAAAATGTTCCTTATCATGTAAGCACACTAAAAAGTGGACCCGAAGGGTAGATTAGGTTTGTCCCGTTCTCGGTAGCAAAACATTCGAGGACTCCGTATTTGGGTCAGGGTGAAAATGGCTTCGACATTATGGAATACGGAGCTTGGTAATAATGGTTTGTTTGACAGATAAAAATCTGGAGTTGAGCGTCACGACGGAAAATTCCGTTTGGTGACTCGAAGGTTGATTGGAGATAAATACCTCTTGATCATGAATCGAAGAGGTGTAATTTGTGAAAATGTTCCTTATCATTTGAGCACACTAAAAAGTGGACTCTAAGGGTAGATTAGGTATGCCCCATTCTCGATGGCAAAGCATTCGAGGACTCTGTGGGGATTGTGGTGAAAATGACTTCGACATTAGGGAATGTGGAGCTTGGTAATAATAGGTTTGTTTGACAGATAAAAATCTGGAGTAAGAATTTTGTGGTGTTTAGGCCGAAGGGTAACGGCTTGTAGTGTGGTGTGGAATGGGGTCTCTGGCTTGATGTGGCCTGAGCACGAAATGGTTGGTAAATAACATGGGATAAGATTTCCATGTCTGGACCTTAAAGGTTAAGGTGTGATATTACGAGCTTGAGGGGGAATCCTCAGAAGCCTAGATAGGTCTCCCTGCAACAGTCTCTAGAAAGACTTAGGGGTGAAGCGATGTTGGTTATGATCTTGAGGGGAATCCCCAGGATCCTAGATGGGTCTCCCTGTAACCGTCTGTTGAAGGGCTTAGGGGTGAAGCAGTTTTGGTTGAGGTTTTAGTGTTTGGTGTTTTGGATGTGTCGTTCCAGGATTTGGTGTGTTGGACTCGTTGGTTCAGGCTTTGGACTTGTTGGTCCCGGGCTTGGTATTTTGGACTCACTTGTCCAGGATTTTGTGTGTTGGATGCTTTCTTTGGATTTTGGCCTTTTTGGGAAAAGGGTTTCAATCTTGTTTTGTTTTGATTTTGGCTTGAGTCTTAGCCTTGACGTTGGGTGAGTAGCGTTTGACTTTGGTTTTTTTGCTTTAAGCGAATTGATTTCAGCTTTGGTTTTTGCTTTGGCCTTGAACTTTGGCTTTGGGTGAATGGATATTGGCTTGGGCCTTTGACTTTAGTCTTTCGCTTTGACTTTGGGTGGATGGCCATTGGCTTGGGCCTTTGATTTTGGCCTTGAGCTTTGGCTTTGGGTAAATAGTTGTTGGCTTGAATGGATTTTGGGCTTGGGCTTTCGCTTTGGCTTTGGCCTTGAGTGAATGAATATTGGCTTGGGCCTTTCATTTTGGCCTTTCGTTATGGCTTTGGATGAATGGCTATTGGCCGAATGGCTTTTGGCTTGGGCCTTTGATTTTGGCCTTTCGCTTTGGCTTTGGATGAATGGAGATTGGGCGAATGGCTTATGGGCTTGGGCTTTTGATGTTGGCCTTTCGCTTTGACTTTGGGTGAATGGCTATTGGCTTGGGCCTTTGATTTTGGCCTTTCGCTTTGGCTTTGCTTTGGATATATTGGTTTTTTTGAAAGATCATAGATCCATATTAGACTCTCTAATAAAATAAATTTATCTCATAAATTGATGTTAATGTGATCTATGTAACATGCATGCTAATATAAAAGCATAAAAACAAAGTATAAGGAAAAACAATTTCCTTACATTGAATATAAGGTAAAATGGGCACAAATTAGTTCTCCTTACTAATTTGTTCTTGAGCTAAAATAAGTGGATGATCCTCCTTGAATAACCTTCAACTAGAAAGTCTCCTCCAAGTAGCACCCAAGAACAACCCAAATAATATTAATAAGTAAGAACTAGTAACTTATTAATATGTGCCCTTGATAATAATACTAGTAATATTACTAACTATTCTTAGTAATAATAGTATACTAGAGAGGAATTATTGTAGAGAGAAGGAAGAGCTTTGTTCACATGCAAAGTATGATGAATTGTGTAAGAAGGATGGAGTGAACAAGTGAATAATATATAGAGTGTAGAAATGGGAAAGGAAGTGGCGGGTGGAAGGAGTCTTTAGTGGACAATTTTTGTTTTATATTTTTATCTTACATCACATGCAAAATGTAGTATAAAACATATATTATGGTAGTATACAAAATAAGGTAAAATGATTATGTAAGTAATCATCCATTACACTTATTTTACACGGTCCACATGACCATATACGGGTCCATGTTGGTTTTTATATTTGTCGCACAAGTCCGTGTAATTTTCATTTTAAACATCGTATCATGTTTAATTGCTTCCATAATAAATCCGTCCAATTCACTCTGTAAATATACGTGTACCACTACACATATTATTTACGTACTAATATTAATCACATTAATCAATTAGTACAATTTTAGTAAATTAACGATTAATTAACTAAAACCCGTTTCCCAAAACTTATTATTTAATTATCGCATAATTAAATAATAACTGCCGCTCCTCGAGTTCGCAACTCGAAATCTCTCTAACAATAATCGACTAACCTCTTAATCTATAAATCAAGGGACTAAATGAATTGTATCTCATACAATTAATTAGTTATCAATTTGGGTTCGTTCCTTTAGGTGTGACCGAAAGGGGTCAGTTGATCACCGCCGTCTCACGACAATAACGTCAAACTCTAGTCAGCCAACCGTTATCGATTTACGTTAATCAACTGACGAGGATCAAATAATTAAATATCTGATGATATTCTATTAATGAGATTTATTATGTTAACGCACTATTGTGGAGGACACTAACTCCAACAATCTCCCACTTGTCCGACACAAGGTGTGCGCTACCAATTCTCTTGTCCGTTTTAATCTCCCACTCAATGCAAGGTGTCTTTCGGGTCGCACTTGCACATGAACACATCGCGAGTGGTTTTCTCGATCGGGAGTGTGACTACTTGACCGGAAAAATCTCTCACAGATTACTTCCGAGCGTGGCCACGCATTTGTAGTCATTAACTCCTCGAGTGGCCTTGAGATATAGTAACCCAACGTGGGTGGACAATTCCTGTATGCCCTATCTATCCTATTGCACTGTCTGACTCACCATGACCTAGTAAATGCCCTTTTGGCCTCCTTTCACGGCACGACCTAGGACAAAAACCAAAGTCACTCGGAAACCGCACTGCTCGGATAATAGTCTTGATCAAAAGAATCGACTTATTAGAACATCTTAGAGATCCCCGCCACGACCAGGCGTCTATAATAGAACTTAGGGACTCTCTAAATGGTCACCGTCCGGCAAAGTGTCACACACTCTGCCTATGTAATCGACCAGTCATCATATATGACCTTATGGTGTTGAACAACCATCAATCGACTCACAATCTAGTCACTCCGAGACGTCACCTCATTAAGTGACTAGGGACAAAATACAATGTTCATCTTATTCACTTGAATAGTGTTCAACATTGTCTCCACAACTTATTCGGATAAACAAGGTATTAAAATTTAGTCACACTAAATAAAAATTCATAAAAGAATGAATACGAAAACAATGAATGTGATTATCATATATATAATAAAAGATACACTATCCAATTATTACATATCCATAATCTAAAGAAAATCTGGTACTCGTCTCAATCCCATAGAGACGACATGACCATCATGCTTGGCCTTTGATAAAGGCTTGGTTAAAGGATCAGCAATGTTGTCATCTGTCCCAACCTTACAAATGTCAATTTCCTTCCTTTCCACATAATCTCTAATTACATGGTATTTCCTTTCAATGTGTCTAGATTTGTTACTAGACTTAGGCTCTTTGGCTTGAAAAATAGCTCCACTGTTATCACAATATAGAGTGATAGGATCTTTGGCAGAATGGACTACTCCTAGCCCCTCCATGAATTGCCTAATCCAAACGACTTCCTTCGCGACCTCGAGGACGCTGCAAGGTACTCGGCCTCTGTTGTAGAATCCGCAGTAACACTTTGCTTGAAGCTCTTCCAGAAAAACAGCTCCTCCATTTAGCATAAACACGTAGCCGGATTGGGATTTCATGTCATCCCGATCGGTTTGGAAACTTGCGTCTGTGTAACCTCTTACACACAACTCAGTTTCTCCTCCAAACACTAAGAACGAATCCTTAGTTCTTCTCAAGTACTTAAGGATGTTCTTTACGGCTATCCAGTGACTCTCACCAGGCTTGGCTTGATACCGACTTGTCATGCTCAAGGCATACGCAACGTCGGGACGAGTGCAAATCATAGCATACATGATAGACCCAACAGCGGAAGCATAAGGGACGGTCTTCATGTGTTCAATTTCCTTAGGGGTAGAGGGAGACTGTGACTTGCTCAAAGTAATCCCTTGGCCCATAGGTAGAAATCCTCTCTTGGAGTCTTTCATATTGAACCGGTCAAGAACTTTGTCAATATAAGCTTCTTGACTCAATGCTAGTATCCTCTTGGACCTATCCCTATAGATCCAGATACCTAAGATTCGTTGTGCCTCTCCCAAGTCCTTCATTTGGAAGTGTTTCCCTAGCCACTCCTTAACGGAAGTGAGCGATGGAATGTCATTCCCAATGAGCAATATGTCATCCACATATAGGACAAGGAATACAACCTTACTCCCACTAAACTTCATGTATAAACACGGTTCTTCCACACTTCTAGTGAATCCGTATTGTTTAATGACATGATCAAAGCGATGGTTCCAACTCCTAGATGCCTGCTTAAGACCATAGATGGACTTCTTGAGCTTACACACCTTCTTAGGGTTAGATGTATCCACAAAACCTTCGGGTTGTATCATGTACACCTCTTCTTCTAGAATCCCATTCAAAAAGGCGGTTTTGACATCCATTTGCCAAATCTCATAATCATGAAATGCGGCAACCGCTAAGATTATCCTAATGGACCTTAGCATAGCGATCGGAGCGAAGGTTTCGTCATAGTGTAAACCATGAACTTGGGTGAAACCTTTTGCCACCAATCTAGCTTTGTAAACATCCACATGTTTATCCACGCCGAGTTTAATTTTGTATATCCATTTACATTGAAGAGGTCGCACTCCCTCAGGTAAATCCACCAAGTCCCATACTTGGTTCTCGTACATGGAATCCATTTCGGACCGCATGGCTTCTAGCCAAAGCGAGGAGTCGGGACTAGACATGGCCGATTTGTAGGTAGTGGGTTCATTACTTTCAAGAAGTAACAAAACACCATCCTCTTCGATGTTACCAAGGTATCGATCAGGTGGATTAGAAATCCTACTTGACTTTCTAGGAATAATTACCGTTTCAGAGGAAGAGGGAATGTTTTCCTCCACGTTCTCCTCTACCTCATTCTCGGTTTGTGGCTCTCGAACTTCTTCAAGCTCAAATTTTCTCCCACTCTGTCTCCTAGAAATAAATTCCTTTTCTAGGAAGACAGCATCACGAGCCACAAACACTTTGTTCTCGTGTTTATTGTAGAAGTAATAGCCACGTGTTTCCCTTGGATATCCTACAAAAAGACATTTGTCAGACCTAGGTGCAAGCTTATTGTCACACTTGATCTTAACGTACGCTTCGCAACCCCAAATACGCATGAATGACAAATGAGGGACTCTCCCTGTCCATATCTCATATGGAGTCTTATCGGCCGCTTTAGTCGGGCTTCGATTTAGTGAAAATACTGCAGACAAGAGGGCAAAACCCCAAAATGAACTAGGAAGCTCGGTTAGACTCATCATTGACCGAACCATATCAAGTAAAGTTCGGTTTCTCCTTTCGGCCACACCATTTAATTGCGGTGTGCCGGGAGGAGTCCATTGTGATACTATACCACAATCTTTTAGGTGTGAATCAAATTCAATATTTAGATACTCACCACCACGGTCGGACCGTAGAGTCTTTATCTTTTTATCCAATTGGTTCTCTACTTCCTTTTGAAACTCTTTGAACTTGTCAAAGGCTTCACTTTTGTTCTTCATTAAGTAGACATACCCATATCTACTTAAGTCATCGGTAAAAGTAATGAAGTAGTGAAAACCTCCTCTAGCGGTGATGGTTAATGGTCCACACACATCCGTGTGTATGAGAGCCAAAACCTCACTAGCTCGTGTCCCTTTTCCCGCAAAAGGTGCACGAGTCATCTTGCCTAAAAGGCAAGACTCGCATGTACCATAAGATTCGAAACCAAATGGTTTGAGCACTTTTGATGAAGCAAGTCTCTTAATGCGTCTTTCGTTTATGTGGCCTAAACGACAATGCCAAAGGTAGGATTCGTTTGGATCACCCTTTTTGAGCTTTTTAGTTTCCATATGATAAACGTCATTAACATCATTTAAAACATAAATGCCTCCAATTGAAATGGCCTTGCCATAAACCACATCATTTAAAGAAAAAGTACAACACTTGTCCTTGATCATAAAACAAAAGCCTTCCGCGTCTAACGCGGAAATGGAGATGATGTTCTTAGTTAAAGTTGGTACAAAATAACACTTATTTAAATACAACTCTAAACCACTAGCTAAAGTGAGCACATAGGTCCCTACGGCAACGGCGGCTACTCTAGCTCCATTGCCCATGCGGAGATCCACATCACCTTTTGCTAGTGCTTGCACGTCCCTTATACCCAATAGGCGTCACACGCCCTTCCTTGAGATCCTCCAAGTATTTGGGACAACTCCTCCTATAATGCCCCTTCCCATTACAATGGAAACATTCGGCCTCGGAGAGCTTGACACTTTTTGCCTTGGGATTGTCATTCACAACGGCCTTCCCCTTTCCCTTGTCAATTTTCTTTGACGATTTCTTGAATTGGGACTTTTGTTTCCCTTTTCCTTTCTTGACTCCAAGAGACATGTTCTTTAACTTCATGGTTAAAACATCTCCCTTTTCACTCCCACTAGCCTCCATATCCCTCTCCGCTTGGGTGAGGAGTGCATGAATTTCATGGTAACTCTTATCCATACCATTCATGTTGTAGTGTACCCTAAAGTGGGCAAACTTGGTGGGAAGTGAGTGAAGGATACGATCCACCACAAGAGTTTTAGGAATCTTACACCCTAGACGCTCTAGGATGTCAACATATTCGACCATTTGAAGGACATGGGGACCAACCTTTTGGCCCCTCTCAAGCTTAGCTTCAAAGAAGCGTGCCGCCGCATCGTATTGACGGACTTTAGGTGTTTGTGAAAACATAGTGATCATACGAGTGAATATCTCGTAAGCATTTAAAGAAATGCATGATGGCTTGAGCTTTGGCGATATTGACCATATCAACACATTCTTGATATCATTCAACATCCTCACATAGTCATCATAGGCGGTCCGCACCGCCGATGAAGCTCTTGCACCGGGCTCGATAGGAGGAGCATCGGTTAAGTAAGTGAGCACATTGTCGGACAACGCGGCACTTTTGATGTTGGATTCCCATTCAAGAAAGTTACTACCGTCATCTTTTAAAATACATTTGTCCATTACGGACCTTAGCCATGAATCTTTGCCTAGTGAAGTAGTCGATGGAGTTGATGAAGTTGCCATTGCGAATTAAAATGCTACAACAAAAAGGGAAATTAACATTCATTGTTTTAAAATTACTTGTAAAAACATGTTTAGCAAGTTTTAGCATTTATATAATGACCTCCCACTAAATTATATAAATGATTCCAAGACCCAAATATTAAACAAAAATGAGCATCGCTTGGGCGAAACATCCCATAATTGCGTAAATTCGGTAAGTCACGTTGACTAATTCTACCTCTAGAACTCTTGGTCGACAAATTTCCTCAAATTTATCTACTAGCCCCGGAACACAAGACCGTCTTATATCCCGTTGAGTCCAACCAATTTTGGCGTGTGATAACCGCTTACCACCCTACTTACCCAAGGTAAAAAGAGAACACCCCGCTAGGGCGAGCGTGGCTCTAATGAACAAGAGATTCATAGGTGTTACTAATTGGTAAGGCTAATCTCAATTTTAGTTATGTGAGAGATCTTGTCAATTTAGTCATAAATTCCTTATAAGTGAATTAATTCAGCGAATGTAAATGACGTGAATTGACAACCGCGAAAAATAAAATGCATGTGAATGGCGATTTTGGCATGCGCGAAAATAAAACAAGCAAACATGTAAGCATATGAATAAATCCTAGTATGGCCTCCTAGTTAATAAACAACTAGTCTATTACATTTCGGAAACCAACTCCTTGGTCCCTTGCCTCTTCATTCCTTAAGTGGCTCTTCCTTGTGGGATTTGGAACACCTTCCAAAAATAGACTCCGTTTCGTTGTAATCCGTCTTTTGGAAACGCCGGTAAAATAACTATTACAAATGAATTACATAGCTATTCCTATTATACATTAATTAATAAAATGAATAAAACTATTAATTAATTACAAACCGACGATACGAGATCGTATTTAATTACAAACAAATCGATATTCCCATTCATTTCGGGTAATAACGATTAAAAATTAACTAGGCCATACTAGGTACAAAAGATAAATACTTTAAATAAATGACAATCATTCATTCAACTTAAATAAATATGCTTAAAATGCTGTAAATATGATGCCAAAATCGCCCTACCTATCATTCATTGGTATCCATCTCGGTTTTGTGGATTTAATCGATTTTTAACATGTAAAAATCAATAATTAACTCTTAAATCTCATTTAAGTCCAAACTAATAGTCCAAACTGTTTTGAACCTCAAAATTAGTCTTCACTAATTTTATGACAAATTATTAGTTTGGTTTGGTGATAATTTGCTAATTAAATCGGAAAAATCATAATATTTAAGTAAAAATCCAAAATAATTGAAAAATTACCCAAAAAATTGAAACAAAAATTTTTAGTATTCTGGAACACTCCCAAGAACACCAAAAAGTCATAAAAATTGCCCAAAAATTTCGGATAAATTTTGTGAAGAAAAAGATCGATATTTATCGGTTTTTAACCACTAAAACCAATAAATCATCAAAACAAAGTGAAAACACACATGCAAAATCACTTTTGACATTTAAATAATATTTCTAAATGTACATAAATTTATCATGGGCAGAATCAAAAATTTCGAAATTATGATTAATTAATTGGACTTTTATCGACTTTTTACTCAAAAAATCAATAAACATGCAAAAATTTCGAACCAACCTTCAACCTTTTGCATACAATCAGTAGAAAACATGCATGAAATGCCATAAAAAGGCCATGCACCGAATCAACATTTAACTAATTTTAGTCAATTTTTCACTAAAATGCGACATTTTGACTCGGTTTTCTACCAAAAAACATTAAAATTAGCAAAATTACTTGAAAAATCACCAAAAAATTCCACAAACCTTTTGAGATCAGTAGGTATGCATGTCCCAAAAATTTCGTGCCAAAACCTCTTCTAACACAATTTTTGAGTTTTTACTAATTATCTCATAATTCATAAAAATGCTTAAAATCAACATGCAAATTACAAGCCTATGCTCTGATACCACTTGAAAGATCATAGATCCATATTAGACTCTCTAATAAAATAAATTTATCTCATAAATTGATGTTAATGTGATCTATGTAACATGCATGCTAATATAAAAGCATAAAAACAAAGTATAAGGAAAAACAATTTCCTTACATTGAATATAAGGTAAAATGGGCACAAATTAGTTCTCCTTACTAATTTGTTCTTGAGCTAAAATAAGTGGATGATCCTCCTTGAATAACCTTCAACTAGAAAGTCTCCTCCAAGTAGCACCCAAGAACAACCCAAATAATATTAATAAGTAAGAACTAGTAACTTATTAATATGTGCCCTTGATAATAATACTAGTAATATTACTAACTATTCTTAGTAATAATAGTATACTAGAGAGGAATTATTGTAGAGAGAAGGAAGAGCTTTGTTCACATGCAAAGTATGATGAATTGTGTAAGAAGGATGGAGTGAACAAGTGAATAATATATAGAGTGTAGAAATGGGAAAGGAAGTGGCGGGTGGAAGGAGTCTTTAGTGGACAATTTTTGTTTTATATTTTTATCTTACATCACATGCAAAATGTAGTATAAAACATATATTATGGTAGTATACAAAATAAGGTAAAATGATTATGTAAGTAATCATCCATTACACTTATTTTACACGGTCCACATGACCATATACGGGTCCATGTTGGTTTTTATATTTGTCGCACAAGTCCGTGTAATTTTCATTTTAAACATCGTATCATGTTTAATTGCTTCCATAATAAATCCGTCCAATTCACTCTGTAAATATACGTGTACCACTACACATATTATTTACGTACTAATATTAATCACATTAATCAATTAGTACAATTTTAGTAAATTAACAGTTAATTAACTAAAACCCGTTTCCCAAAACTTATTATTTAATTATCGCATAATTAAATAATAACTGCCGCTCCTCGAGTTCGCAACTCGAAATCTCTCTAACAATAATCGACTAACCTCTTAATCTATAAATCAAGGGACTAAATGAATTGTATCTCATACAATTAATTAGTTATCAATTTGGGTTCGTTCCTTTAGGTGTGACCGAAAGGGGTCAGTTGATCACCGCCGTCTCACGACAATAACGTCAAACTCTAGTCAGCCAACCGTTATCGATTTACGTTAATCAACTGACGAGGATCAAATAATTAAATATCTGATGATATTCTATTAATGAGATTTATTATGTTAACGCACTATTGTGGAGGACACTAACTCCAACATTTTTGCCATCCTTCGTTCGAGGAAGGTAGAGGTGCTGACAGGGATGTACCCGTTGGTGAGAGGTTGATATTTGGTGATGGGATGTTTTTGTGGGGAATGGGCTTGCCTTCCGTCATTGACCATGAACAAGGAGACGTTCTGGTTTGTTATCTAGGTTCGTCGTAAAATCCCTTTGATAGAAGCTCGTCCAAAATAGGGCGCTAATGAAAGGTTTCTATTGCCAGACATGGAATAGGTAAAGAAAATGGACACGGAGTTTCGAGTCCTCTGCTTACTCGGTACGGAACGTCACTCGAGTGTACTCACATTGAATTGGAACATATTGTTCGTTTTAAATCAATTCTCAAATCAATTCTCGTTGTCAACGGGAAATGGTAAAGAGGAGAATATATGATAGCTGGAAATTATGCTTTTATTTAGATGAATAAGAGGTTAGCACAGATTCGATGAATACATGTGAATCATGGGGACAGTCCCCAGTTGTCACTTAGGAATCAAAGGACAGACACTAGGATAGATATGAGAAAGCCTAAGACTCGGACTCGGACTCAGACTTAATAGTAGATACGAACTCCTAATCATCACTTTCCTCCTCGAAGGTCTCCTTCGCAGCATCCAGCGGCTTGAATGTCTGGTCTTGAGCATTGACCCACTTGAGCACTTCACCCTCGTTGTTAGGAATGATAGAAGGATGAGATCCTAGAAGGGTGTCCTGTTTTTAATGAGTAAGGCGTCCATGGGGACCATTCTTTTCCATTAAATGATTAAGGGTTGACAAAGACAACTTGCCACCATCGAGCATGTTTTGGATGATATGTTTGAGCTTCCAGCACATCTCTATGTTGTGCCCATTACCCCTCTGGAATAGGCAATATTGGGAACCGTCCCAAAATCGGCCTCTTCTCTTGGGTGTAAGATCTGGAGTGGGGCCAATCGGTTGGATTAGTCTTTTAGAGACAAGCACTCTAAAAGCAATGGCATAAGGCATGCCCAAGTCTGAAAATTGTCTTTGCGGGTGTGTGGCTCTTTCTGGCGAAGGCTCCAAAATTTTACTTCGGTAATGCGGAAGACTTGATTTTCGGGAGGGGTCGCAGATGTTGAACCTCTTTTAATGATTTTATCGATGCGAGAAATCTCCGCTGATAGGTCTTCGACGCTTTTGATGTTACGACCCTTCCAACGGGATGCATAATTTGGCTGAAGGCAGTCAATGACATGTTTAACTAAAGCCTCATCTCCTTGCTGATAGGATGGCGTTGAGTCTACCTTTCTCCTTTTTACCAAATGATTGGTTGAATACTCATCTTCTCGATCACCCAAATCGATGAACTTCCTATTAGGCCGGCCAGGTTCTCTGTCTGGAGTGGTTAAGAGTAAAGTGGAAAACCTGCCATCCTCAATTCCATCTTGTATGGCGTGCTTGAGCTCGTAGCACATTTCAGTTTTATGCCCCTTGCCCCTATGATATCGACAATATGCGTAGCCATTCCAAAATTGGGTCATGTTTTCTGGTTTTGGATCCGGTGTGGAACCAATAGGTTGTAGTAATCCTTCTGAAGAAAGTATCCTCAGAGCGGTGCCATATGTTATTCCCAGATCTGTGAATATCCTTTGATGTTTTCCCATGGTTCCAACGTTGGTGTTTTTGGGGATGTTTTTGTGTGTTTTGTTTTTGTTTTTGTCAATCCTGGGCGGAAGCAGGATTTGGTCGTTGTCAATGGCCAGTTTTGAGGAAATTGCTTGGTATTTTGAAGGGGAGTTTGGTGAGGCAATTTTATGTTCTTTGTTTGTGGGTTCATGGATGTGGGAACCATCGAATGACTCCTCATTTTCAGCTTTTGTTTGTTTGGGAATTGGGTGTTGGTCTTCTCCTTGGTGGTTAGGTTCATTTTCGGCATTACTAATCTTTTTCCCCAAATTAGCTACTCCGAGCATTCAAATCATCGATAGCCACTCGCATGACTTTGAGAATATGTTGTTGATGGAGACGGAGATCATAGGTATATCGCTTCGTAGTCCATCTTCATTAATTGCACGAATTTTCTCATCATCGGGAGGGATGGGATGAGGGCAATCCAAGGAAAGTTCCTGACTGCGTCCGATAGGGTTTTCTGGAGGGTTGTTTTTGTTGTTCGCAAGTTGCCGACTTTCAAGGAGTTTAACCCTTTGCTCAATATCAGAAGAGGGAAAATTCCCGGTTATCATTTTGTCCTCAACCTGGGAGAGACGAGTGCTCAAGTCTTCCACGGTAGCTATGAGTCGAAGGACCATGTTGTTAGTTTCAGCAGAAGGCATGGTGGTTGCAGGTGGATCAGCTTCTTGAGTTCCTGGTTGGCAATCGATGGCACCCAAGGGATTCTAATTTGACATAACGATAGGCGTTATAACTTGTCTTGGCAAGGTATTGCACCAACAAAGGCAAGTACGACACATATGTATAAAAGACAAATACGTCGTGAAGACGCGACGGTGTGACTAAGTTATGAGTTCATTAAAGATCGTGAATGACCTCTCGTGTTTGAACTCTTGATGCATGACGTTGAACTTAGACTCGAGTGTCGACTTTGGCATAGTGATGCTTAGACAGACGAATTCTGACTCAGTTGGATGTGCGTCGATGGCGTGACGCCGTTGGACAAGACATGTACACAAACTTGACCTTTGACCCGTAATGTAGGGGAAATGCGGGTTTAATACCCGAGGGGTTTTGGCTCTGCTCACGCCATTGAAGATGTCTCGACAATTAGGTGACACGACTTAGACCAGAAAGTAGGTACTAACTTCGGCGGAGACTCGACATTAACTAGACGACTTGACTTTTAATCGACTGGACTCTAATCGACTTGAGGCTGAATCGGAAAGGTGGATTGAAATTTTCGAAAATAGAGATTTTCAAAAAAGAATCATTTGTCGTTTATGGACGGCTTCCGAAGAGTAAGGATCTTCAAAAGTCGGTCAGTTGAAAGGGTTGTCTTAGGTTTATTTTCAAAAGAAGGTTTGAGATTGCGGCGGCTCTGAAAACAATGTGTTGTTTCCGAAGCCGGTTTTTGAAATTCCGAACCACGGATTAGAAAATCGAGAATCGAAGAATTTGGAATCGTCATCACAATGGCCATGAAAACGGTTAAATTTGTTTTCAAAGGATTTAAAATTGGGTTGAAAATTTTGAAAACGGTTAAATTGGTTTTCAAAGATTTGATTTTGGATTGTAATTTGAAAACGGTTAAATTTGTTTTCAAAGATTCGATTTTGAATTTGAAATTAGAAAACGGTTAGATTTGTTTTCAAACATTTGAAGTTGGATTTGAAATTTGAAAACGGTTAAATTTGTTTTCAAAGATTTGATTTTGAATTGAAATTTGAAAACGGTTAAATTTGTTTTCAAATGTTTCAAATTGGATTGAAATCTGAAAACGGTTAAATTTGTTTCCAAAGACTTGATTTTGAATTGAAATTTGAAAACTGTAAACTTTGCTTTCAAATGAATTGAAATTGGATTTGAAATTTGAAAACGGTTAGATTGGTTTTCATTGAATTTGAAATTTGAAAACGGTTAAATTTGTTTTCAAAGATTTGATTTTGAATTTGAAATTTGAAAGCGGTTAAATTGGCCTTCAAATGATTTGATTTTTGATTGGAATTTGAAAACGGTTAAATTTGTTTTCAAATGATTTGATTTTTGATTTGAATTTGAAAGTAGTTAAATTGGCTTTCAAATGACTCGATTTTTGATTGGAATTTGAAAACGGTTAAATTCGTTTTCAAATGATTTGATTTGAATTGGAATTTGAAAACGGTTAAATTCGTTTTCAAATGATTTGATTTTGAATTGGAATTTGAAAACGGTTAAATTCGTTTTCAAATGATTTGATTTTGAATTGGAATTTGAAAACGGTTAAATTCGTTTTCAAATGATTTGATTTTGAATTGGAATTTGAAACCGTTAAATTCGTTTTCAAATGATTTGATTTTGAATTGGAATTTGAAAACGGTTAAATTCGTTTTCAAAGACTTGATTTTAAATTGAAATTTGAAAACGTTTAAATTCGTTTTCAAAGATTTGAAATCGTGAGGATTGAATTCGTCATTACGACGGGTTAGAAAACCGCTTAACCTTTGAAAGAAGGTATGCAAATCGAAAAGTGTGAGAATTGAAAACGTCATTACGACGGCTTAGAAAAGCCAAATCTGATTTCGAAAACGAGATTTGAAATTTGGAAAGTTGCACGGGTTGAAATCGTCATTACGACGGTTTGAAAAAAAAAAACATTTTTGTTGAAAACTGATTTCGAATTTTGAAAATTCGAGGATAGAATTTGTCATTACGACGGCGTAAAAAAAGGGCGTTTTGAGAATGCAACGGTCGGCGAGGGACCGAGGTTTGAAATGGCCATTACGACGACGTAAAAGAGTATTTTGAAATGGTTTGTGAATATCAAGGTTTGAAATTGTCATTACAACAGCATGAAAAGGTGCATTTAAAATGGTTATAAAAAACCGGGTTTTGATATGGCCATTATAACGGCATAAAAAGGTGCTTAGAAACGGTTGTAAAAACCGGGTTTTGAAAATTGTCATTACGACGGCCTAGAAAGGCGTGTTGAAATGATTGTAGAAGACCAGATTTGAAAATCGTCATTACGACGGCCTAGAAAGGCGTGTTGAAATGGTTATAAAAACCGGGTTTGAAAATCGTCAATACGACGGCCTAGAAAGTCGTGTTGAAATGGTTATAAAAACCGGGTTTGATAATTGTCATTATGACGGCCTAGAAAGACGTGTTGAAATAGTTATAAAAAACTGGGTTTGAAAATTGTCATTATGACGGCCTAGAAAGGCGTGTTGAAATGGTTATAAAAACCGGGTTTCAAAATTGTCATTATGATGGCCTAGAAAGGCATGTTGAAATGGTTATAAAAACCGGGTTTGAAAATCGTCATTACGACGGCCTAGAAAGGCGTGTTGAAATGGTTATAAAAACCGGGTTTGAAAATTATAATTATGACGGCCTAGAAAGGCGTGCAACGGTCGGAAAAAGACCGAGGTTTAAAATGGCCATTATAACGGCACGAAATGTGTTTTGAAACGGTTGTAAAAAACCGGTTTTGAAAGTCGTCACTAGGACGGCCTAAAAAAGGTTTGCAACGGTCGGCGAAAGACCGAGGTTTGAAACGGTTGTGAACAACCAGGTTTGAAAATCGTCATTATGACGGCATAAAAAAGTTCCAATGGTCGGCGAAAGATCGAGGTTTGAAACGGCCATTATAACGGCGCAAAAAGGTGTTTTTGACAGTTTGAAATGACACGGAAGGACTTATGATCAATTAGCACATAAGCACTCACAGTTTCATTATATTATGCATAATGCTGACACGGGTTTTGGCTTAGAAGGGTGGGTTACACACCAAGCAATCAAACCCCGATTTGCGAGAGGGATACCAATCCAAACAAAATGTGTAAGGAGGGTGCCCTAGCCTCGTGCTCGAAAGTGATGAAAGCTCTTTGACGAAACAGAAATGTGTAACGTCAATGGTATGCTTGACTCAATCGGGATTCGAATCGCGGGGATGAGAAAACTGACGCCGACGAGACGAGCCAATTGGTCGATAAAGGTTAGGTTGTGGGCCCGGACAAGGAACCCGGCTTATGACCGTAATTTCAATTAATGCACCTTAACCACGACCTCGTTCGAGTTTCACCTCTAAGAATCACAAAGACACAAGTGTCCTAGTTTTCCCCAGCGGAGTCGCCAAACTGTGGACATGGGCCACAGGCCGGTCTGTGGATTTGGGCCACCTACCGATCTGCGGTCACGGGCCACCTGCACGCCAGGCCAATCTGTGGACATGCAGCGGTCTTTTGAAAGCCACGCTCGGCGGCGTAAAAATGCTTTCGACCGGATCGCTTTAGATCGGTCGGTTTCGTCTCGGTAAAGGTTTCGAAACGATTAGAGATGTTTGGAGTCGCCACCAAGCATTTGTGGGATGCTTGGAACCCGTTCGAATCCACTTTATACCTAGGTCAATCAAGGCAAAAAGCGGTGCTTGACATAGGTACTAAAGATAAGGACTCGTCCCCCTTTTAGCATTCTATGCCTAAAATGACTCTCGTGCGCCCTGGATAAGGCCATCCACTATCCAAAGGTTCAGAGTAAGGGGTGAGGGTACGTATTGGGAAGCCCTTTAATCGGACACCCAATCCCGCCCGCGTTAGCGGCCTCTACTGATCGATCGTGGTTGTTTAAGTGCAAGAGTTGATAAAATGATGTAAATGCATGAATGCACATCCAAAAGTGTTAACCTAACATGTGAGATTTCTAAGTCGGTTTGTTAATCCAAATATGAAGCATAAGATGTCAAGTTGGATTTATGGTTGATTTGCATGTGAGAACGGAAATTAAACATCCATTTACCAAATTCGGGTTATGATGCTCAACACGATCCATTATTTGAAAAAGTTTGTTTAAAAGATAAAGTGTAAAATGCAAACCCATCAATCTGATCCGTCATGTATTCGGATGAACCGTAATCGGGATCGTCCTAGACAAGTGCTAAAAACGAGGCAGAACAGTGCCAGGCAGCCCTGTTAGGGCGCGAGCCTATTGGCGAGGTAAGGGGCTCTGCCCGGGTTTTGAAATATGAAAGTAGAGGGCCTCTTGGGGCGCGAGCCATGGGGCGAACCAAGGGGCGTCTCCTGGTTGTTAAAAAGGTTGTTTAAAACCGTTTTTTGTGATGAAAGATTTGCAAATGTTGTTTGCATGACTCGGAATAATTACTATTGTGTTAGTAACATTCGTCGTCGGATTTGTATGTTTGAAAAGTATGGTTTACAAATAAAAATGTAAAATATTTGATTTGAACTAATCATGTTAAGTTCATTTCTTTGCAATTAGTCAAGTTTGTCATCGTACTCGGATTAAACCGACATGGTATAAAGAACCAAGGATGATTATGAATTATGACTAATATATTTGCAAATGTAAACAAATAAAAAAAATGGTAAATAAAATAAAAGAGGGTTAAAATACCCATTAAAATGTAATTAACCAATAATATCATCGAGGCACGGAATAAACCGTCATGGTATAAGGAACCAAGGATGATTTTTGTAACGGTCAAAATATATTTATCATAAAAATGAATTAAAATGGTAAATAAAATAAAAGAATTTCTTTTAAAATGTAATTAACCAATTAATATCACCGAGTCACATATTAAACCGTCATGGTATATGGAACCAAGGGTGATTATAATTTATGGCTAAAATGTTTGTCAAAAAAATGATTTGAAACATTTGGAATGGTAAAAACCGTAAAAGGAAAGAAGTAAAAATAAAAGAAAGTGTTGAAGGAACGTCGAACTCAAACACGTTTGAGTCTGACCTGGGTACCCCATTGAGACGCGAGCCACTTCGCACAATAAAGGGCTTCTGCCTTAGGCCAAAACTCAGTTATGGCTCGTCTAACCTAAAATTGAATCGTGTTATGCATTGTTCATGCTCATAAACTCGTAAAAACAGTAAAGACATGAAATGAATGAGACATTTACACCCTCAAACTTATGTATTTTGATGTTTGCGTGGTAGACGACTTTAGAGACGGTTTTCTCATTGTGACTACTCGCGATCAAAGAAGTTTAAAAAGAGTGCCTTAAAAAAGGATTTGGTTTTGAAAATATGTTAATTAAAACATGTTGATTGATGAATTGAGTTGGTCAAATGGGTCGGTCGAATGCACGGCGACGGTACCAAACAATATGTGTAAGGCTTGTGTTTACGATCGGTAGGTCGTAAACACGTGTCGATTTTGTGACTTAGGAAGTCGAGTCTAGAAGTTTAAAAGAGAGGTGAGGGGGCGGACACTCGCGTGATTTTTGTTGTGTGTGATGGGTGGTATTTATAGAGAAATGTGGGATGGTAGGTCGGTTGAGTTTGCTTGGAGGCTAAGGAGACACCCCATTGAGGCGCGAGCAAGCCCGTGATACAATGGGGTGTACTGTCCCTTTCGCAAATTTGGATTTTGCATTTGTTCTAACCAATGTTTTGTTGGTTGTGATTTGTGGTCATGGATGGTTGCTTAGCCGTGTAAGCTTCATCTTAGCTGATATTTGGGGTAGGTATTTTGTGTCTTTGACTCGGGTTTGACCCGTGTGAGTCGGGATTTGAATTTCGAGTCAGTTTTGGCTCGGTGTCAGTTTCGACTCTAATTAGGGTCATTTTAATGGAAATTACATGATGAAAACATTCATGGCATTATTTTTGACATTCTAGATTTGGGTTGACTCGGGTTGACTCAGGTTGACTCGAGTTGCGGGTTTCTGAGTCGGTTTTGGGTCCGAAGGCGGTTTCAACTCTAAATAGTGGTGTTTTAATGCAAATGCAGTTAGAAAACTTTTGAAATCATTTTTCATATCCGAGTAGTGTATTAAACCGTCTCATGTATAGCCAATCCACGCACGCATATCAAAAACACGTTATAGTCCGATCATCATCGGGTGGTTTTTGGGAGGTGCAGATACTGGGTATCTACAATTAGATTGATTAGACTGATTAAGAGTGGAGTTGGTCAAATTTGTCGGTCTATGCAACGTGACTGGGACTCAGAATGATCTGAGCTTACGTGGTCGATTGATCAAGCACGTAGGCGTCGAAAGCAATAGTGTGGTCTAGAATGCAAAGAGATAAAAAGAAGGGGCGGAACACTCGTGTGCCAAATATAGAGGCCGAAGGTCTCTATTTATACTAAACACATGAAGGAGTTTAGGAATGACACGAATACGGAAACAAATCACGGAAATATTCTGAAAAGCGTGAAAAGAGGGCTGGAGAAGAGGCGCAGTAGGTACTGCGATCCTTGGAAGAGGCGCAGAACCTGCTGCGTCCTTTCTTCAGAGGCTTCCTCCTGAGCAAGAAAGATTTCTGCGTTTTATTATGGAATTTCGGTAGATATATACTTCTTTATTCCATAAAACACAAAATACAGAAGATATTTACTTAAAAATATTAATTTAAATTAGGAATAAATATCCAGAGAATTCTATAACATTCCGGAATATTCCGACTCGGCATTTAAACGGTTTTTAGAAAATGATGCGGTTTTTGAACCGGACTCCAAATGAACTCTAATTACTGTCAAAACGACCATATCGGCGCGTAGATGACGACCAAGGGGTTGACTTGAGTGTTTGAGCTATCACTTGTCGATGAATTTATGGACTGTCATAAAATCGTTCCGCGTATCTAACATGCCGCCCAATCATCACTGGGTGGTTGGCGGATAGTGTAGAAATGAGGTATCTACACAACCATACCACGATACTTACTCATGCTTATATCGGGAGCTTTCAATACTCGAGCGAATGCACTAGGAACCGACGTCACTCATGTTTTGCATGGACCTCTCCACAGACTAGGGTTTGATAGCTTGTTATGATAACCCACCCTTTAAGCCAAAACCTTCTAAAAGCACTCAACATACCGTTATAATGCCTATGACCACGCTTGTAGCTTGTATGTTATCACCTTTTGTAAACAAAACCGTGTCGAAATTTTCAAAAAACTTTCTTTAAAATGTAAATGTAAATCTTTGAAAAATGGCCTAAATAACGCAATGTTGACAAAATAAAGTTGAAACTCTGTTGAAATTTCAAAGCTCTTAAGCATTACGCTATCATTTTCAAAGTCACTTCGAGTCAACACTCCTACAATCACACACAATGGTTGTCTAGGATAACTTTTCAAAATCAACATTTTCAAAATCCGTCACACGACACAAGGGCATTCACGTCCTTTTGAGTAATTACATGAGTCCTTGGTTTCTTCAAGTAAGTGTGAAATGTGGTCGATTGTATTTTTATTCGCCGTCGGTTCTTATCCATCAAGCCAATCCCCAGAAAGGATGGAGGAAGTCGATCAAATGAACCAATAATCAAGGAAGGCTCTTCAAGCTCACAACTGGAGAAGGAGAGATGTTCAAAGGAGAACCAGAAGAGAGGATTTCGAGTTTGAGTCGAAGTCGGAACCTGAGTCTAAATCTAGAGAAGGCTAAAGAGTCTTGTTTTGTATGGATTTTACACAAAGCGAAGTCAGGGTAGGTCTAGGCAGGGTTAACTAGCTCGAACTTATCTACGGTTATGCAGGGCAGGCTACGAAACTAGAAAAGTAAAGTAGCACAAATAGACAATAATAAGACAAGGAATTTGTACGTGGAACACCCTTAAATGGTAAAAAACCACGGGCACCAAGTCAGGAGAGGATTTCACTATAATATTGAGTGTTTAGCACAAATGAACGTAATATAGCTTAAGTGTTGTATGAGAGAATATTGTATGCTCTTGTATGTGCTACGTTGTGTTGTGTGTCTTGTAAATAATCTTCAAGTGTTCTTTATATAGTCCATGCTGAACGGCTGCTAGATCTCCTACATTAATGCTGAATATTCCTCCTTAATTGCTCAGTTTAATACGCTTTATTGCTCCCTTAATTGCTGTCTTTTATTACCAAATCTTCTCCATTAATGCTCCAATTATTATTCGTATATTGTCAATAATATAGACATTGAATTGGTCAAATATTGTCCTTATATTTTGACCGTTGTCCTCTCCATGGCTGGCACCAGTCTCCTTGTACCCTGGTGGTTTGACGTCCTGACAGCCTGATGGTCAGGCCAGGATGGAATAGCATCCTGATATATCTGTGGATTTCCAAGCCTAACAATTGCCCCTTATCTCCTTATTTTCGCTGGGTTAGGCCAGAAATAAGGAGATAACTTCAAACATTGGAAAACTGCTTTCAACGGCTGAATTGTGACTGATTGGATCCTGTAACGGCTAATTAGCGGTTGTGACGCGTGTTGCAATTACTGCAACTCTTCAATAATTACTCTGCAAGTTGCGGTTGAAAAACCCTAAATTTACCGAGTATAAATAGCCTTCACTTCATTGATTTAAACTCCACCAAAATCCGATCATTTTCTTCTAATAATCTTCATCTTTAAGTTCCCTTAATTACCAGATTTTAATCTTCAATAATCCTTCAACAAAGCTTCAAAGATGGTTGCAAAAAAGAAATCTTCCAGGAGAGTGATGTCTCCTGGAACCCCATTCGTTTCCAATCCTGAAGAAACCACCTCTGAAAATTTACCAGCGTCTTCTGCTGCTCAACCTCTTGCAGTTGAAAAACCAATTAATCCCCCTCTTGAAATGATTGTGGGAATCATCTGTATGCTTCCCTTTAATTATAAGGATTATAACGAATTTATAAAGATGATAACTAGTCATAAAAGAAAATTACATAAACAAAATTGAAGAGGATGAAGAAACAACCTTCGGTCCTAGCAAAATCGGCCTAAGAACAATATCGCAATGATATTCACCTATCAGTTGCACCCAAGATGATATGAGATAAGCCCTTTGCTTCTTGTTAGAATCGATCCCTAATTAACTGATTAATTTTAGGTTTTTGTATTTTTCTTTGATGAGAGGAGGCTAGGTCCAAATTAGGTTAAGAGGAAAAATACAAAAATGATCTCCTACTCTCCTTATAATAACCGAAATAAAGGAGAGTAATTTGGGAGATATTTTTTTTCTCTCTTGCCTTTGACCGAGTGAACCAAAATAAGGAGAGAAATCTCCTTATTTTTGGTAGTTACTTTAATGTATAAAATGTTCATAATTATAAATCGTCATATATTTTATTCCGTATTAATAAGTTTACAATCGATATATTAATGCCGGTCTATAATAAATAATTATGACAATATTGTATAATATATACGTTAACTATAAATATCGCATATATATAATTAGCTAATTAAATATAACCGATTACATTTAATTACGAGTTAACATATTAATTCGTCCAAGCTTAACATTATATACATTAATTAAATATAACATATTATATTCAATTTACGAATTGAAAGTTAATTCGTCTCAGCTAATATTATTTAATCGACATTAAATAATCGTCTCATCAACACGTTGACTAACTGTTTAGTCATATAAGGCATCAATGTGATTACATTTTCATAACCACATTTCTCAAACACATCCTTTAGGTGTGACTTTTAGGGACCAGTTGATCACCGCCATCTGTATGATAATAACGTCAAACTTTCTAGGAAGCCAACCGTTATTAGGTAATCGTTAATCAACTGATAAAATACGAAGTATACCCTTGTGAACCTTTAAGAGATTTGTTATCACACTAATTTGTGGAGGACAAAAGCTCCAACAAACTCCACTTGTCCTCACAAGTGTATGTGCGATAACCGATTCTCATATCCTAAAATTTCTCCCACTCAATGTAAAACAATTTGCAAAATCCGTATTCACAAAGGTCGTATTTTACAAGTGATCTATATCAAGAGTGGTTTCCCCGACTAGAGAGTAACTTAACTGATAAACGAATCATCATTCGAGCATGGCCATGCATTTCAGTTACTACTCCTCGAGTGGCCCTGAGAAATAACTATACCTGATAAGGGTTGGATATTTTCCTCAACTCGAATCCTGCAGATGTAAGCACAGTATGGAATGACCCAGAAAAAATCTACTTAGTCTCCAGTTACGGTAGACCATGAGAAAGAAACCAAAGTCACCCAAAAACTGCCTTAATCTCAAGAGACAGTCGATAGTCAAAAGAATCGACTCTAGGAACACAATGGACGTCCAATCCACGACCTGGCACCGAATGTTTTTAAACATTTAGGACTCCATTACGCTGTCACCAAAAAATTTGTCCTACGAGGTATCGTTATAATCTCGCATCTGTGATCGATCAGTCAACCGTTTGACTTATGGCTCGTTGAACCCACCATCAATCGACTGCACAATATAATAGCCAAAGTTATCAGCTCATATGGGCGATTACAGACCAAAACAAAATATAATGTAATTCAGTTCACTTTGTGGCGTTCAATGTTGTCAGTACAATCCACATGAAAAACAAAATATTATAAAAACGATGAAGTTATAAATAGTATATGAAAAAGATAATGTATCAAATCCATAATCAACTACTACAACTCAGGAACACGTTTAATTCCCATATAAATAACGTGCCCTTCATGCTTATCAAAATTCAACGGTTTAGTGAGAGGGTCCGCGATGTTATCATCCGAAGCTATCTTGTCAATCACTATTTCTTCTTGCTCCACGTAATCACGGATCAGGTGAGCTTTCCGATGTACATGTCTAGATTTGTTTCTAGACTTAACTCCTTAGCCTGGAAGATGGCACCTCTATTGTCACAATAGATGGTGATCGGGTCATTCGAACTAGGAACTATAGTAAGTCCTTGTAAGAATTGACGCATCCATATAGCTTCCTTAGCTGCTTCCGAAGCGGCATAGTACTCGGATTCAGTGGTAGAATCTACTACAACACTCTGTTTGGAACTCTTCCAGCTGACCGCAGCACCATTAAGAGTGAAGACGAACCCGGACTGAGATTTTGAATCATCTCGATCCGTTTGGAAGCTAGCACCTGCGTAACCGATTGCGCATAGCTTAGTATCTCCTCCATAAGTCAATACCCTATCCTTAGTCCTCCGTAGGTACTTGAGGATATTTTTAACAGTTATCCAGTGTGTTTCACCTGGATTCTTTTGGTACCGACTCGTCATACTCAATGCATATGCCACGTCTGGACGTGTGCATATCAGGGCATACATGATTGATCCTATTGCAGATGCATAAGGAACACGACTCGTGCGCTCAATTCCTTCAGGCGTCGTGGGTGACTGAGACTTGCTCAACTGCATCCCAGTCGTCATAGGAAGGTTCCCCTTCTTGGAGTTGGTCATGCTGAACCTCTCAAGAATCTTATCCAAATAAGACTCCTGACTAAGTGATAACATCCGTCGTGATCTATCTCGGTAGATACGGATTCCCAGTATGCGTTGTGCCTCACCCAGATCTTTCATCTGGAAATGTTTCTTCAACCATCCTTTAACCGAAGATAAGAGAGGAATGTCATTCCCAATCAAGAGTATGTCATCGACATACAATATCAAGGAAAAAATCTTGCTCCCACTCGACTTGATATATAAGCATGGTTCCTCGACCGATCGAGTGAAACCATACTCTTGTCGAAACGATGATTCCAACTCCGAGAAGCTTGCTTAAGTCCATAAATGGAACGCTTAAGTTTGCATACTTTATTAGGATGTTCAGGATCTATAAAACCTTCGGGTTGCACCATGTACAACTCTTCCTCCAAATAACCGTTTAAGAAGGCGGTTTTCATATCCATTTGCCAAATTTCATAGTCATGAAATGCGGCAATCGCTAAGATTATCCGAATGGAACGTAGCATGACTACAGGTGCAAAAATTTCATCATAATGCAATCCGTGCACTTGAGTGAAACCTTTTGCCACTAGTCGTGCCTTATAGGTATCTGGTTGCGCGTCTACAGAATGCTTTATTTTGTAAAGCCATTTGACTGTAGAGGTTTTACCTTATTAGGTAAATCAACGAGATCCCATACGTCATTCTCATACATGGAGAAAACTCGGATTGCATGGCTTCAAGCCATAGCTTTGAGTCGGAACAGGCCATAGCACCTTTATAGGTAGCGGGTTCATTACTCTCTAGGAGTAAAACGTCATTTTCCTCGACCATACCAATGTATCTGTCCGGAGGATAAGAGACTCTACCCGACCTCCTAGGTTCCTCAGGAATATTAACCGTGTCATCAGTTGGAGGAACAACTTCCTCCATCTGCTCCTCGGTTGTTGGTTCTAGAATCTCCGACAGCTCGAAGGTTCTATTACTTGTCTTGTTCTCGAGAAATTCTTTCTCTAAGAACGTCGCACTAGCCGCAACAAAAACTCGATGTTTGGTAGGCGAATAGAAGTAATGACCAAACGTTCCTTTTCGATAACAAATAAAGTATGTCTTGACCAATCGCGGGCCGAGCTTATCCTCGTGTCTCCACTTGACATAAGCCTCGCAGCCCCAAACCCGAATAAAGGACAAGTTGGGGACCGTTCCCTTCTACATTTCATATGGAGTCTTGTCGACAGCTTTAGTCGGACTTCGGTTAAGTATAAGAGCAGCTGACAAAAGAGCAAAACCTCATAATGAATCAGGTACTACCGTGTGACTCATCATGGATTGAACCATATCAAGTAAGGTTCGATTTCTCCGTTCGGACACACCATTTAATTGAGGTGTTCCAGGTGGAGTTAACTGTAAAACGATTCCACAGTCTTTAAGGTGTTGATCAAACTCATTTGAAAGATATTCGCCACCCCGATCTGAACGGAGTGCTTTAACCTTTCTACCCAGTTGGTTCTCAACCCTGTTCTGGTATTCCTTGAATTTCTCAAAGGACTCACTTTTATGATTCATTAAGTAGACATATCCGTATCTACTCAAATCGTCCATGAAAGTGATAAAATATCTATAGCCATCTCTAGCGGTAATTGACATAGGTCCACAAACATCAGTATGTATGAGTCCTAATAGGTCACTAGCGCGCATTCCAACACCTTTGAAGGAAATTCGAGTCATTTTGCCAATGAGACATGATTCACACGTGCCATATGTAGAAAAATCGAATGCGGGAATAGTCCCATTATCGACGAGTTTCTTCACGCGTTTTTCATTTATGTGCCCCATTCGACAATGCCATAGATAGGTTTGATCTTTGTCACCAACCTTTAATTTCTTATTATTCACGTGTAATACTTCCGTGGTTTCATCTAAGATGTAAATTCCATTCATGGAAACTGCTTTGCCATAAATCATTTCATTGAATGAGAAAATACAGCTATTATCCTTTATTAAAAATGAAAAACCGTCCTTATCAAGTACGGAAAATGAAATAATGTTCTTAGACAAACTGGGTGTTTGAAATCTATATCTCATTATACAACATATTCATATATGTTACAATTTAATTTAGTCATCAAAATTAAATACAAATCTTATGCATGCAAACAAAAGGAAGTAAGGAGAAGAAATCATTTTCCTTACCATCAAAAATCGGTCAAATGGGCACAAATGAAAGTCTCCTACCTTCACTTGTTCTTGAGTTTTTCCTTATATGGATGAACAAAGATTCAAAGATAGAATCTCTCCCAAAGATAAATACCCAAGATAACCCCTTAATAGATTAATAGTATTAGATCTAGAATAATAATAATCTTACTAAAATTGACCCAAAATATTGTTTTGTCTGTTGTAATTTCGGTCAAGAGAAGATAATATTGGAGGTTTTATTTCTCTAGCTTTTCTTAGATAGTTAGATGTGTTTCTTACAATAGAAAAATTATCATGTGTATGAATGAATAATAATAGAGAAAAAACTCTCTACTTTTGCTCTTTGAAAACCGAAAAAGGGGAGAGGAGAGAGAGCCCAATGCATGCTCTCCTCTTCTTCCCAAGAGAAGGCTATGTTGCATGGCTATCGTTAGGTTTTATAATTATGTCTTCCACTTATAAATAATCAACACAATTTTATCCTAATGCTTCCTCCATTTCGGTACACACACATAAAATGGATGAGTCCATTTTGTTTGTGATTTTGTCAATACGTCACATGTGACACATTACATGACATCTTATTTATAAAATATATTTTTAACAATTAAATATCAACATATCAATAAAATATGTCACTTATAAAAATTTATCATTGTAATTCATAATTATTTGTACCAAAAGTGTTTCCGAATTATAAACTACAACATTCTGTACTTATAATAAATTATTCATTCAGTTTCAATTGTTTCCGTAAACAATAATTTCATCTAAGTAATAAAACAATTCGATCACTTAGACCGTATCTTATTTAATCATATTATAATGAGATACGTAAATATTACTTCCAAAATCGTCCGTCAATTTTAAGTAATTTAATTAACCCGTATCGTCATACGATCAATTAAATAATCAATTAAGAGTGTTACCCTTTAGGTTTGACCTAAGGAGATCAACTGATCACCACCGTCGCACGACAGTAATGTCAAACTCTAGTCAGCCAATCATTACCGATATGTGTGGACCAGTTGACAGTAAAATAATTACATCCCACATGTATTCTTAAAATGAGATTTAAACATGTGATCATCATGATCGACAGTTGTGATCGCATTATTGTCGGAGGACACATATTCCAACAATCTCCCACTTGTCCTCGACCAGTGTGCGTCACCAATTCTCTTGTCCTATTACTATCTCCCACTCAATGCAAGGTATCTTTCAGGTCGTACTTGCAAGTGATCATATCGAGAGTGGTTTCCTCGATCTGGAGAATGACTGATTGACCGGATTTATCTACCATAGATATTTTCCGAGCGTGGCCACGCATTTCCAGTTCATTACTCCTCGAGTGGCCCTGAGATATTGTTATAACCCTGACAAGGGGTGGACAATTCCTATCGCACTTATTCCCTTCGACTAGCCACAGCCATCATAACTCAAAATATGCCCATTTGACCCCATTTACGAAGGTCGTAGTAACACAAATCAAAGTTAATCTGAAACTGTGCCATCTTAGGCGAATAGTCTTTAGTCAAAAGAATCGACTCATTAGAATACTATAGTAGCTCTCGCCACGACCAGGCTATATAAATTTGCCAGAACTCTATAAGCGGTCATAAGGCCCGACAAAGTGTTCCTAACAGTCTGCCTATGTGATCGACTAGTCATCTCACATGACTGTATGGCACTGAACTTGCCATCAATCGCATCACACTCTAGTCACTTCGAGACGTCACCTCATACAAGTGACTATGGGCGAATACTATGTTAATCCGAGTTCACTTTAACGGGGTTCAATTGTCTCTACATCCCATTTGGATGTAACAAGGTATAAAAGGGGTTTTCAGATTTAAAAACTCGAACGAAAAATGTGATTATCTCATATGAATAGTCAATACCTGATTACTACTTCATATTTTTATAATCCATTTTCATCTTATATGTAGTTGTTCATCTCAATGCAATTTGAAATGACATGTGACATGACTTATCATGTTAAGCCTATGAGAAGGCTTTGGTTAGTAGGTTTTATCAACTTCTTGTACCTTACTCAACCTTACTACATACTCGTTTTCCTTTGTAATGTATACATTTGCATTACAAAACTTTCTGAGTACGTGTCGAGATCCAATCAAGACATAGGCCCTCTAGCCTTAGAATAGCTCCCACTGTTTTCACAGTGTGCGGGACTCATCCTTCTTGCACATCTCAGGATTGCAAGTGTACTCAATCTCCGTTGTAAATATTTCTCATTGTTCTTTATTGCCTAGAACGATTCTAGAAAATCTATTTCTTAAATAACATAGCCACGATGGTATCTTAACCATCCTAATGTGTTTTGATTATGGTTTTGTCGGAAACCATGCGCAATCTCAATTGTCAATTGTCACTTGTGCAACACCCTTACACAAAATTGCATCAAAAACACTTCACATTACATCCTTAATGCTTCTGCAAGCACTTAAGGGTAATCATTATGGCTTACTTGGTAACTATTACTTAAATTCGATTTGAAACAATTCATCATACTTAAGGTATATGAAGTGTTTATACATCATTTCCTATTTAATTGATTCGGCAGCGGAAGCAAATGGAATCAATCAAATATGTTCAATTTGATTGAACTAGTCATTAATCTTATCAACATAAGACATCTTATTCAAGATGTATTATTATACTCCAAAAGTCTTAAATCATTCCCAATGATCAATGTCTCATCCACATATGAGACTAATTAAAATTTCCGTAACTCCCACTAAACTCCATGTATAATCACAACTTCTCAACCTATTGAGAAAACTTTTATCATATGATCACAATGTTGATTCCAACTCATTGATGTCCTAATTAAGACTCTCTCTTAAGTTTCACATTATCTTAGGATTGTAAGAATCTATAAAACTCATGACATGTATTGAATACATTCCTTCTAATTGAAGAAGTGGGTTTTAGATTCACTTGCTATATGTATATCATCATAATGAAACATAATCCCTAAGAAGATCCAAATAGACTTAAGCATTTCAACTAGTGCTAAACCCTTTGCAACCAATCAAGCTTTGATATCTAACAATTCACTTGGAATTTATTTCGGATTTTCATGGCACTAAGCCTTGTATTGAGTTGTGACTTAAACACTCTCATGTAAGTCATATGTTCATTACTTTCCAGAAGTAATCAACTTGAATCAAACAATTTCTTTGTAAGTTGCAAGCTCTTTACTTTCTAAAAGTAACACTAATTCATCATTTTCAACAAGTGATAACTTTAACCTCCTAGGTTTTGAAGAAACAACGTCTTACACAAAACGTCTCATGTAGCCAAGAAAGACCAGTTTCTTGCAACATAACATTCTTTGTGGCTCTTTGAATAATTTCTCCCACTCTGTCTTCTAGAATTAAACTTGTATTTTAGAAAGACAGCTTCACGAGCCACAAACTCGTTGTACTCGTGATTATAGGAAGAAAAATGAGCATTGTTTCTTGTGAAAACTTACAAGCATGGTATCCTACCATATCATATCTCATATGTTTCGTTTTAGATTTAGTGGAAAAATAATTTAGACAAAATGATAAATTCCCCAAAATGATCAAGTAACTCAAAGTAACTTGATTGAAGTTCAAATTGTTGAAGCCGGTGTCCTCCAGTTAGTGCGGATAACGTTATTGCACGTACACTTGTACGGACAAGTGGGAGCTTGTTGGGGCTGGTGTCCTCCACAGTTAGTGCAATGACATATAAATATCTAAAAGGATTAAAGGGTATACTTTTGTATTATTATCAGTTGGTCCACGTTTATCAATAACGGTTGGCTTGCTAGATAAGTTTGACGTTATTGTCATACAGATGGCGGTGATCAACTGGTCCCTAAAAGTCACACCTATAGGATACGTTTGAGAGATGTGACGGTATGAAAATACAGTTATATTGATGCCTAATTAGTCAAACGCGATGTTGAGATATTTATTTAATACGGATTAAATAATACTAGCTAAAGCGAATTAAGCGGTTAATTCGTAAATTGAATATAAACGGTTATATTTTATTAATGTATATTGAATTAATTAATTATACAATATTGTCATTGTCGGACAAGTATTAATATGTCGACTGATTCATGTTACTAGTCGATATTTTAATATCCGATATAGAATGACGATTTATAATTAAAACCCGTCATATACATTTAGCAAAACGAGTCGGACCACGAGTTAAATAAGGAGAAAGTGGAAAGCCCACTCCCTCCCTTAGCGCACGGTTGGTCGAGTGAAACAAAAGGAGAGTCCTTCTCTCCTTTTGACCTAATGATTCTCATTTTGAAGAAAAATTAGGGTTTTGGAGTATTTTTCTCTGAAATTCTAGATCTCACATCAAAAACCTCACAAAAGCTCTCTCAATATTGCAAGGCAATCAGAGAGCAATTTCTAGCACAAGGGGCATAGTCTCAGACGATCTTGGGTGCAACAATTAGGAGGAAATCTACGTTGATTTCTGTTCTTAGGCCGATTTGCACAGGACCCGAGGTTGATTCTTATTCTTTAATTGTTTCTCTTGTTTTTCGTTTATGACCATTAATCACATGATAAATTACGTTATAGTCCTTAATTTTAAGGGGTTTTATACGGATATTACCCTACAAGTGGTATCAGAGCGAGGCCACGTATATTTTTCATCGTGATTTTCATAAAACGATTTGAATCGATATTTTTTTTTGCCTTGAAAACCGTGACATGCATGTTCACGTCTGATCAGTCGATCGAGGACTTTAGTGTCTCGATCGATTGGTTTTGTTTTCAATTTGTTTTTGCATATTGTTATTTTAAACGGTCATTATAGCAATATGTTAAGGTTTTGTCAAATCGATTTCACGAGGGTATTAATGTTTCAGAATTGTTTTGCTCTCGGTCGAGCGTAATACTACTCGATCGAGAGCTTTTCTGTGTTGTTTTACTCGATTGAGTAATCGCAGTACTTGATCGACCATTTTTAAAACCCTAACTGTTCGATCGAGAAGTCCTCGTACTCGATCGAACAGCGTTGCTAATAAAAGTCCTCGATCGACCTCGAGATCATCGATCGAGCACTTTCTGTTTGGCAAACCACTCGATCGACTGGCAGTATCAGTCGATCGAGCCTTTTTGTTCTTCGATCGAGGACTTTAGTGTCTCGATCGAGGAAATGTGTTTTGGCTGCGCTTAAAATTATTTTTCCGTGTTTTAATTTTTCTTTTGGCCATTAAATGTACATTATACGGATTTTGTACACTCGCTTGATTGTGAAACGGTTCACACACGTATCATTTAGTTATTTTACAGCGGTTTAAAGTAACGGATTGTAATGAATTAAAATTAAGTTGATAAAAGCGGTTTTGTCACATAATTTTTAATATTTAAAAGGTGTTTTGGACAAATTTAACATAATTACGGAATTATGTCACGAATAAATTTTGTTTTAGTTGATGCATTTTTATTTATCATTACTTTTGAATGCCATGAATGTTCTTATTACGTATTTAATTTTACAAACGGTTGTAACTTAGTGTGGCCTTAGTAGAGCGTGTTACCGTAATGATGGAACAAGGTCTTGGTTGTATTTTGAGATCTCGCATCTCCGTTTTGGATTTTTCCTTGTAATTACAGTTTTAATTTAGAATGTAAATAGGTTTATATTTTGTAAATTTTAAATTGTAATTTTGAGAAGACCAAAGATGGAGATCGGATGCTCACTCCCGCTGCATGGATCAAGATGGAACATCAAGACAAGCTTCTCGGGTCCAACAGTGGATTCCAAAGTTGTATTTTGTTTATCTTGCTAGGATAGGCCACACTAGGATAGTTTTGTTTTTTTATGTTTTTCATCGTAACGATAGTTTGCATCATTTTCCGCCTAAAACCAAACCACCTAATATTTGCATGAAAACTGACTCATATAGAGGTTACGCGTTAGTTTTCTATAACATACAGATGTCACACGGTCTTAATAAGCCATCACCTAAGTTAATTCATTCACGTAATGCTAGATTTTCGTTCACTTAAAATGATTTAAAACTAAGTTGATGGGATCTTCCTCGTATAACCAAAAATTGAGAATAGTCTTTATAGGTCAAACTCCAATGAATCCCTTCTTCGTCGGTAGGCATAATATGACCCCTTCTACGTCGGGTAAGTTGGAACTGATTGACCTATTTTATCTCAACACTGTGGTCACTCGTACGATCCTGTGATTATGGTGGACTAAAGATAGGATTTACGGAAATCCATCGACCATGAGTTCTAACGGTAGAACTAGCCAAACAGTTGGCTTATCAATTTACAGAAATTGAGTCTTGGGATCATTTGTATAATTCTTGAGGTAGATCGATTATACAAGTGCAATGAGTCTACACGTTAAAATGAATTTTAATTAGACTTAAATCACCTCGATGAGTTGCTTATTTCGTTTTGTTTTTCTTTTTTAGTGTAGAACACGATCATTTAAACTGCTAATAACAAAAATGGTTGGCCGTACGGACGTCCCAATGCCAAGTGCCACATTGGACTCTGAGTCCTGGCTTCGGATCTTCATGAATCAGATGAATCAGTCTACTCGACTGAAAAATGATGGATCAAACTTCGCGGACTGGGAGGCGGCATTACGGAATGCTGCCATTGCTGACGGGAAGCTCAAATATCTGATAGAGCCCATCCCGCCAAACCCAGGCCCCACGGCTGGAGCTAACGAGATCGCCACGTATAGCGATTTCGTCAAGGAAGCGGGTGCGATAAAGAACATACTCATTTTTGCAATGGAATCCAATTTGCAGAAACGCTTCATAGCCCAAGGTGCAAACAAGATTTTCACCACGCTCACTAAGGAATTCTCGAAAGCACCGAGAATCATGACCTATGAGCATACCTGTCGCTTCTTTGAGGCGAAACTCCAGAAGGGCCAACCGGTTAGCCCACACATTCTCAGCATGATTGAGAATGTCGAGAAACTGGAGGCACTTGATTGTAAGATCAGCGAGAACATCGTGATTGACTGCATGCTTCATTCAGCCAATTACTATATGAATGATTTGAAGAAAAGTCCTCATGCACTACACTCCCTTCTCGTACAGACCGAGAAGGACATGAAGTTTAGTGGGAGCCTGAGAGAGGATGTTCTCGTTGTGTCAAACAAAGGCAAGGGTAAGGGCAAAGCTCAGGCAGACCTAGAAGTAGGTAAGCCGAAGTTTAAGAAGTCGGGATCGGGTAAGAGTGGACCTGGTGAGTCGAGCACCTCACTAGGCGCGACAAAGAGCAAGACCGGTAACATGGAATGCCATCATTGCCACAAGACTGGGCATTGGAGGCGTACATGTCCTGTATACCGTGAGGACATCAAAGCAGGTCGCGTTACTCCTGTTGGTATGTCTACTTCTTCTTCTTTTATTCATATGATTTAGATTAACCACGCAAGTTACGGAACTTGGGTACTAGATACTGGTTGTGGTTCTCATCTGTGCAATCATGTGTAGGGGCTCCGAAACATCGAACCCCTCGTAAAGGGTGAGGTGGACCTGCGTGTCGGGAATGGAGCACGAGTGGCTGCCGTCTCGAGGGGATCATATGTGATCCAGCTTCCTAGCGGATTTGAGTTATTTTTATATAACTGCTATTATGTACCCAGTTTATCTAAAAACATTATTTCAGTTTCTGCACTTGACAAACTTGGTTTTTCATTTGTAATAGAGAATAATAGCTGTGTTTTCTCGTTACACGATATGATTTATGGCAAGGCAGTCTCCATGAATGGAATTTATGTTTTAGATCGACCATAGAAATATTGCACGTAATGAATAAGAAGTTAAAGGTTGGTGACAAAGTTCAAACTTATCTATGGCACTGCCGTATGGGACACATTAATGAGAAACGCGTTAAACGGCTCATATGAGAATGGAGCTATCTCGGCCTTTGATTTTCAATCATTTGGCACGTGTGAATCATGTCTCATTGGTAAAATGACTCGAATTTCTTTCAAAGGTGTTTGAAATGCGCTGCGACCTATTAGGACTCATACATACGGATGTGTGTGGACCTATATCAATCACCGCACGAGAAGGCTATAGGTATTTCATCACTTTCACGGACGATTTAAGTAGATATGGCTATGTCTACTTGATGAAGCATAAAAGTGAGTCCTTTGAGAAATTCAAAGAATACGAGAATCGGGTGAGAACCAACGGGTAGAAAGATTAAAACACTACGATCGCATAGTGGTGGCGAGTATCTTTCACACGAGTTTGATCAACACCTTAAGGACTGTGGGATTGTCTTACGATTAACTCCACTGGAACACCTCGGTTGAATGGTGTGTCCGAACGGAGAAATCGAACACTACTTGATATGGTTCGATCCATGATGAGTCACACCGTATTGCATGATTCATTGTGGGGTTATGCTCTTCTTGTCACATTTGCTCTAATACTTAATCAAGTCCGTCTAAAGTCTGTTGACAAGACTCCATATGAACTATGGAAGGGAACGGTCCCCAACTTGTCCTTTATACGGGTTTGGGGCTGCGAGGCTTATGTCAAGTGGAGACACGAGGATAAGCTCGGCCCGCGATCGATCAAGACATACTTTATAGGTTATCCTAAAGGAACATTTGGTCATTACTTCTATTCGCCAACCGAACAACGTGTATTTGTTGCGGCTAGTGCGACATTCTTAGAGAAGGGGTTTCTCGAGAACGCGAAGAGTAATAGAACCTTCGAGCTGTCGGAGATTCCAGAACCAAATGCCGAGCAACCATTGGAGGAACCAGTTCCTTCAATCCCGACTGCGGTTAGTATTCCTGAGGAACCTAGGAGGTCGGGAAGAGTCTCTATTCCTCCCGACAGATACATTGGTATGGTCGAGGAACATGACATAGATGACATTCTGCTCTTAACGAGTAGTGAACCCGCAACCTATAAAGGTGCCATGACTAGTTCCGACTCAAAGCTATGGCTTGAGGCCATGCAATCCGAGATGGACTCCATGTATGAGAACAACGTATGGGATCTTGTTGACTTGCCTGCTAAGGTTCGTCCCCTTCAATGCAAATGGCTTTACAAGATAAAGCATTCTGTGGAAGGTCAACAAGATATCTATAAAGCACGACTAGTTGCTAAAGGTTTCACCCAAGTGCCAGGTTTGCACTACGATGAAATTTTTGCACCCGTAGTCTTGCTGCGTTCCATTCGGATTATCTTAGCGATTGCCGCTTTTCATGACTATGAAATTTGGCAGATGGATGTGAAAACCGCCTTCTTAAACGGTTATTTGGAGGAAGAGTTGTACATGGTACAACCCGAAGGTTTCATCGATCCTGAACATCCTAAGAAAGTGTGCAAGCTTAAGCGTTCCATTTATGGACTTAAGCAAGCTTCTCGGAGTTGGAATCATCGTTTCGACCAAGTGATAAAAGAAAATGGATTTACTCGATCGGTCGAGGAACCATGTCTATATATCAAGTCGAGTGGGAGCAAGATTGTCTTCCTAATATTGTATGTTGATGACATACTCCGGATTGGGAATGACATACCTCTCTTAACTCGGTAAAAGTATGGTTGAAGAACCATTTCCAGATGAAAGATCTGGGTGAGGCAAAAAGAATTTTGGGCATCCGTATCTATCGAAATAGATCACGTCGGATGTTATCTCTCGATCAGAGTCTTATATAGACAAGATTCTAGAGAGATTCAAAGCATGACTAACTCCAAAAAGGGGTTTCTTCCTATGGCTCCAGGGGTGCATTTGAGCAAGTCTCGGGCACCAAAGACACCGGAAGAGATAGAGCGCATGACCCGGATTCCTTATGCTTCGGCAATAGGATCAATCATGTATGCCATGATATGCACACGTCCGGACGTGGCATATGCATTGAGTATGACAAGTCGATTCCAACAAAGCATCCGGTGAATCAGATTGGATGGTGTCAAGAACATTCTTAAGTACCTACGGAGGACTAAAGATTGGGCATTGACTTATGGAGGCGATCAAAGCTATGCGCAACCGATTCTGTGAGATGCAAGCTTCCAAACGGATCGAGATGACTCGAAATCTCAATCTGGATTCGTTTTTACTCTTAATGGCGCTGCAGTTAGCTGGAAGAGTTCCAAACAAAGTGTTACAGATTCTACGATCGAGTCCGAGTACTATGCCGTGTCCGAAGCGCAAAGGAAGCGATATGGATGCGTCAATTCTTACAAGGACTATCTGTAGTGCCTAGTTCGAATGACCCGATCACCATCTATTGCGACAATAGAGGTGCCATCTTCGAAGCTAAGGAGCCTAAGTCTATCAACAAGTCTAGACATGTACAACGGAAAGCTCATCTAATCCGAGATTACGTGGAGCAAAAGGAGGTAGTGATAGAAAAGATTGCTACAGATGATAATATAGCAGATCCTCTCACTAAACCATTACGACAAGATAAGCATGAAGGGCATGTTATTTCCATGGGAATTAAACGTGTTCCTGAGTTGTAGTACTCTTTTATGGATTAGATTCATTTTCTCGTGTACTCTATACGACATCATCGTTTTGATATTTATATATTTTTTTTTTCATGTGGAGTTGTACGACAATTTTGAACACCACAAAGTGAACTGAACAAACATTATATTTTTGGTCCTTAATTGCCCAAGTGAGTGATAACTCGGCAATTATTTTGTGACGTTGGTTGATGGTGGGTTCAACGAGCCATAAGTCAAACGGTTGGTGACAAATCACAGAGGCGAGTTATACGGATATCTCGTAGGACACAATTGTGACAACGACATGGAGTCCTAAATGTTTTATAACATTCGGTGCCAGGTCGTGGATAGGACCTCCATGGTGATCCTAAGAGTCGATTCTTTTGACTATCGACTGTCTCTTGAGATTAAGGCAGATTTTGGGTGACTTTGGTTTCTTTCTCACGGTCATCCGTAACAGGGGGCCAAGTAGATTTTTTTCTCGGGTCATTTCATCTTTGTGCTTAGATCGGCGGAGTCGAGTTGCGGGAAATATTCAGCCTTTATCAGTACTCGATATTTCTCGGGGCCACTCGAGGAGTCAGAATCGAAATGTATGGCCATGCTCGAATACGGATTCGTTTTATCAATTAAGTTACTCTCTAGTCGAGGAAACCACTCTTGATACAGATCGATTGTAAAATACGACCTTTGTGGATACAGATCTGCAAATTGTTTTACATTGAGTGGGAGAAATTTTAAATGGATATGAGAATCGGTTATCGCACATACACTTGTACGGACAAGTTGGAGTTTGTTGGAGCCGGTGTCCTCCAGTTAGTGCGGATAACGTTATTGCACGTACACTTGTACGGACAAGTGGGAGCTTGTTGGGGCTGGTGTCCTCCACAGTTAGTGCAATGACATATAAATCTCTAAAAGGATTAAAGGGTATACTTTTGTATTATTATCAGTTGGTCCACGTTTATCAATAACGGTTGGCTTGCTAGATAAGTTTGACGTTATTGTCATACAGATGGCGGTGATCAACTGGTCCCTAAAAGTCACGCCTATAGGATACGTTTGAGAGATGTGACGGTATGAAAATACAGTCATATTGATGCCTAATTAGTCAAACGCGATGTTGAGATATTTATTTAATACGGATTAAATAATACCGGCTAAAGCGAATTAAGCGGTTAATTCGTAAATTGAATATAAACGGTTATATTTAATTAATGTATATTGAATTAATTAATTATACAATATTGTCATTGTCGGACAAGTATTAATATGTCGACTGATTCATGTTACTAGTCGATATTTTAATATTCGATATAGGATGACGATTTATAATTAAAACCAGTCATATACATTTAGCAAAACGAGTCGGACCACGAGTTAAATAAGGAGAAAGTGGAAAGCCCACTCCCTCCCTTAGCACACGGTTGGCCGAGTGAAACAAAAGGAGAGTCCTTCTCTCCTTTTGACCTAATGATTCTCATTTTGAAGAAAATTTAGGGTTTTGGAGTATTTTTCTCTGAAATTCTAGATCTCACATCAAAAACCTCACAAAAGCTCTCTCAATATTGCAAGGCAATCAGAGAGCAATTTCTAGCACAAGGGGCGGCATAGTCTCAGACGATCTTGGGTGCAACAATTAGGAGGAAATCTACGTTGATTTCTGTTCTTAGGCCGATTTGCACAGGACCCGAGGTTGATTCTTATTCTTTAATCTTTTCTCTTGTTTTTCGTTTATGACCATTAATCACATGATAAATTACGTTATAGTCCTTAATTTTAAGGGGTTTTATACGGATATTACCCTACACAAATCATATCGAATAGCGTTTGATTCCTTATCCAATCACACATTATCCCATAATGTGTGTTAAGAGAGATTAACTTGTGATGCTATATCACATTTATTTTGGCTTATATCAAAGTCTTCACTTTGATAATCCCATTGCGATTAAATCGTGATTCCTTGAACTCTTTGAACTTCTTCAAAGATTTCTCTATTTACCTTATTAAGTGAACACATTAGGGTCAACTTAAATCGTTGGTAAAAGTAAATGATCAACCTATTCTGTGTCAATGACTTATATTCTCGATCCCCTTTTCAACCAAAAGCACGAGACATCTTGCTTTGAATACAAGATACGCATATACCATAAGATTAACAATCTAATGGTTCTAAGAGTACTCGATAATTCTTTGCGTTCATCATTCCATAATTTAAGGTTTAATCTTGGGATACCAATTTGAGTCTTGCATCATCTACATGATATATCATTCTAGTTTGGTTTAGAATATATTTACCTTTATAATGGGCTAGCCATACATCAAATCATGGTGTATAGGGTCACAAAAGTGAACCCTCTTTTTGTATCTTAACAAGTTTATATTCTTATTTAGAGTTTATTCACTTAATATTCACAATTAAGTACAACTCTAAACCCAAAAACTAGATTGAGTACACAATGACTCTATCTCTCAACATTATTGTTGCTAGTCGTCATATTCTAATCATTCTATGTATCGCATACAATGATGAAAACCACCATCGGTTTCTAATATTGACGAAATGATACAAGCAAAATTTATGTCAATCAAATAAACATTTAATGAAGAAGATCCCATTAGATGTCACACAACTAATTTGTTGATTCTTCAAAAATTTGGGGTAGTTTCCTTTCTAGCGTCTAACAATTAAGATAATGGAAATTTTATCGGTCGGGATTGATAGGTTTAGCATTGTTATTCTCAATAACGTTACTTTTAACATTACCTTGTATCAATTCCATTCTAATTTTACTTCTTTGGACCTCATCCCTTTCTTAACGGATTAAGAGAATGCTCCCACTCATTTCAATGAATCTTTGCTTAGAGAAGCAAAATTGAATTTCATGAAGACTACTCTTCATTCGTTTGCTTAGTCTTAAAACTTTCATTGAAGTGGTTGCGTTATTTTGGTCTATTACGATTTCCGACAAATCTAATTACCAAAACAATTTATCGCTTCGAGGTACTTAATTTAATTAAGTATATGAAAAACAATCCATTGTAAGTAGATGTGTTAGTCAAGAATCAAAAACATGTTTGATAATGAATAACTTTTATCTATACTTTTCACAAGAGATCCTTCCAATGGATAATTCGAGGTTTTTAGAAGAAAATTCAAATTTTGTCTTTAGTTACGATGTTTTAATGGAGATTTGAATCAAAAATCGAAATGATATCGTATATGATTGTGGTAAAGAAATAGAACAATATAATAACGGAATAGTGGAAAACTTAACATTTATCGTTTAATTAATACTTGTAAATAACATGTAAAGCATTTACATAGTGACCTCTACCCAACTATGATAAATGATTCCGAGATCCAAATTCATATTAAATTGGGCACGGGGTAGACGATGAAACCCTTATCAATATAACTCGGTGGACTAACTTTTTAATCGATTCTCCTTTTAGAACTCTCGGTCGATAAAATTACTCTAATATTTATCTATAGCCCAAAACACATCCGACAAGGGCACGGGGTAGCCGATGAAACCCTTATCAGAAACTTTTGTTGAGTTCAATCCAAATTTCGAATAAATGTGTCCATGATCCAAACCCATATTAACTTGGGCACGGGGTAGCCGATGAAACCCTGATCCGGATGATGTCGTCACTCACCCAATCAAACACATTTATAATACTCAACAAACAACTAGTTAGTGGTAAGTCGAGGTCGATCCATGGGACGGTGTGCTTTGGGTTCTAAGCCTATCTATCTCAATTTATGCTAGTGTCACGATTTGGTTTGGATTATAGTTGTGTTCTAGGCTAATGCAAACAATAAGGTAAATTAAGCAATAAAAGGAAAGATGTAAACAATAGATTAAAAGTGCTAGGATATCATGGGGTCATAGGGGATTCATGGTGTTGATCATACAAACATGTTCACAAAGTTGCAAGCAATTAATGTTGTGGAGGAACCGAGTTGGGTTATATCTTACGGTTCATAGGAAGAGTTGGGTCCCGGAGCCGAATCGATTAGATTGTACAACACCTACAAGTCGACTTACTTTCCTCCTATTCAACTTCTATGCATGGTCTAACAAGACTCGAGTTGGTTTATATCTTACAAGTCAAGTTGAAAAGATAAGAGATGGTAAAAATGCAAGGATTCATAGGCTTAGCATTTCATCAAACATAACATGTGCATAAAGTTGACATCACAACAAGCAAGCAATTTGATTATGAAAACACATTAGATTAAGCATGAATCAATCCCATGTTGGTTTCCCTTAATTACCCATTAATCCTAGCTAAAGAAACTACTCACTCATTATCATGGGAAACATGTCATTAATGGTGTCAATCATCACAACAAGTATAAACATGATAATAGAATGAAGAAATAAACAATAAAGAGTAAAAGGGTAAAAGAATTATACCAACTTGAGATGATCCAAATAATAAAGCAAAGAATAATAGAAGAAACTTGATTAATTGATGGAAGGTTGTCAATCTCCCAATAATAACCCTATAATCTTCAATTACCCAATAATAAACTTGAATAATAAACTTGAACAATAATTAAGGAGAGATTAATGTGTAATTTGTGGAAAGATTAAAGAGTAATCTATTCTAATCTACTCCTAATCTAATCTAAAGAAGGATTTTCTACTCTAAAAACTTCATAAAGGGATCTCCTTGATTATTTACAAAGATGGGGTATTTATAGTGAAAATTAGGTGGATGCATTAGGGTTAACTAAGGGCTAAACTAGTAATTACACTTTTTAAGTTGAGCAAGGAGACTCCGGGATTCTCCGAGAGAAGGGCTTCTCTTATCGATGCTTGAGGAATGAAAACGTCTTTGTCTTTGCGATCCGTGCGGATGGGAGTCGGGACGGCCGGATCTGGGCTGAGGGATCCGAGCGGATTCTTGGGCAAGACGCTCGGACTGGCGAGGGGGAATCCGAGCGGATTCCTTTGCGTGACGCTCGGATTGGCGAGGACGGACGGATTCTCTACAATCCGTTCGGATTGTAGCTCAGCAACTTTCCTTCTTCTTTTTCTTCCCTTTTCTTCATGAATTCCTTGGGGATTTCCTTGGGGACTCAAGGATCCTTTTCTCAACAATGCTCTTCTACTATGCTATGTACAAAGGCCTTCTAGTCTTGTCTCTCCTTGATGCTTGGTCATTGAATATGATCAATTTAGCCTTGTTTTGCCATGAAAATGCAAGATTCTTACTCCTTTCCTACCAAGGGATCAAAATCTCAAAGAATATGCAAAACAAAGAACTAAAGATAAGAAATGACCCAAATAGGCACTAAAAACCATGGAAACAATGGTAATTCGGGGGCTAAATATGCGCCAATTATGGTCGCATCAAATATCCCCAAACCGAACCTTTGCTCGTCCCGAGTAAAGAGGTGACAAAGACTAGGACCAATACTAACCTAACCTAATAATAACCGATATGAGACAATTAGCGGGTCTCACTCCGCCCCTTCAACTCACAACAAGACAACCATGAGGTAGGATGCCTTCTTGCAAGGCAAGGTGGGTCTTGCCAAAATGGCGACACATCCAATCATTAAGCACACAAAATCAAGTAATGGATGCATCTACAAAAGAATAGCCACTTTCCTCATCTAAGTGGCGGAAATTATCTACAAGGGAAGCAATTCAAGGGTACACACTCCTTCATAGATGCAATTTCTTCAAACTACTAAGCCTAGAAGGATACCAATAAATCACCTCCAAATTGTGTCAAGCTAGGGTACCTTTGTCCTCAATCGTTAAATGCTTTTGTCAAGAGTAGACTCCCTATGGTGTTAGAAACACTGGAGGATCGCGGAATTCCCCCTCTTGCCTAGACAAGAAGAAGGGTCGTCCCCTCTCTACCATGCACAAAAATGGATACGATGGATAAAGGGATCGATAGTAATTGAGTTTCATTTTGGGAGTTTGCTATTGTTTTTGTTTTTCCCCCCAATTTCTTTTGGCATTTGACATTTGAGAACACTTTCTTGCCATTTCTTTTTGATTTTTGGCATTTCAATACTTGACAACTTTCAACTTTTTGCATTTTTATTTGATCATTTTCAAAGTCACCCCATATGTAGGGAGGGTGGCTTATTTTTGAAGCTTTAGGAGTCTATTTTTGCTCCTCTTTTCATTTGATGCATTTTTGCAAACTTTTCTTTCACTTTTCATTTCTTTGAACTCAAATCAATTTCTTTTTGTGCCCATTCCCTTTAATGACAAAAATGTGGTAGAACATGGATGATGGATGCATGGTTTCAAGGGTCACCTTGGAATAAACGGTAGCCAAGGAGTTATCACACCACAAGGTACTCTTGACTAGGCCTTAAACCATGGGTCAAAGGATACTAGCATGACACATCCTAGGGTGTTTTACAAGTATTCTAACAAGCAAAGTCTTAAGAATAAAAAGCATCTACTAGGGCCTATATACACTTGTCAAGCTTCCCAAGTAGACGGTTTCGCAAAATTTTTCTAACATGCAAACTACATGCCATGATGCAACTAACATATACACATCCTAATGCAAATGATTCTACCAACTAATATGGCATATAAACTAAATGCAATCCTAAGTTCACATTGTTTTTACCGCATCAATCAAAATAAAGCCACATAGTCATTAACATAAAGAGGAAAAAAGGAGATTGGAAAGATCATACCATGCGGTCTTCAATATCCTCATGTCTCGGATGTGGCGTAGTCAATCAATGTGAAAAAGGATAAACAAACACAATATATACAATATATACAAGACTACACTACAAAGGAAATGAACATGTTTTTGGGTTTTCAGTTTTCAAATTTTTATGATTTTTGTTTTTATGAAATTAAAAGACATTTTTGTGATTTTTCGAAATTTTTCAATTTTTATGCATTTTTGGAATATAAATTCCCATCCCCCACTTTATTTTGGACATTGTCCTCAATGTACATGTAGGAGTAGGAATGAAAAAGGAAATACATATTTTTGGATTTTTGAATTTTTTGAAATTGAAGTACAAATGCAATATGATATGAATGAATGCATGCTCTAACTAAATGCAATTCTATATGACATATATAACAAATGAATGCAATCTAAAATATATTATATGATGCATGATTTCTATTAAGCTATGGTCACCTATGATCAAACCTCCCCAAACCGATTTAAACACTATCTCTAGTGTAGAAAAGAATAGGATTGGTCATTAGTGACTATGCATGAATTCTAGTCTATATGCAACTAACTATATGAATCATGTGAGATATAATACAATGCAAACTACACTAAATGCATATATACAAATTAATGGTTTTTAAGAGACTCCATCAAACCAAAGATTATCAATTAACAATTTCATGGAAAATCATCACTAGCACTCAAAGCACGTAGAAGTCGGTCAAATTCTTGGGAGTGGGACATGAATAGGCATGCATAGCAACACAAGATTGTGCAATGAAATAATGCCCAAGTAAAAGACCGAACAAGCATGTCAAGAATATTATGACAAAAATCATAAGAAAAATGATGGATGGAAGGAACATGAAATGGGTAGTTGGTTGGCAATTCACTCAACTCATCCTCCAAATAGTCAAATTCACCACATTCAATGCAAGTACTCTCATTATCATCCAAGGTGATTTTAAGGGTGTCTATTTGGGGTTCCCAAATGTCCTCATCATATTCCTCATCCCAACAAGGTCCATTATCAAAGGGGTTGTCGTAACAAGGCTCACCAAGTTCAACACAATTGTCTCCCTCAAATATATCATCCTCAAAGGGTGAGTTTTCACTCAAGCTCACATCCATATCATTCTCACTTTGACCATTAACATCAAATTCCATGGAGGTTGATTTCATTGAAACACAAGAAGAGTAGGATGACGGCATCCAAGCATTAGTTTCACAATCAAGAATGTACTCCTCCTCATCATCACTCTCCTCATCTAGCACTCCATCTTCCCAAGGTGGGGTAATTTTGTGGACAAAGTGGGTTGACTCAAGGTTATAGGAAGGTTTCTCATCCTCACAAATCTCATTTTCATCATAGTTTTCCTCAATGAATTTTTGAAATGTGGCCTTTATCACTTCCATACCTTCCTTGGCACTCTCAAAGATGTCATGTACAATTTGCTTAAGACAATGGGTGGTCATGAACTCAACAAATTCCCAAAATTCCTCACAACTCATCTCACATATCCTACCACCACTCAAGTGAAATGCCAAGTTGCGGGTTTCAAGGTTCATGCCATTATAAACAACACAACATGCTTCATAATTTGAAAGAGTAAAACCATGATGCCAAGCATGAGTCATATAATCTTCAAATCTAGCAATGTACTTATCAAAAGACTCATTTTCATGTTGCCAAAAAGTGAATGTAGACATGTTGAGCATGTGAAATAGAACAAGTACAATAAAATTCAAGAAAAAGAAGCACAACTAAAACTAGACAAAAGAACAATTCAAATAAACAACACCGTCCCCGGCAACGGCGCCATTTTGATCCGGATGATGTCGTCACTCACCCAATCAAACACATTTATAATACTCAACAAACAACTAGTTAGTGGTAAGTCGAGGTTGATCCATGGGACGGTGTGCTTTGGGTTCTAAGCCTATCTATCTCAATTTATGCTAGTGTCACGATTTGGTTTGGATTGTAGTTGTGTTCTAGGCTAATGCAAACAATAAGGTAAATTAAGCAATAAAAGGAAAGATGTAAACAATAGATTAAAAGTGCTAGGATATCATGGGGTCATAGGGGATTCATGGTGTTGATCATACAAACATGTTCACAAAGTTGCAAGCAATTAATGTTGTGGAGGAACCGAGTTGGGTTATATCTTACGGTTCATAGGAAGAGTTGGGTCCCGGAGCCGAATCGATTAGATTGTACAACACCTACAAGTCGACTTACTTTCCTCCTATTCAACTTCTATGCATGGTCTAACAAGACTCGAGTTGGTTTATATCTTACAAGTCAAGTTGAAAAGATAAGAGATGGTAAAAATGCAAGGATTCATAGGCTTAGCATTTCATCAAACATAACATGTGCATAAAGTTGACATCACAACAAGCAAGCAATTTGATTATGAAAACACATTAGATTAAGCATGAATCAATCCCATGTTGGTTTCCCTTAATTACCCATTAATCCTAGCTAAAGAAACTACTCACTCATTATCATGGGAAACATGTCATTAATGGTGTCAATCATCACAACAAGTATAAAAATGATAATAGAATGAAGAAATAAACAATAAAGAGTAAAAGGGTAAAAGAATTATACCAACTTGAGATGATCCAAATAATAAAGCAAAGAATAATAGAAGAAACTTGATTAATTGATGGAAGGTTGTCAATCTCCCAATAATAACCCTATAATCTTCAATTACCCAATAATAAACTTGAATAATAAACTTGAACAATAATTAAGGAGAGATTAATGTGTAATTTGTGGAAAGATTAAAGAGTAATCTATTCTAATCTACTCCTAATCTAATCTAAAGAAGGATTTTCTACTCTAAAAACTTCATTCTTGATTAACTACAAAGATGGGGTATTTATAGTGGAAATTAGGTGGGATGCATTAGGGTTAACTAAGGGCTAAACTAGTAATTACACTTTTTAAGTTGAGCAAGGAGACTCCGGTATTTTCTGAGAGAAGGGCTTCTCTTTTCGTAGCTTGAAGAAGACAATCCGTGCTGTGAAGAAATCCGGGCGGAATAAGGTCGGGACGGACGGATTCGGGCGGTGGAATCCGAGCGGATTCAAGAGAATCCGGGCGGATTCGGGTGGAGGAATCCGAGCGGATTCAAGAGAATCCGGGCGGATTGTGGTAGGGGAATCCGGGCGGATTGTAGGGAATCCGGGCGGATTCTCCTCCAGTGAATTTTCTTGTTTTTCCCAGTCACAAGACGGGCGGATTGTAGAGAAGACGGGCGTCTTGGGGAAGACGGGCGGATTCCTGCGAAGACGGGCGGATTTAAGGGAATCCGGGCGGATTGTGGCGGGGGAATCCGGGCGGATTGTAGGGAATCCGGGCGGATTGTCTTCCAGCGGAATTTCTTGTTTTTCCCAGCCACAAGACGGGCGGATTGTAGAGAAGACGGGCGTCTTGGGGGAAGACGGGCGGATTCTGCGAAGACGGGCGTCTTGGGGAAGACGGGCGGATTCTGCGAAGACGGACGGATTCCGAACGACTTCTTTGTTTGACCTCGGATTGTAAAACGGACGTCATTTTCTCATCCGGACTCCTATTGGAGTGATTCAAAAGCCTAGATCGCTTGTTTTTTCGACGCCGTTCCATCTAGCATACTTTCAGAGCCAAAGGAGCAACCCTTGGTTTGCGTTCCGAGCCATTTTCTTCATGAAGTGCCTTCCCTCTCGTCATTCTTACTTTTAACCCTTTGATCCTTCTACATACACTTTATTCCTACATCTTTGGTCATCATTATTGTCTCCTCTTCATACTAGTCCATCTAATATCATCAATAAGCTTCCAAATATGCACGAAAGACGGGAATTTCCGCCTTATTATCTCCTTTTCTACAAAACATATGAAATGCGATAGAAAAGCAAATAGGAAGGTTTTGACGGATAAAATGGCCATGAAATGCTATAATAGTATGCAAAATAGGCTCAATTAGGGGACTAAATGTGTGCAAATAATGTTCACATCAAATATCCCCAAACCGAACCTTTACTCGTCCCGAGTAAAGAGGTGACTAAAACTAGACCTTTATTTAAACTAACCTAATAACATAACCGATATGAGACAATTAGCGGGTCTCACTCCGCCCCTTCAACTCACAACAAGACAACCATGAGGTAGGATGCCTTCTTGCAAGGCAAGGTGGGTCTTTCCAAAATGGCGACACATCCAATCATTAAGCACACAAAATCAAGTAATGGATGCATCTACAAAAGAATAGCCACTTTCCTCATCTAAGTGGCGGAAATTATCTACAAGGGAAGCAATTCAAGGGTACACACTCCTTCATAGATGCAATTTCTTCAAACTACTAAGCCTAGAAGGATACCAATAAATCACCTCCAAATTGTGTCAAGCTAGGGTACCTTTGTCCTCAATCGTTAAATGCTTTTATCAAGAGTAGACTCCCTATGGTGTTAGAAACACTGGAGGATCGCGGAATTCCCCCTCTTGCCTAGACAAGAAGAAGGGTCGTCCCCTCTCTACCATGCACAAAAATGGATACGATGGATGAAGGGATCAATAGATATTGAGTTTCATTTTTGGGAGTTTGCTTTTGTTTTTGTTTTTCCCCCCAATTTCTTGTGGCATATAACATTTGAGAACACTTTCTTTTTGCCATTTCTTTTGATTTTTGGCATTTCAATACTTGACAATTTTTCAACTTTTGCATTTCTTTTTGAACATTTTCAAAGTCACCCCAATTAGTAACGAGGGTGCCTTGTATTTGAAGCTTAAGGAGTCTATTTTTGCTCCTCTTTTCTTTTGATGCATTTTTGCAAACTTTCTTTCACTTTTCATTTCATTGAACTCAAATTGATTTCTTTTTGTGCCCATTCCCTTTGATGACAAAAATGTGGTAGAACATGGATGGATGATGGTTGCATGCATGGTTTCAAGGGTCACCTTGGAATAAACGGTAGCCAAGGAGTTATCACACCACAAGGTACTCTTGACTAGGCCTTAATCCATGGGTCAAAGGATACTAGCATGACACATCCTAGGGTGTTTTTCAAGTATTCTAACAAGCAAAGTCTTAAGAACAAAAAGCATCTACTAGGGCCTATATACACTTGTCAAGCTTCCCAAATAGACGGTTTCACAAAAAATTTTCTAACCATGCAAACTACATGCCATGATGCAACTAGCATATAAACATCCTAATGCATATGATTCTACCAACTAATATGACATATAATCTAAGTGCAAGTCCTAGATTCACATTGTTATACCGCATCAATCAAAATAAAGTCACATAGTCATTAACATAAAGAGGAAAAAGGATATTGGAAAGATCATACCATGCGGTCTTCAATATCCTCATGTCTCGGATGTGGCGTAGTCAATCAATGTGAACAAGGATGAACAAACACAATATATACAATAATATATACAAGACTACACTACAAAAGGAAATGAACATGTTTTTGGATTTTTCAATTTTTTAGGTTTTTGTTATGAAATTAAAAAACATATTTTTGGGATTTTTCGAAATTTTTCAATTTTTATGCATTTTTGGAATATAAATTCCCATCCCCCACTTTATTTTGGACATTGTCCTCAATGTACATGTAGGAGTAGGAATGAAAAGAAAGTACATGTTTTTGGATTTTTAATTTTATGGAAATTGAAGTACAAATGCAATATGATATGAATGAATGCATGCTCTAACTAAATGCAATTCTATATGACATATATAACAAATGAATGCAATCTAAACTATACTATATGATGCATGATTAATGCTTGAGTCACCTATGTTCAAACCTCCCCAAACCGATTTAAACACTATCTCTAGTGTAGAAAAGAATAGGATTGGTCATTAGTGACTATGCATGAATTCTAGTTTATATGCAACTAACTATATGAGATATATTACAATGCAACTATACTATATGAAAATGCAATATGAAATATAATACAAATGCAAGCTAATGTATAAGTATATAACTAAATGCAAGTGGAAATATAATGCAAAGTGAAAGGAAAGGATATCTTACAAATGGTGGTTTGAGGTAGGACAACACCAAACTATGTTCAAATTGTAAAGGTTCTTGTCCATAGAGCTCAAGGCTCTTAGTAGAAGATCAAAAGCTTGTGAACAAGCTCCAAATAAGCATAAGTATGGGTTGCTTAACTTCAAGACGAAGCTTGGCCAAGGAATTTTATCATTCACTCTTGTTTTCTTCCTCTTCTTGGCACTTGAATGTTCACGATGCTTCAAACCAATTAGCCCATGATTCTTGTCATCATAAGGTAAGAAGTATGGCTTATGGTTGCCCGGAGACTTCCACTCACTACCTTCTCTTTCACTTTTGGTGATGATGATAGCATTTTGATTTTTCAATCCTTCCAAGGTGGAAGGAGAATTGTCATGACATTGATGATCGGATACCTTAGGAGTTGAGATTGTGGGTGCCAAACCTCCACAAGCACGTTCATTTGCAATTTTGTTCTTGAGCTTCTCCACCAAGTACCCTTTATATGATGTTTTGACCTTTTGGATAAGGTCCACCATATCATCTCCAACAATCATAGGTTCCATGGTGGGTGCGAAAAGGTCTTCATGGTCAATAGGAAAGAGGAATTCATCTTCTTCATGGAAGCATACCTCAAACTTCTCAAGGATGGGCTTCTCAAGTAAGGCAATCTCACAACTCCATTCCTCTTCTTCATTGCAAGACACATATCCCGCACAAGCTTCTTCCATAGGCTTGTCATCGTCGCTATCTCCATAAGAATCATAAATGGGGGCTTCACTCTTCTTCACCAACTCATTCTCCAACACCTCAACATCTACTTCAAATGACACACCCTCATACTCACAAAGGCTAAGAGTATTTGGCTTACTCAACCTCATATCTTCCTCATCAAATACCACACTTTCATACTCACAAAAGCTCAATGAGGTTGGCTCTTCCCACTTCTCATCAAAGGTAACTCCTTCAAACTCACATTCATGGTAAATGTCCAAAGAGTGGTGGGGGTGGTTTCTTGGGATTCTCTCATTTGGGCAATTTGAATCCCCAATTCCTTTCTTTGGATAGCGATGTTTTTAAGAACATCTTCTTCTTTTCGGCTCTCTTCTAGCATTTGTTTGAAGAAGTTTTGTTGATCTCCCATCATTTGGAGGATCATGTTTTGAATGGGTTCATCTCTTTGTTGTGGGTGGGTGTGAAAATGGTTGTATTGTGGCAATTGAAGTTCATTGTGAAATGGGTATTGAGTGGGTGGTTGTTGTTGATATTGGGTGTGGTAATTTTGGTGGGAAAAATTGGGGTAGTGGTTAGAATTTTCATTGTACAAATAAGAAGGTAGGTTTGTGTTGACTTGCTCCTCAAACTCCCCATACCCATAGTCATACTCAAAAGATCCACCACATACTCCATATGTCAAGTTTTGAGTCATCATCACTAAGACAAGCAAACAACTACAAGCATGGAAACTACACAAAAATGGTAAGAACAATCCTTGAGGAACAAGTTCCTCAAGGTGAAAGCAAAATCAAAATAGACAAACAAGTAAGAACTTAATCACATAGCACCATCCCCGGCAACGGCGCCATTTTGATCCGGATGATGTCGTCACTCACCCAATCAAACACATTTATAATACTCAACAAACAACTAGTTAGTGGTAAGTCGAGGTCGATCCATGGGACGGTGTGCTTTGGGTTCTAAGCCTATCTATCTCAATTTATGCTAGTGTCACGATTTGGTTTGGATTGTAGTTGTGTTCTAGGCTAATGCAAACAATAAGGTAAATTAAGCAATAAAAGGAAAGATGTAAACAATAGATTAAAAGTGCTAGGATATCATGGGGTCATAGGGGATTCATGGTGTTGATCATACAAACATGTTCACAAAGTTGCAAGCAATTAATGTTGTGGAGGAATCGAGTTGGGTTATATCTTACGGTTCATAGGAAGAGTTGGGTCCCGGAGCCGAATCGATTAGATTGTACAACACCTACAAGTCGACTTACTATCCTCCTATTCAACTTCTATGCATGGTCTAACAAGACTCGAGTTGGTTTATATCTTACAAGTCAAGTTGAAAAGATAAGAGATGGTAAAAATGCAAGGATTCATAGGCTTAGCATTTCATCAAACATAACATGTGCATAAAGTTGACATCACAACAAGCAAGCAATTTGATTATGAAAACACATTAGATTAAGCATGAATCAATCCCATGTTGGTTTCCCTTAATTACCCATTAATCCTAGCTAAAGAAACTACTCACTCATTATCATGGGAAACATGTCATTAATGGTGTCAATCATCACAACAAGTATAAACATGATAATAGAATGAAGAAATAAACAATAAAGAGTAAAAGGGTAAAAGAATTATACCAACTTGAGATGATCCAAATAATAAAGCAAAGAATAATAGAAGAAACTTGATTAATTGATGGAAGGTTGTCAATCTCCCAATAATAACCCTATAATCTTCAATTACCCAATAATAAACTTGAATAATAAACTTGAACAATAATTAAGGAGAGATTAATGTGTAATTTGTGGAAAGATTAAAGAGTAATCTATTCTAATCTACTCCTAATCTAATCTAAAGAAGGATTTTCTACTCTAAAAACTTCATTCTTGATTAATTACAAAGATGGGGTATTTATAGTGGAAATTAGGTGGGATGCATTAGGGTTAACTAAGGGCTAAACTAGTAATTACACTTTTTAAGTTGAGCAAGGAGACTCCGGTATTTTCTGAGAGAAGGGCTTCTCTTTTCGTAGCTTGAAGAAGACAATCCGTGCTGTGAAGAAATCCGGGCGGAATAAGGTCGGGACGGACGGATTTGGGCGGTGGAATCCGAGCGGATTCAAGAGAATCCGGGCGGATTCGGGTGGAGGAATCCGAGCGGATTCAAGAGAATCCGGGCGGATTCGGGTGGAGGAATCCGAGCGGATTCAAGAGAATCCGGGCGGATTGTGGAAGGGGAATCCGGGCGGATTGTAGGGAATCCGGGCGGATTCTCCTCCAGTGAATTTTCTTTTTTTTCCCAGTCACAAGACGGGCGGATTGTAGAGAAGACGGGCGTCTTGGGGAAGACGGGCGGATTCCTGCGAAGACGGGCGGATTTAAGGGAATCCGGGCGGGTTGTGGCGGGGGAATCCGGGCGGATTGTAGGGAATCCGGGCGGATTGTCTTCCAGCGGAATTTCTTGTTTTTCCCAGCCACAAGACGGGCGGATTGTAGAGAAGACGGGCGTCTTGGGGGAAGACGGGCGGATTCCTGCGAAGACGGGCGGATTAAAAATGCTAGGATATCATGGGTTCATAAGGGGTTCATGGGAATTGATCATACAAACATGTTCTCAAATTATAAGCAAGCAATTATTGTTGTGATGGATTGAGTTGGGTTATATCTTACAATCCTAGGAAAGTTTGGGTCCCGGAGCCGAATCGATTAGATTGTTTAACACCTACAAGTCGACTTAATCTTCCCTACTCAACAACATGCATGGTCTAATGAGACTCGAGTTGGTTTATGTCTTACAAGTCTCATTGAAAAGATAAGAGATGGTAGTAAATGCAAGGATTCATAGGCTTGTCATTTCATCAAACATAACATGTGCATGAGTTGAGATCATAACAAGCAAGCAAATAAACCATGAAAGCATATTAATTTAAGCATGAATCATTCCCCATGTTGGTTTCCCCTAATCACCCATTAACCCTAGCTAAGAGACTACTCTCTCATGATCAAGTCTAACATGTTAATAAGGTTGTCAATCATACTAACAAAGCCAAACATGATGAACAAGTAAGAAAGATTAACAATAATTAAAACAAGGATTAAGAGAATTATACCTATGGAGATTCCAAAATAATAATGCAAAGAATAATAGAAGAAACTTGATTAATTGATGGAAGGTTGTCAATCTCCCAATAATAACCCTATAATCTTCAATTACCCAATAATAAACTTGAATAATAAACTTGAACAATAATTAAGGAGAGATTAATGTGTAATTTGTGGAAAGATTAAAGAGTAATCTATTCTAATCTACTCCTAATCTAATCTAAAGAAGGATTTTCTACTCTAAAAACTTCATAAAGGGATCTCCTTGATTATTTACAAAGATGGGGTATTTATAGTGAAAATTAGGTGGATGCATTAGGGTTAACTAAGGGCTAAACTAGTAATTACACTTTTTAAGTTGAGCAAGGAGACTCCGGGATTCTCCGAGAGAAGGGCTTCTCTTATCGATGCTTGAGGAATGAAAACGTGCTGTGCCGCGATGCGTGCGGATGGGAGTCGGGACGGCCGGATCTGGGCTGAGGGATCCGAGCGGATTCTTGGGCAAGACGCTCGGACTGGCGAGGGGGAATCCGAGCGGATTCCTTTGCGGGACGCTCGGATTGGCGAGGACGGACGGATTCTCTACAATCCGTTCGGATTGTAGCTCAGCAACTTTCCTTCTTCTTTTTCTTCCCTTTTCTTCATGAATTCCTTGGGGATTTCCTTGGGGACTCAAGGATCCTTTTCTCAACAATGCTCTTCTACTATGCTATGTACAAAGGCCTTCTAGTCTTGTCTCTCCTTGATGCCTGGTCATTGAATATGATCAATTTAGCCTTGTTTTGCCATGAAAATGCAAGATTCTTACTCCTTTCCTACCAAGGGATCAAAATCTCAAAGAATATGCAAAACAAAGAACTAAAGATAAGAAATGACCCAAATAGGCACTAAAAAGCATGGAAACAATTGTAATTCGGGGGCTAAATATGCGCCAATTATGGTCGCATCAAACCCTCATCCACATGAATTAGTTGGATAGACATTTATCACCCACTACCCCTACGTAACAAGGTTTGTACCCCGAGGTGGCCGAGTGCACTCCCTCGCGAAATAGGTTTTCATGGTTTCTACTATTTGGTAAGGCTATGTCTCAATTGTTTATTTTAGCGAGAGGTCATGTCAATTTATTATCTATCATGTTTTAAGTGAACTAAAGCGGTCAGCTACGATAATTCTAATTGACACGGTCGATAAACTCGATTAAAAGATGATGCATGTTTTTAGTTATGGCGATTTAGCGATGCATGCAACATATAAATAAAATGCAAAGCATAAAATAAATCCTAGTATGGCCTTCCTAAAATAGAAAATCTAATTAACTATTACATATTCGGAAACCAACTCCATTGGTCCCTTGAACTTCGGTTTTGGCACGCATCTCGAGGTAACACCGTCTTTATGTATCGCCTTCTTGAGTGACACCGTCTTCAAGGAACTCCGAAATAAATAAATTACATAATAAATTACATAATTTCCTATTATACATTTGTAATAAAATAAATCTATTAAATTACGAAACGGTGATACGAGATCACAATAAATTACAACCGAATCGATATTCCCATACATTTCGGGTAATACCAATTAAAAACTAAGGCCATACTAAGTAAAATTACATAATTCAAAAATTACATAAAATAAAATTATGACAATCATAAATAAAATGCAGCATTATAATATGTATGAACATGCCCAATTTTATGTTAAATCGCTTTTAAGGAGCCAATATCATATATTAAACGTTTTTTAACGGATTTGCGTGATTCAACCTTTTAAAATCACAATAAATACATAAATTCATATTTATGCACAAGTTAATTACCCTAACCAACTTAGGACTCAAAATTAGTCTCCACTAACTATTTGACTATAATTAACTTATATTTCTTAAAATTGTTCATTAATGGACTCAAAATTACAATAAAATGCCATAAACTCCAAATAAATCACAAAAATTTCAAATAAATTCAAAATTTGAAATTTAATCTCATGAACATTCTGGAAAAATACCATGACACTCATAATGTTCAAAAACTTAGGTTAAAATTTCAAAAAATTTATCGGAAAAACTATGTTGCGGTTTATCGGATTTATCAATTATAATCATAAAAACACGAGAAAAATAAATTCATCAACCTTTCAATTTTATATCTGAAAAAGATAATAAAATGCAACATGTGACGTTTTTACTTAGTCATGAAGTATGTTTTAGCAATTTTTCACCAATTAAGTCACTATTTATGCTATTTTTCATCAAAAATTCATAAATCATGCATGAAGACTTCATTATAGCCTATTATTTTACACACATCTTGTAAACTTTCATGTGACAACATACTAAATTTCTATGACCATATTCGAAATATTTCTCATATTAACCTATTTTTCATTTAAATCCGATTTTTATCATGAAAAATCCATATTTCGAGCATAAGAACTCCAAAAATTCTGAAAATTTACAGGTCATCTCAAAATAATATATGTGAAAACATATCCAAAAACCACTGTAAAATTCGAAGTTTAGCTAATTTTAGTCCGAAAATGACATTTTTAAACATAAAATCACATTTTTAATGCCATTATTATATATGATGAACAATAAAAATCTATAAATTAACCAAAATATCCTAAATATATTTTAGGATCAGAAACTTTAACATGCAAAATTTATTTCGTGATATATCATAATAACACAAATTTACAAGTTTTATATGTTAATCGTATAACTCGGAAAAACTATAACCGATTTGCATGCAAACAACCTTAGGCTCTTGATACCGCTTGTTTGAAATATATATTTCATTATACAACATATTCATATATGTTACAATTTAATTTAGTTATAAAATTAAATACAAATCTTATGCATGCAAACAAAAGGAAGTAAGGAGAATAAATCATTTTCCTTACCATCAAAAATCGGTCAAATGGGCACAAATGAAAGTCTCCTACCTTCACTTGTTCTTGAGCTTTTCCTTATATGGATGAACAAAGATTAAAAGTTAGAATCTCTCCCAAAGATGAATACCCAAGATAACCCCTTAATAGATTAATATTATTAGATCTAGAATAATAATAATCTTACTAAAATTGACCCAAAATATTGTTTTGTCTCTTGTAATTTCGGTCAAGAGAAGATAATATTGGAGGTTTTATTTCTCTAGTTTTTCTTAGAGAGTTAGATGTGTTTCTTACACTAGAAAAATCATTATGTGTATGAATGAATAATAATAGAGAAAAAACTCTCTACTTTTGCTCTTTGAAAACCGAAAAAGGGGAGAGGAGAGAGAGCCCAATGCATGCTCTCCTTTTCTTCCCAAGAGAAGGCTATGTTGCATGGCTATCATTAGGTTTTATAATTATGTCTTCCACTTATAAATAATCAACACAATTTTATCCTAATTCTTCCTCCATTTCGGTACACACACATAAAACGGATGAGTCCATTTTATTTGTGATTTTGTCAATATGTCACATGTGACACATTACATGACATCTTATTTATAAAATGTATTTTTAACAATTAAAAATCAACATATCAATAAAATATGTCACTTATAAAAATTTATCATTGTAATTCATAATTATTTGTACCAAAAGTGTTTCCGAATTATAAACTACAACATTCTGTACTTATAATAAATTATTCATTCAGTTTCAATTGTTTCCGTAAACAATAATTTCATCTAAGTAATAAAACAATTCGATCACTTAGACCGTATCTTATTTAATCATATTATAATGAGATACGTAAATATTACTTCCAAAATCGTCCGTCAATTTTAAGTAATTTAATTAACCCGTATCGTCATACGATCAATTAAATAATCAATTAAGAGTGTTACCCTTTAGGTATGACCTAAGGGGATCAACTGATCACCACCGTCGCACGACAGTAATGTCAAACTCTAGTCAGCCAATCATTACCGATATGTGTGGACCAGTTGACAGTAAAATAATTACATCCCACATGTATTCTTAAAATGAGATTTAAACATGTGATCATCATGATCGACAGTTGTGATCGCATTATTGTCGGAGGACACATATTCCAACACTGGGTACATAGTAACAGTTATTTAAAAATAACTCAAAACCACTAGGGAGTTGGATTACGTATGTTCCCTTCGAGACTGCAGCAACTCTAGCTCCATTCCCGACTCGCAGGTCCACATTACCCTTTCCGAGAGGTGTGATGTTTCTTAGGCCCTGCAAATGATTACACAGATGAGAACCATAACCAGTATCAAGTACCCAAGTTCCGAAACTTGCATGGTTAATCTCAATCATATGAATATAAGATGACATACCAACAGGAACGACGCGGCCTGCTTTTATGTCCTTACGGTACACGGGACAGTTCCTCCTCCAATGTCCAGTCGTGTGACAATTGTGGCACTCAATGTCACCGCCCTTGCTCTTTGCCTTGCCCTGTGAGCCACTAGTCTCACCAGGCCCACTCTTACCGTTTCCTAGCTTTTTAAACTTTGGCTTACCTACAGTTAGGTCGCCTGGAGCTTTGCCCTTACCTTTCTTGTTGGAAATCGTGAGAACATCCTGCTTCATGCTCCCACTCAATTTCATATCCTTCTTGGTCTGTACGAGAAGTGAGTGTAGCTCATGAGGACTTTTCTTTAAGTCATTCATGTAGTAGTTCACCCTGAAAAGGGCCAACCCATCATGAAGATAATGAAGCATTCGGTCAATGACTATGCTCTCACTGATTTTGCAATCAAGTGCCTCCAATTTCTCGACATTCTCAATCATGTAAAGAATGTGTGGGCTAACCGGTTGGCCCTTTTGGAGTTTCTCATCAAAGAAGCGACAGGTATGCTCATAAGTAACGATTCTCGCTGCTTTTGAGAACTCGTTAGTGAGCGTGGTGAAAATCTTGTTTGCACCTTGGGCAATGAATCGTCTCTGCAAATTCGTTCTTTATCGCACCCGCTTCCATAACGAAGTCACTATAAGCAATTGACTCGTTAGCTCCTGCATTGGGGCCTGGGTTTGGCGGTATTGGCTCAGTTAAGTACTTGAGCTTACCGTCAGCAATGGCAGCATTCCGCAATGATGCCTCCCAGTCCGCAAAGTTGGACCCGTCATTTTTCAGACGTGTGAACTGATTCATGTGATCCATGAAAGCTTTCAACCAGGACTCGCGATCAAGTGTGGCACTTGGCATTGGGATTGCGTTATTTCCTGCCATTTTGTTGTAACAGTATTATCAAAATATGTATTCTACACTGCGAAAAGAAGAATAAAAATAATAAGCATGTGCATCGTCATGATTTTAAGTCTAATGAACTACTATCATAACGCGAAGACTCAAGCATTTATACAATTGACCTCCCTCAAGAATTATATAAATGATCCCAAGACTCAATTATCTGCAAATTGATAAGCCAACCTTTTGGCTAATTCTACTGTTAGAATTCTTGGTCGATAAATTTCTGTAAATTCTATCTTTAGTCCATCATAATCACGAGAAACTCTTTGGACTATAATGTTGAGATAAACAAAGTCAACACAAACTACTTACCCAACGTAGAAGGGGTCATATTATGCCTACCGACGAAGAAGGGATTCATAGTTGTTTGCCCTTATAAAGACTAGTCTCCATTTCCATTTTAGAGGAAGATCCCATCAACTTTATTTTAATTCATTTTAAGTGAAGTAATATCTAGCATGCGTGAATGAATAAACTAAGGTGATGGCTTAACCTGAGTGACATCTGTATGTCTATGAAAACTAACATACAATCTATATGAGTCAATTTCATGCATTTTAGTAGAAGGTGGTTTGGTTTAGGCGGAATATGATGCATAAACTATCATGTGAATGAAAAGCAAGGAACGAAAACGTAAAAACAATAATAAAGTCCTAGTGTGGCCTATCTACCAAAATGAACATTAAATACAATTTTGGAATCCATCCTTGGACCCGAGAAGCTTGTCTTGATGTTCCATCTTGGTCCATGTTGCGGGAGTGAGCTCCAATCTCCATCTTTAGTCTTCTTTAAAATTACAATTTAAATTACATAATAAATCTATTTACATTCTAATTTCAAAACCATAATACTTAAAGAAAATAAAAGGAGATTCGAGATCTCAAATTACATAAAAATTATGTTTCCTTCATTACGAAAACATAACTAACTAAGGCCACACTAGGTATTACAAATTACAACCGATTGCAAAAATACGTAAATAAATTCATTCAATGATTCATTCAACAAAAGAAATGCATCAACAAAAAAAAATTAAACATGCAAGACATAATTATTTAATTATGTAGATTAATTTTACCCAAACCACCTATTTAAATGATCAAATTAAGTGACAATTCCTCAATTACTCACTATAAATTTAATCTTAATTCACATTAAACTTGTAATATGAATTTAATCCAACATTATTTTAAACTTCTTTAAAATAATTAGGTATCTAAAATTGTGAACTTCTTCACAACAATCAATCATACATTATAAATTTCAACGTATAATTAATTTAGGCCAAAACAAACCAAAAAAAAGCCCTTTTTTTTAATTAGGGTCTCGGCAAAAAAAAAAAAACAGGAAAAACAAAACAGTGTTTTATTTTCTTTGCTCTCGGCTGGAATAAAAAAAAACAAAAACAGCCATTTTTTTTCGGCAATTAAGCAAAAAAAACAGGAAAAAATTTCTTTCCTTTTTTTTTCTTTCTCGGCATTTCAGCATAACAAAAAAAAACAGAAACTTTTTTTTTATTCTCTCGGCAAACCCTAAAAAAAAACGTCCTCCTCTTTTTTTTTCTTTGCGGTAAAATGCCCTTTAAACAAAAAAAATTAGATGAAGAAAATTGTTTATAGTTGCTATTAGAACAACATTAGCATATGAATTAATGAAACATGATTAACCGTATATGCAAAAAACTATATAGCAAAAAACAAATTTTTATATCATCAATATGACGATTCCATTTGCATTTTAACTTAATCTTCATTAAATCAAACATCTACCAATTCTTCATATAATTATTTTAACTGATTAAAACAACAATATGAAAAATAAAAATGGAAATAAAGCATCAAAACAAGAACAAAACCGGCTGGAAAAAAAAGTTCAACTCGGAATAAAAAAATTTCAGCCGTGTGTTTTTTTTTTTTTTTTCCGATTCAACAACCTTTTGTTTAAATTCATTTTATGAAAATCATCAAAATAAAATTCGTGGCTCTGGCTTTGATACCACTTGTGGGAATCATCTGTATGCTTCCCTTTAATTATAAGGATTATAACGAATTTATAAAGATGATAACTAGTCATAAAAGAAAATTACATAAATAAAATTGAAGAGGATGAAGAAACAACCTTCGGTCCTAGCAAAATCGGCCTAAGAACAATATCGCAATGATATTCACCTATCAGTTGCACCCAAGATGATATGAGATATGCCCTTTGCTTCTTGCTAGAATCGATCCCTAATTAACTGATTAATTTTAGGTTTTTGTGTTTTTCTTTGATGAGAGGAGGCTAGGTCCAAATTAGGTTAAGAGGAAAAATACAAAAATGATCTCCTACTCTCCTTATAATAACCGAAATAAAGGAGAGTAATTCGGGAGATATTTTTTTCTCTCTTGCCTTTGACCGAGGGAACCAAAATAAGGAGAGAAATCTCCTTATTTTTGGTAGTTACTTTAATGTATAAAATGTGCATAATTATAAATCGTCATATATTTTATTCCGTATTAATAAGTCTACAGTCGATATATTAATGCCGGTCTATAATAAATAATTATGACAATATTGTATAATATATACGTTAACTATAAATATCGCATATTTATAATTAGCTAATTAAATATAACGGATTACATTTAATTACGAATTAACATATTAATTCGTCCAAGCTTAACATTATATACATTAATTAAATATAACATATTATATTCAATTTACGAATTGACAGTTAATTCGTCTCAGCTAATATTATTTAATCGACATTAAATAATCGTCTCATCAACACGTTGACTAACTGTTTAGTCATATAAGGCATCAATGTGATTACATTTCCATAACCACATTTCTCAAACACATCCTTTAGGTGTGACTTTTAGGGACCAGTTGATCACCGCCATCTGTATGATAATAACGTCAAACTTTCTAGCAAGCCAACCGTTATTAGGTAATCGTTAATCAACTGATAAAATACGAAGTATACCCTTGTGAACCTTTAAGAGATTTATAAATGTTATCACACTAATTTGTGGAGGACACAAGCTCCAACAATGATTTCCATCTTTTATAAGGAATTTGAGTTCAAACCCACAAAAGCCCTAAAAGATGATCAGTCTCTTCCAAACCGACTGAAACCCGAATTTGAAAAAGTCTTGAAGGATAAGGGAATCATTCCTGCTGATTCCGAAGTCTGGATCCCTAAAAATTCTCCTGTCAAGGCAGATTGGTCATGTCACGGCTGGTTCTGCATTCATGATTGGGCCTTCAGGGCTGGTTGCAAGCTTCCTTTCTCTCCACTTATGGCCATGGTGTGGAAGGTGGTCTGCTCCGTTGAATACCTCTGCAAAAAACACAATATTTCCTTCTCTTTGGAGGACTTGAAGGCCTGCTATGTTGTCAGGACCAACAGTCATGGCCGTATCAGTTTTAAGGCCAGGCCTTTAGCCGCTCCTCTTCTCAGCAGCTTGGACATCGGCCATGACAAGAATTGGGCTGCTGGGTATATGTTTGTCAGGACTAATTCTGTGGGTCCTGATCTGGCATACTTGAACTACGATGCCTTTGTTGGTGGTGAGTACCTTGAACTTTCCTTTTATCCTGCATTTATTTGTTAGTTTTAAAGAAAATAAATAAACCTGTATGACTTATACCTCTTTTGTTTGCAGTTGATGATTGGTCCAGTGAGATCGAGTATCCTACTACAAGCATCTCCGCTTTCCTTGCAATTCCTCAACTGGAGAGGACTTGGCCTCTCTGTTGTGGGGCTGGTCATATTCCTCGTTGCTTGAAGACTGAAGGCGCTGCTAGGGTGCCCAAGCGTTCGAAAGCTGTTAGTGCTTCTAGTTCAGGCAGTAAGTCTATTTGTTCTCTTTTTTATTTTGCTTTTCTTTCTATTTTGGCTTTTTCATGCCAGCCTGTCTTTATTGCTAATATAGTGTCTCGTGTTATAGCCACTAGATCATCCACTCGCCTAGCCAGGTTTGGCATGGCACCTTTCAGCCAGGTTGGCCAAGGTCAAAGAGGAGAGTTCTCAGGGAGGTGGTGATACTGGGCTTGTCATTGATTTAACTGAGTTGCTTGCTACTCCCAAGGTCTCATCTTCTCCGGTTGCTTCTGCTGAAACACGCTCAGCAGCCCAGAAGAGAAAAGTGGAGGAACTTGATTTATCTGCCCCAGTCAGGGGGGTGCGAGCCAGGGTGGATAATTTGGAGGCTGCCAGGGTGAAAATTAGCGATTATGCCACTTCAAAATATGATGTTATGCTCACCCTTGATCCTATTGAGACTGCTACTCAGGCGGTTGCTTTAGTAGATCACGTTGCCAACCTTTTGGCAGGTGCCTTCGCTGCTGTAAGAGAGGTATATGTAGTTGTTTTTTATTTTTTTGAAATATGTGTGTATGTTTTATTTAGAGGTTTTTATTTATTATGATATAATATTTATACTATTTCTGTTTCTGTTCAGGGTGCTGCAGCTTGTCTCCATAATGCTTATCAGGCTACTTCTTTGGTGGCCACGATTGATCTTATAAGATCTGATTATGATAAGCTGAAGTCTAAACTGGATTTGGCTCGGGCTGATCTAGCTGCAGGGACTCCTAACTTGGCGAAGGTGCAGGCTGAGAGGGATGCTTCCAAGACTGAGGCAAGCTCGAGTAAGCAGCTTCTGCAGGAGGCACTGGACAGGAATGAGGAGCTTACCCTGGAGAGGGATGATTTGGAGTTCAAGCTCGATGATGCTTCCTTGTACTTCTTCATCAAGGGGAAAGTGGCTGCTATGTCGGAGCCTGTGGAGGCCGAGGCAAATTGGAACCCTGAAGTTGAGATGGCCTTTGCTGCTTCTAAATATCCTGACCTGCATAATATGGGCAATGAACAAGAAGTCGACTCTCCAGGGGAGCAAGATGTTGATGCTGATGAGGAGAAGGATGCTGAGGGTGATCAGGCCAAAGATGGAAGTGTTGATGCTGTCTCCAAAGGGGAGCGGTAATTTTATATTTTTCATTGACGGTATTGGCCCATCCAGGGGGGATGTCCCTGGAAAGACAATTTTATTTTCTTTGTTTTTTCTGTGTGTGGCTGGTCAGAGAGGTTATCCCTGGCCTTAATAATTATTTTGGTGCCTTTGCCCCAGGGGGTAAGGGCTTTATAAATATGATGGTGGTGGCCTTCCTCGGCTCACTTTACTTATTTCTTGATGCCTTGTTATTTGTTGTTTTTGTCCAAAATTTCCTTAATCCTGCAAACTTTATTTCTTCAGACCTGTTAACATGTTAAGTTTCCGGATCTGTTAACCTATTAAGTTTCTGAATCTGTTAACCTGTTTGTTTAATTTTTTGTCCCTGTCTTGCGATTAAAGCCATCGTAAGCCATTCAACCACATATAGTTTTTACCATAGCGGTTGAAGGAGTTGGAAAACCGGCCTGTCAGGAGGGCTTATGTCCCCTGCCTGACTGGAGGGCTTGGTACTCGGCCTATCGAGAGGGCATTTAGACTGATGGTCGAGATAAAACACCCTTGCACCGTCTTGCTGCGTCCAGCCGGTTATAGATGTGTGCAGCAAAGAGTCAGGTTAGGCAATTATTTCATGCCTGATTGGTCCTGCTATTCACCGTATCCGGTGATGGTTACCAACTTCATCAGGCACAATGGGGTGCAAAAATTTTAAAAAGTGCATAAATAAGAAGTCTAATGTACAGTAGAGTAGCCCTCAATCCTGAATATTTAAGCATATAATTATTTATCATGTATAATTGTTTAAGATTCAAGCAAAATGAGAGAAATTGGGTTAGTTGCATATACAGACATAGACCGCACATAGAACATGTGAGACACATAATTTTTCAGGTAGCATGTCAGGGTAAAACACCGATAGTGAAGATGTGATTTCTACCTGATCAGGCTAGGATAAGATTTATACATGGAATAATTTCAGTTGAGCTATATTCCAGGATCTTAGGATCATTTCTCCTTATAATGTTTAGAGCCTGTATGCTCCTTGTCCAACTATAGAGTCGATTAAATAGGGGCCTTCCCACGTAGGGGCTAGCTTTCCTGCTAATTTTTCTTTCTTATTTGGGAAAACTTTTCGTAGGACAAGGTCTCCTTCCTTGAAGACTCTAATCCTGACATTTTTATTGTAAGTTCTGGCCACTGTTTGTTGATATGATGCCATCCTGATTTTGGCAGCGTCTCTTAGTTCTTCTGCCAGGACCAGGTTATCTTGCATCAGGCTGCTGTTTGCTTCAACATTGTTCAGGCTATATCTTAATGTTGTCACCCGGACTTCTGCAGGGATGACAGCTTCACAGCCATACACCAAAGAATAGGGTGTTTGGCCTGTTGATGTCTATGGAGTTGTCCTGTCTTCCCATAGCACTAATGGAAGTTCTTCAGCCCATCTGCCTCGTTCTATCTTCAATTTCTTCTTTAAGCAGCTTATGACTACCTTGTTGCTAGATTCAGCCTAGCCATTAGCTTTTGGATATACAGGGGTGGATGTAACCAAGTTGAGATTCCACTCTTGGCAGAATGCATTAGTCTTTTTCCCCACAAATTGGGTCCCGTTATCACACACTATCTCTGATGGGACTCCATATCTGCAAATAATATTCGTCCTGATAAAAGATATTACTTCCTTTTCGGTTACCTGTCTGAAAGAATCAGCCTCGATCCATTTGGAAAAGTAGTCAGTCACAGCCAACATGAATACTTTTTGTCCTGGAGCTACAGGCAGTTTCCCTACAATATCCATGCCTCACTTCATGAATGGCCAGGGTGCAGAAATTGAGTGAAGTAGTTCAGATGGCTGGTGTATTATTGGTGCATGAATTTGACAGGCTTCGCATTTTGAACAATATTCCAAGGAATCAGCCCTCAGTGTTGGCCAATAGTAGCCGGATCTGAGTATTTTACTTGCCATTCTCTTTCCTCCTTTATGGTTTCCACAATGTCCATTGTGTATTTCTTGGAGTACTTGTTTAGCTTCATTAGGCTCTAAGCATCTCAAATATGGTCCAGCCTGCGATCTTTTAAATAAAGTGTTATTGATAATAGAATAGGTTGAAGCTCTGATTCTAAAAGCCCTTGCTTCATGCCTGCCCTGAGGTAATATTCCTTGGTGGAACCAATCATAATATGGTTTGGTCCAAGAATTATTATCTCGATTGACAGGGTTGACTTGTTCAGCTTTACTAATAGCTGGCTCCAATAAGTGAACAATTGGTATTTTATCAAAAACTGCGGGAGTAAAATTTTAACCTAGGCTGGCCAAAGCATCAGCCTGGGTATTCAGGTCTCTTGGTATTTGGTCTATATCAAATAAAGTAAATTTAGCGGTAAGGTTTTGTGCATATTCTAAATATGAAATCATTTTTGCATCCTTTGCCGTATAAATTCCCTTTATTTGATTAGCAATTAAAAGTGAATCTGTTTTTACCTTTAAGTTTTGAACACCAAGGTCTAGACATACCTTTAGGCCTGCTATCAGGGCTTCATATTCTGCTTCATTATTGGTAGCTTTGAACTCACACCTTACAGCCTAAGCTATCATGTCTCCCTATGGCGATTTTAGTATTAACCCTAACCCTCTCCCCCCTGGCATTCGATGCCCTATCTATGAATAAAGTCCATTCTTGGTCTGGGGTTTTCTTTTCTAACTGGTTAACTTCTTTTTTCAGGTCAGGTTCTAGGTTAGGGCTGAAATCAGCCACAAAGTCTGCTAAGGCCTGTGATTTAATCGTTGTCCTGGGTTCAAAGGTAATATCATATGTATTGAGCTAAACTGACAACTTGGCCATCCTACCTGACAATTCAGGCTTGCGTAGGACAGATTTTATGGGTAAGTTGGTCGTGGCTATGATAGGGTGACACTCAAAATAAGGACGTAGTTTAGCACATGACATAATTAAAGCTAAAACATATCTTTCAAGTAATCCATACCTCATTTCAGCATCTAGCAGGCTTTTACTTACATAATAAACAGGATGTTGCTGGCTTTCTTGTTCCTTTACCAGGATCGCACTTATCATTGCCGTGTCGTGTGATGATAGGTATACTGACAGGGGTTCTCCTTTCTCTGGTTTAGCCAGTAAAGGTGGAGATGATAGGTACGATTTTAAGTCCTAAAAGGCTGCTTCATGCTTAGGTGTCCAATGGAACTGTTTATTTTTTCTGATCAGGTTGTAAAATGCTTTACACCTTTCAGAGGATATTGATATGAACCGGTTCAGGGCAGCTACTCAGCCTGTCAATTTCTGAATATCCTTGATAGACTTGGGTGACTGAAGTTCCAGCATAGCTTTTATCTGTTCAGGGCTGACCTCTATGCCTCTTTTTGTCACCATGTACCCAAGGAACTTACCTGCAGAAACTCCGAAGTGGCACTTTGCAGGGTTGAGTTTCATATTGTATTTTTCCAATATCTGAAATGCTATTACCAAGTGCTTCACATGATCTTCTGCATTCTTAGATTTTACTACCATGTCGTCTATATAGACTTCCATGATATCACCTATTTGATCCTTGAACATCATGTTGACCAGGCATTGGTACGTTGCCCCTGCATTCTTCAGACCGAAAGGCATGGCTGTGTAACAGTATATGCCCCGGTCTGTAATGAATGCAGTACTTTCCTGGTCAACAGGGTGCATTTTTATTTGATTGAATCCACTGGAGGCATCCATGAATGTCAGCATCTCATGCCCTGCTGTGGCATCTACCATGGCATCAATATGCACAAACTCTCCATTTACCATTCTTTTTCTGCACAACAACCACGTTAGCTAACCATTCAGGGTACATTACTTCCCTGATCATTCCCATATCCAGAAGTTTTTCCACTTCTTCATTAATTATTGTATTTCTTTCCGGTGTAAATTTTCATCTTTTCTGTTGCATAGGCTTAAAAGATTGATCAATGTTAATTTTATGTGTAATTAAATCAGCAATAATTCCAGTCATATCAAAATGAGACCAAGCAAACCAAGATGATTTATTTTTAAGAAATTTTACCAATTCTAGCATGACACAGTCTGGGGCGTCAGACCCTACTAGAACATACGTATCAGGATACTCAGGGTCTAGGATTACCTGATCTATTTCCATCCTGGATGGTGCCACATAATTGCTTCTGACAGGGTACGGTAATTGCTATGCAAGTGACTTACCTGCCTTGGAAGGCTTCAAGGCCGCTGTATATCATTCTTGGGCTGTTTTGTGTTCTCCTTTGATTGTGGCTATACCCCAGTCTGCTGGTACCTTGATACATTGATGATAGGTTGATGGTACAGCCTTGACATTATGGATCCATGGCCTGCCCAGGATTACGTTGTAGGACGACAAGCAATCCAGGACTACAAATTTCTCATAGGATGAGACTCCTTCAACATAGGTTGGAAGATGAATTTCTCCCAATGTGCTTTTGGTTTCTCCACTAAACCCTACCAAAACGCTGGATTTCCTGGTGATTTGATCTTCACCAATATACATGGTGATTTGATCTTCACCAATATTCATGGCTTTCAGTACCTCAAGCATGATCAGGTTTACTGAGCTGCCTCCATCTACTAGGATCCTCCTCACTGTAACAGTTCCAATCTACATAGAAATTACCAGGCCATCATGATGAACATCAGGGATTCCTACCAGGTCACAATCACTTAAAGTGATTGATGGGACATGATCCGGTTTGCAGGGTGATGTAGTCCTTGGTGTCATGGCTATATTTTTTGATGCTGAACTGGTCATGCCACAAATTTCCGATCCACCAGATATGAATTTTACAACATAGATTGAGGGTGGTGGAGGAAGGTTGCGGTCCAGCGTTCGCTCCTGGTTCTCCTTGCTTTGGTCTGCATTCCTGCCCTTCATCCTGATCAAGTCCTTTAGGTATCCAGATTTCAACAGGTATGCTACTTCTTTCCTCAGGGTGAAGCAATCATCTGTTGTATGTCCAATGTCCATGTGTAATTCGCACCACTTGGAGTTGTCTCTCCTAGGGTTGGGATTTTCCACCTTCCTAGGCCATCTGACTACTGATCTCATGTTCTCAAGCCTCTGGATGAAGCCTGAAATATCAACACTGAAGTTATGCTCAGAAATAGGTGGGAAAACGTTAGCCTTACCTTAATACAAATATGACAGGTTGACTTCTGAATGGTCTGGCCTGGAATATGGAGTAGGTCTGTAATTGTTTCCTTTTTGCTCTTCCTATTGCTCTTTTCATAGTCCTTTGATCCACTAGATGATCCGACTTTGTAGCTTTTGTCTTCTTCCAGCCTGATATATGCAAGGGTCTTGGCATGGACATCTTTTGAAGGTATGACAGGGATACTTAGTGAGTTCATTGTACAAGTCACTATGAGGTAGTAACCCCTGCCTGAATGCCTCCACTACTGTTCCAACGTCACACCTGGGAATAGATACTTTCTCCTTGTTGAACCTGGCAAGGAATACCCTAAGACTTTCCTCTGACTTCTGTGTAATTCTATAAAGATCACGGAACCGCTTCTCCAACTCCCTGCTGCTTGCAAACTGCTGGTTGAAGTTGTTGATCAGGTTGGCAAATGAATGGATGCTCCTAGTTGGCAGGTTGATGTACCATTGTAGAGTAGGTCCGGTCAGGGTTGTTCCAAATCCCTTACACATGCAGACTTGCCTGAACTCGCTGGGAATAGATGCAACTAACATTTTCTGTTTATAGAGAGCTACATGATTCTGTGGATCTGTGGTCCCATCATAAATCTTCATAGACGAAATCACAAACTTTTTAGGCAGATCCATTTTTTCTATTTCGTCTATAAAAGGCGAATCAGCATAGTTATCAGGGGCAGCTTCCTCCAAGCTGGCAGGGACTCCATGTATCTTTTCGAATTTTTCATTTAGTTTCTTGATCTCCTGGACTACTGCCATCATGATGGCTGCTGCAGATTCATCAGGTTTTTCATTGATATTGTTTGGCTCACCATCGCCATTAACATTGATAAATTTAGAGCAACTTGGACTCCCAAAGCTGGAGAAATCAATATTTTTGATGATTGATGCAAATGGTGTTCCTGGCTGGAATCTAGAGCCTGGTCCTTAAGTTTTCTCTAATTTTTGTCTCAAGACTGACTCAGATTCTCTTAACTGATGTATTTCTGCCTCAGTTTGGGCTACCTTGTCTTTCAAGCCTTCCAACTCAGCAAAATGCTGGAGGGCTGCGTTCAATTGTTCTTCGATGGTAGGTTGGGCCATTTTTGTAGGTTATTTGGATTTTTGTAAGATAAGGAAAAAAGATTTTAAAGAGCTAGATGCCCCACGGTGGGCGCCAATTGTTTTGTATGGATTTTGCGCAAAGCGAAGTCAGGGTAGGTCTCGGCAGGGTTAACTAGCTCGAACTTATCTACGGATATGCAGGGGAGGGTACAAAACTAGAAAAGTAAAGTAGGACAAATAGACAACAATAAGACAAGGAATTTGTATGTGGAAAACCCTTAAATGGGAAAAAAACCACGGGCACCAAGCCAGGAGAGGATTTCACTATAATATTGAGTGTTTAGCACAAATGATCGTAATATAGCTTAAATGTTGTATGAGAGAATATCGTATGCTCTTGTATGTGCTACGTTGTGTTGTGTGTCTTGTAAATAATCTTCAAGTGTTCTTTATATAGTCCATGCGGAACGGCTGCTAGATATAATACATTAATGCTGAATATTCCTCCTTAATTGCTCAGTTTAATGCGCTTTATTGCTCCCTTAATTGATGTCTTTTATTACCAAATCTTCTCCACTAATGCTCCAATTATTATTTGTATATTGTCAATAATATAGCCATTGAATTGGTCAAATATAGTCCTTATATTTTGACCGATGTCCTCTCCATGGCTGGCACCAGTCTTCTTGTACCCTGGTGGTTTGACGTCCTGACAGCCTGATGGTCAGGCTAGGGTGGAATAGCATCCTGATATATCTGCGGATTTCCAGGCCTAACAAGTCTCCTCCTGTTGTCACTCGTCATCCATCATTTCTCCTAGCGTAGCATCATCTAGTAAAAGTAATCTGGGAAATGTCCCAGCAACTGTCCCTCTGCCATCACTAACTATTACGCATTTGGTCTCCTTATTTCAGCTATTTTCAAACATTAATATGAATAAATCTCATTCTGCTTATTTCTGTTTATGATGATACTGAGGATGATTCTGACCCAGACTCATTCGAACCACCTCCCTATATAATTAAAGAAATACTAGAAGAAGGGGAGGGGACACCAATTATAGAGAACACTGAACCTATTAACGTAGGGACAGACTGAGAACCCCACGAACTTAGGATAGGGACGACCTTGGACCCAGTTGAAAGGGCTCTCTTTATCGACATTCTTCACGAGTTCAGAGACGTTTTCGCTTGGTCTTACAAGGATATGCCAGGGATATTGGAGAACATCGAATCCCAATAAAACTAGGTTTCAATCCTGTAAAGCAGAAGCTTCGCCGAATGAGAATAGAATGGACTCTCAAAATTAAGGAAGAGGTAGACAAGCAATTCAAAGCCGGATTCATCAAAGTTTCCGAGTACTCAGACTGGGTGGCTAGCATAGTCCCCGTACCCAATAAGGATGGGCGAATTTGGGTTTGTGTTTATTTCAGAGATCTAAACAAGGCCACACCAAAAGACGACTTCCTACTACCATACATCGACATACTAATAGATAATACAGCAGATCACATGCTCCTTTCTTTAATGGATGGGTATGCTGGATACAATTAAACAAAAATGGTTGAGGGGGATATGCATAAAACGACGTTTGTCACTCAATGAGGTACCTATTGCTACACTGTTATGCCTTTCGGGTTAATAAATGCTGGAGCAACATATCAACGCACCGCAACTACCCTGTTGTATGACATGATGCACAAAGAGGTAGAGGTATATGTAGATGACATGATCGTTAAATCCAAGGATAGGCAAGGTCACGTCGTCAACCTTCGCAAGTTCTTTCTCAGATTGCTCAAGTACAACATGAGACTTAATCCTCAGAAGTGCACATTCGGGGTAACGTCCGACAAGATGTTGGGATATGAAGTCAGTCAAAGAGGGATAGAGATTGATCCACCCAAGATCAAGGCTCTAATCGAGATGCCACAGCCGCAAACAGAAAAGAAAGTTCGAGGTTTCCTAGGCAAGGTACATTATATAAGTCGCTTCATTTCAAAGATAATTATCATCTGCAAACCCATATTCAAGAAGCTCAAGAAGACGGACCACACAATGTGGGACGATGATTGTCAAAAGGCATTTGACATAATCAAGGAGATCTTGGCTATGCCACATGTTTTTATGCCACCGCAAAAAGACAAGCCTTAATCTCTGTACCTCACAATCATAGAAACAGCCATGGGGGCTATGCTCGCGAGACCATCGGGAAAAAAGAAATAGTTATCTACTACCTTAGCAAGAAGTTCTTAGAATATGAGACTAAATATACACCTCTGGAAAAGACATGCCTCGCTCTTGTGTGGGCAACCAAGAAGCTACGTCATTATATGTGTAGCTATTCCGTCAGGGAGTACTCGAAGATGGACCTTATCAGGTAGATTTTCGAAAATCCCTTCCTAAATGGGCGTTTAGCAAGATAGACTTTAATGCTCTCGGAGTTCGATCTCAAATATGTACCTTTGAAGGTCATTAAAGAATGAGCGGTAGCCGAATTCTTCGCTGACAACCCAATCCATGATACCAAAATAATAGATACATGGTCGTTTCTAGATAAAGACATACTATACGCCAATGTGGAATCATGGGATTTCTATTTCTCATGAAGGCGAGCATACACCGATTCTGTCAGACTCGACTTCGAGGTGACTAATAATGCGGCAGAATATGAGGCATGCCGCATTAGATTACAAACAACGGTAAGTTTATGCATTATCAAGAGACTCCGAGTTCATGGCGACTCTTCCTTAATCGTTAATCAAATTACAAGATCTTCGAAAATACGGAATGAAAGCCTTGCACCATATCATGCCAGGATAGATCAAGTCGCTCAATTCTTCCACCAAGTTGTCTATTTGCATCTACCTCGAGATGAAAATCAGTTTGAAGACGCTCTTGCAAAACTTGCATCCTTGATCAACATGCCCGACAGCATGATGGAAATGCCATTATGCGTTGAGCGGTGGTCCGAACCGGCTTATTTTCACTTTCTTACTGATGAAAATGAAAATCAAGAGGAGCCTTGGTACCAAGCCATTTTGAATTACAAGCTCAACGGCGAATACCCACCAGATATGGACAAGAGGGGACAACGAGCAATATGTTTACTGGCATCTCAATATGTCCTGAATCAAGGGGAGTTATACAAGAGAATGCCACAAGGCGTCATTTTGCTTTGCCTTAATCATTCAAAAGCAAAGAAAGTTATGGAAGAAGTCCATGATGGAGAATGCGACCCTCTTATGAGTGGACCAATGATGGCAAAGAAAATTATGTGTCTAGGCTACTACTGGACGATGATGGAAACAAATTGCATCAAATACGTAAGACATTGCCATAATTGCCAGAACTTCGGGAATGTGCAACACGTCCCACCATCTCTATTATACACGATGACATCTCCTTGACCATTTTCTGCTTGGGGAATCTACATCATCGGCAAGATCACAACCGCTGAAACGGAAGGTCATTGTTTCATTTTGGTGGCCATCGATTACTTCACAAAATGGGTAGAAGCACCGTCATATACTGCTCTAACATCCAAACATGTGGTTAAGTTCATACACGCCAATATCATCTGTCGATATGGGTGCTCACATGAGATAATCAGTGACAACATGTCTCATTTCCAAGCTGAAACTGAACAGTTACTGGCCAAGTATAAAATTAAGCATCATCACTCTTCACCCTATCAACCTCAGACTAACAGTGCGGTGGAAGCAGCAAACAAAAATGGCGTCATGATCCTCAAGAAAATGATCGACAACTATCGTGACTGGCCTAACAAGAAACCCTTTGCATTATGGGGATATCGAACCTCAGTCAGGACGCCCACTGGGGCTACTCCTTTCTATTTAACATATGGTATGGAAGCCGTTAACCAGTAGAGCTAGAAATTCCATCTCTGCGCATTCTACTCGAAAGCCAAATCCCGGAAGCAGAATGAAATATGGATAGGTATGAAGAACTCGTTCTCTTGGACGAACGAAGATTACGTGCCTTGTATAATTTCAAGACATATCAAGCACGAATTAGAAGAGCCTTCAACAAGAAAGTCAAACCCCAAAACATCAAGGAGGGAGACCTAGTGCTTAAATCTGTCCGAGCTCTTCTGCCAGTCGACCCAAGGGGAAAATCAAGCCTAATTGGGCAAGCCTTACCTAGTCAAATCTATATTCTTAGGGGGTGTGGTTAGAATGACAGACCTACACGGGAATGAGTTTTCAAGTTCGACTAATCTAGACCAACTTAAGAGATATTACCCTTAAAATAGGCTTTAAAAGCCCGCCACGCGTGATCCACTTGCCGCTCCTGCGACACATCCTACACGGCCTCGGCCGACCTCAAAATTCGTGTCACCTCGCTCTTTCACTTTGACAATTTTGCTTTGTCCTCAGTATCATCGAATAACTTAATTGCATTTTTAGGAATACGTAAAACACCATGCTTATTACCTATGTTCATTTCAAGCTCTTGCTTCGAACATTTATTCCTTTACATTTTCTATTTCAAACTACGTTCTGGGTTTGACTTCATTTTCAATGAATACGTAAGCAATATTTCACAGGATACAACCCGACTTATTTTTAATCCAAGAAATATAGATAGAAGGACATTTGCTTTGCCACTTGAAATTCGAAAGAATAAATAAGAGGAATCGATTTAAAGTTTCTAACTAAAATAACCAGTTTGTTCATTTATTATAATAATACGCCAAATAATACATCAAATAATAAATGCTAAAATAAATGCTAGGCTAGGATTCTAAAAATCCCGCCGTTTATTACAAACAACGATAATAATAAATACTAATAAAGACTTAGGCTATTTCTACTCTTCCATTTTCCCCTTACCTTTGTCATTTTTGTCATATTTCTTGTCTCGACCTGAAGGGGGGCGCTCTTGCGTTATCTCTGACCTAATCACCAACGGTCGTTCTAGAGGCATAGTCTTTGCAATCTGATCCACGACCATCCTCTCAACGGGAGCATTCTTTGGATTTTTCTTTGAACGGACAACTTGGAATCCAGCCTCTTCTTCCTCTTCGGTTAAGTACAGTATTTCTGGTTCTCTTTCGCCACCTCGTGGATCTTATAGTCAATCGACTCATGATTCTTTAGCTTCTTACGCTCTTTCGAGGTGCAAGCCTTCGTCCACTGCAAATAAGAATCCGAGACCCACAACGAACCAACTGGAACGGGTATAAATCACATGTCTCTTTGGGCCCAACAAAGTGCCCATTCGCGACAAGATTCGGAGGAATGCGCCAGTGCTGTCTGCGGTACGGTGTCAAGCTTTGGAATATTCTGCTTCAAGCCCACTTGCCTCATCAACCTCTCTGGGAATATGTTGACCATGAACTCCAAGCCACGAACGCGAATAAATCGAGTGGGGCGAGGGATGATACTCCCGTTAATGCTATAAGATGACACTAAGGGACGATCCATCTAATTAAGGGACCGCCTTCGCTCTTTAGCTTGATCTCCCAATAGTTGCACACTCGAGTAAAGTCTACGATGTATAGCCTTGTCTTCATCACGATCGATCGTGATCGATATCCAAGCACGTCAACTGGGGGCTTAATCAATCGCAGTCTCTCCATCAGCCAAATCTACAAAAGGGACAAGCATTAGTATCCATCTGTCCTATGTGACCCACAGCCAAAAAAAAAAAACAACAACAACAAAAATAGGCCACACGGCCGAACAAAGAAAAAGAGCAAAAAAAAAAAGAAAGAAAGTGGGGTCGTTTTTACCTATAAAATGATATGACTCCCTAGATAGGGGAGCTCACGGTTCACCTTTCGGTTATCCATATAACACCCCCGTACACCAAGGTGCCTTACCAAGGACCACCCCAGTGTATGAAGGTGTTACCATCTCGGTTGCCCGAGGTAGTTGATCAAATAAATAATGAAAGAACATTTATTAAAATCGCTTAAGTCTTTACAACATGGAACAGCGTAACAAGGTACAACGTGATAACTATGATAACTACTAGGCATATTAGTCAAGGACATCTACTCCGGTAGCGTGGTGACTCGATTCCCTTCCAAGCTCCCAAGCAACAAAACCAACTGTACCTGCTAAACCAACTGCTCACCATCCCCGAATGGATCACCACAGTTTTGAAAACACAACACGGGATCAGTTTACTGTAAAACAAAATAAGACAAGTACAATAAGACAAATTGCTGATCATCACACCTCCAACTCCCTATCTCACATAGTAACTGACTACACACTAAAGTGTGGAGCCCTGCTAGATTACCCATCACAACAGGTAATCCACACCGCCAGTGGGGGACCGCAGCCAATACCCACCAAAGCCCCGCTCATCAACGAGCGATAACCCTGTTCATTAATGTGCACATCACCTCCTGTGGCGGGTTCCACAGAGGGCGAAACTAGGGCGTGAAGCCACTTCCACAAGTGACTCCACTCAGCCGAGGACGTGCCTCGCGAACATCATCAACAACCATCACATCACCAACATCAACTCCAAAACACCAACAACGATCAGCAGATAAACAATCGTACAACAATACAAACATATACTTATAATGATTAAACAGTAAACCGAGTAGGCGAACCCTACCTTATCGCAATCTATGAAAATGCATCCAACAACTAGCCTCGCAAGACTCCGAGATGAATCATTAAGACACGGACTGAAGTCGACGACGATGGCGTCCTTACTTGAATACCCCGAACATAAACCAATCCCCTTTCCATGGTTAGTGTCTAGGCTAGACGAGAGCATAAGGAGAAGTTGGTGATAGGTGTAAGAGATATTAGGGTTAGAGAGAGAGAGAGAGAGAGAGAGAGAGAGATGGAACCATCGACAAAATTAAGTAAGATTTACAAACTTTCGTTTTATAATAACGCGTCAACAACGGCTATACTCGGTCGAGTGTTACCTACACTCGGACGAGTAGCCCATACTAGGTCGAGTAATTAATGTTGGAGTTAGTGTCCTCAACAAAAGTGCGTTTACATAATAAATCTCATTAAAGGAATATCATCAGATATTTTATTATTTGATCCTCGTCAGTTGATTAACGTAAATCGATAACGGTTGGCTGACTAGAGTTTGACGTTATTGTCGTGAGACGGCGGTAATCAACTGACCCCTTTTGGTCACACCTAAAGGAACGAACCCCAATAGACAACTAATTTATTGTATGAGATACAATTTATTTAGTCCCTTGATTTATAGACTGAAAGGTTAGTCGATTATTTTAGAGAGATTTCGAGTTGCGAACTCGAGGAGCGGCAGTTATTATTTAACTATGCGATAATTAAATAATAAATTTTATGAGACGGGTTTTAGTAAATTAATTGTTAATTCACTAAAATTGTACTAATTGATTAATGTGATTAATATTAGTACGTAAAGAATATGTGTAGTTGTACACGTATATTTACGGAGTGATTTGGACGAATTAATTATGGAAGTATTTAAACATGAAACGATGTTTAAATAAAAATTTACACGTATTTGTGCGACTAATATAAGAACCGATATGGACCCGTAAATGGGCAATTGGACCGTGTAAAATAGAGTGTTGTGGATATGTAAGGACATGATTTCTCCTCTATTTTATTATTTGTTTGCATGCATAAAATCCGTATTTAATTTTATGACAAATTAATTTATAACATATATGAGTATGTTTATGTATAAAGATCTACATTTCCTTCAGAGATAGGCTCAAGAAAAGATGCAGCAACTACCGCGCCCTTTGGAAGTGTCGTGGCTTCTGCTGCGCCTCTTCCCGTGTTCTGTTTTATGCTAATTTCCGCTGAGAATCTTTCCTATTCCCGATTTAGTTAATATTTCCTGTTCCTATAGGAATTTATTTGGTGAATTCGGAAATTTTGTTTCCTTACCCAATTTCAACTCCTGTTTCGCTGCGGAATCCTATTCCAACGCGGGTTTGCTTTTCGAAACGACATCGTCATTTCTCATTTCGTCACGCAAACTCACTTACTAATTTCATTTCATTTTTTTATTTTTGGGGAATCATTTCGCTCCCTCCTCTCTCCACATTTTTATTTTGCTTTTTACACTTACAGATTTCATTTATTTTCTTTTTTTTTAGGGGAAAGCACTCCCGTCGTCCGTCGCCCGTCGAGTCGTTTTTTCTCACTATGGGGCACTTTTTTTATACTTTTATTTCTACATTTTCGACTTGGTCAAGTTGCATTTTATGCCGTTTAGGCCAATTTTAATTTGATACATGTGTTTTACTTACGATTTTTACGTGAATTTCGGCAGCCTTACGACGTAAACCGTCGATATGCCAAACCTGTTTCCATGCTAACCTGAAGGTATGATAAAGTTTACACCCAACAGCAACAAAAGGCTGGCAGGCCATCATATATACACAGCAGAATGTCAATATATACACCAAAATTCGAGCTCTTGCCCGAAAGCAAAGTACAAATGTAGAAATATACAAGTCTAGCTATGACGACCAACCAAGCGACCCCTCAAATCTGCCACCATCGCCTCAAGAATGGCGATATCAGCATCCCAAAACTCGAGCTCCCTTGACAGGCGGGCTGTCTCCTCTCGTGACTGCTCCATCTCGCGCTCCAGCTCACGCTCGCTTTGAAAAGAAAGAGAGTTGGCAAATGACAGAATATGGAAAGGCAAGTGCTTTAAAAGTACCTCAAAACGCTCATGTTTATCAAGAAAGGAAGAAAGGAAAGTTCATACCTGTCGTCCTGAGCCACCTAAAAGTGCCTCTGCAGCCGTTGCTCACAGCCGGTTGGTCATCCTCAATAGCTCAACGTGCCTCGATGGGGCCACCTGCATTTTCATTTTCAAAAACAAGGTTTATTATCGTGTTCTTACACGATGTCAAAAGAGGCAAGACAGCCTAAATTGGGGGCTTACCTTCCTTACGACATGCTGTCACTCGTCTAGTCCAGCCTCTGTCACCACCTCGGGGAAGGACGAGATCTCCATAGACACCAACGTACCAGCTGGACCCGCATACTCCGGCGTCTCGGGGAAAGCTGGGGGCTTGATGCCCGCCATATCTATCTCATGCCGAATCAAATTTGTCATTTCTAAGCTACTTTCAAAGGAAGCTATCATTTCAAGCGGCTAAGTAGAAAGTATACTCACCATGATTGGCCAAGACGCCAGTCTCCTTTGCACGAAGTCCGAGTACTCGAAGCCGGGAAGAAAGGGAGCATCACCACTTGCTCCTGCCAAGTCAGCCGCCCTCTCAGCCTCCGAAGGCTCCCTAAACATCGTCCATGGAGGATCGATGGGAACCGTGAAGATGTCACGAAGACACTGGCTAGCCAAACGCTCGCTCAAGTACCACACTGGTCTCATGGGTGTCTCAAGAAGCAGCCTACTCGAGCTCTAAGGCCGGAGAACGTCAGCCACGAAGGCTGGAGCGCCAGAGTATTCCTCCCAGGGTCTCGACATTCACTAAGTTGCTTATCAGGGTCATTCGTATGATCGCTATCAATCGAGAAATAGTAAATAAAAAGTGAATACAAGGTAGAGTACTTACACTGTCTATCTACAAGGTATTGACACCCCTCTTGCAGGTGTCATAAGAAGACCGCTGGCTCTTCTGCTGGCACACGATCCAGTCCCTCATCATAGCGTATTCTCTCACAACATCTGGATCCCTCGTAGGAGCAAAGTTAGGGAAGTACGAGTACACCCACGCCTAGAAAAGAAGGGGTTATTTCAATGATCTTTCATTTCATATTTTATTGATCTTTCATATTTTATTTCAAAATGATCCTTCATTTCATATTTATTTCTAAATGATCCTTCATTCATAAATAATCTGTCATTTTATCCATTTCTAATTTCATAACTCTAAAATAAGAAATATAAAAGAAGGTTCATACCTCCAAAATGAGACCTGAACGACAGTAGCAGGACAAGTCCCCTTCTTCATCAGCTCAAGACAAACCATGGCTCTCATGTACCGAGTAAGGGCTGCAAAGCTAGGAGTAACCCAGTTTAGGCGGCCTAGGCTACTCAAGTCAGAAAGAAAGGGAAGAAGCTTCGTCGACAGCATGTCCCCCTTGTCTCCAAAGTAAGTCAAAGACGGAAACCACCAGAGCCACAAACGGGCCCGCTTCTCAGCTGTGCACGGTGGAGGAGGCACCATGTCACCACCCTCAGTCATCTTCACTCTCGTTGGAGCCTTACCATCAAAATAATCTTTGTTGTAAGAACTCCGAACTAGGCCGGGTACCCTAGCCGCGTCTTAGCAAGGTTCCAGCCGATCAAATTCCTGACCTCAGCTGAGTCAACTCTAATGGCTGTCGGAGGCCACACCACCAGCTCCTCTCCGCAATGCAAGCCAGAGATCATGTCGTAGTCCTCCAAGGTGACCCCGATCTCTCCAAAAGGCATATCAAAAGTCGAGATCGTATGCTAGAAGCGATCCAGGAAGGCACGCATCAAGCACATGTTAGCCCGAATCTTCTTCCCCTTGATATTTTGCCAGCCTCTCACTAAAGCTCTGAATGCCCCAAGCTCAATGATTGTTTTCCCCTCCTTCGACAACTTCTTGAAAGCCTCCATCATGGTCGTATATTCGGAGAATGACCTCATGTTCCCAGCCTCCTGCATTTTGGAAGGTTTGTTAGCTTCTAAGCTAAGTAAAGCAGACGAAATACAAAACAAATGGCGCAGTACAACGTATGTTTGAAAGTTTACCATGCTCCTTGCCATACGATACGACAAGTGGCTCTCCGTTGCCCAAATGAGATGTCGGCCATCCAATTTCTCAGCCCACTCAGCCTGTGCAAGCTGACGCCCCCTCCTCCTCCTATTGGTCCTCCTAGGCACCTCTTCCTCCACTTCCTCTACAACTCCCGTGTAAACCATGAGAGCCGAGCGAGGGTTGAAGTCCACATCCATGGGGTCTTGCCCCCGAAGTAGAAGGTATATCCTCTGCAAAAGAAGCAAAAAAAGGCATTTAGAGGCCGTTTTAAGGCGGTTTTTTCTAAGCTACTCTCAAACAAGTCAAAAAGTATGATAATTCACATTCCTACATGTCTAATTTAAGATTAGTGATGTGACACTTAATTGCGTACATTTAGTCCCCGAATTGAAACTATTTTGTATAGTAATATAGCATTTCATGGCCATTTTATCTGTCAATTCCTTCCTATTTCGCTTTCCTAGTGCATTTCATATGTCTTATAGGAAAGGAGATAATGAGGCAGAATTCACGTCTCCCGTGCATATTTGGAAGCTTGTTGACGATCTTGGATGAACTAGTATGAAGAGGAGGAAAGAACGATGACCAAAGAAGTAAGAATAAAGGATATACATAGATCATAGGCTTTCAAGCAAGAGGATGTAACCCTGTGGTAGGATCCGTGCGTCCTTGGCACAGGACGAGCAGATTGCAGTGTCTTAATCCGAGCAGTTCAAACAAGGGATGAGCGGATCTCCTTACAGACTAGTCGTGCTCCAGTTGAGGTCGAGCGGATCGTGGTGGGAGTAGCAGCTTGATCTGCGCATTTCCCTCGGGACTTCAATTCTCTATTCAACACCTAGCATTATTATTTACTAATCCACCCTTGCTTAACCTAATGATGTACCACTATATATATTCCATTTATAATCATCAAGAAAGAAAGCCCTATTAGAGGAGGCAAACCTTCCTTAGATTAGATTAGGAGTATATTAGAATAGATTAATCTCAATCATTCCACAAAATTACACATTAATATTTCCTTAATTAATGTTCAAGCTTTATTATTATTGGGTTATTATTGGAGAATTGACAACTCTTCATCAATCAATCAAGTTTTCTTCTATTATTCTTTCCTTTCCAATTATTCATGTTAAGTTTGGTATAATCTCTTTACTCTTTATTGTTTATTTCCTCAATCTGTTATCATGTTTATACTTGTTGTGATGATTGACACCATTAATGACATGTTTTCCATGCTAATGAGTGAGTAGTCTCTTAACTAGGATTAGTGGGGGATTAGGGGAGTTAATCATGGGATAGATTTATGTTTAATGAGTTCATATGAATGCTTGCTTATTGTTCTTCAACTTATGCACATGTCATGTTTGATGAAATGCTAGACTATGAATCCTTGCATTTTTTGCCCGTCACTTATCTATTTAACAAGACTTGTAAGATATAAACCAACTAAAGCCTTGTTAGACCTTGCATAGAGTTGAATAGGGAAGACCTCCAAGTCGACTTGTAGGTGTTGTAAAGTCTTGACCGACTCGGCTCCGAGACGTAAGTTTTCCTAGGAATTGGTTTATCATGCATGTGGTTTAATAGAATGAATTAAGTCGACTTGTAGGTTTTGTACAGTCACAAATGACTCGGCTCCGGGACCCAAATCTTCTTATGAATTATATGACATGAACTAACTTAATTCCAACAATAATAAATTGCTTGCATCTATATAACTCATTTATGCTATCTTACCATGATTCCCCTATGATCCCATGACATCTTAGTATCCTTTATTAATTTTTTACATCTCTTGATTTATTACTTGTTTTATTCCATTTCTTTCATTAGTTTAGAATCATCAACGCATTTCAATTGTGACAACCCGAAGGACAACTATAATTAGATTGAACAATTTGAGTACCCCCGTCCCGTGGATCGACCCCGACTTGCTTGCTATGCTAGTAGTTGGGTATAAATGTGTTTTATGGCGGACAACGACCCGTGCTACATCAAAATGGCGCCATTGCCGGGGACGGTGTTGTGTATTTGAATCGTTCTATTTTCTATTTTTAGTTGTGCTTCTTCTTATGGAGCCATGGTTCCTTGGGAATTTCGTTTATTGTGCTTTAACCTTGAGGAACTTGTTCCTCAAGGTTCGTTCTTACCGTTTAATTGTAGTTTTCGTGCTTGTAGTTGCCTCTTCATTCTAGCAATGATGATGGCACATCACTTCCAACAAGAAGAAGTATATGGGCGAGTTGGAGTAAATGAGTATGACATGTATGAACGGAGAAGGTTTGTTGAGCAAGAAAACACACCCATATCCTATAACTTCTACAATGGAAACTCAAATTACCCCACAAACTGTTGGAAATCATTAATCTCATTAATTTACATATTCATATATGTTCAAATTATTTATTTAGTCATAAAATAAATTGTTGATCTTATGCATGCAAACTAAATAAGAAGAGATAAGAAAATCGTTTTCTCACCATCAATAATTCGGCCAAATGGGCACAAATGAAGGTCTCCTACCTTCATTTTTTCTTGAGCTAGAAAATACATTAGGATGATCATCCATGACTTCAAAATAGAAGCCCTCCAATAAGTAGCACCCAAGACTATCCCAAAATCCCACAAAATAATATGTACTAGAGATTTGTAATGTGGTTTACCTTAAAATCGATTACTAATACTCATATACTACTACTAGTATTATTAGTGATTGATTTGTACAAATTAGATTCATAAAAATAGTTTTTATGAAGAACAAGAGAGAGAGTGTTGTTTTTCATCAAACATGAGAGAATGAATAATAATAGAGAAAAATCTCTCAATGGTGGCCTTACAAAACCGGTGGGTGGGGAGGTTTTTAGGACCTTTCCTTTTTCCTTTTTGTCTTCACAAGACTAATTTGTGTAAGGCTTTGTCATAGTCAAGTCACTATTAAGTGTCATAGACAAATGAAGAAGACAAATGAATAAGACAAAACTTCTAAAATTGTCCACCAATATTTAGGTTAATATGTGTAATATAGAGTCCATTTTATTTTTGTCAATTGTACAATTGTATGTCATGTGACATGTAACATGTGTTATGTCATGTTTTAATTTAAAATGCATATTTAACAAATTAAATATCATTTACAAATTAAATAAATCACATTTAACAAATTGACTAGTAATTCAAAATTACTTTCTCATAAAATGGTCATTTAAATACTAGTTAGTATAATTCACAACATCTTGTAATTATAACTAACTTATCATTCTCATATCGCGTGTTTTGCAAACACCGATTAATTTTAGTAATATAACTTCTTAAATTACTAAATAAAATCTTATTTAATCACATTATTGTTGGGAAATGTGTCCTCAACAATAGTGCGATCACATGATTTAAATATCATTATTAAATCTCATTTTGAAGAATACAATTGGGAAGTAATTTTGTTACTGTCAACTGGTCAACATATATCGGTAATGATTGGTCGACTAGAGTTTGACATTCTTGTCGTCGTGTGACGGTGATGATCAGTTGACCCCCTAGGTCATACCTAAAGGGCAATACACTTAATTGATTATTTAATTAATCGTATAACGTTACGAGTTGATTAAATTACTTGAAAATTGACGGACGATTTTGGAAGTAAAATTTACGTATCATATTGAAATATGATTAAATGAGATACGGTTTGAGTAATCGAATTGTTTCATTACTCGGATGAAATTATTGTTTAAGGAAACAATCGGAATTGAATGAATTTTTGTAAATGCGATTTATAAATTGGTAAAAAATATTTCGGACAAGTAATTATGAAATTACTAAATCGATTTTTGTATGTGACGTATTTTTATTAATACGTTGATTTTTAATATGTTAAAAATACATAACAAATTTATGTGACATGTGACATGTGACATATTGAGAAATTGACAAAAATAATATGGACACCATATTATGATATGTACCGAAATAATGGGGTATTAGATTAACATTGTGTTGATTAATTTATTAAGTAAACATAATGATTATCTACTAGTCTAGCCATGCAAGCCTATGAACATTGTTAAGAGCAACAACTTCATGAATTGGCTCACCCCAAAAGCCCCCCTACCACCCGGTTTTTGAGAAGAGGAAACCATGATGGTTTTCTCAATTTTTACCTAATAATATACAAAATGTTTTGTATAATATTCATTCACTTGTTCATCCAAAATTTAGAGTTTTAGAGAGACAAAAATCCTCTCTTCTTCTTCCTCCCATAAAACCGAAAATATTAAGAGTACATAATATTTTTGGGTCTATTTTCTACTAAGATTAATATTATACTAGTACTTATAATATTAATTAGATTAAGTGTTAAGCCTTGGGTATAAAGCTTGGGGAGAGATCTTATATTTAGATCTTGTTCATCCATAAGGGAAAGCTCAAGATCAAAAGAGAAAGGTGATCTCTTTTGTGCCCTTAAATCCGAAATCAACAATGTAAGGACATTATTTCTCTTCTTTTATATTATTGTTTGCATGCATAAAATCCGTTGTTTTAATTTTATGACAAATTATTTGACATATATGAGTATGTTAGTATGTATATGAATCTACATCTCCTTCAATCGGTATCATCAGCCACGGTTGTTTGCATGCAAATTGGTTAAAAGTTTTTCCGAGTTATATGAATAACAAATAAAACTTGTAAAATTTGTGTTATTATGATATATCACGAAATTATTACATGCATGTTTATATTTCTGGTCCTAAAATGTTTTAGGATATTTTGGTTAATTTTTCGGATTTTTATTGTTCATATTTTACAATAATGGCATTTAAATGTGATTTTATGAGTAAAAATGTCATTTTTGGTCTAAAATTAGCTATACTTCGAATTTTCACTTGGTTTTTGGATATGTTGTTAAATATATTATTTTGAGATAACCTGTAAATTTTCATAATTTTTGGACTTGTTATGCTCGAAAAATGAATTTTTCATTATTAAATTCGGATTTAAGTGAAAAATAGGTTAATATGAGTTAAATTTCGAATATGGTCATAGAAAATTAATATGTTGTCACATGAAATTTTACAAGATGTGTGTAAAATAATTGGCTATAAAGAAGTCTTTTTGCATGATTTATGAATTTTTGAAGAAAAATGGCATAAATAGTGACATTATTAGTGAAAATTAATAAAAACATAATCTATGACTTAAGAAAAACGTCTAATGTTGCATTTTATTATATTTTTTCAGATCTAAAATTGAAAAGTTAATGAAAATAATTTTTCCATGTTTTTATGATTATTTTATTAAAATCGATAAACCGCAACATTGTTTTCCCGGAAAATTTTCGAAATTTTAACCTAAGATTTTGAACATTATGAGTGTCATGGATTTTTCCAGAATGTTCATGAATTTAAATTTCAAATTTTGAATTTATTTGAAATTTTTGGATTTATTTGAAGTCTAATAGCTTATTTTTGTAATTTTTGGTCCATTTATGAACAATTTTGTAAATAAAAGTTAATTATGGTCAAATTATTAGTGAAGACTATATTTTGAGTCCTAAGAGGTTAGGGTAATTAACTTATGCATAAATATGAGTTTATGTATTTTTGTGATTATAAAATGTTGAAATCACGCAAATCCGTAAAAACCGAGTAATATACGATATTGGCTAATTAAAAGGCGATTTAGCATAAAATTGAGCATGTTCTTACATATTATAATGCTGCATTCTCTTTATGATTGTCATAATTTCAATTTATGTAATTTTGAATTATGTAATTTTACTTAGTATGGCCTTAGATTTTAATTGGTATTTCCCGAAATGTATAGGAATATCGATTCGGTTGTAATTTTTATTGTGATCTCGTATCACCGTTTTGTAATTTAATAGATTTATTTTATTTTAGTTACAAATGTATAATAGGAAATTATGTAATTTATTATGTAATTTTATTCATTCCGGAGTTCCAAAAGACGGATTTCTTCAAGAATGGCGATACATAAATACGGTGTTACCTCAAAATGCGTGCCACAACCGAAGTTCAAGGGACCAATGGAGTTGGTTTCCGAATATGTAATAGTTTTCTATTTTAGGAAGGCCATACTAGGATTTATTTATCTTTATGCTTGCATTTTATTTTATGTCACATGCATCGCTAAATCGCCATAACTAAAACATGCATCCTTTTTATCGAGTTTATCGACCGTGTCAAATATAATTATCGTAGTTCACTGCTTTAGTTCACTTAAAACGTGATAGATAATAATTTGACATGACCTCTCGCTAAAACAATCAATTGAGACATAGCCTTACCAAATAGTAGAAACCATTAAAACCTATTTCGCGAGGGAGTGCACTCGGCCACACCGGGGTACAAACCTTGTTACGTAGGGGAAGTGGGTGATGAATGTTTATCCACCAAGTTCATGTTAATGAAGGGTATTTCGGCACACCGTGCCCTAAATTGATATGGGTTTGGATTATGGACACATTTATTCGAAATTTGGGTTGTACTCAACGAAAGTATTCACGACGATTACCGGATGTGTTTCGGGCTAGAGATGAACATTAATGTAAACATCATCGACCAAGAGTTCTAAAAGTAGAATCGATTAAAAGGTTAATCCACCGAGTTATGTTAATAAGGGTATTTGGCACACCGTGCCCTAACTTAATATGAATTTGGGTCTTGGAATCATTTATTATAGTTGGGTAGAGGTCACTATATAAATGTTCATATCTTGTTTATTTGCAAGTATGATTTAAAAAGACAAATGTTAATATTTCCTTTCCTCCATATTTGTAGTTTTTACAATGAATCCAACAAATGCTACCGCACCAATAACTATTGAGTCATATCACCATGTTCTTGACGACGTATGCTCCAACAATAATTTCGATACAACTAGAGAACTTCATTTCGGGATAGGTTCGGATGAAAACCTTAATTTCATCACCACTTCTAAACCACCCACTACTACTAGACCTCGTGTGAGTCCGTCTCAGGAAGACTACCTCATACGATCTATAAGATCTTTGTCTCTGGAAGATAAAGATGCCAAAGCTAGTGGGAGCTCTAGCAATCAAGTTCTTGCATCAAAGGGTAAGAGGTTCAAGAAGAAAGGAAAGAAAATTAAAAACTTCAAGCAAGTTAATGATGAGTGCCATTATTGCTATGGCATGGGACATTGGCTTAGGAATTGCCCTATGTATTTGCGAAATATAAGGGAAGGACTCATTACTCCAAAAGGTACAATTCCTAAAGAAATTTATGTTATTGATATAAATTATACTTCCACTACGACATGGGTACTAGATACCGGTTGTGGTTCTCACCTTTGTAATCATTTACAGGGTTTAAGAGATGTGGAGAGGCTTAGCAAGGGAGATGTAGATCTACGCCTTGGAAATGGAGCTCGGGTAGCGGCCGAATCCAAGGGAACTTATGTTTTAGCTTTGCCGAACGGATTTGAGTTGTATTTGCATAATTGTTTTTATGTACCTACACTCTCTAAAAACATTATTTCAATCGCCATGCTAGACGTGGACGGTTTTTGTTTTGTCATTAAGAACAATCGTTGCTCTATTTCTAGGAATGATTTGGTTATTGGCCAAGCTACTTCTATCAATGGCATTTACATTTTAGAGACCTCAAATCCAATTAATGATATTTATAACATACAATCAAAGAAACTCAAAACAAGTGACCCAAGTGAAGCGTTCATTTGGCATTGTCGATTAGGTCACATAAACGAGAATCGCATCAAAAGATTAATTTCGACTAATATGATTACACCATTTGATTATCAATCATATGGTACATGCGAATATTGCCTACTTGGCAAGATGACTCGTAATCCTTTTAGTGGTAAAGGGACACGAGCTAGTGAACTATTGGGACTCATACACACCGATGTATGTGGACCAATGAGTATCACCGCTCGTGGTAATTATGAATACTTTATAACCTTCACCGATGACTTAAGTAGATATGGGTATATCTATTTAATGAAACATAAGAGTGAAGCATTTGAGAAATTCAAGGAATTTCAAAACGAAGTAGAGAACCAATTGAACAAAAGGATTAAGGCACTATGATCCGATCGTGGTGGAGAATACCTTAGCCTTGAATTTGATTCACACTTGAAAGGTTGTGGGATTATATCACAACTTACTCCACCCGGAACACCACAACTCAATGGTGTTGCCGAAAGGAGGAATAGAACCTTACTTGATTTGGTTCGATCCATGATGAGTCAAACCGAGTTACCGAACTCGTTTTGGGGATTTGCAATTCAAACCGCAATAAAATCTTTGAACATGAGTCCAACCAAAGCAACTGAAAAGACTCCATATGAGATATGGAAAGAAAAGGTTCCAAATCTCTCCCACATGAAGATTTGGGGATGTGATGCTTACGTCAAAACTAAGAACGACAACAAGCTTGCCCCAAGATCCGAAAAATGCATTTTTGTAGGATATACCATGGCCTCACGGGGCTATTACTTCTATAAGCCTCAAGAGAACAAAGTATTTGTGTCTCGCGATGCTGTCTTCCTAGAAAGTGAATTTATTTCTAGGAGACAGAGTGGGAGAAATTTTGAACTTGATGAAGTTCAAGAGCCACAAACCGAAATAGAGGCGCAAGAAGAAGTTCCTTCGTCATCTAACACGGTCGTTCCTACTCCTCTTAGAAGAACGGGCCGAGTTATTCGCCATCCTGATCGATATGTGGGACTTATCGAAGAAGATGGAACGCTCGATGTGTTGCTTATGGAAAGTGACGAGCCCGCCACCTACAAGGCCGCAATCTCTAGTCCTAATTCCACCTTATGGCTTGAAGCCATGAAGTCCGAAATGGATTCTATGCTTGAAAACCAAGTTTGGGACTTGGTAGATTTGCCTAAAGGGGAAAGACCTCTTCAATGCAAATGGATATTCAAAGTCAAGAATGGCATAGAAGGACATGACGATGTCTACAAAGCTAGGCTAGTGGCAAAAGGATTTACCCAAGTCCAAGGTCTCCATTATGATGAGACCTTCGCCCCCGTAGCCATGCTAAGATCCATACGGATTTTGTTAGCGATCGCCGCATTTCATGATTATGAAATTTGGCAAATGGATGTCAAAACCGCTTTTCTAAATGGGCATTTAGAAGAGGAGGTGTACATGATACAACCCGAAGGTTTTGTTGATTCTAAAAATCCTAACAAAGTGTGCAAACTTAAGAGATCCATTTATGGTCTTAAGCAAGCATCAAGAAGTTGGAATCATCGATTCAATGATGTGATAAAGGAAAATGGTTTCACTCGAAATGTTGAGGAACCATGTTTATACATGAAATTTAGTGGGAGCAATGTTGTGTTCCTAATCTTGTATGTCGATGACATACTACTCATTGGAAATGATATTCCAATGTTGTCTTCGTTTAAGAAGTGGTTAGGTAACCACTTCCAAATGAAGGATTTAGGAGAGGCACAACGCATATTAGGTATCCGGATCTATAGAGATAGATCCAAGAGGATATTGGCACTAAGTCAAGAGTCTTATGTTGATAAGATTCTTGGACGATTCAGCATGGACAAATCCAAAAGGGGTTTGGTACCTATGGTAACCGGAACGATATTGAGCAAGACTCAATGTCCCTCCGAACCCCATGATGTTGAACGCATGAAGTTGATCCCTTACGCTTCTGCTGTTGGATCAATCATGTATGCCATGATATGCACACGTCTCGATGTCTCGTATGCCTTGAGCATGACGAGTAGATATCAAGGAAATCCAGTGAGAGTCACTGGATTCTTTGTCAAGAACATCCTTAAGTACTTGAGAAGAACTAAGGACTCTATCCTTGTGTTTGAGGAGAGACACCGAGTTGCGTGTTACAGGATACACGACTCAAGTTTTCAAACAGATAGAGATGACATGAAATCACAAGTTGGTTTTGTTTTCATGCTCAATGGTGGTGCCGTAAGCTGGAGAAGCTTCAAGGAAGTCAGAATCATCGCGGATTCGACAACGGAGGTCGAGTACATAGCAAAGCATCGAAGCGCCAAGGAAGCTATGTGGATCAAGCAATTCACGGAAGGTCTAAAAATAGTACCTACCGCCAATGATCCCATCACTCTCTATTGTGATAATAGTGGGACGATCTTCCAAGCTAAGGAGCCAAAGTCTAGTAATAGATCTAGACATGTACTTAGAAAGTATCATGTAATAAGAGATTTCATTAAAAGAAAGGAAATTGCGGTTTGTAAGGTTGGGACGGATGACAACATAGCCGATCCGCTCACCAAGCCTTTATCGCAGGCTAAGCATGATGGACATGTTACGTCCATGGGACTTAAACGTGTACCAAATTTTTGTTAGATTTTGAAATGAAATAAAAGTGTTGTTTTTGTTCATGTTCATAATCACATTTGTTTTTTTTTATCTTTAATTTATACTTTGTTACATCCAAACGGGTTGTAGAGACAATTGAACCCCGTTAAAGTGAACACGGATTAACATAGTATTTGCCCATAGTCACTTGTATGAGGTGACGTCTCGAAGTGACTAGAGTGTGAGGCGATTGATGGCAAGTTCAAGTGCCATAGAGTCATATGAGATGACTAGTCGATCACATAGGCAGACTGTTAGGAACATTTTGTCGGGCCTTATGACCGCTTATAGAGTTCTGGCAAATTTATATAGCCTGGTCGTGGCAAGAGCTACTATAGTATTCGAATGAGTCGATTCTTTTGACTAAAGACTATTCTCCTAAGATGGCACGATTTTGATTAACTTTGATTTGTGTTACTACGACCTTCGTAAATGGGGTCAAATGGGCATATTTTGGGTTATGATGGTTTTGGCTAGTCGAAGGGAATGAGTGCGATAGGAATTGTCCACCCCTTGTCAGGGTTATAACAATATCTCAGGGCCACTCGAGGAGTAATGAACTGGAAATGCGTGGCCACGCTCGGAAAGTATCTATGATAGATAAGTCCGGTCAATCAGTTATTCTCCAGATCGAGGAAACCACTCTCGATATGATCACTTGCAAGTACGACCTGAAAGACACCATGCATTGAGTGGGAGATAGTAATAGGACAAGAGAATTGGTGACGCACACTTGTCGAGGACAAGTGGGAGATTGTTGGGAAATGTGTCCTCAACAATAGTGCGATCACATGATTTAAATATCATTATTAAATCTCATTTTGAAGAATACAATTGGGAAGTAATTTTGTTACTGTCAACTGGTCAACATATATCGGTAATGATTGGCTGACTAGAGTTTGACATTCTTGTCGTGTGACGGTGGTGATCGATTGACCCCTAGGTCATACCTAAAGGGCAATACACTTAATTGATTATTTAATTAATCGTATAACGTTACGAGTTGATTAAATTACTTGAAAATTGACGGACGATTTTGGAAGTAAAATTTACGTATCATATTGAAATTTGATTAAATGAGATACGGTCTGAGTAATCGAATTGTTTCATTACTCGGATGAAATTATTGTTTAAGGAAACAAACGGAATTGAATGAATTTTTGTAAATGCGATTTATAAATTGGTAAAAAATATTTCGGCACAAGTAATTATGAAATTACTAAATCGATTTTTGTATGTGACGTATTTTTATTAATACGTTGATTTTTAATATGTTAAAAATACATAACAAATTTATGTGACATGTGACATGTGACATATTGAGAAATTGACAAAAATAATATGGACACCATATTATGATATGTACCGAAATAATGGGGTATTAGATTAACATTGTGTTGATTAATTTATTAAGTAAACATAATGATTATCTACTAGTCTAGCCATGCAAGCCTATGAACATTGTTAAGAGCAACAACTTCATGCATTGGCTCACCCCAAAAGCCCTCCTACCACCCGGTTTTTGAGAAGAGGAAACCATGATGGTTTTCTCAATTTTTACCTAATAATATACAAAATGTTTTGTATAATATTCATTCACTTGTTCATCCAAAATTTAGAGTTTTAGAGAGACAAAAATCCTCTCTTCTTCTTCCTCCCATAAAACCGAAAATATTAAGAGTACATAATATTTTTGGGTCTATTTTCTGCTAAGATTAATATTATACTAGTACTTATAATATTAATTAGATTAAGTGTTAAGCCTTGGGTATAAAGCTTGGGGAGAGATATTATATTTAGATCTTGTTCATCCATAAGGGAAAGCTCAAGATCAAAAGAGAAAGGTGATCTCTTTTGTGCCCTTAAATCCGAAATCAACAATGTAAGGACATTATTTCTCTTCTTTTATATTATTGTTTGCATGCATAAAATCCGTTGTTTTAATTTTATGACAAATTATTTGACATATATGAGTATGTTAGTATGTATATGAATCTACATCTCCTTCAATTATAATAAGATGTCATTTTCTCTCTTATGATAATAATTTCTTCAATTTCAAGGAATTAATTAATCTGTATCGACATACAATTAATTAACTTTTTTCAATTAAGGGAATCGTCCTTTAGGTGTGACCTCAAGGGATCAACTGATCACCACCGTCGCACGACAGTAATGTCAAACTCTAGCCAGCCAATCATTACCGATATGTGTGGACCAGTTGACTATATATGTAATGTATCATACCTTTCGTATTCTTGTTATGAGATTTAAATATGTGATCAATATGATCGACAATTGTGATCGCATTATTGTCGGAGGACACATATTCCAACAATCTCCCACTTGTCCTCGACAAGTGTGCGTCACCAATTCTCTTGTCCTATTACTATCTCCCACTTAATGCAAGGTGTCTTTCGGGTCGTACATGCAAGTGATCATATCGAGAGTGGTTTCCTCGATCTGGAGAATAACTGATTGACCGGAATTTTCTACCATAGAAACCTTCCGAGCGTGGCCACGCATTTCCAGTTCATTACTCCTCGAGTGGCCCTGAGATATTTTTTTAACCCTGACAAAGGGGTGGACAATGCCTATCGCACTATTTCCTTCGGCTAGCCACAACCATCATAACCCAAAATATGCCCATTTGACCCCATTTATGAAGGTCGTAGTAACATAAATGAAAGCTAATCTGAAACTGTGCCATCTTAGGCGAACAGTCTTTAGTCAAAAGAATCGACTCATTAGAATACTATAGTATCCCTCGCCACGACCAGGCTATATAAATTTGCCAGAACTCTATAAGCGGTCACTCCCCGACAAAGTGTTCCTAACAGTCTGCCTATGTGATCGACTAGTCATCTCACATGACTGTATGGCACTGAACTTGCCATCAATCGCATCACACTCTAGTCACTTTGAGACGTCACCTCATACAAGTGACTATGGGCGAATACTATGTTAATCCGGGTTCACTTTAACGGGGTTCAATATCGTCATACAACCCGTTTGGATGTAACAAAGTATGATAAAAGAGTTTTAAAGTAAAACTCGAACGACAAATGTGATTATCACATATGAATAGTCAATGCCTGATTACTACTTCATATTCTATAATCCAGTTTGATCTTGAATGTAGTTGTTCATCTCAATTTAATTGAAATGACATGACTCATCATGTTAAGCCTATGAGAAGGCTTTGGTTAGTAGGTTTTATCAACTTCTTGTACCTTACTCAACATTACTACATACTCGTTTTCCTTTGTAATGTATACATTTGCATTACAAACTTTCTGAGTACGTGTCGAGATCCAATCAAGACATAGGCCTTCTAGCCTTAGAATAGCTCCCACTGTTTTCACAGTATGCGAGACTCATCCTTCTTGCACATCTCATGATTGCAAGTGTACTCAATTTCCGTTGTAAATATTTCTCATTGTTCTTTATTGCCTAGAACGATTCTAGAAAATCTATTACTTAAATAACATAGCCACAATGGTATCTTAACCATCCTAATGTGTTTTGATTATGGTTTTGTCGGAAACCATGCGCAATCTCAATTGTCAATTGTCATTTGTGTAACATCCTTACACAAAATTGCATCAAAAAACACTTTGCTTTACATCCTTAATGCTTCTGCAAGCACTTAAGGGTAATTTTTATGGCTTGCATGGTAACTATTACTTAAATTCGATTTGAAACAATTCATCATACTCAAAGTATATGAAGTGTTATACATCATTTCCTATTTAATTGATTCGGCAGCGGAAGCAAATGGAATCAATCAAATATGTTCAATTTGATTGAACTAGTCATGAATCTTATCAACATAAGACTTCTTATTTGACGCTAATATCATGTGGATTTATCTCCATAAATATGGATATTAAAGATGTCTTATATACATCTCCAAGTCTTAAATCATTCGCAATGATCAATATATTATCCACATATTAGACTAATTAAAATCTCCGTAACTCCCACTAAACTTCATGTATAAACACAACTTCTCGACTTATCGAGAAACGTTTTATAACATGATCAAAACATTGATTCCAACTCATTGATGTCCTACTTAAGACAATCTCTTAAGTTGCACATTATCTTAGGATTGTAAGAATCTATAAAACTCATGACATGTGTATTGAATACATTCCTTCTAATTGAAGAAGTGGGTTTTAGATTCACTCTTTATATGTATATCATCATAATGAAATACAATCCTACTTAAGACAATCGCTTTGGTATCTCTCTTAGATATCCAACAATTCCACTCGGAATTTGTTTCGGATTATCATGGCTCTAAGCCTTGTATTGAGTTGTGACTTAAACACTCTTATTTAAGTCATATGATCATTACTTTCCAGAAGTAACTGTTAGAAATCATATTTTAAATATCACATATTTTGGTCTAAAGTTTTAGTCATAAAAGCTTAAAGATCTTATGCATGCAAAACTAGAATAAGAGTAAGCAAAAATCGTTTCATACCATATGAATATTTTCGGCTATTTGGGCACCAACAAGATCTCCTACTTGTTAGTTCTTGAGCTATAATGAATATAAGGATGATCCTCCAAAAATCCCAAAGTAGAGATTCTCCTCTTGATAGCACCCAAGATTATCCCTTATCTCCACTAAATAATATTAGCTAGATATTAGTTTAGTAGTTTACCTTAAAAATGATTACTAATACTCATATATTACATTAATAATATTAATAATTTGATTTGAACAATTTTAATCAAGATTTCTCAAGTTTTTAAGAAAAATCAAGGAGAGGAGAGAAAATTCATGTGAATGAATAATGATAAGAGAAAAACTCTCTCAAATGATGATGGTGGAGGGTGGACGGTTTTGGTAGTCCAATGTAGGGCATCTTGCTTTTTCTTTTTGTCTTCACAAGAAAAATAGATGTGTAAGATGTGTAAGACTAGTTGTAGGTAGGCATCATTATGTCTTTTTATCAAATAAAATATAAACAACCATAACCCACTAACACACCCTCCATTTTCGGTCCATATACATAAAATGGACTACCATTTTATTTTGTCAATTTGTCATTTGTCACACAATATGTCACATGTAGTATGATACATGTTATTAATTAATTTAATGCATATTTATCACATAAATATCATTTCATGAATTAATTAAATTACATACAACCAATTGACTAGTGATACTTGATCACATAAATAAAATGGGTCATATAATTATAATTCACAACATCTTGTAATTATAATTAACCATTCATTCTTATCTATATTGTTTCTCAAACAATAAATAGTTTTAGTAACAAATCATTTTATTACTAAAATAAATCTTATTTAATCCCATTACAATAAGATGATTATTCTCTCTCACAAATTGAATTGTTCAATTTTAAGGAATTGATCAACTTGCATCGTCATACAATTAATCAACTTTATAGATAAGGGCATCATCCTTTAGGTGTGACCTTAAGGGATCAAGTGACCACCACCGTCCCACGACAGTAACGTCAAACTCTAGCAAGCCAATCGTTACTGATTAATGTTGATCAGTTGACTATAAAATGAATCATCCCTTACGTATTCTTAAAATGAGATTTAAAAATGTGATCAATATGATCGACAATTGTGACCGCATTATTGTCGGAGGACACATATTCCAACAATCATCCACTTGTCCTCGACAAGTGTGCGTCACCAATTCTCTTGTCCTATTACTATCTCCCACTCAATGCAAGGTGTCTTTCGGGTCGTACTTGCAAGTGATCATATCGAGAGTGGTTTCCTCGATCTGGAGAATAACTGATTGACCGTAATTTATCTACCATAGATACCTTCCGAGCGTGGCCACGCATTTCCAGTTCATTACTCCTCGAGTGGCCCTGAGATATTGTTATAACCCTGACAAGGGGTGGACAATTCCTATTGCACTTATTCCCTTGGACTAGCCACAGCCATCATAACCCAAAATATGCCCATTTGACCCCATTTACGAAGGTCGTAGTAACACAAATCAAAGTTAATCTGAAACTGTGCCATCTTAGGCGAACAGTCTTTTGTCAAAAGAATCGACTCATTTGAATACTATAGTAGCTCTCGCCACGACCAGGCTTTATAAATTTGCCAGAACTCTATAAGCGGTCACTGCCCGACAAAGTGTTCCCAACAGTCTGCCTATGTGATCGACTAGTCATCTCACATAACTCTATGGCACTTGAACTTGCCATCAATCGCATCACACTCTAGTCACTTCGAGACGTCACCTCATATAAGTGACTATGAGCAAATACCATATTAATTCGGGTTCACTTTAACGGGGTTCAATATTGTCTTTACAACCCGTTTGGATGTAACAAGGTATAAAAGAGTTTTAAAGTAAAACTCGAACGACAAATGCGATTATCACATATGAATAGTCAATGCCTGATTATTATTTCATATTCTATAATCTAATTTGATCTTGTATGTAGTTGTTCATCTCAATCCAATTAAAATGACATGACTCATCATGTTAAGCCTATGAAAAGGCTTTGGTTAGTAGGTTTTATCAACTTCTTGTACCTTACTCAACCTTACTACATACTCGTTTTCCTTTGTAATGTATACATTTGCATTACAAAACTTTCTGAGTACGTGTCTAGATCCAATCTAGACATAGGCCCTCTAGCCTTAGAATAACTCCCACTGTTTTCACAGTGTGCGAGACTCATCCCTCTTGCACATCCCATGATTGCAAGTGTACTCAATTTCCGTTGTAAATATTTCTCATTGTTCTTTATTGCCTAGAGCGATTCTAGAAAATCTATTTCTTAAATAACATAGCCACAATGGTATCTTAACCATCCTAATGTGTTTTGATTATGGTTTTGTCGGAAACCATGCGCAATCTCAATTGTCAATTGTCATTTGTGTAAAATCCTTACACAAAATTGCATCAAAAAACACTTTGCTTTACATCCTTAATGCTTCTGCAAGCACTTAAGGGTAATCTTTATGGCTTACCTGGTAACTATTACATAAATTCGATTTGAAACAATTCATCATACTCAAAGTATATGAAGTGTTATACATCATTTCCTATTTAATTGATCCGGCAGCGGAAGCAAATGGAATCAATCAAATATGTTCAACTTGATTGAACTAGTCATGAATATTATCAACATAAGACTTCTTATTTGACGCTAATATCATGTGGATTTATCTACATAAATCTAGATATTAAAGATGTATTATATTTCTCCAAGTCCTAAATCATTCCCAACGATCAATATGTCACCCACATATAAGACTAATTAAAATTACCGTAACTCCCACTAAACTTCATGTATAAACACAACTTCTCAACCTATTGAGAAAAGTTTTATCACATGATCAAAACATTGATTCCAACTCATTGATGTCCTACTTAAGACCCTCTCTTAAGTTTCACATTATCTTAGGATGGCAAGAATCTATCAAAACTCAAGACATGTATTGAATACATTCCTTCTAATTGAAGAAGTGGGTTTTAGATTCACTTGCTATATATATATATCTCATAATGAAACACAATCCCTAAGAAGATCCAAATAGACTTAAGCATTTCAACTAGTGCAAAACCCTTTGCCACTAACCAAGCCTTTTATTTCGGATTTTCATGGCTCTAAGCCTTGTATTGAGTTGTGACTTAAACATTCTCATGTAAGTCATATGTTCATTACTTTCCAGAAGTAATTAACTTGAATTAAACAATTTCTTTGTAAGATGTAAGCTCTTTACTTTCTAAAAGTAACACTAATTCATCATCTTCAACAAGTGATGACTTTAACCTCCTAGGTTTTGAAGAAACAACGTTTTACACAAAACCTATAAAACGTCACATGTAGCCAAGAAAGACCAGTTTCTTACGACATACAATTGTTTTGTGGCTCTTGAATAATTTCTCCCACTCTGTCTTCTAGAAATAAACTTGTATTCTAGAAAGACAGCTTCACGAGCTGCAAACCCGTTGTACTCGTGATTATAGTAAGGAAAAATGAGCATTTGTTTCTTTGTGAAAACATAAAAGCATGGTACCTTACCATTTCATATCTCATATGATTCGTTTTAGATTTAGTGGAAAAATAATTTAGACAAAATGATAAAATCCCCAAAAGGATCAAGTAACTCAAAGTAACTTGATTGAAGTCCAAACCATATCGAATAGCGTTTGATTTCTTTATCCAACCACACATTATCCCATAATGCGTGCTGAGAGAGATTAATTTGTGATACTATATCACATTTCCTTTGGCTTATATCAAAGTCTTCGCTTTGATAATCCCATCACGACTAAATCGTGATTCCTGGAACTCTTTGAACTTCTTCAAAGATTTCTCTATTTACCTTATTAAGTGACCACATTAGTGTCAACCTAAATTGTTGGTAAAAGAAAATGATCGACCTATTTTGGATCAATGATTTACAACCTCGATCTCCTTTTCAACCAAAAGACACGAGACATCTTGCTTTGAATACAAGATACGCATATACCATAAGATTAACAATCTAATGGTTCCAAGAGTACTCGATATCTCTTTGCGTTCATCATTCCAAAATTTAAGGTTTAATCTTGGGTTACCAATTTGAGTCTTGCATCATCTACATGATATGTCATTCTAGTTTGGTTTAGAATAAAATTACTTTGATAATGGGCTAGCCATACATCAAATCATGGTGTATAGGGTCACAAAAGTGAAGTCTCTTTTGTATCTTAACAAGTTTATATTCTTATTTAGAGTTTATGCACTTAATAGTCACAATTAAGTACAACTTTAAATCCAAAAACTAGATTGAGTACACAATGACTCTATCTCTCAACATCATTGTTGCTAGTCGTCATATTCTAATCATCCTATGTATCAAATACAATGATGAAAACCACCATCGGTTTCTAATATTGACGAAGTAGTATTAGCAAAATTTATGTCAATCAAATAAACATTTAAAGAAGAAGGTCCCATTAGATGTCCCACAACTAACTTGTTGATTCTTCAATAATTTGGGGTAGTTTCCTTTCTAGCGTCCAACAATTAAGACAATGGAAACTTTATCGGTCGGGATTGATAGGTTTAATATCGTTATTCTCAATAACTTTACTTTTAACATTACCTTGTATCAATTCCATTCTAATTTTACTTCTTTAAAACCTTATCCTTTTCTTAACGGTTTAAGAGAATGCTCCCACTCATTTCAATGAGTCTTTGCTAAGAGAAGCAAAATTGAAATTCATGAAGACTACTCTTCATTCGTTTGTTTAGTCTTAAAAATTTCATTGAAGTGGTTGCGGTATTTTGGTCAATTTTGATTTCAAACAAATCTAGTTACCAAAATGATGTAGCGTTTCAAAGTACTTAACTTAATTAAGCATATGAGAAACAATTCATTGTAAGTAGATATGTTAGTTAAGAATCAAAAACCCTTTTGATCATGAATAACTTTTATCTATACTCTTCACAAAAGATCCTTCCAATGGATAACACGAGGTTTTTAGAAGAAAATTCATATTTGTCTTTAGTTACGATGTTTTAATGGAGATTTGAATTAAAATCGAAATAATATTGTATATAAATTGAGGTAAAGAAATAGAACAATATGATAACGGAATAATGAAAACAAAACATTTATCGTTATAATAATACTTGTAAACAAGTAAAGAATTTACATAGTGACCTCTACCTAACTATGATAAATGATTCCAAGATCCAAATTCATATTAACTTGGGGCACGGTGTGCCGAAATACCCTTTATTAACATAACTCGGTGGATTAACTCTTTAATCGATTCTACTTTTAGAACTCTTGGTTGATAAAATTACATTAATATTTATCTCTAGCCTGAAACACATCCGGAAATCGTCGTGAATACTTTCGTTGAGTTCAACCCAAATTTCGAATAAATGTGTCCATGATCCAAACTCATATCAACTTAGGGCACGGTGTGCCGAAATACCCTTCATTAACATAAATTCGGTGGATAGACATTTATCACCCACTTCCCCTACGTAACAAGGTTTGTACCCCGGTGTGGCCGAGTGCACTCCCTCACGAAATAGGTTTTCATGGTTTCTACTTTTTGGTAAGGCTAAGTCTCAATTGTTTATTTTTAGCGAGAGGTCATGTCAATTTATTATCTATCACGTTTTAAGTGAACTAAAGCGGTGAACTACGATAATTATAATTGACACGGTCGATATACTCGATTTAGTGATAATGCATGTTTTAGTTATGGCGATTTAGCGATGCATGCGACATATAAATAAAATGCAAAGCATAAATTAAATCCTAGTATGGCCTTCCTAGAATAGTAAATCTAATAAACTATTACAAATTCGGAAACTAACTCCATTGGTCCCTTGAACTTCGGTCTTGGCACGTATCTCGAGGTAACACCGTCTTTAATGGATCGCCTTCTCGAGTGGCATCGTCTTCAAGGAACTCCGGAATAAATAAATTACAAAACAAATTACAGAATTTCCTATTATACATTTGTAATTAAAATAAAATAAATCTATTAAATTACAAAATGGTGATACGAGATCACAATAAATTACAACCGAATTGATATTCCCATACATTTCGGGCAATATCAATTAAAAAACTAAGGCCATACTAAGTAAAATTACATAATTCAAAATTACATAAAATAAAATTATGACAATCATAATTAAAATGCAGCATTATAATATGTATAAACATGCCCAATTTTATGCTAAATCGCCTTTAAGGAGCCAATATCGTATATTAAACGGTTTTTATGGATTTGCGTGATTTAACCTTTTAAAAATCACAATAATTACATAAAATCATATTTATGTACTAGTTAATTACCCTAACCATCTTAGGACTCAAAATTAGTCTCCACTAACATTTGACAATAATTAACTTATATATTTCTTAATATTGTTCATAAAAGGACTTAAAATTACAATATAATGCCATAAACTTCAAATAAATCATAAAAATTTCAAATAAATTCAAAATTCAAAATTTTAAACTCATGAACATTCTGAAAAAAATACCATGACACTCATAATGTTCAAAAACTTAGGTTAAAAATTTCGAAATTTATCGAGAAAAACAATGTTGCGGTTTATCGGATTTATTAAATATTATCATAAAAATATGAGAAAAATTATTTTAATTTACTTTTCACTTTTAGATCTGAAATAGGTGATAAATTGCAACATGTGACGTTTTTCCTTAGTCGTGAAGTATGTTTTAGCAATTTTTTCACTAATTAAAGTCACTATTTATGTTATTTTTCATCAAAAATTCATAAATCATGCATAAAGACTTCATTATAGCCAATTATTTTACACACATCTTGTAAAATTTCATGTGACAACATACTAAATTTCTATGACGAAATTCAAAAAATAACTCATATTAACCTATTTTTTTATTTAAATTCGATTTTATCATGAAAAATCTATATTTCGAGCATAAGAACTCATAAAATTATGAAAATTTGCAGGTCATCATAAGATAATATATGTGAAAATATATCCAAAAACCACTGGAAAAATCAAAGTTTAGCTAATTTTAATCAAAAAATGACATTTTTATCATAAAATCACATTTTAATGCCATTACTATATAAAATGAACAATAAAAATCCATAAATTAACCAAAATATCCTAAATACATTTTAGGACCAGAAACTTTAACATGCATAATTGATTTCGTGATATGTCATAATAAACACAAATTTATAAGTTTTATTTGTTAATCGTATAACTCGGAAAAACTATAACCGATTTGCATGCAAACAACCTAAGGCTCTGATACCACTTGTTAGAAATCATATTTTAAATATCACATATTTTGGTTTAAATTTTTAGTCATAAAAACTTAAAGATCTTATGCATGCAAAACCAGAATAAGAGTAAGGAAAAATTGTTTCATACCATATGAATATTTTCGGCTATTTGGGCACCAACAAGATCTCCTACTTGTTAGTTCTTGAGCTATAATGAATATAAGGATGATCCTCCAAAAATCCCAAAGTAGAGATTCTCCTCTTGATAGCACCCAAGATTATCCCTTATCTCCACTAAATAATATTAGCTAGATATTAGTTTAGTAGTTTACCTTAAAAAAAGTCATGGAAAGCGAAAGAACTTCTTCTCCAAGGAAACCCTGAAAAACCAAAAACACGTAACTTTTTCATCTTTTTTATACTTGATTTTCAGCTTGACCATGGCTAAAACAAGAGCGTGCAACAAACAATCTGGGACATCTGAACATGTAGTTGAGGAAACACCGGTGGTTATGGATACTGAGGCACCAATTGTTGAAGATATTACGGAGGAAGAGGCTCAAAGGGAAATTCTGGAGGGTAACGGTACAGAGACGGTTAATACAGGTAATTCTTCGTCTGAAACTGTAGGTCAACTACTTAACCTTACTGGTATTTTGGAGAAAAATCCGGTGGTTAGTTCACCAGTAGTATCAGGTAAAACACCAACCCCTGCTACTGATTTGGGAATTGGACTTGCTAGGCCTTGGAACTTAGTGGCGAAACCCTCCCCTGGTATGAGTCTCCATTATTGTGAACATAGTAGAGATGCTACGGTTGTTGAGATAGTTGAGGAGGATGTTATTGACGAACTCAAATTTTGGAAGAACACATTGATGGGTAATTTTTTGGGTGCTAAACCAAAATTGCCGCAGGTTGATGAGTTTGTTCAAAAAAATTGGAAGAATGTAACCAGGCCAATTGTGCAGTATTATAAGAAAGGCTGGTTTAGTTTCAGATTTTGTTGTGCAGAGGATATGAATGAGATATTAAAAGGAGGACCATGGACTATGGGTGCTAGTAACCTGATACTGAAGCAATGGACACCCTCCTTTTCCCAGGAAATGGATTCTGTCTCTCAGGTTCTAGTATGGGTTCTTTTTCCTCACTTAGATCCTTTTTTGTGGTCTGACAAGGTACTCAGTAAGATGGCTAGTACCATTGGGAAGCCACTCTTTGCTGATTTACCTACCACTTTTAAGTCTAAGTTATTGTTTGCTAGAGTTTTGGTGGAGGTGGATGTTGCTGAAGAATTACCTAGTAACATTCAAGTGGCCACTCCTTATCATGGAACAACCACTCAACGTATTATCTATGAATGGCTGCCCTACTACTGCCACTGCTGCATGAAGTTAGGCCACACTAAGGAGCATTGCAAGTTTACTAAAATCAACAAACAGTTGGAGGAAAAGAGGAAAACTAAGGTGGTTCAGGAGTATAGAGCTGTTTCTCAGAAGACTACTCCTCCTTCTGTAGATGACAGTCTAGGGGTAGGCCATAGTCTTGCTGCTGCAGAGTCAGAGAAGCCTGATGAGAAGGAAGAGCAGAGCTCAGGATGCCTGGGGCTAGGCTCTTCTCTTTCCAACTCAGAGGTTCTTTCTTCCTCTGTCAGTCAGAAAGCAGGATCAGGATCCCACACAGTTGAAGGAGAGGATGTGCAGAATGGAGAAGAAAGTGCAGATGGGGATATCTCTGTGAACATTAATTATAGTGTTTCAGTTCAGAACTCTTACTCTATTTTGCAGGATGAGGGGACTATATTGGTTACTAACACAGAGGTGGTTCTTCTGGAAGAGGAGCCTCCTGACCCTAAAACATGAGAGTTTCTTCATGGAATATTAGAGGGTTTAATGACCCAATAAAGCAGCAGGAGGTTAGGGGTTATCTTAGGGATAATAAAGTTGAGGTTCTGGGTTTGCTAGAAACTAGGGTCAAAATAAATAATTCTGCTGCTATTTGTAGGCTTTTCCCTTCTTATTTGGTTATCAATAATTACTCCCACCATTACAATGGTAGGATTTGGGTGTTTTTGGATATTAGGAGAGTCACTTTGGTTTCTTCTTATGTCCATGATCAACTCATTCATTTAGAGCTTCAGCATAATGCTTCAAATAAGACATTCCATATTTCTTTTGTCTATGGTAGTAATGATGCTGAGCATAGAGAAACATTATGGGTGGAATTGACAGGTGTTGCTTCAAAGGTTAACAATTGGATTCTTATGGGTGATTGGAACATTGTGAGAAGTATGGAGGAGAGGATTGGTCCTAACCCACCCTCTGTTAGAGATATGCTGGCTTTTAATCAATGCATTCTGAATTGTCAGTTAGATGATCTTCATAGTCTGGGTTGTGAATATACCTGGACTAACAAACAGGATGCTGCCACTAGGGTTTGGTCAAGACTGAATAGAGTGCTCTCTAACCCCTTATGGTTGATACATTTTCCCACTACTCAGGTTCATGTATTGCCTGCAGGGGTCTCTGATCATTCTCCTCTCTTGGTTACTGTTGCTGATATAAATACCCCAAGAAAAAGATTCAGTTATTTAAATTGTTGGGAAGCTCATGAGGAGTATGGTACCAGGGTCAGTGAGGCTTGGGATATGCCTGTCAAAGGGAATGCTATATATAGCTTGTTCTTAAAGTTAAAAAATGTTAGGCAAAAGCTTATTGTGTTGCATAAGCTCTCTTATGCTGGAATTTCTGAGAAAGTAAAGGAAGCTCAGCAGCAGTTGCATGATTGTCAATCCTGTCTTCAAGGTAATCCTTTAGACCAGGCCTTAATTGTTAAGGAAAGGGATCTGTTGCAGGCTTATTTGGTTCTTAAGCAAGCTGAACATAGCTCTCTACTTCAAAGAGCTAAGGTTCAGAGTATCAAGTTTAATGATGCCCCTACTAGTTATTACTTCTCTAGAATTGCTTCTAGGAAACATCAGGGTATTATTGGGAAGTTGAAAGACAGGCAAGGAATGTATAGGGAGGGGATCTCTGCTGTAAACCAAGCCTTTGTTGAATACTATCAGTGGCTTTTAGGGAAGCATAGTCCTGTGGATACCTCTCTTATGGACTCACTGGATGGTCCTAGGTTTCCTGCTTCTGGTAGTGAGGAGATTTGCAAGGAGATTGATGACAAAGAAATTAATAATGCTCTATTCTCAATAGCTCCTACAAGAGTCCTGGGCAAGATGGGTTCTCAGCTCAATTTTTCAAAACTAATTGGGAAATTATAAAATTTGATTTCTGCAAAGCTGTCAAGGGGTACTTTCATACAGGTCATATGTCTAAGCAAGCTAATACAACTTTGCTTGCCCTCATCCCAAAGAAGCCTGTGGTGGAAACTGTCATGGATTATAGGCCCATTGCTTGCTGCACAGTATTTTACAAAACTGTCAGCAAGATCTTATGTTCCAGGCTTAAACCTTTTTTGCCAGATATTGTGGGAAAGGAGCAGGGGGCATTTGTTACTGGGAGAAGTATATTTGAAAATATTATGTTAACTCAATCTCTGGTTAAAGGATATGCTCAACAGGGTGTTTCTCCTAGATGTTTAATCAAGGTAGACATTAGGAAAGCATTTGATTCCCTTCAATGGGAGTTTATTGATAAGATGCTACAACACTTTCATTTCCCTGAGAAGTTTAGGAAGTGGATTATGGGGTGTATAACTTCCACCTGGTTCAGTTTAAAGGTGAATGGAGATCATGTTGGTTTTTTCAAAGGGGCTAGTGGACTCAGGCAAGGAGATCCCTTATCTCCTTTTCTGTTTGTCATGAGTATGGAGATTTTGTCACGCATTTTAAGAGGTATACATAAGTTGCACCAAGTCTCTTATCATCCTAAGTGTGGAAGGATTGGATTAAATCATATGATCTTTCTTTGATGATTTGATGCTCTTTGTCGGGGTGATGTTCCCTCCGTCGAGCTATTACCTCCTCTCTCTGGACTCCTTTGCTAAAATGTCTGGATTAGTTGCTAATCCTGATAAAACTAATATTTATATGGGCGGTATAAGGGAGAACATTAAGCAGGAAATCTTGACTTCTACTGGTTATATTGAAGGGAATTTTCCTTTCAGATATCTTGGTGTCCCTCTCAATGAAGACAGGCTGAACAAAACCATGTTTGTTGATCTCCTTTCTAAGGTTCAGGGGGCTCTTAATCACTAGACTAATTATAAACTCTCTTATGCTGGGAAAATTAGCCTCATCAACTCTGTTATTTTTGGTTTGGAGCAGTTCTGGTGCTCCACTCTACTGCTTCCAAAGGGTGTGCTCGGGCTAATTAACAAATTCTGCAAAAATTTCCTTTGGAACTCTGAGGAAGGGCAAAGGAAAATGATCATGAAAAGCTAGACCTCATGTTGCTATCCTTACCAGGAAGGTGGGTTTAATATCAAGGAAATTTTGTCATGGAACAAATGCGTGATCTGTAAGTGGATTTGGGAACTCATTAATCAGTCTGATGGGTTTTGGGTCACTTGGAATCACACTTATAATATCAAGCAGGGAGATTTCTGGACTCTGCAGAAGAAAAGTAATCATTCTGAGAGTTGGAGGAGTATACTGCAGGTCAGGGATGACTTGTTGGTTATTGCCGGACCTGGTGATAATGCTACAGGGTTGCTGCAGAGCTGTGTCAGGAGGGGGAAGCTCCAGTTCACCTGTTATGTAATCATTTTAGGCAGCGTGGAAACAAATTGAGTTGGGCTAAGGTTGCTTGGAATCGGGCTCTATTGCCTAAGCATAGTTTCTTCCTGGTTATGGCTATGCAAAGGAAACTGGCTACTATTGATAAGTTGAATGCTAGGGGATTGTGCATGGTTAATCGTTGTATATTATGCAAGATGGATAATGAATGCCACAAGCATTTGTTCTTTCAATGCAGCTATTCGCTCTGATATGGGGGCAAATTCTCAATTGGTTGAATATGCAATATAGAACTGTCAAAATGAGTAAGGAAATGCACTGGATTGCTAGTAGAAGAACCTGCCTACTGCATTTGGGAAGAGCGCAATACAAGGATTTTTTCTGGACATGAGCATCAGGTTGATTATGTAGTGAAACGAATTCAATATTTAGTTAAGGTACGCTTATTATATGTAACTCACCCCTCTAAAGAAGGTGAGATTGTAGTTGCTTTAGACGAATATTAGCTGTGAAAACTTGTGGTTATTCTTTTGTAAGATTGGCCATCTTTCCCTATATGGAGGAATAATATGGCTTGCTTCTCTTGCAAAAAAAAAAAAAAAAAAAAGTTTACCTTAAAAATGATTACTAATACTCATATATTACATTAATAATATTAGTAATTTGATTTGAACAATTTTAATCAATATTTCTCAAGTTTTTAAGAAAAATCAAGGAGAGGAGAGAAAATTCATGTGAATGAATTATGATAAGAGAAAAACTCTCTCAAATGGTGATGGTGGAGGGTGGACGGTTTTGGTAGTCCAATGTAGGGCATCTTGCTTTTTCTTTTTGTCTTCACAAGAAAATAGATGTGTAAGATGTGTAAGACTAGTTGTAGGTAGGCATCATTATGTCTTTTTATCAAATAAAATAAAACAACCATAACCCACTAACACACCCTCCATTTTCGGTCCATATACATAAAATGGACTACCATTTTATTTTGTCAATTTGTCATTTGTCACACAATATGTCACATGTAGTATGATAAATGTTATTAATTAATTTAATGCATATTTATCACATAAATATCATTTCATGAATTAATTAAATTACATACAACAAATTGACTAGTGATACTTGATCACATAAATAAAATGGGTCATATAATTATAATTCACAACATCTGGTAATTATAATTAACCATTCATTCTCATCTCTATTGTTTCTCAAACAATAAATAATTTTAGTAACAGAGCATTTTATTACTAAAATAAATCTTATTTAATCCCATTACAATAAGATGATTATTCTCTCTCACAAATTGAATTGTTCAATTTTAAGGAATTGATCAACTTGCATCGTCATACAATTAATCAACTTTATAGATAAGGGCATCATCCTTTAGGTGTGACCTTAAGGGATCAACTGACCACCACCGTTTCACGACAGTAACGTCAAACTCTAGCAAGCCAATCGTTGCTGATTAACGTTGATCAGTTGACTATAAAATGAATCATCCCTTACGTATTCTTAAAATGAGATTTAAAAATGTGATCAATATGATCGGCAATTGTGATCGCATTGTTGTCGGAGGACACATATTCCAACAGTAACTTGAATCAAACAATTTCTTTGTAAGTTGCAAGTTCTTTACTTTCTAAAAGTAACACTAATTCATCATCTTCAACAAGTGATGACTTTAACCTCCTAGGGTTTGAAGAACCAACGTCTTAAAAAAAACGTCTCATGTAGCCAAGAAAGACCAGTTTCTTGCGACATAACATTCTTTTGTGGCTCATGAATAATTTCTCCCACTCTGTCTTCTAGAAATAAACTTGTTTTCTAGGAAGACAGCTTTACGATCCACAAACCTGTTGTACTCGGGATTATAGTAAGGAAAAATTGAGCACTTGTTTCTTTTGAAAACTTACAAGCATGGTACTCTACCATTTCATATCTCATATGAATCGTTTAGATTTAGTGGAAAAATAACTGACAAAATGATAAAATCCCCAAAATAATATCAAGTAACTTAAAGTAACTTGATTAAAGTCCAAACCATATCGAATAGGGTTTGATTTCTTTATCCAACTACATATTATCCCATAATGCGTGCTAATAGAGATTAATTTGTGATACTATATCACATTTCTTTTGGCTTATATCAAAGTCTTCACTTTGATAATCCCATCACGACTAAATCGTAATTTCTGGAACTCTTTGAACTTCTTCAAAGATTTCTCTATTTCCCTTATTAAGTGAACACATTAGCGTCAACTTAAATCGTTGGTAAAAGAAAATGATCAACCTATTTTGGATCAATGATTTACAACCTCGATCTCCTTTTTAACCAAAAGGCACGAGACATCTTGCTTTGAATACAAGATACGCATATACCATAAGATCTAATGGTTTTAAGAGTACTCGATAACTATTTGCGTTCATCATTCAAGAAACTAAGGTTTAATCTTGGGTTACCAATTTGAGTCTTGCATCATCTTCATGATATATCATTCTAGTTTGGTTTAGAATTTAATCACCTTGATAATGGGCTAGCCATACATGAAATCATGGTGTATAGGGTCACAAAAGTGAAACCTCTTTTGTATCTTAACATGTTTATATTCTTATTTAGAGTTTATGTACTTAATAGTCACAATTAAGTACAACTCCAAACCCAAAAACTAGATTTAGTACACAATGACTCTATCTCTCGACTTCATTGTTGCTAGTCGTCATATTCTAATCATCCTATGTATCAAACATAATGATGAAAACCACCACCGGTTTCTAATATTGACGAAGTAGTACTAGCAAAATTTATGTCAATCAAATAAACATTTATAGAAGAAAGTCTTATTTAGATGTCCCACAACTAATTTGCTTATTGTTCAATAATTCGGGGTAGTTTTCTTTCTAGTGTTAAACACTTCCAAAAGGAAACTTTATCAATTGGAATTGATAGGTTTAGTCTTTACTTTTACCTTTGTCTTGTTAATTCCATTCTAATCTTTACTTCTTGAACCTCGTCCTTTTCTTAACGGTTTAAGAGAATGCTCCCACTCATTTCAATGAATCTTTACTTTAGAGAAGCAAAGTTGAATCTTATGAAGACTACTCTTCAATTCAGTCGTTTTAGTCTTCAAACTTTCATTGAAGTGGTTGCGTTATTTTGGTTAATTACGATTTCTAACAAATCTAGTCACCAAAATGATTTAACGTTTCAAAGTACTTAACTCAATTAAGCACATGAGAAACAATTTATTGTAAGTAGATATATTAGTCAAGAATCAAAAACCCTTTTGATCACGAATAACTTTTATCTATACTTTTCACAAGAGATCCTTCCAATGGATAATTCGAGGTTTTTTAGAAGAAAATTCTAATTTTGTCTTTCGTTACGATGTTTTAATGGAGATTTGAATAAAAAACGAAATGATATCATATATGAATTGTGGTAAAGAAATAGAACAATATGATAACGGAATAGTGGAAAATTTAACATTTATCGTTTTATTAATACTTGTAAATAACAAGTAAAGCATTTACATAGTGACCTCTACCCAACTATGATAAATGATTCCAAGATCCAAATTCATATTAACTTGGGGCACGGTGTGCCGAAATAACCTTTATTAATATAACTCGGTGGATTAACTCTTTAATCGATTCTACTTTTAGAACTCTTGGTCGATAAAATTACATTAATATTTATCTCTAGCCCGAAACACATCCGAAAATCGTCGTGAATACTTTCGTTGAGTTCAATCAAATTTCGAATAAATGTGTCCATGATCCAAATTCATATTAAATTAGGACACGGTGTGCCGAAATACCCTTTATTAACATAAATTCGGTGGATAGACATTTATCACCCACTTCCCCTACGTAACAAGGTTTGTACCCCGGTAGGGCCGAGTGCACTCCCTCATGAAATAGGTTTTCATGGTTTCTACTTTTTGGTAAGGCTAAGTCTCAATTGTTTATTTTAGCGAGAGGTCATGTCAATTTATTATCTATCACGTTTTAAGTGAACTACGATAATTGTAATTGACACGGTCGATTTACTCGATATAAAATGCATGTTTAGTTATGGCGATTTAGCGATGCATGCAACATATAAATAAAATGCAAAACATAAATAAAATCCTAGTATGGCCTTCCTAAAATAGTAAATCTAATAAAATATTTTACAAATTCGGAAACAAACTCCTTTGATCCCTTGAACTTCGGTTTTGACACGCATCTCGAGGTAACACCGTCTTTGATGGACCGTCTTCTCGAAAGGCACCATCTATGAGGAACTCCGGGAAATTAAATTACAAAATGAATTACATAATTTCCTATTATACATTTGTAATAAAAATAAAAATAAATCTATTAAATTACAAAACGGTGATACGAGATCACAAAAATTACAACCGAATCGATATTCCCATACATTTCGGGTAATACCAATTAAAACTAAGGGCATACTAAGTAAAATTACATAATTCAAAAATTACATAAAATTAAAATATAACAATCATAAATAAAATGCAGCATTATAATATGTATGAACATGCTTAATTTTATGCTAAATCGCCTTTTAAGAGCCAATATCGTATATTAATCGGTTTTTACGGATTTGCGTGATTTAACTTGTTGAAATCACAATAATTACATAAACTGATATTTATGTACAAGTTAATTACCCTAACCATCTTAGGACTCAAAATTAGTCTCCACTAACATTTGACAATAATTAAACTTGATTTCTTAACATTGTTCATAAATGGACCCAAAAATACAAAATTATGCTATAAACTTCAAATTAAATTATAAAAATTTCAAATAATTTCGAAATTTGAAATTTAAACTCATGAACATTCTGGAAAATAAAAAAAAACATGACGCTCATAATGTTCAAAACTTAGGTTAAGTATTTCGAAAATTTATCGAGAAAAACAATGTTGCGGTTTATCGGTTTTAACAATTATGACCGTAAAAATATGAGAAAAATTATATTCATCAACTTTTCACTTTTAGATCTGAAATATATAATAAAATGCAACATGTGACGTTTTTCCTTAGTCATGAAGTATGTTTTAGCATTATTACTAATTATAGTCAATATTTATGTGATTTTTCATCAAAAATTCATAAATCATGCATAAAGACTTCATTATAGCCAAATAGTTTACACACATCTTGTAAAATTGCATGTGACAACATACTAAATTTGCATGACCAGATTCGAAATATAACTCATATTAACCTATTTACCCATTTAAATACGATTTTAACTTGAAAAACCAATATTTCGAGCAATACAACTCATTTTATCATGAAAATTTACAGGCCATCAGTAGATAATATATGTGAAAACATATTCAAAAATCACTGAAAAAATCAAAGTTTAGCTAATTTTCGTCCAAAAATGACATTTTTATCATAAAAATCACATTTTAATGCCAATATTATATAAAATGAACAATAAAATCCATAAATAAACCAAAATGTCCTAAAAATCACTTAGGACCAGAAAATTTTAACATGAAAAGTTATTTTTAGGTTTATCTTCATAAATCCAAATTAATTAGTTTTGTATGTTAATCATATAACTCGGAAAAACTATAAACCGATTTGCATGCAAACAACCTAAGGCTCTGATACCACTTGTTGGAAATCATTCATCTCATTAATTTACATATTCATATATGTTCAAATTATTTATTTAGTCATAAAATAAATTGTTGATCTTATGCATGTAAACTAAATAAGAAGAGATAAGAAAATCGTTTTCTCACCATCAATAATTCGGCCAAATGGGCACAAATAAAGGTCTCCTACCTTCATTTGTTCTTGAGCTAGAAAATACATTAGGATGATCATCCATGACTTCAAAATAGAAGCCCTCCAATAAGTAGCACCCAAGACTATCCCAAAATCCCACAAAATAATATGTACTAGATATTTGTAATGTGGTTTACCTTAAAATCGATTACTAATACTTATATACTACTACTAGTATTATTAGTGATTGATTTGTACAAATTAGATTCATAAAAATAATTTTTATGAAGATCAAGAGAGAGAGTGTTGTATTTAATAAAACATGAGAGAATGAATAATAATAGAGAAAAATCTCTCAATGGTGGCCTTACAAAACCGGTGGGTGGGGAGGTTTTTAGGACCTTTCCTTTTTCCTTTTTGTCTTCACAAGACTAATTTGTGTAAGGCTTTGTCATAGTCAAGTCACTATCAAGTGTCATAGACAAATGAAGAAGACAAATGAATAAGACAAAACTTCTAAAATTGCCCACCAATATTTCGGTTAATATGTGTAATATGGAGTCCATTTTATTTTTGTCAATTGTACAATTGTATGTCATGTGACATGTGACATGTCTTATGTCATGTTTTAATTTAAAATGCATATTTAACAAATTAAATATCATTTACAAATTAAATAAATCACATTTATCAAATTGACTAGTAATTCAAAATTACTTTCTCATAAAATGGTCATTTAAATACTAGTTAGTATAATTCACAACATCTTGTAATTATAACTAACTTCTCATTCTCATCTCGCGTGTTTTGCAAACACCGATTAATTTTAGTAATATAACTTCTTAAATTACTAAATAAAATCTTATTTAATCACATTATAATATGATGTCATTTTCTCTCTTATGATAATAATTTGTTCAATTTCAAGGAATTAATTAATCTGTATCGACATACAATTAATTAACCTTTTTCAATTAAGGGAATCGTTCTTTAGGTGTGACCTCAAGGGATCAACTGATCACCACCGTCGCACGACAGTAATGTCAGACTCTAGCCAGCCAATCATTACCGATATGTGTGGACCAGTTGACTATATATGTAATGTATCATCCCTTTCGTATTCTTGTTATGAGATTTAAATATGTGATCAATATGATCGACAATTGTGATCGCATTATTGTCGGAGGACACATATTCCAACACAAACTTCCCATACCAAAGTCCCTACATACAATATCCACAACAATTACCTTCCCAATACCCACTTCATAATGAATTTCAACTGCCACAATACAACCACTTTCACACCCACCCACAACAAGAAGTTGAGCATGAATTCGACATTCAAAGTATGGTCCTCCAAATGATGGGAGATCAACAAAATTTCTTCAAACAAGTACTAGAGGGGAGCCAAAATAGGGACAATTTTCTCCAAAGCATTGTTACCCATGGTGAGGAGTTAGCAATTCAAATTGCCCAAATGAAGGAAACCCATGAAACTACCCCTCACCATTCCTTAGACGTTGATCATGAATGCGAGTTTGAAGGAGTTACCTTTGATGAGATGTGGGAAGAACCAATCTCTTTGAGCTCTTGTGAGTATGAAAGTGTGGTATTCGATGAAGAATATATGAGGTTGAGTAAGCCAAATACTCTTAGCCTTAGAGAGTATGAGGGTGTGTAATTTGAGGTGGATGTTGAGGTGTTGGAAGAAGAATTATTGAAGAAGAGTGAATCCCCCATTTATGATTCATATGAAGATAGCCATGATGACAAGATTATGGAAGAAGCTTATGAGGAACATGTGTCTTGCAAAGACTTATGTAATGAAGAGGAGGAAAAGAGTCGTGAGATTTACACACTTGAGGACCCCATCCTTGAGAAGTTTGAGGTATGCTTCAATGAGGAAGATGAATGTCTCTTTCCTATTGCCTATGAAGACCATTTCGCACCCACCATGGAACCTATGATCATTGAAGATGATATGGTGGACCTTCTTCAAAAAGTCAAATCATCATATAAACGGTACTTGGTGGAAAAGCTCAAGACCAAACTTGCAAATGAGCTTACTTGCGGAGATTTGGCACCCACAATTTCAATTCATAAGGTATCCGATCATCAATGTTATAAGAATTCTCCTTCTATTTTGGAAGGATTGACAAATCCAAGTGCTATCATCATCACCAAATTTAGAGGAGAAGGTGGTAAGTGGAAGTATCTGGACAAAAATGAGCCATACTTCATTCCTCGGGTTGACAAGAATCATGGTATTATTGGTTTGAAGCATTGCAAAGGGCAAAGTGCCAAGGGCAAGGTGAAAGAGAGAATTAATGACAAGCTTCCTTGGCCAAGCTTCATATTAAATTGGAGCAAACCATACTTCTGCTTATTTGGGGCCTGCTCACAAGCCTTTGACCTTCTTCTAAGAGCCTTGAGCTCTATGGACAAAGAATTTCGACAATTCAAACTAGTTTGGTGGAGTCCTATCTCAAACCACCATTTGTAATATATGCTTTCCCACAATTTTGCATTGTACAATATTGTATATACCGTTAAATTACTTGCATTTTCTTACATGAGAGTAGTGAGGGAGGGTTACTTACCCACTCTTTGAGTATATTTTCAGAAAATGATAAGAAGGAATCACAAAAGGGTGCAAGGGAAAGAATTCTATTGAAACAAATGAAGGATTGACGAAGAACAGCACATGACGCTCGTCCTGGCAATGAGCCGCTCGTCCTGAGCCCTGCTGCAAGCAAAAATCGGCACTGTCACAAAATCTGCTCGGATTGCCAAGAGGACGCTTGTCCCGACCATGATCCGCTCCAGCCGACTCTGGGACGCTCGTCCTGGACAATGCCTTGAGTAGTATTCCACACTGGATGAGAATCTGCGCAGATTCTCAAGGAGACGCTCGTCCCAGCAGAAGCCCGCTCGTCCTCTCACTAAGCGGCTCATCCCCACCTGAATGCAAGACACAAGGACACACTGTCTGAGAATCCACACCACTCCTGAGCAGGACGCTCGGGCAGCAACCACAGGACACTCGGATCATCCTCGGGACGCTCGGATGAGCACGGCAATTGGCTGGGTTACAAAAAAATCCGCCCGAGCCCAGCCCAGATCCACTCGTCTCCCACCCCTTCCTTGTTATAAACGCCACCCACCATCCCTATTTTTACATATTTTATCTACTAAAAATCACATCTCACCATCCACAAACAATCCCCGTAAAAATACCAAGCAAAACCCTAACATTCACATCAAGAAAATGATGAATCTAAGAAGCAAGAGCAAGAAATCAACCGAGGCCGCACCTAAACCGCGCAAGGGTGCTACTTCATCTACCTCAAGGGAGGCAAGAGGTCGACAAAATGTAGTGATACACGGTGTTACACAACTTGAATACTTCTCCGAGGTACTCTTCACCAACGATGACCACCGCCAAAGATTTGAGCAATTGCTAAGTAAGGACTACGAGCCTACTCAATTTATTGATATTGATGCTTTAGAAATACTTGGCATAAGGCATCAGACGGAAATGTTTTTCAATGATTTGGGTCTTGGGAAGATGTTCTATGCTCATGAGGACACTTACTTGAGTCTCACCCTCGAGTTTTAATGTAGTCTTTGTGTTGTCACTAATCAACGGAGAAATGTGGGTTTGGAGTTTCGTCATTGAAATCGAGACCATAGGTTAATCCTAGACCAATTTGCAAACATTTTTGGTCTTGAAGTGTCGAGGGAAAACACCGATAAGCCCTCCGACTTCACCGTTAACCACATATGGAGAGCCATTTCTGGGAGAGAACTCCGTTCCATTAAACAATGTTATACCTTCGCCATCCAACATCCGGTGATTCGGATCACTGAACGGTTTATAGCTGGAACCGTCAATGGAAGGCTAGAACAAAATAGGTGGACCCTTCATGACTTGACCTTCCTAGAACCCTATTTGAATATACAAGGGACAAGGGCTTACAATTTTAACACACCCCTTGAGATGCTTACAAGGCTCAATGACTATGCTCAAGGGAATTCTAATATCAAGACTTTTGTGATGGAAGGCCTAATCATAATTATGGCCAATGAACTTTGCCCCGGGTTCAACATTAATGGGAGCTATGAAAAGCTCAAAGGGGGCACTTTGATTGATGAGGATGCCATCTTCAACCACCATCGGTGGTGCACTTACAACCAAGTCGGAATTGTAGAGTGGTTCACAAAGGGTTGCACATCACTTGTTCTCATGGGGTGGAACATACCACCTACCGAGCCCCGGTTGAGCTGGTATTCGCCTAGACCGAACTACCTCCTCCCTATTGAGATCCACAACAACCCACCATCAAGAGAAGAAGCACCTCGTCAACCTCGTGAGTTGCCGGAATGGGGAGATGCACCACCATCCTATGTACCCATTCCACCCTACCCCACACCACATGTACCATTCACTCCCCAAGATACAAGAGGTCCAAACATGAATGATTTAATGCAACTCATGCAAAATGTCGATCTTGGAGTGCACGAAGGGAGGGTTGACAACTACTTGGCTCAATACCTCTCCTACTACAACATGGCTGAACAAGGGTATATCAACCCTAGAGGCCCCCGTCCATCTTGGGCTCAACCACACCTCTTGTTCCCTAACTATGGGAACCAAGAAGGGAACTTTGGTGACCAAAGTGGAGGATTCTTTGGCCAAGGAGGAGGCTATGACCAAGGAGGATTTAGCGGACGCGGGTACCGCAATGATGATGATGATGACTAGTGAAAAGGCAAGAGGTGTTTGACCACACCACCTCCATTTGTATGATACCCCTTCTCCCTATCTCGCATTTCATTTTTAATTACCTTGCATTTAGTTTACACCTCACTTGCACTTGTATTATTTTTCATATTGCATTTACATTAGTTAATTCATATAGTATAATTTGCATTGTAATATATCTCTCATGATTCATTTAGTTAGTTGCATATAGTTAGTTCTTGCATTCATACATAGTCACTAATGACCCAACCTCATTTCTCCTACACTAGAAATAGTGCTTAAATCGGTTTGGGGAGGTTTGATCATAGGTGACCATAGCTCAATAAAAAACATGCATCATCTAGTGTAGTTTAGATTGCATTCATTTGTTATATATGTCATATAGAATTGCATTTAGTTAGAGCATTCATTCATTCATATAATTGCATTTGCATTTGTACTCTAAATTCCATAAAACTTTAAAAATCCAAAAACATGTATTTGTTGGAAAACATATTTTAAATATCACATATTTTGGTTTAAAGTTTTAGTCATAAAAACATAAAAATCTTATGCATGCAAAACTAGAAAAATATAAGAAAAATCGTTTCATACCATATGAATATTTCGGCCATTATGGGCACCAACAAGATCTCCTACTTGTTAGTTCTTGAGCTATAATGAATATTAAGATGATCATCCAAAAATCCCAAAGTAGAGATTCTCCTCTTGATTGCACCCAAGATTATCCCTTATCCCCACTAAATAATATTAGCTAGATATTAGTTTAGTAGTTTACCTTAAAATTAATTATTAATACTCATATATTACATTAATAATATTAGTAATTTGATTTGAACAATTTTAATCAAGATTTCTCAAGTTTTTGAGAAAAATCAAGGAGAGGAGAGAAAAATGCATGTGAATGAATGATAATAAAAGAAAAAAAACTCTCTAAATGATGATAGTGGAGGTTGGACGGTTTTGGCAGTCCAATGTAGGGCATCTTACTTTTCCTTTTTGTCTTCACAATAAAATAGATGTGTAAGATGTGTAAGACTTGTTGTAGGTAGGCATCATTATGTCTTTTTTATCAAATAAAATAAAACAACCATAACCCACTAACACACCCTCCATTTTCGGTCCATATAAATAAAATGGACTACCATTTTATTTTGTCAATTTGTCATTTGTCACACAATATGTCACATGTAGTATAATACATGTTATTAATTAATTTAATGCATATTTATCACATAAATATCATTTCATGAATTAATTAAATTACATACAACAAATTGACTAGTGATACTTGATCACATAAATAAAATGGGTCGCATAATTATAATTCACAACATCTTGTAATTATAATTAACCATTCATTCTTATCTCTATTGTTTCTCAAACAATAAATAATTTTAGTAACAAAGCATTTTATTACTAAAATAAATCTCATTTAATCCCATTACAATAAGATGATAATTCTCTCTGTCACAAATGAATTGTTCAATTATAAGGAATTGATCAACTTGTATCGTCATACAATTAATCAACTTTACAGATAAGGGCATCATCCTTTAGGTGTGACCTTAAGGGATCAACTGACCACCACCGTCCCACGACAGTAACGTCAAACTCTAGCAAGAAAAACGTTACCGATTAATGTTGATCAGTTGACTATAAAATGTACCATCCCTTACGTATTCTTAAAATGAGATTTAAACATGTGATCAATATGATCGACAATTGTGATCGCATTATTGTTGGAGGACACATATTCCAACAATCTCCCACTTGTCCTCGACAAATGTGTGTCACCAATTCTCTTGACCTATTACTATCTCCCACTCAATGCAAGGTGTCTTTCGGGTCGTACTTGCAAGTGATCATGTCGAGAGTGGTTTCCTCGATCTGGAGAATAACTGATTGACCGGAATTTATCTACCATAGATACCTTCCGAGCGTGGCCACGCGTTTCCAGTTCATTACTCCTCGAGTGGCCCTGAGATATTGTTTTAACCCTGACAAAGGGGTGGAAAATTCCTATCGCACTATTCCCTTCGACTAGCCACATCCATCATAACCCAAAATATGCCCATTTGACCCCATTTACGAAGGTCGTAGTAACATAAATCAAAGTTAATCTGAAACTGTGCCATCTTAGGCGAACAGTCTTTAGTCGAAAGAATCGACTCATTTGAATACTATAGTAGCTCTCGCCACGACCAGGCTTTATAAATTTGCCAGAACTCTATAAGCGGTCACTGCCCGACAGAGTGTTCCCAACAGTCTGCCTATGTGACCGACTAGTCATCTCACATAACTCTATGGCACTTGAACTTGCCATCAATCGCATCACACTCTAGTCACTTCGAGACGTCACCTCATACAAGTGACTATGGGCAAATACCATGTTAATCCGGGTTCACTTTAACGGGGTTCAATATTGTCTCTACACCCCGTTTGGATGTAACAAGGTATAAAAGGAGTTTTCTGATTTAAAAACTCGAACGACAAATGTGATTATCACATATGAATAGTCAATACCTGATTACTATTTCATATTCTATAATCTAATTTGATCTTGTATGTAGTTATTAATCTCAATCCAATTGAAATGACATGACTCATCATGTCAAGCCTATGAAAAGGCTTTGGTTAGTAGGTTTTATCAACTTCTTGTACCTAACTCAACCTTACTACATATTCGTTTTCCTTTGTAATGTATACATTTGCATTACAAAACTTTCTGAGTACGTGTCTAGATCCAATCTAGACATAGGCCCTCTAGCCTTAGAATAGCTCCCACTGTTTTCACAGTGTGCGGGACTCATCCTTCTTGCACATCTCATGATTGCAAGTGTACTCAATTTCCGTTGTAAATATCTCTCATTGTTCTTTATTGCCTAGAACGATTCTAGAAAATCTATTTCTTAAATAACATAGCCACAATGGTTACTTAACCATCTTGATGTGTTTTGATTATGGTTTTGTCGAAAACCATGCGCAATCTCAATTGTCATTTGTGTAATACCCTTACACAAAATTGCATCAAAAACACTTTGCATTACATCCTTAATGCTTCTGCAAGCACTTAAGGGTAATCTTTATGGCTTACATGGTAACTATTACTTAAATTCGATTTGAAACAATTCATCATACTCAAAGTATATGAAGTGTTATACATCATTTCCTATTTAATTGATTCAAATGAAGCAAATGGAATCAATCAAATATGTTCAACTCGATTGAACTAATCATGAATCTTATCAACATAAGACTTCTTATTTGATGCTAATATCATGTGGATTTATCTCCATAAAACCGGATATTCAAGATGTATTATTATACTCCAAAAGTCTTAACTCATTCCCAATGATCAATATGTCATCCACATATAAGACTAATTAAAAATTTCCGTAACTCCCACTAAACTCCATGTATAAACAAAACTTCTCGACTTATCGAGAAAAGTTTTATACCATGATCAAATCATTGATTCCAACCCATTGATGTCCTACTCAAGAACCTCTCTTAATTAAGTTGCACATTATCTCAGGATTGCAAGAATCTACAAAACTCAAGACATGTATTGAATACATTCCTTCTAATTGAAGAAGTGGGTTTTAGATTCACTTGCTATAGGTATATCATCATAATGAAACACAATCCCTAAGAAGATCCAAATAGACTTAAGCATTTCAACTAGTGCAAAACTCTTTTCCACTAATCAAGCCTTTTATTCCGGATTTTCATGGCTATAAGCCTTGTATTGAGTTGTGACTTAAACATTTTCATGTAAGTCATATGTTCATTACTTTCCAGAAGTAATTAACTTGAATCAAACAATTTCTTTGTAAGTTGTAAGCTCTTTACTTTCTTAAAAGTAACATGAATTCATCATCTTCAACAAGTGATGACTTTAACCTCCTAGGTTTTGAAGAAACAACGTCTTACACAAAACGTACAAAACGTTTCATGTAGCCAAGAAAGACAAGTTTCTGACCAGTTTCTTGCGACATAACATTCTTTGTGGCTCTTGAATAATTTCTCCCACTCTGTCTTCTAGAAATAAACCTGTATTCTAGAAAGACAGCTTCACGAGCCACAATCCTGTTGTACTCGTGATTATAGTAAGGAAAAATGAGCATTTGTTTCTTTTGAAAACTTACAAACATGGTACCCTACCATTTCATATCTCATATGATTCGTTTTAAATTTAGTGGAAAAATAATTTAGACAAAATGATAAAACCCCAAAAAGGATCAAGTAACTCAAAGTAACTTGATTGAAGTCCAAACCATATCGAATAGCGTTTGATTTCTTTATCCAACCCCACATTATCCCATAATGTGTGCTAGGAGAGATTAATTTGTGATACTTATATCACATTTCTTTGGCTTATATCAAAGTCTTCACTTTGATAATCACAACACGACTAAATCGTGATTCTTTGAACTCTCTGAACTTCTTCAAAGATTTCTCTATTTACCTTATTAAGTGAACACATTAGTGTCAACTTAAATAGTTGGTAAAATAAAATGATCAACCTATTTTGGATCAATGATTTACAACCTCGATCTCCTTTTCAACCAAAAGGCACGAGACATCTTGCTTTGAATACAAGATACGCATATACCATAAGATCTAATGGTTTCAAGAGTACTCGATAACTCTTTGCGTTCATCATTCCAGAATCTAAGGTTCAATCATGGGTTACCAATTTGAGTCTTGCATCATCTACATGATATGTCATTCTAGTTTTGTTTAGAATATAATCACCTTGATAATGGGCTAGCCATACACCAAATCATGGTGTATAGGGTCACAAAAAGTGAAACTTCTTTTGTATCTTAACAAGTTTATATTCTTATTTAGAGTTTGTGCACTTAATAGTCACAATTAAGTACAACTTTAAACCCAAAACTAGATTGAGTACACAATGACTTTATCTCTCAACATCATTGTTGCTAGTCGTCATATTCTAATCATCCTATGTATCAAATACAATGATGAAAACCACCATCGGTTTCTAATATTGACGAAGTAGTATTAGCAAAATTTTATGTCAATTGAATAAACATTTAAAGAAGAAGGTCTCATTAGATGTCCCACAACTAACTTGTTGATTCTTCAATAATTTGGGGTAGTTTCCTTTCTAGCGTCCAACAATTAAGACAATGGAAACTTTATCGGTCGGGATTGATAGGTTTAGTATCGTTATTCTCAATAACTTTACTTTTAACATTACCTTGTATCAATTCCATTCTAATTTTACTTCTTTGAACTTCGTCCTTTTCTTAACGGTTTAAGAGAATGCTCCCACTCATTTCAATGAGTCTTTGTATAGAGAAGCAAAATTGAATTTCATGAAGACTACTCTTCAATTCATTTGTTTAGTCTTAAAACTTTCATTGAAGTGGTTGCGGTATTTTGGTCAATTTTGATTTCAAACAAATCTAGTTACCAAAATGATGTAATGTTTCAAAGTACTTAACTCAATTAAGCATATGAGAAACAATTCATTATAAGGTAGATATGTTAGTCAAAATCAAAAACCCTTTTGATCACGAATAACTTATATCTATACTCTTCACAAGAGATCCTTTCAATGGATATTACGAGTATTTAGAAGAAAATTCAAATTTTGTCTTTAGTTACGATGTTTTAATGGAGATTTGAATTAAAATCGAAATGATATCGTATATAAATTGAGGTAAAGAAATAGAACAATATGATAACGGAATAATGAAAACAAAACATTTATCGTTATAATAATACTTGTAAACAAGTAAAGCATTTACATAGTGACCTCTACCCAATTATGATAAATGATTCCAAGATCCAAATTCATATTAACTTGGGGCACGGTGTGCCAAAATACCCTTTATTAACATAACTCGGTGGATTAACTCTTTAATCGATTCTACTTTTAGAACTCTTGGTCGGTAAAATTACATTAATATTTATCTCTAGCCCGAAACACATCCGGAAATCGTCGTGAATACTTTCGTTGAGTTCAACCCAAATTTCGAATAAATGTGTCCATGATCCAAACTCATATCAACTTAGGGCACAGTGTGCCGAAATACCCTTCATTAACATAAATTCGGTGGATAGACATTTATCACCCACTTCCCCTACGTAACAAGGTTTGTACCCCGGTGTGGCCGAGTGCACTCCCTCACGAAATTGGTTTTCATGGTTTCTACTTTTTGGTAAGGCTAGGTCTCAATTGTTTATTTTTAGCGAGAGGTCATGTCAATTTATTATCTATCACGTTTTAAGTGAACTAAAGCGGTGAACTACGATAATTGTAATCGACACGGTCGATATACTCGATTAAAATGACAATGCATGTTTTTAGTTATGGCGATTTAGCGATGCATGCAACATATTAAATAAAATGCAAAGCATAAATAAAATCCTAGTATGGCCTTCCTAAAATAGTAAATCTAATAACTATTACATATTCGGAAACCAACTCTTTTGGTCCCTTGAACTTCGGTCTTGGCACGCATCTCGAGGTAACACCGTCTTCATGGAAACTCCGGGAAATTACAAAGTAATAAATAAAATTGTAAATGAATTACATAATTTCCTATTATACATTTGTAATTAAAATTTAAATCTATTAAATTACAAAACGGTGATACGAGATCACAATAAATTACAACCGAATCGATATTCCCATACATTTCGGGTAATACCAATTAAAACTAAGGCCATACTAAGTAAAATTACATAATTCAAAATTACATAAAATTAAAACTAAAATTATGACAATCATAAATAAAATGCAGCATTATAATATGTATGAACATGCCCAATTTTATGCTAAATCGCCTTTAAGGAGCCAATATCGTATATTAATCGGTTTTTACGGATTTGCGTGATCTAACCTTTTAAAATCACAATAATTACATAAAATCATATTTATGTACTAATTAATTACCCTAACCATCTTAGGACTCAAAATTAGTCTCCACTAACATATTGACAATAATTAACTTATATTTCTTAAAATTGTTCATAAATGGACTCAAAATTACATTATTATGTCATAAACTTCAAATAAATCATAAAAATTTCAAATAAATTTGAAATTTGAAATTTAAACTCATGAAAATTCTGGAAAAAATACCATGACATTCATAATGTTCAAAACTTAGGTTAAAAATTTCGAAAATTTATCGAGAAAAAACAATGTTGCGGTTTATCGGATTTATCAATTATTACCATAAAAATATGAGAAAAATTATTTTTATCATCTTTTCACTTTTAGATCTGAAATATATGATAAAATACAACATGTGACGTTTTCCTTTAGTCATGAAGTATGTTTTAGCAATTTTTACTAATTAAAGTCACTATTTATGTGATTTTTCATCAAAAATTCATAAATCATGCATTAAGACTTCATTATAGCCAAATATTTTACACACATCTTGTAAAATTTCATGTGACAACATACTAAATTTCTATGACCAGATTCGAAATATATCTCATATTAACCTATTTTTCCATTTAAATATGATTTTAACTTGAAAAAATCCATATTTCGAGCATAACAACTCATATTATCATGAAAATGTACAGGCCATTAGTAGATAATATATGTGAAAACATATCCAAAAACCACTGAAAAATTCAAAGTTTAGCTAATTTTCGTCCAAAATTGACATTTTTATCATAAAAATCACATTTTAATGCCAATAATATATAAAATGAACAATAAAAATCCATAAATAAACCAAAATGTCCTAAAAATCACTTAGGACTAGAAACTTTTAACATGCAAAATTATTTCATGATTTATCTTCATAAATCCTAAATAACAAGTTTTATATGTTAATTAAATTAACTCGGAAAAACGAACCCGATCTTGCATGCAACAACCATAATGCTCTGATACCACTTGTTGGAAAATATATTTTAAATATCACATATTTTGGTTTAAAGTTTTAGTCATAAAAACTTAAAGATCTTATGCATGCAAAACAAGAAAAATATAAGAAAAATCGTTTCATACCATATGAATATTTCGGCCATTATGGGTACCAACAAGATCTCCTACCTGTTAGTTCTTGAGCTATAATGAATATTAGGATGATCCTCCAAAAATCCCAAAGTAGAGATTCTCCTCTTGATTGCACCCAAGATTATCCTTTATCCCCACTAAATAATATTAGCTAGATATTAGTTTAGTAGTTTACCTTAAAATTAATTACTAATACTCATATATTACATTAATAATATTAGTAATTTGATTTGAACAATTGAAATCAAGATTTCTCAAGTTTTTGAGAAAAATCAAGGAGAGAAGAGAAAAATGCATGTGAATGAATGATAATAAGAGAAAAAAAACTCTCTAAATGATGATAGTGGAGGTTGGACGGTTTTGGTAATCCAATGTAGGGCATCTTACTTTTCCTTTTTGTCTTCACAAGAAAATAGATGTGTAAGATGTGTAAGACTTGTTGTAGGTAGGCATCATTATGTCTTTTTTATCAAATAAAATAAAACAACCATAACCCACTAACACACCCTCCATTTTCGGTCCATATACATAAAATGGACTACCATTTTATTTTGTCAATTTGTCATTTGTCACACAATATGTCACATGTAGTATAATACATGTTATTAATTAATTTAATGCATATTTATCACATAAATATCATTTCATGAATTAATTAAATTACATACAACAAATTGACTAGTGATACTTGATCACATAAATAAAATGGGTCGCATAATTATAATTCACAACATCTTGTAATTATAATTAACCATTCATTCTTATCTCTATTGTTTCTCAAATAATAAATAATTTTAGTAACAAAGCATTTTATTACTAAAATAAATCTCATTTAATCCCATTACAATAAGATGATAATTCTCTCTGTCACAAATGAATTGTTCAATTTTAAGGAATTGATCAACTTGTATCGTCATACAATTAATCAACTTTACAGATAAGGGCATCATCCTTTAGGTGTGACCTTAAGGGATCAACTGACCACCATCGTCCCCCGCGATAACGTCAAACTCTAGCAAGCCAATCGTTACCGATTAATGTTGATCAGTTGACTATAAAATGTATCATCCCTTACGTATTCTTAAAATGAGATTTAAACATGTGATCAATATGATCGACAATTGTGATCGCATTATTGTCGGAGGACACATATTCCAACAGTATTTCCTTTTATTTCTACTCTTACATGTACATTGAGGACAATGTCCAAAATAAAGTGGTGGATGGGACTTTTTATTCCAAAATACATAAAAATTGAAAAATTTCGAAAAATCTCAAAAATATGTTCTTTAATTTCATAAAAACAAAATCCATAAAAATTTGAAAAAATTCAAAAACCAAAAACATGTTCTTTAATTTAGTAGTGTAGAATTGTATATACTTGTGTTCTTGTTCTCTTCTCACATAGATACCACACTAAATTTGAGGCATTGTCAAGGGAATGTGAAGACCGCTTGGTATGATCGCTCTAATCTCTATTTCCCTTCCATTTATTTTTATTATTCATATGAGGAGGATGGGCTTACATGTCAAAGAGGATGTGGTGTATTTTGTTATTGTAGTTTGTGTATCTATGTGTTGTTAGGAGTTTGCATTTAGTTTATTTGTCATAATAGTTCATAGAAGCATATGCATTAGAGTTTTATATATGTTAGTTGCATCACAGCATGTAGTTTACATGGTTAGAAAAATTTTATGAAAATGCCTATTTGGGAAGCTTGACATGTGTATATAAGGCCCTTGTAGATAATTTTTCTCCTTGAGACTTTTTTTGCTAGAATACCCTCAAGACACCCTAGGATGGGCCATACTAGTATCTTTTGACCCATTGACTAAGGACTAGTCAAGAGTACCTTGTGATGTGATAACTCATTGGCTACCGTTTATTCCAAGGTGACCTTTTAAGCCATGCAACCGTCCTTTCACTTCTGTCATCATATTTTGCCAACAAAAAAGAAATGGGCACAAAAATCTCTAAAATTGAGTTCAATTCTTGAAATGAAAATAAAAAAAAAAGTTTGCACGAAAAATGCATCAATGAAAAGAGGAGCAAAAATAGACTCCCATGCTTTAATAAAAGTACCCTTGCTACAAAATGGGGTTACTTTGAAAATGTTCAAAAAGAATGCAAAGAAATTGCCAAGTATCAAAATGCCAAACATCAAAAGTGGCAAAAGAAATGTTCTCAAAAGTCAAATACCACAAGAAATTGGGAAAAAAAACAAATAAAAAAGCAAACTACAAATGTGAAACTCAAAACATCTTGATCCCTTTTATCCATTGATCCTATTTTGTTGCATCGTGGAGAGGGGACGACCCTTCTTCTTGTCTAGGCAAGAGGGGGAATTCCGCGATCCGACAGTGTTTCTAACACCATAAGGAGACTACTCTTGACAAAAGCATTTAGCGATTGAGGATAAAAGTACCCTAGTTTGACACAACTTGGAGGTGATTTGTTGGTATCCTTTTAGACTTAGTAGCTTGGAGAAACAATATCTATGATGGAGTGTGTACCCTTAGATTGCTTCCCCTTTAGATGATTTCCGCCACTTAGATGAGGAAAGTGGCTATTCTTTTGTAGATGAATCCATTACTTTTTTTGTGTACTTAAATGATTGGATGTATCGCCATTTTGGCAAGCCCCACCTTGCCTTGGAAGAAGGCATCTTACCTCATGGATGTCTTGTTGTGAGTTGAAGGGGCGGAGTGAGACCCGCTAATTGTCTCACATCGGTTATATTATTACTAAGATAGTTTAAATAAAGGTCTAGTTCTAGTCACCTCTTTACTCAGGACGAGTAAAGGTTTGGTTTGGGGATGTTTGATGTGACACTAAATTGCGCACATTTAGTCCCCTAATTGAACCTATTTTGCATACTAATATAGAATTTTATGGCCATTTTATGCGTCCATTCCTTCCTATTTTGCTTTCCTAGTGCATTTCATATGTCTTATAGGAAAGGAAATAATGAGGCGGAATTCCCGTCTCCCGTGCATATTTGGAAGCTTGTTGAAGATCTTGGATGAACTAGTATGAAGAGGAGGCAAGAACGATGACCAAAGAAGTAAGAATAAAGAGTATACATAGATCATAGGCCTTCAAGCAAGAGGATGGAACCCTGTGGCAGGATCCGTGCGTCCTTGGCACAGGGCGAGCGGATTGTAGTGTCCTGATCCGAGTGGTTCCTACACGGGACGAGCGGATCTCCTTACAGACTAGCCGTGCACCAGTTGAGGTCGAGCGGATCGTGGTGGGAGTAGCAACTTGATCTGCGCATTTCCCTCGGGACTTGCAATTCTCTTTCAACACTTAGCATTGTTATTTACTAATCAACCCTTGCTTAACCTAATGATGTACCACTATATATATTCCATTTCTAATAATCAAGAAAGAAATCCCTCTTAGAGGAGGCTAACCTTCCTTAGATTAGATTAGGAGTTGATTAGAATAGATTAATCTCAATCATTCCACAAAATTACACATTAATCTTTCCTTAATTATTGTTCAAGCTTTATTATTATTGGGTAATTGAATATTATTGGGTTATTATTGGAGAATTGAAACCTCTTCATAAATCAATCAAGTTTTCTTCTATTATTCTTTCCTTTCCAATTATTCATCTTAAGTTTGGTATAATCTCTTTACTCTTTATTGTTTATTTCCTCAATCTCTTATCATGTTTATACTTGTTGTGATGATTGACGCCATTAATGACATGTTTGCCATGATAATGAGTGAGTAGTCTCTTAACTAGGATTAGTGGGAGATTAGGAGAGTTAATCATGGGATAGATTTATATTTAATGAGTTCATATGAATGCTTGCTTATTGTTCTTCAACTTATGCACATGTCATGTTTGATGAAATGCTAGACTATGAAACCTTGCATTTTTTGCCTATCTCTTATCTATTCAACAAGGCTTGTAAGATATAAACCAACTCAAGCCTTGTTAGACCTTGCATAGAGTTGAATAGGGAAGACCCAAGTCGACTTGTAGGTGTTGTAAAGTCTTGACCGACTCGGCTCCGAGACGTAAGTTTCCCTAGGAATTGGTTTATCATGCATGTGGTTTAATAGGAAGAATTAAGTCGACTTGTAGGTGTTGTACAGTCACAAATGACTCGGCTCCGGGACCCAAATCTTCTTATGAATTATATTACATGAACTAATCTAATTCCAACAATAATAAATTGCTTGAATCTATATAACTCATTTATGCTATCTTACCATAATTCCCCTATGATCCCATGACATCCTAATATCCTTTATTAATTGTTTACATCTCTTAATTTATTTCTTGTTTTATTCCATTGCTTTCATTAGTTTAGAATAATCAACCCATTTCAATTGTGACAACCCGAAGCACAACTACAATTAGATTGAACAATTTGAGTACCCCCGTCCCGTGGATCGACCCCGACTTGCTTGCTTTGCTAGTAGTTGGGTATAAATGTGTTTGATGGCGGACAACGACCCATGCTACATCAATTAGTCACGGCTACGAGTCGAAATTTCGGCAGCATTTCGTTACGATACCTAAATCCCATGCAAAAAGTGTCCCCGGAGGACTGGTCACAAACTGAAATTCTGACATGAGAGCAAGTTTACCCATCATCCAAGGGTTCCAAGACACCAAGTTTTATTGAAAATCGACTAGTATAAGGTCACATTCGAGCCTTTTGAAGCGGTTTAGCAAAGATCGTCTTATTTCGCTCTCAATTCATCAATACTCAACAAAAATTCGAAATGGATACATGGTTATGCTCCTAGCATGTTCAATTACACATTTCTAATGTCAATTTTGAGGGATGAATCCGTTTGAGGAAAAAACCCCCAATTTTTCGAGATTTTAGGCATCAAAAACCCTAATTTTCTACCCCAAATTCAAGCACAAATGCAAATTAAAATCAAAGACGGGATACATACCTGGATTGCTCATGCTTTATGGCGGATTTTGATCAAGTTTTGACGAAATTTGGTTGGGATTTTTGGTGGTTTTGTGTTTAGAAGACAAAAGATATTGTTTTGAATGAAGTATGAAACTCGCGCTGAGTTTCTATTTTACTCAGGTATAGACAGGCTTGGGAGATAATGCGACAAATGTTGCGCCTCTTCCTGAGGCCCTTCTTCTGCTACGCTTTTCTCCAGCAGACTTTACAGCAGTTCTTGTTATCAAGTCGTTACGAGTTCGTTATTTGCGGGCCCGGACCCCATGCTCTACCTTTCTCGTGGTGTTTTGCGGGTATTTTTATTCCGTATGTTCCTTTCGGGCGTTTTTCTTCACCCGGGCCTACATTTTCCCCAACAAGTTGCAACATTTTATTCCCCAGCGAGAGTTCCTTGCCGCTATACAGCCCATGAGCTTCTCGACCAAAGTACAATTCACTTGAGACGACGCAAGCAAATTCTTTAGGCAGTGCCCATAACGTTCCTGCCTTCTTCTCCAGCAGTGCCCATAACGTCCTGCTATTTACAAAGTTGATTTTTTTTATTATTTTTTTTTGGCGGCTCCACATAAATTCGTGTCGCAGCTTTTTCAAGCAAATTGTTCTCCTGGCGATGCCCATAACAATCCTGCCATATTCTTTATTGTTCCCCAGCAGTGTTCATAACGCTCTGCCTTTGTTCCAGCGGTTTCTCCAAACGTCCTGCTGTCGGCATCAGATGTTTCGTCCCTATGAAGTTCCAATTCACCTACACCTCTGTTATGGTTTCTTCTTATGGCTGACGAGCATTCCCAGTAGTCTAATGGACTTTAAACGACCCTCCCCGATAGTCGACAAACTCTAAAATGTTCCCTACGACAGGTCCTTGTATCAGTCCCCTTAAGCCGCCTCGCGTTGCAATAGGCTTCAGGTTGTAATGTTCGATTGACCTGATGGCTATACTTTGACTTTTGCTTTATCCAAGCGTCAGTCAAAGTGGGGGCTCTGTAGATACCTCGGTCTATACCTTCCGCCAACCACCTAGTGATGATTGGGCCACATGTTTATCACACGGAGCGATTTTTGACATTTCGTAAGTTCGTCGACAAGTGATAGCTCAAACAGTCGAGTCAACCTCATGGCCGTGATCTACGTGCCGATACGGTTGTTTTGAAAGTAATTAGAGAATATTTGGAGTCCGGGTAAAAAACCGTTTCCGTTTTCTAAAACCGTCTTATGCCGAGTCAGAATGTTCTAGAATATTCTAGAGTTTTATTCGTAAATATTTATTTTTTATAATTAAATATAGAAAATATCTTCTTTACGAAATAAGGAAACATACATCTTCCCTAATTCCTAAATTAAACCGCGGAAATCTTTCATGCTGAGGAGGAAAGGCCTCAGGAGATGACGCAGTAGGTGCTGCGCCTCTTCCCGGGCTTCTTTTTCCCCAGTTTCCAAAATCTTTCCGGATTTCTTTCCTAATCCGACTTTTTCCTAAATAACTCCTCGTGATTAGTATAAATAGAGGTCTCTGCCTCACATATTTTTCACGAGATTGTTCGTCCTTCTCTTCTCCCTTTGCATTCTAAGACTGCGCTCTTGCTTTTTGACGCCTACGTGCTTGATCTACTTGATCACGTAAGCTCAAATAATTCTGAGTACCAGTCACGTTCCATTGACCGACCCACTTGACCAACCCCACTTAATCAACTTAATCAATCGTTCTAAATCTTCCTAAAGAAGGCACTTTTAATCTTACAAAGAGTCGAGCAATCATTAACGACAACTTAGTTAATCTCGCTTCGTCAAACATGTAAGTATGAGGGTTGGTGTGGACTAGTCTCGTCGTCAAAGCTACCAACCAAAACAATATTTATAACTTCACAAACTACTCTTAGTAAAGAGGTAAGTAAAGGTCGGATCTCAAGGAACGGGCATTGATGTAGGATTTCAATTGCATGTAGCTATGTCTTAAGGTGTCACAAATTGGGTTGAGGTGAGATGTAGTCTAGACTAATCAACAAGATGAATGTAAATTAATGAATACAAACTAAAGCAATTAAAGGGGTTGGTAAACAATTGATTAAAAGCACTAGGGTGTCATGGGTTCATAGGGGATTCATGGAAATAGATCATACAAACATGTTCTCAATTAAAAGCAAGCACTTATTATTGTGATGGGATCGAGTTAGTGTATATCTTACAATCCCTAGGAAGATTTAGGTCCCGGAGCCGAGTCGTTTAGACTGTACAACACCTACAAGTCGACTTAGTCTCATCATATTCAACTCTATGCATGGTCTAACAAGGCTCGAGTTGGTTTATGTCTTACAAGCCTCATTGAAAAGATAAGAGATGGGTAAAAAATGCAAGGTTTCATAGTCTAGCATTTCATCAAATATAACATGTGCATAGGTTGAAATCACAACAAGAAAGCAAATTAATTATAAGAACATATTAGATTAAGCATAGATCAATCCCCATGTTTGTTTCCCCTAAATTCCCATTAACCCTAGCTAAAGGACTACTCACTCATGATCAAGTTTAACATGCTAATAATGTTGTCAATCATACTAACAGAGCAAAACATGATGAATAAATGATGTGATTAACAATAATTAAACAGGGTAAAAGAGATTATACCTAGTTTAGATGATCCAAATAATAAAGGAAAGAATAATAGAAGTAAACTTGATGATTGATGGAAGGTTGTCAATCCTCCAATAAACCCAAATAATCTTATAATTACCCAAATAAAACTAAGAACAATTGAGAGATTAAGGAAAGATTAAGATGTGATTAATATTGAAATGTGTATAACAACTAAAATAAGACTAAATTAAGAGAGGATTAAGATGATATTAAGGGTTAATTAAGATGATATACTAATCTAGGTAGTACAATGAGGTATTTATACTAAAATTAAGTACAAGGATTAGGGTTACTAAGGGCTTAAATGACTATTAAGACCCTAAGAAAACTTAACAATCTTGCTCATCCCAAGGGACATAAACGGATCGTTCTTGCAACTGCCACAGGATCCGCTCGTTCTCTCCTGAAGCACAGCAGGTCCTGTAAGGAGCTCCGCTCGGATCATCTAGGAGATGCTCGAATCCTGCCTTTGGGACGTTCGTCCTGAGCTCAGGCCGCTTGGATCGTGGCACAGGGTTCTTCTCTTGTTTGGTTCCTTAACAATCTGCGGGGATCGTGTTGGGGATGCAAGGATCTTTTCATCATTGCCCATTCACTTCATTTATTTGCTTAGGCCTCTAGTGTCGGTCTCCTCTTCGATGCTTGGTCATTAAATGCGATCCATTTAGCTCCAATTTGCCTCATCAATGCAAGGTTAGCGATCCTCTCCTACCAAGGACACAAAACCTCAAAGAATATGCAAAATAGGAAACTAAAGATAAGAAATGACCCTAATATATGCTAGAAAGCATGGGAACGAGGTTAATTTGGGGACTAAATGTGCTCAAATATGAGTCACATCAAACATCCCCAAACCGAACCTTTGCTCGTCTCGAGTAAATAGGTGACTAAAACTATGACCTTTATTTAAACTAGCCTACTAATATAGCCGATATGAGACAATTAACGGGTCTCACTCCGCCCTTTTAACTCACAACAAGACATCCATGAGGTAGGGTGCCTTCTTGCAAGGCATGGTGGGGCTTGCCAAAATGGCGATACATCCAAGCATTAAGCACATAAAACAAGTAATGAATGCATCAACAAAAATTAATAGCCACTTTCTTCATCTAAGTGGCGGAAATTATCTAGAAGGGAAGCAATCTAAGGGTACACACTCCACTATAGATATGGTTTCTTCAAGTCACAAAGCCTAGGAGGATACCAACAAATCACCTCCAAGTTGTGTCAAGCTAGGGTACCTTCGTCCTCAATCGCTAAATGCTTTCATCTAGAGTAGACTCGTTATGGTGTTAGAAACACTGTAGGATCGCAGAATTCCCCTTCTTGCCTAGACAAGAAGAAGGGTCGTTCCCTCTCCACAAAATTGGGTTCAATGGAAAAAGGGATCAATTTATTTTGAGTTTCATGAAGGGAGTTTGCATTTGATTTTGTTATTCCCCCCAATTTCTTGTGGCATTTGATATTTTTGAGAAGAATTTCTTTTTGCCATTTCTTTGATGTTTGGCAATTTCATGCTTGGCAATTTTCAACTTTTGCATTTTTGAACATTTTCAAAGTCACCCTAATTTGTAACGAGGGCGCTTTTATTTAAGCATAGGAGCTCCTATTTTTGTACTCTTCCTGTCTTCGATGCAATTTGTGCAAACTTCTTGTTTTTCATTTTGAATGCTTGAATTCAAATTGATAATTTTTGTGCCCATTCCCTTTTTATTGACAAATGTGATAGAAGTGGAAGATGGTTTCATGGTTTAGAGGGTCACCTTGGAATAAACGGTAGCCAAGGAGTTATCACTGTTGGGAAATGTGTCCTCAACAATAGTGCGATCACATGATTTAAATATCATTATTAAATCTCATTTTAAGAATACATGTGGGATGTAATATTTTACAGTCAACTGGTCCACACATATCGGTAATGATTGGTTGACTAGAGTTTGACATTCGTCGTGCGGACGGTGGTGATCTATTGATCCCCTTAGGTCATACCTATAGGGAAATACTCTTAATTGATTATTTAATTAATCGTATACCGATACGAGTTAATTAAATTGCTTAAAATTGACGGATGATTTTGTGAGTATAATTTACGTATCTTATTGTAAATATGATTAAATAAGACACGGTCTAAGTAATCGAATTGTTTTATTACTTAGATGAAATTATTGTTTACAGAAACAATTGAAACGGAATGAATAAATTATTATAAATACAGAATGTTGTGGTTTATAATTCGGAAACACTTTTGGCACAAGTAATTATGAATTACTAGTCGATTTTGTAAATGACATATTTTATGAATATGTTAATTTTTAAAAATACATTACATTGTGACATGTCATGTAACATGTTACATGTGACAAAATTGACAAATGACAAAATAAAATCGACCATCCATTTTATTATGAAAATGCCGAAATTAGGAGTATGGGGTTAATATTGTGTTTTCATATTAGTGGAAAACATAGTGATGAAAGACTACCTTCTAGCCATGCAACCCTATAGCTTTTGAGAAGAGCAACTATTGCATGCATAGGCTCCCCTAAAAGAGCCTCCCCCAACCGGTTTCCCCTTGTGTGCCACCAATATGTTTTCTCTATATTATTCATTCTTTGGTCTAATTATTTTTCTAGTGTAAGAAAATCCATCAAACTCTCTACAATTTATGATAATTCTAGAGAAATAAAGTCACAAAATTACTATCTCTTGAACCGAAATTCCAAGAGTAAAATCAATGTTTTGTGTCAATTTTAAGTAGACTAATCTTAATACTAGATCATATTATTTTAGTCTTTAAGATGTATTCCTTGGGTATTCACATTTGGGAGAGGTTCTAATTTGGACCTTTTGTTCATCCATTTAAGGGAAAGCTCAAGAACTAACAAATAGGTGAATTTGTTAGTGCCCATAAAACCGAATTTCTTTTGGTGAGAAATTGATTTTCTTTTCTCCTTTTATTAAAGTTTGCATGCATAAGATCACTATTAATTTTATGAATAAATTAACAAAAACATATATGAATATGTTAGTATATAGATCTACTTTTCCTTCAATTGGTATCAGAGCCATGGTTGTTTGCATGCAAATCGGTTAAAAGTTTTTCCGAGTTATAAAGATTAACATATAAAACTTGTATAATTTGTGTTATTATGATATATCACAAAATTAATTTTTGCATGTTAAAGTTTCAGATCCTAAAATGTATTTAGGATATTTTGGTTAATTTATGTATTTTATTGTTCATTTTATATAATATTGGCATTAAAATGTGATTTTTATGATAAAAATGTCATTTTTGGACGAAAATTAGCTAAACTTCGAATTTTCCAGTGGTTTTTGGATATGTTTTCACATATATTATTTTTAGATGATCTGGAAATTTTCATAATTTTATGACTTTTTATGCTCGAAAAATGGATTTTTCATTATTAAATTCGAATTTAGGTGAAAAATAGGTTAATATGAAATATATTTTGAATCTGGTCATAGAAATTTAGTATGTTATCACATGCAATTTTATAAGATGTGTGTAAAATAATAGGCTATAATGAAGTCTTCATGCATGATTTATGGATTTTTGATGAAAAATAGCATAAATAGTGACTTAATTAGTAAAAAAATTGCTAAAACATACTTCATGACCAAGGAAAAACGTCACATGTTGCATTTTATTATCGTTTTCAGATATAAAATTGAAAAGTTGATGAATATAATTTTTCTCATGTTTTTATGATTTTTATTGATAAATCCGATAAACCACAACATTGTTTTTCCCGATAACTTTCGAAACTTTTTAACCTAAGTTTTTGAACATTATGAGTGTCATGGTATTTTTCCAGAATGTTCATGATTTTTAAATTTCAAATTTCAAATTTATTTGAAATTTTGTGATTTATTTGAAGTTTATAGCTTATTTTTATAATTTTAAGTCCATTAATGAACAATTTTTAGAAATATGAGTTAATTATGGTCAAATAATTAGTGAAGACTAAGTTTTGAGTCCTAAGAGGTTAGGGTAATTAACTTATGCATAAATATGAATTTATGTAATTTTTGTGATTATAAAATGTTGAAATCACGCAAATCCGTAAAAACCGAGTAATATACGATATTGGCTATTTAAAGGCGATTTAGCATAAAATTGGGCATGTTCATACATATTATAATGCTGCATTTTCTTTATGATTGTCATAATTTTATTTTATGTAATTTTTGAATTATGTAATTTTTACTTAGTATGGCCTTAGTTTTTAATTGGTATTACCCGAAATGTATGGGAATATCGATTCGGTTGTAATTTTATTGTGATCTCGTATCACCGTCTTGTAATTTAATAGATTTATTTTATTATAGTTACAAATGTATAATAGGAAATTATGTAATTTATTATGTAATTTATTTATTCCGGAGTTCCATAAAGACGGATTTCTTCAAGAAGGCGATACATAAAGACGGTGTTACCTCGAGATGCGTGACACAACCGAAGTTCAAGGGACCAATGGAGTTGGTTTCCGAATATGTAATAGTTAATTAGATTTTCTATTTTAGGAAGGCCATACTAGGATTTTTATGCTTTGCATTTTATTTATATGTCGCATGCATCGCTAAATCGCCATAACTAAAACATGCATCATCTTTTACTCGAGTATATCGACCGTGTCAATTAAAATTATCGTAATTCACCGCTTTAGTTCACTTAAAACGTGATAGATAATAAATTGTCATGACCTCTCGCTAAAACAATTAATTGAGACATAGCCTTACCAAATAGTAGAAACCATGAAAACCTATTTCGCGAGGGAGTGCACTCGGCCCTACCGGGTTACAAACCTTGTTACGTAGGGGAAGTGGGTGATAAATGTCTATCCACCGAGTTCATATTGATGAGGGTTTCATCGGCCATACCGTGCCTAAATTGATGTGGATTTGGATCATGGACACATTTATTCGAAATTTGGATTGAACTCAACAAAAGTTTTTGATAAGGGTTTCATCGGCCATACCGTGCCCTTGTCGGATGTGTTTTGGGCTAAATATAATTATTAGAGTAATTTTATCGACCAAGAGTTCTAAAAGTAGAATCGATTAAAACGTTAATCCACCGAGTTATATTGATAAGGGTTTCATCGGCCATACCGTGCCCAAGTTAATATGAATTTGGATCTTGGAATCATTTATCATAGTTGGGTAGAGGTCACTTTGTAAATGCTTTACTTGTTATTTACAAGTATTAATAAAACGATAAATGTTAAGTTTTCCACTATTCCGTTGTTATATTGTTCTATTTCTTTACCACAATTCATATACGATATCATTTCGATACAAAACTCTATTAAAACATCGTAACTAAAGACAAAATTTGAATTTTCTTCTAAAGACCTCGAATTAACCATTGCTAAGGATCTCTTGCAAAGAGTATAGATTAAAGTTATTCATTATCAAACAGGTTTTTTGATTCTTGACTAACACATCTACTTACAATGAATTGTTTCTAATTTTGGTAACTAGATTTGTTGGAAATCAAAATTGACCAAAATAACGCAACCACTTCAATGAAAGGTTTAAGACTAAAACGAACAAATGAAGAGTTATCTTCATGAAATTCAAATTTTGCTTCTCAAAGCAAAGACTCATTGAAATGAGTGGGAGCATTCTCTTAAACCGTTAAGATGAGGACGAGGTTCAAGAAGTAAACATTATAATGGAATTGATACAAGGTAATGTTAAAGGTAAAGTTGTTGAGAATGACGATACTAAACCTATCAATCCCGACCGATAAAGTTTCCATTGTCTTAAATGTTAGACACTAGAGAGGAAACTACCCCAAATTATTGAAGAATCAATAAATTAGTTGTGGGACATCTAATAGGATCTTCTTCTTTATATGTTTATATGATTGACATAAAATTTTGCTAGTACCATTTCGTCAGTATTAGAAACCAGTGGAGGTTTTCATCATTGTATGCGATACATAGGATGATTAAAATATGACGACTAGCAACAATCATGTTGAGAGATAGAGTTTTTGTGTAATCAATCTAGTTTTGGATTTATAGTTGTACTTAATTGTGACTATTAAGTGCATAAACTCTAAATAAGAATATAAACTTGTTAAGATACAAAAGAGGTTTCACTTTTGTGACCCTATACACCACGATTTGATGTATGGCTAGCCCATTATCAAGGTGATAATATTCTAAACCAAACTAGAATGATATATCATAAAGATGATGCAAGACTCAAATTGGTAACCCAAGATCAAACCTTAGATTTTGGAATGATAAACGCAAAGAGTTATCGAGTACTCTTGAAACCATTAGATTGTTAATGGTATATGCGTATCTTGTATTCAAAGCAAGATGTCTCGTGCCTTTTGGTTGAAAACGAGATCGAGGTTGTAAATCATCGATCCAAAATAGGTTGATCATTATCTTTTACCAACGATTTAAGTTGACACTAATATGTTCACTTAATAAGGTAAATAGAGAAATCTTTGAAGAATTTCAAAGAGTTCAAGGAATCACGATTTAGTCGTGATGGGATTATCAAAGTGAAGACTTTGATATAAGCCAAATGAATTGTGATATAGTATCACAAATTAATCTCTCTTAACACGCATTATGGGATAATGTATGATTGGATAAGAATTCAAACGCTATTCGATAAGGTTTTGACTTCGATCAAGTTACTTTGAGTTACTTGATCCTTTTGGGGATTTTATCATTTTGTCTAGATTATTTTTCCACTAAATCCAATCATATGAGATATGAAATGGTAAGGGTTGCCGAAATAGTTTGTAAGTTTTCACAAGAAACAAATGCTCATTTTTCCCTTTTCAATTATCACGAGTACGACGGGTTTGCGGTTCGTGAAGCTGTCTTTCTAAAATACAAGTTTATTTCTAGAAGACAGAGTGGGAGAAATTATTCAAGAGCCACAAAGGATGCCACAAAGAATGTTATGTCGCAAGAAACTGGTCTTTCTTGGCTACATGAGACGTTTTGTGTAAGACATTGTTTCTTCAAAACCTAGGAGGTTAAATTCGTCACTTGTTAAAGATGATGAATTCATGCTACTTTTAAGAAAGTAAAGAGCTTATAACTTACAAAAGAAATTGTTTGATTCAAGTTGATTACTTCTAGAAAGTAATGAACATATGACTTACATAATAGTGTTTAAGTCACAACTCAATACAAGGCTTAGAGCCATGAAAATCCGAAACAAAAGGGCTTGATTAGTGACAAAGGGTTTTGCACTAATAAAGAGAGATTTCAAAGCAATATTGGTTGCAAAGGGTTTTGCACTAATTTAAATGCTTAAGTCTATTTGGATCTTCTTAGGGATTGTGTTTCATTATGAGGATACGCATACAGCATGTGAATCTAAAACCCACTTCTTCAAAAGAAGGAATGTATTCAATACATGTCTTGAGTTTAGTAGATTCTTGCAATCCTAAGATAATGTGAAACTTAAGAGAGAATCTTAAGTAGGACATCAATGAGTTGGAATCAATGCTTTGATCATGTTATAAAACTTTTCTCGATAAGTCGAGAAGTTGTGTTTATACATGGAGTTTAGTGGGAGTTACGGTAATTTTAATTAGTCTTATGTGTGGATGACATATTGATCATTGCGAATGATGTAAGACTTTTGGAGTATAATAATACATCTTTAATATCCGGATTTATGAAGATAAATCCACATGATATTGGCGTCAATAAGAAGTCTTATGTTGATAAGATTCATGACTAGTTCAATTAAATTGAACATATTTGATTGATTCCATTTGCTTCATTTTGCGGATCAATTAAATAAGTAATGATGTATAACACTTCATGTACTTTGAGTATGATGAATTATTTTCAAAATCGAATTGAAGTAATCTTTACCAAGTAAGCCATAAAGATTACCCTTAAGTGCTTGCAGAAGCATTAAGGCTATGATGCAAAGTGTTTATGATGCAATTTTGTGTAAGGGTGTTACACAAGTGACAATTGACAATGGAGATTGCGCATGGTTTCCGACAAAACCATAATCAAAACACATTAGGATGGTTAAGATACCATTGTGGCAATGTTAAATAAGAAGTAGATTTTCTAGAATCGTTCTAGGCAATAAAGAACAATGAGAGATATTTATAACGGAAATTGAGTACACTTGCAATCATGAGATGTGCAAGAAGGATGAGTCCCGCACACTATGAAAACAGTGGAAGCTATTCTTAGGCTAAAGGGCCTATGTCTTGATTGGATCTCGACACGTACTCAGAAAGTTTTGTAATGCAAATGTATACATTACAAAGGAAAACGAGTATGTATTAAGGTTGAGTAAGGTACAAGAAATTGATAAAACCTACTAACCAAAGCCTTCTCAAAGGCTAAACATGATGAGTCATGTCATTTCAATTGAATTGAAATGAACAACTACGTACAAGATCAAATTAGATTATAGAACATGAAATAGTAATCAGGCATTGACTATTCATATGTGATAATCGCATTTGTCGTTCGAGTTTTACTTTAAAACTCTTTTATTATACTTTGTTACATCCAAACGGGTTGTAGAGACAACGTTGAACCCCGTTAAAGTGAACCCGGATTAACATAGTATTAGCCCATAGTCGCTTGTATGAGGTGACGTCTCGAAGTGACTAGAGTGTGATGCAATTGATGGCAAGTTCAAGTGCCATAGAGTCATGTGAGATGACTAGTCGATCACATAGGCAGACTGTTAGGAACACTTTGTCGGGCCTTATGACCGCTTATAGAGTTCTAGAAATTTATATAGCCTGGTCGTGGCGAGAGCTACTATAGTATTCTAATGAGTCGATTCTTTTGACTAAAGACTGTTCGCCTAAGATGGCACAGTTTCAGATTAACTTTGATTTGTGTTACTACGACCTTCGTAAATGGGGTCAAATGGGCATATTTTGGGTTATGATGGTTGTGGGTAGTCGAAGGGAATAAGTGCGATAGGAATTGTCCACCCCCTTGTCAGGGTTAAAACAATATCTCAGGGCCACTCGAGGAGTAATGAACTGGAAATGCGTGGCCACGCTCGGAAGGTATCTATGATAGATAAATCCGGTCAATCAGTTATTCTCCAGATCGAGGAAACCACTCTCGATATGATCACTTGCAAGTACGACCCGAAAGACACCTTGCATTGAGTGGGAGATAGTAATAAGACAAGAGAATTGGTGACGCACACTTGTCGAGGACAAGTGGGAGATTGTTGGGAAATGTGTTCTCAACAATAGTGCGATCACATGATTTAAATATCATTATTAAATCTCATTTTAAGAATACATCTGGGATGTAATATTTTACAGTCAACTGGTCCACACATATCGGTAATGATTGGCTAACTAGAGTTTGACATTACTGTCGTGCGACGGTGGTGATCAGTTGATCCCCTTAGGTCATACCTATAGGGAAATACTCTTAATTGATTATTTAATTAATTGTATACCGATACGAGTTAATTAAATTGCTTAAAATTGACGGATGATTTTGTGAGTATAATTTACGTATCTTATTGTAAATATGATTAAATAAGACACGGTCTAAGTAATCGAATTGTTTTATTACTTAGATGAAATTATTGTTTACAGAAACAATTGAAACGGAATGAATAAATTATTATAAATACAGAATGTTGTGGTTTATAATTCGGAAACACTTTTGGCACAAGTAATTATGAATTACTAGTCGATTTTGTAAATGACATATTTTATGAATATGCTGATTTTTAAAAATACATTACATTGTGACATGTCATGTAACATGTTACATGTGACAAAATTGACAAATGACAAAATAAAATGGACCATCCATTTTATTATGAAAATGCCGAAATTAGAAGGAGTATGGGGTTAATATTGTGTTTTCATATTAGTGGAAAACATAATGATGAAAGACTACCTTCTAGCCATGCAACCCTATAGCTTTTGAGAAGAGCAACTATTGCATACATAGGCTCCCCTAAAAGAGCCTCCCCCAACCAGTTTCCCCTTGTGTGCCACCAATATGTTTTCTCTATATTATTCATTCTTTGGTCTAATTATTTTTCTAGTGTAAGAAAATCCATCAAACTCTCTACAATTTATGATAATTCTAGAGAAATAAAGTCACAAAATTACTATCTCTTGAACCGAAATTCCAAGAGTAAAATCAATGTTTTGTGTCAATTTTAAGTAGACTAATCTTAATACTAGATCATATTATTTTAGTCTTTAAGATGTATTCCTTGGGTATTCACATTTGGGAGAGGTTCTAATTTGGACCTTTTGTTCATCCATTTAAGGGAAAGCTCAAGAACTAACAAATAGGTGAATTTGTTAGTGCCCATAAAACCAAATTTCTTTTGGTGAGAAATTGATTTTCTTATCTCCTTTTATTAAAATTTGCATGCATAAGATCACCATTAATTTTATGAGTAAATTAACAAAAACATATATGAATATGTTAGTATATAGATCTACTTTTCCTTCAATCACACCACAAGTACTCTTGACTAGGCCTTAGTCCATGGGTCAAACGATACTAGCATGACACATCCTAGGGTGTTTTAGAGGTATCCTAATGAGCAAAGTCTCAGGAAGAAAAAGTATCTACAAGGGCCTTATATATACTCACTACGCCAAATAAGACATCCAATAACGGTCAAATAATGCAAATTACTTTTTTTAAATAGAAACACGGGACCGTTATTGCAACGACGGTTGTTAAATATATACCACGGTTGTACAAATAACACGCGACCGTTATATAACATCAAGAACCGTTATAAAATCTTTTAAGAAACCGTTGTTAAATCTTAAGAACGGTTTCAAATCCGTTGTCGTAGTTTACTATTGACAACGTCTTATCGTTCCAAAACCGTTGTTAAATATTATATAAGATAACGGTTCATTTCGTTATCTTATTTAATTGAATGTCAAAATATAATAACAGCTTTATTGCGTGCAAAACCGTTGTTATATTCATCTGTTGACAACGGTATGTAACCGTTATCTATTTATATTGATGAAATTTTGTCAACAGTTCTGCTTAAATAAACCGTTGTAAAAGTTTTGAACTCGACAACGGTTATCGTTCCTTATCTTATATTTTTGGCGGTTTGAATGGGAGGGAAAATATGTCAACGGTTATTTATCTAAATAAAACCGTTGTCAAATAATTGTTTGCAACGGGTTGTTTTTAACCGTTATCGTTTTGATTTTTTTTTTTAAAAAAAATGATTTTAGCCTGTTCTAGCAACTGGTGAAATGCTATTTTTTCAGCAGCGTTTATAGCAGCTGCTGAAATGCTATTTTTTCCACTGTTGCTGAAAAATAGCATTCCAGCAGCTGTGAAGTGCAAAAAATTAATCCTATATCAAAATATTACACCCCGCAATCAATTAAACCCAGTTTAAAAACAGTACAAACAGGATGATCAACAGCAAAAACACGACTGCTATTGAGAAAACAAAAGAAACCAATACACAATGGATCTATATATACACACTCGTACATAAAGCATGAGAAAACTATTGAGACCTCGCTAATGAAACAACATAACTGGCCTACATATTTCTCATCTGGTTGATGTCCTCTGGCGAATATTCCGGGGCTTTGTTGAGTATTTGTGGAAACTACAATTCAAAATATACATAATCAAAATAGATATAATACATGGAAGTATACAGAATTGAACTCAATTTACGTCTGAAATAGTTTTTAAATCACACTAACCCGTATCGGAATGGTAGATAGTTTTCTGTTGATAACCTCCCACATGGAGTGGCAAACGTAAAAGGCGCATTGTTTGTCGACTGGTGCTTTAGGAGACTATTATATAAATCACACATAAATCAGCTGAATTAGATAATCAACCTCTCGCATAACCATTAATTAAATGATACGAGTAATTATTAAGAATACACTTACTAATGGCGTGATAAAATTGGGAACATCGTCGCTTTCATATTTCCCAAGTGGACATAATCTTTTTTTTTTGCTTCAAAAACACTAAATCCTAAATATACACACATACCATTATTATTTGCATATATATGTCTCAAGTATTACAATAACAAATGACATTATTGAAGGTCGTAAACTTACTCAGTTATCATCCTTCCACAACTGTCAGAGGGTTTGCCTTCGCGATAGTCAATCCAGTACACTGTTTTTGTTTCCACTTGGATTACCAGTAGCACCCAATGCTTCCTATTCAATTTGGGACATTGAACTGTTAGTTCATTTACACGCATTTAAGCATGTTAATAATAAATTTATAGAACCATGATTTATTACAATAATCACGTACTATACATACATATTCTCATTGTAGAGGGCAAGCCATAGTTTTTTGGACGACATCAACCGACGAGCGATACTATTTATTTGTTCTTCGTATGAAATTCTGTGCACAGAGAACACCTTAGGACTCAAGAATCAGTAGGCGTGAAATGGGAACTTCCACTCAGCGATCTGATTATTCAGGTACCTATTACGCCACATGGAATGAAAAATGTTATTGTAATTGATAATTTTAACAAACATCATTATTCGTAAATGGAAATGACTAAAAAGTTTTATTAATAAAACTTACTTCATCCAAATCAAAATGTGAACAGCACCAAATTGTCAAGGTCGACAAATTCCATCAGTTGCTTTGGGTCCAGTACGGCTATATCAGCCGCGCCCATAATTTCCACTTCAATGTTAATGATGACTACATCCCCTCTAGGTGACTTCTTTACAGCCAGGTTGTGCAAAGCCATCAGCGAAGCAGTTTTCATTTTTTCTTATATTCACACGATTCATAATAAGAATCATAAGCAGGCTTGACTGCAACAACTTCCGTTGACGTAGTAGTAATTGCTTTAGCTGCTGCCATGGCTTTGCTTAACTTCTGCAAATGTAAAGATTAAAATACTTACGATGTGTTAATATTCGTACCCTAATATATTTAAAGAACAAGTAATAATTAACGTCTGCGTATAGGTGCCTCGGGGATGACAACATTGATGAGGTTGTTAGGCCATTGTACATAAGAGGTCAGGGCTTCTTTCAAATAAGTGATCTCCTCATTAGGAAATGGTACTTTTACTTCCCCATACTCGTCTTTATATAATTGGGACACTTCCACTTTACTGCAATTGTGACGAAGGGGTATATCATGAACCTTAACTTGTTGAAGCCGGTCGTAAGCGAACACGTATCCCCTAGCAACAGCAACTTTATGTTTCCCCTATAAATAAAACAGACGATAAGCCACCTTGCAATCGCCCTTCACGACAGCTTTAATCAATTAGTACACATACATTCACTACCTTTAATAAATTTCATAAGTGAAAAACGTGTACTGAGATGAATAATTATAAACTAGCAGCTATTACTTTTTTCGGTGTAGAGAAGAACGTCTGATCATCAACTACCTCAATCTCTTCCTGTGTCACGCCCTTCCTAGCTTCCTCTTCCTCTTCAACTGCCTGATATCGATCCTCGGCTCCCACCTGAGTCTTCTTTGCCATTTCCTTCTCCCTTGCCATGTCCTCCTCGGCTTCCTTCTGTACATTAACACTTGTCCATATAACACGTACTGATTTTCTAAATCATATAACACATTGTATATATATAAGACATAAATATTATTACCTCTTTTTCCTCCTCCTCATCCTCCTCCTCCTCCTCCTCCTCCTCCTCCTTCTCCTCCTCCTCCTCCTCCCCCTTCTCCTCCTCCTCTGTTTCCTTTATGACTTCTTGAACCATATCCAACTTTTTTTCTGATGGCTTTTTTCCCAGTTTCCAACATTCTCATTACTGTGTAGTAGAAATTAATGTCAGCATATATAGTTATAAATTACGTTGGTTCAAATACAGTATTTATAGATTACCTTCTTGCAAACATCACCACTTCGAACAGTTTTCCCAAAATACTTAGTGATACCAACATGCGTCGATACCCCTCTCACACGACCTGGATGCTCTGCTTTGCCGATTGCCCTAGTAAGAATGTCATCACGTCCTTCAGGATTCCATTTTTCTCCCTTTACCTCCTTCTCACAGATCCTCTACATACATATAAAACCATTAAGCAACAAACAATTATATAACTCCGACTACCAGTGCTAAGAGTGACATATTTATTCAAACTTACAATTTTCTCTTTGATGTCCTTATCATATTCAGTTTCCGTCTTTCCATTCTTAGGAGTGTGACCTTCCACCCAAGCGTCGTGACGACTGAATTTTCCAAGCTTTTCCTACAATTTATTCATCACATTGATATCCTCTCAAAATATGTATGATTACTATGAACATATATAACATCCGACTAAAACACCTAATAGTCTAATACTATAAGAATTATATACTTACAAGTTTCTTCTTAATCAATCTATAACCACCTCGGGAGCCGTAAAAGACGGTCTTTTTCTTTGAAATGTTCGCCTTGTTCCTCTCACTCATAACCTTCATCAAATAAATTGTATCAAGAAACGTAAGCATGACGAAACACTAAACTAAGTATACTTCTTTACTTATTATTATTAAGTTACCTTAAACTTGTCAGACTGCCTATAAGCGATATAGCTATCCCAATGGTCTTGACTGACATACAGATACTTCTTTGTTGGTGGGTTCTTGTTCATCTCCCCGGTTTCCTTGTTAAACAAGTGCTTCTCTGGAATCTTTAACTTCCAAGAACTGAGGGCTTCCCCTGTCTTTGTTTTTAGGTACTTATCATACTTTTCGGGGACAACGTAAGCTAACTGCATATATGATGCGCATAGTTGGTACACGTGTTTCGGCTAATACACATATCAAGTAGTAACTTAATTTCAGCAAAAACATTTATTATTGTATATACATACCTTTATTCTGTTTATTAGCATGGTGTTCCGTAATTTACTCAGTTCCCTGATACGCGGCGTACCGAGAGGCACATACTGTCTTACACAACAACCAATCCAACTCCCAAAATACCCGGCATACTCACCATATGGAAGCCCCGTATCTTTATCCCATTGTAAAGGATTAGGTATCTTTGAATTTATTGCTTCTAGGGAAAACCTGTGACGTATTCGACCCGCAGTGTGTTGCAAATTATTCTCATCACTTGAGTCGTCGCCTGACGCATTTCCATCGTTTCGTTTCCGCTTTTGAACCATATCTAAAGCAGAAATTAATAAACAAATAATAACAATGCATACTTATAAAAACAAACAAATCTACCGAGAGGAGGGTTTATTACTTCTTTAAAGAGGAGAATCCGGATTGATCTAGCGGCGGCAATGGCGATGATGACGATGACTGCGACGGCGATGGGGTAGGCTGGTGGTTGAGGGGAAGCTCAATGTTTGAGAATATTATGTGGGGGAGGGGAAGCTCAGAGTATATATGTGTGCATAATACAACACTTGCAAGACCTTGTTTATTGGAAAGTAATAAAAACGGTATAAGAAAAACCGTTATATTTTGTTTCCAAACAGACTACAGATTTGTTTGAAACCGTAATTGATTCGTACTATCTACAACGGGTTAGAAATAACCGTTGTCTATAATATTTTCATGTAGTTTAATTTTCCCGCCAAGAAATAAAGCATCATTTTTATATACATAACAACGGCCTGAACCGTTATAACTGTATACGTCCTTAACAACGGTTTGGGTATAACCGGTTTATTTTATATTTCATTGTGTTTGATTTTACCGCCAAGAAATAAAGCATCATTTGTTATATGCCAGCTAATTACAATATGTTTCGTAGTAAATCTTGCTTATTTTCATTAATTTAAAGATTACAAGTTTACACATAAAGAGTACAAACTACCACCATACATAATAAACTAGGTAAATAACAATTAGAAGAAGAAATTTGACAATTAACTTAAGCCATGCCTCATTATTTTTGAGTTCTACGATATCCATGGTTAACTTCTTGCATTTTTCTTTTGCCTTCAATATTTCACTGTCATTTCCCCGCTTCGATTCTTCAAATTGATATAGTATACTTCTCACTTGAGTAATCTCGATATCCATGCTCTTTTTCTCATTCACTAACCTGTTTATAACCTTCCTCTGCCACTCAGTCATTGGTTCATAAACCCACTTGAAGTAATTGCATCCACGCATTTCAGTCTCGGGATTATAGAATTTGCAAGTAAGAAACTTTCTTCCCGGATTTTGCAAAGTCCAAGAAGTCATAATCTTTGCCGGAACCGAGTAATTACATGTCCTTGTTGAAATAGAGGAAGAAGAAGAGCTACCACTTGACATAATTTGAGTAATAAGAGAGAGAGAGAGAGAGAGAGAGAGAGAGAGAGAGAGAGAGAGAAATAAAGAAAGAAAGAAGGTTATTTAAAATAATATTATTCAGCAATTGCATAATTTAACACGGCCCTTATAAGAACCGTTGTAATTATCTTAGTAATATCTTCCAATTCCATTTATTTTTAGAGGTGTTTGTGATCTAACACGGTTTTTATGCACTACCGTAGTCATTATATTATATGTTATTGTTTCATTCATTTGTCTGTTCGCAAGTTATTTAAAATCTATGTTAATAAGCATTTGCATGTAATAAAGAGTAGAACAATATATTAAAACGAGCATATTATGCAATGGTGTAAAAAAAAAACAGTACAACAAGGGGAAAAAAAGGAAACACAATAACAAATAAAAAAAACCACAAAAACAAACAGCTAACTAATTAGTACATTAATCAAACACCCTAACAGGAGTTTGACTAGGAGGTGGGTACTGAGGATAAACATGATTATAAATCAAGCGTACTACATCGGCATCAAGACGGGGATCAAAATGAGGCACTTCTTCGTCTTCCCATTATTTCGGTTCATTAATAAAATTGTACGGAATGAACCTTCTCATCAGATGAGCGTCCTCAGCGGTGGCAACCCATAAGTGAGGCCCAGCGTGAAGATAACGATCCTTAGGGTGGTCGCTATAATAGTCACTTGTGCCCCTTTGATAGTCACGTGATGCATACCTTGCAGCGAGTTGTTTTGCTTGGCGAAAATCGTCAAGACCATCCCCTCGAAACACGATCAGAGCATATCCAAGAAACCCACGACCAGAAATCCAAGCCGGGTAGATTGCCCTAACATTTGAAAACCCATTCTCAATGAGGATGTCCCTCAATGGGTTAAGAGACTTAGAAGCTGGATTCCCAGCAGCATCGCGTATGATTGGGAGATTGTGAATTATGCACGTAATCGGGTTGTTATAGCGGGTTACCGATTGCTGAGGAGGTGCGACTGCGGATGATGAAGACGACGACATTCTTTTAATTATTATATGTATGTATATGTAGATTATTTAAAAAGTGAAGTAGAAATGTTAGTAATAATAAAGTGATTCTTATTGTTACTGAAAATGTGATGCTATTTATAGTATAGTAAAGCTATAAATAATTGGATTAATTTCATCCATACGTTACATTCAAACTTGTACTAATTGTGTATGGATGCATGAGGTGAATAATGGTCAAACAAACAATAATAATAGGGCATGCATTGGTAAAACCACAAACTTTTCAGTTTTCACAGTGGATCTTATTTACAACAGTTATAAGAAAAACCGTTGTTTATTGGTGTAATATGACAACGGATTTACAATAACCGGTGTTTATAGGTGTAATATGACAACGGATTTAAAAAGAACCGTTATCTTTTTGTGTTATACATACGGTCAAACAATCAATACTGCAACTTTGAATCAGAAAAAGTAAAAATTACAGGGCATGCATTAGTCAAATCACAAACACTAGAAAATCACAGATAATTAAGCATTTTTTTTAAAACGGATTCTGTCCAACCGTTGTTGATATGTGTAATATGATAACGGCTTAACAAAGAACCGTTATCATTTTATGTTATACATATGGTCAAACACGCAATACTGCAACTTTGAAACATAAAAAGTAAAAATTACAAGGCATGCATTAGTCTATTTAAGTAATTGGACCGTTGTGTTTTTACTAATTGGACAACGGTTTTTTGATAACCTTTGTAAGCTAATATGTTTAACACGCTAAAGTTGACCGATTCTTATTTAACTTGTACCGTTTCCACTTTCCAATTCTTAACTTGTTAAGTTTCCAATTCTTATCTTATTATTATACCGGTTCTAATTCTTACTATCTTATTATACCATTTCCAATACAACCCAAACACATTATAAGTAGAATTATAATTTTCACAATCTTAACTTGTACTGTTTGCACTTTCCAATTCTTAACTTGTTAAGACCTCCATTAATTTTCCACATCGATTATGTCGTCAAGTTCATCAACTTATAGTGGTTTATATTATTCATACGCTGGTGATGATGAAGCATCATATGAACCTCTTGTAGGACCCCCAAGTAGATTTATGTACGCTAAACACTTTACGTGCATCATTCACAATCTCCCGTATACAGAGGACGGGCATGGAAAGGTTATACTCTCGTATAGCCTTGACTGGTTAATAGGTTTGATTTGGTTAGCCGGATTGAATTTGGTTCAATCTATCTACCCGGACATCGATGCGCATCATGGCTTCAGGCGGTGCGCCCTCATCGAGTTTGGCGGGGGTGAGGAGCGGGAATGCTTTCGTCAGGCTCGCAAACTTGAGCGGTCATTCTATAACAATGACTCTTCGAGACTCTGGTTTGATCAGGATGAACAGCGGGTAGGCCCATATTTATGGGTTGCGAATAAATCTGACCGTCTCCTACTACTTCCGCACCGCCAAGGTCGCATTGCCGAGCAGGGGACAGTGTCGTTTCAATGGGAATAGGACTGTCTGGATTGGGCTGAAGGTGAAAGAGACATATATGGTGATATTGTCTCTGAATTCCAGAGGATGGGGTAACAAAAACCATACTCCCTCCATTCAACTCCACACTACACATTTTCTTTTTCACGTTTGACAGCGCTTGTTTTACGCGATTTTTTTTCTTTAGCTTGATATTTTAATGTACTCCTAAAAACCTAAGTCATTATAATAAAAGTTTGATATTTTTCTGGTGATATTGTCTCTGAATTCCGGAGGATGGGGTAACAAAAAACGTAACAAAAAACATAAATAATTAAACTTTAATTCAAACCACCACCATAATCCAAATACAACTTACAATGCCAGATAATAATTAAAGACTTAATTATTAGAATGTGATGAAGTATTAGGATACTCATTATATATTTCGGTAAAGAGCAAGTCGTAGATCGGCCCTTCATTATCACCGGAAAGCGCAGGTGGAATGACCTCTCTCTCCCATGACATAGGCACGGTGGCAAGAATGTGATGCTTCCTGCAATGTTTCAGCAGATGATGATCAAGATGGGTCGCAACCCATAGATAAGGGCCTTGTTGTTTATCATCCCAATAGAAGTCCTCTTTCCCCGCATATTCCCCCACAAATCTAGCCCCTAATTTTCTTGCCTGACAAAAACTATCATGGCAGTTTGCTTCGTCAAACACGATAAAAGCGAAGCTTACAAAACCTTGCTTGTTTGTAGACACAGGGTACACTTTTTTAACCGCGGTGAAACCGGAGTTATGAAGCATTTCCGTTAACCACCCAAAATTAGGGTTTAAACCCTTTCCATTCACACCATAATGAACCGAGGGATTATGGAGAATACAAGTAAAAGGCTGTGCGTAGCGAGAATGTGATTGTAGCTCCGATACACCAGCCATATTTTTTTAGAGAGAAATTTAGAAAGAAACTAAAGAGTAAATGTTTGATAATTTAAAATTTGACCTAAAACATTATGAAGACATATTTATAGAATTATTTTGGTCAAATTGAATATTATTGGTCAAATTGAATATTTATTAAAGTTCAGTTTTGAATGCAGTAATCAAAGTGAAAACTCTAATCAAATACTGACAACGGTTGAATTGAAAAACCGTTATCTCATAATAGAAAATAATAATGGTTATAAAAAATCCGTAGCTATAACATAACAACGGGTAACAAAAACCGTTGTTGGTGTTAATTTAGTAACGGTTTTCGAAATGCCGATATCTTAAACTGGTAACGGTTTTCTAACAACCGTTGATAAGAGTGATTCTATAACGTGTTTTTGGAAACCGTTAAAAGTTTTTGACAACGGTTTATTAAGCAGCCGTTGTCAAATTATAATAACAACGGTTTTCGAGGGAAACCATTATTCCTATTAGCGCGGTCTAGGTTTCCGCCGATATTTGGAAAATGGTAATCTAAGTGTCGTTATTAAATGCATTAAACCGTTGTGATATGCTCGTTATTGATTGCCATATTTGGCGTAGTGACTTGTCAAGTTTCCCAAATAGATGTTTTCAGAAAATTTTCCCTAAAATGCAATTACATGCCATGATGCAACTAACATTTATACACCCTAATGCATATGCTTCTATCAACTAGTATGCCATATAAACTACATGCAACTCCTAAGATCACATTGGTTTATACCGCATCAACCAAAATAAAGCCACATAGTCATTAACATAGAGAGGAAAAAGGAAATTGGAAAGATCATACCATGCGGTCTTCATATTCCTCATGCCTCGGATGTGGCGTAGTCGATCCAATGTGATAGGAGGACAAACAAACAAACACAAGTATACACAATATACAATTCTACACTACTAAGGAATGAACATGTTTTTGGTTTTTCAAAATTTCAAATTTTTATGGTTTTTGTTTTTATGAAATAAAAGAACATATTTTTGTGTTTTTCAAAATTTTTCAATTTTTATCATTTTTTATTTTAAAAGTTAAGTTAGAATTTCCCATCCCCACACTAGTATGGGCATTGTTCTCAATGGCCAAAACGATAGGAAATTATGCAAGGCAGGCTAAATGAAAATGCATAATTTCTACACTAATATGCAAACTATATGATATATATATATATATATATATATATATATATATATATATATATATATATATATATATATATATATATATATATATATATATATATAAGTGGTGCATTCTAATCTACTCTATATGATGCATGATTTTATTGGTTGGAGAGCTAATTTGAATTAACTCCCATTCCTTGTGTTTGAACTTCCCCAAACCAATCAAAACACTATTTCTAGTGTAAAAATAGGGAAGTTCATGCACAAGGCAAGGATGCAATGGATGATTCTAATTGTCATTTTGGATTTTCAAAGCGGGAACGATAAATTTATCATCACCTTGATGTTGCTAAGGTGGAAAAATAGTCCTTAATTTTTACAAGGACAACTCTAGAGTTTGAAACAATTAATCATAAACCAAGTTTGAAAAGCTTGAAATATTTGACATGAAAAATGAGAGGGAATAGAAGAGCTTCACCTAGGCCAGGGTGGGTGTCTCATGCCTGCTCCACCAAGCCAATGAAAATCTTCATTAGTTGTCGTCCTCTCGTCTGAGATTATCATCCCATTGTGCTTGTAATTCATCGCTCTCATAGAAATTCATAAATTCATCCCCATCGCTATTCACCTCCACCGTGTTGCCACCACTAGACCCCACTCCTTCTCCTTCTTCATTTCCATGTGCTCCACCGTTGACATGCTCCGATTTGGGAAAGAGAATTTCTATTTCAGCCCAAGAGGGAAGCATTCCCTCTTCATTGATGTGCCCTTGATGAGCCATCCGGTGGAATAGAGGATAAAGAGCATAATAATTGTCTACTCTATCTTCATATTTCTTTAGTGTAAATCTTGGAGTAGACCCGTTGTAAAGTCATCTCTAGGAAGGATGAAGGGATTTGTGTGATTGTAGGGTTGATATGGAAAGGGGTATGGTGGGATGGAAATCCTTTCTTGTTCATTCACTTGAGGCTCATTTTGTTGAGGTTAAGTGGGAGGTGGGGTTCGATTTGCTTGGCTTGAACGAGTTGGTACAAGGTAGGATGGCACTTGTGAAAGGGGACCCCTTCTAGGTGATACTCTTGATAATCCTTCCATAGGAAGAAAAAGAGGGGTGCTTCCCTTAGTGAGCCACTTGATTCTTCGCTCAAAGCCTTCAAAGGTAATCCAATGGTGGTGTCAAAAGATTAGTGCTTCATCAATCTTGGTAGTACCCGGAAGAGGTACATATTCATTGTTGTTGTTAAAGTTGGGATTGAAGAATTTAGCAAGTCTTATTACTAATCCTCCTTTGACAATGTGGATCATACCACCATCATCTCCATTCCGGAATTGTGCCCACCTCTCGAGAAGTACTAAGGGGCATTGAAATGATAACCACTCCTCCCTTGTATCTTTAAATAAGACTCCATAAAGATTAGATCAAGTTCGTTCACAATCGCGGGATCGCGGCGAGCTATGAGAGTGCTTGTAATGAACCGGTAGGTGAGCCGGATGATGGGGTTTTCGATATAAGAGGCCGAGCATTCTTTGATTATTGATAAATTGCGTCCCGTCAAGGCTCGCCATAGTGGTGCTATGTTATAGTTCCGAGGTTTCGAGGAACGACTAGGAGATACATCAAGTCCCAATACACCTGCAAATTCTACAAGGGTCATCATTCTTGTTGTGTTCTCAAATCGGAATTCCACACAAATCGTCTTGTTTAAGGTTGATATTTTCAGAAAACTCAAGAATTCGAGGACTAATGGTCGATATGTAATCTCATGCATGTTGAACATAGTCGAAAGACCAAATAATTCGAAGAGTGCCTCGGTTTAATGGTATATTCCTAGTTTTCTTAATGTCTCATGGCAAACAAACTTAGTTGGAAGAATATTCTTACCTAGGAGACGGTGAAAGACGATTTGCTAAGCGTCATTGACAAATTCGATGTTTGAGAACTAATTTAGTCTTAAAAGATCGATGATTTCTTCATTTTCTCTTCTCAATGTGTTGAGATGAGAGGTTGAAGAGTTTCCTAGGACCCTTGTTCTTCTTCTTTCTTTTGGTAGGGATCTTCTTGTTCTCATCTTGAGAGTAGATCTTGAGATTTTGCTTGTTTAAGATGAAGATTAATCTTTCTAAATTAGATCCTCTCAAACCCTAAGTTTTGGGGATTTTTATTTTGGAGAAGCAATTGGGTGTTTTTGGTGTGTTTTGAGCATTTGGGGGATAATTCTATGTTTTATTGAGGAGAGAAGGATGAGGTGCATTAATATGTGTGGTTGAGAGAAGAGTAAGCTTGTTGAACGTAGAAGAGCAGCACGGGAGGGAGACGCGCGGATCGCAGTCAGGACGAGCGTCTTCTATTTTGTAGAAAAATTATACAGGCAGGTAGGGGCGCGCGGATCAGGCTCGGGACGCGCGGATTTCCTTATAGGAAATTCTGGAACAGCAAAACAACCCTGAGACGCGCAGATCTAATTCAGCTCGAGCGGATTCTTGGAGGGGGGGACGCTCGTTTTGTGCCTGGGACATGCAGATCTTCTTACAGGGAAATTTTATAAGTTTGGAACTTCCCAGGACCCGCGGCTTGACAGAGGGATGAGCGGATAGAAGTTAGGGATGGGCGTCCTGATGCCAGCTTGCGCAGATTTTCTTACATCACTTTTTCCCACAACTTGAGGCCTTCCAGCCCCCACGTCCTGCGTCAGGACGCTCGGATCGTCTCTGCGGACGCTCGGATCCTCTTTAGCTCCCACGAGCTCGGGTTGGTGGTCGGATCGGTTTTGTTACTCGTCGTCAAAAGTTACCTAGACCAAAACAATATTTATAACTTCACAAACTACTCTACTCTTAGTAAAGAGGTAAGTAAAGGTCGGATCCCAAGGGACGGGTATTGATGTATGATTTTCGATTGCAAATGGTTGTGTTTAAGGGTGTCATAATTTGGGTTGAGGTAGGAGATCAACTAAACTAATCAACAATATAAAAGCAAAATAATGAAAACAAGCAAGATGACTAAAATGAGATGTAAACAATTGATTAAAAGCACTAGGGTGTCATGGGTTCATAGGGGATTCATGGGATTTGATCATACAAACATGTTCTCTACTAGATGCAAGCACTTATTGTTGTGATGGGATCGAATTGGTTTATGTCTTACAATCCCTAAGAAGGTTTGGGTCCCGGAGCCGAATCGATTAGATTGTACAACACCTACAAGTCGACTTATTAATCCTTCCTATCCAACTATATGCATGGTCTAATGAGACTCAAGTTGGTTTATATCTTACAAGTCTCATTGAAAAGGTAAGTGATGGGTAAAAAATGCAAGGATTCATAGTGTAGATACCCGTATCCGTCGATATTGGAATTTATAGAGAACCCGACAAACACCCGATGATGATAGGACACATGTATTTATTAGTTGTCATTGTCATTATTTGGAGCTCGTTTTACGATGTAGAATGGGCGTCGTCGATGAAGTATTTTATCAATTTAAATGATATTTAAATTAATGTTTTTTTAAGTGAGTTCATTTTATTAATTTAAATGATATTTAAATTAAAGTCTTTTTTAAGGTGATTTCAATTTAATTTATTTTATTTTGAATTTATTTTCCCAAGTTTATTTTATTGAAAATAAAATAAATATTTGATTTGAAAAATCATTTTATGAGTATATTTGGTTTGAAAAATCATTTATTTTAATGTGTTAATTGATTTGAAAAATCGATTTAAAAATCGAAAAGAACTCGTTTCAACCACAGGTTTTTGAGCTCGATTTTAGCTCGGTTTTTGAGCCCGTTTTCTTTACGAGTTGGCACGAATATCGAGTACACTAATCAACCTAAGCCACTACCCATCCAACCCCAGTTCGAACCCCATAAACATGGCCCAAACCATGCCCCAAATCACCCCCAACCAGCCCACAAAACACGAAACAACCCCCCCTGTTTTGCAGCTCAATCCCGAGCCCAAAACCCGCTCCAAATACCACCAAAACCCGTGCCCATTAACCCTAACCCATACCCTAGTATCCTACCCATATTACCCTAGCTTAATCACCAAGAAAACCCCTCTCAAACCCTCACAAAAGCTGCTGGACAGCAGCTATGCGTGAGCAGGCCCGACTGCCTCTCCCTCTCTTTTACCCTACTTTAACTGCTTATAAATACCACCCCTTCACCATACATTCATTCCTCTAAGTTCTCCCCACATCCTACCTTCACTCACAAGCTTTAAACCTCAGAAACGAACCCTAATTGCCTCCCAAAAACCCTAAACAAAACCGACACACAAACTGAACTGTTTGTTTGTCCTCCTCGAAAAGCAACTCGTTCCTCCATCAAACCTCCATCAAAACTCGATTTTCTTGTTCCTAATTAACCACATAACATCCATCTACACATTAGACAAAGATTTACGAGCCAAATTGCCCTTGAGAGTACACGAAATCCCTCGAAAAACAGAGTGTTATACACTCTGTTTTCGCGGTTTATTCTTGTCTGTCCAGTTCTGTTTGTGCTCATTTTTCGTGCCCAATAACCCAAAACGAGCAGGGGTTGCTTTAAGATCCCTGTTCTCCTCTCTTTCTAGTTTCCAAAACATCTTTTAAATCGAATTTTCGTCGTGAAACGAGGGAGATATCATCGTTTGAAAGTTGCTGTCCAGATTTGTCAAAAAACGCGTGTTGCTTTGTTTCTTCGTCGACGATGGCCTCTCGAGATAAAATCTACCATCGATTACGACCCAAGACGGTGTCAACGATACATGTAGGTTGAGGGTGCATCAAATCCTCCCCTTTTCCCTTTTATTTCGTTTGTTTTATGCTTGTTTTTTATTGTCTTGTTTTTGTTTGTTTTTTCGTTTGTTTATCGATTGTTTTAAATTAACTATGAAACTAGTTAGTCCGAGTATGAGTTAAAGTACCACCATGAACACCCGCGTTGACTTGAGATGGGAAAAGAAACCGCTACATCAGTCGGTCGTACACCCCCGTCTCATTTACATATCCTCGTGTTCAAGGTAGGGCATAAATAAAACGATTGTCTAACTTCGTTCTTCGCTTTCGACCCTTTTGTTATTTCGGCCAAATCGACATACCCTAGGACCCGTTGTATGTTAGTTTAACCTCTGATTGTTAACCTATGACATATTTGGACGACATTAATTTAATTTAATAACCTAATTAGACACGATAGGTGGCTTCGACGTAAGTTATAAAATCAATCGACGATTCTGTAAACAATTGAATGCATCTCTCTCTTTCACCTAATTTCTCGCTAGTATAAGAGTGCGTGATTAGCACCTTCTTATTGACACTCGATGAGTTAAATTAATTAGCGAACTTGACCTAATTAGACCCTTTAGGCCGTGTAGAATGCACCCTCGTGCGACAATCAATCAACATCGTTTTTTACTCGTTTTCTAACTTGTTTCCTATCCCTTTTCGCAAACATTCGATCTAACCAATGAACTTAACTTAGGAACTAGGTTGGCCTCGTCTTGGCCATGAGGGTGGCCGTTGGTTTGGGCCGTGAGGTGGCCGTTTTCTTTACCTTTCTCGTTTTGTTTTTATACCGTTTGTTTTCTCGTTGTTTCATTGCTTGTAATTCATAGTTGGTTTATCGAGTTGTAATCTTTCAAGTTTGTTTTCTTTTATCGAGTCAAATGATTTCTAAAAACCTTAGTCTTGTTTGGTTAGACGGTTGTTCCCCAATGTTTGTAGAAGCGTAGTAAACCGCATGTTGTCTAAAGCAACATGGCCCGGTTTATGCTAATGCATGCTTTGGTGCGTAGCCCTATGTCTAATTCGATGAGATTAAGCACGAGCACGCATTACGAGGAGTGACCCAAGGCCGTAGGTCATGTGAGCCGTGGGCCACCCCTCATGTGCACGGTTTTCAAGGCCAAACGGCCGTGTGTGTTGTCATGTATTGCGTCGTATGTAGCATTTGTATTTAGATCGAGTTGTATCTTTAATTTGTTGTTGTGTCGGCATGAAATGCCTGGTTTGTAATAGGTAGATCCCAACGGCTCCCCCATTCCCCCTAAGCCTTGTTTGTTTGCTTTACATGTTGTTAGATCAATCAACCCACATGCTAAATTACAACTTTGACAAAGTTAGTTTAGTTGCATCTAAAACGACATAGAAATTGTTGTCACATGTTAGGGTTTTAAAACGATGTTTGCATATCATATATCGTAGTAGCTATGACCTTGTTTGAACTCCGACACTTGACTAAGTAGAGGCCGTTATTGACGGGCGGGGTTAGGTGTCCTTGTGGGCTTCTTAACACGTACCCTCACCCCTTACTCAAGATCTATGGTTTGTGGATCCGTCTAAATACCATTGGATTACGAGAGTCATTCAAATCGAGTGATATAGGGTACAAGTCTTTATCTTTAATCACTCGTAGTCGATTGGCTTTATGCTTTTCGATGAAAGGTGTAAAGTTGACTTGAACGGTTCCAAGTTCCCAAAAAACTTGGTGGCGACTCTAATATGTCTTAATTCGATTCGAAAGAACCTCGAGTCGATCATGCCTAGTGTGGATCCCGCGGACGCAGTTCCCGAGGGCCTTGTCCACAGTTTGGCGACTCCGCTGGGGAAAACAGGACTAGTTACACTTTATTTCTAGGGTCTTTTCCTCCGAGGTGAAACTTGAAAAGAAAGTGTTGGAAAGTAAAACATTACTCATAGTGCTACAATTCATGCATAAACCCTTAAGGATTTTCCCGGGCCGTCCCAGCGTTTCTTTGTGATGCGTGGGGGGCGACGTCCCACTATGCTAGGAAGCTGCACATTGCTCGCTTCCACTTCACCTCGCGTGGTTCTTGATGTTGGGGACGATCTTCTAGGTACTCTACCTTAAGACACCTTGCTCTATAAGACCGCAAAAGGATGGAGGGCATAGACCTTCTTGTAGAAGACTTGCCGAGACTTAGAGATGTCTAGGAGCATACATCCTTGTAACATGAGAATGACAATGTGCAAATTTGTTTTCCCGAGTCTTTTCGAAATTTCCCATGTCCTTTTCAAAACCGAACTTTTGAACAACTTACTTTCAAAATAGCATGGTTTTAAAAACGCGGAATGCTGCCCAAATAGGACTAGAAATTTCGGCCAAAATGAGCTTTTATAGCCGGCATGCTGCCCATTTCAAATCTCATTTTCAAATCAATCCTTCGTTTTTCAAAATCAATCCAAAATGCCTCTCGAACCTCAACCAAGCATGAAATGCGTCAAGTCGTGTCCGGGTCATGGCCGTGTTAGGCCGGGTGTGTTTCGTTCTAAGAGTCTAGAACACGACCTTGTTGGGTCACCCAAGCTCACCTCTTGGGCTTTGAGTCATGTTGGTCGACCATTTGGTCTAGGATAGTCCACAGAAACGTCCAAGCTAGGCCCTTTAGGGCGTTTCACCTGAACCTATGGGCTATGTTGGTCCAATTACGGGTTTAGTCACACCAAGTCCAGTTTAGAATCGAGTTATGAGGGTTTGGGTCGTGTCGTTTTGTCGAGTCCAAAATGAATCGAGGTCTAAATCCAACCATGAGTCGAACCCTTGTTTAGTCAATCTCAAGTCGAGTCTTTGTTTGAGTCAAGTTGGGGTCGTGTCCTTAAGTGTGGAGGGGCTCTTACTTTAAATATTGACTCAGTACGGGGTTTTCTTGTAGAAAGGCCGCCAAAAACCCGACGTCAAGCAATGGAAGATGCTGTTAACAAGCTTACTGAGGCCGTGAACCTCATGATGACCCGAATGGATGCAATCGAATCTAAGCTGGGTGAAGATTCCCCTCCACCACCGATCGATCCGGAAAAACGGTTCAAGTTCATCGAAGACCGTTTGAAACTCTCCAAGGGGAAGAACATTCACTATGAGAATGCTAGGGCCTATGCCCCGGTGCGGGATAAGTTGCCCACGAACATGGTACTCACTGACATCCCAAAGTTTAAGGGCACGAAGATCCGTCCACCATGTTAAGGCCTATAAGGGGTACTTAGCACTAAAGGGAGTACTGCTTTGACATGCTCTCTCGAAATTTTCGCTCAATCTACGGATGAACACCGAAGGCGTGGTTCTATAATCTTGACCTTAAGAACTTCCCCACTTTCGAAGATATTACGGTGGAGTTCTGTAAGCACTATGCTGACAATGTTGAGATTCAAACCAACATAAGGACTTTGGAGGTAATGACACAAAAGGAGAAAGAGGGCTTTACTGAATTCCTCGCAAGATGGCGCGCTGAAAGCGTGAAATTAGCTAAGAAGCCCGACGAAGTTGAAATGGTAGATAAGTTCGTAAAGAATCTACAACCTATTTACCGCAATGCTCTGAAATACCAGAATTTTGGCTCTTTCAAAGAATTGATAAGAATCGGGATAAAGGTAGAAGATGATGTCATAAGGGCAGAGGCTGAAAAGCCGAAAGGGTACCAAGGGGCCTCATCGTCTAAGGCCAAGTCCCCAGCAACGACCCATTTTGATGAAGCCATCAATCTCTTAGAAGGGCAATCGAAGAAGTCGCAACGCCAAACACCTAGGGCATTCACCGATATTGAATGGACTTATACATACGCTCTCCAAAGGCTCATAGCCCAAGGAAAGCTGAAGCCTATTGGTCCAACTCCGGACCCTCCCGCTGATCAACAAGGTAAATGGTATAAACCAAATGCCTACTGTGCCTTTCATCAAGGGAAAGGCCATGATACTGAAAGGTGCTATCGACTGAAGCACGAAATTCAAGACATGATTGAGAGTGGAACACTCTCGATCCCAACTGTTAAACCCAATAACATCACCAATCCATTTGCCGATCACGCCAACTTTGTTTCTGTCGAAGACAATGTGGATTATTCCCATCTTATCCGCCCATGTCACTTGAAAGGGGTGTTTATCGGAAAAATATTTGTGGATTGCTTTGAATTCTTGCCAAACCCGAAGAATGAAATTCAAGCCGGGAGTCTTGCTGTAGAACGTACTCCTCTCATTAACGAAGTTAATAAAAGACAATTCGATTCACCAACCTCCATCACTAGCGTAGATCCTCAGAGGACTGCCTCGGGATGGAGGCAAACCATCACAGGGCTCAAGGACAAGAGCCGAGCGTCTAAGTTGACAACTGAATAAGGGAAAGCTCAAAACTAGATTTGAAAATTATGAGTCGGGATCTGTTTTCTTATCTTAGTCGAGTCGAGTCTAGGACTTTCTTTTCTTGAAGTTGAGTCGTTTGTTCCGCGATGACCTAGGGTGTGTCCTAGGAATCGTTCTTTCGAGTCTGTTAAGCTTTTGCCATTCCAATAAAAAGTTGCAGTTTCGTTTCCAAATATGTCTCGTTTCCAATCCTCAATCATTCTGAAAGTATGATAAAATGCACAACACACTCAAAGGCATCCCTGGGGTAGAAATATGTCCCGTTTCAAAATGTAAGGTACACTAGGATCCTGTGTTTGATTCCTTTACCTATTCCATGTCTGGCGGTAGAAAAACCTCCATCAGAACCAGTGCTTTTGACAAGCTTTTAGATGATTCTAGGACAAACCCGGACTAGCTCCTTGTTTCCCCTATCGATGATGGAAGGCAGGCCTTTTCCCCAACAAAATCATCCCATCTCGAAGAAAGAAGATATCAACCCGTTCTAACAAGGAATTGTTAGTTCTTACCCAATTTAGTTGGCGAAGCCCAGTTTTCAAGGTGTATCCATTTATGACTAAGAGAATGAATAGAAGATCATTTTCAAAGAGAGAAAAAGATGAAAAAGAGTGAAAAAATGAAAAAAAAAAGAAAAATGGAAAAAGATGAAAGAAAAAGAAAAAAGAAAAAAAGATGTTGAAGTTATTGCAGAGTGCTTTTGGTTGGATGTCGAAGTTACGGAAGCCAGAAGTCAAGTCAAGTACCCATAGTTGAAGTTCAATGGGCGAAGCCCAAAAGCTTAAGTAGTAACCTCTTTACCCTCTAAGTCCTTCCTGAGACAGTTACAAGGGGATAGTCGGGAATTTTGAGAATTATTCCGCTTGTGTTGTTACACCAAGCCTTTAGGGTACAGACATGGAAATTTTAACCCACATCATTTTTTCAACCCATTTGGACTCGTGGTTCATCAAACCCGAGACACCCATTCCAACCACATCAACAGCCATAGCCCTTGGCCTTAGCACCACAAAATAAACCTTCAGAATGATGGTTAACCATTCCAACTTAATATAACCAAGCTCTACATCCCAAAAGATCCAAGCCTTTTACACCTAACCCCAAACACGGGATTTAACGGTACTTTACAGGCTAGAATGGGATATGACATGATACCTTAGGTGAAACCTTCGAGTGTGTACACACAATCAAAATGCCATGTTTATGCACCATGATCGAACTACGTCGGATTTGATTTCGCTCCACGCGAATACGTAGGCAGTCCTTCAGAATAAGGGATTCAATCCACCCATCATCCAAGTTGCCATCTTGTCGGTTTCTTACGGGTCTTAACCAAGTCCAAATGAAGCCACCTTTGTTTGAGTTGGTCTTAGTACTCGATGTAAGCTAGGATAAGGATATAGGTTCAGATGAATAGTATCAAGTCTCAGAATGAGCTTTATCGAACGGTTTAGGCAAAGATGCCGAGTCATATAGATGCAGGTTTGTGTTGGGAACCGAAAATATAAAGAACCCGCTGAAAAGAAAGAAGGCGTGGAAGAAAAATAGTAAAAGCCCACTGAAAAGAAAGAAGGCGGTGGCAATAAATGATGAAAACTCGCTGAAAAGAAAGGAGGCGAGGAGAAGAGTGACAGAATGTTCCCAACAAGAGTGATGTGTGATGTCTAAGTGTTCTCATAAAATCAGTCTGTGTTTAGTGTCTGGGCGAAGCCAACGTTGTTGCTCCGTGAGTTTAATCCACCTTGTCAATGCCAAGTGATATTGATTCCCATGTGCCCTTGGGAGCACGCCCATGCCATACGATATCTCTGTCTCAATTCCGATGGCCTTGTGATTCCCATTTGCCATCTTTTGGTGCCGGAACGGCCAATTTACCTTTCTACCCCCAACAAGTCAATAATCGAATTAAAACCCGTGCACACTTACGGTTTTATTTTCCTTTTTTGTTTTACGGTAGCGGGCTACGCCCACGTGGTTTACGAGTCATACAGAGTGTCTGAGTCGTATTTCATGCTCACCCATCAAGGTTCGATTTCAAAATGCCAAATATTTCAAAATTTCAAAATTTCAAAAACCTTTTGCGCATTATGGATAGATGATCCAAGTCAAGGTTCAAACCTCAGAGTTCAAAATCAAATTTTGGGTCGACGACCCAACACCCAAATGATTCGTTTCAAATTCAAATTTCAGGTCGATGGCCCAACATTCCAAGTGATGTCAAATTCAAAATTCGGGTCGATGACCCAATTATTCAAAATTTTCAAATTCAATTTTTGGGTCGATGACCCAATCTTTCAAATGATCTAATTTCAGGATCGATGATCCAAATGTGCTTATGTGATGATTATTGCTAGTACGTTTTTGTGCGTCAAATATAGTAGGATATGCTTCAACTGGGGGCTCTAAAGTCTTCGACTTTAGAGCCATTGCAAACTGGGGTCTCTGAAGCCGTTGGCTTCAGAGACCATTATCAAGATGTAAAGGATGACATCCACCAATCAAAGTTGGGGTCACGAACGGGGATTTGGTGATAACCGGATCTCAAATCAATCTTGGAGAAAGTAGAAGCACCCTTGAGTTGATCAAACAAATCTTCAATCCATGGTAGAGGATACTTGTTCTTGATGGTAACACGGTTAAGCTCACGGTAGTCAATGCAAAGTCTCATGGATCCATCTTTCTTCTTCACAAAGAGAACGGGAGCACCCCAAGGCGAGGCACTAGGTCTAATGAATCCTTTCTCAATCATCTCATCAAGTTGCTTTCTCAACTCCTTCAACTCGGTTGGCGCCATACGGTACGGGGCTTTAGCAATCGGACCGGTTCCGGGTACAAGGTCGATAGAAAACTCAACATCACGCTCGGGAGGAATCCCGGGCAATTCTTCGGGAAAGACATCGGCGAACTCACAAACCACGGGCACTTCTTCGATCTTTGGTAAGGAATGGGAGGTAGAAGTCACCACGCATAGAAAGATTTGGTAACCTTTCCTCCTCATACTCATCAACTTCAAAGCGGAAATCAATTTCACACCTTCTTGGGAACGGACTCCTCTATATGACACACGAGTGCCTAGCGGACTCTTGAGGCGGATCTTTTGGTCTCTACACTCGAATCTTGCATCATACTTTGACAACCAATCCATACCCAAAATTACATCGAATTCCTCAAGGGGAAAACGAAGTAGGTTAGCGGGGAATAAGGTTTCCGAAATAGAAATAGGAATGTCGGAGAAAGTGAGGGAGCAAGAGAATATTTCTCCGGAAGGTAAGGATATAGAAGTTTCCTCACTAGGGATAGGCTCAATGGCTAGTTTTTCCGAGAACTTGGAAGATATAAAAGATAAAGATGCGCCGGTATCAAATAAAATGAGGCAAGGTTGATCAAAAATTGAGAACATACCCGTAATGATATCGGGATGAGCGGCGGCTTCGGCTCGACTCATGACAAAGATGGTTCCTCTTGGCCTAGCATTTGGAGTAGGAGCATTCTTCTTCTCGGGGCAATCGGCAACACGATGTCCGGGCTTCTTACAATGAAAGCAAGTCAAGGGCTTGCCATAGCATCCAACTCCGGGGTGTAGAGCTTGTCTACAATGGTAGCACTTACGGTCCTTCTCAAGTTCATTAGTTGGTGTGGGAACTTGTCCTCTAGGTTCTTGAACTCTTGGTCCTTGTCCTCCATGGTCTTGCATCCTTGGCACAAACCTTCTCTTGTTGGCATAGTTGGAAGTAGAAGGCACAAATGGTCTCTTGCCATGAAAGTTAGAACGATAAGAATGAGAAGAGGAGTGGGTTTTGGAATCTTCCTCAATGGCCTTCAAAGAGCTTTCGGCCCAAATAGCATCATCATAGACTTCCACAAAGGTAGTTGAGCTTCTTCTCACCATGCTTTCAACCTTAGGATTCAACTTGTTCTTGTAGAAGTAGACACGATCCTCTTCATCTTTCACGAACTTGGAGGCATAATGAGCAAGTTCATTAAACTTGTCGGTGTAGGCTTGAATTGATAGCTTCCCTTGCTTGAATTCCATGAATTCCTTCAATCTTTGTTGCTTGAGCTCCTTAGGGTAGAAGCGGGTTTCCACAAGTGACTTGAAGCGGCTCCAATCAAAGTTGGGGTCTTGAGTAGCGGTAGGACCGGTCAAAGTCCACCACCTATTGGCTTCCTTCACAAGAAAGTGAGAGGCTAATCTCACCTTGTCCTCCTCTCGGGCATCAAAGAGAGAGAAGTTCTTCTCCATATCACGAAACCACTCCGAGAGAGCAACGGGATCCACTTCACCACCATAGGTCCTAGCCTTGTTCCTTGCTAGTTGACTTGCAATCCAAGCATAACTTCCTTGTCGGTTAGCTTCGGGTGCAGGGGGAGCGGGTTGAGCATTTTGTTGATTAGCAAGTACTTGATTGAGGGCTTGCATGATAGCATTTTCCACATTGGTCGCTCGTACCATCTTTTCGCACAAGAGCAAACAAGTTAGAACCTATCACAAAACATACACAAAAAGGCTACCAACTTAGGTCCTTAATTCTACCCATCTCTCATTCATTATTCAAGGTCAAGTAAGAATTTTTAAGTTGGGGTACACGTGTGTGCGTCGGGAGCAATACATGCTCTGATACCAACTGTGACACCCCTCGTTGAGGTAACCAAAAATGACTAGTAAAGCGTGGCGGAAACACGAGATTTTTAAAACTTTTAAGGCTTCTAATGAAGTCCAACGCGAGGCATCACCAACATCGATAAATAAGTCTAGATAGTTAAGTTTAAGTTTACAACACAAGTCAATTTATTGGGGAAAAGATATCCCACGAATTAACATAGTTCAAAAGTAGGTGAGTCTATTAAATGATAGCTAAATAAGGTCCGAGGTAAGAACTCGCTAGCTCACACGGTCTTCCCCACTTAAGCTTCATCACAAACCTGTCATTCATAATAAATATGAAAGCCACAGTCAGTGGGGAGTAACTCAGGGTTCTCCCAGCCACAATATGTCAAAATACAAGCAATTAGGAATTTAATCAAATAAACAAGCATGAGAGTAAATACTTACGGCATTACGAAAATCATGATTAGTGGGCACAAGTAAATAGGAATGGTAAAGCACAAATGAGAGAAGAATTATTAGGTCAAACTGTCACATATCAACCCGACTCAAATGTAAGACAATTACAAAGTATAGACTCAAACATGATAACCCTCTAGACTCCAACCTCTTGGTAGGACGACGATCATAATACGGTCCTAGTCTAAACCTGGCCAGACTCTCGGGATGGACGACACCCGATTCGACAAACGATACCAAATCGTATCCAAGACTCGAAATATGGTACACCTAACCGTGCCCGAAAGTCGAGTAACCTCAAGCGGAACCTTGTCACCTAACCGTGACCCCCGGTCCGAAAAAGGCAGAAGGAAAAATAGCCTAACTCGGAAACAATGGCACCTAACCGTGACCCAATGTCCGAGGGCAAATAAATAGGGAATGTCGAGTAGTCTCACAATGTAAAACGTCACACTCGGGTCCGAACAAGAACCATAACCATTATGCATGATCATAACATTAATGAGTCTTAAAGTAACCAATTATCGATAGGAAAGAAGATGCATGCATAGCTCAATCATTATTAGAAGTCGCAAGTGAAATAGAACAAACAGGGGACTCCCAGCCGGGTGGTGTACCGGCCGCCGGCCACCGGGCCGGGACAACATGCCAAAGTCAAAATTTAAATAAAACTTACAGTGCACTCCCGGTCACCCTACTGGGAATACGCCAAATTTCAAAAACACATAAAACCTTGATGCGCTCCCGGTAGTGGCCAAGAGCCATTGCCATCACCCTACTGGGAATACGCCCAAAACTCAAAAACACCTAAAACCTTCAGTGTACTCCCAGCCGGTCAAGAGACCGGCTGCCGGATCACCCTACTGGGACTACGAGCTTTCTAAAATGTGCTCAAAATTTACTGAGGATCTCCCAGCCGGTCAAGAGGCCACGTCAATCCTACTGGGACTACAAACACGCGGATTCCATGCAAAACACTTTCAAACCATTTGAAACCAACAAAAATCGTTTCCCATCAATTGTTTACGTATCCTAGCATGATTCTAACTCGGAAAAACAACATATTTGAGCATGTGAATGGGTAATTTTGGATTCAAGAGATGTAGCATGAGATTTTCATCCAAACATGTGAGAATTGCAAACAAGCATGATATTCAACATCCAAATTAGCACCAATCATGAAAGATACAACTTTTAACATTCATATGAGATTATAACTACATAAAACCACACAATTCTAACATAAAAGTCGAGTAACCCATCACCGTTACCTTTTTGCACTTCAATCTTCTAAAGACTCGTCAATGATGTAGCTATCCTCCTCCGGGTTGTCCAAGTTCTCCCCTAAACACAAAAATAAAGGTATTAAGTCAAGAATCCACATCCTTGTAAGATGAGAATTTCGAAATAGAGGAAAGATGGCGACTTTCTTACTTAGAAAGAAGGGAAATGAGAAAAGGAAGAGAATGGCGCGAAAAGGAACGAGATTGGTGAAGAATTGAGTGAGATATGGTGGTTTTAGGGTTAGTAAGGGAAGGTTCAACAATGGTGGGGTGGTTGTTGGGAAATTTCAGAAATTACAAGTGAGGGAGATGAAGTTGTGAGGGTTTATTTGAGGTTTTGTGTAGAGAAAAAAGGGGAAAAAAAAGGCCCATGAGTCAAGTTAAGCCCAATAACTCAAAATGAGTCGGTATCCACTAGAATTTTCGTCCCAAGTCTACTATAACTCGAGACGGAGAATAATATTATTAAAATCTACACTATTATTACCGTTACACGGCTATGGCTATATTTTATGAAAATAAGTTTTAAATAATAATTATTTAATAAAAATTACTTAAAAGTTTATTTAAAATATAAGGAAAGGGCGGGGTGTTACAACCCATTTTTTTCTCCCATATGGGTGGTGATTCTTTACCCATAGCTTGTTCTTTTCATTGAGATGCCAACTTCTTCCTATCACTTTCTCGGCTATAATGATCAACCATGAAACATGGCTCATGTAGTCGGGGAGCTCTTATTGTCTTATCAAGATTAAAGGTGATTGTCTCATCTCCCACTTCGAGTGTGAGCTCTCCATGTTTCACGTCAATCACCGCTCCCGCGGTATGTAAGAAAGGTCTTCCTAAAATGATAGGAATGTTGGAGTCTTCCTCCATATCAATAATAACAAAGTCCACCAGGATGAAGAACTTGCCAATTCTTACCGGCACATCTTCCCATACACCTAAAGGTGTCTTCGTTGATCGATCCGCCATGTGAAGTGTGATATTAGTGCACTTAAGCTCTCCCATTCCTAGCCTCTTGCACACCGAATATGGCATGACACTCACACTTGCCCCAAGGTCACATAGAGCTTTGTTGATTGTGGTGTCGCCAATGGTACATGGAATAGAGAAGCTTCCCGGATCCTTTAGTTTTGGAGGTGAACTTCCTTGTAGGATGGCACTACTCACCTTAGTGAAAGCAATAGTCTCAAGTTTCCGGATGGATTTATTCTTCGTAAAAATATCTTTCAAGTATTTTGCATAGGCCGGAACATGATTGATTAATTCCGTAAATGGAATTGAGACTTAAAAGTTCTTCACAATCTCCATAAACTTCCCAAGTTGTTCATCAAACTTAGGCTTAGCTTGACGACTTGGAAATGGAAGTCGAATCAAAATAGGCTCTTTCTCTTTAGCCTTTTCTTCATTCTCCTTTGAAACTTCTTGAATGGTGGTGGGTTCTTCTTCTTTCTTAGAGTCTTCAATAACTCTTTCCTTGTCACTAGCATTCACAACATCTTCATCAACGGGCCTCTTCGGCCCTTCATACCTTGCACCACTCCTTAAATGGATGGCACTCACCGACTCTTGTCTTGGGGGATTATATTGAGGTGGCAATTGCCCCTTTAGTCTTTGTGAACTTGAAGATGCTAATTGAGACATTTGGGTCTCCAACATCTTTGTGTGAGCTAGTATGTTGTTAATGGTGATGTCTTTTGCTTGGCTATCCTTTTGCATTTGAGTGAAAAATTCTTGTTGGTTCTTTTGCATTTGGAGGGCCGCTTTTTGAACATCAAAACCTTGGTCATTTGTTTGATTGTACGAAGGTTGATTTTGATAACTTTGGTTTTGATTGTAAAAGGGTCTTTGAGCTTGGTTTCTCATTGGAGGTGGGGTGTATGTTGTTTGAAGGTTTTGAACATTTTGGCTTTTGTATGAGAGGTTGGGGTGGAATTTGGTGTTTTCATTGTAATAGTTGGAATAAGGGGTACCACTCTTGTATGCTTGGAAAGCATTCACTTGTTCCCCTACATTCACTTTGGTCATGTCCCAAAGTTCCACAACTCTCACATACTCCACTTGGAATTGATGAAGATGCCACCATGGCATTAACATGTTGCTTAGGTGATTTGGAGGCCTCTTCAAGTTTAGCCATAGCCTTCTCAAACTTCAAATTAATGGTATCAATATGAGCACTAAGTTGAGCACCCAATTGAGTAATAGAGTCCACTTCATGCTTTCCTCCTCTAGTAGCCTTCCTAGGTCTACTATATTGTGAGTTATGGACCGCCATTTCCTCAATCTTGTTCCATGTTTGATTATCATCAACTTCGGTAAACATACCATTTGATCCCATATTGAGAATGTTTCGGGAGTCTTCATATAGACCGTTCTAAAATTGTTGTACAAGGAACCACTCGCTAAGTCCATGGTGAGGACAAGATCGGCAAGTATCCTTGAATCTCTCCCATGCTTCATACAATGATTCTTCGTCCCTTTGTTTGGACCCGGTGATTTGGGCTCTCAACATGTTAGTCTTCTCTGTAGGATAGAACTTTTTGTAGAAAGCAAGTGCCAATTTCTTCCAAGAGTCAATACCAAGAGTAGCCTTATCTAGGCTCTTCAACCATTGTTTCGCGGAACCAATCAAAGAGAACGGAAATAAGACCAATCGAATTTGGTCTTGAGTAACTCCGGTTTGAGAAATCGCATCACAATAGTCACAAAAAGTCTCCATATGAGAATGAGGGTCTTCACTAGGCATCCCCCCAAATTAACTTCTCTCAACCAATTGTATAAATGCGGATTTTTCAATGAAATTACCGGTTAAGTGTTGTGGTGTAGGAGTACCATTTGGTAGGTTCTCCTCGGTTGGTACGGAATGTGATGAAAATTTAGGCATTGTGGGTTGATTTTGTGGTTGGTTTTGTGTTGGGTTATCCTCTCCTTCTCTTGTAAAAGGGTTGATAAACTCAATGTTATTTGGTTGAATGTCCATAATCTCACCAATACCTCTCAAAGTATTTCTAGCAAGTTTTCTATTGTTGGTCAAAGTTCTTTCAATTTCAAGATCAATGGGTAACAAGTTACCTTATGATCTCTTAGACATGCAAAATATCAAACAACTTGAAAACAATTAGAACAAACGTTGAGGAGTTTGACTTCCCCAAGGTAAAGAAAGACACAACTAAAAACAATCAAAGAAAATCAAATCAAGTTAACACCGTCCCCGACAACGGCGCCATTTTTGGTCGGATCTGTTTTGTTACTCGTCGTCAAAAGTTACCTAGACCAAAACAATATTTATAACTTCACAAACTATTCTACTCTTAGTAAAGAGGTAAGTAAAGGTCGGATCCCAAGGGACGGGTATTGATGTAGGATTTTCGATTGCAAATGGTTGTGTCTAAGGGTGTCAAAATTTGGGTTGAGGTAGGAGATCAACTAAACTAATCAACAATATAAAAGCAAAGCAATAAAAACAAGCAAGATGACTAAAATGAGATGTAAACAATTGATTAAAAGCACTAGGGTGTCATGGATTCATAGGGGATTCATGGGATTTGATCATACAAACATGTTCTCTACTAGATGCAAGCACTTATTGTTGTGATGGGATAGAGTTGGTTTATGTCTTACAATCCCTAAGAAGGTTTGGGTCCCGGAGCCGAATCGATTAGATTGTACAACACCTACAAGTCGACTTAATACTTCCTATACAACTATATGCATGGTCTAATGAGACTCGAGTTGGTTTATATCTTACAAGTCTCATTGAAAAGGCAAATGATGGGTAAAAAATGCAAGGATTCATAGGCTCGTATTTCATCAAACATAACATGTGCATAAGTTGGAATCACAACAAGCAAGCAAATTAATTATGAAAATATATTAGATTAAGCATGAATCAATCCCCATGTTGGTTTCCCCTAATTCCCAATTAACCCTAGTTAAGGAAACTACTCACTCATTATCAAGTTTAACATGCTAACAAGGTTGTCAATCATACTAGCAAGGCAAAACATGATGAACAAATGAAGATGATTACAATAATTAAAAAGGATTAAGAGAGAATTATACCTATAAAGATGATTCCAAATAATAAAGCAAAGAATAATAGAAGTACTTGATGATTGATGGAAGGTTGTCAATCCTCCAAAAAAACCCAAATAATCTTCTAATTACCCAAAATAAATGATAAACAATAGAGAGATTAAGAAATGATATTTGTATTAATGCTAAATTAAGAATTGATTACAAGATTAAGAGAGTATTATGACTTGATTAAAATAAGATTAAGATCCTATTATGATGACATGCTAATCTAGGTAGTACAATGGGGTATTTATACTAGAGATTATGTACAAGGATTAGGGTTACTAAGGGCTTAAATGACTATTAAGACCCTTAAGAAAAGTTGAGGAAGTGCTCCTCTCCAAGGAGATGCTCATCTCCGCTTTGGTAGTCTCCAGGAAATCTACTCGTCCCGAGCGTCTAGGCAGTAGGCACGGTGGGTTCTGCAAGGGAATCCGAGCGGATCAGGGGAGAGACGCTCGGATTTGCTGGTCTCAATACGACCGTATTGGCATCGGGACGCTCGGATTGGTGGGTAGGGAGACGCTCGTCTTGGGCAGGGAGACGCTCGGATCCTGGGTCATCACTTCTCTTTTCTTCTTTTCTCAACAATCCTCGGGGATCTTGTCGGGGATGCAAGGATCCTTTCATCATTGCCCAATCTATTTTATTATCTACATAGGCCTTCCAGTATCGTATTCCCTTTTATGCTTGGACATTGAATTTGATCAATTTATCTCCATTTTGCCATGAAAATGCAAGGTTTGCACTCCTTTGCTACCAAGGGAACAAAACCTCAAAGAATATGCAAAACGAGAAACTAAAGATAGTAAATGACCTAGTTATGCATTAAAAAGCATAGGAACGAGGCTAATTCGGGGACTAAATATGCTTAAATATGAGTCACATCAGTTGGCTCGTGGGGATTCCTCCTTTATGTTCTTCTTTCTTCTTATTTCATTCATTGACAAGGGTGCTTCCCCATACTTGAATCGTTATATCCTTCATTCATCAAACAATATTAGTAGCACTCCCTCACCAACTCTCATGTCAAAATCATGCTTTTGAAGAAGTAAAATGCAAATGAAGTTAAAAATACAAGTAAGAAGGGTTAGTATATTTACAAGTGGTGGTTTAGAGAGGACTCCACCAAACCCTCTCACTTGATGATCTTATCATGGCGGGAGAGGCTCGAGGCGGATGACCTCTACTTCTCCTATGAATGCTCCTTCATAGTACGGTTTCAATCTTTGACCGTTGACCTTGAACTTGTTTCCATCCTCCGACCTTATCTCAAAGTCTCCATACTTTCCTACTTCGGTGATTACATAGGGACCCATCCATCTTGAATTTAACTTCCCGGGAAAAAGTCGATATCGGGAGTTAAATAGAAGGACTTTGTCTCCCTTGTGCAAGGCTTTTTGCTTGATTCTCTTGTCGTGGAGCATTTTGGTTCTTTCCTTGTAGATCTTTGCATTTTCGTCAGAGTGTAGTTGGAATTCCTCCAACTCTTGAATTTGCAATATCCTCTTGTTACCACTTAGCTTAAGATCAAGATTGAGAGCTTTGATGGCCAAAATTGCTTTGTACTCTAACTCAATTGGCAAATGGCATGCCTTTCCATATATTAGCTTGTAAGGGGAGGCTTCTATGGGAGTCTTATAGGCCGTCCTAAAAGCCCAAAGGGTGTCATCAAGCTTCATGCTCCAATCCTTACGAGTCTTGTTAACAACCTTCTCAAGAATTTGCTTGATCTCTCTATTCGAAACTTCAACTTGACCGCTTGTTTGAGGATGGTATCCAAAGTCGGTTTTATGTTGAACACCACACTTTGTGAAAAGAGATGTGAGCTTCTTTTCATGGAAGTGTGTCCCTCCATCGCTAATGATTGCTCTAGGGACTCCGAATCTTGGAAAGATTACTTTCTTGAGAAGTTTAGTAACCGTTTTGGCGTCATCGGTTGGAGTAGCGATTGCTTCTACCCACTTTGATACATAATCGATGGCTACAAGAATGTACTTGTTTCCTTGAGATGTTACAAATGGTCCTTGGTAGTCAATTTCCCATACATCGAAAATTTCTACCTCCAATATACCTCGTTGTGGCATCTCATTTCTCCAAGAAATGTTTCCGGTTCTGTGGCAACGATCACAATGGAGAATCTTCAAACATGGTAGGCCAAAAGAAGCCCGATTGAAGGACTTTAGCAATTGTTCTTCGTGCTTCATGATGTCCTCCATATGGTGATGAATGTCATCCCTCTAAAACACCTTGAACTTCCCATTGGGGTATGCATCTTCGGTAAACTCTATCACTACATTTCTTGTAAAGATTGGGATCGTCCCAAAAGTATCTCTTCACTTCAAACAAGAATATCTGGGGGAAGAACTCCTCCAACAATGTAGTTAGCATAGTCGGCGAACCATGGTGTTGTGTGCTTTTCGAGTTGTGAATGGATGGCCATCAAAATATCATCGGGGAAAGAGTCATTGATTGGTGTCTCTCCCTCATTATCATGGAATCAAATTCTTGACAAGTGATCCGCTACCACATTCTTGGCTCCCTTCTTATCCCTTATCTCCAAATCGAATTCTTGGAGTAGCAAAATCCACCTCAACAATCTTGGTTTTGCTTCTTTCTTTATCAAGAGATGTCTAAGGCCACGGTGGTTCGAGAAAACAATCACTTTTGATCCAAGCAAATAGGAATGGAATTTGTCTAATGCATAGACAATGGCAAGAAGTTCCTTCTCGGTGGTGTCATAGTTTACTTGGGAGGCATCAAGAGAATTTCTTATGTAATAGATAGCATGTAAAGCCTTTCCTACCCGCTGGCCAAGAATCGCTCCAATGGCGTAGTTACTTACATCGCACATGATCTCAAATGGTAGTAACCAATTCGGTGGTTGGATGATTGGTGCCGAGATTAGTGCTTCCTTGATTCTATCAAAAGCTTCAACACACTCATTAGTGAATTGGAATTGGGCATCCTTAAGCAAAAGTTGAGTAAGGGGTTTCACGATTTTGGAAAAAAAATTTATAAAACGGCGATAGAACCCCGTATGACCGAGAAAGCACCGCACCCCTCTAACATTCACGGGAGGTGGGAGTTTCTCTATCACCTCAACTTTGGCCTTGTCAACTTCGATGCCCTTTTCCGAGATTAAATGACCCAAGACAATACCTTCATTGACCATAAAATGACACTTTTCCCAATTCAAGACAAGGCTAACATCTTCACACTTTTGCAATACAAGAGAAAGGTTATGCAAAAAAGAATCAAAGTCTTTTCCGTAAACACTAAAATCATCCATAAAAACTTCCATTATGGTTTCTAAGTAATCGGAAAAGATACTCATCATGCATCTTTAGAAGGTAGCGGGGGGATTACATAGCCCGAAGGGCATTCTCCTATATGCAAAAGTACCGTAGGGACATGTGAAAGTAGTCTTATGTTGGTCATACAGGTGTATCAATATTTGGAAGAATCCCGAGTCCCCGTCAAGGTAGCAATAGAATTTGTTAGAGGCTAACCTCTCAAGCATTTGGTCAATGAATGGTAGGGGAAATGATCCTTCCTTGTTGCGGAATTCAATTTACGATAATCGATACACATACGCCAACCGGTGATCTTCCTTGTGGGTATTAGCTCGTTCTTATCATTTGTTACCACCGTGGTACCTCCTTTCTTAGATACCACTTGAACGGGGCTAACCCACGAGGAATCCGATATAGAATAAATGATTCCCGCATCAAGTAATTTCATAACCTCCGTTTTTACAACTTCTTGCATATGGGGGTTTAGTCTCCTTTGGCCTTGGATGGTAGGCCTATGGTCTTCTTGTAGATGAATTCTATGCATGCAAAAATTGGGGCTTATTCCCTTAAGATCATCTAGACTATAACCTATAGCCTTTTCATGTTGTTTTAACACGTCAAGCAAACATTCCAATTGATTCTCATCAAGTTTTTCATTAACAATCACCGGTTTGGTTTTAGACTCATCAAGGTATGCATATTTCAAATTTGGCGGAAAGGGTTTTAGAGTTGGAGTTTGTACCTCACTTTCTACCATTGAAGGCTCACAAGGGACATCTTCCACCTCCATTACACATTCCATCCTCATGGCATATTCGATTTGTTCCTCAAACTCTTCATACCCATTGTAGTCAAATTCCTCAACATACTCGTCTTGATCCTCGACTTGCATGGTATGATCTTTGGTTGCTTGTTCTTCTTTAGTGGATTGTGATGCTTCCTTGAGAATGTTATTTCTCAATATGGATTGCTCATAGGTGAGCTCTTTGTAAGCTAGAGCGGCTTCAAGGAGGTCTACTTCCAATGCCCAATGCTTATTTTTGGCCTCACTTGCTTCTATGGCTTCCAATGCTTGCAAAGGGTCTTTGATGAGAGTAGCGCCCACATGGTCCTCTACACAACAATCTATAAGATCCATCTTGCGAAACAACTAAGAGAAAATGGTGAGAAGTACCTTGACGAAGTGCTCTCCCTCAAGGTGAAGAAAGACACAACTAAAAACAATTAACGAAAATCAAATCAATTGAACACCGTCCTCGGCAACGGCGCCATTTTTGGTGTGGACTAGTCTCGTAGTCAAAGCTACCAACCAAAACAATATTTATAACTTCACAAACTAATCTTAGTAAAGATGTAAGTAAAGGTCGGATCCCAAGGGACGGGTATTGATTTAGGATTTTAATTGCAAGTAGCTATGTCTTAGGGTGTCACAAATTGGGTTGAGGTGAGATGTAGTCTAAACTAATCAACAAGATGAATATAAATTAATGAAAACAAACTAAAGCAATTAATGGGGTTTGTAAACAATTGATTAAAAGCACTAGGGTGTCATGGGTTCATAGGGGATTCATGGAAATAGATCATACAAACATGTTCTCAATTAAAAGCAAGCACTTATTGTTGTGATGGGATCGAGTTAGTGTATATCTTACAGTCCCTAGGATGATTTAGGTCCCGGAGCCGAGTCGTCTAGACTTTACAACACCTACAAGTCGACTTAGTCTCCTCCTATTCAACTCTATGCATGGTCTAACAAGGCTCGAGTTGGTTTATGTCTTACAAGCCTCATTGAAAAGATAAGAGATGGGTAAAAAATGCAAGGTTTCATAGTCTAGCATTTCATCAAACATAACATGTGCATAGGTTGAAATCACAACAAGCAAGCAAATTAATTATGAGAATATATTAGATTAAGCATAGATCAATCCCCATGTTTGTTTCCCCTAATTCCCATTAACCCAAGCTAAAGGACTACTCACTCATGATCAAGTTTAACATGCTAATAAGGTTGTCAATCGTACTAACAAAGCAAAACATGATGAATAAATGATGTGATTAACAATAATTAAACAAGGGTAAAAGAGATTATACCTAGTTGAGATGATCCAAATAATAAAGCAAAGAATAATAGAAGTAAACTTGGTGATTGATGAAAGGTAATCAATCTTCCAATAAACCCAAATAATCTTCTAATTACTCAAATAAAACTAAGAACAATTGAGAGATTAAGGAAAGATTAAGATGTGATTAATATTGAAATGTGTATTACAACTAAATTAAGACTAAATTAAAAGGATTAAGATGATATTAATGGTTGATTAAGATGACATGCTAATCTAGGTAGTACAATGGGGTATTTATACTAAAATTAAGTACAAGGATTAGGGTTACTAAGGGCTTAAATGACTATTAAGACCCTAATAAAACTTTACAATCTTGCTCAACCCAAGGGACATGCGCAGATCGTTCTTGCAACTCCCACCAGGATCCGCTCGTCCTCTCCTGAAGCACGGCTGGTCTTGTAAGGAGATCCGCTCATATCGTCTAGGAGACGCTCAGATCCTGCCTCTGGGATGCTCGTGTTGGATTCATTAATCTCAAAAGTTTACATATTGAATATGTGATAAAATAATTTAGTCATAAAATTAATTCTAGATTTTATGCATGCAAAACTTTCGAAATTAGTAAGAAATCGTCTCCTTACCATGTGATATTTCGGTTTCAAGGGCACAAGTTAGGACTCCTTCCTAGTCCGGAACACATGCGACTACGGTCACGACTACTTCCGTTGAGCTCAATCCAAATTTCGATGTAATAACCTTTTATTACCCACTTACCCAACATAACAAGGTTTGTATTACGGTGAAGCCGGCTTAACTCCCTTATGAAATTGGGGCTCATGGTTCTACTATTTGGTAAGGCTAATTCTCAATTATTATTTTAGCGAGAGGTCATGTCAATTTATTATCTATCACGTTTTAAGTGAACTAAAGCGGTGAACTACGATAATTATAATTGACACGGTCGATGATTCGATTAAATATAATGCATGTTTAGTTATGGCGATTTGGCTATGCATGCAAACATATAAAACAAATGCACAGCATAAAGATAAAATCCTAGTATGGCCTTCATAAAATAGTAAATCAAATAAACTATTTACAAATTCAGAAACCAACTCATTTGGTCCATTGAACTTCATATGGCACGCACTTCAAGGTAACACCGTCTTAGTCGGATCACCTTCTCAAATTGCACCGTCTTCAAGAAACTCCGAAATAAATTACAAAATAATAAAATTACATAATTTCCTATTATACATTTGTAATAAAATTTAAATCCATTAAATTACAAAATGGTGATACGAGATCACAATAATTACAACCAAATCGATATTCCGATTCATTTCGGGAAATACCAATTAAAAACTAAGGCTATACTAAGTACAAATTACATAATTCAAAAATTATATAAAATAAAATTATGACAATCATACTAAAATGCAGCATTAATATATGTATCAAATATGCCATGTGAAATGCCAAATCGCCCTATTAAGAGCCAATATCGTATATTTGATCGGTTTTTATGGATTTGCGTGATTATAACTTATTAAAATCACAATAATTACATAAACTCATATTTATGTTCAAGTTAATTACCCTAACCATCTTAGGACTCAAAACTTAGTCTTCACTAACATTTTGACAATAATTCAACTTGATTTCTCAATATTGTTCATAATGGACCCAAAAATACAATATTATACTATAAACTCCAAATTAAATTATAAAAATTTCAAATAATTTCATAATTTGAAATTCAAACTCATGAACATTCTGGAAAAAAAATACCATGACACTCATAATGTTCAAAACTTAGGTTAAAAATTTCGAAAAATGTTCGAGAAAAACATCGTTGCGGTTTATCGGTTTTATAAAATATGACCATAAAAATATGAGAAAAATAATTTTAATCAATTTTCACTAGTAGATTATATATGTGAAAACATATCCAAAAATCACTGAAAAATTCGAAGTTTAACTATTTTTCGTCCAAAAATGACATTTTTCTCATAAAAATCACATTTTAATGCCAATATTATATATAATGAACAATAAAATCCATAAATCATCCCATATGACCTAAAATCCATTTAGGACCAGAAACTTTTAAAATGCAAAATTATTTCATGATTTATCTTCATAAATCCTAAATAACAAGTTTTATTTGTTAACAAATTAACTCAGAAAAACTAACCCGATTTTGCATGCAACAACCGTGTTGCTCTGATACCACTTGTTGGATTCATTAATCTCAAAAGTTTACATATTGAATATGTGATAAAATAATTTAGTCATAAAATTAATTCTAGATCTTATGCATGCAAAACTTTCGAAATTAGTAAGAAGAAATCGTCTCCTTACCATGTGATATTTCGGTTTCAAGGGCACAAGATAGGACTCCTTCCTAGTCTTGTTCTTGAGCTACCTATAATAGGATGATCTTCCAAGAGTGCTCCAAATATTAAAGCTCCAAAGTAGGAACTTCTCCTTAAGGATTGTACCAAGGAAATCCTTCTTAATACAAATATTAATTTAGTTACTAGAAATTAATATTTGTTCCCTTAAAATACTAATATTAAGATATTACTACTTCTAGTAATGTATATGTAATATTAGAGATTTTATGTGAGTTTTTAATTTTTTTTCAACAACAAAACTAGAGAGATAAGATTTTCTCAAGTTCAAAAACTAATTAGAATGAATTAGTGTAGTGTAGAAAATACACTACTTGAGTGTATAGGGCAGGAGGCCACGGTTTACATGGGTAGAGTGCCCAATACAATTGCATTTTTCTCTTCTCAAGAGTGTAGGTATGCATACCTATGATTAGTAGGTAATCATTATGTTACCCACTAATTTAAAGTAATTTTAAGCACAAAATCCTTCTTCCTCTTCTATTTACACGGTTCATGTAGTTAATATGGATCCATTTTAACTTTGTCAATTGTCAATATTGTGTAATGTGACATATTGGACATGTTACTAGACATGTCATTTAAATAATGCATTTTTAACAAATTAAAAATCATTATATAAATGAAATAAATCACATACAAAAATTAACTAGTAAGTCACAATTACAATTACTTAAAATGGGTCATCCAATTATAAATCACAACTACTTGTATTTATAATAATCAATTCATTCTTATTTCAATTGTTTCGTAAACAATAAATAAACCTTAAGTAATAAAACAATTTAATTACTTAGCACGAATCTTATTTAATCAAATTACAATAAGATACGTATAATCACTCACAAAATCATTTGTTCAAATTTAAGGAATTAATTAACTTGTATCGTCATATAATTAATTAATTAATCAATTAAGAATGTTTCCCAAGAGGTATGACCTTAAGGGATCAACTTATCACCACCGTCGCACGACAGTAATGTCAAACTCTAGTCAGCCAATCATTACCGATTAATGTGGATCAGTTGACAATAAAATGTTACATTCCCTTATGTATTCTTAATATGAGATTTAAACATGTGATCGCATTATTGTCGAGGACACATACTCCAACAATCTCCCACTTGTCCGCGACAAGTGTGCGTCACCAATTCTCTTGTCCTATTACTATCTCCCACTCAATGCAAGGTGTCTTGCAGGTCGTACTTGCATTTGATCATATCTTGAGTGGTTTCCTCGATCTGGAGAATAACTGTCTGACCGGAATTACCTACCATAGATACCTTCCGAGCGTGGCCACGCATTTCCAGTTCATTGCTCCTCGAGTGGCCTTGAGATATAAGATAACCCCGACGGGGATGGACAATTCCTGTTGCACTCTTCCCTTCGATTAGCCATAGCTCATCATGACCCAAAACATGCCCATTAGACCCCAATTACGAAGGTCGCCGGACATAAATCAAAGTCACTCTGAAACTGTGCCATCTTAGGCGAAAAGTCATTAGTCAAATAATCGACTCATAAGAATACTATAGTAGCTCTCGCCACGACCAGGCTATTAAAAATTGCCAGAACTCTATAAGCAGTCATTAGCCCGACAGAGTGTCCCTCACAGTCTGCCTATGTGATCGACTAGTCATCTCTTATGACTCTATGGCACTTGAACTTGCCATCAATCGCATCACACTCTAGTTACTTCGACACGTCACCTCATATAAGCAACTAGGGGCGAATACTATGTTAATCCAGTTCACTTTAATGGGGTTCATGATTGTCTCTACAACCCATTGTATATAACAAAGTACAAAATGAGTTAATGATAACTCAAACGATAAATGTGATTATCATATGAGTAGTCAATACCTGATTACTACTTCATATTCTATAATCCAATTTAGATCTTGTATGTAGTTGTTCATCTCAATCCAATTGAAATGACATGACTCATCATGTTAAGCCTATGAATAGGCATTGGTTAGTAGGTTTTTGCAACTCCTAGCTCAACCTTGCTACACACTTGTTTTCCTTTCGTAATGCATACACTTGTATTACAAAAACTTTCTGAGTACGTGTCTAGATCCAATCTAGACATAGGATCTCTTGCCTTAGAATAGCACCCACTGTTTTCATAGTGTGCGGGACGCATCCTTCTTGCACATCTCATGATTGTAAGTGTACTCAATTTCCGTTGTAAATATCTCTCATTGTTCTTTATTGCCTAGAACGATTCTAGCAAATCTATTTCTTAAATAACATAGCCACAATGGTTCCTTAACCATCTTTATGTGTTTTGAATACGGTTTTGTGGGAAACCTTGGGCAATCACAACAGTCATTAGTGTAAGCCCTTACACAAATTAGTGAATTGTATCAAAAACACTTAACTTTACATCCTTAATGCTTCCTCAAGCACTTAAGGATAATCTATATGGCTACTAGGTAACTATTACTTAAATTCGATTTGAAACAATTCATCATACTCAAAGTATATGAAGTGTTATACATCATTACTCATTTAATTGATCCGGCAGCAGAAGCAAATGGAATCAATCAATTATGTTCAACTCTATTGAACTAATCATGAATCTTATCAACATAAGACTTCTTATTTGGCGCTAATATCATGTGGATTTATCTCCATAAATCCGGATATTAAAGATGTATTATATTACTCCAAAAAGTCGTAAATCATTCCCAATGATCAATATGTCATCCACATATAAGATTAATCAAAATTTTCGTAACTCCCACTAAACTTCATGTATAAACACAACTTCTCCACTTATCGAGAAAAGTTTTATTACATGATCAAAACATTGATTCCAACTCATTGATGTCCTACTTAAGACCATCTCTTAAGTTGCACATTGTCTTAGGATTGTAAGAATCTATAAAACACATGACATGTATCTAATACATTCCTTCTTTAAAGAACAAATGCGTTTTAGATTCACTCGCTATATAAATATCATCATAATGAAACACTTTGCAACTAATCAAGCTTTGATATCTCTCTTTGATATCCAACAATTCGACTTGGAATTTATTTCGGATTTTCATGGCTCTAAGCCTTGTATTGAGTTGTGACCTAAACACTCTCATGTAAGTCATATGTTCATTACTTTCCAGAAGTAATTTGAATCAAACAATTTCTTTGTAAGTTGCAAGCTCTTTACTTTCTAAAAGTAACACGAATTCATCATCTTCAACAAGTGATGAGTTCAACCTCCTAGGTTTCGAAGAAACAACGTCACGTAGCCAAGAAAGACCAGTTTCTTGCGACATACAATTTTTGACACAATTCTTTTGTGGCTCTTGAATATTTTCTCCCACTCTGTCTTCTAGGAATAAACTTGTATTCTAGAAAAACAGCATCACGAGCCACAAACCCTTGCACTCGTGATCACTGCAAAGAAAAATGTGCACTTGTTCCTTGTGAAAACTTACAAGCATGGTACTCTACCATTTCATATCTTATATGAATTGTTTAGATTTAGTGGAAAAATCAACTGACAAAATGATAAAATCCCCAAAATAAAATCAGTTAACTTAAAGTAATTTGATATCTTCATTTAACCACACCTTATCCCATAATGTGTGCTAAGAGAGATTAACTTGTGATTATATTATATCACATTTCCTTTGGCTTATATCAAAGTCTTCACTTAGATAATCCCATCACGACTAAATCGTGATTCCTGGAACTCTTTGAACTTCTTCAAAGATTTCTCTTTTTACCTTATTAAGTGAACACATTAGTGTCAACTTAAATTGTTGGTAAAAGAAAATGATCAACCTATTCTGGATCAATGATTTACATCCTCGATCTCCTTTTCAACCAAAAGGCATGAGACATCTTGCTTTGAATACAAGATACGCATATACCATAAGATTAACAATCTAATGGTTTCGAGAGTACTAGCTTAACTCTTTGCGTTCATCATTCCAGAATTCAAAGTTTAATCTTGGGTTACCAATTTAAGTCTTCCATCATCTACATGATATATCATTCTAGTTTGGTTTAGAATATAATCACCTTGATAATGGGCTAGCCATACATCAAATCGTGGTGTATAGGGTCATAAAAGTGAAACTTCTTTTGTATCTTAACAAGATTATATTCTTATTCAGAGTTTATGCACTTAATAGTCATAATTAAGTACAACTTTAAACCCAAAACTAGATTGAGTACACAATGACTCTATCTCTCGACATCATTTGATGCTAGTCGTCATATTATAATCATCTTATGTATCGAATACAATGATGAAAACCACCATCGGTTTCTAATATTGACGAAGTAGTGCTAGCAAAATTTATGTCAATCAAATAAACATTTAAAGAAGAAAGTCCCATTTAGATGTCCCACAACTAACTTGTTGATTCTTCAATAATTTGGGGTAGTTTCCTTCCAGTGTCCAACACTTCCAAAATGGAAACTTTATCGGTTGTGATTGATAGGTTTAGTATCGTTATTCTCAATAACTTTACTTTTATCATTATCTTGTATCAATTCCATTTTAATTTTACTTCTTTAAACCTCATCCTTTTCTTAACGGTTTAAGAGAATGCTCCCACTCATTTCAATGAGTCTTTGCTAAGAGAAGCAAAATTGAAATTCATGAAGACTACTCTTCAATTTATTCGTTTAGTCTTAAAACTTTTATTGAAGTGGTTGCGGTATTTTGGTCAATTACGATTTCTAACAAATCTTGTCACCAAAATGATTTAACGTTTCAAAGTACTTAACTCAATTAAGCACATGAGAAACAATTCATTGTAAGTAGATATGTTAGTCAAAAATCAAAAACCCTTTTGATCACGAATAACTTTTATCTATACTCTTCACAAGAGATCCTTGCAATGGATAATACGAGGTTTTTAGAAGAAAATTCTAATTTGTCTTTAGTTACGTTGTTTTAATGGAGATTTGAACTAAAATCGAAATGATATCGATATCGTATATAATTTGAGGTAAAGAATTAGAACAATATGATTAACGGAATAATGAAAACAAAATATTTATCGTTATAATAATACTTGTAAATAATTTAACAAGTAAAGCATTTACATAGTGACCTCTACCCAACTATGATAAATGATCCCGAGATCCAAATTCATATCAACTTGGGCACGGTGAGCCGAGTCATCCCTTATTAATATAATTCGGTGGATTAACTCTTTAATCGATTCTACTTCTAGAACTCTCGGTCGATAAAATTACTCTAATATTTATCTTTAGTCCGGAACACATGCGACTACGGTCACGAATACTTCCGTTGAGCTCAATCCAAATTTCGATGTAATAACCTTTTATTACCCACTTACCCAACATAACAAGGTTTGTATTACGGTGAAGCCGGCTTAACTCCCTTATGAAATTGGGGCTCATGGTTCTACTATTTGGTAAGGCTAATTCTCAATTATTATTTTAGCGAGAGGTCATGTCAATTTATTATCTATCACGTTTTAAGTGAACTAAAGCGGTGAACTACGATAATTACAATTGACACGGTCGATGATTCGATTAAATATAATGCATGTTTAGTTATGGCGATTTGGCTATGCATGCAAACATATAAAACAAATGCAAAGCATAAAGATAAAATCCTAGTATGGCCTTCCTAAAATAGTAAATCAAATAAACTATTTACAAATTCGGAAACCAACTCCTTTGGTCCATTGAACTTCATATGGCACGCACTTCAAGGTAACACCGTCTTAGTCGGATCTCCTTCTCAAATTGCACCGTCTTCAAGAAACTCCGAAATAGATTACAAAATAATAAAATTACATAATTTCCTATTATACATTTGTAATAAAATTTAAATCCATTAAATTACAAAATGGTGATACGAGATCACAATAATTACAACCGAATCGATATTCCGATTCATTTCGGGAAATACCAATTAAAAACTAAGGCTATACTAAGTACAAATTACATAATTCAAAAATTATATAAAATAAAAATATGACAATCATACTAAAATGCAGCATTAATATATGTATCAAATATGCCATGTGAAATGCCAAATCGCCCTATTAAGAGCCAATATCGTATATTTGATCGGTTTTTATGGATTTGCGTGATTATAACTTGTTAAAATCACAATAATTACATAAACTCATATTTATGTTCAAGTTAATTATCCTAACCATCTTAGGACTCAAAACTTAGTCTTCACTAACATTTTGACAATAATTCAACTTGATTTCTCAATATTGTTCATAATGGACCCAAAAATACAATATTATACTATAAACTCCAAATTAAATTATAAAAATTTCAAATAATTTCATAATTTGAAATTCAAACTCATGAACATTCTGGAAAAAAAAATACCATGACACTCATAATGTTCAAAACTTAGGTTAAAAATTTCAAAAAATGTTCGAGAAAAACATCGTTGCGGTTTATCGGTTTTATCAAATATGACCATAAAAATATGAGAAAAATAATTTTAATCAACTTTTCACTTTTAGATCTGAAATGTGGGATAAAATGCAACATATGACGTTTTTCTTTAGTCATGAAATATGTTCTAGCATTATAGGCTAATTTAAGTCCCTATTTATTGAATTTTTACTCAAAAATTCATAAATCATGCATAAGAAGTCCAATTCGTCTAAGATTTTTACACATACTGAGTAAAAATGCATGTCACAACATATAAAATTTTCATAACCAGATTCGAAATTTAACTCATATTAACCTAATAAACCCTTTAAATTCGATTTAAACTTATAAAATCCATATTTTATGCAAAATAACTTATTATATCATGATATTTAACATGCAACTAGTAGATTATATATGTGAAAACATATCCAAAAATCACTGAAAAATTCGAAGTTTAACTATTTTTCGTCCAAAAATGACATTTTTCTCATAAAAATCACATTTTAATGCCAATATTATATATAATGAACAATAAAATCCATAAATCATCCCATATGACCTAAAATCCATTTAGGACCAGAAACTTTTAAAATGCAAAATTATTTCATGATTTATCTTCATAAATCCTAAATAACAAGTTTTATTTGTTAACAAATTAACTCAGAAAAACTAACCCGATTTTGCATGCAACAACCGTGTTGCTCTAATACCACTTGTTGGATTCATTAATCTCAAAAGTTTACATATTGAATATGTGATAAAATAATTTAGTCATAAAATTAATTCTAGATCTTATGCATGCAAAACTTTCGAAATTAGTAAGAAGAAATCGTCTCCTTACCATGTGATATTTCGGTTTCAAGGGCACAAGATAGGACTCCTTCCTAGTCTTGTTCTTGAGCTACCCATAATAGGATGATCTTCCAAGAGTGCTCCAAATCTTCAAGCTCCAAAGTAGGAACTTCTCCTTAAGGATTGTACCAAGGAAATCCTTCCTAATACAAATATTAATTTAGTTACTAGAAATTAATATTTGTTCCCTTAAAATACTAATATTAAGATATTACTACTTCTAGTAATGTATATGTAATATTAGAGATTTTATGTGAGTTTTTAATTTTTGTTCAACAACAAAACTAGAGAGATAAGATTTTCTCAAGTTCAAAAACTAATTAGAATGAATTAGTGTAGTGTAGAAAATACACTACTTGAGTGTATAGGGCAGGAGGCCACGGTTTACATGGGTAGAGTGCCCAATACAATTGCATTTTTCTTTTCTCAAGAGTGTAGGTATGCATACCTATGATTAGTAGGTAATCATTATGTTACCCACTAATTTAAAGTAATTTTAAGCACAAAATCCTTCTTCCTCTTCCATTTACACGGTTCATGTAGTTAATATGGATCCATTTTAACTTTGTCAATTGTCAATATTGTGTAATGTGACATATTGGACATGTTACTAGACATGTCATTTAAATAATGCATTTTTAACAAATTAAAAATCATTATATAAATGAAATAAATCACATACAAAAATTAACTAGTAATTCACAATTACAATTACTTAAAATGGGTCATCCAATTATAAATCACAACTACTTGTATTTATAATAATCAATTCATTCTTATTTCAATTGTTTCATAAACAATACATAAACCTTAAGTAATAAAACAATTTAATTACTTAGCACGAATCTTATTTAATCAAATTACAATAAGATACGTATAATCACTCACAAAATCATTTGTTCAAATTTAAGGAATTAATTAACTTGTATCGTCATACAATTAATTAATTAATCAATTAAGAATGTAATGTCAAACTCTAGTCAGTCAATCATTACCGATTAATGTGGATCAGTTGACAATAAAATGTTACATTCCCTTATGTATTCTTAATATGAGATTTAAACATGTGATCGCATTATTGTCGAGGACACATACTCCAACAGCTCGTCCTGAGCTCAAGCCGCTCGGATCGTGGCACAGGGTTCTTCTCTTGTTTGGCTCCTTAACAATCCGTGGGGAACGTGTTGGGGATGCAAGGATCTTTTCATCATGGCCCATTCACTTTATTTATTTGCTTAGGCCTCTAATGTCGGTCTCCTCTTTGATGCTTGTTTATTAGATGCGATCCATTTAGCTCCAATTTGCCTCATAAATGTAAGGTTAGCGATCCTCTCCTACCAAGGACACAAACCTGAAAGAATATGCAAAATGGGAAACTAAAGATAAGAAATGACCCTAATATATGCTAGAAAGCATGGGAACGAGGTTAATTCGGGGACTAAATGTGCTCAAATATGAGTCACATCAAGGGTGTAAAATCCCAATTTTATTTTTTTGTTTATTTGTAGATATAAACGTAAATATGCTCGAAAACGCTTTCAAAATTGCCTTATAAAAACCTTTTTTACGAAATCAGTAGAGATATGGCGTGGGGAAGAATCACATCAACCGACGCGCCTTCTGGAAAGGCCGCACCATCTGTTGCGCCTCTTCCAAAGGCTACTATCAGTTGTTGCACTTCTTCTTCTTCCTCGAGTTTCCTGCAAATTTCGTTTTATTTTTCTTTTCTTTTCTTCGAAAAATTATTTTCATTACCCTTTTTTATCAAATCCTTTTAAATTTTTACGACATTAGATCCCTTATAATCGATATTTGTGGGTTTTCGTCATCTATTCAAATCAGATTTTAAGAGATTCGATTCATTTATATCAAGTCTCTTGGGTTCGTTTTGAAACATCGTTTTATGTTAATTCTATAGTTTCTTTTTTCTACCTTTTCGTTTCCGACATCTTATACGTATAGTGTTTGTAAGCCTACTTTATATCTTATTTAACTTGTCCTTTTATCGCTTTATGACTGTCCTTGCACGCATATAATCTAACTAAATCACCTATTTTGAGTCATATGCTAATATTCGACCCTAAAATCAACAAATGAATGATAACTGCAACACGAGTTCGACTTTCACAGTCAGAATCAAACTCGAGAACAGCCGCATAAACTGATGTGCCTCTTCTAGAGGGCGTAGTGGATGCTGCGCCTGTTCTGATTTGGGTTCTGTCTCTGGACTCTTTCTCGTCTTGACATAGGCTTTCTTTTAGGTTTTTAATTAACTATTATCCGTATTATAGCCTTATTTCTGGCATATTCCTATATTTCAAACTCGTTTTATCTTATTCCTTTCGTTTTATTTATTTTCTTTTACTTCTAAAATCCCTTTTGAGCACGTTTCTGATGTAAATTCAATAGTCGTTGTAATTAATTCATATCATGTAATTTATTGTCATTGTAATTGTAATTTATTTCATATCGTTCTTGTATGATTTACTTATCCGGTCTTTTCACATTTAAATCAACCAAAATTCCAACATTGACCCCCAGTTGAGTGCTAAATTGCTTCTCAACCGACATAATATATATTCACATGCTAGATTTAAAACATGTTCGTTGCATAACTTGCATACAATTGACAACATGTCGAATATACATAACTTCCCTGATCATTAGCAGAGGCCGCTATCGAGGCGGGCGGGATTAGTTGTTCAAATAAAGAGCTTCTTAATACGTACCCTCACCCCTTACTCATATATATTTGAGCATCCGTATTCATTGGCATCGCGAGAGTCATTCTAGACATAGAATACTAAGGGTAACGAATTTCTTAGTGTTCATGACACTACTTTGTGACATGACATGACATGAAGTATTCGAACGGTTCCAATTTTCCATAAAAATTGGTGGCGACTCCACAAATTCAGGCTTGTTCAAACCTTTCACCGGTTTCAATGCCTTTCAAATCGGTAACGGCCCTTGATGTGCTTGTAGATACCTCATTTCTGCACCTCCCGTCAAATACCTAGTGATGATTGGGACGCGTGTCAAGCATATGTCGCGATTTTATGACATTTCTTAAATCGGTTAATAAAAGGTAACTCTTACACTTGTGTCTACCCCTTGATTGTCATCTAGGTGTCATTACGGTCGTTTTGGCAGTAATTAGAGTCAAATTGGAGTTCGGAAGCAAAACCGCCCTTTGTAATACCGACATCGTTAATCCCGAGTAAAAAATCATTGTGCCTGTCTACCTAAGGTTAGGATGTCATAAAATGTTAGGATTATATCTCATTTTGAGTCCCATGTCACTTCTTTAGGCTAAACTTAAGTTTACATTGCAAAGTGTGCATTTCATTTAGCTAAAATGAGAACCCGACCTTTAGGCCCATTTTACGAGGTAATAACGATTTTGTTGTGTCTAGCGTATTTCTCAGAAAGTTCTAGATGTTTCAATTATATTTCCAATGCCACCAAAATCACCTTAATCTGAGTCTTGTAGAGAACGTTATGCCTAAAGTACGACAGGTTGTCAAATGCACTTTCTTAGTAGAAGGAAACTACCCGAGATAAAACGCAGCAGTGGTGCGCCATATGTAAGGGTCGCAAGACCTGCTGTGTCTTTTCTCAAGGCTTTCATTTCATCCAAGTTTCCGTGTTTCAATCTAAGTCGGTTATTCCTTTCCTATTTCCTTCCATATCCCTTTCTTAAACCCCTACCTCGTGAATAGTATAAATGGAGGCATCCGCCTCACATATTTTTCACGCGAGGGTCCGCCCCTTCTCTTCTCTCTTTGCATTCTAGACTTTTGTTCCTACTATCGACGCCTATGTGCTTGCTCTATACGACCACGTAAGCCTAGATCATTCTGGGTACCAGTAACGTTGCATAGACCAACCAATTTGACCACTACACAATCAAGAAAATCATTAAATCAATCTTTTAAATTCCTTTTTCAGGGCACTTTCAACATACATAGAGCCGAGTTACCACAAAAACCGATTTAGTTAAATCTCACGACGCTAACATGTAAGTCTGAGGGTATAAACCCATCCTTTAATCTTATTTTATCTTTGTAATTATAATTTATAAAAGAATTTATGTTATAAACATTCTTTAAACCGTCTTTAAAATCATCTTTTCAAACCTATTTTTGCAAAACAGCAGCGAAAGACGGCCAAGAAGAAACGCACCAGCAGGTGCGCCTTCTAGAGTAGCCGCAGCATATGCTGCACTGCCTGTCTGCTGATGGTTTTCTTCTTCTTCCTCAAGTATCTGCGTCTTTTCATCTTTCGTTTTTCTTTCTTTATTTCTTCGAATTCCTTATGATGGATATTCTTATAATCGATATTTGTGGGTTTTCATCATTAATTTCTTATGATCGATATTCTTTCCTATCAAGTCTTTTAAATCCATCTTTTTTATATTGTTTTTACTTTGTTTTCGGTTTCAATCCCTTGTTTTCCAGTTTCCGTCTAGTCTTTAGCTTTCGTCTTAATTTTGTTTCAAGCTTCGATCACTGTAAATCCGACCTCGTATAATCATAATTGTAAACCAATATAATAATTCATTTTTTATTCGCCTTATGACGATATTAGATGCGTGTAATTTGATTAAACTATTTCCATTCGAGTTATACACTAATAATCAATGTAAATTAACCGATGAACAATAACGAACAACGAGTCTGACTTTCACAATCAAACTCCAACTTGAGAACAGTCGCACAAAGTGATGCGCCTCTTCCAGAGGACGCAGTTCATGCTGCGCCTATTCTAAGACGACTTATGCCTCGGAACTCTTCTCGTCTTGACGTAGGTTTTCTGATTAGGATTCTAATCGACTTTATCCTTATTATCACCTCTAATTCGATACATCTTCATATTCCTATATTCCAATTCCAATTCTTTTATTTCTTTTAATTTATTTTACTCCTTTTATTCATTTTCTTTTATTTCTAAAACTCTTTTGGGCATGTTTATAATGTAAATTCAGTACTCATTGTAATTTATTCCTTTGTATTTATAGTCATATTCTGTATGATTTATTTATCTAGCTTTTTCACATGTAATTAATCTAAATATTCTAACTTCGACCCAATTGTCTGCTAATGTAAATTGTTTGCCAACTGACTTAGTCCAAATTCTCACATGGTAGGATAAAAAAGTTGGATGTTGCATTGCATTCATACAATTGGCAACACATCGAATATAAATAACTTCCCTGATCATTAGTGGAAGCCGCTATCGAGGCGGGCGGGATTAGGTGTTCAAATAAAGAGCTTCTTAATACGTACCCTCACCCCTTACTCAAATATATGTGAGCATCCGTGTACATTGGCATCGCGAGAGTCATTCTAGACATCGAATGCTAAGGGTAATGAATTTCTTAGTGTTCATGACACTACTTTGTGACTTGGCATAACATGAAGTATTAGAACAGTTCCAATTTACCATAAAAATTGGTGGCGACTCCACAAATTCAGGCTTGCTCAAATCTTTCACAGGTTTCAATGCCTTTCAAATAGGTAACGGCCCATAATGTGCTTGTAGATACCTCGTTTCTGCACCTCCCGTCAAACACCCAGTGATGATTGGGACGCATGTCTAGCATATGTCGCGATTTTATTACGCTTCCTAAATCGGTTAGTAAAAGGTAACTCTTACACTTGTGTCTACCTCTTGATTGTCATCTAGGTGTCATTACGGTCGTTTTGGCAGTAATTAGAGTCAAATTGGAGTTCGGAGGCAAAACCGCTCTTTGTAATTCTGTGGACAATGGGCCCACGGGGGCGCTTGGGAGAGAGAACAAGCGTTTGCATTTTGTGAAGTCGCCACCAATTTTTATGGAAAATTGGAACCGTTCGAATACCTCATGCCATGTCAAGACACAAAGTAGAGACATGAACACTAAGCAATCGTTACCCTTAGCATTCTATGTCTAGAATGACTCTCGTGGATGCCAATGAACACGGATGTTCACAGAGATCTGGAGTAAGGGGTGAGGGTACGTATTAGGAAGCTCTTTTGATCGAACACCTAATCCCGCCCGCCTCGATAGCGGCCTCTACTAATGATTAGGGAAGTTATTCATACTCGATATATCGTCGATTATATGCATGCAATGCAACACCCAAGTTTTAATCCTAACATGTGAGAATTAGGCTAAGTCGGTGAACAATTAATTTAGCATACAATTAATGTCGAAGTAGGGATTTAATGCTCAGTTACATGTGAAAGACATACAAATGATACAAGAAACATGATAAATATAATAAAGAAAATTACAATAATTACATTGAGTTTAGCGATTTATGTCGAAAATACCTTTTAAAACGGATAATTTGAGAAAAAGAATAAAGGAATGAATTAACGAACAGATCAGTAGGCGATAATACGATTAATAGTTAATTATACGTAAGCTAATTAAACTAGGTCAAGCAACAACGGAGTTCAGAGACAGAAATCAATCTGGAACAGGCGCAGCAGTTGCTGCGTCTATTCCAAGGGTGAGTTCTGGCTGTGAAGCCGGAACTGCAAATCGTTAATATAAATTGGTGATTTTAATGTTTAATAAATATATTTACTCGGATGAAAGTGATTAACACGTTATTTACATATGATTGATGGTCATAAAAGCAATAAAACATTGATGAGACAGAATTAGACGAATTATTTACATGGATGAACGATTGATTAGTGACATGGGTGAACAAAATAAGTTAAACATGACGAATTAATGACAAATTAATGACGAATAATGTAATAGACAGATGGAAATATATCAACGATCGAATTCCAGAAACCTGATATGAACAAATCGAATCTCTACAACCCGGATTGAATTTTATGACGAAAACCCGCTAATATGAGATTATAAGGGATTTAAGTCGGATTTAATGATGAATTATACGTGTGAATGAATGATAAATAATATACATGAAATTATTATGCTATTGTATCGAAGAATTAACAAGAAACAAACGAAACAAACAAATATTGACGAATTACAGAGGACGAAGGAAGAAGAAAGGAAGCAGGAACTGCGGCAGCCTCACGAAGAGACGCAGCAGGAACTGCACTCCTTCGAAGAGGCGCAGCAGTTGCTGCATCCTTTCTCGACGGTTTGTCTTCTGGAAATCCGTAAGAAGAGGTTTTAAAGCACGGTTTTAGAAATCGGTTTTAACAAGGTGTTTTCGACATAAACCTTACATTAATGATGATACAAAAAGTAAAGAACAATAAATAAAAGAGAGATTTACACCCTCGGACTTACATGTTTGACGAAACGAGAAGGACTAAGTTTACGATTAGTGATGCTCGACTCGAACTATAATGTAACGAAGGTGCCCTCGTAAGAGGAAAACGATTAGATTAATTAAGTTGATTGATGTGGAGTTGGTCAAATTGGTCGGTCATGCAAACGAGGCTGGTACTCAGAAGGATCCAAGCTTACGTGGTCGAATGTTCAAGCACGTAGACGCCAAAAAGTAAGAACAAAGGTCTACAATGCAAAGGGAAAAGAGAAGGGAGGACACTCGCGTCAGAAATATGAAGAGCGAAAGCTCCTATTTATACTAATCACGTGAAGGAATAGGGTTTTCGGAGAGACTTTGGAAGTGAATCTCGGAAAGATATGAAAAAGATACGAAAAATACGCAGAAAAGGACCTGGGAAGAGGCGCGGCAGTCACTGCATCTCTTGGAAGAGGCGCAACACCTGCTGCGTCTGTTCCCAAGTGGTTTCCTCCTGCGGAAGAAAGATTTCCGTGTTTAAGTTATGGAAGGACGGAATAATATGGTTTTCCTTAATATTTTGTATGAATATTACGGGAAATTGTTTACCAAAGAATAAAGATTGTGAAATATTTATAAAATATGGAATAGAAATATCCGGAACATTCCAGAACATTCTGACTCGGGATTTAACGGTTATCAGAAAATGAAGACGGTTTGAGGCCCGGACTCCAAATGTACTCTAATTACTGTCAAAAAGACCGTATCGGCACGTACATGACAACTAAGAGGTAGACATTAGTATTTGAGCAATCACTTGATGATAAACTTACGAACTGTCACAAATCGTTCCGCGTACCAAACATGCGGCCCAATCATCACCGGGTGGTTTGCGAGAGGTGCAGAAATGAGGTATCTACAGAGCCCCCACTTTGACTTAGGCTTGGACAAGGCGAAAGTCAAAGTATATCCATCAGGTCAATCGAAAATTACAACCTGATGACTATGGCGACGCGAGGTGGCTCGAGGGGTCTGAGCCAAGGACCTGTCGTCAGGAACATTTTAGAGTCTGTCGTGAATGAATTGAGGGTCGTTTAAAGTCCATTAGACTACGTAAGGAAGCTCGCCAGCCATAAGAAGAGACCATACCTGAGACTTCTGGACGAAACGGGACTGAAGACGCTTCGGCGAAACTCTCTGGCCTGAAGATAACTTGGTGTCTAAGAATACGAAGGCTTATTCCTGAAAAGGGGTATCTGAAGGATAAAAGAAAACGATGGTTCTGAGGAAAGACAACAGAACACAGTCGGGAACTGCTGGGGGAAATCTGCTCGTGTTCAGCTTCGAACAAACTTCGGAAGAAATAGGGGCTGATGTTGATCTCCATGTCTCGAGAGGAAGTGACTGTCGGTCGTGAACTCTCGTTGGGGAACATAATCGGGAACTAATCTCCATGTCTCGAGAGGCAAAGTCTATCCGCTTACTCTCGCTGGGGAAATATGATGAAGGCGTGTCGAAACACCTGTGAAGGAATACTCGCTCGTTGTGACAAGCAAAGTCTTGGAAGCGATAAATAATGTGTGATAGTCTGCTGTTGGTTTAGAAATGTGGGTCTGAACGAAAGATAATCGTCAAAACGGACCAAAAAGATAAAATAGCATCGGGGAAGAGGCGCACCAAAGATGGGCCCACAAATAACGAACTCATAACGAATTTTTGAAAACTCGTATGGAGGGAACACCAGGAAGAGGCGCAGCAAGAGCTGCGTCTCTTGGAAGAGGCGCAACGCCTGCTGCGTCTGTTCCTGAGTGTGGCTTTTCTGCGTAAAAACGCGATAAACAGAGGGATTATTTCATTTGTTTCGAAACATAAATCACACAATACTCTCTCAAATCTTAACCATTTCCGCCAAAGTTTGATCCAAAAGGCTGCATTAATCATGACTAATCGAGGTATGTGTCTTATTCTTGCATTAATCGTCTATATTTGCTCAATTTGGATCGAAAAAATTAGGGTTTTCAACCCAATTAATTCAAAAATTTGGGGCTTTTCCCCCAAATGCATTTGCCTTGTAAAATTGGTATTAGAAACGGATAATTGGTAATATAAGGAACATAACCATGTGTTTGTTTCGAATTTTCGTTGAGTTTTGAGCATTTGAGTGAAATTGAGACGGTTTCAGAGCTAAACCGTAAATTGCTTCGAAAATAGCCTTAGGATTGCCCATTTGCGATGAAACTTGATTTTTGGGATCCTTGGATGATGCGTAAACTTCCTACCATCTCGGAATTTTGGTTTGTGACGGCTTTTTCAGGACACTTTTCTAGGGCATAATCGCCGTTATAACGAAATGCTGCCGAAATTTCAACTCGAACCCGGAACTAGGCTTTAAATTAGGCTTGACTTGACCCTAATTACCACATGAGTGATCAGGTTTATAAGAATATGGCCAAAAATGGCGAGAAAAGAGCGATTTTAGGGCTTCCGAAGGCTCGAAAATCCGCTAACTAAGGCTCGTCGTCACGTGACGCGGCCTAAATTTACTTTAATGTTGCAGGTGATGAGGCTTCTACTTCTGGGAGAGCTCCCATAGAGATAGACGCTGCTATTGTCGAGGAGGCTTTGGAGCAGACTTTCACCGCCGCGGTGATGGCTGCTGGGGACGAGGTCCACGAGGAGGAGGCCCCGAGGCGGGCCAACGTTGGACGAGGAGGTCGTCAGCTGACGAGAGCACCCGCGTGGGCTGAGACCTGGGACAGCAGGCACCTGCTTTGGGCTGCGGAGGGTCACCTGTCTTACAGAACGGTGAAGAGCTTGGTAATTTTGAATTCATTACTCATCAATTACCTTCTTTCATTTCGATTCGCTCATATATTTTCCAACTTTCATTCAAAACTAAAGATAGCTTTTGTTTCAAATCACAACAGGAGGCCGGGAACATCAGGTCATTCTCGGGTTACACGACAGCGATGGAGTGCTACGAGCGGCTGTCGGCGGAGGAGCGCGCCACGATCGATCGTGGAGCGTTCGGTGCCTTGGTGCAGCCCTGAAGGGATATCGCGAAGAGGGAGCTGCGGGCTAACCTTAGCCTGGTCCGCGCTTTCTTGGACCGATTCTGGGATACGACTTCCACGTTTCACATGCCTTTTGGTGAGGTGGGAGTCACTCTGGAGGACTACGGCATGATTTCTGGTCTGCCGTGCGGGACTGAGGCTATGGAGTGGCCGGAGACTGCCATGAGAGTGGACTCGGCCGAGGCTAGGAGGTTGATCGGCTGGAACTTGTCGCCGAAGGCTGTTATAGTGCCTGGTTTGGTGCCCAGTTCCTACGTTCGAGACTACATTGCGGGAAAGATCCCGTCGCTGGTGACGATTGACGGGAGAGAGACGGCTCCTCCTCCCTGTACTGCTGAACAAAGGGCCCGCTTGTGGCTTTGGTGGTTTCTGTCTTCGATTTACCTCGGAGACAAGGGAGAGAGGCTGTCGACGAAGCTCCTTCCCTTCCTTTCTGACCTGAGCTCCCTAGGGCATTGGGGACCGGGTCATCTGCTTTGGTTTGCGGTCCTCATCCGCTTCATGAGGGCCATGGTTCGTCCGGAGTTGATGGAGAAGGGGACTTCTCCGGTCTTTTCGTCGGCCCTGGATCATTTGTTGGAGGTATGAACCTTCATTTAGACTAAAATAAATTCTTTTTCTTATCAAATCACGAAAGATCGTAATTGACTATCTCGCTTTACATGCGTGGGTGTACTCCTACTTTTCGAGCCTCTCGCCCAAGAGGACGGAGCCGCTAGAGAAGGCTTATCCCCTGGTGAGGGATTGGGTGATGTGCAGGACGAGGAGCAAGCTTTCCTCTCACGGTGTTTACCGGCGGGACGTGAACGCTCTGCAGCTGGACAGCGTGAGCATCTCACTTATATTGATTTTGCTTCTACATTGCTTTTAATCGATCATAAGAATGATTCCTTGTTTATTTTTTCCCAGTGGGTGCCCAGGCCTTGGGCGGAGTACGCTGGAGCGCCTCCTTTTGTGGCTGAGGTCCTTCGACCTAGGAGCTCGAGCCGGCTACTGTTGAGGACGTCGATGGGTCCTGTGTGGTACTTGGGCGAGCGCTTGGCTCGTCAGTGCTCCCGGGACGTGTTAACGGTTCCCATCGATCCTCCTAGGACGATGTTCAGGGAGTCTTCTGAGGCTGAGAGGGAGGCTGACTTGGCTGGCGTTGGTGGTGACGCCCTCCTTCTTCCTGGCGAGGACTACTCGGCGTTCCTCTACGGGAGGTTGGCGTACTGGCCGGTGGTGGTGAGTATCTTACTCTTCTTTATTCTTGATTTTGAGAGTACGATGAAAGATCATCGATTAACGAGAGTCATTTGACTTTGCAGGATGTTGAGGCGGCGGGCATCGAGCCCCCAGAGTACCCCGAGACCCATGAGTACACTGACGCGACCGGGAGGACGACGATCTCCGAGCTACGTGACTTTGACGTGGCTGTGACGGATGCTGGCATGGATGATTGGCAGCATCTGATTCGGAGGGTGAGCCTCTAATTTGCATAATTTTGGTGTAAGAACACCTTTGGTTGAACTTTATACAATTATTGAGAACTTTTTTTTTTTTTTAAATGCAGGTTGCGCCGCCTCGGTTCGTGGCGTTATGGACGGTGGCCAACCGGCTGCGAGCTACTGCCGTCGAAGCACTTGTCGGCGGTCGAGGTCGTCAGGTATGAACGTTGTGTCTATTTCATTTTTTGAATTTTGATTTTCCAACTTTTCTTGTAATTGCTTGAAATGATTGACATGAGCCAATTTTGTTATTTACAGGGGGACCGTGAGCTGGAGCGAGAGTTGGCTCAGTCTCGGGAGGAGACAGCTCGCTTGTTGAGGGAGCTCGAGTTTGAGACGCCGAGGTTGCTGCTCTCGCGGAAAGAGTTGCGGAGCTGGAGGGCGACCGGCAGTAGTTTTGTTTTGTTCTTGTACTTTGCACATTTCTACATTTTGGACCTTCATTTTGAACATTTTGGACTTTGCTTGGGGCTCGAGCCCCCAGTTTGTTGTACATTTACCTTTTTGGTGTGTATATGATGGCCTAAGTGCCTTTGCTGCTGGGTTGTGTTGCTTGTATCTGCAGGTTAGCTTTGAACAGGTTTGGTAGATGACGGTTTATGCCATCATGCTGCCGAAATTTACATAGAAATCACGCAAAACATACATTTGTACATACACATGGCCTGAATTAGCGCAAAACGAATGACTCAAAAGCACGCAAAAAATGCAAGAGAAAATGCAAAAATGCAAAAAAATTGCCGGAAATGACCGGACGGTAGGGAGGGTTACCCCTAAAAAAAGAAAAAAATAGAAACCTATAAGTTAGAAATGAAATGATTAAAAAGAAGTGAAAGAAATATATAAATGAAATAAATATATAAATTTTGAAATGAATTTCTAATGAATATTATTTCCTAAAATAATGAATTAAAATGAAAATTATTTCCTAAAATGAAAATATACAAGTGTGGTAAAATGACGAAAATGTCGATACCGCCTCGAAATGCGTGCCCGCGGAATTAGGAAACACGAAATATGGTAATTTCCACGTATTTACCAAAATAATAACCCGTAAGAATAGGAAATTATTCATCACGGAATTAGGAAAGATCCAACGCGGAAAATCACAGAAACCTGGCTGAGGAAGAGGCACAGCATGAGCTGCGTCCCTTTGAAGAGGCGCAGTAGGTGCTGCGCCTGTTCCCAGGTGTGTCCGTTCTGGCAGATTTTTGGAAACAGAAATTACTATAAATAGAGACGTCGATAGAGCTTTTATTCACATAATTCTTCCGTCTCTTCTTCGTCTTATTACATAAAATTCTCAATACAAGCACTCATCATGAATACTTTGGAGATTCGCCTAAAAGAGTGGACCAACGAGTTTTCCAACACGGAGAAATACGACATTAGCGCCTATAATCTTGGATCTTTGTTGAGTTTGAAGCTTATCAAGGTTGTCAAACCATTCCTAGATGCTTGTCTTGATTACTGGGACCCGAATTATCATGTTTTTGCGTTCCATGGAGGCGATATTTGCCCATTTTCTGAAGAAATTGCTGCGATTGGTGGGTGGGACCCTGAACACTTGCCCGCCATTCCTTCTACTTCTCAAGGGTACAAGAGCAAATTTAGAGACTTGCTTGGATTGACTAGAATTGAGGTGGACCGTCTAGTGACCTCGAAAGGAGTGCGAATGTTGGACTTCATAGACCGATTCATTAATAGGGCCGACCCCACCGTTTCTTATGTTGCTAGGCGAAGGGCCTTTGGATTTTGCTTGTTGCATGTGTATGTCTTCCAAGGGCATGTTGATGAAGACTTGAGAGGTGATCCCCGTCTTCTGGGCCTTGTCGAGCAAATGGAGCTGCGCAGGAGCCCAACTTGTTTATGTCTAGGAGAGATCCTGTTGGGCTTGGATAATAGGAAAGCCAATCGCGACCTACCGTATTTGGGAAGTCCCGTCATTCTGCAGGTAAAAGAACTTTTTCTTTTTTTTCTTTTTTTTCTTTCTTTTTGTTCGTTTTTTTTTTCTTTTTTCTTTTTTTCTTTTTTTTTGTTTTTCCTTTTTTGTTTTTTCTTTTTTTTTGATGTCTAATACCTGCTTTTGGTAGGTGTGGCTTATGGAACGGCTTCGATTGATCGAGCCCCCAGTTCACGTTCCCTCTTATCATGCTCGTTCGATTGCAATGAGGACCAGGCTTTACATGGTGGACTTCACTCGAGTCTGCAATTATTGGGAGAACAAATTGAAGAGTGATGATGGCCCTTTGATTAGGTGGGTTGTGCCATGGTGGCACCTCAAATCTGTCACTGGAGTGTCTTCTTTGGATCGTACGCGATCAGCGCGCATTCCCGGCTTGGAATTTATGGTGTGTATCTTCCCAGAAAGGCTGATGAGACAGGTTGGACTAAAGCAGACGATCCCGAAGCTTGATGCCGTCCCGCAGACTGCCGTGGCACTTACTACAGAGAGCCGGAGGGAGTGGGCCATTAAATGGGCCCAAAGAAACATGTGGTTCTTGAACTCTTCTGCTAATGCCTTATGGGTGTCGGATTCCTATCTGCGATGGAGGAAAGCTACTACTCCGGAAGAGCGCGAGAGATTGAGGAAGCGCGAGCCTGTTGACAACAAGGTGCGCGAGGTATAAAAAGAGAAAGAGAAGCATTTGACTGAGGGAGAGGAAGAAGCCAGGTTTCGAGTTGTTCATCCTTCGAAGAAACCGAAGACCTCTCCTGCCGTGGATAAAGTGATTAACAAGAATGAGAAGTCTAGGCCTCGAGAAAGACTGCTGGTGATTAGGTCTGAAGTGGCGCAAGAGCGTCCGGCTCGAGGCCGTGACAAGAAATATGACAAGAATGACAAGGGCAAGGGGAAGATGGAGGAATAGCCCAAGTCTTTATTATTATTATTTATTATTATTATTGTTGTAATAAAAAGGTGGGGTTTTTAGAATCCTAGCCTATTTTTATTTATATGTAGCGTATTATTATTATTAGAAAATGAATGAAATAAAAAAGGTTAAATGGTTACGAAACCGTTGTGATTTTCTATTTATTATTCTTGTCGAATTCCAAATGCAATGCAAATGTCCTTCTATTTACATTTTAAAATAACGGGTTGTATCCTGTGAAGGATTGCCTACGTATTCATTAAGAAAATGAAATCAAACCCTTGCGCGTAGTTCGAATAAATGTAAAAGAATAATTGTTCTAAGCAAGAGCTTGTAATGAACTTAGAAAACAAGCATGAGCTTTTTGCTTACTCTGAAGGTGCAGTTTAGTTTATTCGATGATATGAGGATGACAAATTTGTCAAAATGCAAGAGCAGAGTGACATTAGCTTATTTCAGCTTGGCCAGGGGCCGTTTATTTAGTGCCACAAGAGCGACACATGAGGTTACGCGAGGCGCGTTTTTGTCCCTATTCTAGGCATAGTACCGCTTTAGTTGGTCGAGGTTTGTCGGGTTGGAAAACTCATTCCCATCTAGGTCTGTGATCCTAACCGCACCCCCTGGAAGTATGGACTTGACTAGAAATGGTCCGGCCCAATTAGGTTTGAATTTTCCCCGTGGGTCAACAGGTAAAAGAGCTCTAACCGATTTGAGCACTAAGTCTCCTTCCTTGATGTTTCTTGGCCTAACTCTTTTGTTGAAAGCTCGTTTGATATGTGCTTGATATGTTTGGATGTTATGCAGGGCGCGTAGCCTACGTTCATCCAGGAGGATGAGTTCTTCATATATATCCCTCTTCCAATCGGCTTCTGGGATTTGACTTTCGAGTAAGATCCGCAAGGATGTTATTTCTAACACGACTGGCTGTACAGCTTCCATGCCGTAGGTCAAATAGAAAAGACTAGCCCCAGTGGGCGTCCTAACACATGTACGATATCCCCACAAAGCAAAGGGTATCTTGCTCGGCCAATCTCGATAGTTGTCAATCATTTTCTTGATAATTGTGACAACGTTTTTGTTTGCTGCCTCTACTGCGCCATTAGTCTGTGGCCGATAGGGCGAAGAGTGGTGATGCCTAATTTTGTACTTGGCTAGCAATTGCTCAGTCTCAGCTTGGAAATGTGACCCATTATCACTAATGATCTCATGTGGGCAACCGTATCGACAGATGATATTGTTTTGTATGAACTTTGCAACGTTTTTAGCCGTAAGACTAGTGTAGGAAGCCGCTTCTACCCATTTGGTGAAGTAATCGATTGCCACTAGGATGAAACAGTGACCTCCTGTTCCGGCTGGGGTTATCTTCCCGATTATGTCAATTCCCCAGGCAGAAAAAGGCCAAGGAGATGTCATTGTATAGAGCAATGAGGGAGGGACATGTTGTACATTCCCGAAGATTCGGCAATTGTGGCAATGTCTTACGTATTTGATGCAATCGGATTCCATTGTGGTCCATTAATACCCCAAACGTGTGATCTTCTTTGCCATCATGGGCCCACTCATGTGAGGACCGCATTCTCCATCGTGGACTTCTTCCATCACTTTCCGCGCCTGTGAATGATCAAGGCAACGTAGGATTACACCAAGAGGTGTTCTTTTGTATAACTCTCCTTGCATGAGAACGTATTGGGAAGCTAGTAGGCGTATAGCACGTTGTCCCCTCTTGTCAATATCTGGTGGATAGGTACCGTTGAGCTTGAAATTCAGGATTGCTTGGAACCAGGGTTCCTGCGCGATTTCCTCTTCATCGGTGATTTGATGGACATAAGCCGGCTCTGACCGTCGTTCGATGCATAAAGGCATTTCCACCATGTCATCTGGCATATTAATCAAAGATGCAAGTTTTGCAAGAGCATATGCAAATTGATTTTCTTCCCGAGGTAGGTGTAGATATGTCACGTGATCAAAGAATTGAGCAACTTGGTCTATTCTGGCTTGATAAGGTGCTAGACTTTCGCTTTGGATTTTCCAAGATCCCGTAACTTGATTGATGATCAAGGATGAATCCCCATGCACTCGGAGGTTTTTAATGCCTAAGCTCACTGCCGCTTGTAGTCCAATGAGACAAGCTTCATATTCTGCAGCATTTTTTGTCACCTCGAAGTCGAGTTTGACAGAGATTGGTGTATGCTCACCTTCAGGAGATTTGGGCAACACTCCTATTCCAAATCCTCTTAAGTTTGATGCTCCATCAAAGTAAAGGTCCCAGGAGTCTACATCAGTTTGGAGTATATCCTCGTCCGGAAATGACCAAGTATCTATTGTTTGTGCATCATTGATTGGATTCTCTGCAAAGAATTCGGCGACGGCGCGACCTTTTATTACTTTCAGAGGCACGTATTTGAGATCGAATTCTGAGAGCATCAAGGTCCATCTTGCTAGGCGTCCGTTGAGGACGGGTTTTTCGAAGAGGTACTTGACTGGATCCATTTTGGAGTATATTTTGACGGAGTAGCTAAGCATGTAATGGCGTAGCTTCTTCGTTGCCCACACAAGAGCGAGGCATGTCTTTTCGAGTTGTGAGTATTTGCACTCGTACTCCAAGAACTTCTTACTAAGGTAGTAGATAGCCCTTTCTTCGCTTCCTACAGTTTGAGCTAGCATGGCACCCATGGTCATTTTTTGATTCTTGTGAGATATAAACCAAGAGGTTGATCTCGTTGAGGTGGCATGAGCACTGGTGGTTTAGCCAATATCTCTTTGATTCGATCAAATGCCTTTTGACAATCATCGTCCCACATGGTGTGATCCGTTTTCTTGAGCTTCTTGAAGATAGGCTCACAAATCATGGTGAGTTTCGATATGAATCGACTTATATATTGCACTTTTCCTAGGAATCCTCTGAGTTCTTTTTCTGTTTGAGGTTGTGGCATTTCGATCAGAGCCTTGATCTTGGAAGGATATATTGCTATACCTTGTTGGCTAACGACGTATCCCAGGAGTTTGCCAGACGTTACTCCGAATGTGCACTTCTGAGGATTGAGCCTCATGTTGTACTTTCGTAGCCTTGCGAAAAATTTGCGAAGTTTCGCAATATGCCCTTCTCTATCCTTGGATTTGACAATCATGTCGTCTACGTATACCTCAACTTCTTTGTACATCATGTCGTGTAAGAGTGTAGTTTCGGTGCGTTGATATGTAGCTCCGGCGTTGATTAATCCAAACGGCATGACCGTATAGCAATAGGTTCCCCATTGAGTGACAAAAGCGGTCTTATTCATGTCTTCTATGGCCATCTTTATTTGGTTATAACCCGCATACCCATCCATGAAGGATAGTAACGCGTGGTCTGCAGTATTGTCCACCAATATGTCAATGTGTGGTAGAGGGAAGTCATCTTTAGGACTTGCTTTGTTTAAGTCCCTAAAATCAACACAAACACGGATTCTCCCATCCTTTTTGGGTACAGGTACTATGTTGGCTACCCAGTCAGAATACTCGGAAACTTTGATGAACCCGACTTTAAATTGCTTATCAACTTCTTCCTTAATCTTGAGAGCCCATTCCGTTCTCATTCGACGAAGCTTCTGTTTTACAGGTTTAAAACCCGGCTTAATCGGAATTCTATGTTCGGCGATATCCCTGTCGATCACTGGCATGTCTTTGTAGGACCAAGCGAAGATGTCTTTGAACTCGTTTAGGAGGTCTATGAAATCGGCCCTTTCGGTAGAGCTCAAGGTAGTCCCTATCCTAAGTTCTTGGGGTTCTAGTTCGGTTCCTACATTGATGGGTTCGGTGTCCTCTATTACTGGTCCCCCTTCCCCTTCCTGTAGTATTTCCTTGGCTATGTAGGGAGGTATTTCAATTGAGTCTGGGTCTTGGTCATCCTCAGTATCATCGTAAACAGAATTGCACTCAAGATAACACGAAGACTAAGCAGAACCTGATTTATTCATATTAAAGTTTGAGAAAAGTTGAAACAAAGAAGCCATCTGATCTGTGGTCAGTGGCGGTAAAGGGACAATTGTTGGGACATTTCCCGAACTACTGTTACTACTCGAGGTTAAGCTAGGAGAAACAAAGGGAATGGGGATGACGACAGGAGGAGACTCCCTAGTGACTTCTCTAGACAATGACTCTGACTCCGATTCCGACTCTGACTCGAATTCATCGTCTTCTGGTTCTCCTTTGAACATCTCTCCTTCTCCAGGGGTGAGCTTGAAGAGTCTTCCTTGAATGTTGGTCCACTTGATTGATTTTCTCCATCCTTTCTGCTGATTCGCGTTTGTTTCTGTGATTAACGCGGTAGGGTTGAAGTGATCGTCTTGAAGTATCATGGTAATGATCTCATCCTGCGCGGCTCTAACAAATCGATCCTCTCCAAACAATAGACTAACAGCTTGTTCGTGTAAGCAAGGAGTTTGACGGGTTTTGACGGTAGGAACCGTTTATGGAGGGATGAAGTAGCAATCGTGAAAGATCTCGATTCCGGCTAGCTTCCTCTCGAGATAATGCCACGGCTCGGGAAATCCGTGAAAGAGTTCTAGACTTCCTTCCTTGACAAAGTATCCATTTAGGGTAGGGAGATAGGGTCGGATTTGGACTCCTACATACTTAGGGTTTTGAACTTGAGCAAGCATCTCGAGAACTTCCTCTTTGGTGGGTTTTTACCCTAGTCCAAGTGGCATCCTTTTTTAGTTGCCTTCCTTGTAAGGTGCGAAGGTGTTTCTTCGAACAGGGTTCAAAGGCATTCCAGGGAAGTATCCCTGGGTTTTGAGTATGTGATTGACCACCAAGTTGGAGTAGGGATCATAGTATAAGGGTGCCAATTCGCTTTCTATGACACTTATGCTTTGGAAGCCCCCAAGCTCATATACCGGATCTGCAAGGACTTGATTATTCGACTTCTTTTCGATTATTGCCTTGATGGATGACGAAGTGATCGTCACCACTTTGCCATTTAGTGGGATCTTGATCTTTTGATGAAGGGTGGATGTCACCGCTTTGGAAGCGTGAATCCAGGGTCTTCCTAGAAGTATGTTGAAGGAAGCTTCAATGTCCACTATTTGGAAGTTAACCTTTCGCTCAATTGGCCCTGTGGCCATGGTTAGGTTAGCGAGTCCTACGACCTTTCGTCGCGTACCATCATATGCGCGAACACCTTGATTGGTAGGGGTCCAATCCGACTCTTTCATGCCTAATTTGTATGCCGTTTTGAGGGGTATGACGTTGACCGCAGAGCCATCATCTACCAAGGTCATTGGCACATTCTTCTTTAGACAAATGACAGTGATGTAAAGAGCCAAGTTGTGACTAGCGCCAAAAGGTGGCAAATCTTCGTCTGAGAAAGTAATAGGATTACTTAGCTTCGGTGATTCTTGGAAGACCAAGTTGACTACCTCTTCGGGTGTCGAGTTATGTGCTACACTTAGCTTAGCCAAAGCTTGCAGTAAAGCTTGGCGATGTGGGAAAGAGATTGCTACTAATTGCCAGACTGAAAGATCAGCTTTTGTCTTCTGTAATTGCTTGAGCAAATGATCAGTGGAGTCATCTTCGTTATCATTTGGTGTGACAACGTTGGTCGGACCATTTTGAGTAGTGCTTTGATATGGACGCCCCGAACGAGTTAGGTGGTCCACATCTTGGTCTTCACCATTTTGGACTATTTCTTTGACTAGGGAGTTTTCAATGAGATACTCGTCCTCATCATCATCGGCCCAAACTCCATTGATTGTAGCTAGTTCCCTCATTCTCATGATTTCGTCTTCTAGTCGTATGATTTGGTCGACTAGTTTATCGACCACGGCGACTATTTCTTGCATAGTAGCATTTTGAGAGAAGATTAGTGGCATATGCTCTTTAGGTGTTGCGTTGGGATCATGTAAAGTCGTCACCACATTTTCTAATTCCCAAACTTGTCTATCCACACTCCTTGCCCATGTGATGAAGTCGGAAATGGTAGGAGAGATGGTAGAGTAGAACCCCTCATTCTCGATTGCGTAGATTTCATTTTCAACTGGAGAAATGAGATGTGAACAATCTAAGGTAGATTCTTCACTTGTGATCACTAGAACTCCAAGAGGATTCTGAGTGTTGTTGGGTTTACCTCCCGGCGGTATTGGTAGTCGACCATCTTCAATCATGTCTTGAAGCGCATTTTTCAATTTGTAGCATTTTTCTGTGTCATGCCCCTTGCCCCTATGGTATTTACAGTACGAGTTCTCGTCCCAGAATTTGGATTTCTTTTCGGGTTCGGGAGTAGGTCCTATGGGTTGGAGTTTGCCTTGCTTCATTAACCTCTTTAGAGCATTGGAGTAAGTGTCCCCAAGGTTTGTGAATTTCCTTGGTGGGTTACTTTTCTTGGATGGCTCGGGAAGGTTAACTTCATCAGTCTTGCTAGTGGAGCCGTATGAATGACTTGTTGAGCCTTGGTATCCTCGACCTACCATTTTGGACAAGAGCCCTTTACGGACGTCGTCTTCAATCCTTGAAAGTTTTGATGTTTTGGTATCTCAAATGATTGGCATAGATGGGTTTGAGATTGTCCACGAATTTCTCCAGAAGGGTAGCCTCATCCGGGCGTTCAACTAGTTGGGTACTAGTCTTCCTCCACCTACTTAGGAAGTCGGTGAATCCTTCTTTGTCATTTTGGGTAAGAACCTCTAGAGTGCGCATGTTAACTTGGATCTCGGCATTATCCGCATATTGCTTGGCAAACTCGATCGCGGCATCTTCCCAAGTAGCGATTTTCTTGTGCTCTAAAGAGTAGAACCATTGATTGGGGATGGTGTCAAGAGATGAAGGAAAGATCCTTAAGAACATCTCGGGTTTGATGCCTTTGATAGACATGTAATCCTTGAAAGCACGGATGTGGTTCAAAGGGTTTTCGTGTCCCTTGAATTTAGGGATATCCGTCATGTTGAAGTTGGTTGGCAATTTGGAATTGACGGCCTCATACTTGTGATTATTCTCCCTATAAATGTCATCCCCTTTAAGATAAATCAATTGCTCCTCTAAGTATTGGAGTCTCTTCTCAGCTACAGTCATTCCCATGAGAGGATTTTCGTCCTTGGATTCACTCGTGAAGTCACCTACTACTTCACTTTTGTGAGGAGGCAACCTCCCCTCTACGGCATAGATCCGGCTCTCGATGGTGTCAAGGCGATCATACACTTGGTCTTGAGTAAGTTGGATTTGAGCTAGTGCGGATAGGATGACGAATCAAAACACGATCGAGCATTCTAACACACTTGCTAAGAGAAGAAATGTTTTGACTCGTGAAGTGGGTGTGTGCCACTTGTGTTGAGTGAGCTTTGAAGAAAGGACAAAGTTTTGAAAATGTGTATCCTAGTCAACTATAGTGTAGTTTTAGGAGTGGACTCGAAGTGAGGTTTTGAAATGGGCTTGGGCCCGAATTTTGACTCGACAAACGGACAGAGTTTCGACTGGGTTTTGCGCTAATGGCCTTTTTTCGAAATTTTCATTAAAAAAGGGTTTTGATTTTTACAAAAATCGTCATGGTTTCGTTTAGAAATGGTGATCACGTAAGGTACAAACATTTATACAAGCATTATAACGGGATGCTGAGTGCATTTAAATAGGTTTTGGTTTAAAGGGTGGGTTGCCATACCGAACCATCAAACCCGAAGTCTGTGGAGAGTCTCGTACCAAACAAGAGTAAGGCCGATTCCTAGTCCATTTCCTAAAGTAGTGAAGGCCATTGATACAAACAAGAGTAAGCATCATGGTATGGATAACGTCAATCGCTATCCATCCTTAGGCCCAAATAAGAATTAGGACCGTTTAGACGGGAAGATTGGTCGAATGGGTTGGGTTGGGCCTAGGAAGGCCGAATAAAACGGTCTAGGAAGACCGAGTTATGAAAACCGACAATTGTCTTGTACAAACTATTCCCTAACCTTGTTCAAGTTTCACCCTTGGCTACACGTAAGTGTATTATCCTCAGCGGAGTCGCCAAACTGTGGACAATGGGCCCACGGGGGCGCTTGGGAGAGAGAACAAGCGTTTGCATTTTGTGGAGTCGCCACCAATTTTTATGGGAAATTGGAACCGTTCGAATACCTCATGCCATGTCAAGACACAAAGTAGAGACATGAACACTAAGCAATCGTTACCCTTAGCATTCTATGTCTAGAATGACTCTCGTGGATGCCAATGAACACGGATGTTCACAGAGATCTGGAGTAAGGGGTGAGGGTACGTATTAGGAAGCTCTTTTGATCGAACACCTAATCCCGCTCGCCTCGATAGCGGTCTCTACTAATGATTAGGGAAGTTATTCATACTCGATATATCGTCGATTATATGCATGCAATGCAACACCCAAGTTTTAATCCTAACATGTGAGAATTAGGCTAAGTCGGTGAACAATTAATTTAGCATACAATTAATGTCGAAGTAGGGATTTAATGCTCAATTACATGTGAAAGACATACAAATGATACAAGAAACATGATAAATATAATAAAGGAAATTACAATAAAGAAAATAACAATAATTACATTGAGTTTAGCGATTTATGTCGAAAATACCTTTTAAAACGGATAATTTGAGAAAAAGAATAAAGGAATGAATTAACGAACAGATCAGTAGGCGATAATACGATAAATAGTTAATTATACGTAAGCTAATTAAACTAGGTCAAGCAACAACGGAGTTCAGAGACAGAAATCAACCTGGAACGCAGCCCTCTGGAAGAGGCGCAGTAGTTGCTGCGTCTGTTCCAAGGGTGAGTTCTGGCTGTGAAGCCGGAACTGCAAATCGTTAATATAAATTGGTGATTTTAATGGTTAATTAATATATTTACTCGGATGAAAGTGATTAACACGTTATTTACATATGATTGATGGTCATAAAAGCAATAAAACATAGATGAGACGGAATTAGACGAATTATTTACATGGATGAACGATTGATTAGTGACATGGGTGAATAAAATAAGTTAAACATGACGAATTAATGACAAATTAATGACGAATAATGTAATAGACAGATGGAAATATATCAACGATCGAATTCCAGAAACCCGATATGAACAAATCGAATCTCTACAACCCGGATTGAATTTTATGACGAAAACCCGCTAATATGAGATTATAAGGGATTTAAGTTGGATTTAATGATGAATTATACGTGTGAATGAATGATAAATAATATACATGAAATTATTATGCTATTGTATCGAAGAATTAACAAGAAACAAACGAAACAAACAAAGATTGACGAATTACAGAGGACGAAGGAAGAAGAAAGGAAGCAGGAACTGCGGCAGCCTCACGAAGAGGCGCAGCAGGAACTGCGCTCCTTCGAAGAGGCGCAGCAGTTGCTGCATCCTTTCTCGACGGTTTGTCTTCTGGAAATCCGTAAGAAGAGGTTTTAAAGCACGCTTTTAGAAATCGGTTTTAACAAAGTGTTTTCGACATAAACCTTACATTAATGATGATACAAAAAGTAAAGAACAATAAATAAAAGAGAGATTTACACCCTCGGACTTACATGTTTGACGAAACGAGAAGGACTAAGTTTACGATTAGTGATGCTCGACTCGAACTATAATGTAACGAAAGTGCCCTCGTAAGAGGAAAACGATTAGATTAATTAAGTTGATTGAGTTGGAGTTGGTCAAATTGGTCGGTTATGCAAACGAGGCTGGTACTCAGAAGGATCCAAGCTTACGTGGTCGAATGTTCAAGCACGTAGATGCCAAAAAGTAAGAACAAAGGTCTAGAATGCAAAGGGAGAAGAGAAGGGCGGACACTCGCGTCAGAAATATGAGGAGGGAAGGCTCCTATTTATACTAATCACGTGAAGGAATAGGGTTTTCGGAGAGACTTTGGAAGTGAATCTCGGAAAGATATGAAAAAGATACGAAAAATACGCAGAAAAGGACCTGGGAAGAGGCGCAGCAGTCAGTGCGTCTCTTGGAAGAGGCGCAGCACCTGCTGCGTCTGTTCCCAAGTGGTTTCCTCCTGCGGAAGAAAGATTTCCGTGTTTAAGTTATGGAAGGACGGAATAATTTGGTTTTCCTTAATATTTTGTATGAATATTACGGGAAATTATTTACCAAAGAATAAAGATTGTGAAATATTTATAAAATATAGAATAGAAATATCCGGAACATTTCAGAACATTCTGACTCGGGATTTAACGGTTATCAGAAAATGAAGACGGTTTCAGGCCCGGACTCCAAATGTACTCTAATTACTGTCAAAACGACCGTATCGGCACGTAGATGACAACTAAGAGGTAGACATTAGTATTTGAGCAATCACTTGACGATAAACTTACAAACTGTCATAAATCGTTCCGCGTACCAAACATGCGGCCCAATCATCACCAGGTGGTTTGCGAGAGGTGCAGAAATGAGGTATCTACAAATACCGACATCGTTAATCTCGAGTTAAAAATCATTGTGCCTGTCTACCTAAGGTTAGGATGTCATAAAATGTTAGGATTATATCTCATTTCAAGTCCCATCTCACTTCTTTAGGCTAAACTTTAGTTTAAATTGCAAAGTGTGCATTTCATTTACTACAATGATAACCCGATCTTTAGATCCATTTTACGAGGTAATAACGATTTTATTGGGTCTAGCGTATTTCAAAGAAAGTTCTAGATCTTTCAATTATCTTTCCAACGCCACTAAAATCACCTTAATCTGAGTCTTGTAGAGAACGTTATGCCTAACATATAACAGGTTGTCAAATGTACTTTCTTAGTAGAAGGAAACTACCCGAGAGAAAACGCACCAGTGGTGCGCCATATCTAAGGGTCGCAAGACCTGCTGTGTCTTTTCTCAAGGCTTTCTTTTCATCCAAGTTTCCGTGTTTCAATCTAAGTCAGTTGTTCCTTTCCTATTTCCTTCCATATCCCTTTCTTAAACCCCTACCTCGTGAATAGTATAAATGGAGGCCTCCGCCTCACATATTTTTCACGCGAGGGTCCGCCCCTTCTTTTCTCTCTTTGCATTCTAGACTTTTGTTCCTACAATTGACGCCTACGTGCTTGCTCTATGCGACTACGTAAGCCCAGATCATTCTGGGTACCAGCCACCTTGCATAGACCAACCAATTTGACCACTACACAATCATTGAATAAATTTTTTAAATTCCTTTTTCAGGGGCACTTCAACATACATAGAGTCGCGTTACCACAAAAACCGATTTAGTTAAATCTCATGACGCTAACATGTAAGTCTGATGGTGTAAACCCATCATTTAATCTTGTTTTATCTTTGTAATTATAATTTATAAAAGAATTTATGTTATAAACATGCTTAAAACCGTCTTTAAAATCATCTTTTCAAACCTATTTTTGCAAAACACCAGCGAAAGACGACCAAGAAGAAACGCACCAGCAGGTGCGCCTTCTAGAGTAGTCGCAGCATATGCTGCGCCTCTTGTAGAGGCTTCTGCTGATGGTTTTCTTCTTCTTCCTCAAGTATCTGCGTCTTTTCATCTTTCGTTTTTCTTTCTTTATTTCTTCGAATTCCTTATGATGGATATTTTTATAATCGATATTTGTGGGTTTTCATCATTAATTCCTTATGATCTATATTCTTTCCTATCAAGTCTTTTAATTCCATCTTTTTTATATTGTTTTTACTTTGTTTTCGGTTTCAATCCTTTATTTTCCAGTTTCCGTCTAGTTTTTAGATTTCGTCTTAAATTTGTTTCAGCTTCAATCATTGTAAATCCGACCTCGTATAATCATAATTGTAAACCACTGTAATAATTCATTTTTTATTCGCCTTATGACGATATTAGATGCGTGTAAATTGATTAAACTATTTCCATTCAAGTTATACACTAATAATCAATGTAAATTAACCGATGAACAATAACGAACAACGAGTCTGACTTTCACAATCAAACTCCAACTTGAGAACAGTCGCACAAACTGATGCGCCTTTTCCAGAAGACACAGTTCATGTTGCGCCTGTTCTAAGACGGCTTCTGCCTCGGAACAATTCTCGTCTTGACGTAGGTTTTCTAATTAGGATTCTAATCGACTGTTATCCTTATTATCACCTCTAATTCGATACATCTTCATATTCCTATATTCTAATTCCAATTCTTTTATTTCTTTTTATTTATTTTACTCCTTTTATTTATTTTCTTTTATTTCTAAAACTCTTTTGGGCATGTTTATAATGTAAATTCAGTACTCTTTGTAATTTATTCCTTTGTATTTATAGTCATATTCTGTATGATTTATTTATCTAGCTTTTTCACATGTAATTAATCTGAATATTCTAACTTCGACCCAATTGTCTGCTAATGTAAATTGTTTGCCAACTGACTTAGTCCAAATTCTCTCATGGTAGGATAAAAACGTTGGATGTTGCATTGCATTCATACAATTGGCAACACATCGAATATAAATAACTTCCCTGATCATTAGTGGAGGCCGCTATCGAGGCGGGCGGAATTAGGTGTTCAAATAAAGAGCTTCTTAATACGTACCCTCACCCTTTACTCAGATATATGTGAGCATCCGTGTTCATTGGCATCGCGAGAGTCATTCTCGACATCGAATGCTCAGGGTAATGAATTTCTTAGTGTTCATGACACTACTTTGTGACTTGGCATGACATGAAGTATTAGAACGGTTCCAATTTTCCATAAAAATTGGTGGCGACTCCACAAATTCAGGCTTGCTCAAACCTTTCACCGGTTTCAATTCCTTTCAAATCGGTAACGACAAATAATGTGCTTGTAGATACCTCGTTTCTGCACCTCCCGCCAAACACCCAGTGATGATTGGGACGCATGTCTAGCATATGTCGCGATTTTATTATGTTTCGTAAATCGGTTAGTAAAAGGTAACTCTTACACTTGTGTCTACCTCTTGATTATCATCTAGGTGTTATTACGGTCGTTTCGGCAGTAATTAGAGTCAAATTGAAGTTCGGAGGCAAAACCGCCCTTTGTAATACCGACATCGTTAATCTCGAGTTAAAAATCATTGTGCCTGTCTACCTAAGGTTAGGATGTCATAAAATGTTAGTATTATATCTCATTTCAAGTCCCATCTCACTTCTTTAGGCTAAACTTTAGTTTACATTGCAAAGTGTGCATTTCATTTAGCTACAATGACAACCCGACCTTTAGGCCCATTTTACGAGGTAATAACGATTTTGTTGGGTCTAGCGTATTTCACAGAAAGTTCTAGATCATTCAATTATCTTTCCAACGCCACTAAAATCACCTTAATCTTAGTCTTGTAGGGAACGTTATGCCTAAAATATAACAGGTTGTCAAACGCACTTTCTTAGTAGAAGGAAACTGTTGAACCATATAGGATATATGTTTATGTTTTGATGATGTCAAGAGTGCTTTATATTCTATATACTCGTTGCGCATAATTGTTTGTTTAGTCTTTTAGATTGGACTTACTAGTCACAAGCATTAAGGAATTGTGATGGAAGTATGATGCGTTTATATTATGAGCAAGCCCTCAATTAAGGATCAAGATATTACAAGACAGTGAAAGAATTATTCAAGCATTCATGAGAAGATGAAGCTCATTTAAAGATTGATCAAGCTTGAATGATGAAGTAGCCTACACTCGAAGATCTCCTAACAAAGATTAGAATAGCGTAGGTGATTATCTCGTAATGATAACGTAAGAATGGACTTCTTACATTGGTAAAGTTATAGCCTCACAGCTATAACATTACTTATATAAGAGCTCAATGTTATAGCTCTTCTACTATAACATTGAGATATAAAGTTTATAAAACACACGACAAAATAGTTTTTAAATTGGTTTTGGAAAACCGTTTTGAATGTTTTAGTAAAGGTATTTATTTTAAAAGGGAGCTTATTTTTATATTGAGTATGGTTTTACTATTATCTTATAATTAGTAATTATGATTGAATCAACTTATGAGTTGAGGCATCTTGCTAATTAGGGCTTCTAGTTTCTACATACTCTAAAAAACCCTAAACCTAATTTATCTTACCTAGGGTTTTCGTGAAAGAGGATTGGGCTTATGAGTCGTTTCTTTCTCATACATGGTTACTCTTTGTACAAGTTAGGGTTTTGTCTAAATCTTTATAATATTTGATTAGAGATTTAATATCTCTTTTATATTATTTTGATTTATTCTTTCCTAACTTATAAGATATTATTTTTGCAAAGATAGAAGTAAAAGATTGAGTAAATCTTTAAAATAATATTTGATTAGAGATTTGTTATCTCTTTATTATTTGATTTATTCCTTTCTATCTTATAAAAATATTAGGGATGAATAGTGACGTGTGAATAGTGCCACGTGAACAGTGTCGTGAATAGTGCTGTGAATAGTAAAACGTGAATAGTAATTTCCTTCTTGCACAATAAGTCTTTGCTTGGATAAGGGTTAAGGTATTAGGATAATATTTGTTAGAGATTTCTTTATCTCCTTATATTATGTTTCCTAATCTCCAAGATATTGGTGAGTTGTTAAGATAGGAAAATATTATTTATTAAGGCAAGTCTTGGAAAAGAATTAAGGAAAGATTTAACCTAATTCTTTCTTGCTTTACAAGACTTCCACGGCACTTAGGGTTTTTGCTAAACCGAAACCCTTGCTCCTATTTTACTATAAATACTCCCTACTTTACATCATTAAAAGTTAAGACCTTTGAGCATAACTTTCATATATTTTCAAAAAGCAAAAACCGTGTTTTAGAGCAAAAACCGTTTTGTTTATTTTCGAAAAAGGTCGTGTGAATTATAAACTTGTGCATTCCTTCTTATTGTTATCGTTATAAGATTGTAGTGCTTAATTGATTTGTTACTCGTTCATTAACGTGAACTTTTAGTAGAATCATTAGTGCTTTCTTATTAGCGTAAGTTAGTCACTCGAGTATTTATTAATCCGTAGAAAGGTACTAAATTTATTAATCGAGAATAGTGGACGTAGGTTTCGACTTGTGAAACTGAACCATTTCAAAAACCGTGCGTCTCCTCTCTTTCATTCGTTCGTTTACTTTGTTTTATTTGTTCATTAGTTGATTAGTTAAAGTTTAATCAATAAACTTTAAATAATCAATTATATTCATACAATCGAAAAAGATTTCAAAAGATTTAAATCCTCAATTCACCCCCCCCCCCCTCTTGAGTATTTCGGATAGATAGACTCTTCAATTGGTATCAGAGCCTCGTGCTCTTGATTGCCTATCCGCAAAGAGGCTGATCTATCTTGTTTTTCATTTATCTTATCGTTTTATATTCCGCTGCCTATCACGTGATAAATGGATTCCAAATATTTTAAGTGTCCCGTCTTTGATGGGAAGAATTATAGATTGTGGAAAAACATGATGACTCACTATGTGAAAGGTCACGATTGGGAGTGCTGGAGGATTATCCAAAACGGACCGCACAAAATTCTTGTGGCATCCGAGGAAGACACTACCTTTGAAAATAAAGAAGAGGACTATGTCGAGGCCGACTATAAGAAGGCCGAAAAGAACTCCAAAGCAATAACTCTACTACAAAACGGAATGACTTCTACAGAGTTTGATCGGTTTTCTTCATGCTATACGGCCAAGGAGATATGGGATGGGCTTGAACTAGCTTATGAAGGTACTTCCATTGTTAGGAAGCACCGAATAGATTTGCTTATGCAAAAATATGAGCTATCCATTATGGAGCCTAATGAGTCCCTAGATAGTATGTCCGCAAGGTTTTCAAGCATCATAAACGAACTAAAAAACCTAGGTAGGAAATTTAGTACTGAGGACATTGCTAGAAAGGTTCTTAAGAGCCTTACTAAGAAGTGGCGTGCTAAAGTCTCTGCAATGGAGGAATCACGACATCTTGAAAATCTATCCTATCAAGAACTCATCAGTGCTCTCATGGCCCATGAAATTACTCTTAACGAAGATGACGGGGAATCTGAAGACGACGAAGTAGCAAACCTTTGTCTCAGCAGCGTTAGTCTTGATCTAATCTCCGACAGCGACGATGAAAGCACAAACTCTCACTCAAACTATTGCTTTCTCGGAGAATCAGACGAAGATGACGATGAAGAGGTAAGTTATCTTGAGCTTAAAAAGCGCGTTAAAAAATTGTCTAAAAGTGCTTTAATTGAATTCTTTGAACAATCTCTCGATAAGTGTCACGAACAGGACTTGGAGCTAAAATATCTAAAGGAACAGATTCTCGAAATTGCAGAAGAGAATCATACTCTGAAGGCCAAAGCTAAGAAGTTAAAATCTAAGGTTATAGCTGAGAAAGCAACAACGTTAGATTCTACTATGGCTGAAAAGAAGGAATTAGAGTCCAAAGTTATAGCTAATGAAGCTATAACTTTAGAACTTAGAAAAGCCAAAGAACTTTTGGAAACTAAGGTCACATCTGATGAAGCAGTGATCTTAGACCAAAAGAAAGAGATAGATTCCCTTTCAAAGCAATTAAAGGAATCTAAGACCGACATGATCAATTTTAAGAAACAACATTCCGATGTTGTATTCCTTCTTAACAAACGATTCCAAGACTTTCGTGATAACTTTAAGAAAGATAATGATGTAGATCACACGAAATGTCAAGAGGAAATTAAAACCCTAAAAGATCTACTTCTACATGCTAGAAAGGTTCATGATAAGTGGAAAGGTAGCACAAAAGTCCTAAACTTCCTAACCGAACAATCTGACAATAATATGAAGATGGGGTTAGGACATGAGTGCTACAGTCGTAGAGATCACGCTAAATGCAAATCAACATCTTCGGATTTTGATTTCAGAAAAAGGAAGTATGCTGATCTTCCTGAATACCTGATTTGCAATTACTGTGGTCATACGGCTCACATCCAAATTAATTGTGTCAAAAAGGCTCATGATATACGAAAAAATGCCGACCATGCTAAAACTGTTGACACGGTTGACGAGAATGATGAAACCCCCATTAAGGAACCTAACGAAGAAAGGAACAATAAATTTCGTTGGTTCTATAACATGGCCTTCGACTACAGCAAGAAACCTAGCACCGCACAAAACCCTTGTCGATCTCAACCTAGTAAACCTATTCACAAGGGAAATAGTCATGAAAGACCTAGAGAAATTCCTAGACCAAGAGAAAACCCTAACCCTAGAACTTCTCCCAAGCCAAATAAACCAAGGGTTAGAAAAACGGTTATTAGACGAGTTTGGATTCGAAAGGATTTAGTATATAGAGTAACTAATCATAAGGGACCCAACTTAGCTTGGGTACCTAAAAAATGTATCTAATCCCCTCTGCAGGAAGTAGTGAAAGAAAACAATCAATGGTATCTTGATAGTGGATGTTCAAGACACATGACTGGAGATAAGAATCTGTTTCTTTCACTCAAGCCCTTCAACGGAGGAAAAGTAACGTTCGGAGACAACAAAAAGGGAAAAGTTATTGGCGTTGGCAAAATCGGAATTTCTAAGTCTCACGCAATCAGTGATGTTTATCTCGTGGACGGTCTAAAACATAACTTGCTAAGCATATCTCAACTATGCGACAAAGGTAACAAAGTAGTTTTTCATACTGATAGTTGTCGCATTATTATTGAAGGAACTAGCAATGTTATTCTAGAAGGCCACAGGAAAAGAAATGTTTATATGGTAGATTTAAATGTTGTGCCTACTAACTTTTTTTCATGCATGAAATTTACTCTTGATGATCCTTGTTTATGGCATAAACGGTTTGGTCACATAAGCTCACTAACCTTGAACAAACTCAAGAAGTGGGACTTGGTTGAAGGGTTACCTAAGATCAAGTTCGGCCAAGAAAGGATGTGTGACACGTGTGCAAGGTGCAAACAAGTAAGATCATCGTTCAAACCGAAAAGAGTGGTAAGCACAAATCAAGCCTTGGAATTAGTACACATGGATTTATGTGGACCAATGAAGGTAAGGAGTAGAGGAGGATCCAGGTACGTCTTTGTTCTTGTAGACGATTACTCAAGGTATGTATGGCCTATCTTCCTTCATTCAAAAGACGAAACTTTTGATGAATTTGATTGTCTTATGAAACGTGTTCAAAACAAATATAAGACTAATCTTGTATCTATTCGTACGAATCATGGTACCGAGTTTGACAATCAAGCTTTCATAGAATATTGTAGAGTTAATGGTGTAGGGCATAACGTTTCTGCACCAAGAATTCCTCAACAAAACGGTGTCGTTGAACGTATGAATAGAACTTTAGAAGATATGGATCGTACAATGCTTTTGTATAGTGGTTTACCTCGTAACTTTTGGGCTGAAGCCATTAGTACTTCTTGTTATATCCATAATCGTGCTATGATTCGACCTATTCTTAAGAAAACCCCCTATGAACTCGTTAGAGGTCGAAAACCTAATATCTCCCATCTTCGTTGCTTTGGGAGTAAATGTTTTGTTGACAATAATGGTAAAAACCGGTTAAGTAAGTTCGACCCTAGGAGTGATGAGGCGATTTTCATAGGATACTGAGATCATAGCAAGGCTTACAAAATCTTCAATAAGAGAACTCTTTGTATTGAAGAAAGTGTCCACGTTATTTTTGATGAAGATAACGTGTTTGATAAGCCTTTACAGGATGAGGAAGAAGACTTGGATAAACCCGACTTCCGTCTTTCAAGAGACGACCCCCCGGAACTGGAATTGGAGGACAATGAAATTGAGGGAACAAGTGATGAACTTGATCGTTCCTCAAAAGATAAAAATGAGAAAACCAAAGTTATAGTTGATGATACTATAACTTTGACTCAAAATGATAACTCCCAAACTAATGTTATAGGTGATGTTACTATAACATTGGATCCAAATCAAGGTGTAGAGTCCGAAGTTATAAACGGCTCTAATACAACACCCGGATTGGATTCAGGGGGAACTTCCTCTAATTCCGAGTCAAATGAAGTTGGGTCAAGCTCAAATAACGATGAAGATGTAGGAAATATCGGTATACTTCCCTTTTAATTATAAGGATTATAACGAAATTATGATTATGAAATTTCTAGTCATAAATGAAATTGCATAAATAAAGAGAATAAGATTAAGAATCAACCTTCGGTCCTAGCAAATATGGCCTAAGAACAATATCGAATTGATATTCTCCTAATTGTTGCACCCAAGATGCTCCGAGAAATGCCTCTCAATTTGCTAGAATGAGATCCCCAAAATTGATGATTAATTTTTAGGGTTTTGTGTTTTGATGAGAGAGTTTAGGTCAAATTGGAATGAGAAGAAATGATCTCCTCTTTGCCCTCTTGTAACCGTGTAAATGAGAGTCCGAAGGGGAAGATTTTATTCTTCCTCTTTTCTCTCTTTATTTCGGTTTTTCCACCTACCAAAAATAAGGAGATTAAATCTTCTTATTTTGGTAGTTTTAGAAAATATCGCATATTTATAATTAGCTAATTAAATATAACCGATTACGTTTAATTACGAATTAACATCTTAATTCGTTCAACCTAACATTATATACAATAATTAAATATAACATTTTATATTCAATTTACGAATTTGACAGTTAATTCGTCTCAGCTAATATTATTTAATTGTATTAAATAATCGTCTCATCATCACATTGACTAACTGTTTAGTTAAATACATGGACTAACCTTTTAGTCATATAAGGCATCAATGTGATTACATTTCCATAATCACATCTCTCAAACACATCCTTTAGGTGTGACTTTTTGGGACCAGTTGATCACCGCCATCAGTATGATAATAGCGTCAAACTTTCTAGCAAGCCAACCGTTATTAAGTAATCGTTAATCAACTGATAAAATACAAACTATACCCTTGTGAACCTATAAGAGATTTATATATGTTATCACACTAACTGTGGAGGACACAAACTCCAACAATCTCCCACTTGTCCTCACAAGTGTATGTGCGATAACCGATTCTCATATCCTAAAATTTCTCCCACTCAATGTAAAACAATTTGCAAAATCTGTATTCACAAAGGTCGTATTTTACAAGTGATCAATATCAAGAGTGGTTTCCTCGACTAGAGAGTAACTTAACTGATAAACGAATCATCATTCGAGCACGGCCATGCATTTCAGTTACAACTCCTCGAGTGGCCCTGAGAAATAACTAAATCTGATAAAGGTTGGATATTTTCTTCAACTCGAATCCTGCAGATATAAGCACAGTATGAAATGACCCAGAAAAACTCTGCTTAGCCTCCAGTTACGGTCGACTATGAGAAAGAAACCAAAGTCACCCAAAAACTGCCTTAATCTCAAGAGACAGGTCGATAGTCAAAAGAATCGACTCTAGGAACACAATGGACGTCCAATCCACGACCTGGCACCGAATGTTTTTAAACATTTAGGACTCCATTACATTGTCACAATTTGTCCTACGAGGTATCGTTATAACTCACATCTGTGATCGATCAACCAACCGTTTGACTTATGGCTCGTTGAACCCACCATCAATAAACTTCACAAAATAATAGCCAGAGTTATCAGCTCATGTAGGCGATTACGGACCAAACAAATATAATGTAATTCAGTTCACTTTGTGGCGTTCAATGTTGTCGTACAATCCAAATGAAAAACAAAATATGAAATAAAACGATGAAGTTATAAATAGTATATGAAAAAGATAATGTATCGAATCCATAATCGACTACTACAACTCAGGAACACGTTTAATTCCCATGGAAATAACGTGCCCTACATGCTTATCATAATTCAACGGTTTAGTGAGAGGATCAGCGATGTTATCATCCGAAGCTATCTTGTCAATCACTATCTCCTCTTGCTCCACGTAATCACGGATTAGGTGAGCTTTCCGATGTACATGTCTAGACTTGTTGCTAGACTTAGGCTCCTTAGCCTGGAAGATGGCACCTCTATTGTCACAATAGATGGTGATCGGGTCATTCGAACTAGGAACTATTGTAAGTCCTTGTAAGAATTGACGCATCCATATAGCTTTCTTTTTTGCTTCGAAGCGGCATAGTACTCGGATTTGAGTAGTAGAAATGCTACAACATCCTGTTTGGAACTCTTCCGGTGACCGCAGACACCATTAAGAGTAAAGACGAACCCGGACTGAGATTTTGAATCATCTCGATCCGTTTGGAAGCTAGCATCTGCGTAACCGATTGCGCATAGCTTAGTATCTCCTCCATAAGTCAATACCCAATCCTTAGTCCTCCGTAGGTACTTAAGGATGTTTTTAACAGCCATCCAGTGTGTTTCGCCTTGATTGCGTTGGTACCGACTCGTCATACTCAATGCATATGCGACGTCTGGACGTGTGCATATCATGGCATATATGATCGATCCTATAGCTGATGCATAAGGAACACGACTCATGCGTTCAACCCCTTCAGGCGTCGTGGGTGACTGAGACTTGCTCAACTGCATCCCAAACGTCATTGGAAGGTTCCCCTTCTTGGAGTTGGTCATGCTGAACCTTTCAAGAATCTTATCAAAATAACACTCTTGACTCAGTGATAACATCCGTCGTGATCTATCTCGATAGATACGGATTCCCAATATGCGTTGTGCCTCACCCAAATCTTTCATCTGGAAATGGTTCTTCAATCATCCTTTAACCGAAGATAAGAGAGGAATGTCATTTCCAATCAAGAGTATGTCATCAACATTCAATATCAAGAAAACAATCTTGCTCCCACTCGACTTGATATATAAGCATGGTTCCTCGACCGATCGAGTGAAACCATACTCTTTTATCACCTGGTCGAAACGATGATTCCAACTCCGAGAAGCTTGCTTAAGTCCATAAATGGAACGCTTAAGCTTGCACACTTTCTTAGGATTTTCAGGGTCTATGAAACCTTCGGGTTGTACCATGTACAACTCTTCCTCCAAATAACCGTTTAAGAAGGCGGTTTTCACATTCATTTGCCAAATTTCATAGTCATGAAAAGCGGCAATCGCTAAGATTATCCGAATGGAACGCAGCATAACTACGGGTGCAAAAATTTCATCATAATGCAATCCGTGCACTTGAGTGAAACCTTTTGCCACTAGTCGTGCCTTATAGGTATCTGGTTGCGCGTCTACAGAATGCTTTATTTTGTAAAGCCATTTGCACTGAAGAGGTTTTACCTTATAAGGTAAATCAACTAGATCCCATACGTCATTCTCATACATGCAGTCCATCTCGGATTGCATGGCTTCAAGTCATAGCTTTGAGTCGGAACAGATCATGGCACCTTTATAGGTAGCGGGTTCATTACTCTCTAGGAGCAAAACGTCACTCTCCTCGACCATACCAATGTATCTGTCTGGAGGATTAGAGACTTTACCCGACCTCCTAGGTTCCTGAGGAATATTAACTGTATCATCAGTTGAAGGAACAACTTCCTCCATCTGTTCCTCGGTTGTTGGTTCTTGAATCTCCGACAGCTCGAAGGTTCTATTACTTGACTTGTTCTCGAGAAATTCTTTCTCTAAGAACGTCGCACTAGCCGCAACAAAAACTCGATGTTCGGTAGGCGAATAGAAGTAATGACCAAACATTCCTTTTGGATAACCAATAAAGTATGTCTTGACCGATCGCGGGCCAAGCTTATCCTCGTGTCTCCACTTGACAAAAGCCTCGCAGCCCCAAACCCGAATAAAGGACAAGTTAGGGACCGTTCCCTTCCACATTTCATATGGAGTCTTGTCGTGACTTTAGACGGACTTGTTAAGTATAAGAGCGGTGACAAAAAGAGCAAAACCCCATAATGAATCGGTACTACCGTGTGACTCATCATGGATCGAACCATATCAAGTAATGTTCGATTTCTCCGTTCGGACACACCATTTAATTGAGGTGTTCCAGGTGGAGTTAACTGTAAAACGATTCCACAGTCTTTAAGGTGTTGATCAAACTCATTTGAAAGATATTCGCCACCTCGATCTGAACGGTGTGCTTTAACCGTTCTTCCCAGTTGGTTCTCAACCTTATTCTGGTATTCCTTGAATTTTTCAATGGACTCACTTTTATGCTTCATTAAGTAGACATATCCGTATCTACTCAAATCGTCCGTGAAAGTGATAAAATATCTATAGCCATCTCTAGCGGTAATTGACATAGGTCCACATACGTCAGTATGTATGAGTCCTAATAGGTCACTAGCGCGCATTCCAACACCTTTGAAGGAAATTCAAGTCATTTTGCCGATAAGACATGATTCACACGTGCCAAATGTAGAAAAATCGAATGCGGGAATAGTCTCATTCTCAACGAGTTTCTTTTACACGTTTTTCATTTATGTGTCCCATTCGACAATGCCATAGATAAGTTTGATCTTTGTCACCAACCTTTAATTTCTTATTATTCACATGTAATATATCTGTGGTTTGATCTAAGATGTAAATTCCATTCATGGAAACTGCTTTGCCATAAACCATTTCATTGAAAGAGAAAATACAGCTATTATCCTTTATTGAAAATGTAAAACCGTCTTTATTGTGGGATTTATCTGTATGCACCCCTTTAAATATAAGGACTATAACGAATTTATCATGATGAAAGCATGTCATAAAATAAATTGCATAAACAAAAGGGTAAAGAGATGACGAAATAACCTTCGGTCCTAGCTTATATGGCCTATGAACAATATCGCAATGATATTCTCCTATCAGTTGCACCCAAGATGATATGAGAAATGCCCTTTGATTATGCTAGAATCGATCCAAAAATTAACTAATTAACTTTTAGGTTTTTTGTGTTTTTTCGTAGAGATGAGAGGCAAGGATTAGGTTAGAATGAATTAGGTTAAAAAATGATCTCACCTCACCTCTTATTGTAACCGAAAATAAGAAGGATGAGGGAGATATTTTTTTTTCTAAAATTCTCGGCCCAAATCCCGAAAAATAGAAGATATATCTTTCTCTTTTTCGCTTATTCCAAAAATGTATAAAATGTGTTAAATTGTCATCTAGTGTGGATCGAACCCATGACCTCTTGGTTTGAGTACCCTCACTATTACCGCTATGACACATTCATCTTGTTGATATTAAATATAACCGATTACATTTAATTACGAATTAACAGATTAATTCGTCCAAGCTAACATTACATACATTTAATTAAATATAACTTATTATATTCAATTTACGAATTGTGATTAATTGTCTCAACTAATATTATTTAATCTTCGTTAAATAATTGTCTCATCAACACATTGACTAACTGTTTAGTCATATAAGGCATCAATGTGATCATATTTCTATAACCACATCTTTCAAACACATCCTATAGGTGTGACCTTTAGGGACCAGTTGATCACCGCCATCTGTATGATAATAACGTCAAACTTTCTAGCAAGCCAACCGTTATTAGGTAATCGTTAATCAACTGATTAAATACGAAGTATACCCTTGTGAACCTGTAAGAGATTTACAAATGTTATCACACTAATTTGTGGAGGACACAAGCTCCAACAAACTCCCACTTGTCCTCACAAGTGTATGTGCGATAACCGATTCTCATATCCTAAAATTTCTCCCACTCAATGTAAAACAATTTGCAAATCTGTATTCACAAAGGCCGTATTTTACAAGCGATCATCATCAAGAGTGGTTTCCCCGACTAGAGAGTAACTTAACTGATAAACGAATCAACATTCGAGCATGGCCATGCATTTCAGTTACAACTCCTCGAGTGGCCCTGAGAAATAACTATACCTGATAAGGGTTGGATATTTTCCTCAACTTGAATCCTGCAGATGCAAACACAGTATGAAATGACCCAGAAAAAATCTACTTAGCCTCCAGTTACGGCAGACCGTGAGAAAGAAACCAAAGTCACCCAAAAACTGTCTTAATCTCAAGCGACAGTCGATAGTCAAAAAAATCGACTCTAGGAACACAATGGATGTCCTATCCACGACTTGGCACCGAATGTTTTTAAACATTTAGGACTCCATTACGTTGTCACAAAAATTTATCCTACGAGGTATCGTTATAATCTCGCATCTGTGATCGATCAGTCAACCGTTTGACTTATGGCTCGTTGAACCCACCATCAATCGCCTGCACAATATAATAGCCGGAGTTATCAGCTCACATTGGCGATTACGGACCAAAACAAATATAATGTAATCCAGTTCACTTTGTGGCGTTCAATGTTGTCAGTACAATCCACATGAAAAACAAAATATTATAATAAAACGATGAAGTTATAAATAGTATATGAAAAAGATAATGTATCAAATCCATAATCAAGTACTACAACTCAGGAACACGTTTAATTCCCATGGAAATAACGTGCCCTATATGCTTATCATAATTCAACAATTTAGTGAGAGGATCCGCGATGTTATCATCCGTCGCAATCTTGTCTATCACTATCTCCTCTTGCTCCACGTAATCACGGATCAGGTGAGCTTTCCGATGTACATGTCTAGATTTGTTGCTAGACTTTGGCTCCTTAGCCTGGAAGATGGCACCTCTATTGTCACAATAGATGGTGATCGGGTTATTCGAACTAGGAACTACCGTAAGTCCTTGTAAGAATTGACGCATCCATATCGCTTCCTTTGCTGCCTCCGAAGCGGCATAGTACTCGGATTCAGTAGTAGAATCTGCTACAACACTCTGTTTGGAACTTTTCCAGCTGACCGCAGCACCATTAAGAGTGTTGATGAACCCGGACTGAGATTTTGAATCATCTCGATCCGTTAGGAAGCTAGCATCTGCATAACCGGTTGCGCATAGCTTAGTATCTCCTCCATAAGTCAATACCCAATCCTTAGTCCTCCGTAGGTATTTGAGGATGTTTTTAACAGCTATCCAGTGTGTTTCACCTGGAGTCTTTTGGTACCGACTCGTCATACTCAATGCATATGCCACGTCTGGACGTGTGCATATCATGGCATACATGATCGATCCTATTACAGATGCATAAGGAACACGACTCATGCGCTCAATCCCTTCAGGCGTCGTGGGTGACTGAGACTTGCTCAACTGCATCCCAGTCGTCATTGGAAGGTTCCCCTTCTTGGAGTTCGTCATGCTGAACTTCTCAAGAATCTTATCCAAATAAGACTCCTGACTAAGTGATAACGTCCGTCGTGATCTATCTCGGTAGATACGGATTCCCAAAATGCGTTGTGCCTCACCCAGATCTTTCATCTGGAAATGGTTCTTCAACCATCCTTTAACCGAAGATAGGAGAGGAATGTCATTCCCAATCAAGACTATGTCATCGACATACAATATCAAGAATACAATCTTGCTCCCACTCGACTTGATATATAAGCATGGTTCCTCGACCGATCGAGTGAAACCATACTCTTTTATCACCTGGTCGAAACGATGATTCCAACTCCGAGAAGCTTGCTTAAGTCCATAAATGGAACGCTTAAGCTTGCATACTTTCTTAGGATGTACAGGATCTATGAAACCTTCGGGTTGCACCATGTACAACTCTTTCTCCAAATAACCGTTTAAGAAGGCGGTTTTCACATCCATTTGCCAAATTTCATAACCATGAAATGCGACAATCGCTAAGATTATCCGAATGGAACGTAGCATGACTACAGGTGCAAAAATCTCATCATAATGCAATCCGTGCACTTGAGTGAAACCATTTGCCACAAGTCGTGCCTTATAGGTATCTCGTTGCGCGTCTACAGAATGCTTTATTTTGTAAAGCCATTTGCCTTTGTAGAGGTTTTACCTTATTAGGTAAATCAACTAGATCCCATACGTCATTCTCATACATGGAGTCCATCTCGGATTGCATGGCTTCGAGCCATAGCTTTGAGTCGGAACAGGTCATGGCACCTTTATAGGTAGCGGGTTCATTACTCTCTAGGAGTAAAACATCATTCTCCTCGACCATACCAATGTATCTGTCCGGAGGATGAGAGACTCTACCCGACCTCCTAGGTTCCTCAGGAATATTAACCGTATCATCAGTTGGAGGAACAACTTCCTCCATCCGTTCCTCGGTTGTTGGTTCTGGAATCTCCCATGCTCGAAGGTTCTATTACTCGTCTTGTTCTCGAGAAATTCTTTCTCTAAGAACGTCGCACTAGCCGCAACAAAAACTCGATGTTCGGTAGGCGAATAGAAGTAATGACCAAATGTTCCTTTTGGATAACCTATAAAGTATGTCTTGACCGATCGCGGGCCAAGCTTATCCTCGTGTCTCCACTTGACATAAGCCTCGCAGCCCCAAACCCGAATAAAGGACAAGTTAGGGACCGTTCCCTTCCACATTTCATATGGAGTCTTGTCGACAGCTTTAGACGGACTTCAGTTAAGTATAAGAGCAGCTGACAAAAGAGCAAAACCCCATAATGAATCAGGCACTACCGTGTGACTCATCATGGATCTACCCATATCAAGTAAGGTTTGATTTCTCTGTTCGGACACACCATTTAATTGAGGTGTTCCAGGTGGAGTTAACTGTAGAACGATTCCACAGTCTTTAAGGTGTTGATCAAACTCATTTGAAAGATATTCGCCACCCCGATCTGAACGGAGTGCTTTAACCTTTCTACCCAGTTGGTTATGTACCCTATTCTGGTATTCCTTGAATTTCTCAAAGTACTCACTTTTGTGCTTCATTAAGTAGACATATCCGTATCTACTCAAATCGTCCGTGAAAGTGATAAAATATCTATAGCCATCTCTAGCGGTAATTGACATAGGTCCACAAACATCAGTATGTATGAGTCCTAATAGGTCACTAGCGCGTATTCCTACACCTTTGAAGGAAATTCGAGTCATATTGCCAATGAGACATGATTCACACATTCCATATGTAGAAAAATCGAATGCGGGAATAGTCCCATTATCGACGAGTTTCTTCACGCGTTTCTCATTTATGTGTCCCATTCGACAAGGCCATAGATAGGTTTGATCTTTGTCACCAACCTTTATTTTCTTATTATTCACGTGTAATACTTCCGTGGTTTGGTCTAAGATGTAAATTCCATTCATGGAAACTGCTTTGCCATAAATCATTTCATTGAAAGAGAAAATACAGCTATTATCCTTTATTGAAAATGCAAAACCGTCTTTATCGAGTACGGAAACAGAAATAATGTTCTTAGATAAACTGGGTACATAGTAACAGTTATATAAATATAACTCAAAACCACTTGGGAGTTGGATTATGTATGTTCCCTTCGAGACTGCAGCAACTCGTGCTCCATTCCCGACTCGCATGTCCACATCACCTTTTGCGAGAGGTGTGATGTTCTTTAGGCCCTGCAAATGATTACACAGATGAGAACCAACCAATATCAAGTACCCAAGTTCCGAAACTTTCAAGGTTAATCTCAATCATATGAATATAAGATGACATACCAACATGAGTGACGCGGCCTGCTTTTATGTCCTCACGGTACACGGGACAGTTCCTCCTCCAATGCCCAGTCTTGTGGCAATGGTGGCACTCAATGTCACTGCCCTTGCTCTTTTCCTTGCCTTGTGAGCCACTAGTCTCACCAGGCCCACTCTTACCGTTTCCTGGCTTCTTAAACTTTGGCTTTCCTACAGTTAGGTCGCCATGAGCCTTGCCCTTACCCTTATTTCTGTTGGAAATCATGAGAACATCTTGCTTCATGCTCCCACTCAATTTCATATCCTTCTCGGTCTGTACGAGAAGGGAGTGTAGCTCATGAGGACTCTTTTTCAAGTCATTCATGTAGTAGTTCGCCCTGAAAAGGGCAAAACCATCGTGAAGAGAATGAAGCATTCGGTCAATGACAATGCTCTCACTGATTTTACAATTCAGTGCCTCCAGCTTCTCGACATTCTCAATCATGTGAAGAATGTGTGGGCTAACCGGTTGGCCCTTCTGGAGTTTCGCATCAAAGAAGCGACAGGTATGCTCATATGTAACAATTCTCGGTGCTTTTGAGAACTCGTTAGTGAGCGTGGTGAAAATCTTATTTGCACCTTGGGCAATGAAGCGTCTCTGCAAATTGGTTTCCATTGCAAAGATGAGGACGTTCTTTATCGCACCCGCTTCCATAACGAAGTCACTATAAGCAAGTGACTCGTTGACTCCTGCATTGGGGCCTGGGTTTACCGGTATTGGCTCAGTTAAGTACCTGAGCTTACCGTCAGCAATGGCAGCATTCCATAGTCTTTGCCTCCCGATCCGCAAAGTTGGACCCGTCATTTTTCAGATGTGTGAACTGATTCATTTGGTCCATAAAAATTTTAAGCCAGGACGCGCGATCAAGTGTGGCACTAGGCATTGGGATTTCGTTATTTCCAGCCATTTGTTGTAACAGTATTATCAAAAATAATCGTGTTCTACACTGTGAAAGAAGAATAAAAATAATAAGCATGTGCATCGTTTTGATTTTAAGTCTAATGAACTAATGTCATAACGCGAAGACTCAAGCATTTATACAATTGACCTCCCTCAAGAATTATATAAATGATCCCAAGACTCAATTCTCTGTAAATTGATAAGCTAACCTTTTAGCTAATTCTACCGTTAGAATTCTTGGTCGATAAATTTTGTAAATTCTATCTATAGTCCATCATAATCACGAGAAACTCTTCGGACTATAATGTTGAGATAAACTAAGTCAACACAACTACTTACCCAACGTAGAAGGGGTCATATTATGCCTACCGACGAAGAAGGGATTCATAGTTGTTTGCCCTTATAAAGACTAATCTCAATTTCCGTTTTAGAGGAAGATCTCATCAACTTTATTTTAATTCATTTTAAGTGAACTAATATCTAGCATGCGAGAATGAATAAACTAAGGTGATGGCTTAAAAAATGTGACATCTGTATGTCCATGAAAACTAACATACAATCTATATGAGTCAATTTTCATGCATTTTAGTAGTAGGTGGTTTGGTTTTAGGCGGAATATGATGCATAAACTATCATGTATATGAAAAGCAATAGGAATGAAAAACGTAAAAGCAATAATAAAGTCCTAGTGTGGCCTATCCTATCAAAATGAACATTAAATACAAGTTTGGAATCCATCCTTGGACCCGAGATGCATGTCTCGATGTTCCATCTTGATCCATGTAGCGGGAGTGAGCTCCAATCTCCATCTTTAGTCTTCTTTGAAAATTACAATAAATAAATTTACATAATAAACCTATTTATTACATTCTAATTTCAAAACACAAAAACTAAAGAAAATAAAGGAGATTCGAGATCTCATAATTACATTAAAAATTATGTTTCCTTCATTACGAAAACATAATTTGACTAAGGCCACACTAAGTATTACAAATTACAACCGATTGCAAAAAAAAAAAAAAACGTAAATAAATTCATTCAACGATTCATTCAACAAAAAAATAAAATGCATCAACTAAAAATAAATTAAACATACATGACACAATTCCTTAATTATGTTGATTAATTTATCCAAACCACCTATTTAAATTATCAAATTAAGCGACAATTCCTCAATTGATCACATTAATTTCAAACTTAATTCATATTAAACTTGTAATATTAATTTAATCCATCAATATTTTAAACTGCTTTAAAATAATTAGGTATCTTTAAATTGTGAACCGTTTCACAATAACTAATTGGCCAAAAACAAAAAAAATTTTATAAAAGTTCTCGGCATAATCAAGGAAAAACAAAACAAGCCTTTTTCTTATTTTATACACGGTTTTATCTGTAAAAACCGAAACAAGAAAAACATTTTTTTTTAAATCTGTCCCCTGTGAACAGTAACAACAAGAAAAAAAATTCTTTTCTTGGATGCTTTTCAAATCGGCATAAACAAAAACAACCGCAAAAAAAACTTTAATCGGTTTTTCAGGAAAAACAGAGAGAGAAAGAAACAGAATTTTTTTTTTTTTTTTAAATACTGTTCATCCGTGAACAGTACAGAAACAGCAGAAAAAAAAATTCACTGCTATAAAAAAATTAAAACAGCCCCAAAATATTTTATCAATTCGGCAAAACCGATTTCCATTTACATCTCGATTTAATAAATCGAAACATCTACAAATTATCATATTATTATCTTAACCGATTAAAAACAACAATATGAGAAACAAATGAAAATAAAGCAACAACAACAAAAAACGCAACAATCTGCAAAAAAAAAATTCCTCTCGACACAAATTTTTTCCAGCCGAACCATCAATTTTTTTTTTTTAAAACCCTAATGTTGTTTACAAACGATTTTATGAAAATCATCAAAATTAAAATTCGTGGCCTATGCTCTGATACCACTTGTGGGATTTATCTGTATGTATCCCTTTAAATATAAGGACTATAACGAATTTATCATGATGAAAGCATGTCATAAAATAAATTGCATAAACAAAAGGGTAAAGAGATGACTTAATAACCTTCGGTCCTAGCTTATATGGCCTATGAACAATATCGCAATGATATTCTGCTATCAGTTGCACCCAAGATGATATGAGAAATGCCCTTTGATTATGCTAGAATCGATCCAAAAATTAACTAATTAATTTTTAGGTTTTTTGTGTTTTTTCGTAGAGATGAGAGGCAAGGATTAGGTTAGAATGAATTAGGTTAAAAAATGATCTCACCTCACCTCTTATTGTAACCGAAAATAGAAGGATGAGGGAGATATTTTTTTTTTCTAAAATTCTCTGTAATACCCGCACTTTTAGGGACCCTTTGACCATCGTTGACTGACTTTGGGAGCGGGAGTAGTCTTAGAAAAGTATGCCAAAACCATCTTGGGGTGCGTGTTAGGAGTGGTACTCGATAGAGTAGAGGCTACTCGATCGAGTAGCTAGGTTACTCGATCGAGTAGGGGGCTACTCGATCAAGTATGTTGGGTACTCGATCGAGTACCTAGTTTTCAGCGAGGGTTTTATATCGCGTTTTGTTAAATCCGCAAATCACTTCCGCCACTTTCCTCCTATCTTTCAGTCGCCTCTTTCCCTTCCCTTCACCTCAAAACCTCCATGAAAACCTTTGTGAAGATCCTTGTGCCTTAGGAGAGCGTCTCTTGAGTCGGGTAGCGGTCTTTTGCTGAGTTTCTCCCTATAGGTATGTCATAATCATCATCCGTGTCCTTGTTCTTCATAGTTAGGGTTTGCTTGTTAGTAATCTAGAATTGTATTCTGGTTATAGGCGTTGCTTGATCGCTGGACATGTTATCTGTCGGCATGGATTGGTTGCGATGGCTTAAAGGTAGGTTCGCCTACTCAGTTTCTGTAGATCGTCTAGTGTGTCGGTCGTTGTGATAGAATTGTGATTGTTTGACATAGTAATTGTATTGTGATGATTTTGAATGTGGTTGTGACTGCTGTCTGTGGTTCTCGAGGCGTGTCCTCGGCTGAGTGGGGTCACTTGCGGGAGTGGCTTCACGCCCTAGTTTCGCCCTCCGTGGAACCCGCCACGGGAGGGGATGTGCACATTAATGGACAGGGTTATCGCTCGGTATGATGAGCGGGGATTTGGTGGGTACGTGCGGTCCCCACTGGCGGGGGATGGTCTAGTGGACATCGATGTGAGATTGGTTGGATTGTTGTGATTGCGTGTGCGAGGCTGTTAGCATCGTATTGTGTTGTTAGTTGTAGTTGTTTTTGCTGCGTCTTATCTCAGTACTGACCTTGTGTGGTTGTTTGTTTGTTATGTGTCTGCCGTGATCCCTTATGGTGAGCGATCGGTCTTAGCAGGTGTTGATGTTGTTGATGGCTGGAGTCCGGGCAGTGATGAGTCCTCACGAGATATGGCGGTCATAGTGATTAGTCCTTGAGTTGTACCTTTATATCGTATTTTGGTTTAAATCGCCTGTAATGTAACTTAATAGTTCTTTTATCGACGTTTGGTTATTGCTATTCTCGGGCAACCGAGATGGTAACGCCCTTATATCCTAAGGAAGGCCTAGTTAAGACTCCTCTGAATATGGGGGTGTTACAAAGTGGTATCAGAGCGACGATTTTGGAACCTATAACAAATGAACATAATGAACGTAGAGAGTCTAATAAAATGAACCTGGTTTATGTGTAATGGAAGCCCCAGCTGATGCTAGATTTTGGGTGAGTAGGCGCCCTCATTTCAAGATCTTGGCCCCATGACACTTAAGCCAGTCACATGGTATGGGAATGTGGAGTCCGTGTGTCTATGTGTGATATGTATGTTAACTGTGCCGGAGCTACCTCCGGTTATGTCTTTGTTAGAAGTTAGTAGGGGTGTGATGGTAGAATTTGGGCCGTGTAGGGTAATTGTTGATGAGATTATTGAAGTTCTTTGAATGAATAGCAAGCTTATAGGGTGGTTATGAGATATGTGACGAAGGTTTAAGTGATTGTGATGCGTGAAAATGTGGAATCGAATGTCGTGACATGAAGAGTGAACATGTAGGTGTTTGCTAAAAGTTAATGATGACGGTAGTCATATACGAGTTTATAAATCCTACCGTAAGTGCTATGATGATAGTTATAGTATAGTTGAGATATAATTCGAGACATAGCATATAGTAATGCGTTTATGCCTTACTTGTTGGTTGAAATTTTTCCGCTGCGTAATATTTAATTCGTGCAGAATGAATTATTTATGATAGAATGTAAAACATGATTGAATAATTTGTTTGAAAAATATGTATTTATGTGGTACGTGAAAGAAAGAAATAATGTTAATTATACGCTTCAAATTGAAGTAAACACGAGTTTATTAGTAGCATGTAAAGCAAGTTTAAGTGTATTATGATGGCAGATTATGTTTAGAAATGATTCGAGTTGGGCAATTTGTATGGCGTGATGTAATGTATGCTTTATTATTGATGGTAATGCGTGAGCAAGTGCGATAATTAGTGCCGAATTCCGAACTTAGTTTGGACGCGACACGTGGTGTTGTTTTGCAGGTATTTTCAATTTACTTCGCACTTCTGACCGAGTACTTAACCATACTTGACCGAGTGCGAGTGTTTACTTGACCGGGTAGACCTTACTCGATCTAGTTAGGAGGCTATGGCGTCGGGATGTGGGGAAATTTTCTACGGATACTCGACGAAACAGCTCCTACTCGATCAAGTAGGGTGGTACTCGATCGAGTATCCAAGGTACTCGATCGAGTAGGGTGGTACTCGATCGAGTACCCCAGGCACTCGATCGAGTAGGTTACTGTACAGCGAATCCTACGGGTTTTCATAAAACCCCTATTCTTCCTATTTCTTTCCCATTCTCCTCATCCTTCCTCTATATTTCGAAATAGCTAAACCTAATTCCTCCCAAAATCTGTCTTTCTCTTGGGTTATTGGTGATTCTTGGGGATGATTTTCTTGTTTAATTCCGTTCTTTTGCTTTGTTAATCAATCAAGGTATGCTTTCCTTCCTAATTTATGCGATTTATTGCTTTGAATGTGTAAGAATGGTGAAATAATCTGAAATTTTCGGTTCACATGGGTAGGTTGTTGTTTTTGATGGTTGAAATATGATTCACATGCCTCCTTTTCATGCTTGTTGGTGACTAATTGCTGTAAATTAGATTAGAAATTGCAAAATTTGAAATCGAAATTTCTAGGGTTTCCAAAATTGAAATCGATTTTTGGTTGTTTTACAATGGTTAGATGGTAGAATTGAGCCTTAAGTATTGTTTATATCATGTTGGAGGATAGATTTTGATGATTTTACCCTTAGAAAGTTGCCTTAAAACTCTGTCTTAAAAGTGCCTCAAATGGAAATTCGTGATTTTTAATTGAAAATTGATGTTGTAATTGACATTATAAGTATGAGTTGAACTTCAATATGAAAATAGAAACAATAATTGATGAAAATATGCCAAAATTATCACAGCTAGAAAGACCGTCTGAAAATTCTAATTGAGTTGTTGTTCATAATATTGAAGGGTGATAATGATATGTTCTAAGTTATTCTTGTCCATGAACTAGTAAGAATGCCTCACATGTGATTAGAAGTGTGTTTGGAACAACCTTTAGAAGCATGCTAGGATATTCGAATTTGTTGAGCATATGTAATCACCATGATAATTTCTTTCACAACTATGGCTTATGAGTAGTAATAATATGAGCTTGTATGTCAAAATTTGGAAACGGTTGACGAATGTATGTACATAGTGTGATATTCAAGGTTAATAGCATGAATTATGTGCTTCACATGTCAAATTCGTTGGTAAAATTGTGTACTTAGCTGAGCATGTTAAGATCGAATTACATGAAGTAGATGTTTGCATGTTTATACAAGTTGCTTGATCATATGACTAAAGCAGATGCCGAGACTGAACCTTGGAATCCGCCAAAGTAAACGGGGGAGGGGTAATCCACCTGAGATGGGGGAAGGGAGCGGACCTGTGGTACCCGCAGTTCCCGAATACCCTTCAGTTGTTTTTGTTGATTTCAAGCAGAGGGAGCGTTTTGTAGCTTTACAAAAACGTAAAATGAGACCTACGAAATGTATAGACACTACTGTGTTAGAGGAGTTGGAGATAGAGACGGATGTCCGTCACATATTCGAGACCTTGGGTTTCACGGGTTTGTATAGGCTGAGGAAGCATACTTACCCTTTTCTTACCTTGGAGTTCATGAGCTCTTTTAGCTATGACCCAGCGGGCCAGACTGTTTAGTTTAGATTGATGAATACCAGTTTTCTGTTAACTATGGACCTGTTTGCCTCTCACCTTGGGTTGGCCAAGCCTCCCAAGGACTCCATCACCGATATCCCAGCTGAGTGCGGCGTCTGCCGCCTAATGCCTTGCTTGACTGGGAAGCAAGCTCCCACCTCGAGCAACATGCTGATTAATGACGTTCAGCATATTACCTTGAGGGTCTTTCTCCGTTCTCTTTCGAACCTCCTTTATGACAGAAAGGATATCACTAAATTGAATAATCATGAGGTCTTACTTCTGATGTCTTACCTCAACCCGGAGCGGGCCAGGAAAGTGGTCTATAATGCTCCTTCTATGGTTTGTGCTGCCCTTGCCTTGATGGCTTCTTCCTCTTCCCGGTACCTGAGTTGCGGCGCTATTGCCACTCGGTTAGCTGAAAAGCTAACCTCTTTTGAAGCTTCTTCGGAGTACGTGCCTCTAGCTACCCCAGTGCCTACCATGGATCGTGACTACTATCTCGACCTGAAATGGTTGAGGACCTTGGCTGACGGTAGCTTAGCGTGGAGGGTGTGGGGCATGAGTTGGATGAAGATTCCAGCTCCTGAGCACCTCCCACCCACGGAGCCCTTGGGGTCGACAGTAGTGGCGGTGGACTCCGATGATGAGGAGGAGGAGGAGGATGACAGACCCCGCCATCTACAGACCTATCTCATCGACGGCACCATCCTCGAGGAGATGCCGGAGCCGACGAAGGGCGAGAATGCGGGAGTTGCGGTGGTGGAGAGATCCAGATTGGGGAGGGGACCCCGTCGAGTGAGGGAGAGGGCCTCGGAGACTAGGTCGCAGCCGGTAGCGCCACAGCAGCAGCAACATCCTTTTCCGTGCTACCCTTACCTCGACACCCCGAAGATGCGGTCCAGCTACTTGGCAGATAGAGTGTCATCTACCTTGACACTCCGGAACATGCACGAGATGGCGTACGCTCAGGGGATAGGGACCGAGGGACCGCATCCAGTTTGGTGGAGTGGAGTTCGGGACTACTCAGAGGTTTTCCATTCCTACGGGGTGGATCAGTCGACGTGGGGGGCACCTCAGTCCTTCCCTTACGGTGGCTTGACTCCATGGTACGTGGGCCCAGGATCAGGAGCAGGAGTGGATGCGGGGATCTGGTCATCAGGAGCAGGTACTTCTGGTGGTGGTGATGATGAGGTGATGTTCGAGCAGCAACAGCAGCAGGAGGAGTGATACTCCTTGTTCTTATCTTTGTTGATGGTAGTTGATGTTAGGTGGTGATATTGTCGTTAGACTTTAGTAGTTGTTTCTTTTTATTATTGAGACTTAGTTGGATTTATATGGTTGGCCATAAGGCCGGATTTGATATTCTAACTGGTTGCAGGATATTAGAAGTCGGGGAGTCGTCCCGACTCGATTTTATATGACAAATATGCGCATGTATGTTAACTTATGACAGGTTCTATGAGGAGTTTGGCCTGTAGGTACTCGACAGAGTACCCCATACTCTATCGAGTAGATACAGGATGAAATGAGAGAAAAGTTTCTGATCTTGAGCTACTCGATCGAGTATCCAAGACACTCGATCGAGTAGCATGGCACTCGATCGAGTACCAGTACATACTCGATCGAATAGCACTGTTACAGGAGATTTTCGAAAATCAAAAGTGTGTAAGTGTTTCGTAATTGCGAGCTTAATGTTTAACATGGTTAGTTGTGCATAGTGAGACCTTTTGAACCGTTAATTTTATATGTTGGAAGTCAAGTTTCGTTTTATATACATCTTGATAACGATTAGTGAAGTGGTGACGGTCTCTTGTTGTTTTAATATTACATATGTCATTTTCCCAATTATTCATTTAAGTTACATCTCTTCATACGCTATGCGTGCAATGTTAACGTGCTTTATCCTTGGCGACTAGCCGTCTCGGAGAGTTATGTATGATTTATAATTTAACGAGTCTATGCTTAGCGAGTAATGTCCACAACAAATAATATGTTTTAACCCATGTCATGAATTAGATAATAAGTAATATGCGTTGAAATTGGGTAGTGAACTTCGGGGACGAAGTTCCTTTTTAGAGGGGAAGAGTAATGTCGCGAAATAAAAAGGCTATTTTTGAATAATGTTTTGCTTGTTTATAATGTGGTTGGTATTATGTTTTGCTTTAATTACAAAAATTTCTGAAGTATAACGGATTACTTTAGTTCTTTAAAGTGAATGTGGTTGTATGTTTCAAGAGACGGTCATGAAGAAATAGTTATAGTGCGATAAATCGTATTTGAATCACGTTGCCAAATAACATGGTAGCATTAGTTGTACCACATGAAAGTTAATATGAGACATGTTCTAGATTGATAGTTTGATAGTTGTTACTGCATGTTGGGTGATCGTGGGTGGTGATTCGCATTGCGAGTTTGATGTTTTACATATATATAGAATAACGGTTGACGGTGGTAACACTTGCATGATAGTAGTAAGAATCGATATGTATAAATGTAGACGGTGATGATGATGACATGGGGGGGGGGGGGGGGATGGTATTTCCAAGGAGTTGTGGTTTGAGCGGAAAGAGTGGTGAGGTCGTGTTGTTCTCGTGCCTCGAGCGGGAGATAGGTGAGTTGAACTTCGGGGACGAAGTTCCTTTTAAGGGGGGAAGACTATAATACCCGCCCTTTTAGGGACCCTTTGACCATCGTTGACCGACTTTGGGAGCGGGAGTAGTCTTAGAAAAGTATGCCAAAACCATCTTGGGGTGCGTGTTAGGAGTGGTACTCGATAGAGTAGAGGCTACTCGATCGAGTAGCTAGGTTACTCGATCGAGTAGGGGGCTACTCGATCGAGTATTTTGGGTACTCGATCGAGTACCTAGTTTTCAGCGAGGGTTTTATATCGCGTTTTGTTAAATCCGCATATCACTTCCGCCACTTTCCTCCTATCTTTCAGTCGCCTCTTTCCCTTCCCTTCACCTCAAAACCTCCATGAAAACCTTTGTGAAGATCCTTGTGCCTTAGGAGAGCGTCTCTTGAGTCGGGTAGCGGTCTTTTGCTGAGTTTCTCCCTATAGGTATGGCATAATCATCATCCGTGTCCTTGTTCTTCATAGTTAGGGTTTGCTTGTTAGTAATCTAGAATTGTATTCTGGTTATAGGCGTTGCTTGATCGCTGGACATGTTATCTGTCGGCATGGATTGGTTGCGATGGCTTAAAGGTAGGTTCGCCTACTCAGTTTCTGTAGATCGTCTAGTGTGTCGGTCGTTGTGATAGTACTGTGATTGTTTGACATAGTAATTGTATTGTGATGATTGTGAATGTGGTTGTGACTGCTGTCTGTGGTTCTCGAGGCGTGTCCTCGGCTGAGTGGGGTCACTTGCGGGAGTGGATTCACGCCCTAGTTTCGCCCTCCGTGGAACCCGCCACGGGAGCGGATGTGCACATTAATGGGCAGGGTTATCGCTCGGTATGATGAGCGGGGATTTGGTGGGTACGGCTGCGGTCCCCCATCGGGGATCGGTCCAAAGTGGACGATCGATGATGAGAGATTGGTTGGATTGTTGTGATTGCGTGTGCGAGGCTGTTAGCATCATATTGTGTTGTTAGTTGTAGTTGTTTTTGCTGCGTCTTATCTCAGTACTGACCTTGTGTGGTTGTTTGTTTGTTATGTGTCTGCCGTGATCCCTTATGGTGAGCAGTCAGTCTTAGCAGGTGTTGATGTTGTTGATGGCTGGAGTCCGGGCAGGGATGAGTCCTCACGAGATATGGCGGTCATAGTGATTAGTCCTTGAGTTGTACCTTTATATCGAATTTTGGTTTAAATCGCCTGTAATGTAACTTAATAGTTCTTTTATCGACATTTGGTTATTGCTATTCTCGGGCAACCGAGATGGTAACGCCCTTATATCCTAAGGAAGGCCTAGTTAAGGCTCCTCTGAATATGGGGGTGTTACATTCTCGGCCCAAATCCCGAAAAATAGAAGAGATATCTTTCTCTTTTTCGGTTATTCCAAAAATGTATAAAATGTGTTAAATTGTCATCTAGTGAGGATCGAACCCATGACCTCTTGGTTTGAGTACCCTCACTATTACCACTATGACACATTCATCTTGTTGATATTAAATATAACCGATTACATTTAATTACGAATTAACAGATTAATTCGTCCAAGCTAACATTACATACATTTAATTAAATATAACTTATTATATTCAATTTACGAATTGACAGTTAATTCGTCTCAACTAATATTATTTAATCTTCCTTAAATAATTGTCTCATCAACACATTGACAAATTGTTTAGTCATATAAGGCATCAATGTGATCATATTTCTATAACCACATCTCTCAAACACATCCTATAGGTGTGACCTTTAGGGACCAGTTGATCACTGTCATCTGTATGATATTAACGTCAAACTTTCTAGCAAGTTAACCGTTATTAGGTAATCGTTAATCAACTGATTAAATACGAAGTATACCCTTGTGAACCTGTAAGAGATTTACAAATGTTATCACACTAATTTGTGGAGGACACAAGCTCCAACATTTATCGAGTACGGAAACAGAAATAATGTTCTTAGATAAACTGGGTACATAGTAACAGTTATATAAATATAACTCAAAACCACTTGAGAGTTGGATTATGTATGTTCCCTTCGAGACTGCAGCAACTCGTGCTCCATTCCCGACTCGCATGTCCACATCACCTTTTGCGAGAGGTGTGATGTTCTTTAGGCCCTGCAAATGATTACACAGATGAGAACCAACCAATATCAAGTACCCAAGTTCCGAAACTTTCAAGGTTAATCTCAATCATATGAATATAAGATGACATACCAACATGAGTGACGCGGCCTGCTTTTATGTCCTCACGGTACACGGGACAGTTCCTCCTCCAATGCCCAGTCTTGTGGCAATGGTGGCACTCAATGTCACTGCCCTTGCTCTTTGCCTTGCCTTGTGAGCCACTAGTCTCACCAGGCCCACTCTTACCGTTTCCTGGCTTCTTAAACTTTGGCTTTCCTACAGTTAGGTCGCCATGAGCCTTGCCCTTACCCTTATTTCTGTTGGAAATCATGAGAACATCTTGCTTCATGCTCCCACTCAATTTCATATCCTTCTCGGTCTGTACGAGAAGGGAGTGTAGCTCATGAGGACTCTTTTTCAAGTCATTCATGTAGTAGTTCGCCCTGAAAAGGGCAAAACCATCGTGAAGAGAATGAAGCATTCGGTCAATGACAATGCTCTCACTGATTTTACAATTCAGTGCCTCCAGCTTCCCGACATTCTCAATCATGTGAAGAATGTGTGGGCTAACCGGTTGGCCCTTCTGGAGTTTCGCATCAAAGAAGCGACAGGTATGCTCATATGTAACAATTCTCGGTGCTTTTGAGAACTCGTTAGTGAGCGTGGTGAAAATCTTGTTTGCACCTTGGGCAATGAAGCGTCTTTGCAAATTGGTTTCCATTGCAAAAATGAGTACGTTCTTTATCGCACCCGCTTCCATAATGAGTCAGTTAATTACTTGAGCTTACCGTCAGCAATGGCAGCATTCCGCAATGATGCCTCCCAGTCCGCAAAATTGGACCCGTCATTTTTCAGACGTGTGAACTGATTCATGTGGTCCATGAAAGCTTTTAGCCAGGACTCGCGTCCAAGTGTGGCACTTGGCATAGAGATTTCGTTATTTCCAGCCATTTGTTGTAACAGTATTATCAAAATAAAACGTATTCTACACTGCGAAAAGAAGAAAAATATAATAAGCATACTCATCGTTTATGATTTAAGTCTAATGCAATACTGTTGAAACGCGAAGACTCAAGCATTTATACAATTGACCTCCCTCAAGAATTATATAAATGATCCCAAGACTCAATTATCTGTAAATTGATAAGCCAACCTCTTGGCTAATTCTACTTTTAGAATTCTTGGTCGATAAATTTCTGTAAATTCTATCTATAGTCCATCATAATCACAAGAAAATCTTCGGATTATAATGTTGAGGTAAACTAAGTCAACACAAACTACTTACCCAACGTAGAAGGGGTCATATGGAGAGTAAGGTCCTATATGCCTACCGACGAAGAAGGGATTCATAGCTGTTTGGCCTATAAAGACAAGTCTTAATTTCAGTTTTAGAGGAAGATCCCATCAACTTTATTTTAATTCATTTTAAGTGAACTAATATCTAGCATGCGTGAATAAATAAACTAAGATGATGGCTTAAAATGTGTGACATCTGTATGTCTATGAAAACTAACATTCAAACTATATGAGTCAATTTTCATGCATTTTAGTAGGTGGTTTGGTTTAGGCGGAATACGATGCATTAACTATCATGTGAAGAAAAGCAATAAGAATGGAAAAACGTAAAACAAAATAAAGTCCTAGTGTGGCCTATCTACCAAAATGAACATAAATACAACTTTGGAATCCATCCTAGGACCCGAGAAGGTTGTCTTGATGTTCCATCTTGGTCCATGTAGCGGGAGTGAGCAATCCAATCTCCATCTTTAGTCTTCTCAAAATTACAATTAAATAAATTACAAAAATAAACCTATTTACATTCTAATTTCAAAAACAATACTAACGAAAAATTAAAGGAGATTCGAGATCTCAAAATTACATTAAAATTATGTTTCCTTCATTAAGAAAACATAATTTACTAAGGCCACACTAGGTATTACAAATTACCACCGATTGCAAAAATACGTAAATTAAACCATTCAACAAAACATTCAACTAAATAAAAATGCATCAACTAATAAATTAAACATTCAAGACATAATTCCTTAATTATGTAGAGTAATTTATCCAAACCACCTATTTAAATGATCAAATTATGTGACAATTCCTCAATTACTCACAATAATTTTAATCTTTATACATATTAATCTTGTAATATGAATTAATCCAACATTATTTTAAACCTCTTTAAAATAATTAGGTATCTTTAATATGTGAACTTTTTCACAACAAACAATTATACAAAATATAGAAATGATGTATAATAATAATCATTGGCCAAAATAAAACAAAAAACAGAAATTTTTTTTTTTTTGTTCTTCTCGGCTCCACACGGCATTTTTGCCAAAAAAAAAAAATATTCTTTTGCCTTTTGTTCTGGGCATTTCCACAAAGGAAAAATTGAAAAAACATTTTTTTTACTCGGCAAAACTGAAAAAAAAAAAACAAAAACAGTTTCCTTTTTTTTCTTGCGGCATAATGCCCTAAAATAAAAAAAAAACATATTTTTTTTTTTGAAAAACAAGCCAATTAATAATGAACAAGTTTGTTTAAAGTTGCTACTAGAACAAGATTGGCATAATCATCAATATTAATGAATCATGATCTTAAACAACAATTTAACATCATGTATGCCAAAAACTATATAGCAAAAACAAAAATCCTCATTAATCAAAACAATTCCATTTACATATCAATTTAATTCTTATTAAATCAATACATCTACAAATTTATAATATTATTATCTTAACCTAGTAAAACAATAATATGAATAAATCAAATGGAATGAATCATCAAAAAAACAGAAAACATTTCGGCACAAAAAAAATGCCCTCTGCAAAAATTTATACACGGCCGATTTTTTTTTTTTCGATTCAAATATTTTTGTTTAAATTCATTTATGAAAATCATACAAAATAATTTCGTGGCCTTTGCTCTGATACCACTTGTAGGAAATATCGGTATACTTCCCTTTTAATTATAAGGATTATAACGAAATTATGATTATGAAATTTCTAGTCATAAATGAAATTGCATAAACAAAAAGAATAAGATTAAGAATCAACCTTCGGTCCTAGCAAATATGGCCTAAGAACAATATCGAATTGATATTCTCCTAATTGTTGCACCCAAGATGCTCCGAGAAATGCCTCTCAATTTGCTAGAATGAGATCCCCAAAATTGATGATTAATTTTTAGGGTTTTGTGTTTTGATGAGAGAGTTTAGGTCAAATTGGAATGAGAAGAAATGATCTCCTCTTTGCCCTCTTGTAACCCTGTAAATGAGAGTCCGAAGGGGAAGATTTTATTCTTCCTCTTTTCTCTCTTTATTTCGGTTTTTCCACCTACCAAAAATAAGGAGATTAAATCTTCTTATTTTGGTAGTTTTACAAAATGTATATAAAGTGTATTATTTATAAATTTCCATTTATTTTATTCCGTATTAATAAGTCTACACATAACAGCTTGCAGTCGATTTATTAAAGCCGATCTGTAATAATTTATTATGACAATATCGTATAATATATACTTTAACTATAAATATCGCATATTTATAATTAGCTAATTAAATATAACCGATTACGTTTAATTACGAATTAACATCTTAATTCGTTCAAGCTAACATTATATACATTAATTAAATATAACAGTTTATATTCAATTTACGAATTTGACAGTTAATTCGTCTCAGCTAATATTATTTAATTATATTAAATAATCGTCTCATCATCACATTGACTAACTGTTTAGTCAAATACATGGACTAACCTTTTAGTCATATAAGGCATCAATGTGATTACATTTCCATAATCACATCTCTCAAACACATCCTTTAGGTGTGACTTTTAGGGACCAGTTGATCACCGCCATCAGTATGATAATAACGTCAAACTTTCTAGCAAGCCAACCGTTATTAAGTAATCGTTAATCAACTGATAAAATACAAAGTATACCCTTGTGAACCTATAAGAGATTTATATATGTTATCACACTAACTGTGGAGGACACAAGCTCCAACAAAAGAACCAAGTACTTCAACAAAGTGGAAATACAAGAGCTCACACCCCATGGACAATATTCTAGGGAATATTAAGAAGGGTGTTCAAACTAGACATTCCTTGAATAACTTCTGCTCTTTCTACTCTTTTCTATCCATGATCGAACCAACAAATATCAATGAAGCTCTTGCTGAATCAGATTGGATTATAGCTATGCAAGAAGAGCTTCAACAGTTCGAAAGAAACAAGGTTTGGCATTTAGTTCCTAGACCAAAGGATCGATCTGTCATTGGAACAAGGTGGGTTTTTAGGAACAAACTAGATGATGCCGGAGTCATTATCAGAAACAAAGCAAGATTGGTGGTCCAAGGTTATAATCAACAAGAAGGAATAGATTATGACGAGACTTTCGCACCTGTTGCTCGTCTTGAAGCTATTAGACTTCTGATGACATTCGCAACACACAAGGGGATGAAGCTCTTCCAGATGGACGTCAAGACAGCATTCTTAAATGGATACTTACAAGAAGAAGTCTTTGTTGAACAACCCCCTGGATTTAAGAATAGCAAATATGAAGATCACGTCTTCAAATTAGATAAAGCCCTATATGGATTGAAACAAGCACCTAGGGTATGGTACGACAGATTATCGAAGTTTCTACTTGATAGTGGATTCAGTAGAGGATCTGTTGATAAAACCCTATTTCTAAAATCTGAGGGTTCTGACCTTTTGGTTGTTCAAATTTACGTCGATGACATCATCTTTGGATCGACCAACCGAAGCCTATGCAAGTATTTTTCTGAATTGATGACCTCCGAGTTCGAAATGAGTATGATGGGAGAACTAAAATTCTTCCTAGGTCTGCAAATAAAACAAACCGATGAAGGCATTAAAATCCATCAACAAAAATACATCAAGGAATTAATTCGAAAATTCGGAATGGAAAATTCTCATGCTATGCCTACTCCAATGGTCGAGAACAAGAAATTGACATTAGATGAAGACGGTAAATCAGTTGATGAAACTACTTACCATGGAATGATTGGGTCACGGTTATATTTGACCGCAAGTAGACCCGATATTATGTTCAGCGTATGCGTTTGTGCGAGATATCATTCATCTCCCAAAGAATTGCATATGACAGCCGTAAAACGAATTTTACGATATTTAATTGGAACGGCCAAGCTATATTTATGGTATCCGATGGAGTGTAACTTTGATCTAGTCGGTTATTCCGATGCCGACTACGCAGGATGTTCTCTAGACAGAAAAAGCACGTCGGGTGTCGCCACATTTGTCACACCGTGTATCATTACGTGGGGTTCGAAGAAACAAAATTCGGTTGCTCTCTCAACTTCTGAAGCCGAATATATTGCTGCAGGACTGGTATGTACTCAACTTTTATGGCTGAAGCAACAATTACGTGATTATGGTGTTGACGTAGGATGTATTCCTATTTTATGTGATAATACTAGTGCAATAATTATTTCTAAAAATCCCGCACAACATTCACGTACTAAACACATAGAAATTAGACACCATTTTATTCGAGACCATGTTGAGAAGGGGAATATAAAACTTGAATTTTGTAGTACTGAAAAACAATGGGCAGACATTTTGACAAAATCGTTAGCTAGAGAACGTTTTGAGACTTACGGTTGGAAATTGGTTTAATCGGTGGCACCTAAACTATCATAATTATTTCCTAACCGTATGACTGGCTAGTTAAGATGAGATTATATGACTGTGTTCGTATTTTTCGTTGCAAGTACATTCTTATATAGTATTTTATTATTTTATGATAATATTCCGTTTGCTAGTGAATTATATTTTGTGTTGTATACAAACCATAACTCTTGTTCATCACATATACATTCTAAGGTTTAGAGCTTCATAAAGCAATGACATTCATGATTGGTTTCATTTAGGATGTGAGTAGTACTCCTTACATGGCATGTAACATCAAATTGCATAAGCATGAAATTTGTCTCTTATTGCCTGTATACACTCGGTTTGTGATGGTGACATATGTGGAGAGGCAACCTTTCCTTTACATTTTACCTATTAACCCCACATTAGCCAAATTTGTCTTGTTTTGACCTGGTTATTCTACTACATTCCATATGGCCTACTCTTGTCAAGCTAGTCTTGTTGGTAAGTTTGGAAGTCTTGTTGTGGTCAATTTTGTTGCTTTTGTGATGGATATTGGAAGGAAGAAGAAAAGGATGGAATGAAACAAAAAAAATGAGAAAAATACAAAAAAAGAGAAAAATGATACTATAAAAGATGGAAAGGCAAAAATCTCTTATTACTCCTATTCTTATTCATTTCCATATTACTTGAGGAGAAGAACTTGTTGATGTGAGTTAGTGTGTGCCATACTTGGCATGGTGCATCATCTGTTATGTTGGATTGGAATGTGGAATATGGTTACTTTTGGTTGTGATCGGTGCTACCTTGGCTTTCACCTCCACATATCCAAATTATTTTGCCCCTTCTTACCCAATTACCTCACCTCACATTCATATGTAAGTCCTCGGCATGTGTTTTGGACCTCGATTGGTTGGAGTGTGTATGTACGGTTACTAGAGATATCTATCATGTTAGATTGCATGCATGCTTTTGTAGGTCGTAGTTAGGTGAGTGACTATTTTCCTTCTCTCCTACAAAATCTGTACTAAACTTGGTTTGTATTACACACTCAATATTTAGAGCTTGCTTATGTTGAAATCGTTCTTATACTAAAATATGTGCTTTGATTAATATATATTTCTTGCCTCGGTTGATATCATTCTAGTCGTTTTATGTCTGTTCTCGTCTTTTCGATGATGTCAAGAGGGGGAAGAAATGACCATGATTTACTATTTGCCTAAGCTTGCACCTTGTCAAGACCTATTGTCTCTTAAGGTCCTTAAAGCTTTGGTATTGAATATAATTGTTTGATCTTGCGTTGATCTTTATCTATAAAGATAACGGTATTATATTGAGGGGGAACTACATACTTAGTCACAATTTTAGGAGACTTGCCATCATCAAAAAGGGGGACTTTGTTGAACCATATAGGATATATGTTTATGTTTTGATGATGTCAAGAGTGCTTTATATTCTATATACTCGTTGCGCGTAATTGTTTGTTTAGTCTTTTAGATTGCACTTACTAATCGCAAGCATTAAGGAATTGTGATGGAAGTATGATGCGTTTATATTATGATCAAGCCCTCAATTAAGGATCAAGATATTACAAGACAGTGAAAGAATTATTCAAGCATTCATGAGAAGATGAAGCTCATTTAAAGATTGATCAAGCTTGAATGATGAAGAAGCCTACACTCGAAGATCTCCTAACGAAGATTAGAATAGCGTAGGTGATTATCTCGTAATGATAACGTAAGAATTGACTTCTTACATTGGTAAAGTTATAGCCTCACTGCTATAACATTAATTATATAAGAGCACAATGTTATAGCTCTTCTACTATAACATTGAGATGTGAAGTTTATAAAACACACGACAAAATAGTTTTTAAATTGTTTTCGGAAAACCGTTTTGAATGTTTTAGTAAAAGTATTTATTTTACAAGGGAGCTTATTTTTATATTGAGTATGGTTTTACTATTAGCTTATAATTAGTAATTATGATTGAATCAACTTATGAGTTGAGGCATCTTGCTAATTAAGGTTTCTAGTTTCTACATACTCTAAAAAATCCTAAACCTAATTTATCTTACCTAAGGTTTTCGTGAAAGAGGATTGGGCTTATGAGTCGTTTCATTCTCATACACGGTTACTCTTTGTACAAGTTAGGGTTTTGTCTAAATCTTTATAATATTTGATTAGAGATTTAATATCTCTTTTATATTATTTTGATTTATTCTTTCCTAACTTATAAGATATTATTTTTGCAAAGATAGAAGGAAAAGATTGAGTAAATATTTAAAATAATATTTGATTAGAGATTTGTTATCTCTTTATTATTTGATTTATTCCTTTATATCTTATAAAACTATTAGGGATGAATAGTGTCGTGTGAATAGTGTCGCGTGAACAGTGCCGTGAATAGTGCTGTGAATAGTAAAACGTGAATAGTAATTTCCTTCTTGCACAATAAGTCTTTGCTTGTATAAGGGTTAAGGTATTAGGATAATATTTGTTAGAGATTTCTTTATCTCCTTATATTATCTTTCTTAATCTCCAAGATATTGGTGAGTTGTTAAGATAGGAAAATATTATTTATTAAGGCAAGTCTTGGAAAAGAATTAAGGAAAGATTTAACCTAATTCTTTCTTGCTTTACAAGACTTCCACGGCACTTAGGATTTTTGCTAAACCGAAACCCTTGCTCCTATTTTACTATAAATACTCCCTACTTTACATCATTAAAAGTTAAGACCTTTGAGCATAACTTTCATATATTTTCAAAAAGCAAAAACCGTGTTTTAGAGCAAAAACCATTTTGTTTATTTTCGAAAAAGGTCGTGTGAATTATAAACTTGTGTATTCGTTCTTATTGTTATCGTTATAAGATAATAGTGCTTAATTGATTTGTTACTCGTTTATTAACATGAACTTTTAGTAGAATCATTAGTGCTTTCTTATTAGCGTAAGTTAGTCATTCGAGTATTTAACGGTACTCATTGAGTTACAGCTAGAGTTAGTTGTACGAGTTGAGTTAGTAAATTTGTAATCCGTAGAAAGGTACTAAATTTATTAATCGAGAATAGTGGACGTAGGTTTTGACTTGTGAAACTGAACCACTTCAAAAACCGTGCATCTCCTCTCTTTCATTCGTTCGTTTACTTTGTTTTATTTGTTCATTAGTTGATTAGTTAAAGTTTAATCAATAAACTTTAAATAATCAATTATATTCATACAAACGAAAAAGATTTCAAAAGTTTAAAATCCTCAATTCACCCCCCCCCCCCCTCTTGAGTATTTCGGATCGATAGACTCTTCAGAAACTACCCGAGAGAAAACGCAGCAGTGGTGCGCCATATCTAAGGGTCGCAAGACCTGTTGTGTCTTTTCTCAAGGCTTTCTTTTCATCCAAGTTTCCGTGTTCCAATCTAAGTCGGTTATTCCTTTCCTATTTCCTTCCATTTCCCTTCCTTAAACCCCTACCTCGTGAATAGTATAAATGGAGGCCTCCGCCTCACATATTTTTCACGCGAGGGTCCGCCCCTTCTTTTATCTCTTTGCATTCTAGACTTTTGTTCCTACTATCGACGCCTATGTGCTTGCTCTATGCGACCACGTAAGCCTAGATCATTCTGGGTACCAGTAACGTTGCATAGACCAACCAATTTGACCACTACACAGTCATTAAAATCATTAAATAAATCTTTTAAATTCCTTTTTCAGGGGCACTTTCAACATACATAGAGTCGAGTTACCACAAAAACCGATTTAGTTAAATCTCATGACGCTAACATGTAAGTCCGAGGGTGTAAACCCATCCTTTAATCTTGTTTTATCTTTGTAATTAAAATTTATAAAATAATTTATGGTATAAACATGCTTAAAATCGTCTTTAAAATCATCTTTTCAAACCTATTTTTGCAAAACAGCAGCGAAAGACGACCAAGAAGAAACGCACCAGCAGGTGCACCTTCTAGAGGAGCCGCAGCATATGCTGCGCCTCTTCTAAAGGCTGCCTGTCTGCTGATGGTTTTCTTCTTCTTCCTCAAGTATCTGCGTCTTTTCATCTTTCGTTTTTCTTTCTTTATTTCTTCGAATTCCTTATGATGGATATTCTTATAATCGATATTTGTGGGTTTTCATCATTAATTCCTTATGATCGATATTATTTCCTATCAAGTCTTTTAAATCCATATTTTTTATATTGTTTTTACTTTGTTTTCGGTTTCAATCCTTTGTTTTCCAGTTTCCGTCTAGTCTTTAGATTTCGTCTTAATTTTGTTTCAGCTTCAATCATTGTAAATCCGACCTCGTATAATCATAATTGTAAACCGCTGTTATAATTCATTTTTTATTCGCCTTATGACGATATTAGATGCGTGTAAATTGATTAAACTATTTCCATTCGAGTTATACACTAATAATCAATGTAAATTAACCGATGAACAATAACGAACAACGAGTCTGACTTTCACAATCAAACTCCAACTTGAGAACAGTTGCACAAACTGATGTGCCTTTTCCAGAGGACGCAGTTCATGCTGCGCCTGTTCTAAGACGGCTTCTGCCTCGGAACTCTTCTCGTCTTGACGTAGGTTTTCTAATTAGGATTCTAATCGACTGTTATCCTTATTATCACCTCTAATTCGATACATCTTCATATTCCTATATTCTAATTCCAATTCTTTTATTTATTTTTATTTATTTTACTCCTTTTATTTATTTTCTTTTATTTCTAAAACTCTTTTGGGCATGTTTATAATGTAAATTCAGTACTCTTTGTAATTTATTCCTTTGTATTTATAGTCATATTTTGTATGATTTATTTATCTAGCTTTTTCACATGTAATTAATCTGAATATTCTAACTTCGACCCAATTGTCTGCTAATGTAAATTGTTTGCCAACTGACTTAGTCCAAATTCTCACATGGTAGGATAAAAACGTTGGATGTTGCATTGCATTCATACAATTGGCAACACATCGAATATAAATAACTTCCCTGATCATTAGTGGCGGCCGCTATCGAGGCGGGCGGGATTAGGTGTTCAAATAAAGAGCTTCTTAATACGTACCCTCACCCCTTACTCAGATATATGTGAGCATCCGTGTTCATTGGCATCGCGAGAGTCATTCTAGACATCGAATGCTCAGGGTAATGAATTTCTTAGTATTCATGAAACTACTTTGTGACTTGGCATGACATGAAGTATTAGAACGGTTCCAATTTTCCATAAAAATTGGTGGCGACTCCACAAATTTAGGCTTGCTCAAACCTTTCACCGGTTTCAATGCCTTTCAAATCTGTAACGGCCCATAATGTGCTTGTAGATACCTCGTTTCTGCACCTCCCGCCAAACACCCAGTGATGATTGGGACGCATGTCTAGCATATGTCGCGATTTTATTACGTTTCGTAAATCGGTTAGTAAAAGGTAACTCTTACACTTGTGTCTACCTCTTGATTGTCATCTAGGTGTCATTACGGTCGTTTTGGCAGTAATTAGAGTGAAATTGGAGTTCGGAGGCAAAACCGCCCTTTGTAATACCGACATCGTTAATCTCGAGTTAAAAATCATTGTGCCTGTCTACCTAAGGTTAGGATGTCATAAAATGTTAGGATTATATCTCATTTCAAGTCCTATCTCACTTCTTTAGGCTAAACTTTAGTTTACATTGCAAAGTGTGCATTTCATTCAGCTACAATGACAACCCGACCTTTAGGCCCATTTTACGAGGTAATAACGATTTTGTTGGGTCTAGCGTATTTCACAGAAAGTTCTAGATCTTTCAATTATATTTTCAACGCCACTAAAATCACCTTAATGTGAGTCTTGTAGAGAACGTTATGCCTAAAATATAACAGGTTGTCAAACGCACTTTCTTAGTAGAAGGAAACTACCCGAGAGAAAACGCACCAGTGGTGCGCCATATCTAAGGGTCGCAAGACCTGCTGTGTCTTTTCTCAAGGCTTTCTTTTCATCCAAGTTTCCGTGTTTCAATCTAAGTCGGTTATTCCTTTCCTATTTCCTTCCATATCCCTTTCTTAAACCCCTACTTCGTGAATAGTATAAATGGAGGCCTCCGCCTCACATATTTTTCACGTGAGGGTCCGTCCCTTCTTTTCTCTCTTTGCATTCTAGACTTGTGTTCCTACAATTGACGCCTACGTGCTTGCTCTATGCGACCACATAAGCCCAGATCATTCTGGGTACCAGCCACGTTGCATAGACCAACCAATTTGACCACTACACAATCATTAAAATCATTAAATCAATCTTTTAAATTCCTTTTTCAGGGGCACTTTCAACCTACATAGAGTCGAGTTACCACAAAAACCGATTTAGTTAAATCTCATGACGCTAACATGTAAGTCTTAGGGTGTAAACCCATCCTTTAATCTTGTTTTATCTTTTTAATTATAATTTATAAAAGAATTTATGTTATAAACATGCTTTAAACCGTCTTTAAATTCATCTTTTCAAACCTATTTTTGCAAAACAACAACGAAAGACGGCCAAGAAGAAACGCACCAGCAAGTGCGCCTTCTAGAGTAGCCGCAGCATATGATGCGCCTCTTCTAGAGGTTGCATGTCTGCTGATGGTTTTCTTCTTCTTCCTCAAGTATCTGCGTCTTTTCATCTTTCGTTTTTTTTTCTTTATTTCTTCGAATTCCTTATGATGGATATTCTTATAATCGATATTTGTGGGTTTTCATCATTAATTCCTTATGATCGATATTCTTTCCTATCGAGTCTTTTAAATCCATCTTTTTTATATTGTTTTTACTTTGTTTTCGGTTTCAATCCCTTGTTTTCCACTTTTCGTCTAGTCTTTAGATTTCGTCTTAATTTTGTTTCAGCTTCAATCATTGTAAATCCGACCTCGTATAATCATAATTGTAAACCACTGTAATAATTCATTTTTTTTTAATGAAAACAAAGGATGTTTAACCTAGAGAGAGAAAGGAGAAAATGAAGTCATCTCTAGGTCTTGCAAATTCTTAATTCTGATTGATTTCTTGATTGTTTTTCACAATGGTTAGGAAATCAACAAGATCTACTGTTGCTAAACATTCTCGTCCAAACAAAAGTAGGAATACTAATACTTTTACACCATTACAGTTAGAAAAAGAGAAAGTAATTGGCAAGCCGAATGTGGAGGAAGGGCAGAAAACTAAAAGCATTAATGAAATTGGGGGGATTGCTCCTTTCTCCACGGAGGAAATTCTGGTGGAGGACGTTGAAGACTCTGCATCTGAGAATGAATCTGAACCTGAGAAAGAGAACGTAATAGATGATGAAGGAGAATGGTTTTAGAGACATGGCAAAAAGATTATTCAAATGATAGATGAGGAACCAGAGGAATTACTCCAATTGACAGAGGAAGATGTACAAGAGGAGATTACATACTAGAGGCAGGCAGTATATGGGTTTGTTGTGGGAGACAATCCTCCATGGCAGATCCTTGAGAGTTTCCTGAAAAGGATATGGGGTAAGTACGCAATTGATAAAATATCATTTCTACCAAATGGAGTTTTCTGGGCACGTTTCCAAACAGCTGAAATGCAGCAGGCAGTTTTAGGTAGTGGATACTTCCTTTTTGACAATAAGCCTTTAATTATAAGGCCCTGGCAGCCTGACATTGATTTAGAAAAAGAGGAAATTAAAAGTGTGCCAGCATGGATTAGGCTTAAAGGCTTACCTTTGAAGTTTTGGGGCCAAAGTCTTCCAAAACTTGCTAATCTGGTTGGCAAATATGTGAAAAGTGATGCTGCCACAGAGAGTAAAACCAGATTAGGGTTTGCCGGACTTATGGTTGAATTGAAAGTTGATCAAAAATTTCCATCACATATTACCTTTCTAGATGAAAAGCAGAATAAAATCCAAATACATGTGGAATACGAGTGGAAACCTAGTACCTGTAACAAATGCAAACAAATAGGGCATGAGCAAATTAACTGCAGGAAAGGATTACACAAAGAGGTTAAGAAAATTCAAAAGGTTTGGAGGCCAGTTCAAGAGAAGAAAATTCAGGCTCCAATTGCAGTTGACAGCACAGCACATGATCCCAGTACACCATTGGAAAAGCCTGTTCAGATCAGAAATGGGACTATATCCCCTGTCAGACTCCCTAAACATGGTATTGATGTCAGCTCAACCACACAAGGATCTCCTACTTATAAAGAGGTCTTGAGTGGACAAAGCTCTCCTAAGGAAGGTAGTGTGCATAATGGTAATGAACCTCCTAATTTACCTCCATGATTAAGCTGAGTTTTTGGAATGTTAGGGGGTTGAATAAGGAGGAGAAGCAGAAGTTTGTGAATAATTTCCTTCATAAGAATAAAGTAGCTGTTTTTGGTCTCTTGGAAACAAAAATAAAAGCTAGCAATAAGAATAAAACTATGTATAGGGTCTTCCAGGATTGGAGTCTTACTTCTAATAATAATAAACATCCAGGGGGTAGAATTATTGTGCTTTGGAAGCCTCACTGGGTTGACATACATATACTTGAGTATGATGCTCAGTATATTCACATGTGTGTCTTGGATAAGATAGGTAATAATCAGTTTCACTATACTATTGTCTATGCTTACAATGAGATCAGTGAAAGGGAGTCTCTGTGGAGTAATATGAGTCGTATAGCTAGGTCTATGAGTGGACCTTGGGATGTTGGGGGTGACTTCAACTGTGTTTTAAATTCTAATGAAAGACTGGGGGGTTTAGTGAGTAGTGCAGAGTCTGATCCTTTTCAGGATTGCTTGGATACCTGCCATTTAATTGACAGTCAAGCTCAAGGGGCTTACTATACCTGGAATAATAAGCAAGAACCTGAGTCTAGAATTTATAGCAGACTAGACAGATTCTTGATCAATTGTGACTGGGCTGATATTTTCCCTCATTTGTGTGCCAATTTCTTACCTGAGGGTACTTATGACCACACACCTTTTATAGTTGCTGGGAGTCACCAAGATGGGCAGAGCAACCGTCCTTTCAAGTACTTTAATATGTGGAGTACTTCCCCTCTGTTCCAGAGTATTGTTGATCAGGCATGGGAGCAAAGAATTAAAGGAACCAGAATGTTCAAACTGGTTACTCGTTTGAAGAGACTCAAGCCAAAACTCAAAGAGTTAAACAGGTCTCATTTCTCAGATATAGAGAATGCAGCTGACCAAGCTATGGCTAGCCTTATTCATATTCAAAATCAGTTGCAAACATGTCCAGGGGATCTGAATCTGATACAGCTTGAGCATGAGACAAGTAAGAAAGTCAGCCAAACTCAGCAAGCTAATATGGAGTATCTTAGACAGAAGGCCAAAGCACATTGGATCACTGAGGGTGACTTAAACAGTTCATATTTTCATGGGGTGATTAAAGCTAGGAGACATCAGAATGCAATTCATGAGATCAAGGACTCCAAGGGAGTCCTTCACACTTCCAAGATAGGTATCCAACAGGCTTTTCTTGAGTATTATCACTCCTTGATGGGATCTCAGAGTGATGTTACTCCTTTGAATGTGCATATAGTGAGGAGGGGGAGGGTTTGTGATGAAACTCAGAGACAAAGACTCCTTACTCCAGTCACCAAAGAGGAAATTAAAATTATTTTCAATCAGATTCCCAATGATAAGGCACCAGGACCAGATGGTTATTTAAGTAAATTTTATAAGGATGCATGGGACATAGTTGGACCAGATGTTACTGAAGCAGTTCAGGATTTTTTTAGAACTGGCCAACTCCTCAAGCAAGTTAATGCCACAATGGTGACCCTGATTCCCAAGGTAGATAGGCCATCCACAGTTCTACAATTTAGGCCTATTGCTTGTTGTAATGTAATTTATAAATGCATCTCTAAAGTTCTTTGTAACAGATTGGCTCTTATTTTACCTGAGGTGGTTTCACAAAATCAAGGGGGCTTCATACAGGGGAGGAGTATTATGGAGAATATACTGATTTGTCAGGACATTATCAGGTTGTACTCTAGGGGAAATGTTTCCCCCAGATGTTTGTTCAAGCTAGACCTTCAGAAGGCTTATGACACAGTGGAGTGGAGTTTCCTTAATCAAATGCTTATTGCCCTTAAACTTCCAAGGAAGTTTATTGGATGGGTGATGGAATGTGTCACAACAGCTACATATACTTTGAGTTTAAATGGAGATAGCTTTGGTTTCTTTGAAGGGAAGAGAGGGCTTAGACAGGGTGATCCCCTCTCTCCCCTGCTTTTCACGGTGTGCATGGAGTACCTAACCAGGCGTCTTGCTTTCACCACAGAGACAATGGTTTTTCATTATCATCCTCCGTGTAAGCCTCTGAGACTCACTCATTTGATGTTTGCAGACGACCTCCTCCTCTTTTGCAAATGAGATGTGCAATCCATCATGGTAATCCTCAGGACATATTCTACTTTTTCTATTGCTTCAGGTTTGAAGATGAGTAAGGGTAAGTCTAATGTATATTTTAATGGGGTCAATGAATAAGTCAAACATGATATTCTTCAGGTTTCTGGGTGTGTGGAAGGGAAACTCCCTTTTAGATACCTGGGAGTCCCCATGAAAACTACTAGATTGACTGCTCATGATTGTGCTCCCATTATTGAGAAACTGATGAATAAAATCAAGGGACTAGGCACCAGGAAGTTATCTTATGCTGGTAGACTAGTTCTAATCAAGTCTGTACTGAAAACTTATCACAATTACTGGGCTCAAATGTTCATCTTGCCAAGTGGAGTCATAGCACGAATGAAGCAATATGCAGGAACTTTCTCTGGGATGGGTCCACTGAATACATAAGGACTCCTTTGGTGGGGTGGTCCAAAATCTGTAAGCCTAAGTCTGAGGGGGGGTCTGGGACTTAAAGATGACCTAGTTTAGAAAAAGGCTGCGCTGGGTAAACTTTTGTGGTGGCTCTATGCAAAACCGGATCATCTCTGGGTTAAGTGGGTTAGTCACACTTATCGTAAATCCGACCTCGTATAATCATAATTGTAAACCGCTGTTATAATTCATTTTTTATTCGCCTTATGACGATATTAGATGCGTGTAAATTGATTAAACTATTTCCATTCGAGTTATACACTAATAATCAATGTAAATTAACCGATGAACAATAACGAACAACGAGTCTGACTTTCACAATCAAACTCCAACTTGAGAACAGTCGCACAAACTGATGCGCCTTTTCCAGACGACGCAGTTCATGCTGCGCCTGTTCTAAGACGACTTCTGCCTCGGAACTCTTCTCGTCTTGACGTAGGTTTTCTAATTAGGATTCTAATCGATTGTTATCCTTATTATCACCTCTAATTCGATACATCTTCATATTCCAATATTCTAATTCCAATTCTTTTATTTCTTTTAATTTATTTTACTCCTGTTATTTATTTTGTTTTATTTCTAAAACTCTTTTGGGCATGTTTATAATTTAAATTCTGTACTCATTGTAATTTATTCCTTTGTATTTATAGTCATATTCTGTATGATTTATTTATCTAGCTTTTTCACATGTAATTAATCTGAATATTCTAACTTCGACCCAATTGTCTGCTAATGTAAATTGTTTGCCAACTGACTTAGTCCAAATTCTCACATGTTAGGATAAAAACGTTGGATGTTGCATTGCATTCATACAATTGGCAACACATCGAATATAAATAACTTCCCTGATCATTAGTGGAGGCCGCTATCGAGGCAGGCGGGATTAGGTGTTCAATTAAAGAGCTTCTTAATACGTACCCTCACCCCTTACTCAGATATATGTAAGCATCCGTGTTCATTGGCATCGCGAGGGTCATTCTAGACATAGAATGCTAAGGGTAACGAATTTCTTAGTGTTCATGACACTACTTTGTGACTTGACATGACATGAAGTATTAGAACGGTTCCAATTTTCCATAAAAATTGGTAGCGACACTACGCCAAATAAGACATCCAATAACGGTTATTGCAACGACTGTTGTTAAATATATACCACGGTTGTATGACCGTTATATAACATCAATAACGGATCTATAATACCGTTATCACTACTCAAGAACCGTTATAAAACTGTTGTTAATTATGTTTATGGCAACGGGTATACTTTTAAGAAACCGTTATTAGATATTAATAACGGTTTCAAACCCGTTGTCCTAGTTTACTATTGACAACGGTTTAGTGGTTCCAAAACCGCTGTTAAATATTATCTATGATAACGGTTCATTTCGTTATCTTATTTAATTAAATGTCAATATTTAACAACGGTTTTATTGCGTGATAAACCGTTGTTATATTTATCAATTGATGAAACTTTGACAACGGTTCTTCTTAAATAAACTGTACCGTTGTTAACATTCTGAAGTCGACAACGGTTATCGTTCGTTATCTTATATTTTTGGCGGTTTGAATGGGGAGGGAAAAGATGTCAACGGTTATTTATCTAAATAAAACCGTTGTCAAATAATTGTTTGCAACGGGTTGTTTTTAACCGTTTTCGTTTTTCAAATTTTTTTCTTTTTTTTTTAAAAAAAATTAGCTTGTTCTAGCAGCTGCTGAAATGCTATTTTTTCAGCAGCGTTTGTAGCAGCTGCTGGAATGCTATTTTTCAGCTGCTGCTGAAAATAGCATTCCAGCAGCTGTGCACTACAAAAATTCAATCCTGCATCAAAATATTACACCCCGTGATCAATTAAACCTAGTTTCAAAACAGTACAAACAGAATGATCAAAATTCATAAAACACAACTTCCTCAAAAAAATAAAAGAACCAATACACAATGGCAAACTATTGAGACTCCGCTAATGAAACAACATAACTGGCCCACATATTTCTCATCTGATTGATATCCTCTGGCGAATATTCTGGGGCTTTGTTGAGTATCAGTGGAAACTAAAATTCAAAATATATATAATCAAAATAGATATAATACATGGAAGTATACATAATTGAACTCAATTTACGTCTGAAATAGTTTTTAAATCACACTAACCCGTATCGAAATGGTAGAAAGTTTTTCGTCGATAACCTTCCACATGGACTGACAAACGTAACAGGCGCATTGTTTGTCGTCTGGTGCTTTAGGAGACTATTATATAAATAACACACAAATCAGCTGAATTAGATAATCAACCCCTCGCATAAACATTAATTAAATGATACGAGTAATTATTAAGAATACACTTACTATTGGCGTGATAAAATTGGGATCAGTGTTTCTTTCTTATTTCCCAAGTGGACATAATCTTTTTTTTTGCTTCAAAAACACTAATTCATAAATATATACACATGTCATTGTTATTTGCATATATATATGGCTCAAGTCATACAATAACAAATGACATTATTGAAGGTTGTAAACTTACTCAGTTATCATCCTTACACAACTGTCAGAGGGTTTGCCTTCACGAGAGTCAATCCACTACACTGTTTTTGTTTCTAATTGGATTGCAAGTAGCACCCAATGCTTCCTATTCATTTTGGGACATAGAACTGTTAGTTCATTTACACGCATTTAAGCATGTTAATAATAAATTTATAGAACCGTGATTCATTACAATAATCACGTACTATGCATACATATTCTCATTGTAGGGGGCAAGCCATAGGTTTTTGGACGACATCAACCAACGAGCTATACTAGTGATTTATTCTTCATATGAAATTCTGTTAAGAGAGAACGCCTTAGGACTCAAGAATACGTAGGCGTGACTAGGGACCTTCCACTCAGCGAACTGATTATTGAGGTACCTATTACGCCACATGGAACGAAGTTTGTTATTGTAATTGATAATTTTAACAAACATCATTATTGGTAAATGGAAATGACTTAATAGTTATAATAATAAAATTTACTTCATCCAAATCAAAATGTGAACAGCATCTAAATTGTCAAGGTCGACAAATTCCATCAGTTGCTTCGGGTCCAGTATGGCTATATTAGCTGCGCCCATAACTTCCTTTTCAATGTTAATCATGACTACATCACCTGTAGGTGACCTCTTTACAGCCAGGTTGTGCAAAGCCTTCAGCGAAGCAGTTTTAATCTTTTCTTATATTCACACGATTCATAATAAGAATCATAAGCAGGCTTGCCTGCAACAACTTTCGTTAACGTAGTAGTAATTGCTTTAGCTGCCATCATTTCTTTGCTTAAGTTCTGCAAATGTAAAGATTAAAGTACTTACGATATGTTAATATTCGTACCCAAATATATTTAGAGAACAAGTGACCCCCTCAGTAAAGATTAACGTCTGCATATAGGTACCTCGGGGATGATAAAATTGATGAGTTTGTCAGGCCATTGCACATAAGAGCTTAGGGCTTCATTCAAATAAGTGACCCCCTCAGTAGGAAATGGTACTTGTACTTCCCCATACTCGTCTTTATATAATTGGGACACTTCCACTTTCCTGCAATTGTGACGAAGGGGTATACCATGAACCTTAACTTGCTGAAGTCGGTCGTAATTGAACACGTATCCCCTGGAAACAACAACTTTCTGTTTCCCCTGTAAATAGGACAGACGACAAGCCACCTTGCAATCGCCCTTCACGTCAGCTTTAATCAATTAGTACACATACATTCACTATCTTTAATAAATTTCCTAAGGAAAAAACGTGTATGATATGAATAATTATAAACTAGCAGCTATTACCATTTTCGGTGTTGAGAAGAACATCTGATCATCAACTACCTCCACTTCATCCTGTGTCACGGCCTTCTTGGCATCCTCTTCCTCTTCAACTGGCTGATATCGATCCTCAGCTCCCACTTCAGTCTCCTTTCCCATTTCCTTCTCCCTTGTCATGTCATCATCGGCTTCCTTATTTACATTAACACTTGTCCATATAACACGTACTGATTTTCCAAATCATATAACACACTGTATATAAGACAAATATTATTACCACTTTTTCCTCCTCCTCCTCCTCCTCCTCCTCCTCCTCCTCCTCCTCCTCCTCCTCCTCCTCCTCCTCCTCCTCCTCCTCCTCCTCCTCCTCCTACTCCTCCTCTTCCTCCTCCTCTACTTCCTTTATGACTTCTTGAACCATATCCAACTCCTTTTATGATGGCTTTTCCCCAGTTTCCAACATTCTCATCATCAACCTGACTATTTTATGTAGCTGTGTAGTAGAAATTAATGTCAGCATATATAGTTGTAAATTAATTACGTTGGTTCAAATACAGTATTTATAGATTACCTTCTTGGAAGCATCACTACGTCGAGTAGTTTTCCCAAAATACTTAGTGATACCAACATGCGTTCCTACCCCTCTCACACGACCTGGATGCTCTGCTTTGCCGATTGCCCTAGCAAGAATGTCATCGCGTCCTTCAGGCTTCCATTTTTCTTCCTCTACCTTTTTCTCACAGATCCTCTACATACACATAAAACCATTAAGCAACACACAATTATATAACTCCGACTACCAGTGGTAGGAGTGACGTATTTATTCAAACTTACAATTTTCTCTTTGATGTCCTTATAATATTCAGTTTCTGTCTTTCCATTCTTAGGAGTGTGACCTTCCACTCAAGCGTCGTGACGACTGAATTTTCCAAGCTTTGCCTACAATTCATTCATCACATTCATATCCTCTCAAAATATGTATGATTACGATGAACATATATAACATCCGACTATAACACCTAATAGTCTAATACTATAAGAATTATGTACTTACAAGTTTCCTCTTAATCAATCTATAACCACCCCGGGAGCCGTAAAAGACGGTCTTTTTCTTTGAAATGTTCGCCTTGTTCCTCTCACTCATAGCCTTCATTAAATAAATTGTATCAAGAAACGTAAGCATGACCAAACACTAAACTAAGTATACTTCTTTACTTATTATTATTATTAAGTTACCTTAAACTTGTCAGACTGCCTAAAAGCGATATAGCTATCCCAATGGTCCTGACTGACATACGGATACTTCTTTTTTGGTGGGTTCTTGTTCATCTCCCCGGTTTCCTTTTTGAACAAGTGGTTCTCAGCCATCTTTAACTTCCAAGATCTGAGGGCTTCCCCTGTCTTTTTTTAGGTACTTATCATACATTTCGGAGACAACGTAAGCTAACTGCATATATGATGAGCATAGTTGGTACAAGTGTTTCGGCTAATACACATATCAAGCAGTAACTTAATTTCAGATAAAACATTTATTATTGTATATACATACCTTTATTCTGTTTATTAGCACGGTGTTCCGTATTTGACTCAGTTCACAGATACGCGGCGTACCGAGAGGCACATGTTGTCTTACACAACAACCAATCCAACTCGCAAAATACCCGACATACTCACCATATGGCAGGCCCGTATCTTTATCCCATTGTAAAAGATTAGGTATCTTTGAATTTATTGCTTCTAGGGAAACCCTGTGGCGCATTCGACCCGCAGTGTGTTGCAAATTATTCTCATCACCTGAGTCATCGCCTGACGCATTTCCACCATTTCTTTTGCGCTTTTGGACCATATCTAAAGCAGAAATTAATAAACAAATAATAACAATGCATACTTATAATAACAAACAAATATCTAGAGAGGAGGGTTTATTACTTCTTTCAAGAGGAGAATCCGGATTGATCTGGCGGCGGCAATGGCGACGATGACGATGACTGCGACGGCGATGGGGTAGGCTTGTGGTAGAGGGGAAGCTCAATGTTTGAGAATATTATGTGGGGGAGGGGAAGCTCAGAGTATATATGTGTGAATAATACAACACTTACAAGACCTTCTTTATTGGAAAGTAATAAACACGGTATAAGAAAAACCGTTATATTTTGTTTCCAAACAGACTACGGTTTTGTTTGAAACCGTAATTGATTAGTACTATCTACAACGGGTTAGAAATAACCGTTGTCTGAAATATTTTCATTTTGTTTGATTTTTCCGCCATGAAATAAAGCAACATTTTTATATACATAACAACGGCCTCAACCGTTATAACTGTACACGTCCAAAACAATGGTTTGGGTATATCCGTTTTAATTTATATTTCATTTTGTTTGATTTTACCGCCAAGAAATAAAGCATCATTTTCATATAGATAAAGCATCATTTTGTTTGATACGATTTTTCCCTAACCCGCCCGCTGCAACAGCAGAAAAAGTTTACAACAGCAGTTTGATATATAACAGCAAGACAATAATTACACATCACGTAAGATAACTCGATTGGATTGCTGATACTTTCACGGCTGCCGAGAATGTTTTTTGGATTTGCTAGTCTCTTCATTAAACCAAATACCTTCATCATGATCATCCTGTGTATATATGTTTGGAATGTTAACATTTTCAACATCATTACCAAATTGCGTTATAGCACTGTGATCAAGTCCTTCAAATTCGACGTCTTCATCATCTGGAATTCGGCGATGGCAAGATAGAACAACTGACCACTTCTTATCCATAGGATCGGTAACATAAAAAACTTGTTTTGCTTGTGACGCTAATACAAAAGGATCGTCCTTGTTTCCAACCTTGTCAAAATTTACTAATGTGAATCCTAAATCATCCTTTCTAACGCCATTATTGTTGTCAACCCACTTGCACCGAAATAGAGGTATCTCAAAATCCATGTAGTCTAAAACCAATATCTCTTCAATAACTCCATAATATTGCATTGTACCCAAAATAGGATTTTTATCCTTTGAACTAGCAAAGTATATAGCCTGAGAATCTATGCAAACTCCACTGTTTTGCATTGTGCTCGCCTCATCTTGAATGCGGGTGTAGAAAGTGTACCCATTGATCGGATACCCGCTATAAAAAGTTGCACGAACATCAGGACCGAAAGCGAGATGTCGTAGGCTGGTTAAGATATCATCAATTGGGTTGTCATCATCGTAAATAGTATCCTTAAACCAGTCACTAAATTGCTTGTAATGCTTATTTGCATACCACCTTTCGTTCTTATGAGGGTGTTTTCCCTTAAGGTAACTCTCGTGTTCTGCTCTGTAAGGCTGGACATGATCATCGTTAAATAAAACGTATGTATGAGCTCTATGTCGTATGTCAGATGACATATCCTTGGAAACACGACCCCTTACACCTTTTCCATTCATCCAGTCACTATGACGATATATAGGAGCTCCAATTAAATCATCCAAGGAGAGGTACGCGTAACAATACAAAAGAGCTTCTTCAATAATTGCTCGCTCAGCAATACACCTCTCTGGACGATACCTATTAGATGTGTAATCCTTGTAAACTTTCATCAATCGTTCGAATGGGTACTGATATCTCAAATACACTAGCCCGAGATACAAAACCTCCCGGACTAGGTGGACAGTCAAATGAACCATGATAGTGAAAAATGAGGGAGGAAAATACATTTCAAACTGACAAAGACTGGTGACTCATATGTCCGACTTGGAAGAACATTACCGTCAGGAAGCATGTCACAGAGCAAAGCTAGAAGATCTGTAAAACTCTTATCACTCCACCCATTTGCCCCCTTCAAGTTATATAACTTTACCACCGCGGACAATTTGGTATACTTCTTACAATCAGTAAATAAAGGCATTTCAGATTGACTCAACTTCTCAATTAAATCATCAGCATTTATTTCCCCATCACCGGTAGCTTCAAAATCATCGAATCCATCATCTTCAGCAAACTTCTCACCTAAAACAACTTCAGGTGTAGGTGAACGATTGTTTACACACACATCATATGCCCCATCCCCTATATCTAAACCAGCAGCTTCAGGTGTATGATTATTTACCTCTACATCAGATTCCCCATCCTCATCCTCTAATTCTCCATGAAAAATCCAACGCCTATAATCTCTACTGAAACTATTCCTTTCTAAGTGTATTTTGACATCTGGGATAGGCAAAACCCTAATATTACCACATCTATTACAAGGGCAGGGGATTGATGAGTGGAGATAAAAAATTTCACTAACGAAATTGTAAAATTCAGCAATTCCATCATTATAAATGGGATCACCAATTTCACCATCAATCATCCAAGTACGACCCATATGTAAGCCAGTAACTATGAAAATGAGATTACCTTTTTTAAGCTATAAAGATTAATGACGGCGACGACGGCAAAGATGACTTCTTTAATTAGTTTTTCATTATAAATAACACCCTAAAAAAATAAACTCTATATTGCTATCATAGCGCGGGATCTGTTTTTACAACGATTTTAAGAAACAACATTGTTAATTGTTGTAATATGACAACGGCTTTAAAATAATCGTTGTTGATATATGTAATATGATAACGGCTTAACAAAGAACCGTTATCATTTTGTCTTATTATTGACATAACGGTTCCAATTCTTATTATCTTATTATGCCGTTTCCATTCTTTTTTATTATTATAAGTAGAAAGTTAGTCATTATAATATTTTATTTAGTGGATTGAATTTGAGTGTAAGGACTTGATTAAAACGCAGTAACAAATAATATAAAAAATTAAACTTTTATTCAAATAACCACCATAATCAAAATACAACTCATAATGTCAGATAATAACTAAAGACTTAATTAGAATCTGATGAAGAATTAGGATAGTCTTTGATGCGTGTATTTTATATAAGGTTTTTACCTCATTTTTACACGCATTTCTATACTATTTATGTAGCATCTGGCTACAAATACCCCCGAATAGTCTACTTTGGTTTGTCTTGTGTAAATTGCAGGTACGGACCAGAAAGAAGATAAACTGAGCCTAAACTTGTCTCATTTGCATGCGTTTGTGGAGAATAAGGAATCGGAGCTTGGAATCTATCACTTGAAAGATGCGCGAGCTGACCTCGGAAGGTGTCAAGGAGTCCTACGTGCTAATATAGCTCGATCGACCACTTTTCAGTCGATCGAATGCTTTATCTATTGAAGATTCACTTGATCGAGTTGTTTTGATACTCGATCGATAGGGCTGAAACGTGAAGTACTCGATCGAATGGTTATTCTGTTCGATCGAGAGGAATTGCTGGATTTGATCTCGATCGAGTGGTTTGATTTCACTCGATCGAGAGGTTTTATCATTGTATGCGTGTTTTTGCCTTATTTCGAGTGGGCTTTGTAATTAGGATTTAATTAGGTTAAGTAGGACGTGATACTACTTCTTCATCATCTCTGAACTACGACATATCTCTCTCTCTCTCTCTTCCTCTCTACTCTCTCATACTCTTACTTTAGAACTATTGCTTGGATCAAAACTTGTAATCGGTATCTCTTTCTTTAATCTTAATCTTTATCTTTTGCTTCTCTTTAATTCTTTCTCTCTTTATTTACATTTGTTATCATCAATCTTTTACTGCTCGCTACCATGTTTAATCCTTCTTGTTTATGTATGATTGTTGCTATTCCAATAATAATGCATAGCTAAATCCTTCGCTAGGACATAGGGGAGCCATGATTTTAAGGGATTTGTAATTTGAATTATTAGGTTTAATGCTAGTTTTGTTTATGTTATTAATTGCTACATTTGCCTAATTGAGTCGACGCAGTTAGTCATTAAACTGCAGTAAACCCTGACCTAGGTCGGAAGATTGGAAAGGGTGAGATTTGTAGCGAACATTAGGGTACGTAGTGAGGGCGGAAGCTAAGCTATCTGTGCTTTAGGGCGAATTGAGACCGGAAGGAGATATTCACTGCCCCATAGACCATACTTGCATTGACCTGAGACCTAGATTTCATGACTGAAGAATCATGGTGAACTGACTGTCTTAGCTGTTTTCTCTCTGTTTGCTTAATCTTTACTCCTTTATCTCTTCTCTCTTTCTGGATCTCAATAGATTAGAACAACCCTTTCAAACCCCCAGAATTGGTTACCTAGACGGACTTAATTAAGGCTGACATTTTCCCATCTCCCTGTAGAGATTGACCCTACTTGCTGCTAGCTTCTCTTCGTTGTATCTAGGTATTTATTTTTGGTACCTGACGACTGTATCAAATTTTGGCGCCGTTGCCGGGGAGGTGGCATATTTTTGTTGCTTTTATTAAGTTTGTCTCTCATCTCATGGAATTTATTCCTTGAGATTGATCTCATATTTTTTGTTAGTCCTTGATAAGTTTTGCAGGATATCCGTTCTAGGAGAGAACATTGACGTACCTGCTTCACTGTGAATTCTATCTGCTAAGATGCCGAATATAGCCAGTCATTCAGAGCGTACGGTGGATTCCCTTCCAAAAGGTTTCCTATTACCCACTGCTGAATCGGGGACCTTTGGAATCCACCCCTCTTACATACAACTGCTCGAGAGAAATCTCTTCAGGGGGGTACCTGGAGTAGATCCGTGCAAGCATATAGAATTATTTATAGAATACTGTTCCACCATTCCTCTTGCTGCTGGGGTGACACAAGACAGAGTGAAGGGAGTCCTTTTCCCCTTCTCTTTGACTGATGATGCCCGGGAATGGTTGAGAGATTTAGATAGGGAAGCTGCCGGTGTAACCGACTGGAATTCCCTTGCCTTGGCCTTTTACAGGCGATATTTTGCACCACAGTGCACTAGTGCGTTGAGAGCTCAAATTACTGCATTTGAGCAACTACCTACTGAAGACTTGAACGGGGCTTGGACTAGGTTCAAGAAGCTCATCCGTTCTGTGCCTCATCATGGTTTCAAGCGCTAGTTCTTATGTACCCAATTCTACAATGGGTTGTATCCGGATCAGAGGGTTATCCTTGATAATGCAGCTAAGGGAAGATTTCAGAAGAATGTAGAGGATAATCAAGGGTGGCATCTTATTGAGGAGATGGCGATCCATGTTGCCGAGTATGGAAATCCCCGAGGAGGTAGGTGATACCGTCGTAGAATACCAAAGATAAATTTATAAATCCAAACTACTACTATAGATAGTGGCAGTCAGGGTCGAACCACAAGGAGGCGATGCAATTAATAGTTGCCTAATCTTAGTCTTAAAGTAACACAAGTGTGGGGATTTGATTTGAGTGAAACTATAACTAAATGCAATAAAAGTAAACGAAAGAAATGGATGAAATTAAATAATAAAAGGATGCTAAGATGGTCGGTTCACCATAGTTTCGGCGGCAGTATCCTAGGCAAGTCTGAGATAATCACATGAGATGGGAAAATAAGAAGTCCCCTCGGTCCATTCTTAACAAGTAGCATCTCTCGATCTAGCTACGGGTCCCTAATATCACTAATGCTAACTTTCGTCCTAAAAAGTGATTTAAAAGTCTAAATTAACTTATCTCTCGATCTTATTAATTTAGTCGTCTCAATTAGGTAGTCTATTTCCCTCCCCTATCTTTCGATCTTATTGGGTCGGTCAATTCCTAAACATTCAACTAGTCGCGTGCACTCGATTCGTCAAATATAGCAATTAAATTAATTAAAACGAAGCAAAACTCACGGGAGCCGGTCGATCGACCAGGGTAGACGGTCGATCGACCGTGGCGCGACTCAAACCTACGAATTCTAATACCGCCTACACTATAGGTCCCCTACATCTTAACATATGGGGTTTAGCTACTCATGATTACGATAATAACAGCAATAAACTTAACAAATAAAGATACTGAATTCATGGTTAAATTAATTAAATGAACAATTAACATAAAACGATAATCGACTTTGGGAATTCTAACCTAACAATTCTATACTACGAATGAAAGCAATAAAACTGGATATTAGAACAGAAGAATACCGTATAGAGGAATTGCAGAGGAAAGATCAAAACCGAATGCAAAAAGAAACTTTATAAATGAAAGAACAAACTAAACTAATGACTATCGAATTGTATCTTAAGAACTTGATGATAAAAAAACTCCCTCCTCACTTTCTGAGGAGGAGTTACGTTATAAAGGAATTATCACGTAACCTAATCCTCCTAACCTAAATTACAATGGGCTTCCTAATTCTCGATCTTCTAACTTGCGTCAGAATCACGGTCTGGTCGATCGACCACAAGGACCGATCGATCGACCAACCCTACGTTGTCAGTAGCTTACATTCTTCGTGCTCTGGTCGATCGACCATGGGCAGCAGTCGATCGACCACTATAGCTGGTAGTCCGCTTCTAATTCTTCATAAAGTTGTCTTTCAGGCCTCGAAATGCGCACCAAGTTCATTTTTCGAGTGAATACTTCATGTCAAATAAAATGCCAAGTACTTTGGGGACGGATTTAGCTTGATTTCTACTCATTTCCGCATAAATCTACAATATTACATGAAAATACGAAAGTGGACGAAATGGGGCAAATAGTAGCATAAACTACATAAATGAGCTCTGAAATGCGTGTAAAATAGGGTGTAAAACATCATATTAAGGACACGCATCAGTAGGCATGTGAACGAATTGGTAGTAGCTGAGGTGGAAAGTCCTAGCGGAAGTCTAGGTAGTCCGGAGATTATACAGACTATGGGTGAGCATGCACAAGTTTGTGCTATTACTGAGCATGAGATAATATGTGGTAGATGCGGTATGGAGGGGCATGACCCTATTGGTTGTATGGCAAATGTATAGCGTGTCCTTGCTTATCAAAAATTCAAGCAAGGAGTTCCTTTTTCCAAATTATATGAAGACTTGACCTCAACGAGTGCTTCTACTCCTTCTACACCAACGCCGCAACCGGATTCCCCCTCTGTCAATGGGGAGTTTGCCGAATTAAAATCCTTGGTATTGAACTTAGCGAAACAGCTTGAGAGCAATGCAACAAGGATAATACCGCTATTGTGGAGCTAAGAGAGCAAGTTGCACAATTAACACTCGCGCAAAACCAAGCGATTCAACAACCCTCGTGCAACCCAATCAATGCCATTAATCTCCGAAGCGGTCTCACTTATGATGGACCGGAAATGCCGGAAGACGTGGTCGTGACAGCTGATGATACCGCGGATGACGAGTTGGAAGAGCTAATTGACGATATCCCTGCAGAATACCGTCCTGCTACTCGATCGAATGAAATTCCTGTTCGATCGAGTGAATTAGCCCCTCCCATTACTCGATCGAGTATAATTCCAACTCGATCGAGAGGTACCCAATTAACAGATCTCGATCGAGGAGAATATTCCTCTCGATCGAACACTTTGGCAGAAAATGTTACTCGATCGAGTGGTCTTGGTACTCGATCGACAGAGCCAGAAATCCAAGGACTCGATCGAGAGGTTCAAATGCCTCGATCGAGTGATGCTCAAGACAAAACCATTTGATCGAGTGGAGAAACTACTCGATCGAATGCCAGAACCAGCGGAGCTTCAAATTTAATATCTAATTCCGCTACCGTGTCATCTTCCTCTGCTGTGAAGGCGTCACGTGCTGATAAAGGTAAAGAGAAAATCGCGGGTCCACTCAGTGGGACCAAAGTACCCTATGCAGGACGACTGAAGGACGCCAAGGTTGAGCGACAGTACGGTAAGTTTGTGGACGTTGTCAAGAACCTCCAGGTAACTGTCCCTTTTACCGAACTTATTACCCAGGTACCTACTTACGCTAAATTTATGAAGGATATTGTGACGCGTAAGAGAGAGCTAAGTGAATTTGAGACTGTTGCTTTTATGGAAGAGTCTAGTAATTTACTTTTAAATAAAGCTCTGCCTAAAATGAAAGACCCGAGTACTTTCTCTATTACCTGTACCATAGGCAATGAAGTAATAGACAAGGCTCTTTGTGATTTAGGAGCCAGCGTCAGTGTCATGCCCTTTTCTATCTGCAAAAAGCTTAATAAGGGTCACCTTAAAATGACAAATATTACATTACAGATGGTTGATAGATCTGTAAGACGACCCTTGGGTATCTTAGAGGACGTGCCTGTGAAAGTAGGCAAGTTCTTTATACCAGTAGACTTTATCGTTTTAGACATAGCTGAGGATACCCGGACCCCAATTATACTAGGAAGACCATTCTTATGTACAGTTGGGGCTATTATCGATGTCAAACAAGGGCGTTTGACTCTTGTAGTAGGGGACGACGCGATTCCTTTCAGTCTGCTTAGTACTTTGGCTCGGCTTTTGATAGAGGATACATGTTATTCTGTTGATATTGTTGACGAGTCTGTCTATGACTTTTGGTCGGGTTCTTTTTATAAAGGACCCACTAGAAGCCCTAATGCTTTTGGATGAGTGTGCAGATAAACCAGATAACAATGACGCTGTGTTGGAATTGCTTGAAGCTACTTTAGATGAGCGTGAACTCACCGACGCTGAAGGAGAAAGAGTGGAACAAATGATTAGTACTCTCTGCGCCATAGAGGTAAAGGTACATGAGCGTAAGCCTCTCCCTTCTCATCTTAAATATGCTTTCTTAGATGATACAGAGTAATATCCAGTCATTGTTAGTGCTAAACTTGATGATGATCAGCTGACTGCTTTGTTAGCTGTGCTTAAGAAAAACAGGAAAGCTATGGGTTATTCTTTGGATGATATCAAGGGGATTAGTCCCGATATTTGTATGCACATGATCGAGCTGGAGGAGGATCACAAGCCTTGCAAACAGGGTCAGCGCCGGCTGAACCAAAAGATGCAAGACGTTGTGATGGCTTAGGTAATGAAGCTGCTTGATGCAGGTATTATTTTTTCTGTTGGTCATTCTAAGTGGGTGAGTCCAGTTCAGGTAGTTCCTAAGAAAGGAGGGACTACTGTGGTCACGAATGACAAAAACGAGTTAATACCTACAAGAGTAGTAACTGGCTGGCGGATGTGTATCGACTACAGACAGCTGAACGCCGCCACAAAGAAAGATCACTTTCCCCTTCCTTTCATTGATCAGATGGTAGAAAGGTTAGCTTCCCATAAGTTTTTATGTTATCTAGATGGGTACTCAGGGTTCTTTCAGATCCCTATTCATCCAGATGATCAGGCTAAGACTACTTTTACTTGTCCTCGGGGCGTTTTTGCTTATCGCAGGATGCCTTTTGGTTTGTGTAATGCCCCTACTACCTTTCAAAGGTGCACGATCGGGATATTTTCAGAGTACATTGAGTCTATTATAGAAGTTTTTGTGGACGACTTCAGTGTCTATGGAAGTGATTTTTCTAACTGCCTATCTAACCTTGATAAAGTGTTGCAGCGCTGCATTGAGGTTAATCTTGTGCTTAACTGGGAGAAGTGCCATTTCATGGTAAACGAGGGAGTTGTCTTAGGGCATTTAGGTTCTGACAGGGGTATAGAAGTTGACAAAGCAAAAGTGGAAGTGATTCAGCAATTACCTCCTCCTGTTAATGTTAAAGGAGTGAGGAGTTTCCTTGGTTATGCAGGCTTTTATCGCCGGTTCATCAAGGACTTTTCAAAATTTGCTAAACCACTCACACAGCTGCTACGTAAAGACGCCCCCTTTGTATTCACTGATGAGTGTCTTTCTGCTTTTAACAGGTTAAAGCAGGCTTTGATTTCGGCGCCGATTATACAGCCTCCCGACTGGGATTTGCCGTTTGAGATCATGTGTGACGCTAGTGACTATGCACTAGGAGCGGTGCTAGGCCAAAGGAAAGACAAAGCTTTGAATGAAATTTACTATGCAAGCCGAACTCTAGAAGAGGCTCAAGTGAAGTAAACCACTACTGAGAAAGAGTTGTTAGCTGTGGTTTATGCTTTAGAAAAATTTCGTTCTTATCTGATAGGGTCAGAAGTTACTGTTTTTACTGACCATTCAGCGCTGAGACACCTTCTTGCTAAGAAGGAAGCTAAACCACGGCTACTGAGATGGATACTCCTTCTTCAGGAGTTTGATTTGCAGATAAAAGATAATAAAGGTGCTGAGAACGTTGTAGCTGATCATCTATCAAGACTGTCACAGCAAGGGGGAGAAGATTCTTTACCCATTGATGATTCTTTTCCTGATGACTCTTTGTTTGCTGTTTTGTCTTCTATTATTAACCAATATCCTTGGTATGCATATTTAGCTAATTACGTAGTCAGTGGCACGCTGCCGCCTGACCTTTCTCATCAGCAGAGGAAGCGTTTTCTGTATAACGCTAAGCAGTACTTCTGGGATGACCCTTATTTGTTTAAGGAATGTGCAGACGGTGTATTCCGCAGTGGGAGACCAAAGTGATCTTGGAAGGCCGTCATTTATCCTCTTATGGTGGTCACCACGGTCCATCGCGCACCGTGGCTAAGGTACTTCAGTCTGGTTTTTACTGGCTTTCTTTGTTTGCTGATGCTAAGGCTTTTGTTTCAGCTTGTGATGCCTGCCAACGATCAGGGAATATTTCAAAGAGACACGAGATGCCACAAAATGGTATCCTAGAGGTCGAGGTTTTTGATGTCTGGGGCATTGATTTCCAAGGACCCTTCCCATCTAGTAAAGGTAACAGGTATATCTTGGTAGCTGTTGATTATGTGTCTAAGTGGGTGGAGGCAATTGCTTCACCCCATTGTGATGCCAAGACCGTGATTAAGATATTTAAAAACATTATATTTCCCCGATTTGGTGTCCCTAGGGTCGCCATTAGTGATGGGGGAATGCACTTTAAGGAGAAGAAACTAACTTCCATTTTGTCTAAGGTTGGTGCTCAACACCGGCGTGGTCTGGGGTATCACCCCCAAACTAGTGGTCAAGTTGAGGTCTCTAATCGCGAGATTAAAGAGATCTTAGCTAAAGTAGTTTCTAAATCACGGAAGGACTGGAGTCTTAAACTGGAGGACACATTATGGGCTTATAGGACTGCCTTTAAGACACCGATTGGTGCATCACCTTATCGGTTAGTTTATGGGAAGTCATGTCATTTACCTGTTGAGTTAGAATGTAAAGCATGGTGGGCAATTCGTGAACTTAACTTTGATCCTATGTTGTGTGGTCAGAACCGTCTCTTGCAGCTAGATGAACTAGAGGAGTTTAGGCTCAACGCCTATGATAGCTCACGCATCTACAAGGAGAAGACGAAGAGATGGCACGACAAATGGATCCTACCTCGAGAATTTCATGTCGGGCAGAAAGTGTTGCTATTTAATTCCCGACTGCGATTATTTCCTGGCACGCTGAAGTCCATGTGGAGTGGCCCTTATACAGTGACAGCTGTCACTAAATTTGGGTCTGTTGAGCTAGAAGGTTCCGAGGGAAATAGGTTCAAGGTGAATGGGCAATATGTGAAGCATTACCACGAAGCAAACGATGCAGACAGTCGTGTTGAAGTCTTGTACTTCGACGAGCTTGATGAGCCAGCTAGTTGAAGCCAGAAAGGTCGTGCGGGACCTCTTAAACCTGCGCTTTCCGGGAGGCAACCCGGACTGTTTTGTTGTACTTTAGTTTAAACTTATTTTCCTTCTTTTTGTTGTGTGTTGGAACTTTGAACGCTGAACTATGTGTCTCTCGTCTTTCCTATACTTTTTTATACGGTTTGCAGGTGATTTAGGTCGATCGAGTGGTCTTTCTACTCGATCAAACCTTTTTGGCTGGAATATTACTCGATCGAGCGTCTGCTGTTCTCGATCGAAATGCTGCAAATCCCCTTTTATCGATCGAGTATGCCATCTTCTCGATCGAGAAATTTTGACACCCATTCCACTCGATCGAACTACTCTGATCTGTTCGATCGAGCAGTTATGTGGTCCAGCTCCTGTTTTTCATCCTATGAGTTGCTGGGTGGTTACCCATGACCTCCCATGTTCATGGTCGGTTTGGGGAGGTCCCTTCTTACGCCGTCTTGTAAGTTTTTCGACTCCCGCTATCCTTTTCTCCTTAGTTTGCATTTCTTTCCCTATTTTTGGTACAATGAAGGCATTGTATGGTTTGGTTTGGGGAGGTATGCATCCATATCTGTGTCTGCATGTTTTCTTGCATTTCCGTTTGCACGTTTATTCATTATCACGTGCATCGTTGTTTTTAAGTCGAAAAATCACATAAAATTCAAAAAAATTTCACGTTTATTTTGAGTCGGAACTTTTGAACTTTGACCCTGCATTGAGTCTTTACCCTTACCCTGCATATTCTTAACATTTTGTTGGCTTGGTAATGTGCATAATCTATGAGTTTTTGTTTCTCTCTTATCTGCGAATAGACTTGACTCGCGTATTGGCAAGCTACATTACATTCTGAGGTTAGAGCTTTATAAACTGGTGACATTCATGACCGGTTTCATGTAGGATGTGAGTAGTACTCTCTATAAGGCATGTAACATCAATTTGCATAAGCATGAATTTAGTCTTCTTAATACCTGTATGCATTCGGTCTGTGGATGGTGACACATGTTAGGAGAGGCAGTTCCCTTTATTTCATTCTACCCATGAGCCTCACATAGCCAAATTGCCTTATTTGTCCTGTTTAGCTACAATCTATAATTATGCCTACCCTAGCCGAGTTAGTAATCAGTAGTTAATGGGAATTTTTCATTGTGGTTTGGTTATATATCCGATTTTAAGAAGTTGGTGGAAATGTTGAAGGGAATGGAAAGAAGAAAAATACGAAAAAAAATTGTGAAAAAAGAAAAAATTAGAAAAAGAATTGAAAAAGAAAATAAAAAGAAAGGAAAAATTATGAACAATCATGAGCTGAAGTTTAATATGTTGTGATTTTCCTCCCATGTTCTATTTATATCCTATGGGGAGTCAACAAGTTTATGGTGTTTGGTGAGTTTTGTGCTGCAATATATCACTGGTTTGTATTGCTTTATTGAGTTTGAAGTTGGGATATTTCTCTAGTTTGGACCCGTTGTTGCTAGCTTGGCTGCTAACTCCATATATCCAAATTCATCTTAGCCCCTTCTTACCCAGTACCTCACTTACCCAAATAATGTAAGTCCTCGGCGTGTGTCTTGGTCATCAGTTGGTGGGAATGCATATGTACGGTTGTAGAGATTTTGTTTATGTTAAACTGCATGCATGCTCTTATAGGTCGAGTTAGGTGAGTGCCTTTACTTATTTCTATCTTTCACTTATACACTCAACCTGTGCCTAATTTGAGTGGTGAGTAACCCGTGAGAGTCCGATATCAATGAGTCTTGCAAGGTCGACGGTTCAGTAAGTTTGAGACATTGATTTAATTCGTTTGCACTTATCATTTGTCGCTTTGTTAGTTGTTGCATTAAACTGGTTTGGGTGGATGATTTGTAGCTGATGAGTTGGTTCTGTTCCACTATCTATTCTTAGTTGCATTCATAGTTTGCTTGGGGATAAGAAAAGGTTTGGTTTGGGGAGATTTGATGCGTGTATTTTATATAAGGTTTTTACCTCATTTTTACACGCATTTCTGTACTATTTATGTAGCATCTGGCTACAAATACCCCGAATAGTCTACTTTGGTTTGCCTTGTGTAAATTACAGGTACGGACCAGAAAGAAGATAAACCGAGCCTAAACTTGTCTCATTTGCATGCGTTTGTGGAGAATAAGGAATCGGAGCTTGGAATCTATCACTTGAAAGACGCGTGAGCTGACCTCGGAAGGTGTCAAGGAGTCCTACGTGCTAATATAGCTTGATCGACCACTTTTCAGTCGATTGAATGCTTTATCTATTGAAGATTCACTCGATCGAGTTGTTTTGATACTCGATCGATAGGGCTGAAATGAGAAGTACTCGATCGAATGGTTATTCTGTTCGATCGAGAGGAATTGCTGGATTGGATCTCGATCGAGTGGTTTGATTTCACTCCATCGAGAGGTTTTATCATTGTATGCGTGTTTTTGCCTTATTTCGAGTGGGCTTTGTAATTAGGATTTAATTAGGTTAAGTAGGACGTGATACTACTTCTTCATCATCAGTGAACTACGACATCTCTCTCTCTTCCTCTCTACTCTCTCATACTCTTACTTTAGAAATATTGCTTGGATCAAAACTTGTAATCGGTATCTCTTTCTTTAATCTTAATCTTTATCTTTTGCCTCTCTTTAATTCTTTCTCTCTTTATTTACATTTGTTATCATTAATCTTTTATTGCTCGCTACCTTGTTTAATCCTTCTTATTTATGTATGATTGTTTCTATTCCAATAATAATGCATAGCTAAATCCTTCGCTAGGACATAGGGGAGCCATGATTTTAAGGGATTTGTAATTTGAATTATTAGGTTTAATGTTAGTTTAGTTTATGTTGTTAATCGCTACATTTAATTGTTTCTGCCTAATTGAGTCGTTGTAGTTAGTCATTAAACTGCAGTAAACCCTGGCCTAGATCGGAAAATTGGAAAGGGTGAGACTCGTAGCGAACATTAGGGTACGTAGTGAGGGGGGAAGCTAAGCTATCTGTGCTTTAGGGCGAATTGAGACCGGAAGGAGATATTCACTGCCCCATAGACCATACTTGCATTGACCTGAGACCTATATTGCATGACTGAAGAATCATTGTGAACCGATTATCTTAGCTATTTTCTCTCTGTTTGCTTAATCTTTACTCCTTTATCTCTTCTCTCTTTCTGGATCTCAATAGATTAGAACAACCCTTTCAAACCCCCAAAATTGGTTACCTAGACGGACTTAATTAAGGCTGACATTTTCCCATCTCCCCGTGGAGATCGACCCTACTTGCTGCTAGCTTCTGTTAGTTGTATCTAGGTATTTATTTTTGGTACCTGACGACGGTATTAGTCTTCATGCCCAATTTCGGCATAGATTAAGTCGTAGATCGACTCTTCATCATCAGCGGGCAGCGCAGCTGGTGGAATGGCCTCTTTCTCCCATGACATACGCACGTTGGCAGGAATGTAATTCCTCCGGTAATGTGTCAGCAGACGATTATCAACATGGGTCGCAACCCATAGATAAGGGCCCTTTTGTTTAGCATCCGAATAAAAGTCCTCTTTCCCCGCATCTTTCTCCGCAAATCTAGCCCCTAATGTTCTTGCCTTACGAAAACTATCATGGCAGTTGGCTTCGTCAAACTCGATAAAAGTGAAGCCTACAAAACCTTGCTTGTTTGTAAAAAAAGGGTACACTTTTTTAACCGCAGTGGAACCGGAGTCATGAAGCATTTGCCTCAACCACCAAAAATTATGGTTTAAACCCTTTCCATTCCCATCATACCGAACCGGGAGATTATAGAGAATGTAAGTAAAAGACTGTGCGTAACGATTACGTGATTGTAGCTCCGATACACCAGCCATATTTTTTTTAGAGAGAAATTAAAGAGTAAATGTTTGATAATTTAGATTTTAACATTATGAAGATATATTTATAGAATTATTTTGGTCAAATTAAAAACGGTTGGTCAAACTGAATATTTATTAAAGTTCGGATAAAGTTTTGAATGTCGTGGTCAAACTGAGAAATCTAATCAAATAGTGACAACGCTTGAATTGAAAAACCGTTCTTTCATAATAGCAAATGATAACGGTTATAAGAAACCCGTATCTATAACATAACAACGGGTAACACAAACCGTTACTGGTGCTAATTTAGTAACGGCTTTCGAAATGCCGTTTTCTTAAACTGGTAACGGTTGTCTAACAACCGTTGATAAGAGCGATTTTATAACGAGCTTTTGGAAACCGTTAAACATTTTTGATAACGGTTTGTTAAACAAGCGTTGTCACATTATAATAAGAACGGTTTTCGACGGAAACCGTTATTCTTAATAGCCTGGTCTAGGTTTCCGCCAATATTTTGAAAATGGCAATCTAAGTGTCGTTATTAAATGTATTAAACCGTTGTGATACGCTCCTTATTGATTGCTAGAATTGGCGTAGTGCGACTCCACAAATTCAGGCTTGCTTAAACCTTTCACCGGTTTCAATGCCTTTTAAATCGGTAACGGCCCATAATGTGCTTGTAGATACCTCGTTTCTGCACCTCCCGCCAAACACCCAGTGATGATTGGGACGCATGTCAACCATATGTCGCGATTTTATTACGTTTCGTAAATCGGTTAATAAAAGGTAACTCTTACACTTGTGTCTACCTCTTGATTGTCATCTAGGTGTCATTACGGTCGTTTTGGCAGTAATTAGAGTCAAATTGGAGTTTGGAGGCAAAACCGCCCTTTGTAATACCGACATCGTTAATCTCGAGTTAAAAATCATTGTGCCTGTCTACCTAAGGTTAGGATGTCATAAAATGTTAGGATTATATCTCATTTTAAGTCCCATGTCACTTCTTTAGGCTAAACTTAAGTTTACATTGCAAAGTGTGCATTTCATTTAGCTACAATGACAACCCGACCATTAGGCCCATTTTATGAGGTAATAACGATTTTGTTGGGTCTAGCGTAATTCACAGAAAGTTCTAGATCTTTCAATTATCTTTCCAACACCACTAAAATAACCTTAATCTGAGTCTTGTAGAGAACGTTATGCCTAAAATACAACAGGTTGTCAAACGTACTTTCTTAGTAGAAGGAAACTACCCGAGACAAAACGCAGCAGTGGTGCGCCATATCTAAGGGTCGCAAGACCTGCTGTGTCTTTTCTCAAGGCTTTCTTTTCATCCAAGTTTCCGTGTTTCAATCTAAGTCGGTTATTCCTTTCCTATTTCATTCCATATCCCTTTCTTAAACCCCTACCTCGTGAATAGTATAAAGGGAGGCCTCCGCCTCACATATTTTTCACGCGAGGGTCCGCCCCTTCTCTTCTCTCTTTGCATTCTAGACTTTTGTTCCTACTATCGACGCCTTCGTGCTTGCTCTATGCGACCACGTAAGCTTAGAAAATTCTGGGTACCAGTCACGTTGCATAGACCATCCAATTTGACCAGTACACAATCATTAAAATCATTAAATCAATCTATTAAATTCCTTTTTCAGGGGCACTTTCAACATACATAGAGTCGAGTTACCACAAAAACCGATTTAGTTAAATCTCACGACGCTAACATGTAAGTCTAAGGGTGTAAACTCATTCTTTTATCTTGTTTTATCTTTGTAATTATAATTTATGAAAGAATTTATGTTATAAATATGCTTAAAACCGTCTTTAAAATCATCTTTTCAAACCTATTTTTGCAAAACAGCAGCGAAAGACGACCAAGAAGAAACGCACCAGCAGGTGCACCTTCTAGAGTAGCTGTAGCATATGTTGCGCCTCTTCTAGAGGCTGCCTGTCTGCTGATGGTTTTCTTCTTCTTCCTCAAGTATCTGCTTCTTATCATCTTTCATTTTTCTTTCTTTATTTCTTCGAATTCCTTATGATGGATATTCTTATGATAGATATTTGTGGGTTTTCATCATTAATTCCTTATGATCGATATTTTTTCCTAACAAGTGTTTTAAATCCGTCTTTTTTATATTGTTTTTACTTTGTTTTCGGTTTCAATCCCTTGCTTTCCAGTTTCCGTCTAGTCGTTAGCTTTCGTCTTAATTTTGTTTCAAGCTTCGATCTTTGTAAATCCGACCTCGTATAATCATAATTGTAAACCGCTGTAATAATTCATTTTTTATTCGCCTTATGACGATATTAGATGCGTGTAATTTGATTGAACTATTTTCATTTGAGTTATACACTAATAATCAATGTAAATTAACCGATGAACAATAACGAACAACGAGTCTGACTTTCACAATCAAAATCCAACTTGAGAACAGTCGCACAAACTGATGCGCCTCTTCCAGAGGACACAGTTCATGCTACTCCTGTTCTAAGATGGCTTCTGCCTCGGAACTCTTCTCGTCTTGACATAGGTTTTCTAATTAGGATTCTAATCGACTGTTATCCTTATTATCACCTCTAATTCGATACATCTTCATATTCCTATATTCCAATTCCAATTCTTTTATTTCTTTTAATTTATTTTACTCCTTTTATTTATTAGCTTTTATTTCTAAAACTCTTTTGGGCGTGTTTATAATGCAAATTCAGTACTAACTGTAATTTATTCCTTTGTATTTATAGTCATATTTTGTATGATTTATTTATCTAACTTTTTCACATGTAATTAATCTAAATATTCTAACTTCGACCCAATTGTCTACTAATGTAAATTGTTTGCCAACCGACTTAGTCCAAATTCTCACATGGTAGGATAAAAACGTTGGATGTTGCATTGCATTCATACAATTAAAAACACATCGAATATAAATAACTTCCCTGATCATTAGTAGAGGCCGCTATCGAGGCGGGCGGGATTAGGTGTTCAAATAAAGAGATTCCTAATACGTACCCTCACCCCTTACTCAGATATCTGTGAGCATTTGTGTTCATTGGCATCGCGAGAGTCATTCTAGACATTGAATGCTAAGGGTAACGAATTTCTTATTGTTCATGTCACTACTTTGTGTCTTGACATGACATGAAGTATTCAAACGATTCCAATGTTCCATAAAAATTGGTGGCGACTCCACATATGCAGGCTTGCTCAAACTTTTCACCGATTTCAATGCCTTTAGAATCGGTAACGGCCCATGACGTGCTTTGTCCAACCAAAGTTTTGTGGGGAAAGTGTCGCCGCCTCAAAAACTAACCAACGCGCGGGGGCGCGCGGCGCGGGTGGCCTCGTCCACAGTTTGGCGACTCCACAGAGGATGATACACTTAGACTAAGTCTAGTGTTACCTAGGGTGAAACTTGAAAAAGGTTGGGGAATAGATTATATGAGACAGTTGGCGGTTTTTATTACTCGACCTTCTTAGGTCGTTTTTGGCAGCCTTCCTAGAGTTTTAACCAAACCAATTCGACCAATTGTTCCGCCTGGACGGTGCAAATTCCTATTTGTACCCAAAGATGGATAGCGACTGATGTCAACCACACGGCGATTCTTACTCATGTTTGTATCAAGAGCTTTCACTACTCGAGCGAATGGAACTAGGAACCGGCCTTTTACTCATGTTTAGCGCGGACCTCTTCACAGACCAGGGTTTGATAGCCTTGTGTGACACCCACCCTTTGTAACACCCCCATACACCAATTTCCCTTACCAAGACCACCTAATGCATGGAAGTGCTACCATCTCGGTTACCCGAGGCAATGTATATTAAATTGACCATAAAGAAACATACTTTAGATAAATAAGTTTAACTGATTACATATCCAAAACCCAAAACTGTAAAGTGAAATACATCTGTTCCAAAATATCAAATCTACTAAAAGAATTATAAGTTCAAGACACAGCGGAAGACTCTAGTGACACGTGGTGACTCTATCCCAGCTATCCCTCGCGCAATCCATCTCATACCTGCTCAATAACAGCTCACCATCCCCGAATGGATCACCAGAGTTTTTAAAACAATTACTGGGGTCAGTTACTGATTACACAATACAAGATAAGCAAGATAACAATAAAAAGATCACCCAACTCCGTCACATGTCCACACACCTGACTACACACTAAAGTGTGTAATCCTGCCAGAATATCCATCGCAACAGATATTCCACGCCGCCAGTGGGGGGCCGTAGCCGTACCCACCAAATCCCCACTCATCAACTCCGAGCGAATACCCAAGTTCCTTAATGTGCACATCCCCTCCTGTGGCGGGTTCCACACAGGGCAAATCAAGGGCGTGAAGCCACTTTCGCAAGTGACTCAGCTCAGCCGAGGACGCGCCTCGCGAACCACAGACAAACATATCCAACCAACTATACAACAACAGTTACCAATACGATAAACATCAACAATAGTAAACAACCAACAACAATCCACCAACAAACACAATGTAATCAATAACCGAGTAGAGAAACCCTACCTGAAAAGGCAAGGCACCAAGATCATCACAATCATCTATTCAGAACCTCTCTTCTATGAAATCACCTCCTATAATCACACAATCATATAATTACTATCTAACAAACACCATACTCCTCAAAATCCCCCAAAATACCCAATTAGGGTTTCAACTAAAATCAATAAAACGACATAAAAACTGTACAAGGGTCTTACCCACAATACGACGGTCTCAACGGCGTAAAGAACAATACGATCTGACAACTCTAGCCCTTAGGATTCGATAGCAATGCGAAGAAGAAAGCAACATAACTTGTTTAGGTTTTGTGTGTTAGTTATTTAGACCATATAAAACTCATCTTATGATATATAATTACTAACTAGTTTTATGTAATAGTCTAAATCTACATGCATGCAAAGAAAAAGAAGAAATATATCCTTACATAGGAAAAGTTGGCAAAAAGGGCACTACAAAGGTCTCCTACCTTTGTAGTTCTTGAGCTATAATTTGTAGGATGATCCTCCAATACCCAAATTACCAACTTAGGTAATCTCCTTTGGTGGCACCCAAGACTAGCCCAAAGATTACTAATATTATTAATTAGATAATAAGGGTAATAAACCTTGAATAATACTACATAATATTACTACTATAGTAATATAAGATGCATAATATTATTTGTGAGTTTTGTATGAGTATAAGATGAAGAATTGAAGAACAAATCTCCTCTTTTTCTCCTTTTATTTTCACGGCCAAAAGGTTTTTTGATGACCAATTTTTTCCTTAAAAATTGTCACATGTAAAGTGGTAGGTAGTGGGGTATTTATAGAAAACTCAAATGTAAACAATTGAGTGATTTGGACAACATATGTGCACATGGTTTTACCATATTTTGTCCAACAAATTGACAAAACCATGGAGTGTATAACACACTACTCTACACAGCTCACATGGTCCTATTTGGGTCCATTTTGATTTTTGACATTTGTCCCACAAATGCTTATTAGTCTTATATTTAATTATCTGACATAATTAAATATTAATTTGATTATTTAACAATTAAATAATACAAATTAACAAATAATAACCACTTAACCATTAAGTAATTATTGGATTATTTTATTAATATAAAATGTATCTTATGAACCCTTATTAGCCAATTTTACAACCTCTTGTAAATTTAAATAGCTAATTACCTCCACCTCAAAATATATACACATGCCGTATAAATTTAATTAATTAACTATTAATTAATAAATTTTAATAAATATTTATTAATTAATTATCACATAATTAAATAATAAATCCTCTTGGCCCGTCATCAAATAATAAACTCACACGACTTATTAAAAGTCAATAAATACAAGAATTTAATTAATTTGTATCTCATACAAATAAATAATTTTTCCATTTGGGCATCATCCTATAGGTGTGACCTAAAGGGATCAGCTGATCACCGCCGTCACACAACAGTAATGTCAAACTCTAGTCAGCCAATCATTACCGATGAACGATGACCATGTGACAAATAAATAACATAAATCCCTGATATTCCTTTTACGAGATTTAATATGTAAACGCACTTATTGTGGAGGACACTACTCCATCAATCTCCCACTTGTCCGACACAAGTGTGCGCTACCAATTCTCTTGTCCAATAATATCTCCCACTCAATGCAAGATGTCTTTCAGGTAGTTCTTGCACATGATCATATTATAAACTGGTTTCCTCGATCCGGAGAATCACTGTCTGACCGGATAATCTACTATAGATCTCATCCGAGCGTGGCCACGCATTTCCAGTCACCTCTCCTCGAGTGGCCTTGAGATAAAATATGACATAAATGGACAATCCCGTTAACCTATTTTCTTCGTTCGATACAGATCACAATGACCCAGTAAATGCTCATCGGCCTCCTATTACGACGCGACCTAGAACAAAAACCTAAGCCACCAGAAAACCGCACCAACTCAGACAAATAGTCGCCATTCTAAAGAATTAACTCGAAGGAATAAATAGAAATCCTTGCCACGACCAGGCTACATTAAGGATTGTATGAATGGTCACTGTCCGACAAAATGTCTCTACATCATGTTTATGTAATCGACCAACCATCACTATGGCCATATGACAAACGAACTCGTCATCTATCACCTTACAATCTAGTCACTCTGAGACGTCACCTCATTAAGTAACTAGGGACAAAATACAATGTTAATCCAGTTCACTTAATAGGGTTCGATATTGTCAATACAACCTATTTGGATAAAACAAAGTATATAAATAAAATTCAGATATAAAAACTGAATACAACGATAAATGTAATCATCATATATGAAATAATAAAGACAATATCTTAATTATTACATATCATATCCTTTGCAACTTCAGAAACTGCAATGTACTCAGCTTCCGTTGTAGAATCACCAGTCGCAGACTCCTTAAAACTTCTCCAGCAAACCGCCCCTCCGTTCAACAAAAAGACAAAACCAGCCTGGGATTTCAAATCATCCCTATCGGTTTGGAAACTGCCATCCGTATAACCTCTTATACCTAATTCAGGTTCTCCTCCAAATACTAAGAATGAATCCTTAGTCCTTCTCAAGTACTTCAGAATATTGTTAACGGCTATCCAGTGACTCTCACCTGGAGTTTTCTGATAACAACTCGTCATACTCAAAGCATACGAGACGTCAGGACGAGAACACATCATAGCATACATGATCGATCCAACAGCGGAAGCATAGGGAATCGATATCATGCGTTCAATATCCTTAGGCTCAGTAGGACACTGTGACTTACTCAAAGTAATCCCACTGCCTATAGGTAGAAAACCTCTCTTGGAGTTTTTCATATTGAATTGGTCAAGAATCTTATCGATATAGGCTTCTTGACTCAAAGCTAATATCCTTTTGGATCTATCCATATAGATCCGGATACCCAAGATGCGCTGAGCTTCTCCCAAATCTTTCATTTGGAAGTGATTTCCTAACCACTTCTTGAAAGAAGCAAGTATATCTACATCATCCCAATGAGTAATATGTCGTCCACATAAAGAAGTATGAAAACAACTTTACTCCCACTAAACTTCATGTATAAACATGGTTCCTCAACACTTCGAGAAAAAGCATTATGTTTAATAACATGATCAAAGCGATGATTCTAACTTCTTGACGCTTGCTTAAGACCATAAATGGATCTCTTAAGTTTGCATACTTTGTTAGAATTTTTAGGATCCACAAAACCTTCAGGTTGTGTCATAAACACTTCCTTTTCCAGAAACCCGTTCAGGAAGGCGGTTTTGACATCCATTTGCCATATCTCATAATCATGAAATGCACCAATCGCTAACATTATCCGAACAATCTAAGCATAGCAACTGGTGCAAAAGTTTCATCATAGTGTAAACCATGAACCTGGCTGAAACCTTTTGCCACCAATCTAGCTTTTTAGACATATTTATGTCCATCCATGCCGATTTTAATCTTAAATATCCACTTACACTGAAGAGGTCGAACATCTTTAGGTAAGTCAACCAGGTCCCGTACCTGATTATTGTACGTGGAATCCATTTCGGATTGCATGGCTTCGAGCCATAGCTTAGAATCAGAAGTAAAACCTCATAGTCACCATCTTCCTCGATAACACCAAGGTATCCATCAGGCTGGCGACTAATCCTCTCAAACCTCCTAGGTTCAGAAGGAACAATAACGGATTTAGACGTAGAAGGAACATCTTCCTGTACTGTTACATCAGTTTGTGGCTCTTGAACTTCATCAAGTTCAAATTTTCTCCCACTCTGTCTTCTAGAAATAAACTCTTTTTTCTAGAAAGATGGCTTCACGAGCCACAAACACTTTGTTCTCGTTACTATTCTAGAAGTAATATCAACAAGTTTCCTTAGGATAGCCTACAAAAATACATTTGTCAGAACGAGGTGCAAGCTTATCCTCAGACTTGCTCTTGACTTAAGCATCACAACCCCATACTTTCATGTATTGCAAATTCGGGACTTTCCCTTTCCATATCTCATATGGAGTTTTGTCAATTGCTTTAGTGGAACTTTGATTAAGTGAGCGTATAGCAGATGCAATGGCAAATCCCCAAAATGACTTAGGTAACTCAGTTTGAGTCATCATTGATCGGACCATATCTAATAAAGTTCGATTCCTCCTTTCAGCCACACCTCTCAATTGTGGTCTGCCAGGAGGAGTTAACTGAGATACAATACCATAGTCTTTAAGGTGATCTCTAAAGTCTTTGCTTAGATATTCCCCACCACGATCTGATCGTAATGTTTTAATCTTCTTATTTAATTGGTTTTCTACTTCATTCTGAAACTCTTTGAACTTGTCAAAAGCTTCACTTTTATACCTCATTAAGTAGATATACCCATATCTACTCATGTCATCGGTAAAAGTAATGAAGTAGTCATAATTGCCTCTAGCAGTGACTGTCATTGGACCACATACATCGGTGTGTATTAAACCCAACAACTCACTAGCTCGAGATCCTTTTCCTAGAAAAGGTGCACGAGTCATCTTGCCAAGAAGACAAGATTTGCATATGCCAAATGATTCGAAATCAAAAGGTTTAATTATACCAGTCGACACTAGTCTTTTAATGCGTTTCTCGTTAATGTGTCCTAATCGACAATGCCATAAATAAGATTGATCGGGATCACCTATTTTGAGTCTTTTATTATCTAAATGATAAACATCGTTTCAAGTGTCTAGAATATAAATACCATTGATTGAAATAGCTTTGCTATATACAATCCCGTTAAGGGAAAAAGTACAACACTTGTCTTTTATAACAAAAGAAAAACCTTCTGTGTCTAACACAGATACTGATATTATATTCCTAGACAACATCGGTACAAAATAACAATTATTAAGAACCAACTGCAAACCCGAAGCTAAATTAATTACATAGATTCCTACTGAGACGGCAGCTACTTTAGATCCGTTTCCCATTCGGAGATCAATATCACCCTTGTTTAGCATTCTTATGCTTTTTAGGCTCTGCAAATGATTGTACAAGTGAGAACCACAACCAGTATCTAATACCCAAGTTGTATTTGAAGCATAATTTATGTCTATCATAAAAGATTCGATTCAGAAATTACATGTTGGCTTCACAATGCCAGCTTTGATGTCATCCAAGTACTTTGAGCAATTACGCCTCCAATGTCCCTTTTTATTACAATAATTACAAGTATATTTAAGAGGATTACCCTTCTTAGACTTAGGCTTGGTAGAGCAACTCGCAATTGCTTTACCTTTGCCCTCCACCTGTACGGGCTACTTACCTGCGTTCCTCTTAAACTGCTTCTTCCCCTTCACATTGATCGCCAGTACATCCCTCCTCGTACTTGTTAGAAAATTGTATATGCACGAACAAGGATTGAATATAATTAACCACACCGAATCGACTTCGCTTTCCTAATAGAATAATTCGACCCTTATTTGTGCCCGGGTTGAACCGAATTTCCTATTGAGATAAGACGGTGTCCCTCTGCTTTTGGGCACAAACCAAAATTAGAGAAGTAATTCAGAAGTATTGTGTGTAGATTGTTATGTCGTTCTATGATGCAGAAGATGAGATTATTTTTTTTATATCTCAAACATCATCCATGTCTATTTATATAGATATGAAAGTTATAGGGGAATGTATTTGTGAAGAGTTGTCACTTTTCACAAATCCTGACATATTTAATGTCTATTGTGGGAATTAAAACCCGTCAAAGTTTCCCGGGTATTGCCTCGAATTCCCTCTATCATAGTTGTTGAAATGAAAACTATTCCGTAAATTCGTAAATAATTATGAAAGTGTACACTCCGTACTACCCGAACTTACATTATATTATAACGAACTTACCCATCTACGAACCAAACCCGAACACGCTAAAATGAACCGGTAATTACACTTAAATTACCAACATTCCTCCCCCATTTAAGCGTAATTCAAGATTTTAAATAAGCTAACAAACATACCAATTTATGCATAAATGAAAATGTCACGGAGATTGAATTTCCACTTAGTGAAATTACACATTCCAAATATTCGAGTATCGGGGTGTGACTAAGCATTGAACCCTTTCTACCCATTTTGAATACATAAAGATAACTCACACATAAATTAAGTTTACTTCCAAAGTTACTAAACCGACACTTATTTACAAGCCTAGTGTCCCATATCTATTCATGAACATACTAGGAGTCAAACCCATACTCCCTTGAAGCGTTTGTACTTCATGTTCATATAGGTTGATTCTTTTCATCGTGTCTTTGCAAACACACTTTTTCAAAAGATCAACCTTACAACATGCACGTCTAAGCACACACCTCGGGATATAAATTATCGTGTGCTTCAATCTCTTAACAATAGGCCTTCTACATTGAATTCAGCCTCTAACATTGTATTAGAGGGGAATTGGGTATCCTATCGCCAAGGATCTTATACGAGTTTTAGTTTCATCCCGTCAACCGACTTTATAACCAAGTCCCTAATTGACCCTTTATGCAAAGTGATCAACTAAAACTGAGATCTCACAAAATATAGCAATATCATCCCATTTTGATAGTTTATAAATCGTGTTATAGCAAACACCCAGGTGCACCGTTATTTACTATCAAAAAATCATGGATAAAATTGGTCTAATACTTTTAAGTAATATAGTAGATTAATTAATTTCCTTAGCTACTTAGCCTTAACTGGCTATGCAAACACTACGCATACCAACTCCAATGTCAAACTCATAATGCAAATTCGATCTTGGAAATCCATATACTCATGGTACTTTCCCAAGTAAAATACACTACCACTAGCAGAAAATCACCTTCTACATTTGGTACTTCAATTTGCAAAATACTATCCGTCTAAAACCGAAGGAAAATGACATAGGACAAACCATAATTCATGGTTTACTTTATACATTGTCACACTTGCTTAATCCTTTGCCAAAGATGAATACTAGCTATACTAGTATACTTACTCAACTTGTCAAACCACAATAATTAAGCCCTTGTGAAAACCCGAGTGATGACTCTACTTTCACTATTGGTTAAAAGTATCACACTTGGCCCTTAGGAGTATTAATCGGAAAGTAATAATCATACTTTCACTTTTGATCCTAATACCAAGGATCACATTACCTCCCCCATGTCATCCTTAATAGAAAAACACGATGAGAGAACCACCTTTACAGGATAAATCATCTTTGGCCTATGCCAAAATTGACTTGTCATTTAATCTTACGACAAATGACAACTCCATAACCGGACTTCTCAATAATTGTACATTCAATGTTGTTGATTTACCTCTTCCATGGCTAAACCATCATGATACCATAATCTCACCATGGTTACCACAAACCATCATCTTGAAGATTATATGGTAAAATCATTTTATATCATCAAATATATTTAACATGACATATTCAATAAAAGATTAATAAACATCTTTGATCAAAATTTAATATTAATCCACACCTCATTAAATTTCCCCCTTATAACACAAGGTTAAGCAACTATGAGACTAACTTGACATAAAATATGTCCTTTTTCATGGGTGAGTCTTGAACTTCCACCTTAACCAACCTAGGGTGTCTCAAGTCACCAAAGAAAAAACCGAAACTTGATAGTGATACTACCCAAAAAAACAAATACACTAAACTATTGAGTCATACGAACACTAGTACAAACCGCTCAATATCGCATTCCCGTATATCATATCATGGAGAGTCATTTACAATATACACACTCACTCCATAAAGTCAACAACCAATGTTGTCACAATATACAAATGGCAATACAAAACAAAGAAAATCCCTCTTTCATCACAACATACAAAATATACAAATATATGTATCCATTTGATATTACACCATATCAAAACTTAAATTGTGATCAAATGAAAATTCTTTAACATACATATTTACTGCACCATGACTATCCATATAAATCATATATTCAGTCAATAATAATACAACCATATACTTTATGCGTATGGTTTGTGAAAAAGGCAGCAATAAAAGGGCAACAAAAGCATATGACATGATAACTAAGACACCAAAACTTTTAACCAAACAATGAGTATTAGCCGACAATGTGATAATAATAATTTTCTCATGAGAATTCATAAACTCATACAAGCATAACATACTGTAACACCCCGATTTATGAAGGAGCCTTTAGCAAGACATTCCCTAATAAACCGGACTGTTACCATCTCGGTTTCCCGAGGTAGTGAATAACAAATTAAACTCCAAGGCAATTTATATAATTATTTTTAACTTAATTATTACAAAAACTCATTTACGTCAAATTACAAAGAACTAACATGAATAAAAGTGAAAGTCTTCTAGATGATGATCTAGCTACTAAGTCTTCCGATCCAGTGTCTCACGCCCATCAAGCTCCCGTTCTATCTCTTAACCTGTCAATTCTGCTCGCCAATATTTGGGTCATCACAGGTGTTCATGTATACACAGGGTCAACCACGAGGTTGAGTAGGGAAAACAATGAAACAACAAAATATGATATGCATGCTCCTCCGTCACGTCCATCTCAACTCATATCTCATAACTCATAACCCGGAACACCCAGCCATACCGATCCCCGGTAGACTATATATATATCGACCGTAGCCGATCTGCCAGCTCGCAGCTGAGGACACCAGGGCAAGTCCTGCAGAACCCGCCTGGGCTTTATCACACATCCTCATCACCACACCACATCACCACAACATCCTCCATCTCCAATGCATATGAATGCTCAAACGAAATTAATGCAACACAATATATATAACATTGAACTGATGAATCATAAAATCATGCCGGTTACCAAATGTTGTGATAACATACTTAATACGATCAATTCAGTCAATCACCTTCCAGTACATGAATCATAACGTAAATCAACAACCACGAATCAAGTCAACGTTCACCGTTTGGTCATATGAAACACAAACAAGTCAACACAATTCAACATCAACGATAATAAGTCAAGTGTATTTCCCTACCTCAGTACTGCAGTCAAATAGTCGGGTGTCCAGTAATATTCCACAACAATTCGCTCTCTGAAAGATAATTAAATGATAAACAATTACTTAAACTATTCCCGTTCCCAAAATAGAAAGTTACTAAAGATAGAACTTCTTAAAAATGAAACTTTCCCGATATAGTAGCTTTTCCATTTTAACAAACCCGACTCAAAACCCGTCTCTAATTATTTAAATGACTCGGGAATTAAATTAAATAACTAATATGATAATTAAAAGATTAAACGAGTTAAACGATTTAAGAAAACCCGAATCAAACATAGAACAACTCGAAAAACCCGACTCTTACAACCGTGACTTCTCACTCGCCCAAACCCCTCACGCGCGCCGAACCACCACGACAACCACCAGGCCTGCTCCCCACTTCGACCCAACCACCAACAACCAACCCCAACCTGGTCGATCGCCGCCGCGAGTCGAACCAGGGCCGTCATTTGGCCTGGTTCACCACCGTGCCTCCCCAAACACCCCTTGTTCTCTCCTTACCACCACCGCAGACCAACACCTATCCCCCGCCAAACCACCACATGTACCCCCGCTCGCCGTCGAACAAAGACACCCGGACGTCGTGGGCGTCGCGGTTCGACCTCCCCGAGTCCACGGTGGCGCCACCCCAAACCTACCCATTTTAAACCCACCTGAAAACCCGCATTTTAACCCGTTTGCCACCCCTGTCGCGCCGCCCTCTCTCGCCACTACCACCGCCTAAAACCACCCTAACCACCACCACTACACTCGTCACATACCACCCAATTCCCTTACCCCGTCAACAACCACCAGCCTCACCTCCTTAAGACACGAAACAACAACCAACAACTCGACAGAAATGCGGAAACAGAGGAGGAGGGTTGTGCTCTTACCTTTCTTACCGCCACAACTGCCACCAGGGCCGCCCACGGTCGTCGACAATAGCCTCTAGCTCTTCCCTGCTGTGCCGTCAACACCCACGGCCACTCTCTCTCTCTCTCTATGCGTGAAAGGCTGAGATTGGTGTTGATGAAGAAGGGAGGCGGGTTGAGGGAGTAAGAAATGGGGGAGGCGGGTTGGGTAGTGTACTATTAGGGTTAGGGTACTATTAGGGTTTAGGGTTAATTGGGCTGAACAGTTATTGGGCCAACTCAAATGGGTTAGCTCACATTTCGAATTCCATATAAACCCGTCTTAATTAACTTAGATCGATACAACTCGAGTCAAGTAAAATAACCTAACGTAATTATCGACTAAACAATTAACCCGACTTAATTAGTAATATAAAATGTATCATAACTAATATATAATAATATCCGTTTAATCGATTATATAAAAATACGGGGTATTACAGTCTTGCCCCCTTAAAATGAACTTCGTCCCGAAGTTCGCTCCCGTACTCAAACATCATAAGGGGTATTGTATAACGTACATACGGACGTCACGCATTTCTAACACAGTTAACACACACTTTTGACACATCCATTAAACCTAACAAACACGAAATGTTACATTCTGCCCTCCTAAAAAAAAACGTCGTCCCGGAGTTTAACTCATCTTCACTTAACCCAACTAACTACAACTAATAACTACCTGAGAACACAATTGTATAACAACTAAATAATCACCTGAGAACACCGTCATCTTCCATCTAAATTCCGATCTCAAACTCAAGTAACTCAATAACCATGGTCACACTGGACCGTAAACATAATTCCCGTAAACATAACTCGGCTCATAGGCTAACTCATAACTCAATATCAGTAGTTTAACTACACTCTCCTTTTACACATCAACCAACTAACCGAAGTAGGAACAAAACATATAGAACTCATTTGCATAGGTACCCCACAACAAAACATCAACTTGATCAAAACTACAATCTACAAACAAGTGCAAAATAAACATTAAGATTTTACAATCCTACCCAACTAGAAACATGGTTACGTCCTCGTAACCTCTATTCAACTTTCATATCCATATTCAACAAAATCACTGTCAACCACATGTAACAGGAAAGAACACATGATAAGAGATTGCGCATTAACATTAAAGTCGAAAACGATGTTTTATTATGGAATTAACTGATTGTCAACAAGTAACACTTACTACTTAGCTCATGCTTAACTTAAAAACACAACATCAAATTAAAAGAACTACAAGAAAGGAACCAAGGTTTTGGTCAACTCAGGATTATCATAGTTCGCATTATCTATCAGAGGACAACTACCTTAGAAAGATCAACCATAAGGATATACGTATACCAGCATACAATTTAATATTGACCCCACCAAATTCTCTCCCAAGCCAAAATTATTACTAATTCCGAACAATTGACCCATATACGCATTCATTCCGCCCTACTACTAACAATCACTAGGAGTATTAAAACATGCGGTGCATATGCACTACCTAAACACTTTGAAACCATAGAAAACATAACATGTAATCAAAACCATTTGACTCATCAGACATGCAACACGAATTAGTCAGTTTGCAAGATATAAATTCTGAAAACATATTTCCCAATAAAAATAACAACATGTGTTCCATGACAACAACAACATTACTTCCATATCACGCATGTGTTTAACATTTTAGCAACCATATCATTCAATTGTGTCTAGCAACTTAGTATAACTCATTTTCAGCAAAACAAACGATATCGTATAAATAGCTTAAACATATACATTTGCCATCATATACTTTGTAGAACATTATCTATGATAAAAGATTAGCAACTTGAACAACTTCTCTGATTTGCACGATTTGAATAATTAGGCAACTCGTAGGCTCAATTAAATGTAACTATAACGACTATCATTTAAACCACTGCATAACATGTGAATCATCAAAGGGTTATCCCATTATAATTGCCAACATAGTTATCATAAACAATCTTTATTAGAATATAATTGATAGTAACGACTCGAGAATATAGATGTGTCAAATGTCGTGCTACATCAAACAGTTTCCTTTATGTCACGCCCGTACAATTGCAAGAATCGCTTTAGCATTTTATGACAATATAATAACGAACATATTCAATAAGGAATACAACACTGTTTATTATCATGTTATAGGTTTAGGTTCAACTGGAATAATTTTAATGTAATGAAGGTAATAAATATAACTATAGGCACACCGACTCACATAAAAGACATTAGAACTCAGATGACATTCTACATGTGTGAACATTTAGACATAATCATTACTACCATCCTTGTGTAAACATTTAAACATAATTATTATAAATATTCATGCGAGTATATTTGAACAATCAAATTACCATTTAACGCCATCAACTTTACCAAGATATGACAATATAGTTTTATATTTATATATATCCGCCCACTATGCAAATATGATGAACACCCCAGAGATATTACAACATGCCAAACGTATATAAAATATGCAAACAACTGGACTCATATAAAATATTTCACCCTCGATTAAGAATCAAATTAAGCTATTCAATTTCACTCATACTTTCATGCCAACAATGTTATCAACTAAACTTTAATTTTTATCACTTGTTAAGATACATAACTACTGGACATGCGTGCTACTGTCATCATATAAAAAATATTATAAGGTCACATTAATAAGGCTCATGAAATAACCAAACAATTGTATGAAAACTCAACACAGGATGCACCTTTTACAAGTCATGATTCACGTTGTAGCTTCCAAAGACCACGAACAAATAATCTTTCGATTAACACTGGATTCATATTACTTTTATAAAATACGGAGAGTTAAAAACACCGAGGAAAAAGAATTAGGTCTAAAGCACAAGAATTCCATTTTTTTAAAGAATTTTACAACTCATTTGGTCCAAACAAGTATGTGACAGCAATTGGTCTGAAACTTGGGTCAGTTTGCAAAACTTACCATTTAATATAGAGACATCAAGAATTTTCGTGGCTTATAAAAAAAAAACATATGCGAATCTTCTGATCGATGGAGTTGGAATTATGCAAAAATTATTAATACAATTTAAACGAGGATTTTTACAAAATCGTTGGTCAAAACATCACTGCACAGGAACTTCCTGACCACAGCCCACTAAAATATTTATTACTCCTAATCCGTATATCCTATAAGCATGAAACCAACGTCAAATGAACACTAACTCACGAGGCTATCTCTCATAAAATTTTCATCCATAGGCAATAAACAGAAAAGAATGGCAGTAAGGTCAATTAAAGAGTAACATCAAACAAAACGAGTTTCAGCACTGAGTCATTCATTTTCTATGTTCCAAACTCTTACAACCATACTATCGATACTAACCCATCCTAACGTAAATCTCACACTGTGTACTTCGTAACATCTACCCCATAGAATCCTTTCGCATCTCGATCTACTCCTTACATCTAGATCACGATTGCTATGACTAAAAACATGCAATTCAATAGTGTTTCTTATTACTATCACAATACTATACTAGCATGGCTCCGGGATCACATAACCGCATATTACTAGACATAATAGTACTATCAACACATCATTCAACATCCATCCAGATAATTATCATAAATTCGCAATTACTTTCACGCTCACGACTACCACAATCCAACACTTCATTGATTATCAACCTGAACTCGAAAATTTATTTCTCATCTCCACAACATCATATGATCACGCCATCAATCATACAAAATACTTACCGTAGCATTGTCCTGCAGAATGGTTAGAATATATGGGTCTCAAGGTATACAACAACTCGATTATATCCAAGGCTTTCCTTCTAACTACCCCATTCACTCAATTTATCTCGGGTTACCTGGTTCAAAACTGAGAGGGCAAAAGAGCACGTATTAAGGGCGCCTTCTTAACCGCACTATGAGCTCCTATCAGTTCCTACCCAGGGGTTCATTTTAATTAGACACATCCTACGTTCATTGGGCTCATTGGTTTAGGCCTGAGGATCGTTCGCTCTGATACCACTTTGTAACACCCCGATTTATGAAGGAGCCTTTAGCAAGACATTCCCTAATAAACCGGACTGTTACCATCTCGGTTTCCCGAGGTAGTGAATAACAAATTACACTCCAAGGCAATTTATATAATTATTTTTAACTTAATTATTACGAAACCTCATTTACGTCAAATTACAAAGAACTAACATGAATAAAAGTGAAAGTCTTCTAGATGATGATCTAGCTACTAAGTCTTCCGATCCAGTGTCTCACGCCCATCAAGCTCCCGTTCTATCTCTTAACCTGTCAAGTCTGCTCGCCAATATTTGGGTCATCACAGGTGTTCACGAATACACAGAGTCAACCACGAGGTTGAGTAGGGAAAACAATGAAACAACAAAATATGATATGCATGCTCCTCCGTCACCTCCATCTCCATCTCAACTCATATCTCATAACTCATAACCCGGAACACCCGCCATACCGATCCCCGGTAGACTATATATATATCGACCGTAGCCGATCTGCCAGCTCGCAGCTGAGGACACGAGGGCAAGTCCTGCAGAACCCGCCTGGGCCTTATCACACATCCTCATCACCACACCACATCACCACAACATCCTCCATCTCCAATGCATATGAATGCTCAAACGAAATTAATGCAACACAATATATATATAACATTGAACTGATGAATCATAAAATCATGTCGGTTACCAAATGTTGTGATAACATACTTAATACGATCAATTCAGTCAATCACCTTCCAGTACATGAATCATAACGTAAATCAACAACCACGAATCAAGTCAACGTTCACCGTTTGGTCATATGAAACACAAACAAGTCAACACAATTCAACATCAACGATAATAAGTCAAGTGTATTTCCCTACCTCAGTACTGCAGTCAAATAGTCGGGTGTCCAGTAATATTCCACAACAATTCGCTCTCTGAAAGATAATTAAATGATAAACAATTACTTAAACTATTCCCGTTCCCAAAATAGAAAGTTACTAAAGATAGAACTTCTTAAAAATGAAACTTTCTCGATATAGTAGCTTTTCCATTTTAACAAACCCGACTCAAAACCCGTCTCTAATTATTTAAATGACTCGGGAATTAAATTAAATAACTAATATGATAATTAAAAGATTAAACGAGTTAAACGATTTAAGAAAACCCGAATCAAACATAGAACAACTGGAAAAACCCGACTCTTACAACCGTGACTTCTCACTCGCCCAAACCCCTCACGCGCCGCCTGAACCACCACGACAACCACCAGGCCTGCTCCCCACTTCGACCCAACCACCAACAACCAACCCCAACCTGGTCGACTGCCGCCGGCGAGTCGAACCAGGGCCGTCATTTGGCCTGGTTCACCACCGTGCCTCCCCAAACACCCCATGTTCTCTCCTTACCACCACCGCAGCCAACACCTATCCCCTGCCAAACCACCACAGCCCTGCTCGCCGTCGAACAAAGCACACCCACACGCCGTGGCGCCGCCGGTTCGACCTCCCCGAGTCCACGGTGGCGCCACCCCAAACCTACCCATTCTAAACCCACCTGAAAACCCGCATTTTAACCCGTTTGCCACCCCGTCGCCGCCGCCTCTCCGCCACTACCACCGCCTAAAACCACCCTAACCACCACCACTACACTCGTCACATACCACCCAATTCCCTTACCCCGTCAACAACCACCAGCCTCACCTCCTTAAGACACGAAACAACAACCAACAACTCGACAGAAATGCGGAAACAGAGGAGGAGGGTTGTGCTCTTACCTTTCCTACCGCCACAACTGCCACCAGGGCCGCCCACGGTCGTCGACAATAGCCTCTAGCTCTTCCCTGCTGTGCCGTCAACACCCACGACCACTCTCTCTCTCTCTCTCTCTATGCGTGAAAGGCTGAGATTGGTGTTGATGAAGAAGGGAGGCGGGTTGAGGGAGTAAGAAATGAGGGAGGCGGGTTGGGTAGGGTACTATTAGGGTTAGGGTACTATTAGGGTTTAGGGTTAATTGGGCTGAACAGTTATTGGGCCAACTCAAATGGGTTAGCTCACATTTCGAATTCCATATAAACTCGTCTTAATTAACTTAGATCGATACAACTCGAGTCAAGTAAAATAACCTAACGTAATTATCGACTAAACAATTAACCCGACTTAATTAGTAATATAAAATGTATCATAACTAATATATAATAATATCCGTTTAATCGGTTATATAAAAATACGGGGTATTACACATACAATCAGTTATACATACATTAAATATGCCGCAAGTTTACATTAGTGATACAGGCAAAAAATTAACCAAACCCAGATTCACTCATTATTAAAGCATCACTTCATCCTAGCCCACCACATTAATTTGATGTAAAACAAATCATCCATTCGCTAATGCCTTCAAGATAACGCAAATGAAAAACATCAGATAATTTATGCAAACAATGGTCATATGAATTATTAGCAATTCACTCATCACATATTATATATTTATAGAAATCAAAGAGCCAGAATACTTATCGATAATACTCCGTATGACTTTGTCGTATACATCAACAAGATTAAAATAACCAAACTTCTTCAAGTTATCCACCGTCTACTTGAATACATCAATTCACGGCCCAAACCAATTCCAGTAAATACGAGATTATATATTTCCGGTCTTCTTGCAAACTGATTCATCGGCATTAACCCATTTGCTTCTCATTCTTTTTCTGCCATCTTCTAAATCATCACCCTCATACTTCTCGAGTTTGTTAACCTTTATTGTTACTTCCTTACCATTCGTCATTTTGGCAGAATTCGATAATTATTCTATTAGATTGTTAGAAAATTGTATATGCACGAACAAGGATTGACAATAATTAACAACACCGAATCAACTTCGCTTTCCTAATAGAATAATTCGACCCTTATTTGTGCCCGGGTTAAACCGAATTTCCTATTGAGATAAGACGGTGTCCCTCTGATTTTGGGCACAAACCAAAATTAGAGAAGTAATTCAGAAGTATTGTGTGTAGATTGTTATGTCGTTCTATGATGCAGAAGATGAGATTATTTTTTTTTATATCTCAAACATCATCCATGTCTATTTATATAGATATGAAAGTTATATAAGGGAATGTATTTGTGAAGAGTTGTAACTTTTCACAAATCCTGACATATTTAATGTCTATTGTGGGAATTAAAACCTGTCAAAGTTTCCCGGGTATTGCCCTGAATCCCCTCTATCATAGTTGTTCAAATGAAAACTATTCCGTAAATACGTAAATAATTATGCAAGTGTACACTCCGTACTACCCGAACTTACATTATATTATAACGAACTTACCCATCTACGAACCAAACCTGAACACGCTAAAATGAACCGGTAATTACACTTAAATTACCAACAGTACTCCCACTCAATCCCATGTCCTTCCCTGCTTGCACAAGCAGAGAATGGAACTCATGTAAACTTTTTCTCATGTTCGTCATATTATAATTTACCCTAAATTTGGGTAAATCCTTTGACGTGAGAGCGAGTGGAGCACTCGGTCTACCACAAGCTCATCGGGAATCTTACATCCCAACCCCACTAGATTTTCCACGTACTCAATCATTTTAAGTACGTGTAAACTCACAGGTTTACCATCTTTGAGGTTAGCCTCAAAGAAATGAACAGCGGTGTCATACTGAATTATCCTCTGGGCTTGAGAAAACATAGTAGAAAGCCTCGAGAATACTTCATGTGCATTGCGGAACTTGACACATTGCCTTTGTAAAGCAGGATCCATTGAAAAAAAAAAAACAAAACATTTTTTATTGCAGCAGATTCCTTTTGATAATCATTAAAAGCCTCCCTTACATCGGCAGTGGCCCTAGAACTAGGCGAAGGGGGAGAGGGATCGACAAGGTAGCGTAATTTGCCATCACCTGCGGCAGCTAATCGAAGTTGTTCCTCCCAATCTTTAAAATTATTACCGTCGGCTTTTAATACATATTTGTCCATAAAAGAATGAAGCCATGAATCTTTAGATATAGTGATGGTTTGACTAGTAGAAGCCATCGTGATTACTACAAGAGAAAATGAAAGGAAAATTAACATTTATCGCTTAATCATTTTACTTGTAAAACTATTTTATCAAGTTCTCATTTATATAATGATCTCCCACTGAATTATATAAATGATTCCAAGATTCATCTTTATATAAACACGGGCACGGTGGACCGATTCAACCCATATTTATATAAATTTGGTGAGTCAACAACTTTGACTGATTCTACTATTAGAACTCTTGGTTGACGGATTTTCTTAAAATCTATCTTTTAGCCCAAAAATAAATATGGGCACGGTGGACTGATTCAACCCATATTAATCCCGTTGAGTCCAACCAATTTTCACATGTAATAACTTTTATTACCCTACTTACCCAACGTAAAAAGAGTGTACATCGGTGATCCGAACCTACCTCTAATGAAGAAGGGATTCATAGGTGCTATTATTTGGTAAGGCTAATCTCAATTTTTCATTTAAAGGTGAGAGATCTTATCAATTTAATTGTCTATCACTTTAAAGTGAACGAAATTGATGAATGCTAGACAAATAAATCGATAACAACAAAAATAAAACATGTAGTGACGATTTGGCATGAATGCATTAATAATAAGACAACAAATCCTAATATGGCCACCTAGTTAATCTTATTAAATTAAACTATTACACTTCGGAAACCAACTCTTTGGTCCCTTGAGTCTTCATAAAATTGGCCTCCTTCTTTAGGATTTCGGAACGCCTTTCCAAAAACACCGTCTTCATGAAAACTCCGTCTTTCGATGCTTCATTTAACTACTAATAATTAAATTACATAAAAATTTCCTATTATACAATTTGTAATAAAAATAAAATAAAAACTATTAATTAATTACAAATTGGGCGATGCGAAATCGCAATTAATTACAAAATAAGTCGATATTCCCTTACATTACGGGAAATACCAACTTCTACCTATGGCCATATTAGGAAAAATTACATAATTAAAATACTAAAAAAAAAATTCATCCATATGAATTATAAAGATGCATTATGTAAAATGTCATGACAAATCGTCTAACTTACCAACAACGATCATTTGAGCTTGCTTTGACGGATTGTTAACCAATAAAAATCCATAATCAATTCTTAAAACAATTTTAAGATTTACTTATCATACTAATCTGGTCTAATATCAAAATAATTATTCTCACTAATTATCTTGAATTTATATGGGATTAAAACATAAAATATAACAAAAAGACATAATAATTCACAATTATTATGGAAAAATTCCATTTAATTAAAATATTTATGAAAAAACAATTTTTAAGGTTTTGTACATTCTGGTCTTTCACCAAAATGACATGCATGTGAAAATTTTTGGTTTTGAAATTTATTTAAAATAATTTCACAATTTTTACGATTTAATTCTAAATCAAATCATAAAAATTGAAACGACTTTGAAATTTTGTACATTTTGAAACAATTTCCATGAGCTAAAAATCCAAAAATTTCGAGTCCTAAAATTAAATCAATATTTATTTGAAAAATAACCATTATTTACCAATTTTTATCAAATAAAAATTAATAAACTACCTAAATTAATCACATTAATTTAAAGTTTCTATTTTTTCTCATAAAAAGAACATTCATGTGTTTATTTCTAAATAAATATGCATAAAATTAACATGCAACATAATTTAATTAACTCTTAATTAATTTTAGTGCATTTTAACTCAATTTTATGTCATTTTAAGTCATAAAAAGTGATTAAATATTAAAAAAATCAAATTTTTATCCCATATCATTTTAAGACAAGATTATATACATGCAAGACTATATTTTGTGATAAAAATAATTTTAATAACAAAATATCAAATTTTATTAATTTATCTCATAAACTCCTAAAATCGTCTTATGACTACATGCATGCATGTAACAATGCTCTGATACCACTTAATAGTTATTTAGACCATATAAAACTCATCTTATGATATAAAATTACTAACTAATTTTATGTAATGGTCTAAATCTACATGCATGCAAAGAAAAACAAGAAATATATCCTTACATAGGAAAAATTGGCAAAAAGGGCACTACAAAGGTCTCCTACCTTTGTAGTTCTTGAGCTATAATTTGTAAGATGATCCTCCAATACCCAAATTACCAACTTAGGTAATCTCCTTTGGTGGCACCCAAGACTAGCCCAAAGATTACTAATATTATTAATTAGATAATAAGAGTAATAAATCTTGAATAATACTACATAATATTACTACTATAGTAATATAAGATGCATAATATTATTTTCTGCTGAAATTACACTTTCTGCTAGAATTAGTCTTTTTTTTTTTTTGCTAAAATTACTCTTTTTTCTGATAGAATTACTCTTTTTTCTGCTAAAATTACACTTTTTCTGCTGGAATTACACTTACTTCTATTGGACTAATGTTACACTCTCAATGGACTTGGTTATATTCTCAATGGACTAAAATTACATTCTCAGTGGACTGAAATTATACTTTCCTGGACTAAAATAACACTTTCCTGGACTAAAATTACATTCTCCTGAACTAAAATAATAATCTCATTGGATTGAAATTACACTTACCTGAACTAATGTTACACTCTCAATGGACTAAAATTACATTCTCAGTGGACTGAAATGATACTTTTCTGGACTAGAATTACACTTTCCTAGACTAAAATTACATTTTCCTCGACTAAAATAACAATCTCATTGGACTGAAATTACACTTATCTGGACTAAAATAACACTTTTTGTCGTTAAAATAACACTCGTAAAATGCTAAAATTACAATAACTTGTGATAAAATTACAAAAATTCAAAATATTATTCGTCAAAATCAATCGAAAAAGACCGAAGTTAAACTTGTAAAACGCAAAATTCTCATAAACATTCCTTAAAATTACACTTTTTGCTGTTAGAATTACACTCGTAAAATCCTAAAATGTCGAAAACTTGTCTCGAAAAAAAACGAAAAAAACCGAAACAGGAAAAAAGTTAACAAAATTTTCATAAACTTTGAAGTCTAAGACAAAAGATGGTGTTAATTGTGTATGATAATGAATTAGTGAATGTATTACTAAAACTAGAGAGAGAAGTGAATTAATTAGTGTTAAGTGTGTTTCTTGCTTTCAATCTCAACCTTCCACCATGCATGATCCAAGGGTTGTGGAAAGAACTCATGGACTCAAAGCATATGACGACTCATTTGAACTTGACTCTACATATATATATATATATATATATATATATATATATATATATATATATATATATATATATATATATATATATATATATATATATATATGTAGTGATAAGTTCTTCTAAGTCCTTAATATCTTTTGAGTCCCTAAGTCTTTATTAGGGCCCTTGGATTAGGAGAATGGAGAGTGGAGATTTGCCTACTTCACTACAAAAAAAAAGGTTCCATAGCGACGGAAAACTCCGTCGCAAATATGTCAATCCCGTCGCAAAAATAGATCTTATGACGGAATTGCGACGGATTTAATCCGTCGCTCTATTTCGTCGCAAATTTTGGTTTTGCGACGGAAATTCCGTCGTCATTGCTAAATACTGCGGACGGATCGTCGTCGCAAATACCCGTCGCAAAAACAGTGACTTGCGACGGAAAATCCGTCGCATATCATTGTTCATTGAAGGCCACGTGGTCACCAAAGTAAAACAGAAGTCAAAATGCGACGGATTTTCCGTCGCTAATCATGTTCATACAGGCCACGTAGGCACTTAAGTCAAACAGAAAGTCAAAATCTGCGACGGAAAATCGCATCGCGAGATCATGTTCATATGGGACACGTGTCCCTAAAGTCAAAAGAAAGTCAAACCTTGCGACGGAAAATCCGTCGCAAATTCCGTCGCAGGATTAAATACCCGGTGGGTTTACAAGCGTTCTTCGGCCAAATTGCTTTGAAAGCAATTACATATACTCCCGGTTTCCTACAAACATTCAGAAAATCCAGCAATTGAGAAATTCACAACTCGTTCAAGACGAGATTTCCAAACAACGTCTTCACATTAACTTAAAATAAAAGGTTTACAACCGTTTAGTACAATAATTGTTCAACAAAGAAAGCCAAATAAGTCCATAAACTACGGGGTAGGAATGATAACTTCTAATCAACAAACAACTACATCAATACACGGGAGTGGGAGTAGGAGTAGGCCTAGCATTGTCACCACCATCATCATCAAAGTCATTTCTAGCTCCAGATGGACCTCCCGGGTTACAAGTTTGAGTGGTAAAACCTTGTTGGCTCAAGAACTCCTCTATTGCCGCAAGCCTTTGAGATTGTTCGGCCTCGACTTGCTTTAGTCGCGCATTCTCTTTTGCGACTCTACCAACAAAACCCGGAGTATGAGGAGTAGAAAAGAGGTTACCAGTCGAGCGGCGGTGGTGCTCCCAAATTTGTGGTCTTTGCATTTCCCGCGCCAAGTACTCTACCTTTCTTATCAAACCCTCCATGTTCTTCAATATAAATTTCATTATCATTAATGTTCTCGACCCCTTGGCTCAAGCTCGTTTTCTTTGAGATGATTTTACCCTATATCAATAAAAAACGAAAGATTAGATACCATCTACTAAATAATCATGATTGAAAAAATGAGTTAAAAATTAAATAATTATAGTAACTTACGAAGAGTTGACCAGTTTTTTTGGATAACCATCCTTTTGTGCTATGCTTCCTTGTCTTCTCCAACATTTGCAAAGCGGACGGAATATCTCCTTTCCCATCTTTATCAATCTACAATTTTGATACTTGTTAAATATAATTACTAACTTTAAATAAAGTTAAAGAAAAAAAAAGGTAATAAATTAAAAAAGGAAGTGAAGAAATTACCATTGAGTCCATATATTGCAAAGTGCTTTTTCGACCCATTACGTGAGTAGCCAACGCCTTCCCTTTCTCGTCACTTCCCGACCTACGGTTGGCCGAACTCTGCTCCGATCTTCCCGTGAAACTAGGATCATCAAGTGGTCTATTCTTCAATTGACGGTGCAACTCAAAGACTAATCCAATCCGGCTTTTCATGCTCTTTCTTATGATAAGCTCGATAAATCATTTGCCGTAAACGGGTCTTCATGGCATCTTCCCAAGCCTTCTTAACCCTTGCCTTGTCACGGGGATCGTAACTAACACGCCACTGTTCAATAAAAAATAAAGTTAGAAAATAAACTTGATTGTAAATAAATATAAAATAAATGAATAAAATACCTAGTATTAAATTAAATGACAATTGCTAATACCTCAAACCAATTCCACCAATCCTTCTTTAGAGTAGATGACGCCGATTTCCAGTTAGGAGCATGTTCTTTGTAGTTGCATCCAATATTATCCGATATCAAGCTCACAACTTTCTCATTCTTGAACACGAAAAAAAAAGAATGAGAAGATAATAAATATATATATAAATCATTATAAAAATAATTAATTACGAAAAAATAAAATACTAACCAAACGCCGCCATCTTGCTCAAGAGAATCGAGATGAATTTTGTCAATCTTTGGTATTTCTTCATTCTCGTTTCCCCTGTCCTTGGTTTCTGCATTACTATTACTACCATGTCTTCGTCTCCTCGACGCCATAGAAACCAACTAAATTCCTCAACATTGTTAGAAATCAAATAATAGCAACCAAATAACAAATTAGCAAAGTAAGAAATTGGCAACGTAAGAAATCAAATAATCAAATAATAGCAACAAAAAAAGAAATTGGCAAAGTAAGAAATCAAAGCTTCAAATAATAGCAACAAAATAAGAAATTGGCAAAGTAAGAAATCAAATAATCAAATAATAGCAACAAAAAAAGAAATTGGCAAAGTAAGAAATCAAATAATCAAATAATAGCTACCAAATAAGAAAGATTTCATTAAATTAAGCCATACGGCATCTACAACTAATAGTACCAACAAAGTAATAAGATTGAAAGAAAGGGTACAAAACATCTACAACTAATATAAATCCTAGACATCATCATCATCATCATCATCATCATCACTTAAATTAGTGTTTTCGTTGCTTTCAAAAAGCGATTCTAAAAAATCCTCATCATCATCTTCTTCTAAATACTTCTTCAAAGCCTCCTCTCCTAACTCTTCCTCATCTTCCTCCTCTTGCATAGCATCATTCTGTACTTGCATTTCATCTCCTTGCGTTTCTTCTTGTTCCTCCTCCACATTTTCATTCTCATCCTCTATTTCAATTATTGTCAATGTTGTATCACCATTAACATCTTCTTGAAAGATAGATTCATCAGTAGGAGCATCCACTTGTGATCTTGCCTTTATTTTAAATACTGCTGACCACTGATCTTTATCTCTTTTGATATTTGGATAAGGAGCATAGCAAACTTGTTCCACTTGATATGCTAATACAAATGGGTCATATTTTGGAAATTTTTTGCTCCGATTAACATCCACAAGTTTATATTCCTTATGTACTTGCATTCCTCTTTCTTAGTTATCTATCCAATTACATTTGAATAAAATAACGTTGTAAGGGTTTTTCTCAAAGTATAAGACAACTCAACAACTTCATTAAGGGTTCCATAGTAGTCAGCTCCTTCAGTCGAACTCACACACACTCCATTGTTAATTGTAGACTTTTCCAAATCTTTCCCATCTATGAAAGCTCGAAATTTGTATCCATTGATTGAATAACGCTTCCATGTTCTTACTTTTTTTGAAGGTCCATTTGCTAAGGCAACTACAACTGGATCTTTTAAATTATTTACCTAGAATTAATGATAAAGAACCAATTATTTACCAAATAATAATATAATTTAAATAAGCATTATAGAATATATATTATTTACTTACTTGACCTCTAAGCCAGTTAGGGAATTTTGTTTCAAATTTGTTCCAAATATCCTCGGCCATAGAAATCTCAGGATATTCTCTTTTGATGTAATCCTCAAACAACCTTTCCATACGTTTCAACTCATCAGAATCACAATTAGCTAAAACATAGAGGTGTGCACGTTCATATTCGTTATCTTCCAAAAATCTGTCACGACATTTTCCAGAAGTAGTGCCCTCATGATCTTGAAATAGCTCGGGCAAGGTAGAATACTTCGCCTTTTTCTGACCTATGTCAAGGTCTTTTGCCTTTGTGTCTATATGATCTTCAAAGTAAAAAGAACAAAAATTTGCTATTTCTTCAAGCAAATATGCGTTGCATAATGACCCTTGAACACGAGCTTTATTTCCAATTTTTTTTTTTAGATGATTCAAGAACCTACAAAAAAATTGGTTAAGAATGAATGAAATTAAGTATTAACCTTAAAAGGCTTCGTAAAAGATATTGATATTACCTCTCAAAAGGATACATCCACCTATATTGCACAGGACCACCCACTTTCACTTCATATGGCAAATGAATTGGCAGATGTTCCATTGAGTTAAAAAATGAAGGTGGAAGTATTTTTTCCAATTTGCAGATTATCTCGACAATATTTTTCTCGAGACTTGTTATTTTTTCAATTTGTACTGATGAAGTGCACAAGTCTCTGAAAAAATGACTAATCTCAGTTATGGCATTCCACTCATTTTTAGGGAGAAGGTGCCTTAAAGCAACCGGCAGTAAACGCTCCATAAACACATGACAGTCATGGCTTTTCAAGCCATGTAGCTTCAACTCATTCATATCGACACATCTTCTCAAATCTGAAGCATAGCCATCTGGAAACTTTAAATTACATATCCAATCACACAACACTTTCTTCTGCTCTTTTTCAAAACGATGAATCCACCTTTCGCGACCTTGAACAAAGTTGTAAGATGTCTTTTTGTGCAGTTGGGTTCAAGGTTGTCTTGTCTTTTCTATCCATCACCGTGTGAATTAGTTGTTCGAAAAAATTTTTCTCAATATGCATGACATCAAGGTTATGTCGAATTAGTAGTGTGCTCCAATATGGAAGCTCCCAAAAAATACTTTGTTTCCACCACCCAATTCGTTTCGCTTTAACCGTCTTCAATTCATGGTCAGATACATCTACGATTTTTGGTAAATCTTTCACACATTCCCACACTTGTTCGCCCGATAACCTCGTTCCAGCAACATTGTTCTCTATTCTTCCTTTTCGAAAGTGGACTTTATCCTTGCGAAAAGTATGATCAGTGTCGAAATATTGTCTATGACAATCAAACCAACTCCATTTTTCGCTATGAAGCCAAGTCGATTTAGTCTCTTTTTTCGTACAACATGGACATGCATTCTCACCGGCAGTTGACCAACCAGATAACATGCCATAAGCAGGAAAGTCGTTGATCGTCCATAGGAGTGCGGCTCTTAAGTCGAAGTTTTGTTTCCTAGACACGTCATATGTAAACAATCCCGTGTCCCACAATTGCTTCAACTCGTGAATTAGAGGTTGTAAATAGACGTCAAGGTTTTGTTTGGGACTCTTTGGTCCAGGAATAATTAATGTTAAGAACATAAATTGTCTTTTCATGCATAGCCAGGGTGGTAAATTGTAAGGTGTAAGCATCACCGGCCAGCATGAATTTGTGTTCCCGAATGGCCCAAAAGCCGAGAAACCATCGGTGCAAAGTCCAAGTCTAACATTCCGAGGCTCAGATGCAAAAGAAGGATGAAGATGATCAAAATGTTTCCACGCCTCACTGTCACTTGGATGAGACATTGTCCCACTAACTCGGGGGTTTTCATAATGCCAACGCATTTGTTCCGCGAGGTTTTTTGTGGCATAAATTCGTTGCAAACGTGGCCCTATTGGGAAATAATTTAAGAAATTTTCGGGGACCCTTTTGCCATTTGCATTCTTTGCACTTTTGTATCTAGCTCTACCACATTTTCTACAATTGTCGAGAAGAGCGTCGTCCATCCAAAAAAGCATACATCCATTAAAACATGCATCTATCTTTTCATGATGAAGTTGAAGAGCTTTGAGAACATTTTTGGTTTCATAGAAGTTACGCATCAAAATATGATCTTGAGGAAGAAGGTCTCCCATGAGTGACGTGAAACCATCTACACATTTATGGGCTAAGTTGTATTCACATTTCAGAGAGACAAGCCTTGCAGCCGACTGTAGCAATGAGAGCCGACATCCCTCGTAGACAAGGGTTGCTCAAGCACGTTTTAACATTTGAAAAAGGCTAATACATTGGGATTTGGAGATTCATCAACCACCTCGGCATTAAGAGCTTCTTCCCTAATTTGATCAATGCTATCGCGCAACGCATCCTCTACCATATCCCTATAAGGATTATCAGAGGGCATTGCCATTTCCTCTTCCTCAACGGGAAATTTCTCTCCGTGACACACCCAATCATAATAGTTGTCACAAAAACCCTTTAGACCAAGGTGTTTTCGTACTTCTTGTTCAACTAAAAACCTTTTATTTTTGCACTTACTACATGGACACCTAATTTCTTTATTTCTAATGAATTCGTCTTGTTGCTTAACATAATCAATGAATTTATTAACCCCTATTACAAATTCCTTCCTTAATTTTTTATTGGAATCCAACCTTTCATACATCCAGTTTCGTTCTAATCTCTTCATTGCAAATCTACATATATATTAGTAAATAAAAATTATTAATAAAAATGGTAAGAGCATTCATAAACTTATCTTTGAATTTTTCATACAACAACAACAATAACAAAAACAACAACAACAACAACAACAACAACAACAACAACAACAACAACAACAACAACCACAACCACAACCTGCAAAAAAATACTTTCAGTATTGGGGTCCTTATCTCTCCAACCTAAACCCATCTTTGAATCTTTCATACCATTAGTAAATACTCAATATTTTTCTTGATTGTAATAAGACAAAAATTTGGCAGCACTTCCTTACAGTTCTCCAAATACATTATTTAGAATGAATTCTCACTCTACATATGTATTCGGAGAACATTAAAGGAAACGTCAACCAAATTTTGTCTCATAACAATCAAGAAAAATATTGAGTATTTACCACCTAAATGGCATAAAAGATTCAAAGACAGTCCCAAAACGGGGACTATTCAAGAATTACACCTAATGTGTAATCCCTGAACGGGTACTAGGTCATAAATATATTAACAATCACAACACAAGCATAAGATGAATTAATATTTGTAAAAAAAATAAACATGACACAAAAAAACACAACTTATCAAAACAAACTTAATAATTACTAATAAACCTTATAAAACTAAGCAAAAGTAGAGTAAGCATCCTAAAATTGGTTTAAATATCATAAATTGGCTTTTAACTAAACTAAATTAACTACTCTAACATTTTTATGAAATTTTTTCTCTATTTTTATGAGAAATAGTAGAATTCAAAATTGCTTCAATGTCGACTAGCCTCATTTTATTTAATTATTTACATCAAAATTTGACTACCATCAACTATAATCGATTTAAAAGAGCTTTGAAATACTTAGCTCACTTCATGCAAACCAAAAATATAATTCCCTAAAACATAATTAAGCATTATAAAATTGATTTAAACATCCTAAATTGGCTTTTAACTAAACTTCACTAAACTTAACAATCCTAAACATCCTTAATTGGCTTTCAACTAAACTAAACAATTCTAAACATCCTAAATTGGCTTTCAATTACACTAAACAATCCTAATAATACTAAGCATCCTAAACTAATCATAATTAATCAAAACAATAACCATAAACCCTAATTAATCAAAAGTAAAATTAATTAAACAAACCTTATATTAATTAAGAGAAGGAGACAAAGGAAGGGAGCGGCGGCGGCAGGAAGGGGCGGCGGCGGCAGGAAGGGGCGGCGGCGGCGGCGGCAGAAAAAAAAAAAAAGAGAAAGGGGAAAGGAGAAGAAAGGGGAAAGAAGAAGAAAGGGGAAAAGGGACAAGGGAAAGGAGAAATAGGAGTGATTTGGGAAATAGGGTGGTGGTAGGAGTGGTGGTGGTGGGAGTGGTGGTGGTCTTTTTTGAGGGAGACGGAGTTTTGGGAGTGAGGGAGACGAAATAATTGATGAGCGATAGTGAAGGAGAAGGCTGACGCTGCAGCCCGTATAAAGAATTCCTGCGACGGATTTTCCGTCGCAAACTTAAAATAATAATATTTCCTGCGACGGAATTTCCGTCGCAACATTAAAATAATATTATTTTTCCAGCGCCTTTAGAGGTGTACAGTTGGACACTTAGAAATGTCTGCGACGGAAATTCCGTCGCAGGAAATATTAGTATTTTAATGTTGCGACGGAATTTCCGTCGCAGCATTTAATATTATTTTAATATAGCGACGGAAATTCCGTCGCAGATATTCCCGCCATGTCAGAAAATTTGGCGGTATGGGAAAATAAGCTGCGACGGAAAGTCCGTCGCAAATCCGTCGCAGAGTTTATGGCCCGTCGCAATGTCCGTCGCAGGTTTAAATTTGCTACGGATTATTATTCCGTCGCAGCGTGTCCGTCGCATCGGAGCGTTTTTTTTGTAGTGCTTTAAGCCCATTATAGGCGTGAAAAAAAAGGAAATAGGGTGAGCAGGAGAGAGGATGTGTGTGTCAGTACAATTGGCTATTACCCAATGTGCACACACAAACACATGCATAATCACTCAACAACCTTCCTCAACGCATTTCTAAACATACTCCACCAAAACACAATTTGAAAAAAAAAAAACTCATCAGACTGGCGAAAATTGAGAGCAAATCCTACTTTCTTCATTTCTCATCTTCCTTTATCAGCTTGCATTATCATCTTCCTTGATCATCTTCCATTATTATCCTCCAAGCTCAGAAACAAACAACAAGACCAACGTCCAACGTAAAAAATGACGGATTTGCAAATGATTCCATTTGGCCATGGTAATTATTGGATTGTTTTTTTTATTTTCTTCATGTTAGTTTATATATCATATTTTTATGAAAACATTAGGTTAGATATGAACAGTTGTTTAAATATAATGAGGAAGTGTATTTTAGGTTATTTTTGAAGCTTGTTTTTTATTATGTAAAATCTGTAAATCCACTCTTTTAACATGAACTCCATCATTATGGAGTTCAATATCAACTCTGTGAATAATAAGTTAAACTTCTCGATGATGGAGTTATTTATATGGTAGAGTTCAACATCATATGTCAGGCTTGAAATTTATAACAGTGAATATAGTATCTGCAACATGACTGTAACATTAAAAAGTGTAATTATAATTCGATGAAATTGTAATTTTAACTGCAAAAGGTGTGATTTTAAGCCACCAAAGTATTATTGTAATTATTATGGTAGAATTGAATTTCAAAAGTGTAATATTTGTATCTTAAATTGAAATTGTCAATATCGTAAGTATAACTTATAAAAGTGTAATTATATCTGATAAAAGTATAATTTTAACAGGTAAAAGTGTTATTGTAAGAGACAAAATATGTCAGTTTTCAAACTGTAATTCTAATAATTACAAGTATAATTGTAACAGACAAAAGTGTAATTATAACAACCAAATGGTTTATTGTAACAGAAAAGCAAGTTTTGAAACTGTAATTGTAATAATAAAAAGTATAATTCTAACAGATTGGACTGTAATTTTAACAGGTTAAATTGTTATTATAACAGGCAAAAGTTCTAAATTTGTAAACATTAATTCTTACTAGTAAAAGTGTTATTGCAAAAGACAATTTCTGTAAGTTTTCAAACTGTAATTCTAATAGAAACAAGTATAATTGTAACACAGAAAAGTGTAATTTTAACAACCAAAGGGTTGATTGTAACAGAAAAGCTGTAAGCTTATAAACTATAATTGTAATAGTAGAAAGTATAATTCTAACAGGCAAAAGTGTAATGATAACTACGAAAAGTGTAATTTTAAGAAATATATAATTTTAACAAATATATGGGTTACTTTAAGTTGTTATGAAAACAATTGATAACAATTACGCTATTGTCAGATAATATTGAGCACAATGGAAAACGAAAGCCGAACGAAGAAGAATTTTGCAAAGATGTTGAAGCTAAGTTCACCCCCTATGTTGGTCAGGAATTCCTAGAAATAGACGAAGCAGTGACATTTTATAGAATTTATGTTGTTGCTTGTGGTTTTGATGTGCGTAAGAACACGACTAAGAGATGGCGTGGAGGGGAGATCAAATCTAAACTGTTGGTTTGCAACCGGGAGGGGTTCAAACAGAAGGGACAATTGGAGTGTAGTGGCGGCCAGGACTCAGGTAGGAGACACAAAGTCAGGCGTGTTGGTTGCAAAGCGAGGATTAGGCTATTTGTGATGAATGGGGAATTACGAATTGTGATTCCACAAGTGGCCACAACCATGAACTCGTATCAGCCAGAGATAGAGAGTTTCAAAAGTTGGCATGCAACATAACAGACTATCACAAAATGATAATCCTTTATAATTCAAGGGTGAGTTGATTGAAATTACACTTTTCTTGATTAAAATTACACTTGTTTATGTTATAATTTCACTTTATTTTGTTAGAATTACACTTTTGTCATCTAAAATTACACTTTTTGAGTCTACAATTACATTTTCTATTGTTAAAACAACACTTTTCTTTTTTGAACCGATATATTTGTATCTGTTTTAATTATGTTTTTGGTGATTAAAATCCGTACATCTAAAAGATTGTCAATAATCAACAACTGAAGATAGGAGCTACGAAGACTTACAAAATTCTGAAGGAACATGTTAATGGGTTTGAAAACATCGGTGCTAGTTTGAATTCTTTTAAGAACTTTCACAGGGATGTGAAATGCTACATTCATGAACGGGACGGTCAGATGTTCGTGGACCACTTTAAGGAATTGGCTGTTACTAGACCAGGGTTCTTCTTTGACTATGATGTTGATTCTGACGGTAGCCTTAGTAAAGCTATATGGGTCGACGGGATCGCTAGAAGGAACTACTCAGTTTTTGGGGATGCAGTGTCGTTCGATCCGACGTATTCCACCAATAAGTATGACATGTCGTTCACACCTTTCACGGGGGTTGATAATCATAAACGGTCAGTCACTTTCTGTGGAGCGCTTGTTGCTCATGAAGATGCAGACTTGTTTAAATGGGTGTTCACCCGTTTTCTGGGTGCGATGGGTGGCAAAGAGCCTAAGTACATTATCACCGATCAGAATCCTGGTATTCTTAAAGCGGTGCCATTGGTGTTCAAGACAGCGCGCCATCGCTATTGTATGTGGCATATCATGAACAAGGTTCCAAGCAAGTATGGAATGGCGAGAGATGATTATTCAGTGTTTCTAAAGAAATTGAATGCCATAATATGGGATGAAGACATTGAAGCGGCAGAGTTCGATGCAAAATGGGAAGAAATTGGCAGGGAACACAATGTTAATAACATTGACTGGTTCCAAGAAATGTACGCTAAAAGGAAGCAGTGGGTTATGGCTCATTGTAGGGACCTAGATATGGGAGGTGTTATGAGGACAACCCAAAGATCAGAGAGCGAAAATAGTTTTTTTAAGAGATTTGAGTGTAAGTCAGGAACATTAGTTGAGTTTACGATGCGTTTTGACAGCGATGGACCAAAGCAAAGACACACACAAAGCAGTTGACAATCGTAATGAGACACGGTTTCGCTTCTGAAAATATCAACGCATCTAGCTATTGAAGTGCACGGGCGCAAGTGTACAACCATAAAGTATTCGAGGAATTTAAAGAAGAGGCCAAGTGCTCAATTGGTACTTGTAAAAGTAGAGGATTCACTGAGTGTGGCTCTTTAGAAGTGGCCTTTGTAAGAGATGCAAACAGGGACAGAAATTATGAGGTCACATACGCCAGGTATCATTCTCAGTAGCATTTGTTTGTTAAAATTATACTTTTATCCGTTAAAATTATACTTTTGTTGATTAAATTTACACCTAGGGTTGTTAGAATTATACTTTGGGTTGTTAAAATAATACTTTGGGTTGCTAAAGTTATACTTTAATCCGTTAAAATTACACTTTTATTGATTAGTATTACACTTTGGGTAGTTAAAATTACAAATTGATTAAAGTTATACTTTTATCCGTTACAATCACACTTTTATTGATTAAAATGCTACTTTTGTGTATTACAGTCACACTTTCATCTGACTGATTTAACTAACATATTACTCTAAATTGTTGAACTAGATACATTGAAAGCCACTTGTAGCTGCAGAATGCTTGAGAGGAAAGGCATTATTTGCCGGCATGTCATATGGATTTACTCATCAAACGGAGTGAAGATTATTCCAGAACAATGTGTTGTTAAAAGATGGTGTAAAGATGCAAGGTTGTCTAAAATGTTCGATTGTAATGGTGAAGCAACTGAGGACGTTGATATAATAGATGGAAAACAGATTGCGATGTCAGTAATGTGGTCGGAGATTCATCAGACAGTTGGGTTGCTCATGGGCAAATTGAAGAATGATGTCGAGAACTTTTCTAGTCTAATTAGACAGTTTAAGGAGAAACTCTCACCATTAGGATCACCATTGAATAAACGACAACATTTGGAGAAAATTCTTGGATGTTCTCCTAGTGAGGAGATAACCATTTTGCCGCCCAAGAAATCTAAGAACAAAGGGAGCGGAAAGAGAATGTTGTCGATGAAGGAAAAAGCAGTTGCTTTGGCAAGGAAGCCAAAACGTATGTGTAAAAATTGCAAGCGATTAGCTAACCATGACAAAAGGAACTGCCCTAACCCATTCGCAGAGAGCACCCTTGATGTCGCAATCGTCGAAACCTCGTCGGAAGAAGAAGAAGATGGAGAAGACGAAGAAGAAGGAGAAGAAGAAGAAGAAGAAGAAGAAGAAGAAGAAGAAGAAGAAGAAGAAGAAGAAGAAGAAGAAGAAGAAGAAGAAGAAGAAGAAGAAGGCATCTTAGAATAATCAATATAATACGTAATAAGTAGTACAATTTTTTGGGGATGTCTACACAAAATACGAGGTACAACATGATGTTTCGTATTGTGTTTAGACATCAAACTGCCAGGAAGACAATTGGTCGCCGTTGGTATTACAATGTATTGTGATGAAGTATTTTTTATTAGATGACACAGTTATAATGTGCAAATTCAGAACGTTGAAATTTTCACTCTTGACTATTATGACAAATTATGTTCTTAAAAGTACACATATCTAGGGAATAAAATTGCAATGGCCTCATATCTGCTTAGAGTAGGATTGTTATGATCAGAATTACACTTAAACTCATTATAATTATAGAGTATGCAATTTCAGTTACACTTCGTCTATACTAAAGCCTTATAACATAGTTATTATTGCACCATCTTTTAAATAGGTAAAACAACATAACTATATTTTCATAAATAAAACTCCTAAAATGACACTTTTGCCTTTTAAAATTACATTTATATTTTAGGTAATGTAAGGTCTATCTCATCCTTTGCTATGGCCTGTTAGAATTACACTTCGACGGTTAGAATTACACTTTTGTGTATTACAGTCACACTTTCTTCGATCGATTTAACTAACATATTACTCTATATTGTTGAACTAGATACATTGAAAGACAGTTGTGGCTGCATCTTGCTTGAGAGGAAAAGGCATTCTTTTATAGAATGTTGTAAGATTGTTTACACAAAAACTAACTGTCTACATTAAGGTTGCTAACATCTGCAAATAATACAAAGTATGAAATAAGTGTTTACATAGCCAAGGGAATATTCCCCCAAAAACAGAACTACTAAATTAAGGTTGTTATTTTTTCACATTGGCACGGGGTCATCTCTACGCTTCGTTGTAATACCTTCCATAGTTTGTCCTTCGTGCTAACAAAAGCTTTGACCTTCTCGAGCACACCTTCGCGCAAAATGTTCATGTCTGCCAGAACGAGGGTAGCTACCAGCTGGATCACCAAATAGCGCCGTGATTTCTTCTTCTCGAGGTCTTCATGCTCAAAAGGAAGACCCTCGTATAAGAGCATAGCCATCATGGTGAACAGACCCGACTCTGGTTGGTTGAGAGTAGGTGACATCCCGCTGAAAGGTATCTGGCGCAACACATAATTCGGAATTTCCCGTGCCCTAGTGTTCTTCTTTTCCTTATCCCGTGATTCTAAATAATCACTCACTGCGCTAGCCTGAAAATGTACATAATTACCTTATAAAAACTGATTGAACAAAAAAGATAGCATTCGGAAGAAAGCGATCGACAGTAACTTACAATTAAACGCGCTGCTTTGCCAAACTGCGACTTTTTCAAATCAGAATGCCTTTGCCCGTCCAATAAGTCGATTGTATTTGATTTGTGATTGATACATACGCATGCGAAATGGTCGTCAATGCAGAACGGGACAAATAGCAAGTCTGTTTTCAAGTTAACGGTGCGCTCACTGTCGACGATGAAGGTGTCCCAGATCTAGTACAGGTTGTCATAGTTGCTGTCTGATTGTGTGCCTGGTTGTTCAAACGTCCCGAGCATACCCAAAACCCAACAGTAAATCCTTGAAAAGGCAATAGTGAACATGATTAATGTGGTTACATTGTCACCCAAAATTACACTATTGTCCCTTAAAATTACACTTCACACGGTTAGAATGACACTTTTGTTGATTAAAAGAACTAAAGTGAAACATTCACATAATAACACTGTAATTAAGAAAAGTGTCATTCTAAGTAACAAAGGTGTAATAGAAGTGGACATAAATATTATGCAATGATTAATGGAATTACCATGTGACGTATACCAAAGAATGACATTCTCATTTGGTCGCCATATTCCTCCTTCTCCAAATGGTTCATCAAAATCGACCAGCACTCGATGACATTTAACGACATAAGGTTTTCAGGCATCAAGGACATAATGTCTTTTCTCCGAAGCGTTGCGTGACGGGTGTACGCACATTCACTTCACCGCACTCCGTAATATTAAAGAAGTCGTTAATTAAAGTAAAATAAATGTGAAAAATAATCTGAGTATCCTTGATTAAAGAAGTAGTTAATTAAGCCAGATTGACAGACCGTTCATCATAAGTGTGGTCATCTAACAAGCAATAGTCGACAAAATGCTTCCTCCTGTTTTTAATATCCTTGATTAACGCTTGGTTGCCCCGGAGCAGCTTCGACACCACATTTGTGTTGAGACCACCTCTACCACAGTCGAGAGAGCAGCCCAACCCGTCCCCCTTTCCACGGGGATGGCTCTTAACAGAGGATAGCGCTTTACCAGATGGAATGCGCATGGCAACAAGCGTCACCTCCATAACGGGCTCTTCAAATTCAGTTACGCGAGCACGTTTTGTGGACTCCGGCCCTATGTCACCATCTGTTTTCCTCTTAACAGCATTCAACTTTCTTGTCAACGGATGTCCAGCAGTCGTTTTGAAATAACCAACCCGCATCAAGATCTCTTCTCGATCATCGTTAATGTCACGGAAGAGGACGAGTGTTGCAAAGCAATCTCAAGACGGAACAAACTCATAGCATCCTCTTTCCCGAGGTCACATTGAAAAGGGCTTCCGCGGTAGAACATCATATGTAGCATCATGAAAACACCACAGTCATTTCTCGAATACCCTTGACCTTGCCAATTTGAACTCAATGTTGACAATCTTGAACCCGCCGACCTTTGCCCCCTTAGATGACCCTTTAGACACCAAATACTTCCCATTATATTTGCTCGAACATGAAAAAACGCCGGTGTGTTAACGTAGTACGACCCATATAAATTGGTTGACTTTTGGATATCGGACACTTACCGAAATACGCGCTATCCCTCCGTAAGGGAGCGTTTCTATTGGGTCATCGTACTTGCGGTTGTCGAGGTAGTCAATCTGCTCGGTGAGAAAGTTGATGCACACGCAGCTGTAGTGATCAATGTCGCCAGATAACACGGGCAGAAAGATCTGCACCGTGTGTCGCTAAGATCAGAAAAAGGAAAACTTAAAAACCATGAGACAAGATTACATGTTTTGTTACCTACCATGTCCGTATCAAGCTGGAATGGTGCACGACAGGTTTCAACCCAGGCATCCCAGCCACCATAAATGTCTTCGTCTTTGTTCAACACTTTCCCAAGCTTTTGAGCGTTCCAAATATACCTTGCGGGGTCCTTTAATTTGAAAAGTGTTAAATGCGTGAACAGATAATTAAAAGAGCTATTTTATAAAAATAAAGTGAAACTTTAACCAAAAAAAGTGTTAGAATAAACTCAGAAATGAGATGTTAAAAGTATAATTTAAACAATCAAAAGTGTAATTCTAACGGCAAAAAGTATCATTTTAACGGACAAATGTGCAATTTTAACATACAAAACAAACTTTTTAACTTTAAAAAGTATAATTCTAACAGACACATGTGTAATTTTAACACACAAAGGTAACATTTTAACTTACAGTGTGACTTAGTCCAAAGAAAGAACGGGATATGTCCGAAGGTTTCATGATGTGGTTGAGTAGCAAGCACCAACCATCAATAACACTTGTCATGATTTGCTCCCGAGGGTTCAAAGTTGCAATATCTTCCCGGGTAATGAAATAAAACTCGCTGAATTGGACCAATCGTTCCCTACAACAAAAAAATTTAATTAGCCAACAAATATATATATAATTAGGAATGTTAAGGGCCTCTTGTAAAAAATAATACACTTACAACTCGTTAAACGCGTCTGACTGATTGAACGCATAGTCAATCACGTATTTCCTGTCACTGAACATTGGCACTAGGAGCTCCTAACTGAATGCTAGGTTTCTCGTCGCAAAGCACAATTCAGGATTAGGTGCCCCACAATCAATAGAACACCCAAGGTTCTCAATGACGTGATCCATGCATGGTAAGGGCTCACTCGAGTGAAGTAAAAAAGGATGGTAGCTCAGATCACTGTGAGGGACGTACGGGACCGGGATAGGAATGTCCGCGTTCTCTGCCTCTGGTACTACGTCAGCTGTTACCTCTCTTCTCTCGATAGTCCCTTCCGAAGACTTCCCGGCAACATCCTCAACTGCCGCATCTGTAATAAAAATAGTGTTATTTCATCATCAATAAGTAAGTGTAACTGTGGCAGAGAAGAAAATATAATTTAGTAGACAAAATTATAATTCAAACAAAATAGAGTGTTATTTTATCACAAATAAGTGTAATTTTAACTAAAAATAGTCTAATTCTAGAAGACAAAAGTGTAATTGTAAGCTACAAAAGTATAATTTTAACTTAAAAAAGTGTAGTTTTAGCAGAGAAAATTGTAATTCTAACTAAATAAAGTGTGATTTTAACTAACAATTGTCTAATTACAGCAGAGAAAAGTGTAATTCTAAGCCAAAAAAGTGTTATTGTAACTAAAAAAAGTGTAACTTTAAAAGAGAAAAATGTAATTCTAACTAAATAACTTCATCCACGGCACTTCTAAACTCTGAAGGTCAATGCATTACCTCCGTGATCCTTCAATGCAGCCCCATCCACCACCTTCTCTACCACTGTCTAAGAACTTGTATCCAAATTTGGCTCATCATTATTCCACCCCTCCTCATTTTCAGCATGCACAGATATTGGGTGCTCCTGGGCAATGCGTTTACGTCCATGAGAGAATATACAGTACTTGTCCATTTTACGTCCATAAATTCCTTTGCTCGCAACTCATATACATATTCCGCTGCTCGTTTCCCTTTAACAACCGCTCGTCGTCGTTGCGCATCCGCCGTTTCTCGCACCCTCTTCATAATGTTGTTCGGCTGCGCGCTCTGCATAACATATCTCAGCAGTCGAGAATAGGAACTGAGTGGTAGGGGGGTAACTTCTATGTTCTGAACTTCCACCAAAGCATTATCCGCCTTCTCAGGCTCCCCGGCATCAGGCCCACAAAATTTCGCAGATTTAGAATCCACTTGTACAGCATCGTCTAGTGTTGCAGAAACCACTATTGTACTTGAACATTGGAGACCAGGGTCAGCATTACCCTTCCCAATCTTGTCATCATACTTGTCCGTCTCGGCATTCAGAACTTCACTCACATGCACAACCGCTCCCGTAGCGTCGGAGGCCACTTTCACCAATTCTCTTACCTCTCCAATTCCATGGTCTTCTCTGGCCGGCATTTCCGCTCGGCGCTCCGCTTCAATAATCTCCATGACGAAATCAGCAATTGAGTGACGGGTGGATCAGCGTCGGTGGGCCCATCCTCCTCATTTTTATTGTCAGCTATCTCAATATCCCCGGCCACATGCACGTCCATATCCATCGTCTGCTCTTCTTCCTTTGCAGCTGCAGCATTCGCATAGAACTTCTTCTCAACCTCATCAAGATATTCTTTTGAATATATATCTTCGAGAATTTCCCGGTCAAATTTTGGTGGTTCTTTAACAGCCACCTGCTTTCCATCTACCTTCCTCCTTCTGTAAATAACGGAAATCTCACTAGTACTACCAACATCCACGTCGGTGTCCTTACTGTACTCGTCTCTGTTAGCAGAGTCCGTAAATTCAGCCATGCCGTAAAATTGCACGGCCTCCATTATCTGTTGTGTAGACACCTCCCGTGCTTTCTCACTGGCTGCTTCATCCGAAATAATTGAGGCGGCCACCGTGCCTTCACGGTCTGTACCAACATCTACAGTCACCTCTTTCTCATTATCGTATCCATCATCCTCCATATCATCACCATCCTCCTCATCGTCAACATTATCACCATCCTCCTCATCTCCCTCGTCCTCATCACCATTGTCCTCCTCTTCATCATCGTCACCAACATGCTGCTCGTACCCGTCGTCATCTACCTCGTCATTCGATCATCGATCACCTGGACTTTGTTGCGAACAAAGCAGTGTGCGATTTCACGGAATGATTTATTCGTTCAGCTATCTCCTGCATTTACACAGCATAATCCTTCATCCTTTGGCTTTGAAAGAATGATTGCGTGCATTGTGTAGCGACAGGGTCACTAGAATGGTTCATCCCTCCTGTTAACCTTTTGAGCGTCATGGCTGCATCTGCATACCATGAATAGAAGACAGTAGCATTCCTTTGCATCTTCAAGTAAAGCTCATGCACATCCTACATTAAAATACAGATAATTGGACAATTGTTCAGTCAAAAGTGTTCATTCAAAAGTATAATTTTAACCTTGACAAGTTTAATTCTAAGGGCAAAAAGTATAATTCTAACGGACGAAAGTGTAATTGTAAGCTACAACAGTAAAATATTAACTTTAAAAAGTATAATTTTAAAGGACAAAAGTGTAATTGTAACAGACAAAAGTATAATTTTAACTTTAAAAAGTATAATTTTAACTGACAACCTTGTAATTTAAGCAATTACTGATTAATATCGCAATTACAATTGTAGTGTAATTGTAGTGAAAGAAAAAGTAACTTTAAAACATTAAAATTAGCCTTGACAAATAAACAAATAGCACTTACATCTACAGCCCGAGCTTTCAACTCCTCGTCATCATCAACACCAGAAGGGAGTTCAATCTTGATGAACTTCTTCCTGTCTGAAGTTGAAGTCACTTGTAATGCCGCATCACTAACCACATTTCCAATGGCCAACACTTGGCTGTCATTAGGCACCCCACCAATGCTTAACAGTTCTTTTTGAAGGCACCGAGGATACTTGACCAAGGACCAAGTTAGCCGACCCAAACGGTTCTTGTCAAGCTCACCATGTAGTCGTCGAAAGCGTCTGCCGGTCCCTGCTTAATGAGAGGCGGTCGTGGCGACAACTCTTACCACGGAAATCGAAACGTTGAAAGTACGTAATCATTAAGAAGGGGATACACCCCAGCAGCGTCTATTTATTTTCACCCAGAGCGCGCAGCCTTCACCAAATTTTCCAAAGACATAAGTACACCAATAAATCTGCGTAATCGAGTCCACATCTTCAACGGCTCTCAAAAGCTTGAAGTCAACCCCACCGTATGACGTTGGAGTTAGGAATGATGACATTGCGAGCGAGAACAAACGACTGCGAGAATTGCGGACCTCCTTTTTGTATTTTTTTTTAAAATATCTTGGAAGACAATTCCTAAATTAATGCCTTCGTTAACCCCTTTTATGTTGTACGCTTTTCGCCATTTATCTTTCAATTGCTTGTTCTCCGGCGCTTGAGAATCCTTTTGGCGGCCCGTAGGTACTAGATCAAGAGTTTTAGGACCAAGTGGTAACATAAAACAGTCATACACGTCATGCTTGGTGACCATGAACTCCTTATCCTTAGCCCAAAAAATATACGATTCATCACTGAATGCTTTCAGAAAATCTTTAACATGACCCATCGGATATGTTTTGAGCTTAAGCTCCAGAATACCACCGAAACCGATCCTCCGTACCGCATCTCGTTGTGCATCATTAAGCTTTTCAACGAGCTCAACAAGCTGCTTCGGCCGGCACTTGACAGCCACCTTTGCTATTTTGTTCGTGTCTGGTTTCGCTGGTTTGGCTGGTTTGGCAACAACAAGCTCCTTATTCAACTTGACAGACACCTTTGCTTTTTTGCACTTTCCTGATTTACCCTCATTTCCACCTGACATCTGTTAACATTACTCAAAATTAATTGTTGCATACAAAAAAAAATAAGACAAAAAAAGTTTAAATTGTAGCAGCATAAAGTGTAATTATAGCAGCCACAAGTGTAATTCTAATAAAATAAAGTGTTATTTTAACAGGCAACAGAAAACTCTCAGCAAAAAAAAAAAGTGTGATTGTAGCAGCACAAAGTGTTATTTCAACAAACAAAAGTGTAATTGTAGTAGAGGAAAGTGTAATTCTAACAAAATAAAGTGTTATTTTAACAGGCAACAGTGACATTTTAACAGAAAAAAGTGTGATTTTAGCTGACAAAAGTGTAATTTTAACAAGATAAAGTGTTATTTTTACAGGCAACAGTGTAATTTTAGCAAAAAAAAGGGTAATTGTAGTAGCATAAAGTGTTATTTTAGCAACAAAAGTGTGATTCTAATAAAGTGTTATCTTAATCTATTTATAATTTTATAATATCGTTGGATTTGAATTATATTTATTGTTTTAGATTTTTTAAGACTCAAGTCTTCCGCTGCAACGTTTTAATTGTTTTGATAAAATTTTGAGACATGTACTTTGTTTTAAAGGTTACTCTGTATTTACCTTGCACTTGGCATTTTTAGCTAAGTGTGGAGTGACAGCCGTGAATTTTCCATATCTTCTTTCCCGTTTTGGTCGTGAAAATTTAGGGCTGTTACAATTGGTATCAGAGAACTTGGTTTTCCAAAAAGAAAATAAGTTTTACAAAATTTGAAACAAATTAAAAAAAAAAAAAAAAAAAAAAAAAAAAAAAAAAAAAACCTCTCGTGTTTCAAGAAAAAAAAAGAGTGTGGGGTAGGATGGGTGCATTGCATATTAATGTTTTATTTGTTACATTTAGAATTTGCCTTAGAGCCGTCTTACTACTCATTGTCAATTTAGTTTGAGCCTCTTGGATAACTAATAAACTTGTCACACTTGATAATTTTGAGGAGATGGGTTTACTTTTATATGGTTTTGGTTTATGTTCACCATGAGATTAGCATACTTCAGCTTACAAATATCATGTTTATTCATATAGTTGACAATGCCTCCTCGAAGAGAACTTGAGAACAATGTTGATATGGCTGCCTTAATAGTACAAATGGTTGCCCAGAATGGTGCTATTCTCCAAGCTGTGAAACAAATGACAGCAGTTAGTAGGAGTATAAGTGAAAGGGTAGAAAGTATGAATGAAAGAATCGAGAATGAACAGGATGCTACACCTACTATTACAGCTATGTCTGAAGCGGTGCAAAAGAAAAGACCACAATCTTTTACTGGAAAGGGGGACTCGAATGAGCTAGATAATTGGGTTAGAGAGATGGAGAAAATTTTCATGGCTGTAGGGTGTCCCGTGGAATTTCAGGCTAGAATAGCCGTATATTACTTTAAGAAAGAGGCTGACGTTTGGTGGGAAACAATTAAAGAGGACTTTATGAAACCTGTTAGAAGGAGAAATGCCGAGGGAGTGTCCATACTTTATGAAAGGGATTGGGATGACCTTAAGGAGATGCTTGAGTATGAGTACATTCCCGATCATGTTAAAAGTCAAAAACTTGCTGATTTTGAGGATTTAAAGCAAACTGATGATATGTCTGTGAAGGAATTTTATACTAAATTTTTGGAACTCAGTCGCTTTGCTAAGGAGTTGGTGCCTACAGAGCGTACTAAAGCAGCTAGATTTGAGGATAAGCTGAGTTGGAAGATTAAGAGTAGGTTTTCTGGTGAAACATTTACTACTTTGAAGAAAATTTATGCAAGGGCTGTTAATATTGAGATAAGCAATCAGAAAATGGAAGCTGAAATGGAAAGTGTAGCTGCAGGTGGTAATAAAAGGAAGGAGTTTCAGGGGAGTCAATCCGACACCCCAGCTAAGTGAAGTAACTTTAGTCACAATAATAATAGTAATTTCCCTAATAAATCGCGATCTTTTGGAGGTGTTGGAAATAAAGAAGGAGGGAATAATTGGCGAAATAGGAGTCAGGTAGTTAGTCAAGAGTGTAAGCATTATTACTACTGCAAGCGGTGCAATGGCGATCACCCCAGTGTTGACTGTGTTGGGAAAAAGGTGACCTGCAACTGGTGTGGATTTTTTGGACATCGTGAGTTCGATTGTAGAGGCAAGGAAGCTGGTAAGCCGAGTATTGTACCTTCTACTAGTGCGAGTGTCGCTCAGAGTAACCGGTTTCAGGGTCCAGCAAAGAGCAATAATTATAACAACTATGCTGGTTCTGCGTCAGTTAATAATTTTAAGAACCCGACACCGACTCAAGCTAATACTACTTCAGCTGTTAGCAAACCTGCGGGGCAGGTGAATGTAGCACAAGGCAACAAGAAACCTACTGGAAAGCTTTATGTTATGAATAGAGAGGAAGCTGAAAATGTAGACATTGTTTCGGGTAATTTTCTAGTGAACTCTGTTTTAGCACATGTTCTGTTTGATTGTGGTGCATCTCACTCATTTATTTCATCTAAGTTTGTGGAGAAACTTAACCTAGAGCCTACTGAAATTGTAAATTATGATTTTGTCATGCCAGCCGGAGACTTAGTAAAATGTGAAAAAGTGTATAATGGTATATCTGTGGTGATTGGTAGTCACGATTTTAAAGCAGACCTAATAGAATTTCCATTACCCTATTTTGATGTCATATTGGGGATGGACTGGTTGGAAGCTCATAGGGCAAGTATTGATTGTTGGCAGAGCAAGGTTACTTTAAGAGGGCCTAAAAATGTGAGAGTATCATATAAAGGTCATGTTAGGGGTCCTAAAGTGAAGCTTATTTCTACTATGAAGTTGAAGAAACATATATCTAGGGGAGCTGAGCTAATCTTGTGTCATATAAGAGATTTGAGGGTTGAATACCCTGACTTAAGTGATGTCCATGTGGTGAGTGAGTTTGTTGATGTTTTTCCTGAGGATATACCAGGAATGCCTCCATATAGGGAAGTCGAATTTAAGATAGATTTGGTGCCAGGAACGGGTCCAATTGCTAAATCACCATATAGAATGGCGCCCTTGGAAATGAAGGAACTCAAGAAGCAACTAGATGAGCTCATGGAAAAAGGGTACATTAGGCCTAGTGTTTCGCCTTGGGGTGCTCCTGTGTTATTTGTGAAAAAGAAAGATGCAACTTTAAGGTTATGCATTGACTATCGGGAATTGAATCAAGATACCATTAATAATAGGTATCCCTTACCCAGAATTGACGACTTATTTGATTAGTTGAAAGGTGCTTCTGTTTTCTCTAAAATTGACTTGCGATCTAGATACCATCAACTGAAAATAGCGCCTGAATATGTGCCTAAGACTGCATTCTCCACCAGATACGGGCACTATGAGTTTACTGTGATGCCCTTTGGTTTAACCAATGCACCTGCCGTATTTATGGATTTGATGAACAGAACTTTTAGGCCTTACCTTGACAAATTTGTTGTGGTATTCATTGATGATATTTTGATTTACTCCAAGAATAAGGAGGAGTATGAGGAGCATTTACGCGTTATTTTGGGCATCTTAAGCGAAAAACAGTTGTATCAATAATTGGGCATCTTACGAGTATGAGGAGTAAGTCAGGAATTGGGCTTAGCTAATAGTACAGTATTGGGTCGTGTGATATAATTGGGGGACGGGTTTTATAGGCTTAATAATTAAGTAATCGAATTTTATATCGGGAACTAATAATAAATAATATGGAAATAATAATTATATCAATAATTATCATAATAATAATGTTATGGCAATAATAAGATAATTGGTGGAAATACTAGTTATGGTAAGACTAGTAATATATGATGATAATAATAATAATAATAATAATAATAATAATAATAATAATAATAATAATAATAATAATATAATTCAGAATGGTAGTTCCTATAATAATTAGAATTCCTATAATAATTAGAATAAGGTAATTATAATAAGTTTCCTAATTGACCTCACATACTCTTTAATCGTACACTATAAATACCATGATAAATCTGAAAATATAATTCACAATTCACAAAGAAGAATAAGGAGCTTTTAGAGACGGAAGGGCAATTAAACGATAAAAGGTAAAAACCGTCTTAAACTTAATTTATTTCGTTTTAAAGCTTGTAGACGTAATAATATACAACCTTTTTTCATCACCTTAGGAGCGACCATATGACTCGTAATTAGGACCTAGAGCAACCTTGGACTGCCGAGATTCTGACCTGACCTTCAGTGACCGTCGTTGACCGTGATAGGGTGGTGTTTGGGGCGGTTAAAGGTGGCGGGTTTAGGGTTATGCGGGTTTTGGTCGTGGGGATTGGAATGGGTAATTGAACCCTCTAATGGCCGAGACTTGACCTGGGTATAGAGGGGTTGTGACGGGGGTAGGTGGTCGGTCATGGTGGTGGTGGTTGTATGGTGGCAGGTAGCGGTTGGTGTCGGTGGTGGCGGAAAACAGGGGAGAGCAGGGGTTTGTCGCGACTGTTTTAAGACGAGGGTCGTGGCCGCGTTTCTGACCGTGAGTGAGGTTGGAGGGTACCTTTAGAACCGTCGTGGACCAGGGGTGATAATGGTGGTGGCTGGAGGTGGTGAGGTTGGGTGTGGTTGTCGGGGTCGGGCTGTTTTGGGACACGGGTTGAAGGGAGTGTTGTTGGTGTCGTGTGTTAGGGCGTGGGTTTGTGGGTGGTTGGTGGTAGTTTAGCTGGTGGTTAGGGAATGGTGGAGGTCGGTGGGTTGCAGGCTGGTGGTGTCGAGGCTGGGTGGTGGTCGTGGTGGTCTGTGGAGTCGGTTTTGGGTGTGTTTATGGGGGGGGGTGTACACGGTTGAAAAACCGTGTAAGATGGGGTATAGTTGGTTGTTTTTGTGACGGGTTTTAATTGATTAATTCGGGTGACTCGGGTTTGTATTTGAATCGGGTTTTTAAAGTACCGTAGACCTTTAATCATAATAATAAATAATTAAATTGAATAATGAATATAAATTTATAAATAGTGACACGTCTGTCGCGTACCTGTCAAAAATAACCAACTGGCTCTAACTAATATAGCTAGAGAAGTCGGGTCGAATCCACAGAGAGGTAGGAAATTGTCTACTAAGACTAGGTTCGCCAAGGTAACCAATTTGGGGGTTTATAAAATGTGATATCTAAACTAAGAGGACAAGGAGAAGAGAAATAAAAGAAAGAGTTTAACAGATAAAGGAGAATAGCTAAGACAAACGGTTCACCATAATCATCTGGTCGAGTAGTCCAGGTCCCAGGTCAATGCAGTACGGTCTAAGGGGTAGCGAACGTCACCTTTCGGTCCTTAATTCACCCTAAAGTGTAAACAGTTTAACTTTCGCCCTCGCTGCAATACTCTATTGTTCGCTACTAGTCTGCCTCTTCCAACCTTTCGGTCCAGGTCAAGGTCCACTAAGAATAAGGGTCTAATTGCGTCGACTCAATTAGGCAATTACAATTAATTGTAGCATTTAAACAACAAAGACGGTACCAACATTGACCTAGTAAATCGATTACTCTCCCTTCATATTATGGATCCCCTATAGTCTTAGCATAAAAAATTAGCTACTCATAATCGTCGGATTAACAATTACAATAACCAAATAATTTAAACTAAGCATGATGAATAAACTATTAAGAGACTGATTGAACAATTATAAAGCAAAGAGAAAAAGGATTTAAAAGCAGTAAATACGATTAAGAAATAAACTAGATTGATAATACCGAATCCGAGTAACAAATGTAGAGAATAGAAATCCAAAGAACAGTGACAGAAGTAGCAGTCGAAAATGTACGTAGTGAAGAGATGGGAGTAACGTCATCTTCTCCTCGTCTTATCTTGAAAAATCGTCTTAAACCTAATCTATGGACTAATTGCAAAAGCCCATAAAAGATTAGGCGGAAATAAACTAAAAGCACACGAAAACCCCTCGATCGAGTAGAAAGATTACTCGATCGAACGCAAATCACTCGATCGAGTTAGAACAACCTCTCGATCGAGCACTGCTTGCAGAACTTCCTCGATCGACTCCTTAAACTGGTCGATCGACCAATCTTGAGTGTGTAGAGCATTCGATCGAACAGTAGACCACTCGATCGAGCTATATAGGCATGTTAGGACTTGAATTGCTTTCCAAACTCAGCTCATACGTCTTCCAATTGTTAGATTTCCAAGCTCCGGCTCCTTCTTTTCCACGAATGCATGCAATTGGGACAGTTAAGGCTCGATTTAGCTTCTCTTCAGTCAATTCCTGCAATTTACAATAAACGGACCAAAGTAGAATATTCGGGGGTATTTGTAACCAGATGCTACATAAAAAGCATAGAAATACGTGCTGAAATAGGTTAAAAAGACTATACATTAGGCACGTATCAAATCTCCCCAAACCAAACGTTTGCTTGTCCCCAAGCAAATATGAATGCAACTAAGGGTGAGCAATGGAACGGGACCAACGCATCAGCTACAAATCATCCACTAGAACCAGTTTAATGCAACAAAGTTACAGAATGGCAACTGAAAAGTGCAAACGAGTTAAATTAATGTTTCAAGCTTACTGAACCGTCGACCTTGCAAGACTCAAAGATGTCGGACTCTCACGGGTCGCTCGTCACTCAAAAACGGGTACAGGTGAGTATAAACGTGAAAGATAGGGAAGAATCAGACACTCACCTAACTCGACCTATAAGAACATGCATGCAGTTAACATTAAAGTTTCTACAACCGTACATATGCATTCCAACCATACTAATGATCAAGACACGTGCCGAGGGCTTACATTTGGGTTAGTGAGGTAATGGGTAAGGAGGGGCTAAAATGAATTTGGATGTGTGGGGTTAATAGCCAAGCTAGCAACAGCGGATCCAAATATAGACTGCATCCCGACTTCGTACTCATAGCAGCAAGATGAAACGGTGCAAAATTATGCACTAAACTCACAAAACACAAAAAATCGTCAACTCCCCATAAAATATAAGTAAGGCATGGGAGTGTGAAACATTGTGCAATTCTCATTCCTTTTTTTTTCATTTCGAATTTTTTCATTTTCCATTTTTTTTCTTTCTTTCCACTTTTCGTTCTCTTTTTTTCAATTCAACATTTTTTTTTTCTTTCTTTCCCTTCAATCTTTCCACCATCTTCTGAAATCAGATAGAATAACCATATTGCAATAAAACATTCCAAGAACTACTCGTTACTAGCTCAGCTAGGGTAGGAAGTATTATAGAAAGTAGTTGATAGGACAAAAAGGCAATTTGGCTATGTGAGGCTCATGGGTAGAATAAAATAAGGGGGACTGCCTCTCCTAACACGTGTCACCATCCACAAACCGAATGCATACAGGTATTAAGAAGACTAGACTCATGCTTATGCAAATTGATGTTACATGTCTTAAAGAGAGTACTACTCACATTCTAAATGAAACCGGTCATGAATGTCACCAGTTTATAAAGCTCTAACCTCAGAATGTAATGTAGCTTGTCGACATAATGGATCAAGTCTATTCGTTCAGATAAGGAAGAAACAAAAACTCGTAGATTATGCACATAATCACGCCAACTAAATGTCAAGAATATGCAGGGCTCAAGTAAGGGTTCAAAGTAGCGTCAATGTTCAAACGTTCCGACTCAAATTAAACATGAAAATTTTTGAAAATTTTTGGATTTATGAAACAAACAACGATGCATGCGAAAATAATAAATATGGAGGCAGAAATGCAATGAAACATGCAGACACAGATATGGATGCATACCTCCCCAAACCAAACCGTACAATGTCCTCATTGTACTAAAAATAGGGAAAGAAATGCAAACTGAAAGGAAAAAGAGAGACGGAGTCAGAAAACTTACAAAACGTCATAAGGAGGGACCTCCCCAAACCGACCATGAACATGGGAGGTCAAGGAAAGTTAATAAATGGCTTCATAGACGTAAAACAGCAGCTGGAGGTCATAACTACTCGATCGAGCGCCTGGGACAGCTCGATCGAGTGAACTGGTGTATTGGAAGAGCTCGATCGAATGACGGATCACTCGATCGAGTTAACACGGGTTTGGATCTGGTCGATCGAGGACATTATCCCTCGATCGAGTAACAGCTGCATCAGAAAGTGCTCGATCGAACACAAAATCATTCGATCGAGTACTTTAACCTGCAAAAGACGCATTAAAAGCAAGGAAAATACAGAGGGGGTTCATAAACAGCGTCTAAAGTTCAACGTAAAGCTAAAGAAAAACAAATAGTTCAACAAAAGTACAAATAAACTGTCCGGCTGCCTCCGAGAGCGCTGGTTTAAGAGGTCCCGCACGACCTTTCGGTATCAAGTAATCGGCGCGTCGAGCTCGTCAAGCGCAAGACTTCAACGCGGTTGTCCGCTTCACTCGCCTCATGGTAATGCTTCACATATTGGCCATTCACCTTGAATCTATGACCCTCGGAATCTTCAAGCTCCACGGATCCAAATTTGGTAACAGCTTTCACCGTGTATGGACCACTCCACCTGGACTTCAGCTTGCCAGGAAATAGTCTCAACCGGGCATTAAACAAAGAACACCTTTCGCCCCCACATGAAACTCCCGAGGTAGGATTCTCTTATCATGCCATCTCTTCGTCTTTTCCTTGTAAATGCGCGAGCTGTCATAGGCATTAAGCCTAAACTCCTCTAATTCATCTAGCTGCAAAAGACGATTCTGACCACACAATTTAGGATCATAATTAAGCTCACGAATTGCCCACCAGGCCTTACATTCCAGCTCAACAGGTAAGTGACACGATTTCCCATAAACTAACCTATAAGGTGATGCACCAATTGGTGTCTTAAAGGCAGTTCTATAAGCCCATAATGTGTCATCTAGCTTAAGACTCCAGTCTTTCCGTGATTTAGAAACTATCTTGGACAAGATCTCTTTCAGCTCACGATTAGAGACCTCTACCTGACCACTAGTTTGGGGATGATACCCCAAACCACGCCGGTGTTGGACACCAACTCTAGACAGTATGGAAGTGAGTTTCTTTTCCTTAAAATGCATCCCCCCATCACTAATGACGACCCTAGGGACACCAAAACGGGGGAATATGATCTTTTTGAACATCTTTATCACGGTCTTACCATCACAATGAGGTGAAGCAATTGCCTCAACCCATTTTGACACATAGTCTACAACTACTAAGATGTACCTGTTACCTTTACTTTGGGACGGAACGGTCCTTGGAAATCAATGCCCCAGACATCGAAAACCTCAACCTCTAGGATGCCGTTTTGTGGCATCTCATGTCTCTTCGAAATGTTCCCTGATCGTTGGCAAGCATCACAAGCTGAAACAAAAGACTTGGCGTCAGCAAACAAAGAGGGCCAGTAAAAACCAGACTGAAGTACCTTAGCCACGGTGCGCGATGGACCGTGGTGACCACCATATGAAGAGGAGTGACAGCCTTCCAGGACTATTTTGGTCTCCCACTGCGGAATACACCGTCTGTAGAGACCGTCTGCACATTCCTTAAACAAGTAAGGATCATCCGGAAATCTCGCTTAGCGTTATACAGAAAACGCTTCTTTTGCGGATGAGAAAGGTCAGGCGGCAGCTTGCCACTGACAATGAAGTTAGCTATATCTTCATACCAAGGTTCTTGGTCAACAATAGACGATATAACAGCAATTAAAGTATCGTCAGGAAAAGAATCATCAATAGGTAGAGAATCTTCCCCTTCTTGTCGCATCAGTCGCGACAAGTGATCAGCTACAACGTTCTCAGCTCCTTTCTTATCCTTAATCTGCAAATCAAACTCCTGAAGGAGGAGTATCCATCTCAGTAGCCGTGGTTTTGCCTCCTTCTTAGCAAGGAGGTGCCTCAAAGCTGCATGGTCAGTAAAAACAGTGACTTCTGACCCAACTAAATAAGTACGAAACTTCTCTAAGGCATAAACTACAGCTAAAAGCTCCTTCTCAGTGGTAGTGTACTTCACTTGAGCCTCATCCAGAGTTCGGCTCGCATAGTAAATAGCATTCAAGGCTTTGTCTTTCCTCTGGCCTAGCACCGCTCCTAGTGCATAGTCACTCGCGTCACACATGATCTCAAACGGCAAGTCCCAGTTGGGAGGCTGTATGATCGGCGCGGAGACTAAGGCCTGCTTTAACCTGTTAAAAGCAGAAAGACAAGCATCAGTAAACACAAAAGGGGCATCCTTAAGCAACAGCTGTGTAAGTGGTTTAGCAATTTTGGAGAAATCCTTGATAAACCGGCGATAAAAACCGGCGTGACCAAGGAAGCTCCTCACCCCCTTAACATTAACAGGAGGTGGTAATTGCTGAATCACTTCCACCTTTGCTTTGTCAACTTCTATTCCCCTATCAGAAACCAAGTGCCCTAAGACAACTCCCTCGTTGACCATAAAGTGGCACTTTTCCCGATTCAAAGACAAGATTAACCTCAATACAAGCTGCCGCAACACTTTTTCAAGGTTAGACAGACAGTCAGAAAAATCACTTCCGTAAACACTAAAGTCATCCATAAAAACTTCCATGATAGACTCAATGTACTCTGAAAATATCCCCATCATACACCTTTGGAAGGTGGCAGGGGCGTTGCACAAACCAAAAGGCATTCTGCGATACGCAAAAACGCCCTTAGGACAGGTAAAAGTAGTCTTGGCCACGATCGTGCGGGTGGATAGGGATCCGAAAGAACCCCGAGTACCCGTCTAAATAGCAGAAAAATTTATGAGAAGCTAACCTTTCTACCATTTGATCAATAAAAGGAAGGGGAAAGTGATCTTTCTTAGTGGCGGCGTTTAGCTGTCTGTAGTCTATACACATCCGCCAACCAGTCACTACTCGAGTAGGTATTAATTCATTCTTCTCATTCTTAACTACAGTTGTCCCTCCTTTCTTCGGGACTACCTGTACTGGGCTTACCCATCTAGAATTACCTACAGAATAAATAATACCGCATCCAGCAGACTTCATTACCTCGGCCATCACAACATCCGCATCTTCCGGTTCACCAACGCCGACCCATGTCCGCAAGGTTTGTGATCCTCCTCCAACTCTATCTTGTGCATACAAATATCGGGACTAATCCCCGTGATATCGTCCAGTGAATAGCCCATTGCTTTCTTGTTTTTCTTAAGTCTGACTAACAAAGAGGTTAGCTGATCATCACTAAGCTTGGCACTAATGATGACAGGATATTGCTCTGTATCGTCTAGAAAAGCATATTTAAGGTGAGATGGGAGAGGCTTACGTTCCGGTACCTTTACCTCAATGGAGCAAAGAGTGCCGATCATTTGTTCCACTGCTCCCGTCATGCTCATCTAAATCATCAACAAGCAAATCCAACGCAGCGTCATCGTCCCTCGGGCTATCTCGCACACTCATCAAAAAGCATGAGAGCTTCCGGTGGGTCCTTCATAAAAGAACCCGACCAGAAGTCATAAATAGACTCATCAATGATATCGACCGAATAACAAGTGTCCTCTATCATTGGGTGGGCTAAATCTTGGGCAAACTAAATGTGATAGCGTCATCCCCTATCGCAAGAGTCGACGCCCTTGTCGACATCAATAACGGCCCCTGTTTGTACAAAGGAATGGTCTTCCTAAGATAATTTGGGTCGGGTGTCCGAGCTATATCCAAAACAATGAAATCTACTAGGATGTAAAGCTTGCCTATTTTCACAGGCACATCCTCCAGGACACCTAAGGGTCTCCTAACAGATCTATCAGCCATCTGTAGGGTAATGTTAGTCACCTTGAAATGACTCATCTGTTGGAATATGTGTCCTCCGACAATAATGCGATCACGACTGTTGATCATGATGATCACATGTTTAAGTCTCATTAAAATGAATACAATTGGGAAGTAATATTATTCTTGTCAAATGGTCAACATATATCGGTAATGATTGGTGACTAGAGTTTGACATTCTTGTCGTGTGACGGTGGTGATCGATTGACCCCTAGGTCATACCTAAAGGGCAACCCTCTTAATTGATTATTTAATTAATCGTATAATGTTACGAGTTAATTAAATTACTTGAAAATTGACGGACGATTTTGGAAGTAAAATTTACGTATCATATTGAAATGTGATTAAATGAGATACGGTCTGAGTAATTGAATTGTGTCATTACTCGGATGAAATAGATTGTTTAATGTAACAATTAAATTGAATGAATTGTTATAAATACAATCTGTTGTGATTTATAAATTGGTAAAATATTTTGGCACAAGTAATTATGATATTACTAAGTCGATTTTTGTATGTGACGTATTTTTATTAATACGTTGATTTTTAATATGTTAAAAATACATAACAAATATATGTGACATATGACATGTTACATATAGACAATTGACAAAAATAATATGGACTCCATATTATGATTGTACCGAAAAATTGGGTTATTAGGTTAATAATTATGTTGATTAATTTATTAAGTAAACATAATCATTACCTAAATTCCTAGCCATGCAACCCTAATATTCTTGTGAAGACAAAAGTGTTCATGCATTGGCTACCCAATAAACCCCCCCTATACCCGGTTTTTGATGAAGAAAACCATCATTGGTTTTTCATCTAATTTTACCTAATATTACACTAAAATGTGTTAGTGCATTCATTCTACTACTCATCCAATATTAGTGTTCTAGTGAGAAGAAAATCCTCTCTTCCTCTCTCTTAAAAAACCGAAACTCATAAGTGTTTTATAATAGTTTTGGTTCAATTTTCTACTTAAATTAATATTATACTAGTATTGTAATATTAATTTTATTAAGAGGAGCCTTGGGTATAATACATAGGGAGAGATCTTACTCTTAGATCTTTGTTCTTCCATTGGAATAAGCTCAAGAACAAGAAGAGAAAGGTGATCTCTCTTGTGCCCTAATAGCCGAAATTTACCATGTAAGGACATGATTTCTCCTCTATTCTTTTTATTGTTTGCATGCATAAGATCCGTTTTAATTTATGACAAATTACTTAGACATATATGAGTATGTTAAATATGTATATAGATCTACATTTCCTTCAATCGGTATCAAGAGCCACGGTTGTTTGCATGCAAATTGGTTAAAAGTTTTTCCGAGTTATATGAATAACAAAATAAAACTTGTAAAATTTGTTTTATTGTGATATATCACGAAATAATTACATGCATGTTAATATTTCTGGTCCTAAAGTGTTTTAGGATATTTTGGTTAATTTTTCGGATTTTTATTGTTCATATTTTACAATAATGGCATTTAAATGTGATTTTATGAGTAAAAATGTCATTTTTGGTCTAAAAATAGCTATACTTCGAATTTTCACTTGGTTTTTGGATATGTTGTTACATATATTATTTTGAGATAACCTGTAAATTTTCATAATTTTTGCACTTGTTATGCTCGAAAAATGAATTTTTCATTATTAAATTCGGATTTAAGAGAAAAATAGGTTAATATGAGCTAAATTTCGAATCTGGTCATAGAAAATTTATATGTTGTCACATGCAATTTTACAAGATGTGTGTAAAATAATTGGCTATAAAGAAGTCTTTTAGCATGATTTATGAATTTTTGAAAAAAAATGACATAAATAGTGACATTATTAGTGAAAAATTAATAAAACATAATCTATGACCTAGGAAAAACGTCTAATGTTGCATTTTATTATATTTTTCAGATCTAAAATTGAAAAGTTAATGAATATAATTTTTCCATGTTTTTATGATTATTTTGTTAAATATCGATAAACCGCAACATTGTTTTTCCGGAAAATTTTCGAAATTTTTAACCTAAGATTTTGAACATTATGAGTGTCATGGAATTTTTCCAGAATGTTCATGAATTTAAATTTCAAATTTTGAATTTATTTGGAATTTTTGGATTTATTTGAAGTTTAATAGCTTAATTTTGTATTTTTGGCCCTTTTATGAACAATTTTGTAAATAAAAGTTAATTATGGTCAAATTATTAGTGAGGACTATATTTTTTTAGTCCTAAGAGGTTAGGGTAATTAACTTATGCATTAATATGAGTTTATGTATTTTTGTGATTATAAAATGTTGAAATCACGCAAATCCGTAAAAACCGAGTAATATATGATATTGGCTATTTAAGAGCGATTTAGCATAAAATTTGAGCATGTTCATACATATTATAATGCTGCATTTTTCCTTTATGATTGTCATAATTTTAATTTATGTAATTTTGAATTATGTAATTTTACTTAGTATGGCCTTAGATTTTAATTGGTATTTCCCGAAATGTATGGGAATATCGATTCGGTTGTAATTTTTATTGTGATCTCGTATCACCGTTTTGTAATTTAATAGATTTATTTTATTTTAGTTACAAATGTATAATAGGAAATTATGTAATTTATTATGTAATTTTATTCATTAGGAGTTCCAAAAGACGGATTTCTTCAAGAATGGCGATACATAAAGACGGTGTTACCTCGAGATGCGTGCCACAACCGAAGTTCAAGGGACCAATGGAGTTGGTTTCCGAATATGTAATAGATTAATAGTTTTTCTATTTTAGGAAAGGCCATACTAGGATTTATTTACTTTTATGCTTGCATTTTATTTTATGTCACATGCATCGCTAAATCGCCATAACTAAACATGCATTGTCTTATTTATCGAGTTTATCGACCGTGTCAATTAAAATTATCGTAGTTCACCGCTTTAGTTCATTTAAAACGTGATAGATAATAAATTGACATGACCTCTCGCTAAAACAAACAATTGAGACATAGCCTTACCAAATAGTAGAAACCATGAAAACCTATTTCGCGAGGGAGTGCACTCGGCTACCCCGGGTACAAACCTTGTTACGTAGGGGAAGTGGGTGATGAATGTTAATCCACCGAATTCATGTTGATAAGGGATGTATCGGCTACCCCGTGCCCAAGTTGATGTGGGTTTGGATAATGGACACATTTATTCGAAATTTGGATTGAACTCAACAAAAGTAATTGATAAGGGTTGCATCGGCTACCCCGTGCCCTTGTTGATGTGTTTTGGGCTATAGATAAACATTAGAGTAATTTTATCGACCAAGAGTTCTAAAAGTAGAATCGATTAAAAAGTTAATCCACCAAGTTATATTGATAAAGGTTGCATCGGCTACCCCGTGCCTAAGTCGATATGAATTTGGGTCTTGGAATCATTTATCTAGTTGGGTAGAGGTCACTAGAAAAATGCTTAAAACTTGTTTGAATCACACATTTTTACAAGTATAATTAAAACGACATTTGTTTTACTCCTTATTTTTGTTTTGTAGAACACTTCTTATTCATAACAAATGGCAACACCAACTCCCAATGCTACACCACTCGCTACTTCATCATGGCTCCGATCCTTTATGGATCGATGTAAACTTGAAAAGAATGGGTCAAATTTCTCCGAGTGGGATGCCCAACTCAAATTAGCCGCCGAAGGTGACGACAAGCTTCGTTACCTTACCGAGGCCTCTCCACCCGAACCCTCCACTAGGTCCACCGCGGCCACTAGGGAAGCCTATGAGGCTTACCAAAAGGAGTCCGCCGCAATGAAAAATGTATTAATATTTGCGATGGAGGCGGAGCTCCAAAGGAGAGCCTTCAAAATGGGCAATGCTAATGAGATTTACTCCAAACTTGTGACCATGTTTTCACAAACCCCGCGGATCGTCCAATATGAGGCGGCGCGGCATTCTTTGATCTCGACTTCAAAGAGGGCCAAAAGGTTAGCCCTCATGTGCTCAAACTCATGGAGCTTGTCGAGACCTTGAAGATTCAAAAGGTTGAAATACCCAAAGAACTCATCGTAGATAGGATTCTACACTCCTTGTCTAAAGTTAAGGCATATGTGCAATTCCGGGTGAATTTCAATATGCAAGACAAGGATGTGTCTCTTGAGGAGTTGCACAAGTTACTTGTGCAAGCCGAGAGGGACATGGGGTTAAATGTGAACCCTCCCAAGGATGTGCTTAACATAAGCACAAAGAGTAAGGGAAGTTCAAGAAGAATGGGAGAAAGGGTAAAAAGCAAGCTCCCACATTCACCAAAGCTAAGTCTTGTGAAGCTAGCACCTCCAAAGTCAAGAAGGGTCCTCTTGACAAATGCCATTATTGTAATGGCATGGGACATTGGAAGAGGAATTGTTCCAAATACCTTGGTGATATCAAAGTTGGAAAGATCACTCCAGTAGGTAAATGACTAACCTTCTTTTATGTTTCTAAATTCAACTATGGTATTATGATGCAAAGTTGTGATAATGTATCTCCTTTTTATTGTAAATAGGGCCTCCACCAAGCAAAGACAAGGGAAAAGAAAAACAAGCATGATAAACCATGGAGAAGCTAAGGATAGCTTTTATGGAGCCTTGTTTTTCATTGTCTTATTTTAAGTTATGTTTTGAATATTAGAACTTTAAGTTTCCGTGTTCGACATGGAAAGGTATTTTGGATAATGGTTTGTATTTTGGATGATGGTGACTTGGTTTGCAACCCAAGTCACCCGTTTTATCATTTATCCTTTTAATGTTCTAAATTTCATCTTTAAAATGCTTGCGTTTTGAAACATAAGATTATTCACTTAAAGTGATCTAATAGACAAATATAATGACCGGTTTCATTATATGTCCACATGCTTAAGCCTTGTGTCTGATCATTTATAAAGTGATTTTGAGTCTATGAACTCTCTTAAAGGTATGTCAATCACCAAGTACACATATGAAATCAATTAGTCTATCTATGAGATAGTTCTCCTTAAAATTCAACATCATTAATTTGTGTCTCATATACTATCTTTGAATCTATAATGTATTTATTCTAAAGATAGAGTGGGAGAAAAATGAGGACACACAACACACAAGGCAAGATAAAATTGTGTACTTGTGTATATGAAGATCTACACAAGAGAGAATGAATTGAATAAAGGTATATCTATTTACATAGTATGCCGAATAGATGAGATCTATGGTCTCAAGTGAGTTCTATATGACTAAAGAGACCAAGTGTAGTAATAATAAGAGTATATTCTCAAGATAACTACACGAGGAGACCAAAAGAAAGTTTTGGAAGAAAAATGACTAATTTAAAGTCTTAACGAGTTTTTGACTAAGTTAATAAAGCATTTGACCAATAGTTTCAATCATGAGTTTTACTTAAGAGCCTAAATGAATCTCAGTAACATACTAGTTATAATCAAGATTAAGTTGCAAAGATTGATATTCCGATATCTTCAATAAGCCAACGCATTAACCATACAAGTGTCATTGCTTAACCTCCCTATGAAATGGTTAAATCTCCTTCCAAAAGGGTATTTGCGAAGGACGTATTCTAAATATTATTTGTATTTGAATAATGACATTGCTACACATCATTATGATATAAGTGTATTAGAGAATTAAAATCTCTTCTCGTAAGGTTGAGATGAGACCACTTCAAAATAGGCATTTTGGAAGGATATGATGGGAACATATATGGTTTTATCCTAGTAACTTGGCAAAGCGATTTATATTCATATTCTTGACAAATTTCGATTGAGAAGTCAATTTTGAAATATGTAGAATTGAGTGGGAATTAGGAAATTCTCATGTGTAGACATGGAATTTAGTGGGAGCTATCATCCTTGAATATGTAAAACCCATTACTCATTAAAGAATGACGAGCTAATATCTTCTTTCATAAAGAAGCTTTTGAGTTTTCAATTCGGGATGAAAATGGACAATGATGAATCCAATTACATCAGGGATGTTGGATTAGTATTAAGAGATACACATCATATCAACATACATAGGTTATTCATATGAATGAAAATGGAATTACCATTAGCAGTCATGGTAGTTCATTGAACCTGAGAACGGTTGATCTCATGATTATTAGTAACTAATGTTTCCGCCATTAGAATAATCATGTACATGTCCAATTTTGAATCGTATGCATAAGAGCATGATGATTGGTTGGTGAGCCATAACAGAAACGTCATGAATTCTCGAGTAGAATCCGATGAGCGATTTCGGTGATTGACGGAATGTTCCATTGTGTGTTAAGAGGTTGCACATACTATAGAAAATCCGAGCACATATGAGGATTTATGAGAATCCCAAATCTTTCAAGCCTAGAAAGAGAAATGAGAAGTTTTGGAAAGATACTTGGTTAAATAAGAGGTTATTCAAAACAATCTTTCCTAATAAAGCTAGGACTTGTGAAAAGTACCAAGCCAATAATCTTGTCAATTGTTACAAGATTCTACAAAACATATACCTAGTGCATTGTGTGTGGATGGAATACTTGATCGGTACAAGTTGTATTATTCATCGCAAATTCGTTCGTTATGAGATGAGCAATGAGAAAGTTCTTTCAAGTTAAAGAACCAAAACCAAGGTCAAGAACCTTAATGTGTACTTGGTAAGATTCATTCTATGAGAACATGAATGTGAAGGAAATTGCAAGTGTAAGAAGTTTGAACACATGGACACATGGGATGTTAAACTTCTATTGCAATCAATGAGTGTTTACACTTATGATATACATCACAAGGTTGTAATATGATATTGACTGCCCAAGTGTGATGTCGACATTTGTCGTTTGAGTTATTATTAACTCACTTGGTACATTGTTATATCCAAACGGGTTGTGGAGACAATTGAACCCCGTTAAAGTGAACATGGATTAACATTGTTTTTGCCCATAGTTACTTATATGAGGTGACGTCTCGAAGTGACTAGAGTGTGATGCGATTGATGGCAAGTTCAAGTGCCATAGAGTCATGTGGGATGACTAGTCGATCACATAGGCGGACTGTTAGGAACATTTTGTCGGGCCTTATGACCGCTTATAGAGTTCGGCAAATTTATATAGCCTGGTCGTGGCGAGAGCTACTATAGTATTCAAATGAGTCGATTCTTTTGACTAAAGACTATTCGCCTAAGATGGCACAGTTTCAGATTAACTTTGATTTATGTTACTACGACCTTCGTAAATGGGGTCAAATGGGCATATTTTGGGTTATGATGGCTGTGGCTAGTCGAAGGGAATGAGTGCGATAGGAATTGTCCACCCCTAGTCAGGGTTATAACAATATCTCAGGGCCACTCGAGGAGTAATGAACTGGAAATGCGTGGCCACGCTCGGAAGGTATCCAGAGTGGATAAATCCGGTCAATCAGTTATTCTCCAGATCGAGGAAACCACTCTCGATATGATCACTTGCAAGTACGACCTGAAAGACACCTTGCATTGAGTGGGAGATAGTAATAGGACAAGAGAATTGGTGACGCACACTTGTCGAGGACAAGTGGGAGATTGTTGGAATATGTGTCCTCCGACAATAATGCGATCACGACTGTTGATCATGATGATCACATGTTTAAGTCTCATTAAAATGAATACAATTGGGAAGTAATATTGTTACTGTCAACTGGTCAACATATATCGGTAATGATTGGCTGACTAGAGTTTGACATTACTGTCGTGTGACGGTGGTGATCAGTTGACCCCCTAGGTCATACCTAAAGGGCAACCCTCTTAATTGATTATTTAATTAATCGTATAATGTTACGAGTTAATTAAATTACTTGAAAATTGACGGACGATTTTGGAAGTAAAATTTACGTATCATATTGAAATGTGATTAAATGAGATACGGTCTGAGTAATTGAATTGTGTCATTACTCGGATGAAATAGATTGTTTAATGTAACAATTAAATTGAATGAATTGTTATAAATACAATCTGTTGTGATTTATAAATTGGTAAAATATTTTGGCACAAGTAATTATGATATTACTAAGTCGATTTTTGTATGTGACGTATTTTTATTAATACGTTGATTTTTAATATGTTAAAAATACATAACAAATATATGTGACATATGACATGTTACATATAGACAATTGACAAAAATAATATGGACTCCATATTATGATTGTACCGAAAAATTGGGTTATTAGGTTAATAATTATGTTGATTAATTTATTAAGTAAACATAATCATTACCTAAATTCCTAGCCATGCAACCCTAATATTCTTGTGAAGACAAAAGTGTTCATGCATTGGCTACCCAATAAACCCCCCTACCCCCGGTTTTTGATGAAGAAAACCATCATTGGTTTTTCATCTAATTTTACCTAATATTACACTAAAATGTGTTAGTGCATTCATTCTACTACTCATCCAATATTAGTGTTCTAGTGAGAAGAAAATCCTCTCTTCCTCTCTCTTAAAAAACCGAAACTCATAAGTGTTTTATAATAGTTTTGGTTCAATTTTCTACTTAAATTAATATTATACTAGTATTGTAATATTAATTTTATTAAGAGGAGCCTTGGGTATAATACATAGGGAGAGATCTTACTCTTAGATCTTTGTTCTTCCATTGGAATAAGCTCAAGAACAAGAAGAGAAAGGTGATCTCTCTTGTGCCCTAATAGCCGAAATTTACCATGTAAGGACATGATTTCTCCTCTATTCTTTTTATTGTTTGCATGCATAAGATCCGTTTTAATTTATGACAAATTACTTAGACATATATGAGTATGTTAAATATGTATATAGATCTACATTTCCTTCATCATCTTCAATTTCTTGCAGACAGGAAGGGGCATGACACTAACACTGGCACCTAAATCGCAAAGGGCCTTATCAATAACCATATTGCCTATGACACAAGTAATAGAAAAGCTGCCCGGATCTTTCATTTTTGGAGGGGCCTTATTCAACAGTAAATTACTAGACTCTTCCATAAATGAAATTGTCTCAAATTCGCTCAAATTTCTCTTACGCGTCACAATATCTTTCATAAACTTAGCGTAAGTGGGTACCTGAGTGACAAGTTCAGAAAAAGGGACAGTTACCTGAAAGTTCTTCACGATGTCCACAAACTTACCGTACTGTTGCTCGATCCTTGCGTCCTTCAGACGACTTGGGAAGGGTACCTTGGTAGCGATGAGCGGTCCCGCAACCTTTCCTTTACCCTTATCAATGCGTGACGTCTCCACAGCAGGGGAAGATGACACGGTGGCGGTATTAGATACTGAATTAGGATTTCCGCCACTTAACGCACTGGATCGAGTACTTTGATCGCTCGATCGACCATGTTCTTCACTGGATCGAGTGATTTCTTCAGCCGAGTTGCTCGATCGAGTAGTACTATTGCTCGATCGACCAACTTGGAATTCTACACTTCTCGATCGACCGCCATTGTCACTCGATCGAGTAACTGGATGATTAGAACCGCTCGATCGAGTAGATGAGTTGCTCGATCGAGTGGTTACTGCACACGCAGCAAGTATTTCCTGCAAAAACTCGTCTAGATCATCATCTGAGTCATCATTAGCTGCCAAAACCTCGTCTTCTTCATGAGGAGGGTCATTTTGAAAGTTCATTGACTTGATGGATCGCAAATTGGAAGAAACTTGGCTTGATCGTCGCGTGTGTCAATCGCGCGACTTGTTCTTTCAATTCGATATAACCGCTTTTTGATTCTTTGTGACATCTTTGACATACTCATCATAATGGATTTCAACTCAACAATTTCTTCTCTTGCGAGAGGAGAGACCGGTTGTGGTACTGGCGTAGAAAGGGTAGAAACGCTCTTTATCTCTTCATATAGCTGGGAGAAGGGAACTCCCTGCTTGTACTTCTTATATGCATGGGCGCGCTCTACACCTGCCGTGCATTCATAAAGATCGTGCCCTTCCTCGCCACATCTACCACATGGCTTTGTATGCTCTGTAATCGTAGGCATATTGTCAATCAACTTTCGAAGCAACAGCTAATCTGCAAAACTGATCAAAACTTTGCAGAAAATGAGATCAGCCTCAAGGAATAAATTCCTTGAGACAAAAGACAAACTTAATTAAAGCAACAAAATTGCACCACCTCCCCGGCAACGGTGCCAAAATTTGACACGTCTGTCGCGTACCTGTCAAAAATAACTAACTGGCTCTAACTAATATAGCTAGGGAAGTCGGGTCGAATCCACAGAGAGGTAGGAAATTGTCTACTAAAACTAGGTTCGCCAAGGTAACCAATTTGGGGGTTTATAAAATGTGATATCTAAACTAAGAGGACAAGGAGAAGAGAAATAAAAGAAAGAGTTTAACAGATAAAGGAGAATAGCTAAGACAAACGGTTCACCATAATCATCTGGTCGAGTAGTCCAGGTCCCAGGTCAATGCAGTACGGTCTAAGGGGTAGCGAACGTCACCTTTCGGTCCTTAATTCACCCTAAAGTGTAAACAGTTTAACTTTCGCCCTCGCTGCAATACTCTATTGTTCGCTACTAGTCTGCCTCTTCCAACCTTTCGGTCCAGGTCAAGGTCCACTAAGAATAAGGGTCTAATTGCGTCGACTCAATTAGGCAATTACAATTAATTGTAGCATTTAAACAACAAAGACGGTACCAACATTGACCTAGTAAATCGATTACTCTCCCTTCATATTATGGATCCCCTATAGTCTTAGCATAGGAAATTAGCTACTCATAATCGTCGGATTAACAATTACAATAACCAAATAATTTAAACTAAGCATGATGAATAAACTATTAAGAGACTGATTGAACAATTATAAAGCAAAAAGAAAAAGGATTTAAAAGCAGTAAATACGATTAAGAAATAAACTAGATTGATAATACCGAATCCGAGTAACAAATGTAGAGAATAGAAATCCAAAGAACAGTGACAGAAGTAGCAGTCGAAAATGTACGTAGTGAAGAGATGGGAGTAACGTCATCTTCTCCTCAGTCTTATACTGAAAAATCGTCTTAAACCTAATCTATGGACTAATTGCAAAAGCCCATAAAAGATTAGGCGGAAATAAACTAAAAGCACACGAAAACCCCTCGATCGAGTAGAAAGATTACTCGATCGAACGCAAATCACTCGATCGAGTTAGAACAACCTCTCGATCGAGCACTGCTTGCAGAACTTCCTCGATCGACTCCTTAAACTGGTCGATCGACCAATCTTGAGTGTGTAGAGCATTCGATCGAACAGTAGACCACTCGATCGAGCTATATAGGCATGTTAGGACTTGAATTGCTTTCCAAACTCAGCTCATACGTCTTCCAATTGTTAGATTTCCAAGCTCCAGCTCCTTCTTTTCCACGAATGCATGCAATTGGGACAGTTAAGGCTCGATTTAGCTTCTCTTCAGTCAACTCCTGCAATTTACAATAAACGGACCAAAGTAGAATATTCGGGGGTATTTTTAACCAGATGCTACATAAAAAGCATAGAAATACGTGCTGAAATAGGCTAAAAAGACTATACATTAGGCACGTATCAAATAGTAATGAGAAGTGATAATTAATAATTGTTGGGATAGTTATAATATTTATGATAGGTTGATTTGTGAAAAAATTATAATTGCGTCGGATTACTTTAATTATTTGAATTGCTTGAGCTGCTTAATTGGAATCGCTTGCCAGGTAGGGATAAATCCTACTCAACTTTTACTCGTTAATGTTTGATATAATGGATGGACTATGTTAATGTGGAATTGATTATATTGTGTTGTGTTGGGTGATATTATCATAATTGTTGGAAGGGAGAATTATATTGCGTATGTTGATTGATGATATCGTGATTGTTGGAAGGGTGAATTATATTGATTTGCGTTGGTTGATATTAATAATTGTGATGAGGTGATTTGAATTGTTATCGTTGATTGTGAACGTGATTATGGTGAAAAGTTGTGCGACAGTCAGTTGTACGTTGTTGAGGGAGTTTGTACACTGGGGTGATGGTAATATGTACGTTGTGAGGGAGGGGTACTATTACATGTTGGCGGTACGTTGTTAAGGGAGGGGTACCAAAGTAAAGTGAGCACGTTGTTAAGGGTGGTGTGCTAAGTAAATGAAAGGAGCACGTTGTCAGGGGGTTATGCAATGTAAAAAGAAATTAGATTGCTTATCGTATGTTCTTGTTGTTAGTATTTATTCCTATTCAACCTCGCGGTTGACTGTGTATTCGTGAACACCTGCGGTGAACCATAATGGGGAGCAGATTTGACAGGTACTAAAGATTAGCTGACTTGGGAGCTATGGGATGCGTGAGGACTGGCCAATGTACCTAGAAGTCTAGACCACATAGAATGTTTAATCACTTTATTTATTTCCGCTGCGAGTTGTATTGTATTTTATATTAAGTTTTAGTTGGTTAAATTGTAATAAACATGTAATCATTAAGTTTTAATTTAAAGTACTTTGGTTTGTTGTACTTTGTTATTCACTGCCTCGGGAAACCGAGATGGTAACAGTCCTATTTATTTGGGAATGTCTAGCTAAAGGCTCCTGAATAAATGGGGGTGTTACAAAGTGGTATTAGAGCAAAACGATCCTCAGGCCTAACCAATGAATAATAATGAACTTAGGATGTGTCTAAATAAAATGAACCCCGGGTAGAAACTGTTAGGAGCCCCTCTTAGCACCGTTAGGAAAGCACGCGCCTAATTCGTACCTTGGCCCTTCCAGTTTTGAACCGGGAACCCTGAGAGAATACTTGAGAGTGTGGGGTAATTTAAAAGGAATATTGCTTATTTTGCCTTGGAAGTTTTGTTGCCTTGCTTGCATATTGTCTTTATTTATGATTGCGGTTACGGGGACGTAACTTTGTTTTTACGGTGAAGGGATGTGATATGATTTCTTTTAAGTATTGTTATAAGCATGTTGATATGGGGAAAGTATGTTGGCATGTATGTGGGAGGTGTGAGTATGATTAATATGTGAAGTGTTAAAGAAATTGCGTGGAATTATGAAGAATGTGATTTTGGTTGATTTCTCGAAATTTTACCCTTGATTATTTTGGCTGCCATTTAATGCCTGTTTAAAATCCTAATACGACATTTTTATGTGTGATAGCCTGCTGAGTTAGCTTTCATATGCCAGTGGTCTTATATTCAAATAATATACGGTTTAGGAGAAATAAATATTTTAGTGAACAGTGGTCAGAATATTCCTGTACAGTGATGTTTTCGCGCCATGTTTTTGTAAAAGTTTCCATTTAAAAACTGCTCATCGATTTGGTATAATTTCAACTCCACTATTTAAAAGATTCGTATATGTTTCTAGATTGATAAGCCACGTTGTAGGAAAATATATTGACAATTTATGGTGATTTTTACAAGTTGACCTAAATTTCTGACAAGTTGCTGTGAAATTTCTGTTTCGACCAAGTAGATTGTAAAATGCAGTATAAATTGACCTTATGAGTTTTTGACTTGATTCTTTTTTTCATGGTTAGCTAACTCTCTGTATTTTCTAAAAAATATAGATGCTCCAGAATTAATTATGTTATTATTTATTTATGATTTTTAGAAGTTGTAACATGTTTTCTTAGCCTTGAAAAATGTAAGTTTTGTTTCTTATCTTTTGCACATTGATATTTTGATGTTGTAAATTATGTGAAGTAGAATGACATGTCTAGTGATATGCGAAACGTGTTGCCCTAAGCCTATATTTCATCCATGTTTAAGTTAGATGTTGTTGGTAAGAATTAAAATGAACGAATAATAAATTCAATCAATTGTGAAGGAAGGGTGGGTAGTACCTCATTAGATTAAGTGACCGTCATACTAAACCAATAGTTGGCATACTTATAGCATTTCCATACATACTAAGCATACATCAAGTAACCATATGCATACCCATATAGCACAACATTAGCATATGAATTCCGTAACCTAACTTGTTCCCTTCTATTCCTTAGGATGTATCCTTATACGCACCCAGAAGACTTATTCATGTTCCCAGATTCGGATTTAAACGAACATTGCAAAGTCTTGGAATCCCAAATGGATGTTTATGGAGCTCTAGTGAATCCAAAGTACCTAACTGACACTCATCTTAGAGCCTACACTTTGGTTACCACTCTACCTTTCTCTAGACCTTTAGGGAAAGTAAGAGCAGATTACATGACTGCGTATGATAAATACAAGATGCATGAGACCTATAGTCATTATTATGGATCTATCTATCCTCCACATCTCACCTATGAGGTCGTGTCCAAAAGATTGAAATACCTAGTGTTTTAGCAGGATTTTCACTGAATAATGACGTCCTGCCAGGGAAGATTTGAGGGGTGATTTAACTCAATTTAACTCGCCTGACTAATGTAACTAAATAAATAAATGAACAAAAAGTAAAGACACAAAGATTTTATACGTGGAAAAACCTGGGGAATAAGGGAAAAAAACCACGGGCACCAAGCCAGGAGGGATTTTCACTATGATTTTGGGTTGTCTGACAGGGGATTTGTATGCCAAGCGTTTTACTAAATAAGACAGGTTAAGAATAATTGAGTATTGATTACAATAATGAGAGTAATAGTATGATTGCACGAGTGAATAAGCAAGTGTCCTCCTTTTTTCCTCCATGTTATTTATAGAGATATTCCAACGGTGCTTTAGGAGTTTGTTTAGGGTTTCCTGGTAAATAGGACTCGTGCCCTATTTACCCGGAGGTGTTTGCTTGTACTTGTTCTATATTCCAGCTCCTGCCATTGATTATTTCCTCTATATTCTCTTCTTGTACGTTTGAATAGGTCTTCCTCGTTTATAGGGAGTTTGTTCATAGCCTGATTGTGCTTTTCTTGCCGCCTGACCAGCTTTGATAGTGCTGCCTTCGTGCCTGTTATAGTCTTTCTTTGGGCCAGGCTTTCTGGTTGCCTTACCCTGTGCTTCCCTCCTGTTTGGTGCCTGTCCAGGCACTCCAAATGCCTGACTTTAAGTATTTTTTCTTCAGGTTTAGCTTTGGACATTGCCTGATTCTTGTCTGGTCAGGCAGGACAATTCTGGGCCCAACAATTGCCCCTTATCTTCTTATTCCCTAATGGATATGGCCAGGAATAAGGAGATAAAAAATTTGGGCCAGGCAAAAATTGTATAGGAATATTTTATCGGAGTAGAGTTTGTGTCTGGTTCAACTTCCATAACGGCTATATTGTCATTAATGGGGTAGATGCACAAAACCCTAGGAGAGTTATGATTAGGTTTGTCCACTTGCTTTTGCCCGTTTCTTTTTGCGGCTATAAATACCTTGTTCTGTTTGCCTTTGCTTCCATGTTCTCTTTCTTCAATCTTTCCTTTCTTTCTCTAAAATTCTGTCTCTTCCAAAATTCCTTTGTGAAATCAACTTTTCTTTGAAAACAAAAAATCAATTCTTCAATTAAATCTGAAATAATGGCTGGAGGGAGGAGAAAGACGGCTGCATCTAAAGCTCCTGCTGAGGCTGAGAAGGTTCCTGCTGTTGTTGATGTTCCAGATGTCATTCCTGAGGACGAAGTGGTGGAGATAACTGCTCCTCCAGAAATTTTATCTATGTCATACAAAGGGGTTGAATATACTCCTGTGAAGGCTTTGGCTGCTTCTTTCCATGAGGCTAATAAATTGAAGCCAACTTTTGAACATTATCTGAAGGGCAGGGGTCTTATTTCTGCTGAAGCTGACATTTGGATCCCTGAGAGCGTTCAAGGGTGGATGTCAGCTTCCCCTTTCTCCTTTTATGGCTGAAGTGATTAGGGCTATCAGGGTTCCTCTATTCCAACTCATACCAATGGTTTGGAAGATCGTTCATTCAGTTAACCAATTATGTACTAAACATAAGTTGGTCATTACCCTGGAAGATTTTAAGAATGTCTACCATTTAAAGAGTCATTCTCCTGGTCGGTTTAATCTCCGAGTCAGGTCTAAGATGGCTCATCTGATCACTAATTTCGATTTAGAAGATGATAAGGGATGGGCCCAGGCCTATATGTTCATCAGGGCTGATTCTATTGCCCCTGATTTGGATTACCTTAATTACCCTGCTGTTGAGAGAGGTAGTTTTCCTTTTCCTGCATTGTATTCTGATTAGAGATGATTTATATAATTTTGAAAATATACTTACTTGCTTTTGTTTTTGTAGTGACTGATTGGGCAAATAATCCTGATGCTGAGGGGTCGGCTGACCGGATTGTAGCCTTCATGGCGTTGCCTGAAGAGGAGAGAGCATGGCCTGCCTGTCTGGGGCAAGCACTTATGCCTCATTTTAAGAAGGCTAAACTAAGCACTTACAAACCAGTGAAGGGTGCTAAAGCTTCAGAGGCTTCTTCATCAGGGAGTAAGTTTTGTTGCCTTTGCTTTGTAGATTTTTTATTTGAACATGTGTTTATATTGCTAATGTAGAACCTCGTCGTGCAGCTACTAGGGCTTCTGCCAGGATAGCTAGTTTTGGTTTGTCCCTGGTGAAGGCAGGTGTTTCCCAAATTACGGGGGAGAAATCCAAGAGTTGTGAGGCTACAGGGAGTGACAGTGCAGTGCAAATTCAGGAACTTATTCAGGAGGTAAAGCTGGCATCCCCTGAGAAGGTTGTGGATGAGGTTGGTCGAGCTGAAAAGAGGAAGAGGGTAGATGAAGCTTCAGGTGGGGTTCATGAGGTTAGAGGGGCTAGAGCTCGGCTAGATGAGGTTCAGTTTGCTAAGGAACAAATCCAGGCTCAGTCTTTTATGGTTGACGATCCTTATTATAAGTATCAGGCAGAGGATTCTTCTGCTCGTGCTTTGGCTGCCATGTACCGTACCAGGGATTATGCTGCCAATCTGATCACTATGCTGCAGGAGGTAATTTCTTTTTGTCTGATTTTGTACTGGTTATTATTTTTTGTTTTGTTAGGCCTGAATGGAGATATTTTTGGCAGAATGTAAATGATACGTTGAGGAGTGCCTGTCAGCTGGATTCTGTAACCAACCTCAAAGATACCTTGGATTGGGAGGTGAAGATTCTGAAGAAAGATGATGTGAAGCTTAAAGCTGAATTGGAAACGGCAAAAGCTGAGAATCACTCTTTGAAAGAGGATAATGAGGCAGGGAAGGCTCGGTTGGTGGTGGAATCGTCCAAGCTGAGTTCTGCTCAAGATGCCCTGAAAGCTCTCCAGGCTAAATTTGACATTGTCCAGGAAGAATTAAAGGCTGAGAAGCAGGCTATGTAGGAGCAACTTAAGGTAAATGAGGAGTTGGCTGTTGAGAGGGATTTGGTGCGGGGCAGGTATAAGGATGCTGCTCTTTACTTCTTTGGTAGGGGTCGTGTAGATACTATGAAGGAGCCTGCTGAAGTCATGCCTTTCTGGGATCCTGACCAGGAATTAGCCAATCTTAATGCTAATTACCCTGAGCTTTGCAAGCTGCATGCTGATGAGGAGGTGGATTCTCCTCCGTCCAAGGAGAAAAGTGGTGATGCTGAGGAAGGAGGGGATGATGAGGAAGAGGAGGATGAGGAGCCTATTGATGAGGGGATCAGCTCTGCTACTGCTTCCAAGGCAGGCTAGTTTGTTTTTCGTTTATTTTTGAAGTAGTAGTTTGTTTTGTTTTGGCCCATCCAGGGGGGATGTTCCCTGGACAAACAATGTTTTAGTTTTTGAGGATTTTTTGCCTTATCAAGGAGGGGTGTTCCCTGGGCAGCTACATTGCCTTGGTATAATTTGAATCTTCTTTTCTCTTGATTTCTTTGAATGACTTGATTTGTACCTGTGAATAATGCATTTTGAAGTGTTTTGTTAGAATGATGCCTGTCATGAGGGCTTATGGCCCTCATTCCACATTTAGGAAATGATGGCTTTGTTGCCTGTCAGGAGGGCTTTTTAGTAAAAGGGGGGCGGTTGCTAGTCAGGAGGGCTTACTTAGACAAGTGGTCTGGTCTATTCCACCAACGTACTTGTCTTTTATTTTTTGTACTGAGCTCAGTTTACTTTTTGGGTCAGGCAGGCAGGTGCCAAGTTATTATAGAGCATTTCTGGGATGCTATTCAGGTTGGGTGGAGCGGCCCTCAATCCTGAACATTTGTTTAAGCCTATGTGTAGTATATAACTAATGGAAAGAAGGCGTAAAACAAGTTTTCAGGATTCGATATAGTAAAATTTAAATAGATAGGCATGATAGAGTTTGCATAAAAGATAATAGGCACATATTCAGGTAAGATAGCAGGTAGCAGGAAGACATAATTTGTAGAGGGTTTGTTATATAAAACTTAGTCAGGCATATAAAGAGTTAATAGTTTTACCTGGTTTTGGTTTAGACATGAAATAACTTTAGGTGGGAAATGTACCAAGATCTGGGGATCATTTCTCCGTCCAAAGTTTGCAGCCTGTAAGCTCCCTGTCCTACTATTGAATCAATCAGGTATGGCCCTTCCCATGTGGGGGCTAGCTTGCCTGCATTTTTGTCCTTGGTGTTAGGGAAGACTTTTCTTAGGACCAGGTCTCCTTCCCTGAACACCCTGATGTTAACATTCTTATTGTAACTTATGGCTAATGTTTGCTGGTAGGAGGCTATTCTGATCTTAGCTGCATCTCTCAGTTCTTCAGTTAGGATCAGGCTGTCTTGTAATAGTGGCATGTTTTCCTCTATGGTATTCAGGCTACTTCTGGTGGTTGGTACGTGGATTTCTGCTGGGATTACTGCTTCACAGCCATAGACCAGGGAGTAGGGAGTTTGGCCTGTGGCTATTTTAGGTGTAGTTCTGTCGGCCTAGATGACTAAGGGGAGTTCTTCAGCCCATCTGCCTTTCCTTCTTTTTAGCTTTTTCTTCAGGCAACTGATTACTACTTTGTTACTGGATTCTGCCTGACCATTGGCTTTTGGGTAGCCTGGTGTGGATGTTACCAGGTTGATATTCCATTGTGCATAGAAAGTTGGTGTTCTCTTTCCCACAAACTGTGTACCATTGTCACAGACTATTTCTGAAGGTATCCCATATCTACATATGATATTGCGTTTGATGAATGATATGACATCCTTCTCTTTGACCTGCTTGTATGAATCTGCTTCTATCCACTTGGAAAAGTAGTCAGTCATTGCTAGCATGAAGACTTTCTGTCCAGGTGCTTGAGGTAATTTGCCTACTATGCCCATGCCCCATTTCATAAATGGCCAGGGAGCTGAGATGGAGTGTAGTAGCTCTGATGGTTGGTGGATGTAAGGGGAGTGGATTTGACAGGCTTCACACTTGGAGCTATAGGCTATGCAGTCAGCTCTGAGGGTTGGCCAAAAGTAGCCTGTTCTTAGAACTTTGCTAGCCAGGCTTTTGCCACCTTTGTGATTTCCACAGTATCCATCGTGTATATCCTCTATGACTTGTTTAGCTTCATGAGGTTCCAGGCAACGTAGGTAAGGTCCAGCCTGTGACTTTTTGAACAACATGTTATTGATAATGGTATAGGTAGAGGCTTTGATCTTTAGGGCCCTTGCTCCATTCTTATCATTAGGAAGTATCCCCTGTAAGAACCAATCATAGTATGGTTTGGTCCAAGAAGTTGTGTCCTCATGGATTGGACAAGTTTGATCGGGTCTTTCAATGGTTGGTTCTAACAGGTGGACAATGGGTATTTTGTCAAACACAGCAGGGCTAAAATTTGACCCCAGGCTGGCTAAGGCATCAGCCTGAGTATTCAAGTACCTTGGTATTTGGTCAATATCAAATGAACTAAATTTTTTGCAAAGGTTTTTGACATAATCTAAATAGAGGACCATTTTTGAATCTTTTGCTGCATAGGTTCCTTTGACTTGATTGGAAATTAAAAGGGAGTCAGTTTTTACCTTGAGGTTTGTCACACCAAGTTCTATACATACCTTAAGTTCAGCTATCAAGGCTTCGTATTCAGCTTCGTTATTTGTTGCTTTGAATTCACAACTAATAGCCTGAGCAATTAGGTCTCCCTGTGGTGATTTCAATACTAGTCCTAGTCCAGTCCCTCTCATATTTGTTGCTCCATCTACGTGTAAGGTCCATTCCTGGCCTGATTTATAGGTGTCTAGATGGTTGACCTCTTTTATGAGGTCTGGTTCTAGGTTAGGGCTGAATTTAGCCACAAAGTCTGGTAATGCCTGAGACTTAATTGATGTCCTGGGTTCAAAGGTTATGTCATAGGTGCTTATTTGTACTGACCATTTTGCCATTCTGCCTGAGAGCTCAGGCTTTCTCAGGACAGATTTGACAGGCAGGTTGGTTCTGACAATGATTCGGTGACTTTCAAAGTAAGGTCTGAGTTTGGTGCAAGACATGATTAAAGCAAGTACGTATTTTTCAAGTTGACCATACCTTGTTTCTGCATCCAGGGGACTTTTAGTTACATAATAGACCGGGTGCTGTTGGCCTTCAATCTCCTTGGTTAGGACTCCGCTTACTGCTATTTCAGTGACAGATAGGTAGACCGTCAGGGGTTCCCCTTTGTTTGGTTTGGCTAGAAGTGGGGGTGTAGTCAGATATGCTTTAAGGTCCAGGAAGGCTGCTTCATATTCAGGCAACCATTTGAATAATTTCTTCTTCCTGAGGAGGTCATAGAAAGATCTGCATCTTTCTCATGATCTGGATATAAATCTATTTAGGTCTGCAACTCTTCCTGTTAACTTTTGGATGTCTTTCACTGATTTGGGAGATTCAAGTTCCAGGATAGCTTTTATTTGTTCTGGGCTGGCTTCTATTCCTTTTTTGGTTACCATGTATCCCAGAAATTTGCCTGAAGAAACTCCAAAATGGCATTTGGAAGGATTGAGCTTCATATTGAATTCTTCCAGGATCTTGAAAGCTACTTCTAGGTCCCTGACATGATCTTCAGCCTTTTTTTATTTGACCACCATGTCATCGATATAGACTTCGATTGTATCCCCTATTTGATCTTTGAACATCATGTTGACCATGCGTTGATATGTTGCTCCTGTATTCTTCAGGCCAAAAGGCATTGCTGTGTAGCAGTATATGCCTCTTTCTGTGATGAATTCAGTGTGTTCCTGGTCAGATGGGTGCATCTTGATCTGGTTAAATCCACTTGAGGCATCCATAAATGTTGGGAGTTTGTGTCCTGTTGTGGCGTCTACCATTGCATCTATATGAGGAAGTGGGAATGGGTCTTTTGGGCAGGCTTTGTTGAGGTCTGTGTAGTCTACACAAACTCTCCACTTACCATTCTTTTTCTGTACTACCACCACATTAGCCAGCCAGTCATGGTACATGACTTCTCTTATCATTCCCATGTCTAGCAATTTGTCTACTTCTTCATTAATAATGGCATTGCGTTCAGAGGCAAACTTTCTTCGTTTCTGTTACACAGGCTTATAAGATTTGTCAATGTTGAGTTTATGTGTAATGATATTAGCATCTATATCAATCATATCAAAATGAGACCAGGCAAAACATGAGGATTTACTCTTAAGAAAGCTTACTAATTCTGGTCTGATATTGTCAGGGACATCAGATCCTACCAGTACATGCCTGTCAGGATACTCAAGGTCTAAAATGACTTGATCTGTTTCCATTTTGTTTTATGCCACATAAGTGGTCCTAACAGGGTACTGTAATTGCTAGGCGAGGGACTTACCTGTCTTGGAAGGTTTCAACGATTCAGTGTAACATTCCTGGGCAGATTTTTGTTCACCTTTTATGGTTTCTACTCCCCATTCTGTTGGTATCTTGACACATTGGTGGTAGGTGGAAGGTATAGCCCTGACATTGTGGATCCATGGTCTTCCTAGGATAGCATTGTAGGAAGACAGGCAGTCCAGGACTCCAAATCTCTCATATGAGAAGACTCCTTCCACATATGTTGGCAGGTAAATTTCCCCCAGCGTGTTCTTTGTCTCTCCACCGAATCCCACTAGGACATTAGATTTCTTTATGATTTGGCTTTCATCAATCTTCATTGCTTTCAGGACATCAAGCATGATCAGGTTTACTGAGCTGCCTCCATCTACTAGAATTCGCAGAACACGTGCAGTCCCTATTTGCATGGTGATAATCAGGCTATCATGATGTAGGTCAGGAATTCCCTGCATATCAGTGTCGTCAAAAGTAATTTGAGGTAAATTTCTAGGTTTAAAAGGAGATTTCATTTTTGACTCCCTGGCGATTTTCTTTGCAACAGAAATGGTCAGGCCACAGATCTCAGATCCTCCATTGATGATGGCACCATTAAAAAAATTTTATATGTAAAATTTATCAAAATTGACCTCAGAGATGGGTGGTGTTGGGGGCAGGTCACGTTGTTGCCTCTCTTGATTCTTTCTTGCTCCATCGTCTTCCCTGCTCTTTGATGGCATCAGGTCTTTTAGATAACCTTTCTTTAGTAGGTAGGCCACTTGCCTGTGCAATCCCAGATATTCTTCTATTGTGTGCCCTATGTCTATATGGAATTCACACCATCTTGTAGTGTCTTTCCTTTAGTTGGGGTTGTCTGTCTTCTTTGGCCATTTGACAATGTCTCCTATGTTGTCAAGTCTTTTGATTAATCCTGCAATATCAACAGAGAAGTTATACTCTTGGATAGGGGGATAAGTATAGGAATTACTCGTTGTTCTTGTGCATAGTTGACTTCTGATCTGTCAGGCCTTGTATAAGGAGATGGCCTGGAACTGCTTCCTCTGTGGTTAGAACTTTTCCTGTTGGTTTTGTCATATCCTGATTTGTTGTCAGTGTTGTCTGCTTTGAAACCTTTATCTTCTTCCAGTCGAATATAGCCTATGGCTAATGCCTGGACATGTTTAAAGGTATGGCAGCGCTTCATAGTCATTGCGTCATAGAAATCACTGTCCAGGGGTAGCCCTTGCCTGAAAGCTTCCACGGCTGTTCCAACATCACATCTGGGGATTGACACCTTTTCTTTATTAAATCTGGTCATGTAAGATCTGATTGATTCACCAGGCTTCTGCTTGATCTTGTACAGATCACTGGGTCTCTTCTTAAGTTCCCTGCTGCTGGCGAACTGATGATTGAAGGAGTTGACCAGGTCAGCAAAGGATTTGATGCTTCCATTTGGCAAGTTTATGTACCATTGTAGAGCAGGCCCATTCAGGGTTGTCCCAAATCCCTTGCACATGCAGACTTGTCGTAGTTCACTGGGAATAGAAGCTACCAATATCCTTTGTTTGTAATAGGCTACATGATTTTGTGGATCTGTGGTCCCATCATAGATTCTCATAGAAGGAACCACAAATTTCTTTGGCAAATCTATCCTTGCTATCTCATCCACAAAGGGTGAGTCATCATAGCTTTCTGGATTTGCCTCCTCAATGGGAGTGGGTACTCCAGGAATCTTTTCAAATTTTTCATGGAGTTTTTGAATTTCCTGGAGCATGGCCATCATGATTGCTGTATTGGTTTGATCCGAAACAGCCTCTTCATTTGGAATTTCTTCTGAGTCTGCTTCTTCTCCTGCTCTTGACTTTGATGGAGTAGGAGTACCAAAGTTGGAGAAGTCAATGTTCCTGATGATTGAGGAGAATGGCGTGCCAGGTTGAACTTTCAGTTTTGATCCTGAAGCTTTGTCTCCTAGCCTTAGTTTTAGGCTGGACTCTGATTCCTTTAGTTTTGCAACTTCAGCTTCAGCCTGGGCCATTTTCTGTTTCAGCTATTCCATCTCCAACAATTGTTGTTGGGCGGCAGCCAGTTGTTGTTCAATACTGTCTCCAGTCATTTTTTGAGTTTTTGTGCTGTTTGGTTTTGGGTTTTGACTATTTTTGAGCTAGATGCCCCACGGTGGGGGCCAATTGTTTTAGCAGGATTTTCACTGAATAATGACGTCCTGCCAGGGAAGATTTGAGGGGTGATCTAACTCAATTTAACTCGCCTGACTAATGTAACTAAATAAATAAATGAACAAAAAGTAAAGACACAAAGATTTTATACGTGGAAAAACCCTGGGAATAAGGGAAAAAAACCACGGGCACCAAGCCAGGAGGGATTTTCACTATGATTTTGGGTTGTCTGACAGGGGATTTGTATGCCAGGTGTTTTGCTAAATAAGACAGGTTAAGAATAATTGAGTACTGATTACAATAACGAGAGTAATAGTGTGATTGCACGAGTGAATAAGCAAGTGTCCTTCTCCTTTTTTCCTCCATGCTATTTATAGAGATATTCCAACGGTGCTTTGGGAGTTTGTTTAGGGTTTCCTGGTAAATAGGACTCGTGCCCTATTTACCCGGAGGTGGTTTCTTGTACTTGTTCTATATTCCAGCTCCTGCCTTTGATTATTTCCTCTATATTCTCTTCTTGTACGTTTGAATAGGTCTTCCTCGTTTATAGGGAGTTTGTTCATAGCCTGATTGTGCTTTTCTTGCCGCATGACCAGCTTTGATGGTGCTGCCTTCGTGCCTGTTATAATCTTTCTTTGGGCCAGGCTTTCTGGTTGCCTTACCCTGTGCTTCCCTCCTGTTTGGTGCCTGTCCAGGCACTCCAAATGCCTGACTTTAAGTATTTTTTTCTTCAGGTTTAGCTTTGGACATTGCCTGATTCTTGTGGAGTCGTGTATTTTCCTTGGAGAAAAGAAGAGTGAAACTTGTGAAGTGATAGAAATTAGCGATGATGAGGGGGGAGGAAGTAGACATTATGTGGACTGGACCTTTTGATGATGATAATGATAGACTTCAACCTCGACAGCAGAGAGCCTCAGACTATGAGATTGAAGAAGATGTGATTTATGTTGGACAAGTACATGCACCTGATCCTAAACCTAGGAAGCACAAATGGGCTCGTCTTGGGAATAGACTTCGGAGGGTCATATAAAACAAGCAAAGATTAATTAAATAGTTTTGCGTATCTTTTGTTATAGATTATTATTTATCTTGGCAATGTATTCGTCATTAGCTAACGTAAGAAGTTGAAGTTTAAATAAAGATTAGTTCGAATGTCCTAAATGATGTGGTTTTGCTATTTGGAAGTAAATCAAAGATTTTGTTATTCATTTAACCATTGATTGGTGTTGCGTTGGAAATAATAGTTGTCTATGTTACAATGTGTGTTCTTTGTTTTGTGGCATTACAACAATGATTTGATTGTTCCTATTATTTGATATTCCGAACTTCGAGGACGAAGTTTATTTTTAGGGGGGAGGAATGTAGTACTACGAATGTTTTGAGTTATTATTGTAATACTTTGTGATAAGATTTGGTATGATTGATAATCGTAAATGGATAATTGTGTTGGATGGTGCTTAGTTATGAGAATGTTTATAAGTGTTGTGGTAGTAGTTGTGGGCGAACTTCGGGACGAAGTTCATTTTAAGGGGGGGAAGATTGTAATACCCCGCATTTTGATAATAATTTATGAGAATAATTTATGTAATTTACTAATTTATTAAAGGCATTTCTAATAATAATTACAAGTAAGACGTTAATTAAATAATAAATTAAGTAAGCAAGTCGGGAATTGGGCTTAGCTAATAGTACAGTATTGGGCCGTGTAATATAATTGGGGGACGGGTTTTATAGGCTTAATAATTAGGTAATCGGACTTTGTATCGGGAATTAATAATAAATAATATGGAAATAATAATTATATCAATAATTATCATAATAATAATGTTATGGCAATAATAAGATATATATAATTGGTGAAAATTCTAGTTATTGTAAGATTAGTAATATATGATAATAATAATAATAATAATAATATAATTTAGAATGGTAATTCCTATAATAATTAGAATTCCTATAATAATTAGAATTCCTATAATAATTAGAATAAGGTAATTATAATAAGTTTCCTAATTGACTTCACATACTCTTTAATCGTACACTATAAATACCATGATAAATCTGAAAATATAATTCACAATTTACAAAGAAGAATAAGGAGCTTTTAGAGACGGAAGGGCAATTAAACGATAAAAGGTAAAAACCGTCTTAAACTTAATTTAGTTCGTTTTAAAGCTTGTAGACGTAATAATATACAACCACCGTTCATCACCTTAGGAGCGGCCATAGGACTCGTAATTAGGACCTAGAGCAACCTTGGACTGCCAAGATTCTGACCCGACCTTCAGTGACCGTCGTTGACTGTGATAGGGTGTTGTTTGGGGCGGTTAAAGGTGGTGGGTTTAGGGTTATGCGGGTTTTGGTCGTGGGGATTGGAATGGGTAATTGAACCCTCTAATGGCCGAGACTTGACCTGGGTATAGAGGGGTTGTGACGGGGGTAGGTGGTCGGTCATGGTGGTGGTGGTTGTATGGTGGCAGGCGGCGGTTGGTGTCGGTGGTGGCGGAAAACGGGGGAGAGCAGAGGTTTGTCGCGACTATTTTAAGACGAGCGTCGTGGCCGCGTTTCTGACCGTGAGTGAGGTTGGAGGGTACCTTTAGAACCGCCGTGGACCAGGGGTGACAATGGTGGTGGCTGGAGGTGGTGAGGTTGGGTGTGGTTGTTGGGGTCGGGTTGTTTTGGGACACGTGTTGAAGGGAGTGTTGTTGGTGTCGTGTGTTAGGGCGTGGGTTTGTGGGTTGTTCGTGGTGGTTTAGCTGGTGGTTAGGGAATGGTGGAGGTCGGTGGGTTGCAGGCTGGAGATGTTGAGGTTGGGTGGTGGTCTGTGGAGTCGGTTTTGGGTGTGTTTATGGGGGGCGGGGGTGTACGGTTGAAAAACCGTGTAAGATGGGATATAGTTGGTTATTTTTGTGACGGGTTTTAATTGATTAATTCGGGTGACTCGGTTTGTATTTGAATCGGGTTTTTAAAGTACCGTAGACCTTTAATCATAATAATAAATAATTAAATTGAATAATGAATATAAATTTATGAATAGTAATGAGAAGTGATAATTAGTAATTGATGGGATAGTTATAATATTTATGATAGGTTGATTTGTGAAGAAATTATAATCGGGTCGGATTGCTTTAATTATTTGGATTGCTTGAGCTGCTTAATTGGAATCGCTTGCCAGGTAGGGATAAATCCTAATCAACTTTTACTCGATAATGTTTGATATAATGGATGGACTATGTTAATGTGGAATTGATTATATTGTGTTGTGTTGGGTGATATTATCATAATTGTTGGTAGGAAGAATTATATTGCGTATGTTGATTGATGATGTAACACCCCCATACTCCGAGCGCCTTACCAGGACCACTCAGGTATGAAGACATCACCATCTCGGTCGCCCGAGGTATGATAATCAAATAGACAAAACGGAAACAACATTTATTATAATAGTTTAATGAATGAATACAATCCTTGAAACCAAACTGAAAGCACGATACATTATTCCAAACTATCTGTTCTCAACTGAAATGTAAATAAATGCTAAACTACAGCGGAAGACTCTATCGTCATGTCGTGGCCATCCCAGCTATCCCAGTACTCATCTCTATACCTGTTCAATATCTGCTCACCATCCCCGAATGGATCACCGCAGGTTTTACAAAACAACACCGGGGTCAGTACTAATCACACAATCAATATAGATAACAATAAGACAAACAGACAGCTGAACTGCCACACACACACACACACCAACCAACCGTCTCAATCACTGACTGTCCACTGGACCAGCCCTGCCAGTGGGGGACCGCAGCCGTTCCCACCTAAGCCCCGCTCATCGTACGAGCGATAACCCTGTCCATTAATGTGCACATCCCCTTTCGTGGCGGGTTCCACGAAGGGCGAAACTAGGGCGTGAGATCACTCCCGCAAGTGACCCCACTCAGCCGAGAACGCATCTCGAGAGCCATAGAAACCAATCACAATTACAACCACAATCGCAATCACAATCACAACCATCATATTAAACAACTAACTACAGCACATCACCAATATCCCATTATGGGACTAATACTGAGTAGGAAATCCTACCTGGAAAGCACAACACGCAGACGGTATCTACAGCTGTCTCAAAACGCCTCTTCTATGAATTCTCCTCCTAACATATAACATATAAAGACTACCAATTACTTACTATTCATAAAACCCCCAAATCCCAAATTAGGGTTTACCCAAACCTAGCAAAACATTATATAAATTATATTAAAAGCTTACCCTCGACGCAAGGAATCCAACGACACGAACTACGATGCGAACCGACCGTCTGGAACTCCGGAATTGTCAAGAACGCGATTAGGAAGAAGACTAGTTGCTTTCTCTCTTAAACAGGTTTTAGGTTTTGTAAAAAGTGATTTAGAACAATGCCGAATATGTTTATATACCTTAATCGCGTAATTAACAAGACCCGAGAAAACTCCCCGATAAAATGGGACACTCGATCGAGTACCCAAGGTACTCGATCGAGTACCCCCTACTCGATCGAGTACCCCGGATACTCGATCGAGTGCCCAACAGTCGAAACTATTTATCTCTGCGCAACTTGCCCTTACTCGACAGAGTAAGGGCTACTCGATAGAGTACCCCAAGACATATAAATACGGAGTATTACTGTCTTCCCTCCTTAAAAAGAACTTCGTCCCCGAAGTTCAACCCATACATAAAAACAAACATGCTAACTCGATCAAGACACAACAACGTAACTAAGAACTCGAAACAAAACTCCAACCCAAACATGAACTCATAACACCAACTCCACTAACTGTTCCTACCTCCACAACATGGCTCACGATATCGTATCAACTCCACATATATATATCTCTCACGACACCAACTCCATACATAACCAACTACCATCCTCTAACGCTGCTAGCTCCATAATATCATCCACTATCAAATCCAAAATCAAGACACTCATAGACATCAAACGGGATGTTACATTCTACCACCCTTAAAAGGAACTTCGTCCTCGAAGTTTACTCACACTCATAATCTCATCATCCAACTGTCAACACTATCGAAGTATTCTCGCATTCCTAACATCAAACTACTACAAGCACGTCCGTGGCCTTTTAACACTATCAACCACAACATATACAAATCCATATCTTATGCTACACCAACACTCTACTTTCAAATATACTACCATATGCCCACCCATCAAAATCTCTTTTATCACATCCTACTCCTCTTAAGATAAATGTTACGTCCTCGTAACTCACTAATACTAAATACTAGATACATCTCATTACTCTCTTTACCACCACATGTGTAAGATAACCGCTTATAATCTAAACACTCGCCATGCATATATCCAAGGCTCTCTTACTTAAACATTCCTCATACCTCAACTCATTCGTCACACCATCTAACCTATACCTCAAAACTCGTAGCAAAATCACCATACTAACTCTCCATTATTTCTGCAAAACAACATACCTCTCTATGTAAGGCACTTATCTCCCAGAAGCATAACTCACGATCCACACTCGTTATGTACACGCACACTAGATCATCAAGTTCTTTCTTCCATTACCGCAAAACTCATACACAACTTAACATGACACTAATTCCCAATACCCTACACTCATTGTCTCAACAAAAGATTATGAACCACCTGCATCTTTCGGGTCATTACCACACATGTTCTACGACTCACTTGCCATTACCATGTCTACTGAAACCTTAACTAGAACAAGATCATAATTATTGTAACGACCTCTCACAACCGTATCCCATCAATAGAACATCACTATACCATGACAACAACGAAAACATATTCAACTCTATTTCCTATCATACTCTACCTCATTCTTAACTTAACCTGGTAAAGAGAACATCAATAAGCAAGACAACTGTCTACATGCGTAAACCGAAACTCGCAGGAGCAACATCAAAAACAACAAACTATGTATAATGGTATGTACTTTGAAACTCGAATCATAATCATCCCGCCTAATCCACCACAACCGGTGACGGCATCACAACACCGCCACCAACAGCCACACCGTAGTGCGAAAATACCCGCATCACAACACTAAATATCGTGTCCGGATCACCACCCGAGGCACCACAACCACATCGATAGACATCACAACTGCATACAACTCCCATAAACACTGACTCAGGATAACTTTTCAGTCAAGAAAACTTACTCAAATCCACTTTACTAAATCATAGCACAACATATTTTATGAATTAAACAGATACTAACCTCGTGAATATCATCCCCTTACCATATCACATATTGACATGTATCATGAATACAGACAAGCATAACTAGTCATGCCAAATCAGTCAAATTATTACCTTTTTGGATATCATTCCAACGTTCTCGTATCCAACATGTATTACAGAAAATTCAGATAACAACTTATAATTATCACACCATACCATTTCTTGTGAGGTCACAACCTCACACAAACATTTATATATATGACATAGACCCATAATCACATCCAACTGGACAATCCCGATCACGTAAGTTACCCCTCGATAAAGGTTACCTGTCGCCCGAGTTTAACTCATATGCCCCTCATAACATATTCCCCATTCGCACAACCATCACTTCCTGCCAAATATAACCATACCTTTACTATTCAACTATTAGCATCCGCCTCATCTAACCACATCTTATACCCTCTTACAATCATACACAACAATCAGGTCCCTACCAAATCAACCTTTTTAGAATTGCTACCTTTCTAATATACCATCACTCTTAACCACTAGTGTCAACACCACAAACGATAACACTACCACTGTCCGAACATCAAACCTCTTACACTTATCTCTAAATATCACGATTTCTTTCCTATCTTTGGTTGACATCCCAAATAACAAACATCGAATCCATCCACAAAATTACCTCAATATTCTTCCCAATACTATCCTTAATTGTATCATCATCTAACTCTCCGCCAAAAATCTCGTATCGTGCAAATATTCTACCAACTTCTTACTTTCCTTAATTCCTCGAAACTCATTACTAATCATGTTGTCCCAAAACTCCTCTATAACCATTAACTAACATCCTCGTGACGCTATCACACATTTCAATGATTCCTTACCTTTACATCACATGACTCCGGTGAATATTTTCCTCAGCTTACTTTTATCCTTCTTTTCTCTTTACACTCAATAATACCAATTAATAGTTCAACTCCTTATTCCTTCTAGCTAACTCTTTAGAAATCCGATTCGTTCTCACCGCTCCAAAACTCACATCTAATTATTTCATATCGATATCATCTCACTCTTTCTTACCACAAATATTCTCTTATTATGTCATCAATCACCCTTGCCACTAATCCATCCATAAAATCAACGTTCTTGTTCAACAATTGCATCTCCTTCTTACATCTCTAGAAATCAAAATTCCTTTCATACCGCTAATTGCCCAAGGAAAGCCCACAATAGTTTCATCTCTTAAAAAGCCAAATCTCCACCCCGTGACATGTCTCCACAAAGTTCACTATATACCACTCTTCTCAACCCCTTTAAAACGAACTTTCATTATGTATATTCTTAACCCACACGGCTCTTAACTACCTCCCTCCATAATTCTTTACACATCTCAGGTTGTCACTATCCATATCCTTACTCTCAATCCTTTCATTCTCACGTTCCTTAGACTCACATCATCCTTTGCCCACATTCACTTACTTTTACGTCACTCAACATACAAACATATCACTCATCTCATCTCACAAAACATGCTCTATGTCTCTATACACCATACCAATCTTCCTTTTCTTTTTCCACTATCTATCACAACACATATAACTCATGTCCTACCACCGAACTCATACTCACCACAGGTGCCACTCACTACACCACAAGATTGGGTAACTTACGCGTCAAGACCAATATACATGTAAAACAATGCATAAAAGAGCAAAATAATAACTTTGAATTAAACATAATATGCAACGAATTCAAAAGATAAGCATATGACCCAAAACAGGGGTCACTAGATCGAGTCTGAGGCCACTCGATCGAGTAAGGGACTTACTCGATCGAGTAGGTCAAGATCAGAAGCACGTAAAACAAATCACCAGGGCTACTCGATCGAGTGGCGAGGTACTCGATCGAGTGCCCCCTTACTCGATCGAGTACCAAGGATACTCGATCGAGTACCCTAATTCTCAAGACTTTGTCCAGTTTTTCGTAAAACAGTCATAACTCACTCATTACTTGGTCAATTTGGGCGTGTGACCTATCGTTAGAATCGTAAAAGGACAAGCTATCATCTCCAATTGGAATCACATCAAAATCATTTATGCATCTCAAGTTATAACAGTTTAAAGACAACCTCTTTATAAACGAAAAACACAACTATTGATTTTTACTTCCCAAACGACTTAAACAACAACCAAGCAAACAAAACCACTCCAAAACTCATAAAACCAGTATTTGTAATCATAGTTACTATTTTCAAAAGCCAAGCAACAACATTCACCATCCACATAGGTTATTTAACTTGTCAATCACGATTTACCCACATAAACATGCTCCACCCATGAATTTCATATTCTTATGCAATTACTTACTTAATCTCTTCCAACTAATTCATCACTTACAGCTACACACTTCTTACAACATATACCCATGAACAATCGTGGACAAGTACATAAACTTATCATACAACTCTATGCAGACAAAATATACGTATACAACCACAGTTCTATATATCTCATCAACAAGTTTCCTCATATCACCATTTTCTTTCACATGCTCAACTTTCTACTTCAACATCCAACAATTAACACATTCCATCACATTCATAAACCAGTTAACCAAACACACATACGACTCGACAAACACTTTCCCATGTGACCGGTTCAAAGTTGTAGGGCGACCCCTTGCGGCTTTAGGACGTCTCCCAAGCCTTTGCACTAGCTCCTACAACTTTTACCCCGGGTTAATTTTAATTGACTCCCTATGTTCATTAAGTTCATTGGTTACAGGTTTCAGGATCGTCGCTCTGATACCATTTGTAACACCCCCATACTCCGAGTGCCTTACCAGGACCACTCAGGTATGAAGACATCACCATCTCGGTCGCCCGAGGTATGATAATCAAATAGACAAAACGGAAACAACATTTATTATAATAGTTTAATGAATGAATACAATCCTTGAAACCAAACTGAAAGCACGATACATTATTCCAAACTATCTGTTCTCAACTGAAATGTAAATAAATGCTAAACTACAGCGGAAGACTCTATCGTCATGTCGTGGCCATCCCAGCTATCCCAGTACTCATCTCTATACCTGCTCAATATCTGCTCACCATCCCCGAATGGATCACCGCAGGTTTACAAAACAACACCGGGGTCAGTACTAATCACACAATCAATATAGATAACAATAAGACAAACAGACAGCTGAACTGCCACACACACACACACACCAACCAACCGTCTCAATCATCGATCGTCCTTTGGACCGACCACGCCGATGGGGGACCGCAGCCGTTCCCACCTAAGCCCCGCTCATCGTACGAGCGATAACCCTGTCCATTAATGTGCACATCCCCTTTCGTGGCGGGTTCCACGAAGGGCGAAACTAGGGCGTGAGATCACTCCCGCAAGTGACCCCACTCAGCCGAGAACGCATCTCGAGAGCCATAGAAACCAATCACAATTACAACCACAATCGCAATCACAATCACAACCATCATATTAAACAACTAACTACAGCACATCACCAATATCCCATTATGGGACTAATACTGAGTAGGAAATCCTACCTGGAAAGCACAACACGCAGACGGTATCTACAGCTGTCTCAAAACGCCTCTTCTATGAATTCTCCTCCTAACATATAACATATAAAGACTACCAATTACTTACTATTCATAAAACCCCCAAATCCCAAATTAGGGTTTACCCAAACCTAGCAAAACATTATATAAATTATATTAAAAGCTTACCCTCGACGCAAGGAATCCAACGACACGAACTACGATGCGAACCGACCGTCTGAACTCCGGGAATTGTCAAGAACGCGATTAGGAAGAAGACTAGTTGCTTTCTCTCTTAAACAGGTTTTAGGTTTTGTAAAAAGTGATTTAGAACAATGCCGAATATGTTTATATACCTTAATCGCGTAATTAACAAGACCCGAGAAAACTCCCCCGATAAACCGGACACTCGATCGAGTACCCAAGGTACTCGATCGAGTACCCCCCTACTCGATCGAGTACCCCAGATACTCGATCGAGTGCCCAACAGGTCAGAAACTATTTATCTGCGCAACTTGCCCTTACTCGACAGAGTAAGGGCTACTCGATAGAGTACCCCCAAGACATATAAATACGGAGTATTACAGTCTTCCCTCCTTAAAAAGAACTTCGTCCCCGAAGTTCAACCCATACATAAAAACAAACATGCTAACTCGATCAAGACACAACAACGTAACTAAGAACTCGAAACAAAACTCCAACCCAAACATGAACTCATAACACCAACTCCACTAACTGTTCCTACCTCCACAACATGGCTCACGATATCGTATCAACTCCACATATATATATCTCTCACGACACCAACTCCATACATAACCAACTACCATCCTCTAACGCTGCTAGCTCCATAATATCATCCACTATCAAATCCAAAATCAAGACACTCATAGACATCAAACGGGATGTTACAGATGATATCGTGATTGTTGGAAGGGTGAATTATATTGATTTGCGTTGGTTGATATTAATAATTATGATGAGGTGATTTGAATTGTTATCGTTGATTGTGAACGTGAATATGGTGAATAGCTGTGCGACAGTCAGTTGTACGTTGTTGAGGGAGTTTGTACACTGGGGTGATGGTAATATGTACGTTGTGAGGGAGGGTTACTATTACATGTTGGCGGTACGTTGTTAAGTGAGGGGTACCAAAGTAAAGTGAGCACGTTGTTAAGGGAGGTGTGCTAAGTAAATGAAAGGAGCACGTTGTCAGGGGGTTGTGCAATGTAAAAGGAAATTGGATTGCTTATCATATATTCTTGTTGTTAGTATTTATTCTTACTCAACCTCGCAGTTGACTGTGTATTCGTGAACACCTACGGTGAATGGGGAGCAGACTTGACAGGTACTAAAGATTAGCTGACTTGGGAGTTATGGGATGCGTGAGGACTGGCCAATCTACCTAGAAGTCTAGACCACATAGAATGTTTTATCACTTTATTTATTTCCGCTGCGAGTTGTATTGTATTTTATGTTAAGTTTTAGTTGGTTAAGTTGTAATAAACATGTAATCATTAAGTTTTAATTTAAAGTACTTTAGTTTGTTGTACTTTGTTATTCACTGCCTCGGGAAATCGAGATGGTAACAGTCCTATTTATTTGGGAATATCTAGCTAAAGGCTCCTGAATAAATGGAGGTGTTACAGTAGCATTTAAGGTTTTCTCTGACCATAAAAGTTTGAAATATATATATTCACACAAAAGGAGCTTAATGTGAGACAAAGATAGTGGCTGGAGTTGATTAAAGACTATGAGATTGAAATTCAATACCATGAAGGGAAAGCCAACGTGGTGGTGGATGCCTTAAGTAGAAAGTCCCTCCATACGATACAATTAATGATGCATCGTGATAAGCTACGGGAAGAGTTTGTGAACTTTGCGATCCAAATGGCAAAACCAGGGGCTCCGTCTAATGTGTTGCCAGTTGAGAACGATCTGATGATCAGTGATATTAGAAAATTGCAGAGTGGAGATAAATTTTTGCAGGACAAATTGGTGAATGAGCCTTCTTTATTCAAGCGCGATGAGAGTGGATTAATTATATTTCAAGCTAGAGTGTGTTTGCCCAATGACAAGGAGATCAAAGAGAGGATTTTGACAGAGGCGCATGCAACTCCGTATTCTGTTCACCCAAGGGTGATAAGATGTATGAGGATTTGAAAGTAGTATTTTGGTAGTCTGGGATGAAAAATAAAATCACGGATTTCATGGCCCGATGTTTGATATGCCAGAAAGTGAAGAGTGAACATAAGAGACCCTAGGGGAAACTACAACCTTTAGAAGTACCTGAGTGGAAATGGAGTTCGATTTCTATGGATTTTATAGCTAGTTTACCAAGGTCACAAAAGGGCAATAATATGATTTGGGTGATCATTGATAGGCTAACTAAGAGTGCTCACTTTATTCCGATGAAGGATACATAGAAAAAGAAGCAACTGGGTGATGCGTATATAGATCATGTACTACGACTCCATGGTGTCCCAAATGACATCGTGTCGGATAGAGATGATAGGTTTGTTTCTATATTTTGGGGAAAAATACAGAAAGCCTTGGGAACTAAGCTCAAGATGAGCACTGCATTTCACCCTACTACTGATGGTCAAACTGAGAGAACAAACCAGATATTAGAGGATATGCTACGAGCATGTGTTTTGCAATTTCAAGGAGGATGGGAGGATAAATTGGATCTTATTGAATTTTCATATAATAACAGTTACCAAGCTACCATTCAAATGGCACCATTTGAGGCGCTTTATGGGCGCAAATGTAGGAGTCCTATTTGTTGGAATGATATAAGTGAAGCTCTAGTTTTGGGGCCCGAGATGATTTCTGAAATGGTTGATCAAGTTAAGATTATTCAAGATAGAATGAAAGCAGCCCAAGATAGGCAGAAGTGTTATGCGGATAAAACTCGTAGGCATGTGGAATTTCAGGTTGGCGATAAAGTTCTTTTGCGTGTCTCGTCTACTAAGGGAGTAATGAGATTTGGTAATAAGGGCAAATTGAGCCCAAAGTTCATTGGACCATACGAGATTTTGAAGCGTAATGGTGAGGTGGCTTATCGACTTGACTTACAAGCTAACTTAGAGAGAGTTCACAATGTGTTTCACGTTTCTCAACTTAGAAAATATATTAGTGACCCATCTCACGCTTTCGATCTGGAGACTATCGAGCTTGATGAGACAATGACTTATGAGGAAACTCCGGTACAAATTTTGTATACTAAGGTGCGTAAAACTCGTGGAGGTGATATTCACATGGTCAAAGTTCTATGGAATAATAATAATATGGAGGAGGCTACTTGGGAGGTCGAATCTACTATGAGAGACAAGTACCCTAATCTTTTTACCTAAGGTAATTTTGCGCTTCGTGGACGAAGCTTTGTTTTAAGGGGGTTAGGTCTGCACATTTAATTTTCTTTTGTGATATTGATGCATGTGTGTTTGACTGTAAAGTTAGTAAAGTTAGTACTAGTGAACTGGGCATTTTTGGTCTCTCTTGGTTTTTCTTATGCTAGTTACTAATTATGGCTTCTGTTTATGCATAAAATTTGGTATTCATTGTGTTTAACGCACAATACTTGGTCTGACTGAAGTCAGTCATTGGTACTGATTATTAAACTTATACACGTATTCACTGGTGGTGTGGGTTGCTTGGGCAGTATAGCCTACTTGTGTTCTGGTTTGGTTGTGTGCACTATACGCTTCTGAAAATCTTTATATTTATATATCTATTTACTCATTCTTTTTCTCCGAACTTGTAAGCATGGAATTTGTTGAAATGTGTTTGTGCTTCTTCAAAAAAGAAAAAATTAGTTTTTCAATTCAACATGCTCTTAGTGTGGTAGCTTGTGACGTTTTTATCTTGGAGTTAAAAAAATGAGGAGGAGTTTGTATAGCATATCATTTTGCACGGAGCAACATTATATGGATTTGGAAATTGCATGGAAATTGATAATGGTTTGTATTTGGTTGTACTTTGTGGAACTATCATTTGCATAAGGGTGAGCAATTTAGTGAAACTTTGGGTATACTAAGTTAGCAGACGTTGGCGTGTATGTGTGAAGGTACGCGTTTTAATGCAGAGTTTAAGCTTCGAGGACGAAGCTTTGTTTTAAGGAGGGAAGTTTGTAACACCCCACAATTTCCGAGTTAATTATAAACGGGTATTTCCTTGTTTCTTTTGGTCGTAATTTTAATTGGAAATCTTAAAGTTTGGTATTCCTTTGGAAACGAATTTATTTTGAGCTTTTGAAAATAAATTGACTTTGACAAGAGACTTTTACCCAACTTAAGGCTCTTAACTTATAATAGAATAGAAAGATTTTATCAAAACTCTTATACCCGGTTGCCTCGTCCTTTTCTAATAAAACCCTTGATATTTTCCCTAATTCTTACAACACCTTCCAATTTCCATCCTCTTCTCCCTTCTTCAACTCTTTTCTTCGCACTAGTATTGAGGCGCTCAGGTTCATCGGCACTCCGACCACGATTTCTAATCTTGCCTGTTTTTCTTCTTTTGCAAATTGTAAGTATCTTATCTATTGTCGTTTTGCTCAGTTTTAATTGGTAAATCGTTTTATTTATTCTCAAAATATACTAGGGGTTGTTAAATTAAGGTCGAGACTATGAAAGAGTCTTGTGTTGTTAATGTTTGGGATAAGTATTTATTATATTTGGGTACATTTTCTTGTTTACAATTAGAATTGATTGATTGGGAAAGAGTGTATGGCTGTGTTGGGAATTTCACTGGTGGTGGTCTACAGGTTGTTGTAGTCGGATGCAGTTTTTATGGACTGTGAACTATATTGCTTTTTGGCGTTATTATTAGAAGCATTAGTTATGTTTCTCTCGTTGTGAATTGTACGATTTTTTATATGGAATTAGCACTACTACAAATCCAGGCAACTACAATGCCCCTTTAACAACGCTTATTCACGAAAATCACCATAAGACGTTATAGAACGGATGGCGCGAATTTTACTAAAATTAATTACAACGGTTATGGTTCCATAACCGTTGTTATAGGTTTTAACAACGGGTCAAACATGCACAACCGTTACTAATAATTTGGCGCAAAATTGGCGCAAAGTTAGTGAAAAGTAATTACAACGGTTATTTATAAACCCGTTGTTAATACTTTTTAACAACGGTTTACTATGGACCCGTTGTTAATATATTCTGTAATGACAACGGGTTTTTGTTTAACAACTGTTGTCAATACTTTCCATACTATAAACCACACAAACACAGATCAGCTACAGCCACAAAACACAAACCTAACACAAACACAAACATACACAAACACAAACACAAACACAAACACAAACACAAACACAAACACAAACACAAACACAAACACAAACACAAACACAAACACAAACACAAACACAAACACAAACACAAACACAAACACAAACACAAACACAAACACAAACACAAACACAAACACAAACACAAACACAAACACAAACACAAACACAAACACAAACACAAACATACACTTTCTCATCGTCTCTTTCTCTCTTTCTCATCGTCGCTTTATCATCTCGCCGTCACTGTTGGTTTCATCGTCTCTTACTTTCTCTAATTATCAGGTAAATATGCATGATTTAATTTAGGTTTTGTCATCTCAGTCATTATTTTATTTCTCTAATTATTTTATTTGCATGTGTTTTTATCGATCATTATGTTCTTTCTCTAAGTATTATTCGCTTAATTAGTTTTGTCACTGTTGTTTTTCTGCGTTTATTAGCTTGTAAAACATATTAAATAAAATAAAACAAAGAAGAAGCAAGATGATAGAGAGGAATGCATGCTAAACTTAATATATATATATATATATATATATATATATATATATATATATATATATATATATATATATACATAAATTAAAAAACGAATTACATTGATAAAAATGCAATTTTTAGATATGCATAGAGAGTCTTATTCTCTTCTATGATATCCATCCTCTCCTCCTTTGCTATTTGGAGGTTTCGTTCAGCAGTTGCTATATCGTCATATAGCTGCAACAACTGTTGCTCTATCAAGCCATTTTTTTTGGCGTCCTTGAGTGCGGATCGAGCTTCATCTAAGTAGCTCCTGAACCTGTCCTCGATGTCCAGCAACCGGCGGATGAAACTCCTATTATACTCGGTCATAGTAACAGTCTTACGGATGGTATCATTCATTGTTGATGAAGTTTGGAGTTTGTTTGAAAGATTTAGGGTTTGGAGTTTGTTTTAGCAGTTTAGGGTTTGGAGATAGTGAGATAATGGAATGGATGGTTAATTATTGAGATAATGCATGTATTTATACTAAGTAATGTGTCGTTTGAGTTGTTTTTTAATTAATATATGTTTAGGAAGTTGTGCCATCATATCTCTGCTTCAAATCTTATAACCCTTCTCATTCCATATATTGTCCATTCGTATGCAGGGATTGGCAGTAATAATGCATGCATCGGAATTATAACGGGCCGTCAGAATTATAACGGGCCGTAATAATGCATGCATCTAGTAATATTTAATTTAATTTTTTTTTTTTAAATAAACAACAACGGTTATTTAAAAAAAAAACCCGTTGTCTTTACTTATAACAACGGTTTTTTATACTGTAACCGTTGTTATAACTTTCCCACCAAAATTTAGTCACCCTTTCCACAATGGTTTTTTCTACTTTAAACCGTTGTTAATAGTTTTCACAATAGGTTTCTTAGAAAAACCAACCGTTGTTAAAACCTACTACAACGGACGCTTTAACAACGTCCGCTTTTTTATATAACAACGGTTTTTAACCGTTGTTATAGCCTGTGTAGATACCCATATCCGTCGATATTGGAATTTATAGAGAACCCGACAAACACCCGATGATGATAGGACACATGTATTCTTTAGTTGTCATTGTCATTATTTGGGTTCGTTTTACGATGTAGAACGAGCGTTGTCGACGGAGTATTTTATTAATTTAAATGATATTTAAATTAAATGTTTTTTTTAAGTGAATTCATTTTATTTTACTTTATTTTGAATTTATTTTTTCAAAGTTTATTTTATTGAAAATAAAATAAATATTTGATTTGAAAAATCATTTTATGAATATTTTTGATTTGAAAAATCATTTATTTTAATGTGTTAATCAATTTGAAAAATCGATTTAAAAATCAAGAACTCGTTTTTAAACACGCGTTTTGGAGCTCGATTATAGCTCGGGTTTTGAGCCCGTTTTCTTTACGAGTTGGCACGAATCTCGAGTATACTAACCAACCTAAGCCTATACCCATCCAACCCCAGTTCGAACCCCATATCCACGGCCCAAATCCCGTCCCAAATCACCCCCAAACAGCCCGCATACACAAAGCAGCCCCCCCTGTTTTGCAGCTCAAACCCGAGTCCAAAACCCACTCCAAACACTACCAAAACCCATGCCCATTAACCCTAACCCATACCCTAGTATCCTACCCATATTACCTTAGCTTAACCACCAAGAAAACCCCTCTCAAACCCTCACAAAAGCTGATGGACAGCAGCTATGCGTGAAGGAGCCCGTCTGCCTCTCCCCCCTTTTACCCTACTTTAACTCCTTATAAATACCCTCCCTTCACCATACATTCATTCCTATAAGTTCTCCATACATCCTACCATCACTCACAAGCTTTAAACCCCAGAAACAAACCCTAATTGCCTCTCAAAAACCCTCCACAAAACCGACATCCAAACTGAAACAGTTTGTGTGTCCTCTTCGAAAAACAATTCGTTCCTCCTTCAAACCTCCATCAAAACTCGAGTTTCTTATTCCTAATTAACCATATAACATCCATCTACACATTAGACAAAGATTTACGAGCCAAATTACCCTTGAGAGTACACGAAATCCCTCGAAAAACAGAGTGTTATACACTCTGTTTTCGTGGTTTGTTCTGTCTGTCATTCTGTTTGTTTGCTCATTTTTCGTGCCCAATAACTCAAAACGAGCAGGGGTTGCTTTAAGATCTCTGTTCTCCTCTCTTTCTAGTTTTCAAAACATCTTTTAAATCGAATTTTCATCGTGAAACGAGGGAGAAATCGCTGTTTGAAAGTTGCTGTCCAGATTCGATAAAAACGCGTGTTTGCTTTGTTTCTTCGTCGACGACGGCCTCTCGAGATAAAATCTACCATCGATTACGACCCAAGACGGTGTCAACGATACATGTAGGTTGAGGGTGCATCAAATCCTTTTCTTTCTCCCTTTTATTTCGTTTTTTTTATGTTTGTTTTTTTATAGTTTGTTTTTGTTTGTTTATCGTTTTTTGTTTATCGATTGTTCTAATTAACTACGAAACTAGTTTAGTCCGAGTATGAGTTAAAGTACCACCATGAACACCCGCGTTGACTTGAGATGGGAAAGAAACCGCTACATCAGTCGGTCGTACACCCCCGTCTCATTTACATATCCTCGTGTTCAAGGTAGGGCATTAATAAAACAAATTTTAACTTCGTTCTTCGCTTTTGACATCTCCTCTTCTCTCGTGTGATTCGACCCATCTTAGGACCCGTCACATGTTAGTATGACCTCTGATTGTAAACATATAACTCATTTAGATGACATTAGATCAATTTGATAACCTAATTAGACACATTAGGGTACATTGACATAGCTTTAAAAACCGATTAACAATTCTGTAACTTAATGAACGCATCTCTCTCTTTCACCTAATTTCTCGCTAGTATAAGAGTGCGTGATTAGCACCTTCTTATTAACACTCGATGAGTTAACTTAATTAGCAAACTTGACCTAATTTGACCCCTTTTAGGCCGTGTAGAATACACCTTTGCGCGACATCCTTCCAATCGATCAACGTTGTTTCTAATTCGTTTTCTAACTTGTTTCCTATCCCGTTTCGCAATCATCTATCTAACCTAATGAACCTGACCTAGGACCTAGGTTTGGCCGTGGCCTTTGGCCTTTCTTGTTTCGTTTGTTTTTGCATCGTTCGTTCTTTATTTGTTTTGTCGCTTGTAATTTATCGTTTGTTCATCGAGTTGTAATTTTCAAGTTAGCTTTCTTTTATCGAGTCAAAACCTATTTCAAAAACCTTAGTCTTGTTTGGTTAGATGGTTGTGCCCCAATGCAAGTAAGAGCGTAGTAAATCGCATGTTGTTTAAAGCAACATGGCCCGATTTATGCTAGTGCATGCTTTGGTGTGTGGCCCTATGTCTAATTCGATAAGATTAAGTAAAAGCACACATTATGAGGAGTGACCCAAGGCCATGAATCATGTAAGCTGTGGGCCACCTCTTTGTGCACGTTTTCCTAGGCCGAATTGGCCATGTGTCGTGTATGGTATCGTATGTAGCAATTGTATTTAGATCGAGTTGTATCTTTAATTTATTGTTGTGTCGGCATGAAATGCCTGGTTTGTAATAGGTAGATCCCACGGCTCCCCCATTCCCCCTTAAGCCTTGTTTGCTTTGTTTTGTATGTTGTTAGATTAATCAACCCACATGCTAAATTACAACTTTGACAAAGTTAGTTTAGTTGCATTTAAAACGACATAGAAATTGTTGTCACATGTTAGGGTTTAAAACGATGTTTGCATATCATATATCGTAGTAGCTATGACCTTGTTTGAACTCCGACACTTGACTTAGTAGAGGCCGTTATCGACGGGCGGGGTTAGGTGTCCTTATGGGCTTCCTAACACGTACCCTCACCCCTTACTCAAGATCTATGGTTTGTGGATCCGTCTAAATACCATTGGATTATGAGAGTAATTCAAATCGAGTGATATAGGGTACAAGTCTTTATCTTTAATCACTCGTAGTCGATTGGCTTTATGCTTTTCGATGAAAGGTGTAAAGTTGACTTGAACGGTTCCAAGTTCCCAAAAAACTTGGTGGCGACTCTAATTTGTCTTAATTCGATTCGAAAGAACCTCGAGTCGATTATGCCTAGTGTGGATCCCGCGGACGCAGTTCCCGAGGGCCTTGTCCACAGTTTGGCGACTCCGCTGGGGAAAAGAGGACTAGTTACACTTTGTTTCTAGGGTCTTTTCCTCCGAGGTGAAACTTAAAAAGAAAGTGTTGGAAAGTAAAACATTACTCATAGTGCTACGATCATTGCATAAACCCTTAAGGATTTTCCCGGGCCGTCCCAGCGTTTCTTTGTGATGCGTGGGGGGCGACGTCCCACTATGCTAGGAAGCTGCACATTGCTCGCTTCAACTTCACCTCGCGTGGTTCTTGATGGTGGGGACGCTCTTCTAGGTACTTTACCTTAAGGCCCTTGCTCTATAAGACCGCAAAAAGATGGAGGGCATAGACCTTCTTGTAGAAGACTTGTCGAGACTTAGAGATGTCTAGGAGCATACATCCTTATAACATGAGAATGACAATGTGCAAGTTGTTTTCCCGAGTCTTTTCAAAATTTTCCATGTCCATTTCAAAACCGAACTTTTGAACAACTTACTTTCAAAATAGCATGATTTTCAAAACGCGGAATGCTGCCCAAATAGGACTAGAATTTTCGGCCAAAATGAGCTTTTATAGCCGGCATGCTGCCCATTTCAAATCTCATTTTCAAATCAATTATTCGTTTTTTCCAAATTCAATCCAAAATGTTTCTCGAACCTCAACCAAGCATGAAATGCGTCGAGTCGTGTCCGGGTCCTGGCCGTGTTAGGCTAGACGTTTTTTTCGTTCCAAGAGTCTAGAACACGACCCTGTTGGGTCACCCATGCGCACCTCTTGGGCTTTGAGTCATGTTGGTCGACCATTTGGTCTAGGATAGTCCACAAAAACGCCCAAGCTAGGCCCTTTAGGGCGTTTCACTCAAACCTAAGGACTATGTTAGTCCAATCACGGGTTTAGTCACACCGAGTCCAGTTTAGAATCGAGCTATGACAGTTTGAGTCATGTCGTCTTGTCGAGTCTAAAATGAACCAAGGTCTAAATCCAACCGTGAGTCGAACCTTTGGTTAGTCAGTCTCAAGTCGAGTCTTTGTTTGAGTCAAGTTGGGGTCGTGTCCTTAAGTGTGCAGGGGCTTTTGCTTTAAATATTGACTCAGTACGGGGTTTTCTTGTAGAAAGGCCGCCAAAAATCCGACGTCAAGCAATGGAAGATGCTGTTAACAAGCTCACTGAGGCCGTGAACCTCATGATGGCCAGAATGGATGTGATCGAATCCAAGCTGGGTGAAGATTCCTCTTCATCTACCCCACCTCTGACTGATCTGGAGAAACGGTTCAAGTTCATTGAGGACCGTCTCGAAACTCTCCTGGGGAAGAACATCCACTACGAAAATGCTAGGGCCTATGCCCCGATTCAGATAAGTTGCCCACAAACATGGTACTCACCGATATCCCAAAGTTTAAGGGCATGAAGATCCATCCACCATGTTAAGGCCTATAAAGGGTACTTAGCACTGAAGGGAGTACCGCCGACATGCTCTCTGAAATTTTTGCCCAATCTCGGATGAACACCGAAGGCGTGGTTCTATAATCTTGACCTTAAGAACTTCCCCACTTTCGAAGATATCACGGTGGAGTTTTGTAAGCACTATGCTGACAATGTCGAGATTCAGACCAACATAAGAACGCTAGAGGTTATGACACAGAAAGACAGAGAAGGCTTTACTGAATTCCTTACAAGATGGCGCGCTGAAAGCGTGAAATTAGCCAAGAAGCCTGACGAAGTTGAAATGGTAGATAAGTTCGTAAAGAATCTACGACCTATTTACCGCAATGCTCTGAAATACCAGAATTTTGGCTCTTTCAAAGAACTGATAAGAATCGGGATAAAGGTAGAAGATGATGTCATAAGGGCAGAGGCTGAAAAGCCGAAAGGGTACCAAGGGGCGTCATCGTCTAAGGGCAAGGCTCAAGCAGCGGCCCATATTGATGAAGCCATCAATCTCTTAGAAGGGCAATCGAAGAAGTCGCAGCACCAAACACCTAGGGCATTCACCGATATCGGATGCACTTATACATATGGTCTCCAAAGGCTCATAGCCCAAGGAAAGCTGAAGCCTATTGGTCCAACTCCGGACCCTCCCGCTGATCAACAAGGTAAATGGTATAAATCAAATGCCTACTGTGCCTTTTATCAAGGGAAAGGCCATGATACTGAAAGGTGCTATCGACTGAAGCACGAAATCCAAGACATGATTGAGAATGGAACACTCCCGATCCCAACTGTTAAACCCAATAACATCACCAATCCATTTGGCGATCACGCCAACTTTGTTTCTGTCGAAGACAATGTCGATTATTCCTATCTTATCCACCCATGTCACTTGAAAGGGGTGTTTATCGGGAAAATATTGGTGGATTGCCTTGAATTCTTTCCAAACCCGAAGAATGAAATTCAAGTCAGGAGTCTTGCTCTAGAATGTACTCCTCTCGTTAACGAAGTTAATAAAAGACAATTCGGTTCACCAACCTTTATCACTGGCGTAGATCCTCAGAGGACTACCTCGGGATGAAGGCAGACCATCAAAGGGATCAAGGACCAGAGCCGGGTATCTAAGCTGACAGCTGAACAAGAGAAAGCTCAAGACCAGATTTGAAAATTATGAGTCGGGATCTGTTTTCTTATCTTAGTCGAGTCGAGTCTAGGACTTTCTTTTCTTAAAGTTGAGTCGTTTGTTCCACGATGACCTAGGTTGTGTCCTATGAATCGTTCCTTTGAGTCTGTTAAGCATTTGTCATTCCAATAAAAGTTGCAGTTTCGTTTCCAAATATGTCTTGTTTTCAATCCCCAATCATTCTGAAAGCATGATAAAATGCACAACACACTCAAAGGAATCCCTGGGGTAGAAATATGTCCTGTTTCAAAATGTAAGGTACACTAGGATCCCGTGTTTGATTCCTTTACCTATTCCATGTCTGGCGGTAGAAAACCTCCATAAAAACCAGGCTTATGACAGGCTTTTAGATGATTCTAGGACAAACCCGGACTAGCTCCTTGTTTTCCATATCGATGACGGAAGGCAAGCCTTTTTCCCACAGAATCATCCCATCTCGAAGAGAGAAGATATCAACCCGTTCTAAGAAGGAATTGTTAATTCTAACCCAATTTAGTTGGCGAAGCCCAGTTTTTAAGGTGTATCCATTTGTGACTAAGGGAATGAATAGAAGACCATTTTCAAGAAGAGAAGAAAAAAAATGAAAAAGAATGAAAAGATGAGAAAAAAAAAGGACGAAAAAAAAAAGCAAAAGAAAAAAATGAAAAATGAAAAAAGAGAAGAGATGAAAAAGAAGAAGAAAAAGGGAAAGAAAAAAAGAAAAGAAGAAGAAAAGAAAAGAAAAAAGAAAAAGAAATGTCAAAATGTTGATCGAAGTTCAAAGGCGAAGCCAAAATGGTCAGGTAGTGCCATCAGCAGTCATCCATACCTCTAAGTCCTTCCCGAGGCATTTACGAGGGAATAGTTAGGGATTCTGAGAATCAGTCTCTTGTGTTAGTACAGCCAAGCCTTTAGGGTCCAGGCGTGGAATTTTGAACCCACATCGTTTCCCGACCCATTTGCACTTAGGTTCATCAAACCTGAGACACCAATTCCAACCACATCAGCAGCCACAGCCCTTGGCCTTAGCACCACAAAACGAACCTTCAGAATGATGGTTAACCATTCCAACTTGTTATTACCAAGCTCCACATCCCAAAAGATCCAAGCCTTTTACACCTAACCCCAGACACGGGATTTAACGGTACCTTACAGGCTAGAATGGGATACGACATGATACCTTCGGGGAAACCTTCGAGTATGTACACACAATCAATATGCCAATTTAATGCACCTTGATTGAACTACGTCGGATTTGATTTCGCTCCACGCGAATATGTAGGCAGTCCTTCAGAATAAGGGATTCAATCCACCCATCAACCAAGTTGTCATCTTGTCGGTTTCTTACGGGTCTTAACCAAGTCCAAATGAAGCCACCTTTGTTTGAGTCGGTCTTAGCACTCGATGTAGGCTAGGATGAGGATATAGGTTCGGATGAATAGTATCGAGTCTCAGAATGAGCTTTATCTAACGGTTTAGGCAAAGATGCTGAGTCACATAGATGTGGGTTTGTGTTGGGAACAGAAAATATGAAAAACCCGCTGAAAAGAAAGAAGGCGTGGAAGAAAAATAGTAAAAGCCCGCTGAAAAGAAAGAAGGCGGTGGCAAGAAATGATGAAAACTCGCTGAAAAGAAAGGAGGCGAGGAGAAGAGTGACAGAATGTTCCCGACAAAAGTCATGTGTGATGTCTAAGTGTTCTCATAAAATCAGTCTGTGTTTAGTGTATGGGCGAAACCAATGTTGTTGCTCTGTGAGTTTAATCCTCCTTGTCAATGCCAAGTGATCTTGATTCCCATGTGCCCTCGGGAGCACGCCCATGACATACGATATCTCCTTCCCGAGTCCGACGACCTTGTGATTCCCATTTGCCATCTTTTGACGCCGGAACGGCCAATTTACATTTCTACCTCCAACAAGTCAATAATTGAATTTAAACTCGTGCACACTTACGGTTTTATTTTCCTTTTTTGTTTTACGGTAGCGGGCTACGCCCACGTTTGTTTACGGGTAATACAGAGTGTCTGAGTCGTATTTCCTGCTCACCCATCAAGGTTCGATTTCAAAATGCCAAATATTTCAAAATTTCAAAATTTCAAAAACTTTTTGCGAATTATGGGATAGATGATCCAAGTAGTGGTACATTTCAAGTCAAGGTTCAAATCTCAAAGTTCAAAATCAAATTTTGGGTCGACGACCCAACATCCAAGTGATTCATTTCAAATTCAAAATTTGGGTCGATAGCCCAATTATTCAAAATTTTCAACTTGTTCAAATTTCGGGTCGATGACCTAGTCTTTCAAATTCAATTTCAGGTCGACGACCCAACATTCCAATACTTCAGCTTCAAACCTCGGGTCGATGGCCCAACATTCCAAGTGATGTCAAATTCAAAATTCGGGTCGATGACCCAATTATTCAAAATTTTCAAATTCAATTTTCGGGTCGATGACCCAATCTTTCAAATGATCTAATTTTAGGATCGATGATCCAAATGTGCTTATGTGATGATTATTGCTAGTACGTTGTTGTGTTTCAAATGTAGCAGGATATGCTTCAACTGGGGGCTCTAAAGTCTTCGACTTTAGAGCCATTGCAAACTGGGGGCTCTGAAGCCGTTGGCTTCAGAGACCATTATCAAGATGTAAAGGATGATATCCACCAAGAATTCAATTCAATACAAGAGTATGAAATGGAAGAATTCCGTAGCTGAAAGCAAATGATGAAAGCGGCGGCAACCTCCTCGGAAAGTCCCGTCCCATTTGGACACCTGCCAGCAGATGATAAGCTTTGGGCAAATGTCAGCAGATGATGAGTTTTGGACATACGCCAGCAGATGATAAACTTTGGGCATGTGTCAGTAGTTGCCGAACTACGACGCGGGTTTGATTCCGTCAGAAACGGATACGTAGGCGCCCGAGGATAAGGCTCAACCCATCATATATGCAAATTTATGGGTCGATGACCAATGATGACAATTTGACGCAACAGAAGCAAGAGTTAATCCCCGACGAAGTTTCAGGTATGATCTCTTCTTATGGTGGCGAGCTTATATACGCAAGTCTACTGGACTATAAACGACCATGCAGAATCCTCGGTCGAGAGGGACTGGGGTATACTTTGACTTTCGCCTTGTCCAAGCCTCAGTCAAAGTGGGGGCTCTGTAGATACCCGTATCCGTCGATATTGGAATTTATAGAGAACCCGACAAACACCCGATGATGATAGGACACATGTATTCTTTAGTTGTCATTGTCATTATTTGGGTTCATTTTACGATGTAGAACGAGCGTTGTCGACGGAGTATTTTATTAATTTAAATGATATTTAAATTAAATGTTTTTTTTAAGTGAATTCATTTTATTTTCTTTATTTTGAATTTATTTTTTCAAAGTTTATTTTATTAAAAATAAAATAAATATTTGATTTGAAAAATCATTTTATGAATATTTTTGATTTGAAAAATCATTTATTTTAATGTGTTAATCGATTTGAAAAATCGATTTAAAAATCAAGAACTCGTTTTTAAACACGCGTTTTGGAGCTCGATTATAGCTCGGTTTTTGAGCCCGTTTTCTTTACGAGTTGGCACGAATCTCGAGTACACTAACCAACCTAAGCCTCTACCCATCCAACCCCAGTTCGAACCCCATATCCACGGCCCAAATCCCGTCCCAAATCACCCCCAAACAGCCCGCATACACAAAGCAGCCCCCCCTGTTTTGCAGCTCAAACCCGAGTCCAAAACCCACTCCAAACACTACCAAAACCCGTGCCCATTAACCCTAACCCATACCCTAGTATCCTACCCATATTACCTTAGCTTAACCACCAAGAAAACCCCTCTCAAACCCTCACAAAAGCTGCTGGACAGCAGCTATGCGTGAAGGAGCCCGTCTGCCTCTCCCCCCTTTTACCCTACTTTAACTCCTTATAAATACCCTCCCTTCACCATACATTCATTCCTATAAGTTCTCCATACATCCTACCGTCACTCACAAGCTTTAAACCCCAGAAACAAACCCTAATTGCCTCTCAAAAACCCTCCACAAAACCGACATCCAAACTGAAACAGTTTGTGTGTCCTCTTCGAAAAACAATTCGTTCCTCCTTCAAACCTCCATCAAAACTCGAGTTTCTTGTTCCTAATTAACCATATAACATCCATCTACACATTAGACAAATATTTACGAGCAAAATTGCCTTTGAGAGTACACGAAATCCCTCGAAAAACAGAGTGTTATACACTCTGTTTTCGCGGTTTGTTCCTGTCTGTCCAGTTCTGTTTGTGCTCATTTTTCGTGCCCAATAACTCAAAACGAGCAGGGGTTGCTTTAAGATCTCTGTTCTCCTCTCTTTCTAGTTTTCAAAACATCTTTTAAATCGAATTTTCATCGTGAAACGAGGGAGAAATCGCTGTTTGAAAGTTGCTGTCCAGATTCGATAAAAACGCGTGTTTGCTTTGTTTCTTCGTCGACGACGGCCTCTCGAGATAAAATCTACCATCGATTACGACCCAAGACGGTGTCAACGATACATGTAGGTTGAGGGTGCATCAAATCCTTTTCTTTCTCCCTTTTATTTCGTTTTTTATGTTTGTTTTTTTTATAGTTTGTTTTTGTTTGTTTATCGTTTTTTGTTTATCGATTGTTCTAATTAACTACGAAACTAGTTTAGTCCGAGTATGAGTTAAAGTACCACCATGAACACCCGCGTTGACTTGAGATGGGAAAGAAACTGCTACATCAGTCGGTCGTACACCCCCGTCTCATTTACATATCCTCGTGTTCAAGGTAGGGCATTAATAAAACAAATTTTAACTTCGTTCTTCGCTTTTGACATCTCCTCTTCTCTCGTGTGATTCGAACCATCTTAGGACCCGTCACATGTTAGTATGACCTCTGATTGTTAACATATAACTCATTTAGATGACATTAGATCAATTTGATAACCTAATTAGACACATTAGGGTACATCGACATAGCTTTAAAAACCGATTAACAATTCTGTAACTTAATGAACGCATCTCTCTCTTTCACCTAATTTCTCGCTAGTATAAGAGTGCGTGATTAGAACCTTCTTATTAACACTCGATGAGTTAACTTAATTAGCAAACTTGACCTAATTTGACCCCTTTTAGGCCGTGTAGAATACACCTTTGCGCGACATCCTTCCAATCGATCAACGTTGTTTCTAATTCGTTTTCTAACTTGTTTCCTATCCCGTTTCGCAATCATCTATCTAACCTAATGAACCTGACCTAGGACCTAGGTTTGGCCGTGGCCTTTGGCCTTTCTTGTTTCGTTTGTTTTTGCATCGTTCGTTCTTTATTTGTTTTGTCGCTTGTAATTTATCGTTTGTTCATCGAGTTGTAATTTTCAAGTTAGCTTTCTTTTATCGAGTCAAAACCTATTTCAAAAACCTTAGTCTTGTTTGGTTAGATGGTTGTGCCCCAATGAAAGTAAGAGCGTAGTAAATCGCATGTTGTTTAAAGCAACATGGCCCGATTTATGCTAGTGCATGCTTTGGTGTGTGGCCCTATGTCTAATTCGATAAGATTAAGTGAAAGCACACATTATGAGGAGTGACCCAAGGCAATGAGTCATGTAAGCCGTGGGCCACCCCTTTGTGCACGTTTTCCTAGGCCGAATTGGCCATGTGTCATGTATGGTATCGTATGTAGCAATTGTATTTAGATCGAGTTGTATCTTTAATTTATTGTTGTGTCGGCATGAAATGCCTGGTTTGTAATAGGTAGATCCCACGGCTCCCCCATTCCCCCTTAAGCCTTGTTTGCTTTGTTTTGTATGTTGTTAGATTAATCAACCCACATGCTAAATTACAACTTTGACAAAGTTAGTTTAGTTGCATTTAAAACGACATAGAAATTGTTGTCACATGTTAGGGTTTAAAACGATGTTTGCATATCATATATCGTAGTAGCTATGACCTTGTTTGAACTCCGACACTTGACTTAGTAGAGGCCGTTATCGACGGGCGGGGTTAGGTGTCCTTATGGGCTTCCTAACACGTACCCTCACCCCTTACTCAAGATCTATGGTTTGTGGATCCGTCTAAATACCATTGGATTATGAGAGTCATTCAAATCGAGTGATATAGGGTACAAGTCTTTATCTTTAATCACTCGTAGTCGATTGGCTTTATGCTTTTCGATGAAAGGTGTAAAGTTGACTTGAACGGTTCCAAGTTCCCAAAAAACTTGGTGGCGACTCTAATTTGTCTTAATTCGATTCGAAAGAACCTCGAGTCGATTATGCCTAGTGTGGATCCCGCGGACGCAGTTCCTGAGGGCCTTGTCCACAGCCTGTATCTGTAGTAGTGTAGACATCAAGATTTGGAAATGTTGGCCTCTTACCACGGATGAATTAGGAGTGCAAATTGGTTTGGTGTTTGGGTTTTGCAAGTTAGTATGTTGATGTGTTTAGTGCACAGGACATGGGTGACGAATATTTGGTTAGTGGAGGGCACCATATTTTAGTTAAGGTATTTCGAGGATCAGTGATAAACCTTGAGTTAATATGGTACATATCCTATGGTGTTGGGACTTATTAGAAGTTAGAACCATATCCATTTATTTTTGTTGCAGTGACCCTTGGGATTTCTAGTATTGCTCTGGAATTTGGGATAATTAGTATTGTATTCTTGTTAGTCATTTCTTGATATTGTCTAGTGTGAACTGAAGTTTATTTTAATAGCGAGTGGAATTAATCAGGTAACTTGTACTATTTGTAGCTTGTGGGTTCAAGTTAAAGGAATTCTTGGATTAATATTAGCTTGGGTTGGCCGTCTTGAGAGGTAAGGACTTTTACCCTTTTAAATTTAAGCAAAGAGCATGTTCGGTTTAATCTTTAAACTGTTTTTATAATGTTTTTAGCATCGATGAGGTTTTACTTTTACTTCTAAATTTTGAATATTACACATTAGAATGGTTACGCCTCATGCCGGTTTGGAAAATTTGGTTTTCTTCTGGTCTAGAAGGTTTAAGGTCGTCTTTGACGCTCCTGGGATTTTGTCCCGAAATTTTAACTCTTGGCCCGAGTTCATTTGGGTGGGGATTGTCCGGCCCCCACTCGCTAGGTAGTTAGACTTTATCCTTTGGCGGTTCCATCCTACTGACTGTCCAAATGTGAGAGGTATGCACTTTTATGAGTCTAACAAAGCACAGGTGGTGCCTCTAGACCGTGTCAAGGGTAGGACCTTGGCACACAGGTGTTGAAAGTTATGGACTTTGAACGATTTAATAATTGTTATTGGATTTACGATAATGTTGGTTTTGGATTATAATTCTTTCTTACCGATTTCTGGAGCTTGTAAAGTTTATAATATTGTTCTATTATGAATTTATCATTTCTTCTTATTTTCTCAAAACTCGGCTTTTGCTGACGTCCTTATGTTTTGGGTCGTTCTCCCACTAGAACCTGTACCTATTTATGTTTTGGGTATAGTTGATAGGTACAATTGAGATGCTTCAGATGCTGCATGGGTTCATACTGGATCCGGGGATTAGTACGAGCGTGGAAGGATTTTGAATAAAGACTCCGTCTTAATCTATTTATAATTTTTTAATATCATTGGATTTGAATTATGTTTATTGTTTTAGATTTTGCAACACTTAAGTCTTCCGCTGCAACGTTTTGATTGTTTTGATAAAATTTTGAGACATGTACTTTGTTTTAAAGGTTACTTTGTATTTACCTTGCACTTGGCATTTTTAGCTAAGTGTGGAGTGACAGCCATGAATTTTCCATATCTTCTTTACCGTTTTGGTCGTGAAAATTTAGGGCTGTTACAAAGTCTATCCTAAACACACTTCTTAACATCACACAAACTTTAAATCCGTCAATAAGGTCATTTGTGTAAATGCCATTCCGTCAAAGTCAACATTCGAGTCTAAGGTCAAAGTCAAACACCGTGAGTCCAAACACGAGAAGTCGCTCAAGACATTTCATGAATTCACAAGTCAAGAGTCTAGTTATCCCGTCTCGTCCTCATATATTTTCCTTCGTACATCCCTTGTTTTTCGCATTAGTATGCATGATCCCTTGCCGAATCAAGTTGTAGCGCGCGTCATTTTCTTCACGGTAGGAATTCTGCGATTTCTGATGAAAATGTTCAAGAACGTTTATCTGTCATCGTCGAAGGACTAAGTTCTGCAGTCGAAGACCACCGTCGAAGACTTGAGCACTCGTGTCGTCAATATGGAAAACCAAATAGGAATAATGAAACCTTCACCATCTTCTCGTACCGCAAGGCCATGTCATAGCTTCAACACGACCCATCCATCAAAGAAGGCCAATGAAGGCAAGGGAGCCAACCTCTTGGAAACTCCACCTAGAAGGCTGAGACAAGCTCCTAGGACATTCGTTGACCTCGGAACCACATATGAAGTGGCTCTACAAAGACTGGTTTCCCGGGGAAAACTCCATCTAATTGGTCTAACCCCAGACCCTGAAAAGATATTGCCTAGGTGGAAGGGCAATTCATATTGTCAGTACCATCGAGGTAGGGGACATGATACGGAGGAATGCTTTTACCTAAAGCATATTATTCAGGATATGATCGAAAATTGTAGTCTACCATTGTGATGTGACTCTTAATTGCGCACATTTAGTCCCCTAATTTAACCTATTTTGCATACTAATATAGCATTTCATGACCATTTTATCCGTCAATTCCTTCCTATTTTGCTTTCCTATTGCATTTTATATATCTTGTAGGAAAGAAGATAATGAGGCGGAATCCCCGTCTCTCGTGCATATTCGGAAGCTTGTTGACGATCTTGGATGGATTAGTATGAAAAGGAGGCAAGAATGATGACCAAGGATGTAGAATAAAGAGTATATAGAAGGATCATAGGCTTAAAAGCAAGAAAAAGGGAAACTGCGGCTCAACCCGCTCGGGTCGAGAACAACCCGCTCGAGTTGTTCTTCAACCCGCTCAAGTTGTTCTTCAGCCCGCTCGGGTCAATCTCAACCCGCTCTAGATGAAGCTTAGGACGCGCATTTTTTACTCGGGACGAGCGGATTCCCTTACAGGACCAAGCATGCTTCGGGCCAGGACGCGCGGATTTCCTTGGGAGTTGTTACTCAATCCGCACATTTTCCTCGGGACTTGCAAAGCTCTATTCAACACTTAAGCATTGTTATTTACTAATCTACCCTTGCTTAACCTAATGATGTACCACTATATATACTCCATTTCTAATAATCAAGAAATTAAGTCCTCTTAGGGTGGATGAAGTCCTCTTAGCTTAGGGAGAGTCCTCTTAAATTAGAACTAAGCCCTCTTAGTGGAGGCAAAGCTTCCTTAGATTAGATTAAGCTCTCATTAGGAGTAGATTAGAATAGATTACTCTTTAATCTTTCCACAAATTACACATTAATCTTTCCTTAATTAATGTTCAAGTTTATTATTGGGTAATTGAAGATTATTGGGTTATTATTGGAGAATTGACAACTCTTCATCAATCAATCAAATTTTCTTCTATTATTCTTTCCTTTCCAATTGTTCATCTTAAGTTTGGTATAATTCCTCTACTCTTTACTCTTTATTGCTTATTTCTTCACTCTTTTATCATGTTTATACTTGTTGTGATGATTGACACCATTGATGTCATGTTTTCCATGACAATAATTCAGTAGTTACTTAACTAGGACTAGTGAGGGATTAGGGGAGTTAATCATGGGATAGATTTATGCTTAATGAGTTCATATGAATGCTTACTTATTGTTTTTCAACTTATGCACATATCATGTTTGATGAAATGCTAGACTATGAAACCTTGTATTTTTTACCCATCTCTTATCCTTTCAATGAGGCTTGTAAGATATAAACCAACTCAAGCCTTATTAGACCATGCATAAAGTTAAATAGGGAAAACCCAAGTCGACTTGTAGGTGTTGTAAAGTCTTAACCGACTCGGCTCCGAAACGTAAGTTTCCCTAGGATTTGGTGTATCATGCATGTAGTTTAATGGGAAGAATTAAGTCGACTTGTAGGTGTTGTAAAGTCGCAAATGACTCGGCTCCGGGACCCAAATCTTCTTATGAATTATATGACATGAACTAACTCAATTCCAACAATAATATATTGCTTGCTTCTATACAACTCATTTATGCTATCTTACCATGATTCCCTTATGATCCGATGACATCTTAGTATCCTTTTATTATTTGTTTACATCTTTATTTGCTTTATTGCTTGTTTTACTTTATTGCTTTCATTAGTTTAGAATCAATCAATTGTGAAAACCCTTAGCACAACTACGATTAGACTGAACAATAATGCGGTAATGATTGGTTGACTAGAGTTTGACATTACTGTCGTGCGACGGTGGTGATCAGTTGACCCCCTAGGTCATACCTATAGGGCAACGCTCTTAATTGATTGTTTAATTAATCGTATAACGTTACGAGTTAATTAAATTATTTGAAAATTGACGGACGATTTTGGAAGTAAAATTTACGTATCATATTGAAATGTGATTAAATGAGATACGGTCTGAGTAATTGAATTGTATCATTACTCGGATGAAATTATTGTTTAAAGAAACAATCGAAAATAGAATGAATTATTATAAATACAATCTGTTGTGATTTATAAATGGAAAAATATTTTGGTACAAGTAATTGTGAAATTACTAAGTCAATTTTGTATGTGACGTATTTTAATAATACGTTGATTTTTAATATGTTAAAAATACACAACAAATTTATGCTACATGTGACATGTTACATATTGACACATTGACAAAAATAATATGGATCCCATATTATCAAGTGTACCGAAATTAAGGGGGTGATTAAGCTAATATTGTGTTTGATTAAGATAATGGAAAACACAATGATTACCTACGTTCCTAGCCATGCAACCCTAATGCTCATTGTAAAGAACAATTCTTGCATGTATTGGCTCCCTCCACCCCCCCTACTCCACCCGGTTTTTAGAGGAGGAAAAACAATTGTTTTTCCTCTCCTTTTTTGCCATATACTCAATATTATTATTGAGGGATTCATTCATTCAAACACTCATCCAAAATTAGAATTCTAGAGAGAAAAATAATCCTCTTCTTCTTCTCTCTATAAACCGAAATATTAAGTGTATTATAATATTTTGGATCAATTTTCTACTAAATTAATATTGTACTAGTTCCTATAATATTAATTTTATTAAGAGAAAGCCTTGGGTATTAAGCTTAGGGAGAGATCCTATACTTGGATCTTGGTTCTTCCATTAAAGGAAAGCTCAAGAACAAAAGAAAAGGAGATTTCTTTTGTGCCCATAAAACCGAAACATCCAAAATAAGAACATGATTTCTCCTCTATTTTGCTCATTTGTTTGCATGCATAAAATCCATATTTAATTTTATGACAAATTAAATTAAATCATATATGAATATGTAAGTATAAAGATCTAATTTTCCTTCAATCGGTATCAAGAGCCACGGTTGTTTGCATGCAAATCGGTTAAAAGTTTTTCCGAGTTATAAGAATAACATATAAAACTTGAAAAATTTGTGTTATTATGATATATCACGAAATTAATTCATGCATGTTAATATTTCTGGTCCTAAAATGTTTTAGGATATTTTGGTTAATTTTACGGATTTTTATTGTTCATATTATACAATAATGGCATTTAAATATGATTTTATGAGTAAAAATGTCATTTTCGGTCTAAAATTAGCTATACTTCGAATTTTCCAGTGATTTTTGGATATGTTGTCACATATATTATTTTGAGATAACCTGTAAAGTTTCATAATTTTTGGACTTGTTATGCTCGAAAAATGGATTTTTCATTATTAAATTCGGATTTAGGTGAAAAATAGGTTAATATGAGTTAAATTTCGAATCTGGTCATAGAAATTTAATATGTTGTCACATGAAATTTTACAAGATGTGTGTAAAATAATTGGCTATAAAGAAGTCTTTTTGCATGATTTATGGATTTTTGAAGAAAAATAGCATAAATAGTGACATTATTAGTGAAAAAATTAATAAAACATAATCTATGACTTAGGAAAAACGTCTAATGTTGCATTTTATTATCTTTTTCAGATCTAAAATTGAAAAGTTAATGAATATAATTTTTCCATGTTTTTATGATTATTTTATTAAAAATCGATAAACCGCAACATTGTTTTTCCGGAAAAATTTGAAATCTTTAACCTAAGATTTTGAACATTATGAGTGTCATGGTATTTTTCCAGAATGTTCATGAGTTTAAATTTCAAATTTTGAATTTATTTGAAATTTTGTGATTTATTTGAAGTTTATAGCTTATTTTTGTAATTTTTAGTCCATTAATGAACAATTTTATAAATATGGGTTAATTATGGTCAAATTATTAGTGAAGACTAAATTTTGAGTCCTAAGAGGTTAGGGTAATTAACTTATGCATAAATATGAATTTATGTAATTTTTGTGATTGTAAAATGTTGAAATCACGCAAATCCGTAAAAACCGAGTAATATACGATATTGGCTAATTAAAGGCGATTTAGCATAAAATTGAGCATGTTCATACATATTATAATGCTGCATTTTCTTTATGATTGTCATAATTTTAATTTATGTAATTTTTGAATTATGTAATTTTACTTAGTATGGCCTTAGATTTAATTGGTATTTCCCGAAATGTATGGGAATATCGATTCGGTTGTAATTTTATTGTGATCTCGTATCACCGTTTTGTAATTTAATAGATTTATTTTATTTTAGTTACATATGTATAATAGGAAATTATGTAATTTATTATGTAATTTTATTCATTCCGGAGTTCCCAAAGACGGATTTCTTCAAGAATGGTGATACATAAAGACGGTGTTACCTCGAGATGCGTGCCACAACCGAAGTTCAAGGGACCAATGGAGTTGGTTTCCGAATATGTAATAGTTAAATAGTTTTTCTATTTTAGGAAAGGTCATACTAGGATTTATTTTTTTTTATGCTTGCATTTTATCTTATGTCGCATGCATCGCTAAATCGCCATAACTAAAACATGCATCATCATCTTCTTTATCGAGTTTATCGACCGTGTCAATTAGAATTATCGTAGTTCACCGCTTTAGTTCACTTAAAACGTGATAGATAATAAATTGACATGACCTCTCGCTAAAACAATTAATTGAGACATAGCCTTACCAAATAGTAGAAACCATGAAAACCTATTTCGCGAGGGAGTGCACTCGGCTACCCCGAGGTACAAACCTTGTTACGTAGGGGAAGTGGGTGATAAATGTCTAATCCACCGAATTCATGTTGATGAGGGTTTCATCGGCTACCCCGTGCCTAAGTTAATATGGGTTTGGATAATGGACACATTTATTCGAAATTTGGATTGAACTCAACAAAAGTAATTGATAAGGGTTTCATCGGCTACCCCGTGCCCTTGTTGATGTGTTTTGGGCTATAGATAAACATTAGAGTAATTTTATCGACCAAGAGTTCTAAAAGTAGAATCGATTAAAAAGTTAATCCACCGAATTATTTTGATAAAGGTTTCATCGGCTACCCCGTGCCTAAGTCGATATGAATTTGGGTCTTGGAATCATTTATCTAGTTGGGTAGAGGTCACTAGAAAAATGCATAAAACTTGTTTAAATCATACATTTTTACGAGTATTATTATTAAAACGACATTTGTTTTACTCCTTATATTTTGTTTTGTAGACCACTTCTTTTCTCATAACAAATGGCAACACCAACTCCAAACGCCACACCTCTCGCTAGTTCATCTTGGCTTCGATCCTTTATGGATCGATGTAAACTTGAAAAGAATGGGTCAAATTTCTCCGATTGGGATGCCCAACTCAAATTAGCCGCCGAAGGTGACGACAAGCTTCGTTACCTTACCGAGGCCTCTCCACCTAAACCTACTACTAGGTCAACCGCCGCCACTAGGGAAGCATATGAGGCTTACCAAAAGGAGTCCGCCGCAATGAAAAATGTCTTGATATTTGCGATGGAGGCGGACCTCCAAAGGAGAGCCTTTAAAATGGGCAATGCTAATGAGATTTACTCCAAACTTGTGACAATGTTTTCACAAGCTCCGCGGATCGTCCAATATGAGGCGGCCGCGGCATTCTTTGATCTCGACTTCAAAGAGGGCCAAAAGGTTAGCCCTCATGTGCTCAAACTTATGGAGCTTGTCGAGACCTTGAAAATTCAAAAGATTGAAATCCCCAAAGAACTCATTGTAGATAGGATTCTACACTCCTTGTCCAAAGTCAAAGCGTATGTTCAATTCCGGGTGAATTTTAACATGCAAGACAAGGATGTGTCTCTTGAAGAGTTGCACAAGTTACTTGTGCAAGCCGAGAGGGACATGGGGTTAAATGTGAACCCACCAAAGGATGTGCTTAACATAAGCACTAAGAGTAAGGGGAAGTTCAAGAAGAATGGGAGAAAGGGCAAGAAGCAAGCTCCCACATTCACCAAAGCTATGACTTGTGAAGCTAGCACTTCAAAAATCAAGAAGGGTCCTCTTGATAAATGCCATTATTGTAATGGTATGAGACATTGGAAAAGAAATTGTTCCAAATACCTTGGTGATATTAAGGCTGGAAAGATTACTCCAGTAGGTAAATGACTATCCTTCTTTTATGTTTCTAATTCAACTATGGTATTATGATGCAAAGTTGTGATAATGTATCTCCCTTTTTATTGTAAATAGGGCCTCCACCAAGCAAAGACAAGGGAAAGGAAAAGCAAGCATGAGAAACCATGGAGAAGCTATGGATAGCTTTTATGGAGCTTTGCTTTTCATTGTCTTATTTTAAATTATGTTTTGGATTTTTAGAACTTTAAGTTTCCGTGTTCGACATGGAAAGGTATTTTGGATAATGGTTTGTATTTTGGATGATGGTGACTTGGTTTGCAACCCAAGTCACCCGTTTTATCATTTATCCTTTTATGTTCTAAAATTCATCTTTAAATGCTTGCTCTTAGAAACATAAGATTATTCACTTAAAGTGATCTAATAGACAAATATAATGACGGGTTTCATTATATGTCCACATGCTTAAGGCTTGTGTATGATCATTTATAAAGCGATTTTGAGTCTATGAACTCTCTTAAAGGAATGTCAATCACCAAGTACACATATGAAATCAATAACTATTAGTCTATCTATGAGATAGTTCTCCTTATACTTCAACATCATTAATTTGTGTCTCATATGCTATCTTTGAATCTATAGTGTATTTATTCTAAAGATAGAGTGGGAGAAAAATGAAGACACAACACACAAGGCAAGATAAAATTGTGTACTTGTGTAAATGAAGATCTACGCAAGAGAGAATGATAATGATTTTAATGAAGGTATATCTATTTACATAGTATACCGAATAGATGAGATCTATAGTCTCAAGTTAGTTCTATATGACTGAAGAGACCAAGTGAAGTAATCATAAGAGTATATTCTCAAGATAACTACACGAGGAGACCAAAAGAAAGTTTTGGAAGAAAAATGACTAATGTAAAGTCTTAACAAGTTTTTGACTAAGTTTATGATAAATTTTGACCAATAGTTTCAACCTTGAGATTTACTTAAGAGCCTAAATGAATCAAAGTTACATACTAGTTATGATCGAGTTGCAAAGATTGATATACCGATATCTTCAATGGCCAAGTTTTAACCACGCAAATGTCATTGTTTAACCTCAATATGAAATGGTTAAACCTCCTTCCGAAAGGGTATTTCGAAGGACGTGTTCTAGATATTATTTATATTCGAACAATGACATTGCTACACATCATTATGACATGAGTGTATTGGAGATTTAAAAATCTCTTTCCGTAAAGTTAAGATGAGACCACTTCAAAATAGGTATTTTGAAAGGATATGATGGGAACATATATGGTTTTATCCTAATAACTTGGCAATGCAATTTATATTTCAATTCTTGATAAATTTCGATTGAGAAGTCAATTTCGAAATGTGTAGAATTGAGTGGGAGTTAGGAAATTCTCATGTAAAGACATGGAATTTAGTGGGAGCTATCATCCTTTGAATGTTTACAACTCATCACTCATTAAAGAATGACGAGCTAATACCTTCTTTCGTTAAGAAGCTTTTGAGTTTTCAATTCTGGATGAAAATGGACTATGATGAATCCAATTACATCAAGGGATGTTGGATTAGTATTAAGAGATACACATCGTATCAACATTCACATAGGTTATTCATGTAGATGAAAATGGAATTGCCATTAGCAGTCATGGTCGTTCATTGAACCTATGAACGGTTGATCTCATGATTATTAGTAACTAATGTTTCCGCCATTAGAATAATCATGTACATGTCCAATTATGAATCATATGCATAAGAGCATGATGATGGATGGTAAGCCATAATAGAAACGTCATGAATTCTCGAATAGAATCCGATGAGCGATTTCAGTGTTTGACGGAATGCTCTTATATGTGTCAAGAGGTTGCGCATATTAATGAAAATCCGAGCACATGTAAGGATTTATGAGAATCCTAAATCTTTCAAGCTTAGAAAGAGAAATAAGAAGTTTTGGAAAGATGCTTGGTTAAATAAGAGGTTATTCAAAAATAATCTTTCCTAGTTAAGCTAGGACTTGTGAGAAGTGCTAAGCTAATAATCTTGACAAATTGTTACAAGATTCTACAAAACATATACCTAGTGCATTGTGTGTGGATGGAGTACTCGATCAGTACAAGTTATATCATTCACCACAAATTCGTTCGTTATGTGATAATTCATAAGAAAGTTCTTTCAAGATAAAGAACCAAAACCGAGGTCGGGAACCTTGATGTGTACTTGGTAAAATTCATGCTGTGAGAGAGAACATGAATGTAAAGGAAAATGCAAGTGTAAGAAGTTTGAACACATGGATACATTGCATGTTAAACTTCTATTGCAATCTATAAGTGTTTACACTTACGATATACATCACAAGGTTGTAATATGATATTAACCACCCGAGTGTGATGTCGACATTTGTCGTTTGAGTTATTATTAACTCACCTTATACATTGTTGTATCCAAACGGGTTGTGGAGACAATTGAACCCCGTTAAAGTGAACATGGATTAACATTGTATTTGCCCATAGTTACTTGTATGAGGTGACGTCTCGAAGTGACTAGAGTGTGATGCGATTGATGGCAAGTTCAAGTGCCATAGAGTCATGTGAGATGACTAGTCGATCACATAGGCAGACTGTTAGGAACATTTTGTCGGGCCTAATGACCGCTTATAGAGTTCTTGAAATTTATATAGCCTGGTCGTGGCGAGAGCTACTATAGTATTCAAATGAGTCGATTCTTTTGACTAAAGACTATTCGCCTAAGATGGCACAGTTTCAGATTGACTTTGATTTATGTTACTACGACCTTCGTAAATGGGGTCAAATGGGCATATTTTGGGTTATGATGGCTGTGGCTAGTCGAAGGGAATGAGTGCGATAGGAATTGTCCACCCCCTAGTCAGGGTTATAACAATATCTCAGGGCCACTCGAGGAGTAATGAACTGGAAATGCGTGGCCATGCTCGGAAAGTATCTACGATAGATAAGTCCCAGGTCAATCGGTTATTCTCCGGATCGAGGAAACCACTCTCGATACGATCACTTGCAAGTACGACCTGAAAGACACCTTGCATTGAGTGGGAGATAGTAATAGGACAAGAGAATTGGTGACGCACACTTGTCGAGGACAAGTGGGAGATTGTTGGAATATGTGTCCTCCGACAATAATGCGATCACGACTGTTGATCATGATGATCACATGTTTAAATCTCATTATAAAGAATACAATTGGGAAGTAATATTGTTACTGTCAACTGGTCAACATATATCGGTAATGATTGGCTGACTAGAGTTTGACATTACTGTCGTGCGACGGTGGTGATCAGTTGACCCCCTAGGTCATACCTATAGGGCAACGCTCTTAATTGATTGTTTAATTAATCGTATAACGTTACGAGTTAATTAAATAATTTGAAAATTGACGGACGATTTTGGAAGTAAAATTTACGTATCATATTGAAATGTGATTAAATGAGATACGGTCTGAGTAATTGAATTGTATCATTACTCGGATGAAATTATTGTTTAAAGAAACAATCGAAAATTGAATGAATTATTATAAATACAATCTGTTGTGATTTATAAATGGAAAAATATTTTGGTACAAGTAATTATGAAATTACTAAGTCAATTTTGTATGTGACGTATTTTAATAATACGTTGATTTTTAATATGTTAAAAATACACAACAAATTTATGCTACATGCGACATGTTACATATTGACAAATTGACAAAAATAATATGGATCCCATATTATCAAGTGTACCGAAATTAAGGGGGTGATTAAGCTAATAATGTGTTTGATTAAGATAATGGAAAACACAATGATTACCTACATTCCTAGCCATGCAACCCTAATGCTCATTGTAAAGAACAATTCTTGCATGTATTGGCTCCCTCCACCCCCCTACTCCACCCGGTTTTTAGAGGAGGAAAAATAATTGTTTTTCCTCTCCTTTTTTGCCATATACTCCATATTATTATTGAGGGATTCATTCATTCAAACACTCATCCAAAATTAGAATTCTAGAGAGAAAAATAATCCTCTTCTTCTTCTCTCTATAAACCGAAATATTAAGTGTATTATAATATTTTGGATCAATTTTCTACTAAATTAATATTGTACTAGTTCCTATAATATTAATTTTATTAAGAGAAAGCCTTGGGTATTAAGCTTAGGGAGAGATCCTATACTTGGATCTTGGTTCTTCCATTAAAGGAAAGCTCAAGAACAAAAGAAAAGGAGATTTCTTTTGTGCCCATAAAACCGAAACATCCAATGTAAGAACATGATTTCTCCTCTATTTTGCTCATTTGTTTGCATGCATAAAATCCATATTTAATTTTATGATAAATTAAATTAAATCATATATGAATATGTAAGTATATAGATCTACTTTTCCTTCAAGTAGGAGGTTGGAGAGGCCTTTGTTGACTATTACCAGCACCTCTTAGGCTCTTCTTCAGCTGTGCAGAATATTAATCCTAGTTTTATTCCTAATGAACAATAATTAAATGAACAGGACCAGGCTGCTCTTGCTGAACCCATCTCTAAAGATGAGATCAAATCAACTCTTTTTTCAATCCACTCATCAAAAAGTCCTGGTATTGATGGTTTCTCTTCTGGTTTCTTCAAAGCCACCTGGGATATTATTGCAGATGATTTTTGTCTGGCTGTCTTGGACTTCTTTAGAACTAGCTTTATGCCTAAACAAGCTAATGTTACCTTAATCTCCCTCATACCAAAAAAAAGAAGATTTTTAGCAGTGTCAAGGACTTTAGACCCATCTCCTGTTGTTCCATCATTTATAAAATCATAAGTAAAATCCTGACTATTAGATTGCAAACGGTCATGAATAAGCTTGTTGGTAAGGAGCAGGCTGCTTTCATCCCTGGTAGAACCTTACAAGAAAATGTCATGCTCACCCAAAGCCTGGTAAAAAGCTATACTAGGAAACATCTCACTCCTTGGTATATGCTTAAGGTAGACATTAGCAAAGCTTTTTACTCCATTCATTGGCCTTTTGTTCACAACATGCTCAGTGCTCTAAACTTTCCACCTCCCTTCATCAAATGGGTAATGGGATGTGTTACTGGAGCTTGGTATACAATTAAAGTGAATGGTTCTCATCATGGTTTTTTCAAAGGAAAAAGGGGGGTTAGACAAGGTGACCCTCTTTCTCCTTTACTCTTTGTACTTTATATGGAAATACTATCCCGGGTTCTTAGGGTCATGTGTAGAGATCCTAATGTATCCTTTCACCCTAAATGTGTTAAGATGAGACTCACCCATTTAATCTTTGCTGATGACCTGATGGTTTTCACCAGAGAGGATTTACCTTCTGTTCAGAAAGTTGCTGATGTGCTTCAACTGTTTTCTAAATGGTCTGGTATCAGAGCTAACTTTGACAAGTCTGAAGCCTACTCTGGGGGAGTTGAGAATGGTTTAAAACAGCAGATATTATGTGCCATTGGTCTTACTGAAGGGACCTTCCTTTTCAGATACCTTAGCCTCCATATTCACCCTTCCAGGTTAACCAGCAGTATGTTTAACTCTCTGCTCCAGAAAATTCAGAAACTTCATAGCTGCACAACCAATTTTTTGTCCTATGCTGGAAAACTTTAGGTTCTGAATTCCATTGTTTTTAGACTTGGAAACTTTTGGTGTGGTAGTCTCCTCCTGCCCAAATCCATTTGTAACTCCATTTCCACCCTTTACAAACAATTTTTCTGGGGTTATAAAGATGGTAGACGAATGGTTTTCAAAGAATAGAAGAGCATATGTGCTCGTTGGCTTGAAGGGGGGTTCCAAGTCATTGAACTTTCTGCTTTGAATCAGGCTTGTATGCTTAAATGGTTATGGCTCCTAGATCTTCGACAGGGCTCAATATGGGTGGAATTTGTTACTAAATACTACCTAGCTGATGCCTCCATCTGGGATTTATCACTGCATGACTATTTCTCAGATAGTTTGAGAAGTGTCATTCTTACCAAAGATGCTCTTGTAACCCAATTAGGGAGTCTGAAGCAAGCCAAAGCAACACTGCATAGCTGTGTCACCCAAAGGAAAATTTTCTGTAACCAAGGCTTACAATATCTTTCGACACCACTACCAGACTCACGTGTACTTCAGACCTATCCTAGATAGCTCCCTCCTGCCTAGGTATAGAATTATCCTCATGTTAGCTGCTCAAAGGAAGGTTGCTACGTTGGATCAAATTAGCAAACGTGGCCTCTGCCTTCCCAACATGTGCTATCTCTGCAAAGCCAAAGTTGAAAGCTCCCGCCATCTTTTCTTCCATTGCAGCTTCTCTCAGCAGGTCTTGAGATCCCTACTGATTTGGATGGGCATTCACATTCATGACCTGCAATTGCGTGAGAACAACACGAATTAAAAAAAAATTAATAATGATAATAATAATAATAATAATAATAATAATAATAATAATAATAATAATAATAATAATAATAATAATAATAATAATAATAGTAATAATAATAGTAATAATAATAATAATAATAATAATAATAATAATAATAATAATAATAATAATAATAATAATAATAATAATAATAATAATAATAATAATAATAATAATAATAATAATAATAATAATAATAATAATAATAATAATAAGAAGAAGAAGAAGAAGAAGAAGAAGAAGAAGAAGAAGAAGAAGAAGAAGAAGAAGAAGAAGAAGAAGAAGAAGTTATTTACCCAAAATTTAGTTCTCCTAGGCTCATTGGTTTTACGCTCCAAAATCGTCGGTCTGATACCACTTTGTAACACCTCAAATTATCTAGGAGTCTTTAGCTAGGCATGGGTGAAATGGGCAGTTTCTATTTTTTATTTGCCGGAAGTCACCTAAGGTACCAAAATTGGTCGAAATATCAGTTAAAGGTATTAAGTTTTAAATTTTTTTTAATAAGGTATTAAGTTTTAAAAAAAATGGAACATTAACAGGTGTGTCAACATATACTATTTTATACTCCCTCCTACTCATTAAAATCTCGCACATTTTCTCAACCGGTTAATTTACAAACATCTTCCACTTTCCTTATTTGTCTATCATTTGTGGTTAATTTAACATAAAACCTCACATTCTCTCTCCTACTTTCATTTTCCTCGACATATTATTGGGCCCAAAACAATTGTGGAAAATGTTAGTGAATAGGAGGGAGTATAATAGTAGAGTAGTGTTGTATGATAAAGTAAGACAGATAAGTAATTAATAGAGCGGGATGATGAAGAGAAATTGAGCATGGTTCGAGAATTTTTTTTGTGTTAATTGATAAGTGGAAAAACGGAAAATGCACGAGGTGCCCTTGAGGTTTGACATTTTGCCCGAAATGCCCAATTTTTTGATCCGGAAAATTTTAAGAAGCTATAACTCGTGCCTATGAGCTCAGAAAGTGACGATTTTTTTAAATTGATCATCTTTACGAGAACTACGACTTGGAAAACAAAATTGTTGAATTTGGAATTCGTGACCAAGAGATATGATCATTCAATGTTTGTTCGGTCATAAAAACTGACATACAAAAGCTCCTAGCCACGTGATCCAAACATGACAATTTGGTTTTCCAAATCGTAATTGTCGAAAAGATGATCGATTTGAGAAAAACTTATCACTTTCTGAACTCGTAACACGAATTGTGGCCTATTTTCCGGATAAAAAAATTAGGTATTTTAGCCAAAATGTCAAACCTCAAAGACACCGCGTGTATTTTCTGAGTGGAAAAATTATAAAGTGAATCAGTCAATACATATATATAAAGCAGGAACTTCTCGAGCGATATTAGAAAGTCCAATTTTTTTAGAAATCCTAATAAGTGTATGTCTAGTTTTTTCCTCTCAATAATTTATGAGAAAATTATTCTAATCAAAGTAGATTTAATAATTTGTGAGAAAGTAATCCTAATAGAAGTAAATCTAATAATTTATAAGAAAAATAATACTAATAGAAGTGGATCTAATAATTTATCGATTATTCTTTAGTAAAATAATAATAGAAAAATAACTTTATAAAGAATATTTATTTTTGAAATATTTATAACGCAAAAAATAATCATATAATAAACATATAAAAATGTTAAAATTGTAAATTTTATAAACATACAATTAATCTTTGTGAGAAAAAATAAAATAAAAGAGATCCTAATTTCTTACAAGTATAAAATTGTCAAAAATCTAAGTTGCTTGATTTTAACTACTTAGTGAAACTCGTGTAGTAACAAAATAATTTTATTTAAAAACCTTTTGAATATTTAAAAGATTTACAAAAGATTCGAGTTGTTAGTTATAACCAAACCCGTAATTGTCTTACAAAACCTTAGGAAAAAAACTAATTTTTATTTTTAAGAAAATATTTAAGGAAAAAGTAACATGTCATTGTTAGGTTTCTTTAAACTCATAAGTATACATATTCATATATGAATTAATTTATTTAGTCATAAAATAAATGCAAGATCTTATGCATGCAAACTTAATAAAAGGAGATGGAAAAAACAATTTCTCACCATATTATTTTCGGCCATTTGGGCACCAACAAGATCTCCTTCTTGTTAGTTCTTGAGCTTTCCAACAATGGATGAACAAGGTTCAAATTAGAACCTCTCCCAAAAGCATATACCCAAGGAATACTCTTAATAATTAATAATATTATGAACTAGTAATATTATTAATCTAGCTTAAATATTTGACCCAAAATATTGATTTGTTCTCCTATATTTCGGTTTAGAGGAGAGGATTTTTGTGTGTTTCTCTTTCTCTAAAATTTCACAAGTTGTAGAGAGAATTTGATTTTCTAGCACTAGAAAATATTTAGTTAGGTAATGAATAATTATGGAGGAAAACCCATGGCTTCTCACATACAAAAACCGGTTGGAGGGGGGAGTATTTTAGGCCAATGCATGCAAAAGATGCTCTTCACAAAAGCTTGTAGGGTTGCATGGCTAGACATGAGGCTTAATCATTGTGTTTTCTCTTATTAAATAATCAACACAATTTATCCACTAATACTCCCTCCAATATTTCGGTACATACAAAATAAAATGGAAGGTCCATTTTATTTTGTCATTTGTCAATTGTGACATATGTGACATGTTACTTGACATGTGAATTTGTAATGTATTTTAACATATTAAAAATAAACATACTCATAAAATATGTCATACACAAAATCCACTAGTAATTCGTAATCACTTGTACCAAAATGGTTTATCAAATTATAAATTACAACGTCTTGTATTTATAATAAATTATTCATTCAATTTCAATTGTTTCGTAAACAATAATTTTATCTAAGTAATAAAACAATTCGATTACTTAGACCGTATCTCATTTAATCAAATTACAATAAGACACGTTAACTTTACTCACAAAATCATCCGTCAATTTTAAGCAATTTAATTAACTCGTGTCGGCATACGATTAATTAAATAATCAATTAAGAGTATTTCCCTATAGGTATGATCTAAGGGGATCAACTGATCACCACCGTCGCACGACAGTAATGTCAAACTTTAGTCAGTCAATCATTACCGATATGTGTGGACCAGTTGACTGTAAAATATTACATCCCACATGTATTCTTAAAATGAGTTTTAAACATGTGATCATCATGATCGACAGTTGTGATCGCATTATTGTCGGAGGACACTTATTCCAACAATCTCCCACTTGTCCTCGACAAGTGTGCGTCACCAATTCTCTTGTCCTATTACTATCTCCCACTCAATGCAAGGTGTCTTTCAGGTCGTACTTGCAAGTGATCATATCGAGAGTGCTTTCCTCGATCTGGAGAATAACTGATTGACCGGAATCATCTACCATAGATACCTTCCGAGCGTGGCCACGCATTTCCAGTTCATTACTCCTCGAGTGGCCCTGAGATATTGTTTTAACCCTGACAAGAGGGTGGACAATTCCTATCGCACTATTCTCTTCGACTAGCCACAGCCATCATAACCCAAAATATGCCCATTTGACCCCATTTACGAAGGTCGTAGTAACATAAATCAAAGTTAATCTGAAACTGTGCCACCTTGGGCGAACAGTCTTTAGTCAAAAAAATCGACTCATTAGAATACTATAGTAGCTCTCGCCACGACCAGGCTATATAAATTTGCCAGAACTCTATAAGCGGTCATTAGGCCCGACAAAGTGTTCCTAACAGTCTGCCTATGTGATCGACTAGTCATCTCACACGACTCTATGGCACTTGAACTTGCCATCAATCGCATCACACTCTAGTCACTTCGAGACGTCACCTCATACAAGTGACTATGGGCAAATACCATGTTAATCCGGGTTCACTTTAACGGGGTTCAATATTGTCTCTACAACCCATTTGGATGTAACAGAGTATAAAAGGAGTTTTTAGATTTTTTAAAAACTCGAACGACAAATGTGATTATCACATATGAATAGTCAATTCCTGATTACTACTTCATATTTTTACAATCCATTTCCATCTTATATGTAGTTGTTCATCTCAATGCAATTGAAATGACATATGACATGACTCATCATGTTAAGCCTATGAGAAGGCTTTGGTTAGTAGGTTTTATCAACTTCTTGTACCTTACTCAACCTTACTACATACTCGTTTTCCTTTGTAATGTATACATTTGCATTAAAAAACTTTCTGAGTACGTGTCTAGATCCAATCTAGACATAAGCTCTCTAGCCTTAGAATAGCTCCCACTGTTTTCATAGTGTGCGGGACCCATCCTCTTGCACATCTCATGATTGCAAGTGTACTCACTTTCCGTTGTAAGCATCTCTCATTGTTCTTTATTGCCTAGAACGATTCTAACAAATCCATTTCTTAAATAACATAGCCACAATGGTTCCTTAACCATCTTTAGGTGTTTTGAATACGGTTTTTGTCCGAAACCTTATACAATCTCAACAGTCATTAGTGTAAGCCCTTACACAAATTAGTGAATTGCATCAAAACCCATAACTTTACACCCTTAATGCTTCTACAAGCACTTAAGGATAATTTATATGTCTATTTGGTAACTATTACTTAAATTCGATTTTGAAACAATTCATCATACTCAAAGTATATGAAGTGTTATACATCATTACTCATTTAATTGATCCGGCAGCGGAAGCAAATGGAATCAATCAAATATGTTCAACTCGATTGAACTAATCATGAATCTTATCAACATAAGACTTCTTATTTGACGCTAATATCATGTGGATTTATCTACATAAATCTGGATATTAAAGATGTATTATATTACTCCAAGTCTTAAATCATTCCCAATAATCAATATGTCATCCATATATTAGACTAATTAAAATTACCTTAACTCCCACTAAACTCCATGTATAAACACAACTTCTCGACTTATCGAGAAAAGTTTTATAACATGATCAAAACATTGATTCCAACTCATTGATGTCCTACTTAAGACCCTCTCTTAAGTTTCACATTATCTTAGGATTGCAATAATCTACAAAACTCAAGATATGTATTGAATACATTCTTTCTAATTGAAGAAGTGGGTTTTAGATTCACTCGCTATATGTATATCATCATAATGAAACACAATACCTAAGAAGATCCAAATAGACTTAAGCATTTCAACTAGTGCAAAACTCTTTGCCACCAATCAAGCTTTGATATCTAACAATCCACTTGGAATTTATTTCGGATTTTCATGGCTCTAAGCCTTGTATTGAGTTGTGACTTAAACACTCTCATGTAAGTCATATATTCATTACTTTCCATAAGTAACTTGAATCAAACAATTTCTTTGTAAGTTGTAAGCTATTTACTTTCTTAAAAGTAACATGAATTCATTATCTTCAACAAGTGATGAATTTAACCTCCTAGGTTACGAAGAAACAACGTTTTACACAGAACGTCTCATGTAGCCAAGAAAGACCAGTTTCTTGTGACATACAATTTTTGACACAATTCTTTTGTGGCTCTTGAATATTTTCTCCCACTCTGTCTTCTAGAAATAAACTTGTATTCTAGAAAGACAGCTTCACGAGCCACAAACCCGTTGTACTCGTGATTATAGTAAGAAAAATGAGCATTTGTTTCTTGTGAAAACTTACAAGCATGATATCCTACCATTTCATATCTCATATGATTCGTTTTAGATTTAGTGGAAAAATAATTTAGACAAAATGATAAAATTCCCAAAAGGATCAAGTAACTCAAAGTAACTTGATTAAAGTTCAAACTATATCGAATAGGGTTTGATTTCTTTATCCAACCACACATTATCCCATAATGTGTGCTAAGAGAGATTAACTTGTGATACTATTTCATTTGGCTTATATCAAAGTCTTCACTTTGATAATCCCATCACGACTAGATCGTGATTTATGGAACTCTTTGAACTTCTTCAAAGATTTCTCTATTTACCTTATTAAGTGAACACATTAGTGTCAACTTAAATTGTTGGTAAAAGAAAATGATTAACCTATTCTAGATCAATGATTTACAAACTCGATCTCCTTTTCAACCAAAAGCACGAGACATCTTGCTTTGAATACAAGATACGCATATACCATAAGATTAACAATCTAATGGTTCCAAGAGTACTCGATAACTCTTTGCGTTCATCATTCCAGAATTTAAGGTTTAATCTTTGGTTACCAATTTGAGTCTTGTATCATCTACATGATATGTCATTCTAGTTTGGTTTAGAATATAATCACCTTGATAATGGGCTAGCCATACATCAAATCATGGTGTATAGGGTCACAAAAGTGAAACCTCTTTTGTATCTTAACAAGTTTATATTCTTATTTAGAGTTTATGCACTTAATAGTCACAATTAAGTACAACTCTAAACCCAAAAACTAGATTGAGTACACAATGACTCTATCTCTCAACATCATTGTTGCTAGTCGTCATATTCTAATCATCCTATGTATCAAATACAATGATGAAAACCACCACCGGTTTCTAATATTGACGAAGTAGTATTAGCAAAATTTATGTCAATCAAATAAACATTTAAAGAAGAAGGTCCCATTAGATGTCCCACAACTAACTTGTTGATTCTTCAATAATTTGGGGTAGTTTGCTTTCTAGCGTCCAACAATTAAGACAATGGAAACTTTATCGGTCGGGATTGATAGGTTTAGTATCGTTATTCTCAATAACTTAACTTTTATCATTACCTTGTATCAATTCCATTCTAATTTTACTTCTTGGAACCTCGTCCTTTGGTTAAGAGAATGCTCCCACTCATTTCAATGAGTCTTTGCTTAGAGAAGCAAAATTGAATTTCATGAAGACTACTCTTCAATTCATTCGTTTAGTCTTAAAACTTTCATTGAAGTGGTTGCGGTAATTTGGTCAATTTTGATTTCCATCAAATCTAGTCACCAAAATGATTTAACGTTTCAAAGTACTTAACTCAGTTAAGCATATGAGAAACAATTCATTGTAAGTAGATATGTTAGTCAAGAATCAAAAACCCTTTTGATCACGAATAACTTTTATCTATACTCTTCGCAAGAGATCCTTGCAATGGATAATACGAGGTTTTAGAAGAAAAATTCATATTTGTCTTTAGTTACGATGTTTAAATGGAGATTTGAATTAAAATCGAAATGATATCGTATATAAATTGTGGTGAAGAAATAGAATGATGCGAACGATGCGACAACGGAATGATGAAAACTAACATTTATCGTTATAATAATACTTGTAAATAATTTAACAAGTAAAGCATTTACATAGTGACCTCTACCCAACTATGATAAATGATTCCAAGATCCAAATTCATATTAACTTGGGCACGGTGTAGCCGATTCATCCCTTATCAATATATGTAATACTCCGTATTTCTAATAATAATTTATAAGGATAATTTCTGTAATTTAATGGGTAATTAAATGACATTTCTAATAATAAATACAAGTGAGACGTTAATTAAGTAATAAATTAATAATTCTAGTCGGGAATTGGGTTTGGCTAATATTTGTGCTTTGGGCTTAGTTGGTGATCGAGTGTTGGACCGTGTGTTGTTATTATATGGGCCGAAATTATTAAATTGGTATTAGAGTAATCGGGATTTATATCGGGAATTAATAATAATATAACAAGGAAATAATAGTATATAAAGGTAATTATAATTATAATAATAATAAAGTTATGGCAATAATAAATTAGTAAATGTTATATGAGTAAATCATAGTTATGGTAGGATTAATAATATATGATAAATAATAATGATATAATTATAATGACAATTTCTATATTAATTAGAATAAGGAAAGTTACATAGTTTCCTAATTGGCCTCGTATTCTCTAAATTTTACACTATAAATACCACCTCAAATCTGAGAAATAATTCACAAATTAAAAGAAGAAGCTTTAGGAGACGGAAGAGGAAGGAATTAACATAAACCAATTAATCAACTCGAGGTAATTTATTCATCCTAAATCGATTTACATCCTTTTCATGCAAGCATCTTTAAGACAACCGTATGACTTGTATAGACCACCATAGGACACGAGATTTGGACCTAGAGCGACCTTGCACTGCAAAGTTTATGACTTGACCATAGTTGACCGTCGTTGACCTAGTTACGGTGGCTTTTGGGGCGGTTGAAAGACGGCTGGGCAGAAGGGTTATACGGGTTGGTTGTGGGTATTTGGGATGGTTATTTGACCCACTAATTAGACACGTCTTGACCTGGGGTTTGGGTGGTTGATGTTGGCGGCAGGGGGCGGTTGTGCTGGTGGTGTTTGGGTGGTCAAGTATGGTGGTTTGTGCGGTGGTGACGGAAAACAGGGGAGGAGGTGTTGTTCTGGGCAGGCGGTTTTCGGGGGGATTTTGGGGGTTGTTGGTGGCCTGGGTTAGAGGGTTTTTGGGTGGTTCTTGTCGAGGGAGGATAGGGGAGTTGATTGGTGGTCGTAGGTGGCGGTGAAGGTGGCGTTAGGTGGTGGTTTTGGGCGTGTTTTATGGGGATGTCAGGTGGGTGTTGTTGGTGTCGTGGGGATTAGGGCGTGCGTGTTTGGGTTGCTGGTGGTGGTGGAGCTGGAGGTTGGTGGTTGTCGGGGGTCGGGGTACTGCAGGCTGCTGGTGTCGGGCTTGGGTGGTGGCTGTGGTGGTTTGTGGTGTCGGGTTTGGTGGGTTTTATGAGGGGTGTCGGTCACGGGTTCTAAACCATGTAGTGGGTAGTGTTTGGTTGTTTGTGACGGGTTTTTAATTAATTATTTTTGGGAGATTCGGGTTATAATTGAATCGGGTTTATAGCTATCATAAATCTTTAGTAATTATAATAAATAATTAATTTGAATAATTAAATAAAAGGAATAAATAAATAAGTAAAGTTAGTAATTATAATTGTTGTAATTGTTATTATTATATAGGTGACGGAAATTGTGAAGAATTATAATCGGATTGGATTTGCTTTATTTATTTGGATTGCGTAATTGGAGTGCTTGCTTGCCAGGTAGGATAATCTACTCAACTATTTCTGTTATCGTGTTTAATGCATGGATGTCATTGGAAGGGTGATTGTTTTATGATTGCTTGTTCAATTAAGTTAATTGAGTGATTAATATTGTTGGTTGTTGGAGTTATGCATATTATATACGGTTATATTGTGGAACGGTTTATGAGAATTGGACTGCCCCAGGCTTAGTCTCTGGTGGATAACGTGAGTGGTGATTGGACTGCCCCAGGCTTAGTCTCTGGTGGATAACGTGTGTGAATAATTGGAAGGCCCCAGGCTTAGTCTCTGGTGGATAACGTGGATAGTGATGTTGAGATGTGACATGTGAACAGTTGAGATTGGAATATTGACAGTTGTGAGAGATTGGTTGTTTTAATATATTTTATCCTACTCAACCATTGGTTGACGTGTTTGCTTCTGTGTCAAAATAAAATTGATGCCTGCTTTAATTGATGGCATCCTGTGGTGAACCATTTAATATTTCCGGTTAAATGGGGAGCAGATTTAAATAGCAGGGTTTGGGTTAGGTGACTTGGGAGCATTGGGAAGAGAGCTCGACTTGGACCATAGTTGAAGTCTAGATCACATAGAACAATTTATATCACTTTATTTATTTCCGCTGCGAGTTGTAAATATTTTATATTAAGTTTTAGTTGATTAAATTTGTAAACATGTAATCGTTAAAGTTTTAATTTAAAGTACTTTGGTTTGTTGTACTTTGTTATTCACTACCTCGAGAAACCGAGATGGTAACAGTCCTATTTATTTGGGAATGTCTAGCTAAAGGCTCCTGAATAAATGGGGGTGTTACAATATAACTCGGTGGATTAACTCTTTAATCGATTCTACTTTTAGAACTCTTGGTCGATAAAATTACATTAATTTTTATCTTTAGCCCAAAACATCCGGCTATGGTCGAGAATACTTTTGTTGAGTTCAACCCAAATTTCGAATAAATGTGTCCATGATCCAAATTCACATTAACTTGGGCACGGTGTAGCTGATTCATCCCTTATCAATATGAATTCGGTGGATAGACATTTATCACCCACTTCCCCTACGTAACAAGGTTTGTACCCCGGTGTGGCCGAGCGCACTCCCTCACGAAATAGGCTTTCATGGTTTCTACTTTTTGGTAAGGCTAAGTCTCAATTGTTTATTTTAGCGAGAGGTCATGTCAATTTATTATCTATCACGTTTTAAGTGAACTAAAGCGGTGAACTACGATAATTGTAATTGACACGGTCGATAAACTCGATTTAAAATGCATGTTTAGTTATGGCGATTTAGTGATGCATGCAACATATAAATAAAATGCAAAGCATAAAAATAAAATCCTAGTATGGCCTTCCTAAAATAGTAAATCTAATAAACTATTACAAATTCGTAAACCAACTCCATTGGTCCCTTGAACTTCGGTCTTGGCACGCATCTCGAGGTAACACTTTCTTTGATGGACCGCCTTCTCGAATGGCACCGTCTTCAAGGAACTCCGGAATAATTAAATTACAAAATGAATTACATAATTTCCTATTATACATTTGTAATAAAATAAAAATAAATCTATTAAATTACAAAACGGTGATACGAGATCACAATAATTACAACCGAATCGATATTCCCATACATTTCGGGTAATACCAATTAAAACTAAGGCCATACTAAGTAAAATTACATAATTCAAAAATTATATAAAATAAAAATATGACAATCATAAATAAAATGCAGCATTATAATATGTATGAACATGCTTAATTTTATGCTAAATCGCCTTTAAAGAGCCAATATCGTATATTTATCGGTTTTTACGGATTTGCGTGATTTAACTTATTAAAATCACAAAAATTACATAAATTCATATTTATGTACAAGTTAATTACCCTACCCATCTTAGGACTCAAAAATTAGTCTCCACTAACATTTTGACAATAATTAAACTTGATTTCTTAAAATTGTTCATAAATGGACCCTGACACGTCTGTCGTGTACCTATCAAAAATAAACTAACTAAACTAACTATATAGCTAGGGAAGTCAGGTCGATCTCCTCAGGGAGGCAAGATATCTGTAGAAGTCCGTCTATTTGGTCACAAATGGGTGGGGGGGGGGGGGGGTTGTTTAAATTGGTTTTCTAAACTAAAAGGTTTAAAAGGAAGAGAAGTAAGGAAAGAGCAGTAAAGGCAGGAAAATAGAATTAAACTATCAAATAGAGAAGGGACATGTCAGGATTTCAGTTCACTACGGTAGTCCAGTGACTCAACTGTAAACAACCTAGACAAATTAATGCGAGACGGATATGGAAAGGTCCTTCCGGTCCACTTTCTACCCTAAACTTCCACTAACTTAACTTCCGTCCTCGTCAGGGTAGTCTACTGTTCATAGCAGGCTTATTTAGTCCAATCTTCCGATCCAGGATTAAATTTAGCCAGATTAAAGGGTGACTCAGAAGCGTGCACTCAACTAAGTCGGTAGAATACAGTTAAATTGCTATGGTGACAGAATCTCACAATTAATTCATCTAACCTATTCACTACATCGTCACATTTCTACCGTAGATCCCCTAATCCCAACATGAATTAGATTTAGCTACTCATATTGCTATTAATATTATCAAAACTAACAACAAACGATGAACTAACAATAAACATAATGAAATAATAAATAAAGTGCATAAAAGAGAATTAGGGCAGAAAGTAAATGAAGCAAAACAAGTAATTAAAGCAAATGAAATAAAGATTATTATTAAGAAGGGAGAAAGAGATTACAATCGTGAGAATCCGGCGTAAAGAACACGCAAATCCAAGCGAATTAACCCCGAAAATAAAGTTACAGTGAAGGATGAAAATGATAGATGGAAAACTGAAATAAAGTGTCGATGATAATAGAATAGATAGCTAATGACCTAGTAACGTAATGCTTAAATAGAAAATAAACTAAGTCCAAAAGCTAAAACAAGCTTACAGGCTAATTAAAGCCCACGCCAGCAGAAACCACTCGATCGAATAGAATAAATCCACTCGATCGAGCAAAACACCAGAAAATCTACTCGATCGAGTAGATTAGTTACTCGATCAAGTAACCTCTCTTTTCAGCACTGCTCGATCGAGTAAATAACTGCTCGATCGATCAACTAAGGCCATAAAAACCACTCGATCGAGTAATAAAACCACTCGATCGAGACTTCTTCCTTCAAATCAGCCCAATCGCGTCACCGACTGCCTCGTAAACCGTGCCTTCACGCATTCCAATGCAGTATCTCACTCTGGAAAATCCCGTCTCCTCTAAATGCATGCAAAAAGGACGAAAAATGGTACGATTCCACTACTTTCGCGTTCATTTCTACAAAACGGACAAAACGAAACAAAGTAGCCAATTCGGGGCATAATACTATATAAACAGTACAAAAAATGCATGGAAATACGTGCTAAAATAGGCTAAAAAGACTATACATTATGCACGTATCAGACCCAAAAATACAAAATTATGCTATAAACTTCAAATTAAATTATAAAAATTTCAAATAATTTCGAAATTTGAAATTTAAACTCATGAACATTCTGGAAAAATACCATGACACTCATAATGTTCAAAACTTAGGTTAAAAATTTCGAAGATATATCGAGAAAAACAATGTTGCGGTTTATCGGTTTTAACAATTATGACCATAAAAATATGAGAAAAATTATTTTCATCAACTTTTCACTTTTAGATCTGAAATATATGATAAAATGCAATATGTGACGTTTTTCCTTTAGTCATGAAGTATGTTTTAGCATTATTACTAATTATAGTCACTATTTATGTGATTTTTCATCAAAAATTCATAAATTATGCATAAAGACTTCATTATAGCCAAATATTTTACACACATCTTGTAAAATTTCATGTGACAGCATACTAAATTTCCATGACCAGATTCGAAATATAACTCATATTAACTTATTTATCCATTTAAATACGATTTTAACTCATAAAATTCATATTTCGAGCAAAACAACTTATTTTAACATAAAAATGTACAGGCCATCAGTAGATAATATATGTGAAAACATATCCAAAAACCACTGAAAAATTCGAAGTTTAGCTATTCTTCGTCCAAAAAAATGACATTTTTATCTTAAAAATCACATTTTAATGCCAATAATATATAAAATGAACAATAAAATCCATAAATAAACCAAAATATCCTAAATACATTTTAGGATCAGAAACTTTAACATGCAAAGTTATTTTTAGGTTTATCTTCATAAATCCAAATTAATTAGTTTTGTATGTTAATCTTATAACTCGGAAAAACCATAAACCGATTTGTATGCAAACAACCTAAGGCTCTTGATACCGCTTGTTAGGTTTCTTTAAACTCATAGGTATACATATTCATATATGAATTAATTTATTTAGTCAAAAAATAAATGCAAGATCTTATGCATGCAAACTTAATAAAAGGAGATGGAAAAAACGATTTCTCACCATATTATTTTCGGCCATTTGGGCACCAACAAGATCTCCTTCTTGTTAGTTCTTGAGCTTTCCAACAATGGATGAACAAGGTTCAAATTAGAACCTCTCCCAAAAGCATATACCCAAGGAATACTCTTAATAATTAATAATATTATGAACTAGTAATATTATTAATCTAGCTTAAATATTTGACCCAAAATATTGATTTGTTCTCCTCTATTTCTGTTTGGAGGAGAGGATTTTTGTGTGTTTCTCTTTCTCTAAAATTTCACAAGTTGTAGAGAGAATTTGATTTTCTAGCACTAGAAAATATTTAGTAAGGTAATGAATAATTATGGAGGAAAACCCATGGCTTCTCACATACAAAAACCGGTTGGAGGGGGGAGTATTTTAGGCCAATGCATGCAAAAGATGCTCTTCACAAAAGCTTGTAGGGTTGCATGGCTAGACATGAGGCTTAATCATTGTGTTTTCTCTTATTAAATAATCAACACAATTTATCCACTAATACTCCCTCAAATATTTCCGTACATACAAAATAAAATGGAAGGTCCATTTTATTTTGTCATTTGTCAATTGTGGCATATGTGACATGTTACTTGACATGTGAATTTGTAATGTATTTTTAACATATTAAAAATAAACATACTCATAAAATATGTCATACACAAAATCCACTAGTAATTCGTAATCACTTGTACCAAAATGGTTTATCAAATTATAAATTACAACGTCTTGTATTTATAATAAATTATTCATTCAATTTCAATTGTTTCGTAAACAATAATTTTATCTAAGTAATAAAATAATTCGATTACTTAGACCGTATCTCATTTAATCAAATTACAATAAGACACGTTAACTTTACTCACAAAATCATCCGTCAATTTTAAGCAATTTAATTAACTCGTATCGGCATACGATTAATTAAATAATCAATTAAGAGTATTCCCTATAGGCATGACCTAAGGGGATCAACTGATCACCACCGTCGCACGACAGTAATGTCAAACTCTAGTCAGCCAATCATTACCGATATGTGTGGACCAGTTGACTGTAAAATATTACATCCCACGTGTATTCTTAAAATGAGTTTTAAACATGTGATCATCATGATCGACAGTTGTGATCGCATTATTGTCGGAGGACACTTATTCCAACAGTCATAATACGAAAAAAACGTAAATATTAACATTTACTTAGCATTTGACAGAGAAAAATTTCCACAATGACAATATTAGAAATAAACAACTTCAACGATGGCATGAAATAGTTTTAACTCTAACTTTTTATAACGTACCAAAAGTGTATGAATAGATTACCAATAATATTCACATAAGATTAAAAAAATTTGAACTACCATTTAAAAATATTAAATGAGTCGCATATCGATTTTGTCAAATGAGCCAAAAAAATAAATACAAATGAACAAAGTCAAGAATTAAGATTTTAAGCGGGACTAATAATCCAAGAACTAGCTAACTATGAATAAATCAGTGTACGATAAATATATAGAAAAATTGTGAGAACTATATATAATCTACTATTATATCACCGAATTTCTTCAAATTGGTTTCAAATTCATTTCAAATCCATAGTAGACAAACGTTAAAAATGCATTGAACTGCCAAATATACAAAAATTATGCGGCTATATCCATTTTTACTTTCTAAATTTCAATTCGTCTATGTGTTTTTATTCGCTTAATTATTTACCGTGGATTGCGTACGGGTGGTTATTAGACATATTACTTTGTCATGTACTGATTGTATATTTAAAAGTGCAATAGTTTCTATAGTAACTTTTCATAGTTTTTTTTTTTTGAAATTTTTTTATTTTGATCCCTGAGGTTTAGGTTAGTTCTACTTTAGTGCCCTGAGGTTTGCATAATTGCACTTTGGTTTTCCGGGATTTTGACTACTTTCCACTTTGGTAACCTGATTTTTGAATAAAATTTTATGTTGGTGAACTAAAACATCTAAAAGTCAATTTTTATCTTAATTACATTTTTAGTCAAATAAAGTGCAAACTGGATATTAAACTGCATACAAAATAGTATAATCAACATAATATTGCAAAAAAAAAAGACCTTTATGTTCAAAATATTTTTTTAGTACTCCATCTATTCATCTTTTATCTTCCCATTTTAATATAATATTTCCCACATATATTAGAGAAGTGGGAACATAAAAGATGAATGAAGTGTATAAAATACAAAGAGCATCTCTAATGGTTATAAAAATGCACCTGCTTGCAATTTTGTAAAAATTTCAAGTACGTTGCTCACCATTGGAGACGGAAAATTATGACCCGCTTGAAAGTTACACATACTCTACCAAGCTACATGCTTGATTTTTGTTGCTTTGGTTTTATTGGTAGATTAATGTGAAGTGGGCCTATTCAAACTATAAGGTATAGTAGCTTATCATTTGGAGAACATGTAGCTTGAGAGCAATATTGTTTAAAATAACTATATGGCATATCAAGCTGCAATATAATGTAGCTTACCATTAAAGATGTTCATGTATAGGTCACTAAAGTGGTAAGTAGTCAAAACCTCAAGGCACCAAAGTGGAATTCTGCAAATCTCAAGGCACTAAAGTGAAATTAGGCTAAATCTCAGGACAGCAAAGTGGAAATAGTCTTTTTTTTGTTAATGGTTAACTATTAGGTATCCCACATGGGTTTAGTTGAATATAAAGTACTCCTTAGTGTAATAAATTAGGTCAAACTCATATATATTAGTTAAGAAGTGAAACGATTGTACATATATATTTAGTAATTTGAAGCCATTTTGCAACAGGAGTTGAAATATGGGCATGTCATTTTTGTGATCAATTAAAGGGAAAATGCTAATGACAATCCAAGAAAGAAATTACTTAAGCAAAGAACATCAAAACATAGCATTTCTGTTTTGATTTCAGAATTATGGTCATTTTGTTTGCTCCATATCTTGAGTTTTACTTGGCCAAAAAATATGTTCTTTATATTTATAAAATCTTGAGAATGTCATCTTTCTCATGGAATTAGAATGGTCAAGTTTCACCGATTATTTTTTGCCCAGCAAGCTCTCAAAGACTGGCACGATTTCTTGTTTCAGTTGCAGCAGGTCTGACCTGTCAGTACTAAACAGATCATACCTCCCAAACCAGTAAACATCTTGGGGTAATTCTTTCTAGAGGTGGTAGCTAACACAATTAGCTTTCATTTGGTATATGGCTCACACATTTGGTTCGACATGAGCAGAGAGATATTAAGCCTCAAAGTCCCTATTGGAACATAGCATGTTGCCGAACTTTAAGTTCTGACCTGCTGTCACTCAAAGCTTCTTATCTCAAGTATAGATCATTATTGTGACCTTGTGGGTGATTCTTGTTGGACGTAAAAGCTAAAATACGTAGCTTTAAAATGGTATAGGTTGGACAAGATAAATCAAAGGGGTCAGGAAGTTATGAGACCTGCAAAATGACATTAGTTGCTGAAATGCTGCATCACAAGGGGAACTTGAAACTTATACAAATGCAGGGATCTTATTGTCTTTACCATGAACCCATACTTTTCAAATTGATGTCCAATGTTCCCATCTTGATCCTCAAGCCATGAAAAGTAAAATTAATTACCTGCAACTAAGAAATGCCAAGGCAAATGTCTCATTCCAAGTGAGGGCACATGTAGAAGTAGTCCTATTTTGTCCTTATCCTTCACCTAACTGGCAGCAGCTACAAACCTGACTTGGGCACCATTTAAGCACGTCCAAGAGCTTCAATTTTTACATGGAAGTCACCTAACACATTTTGTAACACCCCAAGAATTGAGAGTAATGTTGTCCCACATCGGGAAATTATGGAGCTTGTGATATGTTTATAAGAGATTCTACCCACCACTCTAGTAACAAGGCCTTGTAATTTTGGGCTTAAGTGAGGACAAATAATGGCCCAAAGGTACACATCCTATCTTATTGGGACAGTGTTACGATGGTGGTGAGTCGGGTTGTTATAAATTGTATCAGAGCGACCCTGAGACCGTGTGGTGAGCCTGTGGTCGGGAGTACCCGGGTCATCCACCTAGCGGGGGAGGATTCTGGGCTTGGTTGCGGTCAAGTAGAGGCACAACGAGGACGTCGTGTTCTTAAGTGGGGGAGTTTGTAACACCCCAAGAATTGAGAGTAATGTTGTCCCACATCAGGAAATTACGGAGCTTGTGATATACTTATAAGAGATTCTACCCACCACTCTAGTAACAAGACCTTGTATTTTTGGGCTTAAGTGAGGACAAATAATGGCCCAAAGGTACACATGTCATCTTATTGGGACTGTGTTACGACGGTGGTGAGTCGGGTTGTTATACATTCTCCTACACATAAGGCCAAATGAAGGGCTGACAACAACCAATCACCTTATACCTTGATCTCCAAGCATTGATTTTCAGCTCTAGTTCTGTTAAGGCATTGTACTCGTTTACTCTCAACCTTTAGATGGGTTATTTAGAACTATTAGCTGGCGCTTATCTAGCCATAGATTTTATGCTTTGCTTGCCTATATTAAGCCTTCCTTCCCATTGTAAGAAGAGACTTTGAATATATGAAAAACACTTTGCTTGTGCAAACTTCATTCCTTCGTGGATTGCTTACTTCCTTTGTGGAGTCCCTTAATCTCGACCTTTGTGGCGTGATTAAGAAGACGAGTTAAGCTTACCTTTGTGGATGCTTATGCTTTTTACTATATTTACATTTTGCTGCATTTTATTTTGTTTATATACAACCAAAAAATCGTCTCACAAAAACAAACACTTCTTTCTGTTTTTGCCCTCCATTTGATTACTATTAATTTCAGAACTTGTTGTTCTCATTACTCTTGTGTTTAAACCTCTCAAATCATCATAAGCCCATAAATATATATGCTGCACATTTTCTTAAAATTGAAACTCTTTTCTGAAAATTTGTTCATTAATATTATTATAAATAAAGAGTTGAATAAAAATGTAAGATAATGAGACTTAATTTTGTTAATAGCTAACATTTCAAATCAACAAAAATGAGTTATAATTTTAATAGAATTAATCTAAAACTAATCGAGTTTAAGAGTAGCATCCTAATATCCTACTCCCTCTTATCCACACAAAACTTCTAATTTGTTTTTGGAGGTCAAACTATGAAAAGTTTGACCGTTAATTCACTCAAAAATATATCTCACATCTAAAAACTTTGATTTCGTATTATATATTTCACAGGAAGTTCATAGGCAACAACCAGTCTTAATGGTAGATGTTGTAAGTTAATCTAATATGTGAATCTTATAAAACCAGCCTCAGTTATCACGTGTTCATTTTATGGAATTAAACCACATTATTAGGAATGACGTTTTAAATTAACTAAAATCGGTGGTGCGTACAACAATAAAAACAGGTAATTACATAATACAACTGTGTCTTCGGATGCTATACAACTGATATAATTAATACTAAAAAAAGTAACTTTTATGTTAAAGGGACTGATGATCCATCAACAATAAACTAAATCAACCCAAAAAATTTATGTGTTCCGATTTTCAACATAGTTGGACTTTTTTTTATGAACTTAGTTGATTTCTATTACCAAACCATGACAATGTAAACCAACGTTTAAATTCTTAGAACATTTAACATGCATATTGTTAAAGATAATTCTAATGGTAGCCTCATGCATTCTATGTAATAAAATCACATATATTTTTGTACTGTTGTTTAGAGACTATTAATTTTTATTGGAATTCAATATTAATTTGAATTTACGAGAAGTATATAAAGAGCAAAACACTCTCTTATTAATTGGGAGATAGTCAAGGTAAACTTATGCTATAAGAGGTCTAGCATTTTCTCTACACACTAAATATAGATAATTATGATACCTGTTGCTTTACATAATACCACTTAATTAGTTTTACGTAGTTATTATAGGTTAAAATAATTTGCAAAACTCATAAAGGCTTGTCTCAGTTATTAAGGGTGGTTCATTTGGTGAGCTGCACTATGTTAATGGAGATAACTATTGTATTTAATTAAAACCAGTGATATCTATCACAATAATGGAGAAACTAATTACAAACTCTTGCTATGTTACTTATGTTTTACAACTGAAATAATAACTACTAAATGGCAAAACTTCTACTAAAAGCACAAATAATTTATTGATGATCAACTACACCAACCATAAACTTTTATTTATCAATGATTTAAACATAATTGAACTTTTCTTTTATCAATTATAGAATATATTTAATGGGAGTCTCATACATAACACATGCTCAACTTTGAAAACTATTGTGTGACGCGTCATTACCCAACTTTCCGGCCTCTATTCTCCCTCTTTCTACATTCTTTCCTTCCTTCCTTACCATCCCTCATCATATTCTCCACTCCCACTTTATCACACCTTCACACACCTAAACACTCCCACTTTCTTCCACATCCCTTCTCACTTTACCCAAATAATCAAAACTAATCCCAAACAAATCTTGGATTTATATCATCAATCATCAATCATCGTATAATTCGTGATTGATATGTTTAACAAAACTCCTTAGCGTATAATTCCCCGTATATTTATTCACACAATGCTTTCCCGATTTACCCCTGAATTCCCCGTATATTTACAATACTACTACCCTTCCTCCCGCCCTTCTCTCGTCGGCGCTAACCACACCTCCGCTCGCTTCTGCGCCAAGTAGTCGTCTTTCTATCTCCTCTAATTTCCCCAACCCTAATTCCCCAATTTTTTCAATTTTTCTGACTTTGATTTTGATTGATTGAGAACATGAAGAAGCACATGCATGCACATAGCTCAGAGGTTTCGCCATTAATGGAGGTCGCTAAACCAAGCATCTTTAGGAACGTTATGGTCAAGGCGTTAGTATTCTGCGTCTTCGTTATTTGCTTTCGATTCGCTTACGTTGTCACTATCCGTGGCGAATCCTGTGATGTCGGCGATTTCTGTTTCTTCTCCTTTCCTCAAACCCTAACTCTCTCCTCCGCCGTCACAACCACCGCAACAACCGCCGTGATCTCGGAAGATGATCGATTTTATGCTTCGATTTTCGGCGATCTTGTGTCGGAGGGGTTTCTCTCTCCTAATTCGCACGCGCTCTCGGTGCTTGACGCGGCAGCAACGACGGCGGAGGTGCGCGCGTTGAAGCTCGTCGGAGTGGAGAACGCGGTCGGGATTGCAAAGAAGGCGGCGAAGCCGCTTGTGGTTGGGGTGAAGAACAGTACTTTGTTTCCTTTCAAAAGCGAGGTTTTCGACTTCGTATTTTCTGGTAATAGCGATTTGGTGGCGAAGTTTTCATCGGAGATTGGACGGGTTTTGAAGCCGGAAGGTTATTTGGTGGTTCATACTAAATCGAATGATACGTACAGTTTGCATTCTTTGATTGCTTTGTTTGATTCATGCACATTTATTAAATTCCGTGAAATTGATGGTAATGATATTGATAATAGTGGTTATATACGTGAGATTGTGATGAAGAAAGAATATAATGGTGGTGGTGGTGTAAATAATATGAGAAATTGTGAGGTTGTTCCTGGGTATAAGCAAGAGATAGTTCGGAAAGCCGAAAATTTGATCAAGGAGGAGCCTTTAAAACCATGGATTACATTGAAGAGGAACATACAGAATATCAAATATTTGCCTAATATGGTGGATATTAGTTTTAAGTCTAGATATGTATATGTAGATGTAGGAGCTAGGAGTTACGGTTCGAGCATTGGGAGTTGGTTTCGAAAGCAGTATCCTAAACAAAACAAGACTTTTGAGGTGTATGCTATTGAGGCTGATAAGTCTTTCTACAAGGAGTATGAGGCTAAAAAGAAGCAGGTCAAATTGTTGCCTTATGCGGCGTGGGTCAGGAATGAGACCTTGTTTTTCGAGGTTAATCATGACCCGGGGGATGATCTTCAGGAAAAAGGGTCTTCTGGGCGAGGAATGGGAAGGATTAAGCCTGTTCAATCGGATAATGATGGTGTTGATAAAATTCAGGGTTTTGATTTTGCTGAGTGGTTGAAGACAACTGTGACTGAGAAGGACTATGTGGTGATGAAGATGGATGTGGAAGGAACAGAGTTTGATCTCATCCCGAGGTTGATTAAAACGGGAGCTATTTGCTTGATTGACGAGATTTTTCTCGAGTGCCATTATAATCGATGGCAGAGGTGTTGTCCTGGTCAGAGAAGTCCAAAGTATGAGAAGACATATGGGCAGTGCTTGAACCTGTTTACCTCCCTCAGAGAACGCGGAGTTCTTGTTCATCAATGGTGGTGATTGGTAACATATCATCTTCAATGCTCATGCCACTCCTGTTATAAATTACTAAAATGCATGCTTGTTTACAATCAATGGTGTTTCTAGTTTCTTGAGTACAATCAGTTATAGCTGTTCTCATTCCCCACAAACATTACCTGCAAATGAAAATTTTACATCTTTTCGATATGGTATTTCTTTGATTCTTTCTATTCATGTATGTGAATGTTGTTCGTTGTTATTTCCTGTGTAAATGTTATGTTGGTTATGCCTTCTGTGTTTAAGATGTGAGAATCTCCAGGAGCTAATATGAGTTAAAAGGCTGGTTTCGGATTGCGTAAGATACCGGCCGTCTTCTTAGTCTGCAAGTTGAAAGAGTAGCTGGTTGGGGCCATGGAATGTTGGGCAATGTAGTTTACAATGTAATATTTAATGCTTGCTTACTACTACATTTTAGCACCTAATGATTATGACAGGTTTGTATTAGTGCATTTAAGACCTTATGACTAATTAGCTGTCAGTGAAATGGAAAGCCCTTGGAGGGCCCCTAAAAGTCGAGACTAAGTTTTATGTTCACTTTATTGTGAAACTTTAGATATTCTTGTAGGAAAATGATCATCGTATCCAATGTCGATCTGATGGAGCCGTTAGTTTTGTTAGTCTAGATTGAGTTTATTTGGGAAATGAGTAATGCAATTTTATGCAATAAGGGGTAACTGTGAAAAAAGAAAAATCGAAACTTAACCAATAAATGTATATTTTTCCTGCTTTGAGAGTGGGTGGCAGCTCTCTTTAGCTCCTTTCACTTCTCTGAACTAGGTTCAAGCCTGATTTGGTAACTGGTTTGATCTTGAGTCGTCGTGCTATAAAATGAAGCTGATATGGTCTCATTGTAGCTCTTTGTGATCTTGTGGCTCAATGTTGGTAGCATGTTATTTTTCCGTTTGTGGCATTATAGCCTTGTTTTGTTTTGTTTTGTTTTGGTATGATTCAGCAATCCAAACCCATGTTGAAAGCCGGTGGCTTTAACTTACCTCATTCATTCGAAAGGATGAGATAGGTTGGTCCTATCCCAGAGGATCAATCTAGTTTTTGTGTAGCCTAGTAGGAAACTGGGAATTGGCTGTTTTTTCTTTTCTTTTTTTTTTGAGGGAATTGGTTGTAGAAGTTGAGTCACAGATATTGTGAAGCAAGCTTATGCTGGTTTCATGTGAACACGTGACAGCTCTGACTAATGAGTTAATGGACTGGACCATTATTTATGCATACATTGTAAATCACAGGGTGTCAGCATAATATGCGATAATTTTTGAAAACAGTATGACTGTATTGCGGAAATTGATTGCAAATTGTGTATGCTACCAGCCCACCATAATAGAGTAACTTTATAAAGAAGGAATTCAATTCACAAATCAATCACACTTGTTTTTCTAAAGCATCTATGACACTTTGTGGAGTTGACTTGAGTGCAATAGATGCGTGATTGGTGCTGCTTGCTTATGCTTTTCGTGTTTTAATCCCTTTTCTTTGGTTTTTTTTCTTTAAAGCTTTCACATTTAGTACTCCATTTTGTTGCGTGATGCCCGCAATAGTTTTGGGCAACTTGGGTGGTTGCTTCATCCTTGTTATTTAAACTGAAATCTATCATTAATTTGTACTCCAGACGAAAAAAAAAAAAAAAATCTCAGTTTGTTGATCTTGTAATATGACCCATGTCTTGCTTGTTTGAGAGAGAGGACAATATCTTTAAACGCATCGTGTTTTGGCCTCGAGCTTCCATTTTCATACCTTCCATGTGTCACAATTTTATTAGTTACAACATTTAAAACCATCGTGTTTTGGCCTCGAGCTTCCATTTTCATACCTTCTAATTGTGACCCACCAATTGACCCTCCATGTGTCACAATTTTATTAGTTACAACATTTAAAACCAAAAAAAAAAATTAAAAACTAAATAAAGTGGAAGTAAGAGAGGTTTTGGTGGGGGTAGTGAATATGGTAAATGATTGGAAATGGTGGAAAGTGGAAAAATGATTGAGTTGGTGACCTAGGTCGTGACCTTTTGCTTGGAAGGTGAAAATGAGTCAAGATTAATAAGGTGTGATTAAGAGGAAAAATTCCGATTAACCCGATTAAGTCGACCTTTTACTTGGGGATGGTCTTAGAACCAAGTACAGGAAAAGTTTTGTTGTATACTCGTTTTGGCTTCTCCGCGACTCATGAAGTCATGAGTTACCTTACTAAGGAGTATAAATTAAAGCGTTAGCCTTGTTCCCTCGTTCGAAAGAATATAATTGGCCGATCTTCTTTTTCAATGGAAAAAAAATTCTCCCTCCTATTCTAAATAATCTTCCCTCTTTCCTTTTTCATCTATTTACAATACCTCACCCCACAACACTACCCCCCACAATACCATACTTTATTTTATTTTAATCACCTGATTCACCCCACCCCACAAAAATACTTATTTTAATCACCTCACCCCACAATAATACCCCACAATACCTTCTCTCTTTTCAATTATCTCACCTTACCACAATATTTTAACTTATTTAATTTACACCCTTAATTCCGATGTCACCTATGAATAGGGAGAGATTCAGAATAGAAGGGAGTACATAATGCTTGTCAAGGTTTATGGTGAAACTTGGCATACAAAATTTACCGAATCCTTTTTTTTTGTGCTAACAAAATTTTCGAATCATTATTACTCCCTCCATTCAACAATTATCACCCCATTTCTCTAATAAATAAGAGGAGTATTATATTGAAGTGGGGTGATAAAAGTTGAATGAAGGGAGTAGTAGCTAATGCTAGATCCGCCCCGGATCCTTAAGAAACACGCTTCCCCTTTGGCCATACAAGTGGGAAAAAGCATGGTGCGTGGTCCTCCCGACTTATTTTTACTCCCAATTTATCAGAAATATGTGAAAGAATTCTCTCAACCAGCGGGAATAACTAGCCAATATTACCTTTCATCTATGATGACCGTCTCTCTCAAGACATTGTGTTCAACAAGATAGCTCACAATTTAGCAAAAGCTATTACTTTGTAATCTATTTATTTTGCCAAAAAAACAAACAAACAGTGAAACATGTAGTTGGTCTGCAGGGGCGATTCTAGGATTCGATAGATGGGGGTGCGTAAAAACTTTTTACAACGAAAAATCGAGTTATACATTAAAAAATCTTATTTAATTGAGTAAAATGTATGGTGAAAGAACATTAAAATAATTTGCTCAATTGGAGGATTGAACCCTTGACCATTAAGGTGAGAAAACATATCACAAACCACTAGACCAACATAATTTATATGCTCTTTTACAAATCAAATTTGTATTTATTTTGGTGCGGGTGAACCCCCTGCACCCCCGTCATAACCGCCCCTGTTGGTCTGTTAACTGAATTCCCTAGTTATAAAAAAAGTAAATTATCAATTACACCCACACTTAATCCACTTTTTTAAACTAACTCTCACGTCAATTTTTTTTAATAATTTACCCCCAAATTATTTGCTCGTTATATTTTGCACCCAACACCATTTTCAGGCAAAAAAAATAGAGAATTGACGATTTTGCTCCAGCGTCTTGCCTTCTCTTTCTCTATACAACTTTGTATACCAGCAATTCATCATTTCCAAACGACTTCAGGCTTCTTGCTTTCTCTTTCTCTATACAACTTTCTCTAATCAAAGTTGATTATACCATAAACCTCATTTTAGCATTATTATTCTCTTCTTTCCCCCTCATTTTATGGGGTTTTTCACCTAATTTCCCCCCAAAATTTCCCTCAAACATTTTCCCCAAATCCATAATCAAGCAATTGATGAAGATGAAGAAACCAATCGAAACCCTAATTGAACCATTCATCCCCCTTAAACTAAAAGAATAAGAAAACTGAAAATTTTCCCGCCTAAATGCTTTTAACTAGAAATTGGGCCTAACTTTATCTATATATGTATTGGACCTAATATATGGTATTTATGTGTCAAAGTATCTTATCAAACACCGCAACTTCTATAGTTGGGCCAAATTTATTTCATTCATTATTATCTCATTAGTCAAATATATGTATTTTAAATGTCGTAAATTTTCTATTTAAAACAAATGTAGATTTTACTCATATTATTAAAATCACTGTGTGCTTTTCACTTTTTTATTCATTAAATTTTTTACTCCGTTTAAATTGTTACTCTGTATATTGTAACAAAAATTACAAAAATAGTTATATGCTTCAAATGCGTAAAAATAAGCATAAGTTTTTGTAATTAAACTAACAATCTTCTTTTTTTAATCATAAACTTATTCCGAGTAAAAATGTAAAATTCGTTCTATTTTAATTCTTAGTATTTTTACACATGAACAATTGTAGATAATTACAAATAAAATTCAAAGTTTATTTATATATTATTATTATTATTAGCTCTAATTGTTAAGTTCTCTACCCATGACATCTAAAATACCGTGCTTTAGCACGGGCTCTGTACTAGTTAATTAAAGAACAATTAATCATGATATTGATAACGTACAACCAATTTACTGTAACACCTGATTGACGAGGAGACTTGAAACCCAAACCAAGCTTTTAAAGAACCTATTTCCTCCCTTTGCAGACCTCTTTCCTTTACCTGTTTTACCAACAACATTTTCAGACGAGCCAAGACAGTGAGTTAGCACTAAATTGAACAAATGGGTTTGTTGACGTCGGTTGGGGGATTTCAGACGGAGCTATAGAAGAGAATGAAAGAGATGGGAAAGAGGGGAACAACCTACTTAATAAAAGAACAAGGGCAAAATCATCATATTTAAACAAAAAATTTGAATTTTGACAGAAAATTGACGTGAAAATGGTATTGGGTGCAAAATGTAACCTGAGCAAATAATTTGGGGGAAATTATTAAAAAAATTTAACGTGGGAGTTAGTTTAAAAAAGTGGATTAAGCGTGGATGTAATTAATAATTTACTCCTATAAAAAAGCACATATTAATAAATTGTAAACTCTTATGCCTGGATACTAGTTGATTCTTGGAAAACATGAAAAATAAACTATACTCTTTTCGTTAAAAAGAAAAATTGTTTGTTGTGCTTCCCTTTATTCGTATAACTAAAAAGTCAAGGTTGTCGAGGTTCAAATTGTTAAGAGAGTAGAAGGGAAAGCGATGATTTCATTGATTTGTGAATATCGGCTTATATAGTTACAATGTATATGTGAACGTAATCGCTAAAATATCGCATAAAATAACAACCGAATATAAAATCTTTGACTTATGGAATATCGTATATCGAATAATATACGATATTCCTAATACCCCCCTCAAGCTGGAGCATGGAGATCAAGAATGCCCAGCTTGCGAAGAAGAGGCTGAAAACGAGGAGCTCCCAACGCTTTAGTGAAGATATCGGCCAATTGAGCCGTTGTCGAGACATGAGACACAGCGATTAAGCCACCGAGAATAGCATTGCGGACAAAGTGACAGTCAATTTCTATATGCTTTGTCCGTTCATGAAACACGGGATTGTGAGCGAGGTCGATAGCAGACTTACTATCACTGAACATTGTAATAGGCAAAGGGACCGAGACACCCAAATCAAGCAATAGACCCTGCAACCATTTTAATTCACAGAGAGTATTTGCCATAGAGCGATATTCTGCTTCGGCGGACGAAAGGGAAACAGTAGTTTGTTGTTTCGTTTTCCACGAGACAGGTGAATCACCCAGAAAAATTAACCAACCTGTCACGGACCTGCGAGTGGAGGGACACCCACCCAATCAGAATCGCACCAGCTTGTAAGAGAGATAGTACTATCGGCGCGCAAAAGAATGCCTTGTCCCGGGCTGCCCTTAAGATAGCGAACTACTCGTAGGGCTGCTTTCATATGCTCTTGTCGAGGTTGATGGAGGAAACGAGATAGTATATGAACCGCATAAGTCACATCGGGGCGGGTGACAGAGAGATAGACAAGACGCCCAACTAGTCGCCTATAGGACTCAATGTCGTGGAGGAAGGGACCAGTGGCGGTACCAAGGGCGTGATTCTGTTCGATTGGTGTTGCCGCGGGCTTACAGCCCAACAATCCGACCTCCGACACAATATCAAGAACATATTTTCGTTGATTGACATAAATCCCTTCGGCATTACGTGCAATTTCAAGGCCAAGGAAATATTTTAGAGGACCAATGAAGAGTCTATTGATCCAAAATACTCAAGAGGGGGGGGGTGAATTGAGGATTTAAAACTTTTTAAAGCTTTTTCGATTATGCGTATGTAATTGATTATTTAAAGTTTATTGATTAAACTTTAACTAATCAACTAATGAAGGTAAACGAAATAAACGAAGCAAACGAAAGAACGATGACACACACGGTTTTTGAAGTGGTTTAGTTTCACAAGTCGAAACCTACGTCCACTATTCTCGATTAATAAATTTAGTACCTTTCTACGGATTACAAATTTACTAACCCAACTCGTACAACTAACTCTAGCTGTAACTCAATGAGTACCGTTAAATACTCGAGTGACTAACTTACGCTAATAAGAAAGCACTAATGATTCTAACAAAGGTTCACGTTAATGAACAAGTTAAGAAATCAACTAAGCACTATTATCTTATAACGATAAAATAAGAACAAGTATGCGAGTTTTAAAACACACGACCTTTCAAAATAACAAAACGGTTTTTCTTTGAAAACACACGGTTTGCTTTGTAAAGATGAAATCAATTTTTATGCATAAGGTCTCTATTTTAGATGTTGTAAATAACAAAGTATTTATAGGGAAGGAAGGAGTAGGCTACACGGTTTTACACAAACCCTAATAGCCGAAATAATAAGATATAAAAACAAATCATATCTTCTTATTATCTCTTTCCTAAAAGCCTTAAAAGATAATAAAGAATATTCTAAAAGATAGAATATGATCTATTCAAATATTATCTTTACTATAAATTCTAAGATCATGATAAGATTTCCTAAAACAAGAATATCTTTTATCATAAACAAATATATTAAGTAAGATATATAAGATATGTAAAGATATTATTATAGAATAAAATCTTTACCTAATATACCCTAGGTAACACGAGATGTCACGGCTCATATGCCTCGTGACTCGTGCAAACCCTAGCCTGAACATATGATTTAGAATTTAGGTTTTAAGAGAGGCTATGTTGAAACCCTAATTAGTAGCAAAGTCCAACTCATAAGTTGATCCATTACGACTACTAATTAACGTCCAATACAAAGCCGAACTCCTCACTAAACCGGGCTATATTATATAAATACTTTTATTAAAACATTTAAAATAAACTTTAAACAATTATAAAACAATTTTCGAAACAATTACAAGTCGTGTGTAAAAACTTAGCATCTCAATGTTATAGTAGGGGAGCTATAATATTGAGCTATTTTACTAGTAATGTTATAGCTGCAAAGCTATAACTTTACCAAATCAAGAAACTCATTCTTGATTAACATTACGAGATAATCACCTATACTATTCTAATCTTCAAGAAGATCTTCGAGTATAGGCTACGTCATCATCCAAGCTTGATTAATCTTTTAGACGAACTTCGTCTTCATATAATTCTTGAATGAATCTTTGAACCGTTTGATCTTTGAACGAAGGCTTGAACTTAACACGCAATTATCACAATCTTCTTTGTTGCTTGTTTGTAATGAATTAAGTCTAAAACACTTGACAAACGATTACACGCAACAAGTATATAAAATATAAAACACCTTGACATCATCAAAACATAAACATATAAGCTATATGATCCAACAAATTCCCCCTTTTTGATGATGGCAAGTCTCCTAAAATTGTGACTAAGTATGTAGTTCCCCCTCAATATAACACCGTCATCTTAATAATAAAGATCAACGCAAGATCAAAACGATTTATCAAAAACCGATACTTTAAGGACTTTAAGAGACAATTGGTCTTGACAAGGAGCAAGCTTAGGTAGATGCTTACTATAGACGTTCTTTCCCCCTCTTGACATCATCGAAAAGCTAAGAACAAATCAAAAATGACTAGAATAATATAAGACGAGACAAGAGATAAAACGTCATAAGAAATAAAAATAACACGCAAAACTATAAGCATCCAAAAGATAAGTAACATACAAACTTAGGAATTAAACATGTTTAAGCCAAAATGGGCCGAATGAACACATGTCTAAGGAAACACTTGGGCCATAACCTCAAGTGTATTGCCAAAATGGGCCGAATGAGAATGTTTAAACACACCAAGAGAAAATAAAATAAAAGCTAAATAAGGTAAAGGTTAGATATGGTAAGACGAGAGGAAATCAAATGTTACGGGTGTTATACGGGTTCACGTAGTCGGGCCTAGTACGATGCTCTAAGGCATCAAGACGGTCAAACGAGCTCCGAACCAGCTGAGAAAGAGTACCAACGCTCCTTTCAAAGTTAAGCACTTTCAAGGAGAGAGATTTTGTGGCCTCCAATGTGAGCGCTTGATCACTCGCCATGGCTTTCCCGTGCATAACCAACGCTCCACCTTGACTTGTAAGGAAAGTGAGACGATCACCGTGTGGGAACACTTCCCCACGAATTGCCTTCAACTCCCTCTCAAAACCCGCTAACCTTTTGTCCACTTCCTCCATCCAAGAGTACACCCGATTAGCTGTTGGGAAATGTGTCCTCAACAATAGTGCGATCACATGATTTAAATATCATTATTAAATCTCATATAAAGAATACGTAAGGGATGATTCAATTATATAGTCAACTGTTCAACATAAATCGGTAACGATTGGCTTGCTAGAGTTTGACGTTACTGTCGTGGGACGGTGGTGGTCAGTTGATCCCTTAAGGTCACACCTAAAGGATGATGCCCTTATCCGTAAAGTTGATTAATTGTATGACGATACAAGCTGATCAATTCCTTAAAATTGAACAATTCAATTTGTGAGAGAGAATAATCATCTTATTGTAATGGGATTAAATGAGATTTATTTTAGTAATAAAATGCTTTGTTACTAAAATTATTTATTGTTTGAGAAACAATAGAGATAAGAATGAATGGTTAATTATAATTACAAGATGTTGTGAATTATAATTATATGACCCATTTTATTTATGTGATCAAGTATCACTAGTCAATTTGTTGTATGTAATTTAATTAATTCATGAAATGATATTTATGTGATAAATATGCATTAAATTAATTAATAATATGTATCATACTACATGTGACATATTGTGTGACAATTGACAAATTGACAAAATAAAATGGTAGTCCATTTTATATAGATGGATCGAAATAAGAGTGTAAAGGGTGTTAGTGGGTGAATTATTTTATGAGATAAAATAAGCTAATGATAACTAACCTACACCTAGCCTTACAAGCCTAAGGTATAGAAAAGAACAAAAGAAAAGTGAAGGACCATATATTGGTCCCTCTCCTCACCAAAAACCGTGTGGCCTCTCTTACTTGATGAGAGCTTTTGTTCTTTTATTTTGCTATCACACTCAACCATTCAATATACATGCAAAAACTCTCTCTTTTGTTCATCTTTCTCCTAAATTAGAGAAATTATGATCTAAATTGTTCAAATCAAATTACTAATATTATTAATGTAATATATGAGTATTAGTAATCAATTTTAAGGTAAACTACTAAACTAATATCTAGCTAATATTATTTAGTGGGGATAAGGGTTAGTCTTGGGTGCAATCAAGAGGAGGTTTTCTACTTTGAAAACTTGGGTTATGAATGTTCATCCAATATTGGAAAGCTCAAGAACTAACAAGAAGGAGATCTTGTTGGTGCCCATTTGACCGAAATTTAAATGGTGAGAAATTGATTTTCTTATCTCTTCCTATTTAGTTTGCATGCATAAGATTTGTATTTAATTTTATGACTAAATTAAATGTAACATATACGAATATGTTAAGTAATGAGATATAGATTTCTAACATTAGCATCCAAGCCCGAGTCTAAAGACCGAGATGGTCCAACCCGTGACAACACCGTTGCCAAATTAGTTGAATGCTCTTCAAATTTCTCCATTAAACCACTCATAAAACCCTCCAATTTTGACTCCATAGCTCCTAAACCCGAATCTCCCGGGGTTTTCTCAACATCTTTAACAAGAAGCAATTCGGGTCCATCAACAACAAGACCCATTAGCTTGATCAACTTATCACACATACAATCTCGAGCACTAACACCGTAACTATCGTGCCTCACCACTCGCTTTATCTCCAACAACCGAGACACCCACATCCCATATGGTAAGTCGATTGTGGTGCTCAACTTTTCTTTTGTGACCGTGAGGCTAGTTTGAATTATACGGTGCAACACGACACTACCCAAATTCAATTTCTGACCCTCCAACCAAGAATAGACCATGATAGCTGCATAGCTCGACACCTTATCACGGCCTCCTCTCCTCGGCACCACAGTGTTCCACAAAAAGTTCAAGAGGAACTTGATTTTTGCCGAGAGAGGACGAACCACGATATTACCTCCATCCGTCATCTCCTCAAAATACTTTTTCACTAACAACTCCTTTTCACTCACCACATTAGTCCATTCAAGACTCGGATTTAATTCAATTCCGTCATCGGGAACCGAAAAAGCAGAGCAAAAATCCGAAACAGAGACCGTCACATCAACCCCATTAACAACCGCATGCAAGACTCCTTTCTTAATTGAGACACTAGCAAAGAATTGAACCACCTCAACTGGATAAATAGGACCCGAAAACTGACTAATGTGACTCCACCCTTGAAAATCAAGAAAATTAACAAAGAATGCAAGAGCGGGAACATTAACCAACCAAGATTTCGGATAATACCTTCCACCATGAATGGAATACCTCAAAACTCGATTAACTAGGATGCTTTCGTCATGAGTAAGCCGAACACGATTTAACTCTTCCTTGGTCGCGACTTTCGAAATATCCCTAAGCAAGGTACGAGCAACACCATTCCGAACTATAACCTCGGGTTCCTCCACAGCTTCACTTTCATCGACAACTACCTTATTTTTTCCTTTGAAAAGACGACGTCTTTTGACTTCGGACACCGACTCGTCCCGACCACGAAACAGAGGCGTAGTTGGGTTTGGTTGGGGGGAAGGAAAATTGGTTGAATTAGGATCATGTGGTGGTAGTGGTGAAGTTTGGTTATAAAAGTGGCGGTTTTGGTGGTGACGGGTTGAAGATCGGGTATTTTTTGCATGGGTTGGATTCATGATAATGGTGATAGTTGAAAAAGGAGGTGATGGTGATGGTTTGTGTAAAGAAGATGAGTTGTGATGATGGTAAAATTCTGAGAAGAAGAAAAGTATGCAAGTGGGGTTGTTTGGACGGGTAACACACAAGGGGGGTAGATATAGGTGTAGACTAGGTATAGGGTTAACAAGTGAAGATCAATTATGGTAAGTGTTTAATTAGGAATAGGAATTATGGTAGGTATAGGAATTTAAGGGATAGATTTATTATGGTAAAAGATGAAAATAAGAAAATAGAGTTGTATAGGAAGTATGAGCCGTGTACAAGGAGAGCAATTTAGGAAAGATTTTTGTGAATTGGAAAGATAAAAGATATGGTGTGTTTTATTTATTGTGATACGGAATAAGTTTGTATAACAATTAAATTCTAAATTACAAATAGAATTTTATGATAAAAATATTCCTACATACGAAATTATTCATGCAACGCAATATACGGACACAGTCATACAATCTTAACTTAACTAGTCAGTCATAAGAAAATTGAACATATACAGAAACTTAGGTACCACCGATTAAACCAATTTCCAACCGTAAAGTCTCAAATCGTTCTCTAGCTAATGATTTTGTCAAAATGTCAGCCCATTGTTTTTTCAAGACTACAAAATTCAAGTTTTATATTCCCCTTCTCAACATGGTCTCGTATAAAATGGTGTCTTATTTCAATATGTTTGGTACGTGAATGTTGTGCGGGATTTTTAGAAATTATTATCGCACTAGTATTATCACATAAAATAGGAATACATCCTACGTCAACACCATAATCACGTAATTGTTGCTTAAGCCATAAAAGTTGAGTACATACCAGTCCTGCAGCAATATATTCGGCTTCAGCAGTTGAGAGAGCAACCAAATTTTGTTTCTTCGAACCCCACGTGATGATACACGGTCCGACAAACGTGGCGACACCCGACGAGCTTTTTCTGTCTAGAGAACATCCTGCGTAGTCGGCATCAGAATAACCGACTAGATCAAAATTGCACTCCATTGGATACCACAAATATAAGTTGGCCGTTCCAATCAAGTAACGTAAAATTCGTTTTACGGCCGTCATATGCGATTCTTTGGGAGATGATTGATATCTCGCACAAACGCATACGCTAAACATAATATCGGGTCTACTTGCGGTCAAATATAACAGTGACCCAATCATCCCACGGTAAGTAGTTTCATCAACTGATTTACCGTTTTCATCCAATGTCAATTTCTTGTTCTCGACCATTGGAGTAGGCATAGCATGTGAATTTTCCATTCCGAATTTCCGAATCAACTCTTTGATATATTTCTGTTGATGGATTTTAATGCCTTCATCAGTTTGTTGTATTTGCAGACCTAGGAAGAATTTCAATTCTCCCATCATACTCATTTCGAACTCGGAGGTCATCAACTCAGAAAAATATTTGCATAGGCTTCGGTTGGTCGATCCAAAGATAATATCATCGACGTATATTTGAACAACCAAAAGGTCAGAACCCTCAGTTTTTAGAAATAGGGTTTCGTCGACGGATCCTCTACTGAATCCACTGTCAAGTAGAAACTTAGATAATCGATCGTACCATGCCCTAGGTGCTTGATTTAATCCATATAGGGCTTTATCCAATTTGAACACGTGATCCTCAAATTTGATATTCTTAAAACCAGGGGGCTGTTCAACGAAGACTTCCTCTTGTAAATAACCGTTCAAGAATGCCGTCTTGACATCCATCTGGAAGAGCTTCATTCCCTTGTGTGCGGCGAATGCTATCAGAAGTCTAATAGCTTCAAGGCGAGCAACAGGAGCGAACGTCTCGTCATAATCTATTCCTTCTTGTTGATTATACCCTTGGACCACCAATCTTGCTTTGTTTCTGACAATGACTCCGGCATCATCTAGTTTGTTTCTGAAAACCCACCTAGTTCCAATGACTGAACGATCTTTTGGTCTAGGAACTAAATGCCAAACCTTGTTCCTTTCGAACTGTTGTAGCTCTTCTTGCATAGCTATAATCCAATCTGATTCAGCAAGAGCTTCATTGATGTTCTTTGGTTCGATCATGGATAGGAAAGAGTAGAAAGAGCAGAAGTTGTTTAAGGAACGTCTTGTTTGAAAACCCTTCTTAATATTCCCAAGAATATTGTCCATGGGGTGTGAGTTCTTGTATTTCAACTTTGTTGAAGTGCTTGGTTCTTCATCATTATTTAAGCTTGACCTAGCTTCATTCTGTTCGGAATTAGAGGAATTTCCCCCTGAATCCAATCCGGGTGTTGTATTAGAACCGATTATAACCTCGGATTCCACACCTTGATTTGGATTCAATGTTATAGTAACATCACCTATAACATTGGTTTGGGAGTCCTTATCTTGAGTCAATGTTATAGTATCATCAACTATAACTTTGCCTTTCTCCTTTTTATCTTTTGAGGAACGAGTAAGTTCATCACTTATTCCCTCAATTTCATTATCCTCCAATTCCAATTCCGGGGGATCGTCTCTTGAAAGACGAAAGTCGGGTTCATCCAAGTCTTCTTCCTCATCCCGTAAAGGCTTATCGAACACGTTATCTTCATCAAAAATAACGTAGACACTTTCTTCAATACAAAGAGTTCTTTTATTGAAGACTTTGTAAGCCTTGCTATGATCTGAGTATCCTATGAAAATCGCCTCATCACTTCTAGGGTCGAATTTTCTTAAACGGTTTTTACCGTTATTATGCACAAAGCACTTGCTCCCAAAGCAACGAAGATGGGAGATATTAGATTTTCGACCTCTAAGGAGTTCGTAGGGGGTTTTCTTAAGAATAGGTCGGATCATAGCACGATTATGGATGTAGCAAGAAGTACTAATGGCTTCAGCCCAAAAGTTACGAGGTAAACCACTACACAAGAGCATTGTACGTGCCATATCTTCTAACATTCTATTCATACGTTCAACGACACCATTTTGTTGAGGAGTTCTTGGTACAGAAAAATTATGCCCTACACCATTAACTCTACAATATTCTATAAAGGTTTGATTATCAAACTCGGTACCATGATCCGTACGAATAGATACAAGATTAGTCTTATATTTATTTTGAACACGTTTCATAAGATAATCGAATTCATCAAAAGTTTCGTCTTTTGAATGAAGAAAGATAGGCCATACATACCTTGAGTAATCGTCTACAAGAACAAAGACGTATCTGGATACTCCTCTACTCCTTACCTTCATTGGTCCACATAAATCCATGTGTACTAATTCCAAGGCTTGATTTGTGCTTACTACTCTTTTCGGTTTGAACGATGATCTTACTTGTTTGCACCTTTGTGGACAATGGGCCCACGGGGGCGCTTGGGAGGAGAACAAGCGTTTGCATTTTGTGGAGTCGCCACCAATTTTTATGGGAAATTGGAACCGTTCGAATACCTCGTGCCATGTCAAGACACAAAGTAGAGACATGAACACCAAGAACTCGTTACCCTTAGCATTCTATGTCTAGAATGACTCTCGTGGATGCCAATGAACACGGATGTTCACAGAGATCTGGAGTAAGGGGTGAGGGTACGTATTAGGAAGCTCTTTTGATCGAACACCTAATCCCGCCCGCCTCGATAGCGGCCTCTACTAATGATTAGGGACATCATCTATACTCGATATATCGTCGATTATATGCATGCAATGCAACATCCAAGTTTTAATCCTAGCATGTGAAGAATAGGCTAAGTCGGTTAACACGTGATTTAGCATACAATTAATGTCGAAGTAGGACTTAATGCTCAATTACATGTGAAGGCATACAAATGATACAAGAAATATGATAAATACAATAAATAAAATTACAATAATGAAAATTACAATAACTACATCGGGTGCATTGATTTATGTCGAAAATACCTTCAAAACGGATAATTTAGAAAAAGAATAAAAGAAAGAATTAACGAACAGATCAGTAGGCGATAATACGGATAATAGTTATTTATACGTAAACTAATTAAACTAGATCAAGCAACAACGGAGTTCAGAGACAGAAATCATCCTGGAACAGGCGCAGCAGGACTGCGCCCTTTGGAAAAGGCGCAGCAATTGCTGCGTCTGTTTCAAGGGTGAGTTCTGGCTGTGAAGCTGGAACTGCAAATCGTTAATGTTAATTGGTGAATTTAAGGATTAATTAATATATTCGACTCGGATGGAAGTGATTTAATTCATTAATTACATGCAAATGACTCATAAAAGCAATAAAACATGGATGAGACGGATTAAAGACGAATTATTTACATGAATGAACGATTGATTAATGACATGGGTGAACAAAATAGGTTAAATATGACGAATTAACGACAAATTAATGACGAATATGGACAATGAACAGATGAAAATATATCAAAGATCGAATTCCAGAAACTCAATATGAACGAATTGAATTTCTACAACTCGGATTGATTTTAATGACGAAAACCCGCAAATATTGGTTATAAGGGATTTAAGTCGAATTTTAATGATGAATTATACGTATTAATGATGAACAATAATATACAGGTGAAATTATTATGATTGTATCAAAGAATTAAAGAAAACAAATGAAAACGAATTAAAGTTGACGAATTACAGAGGATGAAGGAAGAACAAAGGAAGCAGGAACTGCGGCATCCTCACGAAGAGGCGCAGCAGGAACTACGCTCCTTCGAAGAGGCGCAGCAGTTGCTGCGTCCTTTCTCGACGGTTTGTCTTCTGATAATCCGTAAAAAGGGTTTTAAAGCATGGTTTTATAAATCGGTTTTAACAAGTATTTTCGACAAAAACCTTACAATTGTGATTACAAAAAGTAAATAACAATAATAAAAGAGAGATTTACACCCTCAGACTTACATGTTTGACGGAACGATATGAACTAAGTTTACGACTAGTGATGCTCGACTCGAATGTAACGAAAGTGCCCTCGTAAGAGGAAAACGATTAGATTAGTTAAGTTGATTGATTGTGGAGTTGGTCAAATTTGTTGGTCATGCAAACGAGGCTGGTACTCAGAAGGATCCGAGCTTACGTGGTCGAATGTTCAAGCACGTAGACGCCAAAAAGTAAGAACAAAGGTCTAGAATGTAAAGGGAGAAGAGAAGGACGGACACTCGCGTGAGAAATATGAGGAGCGAAGGCTCCTATTTATACTAATCACGTGAAGGAATAGGGTTTTCAGAGAGACTTTGGAAGTGAATCTCGAAAATATATGAAAAAGATACGAGAAATACGCAGAAAAGGACCTGGGAAGAGGCGCAGCAGTCACTGCGTCTCTTGGAAGAGGCGCAGCACCTGCTGCGTCTGTTCCCAAGTGGTTTCCTCCTGCGGAAGAAAGATTTCCGTGTTTAAGTTATGGAATGACGGATAAATTTGGTTTTCCTTAATATTTTGTATGAATATTACGGGGAATTGTTTACCAAAGAATAAAGATTGTGAAATATTTATAAAATATGGAATAGAAATATCCGGAACATTCCAGAACATTCTGACTCGGGATTTAACGGTTATCAGAAAATGAAGACGGTTTTAGGCCCGGACTCCAAATGTACTCTAATTACTGTCAAAACGACCGTATCGGCGCGTAGACGACAACTAAGAGGTAGACATTAGTGTTTGAGCAATCACTTGACGATAAACTTACGAACTGTCACAAATCGTTCCGCGTACCAAACATGCGGCCCAATCATCACCGGGTGGTTTGCGGGAGGTGCAGAAATGAGGTATCTACAGAGCCCCCACTTTGACTGAGGCTTGGACAAGGCGAAAGTCAAAGTATAGCCATCAGGTCAATCGAAGATTACAACATGACGACTATGGCGATGCGAGGCGGCTCAAGGGGTCTGAGCCAAGGACCTGTCGTCGGGAACATTTTAGAGTATGTCGACTATCGGGGAGGGTCGTTTAAAGTCCATTAGACTACGTAAGGAGGCTCGCCAGCCATAAGAAGAGATCATACCTGAAATACCCCTAGGTGAAACGGGACTGAAGACGCTTCGGCGAAACTCTTTGGTCTGAAGATAACTTGGTGTCTGAAGGCATTAGGGGGTTACAGGGATTCTGAAGAAACTTCTGAAGGCTATCTCTCACTAAAGGATATGAAGGATTACCCTAAAGGACTGAAAGGGTTCGTCTGAAGGATTAACGGTAAATTTCTGAAAGATCTGAAGGGTTTATCCGGAGAAGGGTTACCTAAAACATATGAAGGTTCGCCTGATGAATAATAAAAAACGATGATTTTTGGGGAAGGCAGCAGGACTCAGTCTGGAACTGCTGGGAGAAATCTGTTTGTGTTCAGCTTCAAACAAACTTCGGAAGAATTCGGGGTTGATGTTGATCTCCATGTCTCGAGAGGAAGTGACTGTCGGTCGTGAACTCTCGTTGGGGAACTTAATCGGGAACTAATCTCCATGTCTCGAGAGGGAAAGTTTATCCGTGTACTCTCACTGGGGAATATAACGAAGGCGTGTCGAAACACCTGTGAAGGAATATCCGCTCGTTGTGACAAGCAAAGTCTTGGAAGCGATAAATAACGTATGATAGTCTGCTGTTGGCTTAGAAATGCGGGTCTGAATGAAAGATAATCGTCAAACGGACCAAAAAAGATGAAATGGCATCGAGGAAGAGGCGAACCAAAGATGGGCCCACAAATAACGAACTCATAACGAATTTTTGAAAACTCGTATGGAGGGAATACCAGGAAGAGGGGCAGCAAGAGCTGCGTCTCTTGGAAGAGGCGCAACGCCTGCTGCGTCTGTTCCTGGAGGTGTCTTTTCTGCGTAAAAACGCGATAAACAGAGGGTTTTAATTCATTTGTTCAAAACATAAATTCCTCAATTTCTCTCTCAAATCTTAACCATTTCCGCCAAAATTTGATCCAAAAGCTTGCATTCATCATGACTAATCGAGGTATGTATATCATACTTGCATCAATCTTCTATATTTTGCTTAATTTGGATCGAAAAAATTAGGGTTTTCAACCCAATTAATTCGAAAATTTGGGGCTTTTCCCCGAAATGGATTTTCCTTGTAAAATTGGTATTAGAAATGGATAATTGGTAATATAAGGAACATAACCATGTATTTGTTTCGAATTTTCGTTGAGTTTTGAGCATTTGAGTGAAATTGAGACAGTTTCACAGCTAAACCGTAAATTGCTTCGAAAATAGCCTTAGGATTGCCCATTTGTGATGAAACTTGATATTTGGGATCCTTGGATGATGGGTAAACTTCCTACCATCTCGGAATTTTGGTTTGTGACGGCTTTTTCAAGGCACTTTTCTAGGGCATAATCGCCGTTATAACGAAATGCTGCCGAAATTTCAACTCGAACCCATGACTAGGCTTCAACTTAGGCTTGACTTGACCCTAATTACCACATGAGTGATCGGGTTTGTGTGAATATGGCCAAATATGGCGAGAAAAGAGCGATTTCAGGGCTTCCGAAGGCTCGAAAATCCCTTAACTAAGGCTCGTCGTCACGTGACGCGGCCTAAATTTACCTTAACGTTGCAGGTGATGAGGCTTCTACTTCTGGGAGGGCTCCCATGGAGATAGACACTGCTGTTGACCCTTCTCGTGTCATCGAGGAGGCTTTGGAGGAGGCTTTCACCGCCGCGGTGATGGCTGCTGGGGACGAGGTCCACGAGGAGGAGGCTGTTGAGGAGGAGGAGGCCCCGCTGCGGGCCAACGTTGGGCGAGGAGGTCGTCAGCTGAGGGGAGCACCCGCGTGGGCTGAGACCTGGGACAACAGGCACTTGCTTTGGGCTGCGGAGGGTCACCTGTCCTACAGGACGGTGAAGAGCTTGGTAATCTTGAATTCATTACTCATCACTCCTCTTCTTTCCTTTCATTTGTGCATATCTTTTCCAACTTTCATTCAAAACTAAAGATAGCTTTTGTTTCAAATCACAATAGGAGGCCGGGAACATCAGGTCGTTCTCGGGCTACACGACAGCGATGGAGTGCTATGAGCGGCTGTCGGCGGAGGAGCGCGCCATGATCGAGCGTGGAGCGTTTGGTGCCTTGGTTTAGGCTTGGAGGGATATCGCGAAGAGGAAGCTGCGGGCTAACCTTAGCCTGGTCCGCGCTTTCTTGGACCGATTCAGGGATACGACTTCCACGTTTCACATGCCTTTTGGTGAGGTGGGAGTCACTCTGGAGGACTACGGTATGATTTCTGGTCTGCCGTGTGGGTCTGAGGCTGTGGAGTGGCCGGAGACTGCCATGAGGGTGGACTCGGCCGAGGCTAGGAGGTTGATCAGCTGGAACTTGTCGCCGAAGGCTGTTACAGTGCCTGGTTTGGTGCCCAGTTCCTATGTCCGAGACTACTTTGCGGGGAAGACCCCGACGCTGGTGACGATTGACGGTAGAGAGACGGCTCCTCCTCCCTGTACAGCTGAGCAGAGGGCTCGTTTGTGGCTTTGGTGGTTTCTGTCTTCGATCTACCTCGGAGACAAGGGAGAGAGGCTGTCGACAAAGCTTCTTCCCTTCCTTTCTGACCTGAGCTCCCTAGGGCGTTGGGACTGGGTCACTGCTGGTTTTGCGGTCCTCATCCGCTTCATGAGGGCCATGGTTCGTCCGGAGTTGATGGAGAAGGGGACTTCTCCTGGTGCTGTCGTCCCTGGACTACTGTTGGAGGTGTGAACCTTCATTTAGACTAAAATCAATTCTTTTCCTTATCGAATTACGAAAGATCGTTATTGACTACCTTGCTTCACAGGCGTGGGTGTACTCCTGCTTTCCGAGCCTCTCGCCCAAGAGGACGGAGCCGCTGGAGAAGGCCTATCCCGTCGTGAGGGATTGGGTGATGTGCAGGACGAGGAGCAAGCGTTCCTCTCACGGTGTTTACCGGCGGGACATGAACGCTCTTCAGCTGGACAGCGTGAGCATCTCACTTATATTTATTTTGCTTCTACCTTGCCTTTAATCGATCATAAGAATGATTCCTTGTTTGTCTTGTCCCAGTGGGTGCCCAGGCCTTGGGCGGAGTACGCTGGAGCGCCTCCTTTTTCGGCTGAGGTCCTTTGTCCCAGGAGCTCGAGTCGGCTACTATTGAGGACGTCGATGGGTCCTGTGTGGTACTTGGGCGAGCGCTTGGCTCGTCAGTGCTCTCGGGATGTGTTGACGGTTCCCATCGATCCTCCTAGGACGATGTTCATGGAGCCTTCTGAGGCTGAGAGGGAGGCTGACTTGGCTGGCGTTGGTGGTGACGCCCTCCTTCTTCCTGGTGAGGACTACTCGGCGATCCTTTACGGGAGGTTGGCGTACTGGCCGGTCGTGGTGAGCATCTTTACTCTCCTTTATTCTTGATTTTGAGATACGATGAAAGATCATCGATTAATGAGAAACATTTGACTTTGCAGGAGGTTGAGGCAGCGGGCATCGAGCCCCCAGAGTACCCCGAGACCCTCGAGTACACTGACGCGACCGGGAGGACGACGATCTCCGAGCTGCGTGACTTTGACGTGGCTGTGACGGATGCTGGCCTGGATGATTGGCAGCATCTGATTCGGAGGGTGAGCCTCTAATTTGCATGATTTTTGTGTAAGAACACATTTGGTTGAACTTATTCAATTATTGAGAACTTCTTTTTGACAATGCAGGTCGCGCCGTCTCGGTTTGTGGCGTTATGGAGGGTGGCTGACAGGGCAATCGTATACCTATAAAAAATAACCAACTGGCTCTAACTAATATAGCTAGGGAAGTCGGGTCGATCTCCACAGGGAGATGGGAAAATGTCAGCTTAGTCTAAGTTCGTCTCGGTAACCAAATTTGGGGGGTTTAATTGATTGATTCTAAACTAATGAGAGTAAGGAAGAGGATAAAGAATAAGAGAATAAAGATTAACCAAGTAGAGGAAACAGCTAAGACAGACGGTTCACCATAATCATTCAGTCAAGTAATCTAGGTCTCAGGTCAATGCAGATACGGTCTGAGGAGCAGTGAATATCTCCTTTCGGTTTCAATTCGCCCTAAAGCACAAATAGCTTAGCTTTCGCCCTAACTATAATGCCCTATTGTTCGCTACTAGTCTCGCCTTTTCCAACCTTTCGGTCCAGGTCAAGGATCACTAAGATATAAATGCCTAATTGCGTCGACTCAATTAGTCAAATACAGATAAATGCAACAGTTAACAACAAAGATTATACCAGCATTAACCCAATAAATTGATTACTATCCCTTCATAATTATGGATCCCCTTAGTCTTAGCAGAAGGGAATTAGCTACGCATCATCATTGAATTAACAATAACAACATATAGATAATTGAAACTAAACATGATAACAAAACTAATGGATTGAATTAAAGTAATTATGACAACAATAAAGGAGAGAAGGAATTAAAGCAGCAATTAAGATTTAGGGATTAAAGAAGAATAATAGTACCAATACAAATCCGAATCCGAGTAGCAAAAGTGTAAAGGAAGAGCAAAATCCAAGAACAGTAGCAAGTGATAGAGTAAAAGTGAATGAGAGAGAGGAGTTACGTTGTTCCCCCCTTCAGTAATATACGAAAAATCCATCTAAACCTAATCTATGGACTAATTACAAAAGCCCATACGAAAATTAGGCGGAAAAAGTCTATAGAAGGATAAACCACTCGATCGAGTGGAATTAAACCACTCGATCGAGCAATTATGTATAAAACCTCTCGATCGAGTGGAAATAAACCACTCGATCGAGCACTCCTTGCAAAGTCTTCTCTTGTGTATACTTGAACTGCTCGATCGAGCAACTTGGAGTATATAAAGCATTCGATCGAGTAAAAAATCTACTCGATCGAGCTATCTTGGCACGTAAGACATTAAAGCACCTTCTGAAACCAGCTCACGCGTCTCCAAAATGTTAGATTCCAAGCTCCGGCTCCTTATTCTCCATAAATGCATGCAATTGGGACAAATTAGGCTCGATTTAGCTCCTCTTTGGTTTATTCCTGCAAATTACATAAAACGAACCAAAGTAGAATATTCGGGGGTATTTGTAGCTAGATGCTACATAAATAGTACAGAAATGCGTGTAAAAATGAGGTAAAAACCTTATATAAAATACACGCATCAAATCTCCCCAAACCAAACCTTTGCTTGTCCCCAAGCAAAATATGAATGCAACTAAAGAATAAACAATGGAACGGGACCAACGCATCAGCTACAAATCACCCACCAAAACCAGTTTAATGCAACAACTGACAAAGTGGCAAATGAGAAGTGCAAACGAGTTAAATCAAAGTTTCAAACTTACTGAACCGTCGACCTTGCAAGACTCAAACGATATCGGACTCTCACGGGTCGCTCATCACTCAAAATTAGGCACAAGGTGAGTATATATGTGAAAGATAGAAAGAAGTAAAGACACTCACCTAACTCGACCTATAAGAACATGCAAGCAGTTAACATGAATAAAGTCTCTACAACCATACATATGCATTCCAACCATACTAATGACCAAGACACATGCCGAGGACTTACATTTGGGTAAGTGAGGTAATGGGTAAGAAGGGGCTAAGATGAATTTGGATATGTGGAGTTAATAGCCAGGCTAGCGACAACGAATCCAAATATAAACTGCATCCCAACTTCGTACTCAATATAACAAGATGAAAACAGTGCAAATTCCATGCACTAAACTCACGAAACACCAAAAACTCGTCAACTCCCCATAAGATATAAGTAAAACATGGGAGTGAAAATCATTGTACAATTTCTCATTTTTTTTTCTTCGCACATGATTTTTCTTTCTTTTTCTTATTTCCATCTCTTCGTTCTTTTTTTTCTTTTTCATTTCATTTTTTTTCATTTTTTTCATCCATCATTTTTTTTCTTTCATTCCCTTCAGTTCTTCCACCATCTTCTGAAAATCAGATAAAAATAACCAAACTGCAGTAAAGCATTCTAAACAGCTACTCGTCACTAGCTCGGCTAGGGTAGGAAGTATTATAGAAAGTAGCTAATAGGACAAAAGGGCAATTTGGCTATGTGGGGCTCATGGGTAGAATGAAATAAAAGGGAACTGCCTCTCCTAACATGTGTCACCATCCACAGACCGAATGCATACAGGTATTAAGAAGACTAGACTCATGCTTATGCAATTTGATGTTACATGCCTTAAAGAGAGTACTACTCACATCCTAAATGAAACCGGTCATGAATGTCACCAGTTTATAAAGCTCTAACCTCAGAATGTAATGTAGCTTGCCGATATAATGAATCAAGTCTATTCGTTCAGATAAGAGAGAAACAAAAACTCGTAGATCATGCACATAATCATGCCAACTAAATGTCAAGAATATGCAAGGCTCAAGTAAGGATTCAATGTAGCGTCAAGGTTCAAACGTTCCGACTCAAAATAAACGTGAAAATTTTTTAATTTTATGATTTTTTTGGATTAATTAAAACAACAATGCATGCGAAAATAAATAGACGTGCAAGCAAAAATGCAAGAAAACATGCAGACACGGATATGGATGCATACCTCCCCAAACCAAACCGTACAATGCCCTCATTGTACCAAAAATAGGGAAAGAGATGCAAACTGAAGAGAAAAGGAGGAGTGGAGTCGGAAAACTTACAAAACGTCGTAAAGAGGGACCTCCCCAAACCGACCATGAACATGGGAGGTCAAAGAAAGTCAAGCAGTAGCTCCATAGACGTCAAATAGCAGCTGGAAGACGAAACCACTCGATCGAGTAGCTTAGAATTGCTCGATCGAGTAAACTGGTAGCTGGAAGGACTCGATCGAGTAAAAAACCACTCGATCGAGTAAACGTGATTTTGCATCTGGTCGATCGAGTAAATATATCACTCGATCGAGTGAATAATTCCCCAAAAGTGCTCGATCGAGTAGAAAAACTACTCGATCGAGTGACTGGACCTGCAAAATACGCATTAAAAGCAAGGAAAGCATATAGAGTTCGCGAAACAGCGTCTAAAGTTCAACATAAAGCTAAAGAAAAATAAAATGTTCAACAAAAGTACAATAAAACAGTCCGGGCTGCCTCCCGGAGAGCGCTGGTTTAAGAGGTCCCGCACGACCTTTCTGGCATCAATTAAATGGCGCGTCTAGCTCGTCGAAGTACAGGACTTCAACACGATTATCTGCTTCATTTGCCTCGTGATAATACTTCACATATTGCCCATTCACTTTGAACCTACTACCTTCGGAATCTTCGAGCTCCACGGATCCAAATTTGGTAACTGCTGTCACCGTATAAGGACCACTCCACCTGGACTTCAGCTTGCCAGGAAACAATCTCAATCGGGCATTAAACAGCAACACCTTTTGCCCAACATGAAACTCCCGAGGTAGAATTCTCTTGTCATGCCATCTCTTCGTCTTTTCTTTGTAAATGCGCGAGCTATCATAGGCATTAAGCCTAAACTCTTCCAACTCATCTAGCTGCAAAAGACGATTCTGACCACATAACTTAGGATCAAAGTTAACCTCACGAATTGCCCACCAAGCCTTACATTCCAATTCAATAGGTATGTGACATGATTTCCCATAAACTAACCTATAAGGTGATGTACCAATTGGTGTCTTAAAGGCAGTTCTGTAGGACCATAATGTGTCTTCTAATTTAAGACTCCAGTCCTTCCGTGATTTAGAAACTACTTTAGACAAGATCTCTTTTAACCCGCGATTAAAGACCTCAACCTGACCACTAGTTTGGGGATGATACCCCAAACCACGCCGGTGTTGGACACCAACTTTAGACAGAATAGAAGTTAGTTTCTTTTCCTTAAAGTGCATTCCCCCATCACTAATGACGACCTTAGGGACACCAAATCGGGGAAATATGACCTTTTTGAACATTTTTATCACGGTCTTGGCATCACAATGAGGTGAGGCAATTGCCTCAACCCATTTCGACACATAATCTACAGCCACTAAGATATACCTGTTACCTTTACTAGACGGGAACGGTCCTTGGAAATCAATGCCCCATACATCGAAAACCTCAACCTCTAAGATGCCATTTTGCGGCATCTCATGTCTCTTTGAAATGTTCCCTGATCGTTGGCAAGCATCACAAGCTGAAACAAAAGACTTAGCATCAGCAAACAAAGAAGGCCAGTAAAAACCAGACTGAAGTACCTTAGCCACGGTGCGCGATGGACCGTGGTGACCACCATAGGAAGAGGAGTGACAGCCTTCCAGGACTACTTTGGCCTCCCACTGCGGAATACACCGTCTGTAGAGACCTTCTGCACATTCCTTAAACAAATAAGGGTCATCCTAGAAATACTGCTTAGCGTTATACAGAAAACGCTTCCTCTGCTGATGAGAATAGTCAGGCGGTAGCTTGCCACTGACAACGAAGTTAGCTATATCTGCATACCAAGGCTCTTGGTTAACAATAGACGATATAACAGCAATTAAAGTATCGTCAGGGAAAGAGTCATTAATAGGTAGAGAATCTTCCCCTTCCTGTCGCATCAGTCGCGACAGATGATCAGCTACAACGTTCTCAGCTTCTTTCTTATCCTTAATATGCAAATCAAACTCCTGAAGAAGGAGTATCCATCTCAATAGCCGTGGTTTATCCTCCTTCTTAGCAAGGAGATGCCTCAAAGCTGCATGGTCAGTAAAAACAGTAACTTCTGACCCAACTAAATAAGAACGAAACTTCTCTAAGGCATAAACTACAGCTAGCAGCTCCTTTTCAGTGGTAGTGTACTTCACTTGAGCCTCATCCAGAGTTCGGCTCGCATAGTAGATAGCATTCAAAGCTTTGTCTTTCCTTTGGCCTAGCACCGCTCCTAGCGCATAGTCACTGGAATCACACATTATCTCAAACGGCAAGTCCCAGTCGGGAGGCTGTATGATCGGCGCAGAGACTAAAGCCTGCTTTAACCTGTGAAAAGCAGAAAGACACTCATCAGTAAACACAAAAGGGGCATCCTTAAGTAGCAACTATGTAAGTTGTTTAGCAATTTTTGAGAAGTCCTTGATAAACCGGCGATAAAAGCCGGCGTGGCCAAGGAAACTCCTCACCCCCTTAACATTAACAGGAGGTGGTAATTGCTGAATCACTTCCACCTTTGCTTTATCAACCTCTATTCCCCTATCAGAAACTAAGTGCCCTAAGACAACTCCCTCGTTGACCATAAAGTGGCACTTCTCCTTGTTCAACACAAGATTAACCTCAATGCAGCGCTGCAACACTTTCTCAAGGTTAGACAGACAGTTAGAAAAATCACTTCCATAAACACTGAAATCGTCCATGAAAACTTCCATAATAGACTCAATATACTCTGAAAATATCCCCATCATACACCTTTGGAAGGTGGCAGGGGCATTACATAAACCAAAAGGCATCATGCGATAAGCAAACACGCCCTGAGGACAAGTAAAAGTAGTCTTAGCTTGATCGTCTGGGTGTATTGGGATCTGAAAGAACCCTGAATACCCGTCTAAATAGCAGAAAAACTTATGAGAAGCTAACCTTTCTACCATTTGATCAATAAAAGGAAGGGGAAAGTGATCTTTCTTGGTGGCGGCATTTAGCTATCTGTAGTCTATGCACATCCGCCAACCAGTCACTACTCGAGTAGGTATTAACTCATTCTTATCATTCTTAACCACAGTTGTCCCTCCTTTCTTCGGGACCACCTGTACTGGACTCACCCATTTAGAGTGACCAACAGAATAACTAATACCTGCGTCAAGCAGCTTCATTACCTCAGCCATCACAATATTCTCGCATCTTCCGGTTGATGTCTACTGACCACATCGCAAGGTTTGTGATCTTCCTCCAGCTCTATCCTGTGCATACAAATATCGGGACTAATCCCCTTGATATCATCCAATGAATAACCCAGTGCTTTCCTATTTTTCTTTAGTACAGCTAACAAAGAGGTCAGCTGATCATTATCAAGCTTAGCACTAACAATGACTGGATATTGCTCAGTATCGTCTAAGAAAACATATTTTAGATGAGAAGGAAGAGGCTTACGTTCCGGTACCTTTACCTCAATGGAGCAAAGAGTGCTAATCATCTGTTCCACTTGCTCTCCCTCAGCTTCGGTGAGTTCAGGCTCATCTAAATCATCAACAAGCAAATCCAACACAGCGTCATCGTCATCTGGGCTATCTGCACACTCATCAAAAAGCATAAGAGCTTCTAGTGGGTCCTTCATAAAAGAACCCGACCAGAAGACATAAATAGACTCGTCAATAATATCAACCGAATAGCAAGTATCCTCTATCATTGGCCGAGCCAAAGTACTAGGCAGATTGAAAGTGATCGCGTCATCCCCTACTGCAAGAGTCAAACGCCCTTGTTTGACATCAATAACGGCCCCAGCTGTACAAAGGAATGGTCTTCCTAAGATAATTGGGGTCCGGGTGTCCTCAGCTATATCTAAAACAATGAAATCCACTGGGATAAAGAGCTTGCCTATTTTCACAGGCACGTCCTCTAAGACACCTAAGGGCTTCCTAACAGATCTATCAACCATCTGTAGGGTAATGTTAGTCACTTTAAGGTGACTCATGTTCAGTTTCTTGCAGACAGACAGGGGCATGACACTGACGCTGGCTCCTAAATCACAAAGAGCCTTATCAATAACCACATTGCCTATAATACAGGTAATAGAAAAGCTACCCGGGTCTTTCATTTTGGGTGGAGCCTTGTTTAAAAGCAAATTACTAGACTCTTCGATAAATGAAACTGTCTCAAATTCATATAAATTTCTCTTACGCGTCACAATATCTTTCATAAACTTAGCGTAAGTAGGTACCTGAGTAACAAGTTCGGTAAAAGGGACAGTTACCTGGAGGTTCTTCAGAACATCCACAAACTTACCGTACTGTCGCTCGATCTTTGCGTCCTTCAGACGACCTGGGAAGGGCACTCAGGTAGCAATGAGTGGACTCGCAACTTTCTCTTTACCTTTATCGATGCGTGACGTCTCCACAGCAGGAGAAGATGACACGGTAGCGGAATTAGATAGTAAAATAGGATCTCCGCCGCTTCTGGTACTCGATCGAGTACTTTTATCACTCGATCGAGTAATTTCATGTTGGGAAATACTCGATCGACCATTCTCTGCACTCGATGGACCATTCTCCTTTTTTGCATTACTCGATCGAGCATTTTTATCACTCGATCGAGTGATTTCTTCAGCAAACTTACTCGATCGAGTAAGAATATCACTCGATCGACCATCTTCAATTTGTGCACTTCTCGATCGACCATAATTATCACTTGATCGAGTGACGGGATGAATTGATTCACTCGATCGAGTAGATTTTTCACTCGATCGAGTGTCTGGACCACACGCAGCAACAATTTCGTCCAGAAACTCATCTATATCATCCTCCGGGGTATCTTCAGCTATCAAAACCCCGTCTTCTGGTACTTGTGGCCCTTCATGAGTAAGGCCAACTTGTAGATTCATTGCATTGGTGGGATTGCATGCCGGTAGAAGCTTAGCTTGGTCTTTCGCGAGTGTTAATTTCGCGACTTGTTCTCTCAATTCCGCTATGACAGTGTCTTTCCTATTGCACTTCTCATCAAACTCTTATATTATGCTCAACATAAAAGATTTCAGTTCGGCAATTTCTTGATTTGCAGGAGGAGAAACCGGCTGCGGCGCTGGCGTAGAAAGAGTAGGAGCATTCTTTATTTCTTCATACAGTTGAGAAAAAGGAACTCCTTGCTTGTATTTCTGATAAGCAAGGACGCGCTCTGTACTTGCCAGGCATCCAATAGGGTCATGCCCTTCCATGCCACATCTACCACATAGCTCCACATACTCAGTAATCGAACAAACATGAGCACTCTCGCCTGAAGCTTCTGTAATCTCCACATTACCTAGACTTTTGCTAGGACCTTCCACTGCAGCAGCTGCTGACTCAATAACTTGCTCACTACCTCGGGGATTCCCATATTCAGAGACATGAATAGCCATCTCCTCAATGAGATGCCACCCTTGGTCATCTTCAACATTCTTCGTGAATCTCCCTTTAGCTACGCTGTCAAGAATAGCTCTCTCGCTCCGATATAACCCATTGTAGAATTGGGTGCAAATGAACCATCGCTTGAACCCGTGATGAGGCACAAAGCGGACAAGCTTCTTAAACCTAGTCCAAGCCCCATTCAAATCTTCAGTAGGTAGCTGCTCAAAAGAACTAATCTGAGCTCTCAAGGTATTGGTGCGCTGCGGCGGAAAATATCGCCTGTAAAAGGCCAAGGCAAGGGAACTCCAGTCGGTTACACCGGCTGCCTCCCTATCAAGATCTCTCAACCATTCCCGGGCATCATCAGCTAAAGAAAAGGGAAAGAGGGCTCCCTTCACTTTGTCCTGTGTCACCCCAGCAGAAAGAGGAATGGTAGAGCAATACTCTGAAATGACTCGATATGCCTGCATGGATCTTCTTCAGGTACCCCCCTAAAGAGATTTCTCTCTACCAGCTGTATGTAAGATGGGTGGATTCCAAAGTTTCCCTGATCAGTAATGGGTAATAGGAAACCTTTTGGAAGGGAATCCACATTAGGCTCTGAATGGCTGGCTAATTTAAGCATTCTGGCAAATAGACTTTACAAAGCAACAAGTAACCTGCAAAACTAATCAAAGACTTTACAGAAATGAGATCAGTCTCAAGGAATAAATTCCTTGAGACGAGAAACAAACTTAAATAAAGCAACAAAATTACGCCACCTCTCCGGCAACGGCGCCAAAATTTGACAGGGCAATCGTATACCTATAAAAAATAACCAACTGGCTCTAACTAATATAGCTAGGGAAGTCGGGTCGATCTCCACAGGGAGATGGGAAAATGTCAGCTTAGTCTAAGTTCGTCTCGGTAACCAAATTGGGGGGTTTAATTGATTGATTCTAAACTAATGAGAGTAAGGAATAGGATAAAGAATAAGAGAATAAAGATTAACCAAGTAGAGGAAACAGCTAAGACAGACGATTCACCATAATCATTCAGTCAAGTAATCTAGGTCTCAGGTCAATGCAGATACGGTCTGAGGAGCAGTGAATATCTCCTTTCGGTCTCAATTCGCCCTAAAGCACAAATAGCTTAGCTTTTGCCCTAACTATAATACCCTATTGTTCGCTACTAGTCTCGCCTTTTCCAACCTTTCGGTATAGGTCAAGGATCACTAAGATATAAATGCCTAATTGCGTCGACTCAATTAGTCAGATACAGATAAATGCAACAGTTAACAACAAAGATTATACCAGCATTAACCCAATAAATTGATTACTATCCCTTCATAATTATAGATCCCCTTAGTCTTAGCAGAAGGGAATTAGCTACGCATCATCATTGGATTAACAATAACAACATATAGATAATTGAAACTAAACATGATAACAAAACTAATGAAGATTGAATTAAAGTAATTATGACAACAATAAAGGAGAGAAGGAATTAAAGCAACAATTAAGATTTAGGGATTAAAGAAGAATAATAGTACCAATACAAATCCGAATCCGAGTAGCAAAAGTGTAAAGGAAGAGCAAAATCCAAGAACAGTAGCAAGTGATAGAGTAAAAGTGAATGAGAGAGAGGAGTTACGTTGTTCCCCCCTTCAGTAATATACGAAAAATCCATCTAAACCTAATCTATGGACTAATTACAAAAGCCCATACGAAAATTAGGCGGAAAAAGTCTATAGAAGGATAAACCACTCGATCGAGTGGAATTAAACCACTCGATCGAGCAATTATGCATAAAACCTCTCGATCGAGTGGAAATAAACCACTCGATCGAGCACTCCTTGCAAAGTCTTCTCTTGTGTATACTTGAACTGCTCGATCGAGCAACTTGGAGTATATAAAGCATTCGATCGAGTAGAAAATCTACTCGATCGAGCTATCTTGGCACGTAAGACATTAAAGCACCTTCTGAAACCAGCTCACGCGTCTCCAAAATGTTAGATTCCAAGCTCCGGCTCCTTATTCTCCATAAATGCATGCAATTGGGACGAATTAGGCTCGATTTAGCTCCTCTTTGGTTTATTCCTGCAAATTACATAAAACGAACCAAAGTAGAATATTCGGGGGTATTTGTAGCTAGATGCTACATAAATAGTACAGAAATGCGTGTAAAAGTGAGGTAAAAACCTTATATAAAATACACGCATCAGTGGCCAACCGGCTGCGAGCTACTGCCGTCGAGGCACTTGTCGGCGGTCGAGGTCGTCAGGTATGAACCTTGTGTCTATTTCATTTTTTGAATTTTGATTTTCCAACTTCTCTTGTAATTGCTTGAAATGATTGACATGAGCCAATTTTTTGTTCTGAGAGGGACCGTGAGCTGGAGCGGGAGTTGGCTCAGTCTCGGGAGGAGACAGCTCGCTTGTTGAGGGAGCTTGAGGTTCGCGACGCCGAGGTTTCTGCTCTCGCGGCAAGAGTTGCGGAGCTGGAGGGCGACCGACAGTAGTTTTGCTTTGTTTTTGTTTGTATCTTGCACATTTGTACATTTTGGACCTTCATTTTGGACATTTTGGACTTTGCTTGGGTCTCGAGCCCCCAGTTTGTTGTACATTTCCCTTTTTGTTGTATATATGATGGTCTGAGTGCCTTTGCTGCTGGGTTGCATTGCTTGTACCTGCAGGTTAGCTTTGAACAGGTTTGGTAGATGACGGTTTATGCCGTCATGCTGCCGAGATTTACATAGAAATCACGCAAAACATACATTTGTATATACATACGGCCTGAATTAGCGCAAAACGAATGACTCAAAAGAATGCAAAAATGCAAGAGAAAATGCAAAAATGCAAAAAATTTGCCGGAAATGACCGGACGGTAGGGAGGGTTACCCCTAAAAAAAGAAAAAAATAGAAACCTATAAGTTAGAAACGAAATGATTAAAAAAAGAAATAAAAGAAATATATAAATATATGAATTTTGAAATGAATTAAATTACAATGAAAATTATTTCCTAAAATGAGTTACATTAAAATAAAAATTATTTCCTAAAATGAATTACATTAAAATGAAAATTATTTCCTAAAATGAAAAACTACAAGTGTGGTAAAATGACGAAAATGTTGATATCGCCTCGAAATGCATACCCGCGGAATTAGGAAACATGGAATATGGTAATTTCCACGTATTTACCAAAATAATAACTCGTAGGAATAGGAAATTATTCGTCGAGGGATTTAGGAAAGATCCAACGCGGAAAATCACAGAAACCTAGCTGAGGAAGAGGCGCAGCATGAGCTGCGTCCCTTGGAAGAGGCGCAGCAGGTGCTGCGCCTGTTCCCGGGTGTGTCTGCTCTGGCAGATTTTAGGAAACAGAGTTTTAGTATAAATATAGACGTCGATAGAGCTTTTATTCACACAATTCTTCCGTCTGTTCTTCGTCTTATTACATAAAATTCTCAATACAAGCACTCATCATGAATACTTTGGAGATTCGCCTAACAGAGTGGACCAACGAGTTTTCCAACATGGAGAAACAAGACATGGGCGCCTATAATCTTGGATCGTTGTTGAGTTGGAAGCTCATCAAGGTTGTCAAACCATTCTTGGATGCTTGCCTTGATTACTGGGATCCGAATTATCATGTTTTTGCTTTCCCCGGAGGCGACATTTGCCCATTTCCTGAAGAAATTGCTGCGATCGGTGGGTGGGATCCAGAACACTTGCCTGCGATTCCTTCTACTTCGCAAGGGTATAAGAGCAAGTTTAGAGACTTGCTTGGATTGACTAGAATTGAGGTGGACCGTCTAGTGACCTCGAAGGGAGTGCGAATGTTGGACTTCATTGATCGATTCATTAACAGGGCCGACCCCACCGTTTCTTATGTTGCTAGGCGAAGGGCATTTGGATTTTGTTTGTTGCATGTGTATGTCCTTCAAGGGCATGTTGATGAAGACTTGAGAGGTGATCCCCGTCTTCTGGGCCTAGTTGAGCAAATGGAGCTGCGCAGGAGCCCAGCTTGTTTATCCTTAGGAGAGATCCTTTTGGGCTTGGATAATAGGAAAGCCAATCGTGACCTACCGTACTTGGGAAGTCCCGTTATTTTGCAGGTAAAAGAACATTTTTCTTTTCCTTTTCTTCTTCTTTTTCTTTTTTTTTTCGTCTTCTTTTTCGTTTTTTTTTTTGCTTTTGTTCTAATACCCGCTTTTGGTAGGTCTGGCTTATGGAGCGTCTTCGATTGATCGAGCCCCCAGTTCATGTTCCTTCTTATCATGCTCGTTCGATTGCAATGAGGACCAGGGTTTACATGGTGGACTTCACTAGAGTTTGCAATTATTGGGAGAATAAATTGAAGAGTGATGATGGCCCCTTGATTAGGTGGATTGTACCATGGTGGCACCTCAAATCTGTCACTGGAGTGTCTTCCTTGGACCCTACTCGATCTGTGCGCATTCCTGGCTTGGAATTCATGGTGTGCATCTTCCCGGAAAGGCTGATGAGACAGGTTGGACTAAAGCAGACAATCCCGAAGCTTGATATTGTCCCGCAGACTGCTGTGGCGCTCACTACTGAGAGTCAAAGGGAGTGGGCCATTAAATGGGCCCAAAGAAACATGTGGTTCTTGAACTCTTCTGCTAATGCCTTATGGGTATCGGATTCCTATCTGCGATGGAGGAAAGCTACTACTCCGGAGGAGCGCGAGAGATTGAGGAAGCGCGAGCCTCTTGAGTACAAGGTGCGCGAGGTGGAAAAAGAGAAAGAGAAGCATTTGACTGAGGGAGAGGAAGAAGCCGGGTTTCGAGTTGTTCATCCTTCGAAGAAACCGAAGACCTCTCCTGCCGTGGATAAAGTGATTGACAAGAATGGGAAGTATAGGCCTCGAGAAAGACCGTTGGTGATTAGGCCCGAAGTGGCGCAAGAGCGTCCGGCTCGAGGCCGTGACAAGAAGTATGACAAGAATGACAAGGGCAAAGGAAAATTGGAAGAATAACACAAGTCGTTATTATTATTTATTATTATTATTATTGTTGTAATAAAAAGGCGGGGTTTTTAGAATCCTAGCCTATTTTATTTATTATTATGTAGCGTATTATTATTAGAAAATAAATGAAATAAAAAGGTTAATTGGTTATGAAACTGTTGTGATTTTCAATTTATTATTCTTGTCGAATTCCAAATGCAATGCAAATGTCCTTCTATTTACATTTTTAAAATAATGGGTTGTATCCCGTGAAGGATTGCCTACGTATTCGTTAAGAAAAATGAAATCAAACCCTTGCGCGTAGTTCGAGTAAATGTAAAAGAATAATTGTTCTAAGCAAGAGCTTGTAATGAACTTAGAAAATAAGCATGAGCTTTTTGCTTACTCTGAAGGTGCAGTTTAGTTTATTCGATGATATGAGGATGACAAATTCATCAAAATGCAAGAGCAGAGTGACATTAGCTTATTTCAGCTTGGCGAGGGGCCGTTTATTTAGTGCCACAAGAGCGACACGTGAGGTTACGCGAGGCGCGTTTTTGTTCCTATTCTAGGCATAATACCGGTTTAGTTGGTCGAGGTTTGTTGGGTTGGAAAACTCATTCCCATCTAGGTCTGTGATTCTAACCGCACCCCCTGGAAGTATGGACTTGACTAGAAATGGCCCGGCCCAATTAGGTTTGAATTTTCCCCGTGGGTCGACAGGTAAAAGAGCTCTAACCGATTTGAGTACTAAGTCTCCTTCCTTGATGTTTCTTGGCTTAACCCTTTTGTTGAAGGCTCGTTTGATACGTGCTTGATATGTTTGGACATTGTGCAAGGCGCGTAGCCTACGTTCATTCAGGAGGTTGAGTTCTTCATATCTATCCCTTTTCCAATCGACTTCCGGGATTTGACTTTCGAGTAAGATACGCAAGGATGGTATTTCTAACTCGACTGGCTGTACAACTTCCATGCCGTAAGTCAAATAGAAAGGAGTGGCCCCAGTGGGCGTCCTAACAGATGTGCGATATCCCCACAAAGCAAAGGGTATCTTGCTTGGCCAATCTCGATAGTTGTCAATCATTTTCTTGAGAATTGTGACAACGTTCTTGTTTGCTGCCTCTACCGCGCCATTAGTCTGTGGTCTATAGGGCGAAGAGTGGTGGTGCCTAATTTTGTACTTGGCTAGCAATTGCTCACTCTCAGCTTGGAAATGTGATCCATTATCACTAATGATCTCATGTGGGCAACCGTATCGACAGATGATGTTGTTTTGTATGACCTTTGCCACGTTTTTAGCCGTAAGACTAGTGTAGGAAGCCGCTTCTACCCATTTGGTGAAATAGTCGATTGCCACTAGGATGAAACAGTGATCTCATGTTCCGGCTGGGGTTATCTTCCCGATTATGTCAATTCCCCAGGCAGAAAAATGGCCAAGGAGATGTCATCGTGTAGAGCAATGAAGGAGGGACATGTTGTACATTCCTGAAGATTTGGCAATTGTGGCAATGTCTTACATATTTGATGCAATCGGATTCCATTGTGGTCCAATAATACCCCGAGCGTGTGATTTTCTTTGCCATCATGGGCCCACTCATTTGAGGACCGCATTCTCCATCGTGGACTTCTTCCATCACTTTCCGCGCCTGTGAATGATCAAGGCAACGTAGGATTACACCAAGAGGTGTTCTTTTGTATAGCTCTCCTTCCATGAGAACGTATTGGGAAGCCAGTAGGCGTATAACACGTTGTCCCCTTTTATCCATGTCGGGTGGATAGGTACCGTTGAGCTTGAAATTCAGGATTGCTTGGAACCAGGGTTCCTGTGCGATTTCCTCTTCGTCGGTGATTTGATGGACATAAGCCGGTTCTGACCGTCGTTCGATGCATAAAGGCATTTCCACCATGTCATCTGGCATATTAATCAAAGATGCAAGTTTTGAAAGAGCATCTGCAAATTGATTTTCTTCCCGAGGTAGGTGTAGATAGGTCACGTGATCAAAGAATTGGGCAACTTGGTCTATTCTGTCTTGATAAGGTGCTAGGCTTTCGCTTCAGATTTTCCAAGATCCCATAACTTGATTGATGATCAGGGATGAATCCCCATGTACTCGGAGGTTTTTGATGCCTAAGCTCACTGCCGCTTGTAGTCCAATGAGACAAGCTTCGTATTCTGCAGCATTGTTTGTCACCTCGAAGTCGAGTTTGACAGAGATTGGTGTATGCTCGCCTTCAGGAGAAATGAGCAACACTCCTATTCCAAATCCTCTTAAGTTTGATGCCCCATCAAAGTAAAGGTCCCAGGAGGCTACATCAGTTTGGAGTATATCCTCGTCTGGAAATGACCAAGTGTCTATCGTTTGTGCATCATTGATGGGATTCTCTGCAAAGAATTCGGCAACGACGCGCCCTTTTATACTTTTAGAGGCACGTATTTGAGATCGAACTCTGAGAGCATCAAAGTCCATCTTGCTAGACATCCGTTGAGGACGGGTTTTTCGAAGAGGTATTTGACTTGATCCATTTTGGAGTATATTTTGACGGAGTAGCTAGGCATGTAATGGCGTAGCTTCTTCGTTGCCCACACAAGAGCGAGGCATGTCTTTTCGAGTTGTGAGTATTTGCACTCCTACTCCAAGAACTTCTTACTAAGGTAGTAGATAGCCCTTTCTTCCTTTCCTACGGTTTGAGCTAGCATGGCGCCCATGGCCGTTTCAGTTACTGTGAGATACAAACCAAGAGGTTAATCTCGTTGAGGTGGCATGAGCACTGGTGGTTTAGCCAGTATCTCCTTGATTCGATCAAATGCCTTCTGACAATCATCATCCCACATGGTGTGATCCAATTTCTTGAGCTTCTTGAAGATAGGCTCACAAATCATGGTGAGTTTTGATATGAATCGACTTATATATTGCACTTTTCCCAGGAATCTTCTGACTTCTTTTTCTGTTTGAGGTTGTGGCGTTTCGATCAGAGCCTTGATCTTGGAAGGGTCTATTTCTATACCTCGTTGGCTAACGACGTATCCCAAGAGTTTGCCAGATGTTACTCCAAATGCGCACTTCTGAGGATTGAGCCTCATGTTGTACTTTCGTAGTCTTGCGAAAAATTTGCGAAGGTTCGCAATGTGCCCTTCTCTATCCTTGGACTTGACAATCATGTCCTCTACGTATACCTCAACTTCTTTGTGCATCATGTCATGTAAGAGTGTAGTTGCGGTGCGTTGATATGTAGCTCCGGCGTTGATTAACCCAAACGGCATTACCGTATAACAATAAATTCCCCATTGAGTGACAAAGGCGGTCTTATGCATGTCTTCTATGGCCATCTTGATTTGGTTATAACCCGCATACCCATCCATGAAGGATAGTAATGCGTGGTCTGCAGTATTGTCCACCAATATGTCAATGTGTGGTAGAGGGAAGTCATCTTTAGGACTTGCTTTGTTTAAGTCCCTAAAATCAACACAAACACGGATTCTCCCATCCTTTTTGGGTACAGGTACTATGTTGGCTACCCAGTCAGAATACTCGGAAACTTTGATGAACCCGGCTTTGAATTGCTTATCGACTTCTTCCTTAATCTTGAGAGCCCATTCCGTTCTCATTCGACGAAGCTTTTGTTTAACAGGCTTGAAACCTGGCTTAATTGGAATTCTATGTTCCGCGATATCCCTGTCGATCCCTGGCATGTCTTTGTTGGACCAAGCGAAGACGTCTTTGAACTCGTTTAGGAGGTCCATGAAATCGGCCCTTTCGGTAGAGCTCAAGGTAGTCCATATCCTAAGTTCTTGGGGTTCTAGTTCGATTCCTACATTGATGGGTTCGGTGTTCTCTATTACTGGTCCTGATCGATGCCATTTGGTGTTCACAATTAAGCATATGTGGTCGTTGGTCAATGGTCGATACAAAACACAATTTATACTTCACAAACAACTCTACAATTAGTAAAGAGGCAAGTAAAGGTCGGATCCCAAGGGACGGGTATTGAAATGAAGATTCTATTGTAACTAGTGGTGTCTAGGGGTGTCACAAATTGGGTTGATGTAGAAGGTTACTAAACTAAAATAGCAATGAAAATAAACTAACAAGGTAAATGAAATAAGGGTGTAAACAATTGATTAAAAGCACTAGGGTGTCATGGGTTCATAGGGGAATCATGGGATATGATCATACAAACATGTTCTCAAATTATAAGCAAGCAATTATTGTTGTGATGGATTGAGTTGGGTTATATCTTACAATCCTAGGAAAGTTTGGGTCCTTGAGCCGAATCGATTAGAATGTACAACACCTACAAGTCGACTTAATCTTCCCTACTTAACACATGCATGGTCTCACAAGACTCGAGTTGGGTTATGTCTTACAAGTCAAGTTGAATGGATAGAAGATGGTAGTAAATGCAAGGATTCATAGGCTTAGCATTTCATCAAATATAACATGTGCATGTATTAAGATCAAAACAAGCAAGAAAATAAGATATGAAAGCATATTAATTTAAGCATGAATCATTCCCCATGTTGGTTTCCCTAATCACCCATTAAACCCTAGCTAAGAGACTACTCACTCATTATCATGTTGATCATGGTAGAAAGGTTGTCAATCATACTAACATAATGAAACATGATGAATAAATGAAAGTAATTAGCAATAATTAAAAAGGGATTAAGAGATTATACCTACTAATGATTCCAATAATAAAGCAAGAATAATAATAGAAGTACTTGAATCCTAGATTGAGAGGTTGTCAATCTCCCAAAATAACCCAAATAATCTTCAATTACCCAAAATAAAGTAAGAACAAGAGAGAAATTAAGAAACTAGATCTTGATTAGAACTTGATTAATATTTGATTACAATATTAAAGAGAGATTTGATTGATATTACTACTCTAATTATTGATAAAAGGAACATGCTCCTCTAATTAGACTAATGGGGTATTTATAGTGAAAATTAGGGAGGATGCATTAGGGTTAACTAAGGGCTAAACTAGTAATTACACTTTTAAGTTGAGCAAGGAGCCTCCGGGATTGTCCGAGAGAAGGGCTTCTCCATTTCGTAGCTTGAAGAACGAAACTATGCTGTGCTGTGATCCGTGCGGCTGAGAGTCGGGACGGCCGGATCTGGGATGGACGATCCGAGCGGATCAAGGAACAAGACGCTCGGATTGGGCATGGGGAATCCGAGCGGATTCCTGGTGAGGACGCTCGGATCGGGCGAGGACGGACGGATTCTCTACAATCCGTTCGGATTGTAGTTCAGCAGCTTTCCTTCTTCTTTTTCTTCCCTTTTCTTCATGAATTCCTTGGGGATTTCCTTGGGGACTCAAGGATCCTTTTCTCAACAATGCTCTTCTACTATGCTATGTACAAAGGCCTTCTAGTCTTGTCTCTCCTTGATGCTTGGTCATTGAATATGATCAATTTAGCCTTGTTTTGCCATGAAAATGCAAGATTCTTACTCCTTTCCTACCAAGGGATCAAAATCTCAAAGAATATGCAAAACAAAGAACTAAAGATAAGAAATGACCCAAATAGGCACTAAAAAGCATAGAAACAATGGTAATTCGGGGACTAAATATGCGCCAATTATGGTCGCATCAAATATCCCCAAACCGAACCTTTGCTCGTCCCGAGTAAAGAGGTGACAAAGACTAGGACCAATATTAACCTAACCTAATAATAATAGCCGATATGAGACAATTAGCGGGTCTCACTCCGCCCCTTCAACTCACAACAAGACAACCATGAGGTAGGATGCCTTCTTGCAAGGCAAGGTGGGTCTTGCCAAAATGGCGATACATCCAAACATTAAGCACACAAAAACACATAATGGATGCATCTACAAAAAGAATAGCCACTTTCCTCATCTAAGTGGCGGAAATTATCTACAAGGGAAGCAATTCAAGGGTACACAATCCTTCATAGATGCAATTTGTTCAAACTACTAAGCCTAGAAGGATACCAATAAATCACCTCCAAAAGGTGTCAAGCTAGGGTACCTTTGTCCTCAATCGTTAAATGCTTTTGTCAAGAGTAGTCTCCCTATGGTGTTAGAAACACTGGAGGATCGCGGAATTCCCCCTCTTGCCTAGACAAGAAGAAGGGTCGTCCCCTCTCTACCATGCACAAAAATGGATAAGGTGGAAAAAGGGATCGATAGATATTTGAGTTTCATTTTGGGAGTTTGCTTTTGTTGTTGTTTTTCCCCGCAATTTCTTGTGGCATTTGACATTTGAGAACACTTTCTTGCCATTTCTTTTTTATTTTTGGCATTTCAATACTTGACAATTTTTTTGCATTTCTTTTTGAACATTTTCAAAGTCACCCCAATTAGTAACGAGGGTGCCTTGTATTTGAAGCTTTAGGAGTCTATTTTTGCTCCTCTTTTCTTTTGATGCATTTTGCAAACTTTCTTTCATTTCTCATTTCATTGAACTCAAATCAATTTCTTTTTGTTTTTGTGCCCATTCCCTTTTGTTGACAAAAATGTGGTAGAACATGGATGATGGATAGAAGTATGCATGGTTTCAAGGGTCACCTTGGAATAAACGGTAGCCAAGGAGTTATCACACCACAAGGTACTCTTGACTCGGCCTTAAACCATGGGTCAAAGGATACTAGCATGACACATCCTAGGGTGTTTTACAAGTATTCTAACAAGCAAAGTCTTAAGAAGAAAAAGCATCTACTAGGGCCTATATACACTTGTCAAGCTTCCCAAGTAGACGGTTTCGCAAAAATTTTTTCTAACATGCAACTACATGCCATGATGCAACTAACATATATACATCCTAATGCAAATGATTCTACCAACTAACATGCCAAATAAACTAAATGCAATCCTAAATTCACATTGTTTTTACCGCATCAATCAAAATAAAGCCACATAGTCATTAACATAAAGAGGAAAAAGGAGATTGGAAAGATCATACCATGCGGTCTTCAATATCCTCATGTCTCGGATGTGGCGTAGTCAATCAAAGTGAACAAGGATGAAACAAACACAATATATACAAGACAATATATACAAGGGAAATGAACTTGTTTTTGGTTTTTCAATTTTTAAATTTTTATGATTTTTTGAAATTTTTTCAATTTTTATGGTTTTTGAATAAAAGTTAAGTGTTAGAATTCCCATCCCCACACTAATATGGGCATTGTCCTCAATGGCCAAAATGATGGAAATTATGCAAAGATGATGCATGATTTCTATACTAAATGCAATTCTACACTAAGCTATACTACATGATGCATGGTTTTTTGTTATGACGGAGAGGATAATTTAAATTACCTCCCGTTGCGTATGCATTAACTTCCCCAAACCAAGTAAGACACTATTGCTAATGTCAAAGCATGGGGGAGTTCATGCACATGCTATGCTATGCATGAAACTAGATTTGTCATTTTGGATTTTCAAAAAGTGGGAACAATAAAGAACACCTCAAAGGAACCGAGGTGTGAGTCCTTTGATGTTGCTAGGACTAAACCAACAATGATCAAAATGAAATAAAATACAAAGAGATATAGACAAACCGTGGGAGAGTAGGAATCTCCAAGGCTAGTCTTCCATCATGCTACTATCACCATCACTTCCCTCATGAGAAGTGGTCACATTGCCACTTTCCTTGGCACTTTCTTCTTTGCTTTCCTCATCACTATCTTCCTCATCATTATCTTCACCATCTCTTTCTTCATCTCCACTTGCTTCGTCCTCAATGTTATCATAAAATTCCTCATCATTTCCAACAACCTCATTGCCTTCCACCACGTCCCTAGATGCACCCGGAAATAAGGCTTCTCTATCCGCCCAACTAGGCAAAGGACAAGATGGATCAAGGAGTCCTTGCCTAGCTAGATGTAGGAGGGGAGGATATTGAGCCAAATAAGCATTCTTCCGATCTTCATAAGCTTGCTTGTGCATGGTTTGCATTAGAAGAGTGACATAATCTTTTCCAATTTCAACTCCTTGCGGTTTGAACTCTTCATAATCATAGGGGTAAGGTGGTATAACAATGGAAGAGGAGGGAGTTTCATGATCACCCTTTTGTTGTTGAATGATGTACTCGGCTTCCTTGGATAGGGGAAGTAAATAGTTGGTCCGGTGGACACTAAGACGGCAAATCTTTGCGGGTAAAGTGAATGATCGGGCCTCACTTGTAAGCCACCCATACTTGGTATCAAGGGAATTGTGAGCAACCCACTTAAACTTGTTGATCAAGGTGGACATATCAATAAGATGGCCACCATCCTTAGCCTTGTACTTGCTATCCTTATTGAAATTAGGATCAAAGTGCTTGGCTAGGACCGTGACAAGGCCGCCATTAACAATTACGGTTTGACCCTTCTTCCCACTATCTACATGGAGCCATCTATCAACCAATAGCCTCAAAGAATTGTAAGGCTTGGTGTGAATTCTTCCAATATTCAAAGTTGATTCAAGGAGGATAAAATCGAGTCCCGTGAAATGATTGGTGTCTTTCCTAGCAATTATGGTATTTCCCACAACTTTGTGCCATATTCTTATGCCCGGATGATGGACCAAAAGAGCACGACAAGCTTTAAAATCTTCAAATTTCTTCCCGGAGATTGCCTCCCAAAGAGGCTCGGGATCATACTTCCCATATTGCTTATAGAATTTATGTTCATCGCTAAGACCCAAAATTTTACCCAATTAGGAAAGGTAATGCGTCTACTAGTGTTAGCTAGACGAAACTCAATATTTTCCCTATTCTCAACTTTTGTCACTTTTAGAGAACTTAAGAATTCCAAGACAAGGGAGGGGTATGTTACTTCCTTCATTTCAAACAATTTCTTTAAACCCATGGCATTGAAAAAGACTCTTGTTTGTTCAAGAACACCCAACTTCTCTAAAGCATCTTGGCATATGAATTTGGTGGATTGAATTTGTTTCATAGCAAACTTGACAAATGTATTTCTATGAGAATCGGAAATGAATGTTACCTCCGGGTAATGCAAGAGTTGATTAATTACCGGAGTAGAGGGTGATGCTTCCATAGAAATTTGTTGAGGTGGTTGCACTTCCAAGCTTGGTGTTGATACCACCATTGCCAAAGCTTTCTTCATTTGTAGAGCTTTTTGCCTTTGAGAGAGAGTTGTAGTCTTTGGTGCCTTTGCTTTTGCTTTTGTTGCTCCCTTTGTTCTTGCCATTTGATGAGCTAACCAAGAAAAGATCAAAAATCTTCAATTTGTAGAATGCCCAAATTGATTTTGAAGGTGAAAGGCTTTGCCTTTATGAGAACAAAAATCAATTCAAAGGTGAAGATTTTGTGCTTGGTTTTGATTGTTAATGAAGATGGAGTGATTGATTTGTTATTTGAAAGACGATTTGATTTGATTTTGGTGAGTTTTGTTGAGGGTTTTTGTTTTTTTTGAGATGGAGAGGATGAGGGTTTTGATGTTATGGGTAGTGTTTATGAGTGAATGAATGAATGAATGAAGGTGGGGTGGGTATTTAAAGAACTCGACAAAATTAGGACGCAGGCGCAATCCGTGCGGATTAGGCGCAATCCGCTCGGATTCTTCAGCTTCAAATTTTCAAAAATCCCGCCTAGAGACGGGCGGATTCTGGAGAATCCGCTCGGATTCTTCAGAGATGAGACGGGCGGATTTCGTGCAGGACGGACGGATTCTTGTCCAGAGATTTTTCTTTATTTTTTTCTTCAGCTGCAAGACGGGCGGATTGTCCACAAGACGGACGGATTCTGAGAAACGGGCGTCTTTCCAGGAATCCGCTCGGATTCTTCAACAGTCAAGAATTTGCAGTTTTATTGACCCAAGACGGGCGTCTTCTCAGCAGGACGCTCGGATCCTCTGCAGACGGGCGGATTCTCAGTAATCCGCTCGGATTGGTCCTTGTGTACACGGATTCAGTTCCATCCGTGCACCAACGCATTCCCTTATCATTCTTTCTTTCTTTCTTTCAAATCTTGTGTTCTTCATTGCGGGGGCACTACTAAGGCATGAATAGCCTAGGCAATTGCCATCCCCACACTAAGGTAAAGCACTACACATCAATTAAGATCATTAGTCCCTCCCTCACTTCTCTCTTTTCATGACAATTATTTTGATCAAAGTAAATAAAATCCAAAAATGACAAAAATGCAATACAAAAATTAAATGTAAGTTAGGGAGTTAGAAATATTTACAAGTGGTGGTTTAGGGAGGACTCCACCAAACTCTCATTCTTGATGAGATGTCAAGGGGGCATGTTCAAGGTGTTGTTGATGTTGCTCAACACCTCGAAGAAGTAATTAAAAGCTTGTTCATTGTTGTGGTAGAGGTCCTCAATAGACCGTGGCCCTTGTTGTTGATCATGATCGATGGCATGCCCAATGTAGGGATTAAAGATCCCTTCAAATTCGTCGTCCCAAAGACCACAAACTTCATTGAGTTGATCATTGAAAATCTCTTGCTTGGACGGAGACAACTCTCCCAATTTCTTTTCTTGGCCAATGAGGCCATCTTCTTCTTCCTTGGTTGATTTTGATGAGCTTTGCAAGCTCTCCTTTTCACAATTCACTTGCTCTTTGAATGGAGCATCTTCAACTTTCTTTCTCCATTGGAGTTCCGATTTCTTCTTTTCATCTTTTCGGCTATAATGATCAATCATGAAACATGGCTCATGCAAACGAGGAGCTCTCATGGTCTTGTCAAGATTAAAAGTTATGCTTTCATCTCCCACTTCTAGAGTGAGCTCTCCATGTTTCACATCAATCACCGCACCCGCGGTGTGTAGGAAAGGTCTTCCTAAGATGATTGGAATGTTGGAATCTTCCTCCATATCAACAATGACAAAGTCCACCGGGATGAAAAACTTCCCAATTCGCACGGGGACATCTTCCCATATCCCTAGCGGTGTCTTCGTCGATCTATCGGCCATTTGAAGAGTGATATTGGTACATTTAAGCTCTCCCATTCCCAACCTTTTACTCACCGAGTACGGCATGACACTCACACTAGCCCCTAGATCACATAAGGCTTTGTTGATCGTTGTGTCGCCAATGGTACACGGTATTGAGAAGCTTCCGGATCCTTTAACTTTGGAGGTGAACTCCCTTGAAGAATTGCACTACTCACCTTGGTGAAGGCGATAGTCTCAAGTTTCCGGATTGACTTCTTCTTTGTGAGGATATCTTTCATGTACTTTGCATAGGCCGGGACGTGATTGATTAATTCCGTGAAAGGAATTGAGACTTCTAAGTTCTTCACAATTTCCATGAACTTTCCAAGTTGATCATCAAATTTGGGCTTGGCTTGACGACTTGGAAAAGGAAGTCTAATCACAATGGGCTCCTTTTCTTTGGCTTTGTCTTCATTTTTCTTTGAACTTTCTCCTTTTGATGATTCCCCTTCCTTGGGACCTTGCACCACAACTTCATTCTCACTAGCTCTCACAACTTCATCCTCAACTTGCTTCTTGGGTGCTTCATATCTTGTACCACTTCTCAAGTGAATGGCACTAACCGTTTCATGTCTAGGGGGGATTACCTTGAGGTGGTAATTGCCCCTTTTGTCTTTGTGAGTTTGAAGATGCTAGTTGGGTCAATTGTGTTTCCAACATCTTGGTGTGAGCTAGAATGTTGTTGATGGTGGTATCCTTTGCTTGGCTATCCTTTTGCATTTGGGTGAAAAACTCTTGTTGATTTTTTTGCATTTGAATGACCGCTTTTTGGACATCAAAACTTTGGTCATTGTGGTGATTGTATGGATTTTGATTTTGGTAGCCTTGGTTTTGATTGAAAAAGGGTCTTTGATTTTGATTTCTCATGGGTGGTGGAGTGTATGTAGTTTGAGGGTTTTGGACATTTTGGCTCTTGTATGAGAGATTTGGATGGAACTTGGTGTTTTCATTGTAAAAATTTGAATAAGGGGTGCCACTTTTGTAAGCTTGGAAAGCATTGACTTGCTCGGTTGTTCCCCTACATTCACTTGAGTCATGACCCAAGGTTCCACAATTCTCACATATCCCGCTTGGGATTGATGAGGATGCCGTCATGGCATTGACATGATGCTTTGTTGATTTTGAGTTTTCCTCAAGTCTAGCCATAGCTTGTTCAAACTTCAAGTTGATTGTGTCAATGTGAGCACTAAGTTGAGCACCCAATTGAGTAACGGTGTCCACTTCATACTTTCCTCCTCTAGTAGCCTTGCGAGGCCTACTATATTGCGAATTATGGACCGCCATTTCCTCAATCTTGTTCCATGTTTGATTGTCATCAACTTCGGTGAACATTCCATTTGATCCCATATTGAGAATGTTCCTTGAATCTTCATATAAACCATTCCAAAATTGTTGCACTAAAAACCATTCGCTAAGTCCATGGTGAGGACATGAGCGACAAATACCTTTGAACCGCTCCCAAGCTTCATACAAAGATTCTTCATCCCTTTGCTTAAAACCCGTAATTTGAGCTCTTAGCATATTTGTCTTCTCCGGTGGGTAGAATTTTTTGTAGAAAGCTAGAGCTAGCTTCTTCCAAGAATCTATTCCAAGGGTGGCCTTATCAAGGCCCTTCAACCATTGCTTTGCGGTGCCGATTAATGAAAAAGGAAATAAGACCCATCTTATTTGGTCTTGAGTCACGCCCGTTTGAGAGATAGCTTCACAATAATCACAAAATGTTTCCATATGAGAATGAGGGTCCTCACTAGGCATTCCCCCGAATTGGCTCCTCTCAACTAGTTGAATGAAGGCGGACTTGGCAATAAAGTTTCCGGTAAGATGTTGTGGGGTAGGAGTACCATTTGGTAGATCCTCCTCGGTGGGTATAGAGTGTGACGAGAATTTAGGCATTGTAGGTGGATTTTGTGTGGTATTGTTTAATGGGTTCTCTTCTCCTTCTATTGCGAAAGGATTGACAAACTCACTAGTGGGTTGAACAACTTCACCAACACCTCCCAAATTCCTCCTAACAAGTCTCCTATTATTCGTCAAGGTTCTTTCGATTTCACGATCAAAAGGTAACAAATCTCTTTGTAACCTTCTAGACATGCAAAATATCAAACAACTCGAAAACAATTAAAACAAACCTTGAGGAGTTTTACTTCCCCAAGGTGAAAAAGACACAACTAAAAACAATAAAAGAAATCTTAAATCAATTAAACACCGTCCGAAGAACGGCGCCATTTTTGATCGATGCCATTTGGTGTTCACAATTAAGCATATGTGGTCGTAGGTCAATGGTCGATACAAAACACAATTTATACTTCACAAACAACTCTACAATTAGTAAAGAGGCAAGTAAAGGTCGGATCCCAAGGGACGGGTATTGAAATGAAGATTCTATTGTAACTAGTGGTGTCTAGGGGTGTCACAAATTGGGTTGATGTAGAAGGTTACTAAACTAAAATAGCAATGAAAATAAACTAACAAGGTAAATGAAATAAGGGTGTAAACAATTGATTAAAAGCACTAGGGTGTCATGGGTTCATAGGGGAATCATGGGATATGATCATACAAACATGTTCTCAAATTATAAGCAAGCAATTATTGTTGTGATGGATTGAGTTGGGTTATATCTTACAATCCTAGGAAAGTTTGGGTCCGGAGCCGAATCTCTTGGATTGTACAACACCTACAAGTCGACTTAATCTTCCCTACTTAACACATGCATGGTCTCACAAGACTCGAGTTGGGTTATGTCTTACAAGTCAAGTTGAATGGATAGAAGATGGTAGTAATGCAAGGATTCATAGGCTTAGCATTTCATCAAATATAACATGTGCATGTATTAAGATCAAAACAAGCAAGCAAATAAGATATGAAAGCATATTAATTTAAGCATGAATCATTCCCCATGTTGGTTTCCCCTAATCACCCATTAAACCCTAGCTAAGAGACTACTCACTCATTATCATGTTGATCATGGTAGAAAGGTTGTCAATCATACTAACATAATGAAACATGATGAATAAATGAAAGTAATTAGCAATAATTAAAAAGGGATTAAGAGATTATACCTACTAATGATTCCAATAATAAAGCAAGAATAATAATAGAAGTACTTGAATCCTAGATTGAGAGGTTGTCAATCTCCCAAAATAACCCAAATAATCTTCAATTACCCAAAATAAAGTAAGAACAAGAGAGAAATTAAGAAACTAGATCTTGATTAGAACTTGATTAATATTTGATTACAATATTAAAGAGAGATTTGATTGATATTACTACTCTAATTATTGATAAAAGGAACATGCTCCTCTAATTAGACTAATGGGGTATTTATAGTGAAAATTAGGGAGGATGCATTAGGGTTAACTAAGGGCTAAACTAGTAATTACACTTTTTAAGTTGAGCAAGGAGCCTCCGGGATTGTCCGAGAGAAGGGCTTCTCCATTTCGTAGCTTGAAGAACGAAACTATGCTGTGCTGTGATCCGTGCGGCTGAGAGTCGGGACGGCCGGATCTGGGATGGACGATCCGAGCGGATCAAGGAACAAGACGCTCGGACTGGGCATGGGGAATCCGAGCGGATTCCTGGTGAGGACGCTCGGACTGGCGAGGACGGACGGATTCTCTACAATCCGTTCGGATTGTAGTTCAGCAGCTTTCCTTCTTCTTTTTCTTCCCTTTTCTTCATGAATTCCTTGGGGATTTCCTTGGGGACTCAAGGATCCTTTTCTCAACAATGCTCTTCTACTATGCTATGTACAAAGGCCTTCTAGTCTTGTCTCTCCTTGATGCTTGGTCATTGAATATGATCAATTTAGCCTTGTTTTGCCATGAAAATGCAAGATTCTTACTCCTTTCCTACCAAGGGATCAAAATCTCAAAGAATATGCAAAACAAAGAACTAAAGATAAGAAATGACCCAAATAGGCACTAAAAAGCATAGAAACAATGGTAATTCGGGGGCTAAATATGCGCCAATTATGGTCGCATCAGGTCCCCCTTTCCCTTCCTGTAGTATTTCTTCGGCTACGTAAGGAGGTATTTCAATTGAGTCTGGGTCTTGGTCATCCTCAGTATCATCGTAAACAGAATTGCACTCAAGATAACACAAAGAGTAAGCAGAACCTGATTTATTCATATTAAAGTTTGAGAAAAGTTGAAACAAAGAAGCCATCTGATCTTTGGTCAGCGGCGGTAAAGGGACAGTTGTTGGGACATTTCCCGAACTACTGTTACTATTCGAGGCTAAGCTAGGAGAAACAAAGGGAATGAGGATGACGACAGGAGGAGACTCCTTAGTGACTTTTCTAGACTCCGACTCGGACTCCGACTCTGACTCGAATTCATCGTCTTCTGGTTCTCCTTTGAACATCTCTCCTTCTCCAGTGGTGAGCTTGAAGAGTCTCCCTTGATTGTTGGTCCACTTGATTGATTTTCTCCATCCTTTCTGCTGATTCGCGTTTGTTTCTGTGATTAACGCAGTGGGGTTGAAGTGATCGTCTTGAAGTATCATGGTAATGATCTCATCCTGCGCGGCTCTAACAAATCGATCTTCTCCAAACAATAGACTAACAACTTGTTCGTCTAAGCAAGGTGCTTGACGAGCTTTGACGGTAGGAACCGTTTCATGAGGAATGAAGTAGCAATCGTGAAAGATCTCGATTCCGGCTAGCTTCCTTTCGAGATAGTGCCAAGGTTTGGGAAATCCGTGAAAGAGTTCTAGACTTCCTTCCTTAACGAAGTATCCGTTTAGGGTAGGGAGATAGGGTCGCATTTGGACTCCTACATACTTACGGTTTTGAACTTGAGTAAGCATCTCGAGAACTTCTTCTTTAGTGGGTTTGTACCCTAGTCCAAGTGGTATCCTTTTTGAGTTGCCTTCCTTGTATGGTGCGAAGGTGTTTCTTCGGATAGGGCTTAAAGGCATTCCAGGGAAGTGTCCCTGGGATTTGAGTATGTGGTTGACCACCAAGTTGGAGTAGGGATCATAGTATAAGGGTGCCAATTCACTTTCTATGACGCTTATGCTTTGGAAGCTCCCAGGCTCATATACTGGATCCGCAAGGACTTGATTGTTTGACTTCTTTTCGATTATTGCCTTGATGGGTGATGAAGTGATCGTCACCACTTTGCCATTTAGTGGGATCTTGATCTTTTGATGAAGGGTGGATGTCACCGCTTTGGAAGCGTGAATCCAAGGTCTTCCTAGAAGTATGTTGAAGGAAGCTTCAATGTCCACTATTTGGAAGTTAACCTTTCGTTCAATTGGCCCTGTGGCTATGGTTAGGTTAACGAGTCCTACTACCTTTCGTCGTGTGCCGTCATAGGCGCGAACACCTTCATTGGTAGGGGTCCAGCCCGACTCTTTCATGCCTAGTTTGTATGCCGTTTTGAGGGGTATGACGTTGACCGCGGAGCCATCATCTACCAAGGTCATTGGCACATTCTTCTTTAGACAAATGACGGTGATGTAACTAGCCAAGTTGTGACTAGCGCCAAAGGGTGGCAAATCTTCGTCTGAGAAAGTAATAGGATTACTTAGCTTCGGTGTTTCTTGGAAGACCAAGTTGACTACATCGTCGGGTGTGGAGTTATGCGCTACACTTAGCTTGGCGATGTGGGAATGAGCTTGCTACTAGTTGCCAGACTGAAAGATCAGCCTTTGTCTTCTGTAATTGCTTGAGCAAATGATCAGTGGAGTCATCTTCATTATCATTTGGTGTGACAACGTTGGTTGGACCATTTTGAGTGGTATTTTGATATGGGCGCCCGAACGAGTTAGGCGGTCCACATCTTGGTCTTCACCATTTTGGACTATTTCTTTGATTAGGGAGTTTTCAATGAGATACTCGTCCTCGTCATCATCGGCCCATACTCCATTGATTGTAGCTAGGCTGAGATGGTCGTTTGAATGCTAGCCGTGGAAAGGCAGCTGAAGCTGATTCTGTTTACATCGTGGTCTTGATTGCCTAACCGCAAAGATGCTGATCTATCTTGTTTTTCATTTATCTTATCGTTTTATTTTCCGCTGCCTATCAAGTGATAAATGGATTCCAAATATCTCAAGTGTCCCGTCTTTGATGGGAAGAATTACGGATTGTGGAAAAACATGCTGACTCACTATGTGAAAGGACACGATTGGGAGTGCTGGAGGATCATTCAAAACGGACCGCACAAAATTCTTGTGGCATCCAAGGAAGGCACTATCTATGAAAAAAAGAAGAGGAATATGTCGAGGCCGACTATAAGAAGGCTGAGAAGAACTTCAAAGCAATAAGTCTTCTGCAAAACGGAATGACTTCCACTGAATTTGATCGGTTCTCTTCATGTTCCACGGCCAAGGAGATATGGGATGGGCTCGAATTAGCTTATGAAGGTACTTCCATTGTTAGGAAGCACCGAATTGACTTGCTTATGCAAAAATATGAGCTATTCATTATGGAGCCTAATGAGTCCTTAGATAGTATGTCCGCAAGGTTTTCAAGTATAATAAATGAATTAAAAAACCTAGGTAGGAAATTCTGTACCGAGGACATTGCTAGAAAGGTTCTTAGGAGCCTTACTAAGAAGTGGCGTGCTAAGGTCACTGCAATGGAGGAATCACGAGATCTTGAAACCCTATCCTATCAAGAACTCATTGGTGCTCTCATGGCCCATGAAATTACTCTTAACAAAGATGACGCTGAACCAAGTCGCAATAAGAGTATGGCCTTAAAGAGCGAAGAAGTTGATTCTGAACTAGAGGATGAAACTGTCTTGTTTGCACGACATTTTAAAAATAAGATATTTAGAAATAAACAAACAAAATCATCCTATAACAACAATAACAACAAGTCATTCAACAAAAAGGTTAATGACTCAAAGTCGTCCTTCGCAAACAGAGGTTGCTTCAAATGTGGAGAATCTGGTCATATGATCAAAGATTGTCCAACATGGGAGAAGATAAAGGACAAGACGAAGCGTGAGAAGACAAAGAGAGAATTCAAGCAAGTTATGATGGCTTCGTGTTGGGGAGACCTTGACTCAGAAGATGACGAGGAATCTGAAGACGACGAAGTAGCAAACCTTTGTCTCAGAAGTGTTAGTCTTGACCTAATCTCCGACAGTGATGATGAAAGCACAACTTCTCACTCAAACTATTGCTTTCTTGGAGAATCAGACGAAGATGACGATGAAGAGGTAAGTTATCTTGAGCTTAAAAAACGTGTTAAGAAATTGTCTAAAAAGGCTTTAATTGAATACTTTGAACAATCTCTTGATAAGTGTCACGAACAGGATTTGGAATTGAAAGATCTAAAGGAACAGATTCTCAAAATCGCGGAACAAAATCATACTCTCAAGGCTAAAGCTAAGAAGTTGAAATCTAAAGGTATAGCGGAGAAGGCTACAACATTGGATTCCACTATAGCTGAAAAGAAGGAATTAGAGTCCAAAGTTATAGCTAATGAAGCTATAACTTCAAACCTAAAGCTTAACATCAAGTACCTTCAAGCCAAAGTTATAGCTAATGAAGCTATAACTTTAGAACTTAGAAAAGCCAAAGAACTTTTGGAAGCTAAGGTCACATCTAATGAAGTAGTGATCTTAGACCAAAAGAAAGAGATAGATTCTCTTTCAAAGCAATTGAAGGAATCTAAGACCGATATGATCAATGTTAAGAAACACCACACCGATGTGGTGTTCATTCTTAATAAACGATTCCAAGACTTTCGTGATAAATTTAAAAAGGACAATGATGTAGATCACACGAAATGTCAAGAGGAAATTAAAACATTAAAAGACCTACTTCTACACGCCAGAAAGGTCCATGATAAGTGGGAAGGTAGCACAAGAGTCCTAAACTTCCTAACCGAACAATCTGACAATAATATGAAGATGGGGTTAGGACATGAGTGCTACAGCCGTAGAGATCACTCTAAATGCAAATCAACACCTTCGGAGTTTGATTTCAGAAAAAGGAAGTATGCTGATCTTCCTGAATACTTGATTTGCAATTACTGTGGTCATACGGGTCACATCCAAATAAATTGTGTCAAAAAGGCTCATGATTTACGAAAAAATGCCGACCATGCCAAAACTGCTGACACAGTTGACGAGGATAAGGAAACCCCCACTAACGAACCTAACGAAGCAAGGAATAATAAATTTCGTTGGTTCTATGACATGGCCTTTGACTACGCTAAGAAACTTAGCACCTCACAAAACCCTTGTCGATCTCAACCTAGTAAACCTACTTACAAGGGAAATAGTCGTGAAAGACCTAGAGAAATTCCTAGACCTAGAGAAAACCCTAACCCTAGAACTCCTCCCAAGCCAAATAAACCAAGGGTTAGAAAAACGGTTATTAGACGAGTCTGGATTCGAAAGGATTTAGTATATAGAGTAACTAATCATAAAGGACCCAACTTAGCCTGGGTACCTAAAAACTGTATCTAATCTTTTCTGCAGGAAGAAGTGAAAGAAAACAATCAGTGGTATCTTGATAGTGGATGCTCAAGACACATGACCGGACATAAAAATCTGTTTCTTTCACTCAAGCCCTTCAACGGAGGAAAAGTAACGTTAGGGGACAATAAAAAGGGTAAAGTAATCGGAGTTGGCAAAATCGGAATTTCTAAGTCTCACGCTATCAGTGATGCTTATCTCGTGGATGGTCTAAAACATAACTTGCTAAGCATATCTAAACTATGAGACAAAGGTAACAAAGTAGTTTTTCATACTGATAGTTGTCGCATTATTATTGAAGGAACTAGCAATGTTATTCTTGAAGGTCATAGGAAAAGAAATGTTTATATGGTAGATTTAAATGTTGTGCCTACTAACTCCTTTTCGTGTATGAAAGTTACACTTGATGATCCTTGTTTATGGCATAAACGGTTTGGTCACATTAGCTCACTAACCTTGAACAAGCTCAAAAAGTGGGACTTGGTGGAAGGGTTACCTAAAATCAAGTTCGACCAAGAAAAGATGTGTGACACGTGTGCAAGGTGCAAACAAGTAAGATCATCGTTTAAACCGAAAAGAGTAGTAAGCACAAATCAAGCCTTGGTATTGGTACACATGGATTTATGTGGACCTATGAAGGTAAGGAGTAGAGGAGGATCCAGGTACGTCTTTGTTCTTGTAGACGACTACTCAAGGTATGTATGGCCTATCTTTCTTCACTCAAAAGATGAAACTTTTGATGAATTTGATTGTCTTATGAAACGTGTTCAAAAAAAAATATAAGACTAATCTTGTATCTATTCGTACGGATCATGGCACCGAATTTGACAACCAAACTTTTATAGAATATTGTAGAGTGGTGTAGGGCATAACTTTTCTGCACCAAGAACTCCTCAACAAAACGGTGTCGTTGAACGTATGAATAGAACTTTAGAAGATATGGCACGTACAATGCTTCTGTGTAGTGGTTTACCTCGTAATTTTTGAAATTTGAAGCCATAAGTACTTCTTGCTACATCCATAATCGTGCTATGATCCGACCTATCCTTAAAAAAACCCCCTACGAACTTCTTAGAGGACGAAAACCTAATATCTTCCATCTTCGTTGCTTTGGGAGCAAGTGCTTTGTGCATAATAACGGTAAAAACCGTTTAAGAAAATTCGACCCTAGAAGTGATGAGGCGATTTTAATAGGGTACTCAGATCATAACAAGGCTTACAAAGTCTTCAATAAAAGAACTCTTTGTATTGAAGAAAGTGTCCACATTATTTTTGATGAAGATAACGTGTTCGATAAGCCTTTACAGGATGAGGAAGAAGACTTGGATGAACCCGACTTTCGTCTCTCAAGAGACGATCCCCCGGAATTGGAATTAGAGGATAACGAAATTGAGGGAATAAGTGATGAACTTATTCGTTCCTCAAAAGATAAAAAGGAGAAAGGTAAAGTTATAGTTGATGACACTATAACATTGACTCAAGACAAGAACTCCCAAACCAATATTATAGATGATGTTACTATAACATTGAATCCAAATCAAGGTGTAGAGTCCGAGGTTATAATCGGCTCAAATACAACACCTGGATTGGATTCAGGGGGAACTTCCTCCAATTCCGAACCAAATGAAGTCGGATCTAGCTCAAATAACGATGAAGAACCAAGCACTTCAACAAAGTGGAAATACAAGAATTCACACCCCATAGACAATATTCTTGGTAATATTAAGAAGGGTGTTCAAACAAGACGTTCCTTGAACAATTTCTGCTCTTTCTACTCTTTCCTGTCCATGATCGAACCAAAGAACATCAATAAAGCTTGCTGAATCAGATTGGATTATAGCTATGCAAGAAGAGCTACAACAGTTCGAAAGAAACAAGGTTTGGCATTTAGTTCCTCGACCTAAAGATCGTATAGTCATTGGAACTCGGTGGGTCTTCAGGAACAAATTAGATGATGCCGGAGTCATTGTCAGAAACAAAGCAAGATTGGTGGTCCAAGGGTATAATCAACAAGAAGGAATAGATTATGACGAGACTTTCGCACCTGTTGCTCGTCTTGAAGCTATTAGACTTCTAATAGCATTCGCCGCACACAAGGGAATGAAGCTCTTCCAGATGGATGTCAAGACAGCATTCTTGAATGGTTATTGACAAGAGGAAGTCTTCGTTGAACAACCCCTGGTTTTAAGAACATCAAATTTGAGGATCACGTTTTCAAATTAGATAAAGCCCTATACGGATTGAAGCAAGCACCTAGGGCATGGTATGATAGATTATCTAAGTTTCTACTTGACAGTGGATTTAGTAGAGGATCCGTCGACAAAACCCTATTTCTAAAAACTGAGGGTTCTGACCTTTTGGTTGTTCAAATCTACGTCGATGACATTATCTTTGGATCGACCAACCGAAGCCTGTGCAAATATTTTTCTGAGTTGATGACTTCCGAGTTCGAGATGAGTATGATGGGAGAATTGAAATTCTTCCTAGGTCTACAAATACAACAAACAGATGAAGGCATTAAGATCCATCTGTGGGATTTATCTGTATGCATCCTTTTAAATATAAGGACTATAACGAATTAATTATGATGAAAGCATGTCATAAAATAAATTGCATAAACAAAAAGGGTAAAGAGATGACGAAATAACCTTCGGTCCTAGCTAATTCGGCCTATGAATAATATCGCAATGATATTCTTCTATCAGTTGCACCCAAGATGCTCCGAGAAAAGCCCTTTGATTTTGCTAGAATCGATTCCTAAATTTTCTGAAAAATTTTAGGTTATTTTTGTGTTCTTTCTGATGAGAGGAGGCAAGAAGCAGTGAAAAATTAGGTTAGGATTATTAGGGTAGAACAATGAGCTCTCTCTTCCTCTTATTCTAACCGAAAAAGAGGAGTGAATGGGGAGATATTTTTACCCTCCTAATTTTCGGCCCAATGCTAACCTAAATAAGAGAGATCCATTTCTCTTTTTTCGGTTTTTCCAAAAATGTATAAAATGTGTTAAATTGTCATCTAGTGAGGATCAAACCCATGACCTCTTGGTTTGAGTACCCTCACTATTACCACTATGACACATTCATCTTGTTGATATTAAATATAACCGATTACATTTAATTACGAATTAACAGATTAATTCGTCCAAGCTAACATTACATACATTTAATTAAATATAACTTATTATATTCAATTTACGAATTGACAGTTAATTCGTCTCAACTAATATTATTTAATCTTCATTAAATAATTGTCTCATCAACACGTTGACTAACTGTTTAGTCATATAAGGCATCAATGTGATTATATTTCTATAACCACATCTCTCAAACACATCCTATAGGTATGACCTTTAGGGACCAGTTGATCACCGCTATTTGTATGATAATAACGTCAAACTTTTTAGCAAGCCAACCGTTATTAGGTAATCGTTAATCAACTGATTAAAATACGAAGTATACCCTTGTGAACCTTTAAGAGATTTATTAATGTTATCACACTAATTTGTGGAGGACACAAGCTCCAACAAACTCCCACTTGTCCTCACAAGTGTATGTGCGATAACCGATTCTCATATCCTAAAATTTCTCCCACTCAATGTAAAACAATTTGCAAATCCGTATTCACAAAGGTCGTATTTTACAAGCGATCATCATCAAGAGTGGTTTCCCCGACTAGAGAGTAACTTAACTGATAAACGAATCATCATTCGAGCATGGCCATGCATTTCAATTACAACTCCTCGAGTGGCCCCGAGAAATAACTATACCGATAAGGGTTGGATATTTTCCTCAACTCGAATCCTGCAGATGTAAGCACAATATGAAATGACCCAGAAAAAATCTACTTAGCCTCCAGTTACGGCAGACCGTGAGAAAGAAACCAAAGTCACCCAAAAACTACCTTAATCTCAAGAGACAGTCGATAGTCAAAAGAATCGACTCTAGGAACACAATGGATGTCCTATCCACGACCTGGCACCGAATGTTTTTAAACATTTAGGACTCCATTACGTTGTCACAAAAAGTTGTCCTACGAGGTATCGTTATAATCTCGCATCTGTGATCGATCAGTCAACCGTTTGACTTATGGCTCGTTGAACCCACCATCAATCGACTGCACAATATAATAGCCGGAGTTATCAGCTCACATTGGCGATTACGGACCAAAACAAATATAATGTAATTCAGTTCACTTTGTGGCGTTCAATGTTGTCAGTACAATCCACATGAAAAACAAAATATTATAAAAACGATGAAGTTATAAATAGTTTATGAAAAAGATAACGTATCGAATTCATAATCAACTACTATAACTCAGGTACACGTTTAATTCTCATGGAAATAACGTGCCCTCCATGCTTATCATATTTCAATGGCTCAGTAGTAGAATCTGCTACAACTTCCTGTTTGGAACTATTCCAGCTGACCGCAGCACCATTAAGAGTAACAACGAATCTAGACTGAGATTTCTAATCATCTCGATCCGTTTGGAAGCTAGCATCTGCGTAACCGATTGCGCATAGCTTAGTATCTCCTCCATAAGTCAATACCCTATCCTTACTCCTCCGTAGGTACTTGAGGATATTTTTAACAGCTATCCAATGTGTTTCACCTGGATTCTTTTGGTACCGACTCGTCATACTCAATGCATATGCCACGTCTGGACGTGTGCATATCATGACATACATGATTGATCCTATTGCAGATGCATAAGGAATACGACTCATGCACTCAATCCCTTCAGGCGTCGTGGGTGACTGAGACTTGCTTAACTGCATCCCAGACGTCATTGGAAGGTTCCCCTTCTTGGAGTTGGTCATGCTGAACCTCTCAAGAATCTTATTCAAATAAGACTCCTGACTAAGTGATAACGTCCGTCGTGATCTATCTCGGTAGATACGGATTCCCAAAATGCGTTGTGCCTCACCCAGATCTTTCATCTGGAAATGGTTCTTCAACCATCCTTTAACCGAAGATAGGAGAGGAATGTCATTCCCAATCAAGAGTATGTCATCGACATACAATATCAAGAATACAATCTTACTCCCACTCGACTTGGTATATAAGCATGGTTCCTCGACCGATCGAGTAAAACCATACTCTTTTATCACCTGGTCGAAACGATGATTCCAACTCCGAGAAGCTTGCTTAAGTCCATAAATGGAACGCTTAAGCTTGCATACTTTCTTAGGATGTTCAGGATCTATGAAACCTTCGGGTTACACCATGTACAACTCTTCCTCCAAATAACCGTTTAAGAAGGCGGTTTTTACATCCATTTGCCAAATTTCATAGTCATGAAAGGCGGCAATCGCTAAGATTGTCCGAATGGAACGTAGTATGACTACAGGTGCAAAAATCTCATCATAATGCAATTCGTGCACTTGAGTGAAACCTTTTGCCACTAGTCGTGCCTTATAGGTATCGGTTTGCGCGTCTACGTAACGCTTTATTTTGTAAAGCCATTTGCCTTTGTAGAGGTTTTACCTTATTAGGTAAATCAACTAGATTCCATACGTTATTCTCATACATGGAGTCCATCTCGGATTGCATGGCTTCGAGCCATAGCTTTGAGTCGGAACAAGTTATGGCACCTTTATAGGTAGCAGTTTTATTACTCTCCAGGAGTAAAACGTCATTCTCCTCGACCATACCAATGTATCTGTCCAGAGGATTAGAGACTCTACCCGACCTCCTAGGTTCCTCAGGAATATTAACCGTATCATCAGTTGGAGGAACAACTTCCTCTATCTGTTCCTCGGTTGTTGGTTCTGGAACCTCCGACAGCTCGAAGGTTCTATTACTTGTCTTGTTCTCGAGAAATTCTTTCTCTAAGAACGTCGCACTAGCCGCAACAAAAACTCGATGTTCGGTAGGCGAATAGAAGTAATGACCAAATGTTCCTTTTGGATAACCTATAAAGTATGTCTTGACCGATCGCGGACCGAGCTTATCCTCGTGTCTCCACTTGACATAAGCCTCGCAGCCCCAAACCCGAATAAAGGACAAGTTAGGGACCGTTCCCCTCCACATTTCATATGGAGTCTTGTCGACAGCTTTAGTCGGACTTCGGTTAAGTATAAAGAGCGGTGACAAAAAGAGCATAACCCCATAATGAATCGGGCACTACCGTGTGACTCATCATGGATCAAACCATATCCAGTAAGGTTCGATTTCTCCGTTCGTACACACCATTTAATTGAGGTGTTCCAGGTGGAGTTAACTGTAGTACGATTCCACAGTCTTTAAGGTGTTGATCAAACTCATTTGAAAGATATTCGCCACCCCGATCTGAACGGAGTGCTTTAACCTTTCTACCTAGTTGGTTCTGAACCTTGTTGTGGTATTCCTTGAATTTCTCAAAGGACTCACTTTTATGCTTCATTAAGTAGACATATCCGTATCTACTCAAATCGTCCGTGAAAGTGATAAAATATCTATAGCCATCTCTAGCGGTAATTGACATAGGTCCACAAACATCAGTATGTATGAGTCCTAATAGGTCACTAGCGCGCATTCCAACACCTTTGAAGGAAATTCGAGTCATAATGCCAATGAGACATGATTCACACGTGCCATATGTAGAAAATTCGAATGCTGGAATAGTCCCATTATCGACGAGTTTCTTTACGCGTTTCTCATTTATGTGTCCCATTCGACAATGCCATAGATAGGTTTGATCTTTGTCACCAACCTTTAATTTCTTATTATTCATGTGTAATTCTTCCGTGGTTTGATCTAAGATGTAAATTCCATTCATGGAAACTGCTTTGCCATAAATCATTTCATAAAAAGAAAATACAGCTATTATCCTTTATTGAAAATGCAAAACCATCTTTAGCAAGTACGGAAACTGAAATAATGTTCTTAGATAAACTGGGTACATAGTAACAGTTATAAAAACAACTCAAAACCACTAGGGAGTTGGATTACGTATGTTCCCTTCGAGACTGCAGCAACTCGTGCTCCATTCCCGACTCGCAGGTCCACATCACCCTTTTCGAGAGGCATGATGTTCTTTAGGTCCTGCAAATAATTACACAGATGAGAACCACAACCAGTATCAAGTACCCAAGTTCCAAAACTTGCATGGTTTATCTCAATCATATGAATATAAGATGACATACCAACAGGAACGACGCGGCCCGCTTTTATGTCCTCACGGTACACGGGACAGTTCCTCCTCTAATGTCTAGTCTTGTGACAATGGTGGCACTCAATGTCACCGCCCTTGCTCTTTGTCTTGCCCTGTGAGCCACTAGTCTCACCAGGCCCACTCTTACCGTTTCCTGGCTTCTTGAACTTTGGCTTACCTACAGCTAGGTCGCCACGAGCTTTGCCCTTACCTTTACTTTTATTGGAAATCATGAGAACATCCTGCTTCATGCTCCCACTCAATTTCATATCCTTCCCGGTCTGTACAAGAAGGGAGTGTAGCTCATGAGGACTCTTTTTCAAGTCATTCATGTAGTAGTTCGCCCAAAAAAGGGCAAAACCATCATGAAGAAAATGAAGCATTCGGTCAATGACAATGCTCTCACTGATTTTGCAATTAAGTGCCTCCAATTTCTCGACATTCTCAATCATGTTAAGAGTGTGTGGGATAACCGGTTGGCCCTTTTGGAGTTTCGCATCAAAGAAGCGACAGGTATGCTCATAAGTATCGATTCTCGGTGCCTTTTAGAATTCGTTAGTGAGCGTGGTGAAAATCTTGTTTGCACCTTGGGCAATGAAGCGTCTCTGCAAATTGGTTTCCATTGCAAAGATGAGTACGTTCTTTATCGCACCCGCTTCCATAACAAAATCACTATAAGCGAGTGACTCGTTGACTCCTGCATTGGGGCCTGGGTTTACCGGTATTGGCTCAGTTAAGTACCAGAGCTTACCATCAGCAATGGCAGCATTCCGTAGTGCTGCCTCCCAGTCCGCAAAGTTGGACCCGTCATTTTTCAGACGTGTGAACTGATTCATGTTGTCCATAAAAACTTTCAGCCAGGACGCGCGATCAAGTGTGGCACTTGGCATTGGGATTTCGTTATTTCCAGCCATTTGTTGTAACAGTAAAATTAACGTGTTCTACACTGCGAAAAGAAAATTGAATAATAAGCCTATGCATCAATTTCATTTTTAAGTCTAATGCAATACTGTTATAACGCGAAGACTCATGCATTTATACAATTGACCTTCCTCAAGAATTATATAAATGATCCCAAGACTCAATTTCTGTAAATTGATAAGCCCACCTCTTGGCTAATTCTACCTTTAGAATTCTTGGTCGATAAATTTCTGTAAATTCTATCTTTAGTCCATTATAATCACGAGAAACTCTTCGGACTATAATGTTGAGATAAACTAAGTCAACACAAACTACTTACCCAACGTAGAAGGGGTCATATTATGCCTACCGACGAAGAAGGGATTCATAGTTGTTTGCCCTTATAAAGACTAATCTCAATTTCCGTTTTAGAGGAAGATCCCATCAACTTTATTTTAATTCATTTTAAGTGAACTAATATCTAGCATTCGTGAATGAATAAACTAAGGTGATGGCTTAATAAGTATGTGACATCTGTATGTCCATGAAAACTATCATACAATCTATATGAGTCAATTTTCATGCATTTTAGTAGTAGGTGGTTTGGTTTAGGCGAAATATGATGCATTAACTAGCATGTGAATGAAAAACAATAAGAATAGTAAAATGTAAAAACAATAATAGAGTCCTAGTGTGGCCTATCCTATCAAAATGAACATAAATACAAGTTTGGAATCCATCCTTGGACCCGAGAAGCTTGTCTTGATGTTCCATCTTGATCCATGTAGCGGGAGTGAGCTCCAACCTCCATCTTTAGTCTTCTTTGAAATTACAATAAATAAAATTACATAATAAACCTATTTATTACATTCTAATTTCAAAAACCCAAAACTAAAGAAATAAAAAAAAAAGGAGATTCGAGATCTCATAATTACATAAAAATTATTACAAATTACAACCGATTGCAAAAATACGTAATTTGACTAAGGCCACACTAAGTATTAAAAATTAATTTGACTAAGGCCACACTAAGTATTACAAATTACAACCGATTGCAAAAATACGTAAATTAAACCATTCAAATGATTCATTCAACTAAATAAAATGCATCAACTAAAAAAAATTAAACATGCAAGACATAATTCTTTAATTATGTAGATTAATTTTATCCAAACCACCCATTTAAATTATCAAATTAAGTGACAATTCCTCAATTAATCACATTAATTTCAATCTTAATTCATATTAAACTTGTAATATGAATTTAATTAGTCAAAATTTTAAACTGCTTTAAAATGATTAGGTATCCATGAATTATGAACCGCTTCACAATAATTAATTGGCCACAACAAACCCAAAAAAAATTTTCTTTAAAATTTATCCCGGTAAAAACCGAAACAACCCAAAGAAAACTTTTCTCGATTTTACAGCTAAAACCGAAAAAAAAAACAATTTTTTTTTAAATCATCAAAGACATGAACGAAGAATAAACCAATATTTTTTTTTTTTTTTTTTTTTTTTTTTTTTTTTTACTTTTCTCTATTTGGATAGACAAAACAACAAAAACAACCCGTTTTTATTTCTTTCTTCTTGCGGTTTTTTCGTAAAAACCATAACAAAACAATTTTTTTTTATTCGCCACCTTTGTGATGGAAAAGTAACCACATGAACGAGAACAGAAAAAAAAATTTTCTTTTCTCGGATGCTCTTCAAATCGGCATAAACAAAAACAGTAGTAAAAAACTTTAATCGGTTTTTCGGGAGAAACCGAAAGGAAAAAACAGATTTTTTTAAAACTGTTCATCCGTGAACGAAAGAACGGAAACGACAAAAAAAATTCCACGGCTCAAAAAAAAAAATCCAGCCGATTACCTCTTTTTTTCGCAAACCCTAATTATTGTTTACAAACAATTTTATGAAAATCATCAAAATTAAAATTCGTGGCCTTGGCTCTGATACCACTTGTGGGATTTATCTGTACGCATCCCTTTAAATATAAGGACTATAACGAATTAATCATGATGAAAGCATGTCATAAAATAAATTGCATAAACAAAAAGGGTAAAGAGATGACGAAATAACCTTCGGTCCTAGCTAATTCGGCCTATGAACAATATCGCAATGATATTCTCCTATCAGTTGCACCCAAGATGCTCCGAGAAAAGCCCTTTGATTTTGCTAGAATTGATTCCTAAATTTTCTGAAAAATTTTAGGTTATTTTTCTGTTTTTTCTGATGAGAGGAGGCAAGAAGCAGTGAAAAATTAGGTTAGGATTATTAGGGTAGAACAATGAGCTCCCTCTTCCTCTTATTCTAACCGAAAAAGAGGAGTGAATGAGGAGATATTTTTACCCTCCTAATTTTCGGCCCAATGCTAACCGAAATAAGAGAGATCCATTTCTCTTTTTTCGGTTTTTCCAAAAATGTATAAAATGTGTTAAATTGTCATCTAGTGAGGATCGAACCCATGACATCTTGGCTTGAGTACCCTCACTATTACCACTATGACACATTCATCTTGTTGATATTAAATATAACCGATTACATTTAATTACGAATTAACAGATTAATTCGTCCAAGCTAACATTACATACATTTAATATAACTTATTATATTCAATTTATGAATTAATTGATTAATTCGTCTCAACTAATATTATTTAATCTTCATTAAATAATTGTCTCATCAACACGTTGACTAACTGTTTAGTCATATAAGGCATCAATGTGATTATATTTCTATAACCACATATCTCAAACACATCCTATAGGTGTAACCTTTAGGGACCAGTTGATCACCGCCATCTGTATGATAATAACATCAAACTTTCTAGCAAGCCAACCGTTATTAGGTAATCGTTAATCAACTGATTAAAATACGAAGTATACCCTTGTGAACCTTTAAGAGATTTATTAATGTTATCACACTAATTTGTGGAGGACACAAGCTCCAACACCATCAACAAAAATATATCAAAGAGTTAATTTGGAAATTTGGAATGGAAAATTCACATGCAATGCCTACTCCAATGGTCGAGAACAAGAAATTGACATTGGATGAAAATGGTAAATCAGTTGATGAAACTACTTACCGTGGGATGATTGGGTCACTGTTATATTTGACCGCAAGTAGACCCGATATTATGTTTAGCGTATGCGTTTGTGCGAGATATCAATCATCTCCCAAAGAATCGCATATGACGGCCGTAAAACGAATCTTACGTACTTAATTGGAACGACCACTCTATATTTGTGGTATCCAATGGAGTGCAATTTTGATCTAGTCTGTTATTCTGATGCCGACTACGCAAGATGTTCTCTAGACAGAAAAAGCACGTCGGGTGTCGCCACATTTGTCGGACCATGTATCATCACGTGGGGTTCGAAGAAACAAAATTCGGTAGCTCTCTCAACTGCTGAAGCCGAATATATTGCTGCAGGACTGGTATGTACTCAACTTTTAAGGCTTAAGCAACAATTACGTGATTATGGTGTTGATGTAGGATGTATTCCTATTCTATGTGATAATACTAGTGCGATAATAATTTCTAAAAATCCCGCACAACATTCTCGTACCAAGCATATTGAAATAAGACACCATTTTATACGAGACCATGTTGAGAAGGGGAATATAAAACTTGAATTTTGTAGTACTGAAAAACAATGGGCAGACATTTTGACAAAATCATTAGCTAGAGAACGATTTGACACTTTACGGTTGGAAATTGGTTTAATCGGTGGTACCTAAGTTTCTATACTTGTTCAATCTTTTTATGGCTGACTAGTTAGGTTAAGATTATATGACTGTGTCCGTATATTGCGTTGCATGAATAATTTCGTTTATAGAGATATTTTTATCATAAAATTCAATTTGCTATTTAGAATTTAATTATTATACAAACTTATTCCTTATCACAATAAACAAAGCACACCATATTTTTATCTTTCCAATTTACAAAAATCTTCCAAATAAGCTCTCATATACACGGCTCATGCTTCCTATATAAAATCAATTTCCTAATTCTTGTCTTATCACCATAAATTCTTATACCTATCATAATACTAATTCCTAATTAAGACACTTACCATAATTGACCTCCACTTGTTAACCCTAGCCTACACCTATATCTACCCTCCTTGCGTGTTACCCGTCCACCCAACCCCACTTGCATACTTTTCTTTCTCTCAAATTTTTAACATCATCACAACTCATCTTCTTTACACAAACCATCACCATCACCTCCTTTTTCAACAATCACCATCATCATGAATCCAACTCATGCAAAAAATATCCGATCTTCAACCCGTCACCACCAAAACCGCCCCTTTCATAACCAAACATCACCTCTACCACCACATGATCCTCATTCCATTAATTGTCCTTCACCACAACCAAACCAAAATTCGCCCCTGTTTCGTAGTCGGGACGATTCGGTGTCCGAAGGCAAAAGACGCCGTCTTTTCAAAGGAAAAAATAAGGTGGTTGTCGATAATAGTGAAGCTGTGGAGGAACCCGAGGTAATAGTTTGGAATGGTGTTGCTCGTACCTTGCTTAGGGATGTTTCAAAAGCCGTGACCAAGGAAGGGTTAAATCGTGTTCGGCTTACTCATGATGAAAGCATCCTAGTTAATCGAGTGTTGGGGTATTCCGTTCATGGTGGTAGGTACTATCCGAAATCTTGGTTGGTTAGTGTTCCCGCTCTTGATTTCTTTGTTAATTTTCTTGATTTTCAAGGGTGGAGTCACATTAGTCGGTTTTCGGGTCTGTTTACCAGATTGAGGTGGTTCAATTCTTTGCTAGTGTCTCAATTAAGAAAGGAGTCTTGCATGCGGTTGTTAATGGAGTGGATGTGACGGTCTCTGTTTCGGATTTTTGCTCTGCTTTTTCGGTTCCTGATGAAGGAATTGAATTAAATCCGAGTCTTGAATGGTCTAGTGTTGTGAGTGAAAAGGAGTTGTTAGTGAAGAAGTATTTTGAGGAGATGACGGAGGGAGGTAATATCGTGGTTCGTCCTCTCTCGGCAAAAATCAAGTTCCTCTTGAACTTTTTATGGAATATAGTGGTGCCGAGGAGAGGAGGCCGTGATAAGGTGTCGAGTTATGAAGCTATAATGGTCTATTCTTGGTTGGAAGGTCAGAAAGTGAATTTGGGTAATGTCGTGTTGCACCGTATAATTCAAACAAGTCTTACCGTGACAAAAGAGAAGTTGAGCACCACAATCGATTTACCGTACGGGATGTGGGTGTCTCGGTTATTGAAGATTAAGCGTGTGGTGGGACAAGATAGCTACGGTGTTAGTGCGCGGGACTGTATGTGTGACAAGTTGATCAAGCTAATGGGTCTTGTTGTTGATGGACCCGAGTTGCTTCTTTCTAAAGATGTTGAGAAAACCCCGGTAGATTCGGGTTTGGGAGCTATGGAGTCAAAATTGGAGGGGTTTATGAGTGGTTTAATGGAGAAATTTGAGGAGCATTCGACTAATTTGGCTACGGTGTTGTCACGGGTTGGACCATCTCGGTCTTTAGACTCGGGCTTGGATGCTACTCGGGTGTACTCTTGGATGGAGGAAGTGGACAAAAGATTAGCGGGTTTTGAGAGGGATCCACAACTACAAAACTTGTGATGGACATCGGACTTTTTGCTATATGGACATCGGATACACAACCGATGTAGAGTTTGGTCATGTCCATTGTGGGTTAATGGACATCGGATTTTAAACCGATGTCCATTAAAATTTGCACATCTGATTTTTAGGAAAACCAATGTCTATTTGATCAATGGACATCGGATTTTTAGGAAAACCGGTGTCTATTTGATTAATGGACATTGGATTTTAAGGAAAACCGATGTCTATTTGATCAATGGACATCAGTTTTTTTGTAAAAATCCGATGTCTATAATTATTATTTTTTATAAAAAAAAATATTACGTTGTTGCCCATATTAGTCGTACACATGATGATAATATAAAATGATTCCATATATAATCAATAAAAAATATCTGTATATAATCAATCGGTTATCCAAAGCCAATTATAAAAAAATTTCATCTACATAATGTGTCAAATTTACTTAGACGACTAACCTATACAAAAATATAAACCGATATGTAAACTGACTAATTGTTTAAAAAAAAAAAAGGCCGAAGAGACAAGACTACTTAGCAGCCTCAGATTTGCTCATATCCCATTGGGCATATTACCAAGAGAATCTGGTTCAACACAACAAAGTTAACGAGAAAACAAAATATCAACATAGAAAATCCTATATAACTAACGAGACACATACATTACTGTATTTTAAGTATCACAACTACTAGCAATACACTCACCTGAATGTGAGGAGCTTGGAACATTTCCTGTATGGCCGCTTCAACTTCGCCATACCGACAAGGGTTTTTCGAAGGTTCATAAACAGATGCATTTTCCCAAAAATTAGCTCCTACAGGTAAAGAAAAAAACAGGAGGAATTAAATATGCCACTTTGTCATTCCAAATCATTCTTATTTGAATGGATTTTAATCTACCTAGGACTCTAGGAGTAATCATCCCCTTAATTTTTCTTCCAGCTCAATTTAGTGGAGTAAACAGAGGAAACATCCTTTCTACCTCTCTCAGTTGCTTTCATCCGAACAACGTATAAGAACATTATAGAAAGGCCTCACTTGACAGAATATAGATTTGCAGCAATATTATCAGTTGCGTTGTCACGTGTCCATGACTTAACACCACTAGTGCTTCTCAACAAAATTCCACTCCCTCCAGCAACTCAAGCTTCATCCTACATGTCATCAAAGCCAATGAACCTAAGTTATTGTCTACCTACTCAAGGATAATATTCATGCCATGAAAAACTTAAAGATTCTATTGAATGGGAGGGTTGCGAACATCTTATAAATACCATTTAAACAGATAAAACTCGTTTTGCAAAAACTATACAAATTCACAAACTTATTGAGAAAATTCTTACGAATACAAATTTCGAGTGCATAATCAACGAGTAATATGGAACTAAAAACAATTGAATCAATAGGAGCTTAGAAAAACAAAATTACCAAGCCATGATATTGAAGTGAGACTATGTTACGAGTTTCGCACCTTGATAAGTTAAAATCTGAAATAAGAAACACAAACAACATTAAAAATTAGAGAATTATTTCAACGGATTGAACATGAATAATTCTAATGAATGTATTGACTGCGTTACGAGTTACGCTTGTCCAAAAAAGTAGAACAAAAAAACACTTGACGCCGTCAAACCCTTTATTACTAAACAACTGTCAAGAAACTGATAAAAGATACTCTAACTTGATTTGCAGAAAAATGATATCCTATCGAATGTATGGACAGTGTGAAGTGTCAAGGATACCTGTAAGGAAAACACTTCTATACCAAGTAATGCATTTAAAAGACACCTAAAATTATGAGTTGATCATCATCTTAAGTCTTTGAATTTTGGCAAAATTTCAACTGAAATAGCTCCTCAGACATAGACACACAACAATATCGAAGACCACAAACTAGCTATAGGTCCTCAGAAATAGCTCCTCAGACACACAAACACTTCAATTGAAGTCTTAGTGAGCACACAAAATACAAACTTGATGTAGAAAAGCTCTTACAAAATTGACAAAAACTGTCAAAATCGGACCCAAGTCGACCACCAAACTATCTCACAAAACTATCTCACAAAATGTTGAGATAGTTCAAGACAAAGGCAAAGTGTAACTGACACAACACTATAATGGCCAAACACTTACAGGGAAATGGAAAGTAGATAGTCATGATACTCATTCCTCTCCCCTATTTCTTAAGGATTCAAAGTTGGAATCGTTACTCATTTGAAAAACGTACAAGCTAAATAAAAATTAAAGAAAAGTTTGAATTTTGATGACTTAAATAAAAGTATTTAGACGACTGCTGATCCTAAGATCGTAAGAAAAATGTGAAAGAAAATCAACTTGATTGAAAATAGAAAGGCACAAATTTGACCCAAAATCCCCAATTTAGGTCGTATGCTCAACAACATGGGGGATTATAAATACTCTATACAACGAATATGTAGAAAAACTTGGTTGTATATAAATATGGAGAACAAATTAAATAAGAGCAACAACTATGGAGAACAAATCAAATTGAAATATGGATAACAAATTAAATAAGAACAAACCTGGTTCACTGGTTGTATATAAATATGGAGAACAAACTCAAAAACCCCAATCGACATACTCTATACAATAAATCAAACCATTCAAATTAAATTATAAAATATGGAGAACACACCTGGTTGTAGATAGTCAAAGACGGCTATAAACTCTTGCGGGTGACGATAAACAGTGACGATCGTATATTGGATAGTACTTCTAAAATTTGGAGAGTGATTGAGAGTGGAGACAGGAATGAGAGTTTAGGGTTTGGTTGAGAGTGAAGACGGGAGTGAGAGTTAGGTTTTGTTAACATTTGGATTTTTGGACTTGTTTGGTTGACATAAGGGAACTAAAGTTCCCGGGAACTTCAAGTTCACATGAATTTCCAATTCATGTGAATTCCCAAAAAGTGTTTGGTTTGCATGTGGGAAGTTAATTCATGTGGGAAGTTCCAATGACCAAGGGGGGGCTTGGTGAGTGACTTCCCACATAATGGAGGAAGTAGATTCGTGTGGGAAGTTCTACTTCCCATGATTTTGGCAACCAAACAACATCATGGTTTTACACTTCCTAGGAAGTTTAAAATCCCATGATTTTAATGGGCAACCAAACAAGCCCAAAGTTTCTAAAAAGATTTGGCTGGGCGGAACTTTCAACTTTGTGGGGTAAATATTTTTGCCACCTATAATTTTCACTTCAGATGCACATCGGTTAAATGCAATGTTTCATGTCCATGACTTTTATATAGACATGGGTTTTATTAAATATCACATGTCCTTTAAAATCAGAAATAATGGACATGTGTTTTTTAACGCAACCGATGTACATATAATTATATGCACATCGGGTTTTTGCAAACAACCGATGTGCATGTTATGTACATCGGTTTTCCAGATAATCCGATGTCCATCGACTGATGTCCATATCGACTGATGTCCATAACGATGTCCATCGGTTTTCCATATAATTATATGCACATCGGGTTTTTGCAAACTCCGGAGTTGAAGGCAATTCATGGGGAAGTGTTCCCACACGGTGATCGTCTCACTTTCCTTACGAGTCAGGGTGGAGCTTTGGTTATGCACGGGAAAGCAATGGCGGGTGATCAAGCGCTCACGTTGGAGGCCACAAAAGCTCTTTCCTTGAAAGTGCTTAACTTTAAAAGGAGCATTGGTACTCTTTCTCAGCTGGTTCGGAGCTCGTTTGACCGTCTTGATGCCTTAGAGCATCGTACTAGGCCCGACTACGTCAACCCGTATAAGACCCGTAACATTTGATTTCCTCTCGTCTTACCACATCTAGCCTTTATCTTACTTAGCTTTCTTTTTCTTTTGTGTTGGTGTGTTTAAACATTATCATTCGGCCCATTTTGGCAATGCACTTGTGGTTATGGCCCATGTGTTTCATTAGACATGTGTTAATTCGGCCCACTTTGGCTTTTACATGTTTAATTCCTAGTTTGTATGATACTTATCTTTTGGATGCTTATAGTCTTGCGTGTTATTACTATTTCCTATGACGTTTTATCTCTTGTCTCGTCTTATATTATTCTAGTCATTTTTGATTTGTTCTTAGCTTTTGGATGATGTCAAGAGGGGGAAAGAACTTTATAGTAAGCATCTACCTAAGCTTGCTCCTTGTCAAGACCAATTGTCTCTTAAAATCCTTAAAGTTTCGGTTTTTGAAGAATCGTTTGGATCTTGCGTTAATCTTTATTATCAAGATAACGGTATTATATTGAGGGGAAACTACTCAATTAGTCACAAATTTTAGGAGGCTTGCCATCATCAAAAAGGGGGAATTTGTTGAACCATATAGCTTATATGTTTATGTTTTGATGATGTCAAGGTGCTTTACAATCTATATACTTGTTGCGTATAATCGTTTGTTAAGTATTTTAGAATTAACCTATTACAAGCAACAAGGGAGATTATGACAATTGCATGAAACGTTCAAGCCTTCAATCAAGATCAAACGGTTCAAGATTCATTCAAGAATTATGTGAAGACGAAGCTCGTCTAAAGATTAATCAAGCTTGGATGATGACGTAGCCTGTACTCGAAGATCTCCTTGAAGATTAGAATAATATAGGTGATTATCTCGTAATGGTAATCAAGAATGAGTTTCTTGAATTGGTAAAGTTATAGCTTTGCAGCTATAACATTACTAGTAAAAGAGCTCAATGTTATAGCTCTCCCACTATAACATTGAAATGCTGAGTTTTTATACACGACTTATAAATGTTTTGAAAGTTGTTTTATAACTGTTTAAAGTTCATTTTAAATGTTTTAATGAAAGTATTTATATTTCAAAGCCCGGTTTAGTGAGGAGTCCGGTTTTGTTGTGAACGTTAATTAGTAGTCATAATGGATCAACCTATGAGTTGGACCTTGCTATTAATTAGGGTTTCAACATAGCCTCTCTTTAAACCTAAATTCTAATCATATATTAAGGTTAGGGTTTGCACAATTCACGAGTCTTATGGGCCGTGATATCTCATGTTGCCTAGGGTATATTAGGTAAAGATTTTATTCTATAATAATATCTTTACATATCTTATATATCTTACTTAATATATTTGTTTATGGTAAAAGATATTCTTGTTTTAGGAAATATTATCATAATCTTAGAATTTATAGTAAAGATAATATTTGGAAAGATTATATTCTATCTCTTAATATTCTTTATTATCTTTTAATGCTTTTAGGAAAGAGATAATAATAAGATATAATTTATTTTTATATCTTAATATTTCGGCTATTAGGGTTTGACAAAACCGTGTAGCCTACTTCCTTTTCTCCTATAAATACTTTGCTATTTACAACATCTATCAGAGAGACCTTAAGCATAAAATTTGATTTCATCTTTGCAAAGCAAAACCGTGTGTTTTTAAAAAGAAAACCGTTTTGTTATTTTGAAAGGTCGTGTATTTATAAAGCTCGCATACTCGTTCTTCATTTATCGTTATAAGATAATAGTGCTTAGTTGATTTCTTAACTTGTTCATTAACGTGAACCTTTGTTAGAATCATTAGTGCTTTCTTATTAGCGTAAGTTAGTCACTCGAGTATTTAACGGTACTCATTGAGTTACAGCTAGAGTTAGTTGTACGAGTTGGGTTAGTAAATTTGTAATCCGTAGAAAGGTACTAAACTTATTAATCGAGAATAGTGGACGTAGGTTTCGACTTGTGAAACTGAACCACTTCAAAAACCGCGTGTCTCTTCGTTCTTTCGTTTGTTTCGCTTATTACGTTTACCTTCATTAGTTGATTAGTTAAAGTTTAATCAATAAACTTTAAATAATCAATTACATATACATTATCGAAAAAGCTTTCAAAAAGTTTTAAATCCTCAATTCACCCCCCCCCCCCCCCCTCTTGAGTATTTTTGATCAATAGACTCTTCAGGTAACGAGTTCTTGGTGTTCATGTCACTACTTTGTGTCTTGACATGGCACGAGGTATTCGAACGGTTTCCAATTTTCCACAATAAATTGGTGGCGACTCCACAAATGCACAAGAAAAGCTTACTCGCTTTTTGCCCCCGTAGGCCCGCGTCCACAGTTTGGCGACTCCGCTGGGGATTAATACACTTACGTGTTGCCAAGGGTGAAACTTGAACAAGGTTAGGGAATAGTTTGTACAAGACAGTTGTCGGTTTTCATAACTCGGTCTTCCTAGATCGTTTAATCGGCCTTCCTAGGCCCAACCCAACCCATTCGACCAATCGTCCCGTCTAGACGGTCCAAATTCTTATTTGGGCTTAAGGATGGATATCGATTGACATCAACCATACCATGGTACTTACTCTTGTTTGTATCAAGGGCTTTCACTACTCGAGGAAATGTTCTAGGAATCGGCCTTACTCCTGTTTGGTACGAGCCTCTCCCCAGACCGCGGGTTTGATTTCTCGGTATGGCAACCCACCCTTTAAGCCAAAACCCTTTTAAATGCACTCAGCATCCCGTTATAATGCCTGTATAAATGCTTGTACCATATGTGAACACCATTTCTAAACAAAACCATGACGATTTTTGTAAAAGTCAAAATTTCTTTCAAAATGTAAAAATTTCGAACATAAGCCCAATATTAGCGCAAAACCAGTCAAAACTCTGTCCAATTGTCGAGTCAAAATTCGGGCCTCAAAGCCCATTTCAAAACCTCACTTCAAGTCCACTCCTACAACTACACTACAGTTGACTAGGACCAACATTTTCAATCTTTGTCATTTCTTCAAAAACTCACTTGACACGAGTGGCACACTCCCACTCTACATGTCAAAACATTTTTTCCAAGTAAGTGTGCTAGAATGGTCGATCATGTTTTGATTCGTCGTCGATCTATTGTTCAGTTTCCAAGATGCCTGACACAAGCGACGTGAGCAACAATCAACCCTCGAATGGTAATGATCAAATCCTAGCCGCGCTAGCTCGTCTCCAAGTCACTCAAGACCAAGTGTATGATCGCCTCGACACAATCGAAGGCCGAATATATACTGTGGAAATAAGGTTGCCTCCTCGAGAAAGTGAAGGGTCTGATGAATTTGTGAATGACTTCGGGAATGAAAATCCTTCTATGGGAGCACATGAGGTTAACCCTCCTGTAGGTATGACTGCAGCTGAGAAACGACTCCAATACTTGGAGGAACAATTGATGTATCTCAAAGGGGATGATATCTATAGGGAAAATAATCGCAAATATGAGGCCGTGAGCTTCAAATTGCCAACCAACTTCAGCATGACGGATATCCCTAAATTCAAGGGACATGAAAACCCTTTGAACCATATCCGTGCTTTCAAGGATTACATGTCTATCAAAGGGATTAAACCCGAGATGTTCTTAAGGATCTTTCCTTCATCTCTTGACACTATCCCGAGACAATGGTTCTATTCTCTAGAGCACAAGAAGATTGCTACCTGGGCCGCCGCCGCAATTGAGTTCGCTAAGCAATATGCGGATAATGCTGAAATCCAAGTCAACATGCGCACTTTAGAGGTTCTTACTCAAAATGACAAAGAAGATTTCACCGACTTCCTAAGTAGGTGGAGGAAGACTAGTACCCAACTTGTTGAACATCCAGATGAAGCTACCCTCGTGGAGAAATTCGTGGACAATTTAAAACCCATCTATGCGAGTCATTTGAGGTACCAAAACATTAAGACCTTCAAAGACTTAACTGTACTAGGAACAAGGATCGAGGATGACATCCGTAAAGGGCTCTTGTTCAAAACGGTAGGTCGTGGATATCAAGGCTCAACAAGTCGTTCTTACGGCTCTACTAGCAAGACTGATGAAGTTAACCTTCTCGAGCCATCTAAGAAGAGTAACCCACCAAGAAAATTCACTAATATTGGGGACACATACTCTAATGCTCTAAAGAGACTGATAAAACAGGGTAAGCTTCAACCCATAGGCCCTACGCACGAACCAGAAAAGAAATCCAAATTCTGGGACGAGAATTCGTATTGCGAATATAATAGAGGTAAGGGACATGATACAGAAAAATGCTACAAGCTAAAGAATGTGCTTCAAGACATGATTGAAGACGGTCGCCTACCAATACCGCCTGGAGGCAAGCCCAACAACACTCAGAATCCTCTTGGAGTTCTGATGATTACAAGTGAAGAATCTACCTTAGATTGTTCACACCTCATTTCTCCAGTCGAAGATGAGATCTAAGCAATAGAAGAAGAAGGGAACTACTCTACCATTTCCCCTACCATCACCGACTTTATTGCATGGGCAAAGAGCATGAATAGGCAAGTCTCAGAATTAGAAAGTATAGTGGCAACCCTACATGATCCACGTGCAACAACCAAAGAACGTGCGCCACTACGTTTCTCTCAAAATGCTACAATGCAAGAAGTAGTAGCCGTGGTTGATGAATTAGTCGACCAAATTATCCAATTGGAGGCCGAGATCATGAGGATGAGAGAACTTGCTACTATCAATGGAGTGTGGGCCGACGATGATGAAGATGAGTATCTCACTGAGCACTACCTAGTCAAAGTCAGTGAGGAAATAGTCCAAAATAGTGAGGATCAAGATGTAGACCATCTTACTCGTTCGGGACGTCCCTACCAAAACACTTCTCAAAATGGTCCCATAGCGAATGGTCCAACCAACGTTGTCACACCAAATGATAACGAAGATACCTCTACTGACCATTTGCTAAAACAACTACAGAAGACAAAGGCTGATCTTTCAGTCTGGCAACTAGTTGCAAGCTCATTCCCACATCGCCAAGCTTTACTGCAAGCCTTGGCCAAACTAAATGTGGCACATAATTCCACACCCGATGACATGGTCAACTTGCTCTTCCAAGAATCACCTAAGCTAAGTAACCCTGTTACTTTCTCGGATGAAGACTTGCCACCCTTTGGCGCTAATCACAATTTGGCTCTTTACATCACAGTCATCTTCTTGAAGAAGAATGTGCCAATGACTTTGGTGGATGATGGCTCGGCGGTCAACGTTATACCTTTGAAAACAGCATACAAACTTGGCATGAAAGAGTCGGATTGGACCCCTACCAACCAAGGTGTTCGTGCATATGATGGTACACAACGAAAATTGGTCGGACTTGTTAACCTGACCATAGCCACAGGGCCGATCGAACGAAAAGTCAACTTCCAAATAGTAGACATTGAAGCATCCTTCAACATACTTCTGGGAAGACCTTGGATTCACGCTTCCAAAGTGGTGACATCCACCCTCCACCAGAAGATCAAGATCCCACTAGATGGTAAAGTGGTGACAATCACTTCATCACCCATCAAAGTAGTAATAGAAAAGAAATCAAGTAACCAAGTACTCACGGATCCAGTACATGAACTTGGGGGCTTTCATAGCATATACGTCATAGAAAGCGAGTTGGCACCTTTATACTTCAATCCCTACTCCAATTTGGTGGTCAAACACATACTCAAATCCCAGGGATACTTCCCAGGAATGCCTTTAAATCCTACTCGAAGAAACACCTTTGCACCCTACAAAGAAGGCAACTCACAAAAGATACCACTTGGAATAGGGTACAAACCCACTAAAGAGGAAGCTCTCGAGATGCTCGCCCAAGTTCAAAACCGTAAGAACATGGGAATCCAAATGCAACCCTATCTCCCTACCCTAAATGGATACTTCGTTAGGGAAGGAAGTCAAGAACTCTGTCATGGATTTCCCGAACCTTGGCACTATCTCGAAAGGAAGTTAGCCGGAATCGAGATCTTTCACGATTGCTACTTCATTCCTCCAGAAATGGTTCCTACCGTCAAAACTCGTCAAGAACCTTGCTTAGACGGACAAGCTGTTCGCCTACTATTTAGGGAAGATCGATTTATTAGAGCCGCGCAGGATGAGATCATTACCATGATACTTCAAGATGATCATTTCAACCCTACCGCATTGATCACAGAAACCAACTCAAATCAGCAGAAAGGATGGAGAAAGTCGATCAAGTGGACGAACAATCAAGGAAGACTCTTCAAGCTTACCATTGGAGAAGGAGAGATGTTAAAAGGAGAACCAGAAGACGATGAGTTCGAGTCAGAGTCAGAGTCAGAGTCGGAGTCTAGAGAAGTCCCTAGAGAGTCTCCTCCTGTCGTCACTCCCACTCCCCTTGTTTCTCCTAGCTTAGCATCAAATAGTAACAATAGTTCGAGAAATGTCCCAACAGCTGTCCCTTTACCGCTACTGACTACAGAACAGATGGCTTCTTTGTTTCAATTTTCTCAAATTTTAATATGAATAAATCAGGTTTTGCTTACTCTTTGTGTTATTCTGAATGCAATTCTGTTTACGATGATAATGAGGATGACCCAGACCCAGACTCAATCGAAATACCTCCCTACATAGCTAAAGAAATACTACAAGAGGGGAAGGGAGACCAGTAATAGAAGATACTGAACCTATCAACGTAGGAACCGAACGAGAACCCTAAGAACTTAGGATATGGACGACCTTGAGCCCCGCCGAGAGGGCCAGTTTCATAGACTTCCTACACGAGTTCAAAGACATTTTTGCGTGGTCCTACAAAGACATGCCAGGGATCGACATGGACATTGCAGAACATAGAATCCCGATTAAACCAGGTTTCAAACCCATAAAACAGAAGCTTCGACGAATAAGGACATAATGGGCTCTTAAGATCAAAGAAGAAGTCGACAAAAAATTCAAAGCCGGGTTCATCAAAGTTTCCGAGTACTCAGGCTAGGTAGCTAACATAGTACCCGTACCCAAAAAGGATGGGAGAATCCGGGTTTGTGTGGATTTTAGAGACCTAAACAAAGCAAGTACCAAGGATGACTTTCCTCTACCACATATCGACATATTGGTGGATAACACAGCAGATCACACGCTATTGTCCTTCATAGATGGATACCCAGGATATAACCAGATCAAGATGGCCATAGAAGATATGCATAAGACCGCCTTCATCACTCAATGGGGCACCTATTGCTACACGGTTATGCCATTTGGGTTAATCAATGCCGGAGCTACATATCAACCACCGCAACTACGCTCTTACATGACATGATGCATAAATAAGTTGAGGTATACATAGATGATATGATTGTCAAGTCCAAGGATAAAGAGGGGTACATTGCAAACCTTCGCAAATTCTTCTCAAGGCTACGAAAGTACAATATGAGACTCAACCCTCAGAAATGTGCATTTAGGGTAACATCTGGTAAACTTCTGGGATACATTGTTAGCCAACGAGGAATAGAAATAGATCCTTCTAAGATCAAAGCTCTAATCGAAATACCGCAACCTCAAACAGAGAAAGAAGTTCGAGGATTCTTAGGTAAGGTGCAATACATAAGTCGATTCATATCGAAACTCACCATGATCTGTGAACCTATCTTCATAAAGCTAAAGAAAACAGATCACACCATGTGGGATGATGACTGTCAGGAGGCATTCGATCGAATCAAGGAGATACTAGCCAAGCCACCAGTGCTCATGCCACCTCAACGAGATCAACCTCTTGGTTTATATTTCACGGTAACTGAAACAGCCATGGGCGCCATGCTAACCCAAATCGTAGGAAAAGAAGAAAGAGCTATCTACTACCTTAGTAAGAAGTTTTTGGAGTACGAGTGCAAATACACACCACTCGAGAAGACATGCCTCGCTTTTGTGTGGACAAGGAAGAAGCTACGCCATTACATGCTTAGCTACTCCGTCAAAGTATACTCCAAAATGGATCCTGTCAAATACCTCTTCGAGAAACCTGTTCTCAATGGACACCTAGAAAGATGGACCTTGATGCTCTCAGAATTTGATCTCAAGTATGTACCCCGAAAGTTATAAAAGGGCGCGCCGTTGCCGAGTTCTTCGCAGAAAATCCCATCAATGATGCACAAACAATAGACACCTGGTCATTTCCGGATGAAGATATACTTCAAACCGATGTAGACTCCTGGGACCTTTATTTTGATGGGGCATCGAACGTGGGAGGATTTGGAATAGGAGTGTTGCTCATTTCTCCTGAAGGTGAGCATACACCAATATCTGTCAAACTCGACTTCGAGGTGACAAATAACGCGGCAGAATATGAAGTTTGTCTCATCGGATTACAAGCAGAAGTAGGTTTAGGCATCAAGAATCTTCGCGTACATGGAGATTCATCTTTGATCATCAACCAAATTACGGGATCTTGGAAAATTCGAAGTGAAAGCCTAGCACCTTATCAACCCAGAATAGACCAAGTTGCCCAATTATTCGATCAAGTAACTGTAATACTACGGTTTTACGAGTCTTAAGGTATTCTATCGAGTAGGGTTACTCTGTTGAGTAAGTATGTTTGAGTAACGAAACGGTAGTCTGCCTGTAGGGTACTCGATCGAGTAGCCTTGGCACTCGGTCGAGTAAGTGGCACTCGATCGAGTACGAGACTTACTCGATCGAGTAAGTCGGTCTTTGGGTGATGTTTGACGGGTTTTTATAATAAGGCGGATTAATATTTAATAACTTTTCGTCATCTTCTTAAACACTTTTGCAAACCTAATCTACTGATAAAGAGAGAATTCATCCTATGTTGCCTTGTTTTTCCGCTTTATTGACAAATCCCGGAGCTAGAGGAGACGGTTTCATTCGTTCTTGATATCATTGTGATCCTTGCGTCAAGGGTAAGTCTTACGTATAATTTTTTTTATAGCATTTGGGTAGTTTTGGTTAAACCCTAATTTGGAAATTTGGGGTTTTATGATTATATTGTTGTGGTAGTGATTGTATGAATATGTGTATAGGAGGAGGGTTCATAGAAGAAGGATTTTGAGACAGCTGCTAGATCGTCTGAATAGTGATTGCATTCCAGGTAGGGTTTCCCTACTCAGTATTAGTTACATGATGTGTGTGGTGATTGTGCTGTAGTTAGTGATTGTTGATTGATTCAGACGGTTGTAATTTCATATTGTTGATTGATTCTGACGGTTGTGATTTCATATTGTTGATTGTTTCGAACAGTTGTTGATTTTGTGTTGTGGTTACTGTTTATCTGTCTGTGTTCTTCGGGGTGCGTCCCTGGCTGAGTGGAGTCACTTGCGGGAGTGGCTTCACGCCCTTGATTCGCCTCCTGTGGAACCCGCCACAGGAGGGATGTGCACTGATGTGGGTGATGTCGTCGGGTCTCCCAATCAAACACATTTATATTTCTCAACAAACTACTAGTTAGCGGTAAGTCGAGGTCGATCCATGGGACGGTGTGCTTTGGGTTCTAAGTCTATCTATCTCAATTTGTGCTAGTGTCACAATTAATGGGGTTTGTAGTTGTATTCTAAACTAGTGAAAGTAACAAAGTAAAGCAAACAATGAACTAGGAAATGTAAACAAATGAATAAAAGCACTAGGATGTCATGGGTTCATAAGGGATTCATGGGAGTTGATCATACAAACATGTTTCCTACTAGATGCAAGCAATTATTGTTGTGATGGATCGAGTTGGTTTATATCTTACAATCATAGGAAGGTTTGGGTCCCGGAGCCGAATCGATTAGATTGTACAACACCTACAAGTCGACTTAATCCTCCCTATCCAACTATATGATGGTCATGAGACTCGAGTTGGTTTATGTCTTACAAGTCTCATTGAAAAGATAAGTGATGGTTGTAAATGCAAGGATTCATAGGCTTAGCATTTCATCAAACATAACATGTGCATAAGTTGAAATCACAACAAGCAAGCAAATTAATTATGGAAGCATATTAGATTAAGCATGAATCATTCCCCATGTTTATTTCCCCTAGTTACCCATTAATCCTAGCTAAGTAACTACTCACTCATGATCAAGTTTAACATGTTAATAAGGTTGTCAATCATACTAACAAAGCCAAACATGATGAACAAGTAAGAAAGATTAACAATAATTAAAACAAGGATTAAGAGAATTATACCTATGGAGATTCCAAAATAATGATGCAAAGAATAATAGAAGAACTTGATGATTGATGGAAGGTTGTCAATCTCCCAATAAACCCAATAATCTTCTAATTACCCAATAATAAACTTGAATTACTCAATAATAAACTTGAACAATAATTAAGGAAAGATTAATGTGTAATTTGTGGAAAGATTAAATGATAATCTATTCTAATCTACTCCTAATCTAATATAAGGAAGGATTGATTTAACCTAATGAAAACTTGATGGTTTGATTATTACAAATGGGGTATATATAATAGAGCATCATTAGGTTAAGCAAGGGTAAAATAGTAATTTAACAATGCTAATTATTGGGTAGGGAATCGCCGGTCTCAAGAGAGACTCCGGTCTCCTTTTCGCCGGTCTTTGAAAAATATGCGCATCTTTCATGGAGAAAGAAGAAAACGAAAGTTGCTGTAAGGGAATCCGAGCGGATTGGTCTCGGGAAGCTCGGATTCCGGGCTGTGTATTTATTTTTTTCTTTCTGTCTAACAATCCGAGCGTCTTGTGGGGAAGACGAGTGGATTGGGTCTCAGAAATCCGAGCGTCTCGAGGGGAAGACGAGCGGATTGGGAGCAAGACGAGCGGATTGTCTCAGGGGACGAGCGGATTGGCGGGCAGCTTCTTTGTTTGAGCTCGGATTGTAAAACGGACGTCATTTTCTCATCCGGACTCCTATTGGAGTGATTCAAAAGCCTAGATCACTTGAATTTTCGATGCTGTTCCATCTAGCATACTTTCAGAGCCAAAGAAGCAACCCTTGGTTTGGGTTTCGAGCAATTTCTTCTTGCATTGACTTCCTTCTCGTCATCCTTGCTTTTTAGCCTAAGATGCCTCTATATACTCTTTATTTCTACTTCCTTGGTAATCATTCTTGCCTCTTATTCATACTTAGCCCATCAAATATTGTCAACAAGCTTCCAAATATGCACGAAGGACGGGAATTTCCGCCTTATTATCTCCTTTCCTACAAAACATATAAAATGCACTAGGAAAGCAAATAGGAAGGATTTGACGGATAAAATGGTCAAGAAATGTTATAAAAGTATGCAAAACAAGTTCAATTAGGGGACTAAATGTGTGCAAATAATGTTCACATCATGCACATTAAGGAACATGGGTTTATCGCTCGATGAGATGAGCGGGGCTTAGGTGGGAACGGCTGCGGTCTCCCACTGGCGGTGTGGAGTACCTGTTGCGATGGGTACTCTGGCAGGGCTACACACTTTAGTGTGTAGTCAGTTGTGTGGAGATTGATGATGGAGACTGGGGATTGATGTGTTGATTGAGCTGCTTGGTATTTGCTTCATGTTGGTTTGTATCGTGTAATTAGTACTGACCCCGTTTAAATGTTTTAAAAACTGTGGTGATCCATTCAGAGGTGGTGAGCAGTTATTGAGCAGGTACGATATGACGCGTATGGGATAGATGGGATGAGTCATCACGTGGTAGTTAGAAGTCTTCCGCGGTGTCAGACGATGTTTTATAGCTTTGATAGTTTTAGCAGTAGACCGTCTGAGAATCTTGTATTTCAGTTTAACAGTTTTGGTTTTGATCATGTAATCACTTTAAACTATATTGTTATTTAAATTATGTTTCTTCATTGTCATTTGATTATCATTGCCTCGGGTAACCGAGATGGTGACGTTCTTATACCTTAAGTGATCCCGGTAAGGCACTTGGAGTATGGGGGTGTCACAAAGTGGTATCAAAGCGACGATCCTGAAACTTGTAACCAATGAATCTAATGAACCTAAGGAGTCTAATTAAAATGAACCCGGGGTAGAAGTTGTAGGAGCTAATGCAAAGACTTGGGAGACGTCCTAAAGTCGCGAACTCGCCCTACAATTTTGAACGAGTCACCATGAGATATGAGTCGGGATCGCTATGTGTTTATCTTGTGAATTGTGTATCTTTGTAGCAAAGTGTGGTATAAATTGGTGGATGTATGTATGTGGAGAATGGGGAATGTGTAGAGAAAGATGATAATGAGGTGATGTTATACATTATTGATTGAAAGTATGATAGTTGTTTTACGATATGGCATTGTAGAAATACGGAAAGAAAATTTGTTTGATTTGAGTTATACATAGAGTTATGTATACATATATGTTGTTGGTAGTGTTGTACGAGTTTATATAGCTGAAAGTTTGAGTAAGAGCATGAATAATTGGTGGAAAAAGATGATAATTGTTGCATGATAATATGATTTTTGATAAAGCATGTTGTATGATGGAAGAGATTTTATAATGTTGTTATGCTAGTAACATGTGAATAGGAGACTTGATGTTATATATTTGTGATTTTGTTTACGTTAAATTATAGAATAAAAACATGTAGGTAATACATGCTTGGTAAATTGAATGATACATGTGCATAATGGATGTTGTTGCTTGGCTTTTGAAGATAGTAACATGTGGTTAGGGCTACTGGTTTTATGAGCATCGAGTTGTTTTTGTTTACCTTCTTGTCGTTTAAGTTGTTTGGAAGTAAAATCAAGTAGTTGTGTTTTCGATTATAGAGAGGTTGTCTTTAAACTATTATAAATCGAGATGCATAAATGATTTTAATGTGATTCCAATTGGAGGTGATAGCTTGTTCTTTTACGATTCTAACGATAGGTTACACGCCCAAAACGACTAAGAAAAAAGTGATTTATGACCGTTTTACGAAAACTGGACAGTGCTGAGAAATGCGTAGGGTACTCGATCGAGTGGCCCTCACTCGATCGAGTGCACCTTGGTACTCGATCGAGTACCCCTTACTCGATTGATTAGCCCTTGTAATTTGTTATACGTGTCTCTGACTTTCACCTACTCGATCGAGTAAGTCATTTACTCGATCGAGTGGCCTGTACTCGATCTAGTGACCCCTGTTTTGGGTCATATGCTTATCTTTTGACTTCGTTGCATATTATGTTTAATTCAAAGGTGTTATTTTTCTTCTTTATGAATTGTTTTACATGTATGTTGGTCTTGATGCGTAAGTTACCCAATCTTATGGTGTAGTGAGTGACATTTGTGGTGAGTATGAATTCGGTAGGAGGACATGAGTTATGTGTGGTTGTGATGGATAGTGGAAAAAGCAAAGAAGGATTGGTAAGGCTTATTAAGGCATGGAGCATGTTTTATGAGAAGATATGAGTGATATGATTTTGTGTTAAGTAATGTAAAAGTAAGTAAATATGGGCAAGGGATGATGTGAGTCTAAGGTACGTGAGAATGAATAGATTGAAAGGAAGAATATGGATAGTAGCAACTTGAAATGTGTAAAGAATTATGGAGGGAGATGGTTAGAAATTGTGTTGGTTAAGAATATATATAATGAAAGGTCGTTTTAGAGGGATTGAGAAGAGTGGTATATAGTGAACTTAATGGAGACATGTCGGGACGTGCATTTGCAGATAGTGACCGAGTTTGGGAATTTGTGTTATCAAGAGGTGAAGCTAACGTGTGATTTCCTTAGGCAATTAACGGTATAAAATGAATTTTGATTTTTAGAGATGTAAAAAGGGAGATGCAATTATTTGAACAAGTAAACGTTGATTCTATGGATGGATTGGTGGCAAGGGTGAGTGATAGCATAATAAGAGAATATTTATGGTAAGAAAGAGTTAGATGATATCGATATGAAATAATGAGATGTGAGTTTTGGAGCAATGAGAAGTTAACCGGAGCATTAAAGAGTTAGGTAAGAGGTAATAAGGAGTTGAATGGTTAATTGCTTTTATTGAGTGTAAAAAGAAACGAATGAGGGGAGTAAAACTAAGAAAATGTTCACCGGAGTTATGTGATATAAAAGTAAGGAATCGTCGAGATGTATGATACTATCATGAGGATTTGAGTTAATGGTTATATAGGAGTTTCAGAACAACAAGATTAGTCAGGAGTTTCGAGGAATTAAGTAAAGTAAAAGTTGGGTAGAGAATTTGCACGATATGAGATCTTGGTGGTGAGTCGGGTGACGATACAATTAAGGATGGAATTGAAAATAGTGTTGAGATAATTTTTGTTGATGTATTTGATGTTCGTTATTTGGGATGATAACCAAAGATTGGAAAGAAACTGTGATGTTTTGATGTACGAACGGTGGTAGTGTAGAGGTGTTGTCACTAGTGGTTAAGGGTGATGATAAATAGGAAAGATGGCAATTCTAAAGAGGTTGATTTTGTAGAGACCGAATTGATATGTATGGTTATGAGAAAGTATAAGACGTTGTCTTAGGAGGCGGTTCCTCGTAATGAGGGTTAGCTGTATGGTTATGTATGGCAGAAAGTGCTGGTTATGCGAATGAGAGAATGTGTTATGAGGGGCATACGAGTTAAGCTCGGGTGAGAGGTAACCTTTGTCAGGTGGTAACTTACGTGATCAGGATTGACTAGTTGGATGTGATTACGGGTCTATGATGTGTATGAATGTTTGTGTGAGGTTTTGACCTCACAAGAAGTGGTATTGTGTGATAATTATAAAGTTGTTGTCTGAATTTTCTATATGTTGAGTACGGTAACCTAATTGAATGATAAAAAAAATGGTAATAGTTTGATTGATTTGGCATGGTTAGTTATAATTGTATGTGTATTTATAATACATGTGTATTCCGTGAAATGGTAGGGATGATGGTCATGAGGTACTTATCCGTTTATTCATATAATATGTTGCGTTGTGATTTAGTAAAGTGGATTTGAGTAAGTTTTCTTGTCCGAGAAGCTATTTCTGAGTCAGTGTTTATGGGATTGTGTATGTTGCGATGTCTATCGGTGTGGTTGTGGTGCCTCGGGTGGTGATCCGGGCACGGTACTTAGTGTTATAATGCGGGTATTTTCGCACTGCGGTGTGGCTGTTGGTGACGGTGTTGCGATGCCGTCACCGATTGTGGTGGAGTAGGCGGGATGATTATGATTCGAGTTTCGAAAGTACATACCGGTTATACATAAATTGTTGTTTTGTTTGATGTTGCTTCCTGTGAGTTTCAGTTTGTACAGATAGACAGTTGTTTTGTTTATTGATGTTTCTTACCAGTTAAGTTTTGGAATGAGGGTAGAGTATGATATGAAAGAGAGTGTATTTGTTTCCGTGGTTGTCATGGCATAGGGATATTCTATTGATGGGACACAGTTGTCAGAAGTTGTTATAGTACATTTGATCTTGTTGTAGACGAGGCATCGATGCACATAGTCATGGCAAGTGATTCGTAGAACATGTGTGGTAATGATCTGAAAGCTGCAGGTGGTTCATAATCTTTCTTTGGGACAGTGAGTGTAGGGTGTTGGGAATTAGTGTCATGTTAAGTTATGTATGAGTTTTACGGTAAAGAAAGAAAAGAACTTGAGGATCTAGTGTGAGTGTATGTAATAATTGTGGATCGTGAGTTATGAGTATGGAGATCGGTGCAGGTATAGAGGATTATGTCGTTTTGGCAGTAATAAGGAACAATTGAAGTTTTGGTTAAGCTAAAGATTTTGAGGAATAGGTTAGGTGGCGTGATGAGTGAATTGAAGTATGAGAATTGGTTAAGTAAGAGAGCCTTAGATTTATGCATGGCGAGTGTTCAGATTATAGGTGGTTATCTTTGACATGCGGTGGTGATGGGGATAATGAGAAGATATAGCTAGGATTTAGTATTAGTGAGTTACGAGGACGTAACATTTATCTTAAGAGGAGTAGGATGCGATAAAAGAGATTTTGATGGTTGTGCATATGGTAGTATAATTGGAAGTAAAGTGTTGGCGTAGCATAAAGGACGGATATTTGTTTTGATTTTATTAAAGGTCATGACCGTGCTTGTATTAGTTCGATGTTTAGGAATGAGAGAATATTTCAATAGTGTTGACAGTTGGATGATGATGTTATGAGTGTGAGTAAACTTCGAGGACGAAGTTCCTTTTAAGGGTGGTAGAATGTAACATTCCGTTTGATGTTATGAGTATTTTGATATTGGATTTTCTAGTGGATGATATGTTACGGAGCTAGCAGTAGTGTATGGAGTTAGTGTCGAGAGAGATATAATGTAGTTGATACGATATCGTGAGACATGTTGTGGAGGTAAGTATAGTTAGTGGAGTTGGTGTTAAGAGTTCATGTGTTATAGGGTGAGGTTTTGTTTTGAGTTCTTAGGTGCGTTGTTGTGTCTTAGTCAAGTTGGTAGGTTTGTTTTTATGTATGGGTTGAACTTCGGGGACGAAGTTCTTTTTAAGGAGGGAAGACTGTAATACTACGTTTAGTGGGGCTTACTCTGTCGAGTAAGTATGTTTGAGTAACGAAACGGTAGTCTGCCTGTAGGGTACTCGATCGAGTAGCCTTGGCACTCGATCGAGTAAGTGGCACTCGATCGAGTACGAGACTTACTCGATCGAGTAAGTCGGTCTTTGGGTGATGTTTGACGGGTTTTGTTAATAAGGCGGATTAATATTTAATAACTTTTCGTCATCTTCCTAAACACTTTTGCAAACCTAATCTACTGATAAAGAGAGAATTCATCCTACGTTGCCTTGTTCTTCCGCTTTATTGACAAATCCCGGAGCTAGAGGAGTCGGTTTCATTCGTTCTTGATATCATTGTGATTCTTGCGTCAAGGGTAAGTCTTACGTATCATTTTTTATAGCATTTAGGTAGTTTTGGTTAAAGCCTAATTTGGGAATTGGGGGTTTTATGATTATATTGTTGTGGTAGTGATTGTATGAATATGTGTATAGGAGGAGGGTTCATAGAAGAAGGATTTTGAGACAGCTGCTAGATCGTCTGAATAGTGATTGCATTCCAGGTAGGGTTTCCCTACTCATTATTAGTTACATGATGTGTGTGGTGATTGTGCTGTAGTTAGTGATTGTTGATTGATTCAGACGGTTGTAATTTCATATTGTTGATTGATTCAGACGGTTGTGATTTCATATTGTTGATTGTTTCAGACGGTTGTTGATTTTGTGTTGTGGTTACTGTTTATTTTTCTGTGTTCTTCGAGGTGCGTCCTTGGTTGAGTGGAGTCACTTGCGGTAGTGGCTTCACGCCCTTGATTCGCCTCCTGTGGAACCCGCCACAGGAGGGATGTGCACATTAAGGAAAATGGGTTTATCGCTCGATGAGATGAGCGGGGCTTAGGTGAGAACGGCTGCGATCCCCCACTGACGATGTGGAGTACCTGTTGCGATGGGTACTCTGGCAGGGCTACACACTTTAGTGTGTAGTCGATTGTGTGGAGATTGATGATGGAGCGGGGATTGATGTGTTGATTGAGTGCTTGGTATTTGCTTCATCTTTGGTTTGTATCGTGTAATTAGTCGACCTCGTTTAAATGTTTTAAAAACTGTGGTGATCCATTCAGGGGTGGTGAGCAGTTATTGAGCAGGTATGATATGACCCGTATGGGATAGATGGGATGAGTCATCACGTGGCAGTTAGAAGTCTTCCGCGGTGTCAGACGATGTTTTATAGCTTTGATAGTTTTAGCAGTAGACCGTATGAGAATCTTGTATTTCAGTTTAACAGTTTTGGTTTTGATCATGTAATCACTTTAAACTATATTGTTATTTAAATTATGTTTCTTCATTGTCGTTTGATTATCATTGCCTCGGGTAACCGAGATGGTGACGTTCTTATACCTTAAGTGGTCCTGGTAAGGCACTTGGAGTATGGGGGTGTCACAGTAACATACCTACATCTACCTTGAGAAGAGAATCAATTTGCAGATACTCTTGCAAAACTTGCATCTTTGATTAACATGCTGGATAATATGGTAGAAACGCCTTTATGCATCGAACGACGGCCAGAACCGGCTTACGTGCACCAAATTACAGAGGAAGAAGAAATTACAGAGGAACCTTGGTTCCAAGCAATCCTGAACTTCAAACTCAATGGCACCTATCCGCCGGATATGGACAAGAGGGGACAATGTGCTATACGCTTACTAGCTTCCCAATACGTCCTCATGCAAGGAGAATTATACAAAAGAACACCTCTTGGTGTAATCCTACGTTGCCTTGATCATTCATAGGCACGAAAAGTGATGGAAGAAGTCTATGATGGAGAATGTGGCCCTCACATGAGTGGACTAATGATGGCAAAGAAAATCACACGTCTAGGGTACTATTGGACCACAATGGAATCCGACTGTATCAAGTATGTCAGACATTGTCATAACTGCCAAATTTTCGGGAATGTGCAACACGTCCCTCCTTCATTACTCTACACCATGACATCTCCTTGGCCATTTTCTGCTTGGGGAATTGACATCATCGGAAAGATCACGCCAGCCGGAACAGGAGGTCACTGTTTCATTCTAGTGGCAATCGATTATTTCACCAAATGGGTAGAAGCGGCTTCCTACACCAGTCTCACAGCCAAGAACGTGGCAAAGTTCATACAAACCAACATCATCTATCGATACGGCTGCCCACATGAGATCATTAGTGATAATGGGTCACATTTCCAGGCTAAGACTGAGCAATTTCTAGCCAAATACAAAATCAAGCATCACCACTCCTCGCCATACAGACTATAAAATAATGGCGCGGTAGAGGCGACAAACAAGAACGTTGTCACAATCCTCAAGAAAATGATTGACAACTATCGAGATTGGCCAAGCAAGATACCATTTAACCTACGGCATGGAAGCCGTGGAACCAGTCGAGCTCGAAATACCATCCTTGCGTATTTTACTCGAAAGTCAAATCCCGGAAGCCGATTGGAAGAAGGATAGATATGAAGAAATCATCCTCCTGGATGAACGAAGATTGCGCGCATTACATAACGTGCAAACATATCAGGCACGTATCAAACGAGCCTTCAACAAAAGGGTTATGCCAAGGAATATAAAAGAAGGAGACTTGGTCGTCAAATCAATTAGCGCTCTTTTACCTTTCGATCCACGATCGAAATTCAAACCCAACTGGGCCGGACCATTTCTAGTCAAGTCCATACTTCCAGGGGGTGCGGTTAGGATCACAGACTTAGATGGGAATGAATTTGCCAACCCGACAACCCTCGACCAATTGAAACGTTACTATGCCTAGAATAGGAATAAAACGCGCCTCGCATAACCCCACGTGTCGCTCCTGTGGCACGGAATATAAACGGCCCTTGGCCAAGCTAAATAAAGCTAACGTCACCATGCTCTTGCATTTTGACAATTTGTCATCCTCATATAATCAAATAAATTGAATTGCACTTTAGGAGTAAGTAAAAAGCTCATGCTTATTTTCTAGTTCGCTACAAGCTCTTGCATAGAACAATTATTCTTTTACATTTACTTGAACTACGCGCAAGGGTTTGATTTCATTTTTAAAATGAATACATAGGCAATCCTTCACAGGATACAACCCATTATTTTAAATGTAAATAGAAGGACATTTGCATATGCATTTGGAATTCGACAAGAATAATAATAGAAAATCCCAGCGGTTTCATAACCAACCAACCTCTTTTATTTCATTTATTTTAATAATAATACGCTACATAATAGAAATAAAGCTAAAAAAAAACAATAGGCTAGGATTCTAAAACCTCACCTTCTTATTACAAATAATAATAATAATAATAATAATAATAATAATAATAATAAATAATAAAGACTCAGGCTATTCTTCCATTTTCCCTTTGCCTTTGTCATTTTTATCATATTTCTTGTCTCGACCTCGAGCCGGATGCTCTTGCGCCACTTCAGACCTAATCACCAACGGTCTCTCTCGTGGTCTTGCCTTGCCATTCTTGTCAACCACCTTTTCCGCGACAGGAGAAGTCTTCGGTTTCTTCGAAGGATAAACAACTCGAAACCCCGCTTCTTCCTCTCCCTCAGTCAGATGCTTCTCTTTCTCCTTCTCTACATCACGAACCTTGTAGTCAACAGGCTCGCGCTTTCTCAATCTCTCACGCTCCTCCAGAGTAGTAGCTTTCCTCAACTGCAAGTAGGAATCAGATACCCATAGAGCACTAACAGAAGAATTCAAGAACCACATGTTTCTTTGAGCCCATTTGATGGCCCATTCTCTTCGGCTCTCAGTGGTAAGGGCCATAGCGGTTTGCGGGACGGTATCAAGCTTCGAAATCGTCTGCTTCAATCCAACCTGCCTCATCAACATCTCTGGAAGATGCATATCATAAACTCCGAACCAGGAATGCGCACCGATCGGGTAGGATCCAAGGACGATACTCCAGTGATAGATTTGAGATGACACCATGGTACGATCCATCTAATCAGTGGACCATCGTCACTCTTCAGTTTGTTCTCCCAATAGTTGTAGACTCGAGTGAAGTCCACCATATAAAGTCTAGTCCTCATTGCAATTGAGCGAGCATGATAAGCAGGAACATTAACTAGGGGCTCGATCAATCGAAGACGCTCCATAAGCCAGACCTACCAAAACGCAGGTATTAAAAAAAAAAAGAAAAAAAAAAAGAAGAAAAAAACAACAACAAAAATCGAAAAAACACAAAAAAGGGAAATAAAAAAGCTTCGTTCTGTTACCTGCAATATGATGGGACTTCCTAAATAAGGAAGGTCGCGGTTGGCTTTCCTGTTATCTAACCCTAACAGGATCGCTTCTAAACACAGGCAAGCTGGGCTCCTGCGCAGCTCCATTTGCTCGATTAAGCTCAAGTAACGAGGGTCACCTCTCAAATCCTCATCAACATGCCCTTGAAGGACATATACATGCAGTAGGCAAAATCCGAATGCCATTCGCCTTGCAACATAGGAAATGGTAGGATCTGCCCTGTTTATGAATCGATCGATGAAGTCCAACATTCGCACTCCTTTTGAGGTCACAAGACGGTCAACCTCAGCTCTTGTCAACCCAAGCAAATCTCTGAACTTATTATTATACCCTTGAGAAGTAGAGGGTATAGAAGGCAAATACTCCGGGTCCCAATCACCGATCGCAGCAATTTCTTCGGGAAATGGGCAAATATCGCCTCCAAGAAAGGCAAATACGTGATAATTCGGGTCTCAATAATCAAGACAGGCATCTAGGAACAGTTTGACTACCTTGACCAACTTCAAACTCAAGATCGATCCAAAATTATAGGCGCCCATATCGTGTTTCTCCATATTAGAGAACTCATTTGTCCACTCTTTCAGACGGATTTCAAGAGTATTCATGATGTATGCTTAATTAGAGAGCTTCTATGTAATAAGACGAGAGAAAGATGGAACAATTATGTGAATAAAACCTCCCTCGACGTCTATATTAATACTAAAAGCTGTTTCCTAAAATCTGTCAGGACAGACACACTGGGGAACAGGCGCAGCACCTGCTGTGCCTCTTTAAAGGGATGCAGCTCCTGCTGCGCCTCTTCCTAAGCCTTCTTTATGTGATTTTCAGCGTTGGATCTTTCCTAATTCCTCCAAGAATAATTTCCTATTCATACGGGTTATTATTTTGGTAAATCCGTCAAATTACCATGTTGCGCGTTTCCTAAATTCCACGGGCACGCATTTCGAGGCAATATCAACATTTTTCGTCATTTCAGCACACTTATACATTTCTTTTTTAATTTTCTTTTTCGGGGAATCATTTCACCAATTTAGATATTCATTTTCAAAATTACACATTTTATTTTTAATTTTCTTTTTTGGGGGAATTATTTCACTCCCATTCCATTTCACATTTCAAACTTATATGTTTCTATTTTTTTCTTTTTTTTAGGGGGTAACCCTCCCCACCGTCCGATCATTTTCAGTAATTCTTTTTGCATTTTCCGTATTTTCGAGTCTTTGTCTTGTGCTAATTTAGGCCATGTGTACAAATATGTGTTTTATGTGCAATCTCTGTGTACATTTCGGCAACATGACGGCGTAAACCGTCATCTACCAAACTTGTTCAAAACTAACCTGCAGGTACAAATAAAGCAACCCAACAACAAAGGCACTCAGGCCGTCATATATACAACCAAAAGGGTATATGTACACCAAACTGGGGGCTCGAGCCCGAAAATGCAAAATGAAGGTTCCAAAATGTACAAAAGTGTGTGAAGTACAACCAACAAAAACGATAAAGAGCAACAAACTACAGCTGGTCGCCGCCTAGCTCGGTATCTCTCGCCTTGAGAGCAGCGATCTCGGCGTTGCGGATCTCTAGCTCCCTCAGCAGGCGAGCTGTCTTCTCCCGGGACTGGGCAAGCTCTCGCTCCAAGTAACTCTCCCTCTGCAAATGCAAGAATTGGCTCATGTCAATCATTTCAAACATAAGGAAAGTTAGAAAATTCAAAAATAAAGTAAACGGAAGGTTCATACCTGACGTCCTCGACCGCCAGCAAGTGCCTCAATGGCAGTAGCCCGTAGCCGGTTGGCTACCCTCCACAAAGCCACGAACCGGGATGGCGCAACCTACATTTCAAGGCTCCTCAATAATTTGATAAGTTTAAACAAGCGTATTCTTATACGAAAGGTGATTAAATTAAGGAGCATACCCTCCGAATCAGATGCTGCCACTCGTCTAGACCAGCATCTCTAACCGTCGCGTTAAAGTCGTGAAGCTCGGAGATCATCGTCATCCCCATCGCATTAGTGTACTCGAGGGTCTCGGGATACGCTGGGGGCTCGATGCCGGCCACCTCAACCTCCTGCAAAATTCAAATGGTTTTCATTAATTGATGATCATTCATCATGTTTTCATGTCAATCGAAAGGGAATAAAACACTTACCACGACTGGCCAGAACGCCAACCTCCTATAGAGGTGATAAAGAGTGATGTCGTCGGGTCTCCCAATCAAACACATTTATATTACTCAACAAACAACTAGTTAGTGGTAAGTCGAGGTCGATTCATGGGACGGTGTGCTTTGGGTTCTAAGTCTATCTATCTCAATTTATGCTAGTGTCACGATTGATTTGTGTTTGTAGTTGTGTCCTAGGCTAATACAAGCAATAAAGTAAAACAAACAATAAAAGGAAGGATGTAAACAATTGATAAAAAGCACTAGGGTGTCATGGGGTCATAGGGGATTCATGGGAATTGATCATACAAACATATTCTTAAATTATAAGCAAGCAATTATTGTTGTGATGGATTGGGTTGGTTTATATCTTACAATCCTAGGATGGTTTGGGTCCCGGAGCCGAACCGATTAGATTGTACAAGACCTACAAGTCGACTTAATCCTCCCTACTCAACTATATGCATGGTCTAATGAGACCCGAGTTGGTTTATGTCTTACAAGTCTCATTGAAAAGGTAAGTGATGGGTAAAAATGCAAGGATTCATAGGCTCGCATTTCATCAAACATAACATGTGCATAAGTTGAGATCACAACAAGCAAGCAAATAAATTATGAAAACATATTAATTTAAGCATGAATCATCCCCCATGTTGGTTTCCCCTAATTACCCATTAACCCTAGTTAAGGAAACTACTCACTCATTATCAAGTTTGACACGCTAACAAGGTTGTCAATCATATTAACAAGGCAAAACATGATGAACAAGTAAGAAAGATTAACAATAATTAAAACACGGATTAAGAGAATTATACCTAATGGAGATTTCAAAATAATAATGCAAAGAATAATAGAAGTACTTGATGATTGATGGAAGGTTGTCAATCTCCCAATAAACCCAAATGATCTTCTAATTACCCAATAATAAACTTGAATTACTTAATAATAAACTTGAACAATAATTAAAGGAAAGATTAATGTGTGATTTGTGGAAAGATTAAAGAGTAATCTATTCTAATCTACTCCTAATGAAAGCTTAACCTAATCTAAAGAAGGATTGATTTAATCTAATGAAAACTTGATGGTTTGATTATTACAAATGGGGTATATATAATAGAGCATCATTAGGTTAAGCAAGGGTAAAATAGTAAATAACAATGCTAAATGTTGGGTAGGAAATCACTCCTCTCAGAAAAGATGCCGGTCTCCTTTTAGCTAGTCTTTCAAAAATATGCGAATCTTGAATGGAGAAAGAAGAAGCCGGTTGCACTGGAAAGGAATCCGAGCGGCCAAGGGGTCGGGACGCTCGGATCACAAGGCTTCAAGACGAGCGTCTTGAGCACGGGACGCTCGGATAATAGGAAGGGAAGACGAGCGTCTTTGAAGGGGGGACGAGCGTCCTGTAGCAGACGAGCGGATTGGGTCTCGGGACGAGCGGATTGGCGGACAGCTTCTTTGTTTGAGCTCGGATTGTAAAACGGACGTCATTTTCTCATCCGGACTCCTATTGGAGTGATTCAAAAGCCTAGATCACTTGATTTTTCGACGCCGTTTCATCTAGCATACTTTCAGAGTCAAAGGAGCAACTCTTCGTTTTGTTTTCGAGCAATTTCTTCTTGTAATGCCTTCCTTCTCGTCATCCTTACTTTTAACCCTATGATCTTTCTATATACTCTTTATTCCTACATCCTTGGTCATCATTCTTGCCTCCTCTTCATACTAGTCCATCTAATATCGTCAACAAGCTTCCAAATATGCACGAAAGACGGGAATTTTTGCCTTATTATCTCCTTTCCTATAAAACATATAAAATGCACTAGGAAAGCAAAATACAAAGCATTTAACGGATAAAATGGTCATGAAATGTTATAAAAGAATGCAAAATAGGTCCAATTAGGGGACTAAATGTGCGCAAATAATGTTCACATCAAATATCCCCAAACCGAACCTTTATTCGTCCCGAGTAAAGAGGTGACAAAAACTAGACCTTTATTTAAACTATCCTAATAATATAACCGATATGAGACAATTAACGGGTCTCACTCCGCCCCTTCAACTCACAACAAGACAACCATGAAGTAGGATGCCTTCTTGCAAGGCAAGGTGGGTCTTGCCAAAATGACGACACGTCCAATCATTAAAGCACACAAAATCAAGTAATGGATTCATCTACAAAAGAATAGCCACTTTCCTCATCTAAGTGGCGGAAATTATCTAAAGGGAAGCAATTCAAGGGTACACACTCCTTCATAGATGCAATTTCTTCAAACTACTAAGCCTAGAAGGATACCAATAAATCACCTCCAAGTTGTGTCAAGCTAGGGTACCTTTGTCCTCAATCGTTAAATGCTTTTGTCAAGGATAGACTCCCTATGGTGTTAGAAACACCGGAGGATCGCGGAATTCCCCCTCTTGCCTAGACAAGAAGAAGGGTCGTCCCCTCTCTACCATGCACAAAAACGGATACGATGGATAAAGGGATCAATAACATTTGAGTTTCATTTGGGAGTTTGCTTTTGTTGTTGTTTTTCCCCCAATTTCTTGTGGCATATAACATTTGAGAACACTTTCTTTTTGCCATTTCTTTTGATTTTTGGCATTTCAATACTTGACAACTTTCAACTTTTGCATTTTCTTTTGAACATTTTCAAAGTCACCCCAATTAGTAACGAGGGTGCCTTATATTTGAAGCATATGAGTCTATTTTCTTACTCCTCTTTTCTTTTGATGCAATTGCAAACTTTTTGACTTTTTTTTTCATTTCTTCAACTCAATATTTGAACAATTTTTGTGCCCATTCCCTTTTTGATGACAAAATATATGGTAGAACATGGATGAATGATGGTTGCATGGTTTCAAGGGTCACCTTGGAATAAACGGTAGCCAAGGAGTTATCACACCACAAGGTACTCTTGACTAGGCCTTAATCCATGGGTCAAAGGATACTAGCATGACACATCCTAGGGTGTTTTACAAGTATTATAACAAGCAAAGTCTTAAGAAGAAAAAGCATCTACTAGGGCCTATATACACTTGTCAAGCTTCCCAAGTAGACGGTTTCACAAAATTTTTCTAACATGCAAACTACATGCCATGATGCAACTAACATTTATACATTCTAATGCATACGCTTCTACCAACTAGTATGCCAAATAATCTAAATTTAATCCTATAGTCACATTGTTTATACCGCATCAATCAAAATAAAGCCACATAGTCATTAACATAAAGAGGAAAAAGGAGATTGGAAAGATCATACCATGCGGTCTTCAATATCCTCATGTCTCGGATGTGGCGTAGTCAATCAATATGAACAAGGATGAACAAACACAATTTATACAATATATACAAGACTACACTATAAAGGAAATGAACTTGTTTTTGGATTTTTAAATTTTTCAAATTTTTATGGGTTTTGTTTTTATGAAATTAAAGAACATATTTTTGGGATTTTTCAAAAAAAATTCAATTTTTATGCATTTTGAATATAAATTCCCATCCCCCACTTTATTTTGGACATTGTCCTGGAAATACATGTTTATGGATTTTTGATTTTTTGAAATAAAGTACAAATGCAATGATATGATATGAATGAATGCATGCTCTAACTAAATGCAATTCTATATGACATATATAACAAATAAATGCAATCTAAACTATATTATATGATGCATGATTTCTAGTAAACTATGGTCATCTATGATCAAACCTCCCCAAACCGATTTAAGCACTATTTCTAGTGTAGAAAAGAATAGGATTGGTCATTAGTGACTATGCATGAATTCTAGTCTATATGCAACTATCTAGATGAATCATGTGAGATATATTACAATGCAACTATACAATATGAACTAACTAATGTAAATGCAATATGAAATATAATACAAATGCAAGCTAAATGTATATGTATATAACTAAATGCAAGTGTAAATGTAATGCAAAGTCAAAGGATAAGATATCTTACAAATGGTGGTTTGAGACAGGACTCCACCAAACTCATTCCTTATTGCCATGGTTATTGATCTTGTCCATGTTGCTTAATGCTCTCAATAACCGGTCAAAGGCTTGAGCACAATCCTCAAATAAGCATGAATACGGTTTGTTCCAATTCAAAATGAAGCTTGGCCAAGGGAGCTTGTCATTTATTCTATCTTTCACCTTGCCCTTGGCACTTGAGTCTTTGTAATGCTTCAAACCGGCAAGCCCATGATTCTTGTCAACATAAGGTATGAAGTATGGTTCATATTCGTCCGGAGACTTCCACTCACCACTTTCTCCTTCAATTTTTGTGATGATTATAGCATTTGGATTTATCAATCCTTCAAGAGTAGAAGGAGAATTCTCATAGCATTGATGATCGGATACCTTAGGAATTGATGTTGTGGGTGCCAAATTTCCACAAGCAAGCTCATTTGCAATTTTGTTCTTGAGCTTTTCCACCAAGTACCCTTTATATGATAATTTGACTTTTTGGAGAAGATCTACCATATCATCTCCAACAATCATAGGTTCCATGGTGGGTGTAAAAAGGTCTTCATGGTCAATAGGACAGAGGAATTCATCTTCTTCATGGAAGCATACCTCAAACTTCTCAAGAATGGGCTCCTCAAGTGAGGCAATCTCACAACTCCATTCCTCTTCTTCATTCCATGACACATATCCCGCATAAGCTTCTTCCATAGGCTTATCATCATCACTATCTTCATATGAATCATAAATGAGGGCTTCATTCGACTCTTTCTCCAACATCTCAAAGTTCACATCAAAAGACACACCCTCATACTCACAAAGGCTAAGAGTATTTGGCTTACTCAACCTCATGTCTTCTTCATCAAATACCACACTTTCATACTCACAAGAGCTCAAGGAGGTCGGCTCTTCCCATTTTTCATTTTCCATGTCAAAGGTTATTACTTCAAATTCACATTCATGATCACTGTCCAAAGAATGGTGGGGAGTGATTTCTTGGGATTGTTTCATTTGGGCAATTTGAATCTCCAACTCCTCACCTTGGGTAACAATGCCTTGAAGAACATTGTCCCTCCTTTGGCTCTCCTCCATCATTTGTTTGAAGAAGTTTTATTGATCTCCCATCATTTAGAGAATCACATTTTGAATGGGTTCATCATTTTGTTGTGGGCATGTGTGAAAGTGGTTGTATTGTGGTAATTGAAAGTCATTATGAAGTGGGTATTGAGTGGGTGGTTGTTGTGGATATTGGATGTGGTGATTTTGGTGGGAAAATTTGGGGTAGTAGTTAGGATTTTCATTGTATGAATAGTAAGGTAGGTTTGTGTTCACTTGTTCTCAAACTCCCCATACCCATAGTCATACTCAAAAGATCCACCACATACTCCATATGTCAAGTCTTGCGCCATCATCATGGTTAAGAAAAGGAAACAACTACAAGCATGGAAACTACACAAAAATGGTAAGAACAATCCTTGAGGAACAAGTTCCTCAAGGTGAAAGAAAAATCAAAATAGACAAACAAGTAAGAACTTAATCACATAGCACCATCCCCGGCAACGGCGACATTTTGATGAAGAGTTGTCGTCGGGTCTCCCAATCAAACACATTTATATTACTCAACAAACAACTAGTTAGTGGTAAGTCGAGGTCGATCCATGGGACGGTTTGCTTTGGGTTCTAAGTCTATCTATCTCAATTTATGCTAGTGTCACGATTGATTTGGGTTTGTAGTTGTGTCCTAGGCTAATACAAGCAATAAAGTAAAACAAGCAATAAAAGGAAGGATGTAAACAATTGATAAAAAGCACTAGGGTGTCATGGGGTCATAGGGGATTCATGGGAATTGATCATACAAACATATTCTCAAACTATAAGCAAGCAATTATTGTTGTGATGGATTGAGTTGGTTTATATCTTACAATCCTAGGAAGGTTTGGGTACCGGAGCCGAACCGATTAGATTGTACACCACCTACAAGTCGACTTAATCCTCCCTACTCAACTATATGCATGGTCTAATGAGACTCGAGTTGGTTTATGTCTTACAAGTCTCGTTGAAAAGGTAGGTGAAGGGTAAAAATGCAAGGATTCATAGGCTCGCATTTCATCAAACATAACATGTGCATAGGTTGAGATCACAACAAGCAAGCAAATAAATTATGAAAACATATTAATTTAAGCATGAATCATCCCCCATGTTGGTTTCCCCTAATTACCCATTAACCCTAGTTAAGGAAACTACTCATTCATTATCAAGTTTGACATGCTAACAAGGTTGTCAATCATATTAACAAGGCAAAACATGATGAACAAGTAAGAAAGATTAACAATAATTAAAACACGGATAAAGAGAATGATACCTAATGGAGATTCCAAAATAATAATGCAAAGAATAATAAAAGTACTTGATGATTGATGGAAGGTTGTCAATCTCCCAATAAACCCAAATGATCTTCTAATTACCCAATAATAAACTTGAATTACTCAATAATAAACTAGAACAATAATTAAAGGAAAGATTAATGTGTGATTTGTGGAAAGATTAAAGAGTAATCTATTCTAAACTACTCCTAATGAAAGGTTAACCTAATCTAAAGAAGGATTGAATTAATCTAATGAAAACTTGATGGTTTGATTATTACAAATGGGGTATATATAATAGAGCATCATTAGGTTAAACAAGGGTAAAATAGTAAATAACAATGCTAAATTTTGGGTAGGGAATCGCTCCTCTCAGAAAAGATGCCGGTCTCCTTTTAGCTAGTCTTTCAACAATATGCGCATCTTGAATGGAGAAAGAGAAAGCCGGTTGCAATGGAAAGGAATCCGAGCGGCCAAGGGGTCGGGACGCTCGGATCACAAGGCTTCAAGACGAGCGTCTTGAGCACGGGACGCTCGGATAATAGGAAGGGAAGACGAGCGTCTTTGAAGGGGGGACGAGCGTCCTGTAGCAGACGAGCGGATTGGGTCTCGGGACGAGCGGATTGGCGGACAGCTTCTTTGTTTGAGCTCGGATTGTAAAACGGACGTCATTTTCTCATCCGGACTCCTATTGGAGTGATTCAAAAGCCTAGATCACTTGATTTTTCGACGCCGTTTCATCTAGCATACTTTCAGAGCCAAAGGAGCAACTCTTGGTTTGGTTTTCGAGCAATTTCTTCTTGTAATGCCTTCTTTCTCGTCATCCTTACTTTTAACCCTATGATCCTTCTATATTCTCTTTATTCCTACATCCTTGGTCATCATTCTTGCCTCCTCTTCATACTAGTCCATTTAATATTGTCAACAAACTTCCAAATATGCACGAAAGACGGGAATTTCTGCCTTATTATCTCCTATCCTATAAAACATATAAAATGCACTAGGAAAGCAAAATACAAAGCATTTGACGGATAAAATGGTCATAAAATGTTATAAAAGAATGCAAAATAGGTTCAATTAGGGGACTAAATGTGCGCAAATAATGTGCACATCAAGAGGAACGCCGAGTAGTCCTCACCAGGAAGAAGGAGGGCATCGCCACCGACGCCAGCTAAGTCAGCCTCCCTCTCAGCATCGGAAGGCTCCCTGAACATCGTCCGAGAAGGATCGAGGGGAACCGTCAAGACATCTCGGGAGCACTGACGAACCAAGCGCTCGCCCAAGTACCACACAAGACCCATAGTTGTCCTCAAAAGCAACCGGCTCGAGCTCCTTGGTCGAAGAACCTCAGCCACAAAAGGAGGAGCGCCAGTGTAGTCCGCCCAAGGCCTAGGGACCCACAATGAAAAGCAAACAAGAGGTCATTCATATAATCGATTCCGAAAGAAAGCAATGAAAAAGTAAACAAAGAAAAGTGGCTCGAAGATACTCACGCCGTCCAGCTGCAGAGCGTTCACGTCCCGTTGATAGGCGTCGTGGAAGAAACGCCGACTCTTCGTGCGACACATCACCCAATCCCTCACGACGGGATAAACTCTCTCCCCTGGCTCTGTCCTCTTGGGCGCGAGGCCCGGAAAGTAGGAGTACACTCATGCCTGTAAAACAAGATAGTCAATAACGATCTTTCGTGATTCGATAAAGAAATGATCTTTCATGAAAAGAAATGGAGGTTCATACCTCCAGCAACAGTCCAGGGCCAACAGTGGCAGGAGAAGTCCCCTTCTCTATCAACTCCGGACGAACCATGGCTCTCATATAGTGAATGAGGATCGCAAAGCCAGCAGTGACCCAGTCCTAACGGCCTAGGCCACCCAGGTCAGAAAGGAAGGGAAGAAGCTTCGTCGACAGCCTCTCTCCCTTGTCTCCGAGGTAGATCGAAGACAAGAACCACCAGAGCCACAAACGAGCTCTCTGCTCGGCAGTGCAAGGAGGAGGAGCCATCTCCCTCCCATCGATCACCACCTTCGCGGTCTCTTCTCAGCAAAGTAATCCCGAACATAGGAACTAGGCACCAACTCGGGCACCGCGGCAGCCTTCGGCATCAAGTTCCAGCCGATCAAGCTCCTAGCCTCAACCGAGTCTACCCTCATGGCTGTCTCCGGCCACACTACCGCCTCAGTTCTGCACGGCAAGCCAGAAATCATGACGTAGTCCTTGAACGTGACCCCAACCTCACCGAAAGAAATGTGAAAGGTAGAGGTCGTATCCCAACCCCGATCTAGGAAGGCTCGAACCAGGCTAAGGTTAGCCCGAATCTTCCTCCTCGTGATGTCTCTCCAAGCCTGTACCAAGGCACCAAATGCTCCTCGCTCGATGATGGCCCGCTCCTCTGATGACAGTCTCTCGTAGGCCCCCATCATCGTCGTGTAACTCGAGAATGACCTGATGTTTCCGACCTCCTATCAAGAGCTATATTTAGTTCAAATGAAAGGGAAAAGGAATAGCAAATAGAAATGAATGAAGATGAATGAAAGAGTGATGAGTTCAAGTTACCAAGCTCTTCACCGTCCTGTAGGACAGGTGGCCCTGCGCAGCCCAGATGAGGTATCTGCTGTCCCAGCTCTCAGCCCACTCGGGCGCTCCCCTCAGCTGGTGACCACCTCGTCCGACGTTGGCCCGCCTCGGGGCCTCCTCCTCCTCAACAACCTCCTCCTCGACGACCTCGTCCTCAGCAGCTGCCACTGCAGCAGTGAAAGCCTGCTCTAATGCCTCCTCAAGCGTACGAGAAGGGTCAAGAGCTGTGTCCACGTCCATGGGAGCTATCCCTGACATAAAAGCCTCATCACCTGTAAATTTAAAGTAAATTTAAGCCGCGTCAAGTGACGACAAGCCTTAATTAGGGGATTTTCGAGTTTTTGAAGCTCAGAAATCACTCTTTTCTCGCCATCTTTGGCCAATTTTCCTATGGACCCATCCGCTCATGTGGTAATTTGGGTCATGTCTAGCCTAAGTTGAAACCTAGTCATGGGTTCGAGTCGAAATTTCGACAACATTTCGTTATAACGACGATTATGCCCTAGAAAAGTGTCCTGAAAAAGCTGTCACAAATCAAAATTCTGAAATGGTAGGAAGTTTACCCATCATACAAGGATTCCAAATACCAAATTGCATCGCAAATGGGCAATCCAAAGGCTATTTTCGAAGCAATATACGGTTTAGCTGTGAGACCGTCTCAATTTCACTCAAACTCAAAACTCAACGAAAATTCGAAATAAATACATGGTTACGATCCTTATACTACCAATTATCCATTTGCAAGGTCAATTTTACAAGGCAAAATCATTTGGGGGATAAGCCCCAAATTTTCGACTTTTTAGGGTTGAAAAAACCGTGATTTGTCAATCCAATTTGATCAAATACGGAAGATTAATGCAAAATTAATACACATACCTCGATTAGTCATGGCAAATAAGCTTTCGATCAAATTTTGGCGAGAAATGGTTGGAATTTGAGAGAATATTTGAGGTTTTATGTTTCGAAATTATGAAATGAATCCCCTATTTCATCGGGTTTTTACTCAGGAAAGCCGCACTCAGGAAAAGACGCAGCAGGTGCTGCGCCTCTTCCAAGAGACGCAGCTCTTGCTGCGCCTCTTTCTCAGTTTCCCTCCAAATGAATTTTTGAAGATTCGTTATAAGTTCGTTATTCGTGGGCCCATCTTTGGTGCGCCTCTTCCTTGATATCACACATCGTATATTTGGTCCATTTGACATTTGTTCTTCGCCCGGACCCGCATTTCCAAGCCAACTGCAAACTATCGTAATATATATCTTTTACCAAGACTTTGCTTGCCACAATGAGCGGATATTTTCTGACAGGTGTTTCGACACACCTTTATTCCGTTTCCCCAGCGAGAGTACACGGACAGCCAATCGTCCCTCTCGAGACATGGAGATCGTTCCGATTATGTTCCCGACGAGAGTATACGGATGAGACATTTACCCCTCTCAACACATGGATATCAACATCGTCCCCAAGCTCTTCCAAAGTTTGTTTGAAAGACAACCCAAGCAGATTTCTCCTAGCAGTTCCTGCCCACGTCCTGCTGCCTCTTCTAATATCGCGTTTTACTTCCCTTTGGAGTTTCAAGGAATTTCAGGTATGGTCTCTTCTTATGGCTGGCGAGCCTCCTTACGTAGTCTAATGGACTTTAAACGACCCTCCCCGATAGTCGACAGACTCTAAAATGTTCCCGACGACAGGTCCTTGGTTCAGACCCCTTGAACCGCCTCGCGTCGCCATAGTCGTCAGGTTGTAATCTTCGATTGACCTGATGGCTATACTTTAACTTTCGCCTTGTCCAAGCCTCAGTCAAAGTGGGGGCTCTGTAGATACCTCATTTCTGCACCTCCCGCAAACCACCTGGTGATGATTGGGCCGCATGTTTGGTACACGGAACGATTTGTGACAGTTCGTAAGTTTATCATCAAGTGATCGCTCAAACAATTGTGTGAACCCCTTAGTCGTCATCTACGCGCCGATACGGTCGTTTTGGCAGTAATTAGAGTACATTTGGAGTCCGGGTCAAAAACCGTTTTCATTTTCTAATAACCGTTTAAAATGCCGAGTCAAAATATTCTGGAATGTTCCGGATATTTCTATTCCATATTTTCCAATGTTTTGATCTTTGGTAAAATATATCCCGAGATTATCATATAAAATATTAAGGAAATAAGATTAATCCGCTATTCCATAATAGAAACACGGAAATCTTTCTTCCGCAGGAGGAAACCATTGAGGAAAAGACGCAGCAGGTGCTGCGCCTCTTCCAAGAGACGCATTGCTTGCTGCGCCTCTTCCTTAGTCCTTTTTTGCGTATTTTTCGTATCTTTTCAAGATTAACTTCCAAAGTTTCTCCGAAAACTCTAATTTCCGTCGTGTGATTAGTATAAATAGAGACCTTCGGTCTCACATATTTCTCACGTGAGTGTCCGCCCTTCTCTTCTCCCTTTGCATTCTAGACCACGTTCTTACTTTTTGGCGTCTACGTGCTCGAACTTTCGACCACGTAAGCTCGGATCCTTTTGAATACCTGCCTCGTTTTGCATGACCGACCAATTTGACCAACTCCACAAACAATTAACTTAATCAATCTGTTTAATTCCTCCTAGAGGGCACTTTCGTCGTACATTCGAGTAGAGCATCACTAAACATTAACTTAGTTCATCTCGTTTCGTCAAACATGTAAGTCTGAGGGTGTAAATCCTTATTTTATTATTGTTATTTATTTTTGTAATCATTAATGTAAGATTTACGTCGAAAATACGCTTAAAACCGATTTATAAAACATTGTTTTAAACCCTTTTTACGGATTTACAGGAGGCAAACGTCGAGAAAGGACACAACAACTGCTGCGCCTCTTCCTGAGGCTGCCGCAGTTCCTGCTTCCTTTCTTCTTCCTTCGTCTTTTGTTCGTCTGTTTGTTTCGTTTTCTTTGTTTGTTCATTGTTCATTAACACGGTAATTCTAATATGATAATTCTAACATGTAAATCTTTATTATTTAATTCATCTTTTAAATTTCGACTTAAATCCCTTGTAATCCATATTTTCGGTTTTTCGTCATTAAAATCAATTCGGGTTTTAGAGATTTGATTCATCCATATTGAGTCTCTGAAATTCATCTTTGACATATTTGCATCTATTATTTATCGTCACTATCATTAGTTCGTCATTAATAATGTGTTTAACCTAATTAATTTGTTTAGTTTGTTTAATTCTCATAATTTACTTCATTAATCTTGTATATAATTCATCCTAATTAGTTTTCATCCATGTTTTATCGTTTTTATGACCCCATTCGCATGTAAATAATATGTTAATCACTTCCATCCGAGTCAAATAATATAATCAAGTACTAAAATCATCAATGAATATTAACGATTTGCAATTCCGGCTTCACATCCAGAACTGAGCTCAGGAACAGACGCAGCGTCTGCTGCGCCTCTTCCAAGGGACGCAGCTCTGCTGCGCCTATTCCTGGTTGAGTTCTGTCTTTGAACTTCCGTTGTTGCCTTGCCCATAACATAAACCATGCTTCCTCTCCGGCGGTATTGGTAGTCGACCATCTTCAATCATGTCTTGAAGCACATTTTTCAATTTGTAGCATTTTTCTGTGTCATGCCCCTTGCCCCTATGGTATTCACAGTATGAGTTCTCATCCCAGAACTTGGACTTCTTTTCAGGTTCGGGAGTAGGTCCTATGGGTTGGAGTTTGCCTTGTTTCATTAACCTCTTAAGAGCGTTGGAGTAAGTATCCCCAAGATTTGTGAATTTCCTTGGTGGGGTACTTTTCTTGGATGGCTCGAGAAGGTTAACCTCGTCGGTCTTGCTAGTGGAGCAGTATGAACGACTTGTTGAGCCTTGATATCCTCGTCCTACCGTTTTGGACAAGAGCCCTTTACGGATATCATCTTCAATCCTTGTTCCTAGTACGGTTAAGTCCTTAAAAGTTTTGATGTTTTGGTATCTCAAATGATTGGCATAGATGGGTTTGAGATGTTTAAGTCTCATTAAAATGAATACAATTGGGAAGTAATATTGTTACTGTCAACTGGTCAACATATATCGGTAATGATTGGCTGACTAGAGTTTGACATTACTGTCGTGTGACGGTGATGATCAGTTGACCCCCTAGGTCATACCTAAAGGGCAACCCTCTTAATTGATTATTTAATTAATCGTATAATGTTACGAGTTAATTAAATTACTTGAAAATTGACGGACGATTTTGGAAGTAAAATTTACGTATCATATTGAAATGTGATTAAATGAGATACGGTCTGAGTAATTGAATTGTGTCATTACTCGGATGAAATAGATTGTTTAATGTAACAATTAAATTGAATGAATTGTTATAAATACAATCTGTTGTGATTTATAAATTGGTAAAATATTTTGGCACAAGTAATTATGATATTACTAAGTCGATTTTTGTATGTGACGTATTTTTATTAATACGTTGATTTTTAATATGTTAAAAATACATAACAAATATATGTGACATATGACATGTTACATATAGACAATTGACAAAAATAATATGGACTCCATATTATGATTGTACCGAAAAATTGGGTTATTAGGTTAATAATTATGTTGATTAATTTATTAAGTAAACATAATCATTACCTAAATTCCTAGCCATGCAACCCTAATATTCTTGTGAAGACAAAAGTGTTCATGCATTGGCTACCCAATAAACCCCCCTATACCCGGTTTTTGATGAAGAAAACCATCATTGGTTTTTCATCTAATTTTACCTAATATTACACTAAAATGTGTTAGTGCATTCATTCTACTACTCATCCAATATTAGTGTTCTAGTGAGAAGAAAATCATCTCTTCCTCTCTCTTAAAAAACCGAAACTCATAAGTGTTTTATAATAGTTTTGGTTCAATTTTCTACTTAAATTAATATTATACTAGTATTGTAATATTAATTTTATTAAGAGGAGCCTTGGGTATAATACATAGGGAGAGATCTTACTCTTAGATCTTTGTTCTTCCATTGGAATAAGCTCAAGAACAAGAAGAGAAAGGTGATCTCTCTTGTGCCCTAATAGCCGAAATTTACCATGTAAGGACATGATTTCTCCTCTATTCTTTTTATTGTTTGCATGCATAAGATCCGTTTTAATTTATGACAAATTACTTAGACATATATGAGTATGTTAAATATGTATATAGATCTACATTTCCTTCAATCGGTATCAAGAGCCACGGTTGTTTGCATGCAAATTGGTTAAAAGTTTTTCCGAGTTATATGAATAACAAAATAAAACTTGTAAAATTTGTGTTATTGTGATATATCACGAAATAATTACATGCATGTTAATATTTCTGGTCCTAAAGTGTTTTAGGATATTTTGGTTAATTTTTCGGATTTTTATTGTTCATATTTTACAATAATGGCATTTAAATGTGATTTTACGAGTAAAAATGTCATTTTTGGTCTAAAAATAGCTATACTTCGAATTTTCACTTGGTTTTTGGATATGTTGTTACATATATTATTTTGAGATAACCTGTAAATTTTCATAATTTTTGCACTTGTTATGCTCGAAAAATGAATTTTTCATTATTAAATTCGGATTTAAGAGAAAAATAGGTTAATATGAGCTAAATTTCGAATCTGGTCATAGAAAATTTATATGTTGTCACATGCAATTTTACAAGATGTGTGTAAAATAATTGGCTATAAAGAAGTCTTTTAGCATGATGTATGAATTTTTGAAGAAAAATGACATAAATAGTGACATTATTAGTGAAAAATTAATAAAACATAATCTATGACCTAGGAAAAACGTCTAATGTTGCATTTTATTATATTTTTCAGATCTAAAATTGAAAAGTTAATGAATATAATTTTTCCATGTTTTTATGATTATTTTGTTAAATATCGATAAACCGCAACATTGTTTTTCCGGAAAATTTTCGAAATTTTTAACCTAAGATTTTGAACATTATGAGTGTCATGGAATTTTTCCAGAATGTTCATGAATTTAAATTTCAAATTTTGAATTTATTTGGAATTTTTGGATTTATTTGAAGTTTAATAGCTTAATTTTGTATTTTTGGCCCTTTTATGAACAATTTTGTAAATAAAAGTTAATTATGGTCAAATTATTAGTGAGGACTATATTTTTTGAGTCCTAAGAGGTTAGGGTAATTAACTTATGCATAAATATGAGTTTATGTATTTTTGTGATTATAAAATGTTGAAATCACGCAAATCCGTAAAAAACCGAGTAATATATGATATTGGCTATTTAAGGGCGATTTAGCATAAAATTTGAGCATGTTCATACATATTATAATGCTGCATTTTTCCTTTATGATTGTCATAATTTTAATTTATGTAATTTTGAATTATGTAATTTTACTTAGTATGGCCTTAGATTTTAATTGGTATTTCCGAAATGTATGGGAATATCGATTCGGTTGTAATTTTTATTGTGATCTCGTATCACCGTTTTGTAATTTAATAGATTTATTTTATTTTAGTTACAAATGTATAATAGGAAATTATGTAATTTATTATGTAATTTTATTCATTAGGAGTTCCAAAAGACGGATTTCTTCAAGAATGGCGATACATAAAGACGGTGTTACCTCGAGATGCGTGCCACAACCGAAGTTCAAGGGACCAATGGAGTTGGTTTCCGAATATGTAATAGATTAATAGTTTTTCTATTTTAGGAAAGGCCATACTAGGATTTATTTACTTTTATGCTTGCATTTTATTTTATGTCACATGCATCGCTAAATCGCCATAACTAAACATGCATTGTCTTATTTATCGAGTTTATCGACCGTGTCAATTAAAATTATCGTAGTTCACCGCTTTAGTTCATTTAAAACGTGATAGATAATAAATTGACATGACCTCTCGCTAAAACAAACAATTGAGACATAGCCTTACCAAATAGTAGAAACCATGAAAACCTATTTCGCGAGGGAGTGCACTCGGCTACCCCGGGGTACAAACCTTGTTACGTAGGGGAAGTGGGTGATGAATGTTAATCCACCGAATTCATGTTGATAAGGGATGTATCGGCTACCCCGTGCCCAAGTTGATGTGGGTTTGGATAATGGACACATTTATTCGAAATTTGGATTGAACTCAACAAAAGTAATTGATAAGGGTTGCATCGGCTACCCCGTGCCCTTGTTGATGTGTTTTGGGCTATAGATAAACATTAGAGTAATTTTATCGACCAAGAGTTCTAAAAGTAGAATCGATTAAAAAGTTAATCCACCAAGTTATATTGATAAAGGTTGCATCGGCTACCCCGTGCCTAAGTCGATATGAATTTGGGTCTTGGAATCATTTATCTAGTTGGGTAGAGGTCACTAGAAAAATGCTTAAAACTTGTTTGAATCATACATTTTTACAAGTATAATTAAAACGACATTTGTTTTACTCCTTATTTTTGTTTTGTAGAACACTTCTTATTCATAACAAATGGCAACACCAACTCCCAATGCTACACCACTCGCTACTTCATCATGGCTCCGATCCTTTATGGATCGATGTAAACTTGAAAAGAATGGGTCAAATTTCTCCGAGTGGGATGCCCAACTCAAATTAGCCGCCGAAGGTGACGACAAGCTTCGTTACCTTACCGAGGCCTCTCCACCCGAACCCTCCACTAGGTCCACCGCGGCCACTAGGGAAGCCTATGAGGCTTACCAAAAGGAGTCCGCCGCAATGAAAAATGTATTAATATTTGCGATGGAGGCGGAGCTCCAAAGGAGAGCCTTCAAAATGGGCAATGCTAATGAGATTTACTCCAAACTTGTGACCATGTTTTCACAAACCCCGCGGATCGTCCAATATGAGGCGGCCGCGGCATTCTTTGATCTCGACTTCAAAGAGGGCCAAAAGGTTAGCCCTCATGTGCTCAAACTCATGGAGCTTGTCGAGACCTTGAAGATTCAAAAGGTTGAAATCCCCAAAGAACTCATCGTAGATAGGATTCTACACTCCTTGTCTAAAGTTAAGGCATATGTGCAATTCCGGGTGAATTTCAATATGCAAGACAAGGATGTGTCTCTTGAGGAGTTGCACAAGTTACTTGTGCAAGCCGAGAGGGACATGGGGTTAAATGTGAACCCTCCCAAGGATGTGCTTAACATAAGCACAAAGAGTAAGGGGAAGTTCAAGAAGAATGGGAGAAAGGGTAAAAAGCAAGCTCCCACATTCACCAAAGCTAAGTCTTGTGAAGCTAGCACCTCCAAAGTCAAGAAGGGTCCTCTTGACAAATGCCATTATTGTAATGGCATGGGACATTGGAAGAGGAATTGTTCCAAATACCTTGGTGATATCAAAGCTGGAAAGATCACTCCAGTAGGTAAATGACTAACCTTCTTTTATGTTTCTAAATTCAACTATGGTATTATGATGCAAAGTTGTGATAATGTATCTCCCTTTTTATTGTAAATAGGGCCTCCACCAAGCAAAGACAAGGAAAAGAAAAACAAGCATGATAAACCATGGAGAAGCTAAGGATAGCTTTTATGGAGCCTTGTTTTTCATTGTCTTATTTTAAGTTATGTTTTGAATATTAGAACTTTAAGTTTCCGTGTTCGACATGGAAAGGTATTTTGGATAATGGTTTGTATTTTGGATGATGGTGACTTGGTTTGCAACCCAAGTCACCCGTTTTATCATTTATCCTTTTAATGTTCTAAATTTCATCTTTAAAATGCTTGCGTTTTGAAACATAAGATTATTCACTTAAAGTGATCTAATAGACAAATATAATGACCGGTTTCATTATATGTCCACATGCTTAAGCCTTGTGTGTCGATCATTTATAAAGTGATTTTGAGTCTATGAACTCTCTTAAAGGTATGTCAATCACCAAGTACACATATGAAATCAATTAGTCTATCTATGAGATAGTTCTCCTTAAAATTCAACATCATTAATTTGTGTCTCATATGCTATCTTTGAATCTATAGTGTATTTATTCTAAAGATAGAGTGGGAGAAAAATGAGGACACACAACACACAAGGCAAGATAAAATTGTGTACTTGTGTATATGAAGATCTACACAAGAGAGAATGAATTGAATAAAGGTATATCTATTTACATAGTATGCCGAATAGATGAGATCTATGGTCTCAAGTGAGTTCTATATGACTAAAGAGACCAAGTGTAGTAATAATAAGAGTATATTCTCAAGATAACTACACGAGGAGACCAAAAGAAAGTTTTGGAAGAAAAATGACTAATTTAAAGTCTTAACGAGTTTTTGACTAAGTTAATAAAGCATTTGACCAATAGTTTCAATCATGAGTTTTACTTAAGAGCCTAAATGAATCTCAGTAACATACTAGTTATAATCAAGATTAAGTTGCAAAGATTGATATTCCGATATCTTCAATAAGCCAACGCATTAACCATACAAGTGTCATTGCTTAACCTCCCTATGAAATGGTTAAATCTCCTTCCAAAAGGGTATTTGCGAAGGACGTATTCTAAATATTATTTGTATTTGAATAATGACATTGCTACACATCATTATGATATAAGTGTATTAGAGAATTAAAATCTCTTCTCGTAAGGTTGAGATGAGACCACTTCAAAATAGGCATTTTGGAAGGATATGATGGGAACATATATGGTTTTATCCTAGTAACTTGGCAAAGCGATTTATATTCATATTCTTGACAAATTTCGATTGAGAAGTCAATTTTGAAATATGTAGAATTGAGTGGGAATTAGGAAATTCTCATGTGTAGACATGGAATTTAGTGGGAGCTATCATCCTTGAATATGTAAAACCCATTACTCATTAAAGAATGACGAGCTAATATCTTCTTTCATAAAGAAGCTTTTGAGTTTTCAATTCGGGATGAAAATGGACAATGATGAATCCAATTACATCAGGGATGTTGGATTAGTATTAAGAGATACACATCATATCAACATACATAGGTTATTCATATGAATGAAAATGGAATTACCATTAGCAGTCATGGTAGTTCATTGAACCTGAGAACGGTTGATCTCATGATTATTAGTAACTAATGTTTCCGCCATTAGAATAATCATGTACATGTCCAATTTTGAATCGTATGCATAAGAGCATGATGATTGGTTGGTGAGCCATAAAGAAACGTCATGAATTCTCGAGTAGAATCCGATGAGCGATTTCGGTGATTGACGGAATGTTCCATTGTGTGTTAAGAGGTTGCACATACTATAGAAAATCCGAGCACATATGAGGATTTATGAGAATCCCAAATCTTTCAAGCCTAGAAAGAGAAATGAGAAGTTTTGGAAAGATACTTGGTTAAATAAGAGGTTATTCAAAACAATCTTTCCTAATAAAGCTAGGACTTGTGAAAAGTACCAAGCCAATAATCTTGTCAATTGTTACAAGATTCTACAAAACATATACCTAGTGCATTGTGTGTGGATGGAATACTTGATCGGTACAAGTTGTATTATTCATCGCAAATTCGTTCGTTATGAGATGAGCAATGAGAAAGTTCTTTCAAGTTAAAGAACCAAAACCAAGGTCAAGAACCTTAATGTGTACTTGGTAAGATTCATTCTATGAGAACATGAATGTGAAGGAAATTGCAAGTGTAAGAAGTTTGAACACATGGACACATGGGATGTTAAACTTCTATTGCAATCAATGAGTGTTTACACTTATGATATACATCACAAGGTTGTAATATGATATTGACTGCCCAAGTGTGATGTCGACATTTGTCGTTTGAGTTATTATTAACTCACTTGGTACATTGTTATATCCAAACGGGTTGTGGAGACAATTGAACCCCGTTAAAGTGAACATGGATTAACATTGTTTTTGCCCATAGTTACTTATATGAGGTGACGTCTCGAAGTGACTAGAGTGTGATGCGATTGATGGCAAGTTCAAGTGCCATAGAGTCATGTGAGATGACTAGTCGATCACATAGGCAGACTGTTAGGAACATTTTGTCGGGCCTAATGACCGCTTATAGAGTTCTGGCAAATTTATATAGCCTGGTCGTGGCGAGAGCTACTATAGTATTCAAATGAGTCGATTCTTTTGACTAAAGACTATTCGCCTAAGATGGCACATTTCAGATTAACTTTGATTTGTGTTACTACGACCTTCGTAAATGGGGTCAAATGGGCATATTTTGGGTTATGATGGTGTGGCTAGTCGAAGGGAATGAGTGCGATAGGAATTGTCCACCCCTAGTCGGGGTTATAACAATATCTCGGGGCCACTCGAGGAGTAATGAATTGGAAATGCGTGGCCACGCTCGGAAGGTATCCAGAGTGGATAAATCCGGTCAATCAGTTATTCTCGAGATCGAGGAAACCACTCTCGATATGATCACTTGCAAGTACGACTGAAAGAGACCTTGCATTGAGTGGGAGATAGTAATAGGACAAGAGAATTGGTGACGCACACTTGTCGAGGACAAGTGGGAGATTGTTGGAATATGTGTCCTCCGACAATAATGCGATCACGATTGTTGATCATGATGATCACATGTTTAAGTCTCATTAAAATGAATACAATTGGGAAGTAATATTGTTCTGTCAACTGGTCAACATATATCGGTAATGATTGGCTGACTAGAGTTTGACACATTTGTCGTGTGACGGTGGTGATCAGTTGACCCCTAGGTCATACCTAAAGGGCAACCCTCTTAATTGATTATTTAATTAATCGTATAATGTTACGAGTTAATTAAATTACTTGAAAATTGACGGACGATTTTGGAAGTAAAATTTACGTATCATATTGAAATGTGATTAAATGAGATACGGTCCGAGTAATTGAATTGTATCATTACTCGGATGAAATAGATTGTTTAATGTAACAATTAAATTGAATGAATTGTTATAAATACAATCAGTTGTGATTTATAAATTGGTAAAATATTTTGGCACAAGTAATTATGATATTACTAAGTCGATTTTTGTATGTGACGTATTTTTATTAATACGTTGATTTTTAATATGTTAAAAATACATAACAAATATATGTGACATATGACATGTTACATATAGACAATTGACAAAAATAATATGGACTCCATATTATGATTGTACCGAAAAATTGGGTTATTAGGTTAATAATTATGTTGATTAATTTATTAAGTAAACATAATCATTACCTAAATTCCTAGCCATGCAACCCTAATATTCTTGTGAAGACAAAAGTGTTCATGCATTGGCTACCCAATAAACCCCCCCTATACCCGGTTTTTGATGAAGAAAACCATCATTGGTTTTTCATCTAATTTTACCTAATATTACACTAAAATGTGTTAGTGCATTCATTCTACTACTCATCCAATATTAGTGTTCTAGTGAGAAGAAAATCCTCTCTTCCTCTCTCTTAAAAAACCGAAACTCATAAGTGTTTTATAATAGTTTTGGTTCAATTTTCTACTTAAATTAATATTATACTAGTATTGTAATATTAATTTTATTAAGAGGAGCCGTGGGTATAATACATAGGGAGAGATCTTACTCTTAGATCTTTGTTCTTCCATTGGAATAAGCTCAAGAACAAGAAGAGAAAGGTGATCTCTCTTGTGCCCTAATAGCCGAAATTTACCATGTAAGGACATGATTTCTCCTCTATTCTTTTTATTGTTTGCATGCATAAGATCCGTTTTAATTTATGACAAATTACTTAGACATATATGAGTATGTTAAATATGTATATAGATCTACATTTCCTTCAGAAAGATCCTTAAGAACATCTCGGGTTTGATGCCTTTGATAGACATGTAATCCTTAAAAGCACGGATGTGGTTCAAGGGGTCTTCGTGCCCCTTGAATTTAGGGATATCCGTCATGTTGAAGTTGGTTGGCAATTTGGAATTGACGGCCTCATATTTGCAATTATTCTCCCTATAAATGTCATCCCCTTTAAGATACAGCAATTGCTCCTCTAAGTATTGGAGTCTTTTCTCGGCTACAGTCATTCCCATGGGAGGATTTTCGTCCTTGGATTCATCCGCGAAGTCACCTACTATTTCACTTTCTTCAGGAGGCAACCTCCCCTCTACGGCGTAGATCCGGCCCTCGATGGTGTCAAGGCGATCATACACTTGGTCTTGGGTAACTTGGATTCGAGCTAACGCGGCTAGGATTCGATCATTACCATCTTGAAGTTGGTTGAAGTTCACGTCGCTTGTTTCAGGCATCTTGAAAACTGGATAAGAGATCGATGACGAATCAAAACACGATCGACCATTCTAACACACTTGCTAAGAGAATAAATGTTTTGACTCGTGAAGTGGGTGTGTGCCACTTATGTTGAGTGAGCTTTGAAGAAAAGACAAAGTTTTGAAAATGTGTATCCTAGTCAACTATAGTGTAGTTGTAGGAGTGGACTCGAAGTGAGGTTTTGAAATGGGCTTGGGCCCGAAATTTGACTCGACAAACGGACAGAGTTTTGACTGGGTTTTGCGCTAATCAATGGCCTTTTTCGAAATTTTCATTTGAAAATGGGTTTTGATTTTTTTACAAAAATCGCCATGGTTTCGTTTAGAAATGGTGATCACGTAAGGTACAAACATTTATACAAGCATTATAACGGGATGCTGAGTGCATTTAAAAAGGTTTTGGTTTAAAGGGTGGGTTGCCATACTGAACCATCAAACCCGAAGTCTGTGGAGAGGCTCGTACCAAACAAGAGTAAGGCCAATTCCTAGTCCATTTCCTCAAGTAGTGAAGGCCCTTGATACAAACAAGAGTAAGCATCATGGTATGGATGACGTCAATCGCTATCCATCTTTAGGCCCAAATAAGAATTAGGACCGTTTAGACGGGACGATTGGTCAAATGGGTTGGGTTGGGCCTAAGAAGGCCGAATAAAACGATCTAGGAAGACCGAGTTATGAAAACAGACAATTGTCTTGTACAAACTATTCCCTAAACTTGTTCATGTTTCACCCTTTTGGCTACACGTAAGTGTATTATCCCCAGCGGAGTCGCCAAACTGTGGACAATGGGCCCATGGGGGCGCTTGGGAGGAGAACAAGCGTTTGCATTTTGTGGAGTCGCCACCAATTTTTATGGGAAATTGGAACCGTTCGAATACCTTGTGCCATGTCAAGACACAAAGTAGAGACATGAACACCAAGAACTCGTTACCCTTAGCATTCTATGTCTAGAATGACTCTCGTGGATGCCAATGAACACGGATGTTCACAGAGATCTGGAGTAAGGGGTGAGGGTACGTATTAGGAAGCTCTTTTGATCGAACACCTAATCCCGCCCGCCTCGATAGCGGCCTCTACTAATGATTAGGGACATCATCTATACTCGATATATCGTCGATTATATGCATGCAATGCAACATCCAAGTTTAAATCCTAGCATGTGAAGAATAGGCTAAGTCGGTTAACACGTGATTTAGCATACAATTAATGTCGAAGTAGGACTTAATGCTCAATTACATGTGAAGGCATACAAATGATACAAGAAATATGATAAATACAATAAATAAAATTACAATAATGAAAATTACAATAATTACATCGGGTGCATTGACTTATGTCGAAAATACCTTCAAAACGGATAATTTAGAAAAAGAATAAAAGAAAGAATTAACGAACAGATCAGTAGGCGATAATACGGATAATAGTTAATTATACGTAAACTAATTAAACTAGATCAAGCAACAACGGAGTTCAGAGACAGAAATCATCCTGGAACAGGCGCAGCAGGACTGCGCCCTTTGGAAAAGGCGCAGCAATTGCTGCGTCTGTTCCAAGGGTGAGTTCTGGCTGTGAAGCCGGAACTGCAAATCGTTAATGTTAATTGGTGAATTTAAGGATTAATTAATATATTCGACTCGGATGGAAGTGATTTAATTCATTAATTACATGCAAATGACTCATAAAAGCAATAAAATATGGATGAGACGGATTAAAGACGGATTATTTACATGAATGAACGATTGATTAATGACATGGGTGAACAAAATAGGTTAAATATGACAAATTAATGACAAATTAATGACGAATATGGACAATGAACAGATGAAAATATATCAAAGATCGAATTCCAGAAACTCAATATGAACGAATTGAATTTCTACAACCCGGATTGATTTTAATGACGAAAACCCGCAAATATTGGTTATAAAGGATTTAAGTCGAATTTTAATGATGAATTATACGTATTAATGATGAACAATAATATACAGGTGAAAGTATTATGATTGTATCAAAGAATTAAAGAAAACAAATGAAAACGAATTAAAGTTGACGAATTACAGAGGACGAAGGAAGAAGAAAGGAAGCAGGAACTGCGGCAGCCTCACGAAGAGGCGCAGCAGGAACTGCGCTCCTTCGAAGAGGCGCAGCAGTTGCTGCGTCCTTTCTCGACGGTTTGTCTTCTGATAATCCGTAAAAAGGGTTTTAAAGCATGGTTTTATAAATCGGTTTTAACAAGTATTTTCGACATAAACCTTACAATTGTGATTACAAAAAGTAAATAACAATAATAAAAGAAAGATTTACACCCTCAGACTTACATGTTTGACGAAACGAGATGAACTAAGTTTACGACTAGTGATGCTCGACTCGAATGTAACGAAAGTGCCCTCGTAAGAGGAAAACGATTAGATTAGTTAAGTTGATTGATTGTGGAGTTGGTCAAATTGGTCGGTCATGCAAACGAGGCTGGTACTCAGAAGGATCCGAGCTTACGTGGTCGAATGTTCAAGCACGTAGACGCCAAAAAGTAAGAAAAAGGTCTAGAATGCAAAGGGAGAAGAGAAGGGCGGACACTCGCGTGAGAAATATGAGGAGCGAAGGCTCCTATTTATACTAATCACGTGAAGGAATAGGGTTTTCGGAGAGACTTTGGAAGTGAATCTCGAAAAGATACGAAAAAGATACGAGAAATACGCAGAAAAGGACCTGGGAAGAGGCGCAGCAGTCACTGCGTCTTTTGGAAGAGGCGCAGCACCTACTGCGTCTGTTCCCAAGTGGTTTCCTCCTGCGGAAGAAAGATTTCCTTGTTTAAGTTATGGAATGACGGATAAATTTGGTTTTTCTTAATATTTTGTATGAATATTACGGGGAATTGTTTACCAAAGAATAAAGATTGTGAAATATTTATAAAATATGGAATAGAAATATCCGGAACATTCCAGAACATTCTGACTCGGGATTTAACGGTTATTAGAAAATGAAGACGGTTTCAGGCCCGAACTCCAAATGTACTCTAATTACTGTCAAAACGACCGTATCGGCGCGTAGACGACAACTAAGAGGTAGACATTAGTGTTTGAGCAATCACTTGACGATAAACTTACGAACTGTCACAAATCGTTCCGCGTACCAAACATGCGGCCCAATCATCACCGGGTGGTTTGCGGGAGGTGCAGAAATGAGGTATCTACAACCTTGCACACGTGTCACACATCTTTTCTTGGTCGAACTTGATCTTGGGTAACCCTTCCACCAAGTCCCACTTCTTGAGCTTGTTCAAGGTTAGTGAGCTAATGTGACCAAACCGTTTATGCCATAAACAAGGATCATCAAGAGTAACTTTCATGCATGAAAAAGAGTTAGTAGGCACAGCATTTAAATCTACCATATAAAAATTTCTTTTCCTGAGGCCTTCTAGAATAACATTGCTAGTTCCTTCAATAATAATGCGACAACTATTAGTATGAAAAACTACTTTGTTACCTTTATCGCATAGTTGAGATATGCTTAGCAAGTTATGTTTTAGACCATCCACGAGATAAACATCACTGATTGCTTGAGACTTAGAAATTTCGATTTTGCCAACGCCAATAACGTTTCCCTTTTGTTGTCCCCGAACGTTACTTTTCCTCCGTTGAAGGGCTTGAGTGAAAGAAATAGATTCTTATCTCCGGTCATGTGTTTTGAGCATCCACTATCAAGATACCATTGATTGTTTTCTTTCACTTCTTTCTGCATAAAGGATTAGATACAGTTTTTAGGTACCCAAGCTAAGTTGGGTCCCTTATGATTAGTTACTCTATAAACTAAGTTCTTTCGAATCCAAACTTGTCTAATGACCGTTTTTCTAACCCTTGGTTTATTTGGCTTGGGAGGAGTTCTAGTGTTAGGGTTTTCTCTAGGTCTAGGAATTTCTCTAGGTCTCTCTTGACTATTTCCCTTGTGAATAGGTTTACTAGGTTGAGATCGACAAGGGTTTTGTGAAGTGCTAGGTTTCTTGGTGTAGTCAAAGGCCATGTCATAGAACCAACGAAATTTATTGTTTCTTTCTTCGTTAGGTTCATTAGTGCGGGTTTCCTTGTCCTCGTCAACTGTGTCAACAGTTTTAGCATGTTCGGCATTTTTTCGTATATCATGAGCCTTTTTGACACAATTGATTTGGATGTGACCCGTATGACCACAGTAATTGCAAATCAAGTATTCAGGAAGATCAGCATATTTCCTTTTCCTAAAATCAAAATCCGAAGGTGTTGATTTGCATTTAGAGTGATCTCTACGGCTGTAGCACTCATGTCCTAACCACATCTTCATATTATTGTCAGATTGTTCGGTTAAGAAGTTTAGGACTTTTATGCTACCTTCCCACTTATCATGGACCTTTCTAGCGTGTAGAAGTAGGTCTTTTAGGTTTTTAATTTCCTCTTGACATTTCGTGTGATCTACATCATTGTCCTTTTTAAAGTTATCACGAAAGTCTTGGAATCGTTTATTAAGAATGAACACAACATCGGTGTGGTGTTTCTTAACATTGATCATATTGGTCTTAGATTCTTTCAATTGCTTTGAAAGAGAATCTATCTCTTTCTTTTGGTCTAAGATCACTACTTCATTAGATGTGACCTTAGCTTCCAAAAGTTCTTTGGCTTTTCTAAGTTCTAAAGTTATCGCTTCATTAGCTATAACTTTGGCTTGAAGGTGCTTGATGTTAAGCTTTAGGTCTAAAGTTATAGCTTCATTAGCTATAACTTTGGACTCTAATTCCTTCTTTTCAGCTATAGTAGAATCTAATGTTGTAGCCTTCTCAGCTATACCTTTAGATTTCAACTTCTTAGCTTTAGCCTTGAGAGTATGATTTTCTTCCGCGATTTCGAGAATCTGTTCCTTTAGATCTTTCAATTCCAAATCCTGTTCGTGACACTTATCAAGAGATTGTTCAAAGAATTCAATTAAAGCCCTTTTAGACAATTTATTAACACGTTTTTTAAGCTCAAGATAACTTACCTCTTCATCGTCATCTTCGTCTGATTCTCCAAGAAAGCAATAGTTTGAGTGAGAAATTGTGCTTTCATCGTCACTGTCGGAGATTAGGTCAAGACTAACACTGCTGAGACAAAGGTTTGCTACTTCGTCGTCTTCAAAATCTTCGTCATCTTATGAGTCAAGGTCTCCCCAACACGAAGCCATCATAACTTGCTTGAATTCTCTCTTTGTCTTCTCACGCTTCGTCTTGTCCTTTATCTTCTCCCATGTTGGACAATCCTTGATCATATGACCAGATTCTCCACACTTGAAGCAACCGCTATTTGCGAAGGAAGACTTTGAGTCATTAACCTTTTTGTTGAACGACTTGTTGTTATTGTTGTTATAGGATGATTTTGTTTGTTTATATCGAAATATCTTATTTTTAAAATGGCGTGCAAACAAAACAGTTTCATCCTCTAGTTCAGAGTCAACTTCTTCGCTCTTTAAGGCCATACTCTTATTATGACTTGGTTCAGCGTCATCTTTATTAAGAGTAATTTCATGGGCCATAAGAGCACCAATGAGTTCTTGATAGGATAGGGTTTCAAGATCTCATGATTCCTCCATTGCAGTGACCTTAGCACGCCACTTCTTAGTCAGGCTTCTAAGAACCTTTCTAGCAATGTCCTCAGTACAGAATTTCCTACCTAGGTTTTGCAGTTCATTTATGATGCTTGAAAACCTTGCGGACATACTATCTAGAGACTCATTAGGCTCCATAATGAATAGCTCATATTTTTGCATAAGCAAATATATTCGGTGCTTCCTAACAATGGAAGTACCCTCATAAGCTAATTCAAGCCCATCCCATATCTCCTTGGCCGTGGAACATGAAGAGAACCGATCAAACTTAGTAGAAGTCATTCCGTTTTGCAGGAGACTTATTGCTTTGGAGTTCTTTTCGGCCTTCTTGTAGTGGGGCCTCGACATAGTCCTCTTCTTTCTTTTCATAGGTAGTGCCTTCCTCGGATGCCACAAGAATTTTGTGCGGTCCGTTTTGAATAATCCTCCAGCACTCCCAATCGTGACCTTTCACATAGTGAGTCATCATGTTTTTCCACAATCCATAATTCTTCCCATCAAAGACGGGACACTTGAGATATTTGGAATCCATTTATGACGTGATAGGCAGCGGAATATAAAACAATAAGATAAATGAAAAACAAGATAGATCAACCTCTTTGCGGTTAGGCAATCAAGAGCACGAGGCTCTGATACCAATTGAAGAGTCTATTGATCCAAAATACTCAGAGAGGGGGTGAATTGAGGATTTAAAACTTTTTAAAGCTTTTTCGATTATGCGTATGTAATTGATTATTTAAAGTTTATTGATTAAACTTTAACTAATCAACTAATGAAGGTAAACGAAATAAACGAAGCAAACGAAAAAACGATGACACACACGGTTTTTGAAGTGGTTCAGTTTCACAAGTCGAAACCTACGTCCACTATTCTCGATTAATAAATTTAGTACCTTTCTACGGATTACAAATTTACTAACTCAACTCGTACAACTAACTCTAGCTGTAACTCAATGAGTACCGTTAAATACTCGAGTGACTAACTTACGCTAATAAGAAAGCACTAATGATTCTAACAAAGGTTCACGTTAATGAACAAGTTAATAAATCAACTAAGCACTATTATCTTATAACGATAAATTAAGAACAAGTATGCGAGTTTTAAAACACACGACGTTTCAAAATAACAAAACGGTTTTTCTTTGAAAACACACGGTTTGCTTTGTAAAGATGAAATCAATTTTTATGCATAAGGTCTCTATTTTAGATGTTGTAAATTACAAAGTATTTATAGGGAAGGAAGGAGTAGGCTACACGGTTTTACACAAACCCTAATAGCCGAAATAATAAGATATAGAAACAAATTATATCTTCTTATTATCTCTTTCCTAAAAGCCTTAAAAGATAATAAAGAATATTCCAAAAGATAGAATATGATCTATTCAAATATTATCTTTACTATAAATTCTAAGATCATGATAAGATTTCCTAAAACAAGAATATCTTTTATCATAAACAAATATATTAAGTAAGATATATAAGATATGTAAAGATATTATTATAGAATAAAATCTTTACCTAATATACCCTAGGTAACACGAGATGTCACAGCTCATATGCCTCGTGACTCGTGCAAACCCTAGCCTTAACATATGATTTAGAATTTAGGTTTTAAGAGAGGCTATGTTGAAACCCTAATTAGTAGCAAAGTCCAACTCATAAGTTGATCCATTACGACTACTAATTAACGTCCAATACAAAGCCGAACTCCTCACTAAACCGGGCTATATTATATAAATACTTTCATTAAAACATTTAAAATAAACTTTAAACAATTATAAAACAATTTTCGAAACAATTACAAGTCGTGTGTAAAAACATAGCATCTCAATGTTATAGTAGGGGAGCTATAACATTGAACTCTTTTACTAGTAATGTTATAACTGCAAAGCTATAACTTTACCAAATCAAGAAACTCATTCTTGATTACCATTACGAGATAATTACCTATACTATTCTAATCTTCAAGAAGATCTTCGAGTATAGGCTACGTCATCATCCAAGCTTGATTAATCTTTTAGACGAACTTCGTCTTCATATAATTCTTGAATGAATCTTTGAACCGTTTGATCTTTGAACGAAGGCTTGAACTTAACACGCAATTATCACAATCTTCTTTGTTGCTTGTTTGTAATGAATTAAGTCTAAAACACTTGACAAACGATTACACGCAACAAGTATATAAAATATAAAACACCTTGACATCATCAAAACATAAACATATAAGCTATATGATCCAACAACCAAGATCCTTCATATGAAAGCAATTTCCCAAATACAGGTTGAATTCAGCAACAGGGGAAGAATCATTACCAGCAATGACAAGGTCGTCGACAAAAATAAGTATGTAGAGTTGTACCTGTCCTTTCGAGTAAGTGAATAAGGAGTAATCCGAATAGGATTGTTTGAAGCCATAGTCTTTCAATGCAGACGTTAGTTTAGCAAACCAACATCGAGGGGCTTGCCGCGAGCCATACAAAGACTTTTTAAGACGACATACCTGCCCTTCTTTCCCACGACTAAAACCCGGAGGTATCTTCTTGTAAACCTCCTCATTCAGGTCACCATGTAAGAAGGCATTCTGGACGTCCATTTGGTGAAGCTCCCACTTTTTTATAGCTGTAACTGCAAGAAATGTGCGGACAGTAACCATTTTAACAACCGGCGCAAAAGTTTCACCATAGACTAAACCCTCGACTTGATGATTCCCGAAAACAACCAGTCGAGCTTTTAATCGTTCAATTTCACCGTTGGATTTGTATTTAATTCGATAAATCCATCGACATCCGAGGGCTTTTTTATTGGCTGGTAAAGTTGTAAGTTCCCATGTTTCGTTACGCTCCAAAGCATCAATTTCTGTCTACATGGCCTCACACCACCCTTTGTCTCGAATAGCTTCTTTGAAAGTCGGCGGTTCTTGACCAGCTGTGATGGCTGTAAGAAAGAGGCAGTGTTTTTCCGAGAAAGACTTGCAATTTATATAATTAGTGAGAGCATAAGGCGTACCTGAGGATGACGAGGAGGAGTTCGGTTCGCTTGTTGACGGGGATGGACCTTTTTGTGCTTTCAAGAACATACCCACTTAAGCGAGAATTAGGAAATTTGACCCGATGACCACGGCCCATTTCATCACTCGCAGGAACCGTGTCATTTGCTGCCTCGGTGACATTGTCAGTGTTGGAATTGTCAGAGGAAACAGGAGGGTCCTCGGCAGTGTGAGTACCCGAGGTTGGGTCGGGGTTGTCTAGGGTATTTGGTTGGTTTGGCGGGTCAGTATGAGGGTCATCATAAAACGGGTCATCAAAAATCGGAACCTCAGGTGGGTCTTGCGGGGTCACGGGGTCCAGGAAGGGGAATTTATTTTCGTAAAAAATGACGTCACGAGAAACAAAATAAGTTTCCGTTTCAAGATCAAAAACTTTCCAACCCTTTTTAGCTGAAGGATATCCAACAAAGACACATTTGCGACCCCGTTTCTCAAATTTATCACCCCTCGTGTTTTGATTATGAGCAAAGCAGAGGCACCCGAAAACCTGTAAATTCGTGTAGGGTGGCGGGATTCCAAACAGACATTCATAAGGAGTTTTGTTGTCTATTAATGGGGAGGGTGTACGGTTAATTAAGTAAGCAGCTGCAAGAATGCACTCTCCCCAAAAAGTTTGAGGCAAATTCCCTTGGAAACGAAGAGCACGGGCCACATTCAAAATATGTCTGTGCTTGCGTTCAACACGGCCGTTTTGTTGAGGCGTGCCAACACAAGAGGTTTCGAATTTAATGCCTTGAGAAAATAAATACCCAGCCACACAATTAAACTCCGTTCCGTTGTCACTACGGATAGTTTTAATAGTTTTTGAAAATTGTGTAGAAACCATATTAACGAAACTCATGAACATGTCAGTGACCTCAATTTTATCCCGTAATAAATAGACCCACGTTGCCCGTGAATAATCATCTACAATTGTCAGAAAATACTTAGCCCCACAAGACGAAGCAATACGGTAAGAGCCCCATAGGTCACAATGAATTAATTCAAAAAGGCTTGATGCACGCTTATTATTCAATTGAAAACTATGACGATGTTGTTTCGCAAAATGACAAATATCACACACTGAATTATTAAATTGCAAGCTACTTAAAGAAGGAATAGTCTTGACAACTTTATCTGATGGATGTCCCATACGTCGATGCCAGAGATCGTATGTACCTTGAGTAGTCAAATTATTGGCCACCAAAGGTCGTTGCCTCGCACTAATTGGTCGTACTCACTTGGGAGGTTTAGTTTTCGGTACTTGTCGTTAGGAGCACCTAGACCAAAACAATATTTATAACTTCACAAACAACTCTACAATTAGTAAAGAGGCAAGTAAAGGTTGCATCCCACGGGACGGGTATTGAAGTAAGATTTTCAATTGTAAGTAGCGGTGTCTAGGGGTGTCACAATTTGGGGTTTGAAGTAGAAGATCACTAAACTAAATAGCAATGAAAGTAAACAAGCAAGATGATTAAAAAGGGAAGTAAACAATTGATAAAAAGCACTAGGGTGTCATGGGGTCATAGGGGATTCATGGGAATTGATCATACAAACATATTCTCAAATTATAAGCAAGCAATTATTGTTGTGATTAGGGATGGCAGTGGGTCGGGGACCCTACCCAGACCCTGAGGGTCGGACCCTAATGGGTCGGGTATGAGTCTTATTTTTTTAGACCCAATGGGTATGGGTCGGGTATGGGTCTTAAGAAAATATATCGGGTCCAGGTCCGGGTCTAAGTTATGAGACCCATACCCGACCCTTAGACTCTTTATTAAAGAAAAAAAAAATCAAAATCACAACTTTTCTGAATTCATACTGGCAGACTGTAGAAACCCAACTAAAGTCTCTTTTTCTTCCCTCATCCCATAAAGTGATAAAACCCAACCAAACTCTTCTAACAATACCACCACTCCACCACTGACACAAGAAAACCACCACCACAGCACTGATACGCGACTGGCAACCACCTCTCTAATAGGCGGCGACCGAAAACCACCATTAACGGCAGATTAATAAACTCATAATGTTAAAGTAGTCTGAATTTTTTTTTAATATTATAGACCCCATAGCTGTTAATTTTGTTACTAAAGTGGCTGAAACTCGGACCTGCGGGTAGACCCAGACCCTACCCTTACCCATAGGGTCCGGGTATGGGTCCTCAAATTTTAGACCCTTGCGGGTCTGGGTCGGGTACGGGTCCAAAGGGAAAATCTCGGGTCCGGGTCTAGGCGGACCCTACCCAGACCCTACCCATTGCCATCCCTAGTTGTGATGGATCGAGTTGGTTTATATCTTACAATCCTAGGAAGGTTTGGGTCCCGGAGCCGAATCGATTAGATTGTACAACATCTACAAGTCGACTTAATCCTCCCTACTCAACTATATGCATGGTCTAATGAGACTCGAGTTGGTTTATGTCTTACAAGTCTCATTGAAAAGGTAAGTGATGGGTAAAAAATGCAAGGATTCATAGGCTCGCATTTCATCAAACATAACATGTGCATAAGTTGAGATCACAACAAGCAAGCAAATAAACTATGAAAACATATTAAATTAAGCATGAATCATCCCCCATGTTGGTTTCCCCTAATTACCCATTAACCCTAGTTAAGGAAACTACTCACTCATTATCATGTTGAACATGCTAGCAAGGTTGTCAATCATACCAACAAAGTGAAACATGATGAATAAATGAAAGCGATTAACAATAATTAAAAAGGGAGTAAGAGAATTATACCTACTAATGATTCCAATAATAAAGCAAAGAATAAAAGAAGTACTTGATGCTTGATTGGAAGGTTGTCAATCTCCCAATAATAACCCAAATAATCTTCAATTACCCAAAATAAAGGATGAACAAGAGAGAGATTAAGGAAATAAAACTTGTATTAAAACTTGGTTAAATGTTGATTACAAGATTAAAGAGAGATTTGATTGATAGTAACTACACTAAAGATGCTTGGTCATCATTGCCCATCTACTATAGTATGTACAAAGGCCTTCTAATCTTGTCTCATCATTGCCCATCTACTATTGTATGTACAAAGGCCTTCTAATCTTGTCTCTCCTTGCTGCTTGGTCATTGAATTCAATCAATTTAGCCTCATTTTGCCATGAAAATGCAAGGTTTGCACTACTTTCCTACCAAGGGAACAAAACCTCAAAGAATATGCAAAACAAAGGACTAAAGACAATAAATGACCTAAATATGCACTAAAAAGCATGGGAACAAGGCTAATTCGGGGACTAAATATGCTCAAATAATGGTTACATCACTAATCCAATACAGTCCATCCCGTAGCTCACCGACTCCAATCGTCGTTGATGTGACCATAATTAGAACATATTTAGTCCCCGAATTAGCCTTGTTCCCATGCTTTTTAGTGCATATTTGGGTCATTTATTATCTTTAGTTCTTTGTTTTGCATATTCTTTGAGGTTTTGTGTCCTTGGTAGGAAAGTAGTGCAAACCTTGCATTTTCATGGCAAAATGAGGCTAAATTGATTGAATTCAATGACCAAGCAGCAAGGAGAGACAAGATTAGAAGGCCTTTGTACATACAATAGTAGATGGGCAATGATGAGACAAGATTAGAAGGCCTTTGTACATACTATAGTAGATGGGCAATGATGACCAAGCATCTTTAGTGTAGTTACTATCAATCAAATCTCTCTTTAATCTTGTAATCAACATTTAACCAAGTTTTAATACAAGTTTTATTTCCTTAATCTCTCTCTTGTTCATCCTTTATTTTGGGTAATTGAAGATTATTTGGGTTATTATTGGGAGATTGACAACCTTCCAATCAAGCATCAAGTACTTCTTTTATTCTTTGCTTTATTATTGGAATCATTAGTAGGTATAATTCTCTTACTCCCTTTTTAATTATTGTTAATCGCTTTCATTTATTCATCATGTTTCACTTTGTTGGTATGATTGACAACCTTGCTAGCATGTTCAACATGATAATGAGTGAGTAGTTTCCTTAGCTAGGGTTAATGGGTAATTAGGGGAAACCAACATGGGGGATGATTCATGCTTAAATTAATATGTTTTCATAGTTTATTTGCTTGCTTGTTGTGATCTCAACTCATGAACATGTTATGTTTGATGAAATGCGAGCCTATGAATCCTTGCATTTTTTACCCATCACCTATCTTTTCAATGAGACTTGTAAGACATAAACCAACTCGAGCCTCATTAGACCATGCATGTTGTTGAGTAGGGAAGATTAAGTCGACTTGTAGTTGTTGTACAATCTAATCGATTCGGCTCCGGGACCCAAACTTTCCTAGGATTGTAAGATATAAACCAACTCGATCCATCACAATAATAATTGCTTGCTTATAATTTGAGAATATGTTTGTATGATCAATTCCCATGAATCCCCTATGACCCCATGACACCCTAGTGCCTTTTATCAATTGTTTACACCCCTTTTTATTCATCTTGCTTGTTTACTTTCATTGTTATTTAGTTTAGTGATCTTCTACTTCAAACCCCAATTGTGACACCCTTAGACACCACTAGTTGCAATAGAAATCTCATCTCAATTCCCGTCCCTTGGAATCTGACCTTTACTTGCCTCTTTACTAATTGTAGAGTTGTTTGTGAAGTTATAAATTGTGTTTTGGTCTAGGTGCTCTTAACGACAAGTACCGAAAGCTAAACCTCCATCGTGAGACCGACCAAAAATGGCGTCGTTGCTGGGGACGGTGTTAACTTGATTTAGATTTTCTTGTATTGTTATTAGTTGTGTCTTTCTTTGCCTTGGGGAAGTAAAACTCCTCAAGATTTGTTCTAATTATTTTCGAGTTGTTTGATATTTTGCATGTCTAGAAGATCACAAGGTAACTTGTTACCCTTTGATCACGAAATTGAAAGGACTTTGACAACCAATAGAAGACTTGCTAGGAGAACTTTGAGAGGTATTGGTGAGGTTGTAGATATTCAACCAAATACTATTGAGTTCATCAACCTTTTTGCAAGAGAAGGTGAGGAGAACCCAACACAAAATCCAACACAAAATCAACCCACAATGCCTAAGTTTTCATCACATTCCGTACCCACCGAGGAGAACCTACCCAATGGTACTCCCACACCACAACACTTAACCAGAAATTTTATTGCCAAATCCGCATTTATCCAATTAGTCGAAAGAAGCCAATTTGGGGGGATGCCAAGTGAAGACCCTCATTCTCATATGGAGACTTTTTGTGACTATTGTGATGCGATTTCTCAAACCGGTGTAACTCAAGACCAAATTCGATGGGTCTTATTTCCTTTTTCTCTAATTGGCACCGCGAAACAATGGTTGAAAGGCCTTGATAAGGCTACTCTCGGAATTGATTCTTGGAAGAAGTTGGCTCTAGCTTTCTACAAAAAGTTCTATCCACCGGAAAAGACTAACATGCTAAGAGCTCAAATTACGGGCTTTAAGCAAAGGGAGGAGGAATCTTTGTATGAAGCTTGGGAGCGATTCAAGGGAATTTGTCGCTCATGTCCTCATCATGGACTTAGCGAGTGGTTCTTTGTACAACAATTTTGGAACGGTGTTTATGAAGATTCAAGAAACATTCTCAACATGGGATCAAATGGAATGTTCACCGAAATTGACGACAATCAAACTTGGAACAAAATTGAGGAAATGGCGGTCCATAACTCACAATATAGTAGACCTCGCAAGGCTACTAGAGGAGGAAAGCATGAAGTGGACTCTATTACTCAATTGGATGCTCAACTTAGTGCTCACATTGATACCATCAATTTGAAGTTTGAAAAAGCTATGGCTAAATTTGAAGAAGCCTCAAAATCACCAAAGCATCATGCTAATGCCATGACGGCATCTTCATCAATCCCAAGTGGGATATGTGAGAATTGTGGAACTTTGGGACATGACCAAAGTGAATGTAGGGGAACAAATGAACAAGTGAATGCTTTTCAAGCATACTAGAGTGGTACCCCTTATTCAAACTATTACAATGAAAACACTAAATCCATCCAAATCTCTCATACAAAAGCCAAAATGTTCAAAACCCTCAACCAACATACACCCCACCTCCCATGAGAAACCAAAATCAAAGACCCTCTTACAACCAAAACCAAGGTTACCAAAATCAAACTCCATACAATCAACAAAATGACCAAGGTTTTGATGTTCAAAAAGCGGTCCTCCAAATGCAAAAGAATCAACAAGAGTTTTTCACTCAAATGCAAAAGGATAGTCAAGCAAAGAAAATCACCATCAACAACATCCTAGCTCACACCAAAATGTTGGAAACCCAATTGACTCAACTAGCATCTTCAAGCTCACAAAGACAAAAAGGGCAATTACCACCGCAAAGTAATCCCCCAAGACATGAAACGGTTAGTGCCATTCACTTGAGGAGTGGTACAAGGTATGAAGCACCAAAGAAGCAAGTTAAGGATGAAGTTGTGGAAGCTAGTGACAAAGAAGAAATTGTGCAAAACTCCAAGGATGGAGAACCATCAAAAGAAGAAATTTTAAAGAAAAATGAAGACAAGGTCAAGGAGAAGGAGCCCATTGTGATTAGACTTCCTTTTCCAAGTCGTCAAGCTAAGCCCAAATTTGATGACCAACTTGGAAAATTTATGGAAATTTTGAAGAATTTGGAAGTCTCGATTCCTTTCACGGAATTAATCAATCACGTGCCGGCCTATGCAAAATACATGAAAGACATCCTCACAAAGAAGAAGTCAATCCGGAAGCTTGAGACTATCGCCTTCACTAAGGTGAGTAGTGCAATACTTTTAAGGGAGTTCACCTCCAAAACTCAAAGATCCGGGAAGCTTCTCAATACTGTGTACCATTGGCGACACCACGATCAACAAAGCCTTATGTGATCTAGGGGCTAGTGTGAGTGTTATGCCGTACTCGGTGAGTAAAAGGTTGGGGATGGGAGAGCTTAAATGCACCAATATCACACTCTAAATGGCCGATAGATCGATGAAGACACCATTAGGGATATGGGAAGATGTTCCCGTAAGAGTTGGGAAATTTTTCATCCCGGTGGACTTTGTCATTGTTGACATGGAAGAAGACTCCAACATTCCAATCATTCTAGGAAGACCTTTCTTGCACACCGCGGGTGCGGTGATTGATGTGAAGCATGAAGAGCTCACTCTAAAAGTGGGAGATGAGAGCATAACTTTCAATCTTGACAAGACCATGAGAGCTCCCCGTTTTCATGAACCATGTTTTATGGTTGATCATTATAGCCGGAAGGATGATAGGAAGAAGTCGGAATTCCAATGGAAGAAGAAAGTTGATGATGCTCCATTCAAAGAGCAAGTGAATTGTAACAAAGAGAGCTTGAAAAGCTCACCAAAGTCAAGCAATGAAGAGGATGGCCTCATTGGCCAAGATAAGGAAATGGGAGAGTTGTCTCGATCAACTAAGGAGATCTTTAGTAATCAAGTAGATGAAGTTTGTGGTCTTTGGGACGATGAGTTTGAAGGGATTTTCAATCCCTATATTGGTAATGCTATCGATAAAGACCGACAACAAGGGCAAAGGTCTATTGAAGATCTTTATCATGATAATGAACAAGCTTTTGACTACTTCTTCAAGGTGTTGAGCAACATCAACAACACCTTGGACATGCCCCCATGACATCTCACTAAGGATGAGAGTTTGGTGGAGTCCTCCCTAAACCACCATTTGTAAATATTTCTAACTCCCTAACTTGCATTTTAATTCTTACATTGCATTTTTTTCATTTTTGGATTTTTATGCTTTGATCAAGGTAATTATAACTTTTGAGAGAAGTGAGGGAGGGACTAATGATTTAATTGATGTGTAGTGCTTTAGCTTAGTGTTGGGATAACAATTGCCTAGGCTATTCATGCCTTAGTAGTGCCCCTACAATGAAGAACACGAGATTTGAAGAAAGAAAAATGACAAGGGATATGCAAGTGCACGGATGGAACTGAATCCGGGTAAAGCAGGGAGAATCCGAGCGTCTTCAAGGGAATCCGATCGTCTTCAGGAAAGACGCCTGTCTTTGCCAGAATCCGCCCGTCCATTTTAACTGAGAATTTGAAATTTTGGGACTGTCGAAGAATCCGAGCGTCCTGGTAGAGAAGACGCTTGTCTTCAGAAATCCGCCCGTCTTCAGCAGAAAGACGCCAGTCTTTTTGCCTATGTAAAACAAGAAAGCTTGCTGTCTAAGAATCCGCCCGTCTTCAGAGGAAGACGCCCGTCCTGCAATCAAAGAATCTGAGCGTCTTTGCGGAAAGACGCCCGTCTTTAGGCGAGAATCCTGAACCAAAAATAGGTAGAATCCGAGCGTCCCGAAGGAAAGACGCCCGTCTTCCCCTGCAGTTTCAAATTTTTCGGGTATTTTAAATACCCCCTCCCACATTTATTTCTTCATACATTCATTCAAAACACTACCCATAAACCCCAAAACTCAAAACCCTCATCCTCTCCATCACCAAAACAAGATTTCCTCAACCAAATTCAACAAAATCAAATCCAAACTTTCTTTTAACAACAATTAATCACTCCTCTTCCAACAAAAATCAAACCAAGCACAAAAATCTTCAACCTTTGAGTCGATTTTTGAATTATAAAGGCAAAGCCTTTCATCTTAAAATCGATTTGGGTATACATGGAAATTGAAGATTTTCACTCTTTTCTTGGTATTTTCATCAATTGTAAGAACAAAAGGATCAACAAAGGCACCTAAGGCAAATGCACTCTCAACAAGACAAAAATGTCTTCAAGCAAAGAAAGCCTCATTGGCTATGGTGGTAGCTAGTTCAAAATTGGAAGTTCAACAACAACAACCTCCCTTGGAAGCAACAACATCAACAACTCCGGAAATTGCTCAATTATCAAACTATCCGGAGGTAATTTTCATTTCTAACTCCCATAGGGATACATTTGCCAAGTATGCTAGAAAATCCTTTCTACCCACCAAATTCATATGTGAAGATGCCTTGAACAAATTGGGTGTCCTTGAAAAAACAAAAGCCTTCTTTGAAGCCATGGGGTTGGGAAAATTGTTTGCTACAAGAGAATTGACATACCCCTCCCTTACCTTAGAATTCTTGAGTTCTTTGAAAGTTACTAAGGTAGAGACTAGAGAAAACATCGAGTTCCGCCTTGCCAATGTGAGTAGGCGCATCACCTTTGATGAATTGGGTAAAGTATTTGGTCTTAGTGATTCACCTAGTTATTACAAGAATCCCGAAAAGTATGACCCCGCTCCTCTTTGGGAGGCGATTTCCGGGAGGAAATTTGAGAACTATCATGCTAGTCGCGCTCTATTAGTCCACCATCCGGGCATTAGAGTGTGGCACAAGGTCATCGGGAATACTATCATTGCAAGAAAAGACACTAACCACTTTACCAAGCTCGATTGTGTTCTACTTGAGTCGGCCTTAAATATTGGAAGGGAATTCACCAAGCCTTACAATTCTCTAAGGCTTTTGGTGGAAAGATGGCTCAATGTTGATTGTGGAAAGCAAGGCACCACTTTTATTGTAAATGGAGGTCTAGTCACTCTTTTGGCTAAGTACTTTGATCCGAATTTCAACAAGGATAGCAAGTATGTGGCGAAAAAGGGGGGTCATCTCATTGACATGGATGCCATGATTAACAAGTACAAGTGGGTCACTCATAACCCTCTTGACACCAAATATGGGTGGCTCACCAATGAAGCTAGATCTTTTACTTTGCCTTCCAAGATATGCCGTTTGAGTGTCCATCGGACCAACTACCTTCTTCCCTCTCAAAAGAAGCCGAATACATCATCCGTCAACAAAGGGGTAAAATTGAAATGCCCTCCTCCTCCATTATCACACCACCCTATCCATTCAAGTATCAAGAGTTCAAACCCAAAGGTGTTAAAGCAAGCAATGACTACATGACTCTACTTATGCAAGAGATGCACAAACAGGCTTTTAAGGATCGGGAAGATGCATACATAGCCCAATATCCACCCCTCCTTCATTTATCTAGGCAAGGACTACTTGATCCTTCATGTCCTTTGCCTAGTTGGGCGGATAGGGAAGTCTTCTTTCCAAGTGCATCTAGGGGTGAGATTCCGGGTGACGATGAGGTTGTCGGTGATGAGGTTGTTGATGAAAGCATTGATGAAGAGGTAAATGAAGAGGAAGAGGCTAATGAAGAAGAAGATGATGAAGGAAGTGAGCAAGGAAGTGAAGAGGGAAGTGGAGATGAGTCCACTTCTATTGAGGAAGATGATGACAATGATGATATGGTGGAAGACTAGCAAGCTTTGGAGGCTCCTACCCTCTTGAGGTTTGTCTACTCCTTTCTTTGTTTTATTTATTTATCTTGATCATGGTTGGAGAGTCCTAGCAACATAGAGGACTAACACCTCGGCCCCATTGAGGTGTTCTTATTTCATTGTTCCCACTTTTGAAAATCCAAAATGGCAATTTAGTTTCATGCATTGCATTTTGTGTGCATGAACTACCCCAACTTTAGGACATTAGAAATAATGTCTATCTCGGTTTGGGGAAGTACATGCATACGCAACGGGAGGTAATCTAAATTACGCTCTCCGTCATAAACAAAAACCCTTGCATCATGTAGTGTAGATTAGTATAGCTTGCATTTAGTGTAGAATTCATGCATCATGTTTGCATAATTTCCCATCATTTTGGCCATTGAGGACAATGCCCATATTAGTGTGGGGATGGGGAATTCTAACTTAACTTTTATTCAAAAATCCAAAAAAATCAAAAATTTCGAAAAACCATAAAAATTTGAAAATTTGAAAAAACAAAAACAAGTTCATTTCCTTTGTAGTGTAGTCATGTATATATTATTGTATATATTGTGTTTGTTCTATCCTTGTTCACATTGATTGACTACGCCACATCCGAGACATGAGGATCATGAAGACCGCATGGTATGATCTTTCCAATCTCCTTTTTCCTCTTTATGTTAATGACTATGTGGCTTTATTTTGATTGATGCGGTATAACAATGTGAACTTAGGACTTGCATTTAGTTTATATGTCATATTAGTTGGTAGAATCATATGCATTAGGATGTTTATATGTTAGTTGCATCATGGCATGTAGTTGCATGTTAGAAAAATTTTGCGAAACCGTCTACTTGGGAAGCTTGACAAGTGTATATAGGCCCTAGTAGATGCTTTTTCTTCTTAAGACTTCGCTTGTTAGAATACTTGTAAAACACCCTAGGATGTGTCATGCTAGTATCCTTTGACCCATGGATTAAGGCCTAGTCAAGAATACCTTGTGGTGTGATAACTCATTGGCTACCGTTTATTCCAAGGTGACCCTTGAAACCATGCATCCATCCATCATCCATGTTCTACCACATTTTTGTCATCAAAGGGAATGGGCGCAAAAAGAAATCAATTTGAGTTCAATGAAATGAAAAGTGAGAGAAAGTTTGCAAAATGCATCAAATGAAAAGAGGGGCAAAAATAGAACTCCTAAAGTTTCAAATATAAGGCACCCTCACTACATATGGGGTGACTTTGAAAATGTTCAAAATAAAATGCAAAAGTTGAAAAGTTGTCAAGTGTTGAATTGCCAAACATCAAAGAAATGGCAAAAGAAAGTGTTCTCAAATGTTATATGCCACAAGAAATTGGGGGGAAAACAACAACAAAAGCAAACTCCCAAAATGAAACTCAAATATCTATTGATCCCTTTATCCATCGTATCCACTTTTGTGCATGGTAGAGAGGGGACGACCCTTCTTCTTGTCTAGGCAAGAGGGGGAATTCCGCGATCCTCCAGTGTTTCTAACACCATAGGGAGTCTACTCTTGACAAAAGCATTTAACGATTGAGGACAAAGATACCCTAGCTTGACACAACTTGGAGGTGATTTATTGGTATCCTTCTAGGCTTAGTAGTTTGAAGAAATTGCATCTATGAAGGAGTGTGTACCCTTGAATTGCTTCCCTTATAGATAATTTCCGCCACTTAGATGAGGAAAGTGGCTATTCTTTTGTAGATGCATCCATTACTCGATTTTATGTGCTTAATGTTTGGATGTGTCACCATTTTGGCAAGACCCACCTTGCCTTGCAAGAAGGCATCCTACCTCATGGTTGTCTTGTTAGGAGTTGAAGGGATGGAGTGAGACCCGCTAATTGTCTCATATCGGCTATGTTATTAGGTTAGTTTAAATAATGGTCCTAGTCTTTGTCACCTCTTTACTCGGGACGAGCAAATGTTCGGTTTGGGGATATTTGATGTGACCATAATTAGAGCATATTTAGTCCCCGAATTAGCCCTGTTCCTATGCTTTTTAGTGCATATTTGGGTTATTTATTGTCTTTAGTTCTTTGTTTTGCATATTCTTTGAGGCTTTGTGTCCTTGGTAGGAAAGGAGTGCATACCTTGCATTTTCATGGCAAAATGAGGCTAAATTGATTGAATTCAATGACCAAGCATCAAGGAGAGACAAGATTAGAAGGCCTTTGTACATACTATAGTAGATGGCCAATGATTAGAAAAGATCCTTGCATCCCCGAGGAAATCCTCAAGGATTTTATGAAGAAAAAGGAAGAAAAGAAGAAAAAAAGAAACTGCCTGACAATCCGTGTGGACTGCCCTGAAGACGCCCGTCCACCACCACAATCCGAGCGTCTTCCTCCACAAGACGCCCGGGCAGAACCTCCAGAAGACGCCCGTCTTCACCCTCTGGACGCCCGTCCAGAAGCTCCCAAATCCGCCCGTCCCGTGCTAAAGACGCCCGGATTCCCAGACAGTTCCATTTCGTCTTCTACAAGCTTCAAGGAAGGATGCGCATATTTTTCTAGAGACCGGAGTCTCCCTAGAGACCGGAGTCTCCCTAGAGACCGGCGATTCCTCAAGGACTTAATCGTCATTTAAGCCCTTAGTAAACCCTAATTTATGTACCTAATCCCCACTATAAATACCCCATTAGTCTAATTAGAAGAGCATGTTCTTCTTAGCAATCTTTAGTGTAGTTAATATCAATCAAATCTCTCTTTAATCTTGTAATCAACATTTAACCAAGTTTTAATACAAGTTTTATTTCCTTAATCTCTCTCTTGTTCATCCTTTATTTTGGGTAATTGAAGATTATTTGGGTTATTATTGGGAGATTGACAACCTTCCAATCAAGCATCAAGTACTTCTTTTATTCTTTGCTTTATTATTGGAATCATTAGTAGGTATAATTCTCTTACTCCCTTTTTAATTATTGTTAAGCACTTTCATTTATTCATCATGTTTCACTTTGTTGGTATGATTGACAACCTTGCTAGCATGTTCAACATGATAATGAGTGAGTAGTTTCCTTAGCTAGGGTTAATGGGTAATTAGGGGAAACCAACATGGGGGATGATTCATGCTTAAATTAATATATTTTCATAGTTTATTTGCTTGCTTGTTGTGATCTCAACTCATGCACATGTTATGTTTGATGAAATGCGAGCCTATGAATCCTTGCATTTTTTACCCATCGCCTATCTCTTCAATGAGAATTGTAAGACATAAACCAACTCGAGCCTCATTAGACCATGCATGTTGTTGAGTAGGGAAGATTAAGTCGACTTGTAGGTGTTGTACAATCTACTCTATTCGGCTCCGGGACCCAAACTTTCCTAGGATTGCAAGATATAAACCAACTCGATCCATCACAACAATAATTGCTTGCTTATAATTTGAGAATATGTTTGTATGATCAATTCCCATGAATCCCCTATGACCCCATGACACCCTAGTGCCTTTTATCAATTGTTTATACCCCTTTTTATTCATCTTGCTTGTTTACTTTCATTGCTATTTAGTTTAGTGATCTTCTACTTCAAACCCCAATTGTGACACCCTTAGACACCACTAGTTGCAATAGAAATCTCATCTCAATTCCCGTCCCTTGGGATCCGACCTTTACTTGCCTCTTTACTAATTGTAGAGTTGTTTGTGAAGTTATAAATTGTGTTTTGGTCTAGGTGCTCTTAACGACAAGTACTGAAAGCTAAACCTCCATCGTGAGTCCGACCAGTCATCCTCAAGGAACGGTCCTGTATAAGACACGAATTTTGAGAAAAATCAAATGAGTAATTCGTGTCAGCTGTAAGTTGCGAAATTGAAATTAAATTGCATTTTAAACTCGGAAGGTATAGCACGTGACGAAGCGTGAGAAATTGATTAATATAAACCGAGCCAACCGTAGTCGACACGACCTGCTCCCCATTCGGAAGACAAACAGGCCGGCCGTGTATGGTCTGGACGTCCTCTAAACACGAAAGTGACCCGGTTACGTGATTAGAGGCCCCAGTGTCGAGTATCCAATTAAACAGACCACTAAGACGGTCGGAGTCGAGTAGAGAATGAGCTGTTGCACCAGAGATTAAAGCATTGACATGAGTAGTCGAGCTTGAACCCGCTGCACTGCTGCCCGTACCCGATGATCCACGGTTTGCATTAGTTCGATATCGACGATATTCAGCCAAGTTTCGTGGTCTGTTTCCCCACCAAGAAGGGAATTTGTTTGTCTTAAAGAAGCAATTGTTAATTTCGTGACCTTTTGTCTCGCAATGGGAACAAAACAACTGACGCCGTTCACCTCGTTCTTGATCCCTGAGGACGCGCCAAACGACAGGTGGACGAGGGGAATTAGGAACAGCGAAAGCCGTCACCTCTGAGACATCGGGAGCAGACTCATCACGCAAACTTTCTTGTTGCAACACCACGCTATATGCACGGCTCAAAGAAGGCAAAGGATCAAGTTGAAATTGTTGGGAACGAACATGACCATATAGCGATGAATCGAGACCCATAAAAATTGATGCAACCGTTCATTATCGAGTCGCTGTAAAGCGGCTTTGGCAATCCCACACTCACACTTACCACAAGTACAGGCAAAGGGCGGTTCGTGGAGCACGAGAGAGTCCCATATAGTTTTCAATTTACCAAAATAAGTCGTCACATCCATACCTTTGGTTTGCTTACAGTTATGGAGTTGAGTTTTGAGACCATGAATTTTCGTCCCATCAACGACGTCGAATTGGGCTTTCAATTCGTCCCATAAAACAGAGGCGCGTCATCAACGTAGGACACAGTTTCAAGAATAGAGGAATCAATTGTATTACAGATCCACTGCACAATTGTACAGTGAACCGCCTCCCAATTTTCGAGATCAAACGCATTTGTGGGTTTCTTAATAGAGCCATTGACGAAGCCAAACTTTCTCCTTGATTTGAGCGACATCGTCATGGATTGTTTCCAGTCGGCATAATTATCCCGACAAAGCATGATGTTTGAAATTTCTTGACCCGGACCATCGTTGGACCCGAGATAATAAGGACTTGAAGGATCGATTTTTGGAAAATCAGTCGACATGATTAGGGTTTTAATTATTTTCGTGTTTGTGGTTTATGGAGAACGTGGAAAAGGAAGTAATTGACCTGACGATGATACCATGTTAAGAAAGTAGAAGGGAAAGCGATGATTTCATTGATTTATGAATATCGGCTTATATAGTTACAATGTATATGTGAACGTAATCGCTAAAATATCGCATAAAATAACAACCGAATATAAAATCTTTGACTTATGGAATATCGTATATCGAATAATATACGATATTCCTAATACAAATATTTGAATAGTTATCCATCTATTGTAAATGGGTCCTTTATTTGTAGAACTATTGAGAAGATATTTCCGAATACAGCTGTAAAGATATTTACCGTATATTTCTTAATTCTTTTGTAAGTTATTGTTATACGGTTACCTAAAGTATAGGCCTTAGAATAGGAAAGCATAGATCTAGAATATATGTTATTGGGTATATATATACCTCCTTGTATATCGTCTTATTCATCAATTAATCAATACACAAAAACCTTTCCCCAATTCTTTGTTTCTTTATGGTATCAGAGCAACGATCCTGAGGAATTAAACAATCATTCATCAATATTTTTTTACATAATCTTTCTCAATGACAGGTGGAACCATTATTCCCAGTGACCAAGGACCTCTTCAACCATTTCACCTTGCTCAGGGAGTAGCAAGGTGAATGACACGATTTCTCCATCATCACCATTGTACCTTCATCCCTCCGAGAGTCCCACTTTGTCATTGACACAAATAAAATTTGATGGTGATAACTATGCTTTATGGTCCGATGCAGTCCGGAATGATCTCGACGCCAAAAACAACTTGGCTTTTGTCGAAGGTACCATTGCCAAGCCTGAAACTCTGCCGGGAGAAGACGAAACCATTGAAGCCGTTGCGTGGCGTCAATGTAATGCCATGGTAAAAGCCTGGTTGCGGAATTCAATCGAAGTTCGGCTTCACCCAAGTATTACCTTCTCCGGCACCGTGCCCGAAATTTGGAAGGAATTAAAGGAGAGGCACTCTACTGGTAATGCTCCACGAGTCCATCAATTGAAAGCGGAACTCGGTGACTGCAAACAAGGGAAAGATCAGTCGGTAGTCGACTATTATACCCAACTTAAATCAATTTGGGACGAATTGGGGAATTATAGTAAAATTCCACCTTGCACCTGTGGAGCAGCGACATTCTTAACCAAAGAGCGCGAGGAAGAGAAGGTCCATCAATTTTTGATGGGACTGAACACTGCTAAATACGGTCATCTCCGCACCAATTTACTTATGGAAGATGATGTGACATCGTTAAGCAGAGCCTATGCTCTTGTCCTTCGTGAGGAGCATCACAGGACCGTCACAAACGACAAGGAAGAAGTAATTGAGGCAGCCATGGCTGTTCAAACTACCGCAGTTGAATCAAATGGTGAAGGCGATGAAATTAAACCACCACGCTGCACCTATTGCAAAAAGCCGTGGCATACTGAAGACAAATGTTATAGCAAACATGGATACCCGACTCGTGGAGGCCGTGGCCGTGGTCGTAGAGGAGGACGCGGACAAGGTCGTGGTGGTCGAAACAGTGACTTCCAAAGTGCCAATGCTGCATCTAATACTGACGGAGATGGGCAGCGCAGTGACTTAACCGCTGAAGAAGTAAGTCGGGTTCGAAATTTATTGGCAGGAAAAACGGCTGGTAGTGGTCAGAATCAGAAAATTTCAGGTATGTATATCGGTAATTGGATGGTTGACAGTGGTGCATCTCACCATATGACAGGTAGACGAGAGCTATTACGACACCGAAGCTATGGAAAATCATCCACAGTCGGCTTACCAAATGGGTCCCATATAATTGCTAATGAATATGGGAGTGTAGTAATAAATAAGAATCTGATTCTTCGCGATGTGCTATACGTCCCTTCCTTGACTTGTGACTTAATTTCCGTTCAACAATTAATCAAAGAAAATAATTGTGTTGTGACCTTTTATCCTGATTATGGTGTTATACAGGACCAGTCTACGAGGATGAAGATTGGACGGTGTGAGCTCAAAGACGGGGTTTATTACTTGAAGATTGATCGGGATGATATTGTGGCAAGAACGAGTACTAAAAGTGATGCACGACTCTGGCATAGACGTCTCGGGCATCCTTCAAGCAGTATTTTATCTTCTTTTTCGTCTTTAGTTAATTGTGATTTACTTTGGAACTCTAGTGAAGTCTGTGACTCTTGTTGTCGGGCTAAGCAAACACGTTCTAGTTTCAAATTGAATAATAAGCGCAGTAATGATTTATTTTCTCTTATTCATTGCGACATTTGGGGTCCGTATCATGCCGAAAATTTAACTAAAGCTCACTATTTTTTAACCATTGTCGATGACCGAAGTAGAGGAGTTTGGGTTTTCTTAATGAAAGATAGAGGAGAAGTTAGTCAGCTCATGATTAATTTCTGCAAAATGGTGAAAACTCAATTCGGAAAACAAGTTAAAATTGTACAAAGCGATAATGGTACTGAATTTCTTTCGGGAATAATGAAAGCATATTACAATGAAAATGGCATGTTATTTCAGACTAGTAATGTCGACACTCCACAACAGAATGGGAGAGTAGAAAGAAAGCATCGACATATTTTAGAAAATTCACGAGCTCTCCGTTTTGAGGCAAATCTTCCAATAGAGTTTTGGGGAGATTGTGTCTTGACTGCAGCTTATCTTATCAATCGAACGCCTACTCGAATATTAGATGGTCTGACACCTTATGAAGTCTTGTATGGAAAAAGACCAAGTCTTGACAATGTTCGAGTTTTCGGGAGTTTATGTTATGCCCACAATAAGGACAAGCCTCGAGACAAATTCGGCGAAAAAGGGAAACGGTGTATATTCGTTGGATATCCGCAAAGCAAGAAAGGATGGAAAGTATATGACCTCAAGAGAAAGAATACTTTCGTATCTAGGGACGTCGTTTTCTATGAGCATATTTTTCCATTTATGGTAAGTCAGCATTCAGATTTCCCAAAAGCACCTGAACATTTTGATAATATGGATAAGTTCTTGGACAATTACGAAGAGGCTAGTAGCAATAACGGGAATACTAGTAGCTTTGTTGATGAAAATACCGAAACACAAGAACCTGGTAATCACAAAGAAAATTCGATAATTGACCTCGAAAATTCAGGTGATGTCACGGTTGAAACAGGGGACGTGATAGATAAAACAGAGCCTGCAACAAAGTCTGCAAAAGAGAACGTTCCGCAGGCAACCGAAATGGTTGAAGAGGTCCTTGGTCGTGGTGCTCGTCAAAAATTCGACCCCTATTGGAAGAGTGACTATATATGCAAATCAACTCGTCTGATAAACCCCGTCTCAAGCGCTCACACAACTTCATCCTCCTCGACTAAAACAGGTACTCGCTATCTCATAGCTAACTATGTCACTACCAATTGTTTTTCTGAATCTTACAGAAATTACTTGGCTCGAATCGATATTATAAAAGAGCCACGCAACTACTTGGAAGCTGCATCCAAGCCTGAGTGGCGACAAGCAATGGGGAAAGAAATTAGCGCGCTCGAAAATAATGGTACCTGGAAAGTAGTCGACTTGCCAATGGGAAAAAGACCCATCGGGTGCAAATGGGTTTATAAAGTAAAATACAAGGCGGATGGTACATTAGAGCGGTATAAGGCGAGACTTGTAGCACAAGGTTATAGTCAGATTGAAGGGGTTGATTATCACGAGACTTTTGCCCCAGTAGCTAAAATGACGAGTGTACGATGTCTTCTAGCTGTGGCCGTTGCAAAGGGATGGTCGATAGCACAATTAGACGTGAATAATGCTTTCCTTCATGGTGATTTGGATGAAGAAGTTTATATGCGATTACCCCCGGGATATGAGATAAAAGGTCAAAATAAGGTGTGCCGGCTACTTAAATCACTTTACGGACTAAAGCAAGCCTCGAGAAATTGGTTTGCGAAACTTACTAGTTCCCTCACAAGGTACGGTTTCACACAATCCTTAGCCGACTACTCTTTATTTACATATAATAAGGATGGAGTATTTATTGGCCTTTTAGTATATGTCGATGATATGATCATTGTGAGCAACAATGACGAAGCTAGTATGCGATTACGACATTTCCTTGATCGGAGTTTTGGAGTAAAAGATCTAGGAAAGTTGAAATATTTTTTGGGGATAGAGGTTGCACACGGCTCAAAGGGTCTTTTCCTTAGCCAGCGAAAATACGCGTTGGAAATAATTGGCGAAGCAGGGTTAGAAGGAGCCAAGCCGGTCAGTACCCCCATTCAACCCAACCATAAATTGTCACTGGCAGAAGGATATCTCTTGCGGGATCCAATGAAATATAGACGGCTGGTAGGGCGTTTAATTTATTTAACGATAACGCGGCCAGACTTAGTTTATTCCGTCCATATTTTGTCTCAATTTGTTCACGCACCTCGGAAGGAGCACTTGGACGCGGTATTTCGTGTCATAAGATACGTGAAGGGCAGCCCCGGAAAAGGTATTGTTATTGACAGAAATTGTAATTTTGCATTGCGAGGTTACTCTGATTCCGACTATGCGAGCTGTCCCTTGTCAAGAAGGTCGTTAACTGGGTACTTTGTAGCTTTGGGTAATACACCCATCTCATGGAGAGCAAAGAAGCAGCCAACAGTTGCAAAGTCCACTGCGGAAGCCGAATATCGAGCACTCGGAGGGGTCACGAGTGAGCTTCTGTGGCTTAAATCGTTTCTTGCCTCGCTTGGTATAAATCATGCGCAACCCATGAAAATTCTTTGCGATAATCAAGCTGCGCTACACATCTCTAAAAATCCTGTTTTCCATGATCGAACGAAACATATTGAGATTGACTGTCATTTTGTTCGACATCATCTAGTTAACGGGACAATTTCCACTTTCCATGTGCGAAGTAAGGAGCAAATTGCTGATCTATTCACTAAGGCCCTTGGAGGAGAAGCATTCGAGTATCTTCAGTCCAAGTTGGGAGTACAGTTACCCAGTATCCCAACTTGAGGGGGAGTATTGAGAAGATATTTCCGAATACAGCTGTAAAGATATTTACCGTATATTTCTTAATTCTTTTGTAAGTTATTGTTATACGGTTACCTAAAGTATAGGCCTTAGAATAGGAAAGCATAGATCTAGAATATATGTTATTGGGTATATATATACCTCCTTGTATATCGTCTTATTCATCAATTAATCAATACACAAAAACCTTTCCCCAATTCTTTGTTTCTTTAAGAACTGGTTCTCGCTTTCTGCTTGTTCGCAGTCTCTTTGGCGTTCATGCTTCAATAAAGCGACTTGTCTTCGCTAAGGAAAAAAAAAAGCTGCTTGTCTGGAAAAAAACGGTTCTCGCTCATAAATTGTAGCGTTCCTACAAGCTTATTTATCTTTTGGGCTCCTTCCCAAAAGGCCTCGTACTATTATATTTTGTAGACTGATCTTCCATCTTTATTCTACCGATGTGGGACAAGGGTTTGCACCCTAACAATCACAGTATGTAAATTGATGTAGATATCTGGCTAACATAGTCATCCGATAACACATTTCCTGTTTGCTGCATCAAATAGATGAATCGAAATTAAAAACTTTAGGACACAAACTTGTTAAAACTATTTTTAGCAGCAAGTAATCTACAATGCATCAGTTATTTGACAGTATAAACTAGAGATGAATATGATTGCAGCTAAATATAGTGATTTTAATCCATAAAATCAGGGGTTCAGAAATAGTACACAGCAAAATTCATGGCATTTTTAACATATTTCCACAATCATCTACCAGATCTTCTCTTGATCCTCTTTGATACAAAGAAGAGAGATCCCACCAAATTACAAGTTTAAATTTATAATCATCTTTTCCAGAAAATGCAACATTTCTTTTGTGATCATACTTAAGTTTGAAATTACAGCCAATTAATCTTCAGGGTACCTCAAAACATCGCCGTTATCTTGGTATTTGGCATTAATTTCATCAGAAACAGGAAAGTGTATATCTGTGAAGGAGGATTGCATTGTTGCAGCAATATAATATTCTGTTGGGTTGCCAGCAAGATGGGAGCTTGTTGCAGCAAAGAAGTTAACTTTGGAAGATATGGTGACCGACAAATCGCAGTTTATGAAAATGAAAGCGAGCAAGAAAACAATGTCACTAATGGAGAATATGGAGCTTCTATTCGGCTTCAAGGATTTTCAGACTTTGTTTCAATGGCAACTTTACAAGGGAAGAAAGGAATTAATCAGGATGCAATGACTATTTGGGAGGTAAATTAATTATCATATGCTTCAATTTATTCACAAGTTCATTAATACATTATGAATTCACTTGTCTGGATGTATTCATGTTATCTCTGATGTTTGAGAAATATTTTTATATATTTCTTCCTAATTTTTTATATGGATAAAGGAAGTCGTAATATAGTTTTGATGCTCATGGGCTACGAGGCCGTCAGGCCGTATAATAGTCATATTCTAATGCGTCCATTTAATTATTACAATAATGACTATGTTGTATCATAGAATGGTCTTATACGATAACAATTGTAATTTGTAAACCATGATGATAAAACATGCACGTTGAGCGTTCCGACTGCTTATACCTTCTGATTAGTATAGAGAAGTTTTCCAAATTACTATGGTGATATTAAAGAACAACTGTGATTTACAGGAGTTTACAGGAGAAAAAGAAGTGTACTTCTGTGGGGTGTTTGATGGACATGGGCCAAGTGGGCACAAGGTGGCTCGGGCAGTTCGTGACCAGCTACCGGTCAGGATCTCTGCTGCTCAAGCCCACATCAAAACAGCAGGGCGTAACCACAGAGATGCTGGTGCCTCTGGTGAAGATGGGGATGTAGAAACCGTCAATGATGGGGATGATTCTGAAACAAACTCGGTCTTCCACACATGGAAGTCTAGTCTATTGAGGGCTTTTAGAGAGGTGGACAATGAGTTAAGTATTGACCCCTCGATCGAGAGCTATTGCAGTGGTACTACCGCTGTCACTGTTGTTAAACAGGTAAAATCATACTCTGTAGTTCTTTGCGGATGAAGTTATTGAGTCAATACTTGTAACGTTGGTTCCATTCATTGGTAAAATCATACTCTGTAGTTCTTTGCGGATAAAGTTATTGAGTCGATACTTATAACGTCGGTTCCATTTGAAATGGAAACAACACTGTCAATATTAACAAAAACATTACACCCCAATGCCCAATGGCTCCTGAAGTCTTACCCCTGTGTTAGCAATGCAAAAACATTCCTTCATATTTCAGGACCAAAGAGTAATGATCTGTGGCTCCATTGGAAATGGAAACAAGAGTAAATGACATGTGCAGCTACATATTGGTTACTCATACTGCTAACATATACAAGTTGTTCTCCTTTGTAGGAAGATCACCTAATAATCGGCAACTTGGGAGATTCTAGAGCAGTAATGTGCTCAAGAGGAGATAGAGGCGAAGTAATACCAGTTCAGTTGACATTGGATTTGAAGCCAAGCCTTCCAAAGGAAGCAGAGAGAGTAAGGAGGTGCAAGGGAAGAGTTTTTGCTCTTGAACAAGAGCCTCATGTACTTAGATTATGGTTGCCTGATGAAGACAGCCCTGGCCTTGCAATGACAAGAGCTTTCGGTGATTTTTGTCTCAAAGATTACGGTCTCATTCCTGTACCTCAAGTATTTTTCCGCAAGTTGACTGAACAAGACGAGTTTGTCGTGCTTGCTACCGATGGGGTAAGCAACTCGTTCTGTCTCACATTATCTCTAATTAACTTCCATAACGATAAGAGAGTTAGACTTGCTAAACAGGATATTCGGGTTGCTTACAGGCAATGATATTTCGATTATATGATGCAATTTTTGTGTTTGATTGAGTCAGGTCTTGTTATTTCATCATGGCCGGGTTGTGTCATTTCAGTTATATTAACAGTCTAAACTTTTAACACTTGGTAATATTCCAGATTTGGGATGTGCTAACCAACTTTGAAGTAGTTAAGATTGTGTCATCAGCAAGGAAGCGATCACTTGCAGCGAAGTTCCTAGCAGTACATGCCGTTCGAGCTTGGAAAAGCCGGTTCCCATCATCACGTACAGACGATATTGCGGTGGTAATCTTATTCTTCAAACCACCTCCACCAGCAAAATCCATGTCAGATATCAGCCATATAACTGCAGACAGTTTAAGCCACCTGAATTCCTCAATTTCTCAGTATACACATAGGAGTATTAGTAGTAGTGATGCCGATGACGGGTTTGACTTCAGGGACTCCATGAAAGGGAAGTCACAGGATGCATCTTCTGAGGATTGGGGTGAAGGAGAAAGCTTAGTCGACACAACATTGAACTTTCCCCGGTATTCAGGGGCTCGACATCGAAAAAGATCATCATTCAAAGGAGACCTCTGAGTGTTAGATCATTTCATGGTTGGAAAATTATTTTGGCAAATGTTTATCAAGGTGATTGGTTAATTGATGCTTGGGCCGAAAAATTGGATGTGTGTTGGTTTTTTTGAACTCTTTTTTTCCCTGTAAATTGGACAGAAAAGGAAGAAGTACAGAAATGCAGAAAAAATTATAGTTTTCTTGCTGGAAGCCTTAGTTAAAAAATCACCTGAAATGTCACTCCATCCATCCCATTTATCTTACTCTTATTTAATTTTTATGGCCAGGTAAAGTCATCTTCAACCGAAATTGGAAATCTTGTTCTGTAAATAGCCTATTGGTCGACAAATTTTTCATTTTATCATTCCATATAGGATAATCGAAGCGATTATTTATGGGTAACAAATGAGTTGCTAGATTAAATTATTTCAGTACTTGATGTTGGTTACTTGGTTCCATGTTGAAACCAACACTTTTTCGCACGCAATGAACACTCGGACACGTCATTTTAAATAAGACACATGGAACTCTTGGTTTAATAACCATGTTATAGCGAAAACTGTAACAGTTTTTTTATTGCCTTATTGGGTTAATATGTTCTTCCTCTAGTAAAAAAAAAAAGAATTTTCAAAAAGTTGAAAATTCCGTTGCCGGGACTTGAACCCGGGACTCTTGGGTGAGAGCCAAGTATCCTAACCAACAAGACTAAAATGGAATTGTTGTAAGAAATCAGAACAGATGTTATTTAACAAATATTTAATCTTTCGCGATACCAAATCAAGGAAATAAAGTACTCAAGTAGCAATTAGAAGTGAAAATTTGAAGGCCATTTAAACCAGGCTTTCTAATTGCTTTTTCTTTTTTTTGTTTTTGTTTTTAAACAACGGTGTACTATTATAGACGAGAAAAAGTTCTAAAACATACATACCTGTTACCATACAAACTGAGGGTCAGAAGAGACCCATGAACTAACAAAAGCACAACTAACATATCAAATATTACAAATAGAGTTGACACCAACACAAAGACGACGCTTTTTAAAAGGGGGATGGTGGTCAAGTTGGAGCGAGCAATCATCTTTTCTCTTAGATTAACTGCCTCGCTCTTGGGCTCCCGTAAACCTGCAAAAAGTAGATGAACGTCTGATCATCAACATAGATTTATTCATTACCTTAGCTCGAACCCGAGTCGAACAATGACGGCTGGTAGAATTCTCCACAAATCTGCTACATACAGCTCTTGAATGCGTCTTCATAGCTGCTGAAAAAGCAAACTAACTTGGACTTGTCAAAGAGTTTGAACCGACCTTCAGAGGTTGGTCCAAAATGGCGCCTTCAGACAATGAAACTTTGGTGACCTCGCAAAAGTGATCGGGAACCTTCTCGGGTGACAAACGAGGCTTTTCAACTTCATGAGAAATAGCCTCTTCGTCATTGAACGTAACATGAATAGAAGCTGGATCAATGTCCACTGCTGGATAAGGGTTTTCTGGCAAAGGAGGATAAGAGGGAACTGCTGATTCCCGTGAAGGATTGTCATGGGGGGGTTCCCGACAAAGCTGAAGATAGAGAGAAGAGGGGGGCGAACCTTCATATAAGCCCCTGATTTGGGATGAAAAAATTGTAGGTTCCTCCCAAGTTTCAAGCTTTCGTAATCTTTGTGAGACAAAAACAATTTTTTATGGGCTTGTCTTTTGTTAGAAAAGCTTCATTTCGTATTTCCTGGGGCAAAGGGAAGAGAAGGGATATGATTACCTTGAAATGGCAAGGGAGAGGAAGGCTCAGAAACGGAGCTGGATTCCATTAACATGCCCGAACTTGCGCTACTAACAACCTGGTCACAGCTAGTCGCATTGGTTAAACATTCCATACTACGACACGAGGCTGCACTCACAGCACCAGAAAATATAAACTTGTTGTCCATATCAACATGAAGAAGAGGTTTCTTACCTTTCTTGTCTCTCCCTAAAGGGTCAAATTGGTGAATGACTCGTTTTCCATTGGGATTCAGAAGCAAGCATTCAGAAACGGAGTTGAACTCGTAAGCTACATCCTTATTTTTTGGTTCAAGATGCAGCGCAAATTTAAAATCATCTAAGGCCTCCTCAAAGAGATTTAATTTCTTTAAGGCAGAGCCTCGCCTAAATAAGGCTTTCACATTGCAAGGATCAACGTTTAGGACAAGATTGCACAAAGATCGGACGTCATTAAAGTGAGAAAATTTCAACTCACAACCAGCTAAATTAAGGAAAAGAGAGAGGGCAAGGGAAGAGGTGTCAGACTGAGTGTCCGGAGTGGTAAGAAAACAGAAGAAATTAAGAGCCAGCTTATAGAGACTAGTAGCAAGTGGTAAGTTACCGTCTTTGAAAAGAGAATTACCCCGATCCTTTATCATATGAACAGAGTAAAAAAAAAAGGCTCCCCCATACTCATAATCCATTTAACTAAATCATCATCATCCAAACCAGCATCATCCAAAACAAAAAATTCACCAAGATTAACGAAAAGCGACATATAATCCATTGAAAAAGAGCTTTAATGAAACTGAGACGGATTCTAAAGCAAGAAGGAACACAGCTTTGGTTTGAAACTCTAAAACACCAGAAACAACAAAAGAATTGAACTTACAATGAAAGAACGGTCCTAATGTATAAGAAACGCCTTCTTGCAACTGAAATGGCCACCGGGTTCAGGAATTTATAGTGAATGATACAAAATATACTCCGAGCTCTGAGGTGGATACTAACGAGAATAGAATCCGATCAAGGAGGATGATGGAGAAGGTGGAAGCGCGCTTGCCGGCGACCTGTTGGGGAGCGGAGAGGACACTGGCGAAAGAGGCGGTAGGCGGTAGGGAGGCCCTGGGAAGATGTGGGATTTTTTGGGGGTTTTTTTTAAGCGGTCCGAATAGTAAGAGTCAATATTGGTTGAGCAATTGAAGTCTAAAAAAGATAGACTAAATGCGTAGACTCGAGCTTGTAAACAATAATACTCTGTATAACATTAGCAACATTTGCAGAACAACATACTCCCTCCGTTCCGGTCAATTGTTATCCTTTGGTTTTGGCACAAAGACTAAGAAAAGAGGAGGAGGTTAATTATTAAAATGACTAGTGGACTAAATTTTGTGTGAATGATCAAATTGTTCATCAAATCTATAAAATATAATTAAAAGGCAACTCTAAAATGAGTCATTAACGCCACGCAGACATAGCCACGTAGGATTAAGAAAAAGTCACGACGCAATAAAACAAAATGTCAGCAGCATCAATCAATTAGCACGCATACACTATCCTCAATGACCTCGTCCCTCGTATGAGCTTTCAAACCGACAATGATATCACCCCAAACCGACAACCGCTCATTCCGTCAAGCGCCGATCGTCATTCCACACCAACCATCGCCATACTCCACTGCACCTTCACATCATGCTTCACCCATACCATATTATCCCTTTCAGTCGTTCCTTCCTCCCTCATATGTTTGCCGGAAGTACCCACTTCACCAGCCGACTTGCTGCGTTTCATTCCCGATTGTATTCGGCCCTCAAAGGGACTGTCACTTAAGCGGTTATGGCGGCTACCAATTATCGGCGCAGGTAAGGTATTTCTTTTACCGATTGCAACTTTTCATTTCCCATTTTAATTTGGTTACTAAATGAAACATTGATTACATATAATTCTCATATGTTGGTCTTCCTAAATCGGTTACGTCCGACTATATGATTTAATTTGTTGGTTTATGTCATTCCCCCTTCCTACAACTTTTATAAAATATTATTAAAAGGCTAACCAAAATATCCGTTTAATGCCACGTCACATTATTAAAATGCTTACATCAGCTCTATTAAATGTCACCTCACATTTCTGTAATGTTTACATAAGCTCTATTTAACGCCACGTTATATTTTTATAGTGTTTACATAATTACATCAGCTCACACTATTTAAATGCTTACATTGCCTTCTAAATCGATCGATTATATGTTAAAAAAATTTCGCTTCATCTTCCTAAAAATAAAAGTTCTTCAATAATCATTCTTCCTCATAAATTGGAATTACACCTCATAAACTCCATTGAATTTCAATAGCCAAAGAGTTTACGTTCAATTTCTCTGTTGGTTTAATTTCTCCCATTTGGGCTTTGTTATATTTATAAACTTTCACCCCATATTCTTTCAAAATCAACAATATAGATTGAATTTTTCTTATTGGAACTTTGTAATATTTTAGATTTGTTTTTCTTAATTGGGGTACCTATACGGTTAACTATGTTCATGCTTTTTAGTTGAGCCATCTTGTTTAATTGAATTGCTCTGCTGCTTATTTTTATTCTTTTGTGACTAATTTCAAATTTGGTGATAACGATAGATTTTGGTATATGGTTAGCTAGGAAAGAGAAGACTTTTGGTGTGCTTGGTATGATGGATATGAAGATAATAGTCCTCTCTTACCCAGGTACGAATGCAAGATAGTTTGTGTTCTTGCTTTCAATTTTTATTCTCAGTTGATTAATTTGAGTTCGTAAAGCTTGGATTAATTATTGGATACTACTTCCTTCATCTTAATCATTTGTTTACCTTTTAATACCTTCGTGAGGGGTATTTTAATCAAAGGTAAACAAATGGATGAGACGGAGGCATTATCATTTTATCGTTGTGAATTCTGAACTAATGGTTATCCGATTGATTTATTAGGCTACGAACCAAATCCATATCAAGTGATATCTCTCCCTGGAGCAGTAATTTTGTTTCCCTTATTGCAATTAGTAGGTTTAATCCTTTTTATTATGTGGTGCATGTACGTTTTCTTGATTGCCATCAAATTATTGAGCTAAATCACTATCTCATGTGTGCATTCGAAAGAAATTACTCCTCTGTCCCTATCATTTTAATTACATTTTTGAATAAAAAAAACTTTCACAAAGAATAAGAAAGGTAATTAGATGATTTGGACAGAGGGAGTATGTATGAATGATGATTGCAAGGAGCAATTTCGAACATTTTCCACAAACTTAGCTTTATTTTCTAAAGCATGTTTGACTAATAGTCTTTATATCTAAAAATTTAATTTTGCAGGTATTGACGTTCTGTAACACGTTCATTCGTTTACCTGTGAAATGTAAGTAGTTAGCTTTGATTGAACATTAAGATACACACAAAGTTAAAATGGAGAACAATCACATACAAAAACAATATGTTTTGAAGCTAATCGGCCACATTCACCAGTGAGTTTGTTTATACTGGGTGTATCAGAGTATTAAGGGTTTATCCTTAACAAAGAATTATAGCTCTTAAACCTTTTCTTGACATGTAGGTTGTAATATGGGTTTAGGTTGTACACTATTAGGTACAAGTATTATACAATTTGGAGTTGGGAGTTGTGTACTCTTTCTCACTTGTCTCATTTGTGACGGGTCAAATATCACCCACATGGGTAGATAAGACAAAAAGTAAAATGTATAGGGAATTACAAATGACTTGTCTTTATCCTCCCATGTGGGTTTTATTTGACCCGTCACAAGCTTATGACGGATATCAGCCGTCACAAATGAGAATTTGTGTTTTCCCCCTTTCATCAGTGAACAGGGGGTTGAAAGTAGTACAATTGAGTCTAATTGATGATTTATATTATTTTAGTAATAATCGGATTTTTGAGATTTACTGTATAATTTCATTTATGATAGACTGCTGAAATTCTTGATAAAAAAAATGACGTTTATTTGAGGTTGATTTTTTGTTGTAAGTTGGAAGATTTATCTAGGAGAACCGATCCTTGATAATGATCAAGGGAAATGGTAGATTGGTAGTCATCGCACATTATCCATTTTAGCTTTTCATTTCTATGGTTATGTAAATATCTCGCACTCTCTTAAAACACTTTGTAGAATGTGACAAATACGATATATATATATGCTTCAATTTTATTGTCTTTTTTTTTTCTTTCACAAAATAATTATCTAAGGCGACATTACATAAATTTATCGCAGAATGAGATTTTTTAGCAAACGCTTTTATTAATAGGCTTGTATTTACAATTATATTAGTGTAAAACCGTCTTACAAAAGTCCAACTCTTTTTCTTTTTTTAATTTCCCTTATTTAATTTTCTCCTTACTATTTTGGGTTAAAAAAATGAATTTTCAATATTCTCTCTTCAATTGCTATTTCTTAAATCCCCTCAAATAGAAAATAAAATTATATTGTACAACATAGATTAAGCCTACATGAGATCAGATGAAAAATAATTCAAGAATAAGTAAATTATAGAAGACCCGTGATTTCCACGGGCTACAAAACTAGTTCACTCTTTAAATAGAAAGGACAACAGTTGACTGAGACACCCCAAAATAGAATAGAACAACAAATGACCGGGATAGAAGGAGTATTATAAAACCGTTAAATTGAACCTTTTATGAAAAGAAAAATCGCATAGTTTAACTTAAAAATTCAAGTTTTTCATTGTTAGTATACAATCGCTTCTAGAGGTGGTAAACGGGTCAATCATATCAGTTTCGGTTCGGTTTCTTTGGGATCGAGTTATTTCCGTGGAATTTTATTTTCGATTTCAGTTCGGTTCAATTCAGGTTGAATACAGTTTTCACTTTTAATCGGTTGTAGATATTTCGGATCGATGCAGATTCGAGTCGGGTCAATATCAGAGCAGATGAGATTCGAGTCAGGTCATATTAGGATCGGATGTCAAGGGCTTCGGTTTTTATTCAAAACCTCGGATATATTACAAATAATTTTTTTTAATAAGTGATATACAGTGTGTTTTTTATAAGATATAATATTAATTCAGAGACGCCAAATGGGTGACACTCATGTACAAAAAGACATCCTAGATGGTGACGCGCAACTCCCAAGTACATTCAGGTCATTTCGGGTTTCAATGTCAGGTTTCAGTCATTAATATACAGGTTAAAATCGGTTCAGGTATATTTCAGTTTGGATTAAAACAATTCGGTTCGATTTCGAATCAATTCAGGACGATTCAGTTTTCGGAATGAAGTTCGGTTATACCTTTCGGATGTACGATCATGTGTCCATTCAGTTAATTTCGATCGATTTTTCGGGTTCGGTTTACTTTTGCCAGGTCCTAATCGCTTCTACTAGTCTTTTAATTTCTTAATCAGCCACTGTGACTGATGAGACTTGTTGGGTCATGTATTACTCCGTATAATAGATAGCTTTGTTGATCAAGGAAAAAGATGAATTATGAGCCGTGATAAATAGTTTAGAGATTCCAAGTCTCCACATACCACCGGAACAAGACGTTAAGTCATCGGAAAAAAGTTGATACATAAAATTGCATTAATCAAAATAGGCCAGAAATAAGCCCGAGTCGCACATGTACGTCAACCATCACTCTTAGTCCTTACAGCTTTATCCATACGTAAGCTTATTTGAAGTTGATATGCAACTTCTTTGCAACATTGAAGAATTAAGTAGGAAATTGTCTATGCATTGCATATACAAAGACGGATTCAACAACTAAAATATACTTATTGTCGATCTCCATATAATAATCTAATTAAAGAATGATACAAGTCTTATTTTACAAGTTAAAAACTTTATCCACTTCTTCATTTTTAGTTTGATTATTGCAATAAGGATTATTTAACTACGAGTATAATATATTCTGCGTAATATACATGAAATTATTGTCATATTCATCGTGATGTTTTTTCCAGGTCCATTTTGAATGGTCCGCATGAATATTTAAATATGGATTATGATTCCAAGTCTAAGCTTTCGGTCAAGGATTTTTAGTCTAGGATATTTTGACCTTGCTTCACTTGCTTGTATTATACCACAACTTAATTACTTCATTGTAATTTGAAGAAAAGGAAATTAAGGGAATACATAAGAAAAATGTGAAAGCCTCAAAGGATATGGACTAGGGAAGTATGTATAAGAGTAGCCGAATAGGAATGCTAAAAGATAATCTCTTAATAAATTTATTAGAATAATAACTAGTTTTCAACCCGTGCAATTTTGCACGGGTATATTTTTAAGAACATTGATATATTGATTAACATTTAAAAAATGTTAACCAAAATACATGAATATTTTATACTCTATTTCTTTTAATTTTATTGTTTTCAGCGGTAGTGATGAAATTCATTATTTTCCTGTCTAGCATTTAAAGTAATTTTTTGAGATTTTTTTATTTTTCATTATTCATAAAAAAAATATTATGTTTTTTTTTTAATAGTTATACTTCATGAGAATCAAATGGTAATTTTTTTTTAGAATTAGAAAATATGTAAATCTGGTAATTGTATGCCTAAAAAATTATTTAAGATTGATGTAAATACTCCGTAAATTTTTATAGCTGACAATTTTTAAGCCCTTATTCTATCAATTTTAATTTGTTCAATTTTTGGGAACATTGTATTGATATTTTACAATTTACTTAATACTCTTAAATTGTAAAATTGTAAAATTAAAGAAATAAGAATCATTATATAAACATATTAACTTATCAGATTATAAACTCGATAAATCTGTAATGAAAAAGAAATTAATTCAACTAACTGGCAAATGGGGCCCACGATTTATTTTATGGGCAAAAAATGAAAAAGGAAAAAGAAAATTGCATAAGGTGACGTGGATCAATGTGGATGCACGAAATGTTTCTGTGTTTATTAAGATAAGATTTGAAGTAAAAATTGTATCAAAAATAGTAAAATTGTCACGTATCAAATAAAATAATTTACTAATAAAAATGATCACAATTTATGATAGAATGAATGCGTTTGCTACTACAATATGTACTAGATAAAAGAGTTTTTTTTAATCACAGTCAAATAGTTACAAAAAATACCTAAAGAGTCACAAAAGACATTATATATAATAGATTGTTATGAGCCAACTTATGGTAAATATTCGACCCATCGTCATCATCATCCGGCAACTCGCCGGTAACCTCCTTATCTCGGCCACAGTCACCTGATCATCGTCTATGACTTCGACCATTGTATCAAAAGTTACGAAACGACGACGATGGATCAACGGAACCTTCTCTCCTTCCTCCTCCTCCATCGCATTAGAATGCTCCTCGATTTCCTCCTTGATAAGGTCGTCGAGGCGTCTTGTAATCTTCTCCTCGACAACCGGAGAATGACGAACCTTAGTGGCCGAGTATAAGTGATTGCCCGTGAATAAAGACTGGGAGTTAGATGGAGGGGGGGGGGGGGGGTGTTCGCTCATAGACATCGTTAAAGTCCGACACATCGCTAACGAACCGTAATTCATCTTGATTGTAAACATAAAAAAAAAGAAACGAATCTAAGATTAACGGCTAACAAATAGGAAGGAGAAGCAAAGAAAATCTTTGAAAGCACTTGTCGATCAAACGCGTTTGAAAGACAAGTTGATAATAATGTTGATGAAAACGTTTGTGCAAATGAGCAAGTGAGGGGTAAAGGGTTGTGATAAGGGACGGGGTGAACAGTAATGATCGTCGCCACCAAGCGTAACAAGTGTCACACATGAATTGAAGGGGTGCCGTCATGAAGTAAAAGACTCAAGACTCGGATTTTGGACAAATAAGACTCGATTTGGACAGCGAAATGGATTGTTTAATTGTGATTAAAATGGCTAAAATTTGAGCAGAAACTTTAGGACTCGTTTTTGAACATACGGTTGGACTGTTTGAAACCAAGAATTAACTTGAATAACACGATTGTACCGCAAGAATGATTAAAATTGAGTGACTCGGGATATAACTTAATCCAAGCACTAAGCCACTTGATTAAGCCTAAGAGGAATCCAAGCACTAAGCAATGGAATCACTCAACTCTAAGCACTAAGCAATAGAGGGTTTTCTAGCACTAAGCAAAGAAGATTAGTAGAAAGCAAAGCTTCTAACTTGTGTTTAACATTCATCAAATCTAAATTTTACATGAGGGAAAGCCTTGCTCTTATAAACCAAGCTAAGCAATCATCACCATTCATCTAGCCTAGCATCTAACGGTATAAGAGACCCCTAAAACGCCGATCCAAAAGTTGCCCTAAGGTCTTACATAAATTTCTTACACAAGTTGAAATTTTAAATGAAAACAAGAAAGTAAACTAATAAGGACAATGATTATTTGGACTCCTTGGAAGCTTCAAATGGTCCGGCCATCAAAGGGTATAAGAGCTAGAGCATGTAAGAGGGACTTAAGAAGTTGTCTTGGATGATGTTGGGAAACTTGAAAGCGACCCTTGTCCTTGTTGTTGCAAACCGTGCAAAAGAGGCCACCCGGTTTTGTTTCTTGTTTTTCCCCTTGATTTGTTCCTTTTCAAGACAAAACATCCTAGGCAAAAATACACAAAACATCCTAGGCAAAAATACTCTAAACTCTTCATAGAAGGTTTCTAGGCCGTAAAATGCCCCATGTTCTTAAACGGATTTTGAATTGGACCCTATTTCGGTCAAGGGACCAAAACCGGGTTCATGGGTGCTTGTTGTGGACTGTTTTGCTTCAAACTCCTCTTCTTGAAAAGGATTTGTCCTCAAATCCTCGGCATCATCATCATTAAACTCTTCATAGTAAGGACTTAAACCCCTAACACCAAATGTGACATGAGTTCCAAAGAGATCAACCATGTACTTGTTGGGTCCAATTAGCTTGATGACCTTGAATGGACCTTCTTCATTTGCCATGGACTTGTTGTTCCCTTTTTTGAGGACTCTCCCCTTGCATGAATGAACCTAAACATGATCTCCGGGCATGAACACTTGTGCTTTCTTAGGAACCATGGACATGTTCTTGTATTTCGTGGCCTTAGCATGGACGGATGGTTTCCCTTCAACTCGTTTCTTTACCTCCTTCCATTGTTCATCAATAGGCTTGGATCCTTGTGGTTGGGCAGCCTTAGTGCTGTGACCATGAGCCTCATGATCCTCAAATGAATTTGGAGTAGAGAGGGTAGGAGGATCACATTGCACACCATCATAGGCGCCCTCGGTTTGATCCTTGCTAAAGAGCCTCTCTTGAACTCGTTTCTTGACCTCATGCCATTCCTTGTTAGAGTAAACATTTGGCTTGAGTTGGACAATCAAATTTCCCTTGATACTAGCTTCAATTCCGATTTCAAACACCTTGGACAAATTTGGAGTAGAAAATGTAAGAGAACTATATTGCAAATCCTTGAAATAATCCTTGGGTTGATTATTCCATTGGAGCAACTCTTGTTCAAGTGAACACTCTCCTAACTTGTCATTTGCTTTGTGATCACCCCGGTTGCCCAAGTGAGGCTTAGGGACCTCGGTTGTCACCCCTTTGTTGGTATTTGGTGGATCATCTTGATAGAACTCGATCAAATTTCGAACCTTGGTAGGGAATGATCCCTCTTGCTCTTTGGACATGTTTTCCGCAAGGAGGATATGGACACCTCCCACATCATTCTTTTCTTGGATCATTTCGGCCTCTTTGATCAACATTAATTCTTTAGAAGACTCAAGCATGGAGGATGGTGGGAGTGGTGCTAGAGTGACTTTCCTCTTGCCAAATTCAAAGGCGTAGGTATTATCCTTTCCATGATGTACCGAATTCTTGTCAAACTCCCAAGGTCTACCAAGTAGAAGATGGCAATCATCCATAGGTAGAACATCACAAAGAACCTTGTCAACATAGTTCTTACCAATGGAGAAGGGCACCAAGCATTGTTTGTCAACCCTCAATTCGGCCCCCTTGTCAAGCCACCTCAAATTGTAAGGAAATGGATGGTTTTGAGTGGTTAAGGAAAGCTTCTCAACAAGGACACTAGAGGCCACATTAGTACAACTACCTCCATCAATGATTAGGTTTCAAACCCTTCCCCCAATTGTACATCTAGACCTAAAAAGTTGTTGTCTTTGATCCATTTCCAAAGGTTGAGCACTCAACACTCTCCAAGTGACTAGACTCATCCCGGAATCCGGCAATACTAGATCCTCATCCTTAGTCTCTACATCACACACAAGAATATCATCCTCTTCCCAATGAACCACTTCAAAGCTACTAAGGGCTCTCTTGGTGGGACATTCTTTGGCAAAGTGTCCATAACCTTGGCATTGGTAAAAAATTTTGAGAGGTAAGGTCTTTTTTTGTGAGGTTTCAATGCCCTTTCCCTTGTCAAGTGTGGGTGTCACGGTTGGAGTGTTGGTTTCTTTGGGTTTGGTCTCGGCATAGGTAGTCTTGGTGGTTGTTTTGGACGGTAATTTTGAGTTAGAGGTCTCCCCTTTGCCCAATTTTTCCACCCTTAAAGCCAAATTCACGGCTTCATCAAAGGACCACAATGGTTGCATTCGGACTCTATTAGCAATATTATCATCCAACCCTTCCACAAACCTAGCAATTTTTTGTTTGGGTTTCTCATTGATTTCACATTGCAAGGTGAGTTGTTCAAAGTCTCTAAGATAGGACTTAAGGGGTTGTTGGTCTTGTTTAAGTTGGGTGAGTCTAATGAACATGTCTTGAATATGGTCCTTAGGCACAAATTTCTCCATAAGTTTCTTTCTAAGCTTAACCCAAGACTTAATAGGTTCTTTACCCTCTCTCCTTCTTTGATTCTTTACATTCTCAAACCAAAGTGAAGCATATCCCTTAAATATTAGGATTGCGGCTTTGAAAGACTTAGAATCCGAGTAGGCCTTAAACTCAAAGACTCTTTCTATGGTTCTAACCCAATCTAGCAAATCCTCGGGGTCTAAACTACCATAAAAATCAGGAATTTCTACCTTTAAGTCTTTGTTGAGCTCCCTTTGAAAGCCTTCAAGCATGGACTCCTCCGAATCCGACATCGCTTCCTCTTCATGGTTGTCTTGGCCTCTTCCTCTACACATGACACCACGGCCTCTTCCCCTACCTCGAGGTGGTCCTCCGTCCCTTGGTGGTTTTGGAATGTTAGCCATGATAGCATTGAAGGAGTCTATCATTAGGTCGCATTTCTCCGAGAGTTGTGTTACTTGAGTCTTAATACCGGCTAGTATTTCTAAACTCATGGTTGTTTTTGTGTTTTTGAATGTGGTTGAGGTTTTGGTGAGCTCACAAGAAAGGTTTCTTTCCAAGACTAACACAATAATGGAATTGTGTTAAACCTTGCTCTGATAACCAATTTGAAGTAAAACACTCAAGACTCGGATTTTGGACAAATAAGACTCGATTTGGATAGTGATGAAACAAACTGTTTAATTGTGATTAAAATGGCTAAAATTTGAGCAGAAACTTTAGGACTCTGATCGGTCCGTTTCGTGTTCACAATTAAATAAGTGTGGTCGTTGGGTCACGTCCGAATCAAAACACAATTTATAGCTTCACAAACAACTCTACAATTAGTAAAGAGGCAAGTAAAGGTCGGATCCCAAGGGACGGGAATTGAGATGAGATTTCTATTGAAACTAGTTGTGTCTTAGGGGTGTCACAATTTGGGTTGATGTAGAAGGTCACTAAAATAAAATAGCAATGGAAATAAACAAGCAAGATGAATTAAAAGGGTTGTAAACAATTGATAAAAAGCACTAGGGTGTCATGGGGTCATAGGGGAATCATGGGAATTGATCATACAAACATGTTCTCAAATTATAAGCAAGCAATTATTGTTGTGATGGATTGAGTTGGGTTATGTCTTACAATCCTAGGAAAGTTTGGGTCCCGGAGCCGAATCGATTAGATTGTACAACACCTACAAGTCGACTTAATCTTCCCTACTCAACAACATGCATGGTCTAATGAGACTCGAGTTGGTTTATGTCTTACAAGTCTCATTGAAAAGATAGGTGATGGGTAAAAAAATTCAAGGATTCATAGGCTCGCATTTCATCAAACATAACATGTGCATGAGTTGAGATCAAAACAAGCAAGCAAATAAAACATGAAAGCATATTAATTTAAGCATGAATCATTCCCCATGTTGGTTTCCCCTAATCACCCATTAACCCTAGCTAAGAGACTACTCACTCATTATCATGTTGATCATGCTAGCAAGGTTGTCAATCATACCAAAAAAATGAAACATGATGAATAAATGAAAGTAATTAACAATAATTAAAAAGGGATTAAGAGAATTATACCTACTAATGATTCCAATAATAAAGCAAAGATAAAAGAAGTACTTGATGCTTGATTGAGAGGTTGTCAATCTCCCAATAATAACCCAAATAATCTTCAATTACCCAAAATAAAGGATGAACAAAAGAGAGATTAAGGAAATAAAACTTGTATTAAAACTTGATTAATTGTTGATTACAAAACTAAAGAGAGATTTGATTGGTATTAACTACTCTAAGAATTGATAAGAAGAACATGCCTTCTAATTAGACTAATGGGGTATTTATAGTGGGAATTAGGGGGATGCATTAGGGTTAACTAAGGGCTAAACTAGTAATTACACTTTTTAGATTGAGCAGGGAGGAGCCGGTATTTTTCGAAGGAAGGGCTTCTTTCTTTGTAGCTTGGAGAAGATGAAATTGCGCTGTACAGGAATCCGTGCGTTTTGGAGTCGGGACGGGCGGTTTCTGGCGGTGGAACACGGGCAGCTTCTGGTGAATCCGGGTAGATTGTGGGCTGTAAACCCGAGCGTCTTGGGATGAAACCGCACGGATTGTGCATGTGGAGGACGGCCGGATTGTAGACAATCCGCACGGATTGTTCCTCAGCAGGATTTCTTCTTCTTTTCTTCCCTTTTCTTCATAAATTCCTTGGGGATTTCCTTGGGGACTCAAGGATCCTTTCTCAACATTGCTCATCTACTATAATATGTACAAAGGCCTTCTAATCTTGTCTCTTCTTGATACTTGGTCATTGGATTCGATCAATTTAGTCTCGTTTTGCCATGAAAATGCAAGATTCTTACTCCTTTCCTACCAAGGGATCAAAATCTCAAAGAATATGCAAAACAAAGAATTAAAGATAATAAATGACCCAAATATGCACTAAAAAGCATGAGAACAAGGCTAATTCGGGGGCTAAATATGCGCTAATTATGGTCACATCAAATATCCCCAAACCGAACCTTTGCTCGTCCCGAGTAAAGAGGTGACAAAGACTAGGACCATTATTTAAACTAACCTAATAACATAGCCGATATGAGACAATTAGCGGGTCTCACTCCGCCCCTTCAACTCACAACAAGACAACCATGAGGTAGGATGCCTTCTTGCAAGGCAAGGTGGGTCTTGCCAAAATGGCGACACATCCAAACATTAAGCACATAAAATCACATAATGGATGCATCTACAAAAGGAATAGCCACTTCCTCATCAAGCGGCGGAGGCACTAAAGAGGAACAAATTTAAGAGCATGTAATCCTTTACAAATACTAGTTCAACAAATTACTAAGGCTAAGAGGATGGCACTAAATCACCTCCAAATGGTGTTAAACTAGACTACTTTCGTCCTCAATTTCCAAATGCTTTCGTCAAGAGCGATCGGATGGTGGTGGAATGATGATCCCTATGATGCTAGTAGCATATGACATGACAAGTCTCGAATTCTCTACAAAAGTAAAGGTCATGGATCGTCCCAAGCTCGACAAAGTGGCTTGAAAAAAAGGCTTTTTGGGAATGAAATGCTCAAATCTTTATACACAAAGGGTGGATATGACTAGTATTCAAACATTGACCTCATTCAACTTTCACATTTCAAAAATTTAAGATGGGGTTTGTCCCTTCCGGGCTAGTGTCCTTTGCTTTCGCCAATCGCTTATTAGGCAACCGGTTAACCTCTAGACAATAGCTTTTCGGGGTGATAGTAACTCTGTCTCTGGGCGGCCGAATTCACGACCATGTGGGGGCCCAATTCAATGGATCCCGATCCAAAGTACATCGAAGTGGTACGCCTCCATCAAAATAATTAAATTTCTCAACATTCAACAATTCATAACATTTGAGGTTTCCTTGGCATTAAATTACTTCCACATGACAAAACTTTAGAAATGAGCACTTCAAGCTTATTGATAGAAAATATTTTTGGGTTGCCTTACCACAAGGTCAATCAAGGTCACCTAGACAAGTTAACCAAGTCCACATCGCATCACGGGGTTGGATAGGTGACTCACATGCAAACCCTTGACTAGGCTTTGAGTCATAGGTCAAAAGACACTAGTATGACACAATCTAGGGTGTTTTACAACCATTCTAGTAGGCAAAGTCTTAAGTTGAAAAAGTATTTGTAATGGCTTAGTTGCTCTTGTCAAAGTTCCTAATTAGGCACTTTTCAAAAAATTTATCTAAATGCAACTACATGCTATGATGCAACTAATATACACATCCTAATGCAAGTGATTCTATCTACTAATATGACATATAAACTAAATGCAAGTCCTAAGTTCACATTGTTATACCGCATCAAACAAAACAAAGCCACATAGTCATTAACATAAAGAGGAAAAAGGAGATTGGAAAGATCATACCATGCGGTCTTCAATATCCTCATGTCTCGGATGTGGCGTAGTCGATCAATGTGAACAAGGATAGAACAAACACAATATATACAAGACGATATATACAAGACTACACTACAAAAGGAAATAAACATGTTTTTGGATTTTTCAATTTTCAAATTTTTATGATTTTCGAAATTTTTCAAATTTTTTTGGATTTTTGAATAAGAGTTAAGTGTTAGAATTCTCATCCCCACACTAATATGGGCATTGTCCTCAATGGCCAAAATGATGGGAAATTATGCAAGGATGATGCATGATTTCTACATTAAATGCAATCTACACTAATCTACACTACATGATGCATGGTTTTTTTGTTTATGACGGAGAGGATAATTTAGATTACCTCCCGTTGTGTATGCATTAACTTCCCCAAACCGAGTTAGACACTATTGCTAATGTCTTAAGGATGGGTGTAGTTCATGCACACACTATGCAATGCATGAAGCTAATTTGTCATTTTGGATTTTGAAAGTGGGAACAATAAAATGAGAACACCTCAATGGTACCGAGGTGTGACTCCTCTATTTCCAAATGCTTTATTCCATCATCGTCCCCATTTCTAAACTTTGTCCATTTCTCTACCAATACTAGAGGTGCATTGAAGTGATACACATTTCTTCCTTAAATGTTGAGGTAGGATTCCATAAACACAAGGTCTAATTGGTTCACAATGGCCGGATCTCGTCGGGCAAGTAGAGTGCCTGAAAGAAATCGATAAGTAAGCCTCAAGATCGGATTTTGGATATGAAAAGCAAGACATTCCTTGGTATGAATGAAATCCCGGCCCGTCATGGCCCTCCACAAAGGTTCAACACTATATTTCTTGGGTTTCGATGTTCGGGTAGGCGAAACATCGAGCCCGAATACATTTGCGAATTCTACAAGGCTCATCATCCTAGAAACATTCTCCAACCTAAACTTTATGCATATTGTTTTGTTCAAGGTTTTAATCTTCAAAAAGCTCAAAAATTCAAGCACAAGAGACCGATAAGTTTGTTCATACATGCGAAAAAGGGTTGAAAGACCAAAAACTTCAAAGAGAGCTTCCACTTGGTGATAAATCCCAAGTTTCCTCAAAGTATCATGACATAAAAACTTAGTGGGAAGAATATTCTTACTTAGAAGCCGGTGGAAGACTAATCTTTGCACATCATTGACAAATTCCACATTTGAGAAGTCATCAAGCCTTGTGAGATCTACAATCTCTTCATGCTCCCTTCTTAATGTGTTGACATGGGAGGTAGAAGAACTTCCCCTCATCCTTGGTCTTCTTGCATTCCTAAAAGAGGATCTCCTTGGTGCCATTCTTGATTATTGAGCTGGATTCTTTTGATTTGTGAAGGGATAAGGATGCTCCTTGTTGATTGAGTGTTGCCTTTGGAAACCCTAGAAAATTGGGGCTTTTTGATTTTGTGGGTTAAGAGAGTGATTTGGATATGTATGGGAGTCATAAAGAGGTGGGTTTTATAGTGCAAGTGGAAGGAGTAGTGATGTGTCACTATATGTGTGGTGGGGTGTAATTTAATTAGGGAAAAGTCGGGTCAAAACATCGTGGGAGGACGAGCGGATTCGAGCTGAAGACGCTCGGATTCTTGCTCCTCGGGACGGGCGGATTCTGGGCAATACGCCCGAATTCTGTCACAGCGAAATTTCCAAAATTTGACGCCTCAAAGACGGGCGTCCCAAATATGAAACGCTCGGATTCTTTTACATCAGGACGGGCGTCTTCTTCTGAAGACAGACGGATTCCTTTACAACGATTTTCCTTGAAATGCATAGGTAGAAAGACGGGCGTCTTTCTGCAAAACCGGCCGGATTCTTCAGGACGGGCGTTTTTCCTTCTGGGACGCTCGGATTCACCTTCAGTCCAAAAATCTTCAAATTGTCAGCGTAGCTGGACGGACGGATTCTCCTCAGAACGCCGGGATTCCAGCAAGACGTCCGGATTCCAGGGAACACGCACGTGTTCAGGCTGTGAATTCATCTTTTGACTTTCTCTCCTTTCTTAGATGCGTCCCCACACTTGAAAATTGGTTCCTTCCTTCATTCAAAACTCATTAGTAACCCTCCCTCACTTACGCTCATGAAAAGAGTTCATGCTATTTATTAAAACAAATGCAATAAATACAAGTTAGAGGGTTAGTATATTTACAAGTGGTGGTTTAGGGAGGACTCCACAAAACTCTCCCTTTGATGGTTCTTTCAAGGGTGAGGAGGCCCGAGGTAGGTGACCTCAACCTCTCCAATAAAGGCTCCCTCATAGTATGGCTTCAACCTTTGACCATTTACCTTGAACTTGCTTCCATCTTCCGCCTTGAGTTCGAAATCTCCATATTTTCCAACTTCGGTTATCACATAGGGACCCATCCATCTAGAGTTCAATTTTCCCGGAAAAAGTCGGTAGCGGGAATTGAATAGAAGGACTTTGTCGCCCTTGTGCAAGGCCTTTTGTCTAATTCTCTTATCATGAAGCAATTTCGTTCTTTCTTTGTAAATCTTTGCATTCTCATAGGATTGTAGTCGAAATTCCTCCAACTCTTGGATTTGAATCATCCTCCTTTGCCCACTCAATTTGAGATCAAGATTAAGTGCTCGGATTGCCCAATAAGCTTTGTACTCTAATTCGATTGGCAAATGACATGCTTTTCCATAGATAAGCTTGTAAGGGGAGGCTCCTATGGGAGTCTTGTAGGCCGTCCTATAAGCCCAAAGAGCATCATCAAGCTTTGTGCTCCAATTTTTCCGAGTCTTGTTCACCACTTTCTCAAGGATTTGCTTGATCTCTCTATTTGAAATCTCAACTTGACCGCTTGTTTGAGGATGATATCCCAAGCCGGTTCTATGTTGAACACCATATTTGGTTAAAAGGGATGCAAGCTTCTTCTCATGGAAATGCGTTCCTCCATCACTTATAATTGCTCTAGGAACTCCAAATCTTGGGAAAATTATCTTCTTGAAAAGCTTGGTGACCGTTTTTGCATCATCATTTGGGGTGGCAATTGCCTCCACCCACTTTGAGACGTAGTCTACGGCCACAAGGATGTACTTATTCCCATTGGATGTCACAAAGGGTCCTTGGTAGTCGATTCCCCAAACATCGAAGATCTCCACCTCTAGAATGCCCCTTTGTGGCATTTCGTTCCTCCAAGAGATATTCCCCGTTCTTTGACAAGCATCGCAATGAATGATGAATTCTCTTGTATCTTGAAACATTGTAGGCCAATAAAAGCCCGATTGGAGAATTTTTGCAACGGTTCTCCTTGCTCCATGGTGCCCACCGTAGGGTGATGAATGACATCCTTCCAAGATTCCTTGGATTTCCCATTGAGGGATGCATCTCCGGTAGAGCCCATCGCTACACTCCTTGTAGAGGTTTGGGTCATCCCAAAAGTACCTCTTCACTTCGAATAGGAATCTCTTCCTTTGGTTGTGGTTCAAATTTGGAGGGAGTACTTTTCCAACAATATAGTTAGCATAATCGGCAAACCATGGGGTGATGTGCCTTTCAAGTTGTGTTTGAATGGCCATCAAAATATCGTCGGGAAATGAGTCATTGATCGGGGTTTCTCCATTTTCATCATGAAACCGGATCCTTGACAAGTGATCCGCCACTACATTCTCAGCTCCTTTCTTGTCTCTTATTTCCAAGTCAAATTCTTGAAGAAGCAAAATCCATCTCAATAATCTTGGTTTTGCCTCCTTCTTTATCAAGAGATGTCGGAGAGCACGGTGATCCGAAAATACAATCACTTTGGATCCAAGCAAGTAGGAACGGAATTTATCCAAAGCATAGACAATGGCAAGAAGCTCCTTCTCGGTTGTATCATAATTCACTTGGGAAGGGTCGAGGGTCTTCCTTATGTAATAGATGGCGTGAAGAACTCTCCCTACCCGTTGGCCAAGAACCGCTCCAACGGCGTAGTTGCTAGCATCACACATAATCTCGAAAGGTAATTCCCAATTTGGAGGTTGGATGATCGGTGCCGAGATTAGTGCTTCCTTGATTCTATTAAAGGCTTCAACACACTCATCAGTGAAAAGGAATTGGGCATCTTTAAGCAAAAGTTGAGTGAGGAGTTTTGCTATTTTTGAAAAATCCTTTATGAAACGGCGATAGAAACCCGCGTGACCGAGAAAACTTCTCACCCCTCTAACATTCACGGGAGGTGGGAGTTTCTCTATCACCTCAACTTTAGCTTTATCGACCTCGATGCCCTTTTCCGAAATCAAATGACCCAAAACAATTCCTTCATTGACCATGAAGTGACACTTTTCTCAATTTAAAACAAGACTAACATCTTCACATTTTTGCAACACAAGAGAAAGATTATGCAAACATGAGTCAAAGTCCTTTCCATAAACACTAAAATCATCCATAAAAACTTCCATTATGGTCTCTAAGTAATCGGAGAAGACACTCATCATGCATCTTTGGAAAGTGGCAGGGGCATTACATAAACCAAAAGGCATCCTCCTATATGCAAAAGTACCATAAGGACATGTGAAGGTGGTCTTATGTTGGTCATCCGGGTGTATGGGGATTTGGAAGAATCCCGAATACCCGTCAAGGTAACAAAAGAATTTGTTGGAGGCTAACCTCTCAAGCATTTGGTCAATGAATGGTAGGGGGAAATGATCCTTTCTTGTTGCGGAGTTTAATTTTCGATAGTCAATGCACATTCTTGTGGGTATTAGTTCATTCTTTTCATTTGTCACTACCGTGGTACCTCCTTTCTTAGGTACCACTTGGACGGGGCTAACCCACAAAGAATCCGATATGGGATATATGATTCCCGCATCAAGTAATTTCATGACTTCTCCTTTGACAACTTCTTGCATGTGGGGGTTCAATCTTCTTTGGGGTTGAATGGTAGGTCTATGGTCTTCCTCTAGATGGATTCTATGCATGCAAAAGTTGGGACTTATCCCCTTAAGGTCATCTAGACTATAACCTATAGCCTTCTCATGTTGTTTCAACACATCAAGCAATTTTCCCAATTGGTTCTCATCAAGTCTATCATTAACAATCACGGGTTTGGTCTTTGATTCATCAAGGTAAGCATATTTCAAATTTGGGGGAAGGGGTTTTAAAGTAGGAGTTTGTACCTCACTTTCCTCCTTTGGAGTTTCATTGAGAATTTGCTCCATCTCCATTAGACATTCCATTCTCATAGCATATTCAACTTGTTCTTCATTCTCATCAACCTCATCACATTCGAACTCCATGATAGGTTCCTCTTGCTCTTGAGCTTGTAAAATATCTTCTAGGATGGATTGCTCATCTTCTATGGGTTGACATGCTTCCACAAGGATGTTATGCACTAATTCGGATTGTGCATGAGTAAGTTCTTTGTTAGCTAGAGCGGCCTCAAAAAGATCCACCTCCAATTCCCAATACATATTTTTAGCCTCACTTGCTTCCAAGGCTTCCAATGCTTGCATGGGATCTTTGAAGAAATGTATACTTAAGTGGTCCTCTACAAAACAATCTATAAAGTCCATCTTGCAAAATATCGAACAACTTGAAAACAATTAGAACAAACCTTTAGGAGTTTTACTTCCCCAAGGCAAAGAAAGACACAACTAATAACAATATAAGGAAATCTAAATCAAGTAAACACCGTCCCCGGCAACGGCGCCATTTTTGATCGGTCCGTTTCGTGTTCACAATTAAATAAGTGTGGTCGTTGGGTCACGTCCGAATCAAAACACAATTTATAGCTTCACAAACAACTCTACAATTAGTAAAGAGGCAAGTAAAGGTCGGATCCCAAGGGACGGGAATTGAGATGAGATTTCTATTGAAACTAGTGGTGTCTTAGGAGTGTCACAATTTGGGTTGATGTAGAAGGTCACTAAACTAAAATAGCAATGGAAATAAACAAGCAAGATGAATTAAAAGGGTTGTAAACAATTGATAAAAAGCACTAGGGTGTCATGGGGTCATAGGGGAATCATGGGAATTGATCATACAAACATGTTCTCAAATTATAAGCAAGCAATTATTGTTGTGATGGATTGAGTTGGGTTATGTCTTACAATCCTAGGAAAGTTTGGGTCCCGGAGCCGAATCGATTAGATTGTACAACACCTACAAGTCGACTTAATCTTCCCTACTCAACAACATGCATGGTCTAATGAGACTCGAGTTGGTTTATGTCTTACAAGTCTCATTGAAAAGATAGGTGATGGGTAAAAAAATTCAAGGATTCATAGGCTCGCATTTCATCAAACATAACATGTGCATGAGTTGAGATCAAAACAAGCAAGCAAATAAAACATGAAAGCATATTAATTTAAGCATGAATCATTCCCCATGTTGGTTTCCCCTAATCACCCATTAACCCTAGCTAAGAGACTACTCACTCATTATCATGTTGATCATGCTAGCAAGGTTGTCAATCATACCAACAAAATGAAACATGATGAATAAATGAAAGTAACTAACAATAATTAAAAAGGGATTAAGAGAATTATACCTACTAATGATTCCAATAATAAAGGAAAGATAAAAGAAGTACTTGATGCTTGATTGAGAGGTTGTCAATCTCCCAATAATAACCCAAATAATCTTCAATTACCCAAAATAAAGGATGAACAAAAGAGAGATTAAGGAAATAAAACTTGTATTAAAACTTGATTCATTGTTGATTACAAAACTAAAGAGAGATTTGATTGGTATTAACTACTCTAAGAATTGATAAGAAGAACATGCTCTTCTAATTAGACTAATGGAGTATTTATAGTGGGAATTAGGGGGATACATTAGGGTTAACTAAGGGCTAAACTAGTAATTACACTTTTTAGATTGAGCAGGGAGGAGCCGGTATTTTTCGAAGGAAGGGCTTCTTTCTTTGTAGCTTGGAGAAGACGAAATTGCGCTGTACAGGAATCCGTGCGTTTTGGAGTCGGGACGGGCGGATTCTGGCGGTGGAACACGGGCGGCTTCTGGTGAATCCGGGCGGATTGTGGGCTGTAAACCCGGGCGTCTTGGGATGAAACCGCACGGATTGTGCATGTGGAGGACGGCCGGATTGTAGACAATCCGCACGGATTGTTCCTCAGCAGGATTTCTTCTTCTTTTCTTCCCTTTTCTTCATAAATTCCTTGGGGATTTCCTTGGGGACTCAAGGATCCTTTCTCAACATTGCTCATCTACTATAATATGTACAAAGGCCTTCTAATCTTGTCTATCCTTGATGCTTGGTCATTGGATTCGATCAATTTAGTCTCGTTTTGCCATGAAAATGCAAGATTCTTACTCCTTTCCTACCAAGGGATCAAAATCTCAAAGAATATGCAAAACAAAGAACTAAAGATAATAAATGACCCAAATATGCAGTAAAAAGCATGAGAACAAGGCTAATTCGGGGGCTAAATATGCGCTAATTATGGTCACATCAGACTCGTTTTTGAACATACGGTTGGACTGTTTGAAACCAAGAATTAACTTGAATAACACGATTGTACCGCAAGAATGAGTAGAATTGAGTGACTCGGGATATGACTTAATCCAAGCACTAAGCCACTAGGTTAAGCCTAAGAGAAATCCAAGCACTAAGCAATGGAATCACACAACTCTAAGCAATAAGCAATAGAGGGTTTTCTAGCACTAAGCAAAGAAGATTAGTAGAAAGCAAAGTTTCTAACTTGTGTTTAACATTCATCAAATCTGAATTTTACATGAGGGAAAGCCTTGCTCTTATAGACCAAGCTAAGCAATCCTCACCATTCATCTAGCCTAGCATCTAACGGTCCAAAAGACCCCTAAAATGCCGATCCAAAAGTGGCCCTAAGGTCTTACATAAAGTTCTTACACAAGTTGAAATTTTAAATGAAAACAAGAAAGTAAACTAATAAGGACAATGATTATTTGGACACCTTGGAAGCTTCAAATGGTCCGGCCATCAAAGGGTATAAGAGCTAGAGCATGTAAGAGGGACTTAGGAAGTTGTCTTGGATGATTTGGGAAACTTGAAAGCGGCCCTTGTCCTGTTGTTGCAAATCGTGCAAAAGGGGCCACCCGGTTTTGTTTCTTGTTTTTCCCCTTGATTTGTTCCTTTCCAAGACAAAACATCCTAGGCAAAACTACTCTAAACTCTTCATAGAAGGTTTCTAGGCCGTAAAATGCTCCATGTTCTTAAACGGAATTTGAATTGGACCCTATTTCGGTCAAGGGACCAAAACTGGGTTCATGGGTGCTTGTTGTGGACCGTTTTGCTTCACGTCATGAAAACTGAAGCGTCAGATAAGTCGAATCAAAAGCAAGTTACAAGAAGGGAATGAACGGGTCATTGAACATAAAACACCATTTCATTAATAAAGCGTTTGATACAAATAAAGCCAATCAGCCACTACATCTTAGGCTCAGAGGCCAACCAAAGGTTGGATAGAGAAAGAAGAACTAAAATACTTAATAAATTAAACTTGACAAGGTCCTACTCAGAGTTTGAGCATGTCATCCCGAGCCCAACATTGGTCCAGGAGCAGTAGAAACCCGGGGAGCTCGAAGAGGAGGGCAATTGGAGCCGATATCTAAGTCGCTCTCGTCACTGCCTTCTTCAAGAAAGTGGGAGTTGACATTGTAAGGTCCCCCTCTTATTCTTGATCGGGTTAACAATCCTTTGGTTTAGCCATTCAATCTTATGTAATACTCCAAGGCTTGTCGACTCATATCAGCAAGGGTTGGGATTCCTTCATCCTCTAAAGAAGGAGGGGCCACCAAATCGACCATCGGGATTGGATTGGGGCAAGGTGAGTGGCCGTTACTGTTGGAATAAGTGTCCTCCGACAATAATGCGATCACAACTGTTGATCATAAAGATCACATGTTTAAATCTCATTTTAAGAATACATGTGGGATGTAATATTTTACAGTCAACTGGTCCACACATATCGGTAATGATTGGCTGACTAGAGTTTGACATTCTTTGTCGTGCGGACGGTGGTGATCAGTTGATCCCCTTAAGTCATACCTATAGGGAAATACTCTTAATTGATTATTTAATTAATCGTATGCCGATACGAGTTAATTAAATTGCTTTAAATTGACGGATGATTTTGTGAGTAAAATTAACGTGTCTTATTGTAATTCGATTATATTAGATACGGTCTAAGTAATTGAATTGTTTTATTACTTAGATAAAATTATTGTTTACGAAACAATTGAAATTGAAATTGAATGAATAATTTATTATAAATACAAGACGTTGTAATTTATAATTTGATAAACCGTTTTGGTACAAGTAATTATGAATTACTAGTCAATTTTGTAAATGACATACTTTATGAGTATGTTGATTTTTAATATGTTAAAAATACATTACATTGTGACATGTCATGTAACATGTTACATGTGACAAAATTGACAAATGACAAAATAAAATGGACTACCCATTTTATTTTAAATGTACCGAAATGGAGGGAGTTTTAGGATAAAAATTGTGTTGATTATTTTTAAGTGGAAAACACAATAATTACCTATAGTCTTAGCCTTGCATGCCTATCTTTTCTTGGGTAGAAAAACTAGCCCATGCATTGGGCTCTGCTTCCCTCTCCAACCGGTTTCTACATAGAAAAGACAAGGGGCTTTTCTTTTATTATTCACTTCTTCTTCACATAATTTCTAGTGTAAGAAATTAGGATTCTCTACATTTTGGTGAGACATTTTAGAGAAAGAAAAACCATAAATCATTCTCTCCTCTTGGCCGAAATTATTCAAGAGGAAATACAAAATTTTTGTATCAATTTTTAGTAAGATTAGTATTATTTCTAGTACAAATAATATTAGTTATTATGAGATTTCCTTGGGTATTCACATTTGGGAGAGGTTTTAATTTGGACCTTTTGTTTATCCATTTTAAGGAAAGCTCAAGAACTAACAAATAGGTGAATTTGTTGGTGCCCATAAAACCGAAATCATATAGTAAGATTGATGATTTCTTCTCTTATCTTATTTATGTTTGCATGCATAAGATCTAGTTTTATTTTATGACTAAATAATTTTGAACATATATGAATATGTTGTATAATGAGATATAGATTTCTAACAAGCGGTATCATGAGCCTTAGGTTGTTTGCATGCAAATCGGTTATAGTTTTTCCGAGTTATACGATTAACATATAAAACATATAAATTTGTGTTTATTATGATATATCACGAAATCAATTATGCATGTTAAATTTTATGGTCCTAAAATGTATTTAGGATATTTTGGTTAATTTATGGATTTTTATTGTTCATTTTATATTATAATGGCATTAAAATGTGATTTTATGATAAAAATGTCATTTTTGGACGAAAAATAGCTAAACTTCGATTTTTCCAGTGGTTTTTGGATATGTTTTCACATATATTATCTATTGATGACCGGTAAATTTTCATAATAAAATGAGTTGTTATGCTCGAAATATGGATTTTTCATGATAAAAATCGAATTTAAATGAAAAATAGGTTAATATGAGTAATATTTCGAATCTGGTCATAGAAATTTATTATGTTGTCACATGCAATTTTACAAGATGTGTGTAAAATAATTGGCTATAATGAAGTTTTTATGCATGATTTATGAATTTTTGATGAAAAATAACATAAATAGTGACTTTAATTAGTATAAATTGCTAAAACATACTTCATGACTAAGGAAAAACGTCACATGTTGCATTTTATCTTACTTTTCAGATCTAAAAGTGAAAAGTTAATAAAAATAAATTTTCTCATATTTTTATGGTAATAATTGATAAATCCGATAAACCGCAACATTGTTTTTCCTCGATAATTTTCGAAATTTTTAACCTAAGTTTTTTGAATATTATGAGTGTCGTGGTATTTTTCCAGAATGTTCATGAGTTTAAATTTCAAATTTTGAATTTATTTGAAATTTTTATGATTTATTTGAAGTTTATGGCATTATATTGTAATTTTAAGTCCTTTTATGAACAATATTAAGAAATATAAGTTAATTATTGTCAAATATTAGTGGAGACTAATTTTGAGTCCTAAGTTGGTTAGGGTATTTAACTAGTACATAAATATGATTTTATGTAATTATTGTGATTTTTAAAAGGTTAAATCACGCAAATCCGTAAAAACCGATTAATATACGATATTGGCTCCTTAAAGGCGATTTAGCATAAAATTGGGCATGTTCATACATATTATAATGCTGCATATCATTTATGATTGTCATAATTTTATTTTATGTAATTTTTGAATTATGTAATTTTACTTAGTATGGCCTTAGTTTTTAATTGGTATTACCCGAAATGTATGGGAATATCGATTCGATTGTAATTTATTGTGATCTCGTATCACCGTTTTGTAATTTAATAGATTTATTTTTATTTTAATTACAAATGTATAATAGGAAATTATGTAATTTATTTATTCCGGAGATCCTTGAAAACGGTGCCACTTAAGAAGGCGATCCATTAAAGACGGTGTTACCTCGAGATGCGTGCCAAAACCGAAGTTCAAGGGACCAATGGAGTTGGTTTCCGAATATGTAATAGTTTATTAGATTTACTATTTTTTTTTAGGAAGGCCATACTAGGATTTAATTTATGCTTTGCATTTTATTTATATGTTGCATGCATCGCTAAATCGCCATAACTAAAACAAGCATTATCTTTTGATCGAGTATTTCGACCGTGTCAATTACAATTATCATAGTTCACCGCTTTAGTTCACTTAAAACGTGATAGATAATAAATTGACATGACCTCTCGCTAAAATAAACAATTGAGACATAGCCTTACCAAAAAGTAGAAACCATGAAAACCTATTTCGTGAGGGAGTGCACTCGGCTTTACCGGGGTACAAACCTTGTTACGTAGGGGAAGTGGGTGATAAATGTCTACCCACCGAATTTATAAAGATGAGGGTTGTTTTCGGCTTTACCGATGCCCAAGTTGATGTAAATTTGGATCATGGACACATTTATTCGAAATTTGGGTTGAACTCAACGAAAGTATTCTCGTGATTTGCGGATGTGTTTCGGGCTAAAGATAAATATTAATGTAATTTTATCGACCAAGAGTTCTAAAAGTAGAATCGATTAAAGCGTTAATCCACCGAGTTATATTGATAAGGGTTGTATTCGGCTCTACCGATGCCTAAGTTAATATGAATTTGGGTCTTGGAATCATTTATAATAGTTGGGTAGAGATCACTATATAAATGCTTTACTTGTTAAATTATTTACAAGTATTATTATAACGACAAATGTTTTTTGTTTTCCACTATTCCGTTATCATTTTGTTCTATTTCTTTACCACAATTCATATACGATATCATTTCGATTTTTATTCAAATCTCCATTAAAACATCGTAACTAAAGAGAAAATTTGAATTTTTCTTCTAAAAACCTCGTATTATCCATTGTAAGGATCTCTTGTGAAGAGTATAGATGAAATTTATTCGTGATCAAAAGGGTTTTTGATTCTTGACTAACATATCTACTTACAATGAATTGTTTCTCATATGCTTAATTGAGTTAAGTACTTTGAAACGTTACATCATTTTGGTAACTAGATTTGTTTGAAATCAAAATTGACCAAAATACCGCAACCACTTCAATGAAAGTTTTAAGACTAAACGAATAAATTGAAGAGTAGTCTTCATAAATTTCAATTTTGCTTCTCTTAGCAAAGACTCATTGAAATGAGTGGGAGCATTCTCTTAAACCGTTAAGAAAAGGATAAGGTTTTAAAGAAGTAAAATTAGAATGGAATTGATACTAGGAAATGTTAAAAGTAAAGTTATTGAGAATAACGATACTAAACCTATCAATCCCGACCGATAAAGTTTCTATTGTCTTAATTGTTGGACGCTAGAAAGGAAACTACCCCAAATTATTGAAGAATCAACAAGTTAGTTGTGGGATATCTAATGGGACCTTCTTCTTTAAATGTTTATTTGATTGACATAAATTTTGCTAGTACTACTTCGTCAATATTAGAAACCAGTGGAGGTTTTCATCATTGTATTTGATACATAGGATGATTAGAATATGACGACTAGCAACAATGATGTTGAGAGATAGAGTCATTGTGTACTCAATCTAGTTTTTGAGTTTAAAGTTGTACTTAATTGTGACTATTAAGTGCATAAACTCCAAATAAGAATATAAATTTGTTAAGATACAAAAGAGGTTTCACTTTTGTGAACCTATACACAGTAATTTGATGTATGGCTAGCCCATTATCAAGATGAATATATTCTAAACCAAACTAGAATGATATATCATGTAGATGATGCAAGACTCAAATTGGTATCCCAAGATTAAACCTTAAATTCTGGAATGATGAACGCAAAGAGTTATCGAGTACTCTTGAAACCATTAGATCTTATGGTATATGCGTATCTTGTATTCAAAGCAAGATGTCTCGTACTTTTTGGTTGAAAAGGAGATCGAGGTTGTAAATCATTGATCCAAAATAGGTTGATCTTTTTCTTTTACCAACGATTTAAGTTAACGCTAATGTATTCACTTAATAAGGTAAATAGAGAAATCTTTGAAGAAGTTCAAAGAGTTCAAAGAATCACGATCTAGTCGTGATGGGATTATCGAAGTGAAGACTTTGATATAAACCAAATGAAATGTGATATAGTATCACATGTTAATCTCTCTTAACACACATTATGGGATAATGTGTGGTTGGATAAGAATTCAAACGCTATTCGATATGGTTTGGACTTCAATCAAGTTACTTTGAGTTACTTGATCCTTTTGGGAATTTTATCATTTTGTCTAAATTATTTTTTCACTAAATCTAAAACGAATCATATGAGATATGAAATGGCAGGGTACCATGTTTGTAAGTTTTTTCAAAAGAAACAAATGCTCATTTTTCTTACTATAATCACGAGTACAACGGGATTGTGGCTCGTGAAGCTGTCTTTCTAAAATACAAGTTTATTTCTAGAAGACAGAGTGGGAGAAAATATTCAAGAGCCACAAATTGTATTGTGTCAAAGGATGTTATGTCGCAAGAAACTGGTCTTTCTTGGCTACATGAGACGTTTTGTGTGAAAATATTCAAGAGCCACAAATTGTATTGTGTCAAAGGATGTTATGTCGCAAGAAACTGGTCTTTCTTGGCTACATGAGACGTTTTGTGTAAAACGTTGTTTCTTCAAAACCTAGGAAGTTAAAGGCATCACTTGTTGAAGATGATGAATTAGTGTTACTTTTAGAAAGTAAAGAGCTTGCAACTTAAAAAGAAATTGTTTGATTCAAGTTGATTACTTCTGGAAAGTAATGAACATATGACTTACATGAGAGTGTTTAAGTCACAACTCAATACAAGGCTTAGAGCCATGTAAATCCGAAATAAATTCCGAGTGGAATTGTTGGATATCAAAGAGAGATATCAAAGCTTGATTAGTTGCAAAGTATTTTGCACTATTCGGATCTTCTTAGGGAGTGTATTTCATTATGATGATATACATATAACGAGTGAATCTAAAAACTCACTTCTTCAATTAGAAGGAATGTATTCAATACATGTCATGAGTTTTATAGATTCTTGCAATCCTAAGATAATGTGAAACTTAAGAGAGGGTCTTAAGTAGGACATCAATGAGTTGGAATCAATGTTTTGATCATGTTATAAAACTTTTCTCGATAAGTCGAGAAGTTGTGTTTATACATGGAGTTTAGTGGGAGTTACGGAAATTTTAATTAGTCTTATATGTGGATGACATATTGATCATTGCGAATGATTTAAGACTTTGGAGAAATATAGTACATCTTTAATATCCGGATTTATGGAGATAAATCTACATGATATTAATGTCAAATAAGGAGTCTTATGTTGATAAGATTCATGACTAGTTCAATCAAGTTGAACATATTTGATTGATTCCATTTGCTTCCGCTGCCGAATCAATTAAATAGGAAATGATGTATAACACTTCATATACTTTGAGTATGATGAATTGTTTCAAATCGAATTTAAGTAATAGTTACCAAGTAAGCCATGAAGATTACCCTTAAGTGCTTGCAGAAGCATTAAGGATGTAATGCAAAGAGTTTTTGATGCAATTTTGTGTAAGGGTGTTACACAAGTGACAATTGACAATTGAGATTGCGCATGGTTTTCGACAAAACCATAATCAAAACACATTAGGATGGTTAAGATACCATTGTGGCTATGTTATTTAAGAAATAGACTTTCTAGAATCGTTCTAGGCAATAAAGAACAATGAGAAATATTTACAACGGAAATTGAGTACACTTGCAATCATGGGATGTACAAGAAAGATGAGTCCCGCACACTGTGAAAACAGTGGGAGCTATTCTAAGGCTAGAGGGCCTATGTCTTGATTGGATCTCGACACGTACTCAGAAAGTTTTGTAATGCAAATGTATACATTACAATGGAAAACAAGTATGTAGTGAGATTGAGTAAGGTACAAGAAGTTGATAAAACCTACTAACCAAAGCCTTCTCATAGGCTTAACATGATGAGTCATGTCATTTCAATTGAATTGAGATGAACAACTACATTCAAGATCAAACTGGATTATAGAATATGAAGTAGTAATCAGGTATTGACTATTCATATGTGATAATCACATTTGTCGTTCGAGTTTTTAAAACCTGAAAACTCCTTTTATACTTTGTTACATCCAAACGGGTTGTAGAGACAATATTGAACCCCGTTAAAGTGAACCCGGATTAACATTGTATTCGCCCATAGTCACTTGTATGAGGTGACGTCTCGAAGTGACTAGAGTGTGATGCGATTGATGGCAAGTTCAAGTGCCATGGAGTCATGTGAGATGACTAGTCGATCACATAGACAGACTGTTAAGAACACTTTATCGGGCTAATGACCGCTTATAGAGTTCTGGCAAATTTATATAGCCTGGTCGTGGCGAGAGCTACTATAGTATTCTAATGAGTCGATTCTTTTGACTAAAGACTGTTCGCCTAAGGTGGCACAGTTTCAGATTAACTTTGATTTGTGTTACTACGACCTTCGTAAATGGGGTCAAATGGGCATATTTTGGGTTATGATGGTTGTGGCTAGTCGAAGGGAATAAGTGCGATAGGAATTGTCCACCCCCTTGTCAGGGTTAAAACAATATCTCAGGGCCACTCGAGGAGTAATGAACTGGAAATGCGTGGCCACGCTCGGAAAGTATCTATGGTAGATAATTCCGGTCAATCAGTTATTCTCCAGATCGAGGAAACCACTCTCGATATGATCACTTGCAAGTACGACCTGAAAGACACCTTGCATTGAGTGGGAGATAGTAATAGGACAAGAGAATTGGTGACGCACACTTGTCGAGGACAAGTGGAAGATTGTTGGAATAAGTGTCATCCGACAATAATGCGATCACAACTGTTGATCATAAAGATCACATGTTTAAATCTCATTTTAAGAATACATGTGGGATGTAATATTTTACAGTCAACTGGTCCACACATATCGGTAATGATTGGCTGACTAGAGTTTGACATTACTGTCGTGCGACGGTGGTGATCAGTTGATCCCCTTAGGTCATAACTATAGGGAAATACTCTTAATTGATTATTTAATTAATCGTATGCCGATACGAGTTAATTAAATTGCTTTAAATTACGGATGATTTTGTGAGTAAAATTAACGTGTCTTATTGTAATTCGATTATATTAGATACGGTCTAAGTAATTGAATTGTTTTATTACTTAGATAAAATTATTGTTTACGAAACAATTGAAATTGAATGAATAATTTATTATAAATACAAGACGTTGTAATTTATAATTTGATAAACCGTTTTGGTACAAGTAATTACGAATTACTAGTCAATTTTGTAAATGACATATTTTATGAGTATGTTGATTTTTAATATGTTAAAAATACATTACATTGTGACATGTCATGTAACATGTTACATGTGAAAAATTGACAAATGACAAAATAAAATGGACTACCCATTTTATTTTAAATGTACCGAAATGGAGGGAGTTTTAGGATAAAAATTGTGTTGATTATTTTTAAGTGGAAAACACAATAATTACCTATAGCCTTAGCCTTGCATGCCTATCTTTTCTTGGGTAGAAAAACTAGCCCATGCATTGGGCTCTCCTTCCCCCTCCAACCGGTTTCTACATAGAAAAGACAAGGGGCTTTTCTTTTATTATTCACTTCTTCTTCACATAATTTCTAGTGTAAGAAATTAGGATTCTCTACATTTTGGTGAGACATTTTAGAGAAAGAAAAACCACAAATCATTCTCTCCTCTTGGCCGAAATTATTCAAGAGGAAATACAAATTTTTTGTATCAATTTTTAGTAAGATTAGTATTATTTCTAGTACAAATAATATTAGTTATTATGAGATTTCCTTGGGTATTCACATTTGGGAGAGGTTCTAATTTGGACCTTTTGTTCATCCATTTTAAGGAAAGCTCAAGAACTAACAAATAGGTGAATTTGTTGGTGCCCATAAAACCGAAATCATATAGTAAGATTGATGATTTCTTCTCTTATCTTATTTATGTTTGCATGCATAAGATCTAGTTTTATTTTATGACTAAATAATTTTGGAACATATATGAATATGTTGTATAATGAGATATAGATTTCTAACAGTTACAAGGCGGTTCGGTAGCAAGGGTGTCATACATGTCCTCACCTCGGATATTCTACATGATCATTGGCTGAAATCGCCTAAAAGTTTAGTTGAGAGTAAAAAAGAGTGATGAAAGTTGCAAAAGACGAGGGAACTGAATTTATTGAGAAAATTCGTAGCCATAAATGCCAACAACTTAACAGTCTTTCAAACCTTAGATGACATGCGTCACTGGCACGCTTACGAAATTGAAGAGACAAGCCTCATTAATCAACATGATTAATACAAGCAAGTCACGCAAAACAACCTAAGGGAAGGAGGAACAACGTGCAAAGTGGAACCAAATGGCAGCCGATTCAGGCACTAGCAATTGGTTGTGGTAATTAATGAGGCACACAAATATGGCCCTTACGAGCCATGTATAATGACCAACAAATGGGATGGTCAAGGGAATTAAGTCGAGTATTCTAGGCTATCTTTATCCAACGGTTCAGGTTCGGACTTGCTATATATGAATCTGTTGTGCGGAAGCGTGAATATCCCGTAATGGGCCTCTGCTGCATCTGTATCCACAAACCATAATAGTACGATATTGTCCGCTTTGGGCTAAGCCCTCACGGATTTACTCTTGGGCTCCTTCCCAAAAGGCCTCGTATTATTATATTTAGTAGATACTTATAAAGATGATCTTACATCTTTATTCTACCGATGTGGGACATGGGTTTGCACCCTAACAATTCTCCCCTCAAACCAAGGACCATCATCTTGACTCGGACCTTGACCTCTATGGAGGACTCCCACACTCTACAACCCCAACTCTAGACACCCGAAACAGCACAAGTCTTGATAACCTCCCCTTAGCCGACACACCATGCTACCACAAGCCATGTCTTGTACCACATGTCACCGCCTGGTCAAGTGAGTGCCCTCACATGCTCCTGAACTTGCATGTCCTTGTGCCCTTCTTGGGAATTTGCTACACATGCATATCGAACATCCTTTGCATCCAATATACCTTGGACCGGGTCCGTCACTTCAGAAGTCCTAGAACACAAACGGTCTCTGACATCCAACCTGTAAAGGACCCACCAGACCTGTGGCACCCAATCTTGATAAGGGTCCACCTGATCAACAGTTTTAACACACAAATGGTCTTTGTCCCACAAGATCTATGACGCCTTTCATCCATTTAACCCTGGACCGGGCCTGCTCAAGGAGTCACTCCGAGCTAGGAGTTCCATGCCTTACAGTGTACGACTTCAAGTCTTGGACCTACTGATGCATCCTTGTGTCTAGCCCAAGTTGAACCTTGGGCTCTGATACCACTTGTTATGCGGAAGCGTGAATATCCCGTGCTGGGCCTCTGCTGCATCTGTATCCACAGACCATAATAGTACGATATTGTCCGCTTTGGGCCAAACCCTCACGGATTTACTCTTGGGCTCCTTCCCAAAAGGTCTCGTACTATTATATTTAGTAGATACTTATAAAGATGATCTTCCATCTTTATTCTACCGATGTGGGACATGAGTTTGCACCCTAACAATCCTCCTCTGTTTGTTGTAACAGAAGTAAGAAAGAACAAATAAAAACAATAAAGACAAAACGCACAGATTTACGTGGTTCACTAACGGTGTGTTAGCTACGTTCACAGGGCAGAAAGGAGAGAGTTTTATTGATATGTGAGGAGTTTTCAGATTACAAATTCAGACGGTATGACTGCTAGGTAGAGGTTTAGAGAGTTTATATAATACCCTCTAAGACCTAATACAGAATAAACTAATAAAGGCCCAAGACAGACCTAGCCCAATAACAGATACGGATACCGTTGCGTCCCCGATCCCCTAAAGCAGGGCGCTTCGCCCCAGGAGCCAGACTCGCTGACCGGGCAGTGAAACCCCCGCATAGTCGTTCGAACGGCGACTAACAGAATCAAGGCACAAACCCAACAGAATCATTGTTAGATCAAGTTAATAAGAAATAATTTATTTTAAGTAATTTTGAAATAAAATTACTTTTAACAAGTCTATATTTTTTTGGGTACACAAGTCTATATGAGGTACGATTACAACTACTTCGTACATTGGAAACACAAGTGAAATACTTCCTCCCATCCAGACCAAAGGTTACAATTGCTTTATCACACTTGTCGAGACACGTTTTGTAACGTGCATATCTTTAGTTACACATTATTAAAAATTATAAAAATTTGATATTCTTATAGCATTCATGACGATAAATCAAACAAGATCTCACATGACTATATTTTGTCTTATAGATTAAGAATAATATTAAAGATTCCCTACAACCATAAATAGTGTCAAAAAGCAACTATAATCTTTGGTCTGGATGGGAGAAAGTATGTATTTGAATCCAACAAAGGCCGAGAAAATCACGTTTTTCTGACAGTAAAAACAACCTTCCTCCTTTTTCCTCTCTTCGACGCAAGTTACTCCCGCATGAATCTTCCCCCAAAATAACAGAACAAAAAAAATCAGATTTTTTAAATAAAAAAAACAAAAGAAATACTTGGTCCCCAAGGCAAACTCATCAACACTTTCACCGCCTCAACACCTTCCTTATATAATCCCCCTTCCATTTCTACCCCCTTCCTTAACCCACTCCCCAAATCCTCTCTCTCCTCAGAAACCCCCTCAAAATTAAACGACAAAAATGGAGGATATCACTAAAACCCTAGAAATCCCCGTTATATTCTACGATGGAGAGAAAGAAATCGACCTTGGTAAAGTCCAAATCATCCCTTTAATGACTTTCAAAATCTTACAATCTACCCTCAGTAATAAAATTGGTATTTCTCCTAATCATATCACTATTTACCTCGATCGCAATGCCAACAACAATTTCAACAACCATCAACACCACCACCATCATCGGAGACGTCATCCGGTTACTAGTAAGTTTGATTTCTCTGCGTTGCGTGAGGGTGGTTGTATTTTCTGGGTTGTGCTTAAACGTGGGAGACGGAACCGGCGTAGACATAATGGGAAAAACGACGTCGTTAAGAGCGGTCCGGTGTTGATTTTACCGAGAGGTGTTGGGGTTGGGGCTGGGTTTGGGCTTAGTGAGTTTGAGAATTGGGAGTATTTGGAATATGTTAATAGGTTGAGGATGATTGATCAGATTGAGAGGGAAAAAGAGAGGTATTTAATGTCTCTTAATCTTAATTCTAATGTTTATAATGAATTATCTGGGTATAATAATAATAATAATAATAATAATAATAATAATAATAATAATAATAATAATAATAATAATCAACAACAACAACAACAACATTACCCTAATTATGATTACAATCATCATAATTATAAGAAGAGTAGTAGTAGTAATTACTCAGATGATTACTATAATTACGATGGTGTTGATGTCGATATGGCGTCGTGTTCGTCTTCAACGGGTGGTGCGAGCAGCAGTGAGACGACCACCACAAGGGTGTACTGTGATGTATGTTATAATTCTTCATCTACTGGTGGTGATGATGCTGAAACGGTGCCGTTTCATTGGTGTAAGAACGATGTGGTTGTTACTACTAAAACCCGGTCACGGGTGGGTCCCATTGCTCCGCCATTGAAGAGCAGTCTTTGTGCTTGACCTTTTCTCATACAAGAATAAGTCTTTGTTTGACAATGTATATACTTTTTTTAATTATTAATCCCTCAATTTCAAATTTAAAAAAAACAGAGGAAAACAGGGTTGAAGCAATTGAGGATGATTGGGTTGAGCTTGTGACTATCAGATTATTAGTGATTTTTTGGTTTAAAAAGATTGGATTATTTTGTGATGTTTAATACCACAAATTAAACAGATTGGGTGGTGTTTTGATAGGAAATTATGATTATGATTAATTGAAGTATAGAAGTGGCCTCCTATGCTTAATGTGAAAATGTTTGGAGGTTTGCTATTTATGATATGAATTACTTCTTTCAAGGATTGTAACACTCGCTACCTACAAATGTTGATGGATGAAAAATCCTTTGAATAAAATTTGTTTTCTGTTCTTGAATCCAGTTTCTTATCTTGTCTTTTGGTTTAGCTCAGTAGAATACAGCAATGGATGACTATATATCACAAAGTCATTTAAGTGTAGTTGGGTTTTCAACCCGAAATCATATTGATGCGGAGTGCGTATAAGTGTAGTTGGATTACACAATGTCATTTTCACAAATTAATACTCCCTCCAATTTTCTTTTATCTTCCCCTTTTTGGGTACAAAAATTAAGAAAGGGAAGAAAGAAGAAATAAAGTAGAATAAGGTATTGTAAGTTGTGAAATTTATAGGGGAGAGAAAATAATAAAGAATGAATAATGAAAAAAGAATAAATAAAATAATGGGAGTTGTTGATTTTTTAGAAGAGAGAAATTAATAAAAAATGAATGAAACTTACCGAAAGAGGGAAGAGGGAAGATAATCAAACTTGTGTGAAAAAGGAAAGAAGGAAGATAATAGGAAATTGGAGGGAGTAGTATTTTGTACGCATGAGAGAGAAAATTCTCCCAAATTAAAACATAGCCTAATCGACTGTTCCTTGGTTTGCTGGCCGCTTTTCCCAACGCTATCATCTTTTCCGCCGCCGGCGAACCGAACTTGCTCATCTTTAATCGCCGTGGTTTCTTATTGTTGTAGTTTTTAGGGATTTTGTTTGCTCACCTGGTCTGCTTTTTGCTATCAAGGCCGATAGGTCTTCAATCAGAATCGCGTTTTCCATCAAGTGGTGCGATTTCCTTGGAGCGCTTTTTCTTCAGTCTGCGTTCGTGCAACAGTACCAGTGACTCCTTCTTCTCTGTATTATGGTTTTAGTTGTTAATAGTTTGTGTCTAGTTCAATAAGTGTTCAACACCCCTTCGACTTTGACGGTCTGTTATCGCTGTTGGGTTTTTCTTAGCCGTTTTCTCTCCTTTGATTAGTCCGCTTAGTGTTGTTGGGTGTTGTTTTTTTAGCTTTCCATTTTGGGTTGTTAAGTGAACAGTTATGGCTGCCATCTCTATTGATGCAATCTTTCTAAAGAACTTTGCTATTGCACGTGGAAATGGTGAGTTCAAGGAGGAAGACTAGTTACTTTTTAGTTCTTTCTTACTAATGGAAGGAACCCATTTGATTAAGGTTAAATTCCTTAAGGAGAGGGGTAACGACTTCTTTAAGCAAAATCTGTTTGACTCTGCTGGCGGCTGCTATGAAATGACATGTCGACTTTTATGTTTGGTTTTGGAATCTATGGAGGACTATGACGTTGAATCTGTCTTGCAATTAGCAATCTCTTTAAATTTGAATTTAGCGGCTTGCGCTAATAAACTCCATGAGTATGAGGCGGCCATAAACTTCAGCTCTTTGGTCTTGTCGTCCTTCCCTAAAAATGCTAAAGCTCTATTTCGTAGAGCTGTAGCTTGTATGAAGACTAATATGCTCATGGAAGCGCAAACTGATCTAGAAACCGCGTCAATGCTTGAACCTAAGAATAAAGATATCCTTAGAGAACTGAATGCTGTCAAGAATCTACGGGCTATTAATCATAATGGTAAAAGAAGTATTGATGACCAGTTGCTATGTGAGGTGGCTAGGGAGAGTAAAAGACCTATCCCTGTTTGATAATACTGAGGACTTTCCAGTAAACGATTGTTATAACAGAAGTAAGAAAGAATAAATAAAGAACAATAAAAGACAAAACGCACAAATTTACGTGGTTCACTAACGATGTGTTAGCTACGTCCACAGGGCAGAAGGGAGAGAGTTTTATTGATATGTGAGGAGTTTTCAGATTACAAATTCAGACGGTATGATAAGCATGACTGTTAGGTAGAGGCTTAGAGAGTTTATATAATACTCTCTAAGACCTAATACAGAATGACCTGATAAGGCCCAAGACAGACCTAGCCCAATAACAGATACGGATACCGTTTACGCCCCCCATAGTCGTTCGAAGGGCCGACTAACGAATCAAGGCACAAACCCAACAAATCTGCACCTTAACTTGAATTCTCTCACAAACAGACAGATGTACCAGATGCATCCCCATAGATGCCAGATGTACCAGAAAAATCTTCCCTCTTCCCCCTCAGATATTGCCCACAAAGGGGCAATTACAGACTTCAGATATTTAGCAAGTCCAAACAGTGTTGGAACTTTATATGCGAAACTGGCTTGGTAAACTATCAGCTGGGTTATCAGCAGTATCCACTTTGTTCACCTTAATCATCTTCTCATTTCTCAGAAAGTGATATCTCACATCTATATGCTTAGGCCTCTCATGATGGACCTGATCTTTAGCCAAACATATTGCACTAAGACTGTCACAGAATACAATAGCTTGCTCCTGATGTAGACCCAGATCACTGACCAACCCTTTTAACCAGATACCCTCTTTAGCTGCTGCAGTCAAGGCCATATACTCTACTTCAGTAGTAGACAAAGTAACTGTAGGCTACAATGTAGCCTTCCAATTGACGACTGAACCACCAAGAGTGAAAACATAACCAATCATTGATCGTCTGCTGTCAACATCTCCTGCATAATCAGAATCTGAGTACCCTGACACAAGGCACTCTCTAACACCTCCATAAATGAGACCAACATCAGATGTACCCTTAAGGTACCGGAAAATTCTCTTCACAGCTTGCCAGTGCCCTTTACCTGGATCACCCATAAACCGGCTCACCACACTGACTGACTGCGCTAGATTAGGTCTAGTGCAGACCATAGCATACATCAAGCTACCCACTGCACTAGAGTACGGAACTCGGGACATGTACTCCCGTTCTTCAGCTGATTTGGGTGCAAAAGCAACAGACAGATGTGCATTTGATGCACTAGAAGTATTTATGGATTTAGCAGTAGACATGCCAAATCTTGATAGTACCTTCTGAATATAGCCTTTCTGAGATAAGAAAAACTTCTTCTTGCTCCTATCCCTGTAGATCTAAATTCCCAGAATGTTTCTTGCTGCACCAAAATCTTTCATCTCAAACTCAGCGTTGAGAAGACCCTTCAATTTCTGAACATCAGACTTGCTCTCTGCAGCTATTAACATATCGTCTACATATAGGATCAGATAAATGAGAGATCCATTCTTCACCTTGTTTTAATAAACACAACAATCATACGGACTCCAATTGTAGCCAATTTCCAACATGTAGCTGTCGAACCTTTTATACCACTGCCTCGGTGATTGTTTTAGTCCATATAAGGACTTCTTCAGCTTACAAACGTTGTCTTCTTTACCCGGAACCTGGAAACCGTCTGGCTGAGTCATGTATATCTCTTCTTCCAACTCTCCATGTAGGAAAGCTGTCTTCACATCTAGCTGTTCGAGTTCTAAATCCTGATGTGCAACTATTGCTAGTAACACTCTGATGGAAGTATGTCTGACCACTGGTGAAAAAATCTCATTGTAGTCTACCCCCTCTTTCTGACTGAACCCACGAGCTACCAATCGAGCTTTATACCTTATACCCTCAGCAGCAGTTTCTCCTTCTTTCTTCTTGAAGACCCATTTACAAGTAACAATCTTTCTGCCTTGAGGCTTCTTGGATAATTCCCAGGTCTGATTCTTTGAAGTGACTCCATCTCATCTCCCATGGCAGCAAGCCATTGGGCAGATTATGAACATGTAGCTGATTTTTCAAAGTGGAGGACTCATGTAAGTTAGGATCCACCTCCTCAGCAACCTGAAGTGCATAACTCACCATATCTTCAAAACCAAGTCTATTCGGAGGCTTCCTAAAATTAGGCTTGATTGACCGTTCACGAGCTAAACTCTGCTGATTCGAAACTGGTAGTGAAGAACCTGATGGTACAGATTCAGATTCGGATTGTAGTGGTTGATCTTCTTCCTGTGGTACACTCTCATCAAGAGTGTCTTGCTGCTCCACCTGTTTATCAACACTACTACTACTATCTCACAAAATAATAGACTTCACAGTAGGATTAACCATAGAATTTTCATCAAAGACAACATTTCTACTCAAAATAACCCTACCTTCAGATGGAGACCAGATGCGGTATCTCTTGACACCATCCCCATAGCCCATGAATACTCCCTTTTAGCTCGTGGCTCAAGCTTACCCGCATTAACATGATAATAAGCAGTACTTCCAAAAGCTCTTAAAATAGAATAGTCAGCAGACTTACCAGACCACATCTCAAATGGAGTTTTGAGATTCACTCATGTGAGGTCCCCGATTTATGAGATAGCATGCTGTACTAACGGCTTCTACCCAGAATCTTTTTGTTAGTCCAGCATTAGAGAGCATGCACATAGCCCTCTCCAGAAGTGTCTGGTTCATTCGCTCTACTGCACCATTTTGCTGAGGTGTATCTCGGACTGTACGATGTCTAGAAACCCCTTCATTCTTGCAGAACTCGTCGAACTCAGAACAACAAAACTCTAAGCCGTTATCAGTTCGCAGCCTCTTGACCTTCGTCCCAGTTTGATTCTCCATTAATGCCTTCCACTGCTTAAAGTGAGTGAAGGCTTCGTTTTTATGCTTCATCTAATAAATCCAAGTCTTCCTTGAATAATCATCAATAATTGACATAAAATACCTGTGATCTCCCAAAGACTCCACCTTAGAAGGACCCCAGCAATCAGAATGGATGTAATTAAATGTGCCCTTGGTCCTATGCACTGCTTTGGGAAACTTGCTGCGATGTAGCTTCCAAAATACACAATGCTCACAGAAATCCAGATTCTTGACCTTGTGACCACACAAAAGATCCTCTTTTAACAGAGTCTACATCCCCCTTTCACTCATATGACCAAGCCTCATATGCCACAACTTAGTCAAATCTTCTTTATCAACATCCGAGGATGCAACAGCAACAGAACCTGACAGAGTAGATCCCTGAAGATAATATAGAGTACAATGCTTGATACCTCTCATAACCACATTCGAACCTTTGCAGACGTTCAGAACTCCACCTACACCTTGAAAACTGAAAGCCTTACTGTCTAACGTACTTAAGGAGATAAAATTATTTGTCATCAATGGAACATGTCTAACTTCGTTCAATGTGCAGAATTTACCGTCATGTGTCCTAATCCTGACTGAGCCGATTCCAACTATCCTGCAAACAACACTGTTGGCCATAGAAATATTGCCTCCATCTACCTGTTCATAAGTTGTAAACCACTCTCTACGCGGACATATATGGTAAGATGCTCCAGAATCTAGAATCCACACATCAGTGTGATACGTGACCCTATCAGTAACTAGAGCATAATCATCTTCCTCGGAATCTGCATTTGCTACACCAATAGTAGCAGTACCAGACTTGTTCTGTTTATCTTTCTTGGGGCAATCGAATTTCCAATTCCCCTTTCCTTTACAGTAGTTACAAACATCAGTAGGTTTAGGACCCTTAGAAACAGATATACCAGAAGAATTAGAAGAACCAAAATAAGAAGGCTTCTTATACTTTTTCTTCCCCGAATTTCCCTGTCCATAACCCCCGCTGGCTACTAACCCTGCAGCCTGATTGTCTGTACCTGTACCAGCCGCCTTATGGCGCAGTTCTCTAGTATGAACAGACGACCTAACATCTTCTAGAGACACAGTATATTTACCCACAATAAAAGACTGTACGAAATTCTCATACGACAATGGTAAAGATACTAACAGAATTAATGCGGCATCCTCATCTTCTACCTTAACATCAATATTACGCAGTTCTAGTAAAATGTGTTTAACTGATCTAAATGATCTCGAAGAGGCGTGCCTTCCTCCATTCTCAGATTGAACAGACGTTGCTTCACAAGCAACTTATTGGTCAAAGACTTCGTCATATAAAGACTTTCGAGCTTTGCCCACAGACCTGCGGCGGTATCTTCCTCCGCAACTTCAGTGATGATATCATCAGCAAGACACAACATAATTGTTGAATGTGCCTTCTCCTCCAGACTGGCCATCTCAGCGGTGACGGCAACGACGGCTGCGCCTTCTTGCTTCTTTTGAAGTGGCGCCCACAACCATTGTTGCTTCAACAAAGCCAGCATCTTGATATGCCACAGACTAAAACTATTTCGCCAGGTTAAGCGATCGATCTTTATGTTCATCGCCGACATCTTTCTTGCTGGTCAGGAACCCGAAGGCTCTGATACGAGTTTGTTATAACAAAAGCAAGAAAGAATAAATAAAGAACAATAAAAGACAAAACGCATAGATTTACGTGGTTCACTAATGGTGTGTTAGCTACGTTCACAGGGCATAAGGGAGAGAGTTTTATTGATATGTGAGGAGTTTTCAAATTACAGATTCAGACGGTATGATAAGCATGACGGCTAGGTAGAGGCTTAGCGAGTTTATATAATACTCTCTAAGACCAAATACAGAATGACCTAATAAGGTCCAAGACAGACCTAGCCCAATAACAGATACGGATACCGTTTATCCCCTCTTAGTCGTTCGAAGCGGCGACTAACAGAATCAAAGCACAAACCTAACAACGATAATGGTGGGTCTTCTTGTGGCTCTTGCGCTACTCCACTTTCTGACTCCATTGTCAAGGATACTTACATTTCTGATGATGGCCTTACTATAAATTTCGAAGAGAACTCTTCTCCGAATATCGATTTAGAACACAATCAGAAAGACTCTCAAATGGGTTATAATGGGCATATTCCTAACAACTTGGTTCTTGAGTTCTCAAGAAAGGGTGGAGGAAATTCACAACTAAGGATCTCTAGACAAGCTTATCGAAAAATTCGGATACTTAACATCGAGGTCACCAAGGAGGGAGGAATTACAAGAGATCAGTATAAGAGAAAGAAGAGGAGGAGACGTCCCTTAAGTCGGTGGTAGTGAATGATGACACGTCTTCTTCTTCAAGTGTCATCAATGGGATTTATGGTATTGTAGATACCCAGTATCTGCTGAGACTCCAACAAACACCCGATGATTATCGGACTACAACATGTTTTGGGATCGCAGCGTTTGATCGACAGTTTGTGTACAACTTTACGTCGGAAAACTTAAAACGATTTTAAAAACAAAACATTTCAAAACATTTTAAAAATACCTGGAGTGTTTAATGCACGGCGACGGGGTCGCGATGACACTAACTAGAGTCAAAACCGACACCGGACCAAAAACCGACTCAAAAATTCAAATCCCGACTCCAACAACGAGTCAAACCGAGTCAAACACAAAAACCAAAATATCTCAAACCTTCTATGCTAAGTTTTCCCGGATTCATGTTGGTCAAGTACCAAACATGTGACTACAAAACCTAGGATAGAACAAATCATCATTGCGTTTGTTGTGAAAGCGACAACATAGCTCGAAGACCCGCGTCGTGGCTCGCGCCTCTTTGAGCAGCCCAGGTGGCCACGTCGCTCAAAACTCACACAACCACTCATTCTCCTATAAATACCCCTCAAATGCCACCCATTTGAGACTTACGCGAGTGTCCGCCCCCTCTTTTGTCCCTTAAAATTCTCGACTCGACTTCTTAAGTCACAATCCGACGCGTATTTACGACCTACCGATCGTAAACACGAGCCTTACACATTGTTTGGTACCGTCATCGTGCATTAAACCACTTGACCGACCACTTTGACCACTACACCATCACTAAACTTTTAAAACACTCTTTACTTACCAAAACGGTTTTAAACCGAGTTTTTTCCGATCAAACGAGTTGTTACACTTACGTCGGTCACTCGCCATAACCAAACATGTAAGTATGAGGGTGTAAAAATCCTCTTTTATTATGTTTTCATTTGTTTCATGACTCTAACATGCTAAAACATGCATAACATGAACCAAAACATGGAATAAACGAGCCAAAACCGATTTTTGGTCTGAGACAGAAGCCCCTTAGGTCGCCAAATGGTTGGCGCCTAAATGGGGTACTCAGACCAGAGATCAACCGTGTTTGTTCTCGTCATTTCCCTTAATCGATTTTTCATATTTGTAATCGGTTTTTACCATTTCAAGTATTTTCGAAACCTTTTTGTTTCATTTCACATGTTTTAACCATAAAACATTTTTCACCCTTGGTTCTTTATACCATGACGGTTAAATCCGTGTTTCGGTGATAATATTTGGTTAATGACATTTAAAAAGGTATTTTAAAGCCTTTTATTTCATTTCTTCATATTTTCAAACAAACATATTAGTCACCAACACGAAATCATCCTTGGTTCTACATACCATGCCGGATTTTAAAAAGATGCGATGATGAGTATCGACTAATTACATTCAAAATGGACTTAAAACAATTAGTCCATAATCATTTTCAAAACTATTCATGTCAAGTTTGTCAAATCGAACCCGACACCGAATATTATCAAATAATGATGATTATTCGAGTCTAGTTCTTCAAATCAACAAAGGCGGTCTAAACGACCCTTTCAAAATCAAACCGGGTTCAAAAACCCATTTTTAACACGTTTTATAACATTTTCTAAACAGTCAGAACACGGCATACAACCGTTGGCTAACCCACGCCTCAAGTAGGCCTTTTCTTTCTCATTTTCAAAACCAGAGGGAGGCCCCTTACACCGCCGGCTGGCTCGCGCCTCTTATAGCCGTCTGGTTGATCTGGATGAGGTCGTCACTCATCCAATCAAACACATTTATAATACTCAACAAACAACTAGTTAGCGGTAAGTCGAGGTCGATCCATGGGACGATGTGCTTTGGGTTCTAAGTCTATCTATCTCAATTTATGCTAGTGTAATAATTGATGGGGTTTGTAGTTGTGTTCTAGACTAATGCAAGCAATAAAGTAAAACAAGCAATAAAAGGAAAGATGTAAACAAATGATTAAAAGTGCTAGGATGTCATGGGGTCATAGGGGACTCATGGGAATTGATCATACAAACATGTTCTCAAATTATAAGCAAGCAATTATTGTTGTGATGGATTGAGTTGGGTTATATCTTACAATCTTAGGAAAGTTTGGGTCCCGGAGCCGAATCGATTAGATTGTACAACACCTACAAGTCGACTTAATCTTCCCTACTCAACAACATGCATGGTCTAATGAGACTCGAGTTGGTTTATGTCTTACAAGTCTCATTGAAAAGATAGGTGATGGGTAAAAAATGCAAGGATTCATAGGCTCACATTTCATCAAACATAACATGTGCATGAGTTGAGATCAAAACAAGCAAACAAATAAACCATGAAAGCATATTAATTTAAGCATGAATCATTCCCCATGTTGGTTTCCCCTAATTACCCATTAATCCTAGCTAAGTAACTACTCACTCATGATCAAGTTTAACATGTTAATAAGGTTGTCAATCATACTAACGAAGCCAAACATGATGAACAAGTAAGAAAGATTAACAATAATTAAAACAAGGATTAAGAGAATTATACCTATGGAGATTCCAAAATAATAATGCAAAGAATAATAGAAGAAACTTGATGATTGATGGAAGGTTGTCAATCTCCCAATAATAACCCAATAATCTTCAATTACCCAATAATAAACTTGAATAATAAACTTGAACAATAATTAAAGAGAGATTAATGTGTAATTTGTGGAAAGATTAAAGAGTAATCTATTCTAATCTACTCCTAATCTAATCTAAAGAAGGATTTTCTACTCTAAAAACTTGTGTAAAAGGATTATTACAAATGGGGTATTTATAGTGGAAATTAGGTGGATGTATTAGGTTTAACTAAGGGCTAAACTAGTAATTACACTTTTGAGATTTGAGAAGGGAGAAGCCGGTATTTTTCGAAGGAAGGGCGTCTTTCACGGAGCTTGAAGAACACGGAAATTGCTGTAAAGGAATCCGGGCGGATTGGTGTCGGGACGGGCGGATTGTAGCAGGGGAAGACGAGCGGATTTGGAGCAAGACGCTCGGATTGTAGCAAGGGAATCCGAGCGGATTTAGAGCAAGACGAGCGTATTCCTTAGAAGACGAGCGGATTGGTCTCGGGACGAGCGGATTGGCGAACAGCTTCTTTGTTTGACCTCGGATTGTAAAACGGGCGTCATTTTCTCATCCGGACCCCTATTGGAGTGATTCAAAAGCCTAGATAACTTGTTTTTTTGACGGCGTTCCATCTAGCATACTTTCAGAGCCAAAGGAGCAGCTCTTGGTTTGCGTTCCGAGCAATTTCTTCATGAATGGCTTCCTTGCTTTTCCTCCTTGCTTTAAACCTTATGACCCTTCTATATACTCTTTATTCCTACATCATTGGTCATCATTCTTGCCTCCTCTTCATACTAGTCCATCTAATATCATCAATAAGCTTCCAAATATGCACGAAAGACAGGAATTCCCGCCTTATTATCTCCTTTTCTACAAAACATATGAAATGCGATAGAAAAGCAAATTGGAAGGTTTTGACAGATAAAATGGCCAAAGAATGTTATAATAGTATGCAAAATAGGCTCAATTAGGGGACTAAATGTGCGCAAATAATGGTCGCATCAAATATCCCCAAACCGAACCTTTACTCGTCCCGAGTAAAGAGGTGACTAAAACTAGACCTTTATTTAAACTAGCCTACTAATATAGCCGATATGAGACAATTAGCGGGTCTCACTCGGCCCCTTCAACTCACAACAAGACAACCATGAGGTAGGATGCCTTCTTGCAAGGAAAGGTGGGTCTTGCCAAAATGGCGACACATCCAAACATTAAGCACACAAAACAAGTAATGGATGCATCTACAAAAGAATAGCCACTTTCCTCATCTAAGTGACGAAAATTATCTACAAGGGAAGCAATTCAAGGGTACACATTCCTTCATAGATGCAATTTCTTCAAACTACTAAGCCTAGAAGGATACCAATAAATCACCTCCAAATCGTGTCAAGCTAGGGTACCTTTGTCCTCAATCGTTAAATGCTTTTGTCAAGAGTAGACTCCCTATGGTGTTAGAAACACTGGAGGATCGCGGAATTCCCCCTCTTGCCTAGACAAGAAGAAGGGTCGTCCCCTCTCTACCATGCACAAAAATGGATATGATGGATAAAGGGATCAATAGATATTTGAGTTTCACTTTGAGAGTTTGCTTTGTTGTTGTTTTTCCCCCCAATTTCTTGTGGCATATAACATTTGAGAACACTTTCTTGCCATTTCTTTTTGATTTTTGGCATTTCAACACTTGACAACTTTCAACTTTTCTTTGCATTTCTTTTGAACATTTTCAAAGTCACCCCATATGTAGTGAGGGTGCCTTATATTTGAAGCTTTAGGAGTTCTATTTTTGCTCCTCTTGTCATTTGATGCATTTTTTGCAAACTTTCTTTCACTTTTCATTTCATTGAACTCAAATTGGTTTCTTTTTGTGCCCATTCCCTTTGATGACAAAAATGTGGTAGAACATGGATGATGGATGGATGGATGCATGGTTTCAAGGGTCACCTTGGAATAAACGGTAGCCAAGGAGTTATCACACCACAAGGTACTCTTGACTAGGCCTTAAACCATGGGTCAAAGGATACTAGCATGACACATCCTAGGGTGTTTTACAAGTATTCTAACAAGCAAAGTCTTAAGAACAAAAAGCATCTACTAGGGCCTATATACACATGTCAAGCTTCCCAAGTAAATGGTTTCACAAAATTTTTCTAACCATGCAAACTACATGCCATGATGCAACTAACATTTATACATCCTAATGTATGTGCTTCTACCTACTAGTATGCCAAATAAATTAAATGCAAGTCCTAGGTTCACATTGTTATACCGCATCAATCAAAATAAAGCCACATAGTCATTAACATAAAGAGGAAAAAGGAGATTGGAAAGATCATACCATGCGGTCTTCAATATCCTCATGTCTCGGATGTGGCGTAGTCAATCAATGTGAAAAAGGATAAACAAACAAGCAAACAAGTATATACAACAATATATACACGACTACACTACAAAGGAAATGAACTTGTTTTTGGGTTTTTCAATTTTTCAAATTTTTATGGTTTTTGTTTTTATGAAATTAAAAGAACATATTTTTGGGATTTTTCGAAATTTTTCAATTTTTATGCATTTTTGGAATATAAATTCTCATCCCCCACTTTATTTTGGACATTGTCCTCAATGTACATGTAGGAGTAGGAATAAAAAGGAAATAAATGTTTTTGAATTTTTTTGATTTTTTGAAATGAAGTACAAATGCAATGATATGATATGAATGAATGCATGCTCTAACTAAATGCAATTCTATATGGAATATATAACAAATGAATACAATCTACATTAGATGATGCATGATTTTTAGTGAACTATGGTCACCTATGATCAAACCTCCCCAAACCGATTTAAACACTATTTCTAATGTAGAAATGAATAGGTTTGGCCATTAGTGACTATGCATGAATTCTAGTCTATATGCAACTATCTACATGAATCATATGAAATATATTACAATGCAAACTAATGTAAATGAACTAACTAATGCAAATGCAATATGAAATATAATACAAATGCAAGCTAAATGTATATGTATATAACTAAATGCAAGTGTAAATGTAATGCAAAGTGAAAGGAAAGGATATCTTATAAATGGTGGTTTGAGGGAGGACTCCACCAAACTCATTCCGTCTTGCCATGATTATTGATGTTGTCCATGTTGCTTAATGCTCTCAACAACCGGTCAAAGGCTTTTGAATGGGCTTCATATAAGCACAAATATGAGATTGGCGATGTCAAAACGTAGTTTAGCCATCTTGGCTTGGAATAGAACTTGCCGAACACTCTCCCATTTGTTTTGCCCTTGGCACTTGGCTTCTTACAATGCTTCAAACTAGCAAGCACATGATTCTTGTCAATACAATGTATGAAGTATTGCCCATATTCATCCGGAGGCTTCCACTCTTTACCATCTCTTTCAAATTCTATGATGATAGAGCATTGATTCATCAATCCTTCAATAGTAGAAGGAGATTTCTCATTTCTTTGATGAGGGGATAGTTGAAGGATAAGATGTGGAGGAGTCAACTTCTCACTATTGAGGTCATTCATGCTTTCATTTTCTTCACTTTCTTCTTGACCCTCCTTAGAACTTGAACCATTTCCAAAGAAAAGAGCTTCAATTTCTTCCAAACTATGATCAAAGATGCCAACATCATAGTTTTCCTCTTGGCCTCTCAATTCTCCAAAGATAGCAAGTTCAAATTCATCAACCTCTTCTTTCCAAGTTTTACCTTCACTCCCATAAGTGCCAAGGGAGCACACTTCCTCTACATGGGTCATAGAGGGAAATTGTGGTGGGAGGTCTTCCTCATCATCATCATCATAGGTATCCCAAATTGGAGAAGCAAGGCTAGTGTGTGAGCTAGATTCATTAGACAATTTAGACAAAGTGCTTGTTTCATAATTGGCCTTCAACTCACATTCATCATTGCTCTCCACCCCAACTTCATCATGCTTCAATTCATCATCCACTCTTGGTCCATAATCAATCAAGCACTCCCCTTCCTCAAAAGTAACATCTTCATATTCACATCTATCATGAATGTTTGTAAAGTTGGGTACAAGTTGGAATATGGGGTGTTCAATACTTATGAATTTAGGAGGTGGTAGGGGATTCACAAGAGTAGCTTCATAATGCCATCCAAATTCTTCTTCACCCTCATTATTTTCCCCTTCTTCTTCATTTAGCATTTGGGTGGCTTCCATTTGGGCAATTTGATTTGCCAACTTCTCACCATTAGTAACAATGTTTTTGAGAACATTGTCCCTAGCTTGGCTCTCTTCTAGCATTTTCATGAAGAGATTTTGTTGGCACCTTAACATTTGGAGAACCACACTTTGCATGTCAAGATTATGCTCATTCTCTTGTTGTGGGTACATGGGAATTTGGTGGTATGGGTGTTCATTGTAGGATGATATTTGGCATTGATTGTAAAGTGGGTTTTGGGAGGGTGGTTGTTGTGGATGTAGGATGTGGGGGCTTTGGTAAGAAAAGTTGGGGTAGTGGTTAGGACTTTCATTGTATGAGTTGTAAGGTAGTTTTGTTTCAACTTGCTCCAAAAACTCCCCATACCCATGGTAGTCATACTCAAAAGATTCACCACATACTCCATGTGCCAAGCCTTCGGTCATCATCATAACTAGGACAAAGATATAACTACAAACAAGGAAACTACAAGAAAACGGTAAAAACAATCCTTGAGGAACAAGTTCCTCAAAGTTAAAGCAAAATCAAAATAGACAAACAAGTAAGAACTTAATCACATAGCACCATCCCCGGCAACGGCGCCATTTTTGATCCGGATGAGGTCGTCACTCATCCAATCAAACACATTTATAATACTCAACAAACAACTAGTTAGCGGTAAGTCGAGGTCGATCCATGGGACGGTGTGCTTTGGGTTCTAAGTCTATCTATCTCAATTTATGCTAGTGTCACAATTGATGGGGTTTGTAGTTGTGTTCTAGACTAATGCAAGCAATAAAGTAAAACAAGCAATAAAAGGAAAGATGTAAACAAATGATTAAAAGTGCTAGGATGTCATGGGGTCATAGGGGATTCATGGGAATTGATCATACAAACATGTTCTCAAATTATAAGCAAGCAATTATTGTTGTGATGGATTGAGTTGGGTTATATCTTACAATCTTAGGAAAGTTTGAGTCCCGGAGCCGAATCGATTAGATTGTACAACACCTACAAGTCGACTTAATCTTCCCTACTCAACAACATGCATGGTCTAATGAGACTCGAGTTGGTTTATGTCTTACAAGTCTCATTGAAAAGATAGGTGATGGGTAAAAAATGCAAGGATTCATAGGCTCACATTTCATCAAACATAACATGTGCATGAGTTGAGATCAAAACAAGCAAACAAATAAACCATGAAAGCATATTAATTTAAGCATGAATCATTCCCCATGTTGGTTTCCCCTAATTACCCATTAATCCTAGCTAAGTAACTACTCACTCATGATCAAGTTTAACATGTTAATAAGGTTGTCAATCATACTAACGAAGCCAAACATGATGAACAAGTAAGAAAGATTAACAATAATTAAAACAAGGATTAAGAGAATTATACCTATGGAGATTCCAAAATAATAATGCAAAGAATAATAGAAGAAACTTGATGATTGATGAAAGGTTGTCAATCTCCCAATAATAACCCAATAATCTTCAATTACCCAATAATAAACTTGAATAATAAACTTGAACAATAATTAAAAAGAGATTAATGTGTAATTTGTGGAAAGATTAAAGAGTAATCTATTCTAATCTACTCCTAATCTAATCTAAAGAAGGATTTTCTACTCTAAAAACTTGTGTAAAAGGATTATTACAAATGGGGTATTTATAGTGGAAATTAGGTGGATGCATTAGAGTTAACTAAGGGCTAAACTAGTAATTACACTTTTGAGATTTGAGCAGGGAGAAGCCGGTATTTTTCGAAGGAAGGGCGTCTTTCACGGAGCTTGAAGAACACGAAAATTGCTGTAAAGGAATCCGGGCGGATTGGTGTCGGGACGGGCGGATTGTAGCAGGGGAAGACGAGCGGATTTGGAGCAAGACGCTCGGATTGTAGCAAGGGAATCCGAGCGGATTTAGAGCAAGACGAGCGTATTCCTTAGAAGACGAGCGGATTGGCGGACAGCTTCTTTGTTTGACCTCGGATTGTAAAACGGGCGTCATTTTCTCATCCGGACCCCTATTGGAGTGATTCAAAAGCCTAGATCACTTGTTTTTTCGACGCCGTTCCATCTAGCATACTTTCAGAGCCAAAGGAGCAGCTCTTGGTTTGCGTTCCGAGCAATTTTCTTCATGAATGGCTTCCTTACTTTTCCTCCTTGCTTTAAACCTTATGACCCTTCTATATATACTCTTTATTCCTACATCATTGGTCATCATTCTTGCCTCCTCTTCATACTAGTCCATCTAATATCATCAATAAGCTTCCAAATATGCACGAAAGACGGGAATTCCCGCCTTATTATCTCCTTTTCTACAAAACATATGAAATGCGATAGAAAAGCAAATAGGAAGGTTTTGACGGATAAAATGGCCAAAGAATGTTATAATAGTATGCAAAATAGGTTCAATTAGGGGACTAAATGTGCGCAAATAATGGTCACATCACTGGTACAGGGCCTGTTCCCTTCCAGCATTAGTCTAGGACGATCCCGACTCCGGTTAACCGGGATATAGGACGGATCAGATGACTATTCGATTATTCAAAATCATATTTGCAAAATGCCTTACTAAGACAAATGGATCATGTTATGCACCCTAAACCTAATATGGTAAATGGATGTTTAATTTCCGTCTTGCATGCAAATCAACCATTAATCCAACTCGACATCTTATACTTGATACTTGGATTAAATCAAACCGACTTAGAAAGCTCTCACATGTTAGGTTTAAATTATTGGATGCGCATTCATGCATTTAAACCGTTCTATCAACTTTTGCATTAAACCAACCAAGATCGATCAGTAGAGGCCGCTAAACGCGGGCGGGATTGGGTGTCTGATTAAAGGGCTTCCCAATACGTACCTTCACCTCTTACTCAGAAACTTTGGATAGTGGACGACCTTATCCAGGGCATACGAGAGGCATTCTAGAGATAGGATGCTAAAGAGGGACGATTTCCTTATCTTTAGTACCTATGTCAAACGCTGCTTTGTGCTTCGATTTGACCGAGGTATAAAGTGGAATTCGAACGGGTTCCAGGCATCCCACAAATGCTTGGTGGCGACTCCGAACATCTCTAATCGTTTCGAGACCCTTACCGAGACAAAACCGACCGATCTAAAACGATCCGGTCGAAGGCATTTTTACGCCGCCGAGCGTGGCTTTCAAAAGACCGCTGCATGTCCAACAGATCGGCTTGGCGTTCAGGTGGCCCGTGACTATGAACCGGTAGGTGGCCCCCCAAATCCACAGACCGAGACGTGGCCCATGCCCACAGATTGGCGACTCCGCTGGGGATAACTAGAACACTTACGTCTTTGTGATCCCTAGATGGTGAGACTCGAACGAGGACTTGGTTGGAATGCATTAATTGATATTACGGTCACGGTCGGGTTCCTTATCCGGGCCCACAACCTAACCCTTTTCAACCAATTGGCTCGTCCCGTCGGCATGAGTTTTCTCATTCCGCGTTTCAAATCCTGATTGAGTCAAGCATACCATTGACGTTACACATTTCTGTTTCGTCAAAGAGCTTTCATCACCTTCGAGCACGAGGCTAGGGCACCCTCCTTACACATTTTGTTTGGATTGGTATCCCTCTCGCAAATCGGGGTTTGATTGCTTGGTGTGTAACCCACCCTTCTAAGCCAAAACCCGTGTCAGCATGATGCATAATATAATGAACTGTGAGTGCTTATGTGTTATTTGATCATAAGTCCTTCCGTGTCATTTTCAAACTTTCAAAAACACCCTTTTTGCGCCGTTATAATTGCCATTTCAAACCTCGGTCTTTCGCCGACCGATGCACGCCTTTCTAGGCCGTCATAATGACGATTTTCAAACTCGATTTTGTATAACCATTTCAACATGCCTTTCTAGGCCGTCGTAATGACGATTTTCAAACCCGGTTTTGTATAACCATTTCAACACGCCTTTCTAGGCCGTCATAATGACGATTTTTCAAACCCGGTTTTGTATAACCGTTTCAAATCACCTTTTTACGCCATTATAATCGCCGCGTCTAGACACGGATTTTAACCCGTTTCGCGCCGACAATGGCTCTTTCAAAACCCGAGAAAAGTACACACCCTTTTCTCGAGACACTTTCAGGATCCCGAGGACCATGCACCGTCCCCGAGACCTTTTCAAACATTCCAAACTCGATTTTCAAAACATACAATTTTGAATTTCAAAACCGTCTTGGGAAGCAACACACTGTTTTCCGAGCCGACTCAAACTCAAACCGTCTTCTGCAAACAAACTTAAGACAACCCTTTTCAACTGATCGACTTGCGGAGATTTCTATCTTCGGAAGCCGCCCAATAAAGTGACAAATGAATCTTTTTGAAAATTCCTATTTTCGAAAACTTCAGTCCACCATTCCAATTCCGCCTCGTGTCTATCGAGTCAAAGCAAACGTACTTATGGATCTTTACTTATGAGTCGTCTCACCACGAGACCCGTCCAATGGCGTCACGCCGTCATGATTGGACTCGTGTCAAAGGTTCGGTCAACACCGTCACGTCATAAATCGAGTCAGCACCGAGGGACCACACACGGTCGCCCCGTCTTGTTGAGTCGATCTTTGTCTCGTCCTCTGTGTTGTCTGCGTTCAGTCTTGGAACCGTATCGGATTGAGTTGTAATGTGAGCCATTTTTCTGCCTCAGAGCCATGGCCCCGTCTTCAACTTCGTCTGTCAACCACAACAACAATGATAACAACAGAGATGTCACAACTGATTAGCTAGCCAGCCTGCTTACCGCTCTTAAGGTCACCCTGGATCGCGTCGATACCCGTATCGATGCCCTCGAGAATAAGGAAATTGGGGAACATAATACCCCACCTCTGACCGAAACTGAGAAGAGGCTGAAACTCTTGGAAGAACAGCTCCTAGCCCGGGGCAACAATATCCACCTTGAAAATAACCGAAGGTTCGAACCTGTTGGGGACCAGTTACCTGACAACTTCACCCTGACTGATGTGCCTAAGTTCAAGGGAGTGGAGGACCCACTCAACCACAACCGTGCTTTCAAAGACTACATGGCCATTAAGGGGGTCAAACATGAGCTCTTTATCCGGATCTTCCCATCCTCTCTGGAGCCGATTCCTCGCCAATGGTACTACTCCTTGGACCCGAAAAACCTTACTACTTGGGATGAGATCGCAGTTGAGTTTGCCAAACAGTATGCCGACAACGTCGAAATCCAGGCCAACACCCGTACTCTCGAGGTGTTAACCCAAAACGACAAGGAAGGATTCACTGAGTTCCTAACCCGTTGGAGGAGGGTGAGTACTCGGTTGGTCGAAGCCGAGTGAATCAACTCGGTGGAAAAGTTTGTCAACAATCTCCGCCCCGGTTTATGCCAATCTACTGAGGTATCAGAATATCAAAACTTTCCAAGATCTGCAGATTCTGGGGACACGAATTGAGGACGACCTCCGAAAGGGTGTCTTAGCAAAGACCACTGGCAGGGGTTATCAGGAATCCACCTCAAACGGATCTCGCCCTTACGGTCAGACAAACAAGATTGATGAGGTTAACCTCGTCGAACCATCTGCCAAGAAAACCGAGCGCCCCCAGAGAGTGTTCACCAACATAGGGTCGACTTATGCAAGTGCCTTGAAAAGGCTCATGGACCAAGGGAAGCTACAACCGATCGGACCCACCCCGGATCCGGCCGACGCCAAGAAGTCCCGATTTCGGAACCCCAACGCCTACTGCCAGTATCATCGAGGGAAAGGGCATGATACCGAAAATTGCTTCAAACTCAAGCACCTCATTCAAGACATGATTGAGAAGGGAGATTTGCCTATACCCCCACCAACTAAACCGAACAACAAAACGAATCCCCTGGGAATTCACGCCATCTCTGACGATGAGCCGACCCTAGACTGCTCTCATCTCATCTTGCGAATTGACGACGAGGTGAATGTTCTGGAAAAGGATCCTTCAGACGGAGTGTTCGTGTTCGATCTGCCGCCACCATGCTCACTATGTTTCAGCAAGTTGAAGAGGCCATAGCCAGCCTCTCTGAGAGAATCACCCGACTCGACGACGCCTACCGTCGACTCATCTTCAATCCCCCAACACTGCGTCCAAGGGAGAATTCCCCAAGCATTCAAAACTACCCACCCAGGATGGATTGCTTCCGCGACCATTCTGGCATAGACCTCACGAAAATCACCCTCAAAAAAACTACCCTCAAAATAACTACCTCCATAAAAATCGCCCTCACAAAAATATTCCCCACAAGAACTACCCACCGAGGAATACCCCTCCAAGGTATCCTCGAGACCCTGAAATTAACGGCATATGGCGGGATGATGTTGAGGATGTCTATGTCATCCCGGGGAAGGAAAAGCGGACGAAGGAAATCGGACACCTCACCCGGTCCGGACGTCCCTATCAGAATCCGAGCAACCCAGCGGTCGTTCCAACAACGAATGACCAAGTCGTCCAGGAAGTGGACACTCAACCAAAGGCTCCCGAGAACTCAATCCTGAAATAGCTCCAGAAAGCAAAGGCCGAAATCTCAATTTGGCAATTGATCGCAACGTCTTTTGAGCACCGACATGCCTTACTGCAGGCCTTGGGAAAACTAACCGTGCCCTCCACCTCTTCCCCAGAAGAAATAGTGGCACACATGACGAGAGACGCCCCTGATCTGAGTAACCCGGTCGTCTTCTCCGACGAGGATATCCCCCTGTTCGGAGCCAATCATAACCTGGCCCTGTACATCACCGTACATTGCCTCCAAAAGAATATACCAATGGTCCTCGTGGATGACGGTTCCGCCATGAATGTCATTCCTCTCAAAACTGCCCACAGGCTGGGTATCAAGGAATCTGACTTAATCCCAACGAATCAGGGAGTACGCGCCTACGACGGCCGTCGCAAGGCCGCTGGGCTAGTCACTTTGACCGTCGCAACCGGGCCACTGGAAAGACAAACCAGTTTTCAAGTGGTCGACATCGACGCGTCCTTCAACATGCTCCTGGGACGTCTCTGGATTCACGCCATCAAGGCGGTCACATCAACGCTCCACCAAAAGATCAGGGTCCCCTTCAACGGCAAAACGATCACGATCCCCGCTTCCCCAATCCAAGCAGTTATGAGAAGAGGGGTAGCCTCCCGAGCCATTGAGGAGGACGACAATGAAATGTGGGGTTTCCAAGCCGTGAACGCCATAACTGATGAATCGGCAACCTCTGAGTGTGACCCATTCACCAACCTCACGATCAACCGCATCATGATGCGTCAGGGTTATTTCCCGGGTTTGCCGCTCAATCCACTAAAGGACCCATTGCCTCCCTTGAAACGGGCTAAGGTCCCCAACATTCCCTTTGGACTAGGATACGAACCTACTGACAAAGATATCCAGGAGATGCACCTCCTAATCCGAAAACGCAAGAAGCACGGGGTTATCCTCCGTCCCTACCACCTGACTCTCAACGGATACTTTGTCCCCGAGGGAGAGTCCGAGCTCTACCACGGCTTTCCGGAGCCAATCTATGACTCTGTGGCCAGGGCTAGATACCCGGGAGTGGAAGTCTTCCAGGGCTGCTACTTTATCCCCGACAACATCGAAGCTGCATCAACTGAGTCCAAACCGTCACCATGCCTTGACGGACAAGCTGTCACACTCCTCTTTGGGGAAGATAACATCAAACGCCTTGATCCAACCACCTTGATCTCCGATACTGACCCGGAGAAGGCTACCCAAGGCTGGAGGAAAACCATCAGGTGGACCGATCGCCAAGGCCGCATTCTCAAGATAACAACTGGAGAAGTCCCTATGTTCAAGGAGGGAAGTGAAGAAGGATCCGAGTCTGAGTCTGAGTCGGAGTCAGAGTCTGTCACTCCGGATGTCCCAGTTAAGGTCCCCTTCCCATTGTTTTATCAAAAAGTCGTGGCTGATTCAGAGGCTGAGTCTACTAAGGTCACCCCCACTCCCATGAAAGGTGACAACCTGGAGCCTATTCCAGGGGCCACTTCCTCTGTCGTGTCGCCTCTGACTGACCACGAGATGTCTATCCTTTCCGAGCTTTTCTCTCGTGTCAACTTAATGAACGCTAAGTTTGCTTATGACTCGTCTCAATTTAACTGCAATGCAATTTTGAATGATTATGAGGAATTTGACTTGAGTGACTACCCACCTCACCTACCCAAAGAACTTGACAAGCGGGAAACCAGAACCCCCCATCATTGAGGAAACCGAGCCTATTAACGTAGGAACCGACAATACACCTCAAGAACTTAGGATAGGGACAACCCTGGACCCCTCGGAAAGACAACAGTTCATTGACCTCCTCCACGAATACAAGGACGTGTTCGCCTGGTCTTACAGAGATATGCCTGGGATTGACAGAGAAATTGCAGAGCACCGGATACCCATTAAACCCGGGGCTAAACCTGTGAAATAGAAGCTACGCCGGATGCGTCCTGAGTGGGCCCTAAAAATCAAGGAAGAAGTGGACAAACAGTTCAAGGCTGGGTTCATCAAAGTGTCTCAATACTCGGATTGGGTGGCCAACATTGTGCCTGTGCCAAAGAAAGACGGAAGAATTCGGGTTTGCGTCGACTTCAGGGATCTGAACAAGGCGAGTCCAAAAGACGACTTCCCTTTGCCACATGTTGACATTCTGGTGGACAACACTGCCGAACATGCTCTCCTATCATTCATGGATGGGTATGCCGGGTACAACCAGATTAAAATGGCTGAGGAAGACATGCACAAGACTGCGTTCACTACACAGTGGGGTACATATTGCTACACGGTCATGCCTTTCGGCCTCATCAACGCCGGAGCAACCTATCAAAGAACCGCTACTACTCTCCTACATGATATGATGCACAAGGAGGTAGAGATGTATGTCAATGACATGATTGTCAAATAAAAAGAACGGGACGGCCACATCAATGCCCTCCGGAAATTCTTCGCTCGTCTGCGGAAATATAACATGAGACTAAATCCTCAGAAGTGTGCATTCGGGGTCAACTCCGGAAAACTCTTGGGACATGTCGTCAGCAAAAGAGGCATTGAGATGGATCCAACCAAAATCAAAGCCCTTCAACAAATGCCTCGGCCTAGAAACGAGAAGGAGATCCGGGGATTTCTCGGTCAGGTCCAGTACATCAGCCGGTTCATTGCCAAGCTCACTATGATCTGTGAACCGATATTCAAGAAGCTTCGCGCCTCCGATCACACCGATTGGGACGACGACTGTCAGAAAGCGTTCGACAGGATAAAGGAAATCCTATCCAAACCTCCTGTCCTCATGCCACCTCAACCGGGGATTCCTCTATCCCTATACCTGACTGTAACCAACACAGCCATGGGAGAAATGCTGGCACAAACAGTTGGCAACGAAGAGCGAGCCATCTACTACATCAGCAAAAAGTTCATTGAGTACGAGACGAGGTATACCCAACTGGAAAAGGCATGTCTTGCCCTAGTATGGTCAACAAAGAAGCTGCGGCATTACATGCTCAGCTACTCGGTCCACATCTACTCCAAGATGGACCCGGTTAAATACATCTTCGAAAAACCCGTACTAAACGGAAGGCTGTCTAGATGGACACTCATGCTGTCCGAGTTTGATCTCAAGTTTGTACCCCTCAAGGTTATAAAGGGAAGAGCAGTCGCTGATTTCCTGGCAGAAAATCCCTTCAACGAGGATCCAACGACCGACACATGGTCACTTCCTGACGAAGACATCCTTTGTGCCGACTCCGACGCATGGGACCTATACTTTGATGGTGCATCTAATCTGAGAGGCTTCGGGGTAGGAATCCTCCTAATATCACCAGAGGGAGAACACATTCCGATCTCAGTCAAGCTAGACTTCGCCGTCACCTACAATGCCGCTGAATATGAAGCATGTCTCATCGGCCTACAAGCAGCCATCACACTTGGCATCAAGAGATTGAGGGTCCATGGCGATTCCTCACTCATCATCAATCAGGTATCCGGATCATGGAAAATCCGATCTGACAGCTTAGCTCCCTACCGAGCAAAGATCAATTAAGTGGCCGAGTTCTTCGACCAAATCGATTACTTCCACTTGCCACGAGAGGAAAATCAATTTGCTGATGCCCTGGCAAAACTTGCCGCGCTCATCAACATACCTGACGACATGACATCGATGCCCCTATGTGTCGAGAGAAGGAGCGAGCCAGCTCACATTTGTGCCATTATCGACGACGAGGAAAGCCATGATGAACCTTGGTACCAAGCCATCCTCAATTACAAAACCAAAAACTAATTCCCTCCCAACTCTGATCAAAGAGGACAAAGAGCCATCCGTTTACTTGCATCACAATTCATGATAAACCAAAATCAACTCTACAAAAGAACACCCCAAGGAATTCTCCTCCGTTGCATTGACCATCACAAAGCCAAGAAAGTCATGGGTGAGGTTCACGACGGAGAATGTGGCCCTCACATGAGTGCAATGATGCTTACACGGAAAATCATGCGGCTAGGTTACTACTGGACAACCATGGAAGCCGATTGCCGTAACTACGTCAAACATTGCCACAATTGCCAAATCTTCGCCAACATACAACACATACCACCATCCCTTTTATACACCATGACATCACCCTGGCCATTCTCAACCTGGGGTATCGACATCATCGGGAAAGTCAACCCGATAGGCACCAAGGGGCATTGCTTCGTCCTCGTCGCCATCGACTACTTCATCAAATGGGTGGAAGCACAGTCATATGCAGTCTTGACCGCCAAACAAGTGGCCAAGTTCATTCAAAACAACATCATCTGCCGATATGGGGTACCCCATGAAATCATCAGCGATCAAGGCTCTCACTTTCGGGCGGAAACTCAAGCCTTGCTGGACAAATACAAGATCAAACGACATCGATCATTCCCCTACCGTCCCCAAACCAACGGAGCGGTGGAGGCAGCGAACAAAACTCTTGTTACCATTATCAAGAAAATGCAAGACAACTACCGCGATTGGCCGAGCAAACTCCCATTCGCACTCTGGGGATACCGAACCTCCATTCGAACACCGACAGGCGCCACACCCTTCTACCTAGCATACGGTATGGAGGCGGTTCAACCGGTAGAGTTAGACGTCCCTTTTCTATGCATCCTACTAGAGAGTAAAGTCCCTGAGGCGGAATGGACCCGTCGAAGGTACGAACAACTTACTCTTCTAAACGAACGGCGACGCACAACGTCCAGCTATACCAACGACGTATACAACGGGCATTCAACAAGAAGGTTAAACCCAGAAACATCCAGGAGGGCGACTTGGTCCTCAAGTCAGTTCGAGCACCATTACCTGTCGATCCGAGGGGAAAGTTCAAACCCAACTGGGCCGGGCCATACCTGGTCAAGAAAATACTTTCAGGGGGCGCAGTGAGACTGAGTGACCAAGACGGGGACGACTTCACAAACCCGACCAACCTAGACCAACTCAAGAAATACTACCCTTGAACCCTATCAACCAACAACCTAGCCTAGTTTTGCAACTAGCATCGACCTCAACCCTTTTCAAGTCAAGTTCCTCAATACGTTCTGATTTGAAATTGCATGTTTTATCGAGTCTAAGCTGCGGCACCTTGCCCGTTTCGAATGTCCTTTGACCCGTCAAAGGCAACGTCCATTTGCACTACAAATTTACCAAACCCCCTGAACTACGAGCATGGTTTGATTTCACCTCTTCAGGTGAATACGTAGGCAGTCCCTCTTATGCCTGAGGGATACAACCACAAAACCCAATTCAAATTCACAAAACATTTCGAACTACGATCATGGTTTGATTTCACCTCTCCCGGTGAATACGTAGGCAATCCTTTCTTACACAAGAAGGATACAACAATTCCCAGAATAAAATAAAACAACCATCCCCACATACAAAAAAACCCTATAAAAAAAGAAGAAAGGGAAAACCATTCCCTTTCCTACAAGAATACAAAAATGAGCCTTTCTCCCTTTCCACAAAATACCACTTTCCCAAGTGCAATTGTTTAGGACGATTCAAATCGAGTTGCCTTCACAAAACGGATGGAAGAAACAAGCGTTCACATTTTTCGACACGAGCAATCCTCTTATTTAATTAATAATGGGAGGGATTACAATTTCAACAATAAATAAAGCTCGACGAGTCTACAACTTGTCAAAGCTAAGGTGTCAACTAACACACCTCACATAGTAAAAATAGCACAAAACACACAATAACTAGCTAGTACAACATAATAAAAACTCATAACAATAATACAACATAATAATAAAGTGGGTAACGGAGGTCTTCACTTTTCCATTCTACCCTAGCCTTTTCCCTCGGGGTACATCTTCCCCTTGTTCTTCTTGTTGGCCCGCCTAGCATGGACTTCTTCCTCGGAATGGATCCTAAACGGATCTAAGACGGCGACGGCCTCCGGTCTAGCACAAGACCCCATGTTTGACCCAAGACGAGCCAACGCACGGCTCACCATATTCTTGGGGCCGGAACTCCTCCTCTTCGGTGGTCTCATCACATCGGGGGTAGCTCCATCAACATATTCCTCAAAGAAGACACGGTTGGCCTTGCCAACCTCTCGATACTTCAAATCGACAACCTCGTCCTTACGAAATTTGGATCTCTCTTCCAAGGACGAAGCTCGTGACCACTTGACATAAGCGGGAGTCACCCATGTCGTGGCAACGGGGTTTGGCACCTCCCAAAGCGGCCGAGTGGCCCACCATCTTTCGAAGAACTCCACAAGCTCGGAGTTCCGGAAAAAATTCTCTTGGACAAGAGTATCTTGAGCGGGCACCTTTTGTTGACGCCCCATTTGCCTCATGAGCCTTTCGGGATATATGAAGGAAACAACCTTTAAGCCCACCACCATCAAAGAACGAGGACTAGCACCCGAAGCGGGCAACCCCGTGAAGGACCTCAAGTGCCACCACGGCATCACCCAACGGATATGAGGACCACCCTCCTCCGCCAATCTTGCGGCCCAATAGGCCTCGGTGGAAGAAAAACTATCCGGGTACAACTTCTTCCTCATAGTAAGGTGACGGAAGGAGTAAGAAGAAGGATTAACCGAAGGCTCTACATACCTTAGCCTCTCCAATAGCCACACTTGGAGGATCCTTGGCGATCCAAAAGAGGGAGCTTCTCCACAAGAGCCTTCCTTGTCCAAAGTTTGGATCATCTCTCCAAGCACCAACCATGATGGATCTCTACCATGCTCCATTTGCTCAAATCACATGGATAAGGGTCATGCTACCATGACATCTTGGCCCCTCCTTCTTCAAGACATCAACAAAGAGGTACACATGGACAAGGCAAAATGCAAGAGCCCTTCTCCTAGCAACCTCCGAGACATTAGCATCTAACCGATTCGAGAAGATGTTGATAAGAGCCAACATATCCACACCATGTGGAGCAAGAAGAAAGTTGACTTGGCTTGTTGATAAGCCCAGCATGGAACAAAATTTCTCCTTGTAACACAACCGAGTCGGAGGAAGCACCGGAGCACAACCCGGCCACCCACCAATGACTCCAACTTCTTCGGCAAGAGGACAAATTTCACCTTTCGGGAAAACGAAAACATGATGTTTCGAATCCCAAAACCGAGAACATGCTTCAAGAAACGAAGGTTTCACCTTGACTTGACGAAGCACCAACAATTGACCAACTCCCATGCAATCGAGTTGATACTTCTCGGGAGGCGACAAATCCCGGCACCATTGTCGCAAGGCGTTCTCGAAAGCATCCATGAAATATTTTTGTGGAAGAAGAGGAGGTTTTGTAGAGATGATTTTGTGTTTCGGATGATGAAACAATGAAGCGCAAACGTCCCTATTTATACAAAATGATCAGCGCATTTTTCAGAAAAAGAGGAGAGCCGGCTTCCATCGCCAAGACGCTCGCGCCTCTTTGAGGCTTCTCTAGGATTCCCGCTGTTGAGTTGTCTCTTTCAACATGTGTTTTCTCCTGACACCTCAAACCTCCCGCCAGGAACCTCGCGCCTCTTCGGGATGATTCCGGGAAATTTTGTGTTTCTTCACACTCACATTTCTTTGTTTTCGCGTTTTACGAAATCCGACACGGTTTCCATGACGCAGCTTTAAACATACGGATTTTTCTTTCTTTTTTAAAGGGGGGAAGGGCTAGTCGCCCCGATCCGCGATGGATCGTTTCCATGTCAGTCGAAATTCCGAAATTTTTTCGCTTTTTCGCAATTCAAAAATCAAAATCGAAAATTGATAACACGACATCAATTTTCCTCAAAAATTCAAGCGCTCACAAATTCGAGTCTTGACATCAAAAGCCAAATATACTCGCAAAAATACTTTTCTAAAAATTCTTTCCTGACGGTTTGAGTTTTTATATTTTTTTCGAGTCAATTTTCAAAATTTCGATGCAATTTAATTCACGACACGAGTTAATTGCTCAAATTTTCAAATCAATTCCTTTTGAATTCCGAACGTGACGATTTTGTCACGGAATTTTCAAAATTCGTTTCAAAATTTCAATTTTAACTTCAAGTCATCTTGGTTAATTTTGATTTTCAAATGCTTTACGTGTTTTCAATCAATTGCTTCTACGTGTTTACGTTTTTGCGTATGTGCTACCTGTTGCCTGTTTTTCTACACTAACGATGCAGGAACTGGTGCAAGGCAAAAGGAGAATCAACAGCCGACAAGCGCTCCTCCGAAACGCAACACAAAAAAAAAGCCAAAAATCACAAAACAAACTACAGTCCAAAAACACATATATACAAACCGCCTCACGCAAAATGTAAATATGTACAGACAAGAGTCCAAGACACGGACAAACTACGACAACTACTCAACGTCTCCCGTCGGACCAGTCCTGGTCTCACTAGGAGTCGCCGCCAACGCAAACACCACCACCAGCTCAGACTCCCTCTCGAGGGAACTCTCCAGCGTCTCACGCTCCATCTCGACGTGAAGCTCCTCCGCTGCAGCCAACTGAGCCTTCAGAGAGGCAATCTCCGCGTCTCGACTCCGCAGCTCGTCCTCATGACGCCTCAAGTCCTGGTCCCGACGGATGATCCCCAGCTCCTGGCCCGCGATCGTCGACCTGGCTGCCTCCAACTCAGCACGGACCCGAGCAAGCTCCGCTGGATCCGCTGTGCCCTGCCAAACACAATAACAGATCCTCAAGATCTAAAAACGTGAAATACAACACCAAATACACAAAATACAACACACAAAACGTACCTGAGAAAGCCAAGCCTCCCTCGTAGCTAGGTCACCAGCAAGCGCCCTCCAGCGGTTAGCCATCCGCCACAAGTTCTGGTGACTAACAGTCGTCACCTACAAAACAAAAATGTCCTTCAAAACAATGCAAGGCAAAGTATAAATGGAGAAAATGTTCAAGTCAGGAACTCACCCTCGTAAACGCAGTCAACCTCCACTCTATGCGGCATCGGCGACCTAGGCCACGCGGGCTCCGTAAGCGCAATCGAAGCTCCTCGCCACCGGCCCCCGAAAAGTGGTCTCCGTCGGGAAAGTGGGGCCGAGTCCTCATCACGGTCGACTCCCGCCATTTGGATCCACATCAAAAATGACAAACCCTCCTATCAAGGGAGGCAATGAAAACAAAGAAAAGAGGAAAACATACCTCGATCGGGTACCAAGCAAGCCTCGACAACCGGAAGGTGTCATAGTTGGCATCCCGCAGCAACAGCTCCTCACCTCCTCGACCGTGAAGGTGCTCCTCAACCTCATCAGAAGTCGACTCCTGGAACAACACCCCAGGCGGGTCAACCGGCACGACGAAAGTCTCGGTAAGGCACTGGCGAACTAAACGCTCGCCGTGTACCAAACCGGCTCAATCGCCGTCTCCAAGTACAGACGCAGGGAGCTGCGAGGTCGCAAACGCTCCCTGATGGCAGCCGTCACACCCGTGTAGTGCTCCCAAGGCCGCCCAACAAACTGCACTCGAAACAAAGCTACTCAGCTAACTGGGGGCTCCTTAAGCTACCTAATCGTCCTATCTCTATCTATTTCTATAAAGGAGAAAGGAAAGGAAGCGGAAACTTACATCAGCAATCCGAAGCTTCTTCACGCGACGCCTGTAGTCCTCGTAGGTCGACTTAGTCGACTTCTTCCGACCCACCGTCCAACCCCTCACAGCAGGGTAAGCCGAGGGAACACCGTCTGTAGTCCCCGGACGAAGAGGAGTGAAGTAAGCATACAACCAAGCCTGTAATCAGACACAACAAACACAAATCAGCCAATTTCTCAAAAATTGCCAAAATCAAAATCAAAATCAAACTCAAAAAAAAAAAACTACCACAAAAAACGCTCGTACCTCAAAGATGAGGCCGGGACCAACCAGAGCAGGAGCACTACCCGCTCCCACTGTCTCCGGACGCACCACCGCGTGCAAGTACCGGGTGAAACTCGCCAAAGCCGGCGTAACCCAGTCAAACCGACCCAAAGCGTCAAGGTCGGCGAGGAGAGGAAGCACCTTGGTCGACAAGCGCTCGCCCTTGTCGCCAAAGTACGTGGCACCCAAGAAGTACCACAACCACAGCCGCGCCTCCTTCGCGTCGGCCACAACCTCTGCCTCCGGGCTCGCCAACGGCGCCGGAGCAACACCTGCCACCCTCTCAGCAAAGTGGTCCTTCACGTAGGAACTCGCAATCAGGTACGGAGTGACGTCGGAAGGCTCCGGCAAAGCAGTACCGATCAAAGCAGTGACCGCAGGAGAAGACACTCTCTCCGGAGTCGCGGTAAACTCAATGGGCAGCTCACCACAGGGAAGGCCGGATACCATGGCAAAGTCCTCTAGAGTCACGCCGACCTCCCCAAACTCTATATGGAACGACGACGTCGTGTCCCAGTACCGATCCAACATAGCGCGAATCAAACACAGGTTCGACCTAATCGAGGACCTGGGAATGTCCCGCCAAGCGGCTACCAACGGCCCAAAAGCCGACCTCTCTATCAACGCCCTCGACCCAGCTCGGAGAACGTCGTAGAGGCCCAAGCAGGTAGAAAAGCCCGAGAAAGTCCTCATGGTGCCGATCTCCTGAAATAAAAAACAGACAACGTCAGGATGCCTATTTAGGCTCGACACTTCAAAAATGACAAAATTCAGCCAGGGAATGCGACTCACCATGCCCTCGTGAGCATGGTAGGAAAGGTGTCGGTCCAGTCGAAACAACAACTGGCTACCGTCAAAACCCTCGGCCCACTCTGGCGCTGCCCTTAAAAGCAACCCCGTGGGGCCGTAACTCGCCTGGCTCTCCAGCTCCCGGCGTCAGCATCGTCCTCGGCTGTCTCTGCTCTCCGCCTCTTATGGCCGCGAGACTCAACGTGGTGGATAGGGCCCAACTCAACGACCCTGTTGACGTCCCTCAACGTCCGCCTAGTCGCCCGAGGACGTCGCTCCCTCGAAGAAACCCTCCTCCCGGAGGTACTCGCCTCAGCCCCAGTCTGAGCTCTACCGGCGCTAACAGCCCCAACAACGGGCTCCGCACGCTCCTCGACGGCCCTTGAGGCCCCAACAGTTTGCTCAGGAGGTCTCTCCTCCTCAGTAACGTCCTCCACAACCACGGCGGGCGTGCTAACCGGAGTACTAACCGGGCCCGACCCGAATAACTCCTCAAGAGTCGCAGCCATGAACTCGGCCTGCTCCGAACACTCTCCTACAAACAAAAAACGTCAGCCAAAATTTCGGCATTACGACGGCATGAAATGGATAAATCCAAAAACAAACACAACCTGCAATACAAAAAAACAACACAAAAACGACTCGCCCCTCTTTTCAAGCAAAAGACGAGTCAAAACCACAAAAACGGCATTTCAAGACCCATACAAGGTCTGCCAACAACCCAAAATACATTCCCGACACAATGGGGATTTTTCTACGGTTCAAAAAGGCAATTCATACGCTAATTTGAGCCCAAACCGGTCAAAAATTCAAAAACGACCGCAAAAAGGCAAACGTGATTTTATCACGCCTCAAGGTGACCTAAAATACCAATGAGGTCCATTTCAAGGCAAACTGACTCAATTCAAGCCCAAACAGGCGCTTATTTCGTCAGACGTAAGACCGTCGCAAAAGGCAAAAATCCAATTTTGCCCACAAACACCCAACGAAGGTCCTTAAATGGCAAACACGGGTTTTCCCAACTACAATGCAACCTAGTGGGACCCACTACCCAAGCAAATAAACTTGGCATTGTGAAATGAGACGGTTTCTCGCCTCAATCACGTTTTTCGAGCACAGGGAGCGGGAACGGGGACCAAAATGCAAACTAAAAGCACCCCTATACACCTAAACAGGTTTCTAACCTAATGCAAACATCAATTTCACTCGAAATTGGCTCAATCAAAAACGCCCAATTCGATTTTTAGGGCAAAATTTCGCCCTAATTTAATCAAGCTAAAATCGACAAATGTGAAAGGATTCAAGAGGAAATACTTACCTTGAGATGACATTTGTTGACAATGGCATGCATTTAAAGCAAGCTAGAAGGTCCTTTAATGGCGATTTTGCGAGATTTTTGAGGTTGAAGATGAATATTCATCCGCAGCTCAACCTCGCGTCTTTTTAACAGAAAATAGGGAAGCCGGCTTCTATCGCCAGATGGCTCGCGCCTAAACCAGACCTCCCCTTTGCTTTTTCAGCGAAATTTGGGCTTTGGCCCAATTCCCCACAACAAATTCGAATTTTCGTTGACGATATTGAATGTCGTCATTTCCTCGAAAACAAACAAAACCAAATAGTGAAAATTCAAATTCGCTATTTTCAAAAACTTCAAGCAAACGGCGATCGAAACCGCCAACTTCAAAAATAATAGCGAAAATTCAAAATCGCTATTTTCCTCCAACTTCAAAATAACAGCGAAAATTCAAAAACCGCTATTTCTCCAAATTTCAAGCAACGACGGCACACAAACCGTCACTTCAATCAATGGTGAAGATTCCAAATTCACTATTTCTTCAAATGTCAACGGCGGCACATAAACCGTCACTTCAATCAATGGTGAAGATTCCAAATTCACTATTTTCACCACATGTCAACGGCGGCACATAAACCGTCACTTCAATCAATAGTGAAGATTCCAAATTCACTATTTCCTTCCAACACCAGCAGGGGGCTTCCTCGCGGAACCCGCTCATTCCAAAAACAGTGATAGTGAAAATCCAAGCTCACTATTTCCACAGCGGCATCATGAGTTCGCTACTTCCAAAGCAAGCCCATTTGACGCGGCTACTCCCATGGTCCATCAACCGACCTTATCATTTGGCTGGCGAGCCTTTGTCCGCACCCTTTCAAGGACAGATCCCGAAGATGCCTCGGGTACATTTCCTTATCATTTGGCTGGCGAGCCTTGGTCCGCACCCTTTCAAGGACAGATCCCGAAGATGCCTCGGGTACATTTCCTTATCATTTGGCTGGCGAGCCTTTGTCCGCACCCTTTCAAGGACAAATCCCGAAGATGCCTCGGGTACATTTCCTTATCATTTGGCTGGCGAGCCTTTGTCCGCACCCTTTCAAGGACAGATCCCGAAGATGCCTCGGGTACATTTCCTTCTCTCGGCTAGCGAGCCTTACAACGCACCGCGGCTGGCGAGCCCTCCTCACATACGCACCGCAGCTGGCGAGCATTCATCCGCAATCATGCAAGGACATATCCGAAGATGCCTCAGGTATGACTCCTTCTTATGGATGGCGAACCTTTGTACGTAGTCTAACGGACTTTAAACGACCCGCACGGACAGTCGACAGACTCTAAAATGTTCCCGACGACAGGTCCTTGACTCTTACCCTCGAGTCGCCATGGCGTCGCCCTTTCCGACGGCAGGTCCATGGCCCGAATCGTTTCGAGCCGCTTCGACGTCGCTTGGGTCTCCAGGTTGTAATCTTCGATTGACCTGGGGGCTCTACTTTGACTTTCGCCCTGTCCAAGCCTCAGTCAAAGTGGGGGCTCAGAGATACCCAAAGATCTGCCGAGACTCCAACAAACACCCGATGATTATCGGACTACAACATGTTTTGGGATCGCAGCGTTTGATCGACAGTTTGTGTACAACTTTACGTCGGAAAACTTAAAACGATTTCGAAAACAAAACATTTCAAAACATTTCAAAAATACCTGGAGTGTTTAATGCACGGCGACGGGGTCACGATGACACTAACTAGAGTCAAAACCGACACCGGACTAAAAACCGACTCAAAAATTCAAATCCCGACTCCAACAACGAGTCAAACCGAGTCAAACACAAAAACCAAAATAACTCAAACCTTCTATGCTAAGTTTTCCCGGATTCATGTTGGTCAAGTACCAAACATGTGACTACAAAACCTAGGATAGAACAAATCATGATTGTGTTTGTTGTGAAAGCGACAACACAGCTCCAAGACCCGCGACGTGGCTCGCGCTTCTCTGAGCAGCCCAGGTGGCCACGTCGCTCAAAACTCACACAACCACTCATTCTCCTATAAGTACCCCTCAAATGCCACCCATTTGAGACTTACGCGAGTGTCCGCCCCCCCTTTTCTCCCTTAAAATTCTCGACTCGACTTCTTAAGTCACAATCCGACGCGTATTTACGACCTACCGATCGTAAACACGAGCCTTACACATTGTTTGGTACCGTCATCGTGCATTAAACCACTTGACCGACCACTTTGACCACTACACCATCACTAAACTTTTATAACACTCTTTACTTACCAAAACGGTTTTAAACCGAGTTTTTTCAGATCAAACGAGTTGTTACACTTACGTCGGTCATTCGCCATAACCAAACATGTAAGTATGAGGGTGTAAAAATCCTCTTTTATTATGTTTTTATTTGTTTTATGACTCTAACATGCTAAAACATGCATAACATGAACCAAAACATGGAATAAATGAGCCAAAACCGATTTTTGGTCTGAGGCAGAAGCCCCTTAGGTCGCCAAAATGGCTCGCGCCTAAATGGGGTACTCAGACCAGAGATCAACCGTGTTTGTTCTCGTCATTTCCCTTAATCCATTTTTCATATTTGTAATCGGTTTTTACCATTTCAAGTATTTTCGAAACCTTTTTGTTTCATTTCACATGTTTTAACCATAAAACATTTTTCACCCTTGGTTCCTTATACCATGATGGTTAAATCCGTGTTTCGGTGATAATATTTGGTTAATGACATTTAAAAAGGTATTTTAAAGCCTTTTATTTCATTTCTTCATATTTTCAAACAAACATATTAGTCACCAACACGAAATCATCCTTGGTTCTACATACCATGCCGGATTTTAACCCGGGTACGATGATGAGTATCGACTAATTACATTCAAAATGGACTTAAAACAATTAGTCCATAATCATTTTCAAAACTATTCATGTCAAGTTTGTCAAATCGAACCCGACACCGAATATTATCAAATAATGATGATTATTCGAGTCTAGTTCTTCAAATCAACAAAGGCGGTCTAAACGACCCTTTCAAAATCAAACCGGGTTCAAAAACCCATTTTTAACACGTTTTATAACGTTTTCTAAACAGTCAGAACACGGCATACAACCGTTGGCTAACCCGCGCCTCAAGCAGGCCTTTTCTTTCTCATTTTCAAAACCAGAGGGAGGCCCCTTACACCGCCGGCTGGCTCGCGCCTCTTATAGCCGTCTGGTACAGGGCCTGTTCCCTTCCAGCATTAGTCTAGGATGATCCCGACTCCGGTTAACCCGGATATAGGATGGATCAGATGACTATTAGATTATTCAAAATCATATTTGCAAAATACCTTACTAAGACAAATGGATCATGTTATGCACCCTAAACCTAATACGGTAAATGGATGTTTAATTTCCGTCTTGCATGCAAATCCACCATTAATCCAACTCGACATCTTATACTTGATACTTGGATTAAATCAAACCGACTTAGAAAGCTCTCACATGTTAGGTTTAAATTATTGGATGCGCATTCATGCATTTAAACCGTTCTATCAACTTTTGCATTAAACCAACCAAGATCGATCAGTAGAGGCCGCTAAACGCGGGCGGTATTGGGTGTCTGATTAAAGGGCTTCCCAATACGTACCTTCACCTCTTACTCAGAAACTTTGGATAGTGGACGACCTTATCCAGGGCGTACGAGAGTCATTCTAGAGATAGGATGCTAAAGAGGGATGATTTCCTTATCTTTAGTACCTATGTCAAACGCTGCTTTGTGCTTCGATTTGACTGAGGTATAAAGTGGAATTCGAACGGGTTCCAGGCATCCCACAAATGCTTGGTGGCGACTCCGAACATCTCTAATCGTTTCGAGACCCTTACCGAGACGAAACCGACCGATCTAAAACGATCCGGTCGAAGGCATTTTTACGCCGCCGAGCGTGGCTTTCAAAAGACCGCTGCATGTCCAACAGATCGGCTTGGCGTGCAGGTGGCCCGCGACTACGGACCGGTAGGTGGTCCCCCAAATCCACAGACCGAGACGTGGCCCATGCCCACAGGTATTAGTTCGAGGGAGTCCCCTTTTGGTGGCGTAAGTTTGAATTCGTCCTCTATCTGTGACAGTTTATCTCCTTCTGGTATTCAAATCCTCCAAGGAAATCCTACGGTTATCACTACTAATTCATGCTTACCTGTTCCTTTGGCGAATGACACAGACAACACCTCTATTTGCTTCCAAGCTCATAATGATTCAAATGAACATCAATCGTTTCTTTTTTTCTGCTGGTCCTAAGAAGTGTAAGGTTTCTTCGTTTGGTAAACTGTCACGTGCCTCGACGTGTAGTCTTTTGAGGTTCCCTTCTAATTGCCAAGTGAGTGAGAAAAAGAGAATTACTAACTCCAAGAAGAATCATAGTCAAGGGGATGGATCTCCGAGACACAATGTATCTACTTGTTCTACAAGTATGTCCTTTTCCCGTAAATTTCTACGTCCTCGAGGCGTAAGTGTGTCTTGTTGCAGGTACTCCTCCGAAACCCAATTGACAAAGAAGAGAAAAGAAGTTTTCGCTCATTTGGCAAACTCAGATCGTCCCCCTCAAGAAGCCTTTTTTATTTGCCAACCCTATTCTTAGTTTAATTTCATGTTCAAATAATGTAATAATAAAGTCTGACTCGGAGAGTCAGGTAGGTGCTGTGTAAGAATCTTTCTTTTCTGCTGCAAAAAAAAAAAATATTTATGGATAATAGATTTATGGATAATCGAGTTATGGAACTCATTTATGTGTAGTTGGATTATACAAAGTCATTTACACAAATTAATAGATTTATGGATGAACGCCAAGGAAACAGATACAAAGGAGCCTTGTGTACCTGCATCCAAGCTAGAATGGAAGACCAAACCTTGGATGAGTAAAAACAACCGAAGAAAATGTGTTCGATAGTCTCTTATATCTTCTCACATACAGAACAACAACTAATAAGAATGAAACCTTTTTTTGACTAAATTGTTTAGGGTTATTTAACAAGAATACACTGAACTATGGTGATGCTTCTCAAAATACTCTTAACTATATTTTAATTACCAAAACCGACAATTATACCCCTTCTCTTATATTAGAATTAGTTGACCGGCTACCTATTAAGTAGGTGAACAATTTTTTACACCTCTTTAGCTCCTCCTTTTTCTATTCTCTGTCAACCCTTCCTTTAAACTTCCCTTACCTCTTCATCTTATTGCCATTAAAGCTTTTAATCCTTTAAGAGTTTATGGAGAACGCCTTAGTTTCGGTAATTTGGAGAACCCTCATTGCCTTGATTGACAATCACCTTAAATTTAAGCAAGGTAGCTTTAATCCTTTAAGAGTTTATGGAGAACGCCTTAGTTTCGGTAATTTGGAGAACCCTCATTGCCTTGATTAACAATCACCTTAAATTTAAGCAAGGCATGTACATACTTACCCACTAAAGTCCAAAGATTATTAACCACTGGCTTCAAATTCATAGACATAATTGATAATTATCAGAGCCCCTTCATTAAAATTTGAGAATAAAAAAACTACAACCCAAATTAATCAAGCAAATTCAGCGGAGGCCCATAACCAGGATCTACATCATTAATAGGAACAAACTTTGATTTTTCTTCTACATTACTAAGTAGTCCTATTTAATAGCATGTACTGGTTTAATTTGACTATAACTAACATTCTTTTCTTGTTTTCTGTAATTTCTACGGATTGCGGAGAACCCTCATTGAGCTCCTCATTGTAGGAACTCACCTACTAAATTGCTAGAATTGATGCAGTAGACCGAAGCCATTAATTTCGGATCCAAATTAAATAGATAGAGGAGATAAATTACAGTTGAAATAGAAGAGAGAGATTAAATTTGAAAAAAAAAACGGAAAATTCAGTGAAATGCACTTAACTTTGTCATTTTTTTGTATATGGTATCCAACTTTTTAAGTTTGTGTACATTATACCCTCTATGTTTGAATTTCATGCACAACATGTCCTTTTTGTCGCTTTAAAAAAACTCAATTGCGCATAATTCCTAGATCGAAATTCAGAATCGGATAATTTTTTTTCGTTAAATGATTATCTCGTCATAATCTACAATTTTGAGAAAAAAAAATTGCCGACTGACATTTTATAGGGTTTTTTTTAACGAAAATCTCAAATCAAACATATCTTGGATCTTAAATTTCCGAATGACCATTTTCGTTTTATCAATTTATAGATCTCGAAGAGTTAATCAATTTGCAAAAAAAAATTAGTCAATTCCGATTTCTGATCTATAATTTATGCTCAATTGAAAATTTTAAAAACGATAAATAGGGCATGTTGCGCTTGAAAATCAAATTTCAAGGATATCATGTACACAAACTTAAAAAGTAGGGTACCACGTGAAAAATGGCAAAGTTCGAGGGTACCACGTGAATTTTCCGAAAAAAAAATTACAGTGGAAAGAAGAATAGGATAGAAGAGGAAGATGAAGACTCATAAAAGGGGAAACGAGTGGGTCCCATGCTCATACTTACCTACTACAACAAGTAAAACACTAGTACAATTAAGGCAATTGGCATCGATTCTACAAAAGACCGATGCCAATTGTAATTTAAACAGATATTGGCATCGGTTTCAATTAAAGAACCGATGCCAATAGCGTATTTGGATAATTGACATCGGCTGTAAGTATGTGACCGATGCCAGTTTAGCGATATTACCATCGGTCATAAATTAAAATCGATGCCAAAGCAAAGTAGATTTCTCTATAAACAAAACACACTTTCACATTCCAACCTAACCCTACATACAACCGTCATCTCCCTCTCATATTACCACTCACCAACACTTTTTTCCACTTTCCCATCGGATTCCTCCACACCGCCGTCATCCAACTTAAACTTGAGTTGGACCGTCATCGGATTCCTCCACACCGCCACCATACATCTCTTCTCCGCGTTCATTCCCGAAGATTTTGTGCGCCGCTTCGTCTTGTTGTTCATTCGATCTGCTCGTCGCACTATTACATCGTCTCCTTCATCATTTTTGGTCTCTTCAATTGGTAAGTTTGTTATTCTTTGTCTAATTTTTTGTTTTCAATTTCAATTAAAGTAAACCCTAATTCCCAATATGTTTTCATTATAATGTAAATTTGATAATCTTATTGCTCCGATCCGTATACTGTCAATCATATTAATTGGTCATGTTAGATTGTTCATATCTTGTTGGACCTTATCATACCTTGTTATATTCATCTTATTAATTGTATATGGAGCATGTATTATTCTGATTTTAGGGTGGTAGTTTGATATTGTTGGTCTGCTAGATTATGTGAAGGCTGAAAAATCTGATGGTATTTCGACGTAGTTTGCATAATTTTTGGTCTCTTCATCATTTTTGGTCTCTTAATACACATAGTTATTTACAACTTTCAAGTCAGATGGATAAAATAAGCAAGACAAGGTTGGTCATAAACCCCATGTATAATACGAACAAATGCTATCATAGCATGTTTAATTGTTCATGATACTTTTTTTGGTCTCTTCATCATTTTTGGTCTCTTAATACACATAGTTATTTGGAACTTTCAAGTCAGATGGATAAAATAAGCAAGACAAGGTTGGTCATAAACCCTATGTATAATATGAACAAATGCTATCATAGCATGTTTAATTGTTCATGATAATTTTTTTGGTCTCTTCATCATTTTTGGTCTCTTAATACACATAGTTATTTGCAACTTTCAAGTCAGATGGATAAAATAAGCAAGACAAGGTTGGTCAAGATATGAGGGGCCGAAGAGGCCAATTGATGAAGATATTATGGATGCTAGTGACAAGCAATGAATTATGGAGAACTCTAAGGAGGTAGATCCTACCACCAATGAAATTTCAAAGAAGAAGAATGAAGAGAAGGCTAAGGAAAAATAGCCTATTATGATTAGACTTCCATTCCCAAGTCGCCAAGCTAAGCCTAAGCTTGATGAGCAACTTGGAAAGTTCATGGAAATTGTGAAGAACTTAGAAGTCTCAATCCCATTCACTGAATTGATCAATCATGTTCCAGCTTATGCAAAGTACATGAAAGATATTCTTACAAAGAAGAAATCTATCCGAAAGATGGAGACTATTTCCTTTACCAAAGTCAGTAGTGCTATTCTTCAAGGGAGTTCCCCTCCAAAGCTCAAAGATCCGGGAAGTTTTTCTATTCCATGTACCATTGGCGACACTACAATCAACAAAGCATTATGTGATCTTGGAGAAGTGTAAGTGCCATGCCATACTCGGTATGTAAGAGGCTAGGAATGGGAGAGCTCAAATGCACCAACATCACTCTTCAAATGGCGGATCGATCAACAAAGGTACATTTAGGGGTATGGGAGGATGTCCCTGTGAGAATTGGCAAATTCTTCATCCCGGTAGACTTTGTCATTGTAGACATGGAGGAGGACTCCAACATTCCTATCATTTTAGGAAGACCTTTCTTGCATACTGCCGGAGTGGTAATCGATGTGAAACATGGAGAGCTCACACTTGAGGTAGGGGACGAGACAATCACTTTCAATCTTGACAAAACAATGAGAGCTCCCCGACTACATGAGCCATGCTTCATGGTCGATCACTATAGCCGATAAAGTGATAGGAAGAAGTTAGAATCTCTATGCAAAGATCAAGCCATGGGTAAAGAAACACCACCCATATGGAAGAAGAAAGTGGATGACCTTCAAGTAGCTCTATTTGGAGAACAAGGAATTTTCAACAACAATGAGAGCTTGAATAGCTCACCCATCATGACAAGTAATGAAGAAGGCCTCATTGGATAAGACAAAAAGAAAGAGGAGTTGCCCTTGTCAACTCATGACATCATTGGGGAACAAGCTAGTGAAGTTTGCGGTCTATGGGACGATGAATTTGAAGGATTGGTCAATCCTTATATTGGAAATACTATGACCTTAGACCAAGGCTTTATAGATCCTTGTCATCACTTTGACTTGGAAAACAACAATGAAGAAAACAATGTGCAAAGGTCTACCCAAGACCTCTATCATAAAAATGAGCAAGCCTTCGACTACTTCTATAAGGTGTTGAGCAACATCAACAACACCTTGGCTTTGCCCCCTTGACATCTCATCCAAGAATGAGAGTTTGGTGGAGTCCTCCCTAAACCACCATTTGTAAATATTCTAACCCCTTAACTCGCATTTTATTTCCTTTATTGCATCTTTGTCATTTTTGGATTTGCATTTTTGTGCTTTGATCAAGATTTTTGACATGAGAGCAAGTGAGGGAAGTATTTTAACTTGTTTTGATGTGTAGAGTTTGACCAAGTGTGGGGATAGCAAATGCCTAGGCTAACCAAGCCTTTGTAGTGCACCCACAACATTTAACAAAGGAGAAGAAGAAAGGATGACACGGGAAAAGGAATCCCCACGAGCGGACCTGAGCTCGTGGGAGCTGGAGAGGATCCGAGCGTCCCCAGGTGAATCCGAGCGTCCCAGAAAGAATCCGCTTGAGCTGAAATTGATCCGACGTCCTGGCACTGGTTTGGAATTTCAGGATGTCCTGTAAGACGATACGCGCGTCCCGTGTCTGATCCGAGCGTCCCTAGCTAGTACTTAAGCAAAACATGGGACTCCCTTTTCTTATTCCCAATTCATTTCTATCTTTCACAAACACAAACACATACCTTTTCTCCCACTTAAACCCTCAATCCCCTCATTCAAAAACACCAATTTCTCAACAAAATTCACCACCATTCAAACAAAACTTGCTCAAAACAAGATTAAATCACTCCTTTATCAATAAAAGACCATCTAAACATCAAATTCCTCACAAATTGAATCAATTTTCTAGGGTTTGGGCAAAAATTCGAAAATCCTAAATTGATTGAGGAATTGATTGAAGTTTGAGGAAGCAAGGAACATTCAAGCAAAATCTTGGTTTATTAATACCAATTTGAGAAGGAGAATACAATGGCAAGGACCAAAGGCGGGACCAAGGCACCAAAGACTCCAAATTTATCAAAGAGACAACAAGCTCTTCTTGCATCTAAGGCTTTGGTAATGATAATGATACGTGCAATTTATATAGACTTTTTAGCCTCTTATTGCACGCATTTCTATGCCATTTACGTTGCTTTGTATTGCAAAATGCCCCGAATTGGCTACTTTGGTTTGTTTTGTCTTAATTGCAGAAATGGATCCAAAAGTAGTGGAATCGTGCCTTAGTCATCCCACTTTGCATGCATTTTAAGGAGACAGAGATTTGGAGCAGAAGTCATACCTCGGGAAGCGTGAAGGGAGGTCCTTGGAAGGCTAACCAGACGAGTTTGATGCTGATCTATGTGGAAGACACTCGATCGAGAGCTTTTGATGGTCGATCGAGTGATTTGGCTGCTGCAGTTGGTCGATCGAGTAGATCCTATGCTCGATCGAAAATGGCTTTTTGGGAAGTGTTCAATCGAGAGCCTAAAGTGCTCGATCGAACGGTTTTGCTAGAGAAGTACTCGATCGAGGGGAATAAAAAGCCTCGATCGAGTAGTTTGTTATGTTACGCGGGTTACTTAATCTGTGTTTAGGTTTATTTTTGTTAATTTTCACTTCCCTATATAAGGAAGTCGTCATTAGGTCATAAGTACGTTTTAACAACTCATACTTTACTCTTAATCTCTGAACTTTTGCTCTTAATTACTGCTGTTACTTCTCTTTACTCCGGATTCAATCTTGTAACCTTTCTCTTCCCTTAATCTTAATCCTTCTTATTCTTAATCATTGTTCTCTTACTTATTGTCCTTGTTTAATTGTTTATGTTGCATTCTTATTGTCTTTATATCATGTCTTCTCTTGGTATATTCATGATTATTGTTATTGTTATTGATTTCAAAAGCATGAGTAGCTAAACCCTTCTATGTTAGGATTAGGGGAGCCATGGTAGCAAAGTGACGATTTTGTGAATAGGCTAGATGATTTATTTGTGAGAATCTGTGACCATAGCAATATAACTGTAACATGTTTAGTGGAGTGCACGCTTCTAAATAACTTTAATCTGGTTAATTTCGTTTTTGGATCGGAAGATTGGAATGAACAGACCTGCTATGAACAGTAGACTACCCTAATGAGGACGGAAGTTAAGTTAGTGGAAATCTAGGGTGGATAGCGGACCGGAAGGACCTTTCCTTTGCCCTTCTCACAGTAGATTGTCTAGACTATTTATGACCAAGTCGATGAACTGCCATAGTGAACCGAAATCCTGACATACCTCTTTTATCTGATCTCATATCTTTTGTTTTCTCGCTTTATTGCTCTTAGTTTTACTTCTCTTGACCTTTACCTTCAGTAGTTTTAGAAAACAAATTAAAACCCCCAATTGTGAGTAGATAGACGGACTTACAGATAGATATCTTGCCTCCCTGTGGAGATCGACCCTACTAATCGCTAGCTTCTATTAGTTATACTTAGGTATTTATTTTTGGTACATAACGACCGTATCAAATTTTGGCGCCGTTGCCGGGGAGGCAATAGCCTATTTGTTTGTTCTTTGTTTCGTTTATCTCTCTCGGTCTCAGGGAATTTTTTTCCTTGAGATAGTTCTCACTTATTTTCTCCAGTGCTATTTATGCCCAGGTCTAACAGGTCAGAATTAGTTCCAGCTGATCCTGAACCAGAAAGGACTTTTCGTCATAGACTAAGACTGTAGAGGAAGATTCAAAAGGAAGTCTTGAGTACTTTTGAACCCGACGTAGAACATTTTCGGTTTGCAGAAGACCTGTCTTGTGAAGAAGACAATTTTATTTCTGCCGTGAATCCATTGAAAATGCCTAATATCGCGAGTCATTCAGAGCCCACAACTGCCTCAATCCCTAAAGGTTTCAAGCTTGCGACCGAGGATGGCAATACCTTTGACATCCGACCATCCTACATTAATCTGGTTGAACGGAACCTATTTCGAGGTGTGGCGGGTGAAGATCGGCGTAAACATATGGAGGTTTTCACTGACTATTGCTCTACCATTCCCGCTACTAAGGGAGTGACCCAGGACAAGATTAAGGAGGTCCTGTTTCCTTTCTCTTTGACAGATGGAGCCCATGAATGGCTCACAGATCTTGACAGAACCGCGGATGGGATCACCAACTGGGAGACCCTGGCCCTTGCTTTCTATAAAAGGTATTTTCCTCCACAACGAACTAATCAGCTGAGAGGAAAAATTACAAGTTTCAAGCAAGCACCAGATGAGAACTTCTATGAAGCTTGGTGCCGGTTTAAGAAGTTGGTGTGGTCTCTTCCTCATCATGGTTTTGATCAGTGGTTCTTATGCAACCAGTTCTATAATGAGTTGTATGATGACCATCGTGCTATCTTGGATGCCTCATCAAATGGGCGATTTCAGAAGAATAATGATGCTGACAAGGGATGGGGTATAATAGAGGAGATGGCTACCCATTGTGCTAAGTATGGGAACCTGAGAGATGGCATTCAGACAGTTAATTCTGTTGATAATGCAGTTATGGCTCAACTTGAAGCCATGAATGCCCGTTTCGATAGGTTGGAATTGCAGAATGCTGGTGATCAACAGACGGTTCACTTGTTGACTAGACAAGAAACCGTTTCATGTGAGAGGTGTGGGAGTAATGACGGTCACACTGCTGTTGACTGTCTAACTGAGAAAAAGCAAGTCATTGCCTTTCAGCAATATAGGCAAGGAGGTTCCTATTATAATAATCAGAGTGGAGTCCATCCCAATTTGCGATGGACTAGTCAGAATGTGCTAAATCCTACCTCTCCTCCGCAGCAGCAACAAGCGTACGTTCCTCCTCACAAAGCTCAACAAGGCTTTCAAAAGCCTCCATCCTTTCCACCGCCGTAACAAGGTGGTTCCTCAAGTGGTGTTAGTTAGATGACCGAGTTGAAGTCAATGATCCAATCATTGACTATACAGTTGCAGAAGAGTGACCAACAGAAAGATGCGTCGATAAAGTCACTTGAGTCTCAAATTGATCAACTCGCGGCTAACCAATCTTCAAGGAAGCCGGGTCATTTACCTTCTCAACCCGATAAGAATCAACATGAGACGATTAATCTGATAAATTTGTGAAGCGGGCTTTCCTATGAAGGACCCAAAATGTCAACTGATAAGGACATGCCTGACCCAGCGAATACTGTTGCAGGCCATGAACAGTCGTCATGGACGAAACCATGCCGAATCCGAGAAAAATACTCGATCGACTCATTTCTGGTGGTTGATCGAGTAGAATTACTGAGAATATTACTCGATCGAGTGAAACTGTTGGTCGATCGAGTAAAGCAGCTAATCAAGGGTTCGATCGAGAGGAGGAAATGCCTCGATCGAATGAATTTGTTGAGAAAAATGCTCGATCGAGTGAAAACTTATCTCGATCGAGTGATGCTGATAAAGAGGATTTCGATCGAGTTGCTGATAATGCTCGATCGACTGATTTTGTTGCTGAAAGACCTCAATCGAGAGGCAAAAGGGATCGATCGAGCAGAAATATTGATGAACCTGTCGAGACATTGGCGGAAAGAAATAAAGGGTTAGAAATTCCTATCACGGTTCCCTTTCCAAGGCCATTGCAGAACAATAAGGCCAATCAACAGTTCGGGAAATTTGCTGAAATCCTGAAGAGCCTTCATATCAACGTTCCTTTCGCCGAACTGCTTACCCAGGTACCCTCTTACATGAAGTTTATGAAAGAAATTTTATCGCATAAGAGACATATAAGTGACCATGAAACGGTGGCTTTGACTGAAGTAGGGTCCGCCTTATTTCAGAATAAGACACCACCCAAACAATCAGACCCGGGTAGCTTTTCAATTCCTTGTCATATAGGGACCCACTTAATTGACAACGCGCTATGTGACTTAGGAGCTAGCGTGAGTGTCTTACCTCTGTCTCTCGCTAAGAGACTGGGTTTGACCAAATTTAATTGTACCAATATGACCGTTCAGATGGCCGACCGTAGTATATCACGGCCACTAGGTGGCTTAGAGGACATACCTGTCAAAATCGGGAGATTCTTTATTCCCGTTGACTTTGTGGTCTTAGACATACCCGAAGACTCTTATACCCCTATTATTTTAGGGTGACCATTCTTATTTACTGCTCGTGCAGTAATTGATGTCGGGGGGAAGACCCTTACCTTCCAGGTAGGAGATGAGGAGCTGACATTTCATCAGTCCAAGGCTCGTAGGGCTCCTATGCAAGTTCAACCTTGCAATGCCCTACCCTCTATTGACCCGGACACAGACACTCCAGCTGAAAATATTGAATATTGTGCTGCTATAGTGACACCTCCGCCTCAGACTGAGAGCAAAAAGGAGGACCATTCTGTTGTTTTCCTTACTGCAGGTACAGATAGAGTGGATACTGGAGATACTGTCGGTCATGATACAGTGAAGGTCAAATTAAGTGACGGGAATGCTGCCAATGCGGATAGGAATGTCAAAGGGAAGAAGAAAGTAAAGGCGTATGTAGATGCAAACTATTCTCCTTTCATCAGTTCGAATACAAGCTCATGACAATCAAAGGGGATGGTCCGCGATGCTGAAGGGACCTCCTCCAGTCAGAAGCCCTCTTTTGGGCTACTATAGTGTTTTGGAAGATGACCGGGGAATGCCCCGTTGTAACATTTTGTAATTTTGAATTTCCGTTAAGACATTTTATTTGCGTTTTTAGACTGTTAGACAATAACATAGTTAGTATTAGCGTAAAACCGAATATGGACTGCGTATTTTTGTGATTTGGTATTTGCGGGAAGTATTTCTACGTGTTTCTATGTAGGTTTGGGAAAGATATATTGCATTGGGATGCGTGCCAGGAGAAAACAGCTCGATCGAGTGCTTTTTGTACTCGATCGAGAGGATTGCCCAACAAAAGTGTTCGATCGAGCAGTTTTAGGCTCTCGATCAAATTGCCAAAAAGGAGGATTTCTCGATCGAGAAGAATTTTACTCGATCGAGAGGATTGCAGGGAAAACACTTCGATCGAGTGGTTTCAAATTACTCGATCGAGTGAATAAGCTTATTAACACGCAGGAAGTTCTTTTTTTCCCTTCATTCTATTTCATTTTAACTTATGCTCTTCTTCTTTTTCGCGATAAACCTCCACAAAAACCCCAAAACCTCCATTATTCTTCCCTTTCTACCAAAATCACCACCCACACTGTGGTCCTTGTACTATTTTCGACATTTGCCTTCTGTTTTTCCCTTCCAACTCGCGTTTGTTGCTGCTTAATTTGGGAATTAGGGTTTGCTTGAGTCGGGATTAATCCGATCAATTTCTTGCGCTATTTGTCGATTTCTTTGCATATTCTTGTGGGTTATCAATCAAGTAAGTATTCCCTTCTATTTATTGTTGATTTATTGCCTTTTTTTCGACCTAATTTAGGGCATTAGGGTTCGAATTTTTCGAAAATTCGTGATAAATTAGGGGAAATCGTGTTGTCTTTGATTATTTGATTAATTTGAGGACTTATTTGATTGATTAGGATGGATAGTAACACAACGCCCTCGACTAGTTCTACTATTACCCCATCCCTGTCTGAGACGGTGGTCCCTGCTGCTGCCACCGTCGTTTCTGCTAGTACTACCGCTACCACTACTGTTTCCACTGCTGGTATTGTTCCTTCTTCGGTGACGACCCCTGCTACGTCGTCACCCACTGTCACTGTTTCTTACAGGTCTGCGATAGGGAAAAGTACCTGGATGCTTCAGCCATGTTGGCAATGTTTTGGTTAGCGTCAGACCAGCGGACTTGGAAGATTTGTGGTTCCTTGTCCGTGACCCTTCCGTTTCCCGACCTACCCCGTCTTACACCTTTGACCACTATGAGGGGTAGGTTACCTCCACCTTTGCCTTTCTACCACCTTCCACTCGCTCCACCTACCACTACTTCCGCTTCTCAGAAGCGGAAGAGACCTGAGACTGGAGAGGGATCCACACCGACTGAGGCTGGGCAGTGTTCTACGCCTACACCCACACCGATCCCTACCCCCACTCCTTCTGTTACACAGCCGGTCTACCAGGCTAATTTTATTCCTCGTCCACCCTTTGAGGCGTCCGAGGTCATTGACCAAGGGCGTCGTGACAGTTTGCTTCTTGAGATGCTTACCAGGCAGACTCGTATGGAGCGGGATTTAGCACTTACCTTGTTCCCTCTCTACGAGCATCACATGAGGAGAGGACGTCCCATTTTTGAGGGCTGGCCACACCCTTCTTTCTACCGGTACCCGACGGAGGGGTACCCGCAGCCAGAGAGTGAGGCGGACACAGCTGAGCAGGAGGAGAGGGCCAGAGCTGACGAGAGGAGGAGGGAGCAGGAGCGAGATCCTGACAACACGGTGGTGGGAGAGGGGGAGGAGGAGCCTGGTGACGAGTAGTTGCTGGTCTACTCACTTCCCCAGTTTTCTGGCTGGTTTGGGGAAGTTCGTCATTTTATATGTACCTTTTGTTCTTTTATTTATTTTCATCTCCTTTTTATTTATTTTCTTCATTCATTTATTGGTTGTCTTTATCCCTTTCCCATTATATATACTGCTGGTGTATGCTGGAGGACAACGGGGGCGTTGTCCGTTTTGGTTTGGGGAGGGTATTGCATCCTTTGAGTCTGCATTTGCATTTGTTTTTGCATTCACGTTTATTTTTCTGCTTGCATTTGTATTTTATTTCAAAAAATAATGAAAAATCCAAAAAAAATTATAAAATTTCAAAAAAATAAAAAAAATTCACGTTTCATTTTGCAAATAGGTTGAGTCGGAACGGTAGATTTCCGTAACGATTTTGCACTTTAACTTGTCATATCACTTGAGCCTTGCATCTAATTGGCAGTTATTAGCTTAGTCATGCACATATCTACAAGTTAATGTCAAAAATATAGCTGACTGTATAGACTTGACCTGATAAAATTGGCAAACTACTTTACAATTTCTGAGTTTTTAGAGCCATATAGCTGGTGTCATTCATGACCAGTTCATGTAGGAATTGAGAGTATGAAGAGTCTATTGATCCAAAATACTCAGGGGGGGGGGGGGGGTGAATTGAGGATTTAAAGCTTTTGAAAGCTTTTTCGATTATGCGTATGTAATTGATTATTTAAAGTTTATTGATTAAACTTTAACTAATCAACTAGTTAATGTAAAACGAAATAAACAAACGAACGAAAGAACGAGGAGACACACGGTTTTTGAAGTGGTTCAGTTTCACAAGTCGAAACCTACGTCCACTATTCTCGATTAATAAATTTAGTACCTTTCTACGGATTACAAATTTATTAACCCAACTCGTACAACTAACTCTAGCTGTAACTAAATGAGTACCGTTAAATACTCGAGTGACTAACTTACGCTAATAAGAAAGCACTAATGATTCTACTAAAAGTTCATGTTAATGAACAAGTAAGAAATCAACTAAGCACTAATATTATAACGATAGCAATAAGAACGAGTATACGAGTTTAAAACACACGACCTCTCAAAAATAACAAAACGGTTTTTCTGCTTGAAAACACACGGTTTGCTTTGTAAAATTAAAGTCAATTTTTATGCTTAAGGTCTCTATATTAGATGTTGTAAAGTGTAAAGTATTTATAGGAAGGAAAGAGTAGGGCAACTCGGTTTACACAAACCCTAATAGCCGAATATTAGGAGATATGTTAACAAATCATATATTCTATTATTTCTTTCCTAAAAGCCTTAAAAGATAATAAAGAATATTCCAAAAGATAGAATATAATCTATTCAAATATTATCTTTACTATAAATTCTAAGATATGATAAGATTTCCTAAAACAAGAATATCTTTTATCATAAACAAATATATTAAGTAAGATATATAAGATATGTAAAGATATTATTATAGAATAAAATCTTTACCAAATATACCCTAGGTAACACGAGATGTCACGGCTCATAAGCCTTGTGACTCGTGCAAACCCTAGCTCAATATATGGGTTAAAATTTAGGTTTTAAGAGAGGTCTTGTTGAAACCCTAATTAGTAGCAAGGTCCAACTCATAAGTTGACTCAACACGACTACTAATCAACGTCCAACATAAAACCGAACTCCGTACTAAACCGGGCTTTATTATATAAATACTTTTATCAAAACATTTAAAATAAACTTTAAACAATTTTCAAAATAATTTTGAAATATTATAAGTCGTGTATAATAAACTCAGCATCTCAATGTTATAGTAGGAGAGCTATAACATTGAGCTCTTTTACTAGTAATGTTATAGCTGCAAAGCTATAAGTTTACCAATTCAAGAAACTCATTCTTGGTTATCATTACGAGATAATCACCTATACTATTCTAATCTCCAGAGAGATCTTCGAGTATAGGCTACGTCATCATCCAAGCTTGATTAATCTTTAGACGGACTTCGTCTTTACATATACCTTGAATGAATCTTCATATCGTCTGATCTTGAATAGAGGCTTGAACATTTTATACTTTCATCACAATCTCCTTTGTTGCTTGTATTAGATAAGTTGATTCTAAACACTTAGACAAACGATTACGCGCAACAAGTATATAAAATATAAAACACCTTGACATCATCAAAACATAAACATATAAGCTATATGGTTCAACAAATTCCTCCTTTTTAATGATGGCAAGCCTCCTAAAATTGTGACTAAGTAAGTAGTTCCCCCTTAATATAATACCGTCATCTTAATAATAAAGATCAACGCAAGAACAAGACGATTTATCAAAAACCGAAACTTTAAGGACTTTAAGAGACAATCGATCTTGACAAGGAGCAAGCTTAGGTAGATGCTTACTATAGACGTTCTTTTCCCCTCTTGACATCATCGAAAAGCTAAGAACAAATCAAAAATGACTAGAATAATATAAGACGAGACAAGAGATAAAACATCACAGAAAATAATATTAGCACGCATAACTATAAGCATCTAGAAGATTAATTATTAAACAAACTTAAGAAAACATGTTTATAGCTGATGGGCCGAATGAAACACATGTTTAAAGAAACACTTGGGCCATAATCCACAAGTGCATGCCAAAATTGGGCCGAATGATAAGTTTGCAAAACACACCATGAAAAAGAAAGCTAAAAAATAGAAAGGGCTAAATATGGAAGGCAGAGGTAGATCAAATGTTGCGGGTTCTGTAAGGGTTCACGTAGTCGGGCCGAGTACGATGCTCCAAGGCATCGAGACGATCGAAGGAACTCCGCACAAGCTGAGAAAGAGTTTGAATACTACGTTCAAAGTTGAGCACCTTCAAAGATAAAGCTTTCCTAGCCTCCAAGGTAAGCGATTGATCACTTGCCATTGCTTTTCCGTGCATGACCAACGCTCCACCTTGACTCGTGAGGAATGTAAGACGGTCACCATGTGGGAACACTTCCCCACGGATTGCCTTCAATTCCCGTTCAAAACCCTCTAACCTCTTATCCACCGCATCCATCCAAGAATAAACCCGATAAGCATCCAAACCCGACTCCAAAGACCGTGATGGTCCAACATCTGATTAAGCCGTAGCCAAGTTGGTTGAATGCTCCTCAAACTTCTCCATTAACCCAGTCATAAAACCTTCCAATTTTGCCTCCATAGTCCCCAAACCCGAATCACCCGGGCTTTTCTCAACATCCTTGACAAGAAGTAACTCGGGTCCATCAACGACAAGACCCATAAGCTTGATCAACCGATCACACATGCAATCTCATGCACTTACACCGTAGCTATCCCGTCCCACCACTTGTTTTATTTCTAACAACCGAGATACCCACATCCCATATGGTAGGTCGATTGTTGTACTTAATTTTTCCTTGGTAACCATGAGACTCGTTTGAATGATACGATGCAACACAAGACTTGCCAAGTTCACTTTTTGTCCCTCCAACCATGAATAGATTACAATAGCCTCATAACTCGAAACTTTATCACGACCTCCTCTCCTCGGCACAACCGTGTTCCAAACAAAGTTCAAGAGGAACTTAATTTTCGTCGAGAGAGGACGAACCACAATATTACCTCCGTCCGTCCCAACCTCCTCAAAGTACCTTTTAACTAACAACTCCTTTTCACTCACCACATTAGACCATTCAAGACTCGGATTAATTTCAATTCCATTATCGGGAACCGAAAAAGCAGAGCAAAAATACGAAACAGAGACCGTCACATCAACCCCATTAACCACCGCATGCAAGACTCCCTTCTTAACCGACACACTAGCAAAGAACTGAATAACTTCAACCAGATAAATAGGACCCGGAAATTGACTAATGTGACTCCACCCTTGAAAATCAAGAAAATCAACAAAGAACTTAAGAGCGGGAACATTAATCAACCAAGATTTCGGATAATACCTTCCTCCATGAATAGAATACCTCAAAACACGATTAACAAGGATGCTTTCGTCATGAGTTAGCTAAACACGATTTAACCCTTCTTTTGTTGCGGCTTTCGAAACATCTCGGAGCAAGGTACGAGCAACACCATTTCGAACAATAACCTCGGGTTCCTCAACATCTTCACCTTCATCAACAATTACCTTATTTTTCCTTTAAAAAGGCGGCGCCTTTTACCCTCGGACATCGACTCGTCCCGACCACGAAACAGGGGCGTAGTTGGGTTTGGTTGAGGTGAAGGAAAACTAGCGGAGTTAGGATCATGAGATGGAAGTGGTGATGTTGTTTTGTGAAAGTGGCGGCTTTGTTGATGGCGGGTTGATGATCGGGTTTTTGCATGGTTAGGATTCATTGTGATGGTGATGGTTGTGTAAAGGAAGTGATGGTGATGGTTGTGTAAAGGAAGTGATGGTGATGATGGTAATTGTTTTGAAAAGATAAAAAGTTGTGCAAGTGGGAGGTGAGGTACGGTTCATACGCAAGGGAGGGGGTAATTATAAGAGTAGGTCTAGGTATAGGTAAGTGGTTATCAATTATGGTAAGTGGCAAATAGTAATAGGAGTTATGGTAGGTATAGGAGATTAGGTGATAGAATTAATATGGTAAAGGATAAAATTTAGAAGTTGAATTGTATATGGGGTGTATGAGTCGTGTAAACATGGAAAGCAATTTAGGAGATTTTGTATGTGATTTGGAAAGATAAAAGATATTGTGTGTCTTATATATTTGATAAGGAATTAAGTTTGTATACACAATTAAATTTTAAATAACAAATAGAAATTTATGATAAATATATTCCTATAAACGAAATTATTCATGCAACGCAATATACGGACACAGTCATACAATCTTAACTTAACTAGTCAGTCATAAAGAAATTGAACGTGTATAGAAACTTAGGTACCACTGATTAAACCAATTTCCAACCGTAAAGTCTCAAATCGTTCTCTAGCTAACGATTTTGTCAAAATGTCTGCCCATTGTTTTTCAGTACTACAAAATTCAAGTCATATATTCCCCTTCTCAATATGGTCTCGAATAAAATGGTGTCTTATTTCAATGTGTTTGGTACGTGAATGTTGTGCGGGATTTTTAGAAATAATTATTGCACTAGTATTATCACACAAAATAGGAATACATCCTACGTCAATACCATAATCACGTAATTGTTGCTTAAGCCATAAAAGTTGAGTACATACCAGTCCTGCAGCAATATATTCGGCTTCAGCAGTTGAGAGAGCAACTGAATTTTGTTTCTTCGAACCCCACGTAATGATACACGGTCCGACAAATGTGGCGACACCCGACGTGCTTTTTCTGTCTTGAGAACATCCTGCGTAGTCGGCATCGGAATAACCGACTAGATCGAAATTACAATCCATTAGATACCATAAATACAGCTTGGCCATTCCAATTAAATATCCCAAAATTCGTTTTACGGCCTTCATATGCGATTCTTTGGGAGATGATTTATATCTCGCACAAACGCATACGCTAAACATAATATCGGGTCTACTTGCGGTCAAATATAACAGTGACCCAATCATTCCACGGTAAGGAGTTTCATCAACTAATTTACCGTCTTCATCTAATGTCAATTTCTTGTTCTCGACCATTGGAGTAGGCATAACATGGGAATTTTCCATTCCGAATTTTCGAATTAATTCCTTGATGTATTTTTGTTGATGGATTTTAATGCCTTCATCGGTTTGTTGTATTTGCAGACCTAGAAAGAATTTTAGTTCTCCCATCATACTCATTTCGAACTCGGAGGTCATCAACTCAGAAAAATACTTGCATAGGTTTCGGTTGGTCGATCCAAAGATGATGTCATCGACGTAGATTTGAACAACCAAAAGATCAGAACCCTCAGATTTTAAAAATAGGGTTTTATTAACGGATCCTCTACTGAATCCACTGTCAAGTAGAAACTTAGATAATCTGTCGTACCATGCCCTAGGTGCTTGTTTCAATCCATATAGGGCTTTATCCAACTTGAAGACGTGATCTTCAAATTTGCTATTCTTAAATCCAGGGGGTTGTTCAACGAAGACTTCTTCCTGTAGATATCCATTTAAAAATGCTCTCTTGACGTCCATCTGGAAGAGCTTCATTCCTTTATGTGCAGCGAATGCTATTAGAAGTCTAATAGCTTCAAGACGAGCAACAGGTGCGAAAGTCTCGTCATAATCTATTCCTTCTTGTTGATTATAACCTTGGACCACCAATCTTGCTTTGTTTATGATAATGACTCCGGCATCATCTAGTTTGTTCTTAAAAACCCACCTTGTTCCAATGACAGAACGATCCTTTGGTCTAGAAACTAAATGCCAAACCTTGTTTCTTTCGAACTGTTGTAGCTCTTCTTGCATGGCTACAATCCAATCTGATTCTGCAAGAGCTTCATTGATATTTGTTGGTCGATCATGGATAGAAAAGAGTAAAAAGAGCAGAAGTTATTCAAGGAACGTCTAGTCTGAACACCCTTCTTAATATTCCCTAGAATATTGTCCATGAGGTGTGAGCTCTTGTATTTCCACTTTGTTGAAGTACTTGGTTCTTCATCATTATTTGAGCTTGTCCCAACTTCATTTGGATCGGAATTGGAGGAAGTTCTCCCTGAATCCAATCCGGGTGTTGTATTAGAGCCGTTTATAACTTCAGACTCTACACCTTGATTTGGATTCAATGTTATAGTAACATCACCTATAACATTAGTTTGGGAATCATTATTTTGAGTCAATGTTATAGTATCATCAACTATAACTTTGGTTTTCTCCTTTTTATCTTTTGAGGAACGATCAAGTTCATCACTTGTTCCTTCAATCTCATTGTCTTCCAATTCCAATTCCGGGGGATCGTCTCTTGAAAGACGAAAATCGGGTTCATCCAAGTCTTCTTCCTCATCCTGTAAAGGCTTATGAAACACGTTATCTTCATCAAAAATAACGTGGACACTTTCTTCAATACAAAGAGTTCTCTTATTGAAGACTTTGTAAGCCTTGCTATGATCTGAGTATCCTATGAAAATTGCCTCACCACTCCTGGGGTCGAACTTACTTAACCGGTTTTTACCGTTATTGTGAACAAAACATTTACTCCCAAAGCAACGAAGATGGGAGATATTAGGTTTTCGACCTCTAAGGAGTTCGTAGGGGGTTTTCTTAAGAATAGGTCGGATCATAGCACGATTATGAATGTAGCAAGAAGTACTAATGGCTTCAGCCCAAAAGTTACGAGGTAAACCACTACACAAAAGCATTGTACGAGCCATATCTTCCAAAGTTCTATTCATACGTTCAACGACACCGTTTTGTTGAGGAGTTCTTGGTGCAGAGAAGTTATGCCCTACACCATTAACTCTACAATATTCTATGAAAGCTTGATTGTCAAACTCGGTGCCATGATCCGTACGAATAGATACAAGATTAGTCTTATATTTGTTTTGAACACGTTTCATAAGACAATCAAATTCATCAAAAGTTTCGTCTTTTGAATGAAGAAAGATAGGCCATACATACCTTGAGTAATCGTCTACAAGAACAAAGACGTACCTGGATCCTCCTCTACTCCTTACCTTCATTGGTCCACATAAATTCATGTGCACTAATTCCAAGGCTTGATTTGTGCTTACTACTCTTTTCGGTTTGAACGATGATCTTACTTGTTTGCACCTTGCACACGTGTCACACATCCTTTCCTTGTCGAACTTGATCTTACGTAACCCTTCAACCAAGTCCCACTTCTTGAGTTTGTTCAAGGTTAGTGAGCTAATGTGACCAAACCGTTTATGCCATAAACAAGGATCATCAAGATTAAATTTCATGCATGAAAAAGAGTTAGTTGGCACAACATTTAAATCTACCATATAAACATTTCTTTTCCTGTGGCCTTCTAGAATAACATTGCTAGTTCCTTCAATAATAATGCGACAACTATCACTATGAAAAACTACTTTGTTACCTTTGTCGCATAGTTGAGATATGCTTAGCAAGTTATGTTTTAGACTGTTCACGAGATAAACATCAATGATCGCGTGAGGCTTAGAAATTCCGATTTTGCCAACTCCGATTACTTTTCCCTTTTTATTGTCCCCGAACGTCACTTTTTCTCCGTTAAAGGGCTTGAGTGAAAGAAACAGATTCTTATCTCCGGTCATGTGTCTTGAACATCCACTATCAAGATACCATTGATTGTTTTCTTTCACTTCTTCTCGCATAAAGGATTAGATACAGTTTTTAGGTACCCAAGCTAAGTTGGGTCCCTTATGATTAGTTACTCTATATACTAAATCCTTTCGAATCCAAACTCGTCTAACAACCGTTTTTCTAACCCTTGGTTTATTTGGCTTAGGAGGAGTTCTAAGGTTAGGGTTTTCTCTCTGTTTAGGAGTTTCTCTAGGTCTATCATAATTGTTTCCCTTGTGAATAGGATTACTAGGTTGAGATCGACAAGGGTTTTGTGAGGTGCTAGGTTTCTTGCTGTAGTCGAAGGCCATGTCATAGAACCAACGAAATTTATTGTTCCTTTCTTCGTTAGGTTCCTTAATGGGGGTTTCATCATTCTCGTCAACCGTGTCAACAGTTTTAGCATGGTCGGCATTTTTTCGTATATCATGAGCCTTTTTGACACAATTGATTTGGATGTGACCCGTATGACCACAGTAATTGCAAATCAGGTATTCAGGAAGATCATCATACTTCCTTTTTCTGAAATCAAAATCCAAAGGTGTTGATTTGCATTTAGAGTGATCTCTACGGCTGTAGCACTCATGTCCTAACCCCATCTTCATATTATTGTCATATTGTTCGGTTAGGAAGTTTAGGACTTTTGTGCTACCTTCCCACTTATCATGGACCTTTCTAGCATGTAGAAGTAGGTCTTTTAGGGTTTTAATTTCCTCTTGACATTTCGTGTGATCTACATCATTATCTTTCTTAAAGTTATCACGAAAGTCTTGGAATCGTTTGTTAAGAAGGAATACAACATCGGAATGTTGTTTCTTAACATTGATCATGTCGGTCTTAGATTCCTTTAATTGCTTTGAAAGGGAATCTATCTCTTTCTTTTGGTCTAAGATCACTGCTTCATCAGATGTGACCTTAGTTTTCAAAAGTTCTTTGGCTTTTCTAAGTTCTAAAGTTATAACTTCATTAGCTATAACTTTGGCTTAAAGGTGCTTGATGTTAAGCTTTAGGTCTGAAGTTATAGCTTCATTAGCTATAACTTTGGACTCTAATTCCAAGCCATAGTAGAATCTAATGTTGTTGCTTTCTCAGCTATAACCTTAGATTTTAACTTCTTAGCTTTGGCCTTCAGAGTATGATTCTCTTCTGCAATTTCGAGAATCTGTTCCTTCAGATCTTTTAGCTCCAAGCCCTGTTCGTGACACTTATCAAGAGATTGTTCAAAGAATTCTATTAAAGCACTTTTAGTTAATTTCTTAACGCATTTTTTAAGCTCAAGATAACTTACCTCTTCATCGTCATCTTCGTCTGACTCTCCTAGAAAGCAATAGTTTGAGTAAGAGTTCGTGCTTTCATCGTCGCTGTCGGAGATTAGGTCAAGACTAACACTACTGAGACAAAGGTTAGCCACTTCGTCATCTTCAGATTCCTCGTCATCTTCTGAGTCAAGGTCTCCCCAACACGAAGCTATCATAACTTGTTTGAATTCTCTCTTTGTCTTCTCACGTTTTGTCTTGTCCTTAATCTTCTCCCATGTTGGACAATCCTTGATCATATGACCAGATTCTCCACACTTGAAGCAACCTCTGTTTGCGAAAGATGACTTTGATTCAGTAACTTTTTTGTTGGATGACTTGTTGTTGTTGTTGTAGGATGATTTTGTTTGTTTGTTTCGAAATATCTTATTTTTGAAATGACGTGGAAACAGAACAGTTTCATCCTCTAGTTCAGAGTAAACTTCTTCGCTCTTTAAGGCCATACTCTTATTACGGCTTCGTTTAGCCTCATCTTTGTTAAGAGTAATTTCATGGGCCGTGAGAGCTCCGATGAGTTCTTGATAAGATAGATTTTCAAGATCTCGTGATTCCTCCATTGCAGTGACCTTAGCACGCCACTTCTTAGTCAGGCTCCTAAGAACCTTTCTAGCAATTTCCTTAGTACTGAATTTTCTACCTAGGTTTTTCAGTTCGTTTATGATGCTTGAAAACCTTGCAGACATACTATCTAAGGACTCATTAGGCTCCATAATGAATAGCTCATATTTTTGCATAAGCAAATCTATTCGGTGCTTCCTAACAATGGAAGTACCTTCATAGCTAGTTCAAGCCCATCCCATATCTCCTTGGCCGTAGAGCATGAAGAAAACCGATCAAACTCTGTAGAAGTCATTCCGTTTTGCAGGAGACTTATCGCTTTGGAGTTCTTTTCGGCCTTCTTGTAGTCGGCCTCGATATAGTCCTCTTGTTTCTTCTCATAGGTAGTGCCTTCCTCGGATGCTACAAGAATTTTGTGCGGTCCGTTTTGGATAATCCTCCAGCACTCCCAATCGTGACCTTTCACATAGTGAGTCATCATGTTTTTCCACAATCCATAATTCTTCCCATCAAAGACAGGACACTTGAGGTATTTGGAATCCATTTATCACGTGATAGGCAGCGGAATATAACACGATAAGATAAATGAAAAAACAAGATAGATCAGCCTCTTTGCGGTTAGGCAATCAAGAGCACGAGGCTCTGATACAAATTGAAGAGTCTATTGATCCAAAATACTCAAGAGGGGGGGGGGGGAGGGGGGGTGAATTGAGGATTTAAAACTTTTGAAAGCTTTTTCGATTATGCGTATGTAATTGATTAGTTAGAGTTTATTGATTAAACTTTAACTAATCAACTAGTGAATGTAAAATGAAATAAACAAACGAACGAAAGAACGAGGAGACACACGGTTTTTGAAGTGGTTCAGTTTCACAAGTCGAAACCTACGTCCACTATTCTCGATTAATAAATTTAGTACCTTTCTACGGATTACAAATTTACTAACCCAACTCGTACAACTAACACTAGCTGTAACTCAATGAGTACCGTTAAATACTCGAGTGACTAACTTACGCTAATAAGAAAGCACTAATGATTCTACTAAAAGTTCACGTTAATGAACAAGTAAGAAATCAACTAAGAACTATTATCTTATAACGATAGCAATAAGAACGAGTATACGAGTTTAAAACACACGACCTTTCAAAAATAACAAAACGGTTTTTCTGCTTGAAAACACACGGTTTGCTTTGTAAAATTAAAATCAATTTTTATGCTTAAGGTCTCTATTTTAGATGTTGTAAAGTGTAAAGTATTTATAGGAAGGAAAGAGTAGGGCAACTCGGTTTACACAAACCCTAATAGCCGAATATTAGGAGATATGTTAACAAATCATATCTTCTATTATTTCTTTCCTAAAAGCCTTAAAAGATAATAAAGAATATTCCAAAAGATAGAATATAATCTATTCAAATATTATCTTTACTATAAATTCTAAGATATGATAAGATTTCCTAAAACAAGAATATCTTTTATCATAAACAAATATATTAAGTAAGATATATAAGATTTGTAAAGATATTATTATAAAATAAAATCTTTACCAAATATACCCTAGGTAACACGAGATGTCACGGCTCATAAGCCTCGTGACTCGTGCAAACCCTAGCTCAATATATGGGTTAGAATTTAGGTTTTAAGAGAGGTCTTGTTGAAACCCTAATTAGTAGCAAGGTCCAACTCATAAGTTGACCCAACACGACTACTAATCAACGTCCAACATAAAACCGAACTCCGTACTAAACCGGGCTTTATTATATAAATACTTTTATCAAAACATTTAAAATAAACTTTAAACAATTTTCAAAACAATTTTGAAACATTATAAGTCGTGTATAATAAACTCAGCATGTCAATGTTATAGTAGGAGAGCTATAACATTGAGCTCTTTTACTAGTAATGTTATAGCTGCAAAGCTATAAGTTTACCAATTCAAGAAACTCATTCTTGGTTATCATTACGAGATAATCACCTATACTATTCTAATCTTCAGAGAGATCTTCGAGTATAGGCTACGTCATCATCCAAGCTTGATTAATCTTTAGACGGACTTCATCTTTACATATACCTTGAATGAATCTTCATATCGTTTTATCTTGAATAGAGGCTTGAACATTTTATACTTTCATCACAATCTCCTTTGTTGCTTGTATTAGATAAGTTGATTCTAAAACACTTAGACAAACGATTACGCGCAACAAGTATATAAAATATAAAAAACCTTGACATCATCAAAACATAAACATATAAGCTATATGGTTCAACAGAGTAGTACTCCTTGTATAGCATGTTCATCACTTTTGCACTTTTATGAGATTCGATTGCCTTTTGCTTGCATACATTCGGGTTTGTGGTCGGTGTCACATGCAGGGAGGTGCTTACAATTTTCCCTTTCTTTCATTTTCACCCATTTAGCTCCACATTAACCAAAAATAGCCTTTTGACCCATTAGCTACACCCAAATTAAGCCTGCCTGTCAAGCTAGTTTAGTGTAATTTTTATGGTAAATTTTTATTGCTGCGAGTTGGTTTGTTCTCATTTATATGAAGTTGGCAGAAAAGAAAGAAACGCGGGCAGGAAAATGAGAAAAGCATGGAAAAGAATGAAAAAAAAAGAAAAAGAAAATGAAAAAATTAAAAGGAACGTGAATCAGGAAAAAAATAAAGAAAGAAAAGAAAAAAAGAAGTTGAAATGAAAAGAAAATAGACCGTGTTAAAAAAGGGATGTTTGTGACAGTCTTACTCCTCCGTTTTTATTTCTATCTTTTTGAGGAGATTGTGTATTGGTTAGTGAGTTTTGTGCCAAGGAAGGGCACTTGTGTTTGATTTCTAGTCAGCTGAGAATTGGATAGTCTTTTTTGGTCCTGTTTAGGTGCTAGCTTGACGCTTTACCTCCACATTTCCATAATCTTTTTTGCCTTTTCTTACCTGTAGCCTCACTCTCCCATATCATTTGTAAGCCCTCGGCTGTGACGGACATTGTTGGTTGGAATGTATGTGCGGTGATTGGAACCGTTTATCATTTTTGTTGCATGCATGTTATGTCGGTCGCAGTTCAGGTGAGTGACTGTTTCCTCTTATTCTCTCACATATACATTAACCCTTTGCTTCATGAGATAAGAGTGACCCGTGAGAGTCCGATTTTAATGGTCTTGCAAGGTCGACAGGTCAGCTTATTTATAAACATCATACAACTCGTTTGCGTATTGACTGCTGTAGCTATGACTGTTAATTCTTGATTGCATTAAATAGTTTAAGTGGACAAGTTATAGCTAGCTCTGAGTTTTCATATCCGTTCCATTAGTTTGCATTTAGTTACTCGAGGACGAGTAAAAGTTCGGTTTGGGAAGATTTGATAAGTGCAATTTATATAGACTTTTTAGCCTCTTATTACACGCATTTCTATGCCATTTACGTTGCTTTGTATTGGAAAATGCCCCAAATTGGCTACTTTGGTTTGTTTTGTCTTAATTGCAGAAATGGATCCAAAAGTAGTGGAATCGTGCCTTAGTCGTCCCACTTTGCATGCATTTTAAGGAGACGGAGATTTGGAGCAGAAGTCATACCTCGGGAAGCATGAAGGGAGGTCCTTGGAAGGCTAACCAGACGAGTTTGATGCTGATCTATGTGGAAGACACTCGATCGAGAGCTTTTGATGGTCGATCGAGTGATTTGGCTGCTGCAGTTGGTCGATCGAGTAGATCCTATGCTCGATCGAAAATGGCTTTTTGGGAAGTGTTCGATCGAGAGCCTAAAGTGCTCGATTGAACAGTTTTGCTAGAGAAGTACTCGATCAAGGGGAGTAAAAAGCCTCGATCGAGTAGTTTGCTATGTTACGCGGGTTACTTAATCCGTGATTAGGTTTATTTTTGTTAATTTTCACTTCCCTATATAAGGAAGTCGTCATTAGGTCATAAGTACGTTTTAACAACTCATACTTTACTCTTAATCTCTGAACTTTTGCTCTTAATTACTGCTGTTACTTCTCTTTACTCCGGATTCAATCTTGTAACCTTTCTCTTCCCTTAATCTTAATCCTTCTTATTCTTAATCATTGTTCTCGTACTTATTGTCCTTGTTTAATTGTTTATGTTGCATTCTTATTGTCTTTATATCATGTCTTCTCTTGGTATATTCATGATTATTGTTATTGTTATTGATTTCAAAAGCATGAGTAGCTAAACCCTTCTATGTTAGGATTAGGAGAGCCATGGTAGCAAAGTGACGATGTTGTGAATAGGCTAGATGATTTATTTGTGAGAATCTGTGACCATAACAATATAACTGTAACATGTTTAGTTGAGTGCACGCTTCTAAATAACTTTAATCTGGTTAATTTCGTTCCTGGATTGGAAGATTGGAATGAACAGACCTGCTATGAACAATAGACTACCCTAATGAGGACAGAAATTAAGTTAGTGGAAATCTAGGGTGGATAGCGGACCGGAAGGACCTTTCCTTTACCCTTCTCACAGTAGATTGTCTAGATTATTTATGACCAAGTCGATGAACTGCCATGGTGAACCGAAATCCTGACATACCTCTTTTATCTGATCTCATATCTTTTATTTTCTCGCTTTATTGCTCTTAGCTTTACTTCTCTTGACCTTTACCTTCAGTAGTTTTAGAAAACAAATTAAAACCCCCAATTGTGACTAGATAGACGGACTTACAGATAGATATCTTGCCTCCCTGTGGAGATCGACCCTAGTTATCGCTATCTTCTGTTAGTTATACTTAGGTATTTATTTTTGGTACATAACGACCGTATCAGACACAACCAAGGGTGGAAATCCAAGAAATCGCAACTCCTATTGAAGAATCTACCACACCTACTCCGGTTATAGAACAATTGCCAAATTTTCCGGAGGTAACTTTCTTAACCCATGCTCATAGGAATGCATTTTTATCCCTTACTAGAAAAACTATTGTGGCTACCAAGTCTATATATCAAGACACTTTGGAAAAATTGGGTGTGCTTGAAAGAACTAGAACATTTTTCGAGTCCATGAGGTTGTTAGCCCTCTTTGAAATGGAAGAATTGACCTACCCTTCATTGACCATGGAGTTCATAAGCTCCTTGAAGGTGTCTAAGATAGAGGCTCGACATTATGTTGAATTCCGCCTTGAGAACAAGAGTAGAAGAATGACTTTGAGTGAGTTTGGTAATGTGTTTGGTGTTTTACAATATCATCATTATGAGAAGAAGCCTTTGAAATATGATGCCTCACCCCTTTGGAAAGCTATTACCGGTCGGAAATTTGACTCTTTCCGGGAGTGTCATGCTTTATATGTTCATTATCCGGGCATAAGAGTATGACACAAGTTTGTGGGCAATACCTTGATTGCTAGAAAAGGCACCAATCACTTCACCGAACTTAATTTTGTCAACCTTGAGTCCTTCATGAATATCAATGGAAAGTTCACCAAAAAGTACAACATTCTTCTACTATTGCTTGATCGGTGGCTTGAGATTGATAATGGGAAAGATGGAACGGCCTTCATTGAAAACAGTGGCTTGGTAACGAGGCTAGCTAAGCACTTTAACCCGAATTTCAACAAAGATAACACCTACAAACCGGTTAAAAGGAGCAACCTCCTTGATATGAGTACTATGATCAACAAATTCCATTGGGTCAAGAATGACAATCTTGACAACAAATATGAGTGGCTCATCAAAGAAGCTAAGTCCTTTATCTTGCCTAGAAAGATTTGCCGCATTTCCGTCCGTAGCCTAAACTATCTACTACCCGTCTCCGAGGAAGCCGAAGTGATAATTAAACAACATAGGGAACCAATTGCAAAGCCCTCCTCCTCCACCATTGTGACTCCACCATATCCCTTTGCCTACCAAGAATTCAAACCGAGTGGCTCTAATATCATGGTAGGCAATGACTATTTGACCCAACTAATGCAACAAATGCATAAAGAAGCTCACGAAGATCGGGTGAATGCCTACCGTGCCCAATATCCACCCCTCCTACATCTAGCTAGGCAAGGACTTCTTGATCCTTCATGTCCTTTGCCTAGTTGGTCGTGTAGGGAGGTATTCTTCCCAAGTGCTTCTCAAGATGCCGAAATGGATAGTCGGGTGGCTAATGTAAAGGAGGTTGTTGTTTATGAAGACGGGGAAGGTAATGATCCATACCAAGAAGAAGAAGAGCAAGGGTCATGTTCCAAAGTTGATGATGTAAATGGTGAATCCTCCAAGTCAATGGAGGTGGATGATGAAGAAGATAATGAAGAAATTGATGATGCAAGTGACGATGATGATGACGGCAATGATGCCAGTGATGATGTCGCAATGAGCGACAATTGAGGGTTGACAAGGCTATTTGGAGGATACCATACATGCGTCGTTGATTACTTGACTTCAACCTATTCCATTGTGAGTTTCCTACACCTCCTTTAGCTTTGTCTCTTTATCATGTTTTTAATCTTTATCTTGAATATTTTTTTTGAGTCATAGCAACATTTAAAGGACTCCCACCGCGGTTCCATTGAGGTGTCTTATTTATTGTTCCCGTTTTTAAAATCCAAAATGACAATTAGGATTCATGCATTGCATCCTTTCCTTGTGCATGAACCCCCCTATTTTATACTAGAAATAGTGTCTTACTTGGTTTTGGGAAGTTCAAACACAAGAAATGCGAGTTAATTCAAATTAGCTCTCCGAACAATAGAAAGCATGCATCATATTGAATAGATTAGAATGCATAACTTTTGTATACATGTCATATAGTTTGCATATTAGTGTAGAAATTATGCATATTCATTTAGTTTGCATTGCATAATTTCCTATCATTTTGGCCATTGAGGACAATGCCCATACTAGTGTGGGGATGGGAAGTTCTAACTTAACTTTTAAAATCAAAAATGATAAAAATTGAAAAATTTCGAAAAACTCAAAAACATGTTCTTTCATTTCACAAAAACAAAAACCATAAAAATTTGAAATTTTTTTTTTTAAAAAAACATGTTCTTTCCTTTGTAGTGTAGGATTGTATATTGTACATACTTGTGTTTGTTTGTCCTCCTATCACATTAGATCGGCTACGCCACATCCGAGGCATGAGGAATATGAAGACCGCATGGTATGATCTTTCCAATTTCCTTTTTCCTCTCTATGTTAATGACTATGTGGATTTATTTTGTTTGATGCGGTACAAACCAATGTGATCTTAGGAGTTGCATGTAGTTTTTATGGCATACTAGTTGATAGAAGCATATGCATTAGGTTATATAAATGTTAGTTGCATCATGGCATGTAGTTGCATTTTAGGAAAAATTTTGTGAATACATTTATTTGGGAAACTTGACAAGTGTATACAAGGCCCTTGTATATACTTTTTCTTCTTGAGATATTGCTCATCAGAATACCTCTAAAACACCCTAGGATGTGTCATGCTAGTATCCTTTGACCCATGGACTAAGGCCTAGTCGAGAGTACCTTGTGATATGATGACTCCTTGGCTACCGTTTATTCCAAGGTGACCCTTGAAACCATGCAACCATCTTCCACTTCTATCATCATTTTTGTCAACAAATAGGGAATGGGCACAAAAATTATCAACTTGAGTTCAAGTACCAAAATGAAAATCAAGAAGTTTGCACAAATTTGCATCAAAGAAAAGAAGAGTACAAAAATAAGAACTCTGTTAGAAATCTATATCTCATTACTTAACATATTCATATATGTTCTAATTAATTTAGTCATAAAATTAAATGTTGATCTTATGCATGTAAACAATAAAAGAATAAGAAAGAAATCATCATCTTACATTGAAGATTTCGGATTATTGGGCACAAGTAAGATCTCCTTCTTACTTGTTCTTGAGCACTCCTAAAATGCAAGAACAAGGATTCAAGTATAGAATCCCTCCCAAGGAATAATACCCAAGGTAACTACTTAATAAAATTAATATTATTATTACTAGAACAATATTAATTTTGAATAAAAATGACCAAAATATTATTTTGTTCTCTTAATATTTCGGTTAAGAGAAAGGGAGAAAGAGGAAGAATTTTTCTCTCTAAAAACTCTTATTTTTTAGATGTGTGATGAATGAATGAATACACTACTAATTTTGGTAGTGTATAAGGTAAAAATTAAAGAGAAAAACCTATATTTTTCTCTTCATAAAACCGGGTAGGAGGGGGAGGTTTTTAGGGCCAATGCATGAGCAAGGTGCTCTTCACAAGAGGCACTAGGTTTGCATGGCTAGGTTTAGGCAAATATGATTATGTTTACCACTTAGTTAATAACATAATAATTTCCTAAAACACCCACTATTTCGGTCCATTTAGAGATAAAATGGATTCCATTTTATCTTTGTCAATTTGTCAATTTGTCACATGTCACATGTCATGTAAAATTGTTATGTATTTTTAACATATTAAAAATCAACGCATTAATAAAAATACGTCATATACAAAATTGACTTAGTAATTAATAATTACTTGTACCAAAATATTTTACCAATTATAAATCACAACATCTTGTATTTATAATAAATTATTCATTCAAATGCAATTGTTTCTTTAAACAATAATTTCATCTAAGCAATAAAACAATTCGATCACTTAGACCGTATCTTATTTAATCAAATTATAATGAGATACGTATATATTACTTCCAAAATCGTCCGTCAATTTTAGGTAATTTAATTAACCCGTATCGTCATACGATCAATTAAATAATCAATTAAGAGTGTTACCCTTTAGGTATGACCTAAGGGGATCAACTGGTCACCACCGTCGCACGACAGTAATGTCAAACTCTAGTCAGCCAATCATTACCGATATGCGTGGACCAGTTGACAGTAAAATATTACTTCCCAATTGTATCCTTTAAAATGAGACTTAAACATGTGATCATCATGATCGACAGTTGTGATCGCATTATTGTCGGAGGACACATATTCCAACAATCTCCCACTTGTACTCGACAAGCGTGCGTCACCAATTCTCTTGTCCTATTACTATCTCCCACTCAATGCAAGGTGTCTTTCAGGTCGTACTTGCAAGTGATCATATTGAGAGTGGTTTCCTCGATCTGGAGAATAACTGATTGACCGGATTTATCTACCATAGATATCTTCCGAGCGTGGCCACGCATTTCTAGTTCATTACTCCTCGAGTGGCCCTGAGATATTGTTATAACCCTGACTAGGGGTGGACAATTCCTATCGCACTCATTCCTTTCGACTAGCCACATCCATCATAACCCAAAATATGCCCATTTGACCCCATTTACGAAGGTCGTAGTAACACAAATCAAAGTTAATCTGAAACTGTGCCATCTTAGGCGAATAGTCTTTAGTCAACAGAATCGACTCATTAGAATACTATAGTAGCTCTCGCCACGACCAAGCTATATAAATTTGCCAGAACTCTATAAGCGGTCATAAGGCCCGACAAAGTGTTCCTAACAGTCTGCCTATGTGATCGACTAGTCATCTCACATGACTCTATGGCACTTGAACTTGCCATCAATCACATCATACTCTAGTCACTTCGAGACGTCACCTCATACAAGTGATTATGGGCGAATACTATGTTAATCCGGGTTCACTTTAACGGGGTTCAATGTTGTCTCTACAACCCGTTTGGATGTAACAAAGTATAAAATGAGTTTTTTCTGATTTAAAACTCGAACGATAAATGTGATTATCATATGAGTAGTCAATACTTGATTACTACTTCATATTCTATAATCCAGTTTGATCTTGAATGTAGTTGTTCATCTCAATTCAATTGAAATGACATGACTCATCATGTTAAGCCTATGAGAAGGCTTTGGTTAGTAGGTTTTATCAACTTCTTGTACCTCACTCAACCTTACTACATACTCGTTTTCCTTTGTAATGTATACATTTGCATTACAAAACTTCCTGAGTACGTGTCGAGATCTAATCAAGACATAAGCCCTCTAGCCTTAGAATAACTCCCACTGTTTTCACAGTGTGCGGGACTCATCCTTCTTGCACATCTCATGATTGCAAGTGTACTCAATTTCCGTTGTAAATATTTCTCATTGTTCTTTATTGCCTAGAACGATTCTAGAAAATCTATTTCTTAAATAACATAGCCACAATGGTATCTTAACCATCCTAATGTGTTTTGATTATGGTTTTGTCGGAAACCATGCGCAATCTCAATTGTCAATTGTCATTTGTGTAACACCCTTACACAAAATTGCATCAAAGACACTTTGCATTACATCCTTAATGCTTCTGCAAGCACTTAAGGGTAATCTTTATGGCTTACTTGGTAACTATTACTTAAATTCGATTTGAAACAATTCATCATACTCAAAGTATATGAAGTGTTATACATCATTTCCTATTTAATTGATCCGGCAGCGGAAGCAAATGGAATCAATCAAATATGTTCAACTTGATTGAACTAGTTATGAATCTTATCAACATAAGACTTCTTATTTGACGCTAATATCATGTGGATTTATCTCCATAAATCTGGATATTAAAGATGTATTATAATACTCCATAAGTCTTAAATCATTCCCAATGATCAATATGTCATTCACATATAAGACTAATTAAAATTACCGTAACTCCCACTAAACTTCATGTATAAACACAACTTCTCAACCTATTGAGAAAAGTTTTTATCACATGATCAAATTATTGATTCTAACTCATTGATGTCCTACTCAAGACTCTCTCTTAAGTTTCACATTATCTTAGGATGGCAAGAATCTACAAAACTCAAGACATGTATTGAATACATTCCTTCTAATTGAAGAAGTGGGTTTTAGATTCACTTGCTATATGTATGTCATCATAATGAAACACAATCCCTAAGAAGATCCAAATAGACTTAAGCATTTCAACTAGTGCAAAAACCTTTGCTACCAATCAAGCTTCGAAATCTCTCTTTATTAGTGCAAAACCCTTTGTCACTAATCAAGCCTTTTATTTCGGATTTTCATGGTTCTAAGCCTTGTATTGAGTTGTGACTTAAACATTCTCATGTAAGTCATATGTTCATTACTTTCCAGAAGTAATTAACTTGAATCAAACAATTTCTTTGTAAGTTGTAAGCTCTTTACTTTCTTAAAAGTAACATGAATTCATCATCTTCAACAAGTGATGACTTTAACCTCCTAGGTTTTGAAGAAACAACGTCTTACAAAACGTCTCATGTAGCCAAGAAAGACCAGTTTCTTGCGACATAACATTCACATAACATTCTTTGTGGCTCTTGAATAATTTCTCCCACTCTGTCTTCTAGAAATAAACTAGTATTTTTGAAAGACAACTTCACGAGCCACAAACCCGTTGTACTCGTGATTATAATAAGGAAAAATGAGCATTAGTTTCTTTTGAAAACTTACAAACATGGTACCCTACCATTTCATATCTCATATGATTCGTTTTAGATTTAGTGGAAAAATAATTTAGACAAATGATAAAATTCCCAAAATGATCAAGTAACTCAAAGTAACTTGATTAAAGTCCAAATCATATCGAATGGAGTTTGAATTCTTTATTCAACCACACATTATCCCATAATGCGTGCTAAGAGAGATTAATTTGTGATACTATATCACTTTTCCGTTGGCTTATATCAAAGTCTTCACTTTGATAATCCCATCACGGCTAAAGCGTGATTCTTTGAACTCTTTGAACTTCTTCAAAGATTTCTCTATTTACCTTATTAAGTGAACATATTAGCGTCAACTTAAATCGTTGGTAAAAGATAAGGATCAACCTATTTTGGATCAATGATTTACAACCTCGATCTCATTTTCAACCAAAAGGCACGAGACATCTTGCTTTGAATACAAGATACGCATATACCATAAGATTAACAATCTAATGGTTTCAAGAGTACTCAATAACTCTTTGCGTTCATCATTCCAGAATCTAAGGTTCAATCTTGGGTTACCAATTTGAGTCTTGCATCATCCACATGATATATCATTTTAGTTTGGTTTAGAATATAATCACCTTGATAATGAGCTAGCCATACATCAAATCATGGTGTATAGGGTCACAAAAGTGAAACCTCTTTTGTATCTTAACAAGTTTATATTCTTATTTAGAGTTTATGCACTTAATAGTTATAATTAAGTACAACTATAAACCCAAAACTAGATTGATTACACAATGACTCTATCTCTCAACATGATTGTTGCTAGTCGTCATATTCTAATCATCCTATGTATCAAGTACAATGATGAAAACCACCACCGGTTTCTAATGTTGACGAAGTAGTACTAGCAAAATTTATGTCAATCAAATAAACATTTAAAGAAGAAGGTCCGATTAGATGTCCCACAACTAACTTGTTGATTCTTCAATAATTTGGGGTAGTTTCTTTTCTAGCGTCCAACAATTAAGACAATGGAAACTTTATCGGTCGGGATTGATAGGTTTAGTATTGTTATTTTCAATAACGTTACTTTTAACATTTCCTTGTATCAATTCCATTATAATCTTTTCTTCTTGAACCTCGTCCTTTTCTTAACGGTTTAAGAGAATGCTGCCACTCATTTCAAAGAATCTTCACTTAGAGAAGAAAAGTTGAATATTATGAAGACTACTCTTCAATTCAATCGTTTTAGTCTTAAAACTTTCATTGAAGTGGTTGCGTTATTTTGGTCAATTACGAATTCTGACAAATCTAATTAGCAAAACAATTTATCGCTTCAAGATACTTAATTCAATTAAGTATATGAAAAACAATCCATTGTAAGTAGATGTGTTAGTCAAGAATCAAAAACCTGTTTGATAATGAATAACTTTTATTTATACTATTCACAAGAGATCCTTACAATGGATAATACGAGGTTTTTAGAAGAAAATTCAAGTTTTGTCCTTAGTTACGATGTTTTAATGGAGATTTGAAACAAAATCGAAATGATATCGTATATGAATTGTGGTAAAGAAATAGAACAATATGATAACGGAATAATGGAAAACTTAACATTTATCGTTTTATTAATACTTGTAAATAACAAGTAAAGCATTTACATAGTGACCTATACCCAACTATGATAAATGATTCCAAGATCCAAATTCATATTAACTTGGGGCACGGTGTGCCGAAATACCCTTTATTAACATAACTCGGTGGATTAAGTCTTTAATCGATTCTACTTTTAGAACTCTTGGTCGATAAAATTACATTAATATTTATCTCTAGCCCGAAACACATCCGGAAATCGTCGTGAATACTTTCGTTGAGTTCAACCCAAATTTCGAATAAATGTGTCCATGATCCAAACTCATATCAACTTAGGGCACGGTGTGCCGAAATACCCTTTATTAACATAAATTCGGTGGATAGACATTTATCACCCACTTCCCCTACGTAACAAGGTTTGTACCCCGGTGTGGCCGAGTGCACTCCCTCACGAAATAGGTTTTCATGGTTTCTACTTTTTGGTAAGGCTAAGTCTCAATTGTTTATTTTAGCGAGAGGTCATGTCAATTTATTATCTATCACGTTTTAAGTGAACTAAAGCGGTGAACTACGATAATTGTTATTGACACGGTCGATAAACTCGATTAAAAAGGCAATGCATGTTTTAGTTATGGCGATTTAGCGATGCATGCAACATATAAATAAAATGCAAAGCATAAATAAAATCCTAGTATGGCCTTCCTAAAATAGTAAATCTCATAAACTATTACAAATTCGGAAACCAACTCCTTTGGTCCCTTGAACTTCGGTTTTGGCACGCATCTCGAGGTAACACTGTCTTTAAAGGATCGCCTTCTTGAGTGGCACCGTCTTCAAGAATCTCCGGAATAAATAAATTACATAACAAATTACATAATTTCCTATTATACATTTGTAATTAAAATAAAAATAAATCTATTAAATTACAAAACGGTGATACGAGATCACAATAAATTACAACCGAATCGATATTCCCATACATTCCGGGTAATACCATTTAAAAACTAAGGCCATACTAAGTAAAAATTACATAATTTCAAAATTACATAAAATAAAATTATGACAATCATAAATAAAATGCAGCATTATAATATGTATGAACATGCCCAATTTTATGCTAAATCGCCTTTAAGGAGCCAATATCGTATATTAATCGGTTTTTACGGATTTGCGTGATTCAACCTTTTAAAATCACAATAAATTACATAAAATCATATTTATGCATAAGTTAATTACCCTAACCAACTTAGGACTCAAAATTAGTCTCCACTAACATATTGACAATATTTAACTTTTATTTCTTAAAATTGTTCATTAATGGACTCAAAATTACAATAAAATGCCATAAACTCCAAATAAATCACAAAATTTTTAAATAAATTAAAAATTTGAAATTCAAACTCATGAACATTCTGGAAAAATACCATGACACTCATAATGTTCAAAAAAAACTTAGGTTAAAAAATTTCGAAATTTATCGAGAAAAACAATGTCGCGGTTTATCGGATTTATCAATTATTACCATAAAAATAAGAGAAAAATATTTTTATTAACTTTTCACTTTTAGATCTGAAATAGGTGATAAAATGCAATATGTGACGTTTTTCCTTAGTCATGAAGTATGTTTTAGCAATTTTTACTAATTAAAGTCACTATTTATGTGATTTTTCATCAAAAATTCATAAATCATGCATAAAGACTTCATTAAAGCCAATTATTTTATACACATCTTATAAAATTGCATGTGACAACATACTAAATTTCTATGACCAGATTCAAAATTTATCTCATATTAACCCATTTTTCATTTAAATACGATTTATATCATGAAAAATCCATATTTCGAGCATAAGAACTCAAACAATTATGACAATTTACAGGTAATCTAAAAATAATACATGTGATAACATATCCAAAAACCACTGTAAAATTCGAAGTTTAGCTAATTTTAGTCCGAAAATGACATTTTAATCATAAAATCACATTTTTAATGCCATTATTATATAAGATGAACAATAAAAATCCATAAATTAACCAAAATATCCTCAATACATTTTAGGATCAGAAACTTTAACATGCATAATTTATTTCGTGATATATAATAATAACACAAATTTACAAGTTTTATATGTTAATCGTATAACTCGGAAAAACTATAACCGATTTGCATGCAAACAACCAAAGGCTCTTGATACCGCTTGTTAGAAATCTATATCTCATTACTTAACATATTCATATATGTTCTAATTAATTTAGTCATAAAATTAAATGTAGATCTTATGCATGCAAACAATAAAAGAATAAGAAAGAAATCATCATCTTACATTGAAGATTTCGGATTATTGGGCACAAGTAAGATCTCCTTCTTACTTGTTCTTGAGCACTCCTAAAATGGAAGAACAAGGATTAAAGTATAGAATCCCTCCCAAGGAATAATACCCAAGGTAACTACTTAATAAAATTAATATTATTATTACTAGAACAATATTAATTTTGAATAAAAATGACCAAAATATTATTTTGTTCTCTTAATATTTTGGTTAAGAGAAAGGGAGAAAGAGGAAGAATTTTTCTCTCTAAAAACTCTTATTTTTTAGATGTGTGATGAATGAATGAATACACTACTAATTTTGGTAGTGTATAAGGTAAAAATTAAAGAGAAAAACCTATATTTTTCTCTTCATAAAACCGGGTAGGAGGGGGAGGTTTTTAGGGCCAATGCATGAGCAAGGTGCTCTTCACAAGAGGCACTAGGTTTGCATGGCTAGGTTTAGGCAAATATGATTATGTTTACCACTTAGTTAATAACATAATAATTTCCTAAAACACCCACTATTTCGGTCCATTTAGAGATAAAATGGATTCCATTTTATCTTTGTCAATTTGTCAATTTGTCACATGTCACATGTCATGTAAAATTGTTATGTATTTTTAACATATTAAAAATCAACGCATTAATAAAAATACGTCATATACAAAATTGACTTAGTAATTCATAATTACTTGTACCAAAATATTTTACCAATTATAAATCACAACATCTTGTATTTATAATAAATTATTCATTCAAATGCAATTGTTTCTTTAAACAATAATTTCATCTAAAAAATAAAACAATTCGATCACTTAGACCGTATCTTAATTAATCAAATTATAATGAGATACGTAAATATTACTTCCAAAATCGTCCGTCAATTTTAAGTAATTTAATTAACCCGTATCGTCATTTAATAATCAATTAAGAGTGTTACCCTTTAGGTATGACCTAAGGGGATCAACTGGTCACCACCGTCGCACGACAGTAATGTCAAACTCTAGTCAGCCAATCATTATCGATATGTGTGGACCAGTTGACAGTAAAATATTACTTCCTAATTGTATCCTTTAAAATGAGACTTAAACATGTGATCATCATGATCGACAGTTTTGATCGCATTATTGTCGGAGGACACATATTCCAACAAACTCCTATGCTTCAAATAAAAGCACCCTTGTTACAAATTGGGGTGACTTTGAAAATGTTCAAAAAAATGCAAAAGTTGAAAATTGTCAAGCATCAAATTGCCAAGCATCAAAGAAATGGCAAAGAAAATTGTTCTCAAAAATGTCAGATGCCACAAGAAATTGGGGGGAATAACAAAACCAAAAGCAAACTCCCACTATGAAATTCAAAAGCATATTGATCCCTTTTTCCATTGAACCCACTTTTGTGCATGGTAGAGAGGGTACGACCCTTCTTCTTGTCTAGGCAAGAGGGAATTCCGTGATTCTAAAGTGTTTCTAACATCATAGGGAGTCTACTCTTGACGAAAGCATTTAGCAATTGAGGACAAAGGTACCCTAGCTTGACACAACTTGGAGGTGATTTATTGGTATCCTTCTACGCTTAGTAACTTGAAGAAACCATATCTATAATGGAGTGTGTATCCTTAGATTGCTTCCCTTCTAGATAATTTCCGCCACTTAGATAAGGAAAGTGGCTATTCTTTTGTAGATGCATCCATTACCTTCTTTTGTGTGCTTAATGATTGGATGTATCGCCATTTTGGCAAGCCCCACCTTGCCTTGCAAGAAGGCATCCTACCTCATGGATGTCTTGTTGTGAGTTGAAGGGGCGGAGTGAGACCCGCTAATTGTCTCATATCGGCTATATTAATAGGTTAGTTTAAATAAAGGTCAGAGTTTTAGTCACCTCTTTACTCGGGACGAGCAAAGGTTCGGTTTGGGGATGTTTGATGTGACTCATATTTGAGCATATTTAGTACCCGAATTAGCCTCATTCCCATGCTTTGTAGCATATATTAGAGTCATTTCTTATCTTTAGATTCCCATTTTGCATATTCTTTGAGGTTTTGTGTCCTTGGTAGGAGAGGATCGCTAACCTTGCATTTATGGAGCGAAATGGAGCTAAATGGATTGCATCTAATGACCAAGCATCGAAGAGGAGACCGATACTAGAGGCCTATGTTGGGGTTGGTGTCCTTAACAGTTAGTGCAAGGACTTATAAACCTCTAAAAGGATCAAAGGGTATACTTTGTATCATAATCAGTTGATCCGCGTTTATCAATAACGGTTGGCTTGCTAGATAAGTTTGACGTTATTGTCATACAGATGGCGGTGATCAACTGGTCCCTAAAAGTCACACCTATAGGATACGTCTTGAGTGATGTGACGGTATGAAAATACAGTCATGTAGATGCCAAATTTTGACTAACCAGTTAGTCTGAGTTATTTGACTAATAATTAGTCAAAATGTGATGTTGAGATCAAATATTTAATACGGATTAAATATCATGGGCTAAAGGCGAATTAACCAGTTAATTCGTAAAATTAAATATAAGAGTTTTATATTTAATTAAATGTATATTGAATATAATTATACAATACTGTTTTGTCGGACATGTATTAATAATTCAACTAACCCGTATTATTAGTTGATGCCTTAATTTCCGATAACCGATAACAGTTTATAATGAAACCGCGTCATATACACTTAGCGAGTCATGGACCGGACCACGAGTTAAAGTGAAGAGAAAATGAAAAGCCCATTTGGGCTCCTCTCACTCGGTTTGGCCGAGAATCACAAAGACAAAAGGGGAGTTCTCTCCTCTTGTCTAACCTAATTCATTTGCTAATCAAAATTAGGGTTTTTGGGAATTGTGCCTCCTGAATTCCGGATCTCTCATCCTACACAAACTCACAAAACAATCCCCTCGATATTGCAAGGCAATTAGGGGATTCTCTCTAGCACAAGGGCATTACTCGGACATCTTGGGTGCAACGATTAGGAGGGGATCTAACTTGATCTCTCATTGCCTTTTGCACTAGGACCGAAGGTTATTTCTATATCTTTATCGTTTCTTTATATTTTTCGTTTTATGACTATAAACAACATATAAATTTTACGTTATAATCCTTAATTCGAAGGGTAGTATACGGATATTAACCCACAAGTGGTATCAGAGCAAGGCCACGTAAATTTTTATATGTGTTTTTCATCAAACGATTGTTGAAACGATGAATTTTGGTTAAAATTTTGTCTCGGCACAATCTGTTTTTGGCTCGGCAAAAAAATTTTTTTTTGCTGCGTTTTTTTTGTTGTTTTTGTGCCTTGGGATCCGTGTCTTGTTTACATGGATCGATAATTTTTTTTTGAAGCTAATTCCACACGGCTGGAATTTTTTTTCTTCACGGTTTTTCATTTTTTTTTTGCACGGCTGTTTTGTTTTTCGTGCCATGTTTCGTTATTGTTATCGATTTTATCTTTGCATATTATTTTGTAATCGATATTCAATATAATGTGTTAAAGATCTATCAATTGCTATTTCATTTCTATACGGATTAGGTGATATCGCAATTGGTTTTTATCAAATCGATAATTATTTGTATAAAATTTTGATAAAACCGTGTGGCATGTTGGTCTCGACATTTCTACATGTCACGGCCTGTTTTGTGCATTGGGAACCGTGTCCAGTTTACACGGTTGTTTTGTGACGATTTTCTGTTTTTGTTTTCGATTCGTTCTTTGCGAATTGTTGTTTTAAACGATAATTACAACAATATGTGAAGAACATGTCTATTGTAATTTTGTTTTAATCCGGATTAGAATAAATTGCAATTATGTTTTATCAAACCGTTTTGTTTTGATCTTTAGTTGCTCACGATAATGAGCCGTGTAAATTTTTTTTTGGGTTTTTTTTAATGCTCTCGTTTTTCAGCATTTAAAAAAAAAAAAAAAAAAAAAAAAAAAAAAAAAATTTTTGGCCCCTGGTACTGTTCACGTACAGCAGTACAGAAGAAAAAAAAAATTGTTTTTTTTTTTCGGCCCCTTTAATGCATAAAACGTTTTTTTTATGCTCTCGCTTGATTAGTGAAACGGTTCACCCACGTAAAATAAAGTTACTTTAACATGATTTATTGTAACGGATTATCTCGGATTAAAATTAACTTGACTAAAGCGGTTTTGTCATGTAATTTAAATTATCTTTGGTGGTTTGGATAAAAATTTAACATAATTACGGAATTATGTCACGAATAAATTTAATTTTTTAGTTGATGCATTTTAATTTATCGTTCTTGTTTATATTTTGAATGTTTTGAATGCCTTTTAATTACGTATTTAATTATTTTGCAAACGGTTGTAACTTAGTGTGGCCTTAGTAGAACGTGTTACCGTAATGATGGAACACGGTCTTGGTTGTATTTTGAGATCTCGTATCTCCATTTTATTTCTTTTAATTACAGTTTTTTATTTAGAATGTAAATAGGTTTATATTTGTAAATTTTAATTGTAATTTTTGAGAAGACTAAAGATGGAGACCGGAGCTCACTCCCGCTACATGGACAAAGATGGAACACCAAGACAAGCTTTCGGGTCCAACGGTGGATTCCAAAGTTGTATTTTGTTCTTTTTACTAGGATAGGCCACACTAGGAATTTTTTTATTTACGTATTGCATTCATTTATTTATTTTATTGTAACGATAGTATGCATCATATTCCGCCTAAAAACCAAACCACCTAATTATTGCATGAAAACTGACACATATAGAGGTCACGAGTTAGTTTTCTATGACATTCGCATGTCACACGATTTTAAGCCATCACCCAAATTAATTCATTCACGCAAACGCTAGTTATTCGTTCACTTAATATGAATTAGAATTTAGTTGATGGGATCTTCCTCGTATAAACAAAAATTGAGAATAGTCTTTATAGGTCAAACTCCAATGAGTCCCTTCTTCGTCGGTAGGCATAATATGACCCCTTCTACGTCGGGTAAGTTGGAACTGATTGACCTATTTTATCTCAACACTATGGTCACTCGTACGATCCTGTGACTATGGTGGACTATAGATAGGATTTACGGAAATCTATCGACCAAGAGTTCTTCCGGAAGAATTAGCTAAACAGTTGGCTTATCAATTTACAGAAATTGAGTCTTGGGATCACTTGTATCATTCTTGAGGGAGATCAATTATGCAAGTGCAATGAGTCTACACGATTAAAATGTATTTTAATAGACTTAAATCACCTCGATGAGTTGCTTATTTCGTATTTGTTTTTCTTTCTTTTTCAGTGTAGATCACGAATTTTAAAACTGCTTATAACAAATGGCTGGTTCTACTGATAACCCAATGCCAAGTGCCACATTGGACCGTGAGTCCTGGCTTCGGATCTTCATGAATCGGATGAATCGGTCTACTCGATCGAAGAATGATGGATCCAACCGAGAGGCGGGAGGCGGCATTACGGAATGCGCGCTGGCGATGGGAAGCTCAAATATCTATTAGAGCCCCTCCCAAAGAAACCAGTCCCACGGCTAGAGTGCTTTGAAATCACCAAGTTTAATGATTTCGTATGGAAGCGGGTGCGATTAAAAACGTACTCATTTTTGCAATGGAATCCAATTTGCAGAAACGCTTCATAGCCCATGGTGCAAACAAGATTTTCACCACGCTCACTAAGGAATTCTCGAAAGCACCGAGAATCGTGACCTATGAGCATACCACTCGCTTCTTTGATGCGAGACTCCAGAAGGGCCAACCGGTTAGCCCACACATTCTCAGCATGATTGAGAATGTCGAGAAACGGAGACCTTTAATCGTAACATCAGCGAGAACATTGTTATCGACCGCATTCTTCACTCACTCCACGATGGTTATTCGCAATTTAGAGCGAATTACTATATGAATGATTTGAAGAAGACTCCCCATGAACTGCACTCCCTTCTCGTACAGACCGAGAAGGACATGAAGTTCAGTGGGAGCTCAAAACAGGATGTTCTTGTTGTGACAAACAAAGGGAAAGGTAAGGGCAAAGCTCAGGCAAACCTAGCAGTAGGTAAGGCGAAGTTCAAGAAGTCGGGTTCAGGTAAGAGTGGTCCTGGTGAGTCGAGCAACTCATCAGGCGCGACAAAGAGCAAGGATGGTAACATGGAGTGTCACCATTGCCACAAGACTGGGCATTGGAGGCGTACATGTCCCTTATACCATGAGGACTTAAAGGCAGGTCGTGTTAAACCTGTTGGTATGTCTTCTTCCTCTTCTACTTTTATTCATATGATTGAGATTAACCACGCAAGTTACGGAACTTGGGTACTTGATACTGGTTAAAGGTTTCACCCAAGTGCCAGGCTTGCACTACGATGAGATTTTTGCACCCGTAGTCATGCTGCGTTCCTTTCGGATTATCTTAGCGATTGCCGCTTTTCATGACTATGAAATTTGGCAAATGGACGTGAAAACCGCCTTCTTAAACGGTTTTTTGGAGGAAGAGTTGTACATGGTACAACCCGAAGGTTTCATCGATCCAGCACATCCTAAGAAAGTATGCAAGCTTAAGCGTTCCATTTATGGACTTAAGCAAGCATCAAGGAGTTGGAATCATCGCTTCGACCAAGTGATAAAAGAAAATGGATTTACTCGATCGGTCGAGGAACCATGTCTATATATCAAGTCGAGTGGGAGCAAGATTGTCTTCCTAATATTGTATGTTGACGACATACTCCTGATTGGGAATGACATACCTCTCTTAACTTCGGTGAAAGTATGGTTGAAAAACCATTTCCAGATGAAAGATCTGGGAGAGGCACAAAGAATTCTAGGCATCCGTATCTATCGAGATAGATCACGACGGATGCTATCTCTCAGTCAGGAGTCTTACATAGACAAAGTCCTAGAGAGATTCAGCATGACTAACTCCAAGAAGGGGTTCCTTCCTATGTCTCCAGGGGTGCATTTGAGCAAGTCTCAGGCACCAGAGACACCGGAAGCAAAGGAGCGCATGTCACGGATACCCTATGCCTCGGCAATAGGATCTATCATGTATGCCATGATATGCACACGTCCGGACGTGGCATATGCATTGAGTATGACAAGTCGATTCCAACAGCATCCAGGTGAATCACATTGGCTGGCTGTCAAGAACATTCTTAAGTACCTACGGAGGACTAAAGATTGGGCATTGACTTATGGAGGCGAACAAAAGCTATGCGCAACCGGTTACGCAGATGCTAGTTTCCAAACGGATCGAGATGACTCGAAATCTCAGTCTGGATTCGTTTTTACTCTTAATGGCGCCGATCAGTCACCGGTGGAAGAGTTCGAAACAAACTGTTACAAAGCAGATTCTACGACCGAGTCCGAGTACTATGCCGCGTATGAAGCTACAAAGGAAGCGATATGGATGCGTCAATTCTTACATGGGCTATCCGTAGTGCCTAGTTCGAATGACCCGATCACCATCTATTGCGACAATAGTGGTGCCATCTTCCAAGCTAAGGAGCCAAAGTCTAGCAACAAGTCTAGACATGTACAACGGAAAGCTCATCTAATCGGAGATTACGTGGAGCAAAAGGCGTAGTGATAGAAAAGATTGCTACTGAGATGATAACATAGCAGATCCTCTCACTAAAGCATTACGACAAGATAAGCATGAAGGGCACGTTAATTCCATGGGAATTAAACGTGTTCCTAAGTTGTAGTACTCTTTTATGGATTAGATTCATTCGCTTTTGTACTCTATACAACATCATCGTTTTGATATTTTATATATATATTGTTTTTCATGTGGATTTGTACGACAAATTTTGAACACCACAAAGTGAACTCAACGAACATTATATTTTTTTCGGTCCTTAATTGCCCACATGAGCGATAACTCGGCAATTATTTTGTGACGTTGGTTGATGGTGGGTTCAACTAGCCATAAGTCAACAAGTTGACTGACCAATCACAGAGGCGATTTATACGGATATTTCGTAGGACACAATTGTGACAACGACGTGGAGTCCTAAATGTTTTATAACATTCGATGCCCGGTCGTGGATAGGACTTCCATGGTGATCCTAAGAGTCGATTCTTTTGACTATCGACTGTCTCTTGAGACTAAGGCAGATTTTGGGTGACTTTGGTTTCTTTCTCACGGTCATCCGTAACAGGGGGCCAAGTAGATTGTTTCTGGGTCATTTCATGCTGAGCTTAGATCGGAAGGAGTTCGAGTTGAAGGAAATATTCAGCCTTTATCATGTACTCGATATTTCTCGGGGCCACTCGAGGAGTCAGAATCGAAATGCATGGCCATGCTCGGATACGGATTCGTTTTATCGGTTAAGTTACTCTCTAGTCGGGGAAACCACTCTAGATCCTGATCGATTGTAAAATACGACCTTTGTGGATCCAGATCTGCAAATTGTTTTACATTGAGTGGGAGAAATTTTAAATGAATATGAGAATCGGTTATCGCACATACACTTGTACGGACAAGTGGGAGTTTGTTGGAGCTTGTGTCCTCCAGTTAGTGCGGATAACGTCATTGCACATACACTTGTACGGACAAGTGGGAGCTTGTTGGGGTTGGTGTCCTTAACAGTTAGTGCAAGGACTTATAAACCTCTAAAAGGATCAAAGGGTATACTTTGTATCATAATCAGTTGATCCACGTTTATCAATAACGGTTGGCTTGCTAGATAAGTTTGACGTTATTGTCATACAGATGGCGGTGATCAACTGGTCCCTAAAAGTCACACCTATAGGATACGTCTTGAGTGATGTGACGGTATGAAAATACAGTCATGTAGATGCCAAATTTTGACTAACCAGTTAGTCTGAGTTATTTGACTAATAATTAGTCAAAATGTGATGTTGAGATCAAATATTTAATACGGATTAAATATCATGGGCTAAAGGCGAATTAACCAGTTAATTCGTAAAATTAAATATAAGAGTTTTATATTTAATTAAATGTATATTGAATATAATTATACAATACTGTTTTGTCGGACATGTATTAATAATTCAACTAACCCGTATTATTAGTTGATGCCTTAATTTCCGATAACCGATAACAGTTTATAATGAAACCGCGTCATATACACTTAGCGAGTCATGGACCGGACCACGAGTTAAAGTGAAGAGAAAATGAAAAGCCCATTTGGGCTCCTCTCACTCTGTTTGGCCGAGAATCACAAAGACAAAAGGGGAGTTCTCTCCTCTTGTCTAACCTAATTCATTTGCTAATCAAAATTAGGGTTTTTGGGAATTGTGCCTCCTGAATTCCGGATCTCTCATCCTACACAAACTCACAAAACAATCCCCTCGATATTGCAAGGCAATTAGGGGATTCTCTCTAGCACAAGGGCATTACTCGGACATCTTGGGTGCAACGATTAGGAGGGGATCTAACTTGATCTCTCATTGCCTTTTGCACTAGGACCGAAGGTTATTTCTATATCTTTATCGTTTCTTTATATTTTTCGTTTTATGACTATAAACAACATATAAATTTTACGTTATAATCCTTAATTCGAAGGGTAGTATACGGATATTAACCCACAGCCTAAGCAAATAAATAGAGTGAAATGGGCAATGATGAAAAGATCCTTGCATCCCCAACACAATCCCCGCGGATTGTTAAGGAGCCAAACAAGAGAAGAACCCTGTCCAACGATCCGAGCGGCCCGAGCGCAGGACGAGCGGATCAGAGCAACGATCCGAGCATCCCTGAGCATGATTCAAGCGTACCAGAGCACGATCCGAGCGTCCCGCCTATCAGCCCGAGCGGATCTTCTTACAGGACAGCTTGTGCTTCAGCTGAGGACGAGCGGATCCTGGTGGGAGTTGCAAGCATGATCCGCGCATGTCCCTCGGGAGTTGCATTTCCTCAAGGTTCTCTTAGGGTCTTAATAGTCATTTAAGCCCTTAGAAACCCTAATCCTTGTACTTAATTTTAGTATAAATACGCCTTTTTACTACCTAGATTATTATCCATTCTTAATCAAGTATTAATCAACTCTTAATTAAGCTTTAATCATCTCTTAATTTAGTTGTAATACACATTTCAATATTAATCACATCTTAGTCTTTCCTTAATTCTCTCAATTGTTCTTAGTTTTATTTGGGTAATTAGAAGATTATTTGGGTTTATTTGGAGGATTGACAACTTTCCATCAATCATCAAGTACTTCTATTATTCTTTGCTTTATTATTTGGATCATCTCCATAGGTATAATTCCTTTTTACCCTTGTTTAATTATTGTTAATCACATCATTTATTCATCATGTTTTGCTTTGTTAGTATGATTGACAACCTTATTAGCTTGCTAAACTTGACCATGAGTGAGTAGTTCTTTAGCTAGGGTTAATGGGGAATTAGGGGAAACAAACATGGGAATTTATCTATGCTTAATCTAATATATTTTCATAATTAATTTGCTTGCCTGTGGTGATTTCAACCTATGCACATGTTATGTTTGATGAAATGCGAGCCTATGAATCCTTGCATTTTTTACCCATCTCCTATCTTTTCAATGAGGCTTGTAAGACATAAACCAACTCGAGCCTCATTAGACCATGCATAAGAGTTGAATAGGGGGCGACTAAGTCGACTTGTAGGTGTTGTACAGTCTAGACGACTCGGCTCCGGGACCTAAATTCTCCTAGGGATTGTAAGATATACACGAACTCGATCCCATCACAACAATAAGTGCTTGCATCTATTTGAGAACATGTTTGTATAATCTATTTCCATGAATCCCCTATGAACCCATGACACCCTAGTGCTTTTAATCAATTGTTTACAACCCTTTTATTTGCTTTAATTAATTTACATTCATCTTGTTGATTAGTTTAGACCACATCTCATCTCAAACCCAATTTGTGACGCCCTAAGACATAGCTACTTGCAATTGAAAATCCTACATCAGTACCCGTCCCTTGGAATCCGACCTTTACTTACCTCTTTGCTAAGAGTAGTTTGTGAAGTTATAAATATTGTTTTGGTTGGTAGCTTTTGACAACGAGTTTTAACCACACCATCAAGATGGGTCACAACCCATAGATAAGGGCTCTTTTATCTAGTATCCGAATACAAGTCCTCTTTCCCCGCATCTTCCCCCTCAAATATAGCTCCTATTTTCTTGCCTGATGATGCGTGCATTTTATATACGGTTTTTACCCTACATTTACACGCATTTCTATGTTATTTATGTGGCATCTAGCTACAAATGCCCCCGAATAGTCTACTTTGGTTTGTCTTGTATACATTTCAGGTATGAACCGGAAAGGAGCGTAATCGAGCCTAAACCTGTCCCGCGTGCATGCATTTTGAAGATAGAAGAATTGGAGCCCGGAAATTGTTACCTAAGGATGCGTGAAGTGGTTTTGGAAGGTGTTTTGAGTTCACCCACGATGATACAGTGCTTTTATGCTCGATCGACTAGAATTGGTAGCTTAAACTGGTCGATTGAGTAACTTTGATGTTGGGGACCTTCGATTGAGTCCTTTACTTAGCTCGATCGAGATGGGCGTTTATTGAGTTCATCGATCGAGTACTTATGTTACTCGATCGATATGTTTGTCACTTATTGTCCTCGATCAAGTGGTTTAATTCTACTCGATCGAGAGGTTTTGACTATTACGCAATCTTTTAATTTATCTTTCGGATATTATTGGTATCTTGGAATAAATAAGGGGACATAGAACGACGACAGAGGATCTCATCTCTCTTCTCTTGGCTCTTTACTCTCTAGACCTAGAATCTCTTTTGTTTGGAATTCCTTTGTATTCGGTATCTCCGATCTTTAATTTGATTAATTATTATTGCAATTATTATTCTTGTTCTATTCATCTTCTCTTCATTGCTCTTCTCTTGTTTTGCTTAGTAATTTATCATCATGTTCAATTTACTTGTTTTGGTTGTTATTATGATTTCCTCAATGTTTATTATGCATAGCTAATTCCTCCTATGCTAGGACATAGGGGAGCCATGGTAATTAGGGAAGACATGATTATGTGATTAGGCTTGGCTAGAATTAGGTTTGTGTTGTTAATCACCGCATTTAATAGCAATTAGCTGCTTGAGTCGACGCATTTAGCTAGTTGATCTGTTATGCCTTGACCTAGATCGGAAGATTGGAAGAGGTAAGGCCTGCAGTGAACAATAGGACATTCTAATGAGGACGAAAGCTAAGTTAGTAATGTTTTAGGGCGAATAACGGACCGTAAGGACCTTTTCACTACCCTGCAGACCGAGTTTAAGCTGACCTTTGACCTTAGATTTGATCCCTATGAGACCATGGTGAACCGACTGTCCTAGCTAATTCTTTCTCTCCGATAGTTTCTTCATTCATTGCTTATTTCTTTACTATTTTCTCTTTCTTTGTCTTTGTAGTTTAGAATCAACAAACAACCCCCCAAGAAACGGTTCCTTAGACAGACTTAGTTTAGCTTACAGAATTCCCATCCCCCTATGGATACGATACCTGACTGCCTCTACTACATTTTATAGAGACCGGTTGGTTTTATTTTTGATAGGGTTGCGGCAGCCGTGTCACCTCACAAAAACTATCATGGCAGTTGGCTTCGTCAAACTCGATAAAAGTGAAGCCTACAAAACTTCGCTTGTTTGCAGACACAGGGTACCATTTTTTAACGGCAATGTAACCGGAGTCATGAAGCATATGCGTCAACCACCCAAAATCAGGGTTTAAACCCTTTCCATTCACATCATAATGAACCGGGAGATTATGAAGAATGCAAGTAAAAGGCTGTGCGTAACGAGAACGTGATTGTAGCTCCGATACACCAGCCATATTTTATTTAGAGAGAAATTAAGGAGTAAATGTTTGATAATTTAGATTTTTACCTAAAACATTATGAAGACATATTTATTTTGGTCAAATTGAATATTATTGGTCAAATTGAATATTTATTAAAGTTCTGATAAAATTTTTCATGCAGTGGTCAAACTGAGAAATCTAATCAAATAGTGACAACGGTTGAATTGAAAAACCGTTATTTCATAATAGAAAATGATAACGGCTACAAGAAACCCGTATCTATAACATAACAACGGGTACCACAAACCGTTGCTGGTGTTAATTTAGTAACAGTTTTCGAAGTTTCGTTTTCTTAAATTGCTAACAGTTGTCTAACAACCGTTGATAAGAGTGATTTTATAACGAGATTTTGGAAACCGTTAAAACGTTTTTTATAACAGTTTGTTAAGAAGTCATTGTCACATTATAATAACAACGGTTGTCGAGGAAAATCGTTATTCTCATTAGCGCGGTCTAGGTTTTCGCCAATATTTCGAAAACGGTAATCTAAGTGTCGTTATTAAATGCATTAAATCGTTGTGATACGCTCCTTATTGATGGCCAGATTTGGCGTAGTGTGCTGACAAACTCCAAAATTCTTAGACGACATATGTATAAATGGAACCCACTCGATCAAGTAATATCCCTACTTGATCGAGCAATTTATTACTTTGCAGGTTTTATGTCAGTCTTCACTCGTTTGACCGAGTACCGTTACATCTGGGTAATTATTTTCGTAATTGTTAATGTAGTAACGTATAAAGGCATGATGCTAATGTCTGTTTTCTTTGTATTAAAAGATAAGATGCCTAAGAAGGGAGTATCTACGTCGTCTGCTGCTAATATGTCTATAGAAATGATAGAGAAGATGTTAGAGATGAATGCGGCTTTACCAACGGCTCTACAAAATTCGACCAAGCCAAAAGAGGTAGTGGTGGATGCGGCTATGATGAGTACATCTATAGCTCGTCATAGGCTTTTGAAATACGATAGATTATGGGAGCCTTCACTGTTAGGTGATTGGTGTCAGGAGTTTGATAGCATCTTCGAGTCGTTGAATTCTCCGGTGGAGCTGCAAGTGGCTCAGGCTGCTTTCTATTTGAAAGGGAAAGCAGGCTTGTGGTGGAGCTGTAACAAGGCGTTGATTCGAGAAGCTTTCAAGGAGTGCACTGGAGCAGTTTAAAAAAACATGCTTAGGAATGAGTTTGTACCTGAGCATATCAAGAACAAGATGAGGTAAGAGTTTGACATGTTTAAGATGACAGAGAATATGACAGTAAAGGAGTAACACAATCGATTCATGGAACTAGCTGAGTATGTGGCTGATTTGAAGTTGAGTGAATAAATTTTGGCAGTGAGATTCGAGAAAAGGGATGTGCTTACTCCTTAGGGTTGTCCTTAGAAATAATAAAGAGGCTTCCAGCTCAGGAGTTATCTGAGGTGAAGGAGGTTTACCAAAGAGTAGGGCATACGAAGAGAATTGATGTTATGATAATGGAGCACAAGCAAATAATGTGCGCTCGTGCTTTGATCGTCTTGATTCTCTCGAGTTTCGGACTCGACCCGGTTATGTTGACCCTACCCAAGTTCATCACCCCTAAGCCCATTCCCCTTTTCCTTTTTCCTTTCTAAGCTTAGCACCTTATTTTGCATATTTCAACATTCGGCCCATTTTGGCTTTTGTTCATTCGGCCCATTATGGCTTCTCCTATTCGGCCCATATGGTTTATTTTGGATAATCTTATGTTGTGTGCTTAGACTAATTATTCTCGTTTTCTTAATTTGTGTTTGCATGACTATTTCTTTCCTCAACTTATATTATTCTAGTTGTTTTATGTCTTGTTCTTGTCTTTTCGATGATGTCAAGAGGGGGAAGAAATCGTATGATTTGAATTATTGCCTAAGCTTGCTCCTTGTCAAGATCTTTAATCTCTAAAGGGGTTCCATGCTATAATTTGAATACAAATAGCTTGTTCTTGCGATCAACTTACTATAACTTTGGTAGTAGCATGTTGAGGGGGAACTTGATCATTAGTCACAAATCATAAGAGACTTGCCATCATCAAAAAGGGGGAATTTGTTGGACCATATTTATATAAGTTTTGATAATGACAAGTATTATGATTTGTAATATGTTATACACTTGTGCTTGTAATTGTTTGTTGAATGGTGTATATCTTAGTTAACAATTACCTGGAAAGCATGATTGTGGTTATAGCTTATGATGGAATTATCATGAAGAAATTGGAGCTTGGTAATCAAGTTTGGTTATGGTTGTTTTGCCTATAACCATAGAAGACTAAATCAAGCAAAACAATATATTATTTGATGGAAGCTCAAGATGAAGAGCCTCTAGATCAAGATAAAGAAAGAAACCTATATTTGAAGTTCTCATGAAGATTAGGGATATAGGATCTCATTCTACTAATGGTATGAACAAAATGGTTTTTGAGAAAGTACGGTTATGGCTATTTCATCTTTAACCTTACCTATCAAAGTTCTTGGTTATAGCCATGTTACCTATAACCATGAACGACTTATAAGAGAGCACAATCTAAGCTTTAGATTTATTTATTATTTCGAAAATTAAAGTGATATTTTTACTATATCTTTTCTAGATGAAATTAGTAATATAGATTATGTTAATCCTACTGATTTATCATACAACTTATGGGTTGTTATGTAATCTAGGGTTTCTAATCATATTATCTTAGCTTTATGATTTAAAACTAATTATTATTAGGGTTTCAATTAGAGTGAAATGGATTATGGCCATATCATCTTCTAGTCGAAAATATCCTAGTAGTAATTGGGGTTTTTAAATAAAAGGTATTTTGTAGATAAAAATAAAAGAATGGACCTAGCCTACTTCATGGATTTTCGGACCTAAGGAAGGTGGCAAGGGTTTCGATCTTTTGACCTAGTTTTAGGTTTTTCTACTCCTATAAATACCTAAGTATTTCATTAGAAAAGTAAGACACTTATTTACATTTTAATTGAGAGAAACCTTTGCAAAAAAACTCCAAGCATAATTCGAATTTAGTTGTTTTAAAATTGCAATTGTTTTCAAAACCCTAATTGTGTCTAAAGCAAATAAATCGTGCGCCTCTTTAAGTCAATCATTCTCATTCGTTTCATTAATAGGATAATAGTACTCATTGTATTCATACTCGTTCATTAACGTGAACACTAGTAGAATCTAGTAGTACTTTCTTATTAACGTACGATAGAAATCGAGTATTTAACGATACTCAAATTGAGTTGCAACTATAGTTAGTTGTACGAGTTAGATTGATAATTTTGTAATTCGTAGTAAGGTACTAAAGTTATTAATCGAGAATAGTGGACGTAGGTTTCCATTTGTGAAACTGAACCACTTCAAAACTTCGTGTGTCTCCTTTATTTACGCATTTTTTATTTCATTTTCACACATACGATAAATTAATTAGTCAAGTTTAATTGATAAACTTCGAGTGATTAATAAATTATCAATAAATCGAAAAAGTGGGCAAGAGTTTAACATACTCAATTCACCCCCCTCTTGAGTATATTGCTATATAGACTCTTCAATTGGTATCAGAGCCTCGTGCTCTTGATAGCCTAATAGCTAGGGGTTGATCTACTTTTTCGTTTCTTTATTTCCGCTTCTATATACGTGTGAAATGGATTCCAAATACCTAAAATGTCCCGTCTTTGATGGGAAGAATTATGGTTTGTGGAAAACATGATGACACACTACATTAAAGGTATTGATTGGGAGTGTTGGAGAATTGTTCAGAACGGTCCTATCAAAATTTTGGTAGGAACGACTGAAGGTCCTTCCTATGAGAAAAAGGAAGAAGACTATATTGAGGCCGACTACAAGAAGGCAGAAAAAAATTCAAAAGCGATAAGTCTACTACAAAATGGTATGACTTCAACAGAGTTTGATCGCTTTTCTTCTTGTACCACTGCCAAGGAGATATGGGACGGATTGGAGTTGGCCTATGAAGGGACGTCCATTGTTAAGAAAAATCGTATTGATCTTTTGATACAAAAATACGAACTATTTTCTATGGAGCCTAATGAGACACTTGATAGCATGTCAACACGATTTTTAAGTATCATAAATGAACTAAGGAATCTAGGTCGCACTTTTCCGACTGAAGACATAGCTAGAAAAGTACTTAGGAATCTAACGAAAAATGGCGCCCCAAGGTCACCGTTATGGAAGAATGCCGTGACCTTACAAATCTCTCATATCAAGAACTCATTGGAGCCCTAATGGATCATGAACTCACTTTAAATGCTGATGAAGCTGAACCGAGCACTCGGAAGAGTATGGCGCTCGCAAGTGAAAACAATGAGTCCGATCTAGAAGATGAGACTGTGTTATTTGCCCAACGGTTTAGGAAGAAATTTTTTAATCTCAAACAAAATAAAACTTTCAACAGCAACAAGTCTTCGAACAAGTAGTCGTCTGATTCAAAAAATTCTTTTGCAAATAGAGGTTGCTTCAAGTGCGGTGATTCTGATCACATGATCAAGGATTGCCCCACATGGAAGAAAATAAAAGACAAAACCCAGAGAGATAAAACTAAGAAAGAATTCAATCAAGTCATGATGGCTTCATGCTGGGGAGATCTAGATACAGAGGACGATGAAGAATCCGAAGATGAAGAGGTTGCAAATCTATGCTTAAGCAATATAAGCTTAGATATCGACAATGATTCAAGTTCAGAATTCTGTCTCATGGGAGAATCCGATTCTGATGAAGACGAAGATGAGGTAAGTTATCTTGAACTTAAGAAACAAGTTAAGAAATTATCAAAAAATGCTTTAGTTAAATATTTTGAACAATCGTTGGATCATTGTCATGAGCAAAGTCTTGAATTAAAAGAATTAAAAGAGCAAATTATGGACATTGATGAAGAAAATCAATTGCTTAAGGCAAAGGCCAAAATATTGAAATCTAAGGCTACAGTTGATGCTACTGAAGCTTTGAATTCAATGGCAAACGAGAAGAAGGCTCTTGAATCTAAGGTTATAGCTAATGAAGCTATAACCAAAGAGCTGAAACTCAACATTAAGCAACTTCAAGACAAGGTTATAGCCAATGAAGCTATAACCATAGAATTGAAGAAACTTAATGAACTTCAAAAATCCGAGATTTCAGCCAAAAATGGCACAATCTCAGATCATAAGAAGGAAATTGATTTTCTTAATAAGCAACTAAATGAAAAGGAGATTAATCAAGCAAATATCTCAAAACAATATGAAGAGAAAATTGCTATATTAAAAAATCTCCGTGAAGATAGCTCTTCTACGGATAATAAGATTGATCATAAAAAATGCAATGAAGAAATTCAATCTTTAAAAGAACTACTTCTTCATGCTCGTAAGGTTCATGACAAATGGGAAGGAAGTACAAAGGTATTAAACTTCTTAACAGAACAATCCGATAACAATATAAAAATGGGATTAGGGCATGAATGTTATGGTCGTAGGGATCATTCTAAATGCAAGGCTACTCTCTCAGATCGAGATTTTAGAAAGCGAAAGTACGCTGATTTATCCGAGTATTTAATTTGTACTTACTGTGGCGATAAAGGTCATATAAAGGTCAATTGTGTTAAACATGCGCATGATATACGAAAAAATGTCGAGACCCACAAAGCATGTGAGGTTATAGTTGAAGACGATTACTCTACTGTTGATGAACCCAACGATAATGAAGAACGAAATAATGAGTTTCAATGGTTTTATGATATGAGTTTTGATTTTCAAAGCAAAAAGAATGTCCCCAAACAAAACACAAATAAAACATCTAAAACTCAAACGAATGATGTTAAGAAGCCTAGATCTTATCATAGAACGCCTCAGAAGAAAAGAACCGTTAGACAAGTTTGGGTTCGGAGAGACCTAGTTTTTAGAGAAACTAACATCAAAGGACCCAACTTAGCGTGGGTACCTAAAAACTGCCTTTAAATTATTTTGCAGGTCATGGTGAAAGAAAACAATCAGTGGTATCTCGACAGCGGATGCTCAAGACATATGACTGGAGACAAAAATCTATTTCTTTCACTCAAACCCTTTAATGGCGGCAAGGTTACCTTTGGAGATAATAAGAAAGGTAAAGTAGTAGGAATTGGCAAAATAGGTATTTCTCCTTCTCATGCAATTAGTGAAGTATACCTCGTAGAGGGTCTAAAACATAACTTACTAAGTATCTCACAATTATGTGATAAAGGCAACAAAGTCATATTTCATTCTTATGGTTGTCGAATCATAATTGAGGGAACAAGTAATGTTATCCTTGAAGGACAAAGAAAGAGAAATGTATACATGATTGATCTAAATGCTATTCCTACTAACTCTTTTACATGTATGAAAGTAACTTTAGATGATCCATGTTTATGGCATAAGAGGTTTGCACACATAAGTTCAACCATTTTAAACAAACTCAAAAGGTGGGATTTGGTAGAGGGTTTACCCACAATCAAGTTTGACCAAGAGAACTTATGTGACTCGTGTGCTTGTCGTAAACATGTAAGATCATCTTTTAAGCCAAAAAGAGTGATTAGCACAAGCAATCCCTTAGAATTGGTGCACATGGATCTATGTGGACCAATGAAAGTAAGAAGTAGAGGCGGATCAAGGTACATATTTGTTTTGGTAGATGATTACTCAAGGTACGCTTGGCCTATCTTCTTAAGTTCTAAAGATGAGACTTTTGATGAATTTGTTGTACTAATGAAGCTTGCTCAAAACAAATATAAACACAATCTGGGTTCTATTCGTACGGATCATGGCACTGAATTTGACAACCAAGCATTTATTGAATATTGTAGGGAGAATGGTGTAGAACATAATTTTTCTGCACCACGAACCCCGCAGCAAAATGGTGTTGTTGAACGTATGAATAGAAAACTGGAAGATATGGCACGAACCATGCTATTATGTAGTGGTTTGCCTAGAAACTTTTGGGGCGAGAAAGTGTTAGTCGCATGTTATGTACACAACCGTGCTATGATTAGACCAATCATTAAGAAAACTCCTTATGAATTACTCAGAGGACGTAAGCGAAATATATCACATTTTCGTTGCTTTAGAAGCAAATGTTATGTCCATAATAATGGCAAAAATCGTTTAACTAAATTTGATCCCAGAAGCGATGAAGCGATATTTGTTGGTTACTCTAACCATAGCAATGCATACAAAGTTTTCAACAAAAGAACTTTATGTATAGAAGAAAGTGTACATGTTATTTTTGATGAAAATAATATGTTTGATAAGGCTGAACAGGATGAGGAAGAAGATATGAATGAACCTGACTTTCATCTTTCTAGATATGATCCTCCAGAGCTAGAAGAAGAAGAAAAAGAAATCGAAGGTACTAATGATGAATTAGGGAATCCCTCAAATGAGAAAAATGAGAAAACTGAAACAATAGTTGATGATACTATTGATTCTTCTCAAAAAGAAAAATTGGAATCTACGGTTATAACTAATGAAGCTATAACCCCAAATGTAGATCCCATGGTTATAACTGAATCTACTATAACCCAAGGGTTTGATTCAGGGGGAACCAGTTCTAACTCATTTGAAGAAGGAGAACCAAGTTCACATGATGACGTACCTGAAAACTCCAAAAAGTGGAGATACAAGGGATCACACCCTATGGAAAGTATACTTGGAAGTCAGAACCAAGGAGTTCAAACTCGAAAGAAGTTGAACAACTTTTGTTCATTCTACTCCTTCCTATCTACCTTTGAACTTTCCAATATTAAAGAAGCTCTTGCAGAATCTGACTGGATTATAACAATGCAAGAACTTCAACAATTTGAACGTAATAAAGTCTGGCACTTAGTGCCAAGACCTAAAAATCGTTCAATTATTGGAACAAGATGGGTTTTTAGAAACAAATTGGATGACACATGGGTCATAGTTCGAAACAAAGCCAGATTGGTGGTACAAGGTTACAACCAACAAGAAGGAATCGACTATGATGAGACATTCGCTCCAGTGGCTAGGCTAGAAGTAATTCGTCTCTTGATTGCCTTTGCAGCATATAAGAGGATGAAGTTATTTCAAATGGACGTTAAGACTGCGTTTCTTAACGGCTATTTGAATGAAGAGGTTTTTGTAGAGAAACCTCCTGGCTTTCTAGATCACAAGTTTCAAAATCATGTATATAAGCTTGACAAAGCTTTATATGGTTTGAAACAAGCCCCAAGGGCTTGGTACAATAGACTATCCAAATTTTTGCTTCAAAGTAATTTTAAAAGAGGATCAGTCGATAAAACCTTGTTTTTAAAGTCAGAAGGTTCTGATTTATTAGTTATTCAAATCTATGTTGATGATATCATTTTTGGTTCAACTAACAACAAACTTTGTAAGTATTTTTCAGATTTAATGACATCAGAATTTGAGATGAGCATGATGGGTGAATTAAAGTTCCTTTTAGGACTTCAGATTCAACAAACAGATGAAGGCATCATGATACATCAACAAAAGTACATCAAAGAATTAATCAAGAAATTTGGAATGCAAGATGCCAATCCCATGGATACTCCAATGGTTACTGATAAGAAACTAACCTTGGATGAAGATGGTAAGTGTGTGGATGAAACCACTTACCGAGGTATAATTTCTCAATTCTCTATTTAATTGCAAGTCGTCCGGATATAATGTTTAGTGTATGTGTGTGTGCACGATTTCAGTCGTGTCCCAAAGAATCACATATGGTTGCAGTTAAAAGAATCTTAAGATATTTAATTGGTACGAAAAATCTGTATTTATGGTATCCACTAGAATGCAATTTCAATTTAATTGGATATTCAGACGCAGATTATGCCAGATGTTCTCTAGATAGGAAAAGTACGTCAGGATTTGCTACATTTGTTGGACCTTGTATTATAACATGGGGTTCAAAGAAACAAAATTTAGTTGCCTTATCTACTGCTGAAGCCGAATATATTGCTGCCGGACTGGTATGTTCTCAATTATTATGGCTTAAGCAACAATTATGTGATTATGGTGTAGATGTAGGATGTATTCCTATTTTATGTGATAATACGAGTGCTATTATTATATCCAAAAACCCCGCACAACACTCTCGTACTAAACATATTGATATTCGACACCATTTTCTACGCGACCATGTAGAAAAAGGCAACATAAAACTAGAATTTTGTAGTACAGAAAATGAATGGGCGGATATTTTGACAAAGGCTTTAGCTAGAAAACGTTTTGAGATTTTACGATTGGAAATTGGTTTAATCGGTGGCAGTTAAATTCGTCATACTTATTTTATTATCTCAAATGACTGACTAGAAATAGACAAGATTGTATGACTGCGTCAGTATATTTTGTTGAAAGAATATTTTTGCTAAATATCTTATTATATTACGTGAATTTTTATCTTCGTGCATAATATTTTGTTATCCATTAGTAAACCATAAGATATAGTCATAATATCTTTTTGTTCAATCTTGACCGAAAAATAAAAGATAATATTTCCTTATCTTGCATTTTATAGTTTGGTAAATCTCACAATATATTTACCTAATACTCCTCAAAAGATTTACCCTAACTTGTTTTTACCTAAATCTAGACTATCCTACTCCTTTACCATATTTAAAAAAAAAAGGCAATAAACCAATTTCATACGGCACCTAGTCTTTGTGACCTACCAAAAGTCTTACTCATTAAATCACATAAAAACCCTCACCTCCCTCATCTCACATCACCATCACTTTTCATAAACCAAAATACTCAACCTTCATCACTCTTATTTCGGTCACCATCATCATCATCCACCATGCGACCCACAACTCGATCAAACACTAAGACACACTTATCCAAACCCACATGCACTACTTCCAATGGCCCATCTCCTTACCCATCTCCCTCTGCCAACCCAAAACCGTTCAATCCCAACCAAAACCGGAGTCCGCCGGAAGTCGATGTTGGAATATGTGTCATCCGACAATAATGCGATCACGACTGTTGATCATGATGATCACATGTTTAAATCTCATTATATAGAATACAATTGGGAAGTAATTTTGTTACTGTCAACTGGTCAACATATATCGGTAATGATTGGCTGACTAGAGTTTGACATTACTGTCGTGTGACGGTGGTGATCAGTTGACCCCCTAGGTCATACCTATAGGGCAACACTCTTAATTGATTATTTAATTAATCGTATAATGTTGCGAGTTAATTAAATTACTTGAAAATTGACGGACGATTTTGGAAGTAAAATTTACGTATCATATTGAAATGTGATTAAATAAGATACGGTCTGAGTAATTGAATTGTATCATTACTCGGATGAAATAATTGTTTAATGTAACAATTAAATTTGAATGAATTGTTATAAATACAATCAGTTGTAATTTATAATTGGTAAAATTTTGGCACAAGTAATTATGAAATTACTAAGTCGATTTTTGTATGTGACGTATTTTTATTAATATGTTGATTTTTAATATGATAAAAATACATAACAAGTTTATGTGACATGTGACATGTAACATATTGACAATTGACAAAATTAATATGGAATCCATATTAACTAAAAGTGCCGAAAATTGGAGGAGTTTTAAGCTAATTAATTGTTTAATTAGTAGCTAAACATAATGATTGTTTTGCTTTAGTAGCCATGCAACCCTACTACTCCTTGTGAAGACAAATGTGGGCATGCATTGGCTCCCCTTAACCTCTCCTCTTACACGGTTTTGGGAAGAAAAACCCATCATTGTTTTTCCTATAATTTTTACCTAATAATATACTAAGAGTAGTGTATTATTATTCATTCAACTCATCATCCAAAATATAAGTTCTAGTGAGAAGAAAAATCCTCCTTCCTTCTCTCATAAAAACCGAAATATTCAAGTGTTAAATAATATTTTGGTTCAATTTTCTACCTTATTAATATTATACTAGTACTTATAATATTAATTTGTATTAAGAGATAGCCTTGGGTATAAAGCTTGGGGAGAGATCCTATACTTGGATCTTTGTTCTTCCATAAGGAAAAGCTCAAGAACAAAAGAGAAAGGTGATCTCTCTTGTGCCCATTAAACCGAAATTATCAAAGTAAGGACATGATTTCTCCTCTATTTTATTATTTTTTGCATGCATAAAATCCACATTTAATTTTATGACAAATTAATTTCGACATATAAGATTATGTTAGTATGTATATGAATCTACATTTCCTTCAATCGGTATCAGAGCCACGGTTGTTTGCCTGCAAATCGGTTTAAAGTTTTTCCGAGTTATAAGAATAACAAATAAAACTTGTAAAATTTGTGTTATTATGAGATATCACGAGATCAATCCATGCATGTTAATATTTCTGGTCCTAAAATGTTTTAGGATATTTTGGTTAATTTTTCGGATTTTTATTGTTCATATTTTACTATAATGACATTTAAATGTGATTTTATGAGTAAAAATGTCATTTTTGGTCTAAAATTAGCTATACTTCGAATTTTTCATTGATTTTTGGATATGTTGTCACATATATTATTTTGAGATAACCTGTAAATTTTCATAATTTTTGGACTTGTTATGCTCGAAAAATGAATTTCTCATTATTAAATTCGGATTTAAGTGAAAAATAGGTTAATATGAGTTAAATTTCGAATCTGGTCATAGAAAATTAATATGTTGTCAAATGCAATTTTACAAGATGTGTGTAAAATAATTGGCTATAAAGAAGTCTTTTTGCATGATTTATGAATTTTTGAAGAAAAATAGCATAAATAGTGACATTATTAGTGAAAGTTAATAAAACATAATCTATGACTTAGGAAAAACGTCTAATGTTGCATTTTATTATCTTTTTCAGATCTAAAATTTAAAAGTTAGTGAAAATAATTTTTCCATGTTTTTATGATTATTTTATTAAAAATCGATAAACCGCAACATTGTTTTTCCGGTAAATTTTCGAAATTTTTAACCTAAGATTTTGAACATTATGAGTGTCATGGAATTTTTCCAGAATGTTCATGAGTTTAAATTTTGAATTTTGAATTTATTTGAAATTTTGTGATTTATTTGAAGTTTATAGCTTATTTTTGTAATTTTTAGTCCATTAATGAACAATTTTATAAATATGAGTTAATTATGGTCAAATAATTAGTGAAGACTAAATTTTGAGTCCTAAGAGGTTAGGGTAATTAACTTATGCATAAATATGAGTTTATGTATTTTTGTGATTATAAAAATGTTAAATCACGCAAATCCGTAAAAACCGAGTAATATACGATATTGGCAAATTAAAGGCGATTTAGCATAAAATTGAGCATGTTCTTACATATTATAATGCTGCATTTTCTTTATGATTGTCATAATTTTAATTTATGTAATTTTTGAATTATGTAATTTTACTTAGTATGGCCTTAGATTTTAATTGGTATTTCCCGAAATGTATGGGAATATCGATTCGGTTGTAATTTTTATTGTGATCTCGTATCACCGTTTTGTAATTTAATAGATTTATTTTATTTTAGTTACAAATGTATAATAGGAAATTATGTAATTTGTTATGTAATTTTATTCATTCCGGAGTTCCCAAAGACGGATTTCTTCAAGAATGGCGATACATAAAGACGGTGTTACCTCGAGATGCGTGCTACAACCGAAGTTCAAGGGACCAATGGAGTTGGTTTCCGAATATGTAATAGTTAAATAGTTTTTCTATTTTAGGAAAGGCCATACTAGGATTTTTTTTTATCTTTATGCTTGCATTTTATTTTATGTCACATGCATCGCTAAATCGCCATAACTAAAACATGCATCCTTATTTTATCGAGTTTATCGACCGTGTCAATTCAAATTATCGTAGTTCACCGCTTTAGTTCACTTAAAACGTGATAGATAATAGATTGACATGACCTCTCGCTAAAACAATTAATTGAGACATAGCCTTACCGAATAGTAGAAACCATGAAAACCTATTTCGCGAGGGAGTGCACTCGGCTACCCCGGGGTACAAACCTTGTTACGTAGGGGAAGTGGGTGATAAATGTCTAATCCACCGAATTCATGTTGATGAGGGTTTCATCGGCTACCCCGTGCCTAAGTTAATGTGGGTTTGGATAATGGACACATTTATTCGAAATTTGGATTGAACTCAACAAAAGTAATCGATGAGGGTTTCATCGGCTACCCCGTGCCCATGTTGATGTGTTTTGGGCTATAGATAAATATTAGAGTAATTTTATCGACCAAGAGTTCTAAAAGTAGAATCGATTAAAAGTTAATCCACCGAGTTATATTGATAAAGGTTTCATCGGCTACCCCGTGCCTAAGTTGATATGAATTTAGGTCTTGGAATCATTTATCTAGTTGGGTAGAGGTCACTAGAAAAATGCATAAAACTTGTTTAAATCATACATTTTTACGAGTATTATTAAAACGACAATTGTTTTACTCCTTATATTTTGTTTTGTAGACCACTTCTTTTTCATAACAAATGGCAACATCAACACCAACTCCTAATGCTACACCACTCGCTAGTTCGTCTTGGCTCCGATCCTTTATGGATCGATGTAAACTTGAAAAGAATGGGTCAAATTTCTCCGAATGGGATGCTCAACTCAAATTAGCCGCCGAAGGTGACGACAAGCTTCGTTACCTTACCGAGGCCTCTCCACCCGAACCCTCCACTAGGTCCACCGCGGCCACTAGGGAAGCCTATGAGACTTACCAAAAGGAGTCCGCCGCAATGAAAAATGTCTTGATATTTGCGATGGAGGCGGACCTCCAAAGGAGAGCCTTCAAAATGGGCAATGCTAATGAGATTTACTCTAAACTTGTGACCATGTTTTCACAAACTCCGCGGATCGTCCAATATGAGGCGGCCGCGGCATTCTTTGATCTCGACTTCAAAGAGGGCCAAAAGGTTAGCCCTCATGTGCTCAAACTCATGGAGCTTGTCGAGACCTTGAAAATTCAAAAGGTTGAAATCCCCAAAGAACTCATCGTAGATAGGATTCTACACTCCTTGTCCAAAGTCAAGGCATATGTGCAATTCCGGGTGAATTTCAACATGCAAGACAAGGATGTGTCTCTTGAGGAGTTGCACAAGTTACTTGTGCAAGCCGAGAGGGACATGGGGTTAAATGTGAACCCTCCCAAAGATGTGCTTAACATAAGCACAAAGAGTAAGGGGAAGTTCAAGAAGAATGGAAAGAAGGGTAAAAAGCAAGCTCCCACATTCACCAAAGCTAAGTCTTGTGAAGCTAGCACATCCAAAGTCAAGAAGGGTCCTCTTGATAAATGCCATTATTGTAATGGCATGGGACATTGGAAAAGAAATTGTTCCAAATACCTTGGTGATATCAAAGCTGGAAAGATCACTCCAGTAGGTAAATGACTAACCTTCTTTTATGTTTCTAAATTCAACTATGTTATTATGATGCAAAGTTGTGATAATGTATCTCCCTTTTTATTGTAAATAGGGCCTCCACCAAGCAAAGACAAGGGAAAAGAAAAACAAGCATGAGAAACCATGGAGAAGCTAAGGATAGCTTTTGTGGAGCTTTGTTTTTCATTGTCTTATTTTAAGTTATGTTTTGAATTTTTAGAACTTTAAGTTTCCGTGTTCGACATGGAAAAGTATTTTGGATAATGGTTTGTATTTTGGATGATGGTGACTTGGTTTGCAACCCAAGTCACCCGTTTTTATCATTTATCCTTTATGTTCTAAAATTTCATCTTTAAATGCTTGCGTTTTGAAACATAAGGTGATCTAATAGACAATTATAATGACGGGTTTCATTATATGTCCACATGCTTAAGGCTTGTGTCTGATCATTTATAAAGTGATTCTGAGTCTATGAACTCTCTTAAAGGTATGTCAATCACCAAGTACACATATGAATTCAATAACAATTAGTCTACCTATGAGGTAGTTCTCCTTATAATTCAACATCATTAATTTGTGTCTCATATGCTATCTTTGAATGTTTAGTGTATTTATTCTAAAGATAGAGTGGGAGAAAAATGAGGACACAACACACAAGACAAAGATCAAATTGTGTTTTTGTGTATATGAAGATCTACGCAAGAGAGAATGATTTGAATAAAGGTATATCTATTTACATAGTATGCCGAATAGATGAGATCTATGGTCTCAAGTTAGTTCTATATGACTAAAGAGACCAAGTGTAATAATCATAAGAGTATATTCTCAAGATAACTACACGAGGAGACCAAAAGAAGTTTTGGAATAAAATGACTAATGTAAAGTCTTAACAAGTTTTTGACTAAGTTTATGAAACATTTGACCAATAGTTTCAACCATGAGATTTACTTAAGAGCCTAAATGAATCAAAGTAACATACTAGTTATGATCGAGTTGCAAAATTGATATACCGATATCTTCAATGGCCAAAGTTTTAACCACGCAAATGTCATTGCTTAACCTCCCTATGAAATGGTTAAACCTCCTTCCAAAAGGGTAATTGTGAAGGACGTATTCTAGATATTGTTTATATTTGAATAATGACATTACTACACATCATTATGACATGAGTGTGTTGGGGATTTAAAATCCCTTTCCGTAAGGTTGAGATGAGACCACTTCAAAATAGGTATTTTGAAAGGATATGATGGGAACATATATGGTTTTATCCTAGTAACTTGGCAAAGCAATTTATATTTAAATTCTTGAATAAAAATTTCGATTGAGAAGTCAATTTCGAAATGTGTTGAATTGAGTGGGAGTTAGGAAAATCTCATGTGAAGACATGGAATTTAGTGGGAGCTATCATCCTTGAATGTTTAAAACTCATCACTCATTAAAGAATGACGAGCAAATACCTTCTTTCATAAAGAAGCTTTTGAGTTTTTAATTCTGGATGAAAATGGACAATGATGAATCCAATTACATCAAGAGATGTTGGATTAGTATTAAGAGATACACATCATATCAACATTCACATAGGTTATTCATGTAGATGAAAATGGAATTACCATTAGCAGTCATGGTCGTTCATTGAACCTATGAACGGTTGATCTCATGATTATTAGTAACTAATGTTTCCGCCATTAGAATAATCATATACATGTCCAATTATGAATCATATGCATAAGAGCATGATGATTGATTGGTAAGCCATAATAGAAACGTCATGAATTCTCGAGTAGAATCCGATGAGCGATTTCAGTGATTGACGGAATGTTCTATTGTGTGTCAAGAGGTTGCACATATTGTAGAAAATCCGAGCACATATGAGGATTTATGAGAATCCCAAATCTTTCAAGCCCAGAAAGAGAAATAAGAAGTTTTGGAAAGATGCTTGGTTGAATAAGAGGTTATTCAAAAACAATCTTTCCTAGTAACGCTAGGACTTATGAGATGTGCTAAGCTAAATAATCTTGTCAATTGTTACAAGATTCTACAAAACATATACCTAGTGCATTGTGTGTGGATGGAATACTTGATCGGTACAAGTTGTATTATTCATCGCAAATTCGTTCGTTATGAGATGATCGATAAGAAAGTTCTTTCAAGTTAAAGAACCAAAACCAAGGTCGAGAACCTTGATGTGTACTTGGTAAGATTCATGCTATGAGAGAGAACATGAATGTGAAGGAAAATGCAAGTGTAAGAAGTTTGAACACATGGACACATGGGATGTTAAACTTCTATTGCAATCAATAAGTGTTTACACTTATGATAAACATCACAAGGTTGTAATATGATATTGACTACCCGAGTGTGATGTCGACATTTGTCGTTTGAGTTATTATTAACTCACCTTGTACTTTGTTGTATCCAAACGGGTTGTAGAGACAATTGAACCCCGTTAAAGTGAACACGGATTAACATTGTATTTGCCCATAGTTACTTGTATGAGGTGACGTCTCGAAGTGACTAGAGTGTGATGCGATTGATGGCAAGTTCAAGTGCCATAGAGTCATGTGAGATGACTAATCGATCACATAGGCAGACTGTTAGGAACATTTTGTCGGGCCTTATGACCGCTTATAGAGTTCGGCAAATTTATATAGCCTGGTCGTGGCGAGAGCTACTATATTATTCGAATGAGTCGATTCTTTTGACTAAAGACTATTCGCCTAAGATAGCACGATTTGATTAACTTTGATTTGTGTTACTACGACCTTCGTAAATGGGGTCAAATGGGCATATTTTGGGTTATGATGGTGTGGCTAGTCGAAGGGAATGAGTGCGATAGGAATTGTCCACCCCTAGTCAGGGTTATAAAAATATCTCAGGGCCACTCGAGGAGTAATGAACTGGAAATGCGTGGCCACGCTCGGAAAGTATCTATGATAGATAAGTCCGGTCAAACAGTTATTCTCCAGATCGAGGAAACCACTCTCGATATGATCACTTGCAAGTACGACTGAAAGAGACCTTGCATTGAGTGGGAGATAGTAATAGGACAAGAGAATTGGTGACGCACACTTGTCGAGGACAAGTGGGAGATTGTTGGAATATGTGTCCTCCGACAATAATGCGATCACGACTGTTGATCATGATGATCACATGTTTAAATCTCATTATATAGAATACAATTGGGAAGTAATTTTGTTCTTGTCAACTGGTCAACATATATCGGTAATGATTGGCTGACTAGAGTTTGACATTACTGTCGTGTGACGGTGGTGATCAGTTGACCCCCTAGGTCATACCTATAGGGCAACACTCTTAATTGATTATTTAATTAATCGTATAATGTTGCGAGTTAATTAAATTACTTGAAAATTGACGGACGATTTTGGAAGTAAAATTTACGTATCATATTGAAATGTGATTAAATAAGATACGGTCTGAGTAATTGAATTGTATCATTACTCGGATGAAATAATTGTTTAATGTAACAATTAAATTTGAATGAATTGTTATAAATACAATCAGTTGTAATTTATAATTGGTAAAATTTTGGCACAAGTAATTATGAAATTACTAAGTCGATTTTTGTATGTGACGTATTTTTATTAATACGTTGATTTTTAATATGATAAAAATACATAACAAGTTTATGTGACATGTGACATGTAACATATTGACAATTGACAAAATTAATATGGAATCCATATTAACTAAAAGTGCCGAAAATTGGAGGAGTTTTAAGCTAATTAATTGTTTAATTAGTAGCTAAACATAATGATTGTTTTGCTTTAGTAGCCATGCAACCCTACTACTCCTTGTGAAGACAAATGTGGGCATGCATTGGCTCCCCTTAACCTCTCCTCTTACACGGTTTTGGGAAGAAAAACCCATCATTGTTTTTCCTATAATTTTTACCTAATAATATACTAAGAGTAGTGTATTATTATTCATTCAACTCATCATCCAAAATATAAGTTCTAGTGAGAAGAAAAATCCTCCTTCCTTCTCTCATAAAAACCGAAATATTCAAGTGTTAAATAATATTTTGGTTCAATTTTCTACCTTATTAATATTATACTAGTACTTATAATATTAATTTGTATTAAGAGATAGCCTTGGGTATAAAGCTTGGGGAGAGATCCTATACTTGGATCTTTGTTCTTCCATAAGGAAAAGCTCAAGAACAAAAGAGAAAGGTGATCTCTCTTGTGCCCATTAAACCGAAATTATCAAAGTAAGGACATGATTTCTCCTCTATTTTATTATTGTTTGCATGCATAAAATCCACATTTAATTTTATGACAAATTAATTTCGACATATAAGAGTATGTTAGTATGTATATGAATCTACATTTCCTTCAGTCGAGAGCAAGAAAAGGCGATTAAGCAAGGGTAAAAATAAGGCACATGTTGAGGAAGACGATATGGAAGAAATTCAAGAAGTAATAACTCGGGACGGCGCTAAAAGGACCATGTTTCGGCACTCTATGCCGAAAGCTACTGTTATGGGTCTTGATCGTCTTCGCCTTACCAAGGAGGAACGGGAACTTGTTCATCATGTGTCCGGTTACGACATACATGCCGGGCGTTCTTACTCCAAAAAGTGGTATGGTAAGTACGAAGCCTTAAAGTTCTTTGATACTTTCTTGAATTTTCAAGGGTGGGTTACGATCAGTGAGTTTTTGGGTCCTGTTTACCCTATTTAAGTCATTCAATTTTATGCAACTGTGTCAATTAAGGGTGGTTGTCTGTGTGCGGTCGTAAGTGGGATCAAAGTCAAGATCTCCATTGATGATTTTTGTGCTTTGTTTTCGGTTCCTGATGATGGGGCCGAAATCAATCCGAGTGCAAAATGGGGTGTCTTGACCGAGGGTGAGAAAGAATTGGTTAAAAGTTATTTTGAAGTTGATGCTAAGGGTGGTAGCTAGTCGGTTGTTGGCGGATAACTTGTCACCGAAATTGAAATTCCTTCTTAATTTTTTATGGAATACCGTCGTGCCTCGTCGTGGTGGTAGGGATAAATTGTCGACCTATGAGATGGTTGTGGTCTATCATTGGATGGAGGGAAAGAAATTGAGTTTTCCCTTGTTAGTCTTTCACCGTATAATACAAACCGCTATGCTCGTCACCGAGGACAAGGTTTATACAACTATTGACTTGCCTTTCGGTATGTGGGTGTCTCGGCTTTTGGAGGAAAAGGGGGTGGTTAGTCCAACTAGCTATGGTGTGAGTGCTAGGGATGAGATGAGTGATACTCATTTCAAATTGATGAAAATTTCTGCTTGTGGTCCGGAATTGGTCTTTCTCGCAAAGGGTAACACGGATGAGAAATTGGAGGGTTTTGAGGCTATGGAGAAAAAGCTTGATGCTTTTATGATGTCGGTCAATGAAAAATTGGAAGCTCAATCCAAATTAGTTGAGGGCTTGGTCTGGGGAATTGCAACGGGAAAAGGGTGTTGGATCGTCTAGCTTGGGTGTAAGCAATGATGACTTGTTTGCAAGACTAATGGCCTTTGAAACAAAATTGGTCGTGACTCTCGCAGCTACGGATCGTCAATCAAACACGGTTGCGGATTTTGCAACTCAAGGCGGAGCTTTGTTGCAACTTGGTTGAGAGATGCGAGAAGAATTGGGCCAACTTTATGAGGTTATTCGGGGTTTGACTCTGAAGATTACAAATTTCGACATTTGTTTGACGGCCCAAGCAAATAATGTGCGCTCGTGCTTTGATCGTCTTGATTCTCTCGAGTTTCGGACTCGACCCGGTTATGTTGACCCTACCCAAGTTCATCACCCCTAAGCCCATTCCCCTTTTCCTTTTTCCTTTCTAAGCTTAGCACCTTATTTTGCATATTTCACCATTCGGCCCATTTTGGCTTTTGTTCATTCGGCCCATTATGGCTTCTCCTATTCGGCCCATATGGTTTATTTTGGATAATCTTATGTTGTGTGCTTAGACTAATTATTCTCGTTTTCTTAATTTGTGTTTGCATGACTATTTCTTTCCTCAACTTATATTATTCTAGTTGTTTTATGTCTTGTTCTTGTCTTTTCGATGATGTCAAGAGGGGGAAGAAATCGTATGATTTGAATTATTGCCTAAGCTTGCTCCTTGTCAAGATCTTTAATCTCTTAAGGGGTTCCATGCTATAATTTGAATACAAATAGCTTGTTCTTGCGATCAACTTACTATAACTTTGGTAGTAGCATGTTGAGGGGGAACTTGATCATTAGTCACAAATCATAAGAGACTTGCCATCATCAAAAAGGGGGAATTTGTTGGACCATATTTATATAAGTTTTGATAATGACAAGTATTATGATTTGTAATATGTTATACACTTGTGCTTGTAATTGTTTGTTGAATGGTGTATATCTTAGTTAACAATTACCTGGAAAGCATGATTGTGGTTATAGCTTATGATGGAATTATCAGGAAGAAATTGGAGCTTGGTAATCAATTTGGTTATGGTTGTTTTGCCTATAACCATAGAAGACTAAATCAAGCAAAACAATATATTATTTGATGGAAGCTCAAGATGAAGAGCCTCTAGATAAAGATAAAGAAAGAAACCTATATTTGAAGATCTCATGAAGATTAGGGATATAGGATCTGATTCTACTAATGGTATGAACAAAATGGTTTTTGAGAAAGTACTGTTATGGCTATTTCATCTTTAACCTTACCTATCAAAGTTCTTGGTTATAGCCATGTTACCTATAACCATGAACGACTTATAAGAGAGCACAATCTAAGCTTTAGATTTATTTATTATTTCGAAAATTAAAGTGATATTTTTACTATATCTTTTCTAGATGAAATTAGTAATATAGATTATGTTAATCCTACTGATTTATCATACAACTTATGGGTTGTTATGTAATCTAGGGTTTCTAATCATATTATCTTAGCTTTATGATTTAAAACTAATTAATATTAGGGTTTCAATTAGAGTGAAATGGATTATGGCCATATCATCTTCTAGTCGAAAATATCCTAGTAGTAATTGGGGTTTTTAAATAAAAGGTATTTTGTAGATAAAAATAAAAGAATGGACCTAGCCCACTTCATGGATTTTCGGACCTAAGGAAGGTGGCTAGGGTTTCGATCTTTTGACCTAGTTTTAGGTTTTTCTACTCCTATAAATACCTAAGTATTTCATTAGAAAAGTAAGACACTTATTTACATTTTAATTGAGAGAAACCTTTGCAAAAAAACTCCAAGCATAATTCGAATTTAGTTGTTTTAAAATTGCAATTGTTTTCAAAACCCTAATTGTGTCTAAAGCAAATAAATCCTGTGCCTCTTTAAGTCAATCATTCTCGTTCGTTTCATTAATAGGATAATAGTACTCATTGTATTCATACTCGTTCATTAACGTGAACACTAGTAGAATCTAGTAGTACTTTCTTATTAACGTAAGATATAAATCGAGTATTTAACGATACTCAAATTGAGTTGCAACTATAGTTAGTTGTACGAGTTAGATTGATAATTTTGTAATCCGTAGTAAGGTACTAAAGTTATTAATCGAGAATAGTGGACGTAGGTTTCGATTTGTGAAACTGAACCACTTCAAAACTTCGTGTGTCTCCTTTATTTACGCATTTTTTATTTCATTTTCACACATACGATAAATTAATTAGTGAAGTTTAATTGATAAACTTCGAGTGATTAATATATTATCAATAAATCGAAAAATTGGGCAAGAGTTTTACATACTCAATTCACCCCCCCTCTTGAGTATATTGCTATATAGACTCTTCAGTGAAAATAAAGGAGGTTATGGCACGCCAGCACTGTGCATTGGAAGTAATCGTTACTCAGGACAGTGGAGTAACTAAAGAAGCTATAACAACAACAACCAAAGCTATGGCGAGGGATCATACTAGAATAGCATAATGAAGTCAACTGCCTCGGCCTGTACAGTACAAGGTGGTGCAAAAACCATTGGAAAGTTGTTCATGATGGATAAAGAGACTGCAAAAGGAGACGCTCATGTGGTTTCGGGTACATTCCTAATCAACCCCTTATGTTTTGTTTGACTTATGGGCGACCCACTTGTTCATATCTAGTAATCATGCTAAAACATTAGAATTGGCTAACCATAAGGTGATAAGTGACGACGTAAAGTTAACGTCGGAAGAGTTTACATCTCTACTTTCTTTACTTGTTTTAGCTTTCATTTGTTTACATATTGTTGTTATTTCTTATAGTAGTTTTAGAATACAAACTCAACCTCAAGTCATGACATAAAACACCGCTAATACTATTTGATAACGTTACTAAACCGTCCTTTGGGTTCGATCTCTACTTACATGCTATGCTTGTTTATTGAGTATAAATAATTGTTTGAGTCAGCGTAAAACAACGACTTAGCTAAATTCTAGCAAGAATTAAGTACTGATCATCGAACAATTAGGCCGTATGGTCGATCGACTAAGTTTAGTGTAGGGGAGGTGTTGGCAAGTAAGTGAATTGATCGACTGATATGAGTGTGTCGATCGATTAAAATTTCGTGTGTATAGTGATGTGGTCGATCGACTGGAATAAGTAGTCGATCGACTAAACTAGTAGTCTCAGCTGACGCACGTTTTCGACGGGTGCTTGCTAGTATTCTATTCTTTTCTAACTAATCTAATCCTATAAATACCATCAACAATGTGAAAACACTTTTGGCTTACTACTATCTCACATAAAACCCTAAATTGAGAGAAGAGATAATTAAGAGACGCGACACTTGTTATTAATCAATCAGTTCGTTCTGATTTTGGTAACTTATATCGATCTATAATCCTAATTAATTATTTACGTTTTCTCGCGCAAGCCTATCAACCGTGACTACTTTGGCCGTGCCCCATGACCATTGTGGACTCGTGGCACCGGAACCCTTGAATGAGATTTAGAGGATTTCAATTGTAATTAATTTAGTTCATTCATTGTAGTAAGTATATGTATTATATGCTTGCTATAAGCACCAGATTCGTAGAAGAACGCTTTTGATTTGTTCGCTTGTGCGCGGATTTTTGCCGAAGGTAGGGACAACTATTCAACTTGTATTTTGATATTATGTGCAGAATTGTTTTATTGAGAGGGTTTAATAATGTTGTTGTTGTTCTTATCGTAATTGTGCATGGAGACGTTTTGATAAGATTATTATTATTGTGATTGTAGGATTGTGAAGAGGTGAGATGTGATCCGGTATGTATGGTGTTAAGGAGGTTGTACTATGAAGGTGTTGAGATTGAGCACGGTGTTAAGGGGGTTGTGCTGTACGGAATGGTTAGCACGTATAAGACGTGAGACTATATACCATGTTATGTTTATCTGTATGTCTAATATCCCGATGTTCTTTGTTATTAGTAGTAATGTGGATGGTGATGTATTCTTCTGTTAGTTATTCATACTCAACCATTGGTTGATGTGTGTTGTCTTCCGTAACTGTCACCAAACCTTTCAATACGGTGGCCGGTGATGATCCATTTGTTATTTCTATTCAAATGACGAGCAGTTGATCTTGCAGGTAATAAATTATAAGCTGGATGTTGTTGATGTTGTGTTGTGGCTTCGCTTGGGGCGTGTGACAGACAGGACTGACCGAGTCTTAGCTAGATGTGTTTAGTTTATCACTTAGAGACATTTATTTACATTTATTATTTGTGGACAACGCCCACGGAAAGTGCGTCCGCGGGATCCACATGGGCATATCGACTAGAGGTTCCTTCGAATCGAATTAAGATAAATGAGAGTCGCCACCAAGTTTTATGGGAACTTGGAACCGTTCAAGTCAACTTTACACCTTTCATCGAAAAACACAAAACCAATCGACTACGAGTGATTAAAGATAAAGACTTGTACTCTATTTCAATCGAATGAATGACTCTCGTAATCCAATGGTATTTTGACGGATCCACAAATCATAGATCTTGAGTAAGGGGTGAAGGTACGTGTCAGGAAGCCCATAAGGACACCTAACCCAATCCGTTTCGATAAATGCCTTTACTAAGTCAAGTATCGGATTTCAAACAAGGTCGTAACTACTACGTTATATGATATGCAAACATCGTTTTAAAACCCTATCATGTGACAACAATTTCTATGTCGTTTAATGCATGGATACTAACTTTGTTAAAGTTTTTTTAGCATGTTGGTTGATTCGAACTAAAAGATGCGCGAAGACGGCTTAGGAGGAATGGGGGAGCCATTGGGATCTATCCTATTTGTAATACCCCGCATTTATATAGACTAGACTCGACCAAGTAGACGATTCACTCGGCTGAGTGGCGCCCCACTCGACGGAGTGAAGGACCGAGTGCCATTAAACAGTGTTTTAGAAGCCTGTAAAGTTGGTCACTCGTCCAAGTGACCATCCACTTGATCGAGTGGAGATACTACTTGATCGACTGGACCGGTCACTCGACCGAGGGTCGGTCGAGTGCGGATTATATGAGAAATTGTTGGTGAGATGTCGCTTTCAGAACCTTATCATCTCAGATTTTCCACACAAAACCCTTCTCCAACACTATTCACACCACTCAATAAACTCCCCCATTATCTCTCTAAATTCCTCACCAACAAACTCTCTCAAAACCCCTAATACTCTAAGAGGAGATTCTTGCCTCCCTTGTTCTTCCAATTGGTTGTAAGTTGATCTATACCTCTTTCTCCCATTATTCTTGTCTTAACAATCATATTTAGTTAGTAGATTTCTCTATACTTGTTAGGTTGTATGAATTAAGGGGATGTTTAAGGAGGGATTTAATTAGTATGGTTATCATAGTAGATTGTAGTATTGATTGTAGCAATTAATATGTGTAGGGAGCTTCATTGAGGATCATTTCTAGTGAGTAGCTTGTGGATTGGTGAAGATAAGCTTGAGGTAGGGTTTTCCCTACTTAGTTATGGTGATATTAGTGTTTAATTGTTCATTCATTATCACTAATTGCATTTGTCTCATGATAGTTGCATTATAACATGTTTTGGTAATTAGGGTTTATCATATAAGATGATTTCATGATATTTTGGTTAAGATGAAGATAGTAAATTGTCATAAAAAGGATTACATTGCATGATAACATGTTAAAGAGCAATTAAATGATGAAAAATGATTTAGTGAAGAGTTGAGCATGATTATACTCGTTTTGATAATGTGGTTGCAGAGTTGTGTTGTTTGGACTTGTTGGCTTATTCTTGGTTGTTGGACATTGTAGGATGTTGGAGGATCTTTGGTTCCGATTTTGGAGACGAAAGGCGGTTGGGAAACCGTCTTCCGCTCAAGTCACCCTTGGAGCTTCCCAGTCCAAGGGGGATGTGCACATTTAGTACTTGGGTTACGGAGGGACTCGTGTGGTGAGGAACGACGTCTGGTAGGGGACTCGAGTCGCACTCGGGCCTGGTACCACGGACGTGTTCCGAGTACCTTGTGTGTGTTAGTGACGTCGTGGGCGTGTCCCGGTCACCGGTTATGTGGATATGTTAGAGGGTAATTTCTTATCTCTCATTATGCCTTGTTGGTTTCACCTTACATTGTCACATGTAGGTAAGCTTAGTTCACATGTATTGAAATTTTTTATCATTAAGTTAACACTTGAGTTTTTATGATTTGTGGGGAACCATATGCTGATTTTCGCACATATGGGGAGCAGTGTTGACAGGTTAGGATGGTTCATTCGAGGGCTTGGGAGCGGTCTTCACTTGTTGTCATCATTTGGGTCTATCTTAGTTTTTGACTATTAAATTCCTACTTTTCGATATGGCTGTATAACTATCGGGATAGTATTTATATCCCACGACTTATAAAAGTTTAACTATAACTTATCTATTGCATGATGTTGAGTATGGAACTTCTTTACTCACTTGTTCGCACTACAAAACTTGAGAAACCAAGTCTTGTGATGCCTTCATGTGTTTGGAAGGCCTAAAGGAAAGGGTCCCGACTTATGGGGGTGTTACAAAGTGGTATCAGAGCATCGGTTTTGGAGCCTAAGTCAATGAACCAATGAACCAATGAACTAGGGTGAGTCAATCTAAAATGAATCCGGTTTGAGTCATAGAGAACTTGTAGCAAGTTTGGGAGACGTCCCAAGGTTGTGCCATTGTCCTCTTAACTTAAGTTGGACACTATGCGGGGGCAATGGGGCGTGTATGATACATATGGTTGTTGCATATTTCTTGCTTAGTGTTGTGGAATTGTTACATGCTTGGTAATATCTTATGTGACAACATTTTGATGATGATGCGATTAGGAAAGGTGTGTAGGATGTGTTAATGTGAACATATACTAATTGCCGCCATAAGTGAGTTGTATGCCGTATAAATGCCCCTACTTTTCCGTACATGCGTTTAAGAACATGCAAATAGGGTTGTAGGCGGACTTGTAGGAGTTGGGATGAGTAAATAGCCCTTAAAGTGCGTACTTGGTCAAGTGGAGAAAGGGACTCGGCCGACTAGAAGGCACTCCACCGAGTGCCCCTACCACTCAACCGAGTGGGCATATTTACAGACCCTTAGGACCTCCTGTAAGTTTTCGCACTCGACCGAGTGGTGGAACCACTCGACCGAGTGTGTGTCCCTCGACCGAGTGGAAGAACCACTCGACCGAGTAGACTTAGGGGAATTTCTGGAAACATTCTGTAAGTTGAGTCACTGGACCGAGTGGGACACCACTCGTCTAAGTTGGCTCACCACTCGACCGAGTGGATCTGTGTTGTGGTCAATGCCTTTCGCTTCCTAATTTGGAGCATGTATTGACGTTTGTTACGCTTATTGAAGAAACATAATGCCGAGAACCCATGCAAGGACCCCTTCGCCTCCATCCCGTGTGTCCGAAGAAGAAATGGAGCGACTCATAGCTCAAAATGAAGCCCTCACCGAGGCCCCCTAGGAATGTCACTAGAGAGAGAGATGCGGCGATGGACACCTCCTCCGTGAGCATCGCCATCTCGCGCCACCTCCCCCACCAAGTACCTTGGGATTGGGGAGACATGTCTCTTTAGCGACTGGGTGCGGGAAATGGAGAATGTGTTCGAGGTAGTAAGGTGCCCCGAAGAGCTCAAGGTGGAACAAGCCGCCTTCTACTTAGGAGGTCTCGCGGGAGGGTGGTGGTATAAGGAGAGGGATGCTATGAGTGAGTTTTATGAAGAAAGAGGTAAGGTCGTAATACCATGGGCCGATTTCAAAGTGGAGATGAGGAATGAGTTCATCCCCGAGCATATAAGATGCAACCTCCGGGTGGATTTCGATCGCTTTGTCATGACCGTTCAAGATTACTACATCCATTTCAACGAACTAGCTACATACGTGGAAGACCTTCATCTTAGCCAATCCCACTTGGCTCTCAAGTTTGAGGGAGGACTAACCGTCAAGATCCTAGAGAAGCTTCAACCCGGAGATGTGTCAAGGGTGAAGGAGGTCTATGCGAGGGCTGGAAATACGGAGAGGCTACTCGGCACGGCCAAGGAGGCTAAGGAAAGGTCGGGAGAAGCGAGGAAGGTCGAAAATGAGAATGGAGGGTACCAACCCAAGAAGAATAATTTCAACCAAGCTAGATCCTACTCGGGAGGAGCACATACAAGTGGATATGGGAAGTCGGGCGGTTATGGCGGAAGGGTCGTAAGTGAAGGAGGAGGTCCCCGATGCTATAATTGTGGTGGCTTTGGCCACAAGAAGGTGGAGTGCACGAGCACCCCAAGAGGACCCAATCGGAGGTTCGGGCAAGGAAACTCCTACTACACTCCTTCTCAAAGTGGGACCAACAACCGGAGTTCGGGGGCATGGAGCAACCCAAGAAATGCTAATTGCAACTTCAACGGCGGCAACAACCGGGGAAATTGCAACTGGGGAGCTCCATCTAGGGCGACTACCTTCGCGGGAGGCAATCCTTCAGGAAGTAGGCCATCCGAATCGGCAAGCACGGTGCAAGGCGAACCCAAGTCTAGTGGAAAGCCCTTTGCCATGGGTAAGAAGAGTGCCGAGGAGGATGCCCACGTTGTCTCCGGTACATTCCTTATTAATTCTCATCCTTGTTTTGTTTTATTTGACTCGGGGGCTACCCATTCTTTCGTATCCAAGAGTCATGTGTCGACCCTTGGATTAGGGGAGGGAGAACCCGCCAATGATGACGTATCTTTACCTTCGGGAGAGTCAATCTTATGTTCAAAAATATATAAAGAAGTGTCGGTCATAGTGCATGAGACCAACTTTCCGACAAACCTTTTTGAGTTCCCTCTAGAGGGGTTTGAAGTGATCCCAGGGATGGATTCGCTAAGTAAACACAAAGCCAACATAGATTGGTAACAAAATAAGATCGCCTTGAGGGGACCCAAGGGTAATAGGGTGTTATACAAGGGCTACTCAGTCAAACCTAAGGTAAAGTTAGTTACGGTGATGACCTTGAAGACTTGCTTGAAGAAAGGGTGTCCTATGATCTTGTGTCATGTATGAGACACTAGTGTGGAGAGGCCGCAAGCGCATGATATACCGGTAGTGAGGGATTTCAAGGATGTCTTCGGGGAGGAGTTGCCCGGATTACCTCCTCCCAGAGAAGTAGAATTTGGAGTGGACTTAAAGCCGGGTACGGGACCGATCTCTAAGGCCCCATACTGGATGAGCCCAAAGGAATTAGAAGAGTTGAAGAAACAACTTTGGGAGTTGGCGGACAAAGGCTACATAAGGCCAAGTGTTTTACCATGGGGAGCATCTGTCCTCTTTGTAAAGAAGAAGGACGGGACATTAAGGCTATGCATAGATTATCGGGAATTGAACAACGTCACCGTCAAGAACAAGCATCCTTTACCAAGAATTGATGATTTATTTGACCAACTTAGTGGAGGCGCAATAATTTCAAAGATCGACCGAAGATCGGGGTATCACCAATTCAAGATAAAGGATGAGGACATTCCAAAGACCGCTTTTAGATCAAGGTACGCACATTACGAGTTTGTGGTAATGCCATTCGGGTTGACCAACGCACCGGCCGCTTTATAGACCTCATGAATAGAGTGTTTAGTCCATACTTGGATAAGTTTGTGGTGGTATTCATAGACGACATTTTCGTCTACCCCAAGACCAAGGAAGAGCATGAGGAGCACCTAAGAATTATTTTACAAACCTTGAGGGAGCACCAACTTCATGCAAAGCTTAGTAAGTGCGAGTTTTGGTTGGAAAAGGTGGCTTTCCTAGGATATATAATATCAAAGGAAGGAGTTGCTATGGATCCTACCAAGATTGAGGCCGTGTCTAGGTGGGTGGCACCCAAGAATGTGGCGGAAATTCGAAGATTCCTAGGCCTACCCGGGTATTATCGCCGATTTGTGAAAGACTTCTCCAAGATTGCTAGACCCTTGACATCATTAACGAGGAAAGAGAGCTGTTTCAAATGGGACAGGAGTTGTGAGACGGCCTTCTTGACTCTAAAGGAGCACCTAACCACGACCCCGGTATTAGCCTTGCCGGAAGGGAGTGAAAATTTTGAGGTATACACCGATGCTTTAAAGAATGGTCTAGGATGTGTGCTTATGCAAAATGCTAGAGTCATTGCTTATGCCTCGCGACAATTGAAGACCCATAAAGAAAACTACCCAACCCACGACCTAGAATTGGGAGCCGTTGTCTTTGCCTTGAAGATTTGGAGACCCTACTTATATGGAGCAACCTTTAAGGTGTTTTCCGACCACAAAAGCTTGAAATATATCTACACCCAAAAGGAGTTGAACATGAGACAAAGGAGGTGGATCGAGCTTATTGGGGACTATGACATGGAGATAGTCTATCATGAAGGGAAAGCTAACGAGGTGGCCGATGCCTTGAGTAGGATGTCGGTGCACTCCTTGTGTACCGCCTTGTCCATGCTGAGGTTGAAGGAAGAAGTGAGCAAGATGGGTATCCATGTGATACAAAAAGGGGAAACAATGGGTGATTTGACCTTAGAGCCCGAGTTATATGATCGATGAAATCCGGGGAAAAGAAGTTAGTGATGCGAAGATTCAAGAATGGAAGGGAGCACTAGAAAAGGGAGAACCCTCAAGATTCGAGTTACACAAGGATGGAAGTCTTACGTTCAAAGGGAGGTGGTGTGTACCGAATAAGGATGAACTTAGGAAGAAGATTATGAATGAAGCCCACAACACACCCTCTTCGGTGCACCCGGGTGGTGACAAGTTGTACAAGGACCTCAAGAAAACGTTTTGGTGGCCGAATATGAAAAGAGAGGTAACGGAATTCGTGGCAAGGTGTTTGACTTGCCAAAGAGTGAAAGGTGAACACAAGAGATCTCAAGGCAAAGTACAACCCTTAGATGTGCCGGAATGGAAGTGGGAGTCGATATCGATGGACTTCATAGTTGGACTACCAAGAACCCAAAAGGGGAACAACATGATTTGGGTCATCGTGGATAGATTGACCAAGTCGGCTCATTTCATAGCAATGAAGGACACTTGGAGTAAGGTAGAGTTGGTCAATGCTTATTGCAAACATGTTGTCAAGCTTCATGGGTTCCCGAAGGACATAGTGTCGGACTGGGATTCGCGTTTTATTTCAAGATTTTGGCAAGAACTTCAAAGCTCCTTAGACACCCAATTGAAGATGAGTACGGCCTTTCACCCGGCAACAGATGGACAAATGGAGAAGACCATCCAAACATTGGAGGATATGTTGAGAGCTTCTGTCTTGGAATTTGGAGGCTCTTGGGAAGAAAGGCTACATTTGATTGAGTTCTCTTACAACAATAGCTACCATGCTAGCATTGGCATGGCACCATTTGAAGCTCTTTATGGAAGGAAATGCTGAAGCCCGATATGTTAGGATGATAGCACCAAAGCCGTGCTATTGGGACCTCAAATGATCCAAGACATGATTGACCAAGTCCGTGTAATCTGTGAGAAGATGAGAGCGGCACAAGATAGGCAAAAGAGCTACGCCGACTTGAGGAGAAGTGACATAAAGTTTGAGGTAGGAGATAAGGTACTACTCAAGGTTTCACCCATGAGAGGAGTCATGAGATTTGGGAAAAAGGGGCAAGTTGAGCCAAAAGTTCATTGGCCCCTATGAAATCTTGGATAGAGTCGGGGAAGTGGCCTATCGCTTAGCACTCCCACCGACCTTGGACCGAGTTCACAATGTCTTCCACGTGTCTCAATTGCGTAAATACATAAGTGACCCCTCTCATGTGCTCGAAGCGGAGATGATCGAACTCGATGATGCCTTAACATATGTGGAAACACCCAAAGAAATCCTAGACCGAAAGGTTAGGAAGACAAGACATGGCGAGCCAATCTTGGTGAAAATGTTGTGGTCCAATCACCTTATTGAGGAAGCCACTTGGGAGGCCGAGGAGAACATGAAAGAAAGATACCCTCACCTTTTCGAGCAGGTATGAGTAGGTTACGAGGTCGTAACCATGTTTATAGAGGGGTAGGGCGTATTACGCAAGTACAAATAACACGAAATTCTTATCTTTTTACTTAGCCATACAATGTTGGTTGGTCATAGCATACTAGTTTGATACCCGACTCACCGCCTTTCCCTTCGAGAAATCCATGGGATATAGAATTTTTTTCTTAGACTCTTAGTGTGTCGGGTGTGAACTTCGGGGACGAAGTTCTTTTTAAGGGGGGAAGATTGTAATACCCCGCATTTATATAGACTAGACTAGACCAAGTAGACGATTCACTCGGTAGAGTAGAGCCCCACTCGACCGACTGATGAAACGAGTGCCACTAAACAGTGTTCTGGAAGCCTGTAAAGTTGGTCACTCGACCGAGTGACAATCCACTCGACCGAGTGGAGATACTACTCGATCGAGTGGACCGGCCACTCGACCGAGTGCCGGTCGAGTGCGAATTATACGAGAAATTGTTGGTGAGACGTCGCTTTCGGAACCTTATCATCTCAGATTCCCACAGAAAACCCTTCACCAACACTATTCACACCACTCTCTAAACTCCCCCATTATCTCTCTAAATTCCTCACCAAAACTCTCTCAAAACTCTAATTCTCTAAGAGGAGATTCTTGCCTCCCTTGTTCTTCCAATTGGTGGTAAGTTGATCTATACCTCTTCTTCCCTTTGTTCATGTCTTAACAATCATATTTAGTTAGTAGATTTCTCTATACTTGTTAGGTTGTATGAATTAAGGGGATGTTTAACGGGGGATTTAATTAGTATGGTTAAAATAGTAGATTGTAGTATTGATTGTAGCAATTAATATGTGTAGGGAGCTTCATTGAAGAGCATTTCTAGTGAATAGCTTGTGGATTGGTGAAGTTAAGCTTGAGGTAGGGTTTTCCATACTTAGCAATGGTGATATTAGTGTTTAATTGTTCATTCATCATCACAAATTATATTTGTCTCATGATAGTTGCATTATAACAAGTTTTGGTATTTAGGGTTTATCACATAAGATGATTTCATGACATTTAGGTTAAGATGAAGATAGTAAATTGTCACAAAAAGGATTACATTGCATGATAACATGTTAAAGAGCAATTAAATGATGAGAAATGAATTAGTGAAGAGTTGAGCATGATTATAATTGTTTTGATAATGTGGTTGCAAAGTTGTATTGTTTGGACTTGTTGGCTTATTCTTGATTGTTGGACATTGGAGGATGTTGGAGGATCTTTGGTTCCGATTTTGGAGACGGAAGGCGGTTGGGAAACCATCTTCCGCTCAAGTCACCCTTGGAGCTTCCCACTCCAAGGGGGATGTACACATTTAGTACTTGGGTTACGGAGGGACTCGTGTGGTGAGGCACGACGTCTGGCAGGGGACTCGATTCGCACTCCGGCCCGGTACCACAGACGTGTTCCGAGTACCTTGTGTGTGTTAGTGACGTTGTGGGTGTGTCCCGGTCACCGGTTGTGTGGATATGTTGGAGGGTGATTTCTTATCTCTCTTTGTACCTTGTTGGTTTCACCTTACATTGTCTTATGTAGGTAAGCTTAGTTCACATGCATTGAACATTTTTATCATTAAGCTAACACTTGGGTTTTTATGATCTGTGGTGAACCATATGGTGATTTTCACCCATATGGGGAGCAGTGATGACAGGTCAGCATGGTTCATTCTAGGGTGGGATCGGTCTTCACTCATTGTCATCATTTGAGTCTATCTTAGTTTTTGACTATTAAACTCCTACTTTTCGATATGGTTGTATAACTATCAGGATGGTATTTATATCCCCCAACTTGTAAACGTTTAACTATAACTTATCTATTGCATGATGTTGAGTTTGGAACTTCTTTACTTGCTCGTTCGCACTACAAAACTTGGGAAACCAAGTCTTGTGGTGCCTCAATGTGTTGGGAAGGCCTATAGGAAAGGGTCCCGACTTATGGGGGTGTTACACTATTACAACCCAGGCACTTCATGCCGACACAACGAGAAATTAAAGATACAACTCGATCTAAAATACAACGCTATACACGACACTAACTCACGACACATACACGGCCACTTCGGCCTAAAAAACGTGCACAGCGAGGGGTGGCCCATGGCTTACATGACTAACGGCCTTGTGTCACTCCTCGTGATGTGTGCTTTTGCTTAATCTTATCGAATTAGATATTAGGTCACACACTAAAGCATGCATTAGCATAAATCAGACCATATTGCTTTAAGCAACATGCGATTTACTACGCTCTTACATGAATTAGAGCACAACCATCTAACCAAGGAAGACTAAGATTTTTGAATAGGTTTTGACTCAATTAAAGCAAACTATACTAAACGAATTACAAGAGTTAAATTACAACGCAAAATACAAATTACATAACAAAGGTAATAAATGAAATAAAACGGAATAAAAACAACAACAAACACGGCCAAGCACACGACCAAATCACACAAGAGCCCACACGGCTAAACTAGGTCCTAAGTTAGATTCATTAGTTAGTCTGATTATTAGTTAATGAACAAGTTGAATTACAATTAAACTAATTAAATTAAAATAAATAAACAAAAAAAGACTCGAGATAAATTAGGTACAACTTATCAATTAAATTGAACCCAACTTATTAAAATATTCACCAATCCATATTTTTTCAAATAGGATTAATAAATAGTTAAAGAATTAAAAGAAGAAAAACAGTTAAAACTGGCAGACCCGTGCATAGGGGCGAACCTACCGTGTAGCAGAGGTAGCAGCTGCAACCCCATCCAAGAAATAATTTTAGAGAAAGATATGATTTTCTACCCCATTAAATAAATTAAAGTGATATGAATCTACTTTTATTTATTAACATGAATTGTAAAATCTCCATAAAAGTAGTTTTCTTTCCTAAATAAACTAAACCGTTATATAAAAAAATATTCTAAATTCCTATTGAAAAATAGCTTACTGTATTTGTTCTCAAAATAAAACAAAATTACATTGTATTTGTCGGATTTTCCTTATCTTCCTTCCGAACCTGATTTCAAATCGATAATAGAGAGATAATGTGCCATTACAAACGATTAACGGAGCTCCGTTTATTTCGAGGTAATTATGAACTCTTTGTTTTAAATTAAGTTAATGTTGTGATTAACTCATTTGAGTGGGAGTATTGATATTGATAGAATGATAGATGATTGATAAATAATATGATAATTTGGCATAAATTGAATAATGAATTAGATTTTATTTATTATAGGTGATCATGATTGATTGGTAATTTGGAAACTAAGAAGTTTGTTAGCTTAGTTAATGGATGAAGGAAGAGAAAAAATAGAGGAATAATGAAAAAGCTGCAGGCTTACAGTATTGAAAAAGTTGTAAGAAATGGAGTACAACGAGGGAAAGAGTGAGGATGGTTTAATTAATCAATATGAGAACTCTTAAACCATTTTTAAAATTAGCTGTTGCATGACCAAAAAATGTCTTAATCTAGTGGTAAGACGGATTAGTATGGACAATAGGTCTCGAGTTTGAACCTTTATCCTCTCTATTGTAATGCAATTAAATGCGTGCTTATTATCCCGTGGTATCAATATTTTCTTTAAAGATGATAATGTACGAGTATTTTTCCGCTACCCCACATTTTAAATCCTGCGTTCGCCCCTGCCTGTGCAGTACACGGATTAGAGGTTAAAAGGAGTCAGAACAGATCCGTACAATGCACGATTTTCCAGAAAAGCAAAGCTAATTACATTTTAAATTCGAAATTACGGAAAAATTCACCAAATTAAATTTACAGATTTTGGACCATAAGAAATAATAAGGACGTCTTTTAAAACATTAGAAATAAATAAATATAAATTAAAGGTTACATAGATACAAATGAACTAAATAATTACGAATTAGGTCGAATGAAATTCTAACTAGTCAACGAGTGTTAATAGAAGGGTGTTAAGCACACATTTCCATCCTAGCGAGAAAAATAAGTGAAAGAGAAGATGAAATTAATTAAGTTAGAGAATTTGATCGATTTGCTTTAAAGCTATGTCGAAACACCCTAATATGTCTAATTAGGTTAATAAATCGATTCAAGTTATCAATTTTAGTCATGTGTTAACAAGTTAGCATTAAAAAACGTGTAGATGGTCGAGGGTTGAGTCGAATTGAACAATTAAGAACAACGATGTCAAACAATGTCGATTGTTCATATTAGTTATGTCTAATCCCGAACACGAGGATACGTAAACAAGACAGGATATGTGACACCCCGCGATAACGCGGAAAATATAACTAATAAATTAAAGCGGAAATTTGTGATATTTTTAAAAACTTTTTATTACTAGTTAAAGATTAACGAGCGGGAGCCACTAATGAAATGAAACAAATACAACAATAGGCAAACTTAGGTTATTACAACCCAAGTCTAGAAATCGGGGAAAAGATATCCCACGAATAAACAGATAAGGGTTTCTAAATTAGCAAACTAAGGTCCAAGGGTTTAGTTGTCGCTAGCCCACACGTCTTCCCCACGTAAGCATCTTCACAACCTGTCATTCATGTAAACATGAACGCCACAGTCAGTGGGGAGTAACTCAAGGTTCTCCCAGCCACAAAATGGCGAAATGCAAGTAAACAAACACCAATTAAACATATTGATCATGCAACATATTCGAACAATAAAGAACAAGGGAATGTAATGGATAATCATGATGAGATAGGCATAATACTTTTTTAATGGAATAGGCATGATACATTAGAATAAATATGCATTCAAGGAAATAGAATAATCAAGTCAACCAACTCATATTGGCACGACTCAACAAGTGTAAGACCAACACAAAGTGTAGACGGAGTATCCGGCTCAGAGGCTACCTTTAAAGCATGTCCGAGATACTACACACAAGACTACATCCTAGACTCCAACCTCCTGGTAGGACGACGATCATAATACGGTCCTAGTCTAAACCTGGATCCAGACTCTCGGGATTGACGTCACCCGATTCGACATGCGGTGACCTATCCGCATCCAAGACTCGAAACATGGCAAACAGACCGTAACCAAAGGTCGAGTAACCCCAAATCGGAAACATGGCACACAGTCCTTAACCAAAGGTCCGAAGAGGCGGAAGGATAACCCAATCCGGAAACATGGCACACATATCCGTAACCAAAGGTCCGAAAGGGTAAATAAGGAATGTCAAATCGTCACACAATGTAAAACGTCAAACTTGAGTCACAATAAGAGTAAGAATGATAACACAAGCATAAATACGATAGAATGTCATATATCACGGAATCACTAATGTCACATTCATACTTATGGCTTGCATCTCACCATTAGTACGGATGGGAACATCAATCCCGACGATCATATCGCAACTAGAGGGCTTATAGCTCACCTCTAGTATCCGATAGGACCAAGACTCTCACAACCGAATAATACAAGACATTATCAAGGATATAACTCATATAAATACTTATAATAAATATCTCATACTTGTATTATATTAATAAATATTTCATTTTATAATTTAGCATTTCGGTTAAATAAAATATAACAAGCGATAATGAATAATTTACGTCACGTAAAATACAAGATAAAAATGTAACTAACCATCAACGGGTCATTCCTAAATATTCACCATGACAATGGGTTGGTCCAACAACAAAAGCATACAAGTCCAACCAACAAGTGTGTACAAGCCCAACCAAAAAGTGTATACAAACCCAACCAATTGAACTTATTGAGCCAAATAATTAAAACATGATGGACCCAACACGAAAACACTACAAACCACAAAGAAGGGGTGGAAGTAGAAAAATGAGTGCACAAACATCCACCACCGTGCTCACCATGGCCACCATGAGCCGTGGCCGTGCTGCCAGTCCACGGCCAGTTGCCACAACCACCCAGTTGCCTAGCCATGCCCACGGTCAGCCCAACGAACAGCCCAACAAACACCCAAAACCGTGAACCATAGCCAATAAAAGACACATTTAAGACGAGTTGTTTTATATGCATGGACAAGATGTAATTCAACACTGTAATTCCATTTATACAAACGACCACATTCTATCCAAATAAACTCGATTTTGCCATCTCGAACTAGCCTATTTCAACGTAGAAAAACAGTCCCCTCATGAGCTATACTAAGACCATACTCGAGACAAGATTAAGACGGAAATACAAATGAAATAAGCAAGCATAAAACAGTCCCGAAAGACCACCAAAACCGTTCCAAATTCAGCACAAACAACCCACATTTACGGTTCCAAAACCGCTCCAAAGTATGCACCAAGCCACTTATGAAAGCAAGCTACTTATTTACTTCAAATAAGCACCAACAAGGAACACATTTAACTATACAAATAAAAGAAAGCAAAAAGGTCACGACTTTAACACACATATGAGCTAAAAGCGGGTTATAAGGTAAAATTCCGACACTTTGTCGAGTAACCTATCACCGTTACCTTAACTCCTCGAATTTCCGAGTAAAAACGTCAAAAATGGCACGAGCTACTCTCCGGGCTTCAAGCTTGATAACTAGGAGGAAGAAAAACGGGTTATTTGAGTCAAAAACCGAGTTGTCTTTAAGACGACATTTTCGAAACCTTAACCAAAACCGAAACTTTCTTACCTAGAAAGGAGGAGGAAGAGGAGAGGAAGAGAATGGTACAAAAATCATCGAATTTGGTGGAGAAATGAGGGAGGGATCCGGGTTTGAAGGTCGAATAAAAATGGGTATACGGCTCTCTGTGTTTTGTTGTTGTTGCAGCCTGTTGTTTCGAAAGGGAGAAGAAGATGAATAATAAGGGGTGAAAGATCATAGATCCATATTAGACACTCTAATAAAAATTAAATTATTTCATAATTTATCATTTTGGTGATCTATGTAACATGCATGCAAATATAAAAGCATAAAAATGAAAGTTAAGGAAAAATAAGTTCCTTACATTGATTTTATGGTAATATGGGCACAAACTAGATCACCTACCTAGTTTGTTCCTGAGCTAAAAAGAAATGGATGATCCTCCTTGAAAAACCTTCAAAAAGAAAGTCTCCTTCAAGTTGCACCCAAGAACAAATCACCCAAATAATCTTACAAATACTAACTAGATATTTGTAAAATTTACCCTTGATAATATTTGTAATATTACTAACACTCTTAGTAATAATATTTTGATTACTAACTTCTTAGTAAATGATGTATAATAATTTTTAGAGAGATAGACCAAATTTTGTTCACATGCAAAAGTGAAGTAATTGAAGTGTAGAAAAATGAACAAAAGATGGAGTGTTATAAGGAGGAAGTGGCGGGTGGAGTAGATGGAGTGAAGAAGTCAACTTGTTTTAATATTATCCAATCTTTATCACATGCACAAAGATGTTATGACAACTTATGGAAGAAAAACAAGTAATGTGTAATGATTATAATTATAATCATCCACTACACTTCATTTACACGGTCCAATGTGCCATTTACGGGTCCATTTTGGTTCTTATATTTGTCGCACAAATACGTGTAAATTTTATTTAAACATCGTTTCATGTTTAAATGTTTCCAATTAATTTCGTCTAAATCACTCCGTCAATATACGTGTACCGCTACACATATTATTTTACGTACTAATATTAATCACATTAATCAATTAGTACAATTTTACTGAATTAACAATTAATTAACTAAAACCCGTCTCCCATAATTTATTATTCAATTATCGCATAATTAAATAATAACTGTCGTGCCTCAAGTTCGCAACTCGAAATCTCTCTAAAATAATCAACTAACCTTTTAGTCTACAAATCAAGGGACTAAATAAATTGTATCTCATACAATTAATTAGTTGTCAATTGGGGTTTGTTCCTTTAGGTGTGACCGAAAGGGGTCAGTTGATCACCGCCGTCTCACGACAATAACCTCAAACTCTAGTCAGCCAACTGTTATCGATTTACGTTAATCAACTGACGAGGATCAAATAATTAAATATCTGATGATATTCCCTTAATGAGATTTATTATGTAAACGCACTATTGTGGAGGACACTAACTCCAACAATCTCCCACTTGTACGACACAAAGTGTGCGCTACCAATTCTCTTGTCCGTTTTAATCTCCCACTCAATGCAAGGTGTCGTTCAGGTCGCACTTGCACATGAACATATCGCGAGTGGTTTTCTCGATCGGGAGTGTGACTACCTGACCGGAAAAATCTCTCACAGATTACTTCCGAGCGTGGCCACGCATTTATAGTCATTAACTACTCGAGTAGCCTTGAGATATAGTTACCCAACGTGGGTGGACAATTCTTGTCTGCCCTATCTATCCTATTGCACAGTACAGATCACCATGACCTAGTAAATGCCCTTTGGCCTCCTTTCACGGCACGACCTAGGACAAAAACCAAAGTCACTCGGAAACTGCACTTGCTCAGATAATAGTCTCCAGTCAAAAGAATCGATTCATAGGAACGTCTTAGAGATCCCTGACACGACCAGGCGTCTATAATAGAACTTATGGACTCTCTAAATGGTCACTGTCCGGCAAAGTGTCACACACTCTGCCTATGTAATCGACTAGTCATCACGTATGACCTTATGGTGTTGAACAACCATCAATCGACTTACAATCTAGTCACTCCGAGACGTCACCTCATTAAGTGACTAGGGACAAAATACAATGTTCATCTTGTTCACTTGAATAGTGTTCAGCATTGTCTCCACAACTTATCCAGATAAACAAGGTATTCAATGTTTTCAGTCAAACTGAATATTTGAGTTCTTAAAGAAACTCTAACAATGAATGCGATTATCACTTATGTAAATATCAATACTCTATCCAATATTTACAAAACGATCTTTAGCAATTAAGGTATACTCCTCAATTCACATTGAGATGACATAACCATCATGTCTACCTTATGCCTACGGCTTTGGTTAGAGGATAAGCAACAGTTGCATCACTCTAATTTCCATTGCTATTTTCCTTTGTTCTAAGCAATCTTTTCATCACATAGAGCATTTCTAAGTACACGTCTAAACAAGTTTTTAGACTCTGGTTTTAAAGCCAGTCAAACACTCCCACTGTTTTCACAGTCTCTCAGGGAACGATATTCGGCTAACAGAACTACTCTAGTTCCATTAAATTCCGGATATCAACTGTCTCTTATACAACATCGGATGTTGTAATGTACTTAGCTTTCGTTCATGATTTATACGTAAAACACTTATACAAATCCTTCATATGACATCTTTTATGTATGACTCCTCATATATATGTATAACTTCTTATACATTTTATTCTTTATGCACATAACACTCTTACATGCTAACCATTCCTTAACGTGACCCATAACATCTTATAAGCGTAGGAATGTTTCCGTGTAATCCTTTTACCCAAAATTCACAATTTCCTCCAAACTACAAGAGTAAATCCTCAGTGCTTCTCAAGTACTCAAGGATGCTCTTGATAATCATCTAGTGACACTCACTAGGAAATGATTGGTAATGACTTCTCATATTCTCAACATGATAAGTCCCGATGAGAGTAGCTTTTAGCATATTTAATAGATCCTGCAGCGGAAGCACAAGAGATCATATTAATTGTTCAACAACTTGAACGAGTCAAGAATCTTATCACATAAGTCTCTTGACTATAATGCTAATATCCATGGAGATCTATCTCATTAGATCCGGATATTTAATATGCGCCATGCTACTCTCAAGTATTCACCCGAGAATATTTCTAGTCACTAATATGTCAAACACATATTTTAGACTAAGAAATATCACCTTAGCTACATTTCTAGTCAATAATATATCAAACACATATTTTAGACTAAGAAATATCACCTTAGCTACATTTCTAGTCACTAATATGTCAAGCACATATTTTAGAAAAAGAAACTCACTTTAGCTCCTACTAAACTCCATGTATCATCATGTTATCTCGACACTCGAGTAATACCGTTTTGATAGACTACATGATTGAACCCAAAATTCCAACTCTTTGACGTATATAGATCACAAAAGAGATCTTTCAAGCATGCTAGGCTTCTTAACATTGACAAGATCAACAAAACTTCTCCCAATGAGAAAGTTTCGTTATTCTTTTGCCGAATCTCATCCTCATGATAGGCTATATTGCTAAGAACATACGAATTGATAAAGGCATTTGGGTTGTCACAAACTCTTTATAACAAGCCCAAATTTTAAACATCTTATGTAACCTTTACGACAAGATCAAGGTAACCAACCAAAGTATTCACCTTAAATCAAGTCTCGAAAACATCTCGTGTTTCCTTCCTTATCGCATCGTGTGCAAGGAGATCAATTCGAATTGCATGGTGACACGCCATCACATAGAGTTCATACTACAGAAAAGCCTTTGATGAGGGTTTAAGATTTGTCACTTTTGAAAAGTAACGCAATATAATCACAAAATTATCTCCTTATAACCACTGAGCCACAATAAAGAACGTATTCTTGCATTGTACTCAACACTGAGCCTCAATAAAGTACGTCTTCTTGCATTGTACTCAGTTTGTGGGTCTTGGACTTCCGTAAGTTCAAAATTTCTCCCACTCTGTCTTCCAGAAAATGAAAATCTTTCTGGAAAGACATCATTACGAGCCACAAACTCTTTGTTCTCGTTTTGGAGGAGTAAAAACCAAGTGGTTCAATTTTGGATAACCCTCACAAATACATAAATTGGTTCTGAACATAAACATTTATGGTCCCAAATGTATAATAATGACAAGTTAGGGACCCTCCCTACCCATATCTCATATGGAGTCATTAAGGCTATTATAGTCGGGTTTTAAACTTTTAGTGAGAAAATTGCTTACAAAATTGCGAAAAACCTCAAACTATATTTCATAAAGTTCGGTTTATATTCTTGAGTATACCATACTCTATGGTTCACAATATTCTTAGTGATTATCAAGGTCATTACTTGATATTACCCATTTGATCTTCAAAGTCATTACTTTGAAATTTCCGATCAACATTATGATCTTGTCGTCCTTTGGTTTACTACTTCATTTTGAAAATATAACACGTTTCAAAAATCACTTTTATGTCTTATTAAATAGATACGAGGTTTTCATATCTACTTAACATTACGGTAAATGTAACGAAGTATATTTATAACCAACTATCGGCCTTACACATCCGTATGTATATGGTCAATCACCTCACTATTGTGTTTCTTTTCTGCAAAAGAAAACATAATTTATGCACACACACCATAAGATTCTCAATCAAATGGTTGTTCGATGTGCTTATCGTTAATTCGTTTAAACGAATTTACTTGAGGTTAGATCAATTGGGTTCACCGGATTAGAGACATAAAAATCTACAAGATAGTATAAAATTTAGTTTTCGTGAAAAATGTAAAATTCCTCTAACTGAGTGGTCTAAACCAACCACCAAGTTATCATAGGAGTAGGTACAACCTTTTGTTTTAAATCACATACGTGATGCCTTCTATGTATAAACATAGATGATTACATTCTTTTAAAACCAAATTTAGGTACATTTTTAACCATAGAAATCATTGCTACTCTAGCACCATTTCGATACAAAAATGTCCTATACTAGACGTCTTACGTTTTATCAATTCATGTAAACTTCTTTACAAAGAAATGACCCATACTTGATATCTCATACCAAGATAGTGGAACTAGCCTATCCATTGAGTAGATGTCTCTTTCAACTTTTGTTCTATCGCATACATCTAGGGTTGATTCTTCTTAACTCCTACTCACTTTCACATTCCTCTTTGCTTCAATCAAGCAAAAATGAATCTCATGAAGACCTCTCTTCATGTCATTCGTGATATTTTATACACTTAGTAAGAGTGAATTACTATAAAGTGAGTGCAACATGTGGCAAAATCTCAACTTCTTGCGAAATTGGACTACCTAACCGTTCAATTGTTATCATCTGCCTAAACTCTTTAGCGCATAAACAATCGATTTGGCCTTTCTCGAAGTGAGCCATTTGACGGTATCATATTGGAGTATTATAAGTGTTTTTGAAAACTCTTTTCGCAAACTTTTGAATTACACTTAATTAATTAAAACTAATATGTCATCATCATGACGGAGGTGTCACTTCCGAAATCAAGACTCTCTTGATAAAATGTGACTTCCTTTTAAACTCGTAATATGAGTTTGCAACATGAAACCCCTTTTTAATATGTATGGACGTTAATTAAGTTGTATAATAACCGCAAAAATCGTTGTAAGCTTATGTAGGTGAATTGGTAAATCATGTTACCAATCATTAATTCCTTCAAAGAAACAGCTTTCTATGAAAGAATGAAAAAAGTATAACAATAAATAGAGAAAGGAGGATGAAGTGCGCGATGCCATACATTTATGGGAATGAACGAAAAATAGGAAAAATTAACATTCAATGTTTTAATTTTACTTGTGAAACATCTTTAACAAGTTTTAACATTTATATAATGATCTCCCAATAAATTATATAAATGATTCCAAGACCCAAATATTAAACAAAAATGAGCATCGCTTGGGCGAAACATCCCATAATTGTGTAAATTCGGTAAGTTACGTTGACTAATTCTACCCCTAGAACTCTTGGTCGACGAATTTCTTTAAATCCATTTACTAGCCCCGGAACACAAGACCGTCTTATATCCCGTTGAGTCCAACCAATTTTGGCGTGTGATAACCGCTTACCACCCTACTTACTCAAGGTAAAAAGAGAACACCCCGCTTGGGCGAGCGTGGCTCGAATGAACAAGAGATTCATAGGTGTTACTAATTGGTAAGGCTAATCTCAATTTTAGTTATGTGAGAGATCTTGTCAATTTAGTCATAAATTCCCTATAAGTGAACTAAGTTGGCGAATGTAAATGACGTGAATTGACAACCGCGAAGATAAAATGCATATGAATGGCGATTTTGGCATGCGCGAGAATAAAACAAGCAAACAAGTAAGCATATGAATAAATCCTAGTATGGCCACCTAGTTAATAAAAACTAGTCTATTAAATTTCGGAAACCAACTCCTTGGTCCCTTGCCTCTTCATTCCAAAAGTGGCTCCTTCTTGTGGCATTTGGAACACCTTCCAAAAATAGACTCCGTCTCGATGTAATCCGTCTTTTGGAAACGCCGGTAAGAATAACTATTACAATTGAATTATATAGGTATTCCTATTATACATTAATTAATAAAATAAATAAAACTATTAATTAATTACAAACCGACGATACGAGATCGTATTTAATTACAAACAAATCGCTATTCCCATTCATTTCGGGTAATAACGATTAAAATTAAACTAGGCCATACTAGGTACAACAAGATAAATACTTTAAATAAATGACAATCATTTATTCAACTTAAATAAATATGCTTAAAAATGCTGTAAAATGATGCCAAAATAGCCCTATCCATCAATCGTTGGTATCCATCTCGGTGTTTGTGGATTTAATCGATTTTTAACATGTAAAAATCAATAATCAACTCTTAAATCTCATTTAAGTCCAAACTGTTTTGGACCTCAAAATTAGTCTTCACTAATTTTATAATGAATAATTAGTTTGATTTTGTGATATTTTGCTAATTTAATCGGTAAAATCATAATTTTATGTAAAAATTCAAATAATTGAAACATTACCCAAAAAAATGAAACAAAAATTTTGAGTATTCTGGAACACTCCTAAGAACACTAAAACGTCAGAAAAAATGCCCCAAAAATCCGGATAAAAATTATGAAGAAAAAGATCGATATTTATCGGGTTTTAACCACTAAAACCAATAAACATCAAAACAAGGTGAAATCACATTTTAAATTTCACTTTTAACTTTTAAATAACATTTTAAAATGTACATAAATTTATCAAGGGCATAATCAATTGTTTCAAAATTATGATTAATTTATTTCACTTTTATCGACTTTTATCTCATAAAATCAATAAACATGCAAAAAACTTCAAACCAACCTTCAAACCTTTGCATACAATCAGTAGAAAATATGCATGAAACACCGTAAAAATTCCATAGACCGAATCAACTTTTAACTATTTTTAGTCAATTTTTAACTAAAATACGGCATTTTGACTCGGTTTTCTACCAAAAATCATTAAAAATAGCAAAATAACTTCATAAATCACCAAACTTTACCACAAATCTTTTGAGATCAGTAGGTGTGTATGCCCCAAAAATTTCGTGCTAAAACCTCTTATAACACAATTTTTGAGTTTTTATAAATTATCTCATAATTCATTAATATGCTTAAAATCAACATGCAAATTACAAGCCTAAACTCTGATACCACTTGAAAGATCATAGATCCATATTAGACTCTCTAATAAAAATTAAATTATCTCGTAACTTATCATTTTCGTGATCTATGTAACATGCATGCAAATATAAAAGCATAAAAATGAAAGTTAAGGAAAAATAATTTCCTTACATTGATTTTATGGTAATATGGGCACAAACTAGATCACCTACCTAGTTTGTTCTTGAGCTAAAAAGAAATGGATGATCCTCCTTGAAAAACCTTCAAAAAGAAAGTCTCCTTCAAGTTGCACCCAAGAACAAATCACCCAAATAATCTTACAAATACTAATTAGATATTTGTAAAACTTACCCTTGATAATATTTGTAATATTACTAACACTCTTAGTAATAATATTTTGATTACTAACTTCTTAGTAAATGATGTATAATAATTTTTAGAGAGATAGACCAAATTTTGTTCACATGCAAAAGTGAAGTAATTGAAGTGTAGAAAAATGAACAAAAGATGGAGTGTTATAAGGAGGAAGTGGCGGGTGGAGTAGATGGAGTGAAGGAGTCAACTTGTTTTAATATTGTCCAATCTTTATCACATGCACAAAGATGTTATGACAACTTATGGAAGAAAAACAAGTAATGTGTAATGATTATAATTATAATCATTCACTACACTCCATTTACACGGTCCAATGTCCCATTTACGAGTCCTTTTTGGTTCTTATATTTGTCGCACAAATACGTGTAAATTTTATTTAAACATCGTTTCATGTTTAAATGTTTCCAATTAATTTCGTCTAAATCACTCCGTCAATATACGTGTACCGCTAAACATATTATTTTACGTACTAATATTAATCACATTAATCAATTAGTACAATTTTAGTGAATTAACAATTAATTAACTAAAACCCGTCTCCCATAATTTATTATTCAATTATCGCATAATTAAATAATAACTGTCGTGCCTCAAGTTCGCAACTCGAAATCTCTCTAAAATAATCGGCTAACCTTTTAGTCTACAAATCAAGGGACTAAATAAATTGTATCTCATACAATTAATTAGTTGTCAATTGGGGTTTGTTCCTTTAGGTGTGACCGAAAGGGGTCAGTTGATCACCGCCGTCTCACGACAATAACGTCAAACTCTAGTCAGCCAAACGTTATCGATTTACGTTAATCAACTGACGAGGATCAAATAATTAAATATCTGATGAAATTCCCTTAATGAGATTTATTATGTAAACGCACTATTGTGGAGGACACTAACTCCAACAAGGGGGTGGGGACAGGTAATCAACAACAACAATAATATATAATTAATAATAATAATAATCATAATATATAATAATAATAATAATAATAGAAGAGATATTTAAAGGCAGAGTGTAAGAGGGTAGGTGAGTGTGTTGTCGATATAGGATAGGTCGAGAAAAGATTAGGCTCACAAGTGGAAATGTGACGGTCTACAACTAGACGGAATAATGTCTCGAGTCTATATTAACTTGAGACGGAAACTAATATTATTACTGTCACTATTATTATCGTCTGACTAAAATACGTATTTTTATATAAATTAAGCTTTAGAATATTCTTTTTTATAAAATTCGTGCTTAAAATGAATTAATTAAATTAAATAATTTAAAAATATAAAAATATGGAATTGGACGGTGAAATAAATTATAAATGTCAAAATGAGAATTTTGCGGGTGTTACAATCACCCCACCTTTTAAAAAATTTCGTCCTCGAAACTTGAAAGGAGAAATGAAAATAAAATAAAACTGGAATTTGGAATCGGTACCAAAACATTAAAAGGTTACTTATCGTAAGAATTAAAATTCTTTCAAAAGTTTCAAATACAATTTTCCGACAGAACCAGATTCTCATCAAAGGAACGGAAGTGCGCTCATTGCAAGAACATCACATTCCAAATCAAAGATAATGTCAAAAAGGAAATCATTTGTATAAATCGGTAATCAAAATACTTTCAAAAACATTAATGAAGAGTTTTCAAAAGTATAAGTCTCATTCATGGAATGAAATTGCTCTTGTCGTGCACACAAGAACGCTAACTTTCCAAGTCAAAGACAGATTCAAAACAAAATCAATTCGCCGACAAGCGTAGAACAAGTTATCAAACGTCTCGAATAACGAGTTCTAACATCCGATCAACGTTAAAATCAAAAGAAAAGGTAATCTACTCAAATTTTCTTTTGCAAAAGCCAAAATAGAAATAAAGGTTTCACCTTTAAACTCACAAGGGAGTCAAATTCCTGAAAATATAATATTAACTTTGACAAAGAAGTCATAAATAGGTCAAAGTTAACAGAAATTGGATAAAATTCAAAGAAATCACAGGTTTAGCAACTCAAAACCATGATAAAGAAGTCTATACTCAAAGAACAAATAGGGGATTAAATCAAATTTTCATTTTCAACCCTTTTAAAAATAGGTAAGGTTTTGTAAGAGTAATATAGATTTTTAACAACGAACCAAAAATGGTAGCTTGAAATGTTTATAAATTGTACGAAATGAAAAGAACTCGGACATCATAAACACAAGTATGCTAAAAGAATCAAAACTTAACTAACAAAAAATCTATGATGAACTTCCTAGGGGTCAAAGTCAAAGTAAGGTCAACAAGGATGTCAAAGATAGAGTTTCATAGATTACGAGTATCAAACTTAAAGGAGGAGCATGATGAAGCGAGAAAGAGAGGTATGAATGGTAAGCTTATGGTCAAAGAAGAAGGGGAATTAGATAACAAGGAAACGCCAGATACTCAAACCTCAAATAACAACATCATCCACATGGTTCTGAAAACTTCTTAACAACAAAACTCATAACCACATCACTCCCAAAGATTTCCTCAAAACACTTACGTTACTTCACTCTAAGCTATTCCATGAAACAAGGTACTTCACTATAAGTGTGATTTCACCACTCCAAATCCTCAAACATCTACAAACAACTTCCACAAGATCAAGGTCAAAGTTCCAACAAAGCTATACTCATATCCAACCAGTGTCAACCATGGGTTTCTCAAAATGGTAAAATCCTCAATCAAAGATCCTAATACCAAGCTCCAAAATACCAGAAAATGTTCCACAACTATTCCACAAGGTTCTCATATAGGGTAAGGTAGTAACAAGTCAACCTAAAGTCTTCTTTCATGAAAGTCCACTCTCCTACACTATTTTAAGAAAGATGCATAATCACCCAAGTTTGAAAAATCTATAGGATCTCGAGTCCCTCTATCCTTTTACTTATTACGGATTCCCAAAAGCGGAACTACACTCAACTACATTATCATCCCATCATCTGAAGTACTCAACACAACCTCAAGGTTTATAAAACTATAGGGTTAACAAATACTTCTCAATACTAAGTCTCTCTCAACTGAAGAACTCTCAAGAGCCAACTAATATCAATTCACTTCACCAATCCATTATGATCGTCAAAATCTCAAGGTATACTCTTTCAAATCCAATATATTAGAACTTTACTTACCATCGAGTTCCCAAGAAACAAGATCTTAGTTGTAACAACGCTTTACCTCCTCATATTTCCACATTCTAACACCATAAATCGAAACTATGTTCTTTAACTTAACAATTGCCGTCAACTATACCATTATCCTTTCTAGTTACTAAAACAAGCACTAACACTTCCCAACAATGTAGCTTAGTCTCAATCTCATACCATACCTCAAGTAGTAATATCAAGATCACTCACCTAGGCCAACTAGTAATCCCACAATTAGCATCTCCCATATGGTAACATATACATTATCAAACTCTCATGTCCAAAGTGATTACGAAAGCCAATCGTAAACTCGACTTACTTAGTCATTCTTACATCCTCAAATCCACCATTCAGTTCCATCCATTTTAAGTCAGGCACTAGGCACTAGTATCCCAAGACGCGTCTCACTACACTTCCCGAGCCTTTCAAATCCCAAACATGAACAACAAAGCCAAGTTCTATAACCTTAGTAACAAATGCAACTCACACTTGACAACACAAATAATTCCACTAAACAACCACACTCACTTTATCAAGGAACTAGGTATAAGAATCACTAAGTATGTCTCATCACACTACCTAAGCCTTTCTAACATCACAACCTCTCAAAACCAGGGTTAAGGGTAAAACACAAACAATCTCCTCAAAAGTCAAATTTTCCAACCAAGGTCAACATTCCTAAAAAGAAAGGGTACTATCCAAAAAGGCGTTAAGGGAGGATAGGCAAGGAACAAGGAACAAGTTGGGAGGGTACAAGAATAGCTTCCAAGGAAAAGGAAAAGAAAGATTAGAAGAGGAAAATAAGCATCAAGAAGTAAAAGAATAAGGCAAGGTACACAAGAACGAGGAACATCTTCAAGGAAGAAGAAGCATTCTTCAAAAGTCGAACAAATCTTCAATCTTCGACAATAGACACCAAGTCTTGATTGCAACACGGATAAGCTCACGGTTATTGATCCTAGGGCACAACAATTATTAAATGACAATCAACAAACATGTTAGAACCTAACAAAGAGCAAACACACTACAGACTACCACCTTAGGTCCTTAAGTCTACCCATCTCTCATTCGTTATTTAAGGTCAAGTTCAAGTTTAAATTTGGGGTACACGTGTGTGCGTCGGGAGCAACATAGGCTCCGATACCAACTATGACACCCCGCGATAACGCGGAAAATATAACTAATAAATTAAAGCGGAAATTTGTGATATTTTTAAAAACTTTTTATTACTAGTTAAAGATTAACGAGCAGGAGCCACTAATGAAATGAAACAAATACAACAATAGGCAAACTTAGGTTATTACAACCCAAGTCTAGAAAGCGGGGAAAAGATATCCCACGAATAAACAGATAAGGGTTTCTAAACTAGCAAACTAAGGTCCAAGGGTTTAGTTCTCGCTAGCCCACACGTCTTCCCCACGTAAGCATCTTCACAACCTGTCATTCATCTAAACATGAACGCCACAGTCAGTGGGGAGTAACTCAAGGTTCTCCCAGCCACAAAATGCCGAAATGCAAGTAAACATACACCAATTAAACATATTGATCATGCAACATATTCGAACAATTAAGAACAAGGGAATGTAATGGATAATCATGATGAGATAGGCATAATACTTTCTAAATGGAATATGCATGATACATTAGAATAAATATGCATTCAAGGAAATAGAATAATCAAGTCAATCACCTCATATTGGCACGACTCAACTGTTGGATTTTATTAATCTCATTAATTTACATATTCATATATGAATTAATTTATTTAGTCATAAAATAAATTGTTGATCTTATGCATGGAAACTTGAACAAGAGTAGAGAATAAATCATCATACAAGCTTATGGATTTCGGTTTTAGGCACCAACAAATTCTCCTATTTGTTAGTTCTTGAGCTTCCTTAAAATGGATGAACAAAGGATCCAAATTAGAATCCCTCCCAAAAGTGAATACCCAAGGTGTAACTCTTAATAATTAACAATACTATGAACTAGTAATATTATTAATCTTGCTTAAAAATAGACCCAAAATATTATTTTGCTCTCTTGTTTATTCGGCCAAGAGAAGGGAAGAAAATGGAGTATTTTCTATCTCTAAGTTCCAGTAATGTTAGAGAGTAGAATAAAAATTACACTAGAAAATTATGTAGTGTAAAAGTAGAATAATTATAGAAGAAAAACTCTTGTTTCTTCTAGGTGGAAATCGAGTGGGGGAAAGAAAAGGAGCCAATGCATGGCCAAGATGCTCTTCACAAAAGCAATTAGGCATGCATAGCTAGAAGTAGTGTAATCATATGTGCTTTTCTTATTTAAATTTAAAACACAACAAAACCCTAAACACCCCTATAATTTCGTTACAATGTAAGATAAAATGGCTTCCATTTTATCTTTGTCAATTTGTCAATTTTGTCACAATGTCACATGTAACATGTTACATGTTAATGTCTCACATTTATGTATTTTTTAACACATTAAAAATTAACATACTAATAAAAATATGTCATATACAAAATCGACTAGTAATTCGTAATTACTTGTACCAGAACGGTTTATTGAATTATAAATCACAACGTCTTGTATTTATAATAAATTATTCATTCAATTTCAATTGTTTCGTAAACAATAATTTAATCTCAGTAATAAAACAATTTGATTACTTAGACCGTATATTATTTAATCGAATTACAATAAGACACGTCAATTATACTCACAAAATCGTCCGTCAATTTTAAGCAATTTAATTAACCCGTATCGACATACGATCAATTAAATAATCAATTAAGAGTGTCACCCTTTAGGTATGACCTAAGGGGATCAACTGATCACCACCGTCGCACGACATTAATGTCAAACTCTAGTCAGCCAATCATTACCGATATGTGTGGACCAGTTGACTGTAAAATATTACATCCCACATGTATTCTTAAAATGAGATTTAAACATGTGATCATCATGATCAACAGTTGTGATTGCATTATTGTCGGAGAACACATATTCCAAAAATCTCCCACTTGTCCTCGACAAGTGTGCGTCACTAATTCTCTTATCCTATTACTATCTCCCACTCAATGCAAGGTGTCTTTCAGGTCGTACTTGCAAGTGATCATATCGATAGTGGTTTCCTCGATCTGGAGAATAACTGATTGACCGGAATTATCTACCATAGATTCCTTCGAGCGTGGCCACGCATTTCCAGTTCATTACTCCTCGAGTGGCCTTGAGGTATTGTTATAACCCTGACAAGGGGTGGACAATTCCTATCGCACTTATTCCCTTCGACTAGCCACAGCCATCATAACCTAAAATATGCCCATTTGACCCCATTTACGAAGGTCGTAGTAACATAAATCAAAGTTAATCTGTAACTGTACCACCTTAGGCGAATAGTCTTTAGTCAAAAGAATCGACTCATTAGAATACTATAGTAGCTCTCGCCACGACCAGGCTATATAAATTTGCCAGAACTCTATAAGCGGTCATTAGCCCGACAAAGTGTTCCTAACAGTCTGCCTATGTGATCGACTAGTCATTCTCATATGACTCTTTGGCACTTGAACTTGACATCAATCGCATCACACTCTAGTCACTTCGAGACGTCACCTCATATAAGTGACTATGGGCGAATACTATGTTAATCCGGGTTCACTTTAACGGGGTTCAATATCGTCATACAACCCGTTTGGATGTAACAAAGTATAATAAAGGAGTTTTAAAGTAAAACTCGAACGACAAATGCGATTATCACATATGAATAGTCAATGCCTAATTATTATTTCATATTCTATAATCTAATTTGATCTTGTGTGTAGTTGTTCATCTCAATCCAATTGAAATGACATGACTCATCATGTTAAGCCTATGAATAGGCATTGTAAGTAGGTCTTAGCAACTCCCTGCTCAACCTTGCTACATACTTGTTTTCCTTTCGTAATGTATACATTTGCATTATAAAACTTTCTGAGTACGTGTCTAGATCCAATCTAGACATAGGCTTTCTTGCCTTAAAATAGCTCCCACTGTTTTCACAGTGTGCGGGACTCATTCCTCTTGCACATCACATGATTGCAAGTGTACTCAATTTCCGTTGTAAATATTTCTCATTGTTCTTTATTGCCTAGAACGATTCTAGAAAATCTATTTCTTAAATAACATAGCCACAATGGTATCTTAACCATCCTAATGTGTTTTGATTATGGTTTTGTCGGAAACCATGCGCAATCTCAATTGTCAATTGTCATTTGTGTAACACCCTTACACAAAATTGCATCAAAAACACTTTGCTTTACATCCTTAATGCTTCTGCAAGCACTTAAGGGTAATCTTTATGGCTTACTTGGTAACTATTACTTAAATTCGATTTGAAACAATTCATCATACTCAAAGTATATGAAGTGTTATACATCATTTCCTATTTAATTGATTCGACAGCGGAAGCAAATGGAATCAATCAAATATGTTCAACTCAATTGAACTAGTCATGAATCTTATCAACATAAGACTCCTTATTAATATCATGTAGATTTATCTCCATAAATCCGGATATTAAAGATGTATTATATTTCTCCAAAGTCTTAAATCATTCGCAATGATCAATATGTCATCCACATATAAGACTACTAAAATTTCCGTAACTCCCACTAAACTTCATGTATAAACACAACTTCTCGACTTATCGGGAAAACTTTTATACCATGATCAAATCATTGATTCCAACTCATTGATGTCCTACTTAAGACCCTCTCTTAAGTTTCACATTATCTTAGGATGGCAAGAATCTACAAAACTCAAGCATGTATTGAATACATTCCTTCTAATTGAAGAAGTGGGTTTTAGATTCACTCGCTATATATCTCATAATGAAACACAATCCCTAAGAAGATCCAAATAGACTTAAGCATTTCAACTAGTGCAAACCCGTTGCTACCAATCAAGCTTTGATATCTAACAATTCACTTGGAATTTATTTCGGATTTTCATTGCTCTAAGGCTTGTATTGAGTTGTGACTTAAACACTCTCATGTAAGTCATATGTTCATTACTTTCCAGAAGTAATAAACTTGAATCAAAAAATTTCTTTGTAAGTTACAAGCTATTTACTTTCTAAAAGTAACACTAATTCATCATCTTCAACAAGTGATGACTTTAACCTCCTAGGCTTTGAAGAAACAACGTCTTACACAAAACGTCTCTTGTAGCCAAGAAAGACCAGTTTCTTGCGACATAACATTCTTTGTGGCTCTTGAATAATTTCTCCCACTCTGTCTTCTAGAAATAAACTTGTATTCTAGAACGACAGCTTCACGAGCCATTATCCCGTTGTACTTGTGATTATAGTAAGGAAAATTGAGCATTTGTTTCTTTTGAAAACTTACAAACATGGTACCCTACCATTTCATATCTCATATAATTCGTTTTAGATTTAGTGGAAAAATAATTTAGACAAAATGATAAAATCTCCAAAAGGATCAAGTAACTCAAAGTAACTTGATTGAAGTCCAAACCATATCGAATAGCGTTTGATTTCTTTATCCAACCACACATTATCCCATAATGCGTGCTAAGAGAGATTAATTTGTGATACTATATCACATTTCCTTTGGCTTATATCAAAGTCTTCACTTTGATAATCCCATCACGACTAAATCGTGACTCTTTGAACTCTTTGAACTTCTTCAAAGATTTCTCTATTTACCTTATTAAGCGAACACATTAGCGTCAACTTAAATCGTTGGTAAAAGAAAATGATCAACCTATTTTGGATCAATGATTTACAACCTCGATCTCCTTTTCAACCAAAAGGCACGAGACATCTTGCTTTGAATACAAGATACGCATATATCATAAGATCTAATGGTTTTAAGAGTACTCGATAACTCTTTGCGTTCATCATTCCATAATCTAAGGTTTAATCTTGGGTTACCAATTTGAGTCTTGCATCATCTTCATGATATATCATTCTAGTTTGGTTTAGAATATAATCACCTTAATAATGGGCTAGCCATACATCAAATCATGGTGTATAGGGTCACAAAAGTGAAATCTCTTTTGTATCTTAACAAGTTTATATTCTTATTTAGAGTTTATGCACTTAATAGTCACAATTAAGTACAACTATAAACCCAAAAACTAGATTGAGTACACAATGACTCTATCTCTTGACATCATTTGATGCTAGTCGTCATATTATAATCATCTTATGTATCGAATACAATGATGAAAACCTCCACTGGTTTCTAATATTGACGAAGTAGTACTAGCAAAATTTATGTTAATCAAATAAACATTTAAAGAAGAAGGTCCCATTAGATGTCGCACAACTAACTTGTTGATTCTTCAATAATTTGGGGTAGTTTCCTTTCTAGCGTCCAACAATTAAGACAATGGAAACTTTATCGGTCGGGATTGATAGGTTTAGTATCGTTATTCTCAATAACTTTACTTTTAACATTACCTTTTATCAATTCCATTCTAATTTTACTTCTTTGAACTTCGTCCTTTTGTTAACGGTTTAAGCGAATGCTCCCACTCATTTCAATGAGTCTTTGCTTAGAGAAGCAAAATTGCATTTCATGAAGACTACTCTTCAATTCGTTTGTTTAGTCTTAAAACTTTCATTGAAGTGGTTGCGGTATTTTGGTCAATTGCGATTTCTAACAAATCTAGTTACCAAAATGATGTAACGTTTCAAAGTACTTAACTCAATTAAGCATATGAGAAACAATTCATTGTAAGTAGATATGTTAGTCAAGAATCAAAAACCCTTTTGATCACGAATAACTTTTATCTATACTCTTCACAAGAGATCCTTACAATGGATAATACGAGGTTTTTAGAAGAAAAATTCAAATTTTGTCTTTAGTTACGATGTTGTAATGGAGATTTGAACTAAAATCGAAATGATATTGTATATAATTTGAGGTAAAGAAATAGAACAATATTATAACGGAATAGTGGAAAAATTAACATTTATCGTTTTATTAATACTTGTAAATAACAAGTAAAGCATTTACATAGTGACCTCTACCCAACTATGATAAATGATTCCAAGATCCAAATTCATATTAACTTGGGCATCGGTAAAGCCGAATACAACCCTCATCAATATAACTCGGTGGATTAACTCTTTAATCGATTCTACTTTTAGAACTCTTGGTCGATAAAATTACATTAATATTTATCTTTAGCCCGAAACACATCCGGCAACCGACGAGAATACTTTCGTTGAGTTCAACCCAAATTTCGAATAAATGTGTCCATGATCCAAATTTACATCAACTTGGGCCTCGGTAAAGCCGAATACAACCCTTATCTTTATAAATTCGGTGGGTAGACATTTATCACCCACTTCCCCTACGTAACAAGGTTTGTACCCCGGTAGGGCCGAGTGCACTCCCTCATGAAATAGGTTTTCATGGTTTCTACTTTTTGGTAAGGCTAAGTCTCAATTGTTTATTTTAGCGAGAGGTCATGTCAATTTATTATCTATCTTGTTTTAAGTGAAATAAAGCGGTGAACTACGATAATTGTAATTTACACGGTCGATAAACTCGATTTAATGATAATGCATGTTTTAGTTTTGGCGATTTAGCGATGCATGCAACATATAAATAAAATGCAAAGCATAAATAAAATCCTAGTATGGCCTTCCTAAAATAGTAAATCTAATAAACTATTACAAATTCGGAAACCAACTCCTTTGGTCCCTTGAACTTCGGTCTTAGCACGCATTTCAAGGCAACACTTTTTTTGATGGATCGCCTTCTCGAGTGGCACCGTCTTCAAGGTACTCCGGAATAAATAAATTACAAAATGAATTACATAATTTCCTATTATACATTTGTAATTAAAATAAAAATAAATCTATCAAATTACAAAACGGTGATACGAGATCACAATAATTACAACCGAATCGATATTTCCATACATTTCGGGTAATATCAATTAAAACTAAGGCCATACTAAGTAAAATTACATAATTCAAATATTACATAAAATTAAAATATGACAATCATAAATAAAATGCAGCATTATAATATGTACGAGCATGCCAAATTTTATGCTAAATCTCCTTTAAGAGCCAATATCGTATATTAATCGGTTTTTACGGATTTGCATGATTTAACATATTAAAATCACAATAATTACATAAATTCATATTTATGTACAAGTTAATTACCCTAACCATCTTAGGACTCAAAATTAGTCTCCACTAACATTTGACAATAATTAAACTTGATTTCTTAATATTGTTCATAAATGGACCCAAAAATACAAAATTTATGCTACAAACCTCAAATTAAATCATAAAAATTTCAAATAATTTCAAAATTTGAAATTTAAACTCATGAACATTCAGGAAAAATACCATGACACTCATAATGTTCAAAACTTAGGTTAAAAATTTCGAAAAGTTATCGAGAAAAACAATGTTGCGGTTTATCGGTTTTAACAATTATGACCATAAAAAATATGAGAAAAATTATATTCATCAACTTTTCACTTTTAGATCTGAAATATATGATAAAATACAACATGTGACGTTTTTCCTTTAGTCATGAAGTATGTTTTAGCATTATTACTAATTATAGTCACTATTTATGTGATTTTTCATCAAAAATTCATAAATCATGCATAAATACTTCATTATAGCCAAATATTTTATACACATCTTGTAACATTGCATGTGACAACATACTAAATTTCCATGACCATATTCAAAATATAACTCATATTAACCTATTTACCCATTTAAATACGATTTTAACTTAAAAAATCCATATTTCGAGCAAAACAACTCATTTTTACATGAAAATTTACAGGCCATCAGTAGATAATATTTTGAAAACATATCCAAAAACCACTGAAAAAATTCGAAGTTTAGCTATTTTTCCTCCAAAAATGACATTTTTATCATAAAAATCACATTTTAATGCCAATATTATATAAAATGAACAATAAAATCCATAAATAAACCAAAATGTCCTAAAAATCACTTAGGGCCAGAAACTTTTAACATGCAAGGTTATTTTAAGGTTTATCGTCATAAATCCAAATTAATTAGTTTTGTATGTTAATCATATAACTCGGAAAAACTATAAACCGATTTGCATGCAAACAACCTAAGGCTCTTGATACCGCTTGTTGGATTTTATTAATCTCATTAATTTACATATTCATATATGAATTAATTTATTTAGTCATAAAATAAATTGTTGATCTTATGCATGCAAACTTGAACAAGAGTAGAGAATAAATCATCATACAAGCTTATGGATTTCGGTTTTAGGCACCAACAAATTCTCCTATTTGTTAGTTCTTGAGCTTCCTTAAAATGGATGAACAAAGGATCCAAATTAGAATCCCTCCCAAAAGTGAATACCCAAGGTGTAACTCTTAATAATTAACAATACTATGAACTAGTAATATTATTAATCTTGCTTAAAAATAGACCCAAAATATTATTTTGCTCTCTTGTTTATTCGGCCAAGAGAAGGGAAGAAAATGGAGTATTTTCTATCTCTAAGTTCCAGTAATGTTAGAGAGTAGAATAAAAATTACACTAGAAAATTATGTAGTGTAAAAGTAGAATAATTATAGAAGAAAAACTCTTGTTTCTTCTAGGTGGAAATCGAGTGGGGGAAAGAAAAGGAGCCAATGCATGGCCAAGATGCTCTTCACAAAAGCAATTAGGCATGCATAGCTAGAAGTAGTGTAATCATATGTGCTTTTCTTATTTAAATTTAAAACACAACAAAACCCTAAACACCCCTATAATTTCGTTACAATGTAAGATAAAATGGCTTCCATTTTATCTTTGTCAATTTGTCAATTTTGTCACAATGTCACATGTAACATGTTACATGTTAATGTCTCACATTTATGTATTTTTTAACACATTAAAAATTAACATACTAATAAAAATATGTCATATACAAAATCGACTAGTAATTCGTAATTACTTGTAAATTAACGGTTTATTGAATTATAAATCACAACGTCTTGTATTTATAATAAATTATTCATTCAATTTCAATTGTTTCGTAAACAATAATTTAATCTCAGTAATAAAACAATTTGATTACTTAGACCGTATATTATTTAATCGAATTACAATAAGACACGTCAATTATACTCACAAAATCGTCCGTCAATTTTAAGCAATTTAATTAACCCGTATCGACATACGATCAATTAAATAATCAATTAAGAGTGTCACCCTTTAGGTATGACCTAAGGGGATCAACTGATCACCACCGTCGCACGACATTAATGTCAAACTCTAGTCAGCCAATCATTACCGATATGTGTGGACCAGTTGACTGTAAAATATTACATCCCACATGTATTCTTAAAATGAGATTTAAACATGTGATCATCATGATCAACAGTTGTGATTGCATTATTGTCGGAGAACACATATTCCAAAAATCTCCCACTTGTCCTCGACAAGTGTGCGTCACTAATTCTCTTATCCTATTACTATCTCCCACTCAATGCAAGGTGTCTTTCAGGTCGTACTTGCAAGTGATCATATCGATAGTGGTTTCCTCGATCTGGAGAATAACTGATTGACCGGAATTATCTACCATAGATACCTTCGAGCGTGGCCACGCATTTCCAGTTCATTACTCCTCGAGTGGCCCTGAGGTATTGTTATAACCCTGACAAGGGGTGGACAATTCCTATCGCACTTATTCCCTTCGACTAGCCACAACCATCATAACCTAAAATATGCCCATTTGACCCCATTTACGAAGGTCGTAGTAACATAAATCAAAGTTAATCTTTAACTGTACCACCTTAGGCGAATAGTCTTTAGTCAAAAAAATCGACTCATTAGAATACTATAGTAGCTCTCGCCACGACCAGGCTATATAAATTTGCCAGAACTCTATAAGCGGTCATTAGCCCGACAAAGTGTTCCTAACAGTCTGCCTATGTGATCGACTAGTCATTCTCATATGACTCTTTGGCACTTGAACTTGACATCAATCGCATCACACTCTAGTCACTTCGAGACGTCACCTCATATAAGTGATTATGGGCGAATACTATGTTAATCCGGGTTCACTTTAACGGGGTTCAATATCGTCATACAACCCGTTTGGATGTAACAAAGTATAATAAAGGAGTTTTAAAGTAAAACTCGAACGACAAATGCGATTATCACATATGAATAGTCAATGCCTAATTATTATTTCATATTCTATAATCTAATTTGATCTTGTGTGTAGTTGTTCATCTCAATCCAATTGAAATGACATGACTCATCATGTTAAGCCTATGAATAGGCATTGTAAGTAGGTCTTAGCAACTCCCTGCTCAACCTTGCTACATACTTGTTTTCCTTTCGTAATGTATACATTTGCATTATAAAACTTTCTGAGTACGTGTCTAGATCCAATCTAGACATAGGCTTTCTTGCCTTAAAATAGCTCCCACTGTTTTCACAGTGTGCGGGACTCATTCCTCTTGCACATCACATGATTGCAAGTGTACTCAATTTCCGTTGTAAATATTTCTCATTGTTTTTTATTGCCTAGAACGATTCTAGAAAATCTATTTCTTAAATAACATAGCCACAATGGTATCTTAACCATCCTAATGTGTTTTGATTATGGTTTTGTCGGAAACCATGCGCAATCTCAATTGTCAATTGTCATTTGTGTAACACCCTTACACAAAATTGCATCAAAAACACTTTGCTTTACATCCTTAATGCTTCTGCAAGCACTTAAGGGTAATCTTTATGGCTTACTTGGTAACTATTACTTAAATTCGATTTGAAACAATTCATCATACTCAAAGTATATGAAGTGTTATACATCATTTCCTATTTAATTGATTCGACAGCGGAAGCAAATGGAATCAATCAAATATGTTCAACTCAATTGAACTAGTCATGAATCTTATCAACATAAGACTCCTTATTAATATCATGTAGATTTATCTCCATAAATCCGGATATTAAAGATGTATTATATTTCTCCAAAGTCTTAAATCATTCGCAATGATCAATATGTCATCCACATATAAGACTACTAAAATTTCCGTAACTCCCACTAAACTTCATGTATAAACACAACTTCTCGACTTATCGGGAAAACTTTTATACCATGATCAAATCATTGATTCCAACTCATTGATGTCCTACTTAAGACCCTCTCTTAAGTTTCACATTATCTTAGGATGGCAAGAATCTACAAAACTCAAGCATGTATTGAATACATTCCTTCTAATTGAAGAAGTGGGTTTTAGATTCACTCGCTATATATCTCATAATGAAACACAATCCCTAAGAAGATCCAAATAGACTTAAGCATTTCAACTAGTGCAAACCCGTTGCTACCAATCAAGCTTTGATATCTAACAATTCACTTGGAATTTATTTCGGATTTTCATTGCTCTAAGGCTTGTATTGAGTTGTGACTTAAACACTCTCATGTAAGTCATATGTTCATTACTTTCCAGAAGTAATAAACTTGAATCAAAAAATTTCTTTGTAAGTTACAAGCTATTTACTTTCTAAAAGTAACACTAATTCATCATCTTCAACAAGTGATGACTTTAACCTCCTAGGCTTTGAAGAAACAACGTCTTACACAAAACGTCTCTTGTAGCCAAGAAAGACCAGTTTCTTGCGACATAACATTCTTTGTGGCTCTTGAATAATTTCTCCCACTCTGTCTTCTAGAAATAAACTTGTATTCTAGAACAACAGCTTCACGAGCCATTATCCCGTTGTACTTGTGATTATAGTAAGGAAAATTGAGCATTTGTTTCTTTTGAAAACTTACAAACATGGTACCCTACCATTTCATATCTCATATAATTCGTTTTAGATTTAGTGGAAAAATAATTTAGACAAAATGATAAAATCTCCAAAAGGATCAAGTAACTCAAAGTAACTTGATTGAAGTCCAAACCATATCGAATAGCGTTTGATTTCTTTATCCAACCACACATTATCCCATAATGCGTGCTAAGAGAGATTAATTTGTGATACTATATCACATTTCCTTTGGCTTATATCAAAGTCTTCACTTTGATAATCCCATCACGACTAAATCGTGACTCTTTGAACTCTTTGAAATTCTTCAAAGATTTCTCTATTTACCTTATTAAGCGAACACATTAGCGTCAACTTAAATCGTTGGTAAAAGAAAATGATCAACCTATTTTGGATCAATGATTTACAACCTCGATCTCCTTTTCAACCAAAAGGCACGAGACATCTTGCTTTGAATACAAGATACGCATATATCATAAGATCTAATGGTTTTAAGAGTACTCGATAACTCTTTGCGTTCATCATTCCATAATCTAAGGTTTAATCTTGGGTTACCAATTTGAGTCTTGCATCATCTTCATGATATATCATTCTAGTTTGGTTTAGAATATAATCACCTTAATAATGGGCTAGCCATACATCAAATCATGGTGTATAGGGTCACAAAAGTGAAATCTCTTTTGTATCTTAACAAGTTTATATTCTTATTTAGAGTTTATGCACTTAATAGTCACAATTAAGTACAACTCTAAACCCAAAAACTAGATTGAGTACACAATGACTCTATCTCTTGACATCATTTGATGCTAGTCGTCATATTATAATCATCTTATGTATCGAATACAATGATGAAAACCTCCACTGGTTTCTAATATTGACGAAGTAGTACTAGCAAAATTTATGTTAATCAAATAAACATTTAAAGAAGAAGGTCCCATTAGATGTCCCACAACTAACTTGTTGATTCTTCAATAATTTGGGGTAGTTTCCTTTCTAGCGTCCAACAATTAAGACAATGGAAACTTTATCGGTCGGGATTGATAGGTTTAGTATCGTTATTCTCAATAACTTTACTTTTAACATTACCTTTTATCAATTCCATTCTAATTTTACTTCTTTGAACTTCGTCCTTTTGTTAACGGTTTAAGCGAATGCTCCCACTCATTTCAATGAGTCTTTGCTTAGAGAAGCAAAATTGCATTTCATGAAGACTACTCTTCAATTCGTTTGTTTAGTCTTAAAACTTTCATTGAAGTGGTTGCGGTATTTTGGTCAATTGCGATTTCTAACAAATCTAGTTACCAAAATGATGTAACGTTTCAAAGTACTTAACTCAATTAAGCATATGAGAAACAATTCATTGTAAGTAAATATGTTAGTCAAGAATCAAAAACCCTTTTGATCACGATTAACTTTTATCTATACTCTTCACAAGAGATCCTTACAATGGATAATACGAGGTTTTTAGAAGAAAAATTCAAATTTTGTCTTTAGTTACGATGTTGTAATGGAGATTTGAACTAAAATCGAAATGATATTGTATATAATTTGAGGTAAAGAAATAGAACAATATTATAACGGAATAGTGGAAAAATTAACATTTATCGTTTTATTAATACTTGTAAATAACAAGTAAAGCATTTACATAGTGACATCTACCCAACTATGATAAATGATTCCAAGATCCAAATTCATATTAACTTGGGCATCGGTAAAGCCGAATACAACCCTCATCAATATAACTCGGTGGATTAACTCTTTAATCGATTCTACTTTTAGAACTCTTGGTCGATAAAATTACATTAATATTTATCTTTAGCCCGAAACACATCCGGCAACCGTCGAGAATACTTTCGTTGAGTTCAACCCAAATTTCGAATAAATGTGTCCATGATCCAAATTTACATCAACTTGGGCCTCGGTAAAGCCGAATACAACCCTTATCTTTATAAATTCGGTGGGTAGACATTTATCACCCACTTCCCCTACATAACAAGGTTTGTACCCCGGTAGGGCCGAGTGCACTCCCTCATGAAATAGGTTTTCATGGTTTCTACTTTTTGGTAAGGCTAAGTCTCAATTGTTTATTTTAGCGAGAGGTCATGTCAATTTATTATCTATCTTGTTTTAAGTGAACTAAAGCGGTGAACTACGATAATTGTAATTTACACGGTCGATAAACTCGATTTAATGATAATGCATGTTTTAGTTTTGGCGATTTAGCGATGCATGCAACATATAAATAAAATGCAAAGCATAAATAAAATCCTAGTATGGCCTTCCCAAAATAGTAAATCTAATAAACTATTACAAATTCGGAAACCAACTCCTTTGGTCCCTTGAACTTCGGTCTTAGCACGCATTTCAAGGCAACACTTTTTTTGATGGATCGCCTTCTCGAGTGGCACCGTCTTCAAGGTACTCCGGAATAAATAAATTACAAAATGAATTACATAATTTCCTATTATACATTTGTAATTAAAATAAAAATAAATCTATCAAATTACAAAACGGTGATACGAGATCACAATAATTACAACCGAATCGATATTTCCATACATTTCGGGTAATATCAATTAAAACTAAGGCCATACTAAGTAAAATTACATAATTCAAATATTACATAAAATTAAAATATGACAATCATAAATAAAATGCAGCATTATAATATGTACGAGCATGCCAAATTTTATGCTAAATCTCCTTTAAGAGCCAATATCGTATATTAATCGGTTTTTACGGATTTGCATGATTTAACATATTAAAATCACAATAATTACATAAATTCATATTTATGTACAAGTTAATTACCCTAACCATCTTAGGACTCAAAATTAGTCTCCACTAACATTTGACAATAATTAAACTTGATTTCTTAATATTGTTCATAAATGGACCCAAAAATACAAAATTTATGCTATAAACCTCAAATTAAATCATAAAAATTTCAAATAATTTCAAAATTTGAAATTTAAACTCATGAACATTCAGAAAAAATACCATGACACTCATAATGTTCAAAACTTAGGTTAAAAATTTCGAAAAGTTATCGAGAAAAACAATGTTGCGGTTTATCGGTTTTAACAATTATGACCATAAAAAATATGAGAAAAATTATATTCATCAACTTTTCACTTTTAGATCTGAAATATATGATAAAATGCAACATGTGACGTTTTTCCTTTAGTCATGAAGTATGTTTTAGCATTATTACTAATTATAGTCACTATTTATGTGATTTTTCATCAAAAATTCATAAATCATACATAAATACTTCATTATAGCCAAATATTTTATACACATCTTGTAACATTGCATGTGACAACATACTAAATTTCCATGACCATATTCAAAATATAACTCATATTAACCAATTTACCCATTTAAATACGATTTTAACTTAAAAAATCCATATTTCGAGCAAAACAACTCATTTTTTCATGAAAATTTACAGGCCATCAGTAGATAATATTTTGAAAACATATCCAAAAACCACTGAAAAAATTCGAAGTTTAGCTATTTTTCCTCCAAAAATGACATTTTTATCATAAAAATCACATTTTAATGCCAATATTATATAAAATGAACAATAAAATCCATAAATAAACCAAAATGTCCTAAAAATCACTTAGGGCCAGAAACTTTTAACATGCAAGGTTATTTTAAGGTTTATCTTCATAAATCCAAATTAATTAGTTTTGTATGTTAATCATATAACTCGGAAAAACTATAAACCGATTTGCATGCAAACAACCTAAGGCTCTTGATACCGCTTGTTGGATTTTATTAATCTCATTAATTTACATATTCATATATGAATTAATTTATTTAGTCATAAAATAAATTGTTGATCTTATGCATGCAAACTTGAACAAGAGTAGAGAAGAAATCATCATACAAGCTTATGGATTTCGGTTTTGGGCACCAACAAATTCTCCTATTTGTTAGTTCTTGAGCTTCCTTAAAATAGATGAACAAAGGATCCAAATTAGAATCCCTCCCAAAAGTGAATACCCAAGGTGTAACTCTTAATAATTAACAATACTATGAACTAGTAATATTATTAATCTTGCTTAAAAATAGACCCAAAATATTATTTTGCTCTCTTGTTTATTCGGCCAAGAGAAGGGAAGAAAATGGAGTATTTTCTATCTCTAAGTTCTAGTAATGTTAGAGAGTAGAATACAAATTACACTAGAAAATTTTGTAGTGTAAAAGTAGAATAATTATAGAAGAAAAAATCTTGTTTCTTCTAGGTGGAAATCGAGTGGGGGAAGAAAAGGAGCCAATGCATGGCCAAGATGCTCTTCACAAAAGCAATTAGGCATGCATAGCTAGAAGTAGTGTAATCATATGTGCTTTTCTTATTTTAATTTAAAACACAACAAAGCCCTAAACACCCCTATAATTTCGGTACAATGTAAGATAAAATGTGTTCCATTTTATCTTTGTCAATTTGTCAATTTTGTCACAATGTCACATGTAACATGTTACATGTTAATGTCTCACATTTATGTAATTTTTAACACATTAAAAATCAACATACTAATAAAAATATGTCATATACAAAATCGACTAGTAATTCGTAATTACTTGTACCAGCACGGTTTATTGAATTATAAATCACAACGTCTTGTATTTATAATAAATTATTCATTCAATTTCAATTGTTTTGTAAACAATAATTTAATCTCAGTAATAAAACAATTTGATTACTTAGACCGTATCTTATTTAATCGAATTACAATAAGACACGTCAATTATACTCACAAAATCGTCCGTCAATTTTAAGCAATTTAATTAACCCGTATCGACATACGATCAATTAAATAATCAATTAAGAGTGTCACCCTTCAGGTATGACCTAAGGGGATCAACTGATCACCACCATTGCACGACAGTAATGTCAAACTCTAGTCAGCCAATCATTACCGATATGTGTGGACCAGTTGACTGTAAAATATTACATCCCACATGTATTCTTAAAATGAGATTTAAACATGTGATCATCATGATCAACAGTTGTGATCGCATTATTGTCGGAGGACATATATTCAAACATCAACAAGTGTAAGACCAACACAAAGTGTAGACGGAGTATCCAGCTCAGAGGCTACCTTTAAAGCATGTCCGAGATACTACACACAAGACTACATCCTAGATTCCAACCTCCTTGTTGGACGACGATCATAATACGGTCCTAGTCTAAACCTGGATCCAGACTCTCGGGATTGACGTCACCCGATTCGACATGTGGTGACCTATCCGCATCCAAGACTCGAAACATGGCACACAGACCGTAACCAAAGGTCGAGTAACCCCAAATCGGAAACATGGCACACAGTCCGTAACCAAAGGTTCGAAGAGGCGGAAGGATAACCCAATCCGGAAACATGGCACACATATCCGTAACCAAAGGTTCGAAAGGGTAAATAAGGAATGTCAAGTCGTCACACAATGTAAAACGTCACACTTGAGTCACAATAAGAGTAAGAATGATAACACAAATATAAACACGATAGAATGTCATATATCACGGAATCACTAATGTCACATTCATACTTATGGCTTGCATCTCACCATAAGTACGGATGGGAACATCAATCCCGACGATCATATCGCAACTAGAGGTCTTATAGCTCACCTCTAGTATTCGATAGGACCAAGACTCTCACAACCGAACAATACAATACATTATCAAGGATATGACTCATACAAATACTTATAATAAATATCTCATACTTGTATTATATTAATAAATATTCTATTTTATAATTTAACATGCCGGTTAAATAAAATATAACAAGCGATAATGAATAATTTACGTCACGTAAAATACAAGATAAAAATGTAACTAACCATCAATGGGTCATTCCTAAATATTCACCGTGAGAATGGGTTGGTCCAACAACAAAAGCATACAAGTCCAACCAACAAGTGTGTACAAGCCCAACCAAAAAGTGTATACAAACCCAACCAATTAAACTTATTGAGCCCAACAATTAAAACATGATGGACCCAACACCAAAACACTACAAACCACAAAGAAGGGGTGGACGTAGAAAAACAAGTGCACAAACATCCACCACCGTGCTCACCATGGCCACCATGAGCCGTGGCCGTGTTGCTAGTCCACGGCCAGTTGCCACAACCAACTAGCTGCCCAGCCATGCCCACGGTCAGCGCAACGAACAGCCCAACAAACACCTAAAACCGTGAACCATAGCCAATAAAAGACACATTTAAGACGAGTTGTTTTATATGCATGGACAAGACGTAATTCAACACTGTAATTCCATTTATACAAACGACCACATTCTGTCCAAATAAACTCGATTTTGCCATCTCGAACTAGCCTATTTCAACGTATAAAAACAGTCCCCTCATGAGCTATACTACGACCATACTCGAGACAAGATTAAGACGGAAATATAAATGAAATAAGCAAGCATAAAACAGTCCCGAAAGACCACCAAAACCGTTCCAAATTCAGCACAAACAACCCACATTTACGGTTCCAAAACCGCTCCAAAGTATGCACCAAGCCACTTATGAAAGCAAGCTACTTATTTACTTCAAATAGGCACCAACAAGGAACATATTTAACCATACAAATGAAAGAAAGCAAAAAGGTCACGACTTTAACACACATATGAGCTAAAAACGGGTTATAAGGCAAAATTCCGACACTTTGTCGAGTAACCTATCACCGTTACATTAACTCCTCGAATTTCCGAGTAAAAACGTCAAAAATGGCACGAGCTACTCTCCGGGCTTCAAGCTTGACAACTAGGAGGAAGAAAAACGGGTTATTTGAGTCAAAAACCGAGTTGTCTTTAAGACGACATTTTCGAAACCTTAACCAAAACCGAACCTTTCTTACCTAGAAAGGAGGAGGAAGAGGAGAGGAAGAGAATGGTACAAAAATCATCAAATTTGGTGGCGAAATGAGGGAGGGATCCGAGTTTGAAGGTCGAATAAAAATGGGTATACGTCTCTCTGTGTTTTGTTGTTGTTGCAGCCTGTTGTTTCGAAAGGGAGAAGAAGAAGAATAGTAAGGGGGTGGGGACGGGTAATCAACAACAACAATAATATATAATTAATAATAATAATAATAATATATATAATAATAATATATAATAATAATAATAATAATAATAGTAATATATAATAATAATAATAATAATAATAATAGAAGAGATATTTAAAGGTAGAGTGTAAGAGGGTAGGTGAGTGTGTTGTCGATATTGGATAGGTCGAGAAAAGATTAGTCTCACAAGTGGAAATGTGACGGTCTACAGCTAGACAGAATAATGTCTCGAGTCTATATTAACTTGAGACGAAAACTAATATTATTACTGTTACTATTATAATTGCCTGACTAAAATACGTATTTTTATATAAATTAAGCTTTAGAATATTCTTTTTTATAAAATTTGTGCTTAAAATGAATTAATTAAATTAAGTAATTTAAAATATAAAATAATAGAATTGGACGGTTAAATAAATTATAAATGTCAAAATGAGAATTTTGCGGGTGTTACAGGATATTATCGGCCAATCTAGCGTATCTAAATCCCAATCTCGAGTCAACGCGGGTGTTCGGAATATCACTTTAACTCATACTCGGACTAAATTAGTTTCGAAGTTAATTAACAAAGTTAGACAAACAATACAAAATAAACAATAAAAAAGAACAATAAAAAAAACGAAATAAGAAGGAAAGAAGGAAGAATTGATGCACTCTTAACCTACATGTATCGTTGACACCGTCTTGGGTCGTAATCGATCGTAGGAATTGTCTCAAGGGGCCGTCGTCGACAAAGAACAAAACAAAGCAACACGTTTTTTTCCAAATCTGAACTGCGGTTTTGAAACTTGAATTGCAAACTCGTTTCTCAACGAAAACTTGATTGGAAAGATCTTTTGAAAACTAGAAAGAACGTATATTAAAGATTTATAAGTGATCATGACTCATTTTAAGGGATTGGGTACCAAAAACGAGGGCGAAAGGGGCTGGTCTGCGCTAGAACAAACACGAAAACAGAGTAATTGAATACTCTGTTTTTCGTATGGATTCGAGGGCCTATTAGGGTTTTTTTGTGCCTGAGGGTTGTTTGTTAATAAGGATATTTCGAAGGGTTTAGAAGGCAAGGGAACTGCTCGGGCTTGTTTCGCATAGCCGCTGTCCAACGGCTATTTTGGCGTGGTTAAAAATTCTTCGTCAAAAGCTACCAACCAAAACAATATTTATAACTTCACAAACTACTATTAGCAAAGAGGTAAGTAAAGGTCGGATCCCAAGGGACGGGTATTGATGTAGGATTTTCAATTGCAAGTAGCTATGTCTTTTGGTGTCACAAATTGGGTTTGAGATGAGATGTGGTCTAAACTAATCAACGAACAAGGTGTAAGTAAAGCAAATAAAGGGGTTGAAAACAATTGATTAAAAGCACTAGGGTGTCATGGGTTCATACGGGATTCATGGAAATAGATTATACAAACATGTTCTCAAATAGATGCAAGCACTTATTGTTGTGATGAGATCGACTTAGTGTATATCTTACAATCCCTAGGAGAATTTAGGTCCCGGAGCCGAGTCGTCTAGACTGTACAACACCTACAAGTCGACTTAGTCTCCCCTATTCAACTCTTATGCATGGTCTAATGAGGCTCGAGTTGGTTTATGTCTTACAAGCCTCATTGAAAAGATAGGAGATGGGTAAAAAATGCAAGGATTCATAGGCTCGCATTTCATCAAACATAACATGTGCATAGGTTGAAATCACAACAAGCAAGCTAATTAATTATGAAAACATATTAGATTAAGCATAGATCAATCTCCATGTTTTTTCCCCTAATTCCACATTAACCCTAGCTAAAGAGCTACTCACTCATGATCAAGTTTAGCATGCTAATAAGGTTGTCAATCATACTAACAAAGCAAAACATGATGAATAAATGATGTGATTAACAATAATTAAACAAGGGTAAAAAGGAATTATATCTACGAAGATGATCCAAATAATAAAGCAAAGAATAATAGAAGTACTTGATGATTGATGGAAGGTTGTCAATCCTCCAAATAAACCCAAATAATCTTCTAATTACCCAAAGAAACTTAGAACAATTGACAGAATTAAGGAAAGATTAAGATATGATTAATATTGAAATGTATATTACAACTAAATTAAGAGATGATTAAAGCTTGATTCATAATTGATTAAAGATTGATTAAAACTTGATTAAAACTTGATGATAATCAAGGTAGTACAAAGGGGTATTTATACTAAAATTAAGTACAAGGATTAGGGTTACTAAGGGCTTAAATGACTATTAAGACCTCAAGAGAAGCCTGAGGAAATGCAACTCCCGAGGGACATGCGCGGATCATGCTTGCAACTCCCACCAGGATCCGCTCATCCTCACCTGAAGCACGGCCTGTCCTGTAAGGAGATCCGCTCGGACTGGCAGTCGAGACGCCCGGATTGTGCTTTGGTACGCTCGGATCATGCTCAGGGATGCTCGAATCGTTGCTCTGATCCGCTAGTCCTGAGCTCGGGCCGCTCGGATCGTTGGACAGGGTTCTTCTCTTGTTTGGCTCTTTAACAATTCGCGGGGATTGTGTTGGGGATGCAAGGATCTTTTCATCATTGCCCATTTCACTCTATTTATTTGCTTAGGCCTCTAGTGTCGGTCTCCTCTTCGATGCTTGATTAGATGCAATTCATTTAGCTCCATTTCGCTCCATAAATGCAAGGTTAGAAATCCTCTGTTGGAGTATGTGTCCTCGACAATAATGCGATCACATATTTAAATCTCATATTAAGAATTCTAAAGAGAAAATAATATTTTATTGTCAACTGATCCACATTAATCGGTAATGATTGGCTGACTAGAGTTTGACATTACTGTCGTATGATGGTGGTGATCAGTTGATCCCTTAAGGTCATACCTCAAGGGTAACACTCTTAATTGATTAATTAATTAATTGTATGTTGATACAAGTTAATTAATTCCTTAAAATTGAACAAATGATTTTGTGAGTGAGAATACGAATCTTATTATAATTTGATTAAATAAGATTCGTACTGAGTAATTAAATTGTTTTATTACTTAGGTTTATTCATTGTTTATGAAACAATTAAAATAAGAATGAATGGATTATTATAAATACAAGTTGTTGTGATTTATAATTCAATGACCCATTTTAAGTAATTGTAATTATGAATTACTAGTTAACTTTTGTATGTGATTTATTTTGTTTAAATAATGATTTTTAATAAGTTAAAAATGCATTATTAAACAACATGTCTAGTAACATGTCCAATATGTCACACTACACAATTTAACATATTGACAAGCTTAAAATGGACCATTTTTATCTCAAGGGTGCCGTGTAATTAAGGGGTGTGGGAGGTTAGTTGTGTCTTGTTTATTTAATTAACAAAACACAATAATAACCTACTAATGTAGGCATGCAAGCCTAAAAATCTTGAGAAGAAAAACTTGCAAAAGTATTGGGCACCCTTCCCTTGGTCTACCCGGCCACCCCATGCAAAAGTAGGAGAAGTTTTTCTCTCTTAAGTTCATTATTCATTCTTATAATCATATAGATAATTATTCTTATTCTCTCTAGCTTTGTTGTTGAACACACTAGAAAATTAACTTACAAAATCTCTAATATTATCTCATCTTTACTAGAACAATAATATTAGCATTTATTTTAAGGAACACTTACTAATTTCTAGTAACAAAATTAATTTATGTTTTAAGAGGGATTACCTTGGTACAATCCTTAAGGAGTAGATCCCATAATTGGATCTAGGGTTTTCTTGGAGCACTTCGATTTTACTTAAGAAGACTAATTGGAAGGAGTCCATTTATTATATCCATTTCGGCCACCATTGTAAGAATAATTGATTTCTTCTCTTTTATAAATTTGTTGTGCATGCATAAGATCTAAATTGGTTTTATGACTAAACTAAATTACTTAAGTTATTAGTAGTGTCTAATAAGAGATTAATGAATATAACAATTGGTATCAGAGCAAGATTTGTTGCATGCATAATCGGTTTTTGGTTTTTCCGAGTTAAAATGTTAACATATAAAACTTTTAATTTGTGATTTATGATGATAGAGACCACGAAATTTTTGCATGTTTAACATTCTGGTCCTATATTGATTTTAGGTCATTTTGGATGATTTATGGTATTTTATTGCTCTTTAATATGATTTTAGTATTTTTATTACATTTTATTGGATAAAAGGTAACTTAAATCACTAAAATTAGCTACACTTCGTCTCTGTCCATGAAATTTTAGTATGTTGTCACATACAATATTTACACACTGTATGTAAATTTTGAGATAAAATGGTTTTGTTTTGCGTGATTTATGATTTTTAGATGTAAAAATCACATAAATAGTGACTATTTTAGCAAAAATAGCTAAATTGAATTTTATGGCATCAACATTTTTCCCAATGTTGTATATATGATATAAACATCAGATCTAAAGTTGCATGGTAAATTTCGTATGATTTGAATGGTTATTAATTTTTATGGGATATAATTTGATAAAAAGCAACTTTAATAGTCATTAAAATAAAAATTCGATTTTTGGACTTAAGAATTTGTTATTTCCAGGTTCTAGAAACTTATTTAGAATATTCAAAATTTTAATTTTGATTTATTGCATAATTTTATATTTAATTTGGAATTAAAGGGTTAAAATTATGTTTTATACGATTTATTTGTGAAATAAATTAAAATAATCTAAGGGCAAATTTTTATTAAAATTTTGGAGTGTTGGGAATTTTTTAGAATATAAAAAATTATGATTTTGAAATTTTCGAATTTTTATGACTTTTTGGGAATTATTTCCTTATTATTATGAATAATAGTGTTTAAAGAGCAATTATAAAATATCAAGTTGAATTATTGTCAAATATTTAGTGAAGACTAAATTTTTGAGCCCTAAGAAGTTGGTGTAATTAACTTGGACATAGATTTGATTTATGTAATATTGTGTGATTTTAATAAGTTAATAGTCACAATAATCCATAAAATCGGACCGAATATACGATATTAGTTTAAATAGGGCGATTTGGCACATCACATGGCATGTTTCATATATATATATATATATATATATATATATATATATATATATATATATTAATGCTGCATTTTTAGTATGATTGTCATATTTTATTTTATATAATTTTGAATTATATAATTTGTACTTAGTATGGCCTTAGTTTTTAATTGGTATTTCCCGAAATGAATGGGGATATCGATTCGGTTGTAATTAATGTGATCTCGTATCACTTTTATTTTATTTTATTTTTGTTTTTCTTTTTAAAATGTATAAAGTAGAAAAGCTATGTAATTTATTTATTCTGGAGTTTCTTGAAGACGGTGCCATTTGAGAAGGAGGTCCAACCAAGACGGTGTTGCCTTGGAGTGGGTGCCAAATGAAGTTCAAGGGACCAAAGGAGTTGATTTTCGAATTTATAAATAGTTTATTGGATTTACTATTTTAGGAAGGCCATACTAGGATTTTATTGTTTTTGCTTTGCATTTGTTTTATATGTTTGCATGCATAGCCAAATCGCCATAACTACAAATGCAGATTATTTTATCGAGTCATCGACCGTGTTAATTATAATTATCGTAGTTCACCACTTTAGTTCACTTAAAACGTGATAGATAACAAATTGACAAGACCTCTCTCTAAAATAATTGAGAATTAGCCTTACCAAATAGTAGAACCATGAATCCCATTTTTATAAGGAAGTAGGCTCGGCTCACCGGGGTGCAAAACTTGTTACGTTGGGTATGTAGGTAGTAAATTGTTATTACATCGAAATTTGGATTGAGCTCAACGGAAGTATTCGTGACCGTAGTCGCATGTGTTACGGGATAAAGATAAATATTAATGTAATTTTATCGATCGAGAGTTCTAGAAGTAGAAGCGATTAAAGAGTTAATCCACCGAGTTATATTGATAAGGGATGAATCGGCTCACCGTGCCCGAGTTAATATGAATTTGGATCTCGTGATCATTTATTATAGTTGGGAAGAGGTTACAATATAAATGTTTGAAACTTGTTTAAAACGTTTGCAAGTATGATCAAAATGACAAATGTTAATATTTCCTTTACCTCCATGTTTGTAGTTTATAAATCACAATGGATCCTACCAATGCAACAACACCTATTACCATTGAGTCTTGTCATAACTTATTTGACGATATTTGCTCCAACAACAATCTAGATACTACTAGAGAGCTTCATTTTGGAATCGGTTCTGACGGAAACCTTAATTTCATTACTTCCTCCATACCTCCTACTATGAATAGATCTTTTGTGAATGTGTCTCGGGAAGACCATCTCGCTAAATCTATGGGATCCTTATCTTTGGAAGAAAGTGATGTCGAAACTAGTGGGAGTCCTAGCAAGCAAGCTCTTGCAACTAAAGGGAAATGGTTCAAAAGGAAGGGAAAGAAAAGTAGAAAATTCAACAATGGAAACAAGATGGCTAGTGGGACTACCAAAGGAGCCAAAGTTGATGATGAATGCCATTATTGTCATGGCATGGGACATTGGATGAGGAATTGCCCCATTTATTTGGGAAATATTAGGGATGGACTTGTTATTCCACTTGGTAAAATTCCTTCTGAAATTTATGTTATTGATGTAAATTTTACTTCCACCACAACGTGGGTATTAGATACCGGTTGCGGTTCCCACCTTTGTAATCATTTACAGGGGCTAAGAATCGTGGAAAAGCTGAGCAAGGGCGATGTTGATCTCCGACTTGGGAATGGAGCTAGAGTAGCGGCCACATCCAAGGGAACTTATGTACTTGTTTTGGCAAATGGATTTTAGTTGTATTTGCATAATTGTTTTTATCCTAAGAACATTATTTCAATTGCTATGTTAGACATAGAGGGCTTTAATTTTGCCATTAAAAACAATTGTTGTATTAATTCTAGAAATGACTTGGTCATAGGCCGAGGCTCTTCTATAAATGGCATTTATGTTCTAGAGACTTCAAATCCTAGTAAAGACATCTATAACATACAATCCAAGAGACTCATATCAAGTGATCCAAATGAATCGTACATTTGGCATTGTCGATTAGGTCATATTAACGAGAATCGCATTAAAAGATTAGTTTCAACTAATGTTATTAAACCATTTGATTTTCAATCCTATGGTATATGCAAATCTTGCCTCCTAGGCAAAATGACTCGGAATCCTTTTAGTGGTAAAGGGACTCGAGCTAGTGAACTATTGGGCCTTATACATACCGATGTATGTGGACCAATGACTATCACCGCTAGGGGTAATTATGACTACTTCATTACCTTCACCGATGATTTAAGTAGATATGGGTATATCTACTTAATGACGTTGTAATACTACGGTTTTCTATGTCTATGGGTACTCTATCGAGTGGGGCTTACTCTGTCGAGTAAGTAGGTTATTTTACGAAACAGTGTTCTGTCTGATGGGTACTCGATCAGTAAGTGTGGCACTCGATCGAGTAAGTTACTTACTCAATCGAGTAAGTTACTTTTACGGGTTGTTTTTGACGGGATTTGTTAATAACGCGAGATTATTATATTAATCCTTCCGTCACTTTATTTATCATTTCTCACCCTTTCTAAAACCTCTCAAAGAGAAGAGAAGTTATGTTGTCTTCGTTCGTCGCGTTACTATCAAATCCCAAAGGCTAAGGTGGTCGGATTGTCTTGTTCTTTACACCGTTGAGTTCGTCGCGTCAAGGGTAAGTTTCTTGTATAGTTTTTATAACGATTCATTGAGTTTGTTTAAAACCCTAATTGGGTAATTTGGGGGTTTTGGGGAGTATTGTTGATGTTAGATTGTGATTGTATGATTGTGTGTTTATAGGAGGTGATTTCATTGAAGATTGATAATGATTAGCTGATTGTGACGATCTTGGTAATTGCTATTCTAGGTAGGGTTTCCCAACTCAGTATTAGTTACATGATTGTGTGGTGATTGTTATTGTTGTTGAGTAATTATCGTATTTGAATTGGTTGTTGGTAATTGTTGGTTGATCTGGATGGTTGTTGATTTCATATGTTGGTTGGTTTGTATATGTCTGTGATCTTTGGGGTGCGTCCCTGGCTAAGTGGAGTCACTTGCGGGAGTGGCTTCACGCCCTTGATTCGCCTTCTGTGGATCCCGCCACAGAAGGGATGTGCACATTAATGAACATGGGTTTATCGCTCGATGGAGATGAGCGGGGCTTAGGTGGGAACGGCTGCGGTCCCCCAATGGCGGCGAGGAGTACTTGTTGCGATGGGTACTCTGGCAGGGCTACACACTTTAATGTGTAGTCAGTTATGTGGAGATTGCAGATGGAGACTGGAGATTGGTTTGAGTTGACTTTGTTTCTGTTTCATTGTGGTTGTTGTTGTTTTTATGTAATCAGTACTGACCCCGTTAAATGTTTTAAAAACTGTGGTGATCCATTCGGGGGTGCTGGGCAGTTATTGAGCAGGTATGAGACGGTGCGCACGGGATAGCTGGGATGAGTCATCACGTTGCAGTTTTAGAAGTCTTCCGCTCTGTCGAACCTTTTGTAGTTGTTTAGTAGTTGATAGTTTTGAGAACCTTGTATTTCCTTTTATCAGTTTTGGAATTTGACTTGTATCACTTAAACTTTATTCTTATTAAGTACGTTTCGTTATTGTCATTTGATTATCATTGCCTCGGGTAACCGAGATGGTGACGTTCTCATACCTTAAGTGGTCCTGGTAAGGCACTTGGAGTATGGAGGTGTCACAAAGTGGTATCAGAGCGACGATCTTAAAACCTGTAACTAATGAACCTAATGAACATAGGGAGTCAAACTAAAATGAACCCGGGTAAGAGTTGTAGGAGCTAATGCAAAGACTTGGGAGACGTCCTAAAGTCGCGAACTCACCCTACAATTTTGAACCGGTCACTATGGGGTGTCATGGGGATCGCTATGTATTTGTTTTGTTCTTATGCATATGTTGGGTGGATAAGTTGGATGGATATGTTGGATGAATATGTTGAACGAATGTGGTGGATGAATATGTGGTATGTTTGATGAATTTGTGGAAAAAGATGAATAATTATTGCATGATAATATGATTTGTGATTAAGCATGTCGTATGTGATGTGACCATAATTAGCGCACATTTAGTCCCCTAATTGAGCCTATTTTGCATACTATTATAGCATTTCATGGCCATTTTATCCGTCAAAACCTTCCTATTTGCTTTTCTATCGCATTTCATATGTTTTGTAGAAAAGAAGATAATAAGGCGGAAATTCCCGTCTTTCGTGCATATTTGGAAGCCATTTGATGATATTAGATGGACTAGTATGAAGAGGAGGCAAGAATGATGACCAAAGATATAGGAATAAAGTGTATGTAGAAGGATCAAAGGGTTAAAAGTAAGAATGACGAGAGGGAAGGCATTACAAGAAGAAATCGCTCAAAAACCGAACCAAGGGTTGCTCCTTTGGCTCTGAAAATATTCTAGATGGAACGGCATCGAAAAATCAAGTGATCTAGGCTTTTGAATCACTCCAATAGGAGTCCGGATGAGGAAACAACGTCCGTTTTACAATCCGAGCTCAAGATACAGCTCAACCCGCTCGGGACAAATTCAACCCGCTCGGGTTGAAGCCCAGGACGCCCATATTTCGCTCGGGACGAGCGGATTCCTCCCTTGCTACAATCCGAGCGTCTTGCTCAAGGATCCGCTCGGATTCCCCCTACAATCCGCCCGGATTGTCCCCAATCCGCCCGTCTTCTGGCTGGGAAAAACAAGAAAATTCGCTGGAAGAGAATCCGCCCGGATTCCCTACAATCCGCTCGGATTCCCCCTCGCCAGTCCGAGCGTCTTGCCCAAGAATCCGCTCGGATTCCTCAGCCCAGATCCGGCCGTCCCGACTCCCATCCGCACGGATTGTAGCACAGCGCGTTTTCATTCTTCTAGCAACGATAAGAGAAGCCCTTCTCTCGGACAATCCCGGAGTCTCCCTGCTCAAATCTCAAAAGTGTAATTACTAGTTTAGCCCTTAGTTAACCTAATGCATCCCACCTAATTTCCACTATAAATACCCCATCTTTGTAATTAATCAAGCATGTTGTTTTAGGGTAGAAAATCCTTCTTTAGATTAGATTAGGAGTAGATTAGAATAGATTACTCTTTAATCTTTCCACAAATTACACATTAATCTCTCCTTAATTATTATTCAAGTTTATTATTCAAGTTTATTATTGGGTAATTGAAGATTATTGGGTTATTATTGGGAGATTGACAACCTTCCATCAATCAATCAAGTTTCTTCTATTATTCTTTGCTTTATTATTTGGATCATCTCAAGTTGGTATAATTCTTTTACCCTTTTACTCTTTATTGTTTATTTCCTCATTCTATTATCATGTTTATACTTGTTGTGATGATTGACACCATTAATGACATGTTTCCCATGATAATGAGTGAGTAGTTTCTTTAGCTAGGATTAATGGGTAATTAGGGGAAACCAACATGGGATTGATTCATGCTTAATCTAATATGTTTTCATGATTAAATTGCTTGCTTGTTGTGATGTCAACTTTATGCACATGTTATGTTTGATGAAATGCTAAGCCTATGAATCCTTGCATTTTTACCATCTCTTATCTACTCAACTTGACTCGTAAGATATAACCCAACTCGAGTCTTGTTAGACCATGCATAGAAGTTGATTAGGAGGAAAGTAAGTCGACTTGTAGGTGTTGTACAATCTAATCGATTCGGCTCCGGGACCCAACTCTTCCTAAGAACCGTAAGATATAACCCAACTCGGTTCCTCCACAACATTAATCGCTTGCAACCTTGTAAACATGTTTGTATGATCAACACCATGAATCCCCTATGACCCCATGATATCCTAGCACTTTTGACCATTTGTTTACATCCTTCCTTTTATTGTTTGTTTTATTATATTGCTTGCATTAGTTTAGACACAACTACAAACCCAACCAAATTGTGACACTAGCATAAATTGAGATAGATGGACTTAGAACCCAAAGCACACCGTCCCATGTATCGACCTCGACTTACCGCTAACTAGTTGTTTGTTGAGTATTATAAATTGTGTTTGATTGAGAGCCCCAACGACACTCTACATCAAAATGGCGCCGTTGCCGGGGATGGTGCTATGTGATTAAGTTCTTACTTGTTTGTCTATTTTAATTGTGCTTTCACCTTGAGGAACTTGTTCCTCAAGGATCGTTTTTACCGTTTTCTTGTAGTTTCCATGTTTGTAGTTGTATCTCTATCTTGACCAATGATGATGACCCAAGACTTGACATATGGAGTATGTGGTAGATCTTTTGAGTATAATTATGGGTATGGGGAGTTTGAGGAGCAAGTCAACACAAACCTACCTTATTATTTGTACAACGAAAATCCTAACCACTACCCCAACTTTTCCCACCAAAATTACCACACCCAATATCAACAACAACCACCCACCCAATACCCATTTCACAATGACTTTCAATTGCCACAATACAACCACTTTCACACTTACCCACAACAAAATGATGAACCCATTCAAAATGTGATTCTCCAAATGATGGGAGATCAACAAAACTTCTTCAAACAAATGCTAGAGGAAAGCCAAAATAGGGACAATGTTCTTCAAGACATTGTTACCCAAGTTGAGGAGTTGGAGATTCAAATTGCCCAAACAAAGGCAACCCAAGAAACCACCCAACCAACCACTCCCCACCAATCCTTGAGCATTGACCATGAATGTGAATTTGAGGTAATGACCTTTGATGAAGAAGATGTGAAGTGGGAAGAGCCAACCTCCTTGAGCTCTTGTGAGTATGAAAGTGTGGTATTTGATGATGAAGACATGAGGTTGAGTAAGCCAAATACTCTTAACCTTTGTGAGTATGAGGGTGTGTCATTTGAAGTAGATGTTGAGGTGTTGGAGAATGAGTTGGTGAAGAGGTGTGAAGCCCCCATTTATGATTCTTATGGAGATAGCGACGATGACAAGCCTATGGAAGAAGCTTGTGCGGAATATATGTCTTGCATTGAAGAAGAGGAATGGAGTTGTGAGATTGCCTCACTTGAGGAGCCCATCCTTGAGAAATTTGAGGTATCCTTCCATGAGGAAGATGAATGTCTCTTTCCTATTGACCATGAAGACCTTCTTGCACCCACCATGGAACCTATGATTGTTGGAGATGATATGGTGGATCTTCTCCAAAAAGTCAAAACATCATATAAAGGGTACTTGGTGGAAAAGCTCAAGAAGAAAATTGCAAATGAGCTTGCTTGTGGAAATTTGGCACCCACAACATCAACCCCTAAGGTTTCCGGTCATCAATGTTATGAGAATTCTCCTTCTACCTTGGAAGGATTGATAAATTCAAATGCTATCATTATCACAAAAATTGAAGAAGAAGGTGGTGAGTGGAAGTCTCCAAACAACCATGAACCATACTTCCTACCTTATGTTGACAAGAATCATGGGCTAATTGGTTTGAAGCATCGAAAGTATACAAGTGCCAAGAAGAGGAAGAAAGCAAGAATGAATGACAAATTTCCTTGGCCAAGCTTCGTCTTGAAGTTAAGCAAACCATACTTATGCTTATTTGGAGCTTGTTCACAAGCTTTTGATCTTCTATTAAGAGCCTTGAGCTCTATGGACAAGAACCTCTACAATTTGAACTAGTTTGGTGGAGTCCTATCTCAAACCACTATTTGTAAGATACCCTTTCCCTTAACTTTGCATTACATTTAGCTTGCATTTGTATTTTATTTCATATTGCATTTACATTAGTTAGTTTATATAGTATAGTTGCATTGTATATATCTCACATGATTCATGTAGATAGTTGCATATAGATTAAAATTCATGCATAGTCACTAATGACCAATCCTATTCTTTTCTACACTAGAGATAGTGTTTAAATCGGTTTGGGGAGGTTTGATCATAGGTGACCATAGTTTACTAGAAATCATGCATCATATAGTATAGTATAGATTGCATTCATTTGTTATATATGTCATATAGAATTGCATTTAGCTAGAGCATGCATTCATTCTTATCATGGCATTTGTACTTTATTTCGAAAAATCAAAAAAATCCAAAAACATGTATTTCCTTTTCATTCCTACTCCTACATGTACATTGAGGACAATGTCCAAAATAAAGTGGGGGATGGGAATTTATATTCCAAAATACATAAAAATCGAAAAATTTCGAAAAATCCCAAAAATATGTCCTTTAATTTCATAAAATCAAAAACCATAAAAATTTGAAAAATTAAAAATCCAAAAACATGTTCATTTTTTTTTAATGTAGAATTGTATATATTGTATATACTTGTTTGCTTGTTTGTTTATCCTTTTTCACATTGATCGACTATGCCACATTCGAGACATGAGGATGTAGAAGACCGCATGGTATGATCTTTCCAATCTCCTTTTTCCTCTTTATGTTAATGACTATGTGGTTTTGTTTTGATTGATGCGGTATAAACAATGTGAATTTAGGATTGCATTTAGATTATTTGGCATACTAGTTGGTAGAAGCATATGCATTAGGATGTATATATGTTAGTTGCATCATGGCATGTAGTTTGCATGTTAGAAAAATTTTGCGAAACCGTCTACTTGGGAAGCTTCACAAGTGTATATAGGCCCTAGTAGATGCTTTTTGTTCTTAAGACTTTGCTTGTTAGAATGCTTGTAAAACACCCTAGGATGTGTCATGCTAGTATCCTTTGACCCATGGATTAAGGCCTAGTCAAGAGTACCTTGTGGTGTGATAACTCCTTGGCTACCGTTTATTCCAAGGTGACCCTTGAAACCATGCATCCATCCATCCATCATCCATGTTCTACCACATTTTTGTCAACAAAAGGGAATGGGCACAAAAAGAAATCAATTTGAGTTCAATGAAATGAAAAGTGAAAGAAAGTTTGCAAAAATGCATCAAAAGAAAAGAGGAGCAAAAATAGACTCCTAAAGCTTCAAATACAAGGCACCCTCGTTACTAATTGGGGTGACTTTGAAAATGTTCAAAAGAAATGCAAAAGGTTGAAAAGTTGTCAAGTGTTGAAAGGCCAAAAATCAAAATGAAATGGCAAGAAAGTGTTCTCAAATGTTATATGCCACAAGAAATTGGGGGGAAAAACAACAACAAAGCAAACTCCCAAAATGATACTCAAATTCTATCAATCCCTTTACCCATCGTATCCATTTTTGTGCATGGTAGAGAGGGGACGACCCTTCTTCTTGTCTAGGCAAGAGGGGGAATTCCGCGATCCTCCAGTGTTTCTAACACCATAGGGAGTCTATTCTTGACAAAAGCATTTAACGATTGAGGACAAAGGTACCCTAGCTTGACACAATTTGGAGGTGATTTTTTGGTATCCTTCTAGGCTTAGTAATTTGAAGAAATTGCATCTATGAAGGAGTGTGTACCCTTGAATTGCTTCCCTTGTAGATAATTTCCGCCACTTAGATGAGGAAAGTGGCTATTCTTTTGTAGATGCATCCATTACTTGATTTTGTGTGCTTTAATGTTTGGATGTATCGCCATTTTGGCAAGCCCCACCTTGCCTTGCAAGAAGGCATCCTACCTCATGGTTGTCTTGTTGTGAGTTGAAGGGGCGGAGTGAGACCCGCTAATTGTCTCATATCGGCTATATTAGTAGGCTAGTTTAAATAAAGGTCTAGTTTTAGTCACCTCTTTACTCGGGACGAGTAAAGGTTCGGTTTGGGGATATTTGATGTGACCATAATTAGCGCACATTTAGTCCCCTAATTGAGCCTATTTTGCATACTATTATAGCATTTCATGGCCATTTTATCCGTCAAAACCTTCCTATTTGCTTTTCTATCGCATTTCATATGTTTTGTAGAAAAGAAGATAATAAGGCGGAAATTCCCGTCTTTCGTGCATATTTGGAAGCCATTTGATGATATTAGATGGACTAGTATGAAGAGGAGGCAAGAATGATGACCAAAGATATAGGAATAAAGTGTATGTAGAAGGATCAAAGGGTTAAAAGTAAGAATGACGAGAGGGAAGGCATTACAAGAAGAAATCGCTCAAAAACCGAACCAATGGTTGCTCCTTTGGCTCTGAAAATATTCTAAATGGAACGGCATCGAAAAATCAAGTGATCTAGGCTTTTGAATCACTCCAATAGGAGTCCGGATGAGGAAATAACGTCCGTTTTACAATCCGAGCTCAAGATACGACTCAACCGCTCGGGACAAATTCAACCCGCTCGGGTTGAAGCCCAGGACGCCCATATTTCGCTCGGGACGAGCGGATTCCTCCCTTGCTACAATCCGAGCGTCTTGCTCAAGGATCCGCTCGGATTCCCCCTACAATCCGCCCGGATTGTCCCCAATCCGCCCGTCTTCTGGCTGGGAAAAACAAGAAAATTCGCTGGAAGAGAATCCGCCCGGATTCCCTACAATCCGCTCGGATTCCCCCTCGCCAGTCCGAGCGTCTTGCCCAAGAATCCGCTCGGATTCCTCAGCCCAGATCCGGCCGTCCCGACTCCCATCCGCACGGATTGTAGCACAGCGCGTTTTCATTCTTCTAGCAACGATAAGAGAAGCCCTTCTCTCGGACAATCCCGGAGTCTCCCTGCTCAAATCTCAAAAGTGTAATTACTAGTTTAGCCCTTAGTTAACCTAATGCATCCCACCTAATTTCCACTATAAATACCCCATCTTTGTAATTAATCAAGCATGTTGTTTTAGGGTAGAAAATCCTTCTTTAGATTAGATTAGGAGTAGATTAGAATAGATTACTCTTTAATCTTTCCACAAATTACACATTAATCTCTCCTTAATTATTATTCAAGTTTATTATTCAAGTTTATTATTGGGTAATTGAAGATTATTGGGTTATTATTGGGAGATTGACAACCTTCCATCAATCAATCAAGTTTCTTCTATTATTCTTTGCTTTATTATTTGGATCATCTCAAGTTGGTATAATTCTTTTACCCTTTTACTCTTTATTGTTTATTTCCTCATTCTATTATCATGTTTATACTTGTTGTGATGATTGACACCATTAATGACATGTTTCCCATGATAATGAGTGAGTAGTTTCTTTAGCTAGGATTAATGGGTAATTAGGGGAAACCAACATGGGATTGATTCATGCTTAATCTAATATGTTTTCATGATTAAATTGCTTGCTTGTTGTGATGTCAACTTTATGCACATGTTATGTTTGATGAAATGCTAAGCCTATGAATCCTTGCATTTTTACCATCTCTTATCTACTCAACTTGACTCGTAAGATATAACCCAACTCGAGTCTTGTTAGACCATGCATAGAAGTTGATTAGGAGGAAAGTAAGTCGACTTGTAGGTGTTGTACAATCTAATCGATTCGGCTCCGGGACCCAACTCTTCCTAAGAACCGTAAGATATAACCCAACTCGGTTCCTCCACAACATTAATCGCTTGCAACCTTGTAAACATGTTTGTATGATCAACACCATGAATCCCCTATGACCCCATGATATCCTAGCACTTTTGACCATTTGTTTACATCCTTCCTTTTATTGTTTGTTTTATTATATTGCTTGCATTAGTTTAGACACAACTACAAACCCAACCAAATTGTGACACTAGCATAAATTGAGATAGATGGACTTAGAACCCAAAGCACACCGTCCCATGTATCGACCTCGACTTACCGCTAACTAGTTGTTTGTTGAGTATTATAAATTGTGTTTGATTGAGAGCCCCAACGACACTCTACATCAGTATGATGGAAGTGATTTTATAATTTTGTTATGCTACTAACATGTGAATAGGGGACTTGATGTCATATATTTGTGATTTTGTTTACGTAAAGTGATAGAATAAAAACATGCGGGTATTACATGATTAGTAAGTTGAATACTATATGATCATGATGGGTATTATTGTTTGGCTTTTGTAGACAGTAACAAGTGATTAGAAATACTGGTTTCATGAGCATTGAGTTGTTTTTGTTTGCCCGTGTTTTTGGACGTGTTCTTGGAGTTTTATTTTCTCTTAGGCTTTCGAGTCTTAGAATTGACCTTAATAATAAGAAAAAAAAATCATGGACAACGTAATATTAGCACATTAGTATATACTTTAATGGGTTTTTCTTTTGTGCACCCCTTAATTTTTATGTTTTCTCACATATACCCCTTCTTTTTCACAATTCTCGCTCACACCCATGTGCTTTATAATTAATCCCATCCGTCACCATTAAAGTTTCAGACTTCTATTATTCAGTTAAGTTCTGACCTAGTTTGATGACTAAGCTGCTGAGTGCTGACTAGTTACTATACGATTATTATCAAATTCACCATCACCAACGCCAATACGATTATCAACAAATTGAGCAGGGGAATGAAATTTGAATGAAAATTATAAAAAGCAAGCACAAATTCAGGGGAATGTACATGTGGGTTCAGTCAAGTTGGAAGGCAAAGTCCAAGTCATAAGTCATCAGCTATCTGTGGAGTTAACAGAAGAATCGACGTTTGAAATTTTAATGGTCACAGATGCGATTAGTTATAAAGCACAGGGGTATGAGCGAGAATTGTGAAAAAGAAGGGGTATATGTCAGATTATGGCCTTATGGGTTCATTCTAAATTCACTAAATTCACTATATTTTTAAGAGAATAAAGTAAGAACAAATTTTATGTACTTACCTCGTTTTCTTCTAATAAATATAATGATTTGGGCCATTGAGCAAAGCTACCCTGTGCATCGCCGACCATTAAGAATCCAATCCACGGCAACGGAAGTGGTACATCCCCGCGTATGACTTTGTCGATGCAAACATGAGCGTTTTCCATGGTTAACGGTTTGTTGTGTACCATTTTACCCTCTACCCATGGGAAAACCATTCCTTCAGCAACAACGGTGAACTCCTTGTTCACATGTACATCAAGCCGACAACGAACAGATTCCTATGATCATTAACATGACCAATAATATGAACATTTACGATCCATTAACATGATCATCCATTCTTGTACGAGAAAATAGAATTTGGATGCAAAAATAAGGTGAAAAACAAAGATAATCAACTACTTCAGACAGAAGCAACAACATCAAGAAGCCTGACATGGAGGTTTCTTTATCGTCATGACATAACTTTTACATACTAAAAGCTTTCACATTGTACATTGAAATACAATAAATTCAATGAAAAAAATTGGTAAATAAATATGTTGATATTACCTTTAATTCAACAAAAGGGTCAATTTGATGAGTAGAAATTTGATGAGTAGAATGACAGCTACTATGATCTCTTCGATGCATTGATGGATCCTGTAATGAACCTTCAGTAATAACATCTATATGAGACGTTTTTCCAATCAATTCCGCCCATTTCTTCTCCATCAGCACGTTCACTTCATCCATGGTTTCTCTCTTAGCCTCCTCCTTTGCTTCCCTCGTTACCTTTTCAATATGCAATTGAATTTCATCTTTAGAATAATTCTTTCCGTTAGTACTTCGACTTGCCGGTTTTCCAAAATATTTCTGGAGACCAAGAAAACCTCCGACACCTCTTGTTCTGCCATTGTGTTCCGACTTCCTTAATGCTTTGGTCAATGCATCTTCGAATCTTGTAGGAACAAACTCTCCTGTCTTCTCCTTTTCCTTCCAATGTTTCTAAAAATATAGTTTACAAAATTAATCAAGACTATGAAATTTAATTAAATATAAGCTTTAATAAGAAATTTAACAGAGTTCCTAACAAATTACAGAGTTGACTCATGTTTGATTGTCTGCGAGCAGGAAGCCAGGAACAATGTCTACCACAGAGGATCATGTGAAATTACTCGAAAACATTGATCAAATTCCAAAGTTTCCTGAGTTGTCGGATATCTCCTGTGCGGTTGTACCATCTAAGGATCTGAGGTCGATCCTTGAACATTTACTGCCAAGAGTCAACAATTCCTTCATATACAGTGGCATGATAAATTGATTTTTATTGGGAAAGCCTTACACCAACCCAACAGATAATGCTCTTCTCAAATATTATCACAAGAGAGATATTAGAAATCGAGAATAGTACATATTGTACATCAAAACTACAGTTTTGAAACAAAGATATAAATATCACACCGTCATTTGACAGACTGAGTGCAGGCTCTAGACGGACATTGGAGAGAAAATTGTGACAGGTGAAGATATACATCATAAGCTACGTAACTGATCGAAATAACTACAAACAGTGATAATTGGACAGTGCTCTTGTTTCAAAGGTTATTCCTGATTCATAACCATTTTTTCTTTTACAATTGATCAGAGAACTAAAAACAGCCTACAACATATAATTAGTTAATTTTATATGCTCAATCTTGTTGTGGTTCTTCCTCGGAAGGGACGGGTACCTAGAGTATTTAAGGAAACCCATCCCAAAATAATCACCAGATGTTATCAATTTTATTAAATTGCTCCCAATACTCACAGTGCTTACAAACTAACACTGTTGACTAATTATTAAAGAGAACCTCGCTCAAATCCAGTAGCCACTGAGTAACCATCAATGACTCACTGAGATGCAACAATTAATTCATAATTCATTCTGATATTTATACTAAATTAATGAACAATAAAATTTACTTACATATTCTTCTATCACGTTCAGTGTTTGAGGTAGAAGGAGTGTTGAAGAAACCTTCTATGTTGATTGTTCAGATCCTCAGGATGATGAATGTTCAAGCAAGGTTGAAGATGAATACGATTCATTTTGTGCAATAAATGAATTGGATCAACTCAATTATCACTGTGTAATTTTATAATTGTAGCTTTGATCCTTTAAAACTAATATTTAGTTTGTAATAGTTATTGTGCTTAATGAGATTTCTTACATTTAACAAAAAAAAAAGCACAGCTATGGTACAACAGACAATGCAGTACATAGACCAAACGCCCGATCTAGAGACTCGCATAGAGCTTATTAAGACTCTTAACACTGTATCAGCAGGGAAGGTAAATATGTTCGCTTAGGGATAGATATATGTTCATACTCATAGTTCCAAATGTTTACAGACAGTCTTGGAGTATGGTTTATACAGTCTTTGTATTTTGTGCAGATATATGTTAAAATAGAAAGGCCATAGCCTATCCCAAATCAGGAGTCAGGACAATAACATATGATCGCAAATTCCCAACCTAGACAAAGTAACTAAAGCATACCTACACACCCAAATTGGTTTCAATCAAATACCAAATCATCTCATAACAGTGCCATGAATCAGAAATTCTTGTTTAAGAAGGGCATATCCTTTTTTAAACTTAAAATGGTCTGAATATGATAGATGACACAAAAGCATAATCCCTAGCGAATAGCAAAAAAATAGTCCCGTCAGCTATCTAAGTGGCGTGTTATTTCACCCGTTTTATCCTAAGACGGATATGCCATCTTAAAATACACCAACTGGCCATGGATATATCACATTTACTATATATGCAATTTCAAGTATGAAACCTACAAAGTAAACAACAATTCACCAGCCAATAGTGTTAATCTCTTCACTCAAATACAAAGTCGTCTCATATCCCATTAATATAACCAAAGTGCCAGTCATACCTATACTACCTCATATTTCCATCTAAGTCAAACTATGCAAATCATGATCCTCAACATGCCAAGCAAACCAACTAAACATCATAGCAACATAAACCATAGGAAAAGTAACACCAGGTATTTCCTCCTTCATAAACCTAAGTAATGACCCATTTGCCCTTGCAACACCTCTCATATTCCAAGCACTTTAACCCACATTACTCACAACATCACCTGCCCTTTTCTCCTTCATTGGTGCAAATGCTGAACTAATGAGCTAATGCAAGAGATGGTGGTTAGTATGGCTTTTGTATTTTTTACGCTTGCATACATTTTTAGCAGTTTTTTTAAGCCGGATTTATTTGAACTAATGAGCTAGCATATTGCATTCTATAATTTCTGATTCATTAACTAATGCTTGGAGTTAAGGGATCCCTAATAGCTATATACTGCTTCGACAACAGGATTGCAGGAGGATGTGAGACGGAAAATCCTGTTGCGCTAAACTTGTATTGTATTCTGTATTAATGAAACCGACTAGAACAGAGGATTCACTGCTACTTGCCGGCCTCTATTTCAACTCTAAAACGTAATGAAACCCATCCTAGATTCATACCCTTCGAACCCTTTAACAACCTCTATCAACACACTATAACTCGACACAAAATCAGCCCCAAAAACGACTCATACCAAAACGAACAAGGGGCAGCAAATACCTGACTTTAAACCCAATATTTTACCAACCTAAAACAAGTATTCTATTTATACTAATAGAGATGCTACTTTGTATAATTAAGTAATTCAATAATTCATAATTCAGTAACACAACAATACAATAACGATTAATTTGATGATAGTGATAAAGATTTAAATGAAGAAACTGTAATTAGTAGAATAGAGAGGACTTCGAAAACGGTACATTGTTGTTGCGGATAGCGTTGGCTTTGTATCGTTGCTTGTGCGGTGTAGCAGGTATTCGATTGCTGGAGTTAAATTGTGAGGGGATGTGAAGTTTTTGCGGTTGAATTGAAGAAGACGAAGAAGCAGCTTTACAGTATATGCTATGGTGAAGGGTTTTGGCGGTCAATGAAATACGTGTTTATGCTGAAGGTTTTTGGCCTTTTTGGCGGTTTGTATTTTTGTTTTTATAATTTTTCTATTAACGTCGGTTTTAGTTAGAAACCGACATAAAAACATATCATGGCGGTTTTTTACTCCAAAAAATTATAACTTTGTATTAACTTTTAGCGTCATTCTTAACGTCGGTTGTTAATAGAACCGCCACTATTAAACTATGGTGGCGTTTCAAATTTAGAACCGCCATAAAAAGCTTATGTTATCACGGCGGTTCTTACTTAAACCGCCATTATAGACCTCCTATATACAAAAATATTTCCTTCCCGCCAATTTATTGGGCTTTTCACGTCGTTTCTATTAGAACCGCCACGATAACTCTATCGTGATAGGGGATTTTCCTACTAGTGAAAGTTGCGATGTTTATCGATGTGGCTGTTGTGCCTCAGGTGGTGATCCGGGCACGATATTTTGTATTCTGTTGTGGGTATTTTCGCGCTGCGGTGCGGCTGTTGGTGACGGTGTTGCGGTGCCGTCATCGGATGTGGTGGAGTAGGAGGGATGATTATGATACGAGTTTTGAAAGTACATACCAGTTATACATAGATTGTTGTGTGTTTAATGTTGTTTCCTGCGAGTTTTGGGTTTGGATAGATAGACGATTATTTTATTTATTGATGTTTCTTACTCGTTTTAGTTTGGGAGTAAGGGTAGAGTATGATATGGAAGAGAGTTGTGTATGTTTTCGTTGTTGTCATGGTATAGTAATATCATGTTGATGGGACACAGTTGCAAGAGGTCGTTGGAATACTTGTGATGTTCTTTTAGAGAAGGCATTGGTTGACTTAGTAATGACAAGTGATTCGTGGAACATGTGTTGTACAGATCTGAAAGTTGCAGGTGGTCAATCATCTTTTGTTGAGACAGTGAGCATAGGGTATTGGACATTAGTATCATGATAAGTTGCGGATGAGTTTGTGGTAATAAAAGGGAGAACTTAAGGATCTAGTGTGAGTGTGTGTAATAATTGTGGATCGTGAGTTATGAGTATGGAGATAGGTGCATGTATAGAGGACTATGGCATTTTGGCGGTAATAGGGAACAGTTGAAGTTTTGGTTAAGCTAAAGATTTTGTGGTATAGGTTAGGTGGTGGGCCGAATGAATTGAGGTATGAGAACTGTTTAATTAAGAGAGCCTTGGATATAGGAATAGTGTGTGTTTAGATTATAGGTGGTTATCTTTGACATGCGGTGGTGATGAGGATAATGAGAAGATATAGCTAAGGATTTAGTATTAGTGAGTTACGAGGATGTAACATTTGTCTTAAGAGGAGTAGGATGTGATAAAAGAGAGTTTCATGGTTGTGCATGTTGTAGTATATTTGGAAGTAGAGTGTTGGTGTAGCATAAAGGATGGATCTTTGTTGTGATTGATTTTGTTAAAAGGTCATGACTGTGCTTGTAGTAGTTTGATGTTTAGGAATGGTAGAATACTTCGATAGTGTTGACAGTTAGATGATAATGTTTAGGAGTTCGAGTGTGTTGACAGTGGGATGATGATGTTTATGAGTGTGAGTAAACTTCGAGGACGAAGTTCCTTTTAAGGGTGGTAGAATGTAACATTCCGTTTGATGTTTATGAGTGTCTTGATATTGGATTTTCTAGTGGATAATATGTTAGTGAAACGGAGCTAGCAGCGTTTGTGGATGGTAGTTGGTAGTATATGGAGTTAGTGTCGAGAGAGACTATGATGTAGTTGATACGATATCGTGAGCCATGTTGTGGAGGTAGGAATAGTAGGTGGAGTTGGTGTTAAGAGTTCATGTTTTATAGGTTGGGGTTTTGTTTGGAGTTCGTAGTTGCGTTGTTGTGTCTTAATCGAGCTAGTATGTTTGTTTTTATGTATGGGTTGAACTTCGGGGACGAAGTTCCTTTTAAGGAGGGAAGACTGTAATACTACGGTTTTCTATGTCTATGGGTACTCTATCGAGTGGAGCTTACTCTGTCGAGTAAGTAGGTTGTTTTACGAAACAGTGTTCTGTCTGATGGGTACTCGATCGAGTAAGTGTGGCACTCGATCGAGTAAGAGTCACTCGATCGAGTAAGTTACTTACTCGATCGAGTAAGTTACTTTTACGGGTTATTTTTGATGGGATTTCTTAATAACGCGAGATTATTATATTAATCCTTCCGTCACTTTCTTTATCATTTCTCACCCTTTCTAAAACCTCTCAAAGAGAAAAGAAGTTACGTTGTCTTCATTCGTCGCGTTACTATCAAATCCCAAAGGCTAAGGTGGTCGTACTGTCTTGTTCTTTACACCGTTGAGTTCGTCGCGTCAAGGCTAATTGGGTAATTTGGGGGTTTTGGGGAGTTTGTTGATGTTAGATTGTGATTGTATGATTGTGTGTTTATAGGAGGTGATTTCGTTGAAGAATGATAATGATTAGCTGATTGTGACGATCTTGGTGATTGCTATTCCAGGTAGGGTTTCCCTACTAAGTATTAGTTAAATGATTATGTGGTGATTGTTATTATTGTTGACTAATTATCGTATTGGAATTGGTTGTTGGTAATTGTTGGTTGATCTGGATGGTTGTTGATTTCATATGTTGGTTGGTTTGTATATGTCTGTGATCTTCGGGTTGTGTCCCTGGCTGAGCGAAGTCACTTGCGGGAGTGGCTTCACGCCTTTTATTCGCCTTCTGTGGAACCCGCCATAAAAGGGATGTGCACATTAATGAACATAGGTTTATCGCTCGATGGAGATGAGCGGGGCTTAGCTGGGAACGGCTGCGGTCCCCCACTGGCACGAGGAGTACTTGTTGCGATGGGTACTCTGGCAGGGCTACACACTTTAGTGTGTAGTCAGTTATGTGGAGATTGGAAATGGAGACTTGAGATTGGTTTGAGTTGTTTGAGTTGTCCGTGTTTCTGTTTCATTGTGGTTGTTGTTGTTTTTATGTAATCAGTACTGACCCCGTTAAATGTTTTAAAATCTGTGGTGATCCATTCGAGGGTGGTGAGCAGTTATTGAGCAGGTATGAGACGGTGCGCACGGGATAGCTGGGATGAGTCATCACATTGCAGTTTTAGAAGTCTTCCGCTGTGTCGAACCTTTTGTAGTTGTTTAGTAGTTGATAGTTTTGAGAACCTTGTATTTCCTTTTATCAGTTTTGGAATTTGACTTGTATCACTTAAACATTATTCTTATTAAGTACGTTTCGTTATTGTCATTTGATTATCATTGCCTCGGGTAACCGAGATGGTGACGTTCTCATACTTTAAATGGTCCTGGTAAGGCACTTGGAGTATGGGGGTGTCACAGAAGTACAAGAGTGAAGCTTTTGAGAAATTTAAAGAATTTCAAAATGAAGTAGAAAACCAATTGAACAAGAAGATAAAGGCACTACGATCCGATCGTGGTGGAGAGTATCTTAGTAATGAATTTTATTCACACTTGAAAGGTTGTGGCATTGTGTCACAACTCACTCCACCCGGTACACCACAACTTAATGGTGTTGCCGAGAGGACAAATCGAACCCTACTAGATATGGTTCGATCTATGATGAGTCAAACCGAGTTACCCGACTCGGTTTGGGGATTTGCAATCCAAACCGCAACCAAATCATTGAACAATAGTCCGGCTAAAGCAACCGAAAAGACTCCATATGAGATGTGGAAAGGAAGGGTTCCTAATATATCCTATATGAAGATTTGGGGATGTAATGCTTACGTCAAGGTATAGACCGACAACAAGCTAGCCCCATGATCCGAAAAATGCATCTTTGTAGGTTACCCCAATACCTCCCGAGGCTATTACTTCTACAAACCTCATGAAAACAAAGTGTTTGTGTCTAGTGAAGCTGTCTTCTTAGAAAGTGAGTTTATTTCTAAAAGACAAAGTGGGAGAAATTTTGAACTTGATGAAATTCAAGAGCCGCAAACCGAAGTAGAGGCACAAGAAGACGTTCCTTCGTCGTCTAATTCGGTTATTATTCCTCAACCAAGGAGGTCGGGTCGAGTTTCTCGCCATCCTGATAGATATGTTGGACTTATCCAAGAGGATGGGCGTCTTGATGTGTTACTTCTAGAAAATGATGGCCACCTAAAAAGCTGCAATCTCTAGTCCCAATTCAGCTTTATGGCTTGAAGCCATGAAATCCGAAATGAGTTCTATGCATGAAAATCAAGTTTGGAACTTGGTGGATTTGCCTGAAGGAGCAAGACCTCTTCAATGCAAATGGATCTTTAAGGTAAAGAATGGCATAGAAGGACATGATGATGTCTACAAGGCTAGGCTAGTGGCAAAAGGTTTTACCCAAGTTCATGGTCTTCACTATGACGAAACCTTTGCCTATGTAGCCTTGCTGAGATCCATTCAGATACTGTTAGTGATCGCCACATTTCATGACTATGAAATATGGCAAATGGATATCAAGATCGCCTTTCTAAATGGGCATTTAGAAGAGGAGGTGTATATGATGCAACCTGAAGGTTTTGTAGATCCTAAAAATCCTAACAAAGTATGCAAGCCTAAGAGATCTATTTATGGTCTTAAGCAAGCATCAAGAAGTTGGAACCATCGATTTAATCATGTTATAAAAGAAAATGGTTTTACTCGAAGTGTTGAGGAATCATGTTTATACATGAAGTTCAGTGGGAGCAATGTTGCGTTCCTAATATTGTATGTGGATGACATACTACTTATTGGAAATGACATTCCAATGTTATCCTCCGTCAAGGAGTGGTTGGGAAATCATTTCCAAATGAAGGATTTAGGAGAAGCACAACACATATTAGGTATCCGGATCTATAGAGATAGACCCAAAAGGATATTGGCATTAAGTCAAGAATCTTATATTAACAAGGTTCTTCGACGCTTCAAACATGGACCAGTCTAAGAGTGGCTTAATTTTTATGGGTAGTGGGATATTTTTGAGCAAGTTTCAATCACCCTCCGAACCCGAAGATGTTGAACGCATGAAGTTGATTCCCTATGCTTCCGCTGTTGGATCAATCATGTATGCCAAGATATGCACTCGTCCTGATGTCCCGTATGCTTTAAGCATGACAAGTAGATATCAAGATAATCCATGTGAGAGTCACTGGATCGCTGTTAAGAACATCCTTAAGTATTTGCGAAGGACTAAGGATTATATCTTAGTGTTTGGAGAAGACTCCGAGCTATGTGTTAAGGGTTACACAAACTCGAGCTTTCAAACAGATAGAGATGACATGAAATCACAAGGTGGATTTGTTTTCATGCTCAATGGTGGTGCCGTAAGCTGGAGAAGCTTCAAGGAAGCTTTGATTGCGGATTCTACTATGGAGGCTGAGTACGTTGCAGTATCATAAGCTGCCAAGGAAGTTGTGTGGGTTAGGCAATTCATAGATGGGCTAAGGGTAGTTCCTACTGCCAAAGATCTCATTACTCTCTATTGTGACAACAATGGGACCATCTTCCAAGCTAGAGAGCCAAAGTCTTGTAATAAATCTAGACATGTACTTAGAAAATTTCATATTATTAGAGACTTTATTGAAAGAAAGGAAATTGTGATTTGTAAGGTTGGGACGGATGATAACTTAGCTGATCCGCTCACCAAGCCTTTATCGCAGGCTAAACACGATGGGCATGTTGTTTCCATGGGCCTTAGACGTATGCCAAATTTGTACTAGATTATTTGATACGAAATAAAATGTTGTTTTATTTGTTCATACATGATAATCGAATTTATCTTTTAAATTTTTTACTTTACTTTGTCATATCCAAATGGGTTGTTAAGACAATATTGAACCCCATTAAAGTGAACTAGATTGACATAGTAATCGCCCATAGTTACTTACATAAGGTGACATCTCGAAGTAACTATAATGTGATGCGATTGATGGCAAGTTCAAGTGCCATAGAGTCATGAGAGATGAATAGTCGATCACATAGGCAGACTGTATGGGATATTCTATCGGGCTTATGACCGCTTATAGAGTTCTGGAAATTTTTATAGCCTGGTCGTGGCGAGAGCTACTATAGTATTCTTATGAGTCGATTCTTTGACTAAAGACTATTCGCCTAAGATGGCACAACTTCAAAGTGACTTTGATTTGTGTTCAATGACCTTCGTAATTGGGGTCAAATGGGCACATTTTGGGTTGTGATGAGCTATTGTTGTGCGAAGGGAAAAGTGCAATAGGAATTGTCCACCCCTAGTCAGGGTTATCTTATATCTCGAGGCCACTCAAGGAGTAATGAACTGGAAATGCGTCGCCACGCTCGAAAGGTATCTACGGTAGATAATTCCGGTCAGACAGTTATTCTGCAGATCGAGGAAACCACTCATGATATGATCAAATGCAAGTACGACCTGCAAGACACCTTGCATTGACTGGGAGATAGTAATAGGACAAGAGAATTGGTGACGCACACTTGTCTCGGACAAGTGGGAGATTGTTGGAGTATGTGTCCTCGACAATAATGCGATCACATATTTAAATCTCATATTAAGAATGCTAAAGGGAAAATAATATTTTATTGTCAACTGATCCACATTAATCGGTAATGATTGGCTGACTAGAGTTTGACATTACTGTCGTATGACGGTGGTGATCAGTTGATCCCTTAAGGTCATACCTCTAGGGTAACACTCTTAATTGATTAATTAATTAATTGTATGTTTATACAAGTTAATTAATTCCTTAAAATTGAACAGATGATTTTGTGAGTGAGAATACGTATCTTATTATAATTTTATTGAATAAGATTCGTACTGAGTAATTAAATTATTTTATTACTTAGGTTTATTCATTGTTTATGAAACAATTAAAATAAGAATGAATGGTTTATTATAAATACAAGTTGTTGTGATTTATAATTCAATGACCCATTTTAGGTAATTGTAATTGTGAATTACTAGTTAACTTTTGTATATGATTGATTTTGTTTAAATAATAATTTTTAATAAGTTAAAAATGCATTATTAAACAACATGTCTAGTAACATGTCCAATATGTCACACTACACAATTTAACATATTGACAAACTTAAAATGGACCCTGTTTATCTCAAGGGTGCCGTGTAATTAAGGGGTGTTGGAGGTTGGTTGTGTCTTGTTTATTTAATTAACAAAACACAATAATAACCTACTAATGTAGGCATGCAAGCCTATAAATCTTGAGAAGAAAAACTTGCAAAAGTATTGGGCACCCTTCCCTTGGTCTACCCGGCCACCCCATGCAAAAGTAGGAGAAGTTTTTCTCACTTAAGTTCATTATTCATTCTTATAATCATATAGATAATTATTCTTATTCTCTCTAGCTTTGTGGTTAAACACACTAGAAAATTAACTTACAAAATCTCTAATATTATCTCATGTTTACTAGTAGTAGTAAACAATAATATTAGCATTTATTTTAAGGAATATTTACTTATTTCTAGTAACAAAATTAGTTATGTTTTAAGAGGGATTACCTTGGTACAATCCTTAAGGAGTAGATCCCATCATTGGATCTAGGGTTTTCTTGGAGCACTTGGATTTTACTTAAGAAGACTGATTGGAAGGAGTCCATTTAGTATATCCATTTCGGCCACCAATGTAAGAATAATTGATTTCTTCTCTTTTATAAATTTGTTGTGCATGCATAAGATCTAAATTGGTTTTATGACTAAATTAAATTACTTAAGTTATTAGTAGTGTCTAATAAGAGATTAATGAATCTAACATCCTCTCCTACCAAGGACACAAAACCTCAAAGAATATGCAAAATGGGAAACTAAAGATAAGAAATGACCCTAATATATGCTAGAAAGCATGTGAACGAGGCTAATTCGGGGACTAAATGTGCTCAAATATGAGTCACATCAAACATCCCCAAAACGAACCTTTGCTCGTCCCGAGTAAACAGGTGACTAAAACTATGACCTTTATTTAAACTAACCTACTAATATAGCCGATATAAGACAATTAGAGGGTCTCACTCCACCCCTTCAACTCACAACAAGATATCCATGAGGTGAGATGCCTTCTTGTAAGGCAAGGCGGGGCTTGCCAAAATGGCGATACATCCAATCATTAAGCACACAAAAGAAGGTAATGGATGCATCTACAAAAGAATAGCCACTTTCCTCATCTAAGTGGCAAAAATTATCTAGAAGGGAAGCAATCTAAGGGTACACACTCCATTATAGATATGGTTTCTTCAAGTTACTAAGCCTAGAAGGATACCACTAAATCACCTCCAAGTTGTGTCAAGCTAGGGTACCTTCGTCCTTAATTGCTACATGCTTTCGTCAAGAGTAGACTTCCTATGATGTTAGAAACACTGTAGGATCGCGGAATTCCCCCTCTTGCCTAGACAAGAAGAAGGGCCGTCCCCTCTCTACCATGGACAAAAGTGGGTTCAATGGAAAAGGGATCAATAGATTTTGAGTTTCATAGCGGGAGTTTGCTTTTGGTTTTGTTATTCCCCCCAATTTGTTGTTGCATTTGACATTTTTGAGAACAATTTTCTTTGCCATTTCTTTGATGTTTGGCAATTTGATGCTTGGCATTTTTCAACTTTTGCATTTTCTTTGAACATTTTCAAAATCACCCCAATTTGTAACAAGGGTGCTTTTATTTGAAGCATAGGAGTTCTTATTTTTGTACTCCTCTTTTCTTTGATGCAAATTTGTGCAAACTTCTTGTTTTTCATATTGGTACTTGAACTCAAGTTGATAATTTTTGTGCCCATTCCCTTTTTGTTGACAAAAATGATGATAGAAGTGGAAGATTGTTGCATGGTTTCAAGGGTCACCTTGGAATAAACGGTAGCCAAGGAGTCATCACATCACAAGGTACTCTTGACTAGGCCTTAGTCCATGGGTCAAAGAATACTAGCATGACACATCCTAGGGTGTTTTAGAGGTATTCTAATGAGAAAAGTCTCAAGAAGAAAAAGTATCTACAAGGGCCATATATACACTTGTCAAGTTTCCCAAATAGATGTTTTCGCAAATTTTTTTCCTAAAATGCAACTACATGCCATGATGCAACAAACATTTATACAACCTAATGCATATGCTTCTATCAACTAGTATGCTATATAAACTACATGCAACTCCTAAGATCACATTGGTTTGTGCCGCATCAATCAAAATAAAGCCACATAGTCATTAACATAGAGAGCAAAATGGAAATTGGAAAGATCATACCATGCGGTCTTCATATTCCTCATGCCTCGGATATGGCGTAGTCGATCCAATGTGATAAGAGGACAAACAAACATAAGTATATACACAAAATACAATTCTACACTACAAAGGAAAGGACATGTTTTTGAGTTTTTTAAATTTTTTAAAATTTGATGGTTTTTGAAATTTTGAAATTTTTATTAATTTTGATTTTAAAAGTTAAGTTAGAATTTCTCATCCCCACACTAGTGTGGCCATTGTCCTCAATGGCCAAAACGATAGGAAATTATGCAATACTAGCTAAATGAATATGCATGATTTCTACACTAATATGCAAACTATATGATATATATACATAAGTGATGTATTCTAATCTATTCTATATGATGCATGCTTTCTATTGTTCGGAGAGCTACTTTGAATTAACTCGCATTTCTTGTGTTTGAACTTCCCCAAACCAAGTAAAACACTATTTCTAGTGTAAAAAAAGGGGGAGTTCATGCCCAAGGAAAGGATGCAATGCATGAATCCTAATTATCATTTTGGATTTTCAATTTGGGAACAATAAATGAGACACCTCAATGGAACCGAGGTGGGAGTCCTTTAAATGTTGCTAGGACTCAAAGCAAATACTCAAGATAAAGATTAAAAACATGATAAAGAGACAAAGCTAAAAGAGGTGTAGGAAACTCACAATGGATTAGGTTGAAGTCAAGTAATCAACCCCGCATGTGTGATATCCTCCAAATTGCCTTGTCAACCCTCAATTTTCGCTCATTGCGACATCCTCATAACCGGCATCATTGCCGTCATCATCATCATCCCTTGCATCATCAATTTCCTCATTATCTTCTTCATCATCCACCTCCATTGACCCGGAGGAATCACCATTTCCATCATCATCATTGGAACTTGAACCTTGCTCTTCTTCTTCATGGCATGAATCACTACCTTCCCCGTCTTCATAAACAACAACCTCCTTTCCATGTGCCACCCGACTATCTATTTCGGCATCTTGAGAAGCATTAGGGAATAATACCTCCCTATCCGCCCAACTAGGCAAAGGACATGAAGGATCAACAAGTCCTTGCCTAGCTAGATGTAGAAGAGGTGGATATTAGGCACATTAGGCATTCACCCGATCATCATGAGCTTCTTTATGCATTTGTTGCAATAATTAGGTCAAATAGTCGTTGCCTACCACGACTATGACAACCCCCGTTGAGGTAACTAAATATAACTAGTAAATCGTGGCGAAAACACGAGATTTTTAAAACTTTTAAGGCTTCTAATGAAGTCCAATGCGAGGTATCACCAACACGATAAATAAGTTTAGATAGTTAAGTTTAAGTTTACAACACAAGTCTATTTATTGTGGAAAAGATATGCCACGAATAAACATGAGTCTAAAAGTAGGTGAGTCTATTAAAGTGATAGCTAAATAAGGTCCAAGGTAAGAACTCGCTAGCTCACATGGTCTTCCCCACTTAAGCTTCATCACCAACCTATCATTCATAATAAATATGAAAGCCACAGTCAGTGGGGAGTAACTCAGGGTTCTCCCAGCCACAATATGTCAAAATACAAGTAATTAGGAATTTAATTAAACAAACAAGCATAAGAGTAAATATTTACGGTAACAAGAGAATCATGATTAGTATACAAAATGCAATAAGAGTAGTTATGCACAAATGAGAGAAGAATAATTAGGTCAAACGGTCACATATTGACTCGACTCAAATGTAAGACAAATTACAAAGTATGGACAAACAAGACTCCCAACGTAGACTCCAACCTCCTGGTAGGACGACGATCATAATACGGTCCTAGTCTAAACCTGGCCAGACTCTCGGGATGGACGACACCCGATTCGACACGCGGTGACCCATCCGCATCCAAGACTCGAAACATGGTACACCTAACCGTGCCCGAAAGTCGAGTAACCCCAAATCGGAACCTTGTCACCTAACCGTGACCCCCGGTCCGAAGAGGCGGAAGGAAAAATAGCCCAATCTGGAAACATGGCACCTAACGTAACCAATGGTCCGAAAGGGTAAATAAGGAATGTCAAGTCATCACACAATGTAAATCGTCACACTTGGATCACAAATACGAGTAATAATGATTTCACAAACATAACGTAAACAATTCATGTGAAGCATGTATAAGTATAAGATTATAATAAATATCAGGTGCTCTCTGCCGATGTGAGCACCGGCTGCCGGCCCACCGGCAGAGGATACATGAAAAGGTGAAACAAGGTCAAAATAGATGAAAGTGTATTCTCTGCCGGGTGGCCGGCTGCCGGCCCACCGGCAGGGAATACAAGTCAAGGTAAACAAGGTCACTAATACTCAATGTGTATTCTCTGCCGGGTGGCAAGCTGCCGGCCCACCGGCATGGAATACCTGCTATAGTCAATTAAGTTCAACATTTCACATTGTGTATTCTCTGCCGGGTGGCCGGCTGCCGGCCCACCGGCAGGGAGTACACCCTATTATAAAAGACACCAAAATTCCGTGGTAGCATGTTTTAATTGACTTGAATAGATTAGTCTTGCGATAAGAATTGTATTAGGCAATTTAATTGTTATCAGGTCGAATGAATGCATGAAGGAGACCAATAAATCTAGTTAACCCCGACCTGGATCGAAAGATTGGAAGGGAAGGCTTGCTTTATTACAATAGGGTATTGTAGTGAGGGCGAAAGCTAAGCTATTTACGCTCTAGGGCGGTTTAAGGACCGAAAGGTGACGACCATAGCTCTTCTTATCAATAGTTTAATCGTCTCAGTATTCCCGATAGTATAGCTACCACGGTGGACCGACTCCTAGCATATTTTCTTTCTCTTATTGTTAATTTCTTTTATCCCTTTTCTCTTGCCTTTAGCCTCAGTAGTTTAGTTAGTCCAATTCAATCAAACCCCCAGCATTGTGACATTAGACAGATAAATAGACAAGTAGATAGTACACCGCCTCCCTGTGGAGATCGACCCTACTTACCGTTGACTTCTGTTAGTAGTACTTAGGTATTTTATTTTTGGTACGAAACGACAGTACCAAATTTTGGCGCCGTTGCCGGGGAGGCAGCTATTTATTTATTTGTTTTATTTTATCTGTTTTTAGTCTCAGGGGATTCTTTCCCTTGAGGCCATTCTAATCTTTTGTTTAGTGTTGTTTTGATAGGCCTTACAGGTACTACCTAGACAGTTCTAGGTGAAAGACCGTCAAAGGGAAGGCTTGAGTACCTTTGACCCATCACCAATGTCCTATTATATGGAACAACAGGTGATTTACTGCGGGAGATGTGGTGCTGCTGGGCATAATGCAGTTCTTTGTTTGGCAGAGAATGACGAAGTTTACGCGTTCAGGCAGCGTAGTCAAGTTAGTCAAGCAGCTGTAGTTGTGCCGCCACATCCACCCCATCAATGGCCACCGCAACAAAATCCTCGTGATATACAGAAAAAGGAAATTGCGGAGTTGAAATCTTTAGTGCAGGAACATAATAGACGATTTTTCGCGCACGTTGATGGAACCTTGCTCTTCTTCTTCTTGGCATGAATCACTACCTTCCCCGTCTTCATAAACAACAACCTCCTTTCCATGTGCCACCCGACTATCTATTTCGGCATCTTGAGAAGCATTAGGGAAGAATACCTCCCTATCCGCCCAACGAGGCAAAGGACATGAAGGATCAACAAGTCCTTGCCTAGCTAGATGTAGAAGAGGTGGATATTAGGCACAGTAGGCATTCACCCAATCATCATGAGCTTCTTTATGCATTTGTTGCAATAATTAGGTCAAATAGTCGTTGCCTACCACGACTGTGACCACCCTCGTTGAGGTAACTAAATATAACTAGTAAATCGTGGCGGAAACACGAGATTTTTAAAACTTTTAACGCTTCTAATGAAGTCTAATGCGAGGTATCACCAACACGATAAATAAGTTTAGATTGTTAAGTTTAAGTTTACAACACAAGTCTATTTATTGTGGAAAAGATATGCCACGAATAAACATGAGTCTAAAAGTAGGTGAGTCTATTAAAGTGATAGCTAAATAAGGTCCAAGGTAAGAAATCGCTAGCTCACATGGTCTTCCCCACTTAAGCTTCATCACCAACCTATCATTCATAATAAATATGAAAGCCACAGTCAGTGGGGAGTAACTCAGGGTTCTCCCAGCCACAATATGTCAAAATACAAGTAATTAGGAATTTAATTAAACAAACAAGCATAAGAGTAAATATTTACGGTAACAAGAGAATCATGATTAGTATACAAAATGCAATAAGAGTAGTTATGCACAAATGAGAGAAGAATAATTAGGTCAAACGGTCACATATTGACTCGACTCAAATGTAAGACAAATTACAAAGTATGGACAAACAAGACTCCCAACGTAGACTCCAACCTCCTGGTAGGACGGCGATCATAATACGGTCCTAGTCTAAACCTGGCCAGACTCTCGGGATGGACGACACCCGATTCGACATGCGGTGACCCATCCGCATCCAAGACTCGAAACATGGTACACCTAACCGTGCCCGAAAGTCGAGTAACCCCAAATCGGAACCTTGTCACCTAACCGTGACCCCCGGTCCGAAGAGGCGGAAGGAAAAATAGCTCAATCTGGAAACATGGCACCTAACGTAACCAATGGTCCGAAAGGGTAAATAAGGAATGTCAAGTCATCACACAATGTAAATCGTCACACTTGGGTCACAAATACGAGTAATAATGATTTCACAAACATAACGTAAACAATTCATGTGAAGCATGTATAAGTATAAGATTATAATAAATATCAGGTGCTCTCTGCCGGTGTGAGCACCGGCTGCCGGCCCACCGGCAGAGGATACATGCTAAGGTGAAACAAGGTCAAAATAGATGAAAGTGTATTCTCTGCCGGGTGGCCGGCTGCCGGCCCACCGGCAGGGAATACAAGTCAAGGTAAACAAGGTCACTAATACTCAATGTGTATTCTCTGCCAGGTGGCAAGCTGCCGGCCCACCGGCATGGAATACCTGCTATAGTCAATTAAGTTCAACATTTCACATTGTGTATTCTCTGCCGGGTGGCCGGCTGCCGGCCCACCGGCAGGGAGTACACCCTATTATAAAAGACACCAAAATTCCATGTACTCGCTGCCGGTTGGGTAGGCCAGCTGCCGGCCCACCGCAGGGACATACACTCTAACATGTGACTTGGCAAAACACAAGGGACTCTCTGCCGGTTGGTGGACCGGCTGCCGGCCCACCGATAGAGACATACAAAGGCTTAATTCCCAATTTTTCCAACTTAGAAATGCAAGGTCTCGCTGCCGGTTGGGTAGGCCGGTTGCCGGCCCACCGGCAGGGACATACAGTACACGAAAATCCAACAAATGCCCATCCAAAGTTCTCCAAATTCAACCATCTCAATTTCAATCATCTTATATTTCTCTAATATGATGAATACATGAAAAATTACCACATTCAAGTTGTAATTAACATGTGGGGTGGATTATAAATCATTAAAGTAAGGCTTAATCATGTAATTGTGAGGGAATTACACTAACACCATCTCATATTTCACCATATTATAACAAGACATGAATTTACTCCTTAAACATATGAGGATCATCATACAAGTAATCTACTCAACACCAAATCACCACAAGTCATGAAAGACACCAAATTTAACATTCATATGAGTCTAATACTACATAATTCACACAATTTTAATATAAAAGTCGAGTAACCCATCACCGTTACCTTTTTGCACTTCAATCTTCTATTGAGTCGTCAATGATGTAGCTATCCTCCTCCGGGTTGTCCCAATTCTCCCCTAAACACAAAAATTAAGATATTAAGTCAAGAACCCATGTTCTTGTAAGATGAAAATTCTGAAATAAGAGAGAAGATGGTGACTTTCTTACTTAGAAAGAAGGGAAATGAGAAAAGGAAGAGAGTGGCGCGAAAAGGAACAAGATTGGTGAAGAATTAAGTGAGATATGATGATTTTAGGGTTGAGTGGAGATGGTTCAACAATGGTGGTGTGTTTGTTGGGAAATTTCAGAAATTGGAAGTGAGGGAGATGAAGTTGTGAGGGTTTAGTTGGGGTTTTGTGTAGAGAAAAGAGAAGGAAAAGGCCCATGAGTCATGATAAGCCCAATAACTCAAAATGAGTCGGTTTCTACTAGAATTTCCGTCTCAAACCTACTATAATTCAAGACGGAGAATATTATTATTAGAATCTACACTATTATCTCCGTTATATGACTACGGCGGTATTATATAAAAAAAAAGTTTTAAATAATAATTATTTAATAAAAATTACTTAAAAGTTTATTTAAAATATAAGAAAGGCGCGGGGTGTTACAATCATCCCTCCTTTTAAAAAGTTTCGCCCTCGAAACTTGAAGCGAAAGGCATTACCTTAAGAAAACAAACTAGGGTACTTGACATGCATGGAAGCCTCCGGCTCCCAAGTCTCTTCTTCTACATCACCGCACTTCCACAACACTTTCACCAAGGGCACCACTTTGCTCCTTAACTTCTTCTCCTTCTTGTCCAAGATACGAATCGGTCTCTCCTCGAAAGAAAGACTAGGCTCAAGCTCGGGGATTTCATTTTTCAACACATGACTAGGGTCGCTAATGTATTTCCTAAGTTGAGACACGTGGAAAACATCATGAACTTTACCCAAACTCGGGGGAAAATCCAATCTATAAGCCACGACACCAATCCTTTTTATCACTTCATAAGGTCCAATGTACTTCGGACTCAACTTCCATTTAACTCCGAACCTCTTTACTCCTTTCATCGGGGACACTTTCAAGAACACCTTGTCTCCAACTTCAAACTCCAAGGGTCGACGGCGAACATCGGCATAGGATTTTTGACGATCTTGGGCGGCTTTCATTCTTTCACGGATGAGCTTCACTTGATCAATCGTCTCGGCTAACTTGTCGGGTCCTAGGTCACGAACATCACTTGCTTGATCCCAACAAATCGGACTACGGCATTTCCTTCCATAAAGGGCTTCAGAAGGGGCCATCTTGATAGAAGCATGATAACTATTGTTGTAAGAAAATTCCACCAAAGGTAAGCTCTTCTCCCAACCAGAATTAAAGTCAAGGGCACAAGCATGCAACAAGTCTTCTAGAGTTTGAATCGTCCTCTCGGATTGTCCATCGGTAGCGGCATGAAGAGCGGTACTCATCAACAAATTACTACCCATAGCATCTTGCAAAGATTTCCAAAATCGCGAACAAAAACGCGGGTCACGATCCACACGATCTCCTTAGGAACACCATGGTAACGAACGATCTCCTCAACATAAGCACTAGCAAGACGGTCTAAACTCCAAGTCTCTTTGATAGGGATGAATCTAGCACACTTGGTCAACCTATTCACAACCACTCATACGGCATCCTTTCCGCCAACGGTCTTAGGCAAGGCCATCACTAAATACATGGAAATGGACTCCCACTTCCATAAAAGAACATCCAACGGTTGTAGCAAACCACCGGGTCTCTTATGCTCAATCTTCACTTGTTGACAAGTAAGACATCTTCCAACATATGACACAATGTCATTCTTCATATTAGGCCACCAAAACTGAAGCTTCAAATCTTTATACATCTTGTCTCCTCCGGGGTGGATCGAATAAGGGGATAGATGAGCTTCATCTAAGACTCTCTTCCACAAATCAACGGCATCGGGTACGTACATGCGTCCTCGGTAACGAAGGTAACCTCTAGCATCAATCTCACAATCCTTTGCTTTCCCTTCAAGAAGCTTGGCTTGAAAACTTTTAAAGGTAACGTCGTCCACAAGGCTATCAAGGATCTCACGGTGAAGAACGGGCTCGGCAACTATAGCACCAAGATAATCAAAACCACTCTCCACAAGTTGCAAACTTAGCGTACGAAACTCGGCACAAAGGTCGTCAGGGAGCACACGAATGGCACTCAAGGAATGAGTAGACTTTCTACTAAGGGCATCGGCAACCACGTTTGCCTTTCCTTCATGATACAACAACTCTACGTCATAATCATTCACCAATTTCAACCATCGTCGTTGTCTCATATTTAAATCTTTTTGGGTGAAGATATACTTCAAACTCTTATGATCGGTGTAGATACGACAATGAACTCCGATGAGATAGTGTCTCCACATCTTCAAGGCATGAACAATGGCAGCTAATTCCAAATCATGAGTGGGATAGTTCACCTCATGAACTCTCAATTGTCGCGAAGCGTAGGCAACAACTCTCCTATTTTGCATGAGAACACAACCCAAACCCATCTTAGAGGCGTCACAAAACACATCAAAATCAATTCCATCCTCGGGCAAGGTCAACACGGGATCGGTAGTCAACCTCTTCTTCAATTCTTGGAACGCACCTTCACAAGCTTCGGTCCACACAAACTTGGTCTCTTTCTTCAAAAGTTGAGTCATCGGTCTAGCAAGCTTGGAAAAGTCTTTCACAAAGCGACGGTAATAACCCGCCAAACCCAAGAAACTACGGATCTCACCAACATCGGTTAGACTCTTCCACTCGATCACGACTTCAATCTTCGAAGGGTCTACCATGATACCATCCTTAGATATCACGTGGCCTAGAAAAGACACCTTAGACAACCAAAATTCACACTTGGAGAATTTGGCAAACCACTTTTGACGACGGAGGATCTCCAAAATGATACGAAGATGATCGGCATGCTCTTCTTCGGACTTGGAATAGATGAGAATATCATCAATGAAGACCACAAAACACTTGTCTAAGAACTCACTGAAGGTTCCGTTCATTTGGTCTATGAAGATAGAAGAGGCATTGGTTAATCCAAAGGGCATCACCTTAAACTCAAAGTGTCCATACCTTGTGCTAAAGGCGGTCTTAGGGATATCGGACTCACGAACGGGAATTTGATGATAACCGGATCTCAAATCAATCTTGGAAAAAGTAGAAGCACCCTTGAGTTGATCGAACAAATCTTCAATTCTTTGTAGAGGATACTTGTTCTTGACGGTGACGCGATTAAGCTCACGGTAGTTGATGCAAAGTCTTATGGATCCATCTTTCTTCTTCACAAAGAGAACAGGAGCACCCCAAGGTGAGGCACTAGGTCTAATGAATCCTTTCTCAATCATCTCATCAAGTTGCTTTCTAAACTCCTTCAACTCGGTTGGCGCCATACGGTACGGGGCTTTAGCAATCGGACCGGTTTCGGGTACAAGGTCGATAGAGAACTCAACATCACGCTCGGGAGGAATTCCGGGCAATTCTTCGGGAAAGACATCAGCGAACTCACAAACCACGGGCACTTCTCCGATCTTCGGTAAGGAAGGGGGGGGGGGGGGGAGGGGGTAGAAGTCACCACGCATAGAAAGATTTGGTAACCTTTCCTCTTCATGCTCATCAACTTCAAAGCGGAGATCAATTTCACACCTTCTTGGGAGCGGACTCCTCTATAGGACACACGACTGCCTAGCGGACTCTTGAGGAAAATCTTTTGGTCTCTACACTCGAATCTTGCATCATACTTTGACAACCAATCCATACCCAAAATTACATCGAACTCTTCAAGGGGGAAACGAAGTAGGTTAGCGGGAAACAAGGTTTCCGAAATAGAAATAGGAATGTCGGAGAAAGTGAGGGAGCAAGAGAACATTTCTCCAGAAGGTAAGCATATAGAAGTTTCCTCACTAGGTATAGGCTCAAGAGCTAGTTTTTCCGAAAACTTGGAAGATATAAAAGATAAAGATGCGCCGATATCAAATAAAATGAGGCAAGGTTGATCAAAAATTGAGAACATACCCGTAATGATATCGGGATGAGCGGCGGCTTCGGCTCGACTCATGACAAAGATAGTTCCTCTTGGCCTAGAATTTGGATTAGGAGCATTCTTCTTTTCGGGACAATCGGCAACACGATGTCTGGGCTTCTTACAATGGAAGCAAGTCAAGGGCATGCCATAACATCCAATTCCGGGGTGTAGAGCTTGCCCACAATGGTAGCACTTACGGTCTTTCTCAAGCTCATTGGTTGAGGAGTGAGCTTGTCCTCTAGGTTCTTGAACTCTTGGTCCTTGTCCTCCATGGTCTTGTATCCTTGGCACAAACCTCCTCTTGTTGGCATAGTTTGAAGTAGAAGGCACAAATGGTCTCTTTCCATGAAAGTTAGAACGGTAAGAGTGAGAAGAGGAGTGAGGCTTGGCTTGTTCTTCAATGGCCTTCAAAGAGCTTTCGGCCCAAATGGCATCATCATAGACTTCCACGAAGGTAGTTGAGTTTCTTCTCACCATGCTTTCCACTTTAGGATTCAACTTGTTCTTGTAGAAGTAGACACGATCCTCTTCATCTTTCACGAACTTGGAGGCATAATGAGCAAGTTCATTAAAATTGTCGGTGTAGGCTTGACTTGATAGCTTCCCTTGCTTGAAGTCCATGAACTCCTTCAATCTTTGTTGTTTGAGTTCCTTAGGGTAGAAGCGAGTCTCCACAAGTGACTTGAAGCGGTTCCAATCAAAGTTGGGGTCTTGAGTAGCGGTAGGACCGGTCAAAGTCCACCACCTATGTAACACCCCGTAATTTCGGACCGTTATTATATTGCAAAAGTAATTTATTAATCAAGTTGAATTTAAAATTTATGTATTTGAAGTAATAATAATTCAATGAAATGTAATTCTATTATATTTTGAAGTAAATTATTTAATTTCATAGTTTCGAAATGTTTAAAAATAGTTTAAACCATGTAAAAACCTTTTATATCGAAATAAGGGCATATCGGGAAAAATGGCGATTCTTTTGAAAATTGGGCAAACGATTTTGGAAATGGGTCATATGAGTACTCAATCTTCTTGTAATCTCGTGTTTAAGAATTTTGGCAATGTCGGAATTTGCGTTTGACAAACGGTTTTAATTATTGTCGAAACGAGCTAAAACCGACTAATAAAATCCCGCCAAATTCCCGCTCTTCCTCCCCTTCTCACGCCACACCTCCCCTTCCTCCTTCCCATTTCTTCCTAAGACTTCTTTTGTCCTTCTTTTGTGCTCTTGACCGAATTCCTCAAAAAAAAAAAAATAATAATCTTACAATCGTAAATTCATCATAATTTCTTCGTTTCTAGTCCGATTTTCGCATAATTTATATTTTCGGAATCCTCTCTTCACGATCTACATCCTAGTATGTTTTAATTTCAGTTTTAATTATGTCGATTTTGGCTGATTTTGGGCATAATTTCGGTTTTGATAATTATTATTGTGTTTTTGTTGTTTTTAATAGGTGAAGATTATGAGGATGATATAGGGGACTCCTATATAGTAGAGGATGATGGGTAGCTACTGTTTTTAGGGTTTTCTCAAGGGTTATTTTGCCTTTTTCTAGCTTAAGGTAACATATTTCGAGTTACTCGACGAATAAATGTCACATTCTTTACTTTTTGTATGATTTTTGTGAAGGTTATTTGAGTAGTTTATTTCACATGAAAATATAGGTTAAATTCATGTCTTTTGTATGTTAAGTTCACTTACTAGTATGGAAATGAAATGGGAATGATTAATTGATGCTTCAGACGATGTTAAACTGAACAAAAATGGAGAAATGAAGGGTTGGGGGTGGCGGCCCAAACGGCCCAAAGAGGCCCGGGCAGGCCAGCAGCCCACGGCAGCCCCGGGTTAGCCCGGTTTGCCCGTTGCTTGTTTCGCGGTTTTTCATGCGTTATTTGTCGTTTCGGGTTTATTAATGTTATATTTAGTATAAGTAACAAATGGGTAATCTTTTGAAATGAATCATATTAGTAGTAAATATAATGTTGATGGTAAAATTATGTTTATATTGGTAGTTGCACATGTTAGGATAGGTTATGATATGAAATTGTAAAGAATAGGCTTAAAATGAATTTTATAGCGATAATTGCAATGTTTGGTGATTAAGCCTAAAATCGAGCCTTGGTCCCTTTGATGAATCGATGTTAGTCAATTGTGTGATTGGTCACCGCGATTTAACCCGCACTGCCGCAGATGGGGTTGCGGGTAAAAATTCGGTTGGATGTAAATTATTGTGAAAAATGGATAATTGGCCTTATTCTTGTTTTAGGCCATTTATTATGTTTTTATTTCACATATGTTGTTGGTTGATTTGAATGGTTTCTTATGTTGTAGAAACGCCCTAGATTCTCCGGAACCTTTAATATTGTCAAGTTTGGACTCTTTGCCTCTCTTTTGGTTAATTGGGTGTCCTACTTGTCTTGTGTGGTGTGGGCTAAAGTATTCAAGCTGGGACCTAGATTGGTTTTATTTAGGTCCTAGGTGAGTGTTTCGGCCTTCATCATAGATAGGCCATTATAGTCTTTGACGAGTGTATGTTCACCGCTTGATAGCCTCTCTGTGTTCCGACTTGGTGGGATTATATCCAAGTTGGGGCATGACCTCGTTACTTATTTTGATAGTAAGTGGTCAGCTTAAGTACTAGCCAACCCTTTGGTGGACTCCTTAGGGTACTCACTTTGTTTTAGAAAAATTGTGAGTCTTGGGTGCGGTGGTGTGTATCCGCATGTCTAGGTCTGCGCAGATTTTAGGCTAGGGTTGTGTTGTGTCCTGGCCATGTTTTGATAGAACCTCTGAGCCAGGATACCGGTTCGATTACCTTCCCTACCTCGTGGTATAGACTCGAGTTACAGAGTGATTATTGACCGTACTAAGAACTTATGCCTGTCTTTGATATATTGTCCTTTCTTGTATGGTGACTTTATGAGTTGTAATAGGTGAGATGCAAGCCGGTTACAATTGATAAAGTTTGGATTACTGCTTGTTATATGTTTCACATGATTGTTTAATTTGGTCAGTTTAGTGTTCATATGCTAGAATACCCGATAGTTAATTGATTTATGATGTTGGTTACATGTTGCATTACATGTTACATTAAATATGACATTTCGTGGCTGGGAGGACTCGAAGTTACTCCCCACTGAATTGTGGCTTTCGTGTTTGTATAAAATGCGATTGACAGGTTGATGATGATTAGATGGGGTCACAGACGAGCTAGTGAGCAAAAGAACCTTGGACTTAGTTTGGTTATTTTGTAGTAAACCTTTAAACATTTGGTTGTGTTTATATTTTGAAGGGACATATGTCTCCCTCTCTTACTTTGGTTTGTATCACGTTATTCTCGTGACTTCAGTTATGTTATGTAAATTAGTGTGTTAGTATTTGCAGGTTTTGGCACTCTTCATTTGGAAGTGTTTGTGATTGGTTTAGAAAAGTTTTGAAATTACAGGTTTTATCTAGTTGAACCAATTACAAACATATCCTGTCAGTTTTTCTGTAGAATTTACGTGTTTATTTATCGCTAAAAATGAAGGTGTCACAGTTGGTATCAGAGCTTGTTGCTCCCGACGCACGTTTGTGCACCCCACTTAAAATCACTTGACCTTTAAATAATAAACTTGAGAGATGGGTAGGATGGGTAGATTTTGGATTTTATGTGGTAGTCTGTTTGTGATTGCTATTTGTTAGGTTCTAACCAATGTTCTCTTTTGCAAGATGGCTCTCCAAGAAATGTAGATAATGCAATCTTACAAGCTAGGTTTGTTGATTGTTAGTTATTAATTTTGGTGCTGTTAAAGATTGGTTATGCCAAATGAAGAATGCTTCCACTTTCTCGATATTTCTTTCCGTATTCAGTGTATCTTACCTTAATCTTCCAATCTCGTTGTTTATTCGTCTTTCAAATTCCTCTTCTCTCGCCTTGGCAACTACTCTTCAATTCTTTCTCCCGATTCATCCTTGGTTCGTTTTCTTCTTATAATAAGAGTCCTTGTGGACACCTTCCTTTTATTCCACGGGATAGTCCCCTTGTTCCAGAGAACCCGGTTTTGAGGGAATGTATCATTGGAGGGCGTGAACGAGTTGAGAAATTGATTGTTTAAGGTTTGAGTTGTATAGGAGAATATAACTTGGGATCCTTTGGTTAGTCTTGTTAGTTGTGCTTGATATGAGAGTCTAGTGGGTTGAGAAACACCTTGGGATTTATGTCTATTGAGAGCTTGTTCGTTATAGATGATTGAGCATGGGTACTACCTTAGCACATAAGATGGAATGAACCTAAGCTACTTCATTTGAGAGTCTCGATGTTTCTTGTGGAGAATTAAAGGAATGATAGTTAGCCCTAATCCTTGTAGGCCTTGAAAGGAATACAATAGGACGTTGACGTTGATTAATGGATTGGTATCGTACTTTGGAATTAGTTAGTTTGTTAAACCTTTCCAGTTGACCAAATCTAGTATAGAGTAGCCCTTGTTGACCTTTTGAAATTTGAGAACACGTGGTTGACCTTATTAATCATATTTGAATTTGGGAATTTTGGTGGAAAGTTGTTTGATGTAGTTCGTGAGTTCAAAGATGCGATTCTAATTTATGGTATCGGAGACTAGAAGTACGAAGTGGTGAGATGATAGAGTAAACAAGTCATGGTACTTGGGGATGACATAGCAAGTGGAGTTCGATGACGAGAATTGTAAAGGAGATACTTTGGGACTTGGATGGTAACAAATGAATTTGTGTGGTGAATTGATTTTGGCTCTTGGAACCAATTGAGTTGAGGAAAACCTACCAATGTGGAGTCCTTGTTAGTCCTACGATTTGGTAGACTATTGAGTCTTTGTTGAGCACCTTAGTGATGTAACCTTATGATAGCGATCATAAGCTTTGAGGAGTGTTTGGTTAAGCGGTAACCCTTTCTTATGCCGCTTCTGTTCTCCTTTCCTTCTCTTTAACGTTCGTTGAACCCTTTTCTTATGCCAAAGTTTACGTATCTTCTTCTTGCCTGAGATATCTTCTTAACTCGAATACCTCTTATTTTTGTCAACCGTTATCTTTACGGTCCGACTCCTTATTTCCTAACAGGTCATTTGTTCCTTGCTTATCCTTCCTTAACGCCTTTTTATAATACTATCTCTTTTGAGAAGTGTTGGCCTTGGTTGGACATCATGACCTTTGAAGGGATTGTTGTGTTTGACCCTTTCCTGGTTTTGAGAGGATTTGATATTGGAGAGACTTAGGTAGTGTGATGAGACATACTTGATGGTTCTTATACCTATAGATCCTTGATAAAGTGAGTACGTTGGATTGGTGGATTTTGTGTGTCAAATGTGAGTTGCATTGGTTACTAAGGTTTTGGAACATGGCATTGTTGTTTATGTTTGGGTACTAGTGCCTAGTACTTGACTTAAAATGGATGAAACTGAATGGTGGATTTGAGGATATAGGATTGGCTAAGTAGACGAGTTTTTGATTGGCTTCCATAATCACTTTGGATATGAGGGTTTGATAATGTATATGTTACCGTGTGAGAAATGTTAAATGTGGGATTATTAGTTGGTTTTAGTGAGTGATATTGATTACTACTTGAGCTATGGTATGAGAGTGAGAGTAAGCTACATTATTGGGAAGTTTTAGCACTTGTTTTAATAACTAGAAAGGGTAATGGTATGGTTGACACCAATTGCAAGGTTAAAGAACATAGTTTCAATTTATGGTTTTAGGAACTCTGAGGTGATAAAGTGTTGTTACAATTAAGACCTTGTTTCTTGGGAATTTGATGGTAAGTAAGATTTAGGATGTCAAATTTGAAAGAATACTCCTTGGGATGATGTTGTAGCTGAGTGTAAATCCGCTTTTGGGAATCCTTAATAAGTAAAAGGATAGAGAAACTTGAGATCCTATTGATTTTTCAGATTTTGGGGTTGGTATGTTGCTACCTTGTTTTGAAATGAGAATCTTGTGGTATATTTGAGGAACTTTCTCTTGGAGTTTATAGCTTGGTATTGGGATTCTTGATTAAAGGTTTATTTGTTTTGAGGAAACCATAGTTGACACTAGTTGGATACGAATGTAGCTTTGTTGGAAGCCTTGACCTTGGACTTGTGAAAGTTGTTTCTGGATGTTTGAGGATTTGGAGCGATGACATCACACTTATAGTGGAGTACCTTGTTTCAGGGAACAGATTAGGATGAGGTAACATAAGCGATTGAGGAAACCCTTGGGAGTGATGTGGTTATGAGTTTTGTTGTTAGAAAGTTTTTGGAACCGTTTCGAGTGTTGTTGTTTGTGATAAAAGTGTCTGGCGTTTCCTTGTTGACTAATTTCCCTTCTTCCTTGATCATGAGCGTTATCGTTCATACCTCTCTTCCTTACTTCATCATAGTCCTCTCATAAGTTTGATGTTGGTAACCTATGAAACTCCATCTTTGACACCCTTTTAGGTTCGACTTCAATTCTTACCCCATGAAATTCATACAGCCCTTTTGATTAGTTAAGCTTGGATCCTCTTAGCATACTTGCTCCTATGATGTCTAAGTTACTTTTCACTCCGAGGAATTTCTAAATATTTCAAGCTACCAGTTTCGTTTCATTCTTGAAAGTTTATGTCACTTCTGCAAACCTAACCTATTTTTGAAGACTTGAAAATGAAAATTTGATTTAGTTCCCTATTCCTTTCTTGAATATAAACTCGTTTATCGTAATTTTAATTTCTAGACCCGAGTTTTCGTTAAGATTTGTCCAATTTCTGTTAATTTTGATCCATTTATGACTTCTTTGTCAAGGTTTAATGGTACATTTTAGGGATTTGACCCCCATTGGGTTTAAAAGTGAAACCTTCATTTCTATTTTGGCTTTTTGCAAAAGGAAATTTGAGTAGAGTACCTTTCTCTTACTTTGATTTTAACGTTGATCGGATGTTAGAACTAGTTATTGGAGACATTTGATAACTTGTTCTACGCTTATCGGCGAATAGTTTTTGTTTAAAAACTTGTCTCTGATTTGGAAAAATAGCGTTCTTGTGTGCACGACAAGAGCAATTCCATTCCATGAATGAGACTTACATTCTTGAAAACTCTTCATTAATATTTTGAAGGTATTTTGGTTTTTGAATTTTACAAATGATTTGCCTTTTTACCTTATCTTTGATATGAAATGTGGATGTTCTTGCCTGATCAACAAGAGTATCACCGTTTCATTGAAAAGATACCTATATTTTCTTATGATGATATTATTGAGATGTCGTTTACTATAATTTCTCCTTCTAAGTTTCGAGGACGAAACTTTTTAAAAGGAGGGGTGATTGTAACACCCCGTAATTTCGGACCGTTATTATATTGCGAAAGTAATTTATTAATCAAGTTGAATTTAAAATTTATGTATTTGAAGTAATAATAATTCAATGAAATGTAATTCTATTATATTTTGAAGTAAATTATTTAATTTGATAGTTTCGAAATGTTTAAAAATAGTTTAAACCATGTAAAAACCTTTTATATCGAAATAAGGGCATATCGGGAAAAATGGCGATTCTTTTGAAAATTGGGCAAACGATTTTGGAAATGGGTCATATGAGTCCTCAATCTTCTTGTAATCTTGTGTTTAAGAATTTTGGCAATGTCGGAATTTGCGTTTGACAAACGGTTTTAATTATTGTCGAAACGAGCTAAAACCGACTAATAAAATCCTGCCAAATTCCCGCTCTTCCTCCCCTTCTCACGCCACACCTCCACTTCCTCCTTCCCATTTCTTCCTAAGACTTCTTTTGTCCTTCTTTTGTGCTCTTGACCGAATTCCTCAAAAAAAAAAAAAATAATCTTACAATCGTAATTTCATCTTAATTTCTTCGTTTCTAGTCCGATTTTCGCAAAATTTATATTTTCGGAATCCTCTCTTCAAGATCTACATCCTAGTATGTTTTAATTTCAGTTTTAATTATGTCGATCTTGGCTGATTTTGGGCATAATTTCGGTTTTGATAATTATTATTGTGTTTTTGTTGTTTTTAATAGGTGAAGATTATGAGGATGATATAGGGGACTCCTATATAGTAGAAAATGATGGGTAGCTACTGTTTTTAGGGTTTTCTCAAGGGTTATTTTGCCTTTTTCTAGCTTAAGGTAACATATTTCGAGTGACTCGACGAATAAATGTCACATTCTTTGCTTTTTGTATGATTTTTGTGAAGGTTATTTGAGTAGTTTATTTCACATGAAAATATAGGTTAAATTCATGTCTTTTGTATGTTAAGTTCACTTACTAGTATGGAAATGAAATGGGAATGATTAATTGATGCTTCAGACGATGTTAAACTGAACAAAAATGGAGAAATGGAGGGTTGGGGGTGGCGGCCCAAACGGCCCAGCAGGCCCAGGCAGGCCCACGGCAGGCCCTGGGTTGGCCCGTTGCTTGTTTCGCGGTTTTTCATGCCTTATTTGTCGTTTCGGGTTTATTAATGTTATATTTAGTATAAGTAACAAATGGGTAATCTTTTGAAATGAATCATATTAGTAGTAAATATAATGTTGATGGTAAAATTATGTTTATATTGGTAGTTGCACATGTTAGGATAGGTTATGATATGAAATTGTAAAGAATAGGCTTAAAATGAATTTTATAGCGATAATTGCAATGTTTGGTGATTAAGCCGAAAACTGAGCCTTGGTCCCTTTGATCGCATCGATGTCAGTCAATTTGTGTGATTGATTGGTCACCGCGATTTAACTGCACTGTCGCAGGACTGGGGTTGCGGGTAAAAATTCGGTTGGATGTAAATTATTGTGAAAAATGGATAATTGGCCTTATTCTTGTTTTAGGCCATTTATTATGTTTTTATTTCACATATGTTGTTGGTTGATTTGAATGGTTTCTTATGTTGTAGAAACGCCCTAGATTCCCCGGAACCTTTAATATTGTCAAGTTTGGACTCTTTGCCTCTCTTTTGGTTAATTGGGTGTCCTACTTGTCTTGTGTGGTGTGGGCTAAAGTATTCAAGCTGGGACCTAGATTGGTTTTATTTAGGTCTTAGGTGAGTGTTTCGGCCTTCATCATAGATAGGCCATTATAGTCTTTGACGAGTGTATGTTCACTGCTTGATAGCCTCTGTGTTCCTGACTTGGTGGGATTATATCCAAGTTGGGACATGACCTCGTTACTTATTTTGATAGTAAGTGGTCAGCTTAAGTACTAGCCAACCCTTTGGTGGACTCCTTAGGGTACTCACTTTGTTTTAGAAAAATTGTGAGTCTTGGGTGCGGTGGTGTGTATCCGCATGTCTAGGTCTGCGCAGATTTTAGGCTAGGGTTGTGTTGTGTCCTGGCCATGTTTTGATAGAACCTTTGAGCCAGGATACCGGTTCGATTACCTTCCCTACCTCGTGGTATAGACTCGAGTTACAGAGTGACTATTGACCGTACTAAGAACTTATGCCTGTCTTTGATATATTGTCCTTTCTTGTATGGTGACTTTATGAGTTGTAATAGGTGAGATGCAAGCCGGTTACAATTGATAAAGTTTGGATTACTGCTTGTTATATGTTTCACATGATAGTTTAATTTGGTCAGTTTAGTGTTCATATATTAGAATACCCGATAGTTAATTGATTTATGATGTTGGTTACATGTTGCATTACATGTTACATTAAATATGACATTTCGTGGCTGGGAGGACTCGAAGTTACTCCCCACTGAATTGTGGCTTTCGTGTTTGTATAAAATGCGATTGACAGGTTGATGATGATTAGATGGGGTCACAGACGAGCTAGTGAGCAAAAAAACCTTGGACTTAGTTTGGTTATTTTGTAGTAAACCTTTAAACATTTGGTTGTGTTTATATTTTGAAGGGACATATGTCTCCCTCTCTTACTTTGGTTTGTATCACGTTATTCTCGTGACTTTAGTTATGTTATGTAAATTAGTGTGTTAGTATTTGCAGGTTTTGGCACTCTTCATTTGGAAGTGTTTGTTATTGGTTTAGAAAAGTTTTGAAATTACAGGTTTTATCTAGTTGAACCAATTACAAACATATCCTGTCAGTTTTTCTGTAGAATTTACGTGTTTATTTATCGCTAAAAATGAGGGTGTCACAACCTATCGGCTTCGTTCACAAGAAAGTGAGAGGCTAACCTCACCTTGTCCTCCTCTCAGGCATCAAAGAGAGAGAAGTTCTTCTCCATATCACAAAACCACTCCGATAGAGCAACGGGATCCACTTCACCACCATAGGTCCTAGCCTTGTTCCTTGCTAGTTGACTTGCAATCCAAGCATAACTTCCTTGACGGTTGGCTTCATGAGGAGGGGGAGTGGGTTGAGGATTTTGTTGATTAGCAAGCACTTGAGTGAGGGCTTTCATGATAGCATTTTCCACATTGGTTGGTCGTACCATCTTTTCGCACAAGAGCAAACAAGTTAGAACCTATCAAAAAACATACACAAAAAGGCTACCAACTTAGGTCCTTAATTCTACCCATCTCTCATTCATTATTCAAGGTCGAGTAAGAATTTTAAGTTGGGGTACACGTGTGTGCATTGGGAGCAATATATGCTCTGATACTAACTGTGACACCCCTCGTTGAGGTAACTAAATATAACTAGTAAATCGTGGCGGAAACACGAGATTTTTATAACTTTTAAGGCTTCTAATGAAGTCCAACGCGAGGTATCACCAACACGATAAATAAGTTTAGATAGTTAAGTTTATGTTTACAACACAAGTCTATTTATTGGGGAAACGATATCCCACGAATGAACATGAGTCTAAAAGTAGGTGAGTCTATTAAAGTGATAGCTAAATAAGGTCCAAGGTAAGAACTCGCTAGCTCACACGGTCTTCCCCACTTAAGCTTCATCACCAACCTGTCATTCATAATAAATATGAAAGCCACAGTCAGTGGGGAGTAACCCAGGGTTCTCCTAGCCAAAATATGTCAAAAAACAAGTAATTAGAAATTTAATTAAACAAACAAGCATAAGAGTAAATACTTACCGTAACAAGAGAATCATGATTAGTATACAAAATGCAATAAGAGTAGTTATGCACAAATGAGAGAAGAATAATTAGGTCAAACAGTCACATATTGACTCGACTCAAATGTAAGACAAATTACAAAGTATGGACAAACAAGACTCCCAACGTAGACTCCAACCTCCTGGTAGGACGACGATCATAATACAGTCCTAGTCTAAACCTGACCAGACTCTCGGGATGGACGACACCCGATTCGACTTGCGGTGACCCATCCGCATCCAAGACTCGAAACATGGTACTCTTAACCGTGCCCAAAAGTCGAGTAACCCCAAATCGGAACCTTGTCACCTAACCGTGACCCCCGGTCCGAAGAGGCGGAAGGAAAAATAGCCCAATCCGGAAACATGGCACCTAACCATAACCAATGGTCCGAAAGGGTAAATAAGGAATGTCAAGTCATCACACAATGTAAATCGTCACACTTGGATCACAAATACGAGTAATAATGATTGCACAAACATAACGTAAACAATTCATGTGAAGCATGTATAAGTATAAGATTATAATAAATATTAGGTGCTCTCTGCCGGTGTGCGCACCGGCTCCCGGCCCACCGGAAGAGGATACATGCTAAGGTGAAATAAGGTCAAAATAGATGAAAGTGTATTCTCTGCCGGGTGGCCGGCTGCCGGCCCACCGGCAGGGAATACAAGTCAAGGTAAACAAGGTCACTAATACTCAATGTGTATTCTCTGCCGGGTGGCCGGCTGCCGGCCCACCGGCAGGGAATACACCCTATTATAAAAGACACCAAAATTCCATGTACTCGCTGCCGGTTGGGTAGGCCGGCTGCCGGCCCACCGGCAGGGACATACACTCTAACATGTGAACTTGGCAAAACACAAGGGACTCTCTGCCGGTTGGTGGACCGGCTGCCGGCCCACCGGCAGAGACATACAGAGGCTTAATTCCCAATTTTTTCAACTCAGAAATGCAAGGTCTCGTTGCCGGTTGGGTAGGCCGGCTGCCGGCCCACCGGCAGGGACATACAATACACGAAAATCCAACAAATGCTCATCCAAAGTTCTCCAAATTCAACCATCTCAATTTCAATCATCTTATATTTCTCTAATATTATGAATACATGAAAAATTACCACATTCAAGTTGTAATTAACATGTGGGGTAAATTATAAATCATTAAAGTAAGGCTTAATCATGTAATTTTGAGGGAATTACACTAACACCATCTCATATTTCACCATATTATAACAAGACATGAATTTACTCCTTAAACATTTGAGGATCATCATACAAGTAATCTACTCAACACCAAATGACCACAAGTCATGAAAGACACCAAATTTAACATTCATATGAGTCTAATACTACATAATTCACACAATTTTAACATAAAAGTCGAGTAACCCATCACCGTTACCTTTTTGCACTTCAATCTTCTATTGAGTCGTCAATGATGTAGCTATCCTCCTCCGGGTTGTCCAAATTCTCCCCTAAAAACAAAAATCAAGATATTAAGTCAAGAACCGATGTTCTTGTAAGATGAAAATTCTGCAATAAGAGAGAAGATGATGACTTTCTTACTTAGAAAGAAGGGAAATGAGAAAAGGAAGAGAGTGGCGCGAAAAGGAACAAGATTGGTGAAGAATTGAGTGAGATATAATGATTTTAGGGTTGAGTGGAGATGGTTCAACAATGGTGGTGTGTTTGTTGGGAAATTTCAGAAATTGGAAGTGAGGGAGATGAAGTTGTGAGGGTTTAGTTGGGGTTTTGTGTAGAGAAAAGAGAAGGAAAAAGCCCATGAGTCATGATAAGCCCAATAACTCAAAATAAGTTGGTTTCTACTAGAATTTCCGTCTCAAACCTACTATAATTCAAGACGGAGAATATTATTATTAGAATCAACACTATTATCTCCGTTATACGACTACGGCGATATTATATAAAAAAAAAATAAGTTTTAAATAATAATTATTTAATAAAAATTACTTAAAAGTTTATTTAAAATATAAGAAAGGCGCGGGGTGTTACAACGACATTAGAGCCACTCGGTTTAAATTCTTGGTAGGCATAGGGGTATGGTGGAGTCACAATGGTGGAGGAGGAGGGCTTTGCAATTGGTTCCCTATGTTGCTTAATTATCACTTCGGCTTCCTCGGAGACGGGCAATAGGTAGTTTAGTCTACAGACAGAGAGACAACAAATGTTTCTAGGCAAGGCAAAGGACTTAGCTTCTTTGATGAGCCACACATATTTGTTGTCAAGATTGTCATTCTTGACCCAATGGAATTTGTTGATCATAGTGCTCATATCAAGGAGGTTGCTCCCTTTAACCGGTTTGTATGTGTTATCTTTGTTGAAATTTGGGTTAAAGTGCTTAGCTAGCCTTGTTACTAAGCTGCCGTTTACAATGAAGGCCGCTCCGTCTTTCCCATTATCAATCTCAAGCCACCGATCATGCAATAGTTGAAGAATATTGTAATTTTTGGTGAACTTTCCATTGATATTCATGTAGGACTCAAGGTAGACAAAATCAAGTTCGGTGAAGTGATTGGTGCCTTTTCTAGCAATCAAGGTATTGCCCACAAACTTGTGCCATACTCTTATGCACAGATGATGAACATATAAAGCATGACACTCCCGGAAAGAGTTAAATTTTCGACCGGTAATATCTTTCCAAAGGGATGCGGCATCATATTATAAAGGCTTCTTCTCATAATGATGATATTGTAAAAGACGAAACACATTACCAACTCACTCATAGTCATGTTTCTACTCTTGTTCTCAAGACGGAATTCAACATAATGTCGAGTCTCTATCTTAGACACCTTCAAGGAGCTTATGAACTCTAAGGTTAATGAAGGGTATGTCAATTCTTCCATTTCAAAGAGGGCTAACAACCTCATGGACTCGAAAAATGTTCTAGTTCGCTCAAGCATACCCAATTTTTCGAAAGTGTCTTGATATATAAACTTGATAGCCACAATAGTCTTTCTAGTAAGGGATAAAAATGCATTCCTATGAGCATCGGTTAAGAAAGTTACCTCCGGAAAATTTGGCAATTGTTCTATAACCGGAGTAGGTGTGGTAGCTTCCTCAATAGGAGTTGCGATTTCTTGGATTTACACCCTTGGTTGTGTCACTACCATAGCCTTAGATGCAAGAAGAGCTTGTTGTCTTTTTGATAAATTTGGAGTCTTGGGTGCCTTGGTTCCGCCTTTGGTCCGTGCCATTTTGTTCTCCTTCTCAAATTGGTATCAACAAACCAAGATTTAGCTTGAATGTTCCTTGCTTCCTCAAACTTCAATCAATTCCTCAATCAATTTAGGATTTTCGAAGTTTTGCCCAAACCCTAGAAAATTGATTCAATTTGTGAGGAATTTGATGTTTAGATGGTCTTTTGTTGATAAAGGAGTAATTTAATCTTGTTTTGAGCAAGTTTTGTTTGAATGGTGGTGAATTTTGTTGAGAAATTGGTGTTTTTGAATGGGTTGATTGAGGGTTTAAGTGGGAGAAAAGGTATGTGTTTGTGTTTGTAAAAGATAGAAATGAATTGGGAATAAAGAAGGGAAGTCCTGTGTTTTGCTTAAGTAGCAGCAAGGGACGCTCGGATCAGACTAGGGACGCGCGGATCATCTTACAGGACATCCTGAAATTTCATACCAGTGCCAAGACGCGCGGATCTTCCTCAGCTCGAGCGGATTCTATCTGGGACGCTCGGATTCACCTGGGGACGTGCGGATATCCTTACAACGTTATTTCATAGACTGGGAGTCTTCTCAGGACGCGCGGATTGATGCCAAGATGAGCGTCCTAAAGATGGGGACGAGCGTCACGAGGATGATCTGCTCAGATTTTCTTACAGGGCGTTTTCTTCAATTCAAACATTCTCAGGACCCGCGTCCTTAGGCCAGGACGCTCGGATGCAAGCTGGGGACGCTCGGATTCTCATGGGGACGCTCGGATCCTTTCTAGCTCCCACGAGCTCAGGTCCGCTCGTGGGGATTCTTTTTCCCATGTCATTCTTTCTTCTTTTCCTTTGTTAAATGTTGTGGGTGCACTACAAAGGCTTGGTTAGCCTAGGCATTTGCCATCCCCACACTTGATCAAACACCACACGTCAAAACACGTTAAAATACCTCCCTCACTTGCTCTCATATAAAAAATCTTGATCAAAGCACAAAAATGCAAATCCAAAAATGACAAAGTTGCAATAAAGGAAATAAAATGCGAGTTAAGGGGTTAGAATATTTATAAATGGTAATTTAGGGAGGACTCCACCAAACTCTCATCTTGGATGAGATGTCAAGGCGGCAAAGCCAAGGTGTTGTTGATGTTGCTCAACACCTTTTAGAAGTAGTCAAAGGCTTGCTCATTTTTATGATATAGGTCTTGGGTAGACCTTTGCACATTGTTCTCTTTATTGTTGTAGTCATCAAAGTCAAAGTGATGACAAGGATCCACAAAGCCTTGGTCTAAAGTCATAGCGTTTCCAATATAAGGATTGACCAATCCCTCAAATTCATCGCCCATAGACCGCAAACTTCACTAGCTTGTTCCCCAATGATATCATGAGTTGATAAGGGCAACTCATCATTCTTGTTATCTTGGCCAATGAGGCCTTCTTCGTTACTTGTCATGATGGGTGAGCTATTCAAACTCTCATTGTTGTTGAAAATTCCTTGCTCTCCGAATAGAGCTACTTGAAGGTCATCCACTTTCTTCTTCCATATAGGTGGTGTTTCTTTACCCATGGTTTGATATTTGCATAGAGATTCTAACTTCTTCCTATCACTTTCTCGGCTATATTGATCGACCATGAAACATGGCTCGTGTAGTCGGGGAGCTCTCATTGTTTTGTCATGATTGAAAGTGATTGTCTCGTCCCCTACCTCGAGTGTGAGTTCTCCATGTTTCACATCGATTACTGCTCCGGAGGTATGCAAGAAAGGTCTTCCTAAAATGATAGGAATGTTGGAGTCCTCTTCCATGTCTACAATGACAAAGTCTACCGGGATGAAGAATTTGCCAATTCTCACGGGCACATCCTCCCATACCCCTAAAGGTATCTTTATTGATCGATCCGCCATTTGAAGAGGGATGTTGGTGCATTTGAGCTCTCCCATTTCTAGCCTCTTACATACCGAGTATGGCATGACACTTACACTTGCTCCAAGATCATATAACGCTTTGTTGATTGTAGTGTCGCCAATGGTACATGGAATAGAAAAACTTCCCGGATGTTTGAGCTTTGGAGGGGAACTCCCTTGAACAATAGCACTACTCACATGATTGATCGATTCCGTGAATGGGATTGAGACTTTCCAAGTTGGTCATCAAGCTTAGGCTTAGCTTGGCGACTTGGGAATGGAAGTCTAATCACTGATGCGTGCATTTTATATAGGTATTTCGTACTTTATTTGCACGCATTTCTATGCATTTTGTGTAGTGTTTAGCTACAAATGTCCCCCGAATTGTCTACTTTGGTTTCTCTTATATTATTTGCAGGTATGAACCGGAAAGGAGCATAATCAAGCCTAAAACATGTCCCTATGCATGAATTTAGGAGATTACTTGAGTCGAACCTTGGAAACTACTATTTTGAGATGCGCAAAGAAGTATGTTAGCTAGGCGAGCAAAGGAAGAACATCAAATTACTAGTGCCTAGTTTGAAGAGTCATATCTCGAGTTATTCCACAGATGTTCAGGTAATTATAATTGGAGATGAAAGCTTGTCCTCTTAGCTTTCCAACGCCACCGGAAACGCCCTATTTTCCCAAGTAACGAAGAAATGGCAGCCGTTTGAAATTCAGTGCGCGAAGCAGGAATTGTGCGCTGGAAAGTACTCGATCGATTACAATTGTGTTCGATCGACTCCTTTTTCTACTCGATCGAGTAGTGCCTATTTAATAAGTGTTCGATCGAGTACCTAAAGTACTCGATCGAGAGGTTTTAGATTGGATTTGCTCGATCGAGTGATATAAAAGTCCTCGATCGAGTATTTAGCTATTATATTCGGGATTTTTATCCCGTGATAGGTTTAGTTTTGTTAATTATCACTTCCCTATATAAGGGAGTCGTAACTAGGTTAATAAACACTTCTTCTTTTACCTTTTAAGACTTCTCTTAATACACTTTACTCTCTTAATCTTTTCCTTAAACTTTCTACTGTAACTTTGCTCTTGGATTTCTTTGCTCGGATTTGGGTTGTTCTTTACGCCGGAATTCTTGTGATTGTAATCCCTCTTCTCTTTATTAATCTTAATCTTGTTATTAATTGCTTTAATCCGTTGTTTCTCTTATCATTAATTTCTGCCCTAATTTCATTTATGCAATTTTATTGTTATTTCATCATGCTTTTGATTAGTATGCTCATTATTATTATTGTTGACACCATTAGTAGTATGAGTAGCTAATTTCTTCTATGTTAGGACAAGGGAATCCATGGTAGGATTGTGACGATGTAGCGAATAGACTAGATGGTTTACTTGTGAGAATCTGTCCCATAGCAATATAACTGTACACCAATTTAGTTGAATGCATGCTTCTAACTTACATTAATCTGGTTAATTTCGTTCTTGGATCGGAAGATTGGAATGAACAGACCTGCTATGAACAATAGACTACCTTAATGAGGACGGAAGTTACGTTAGCGGAAATCTAGGATAGAAAGTGGACCGGAAGGACCATTCCTGTATCCTTCTCACAATAGATTGTCTAGGCTATTTGCAACTGAGACGATAAACTGCCATGGTGAACCAAAATCCTGACATACTCTCTTTTACTTGATCACTTTTATCACATTTTCTTCCTTTACTTCTCTTTCTTTATTTCTCTTACCCTTTGACTTCCAGTAGTTTAGTAAATCAAATATAAAAACCCCATTTGTGACTTAGATAGACGGATTAAAGATAGATACCTTGCCTCCCTGTGGAGATCGACCCTACTTATCACTAGCTTCTGTTAGTTATATTTAGGTTTATTTTTGGTACAGAAACAACCTTATCAAATTTTGGCGCCGTTGCCGGGGAGGCAATTGGCCTCTTTATCTGTTTATTTTCATTTATCTGTTTATTTTCGTTTGTCTTATCTTTTTCTTTAGTGCTGTTTTGATAGGTCTACAGGTCTATTAGACAGATTTCAGAGAAAGATTATCGAAGGGAAGGCTTGAGTACCTTCGATTCTTTAGCCAAGATGACGTCCGTCTCCCAACTTATAGCCCGTTTTGAAGCTCCAACCGTCAGAACTGACAATTGGAAGAGGAAAGAGTCTTGGGGTTGTGGAAGTCACCAAAGTTTTGCTCCTCTTATATCGGTGCCACCACAACCGCTGCAACAACAAGGTCTTCAACATCCATGTTATGCTAACCCACCGCAACACATCCCTCCTGCTGAAAAGAATGATGGGTTTGAGAAATTGTTCCCAATTGCAAATATCTTGGTTTTGAGTGTGAAAAAATCCAAAGCTCAAGACATCCGTCTTGAGAAGTTGCAGGCCCAAGTAAATGGGTTGATCGAAAAAGTTGAGCTTGCTGAACTGAAGTCAATGATAGAGGCATTTTCATTAACGACGCAGAAGTCTTATGCGGAAACTGACATCCGTATAAAGAAGCTACAAACTCAGCTAAATCAAATAGCTGCCGAGCAAGCGTATGGGCAACATGAAATGGTATATGTAGTTTATACCGAGGGCATCTCGTCTTATGAGGTACCCAATTCGCCTATTAGCGCCGATATTGAATATACAAGGGTTAATTCCATTGTTCCAGAAGCTTATTGCGTCAATTCAAGAGCTGATATAAGTAAAGAGCTCGATCGAGACCATGCCAGTGCTCGATCGAGAGAATATGGAGGGAATGTGTTCGATCGACACACTGCTGTAGGTCGATCGAACGAAGCTGGAAGGGATTATCTCGATCGAACAGACACACATACTGTTCGACCGATCACTGCTGGGAAGGAGAACCTCGATCGAACAGTCACAAAGTTTGTTCGATCGAGCACTGCTGAAGAAGAAGATCTTGATCGAACAGTCCCTGTGACTGTTCCATCGAGCAATATGAGTGAAGAAAGCTCTCGATTGAGTACTGTGCTACCTCGATCGAATTGCCTAGCTATGGACAGCACTGATACGTCAATAATGCCTATTTCTAATGACGATAAAAAGGAGAATACGGTCAAAGCCTATCCTATTCAAGTTCCTTTTCCACGAAGGTTGTTGCCGCACCGCGGATTCCTAGATCTTATATGGGTTCTTAACATCGGTGAGCATTATAATGAGCTTATGGCCCAGGTACCCTCGTATGCTAAATTTATTAAGCAGACTGTATGTTGTGAGAGGGATGCTAGTGTTATTGAGACTGTAGCCATGACTGAAGAGTGCAGCACACTTCTTCAAACTGGGACCCCTCCTAAGTTGTTTAACCCAGGTAGTTTTTACATACCATGTCATATAGGGACCCAATTAATCGACAATGCTTTATGTGACCTTGGTGCTAGTGTCAATGTGTTACCTTTGTCTCTTGCTAAGAGATTAGGTTTGACTAAGTTTAAGCATACTAGCATTACTGTACAGATGGCCGACCGTTCTTTATCACGGCCTAAAGGAGTTCTGGATGATGTACCTGTCAGGATCGGGAAATTCATTATTCCCGTTGATTTTGTTGTTTTAGATATAGCCGAAGACCGTCACACTCCCATTATTTTGGGAAGACCATTTTTGCGCACTGCTGGTGCAATTATAGATATCGGGGCTAAGACACTTACCTTTCAGGTAGGAGGAGCGGATTTGGTTTTTACCAAGTCTAATGCATGTAGGGTACCCATACGAGTCATGCCTTGTGATGCTACCCCTCCTATAGAGTCCGTGGAGATACCATCTGATATTCCTTATGAGTCACATATTGCTGCTATTATAACACCTCCGCCCCAGTTTGGGAGCAAATTGGAGGAACATTACTTTGTTTCTCTTTTTACAGGTCTTGACAGGCTCGAGGACCCGGGAGGTGAGAGGGGTGCTCTCAAGTTGAAGTCTGGAACTACCCAGATAGATGACCCTGGAGGAGGTTTTGAGGATGCTATGCCGTCTAGGAAGTTGCTGCGTGCCGACGTTAGAGATTGGGATCCCGATGATTGTAGAAGCTGCTGTTCTTCCATTGCCATGCTGTGGAGGCCGGAAGCAGACTTGACGATTGCTGAAGTTAATGCTTCCAGTCAGAGGCCTAGTAGTGGGCGATTGCTTTGTGTTGCTGGTTGACAAAAGAAGGTCGAGCTGGGACCTATCTGAAATTAGGGCTGTCCGGGAGGCAACCCGGAGTTCAAACTATTTAGTTGTTTTTTTAAAACAATTTAGTTTTGTTGGGTGCCTTAATAATTAGCCTACTCGGCTATAGACTGTGAACATTTTAGCCCTCTTTGCTTTGGCAGTACTTTGTGCTGTTGCTAGTTGCGAACTTGCAGGTACTCTTGCATTCTGTTCGCAACTTAGCTGCTCTAAAGCCGCTAGCTGTGACCTCCCATGTTGCTGGCTGGTTTGGGGAAGTCCCTTCTTCGCGTTATCTTGTATGTTTTCCGCATCTACACTCTCTCTCCTTTTTAGTTTGCATTTCTTTTCCCTGTTTTGGGTACAATGAGGGCATTGTACGGTTTGGTTTGGGGAGGTTATGCATCAATATTTGTGTCTGCATCTTGTTTTTATTTTCATTTCTGTTATCACGTTTAATTTCTGTAACACCCGTGAATTTCCCGTTTTGACATTTAAAACTTATTAAACCGTTTAATCACTTTATTCTATATTTTTGAATTGTTCAATTTAATTAATTTTATTTCAAACCCGATTTTTATAAAAATAATATGTAAAAGCTCTTTTATATAAAAATACGTATTATTAAATTATATTCTTGAGACATAATTTATATAAGAATTTATGTACACATATTTTTGGTCGGATAATGATAATGACAGCACTTATAATAATTCCCGTCTTAACTTCAGTCTAGCAAAGAACCGTCACATGTTCACATGTGAGACTAGACCTATCTACTCTCGACCTATCCCTTGTCGACAACACACCCCTCAATTTTGGCACCCAACCAAAATAATAATAATTGGGCTACTCTATCTCATCTTGCGAACCAATACAATTGCCACTTTCCTCCATTCTCATTTTTCTGGAAATACCCCCACAAACAACAAATAAAACAAAGAATTTCAGCTGTATCTTTCGAACAAGAAGATGTGCTAAAAAACGCCTTTTTCGTTACCTTGTTGCTCAGATCCCGGCTCTATTTCTTCACCATTCCTCTTAATTCTTGCACCATTGTTCTCCTTATATCTTCCTTCATCTTTTAAGGTGAAGACTTTGAGGACCCAGAAGGAAACTCGTTCATAATAGACCATTCTCTCGAAGATTGAAGAAAGTTAAGATAACGGTGATAGGTTACTCTACAATGAGTCGATATTTCGCCTTTTACTTGATTTTTCACTCGTTTACGTCTCAAAGTCTAAAACTTTACGCCGTTCTTATGTGTATGGTTAATTATGTGAGTTTAACAAGTATTTTACATGTTTGAATGGCTGTTTTCATAGCTAGCTCTGAGTTTTCATTTCCGTTCCATTAGTTTGCATTTAATTTGCTTAGGGACAAGCAAAGGTTTGGTTTGGGGAGATTTGATGCATGCATTTTATATAGGTATTTCGTACTTTATTTGCACGCATTTCTATGCATTTTGTGTAGTGTTTAGCTACAAATGTCCCCCGAATTGTCTACTTTGGTTTCTCTTGTATTATTTGCAGGTATGAACCGGAAAGGAGCATAATCAAGCCTAAAACATGTCCCTATGCATGCATTTATGAGATGAGTTGAGTCAGAGCTTGTAAACTACTATTTTGAGATGCGCAAAGAAGTAAGTTAGCTAGGCGAGCAAAGGAAGAACTTCAAATTACTAGTGCCTACTTTGAAGAGTCATATCTCGAGTTCTACAACCGATTTTTAGGTGATTCTAATTGGAGATGAAAGCTTGTCCTCTTAGCGTTCCAACGCCACCGGAAAGCCATGTTTTCCCAAGTAACGAAGAAATGGCAGCCGTTTGAAGTTCAGTGCGCGAAGCAGGAATTGTGCGCTGGAAAGTACTCGATCGAGTACAATTGTGTTCGATCGACTCCTTTTTCTACTCGATCGAGTAGTGCCTATTTAATAAGTGTTCGATCGAGTACCTAAAGTACTCGATCGAGAGGTTTTAGCTTGGATTTGCTCGATCGAGTGATATAAAAGTCCTCGATCGAGTATTTAGCTATTATATTCGGGATTTTTATCCCGTGATAGGTTTAGTTTTGTTAATTTCCACTTCCCTATATAAGGGAGTCGTAACTAGGTTAATAAACACTTCTTCTTTTACCTTTTAAGACTTCTCTTAATACACTTTACTCTCTTAATCTTTCCCTTAAACTTTCTACTGTAACTTTGCTCTTGGATTTCTTTGCTCGGATTTGGGTTATTCTTTACGCCGGAATTCTTGTGATTGTAATCCCTCTTCTCTTTATTAATCTTAATCTTGTTATTAATTGCTTTAATCCGTTGTTTCTCTTATCATTAATTTCTGCCCTAATTTCATTTATGCAATTTTATTGTTATTTCATCATGCTTTTGATTAGTATGCTCATTATTATTATTGTTGACACCATTAGTAGTATGAGTAGCTAATTTCTTCTATGTTAGGACAAGGGAATCCATGGTAGGATTGTGACGATGTAGCGAATAGATTAGATGGTTTACTTGTGAGAATATGTCCCATAGCAATATAACTGTACACCAATTTAGTTGAATGCATGCTTCTAAATTACATTAATCTGGTTAATTTCGTTCTTGGATCGGAAGATTGGAATGAACAGACCTGCAATGAACAGTAGACTACCCTAATGAGGACGGAAGTTAAGTTAGTGGAAATCTAGGATAAAAAGTGGACCGGAAGGACCTTTCCTGTATCCTTCTCACAGTAGATTGTCTAGGCTATTTGCAACTGAGTCGATAAACTGCCATGGTGAACCGAAATCCTGACATACTCTCTTTTACTTGATCACTTTTATCACATTTTCTTCCTTTACTGCTCTTACTTTATTTCTCTTCCCCTTTGACTTCTAGTAGTTTAGAAAATCAAATATAAAAACCCCATTTGTGACTTAGATAGACGGATTACAGATAGATACCTTGCCTCCCTGTAGAGATCGACCCTACTTATCACTAGTTTCTGTTAGTTATATTTAGGTTTATTTTTGGTACAGAAATGACCATATCAATCACAGTAGGCTCTTTTTCCATAGCCTTCTCTTCATTCTTCTTCTTTGAAATTTCATTGGTGGTAGGATCTACCTCCTTAGAGTTCTCCACAACTCTTTGCTTGTCACTAACATCCACAATATCTTCGTCAATTGGCCTCTTCGGTTCCTCATATCTTGTACCACTCCTCAAATGGATGGCACTAACCGTCTCATGTCTTGGGGGATTACCTTGAGGCGGTAATTGCCCCTTTTGTCTTTGAGAGCTAGAAGATGCTAATTGAGTCATTTGAGTCTCTAACATTTTGGTGTGGGTAAGAATGTTGTTGAAGGTGATCTCTTTAGCTTGGCTATCTTTTTGCATTTGGGTGAAAAATTCTTGTTGGTTCTTTTGCATTTGGAGGACCGCTTTTTGAACGTCAAAGCTTTGGTCATTTGATTGGTTGTAGGAAGGTTGATTTTGGTAACCTTGGCTTTGGTTGAAAAGGGGTCTTTGAGCTTGGTTTCTCATTGGAGGTGGGGTGTATGTTTGTTGGGGGGTTTTGGACATTTTGGCTTTTGTATGAAATATTTGGATGGAATTTGGTGTTCTCATTATAGTAGTTGGAATAAGGGGTGCCATTCTTGTATGCTTGGAAAGCATTAACTTGTTCATTTGTTACCCTACATTCGCTTTGATCATGTCCCAAGGTTCCACAACTTTCACATACTCTACTTGGGATTGAGGATGATGCCACCATAGCATTAACATGTTGTTTAGGTGATTTGGAAGCTTCATTAAGCTTAGCCATGGCCTTCTCAAACTTCAAATTGATGGTGTCGATATAAGCACTTAGTTGGGCACCCAATTGAGTGATGAAATCTACCTCATGCTTTCCTCCTCTTGTGGCCTTTTGATGCCTACTATATTGGGAATTATGAACCGCCATCTCTTCGATTTTGGCCCATGTTTGATTGTCATCAACTTCGGTAAATATCCCATTGGATCCCATATTAAGAACATTGTGGGAGTCTTCATATAAGCTGTTCCAAAATTGTTGCACAAGGAACCACTCACTAAGCCCATGGTGTGGACAAGAACGACAAGTGTCCTTAAATCTCTCCCATGCTTCATATAATGATTCCTCATCCCTTTGCTTGAACCCGGTGATTTGGGCTCTTAACATATTAGTCTTCTCTAGAGGGTATAATTTCTTATAGAAGGCAAGTTCTAACTTCTTCCATGAATCAATACCAAGGGTAGCCTTGTCTAGGCTCTTCAACCATTGCTTTGCGGTACCGATCAAAGAAAAAGGAAACAATACCCATTAGATTTGGTCTTGAGTAACTCCGGTTTGAGAAATTGCATCACAATAGTCACAAAAAGTCTCCATATGTGAATGAGGGTCTTCACTAGGCATCCCTCCAAATTAACTTCTCTCAACTAATTGTATGAATGCGGATTTGGCAATAAAATTACCGGTTAAATGTGGTGGTGTAGGAGTACCGTCTGGTAGGTTCTCCTTCATTTAGGCATTGTAGGTTGATTTTGTGGTGGGTTTTGAACTGGATTATCCTCTCCTTCTCTTGCAAAAGGGTTGACAAACTCAATGTTATTTGGTTGAATGTCCACAATCTCACCAATACCTACAACTCTTGAAGTACCTCTACCAACTCTTTTATTGTTGGTTAAGGTCCTTTCAATCTCGAAATCAATAGGTAACAAATTACCTTGTGATCTCCTAGTCATGCAAAATATCAAACAACTCGAAAACAATTAGAACAACCTTGAGGAGATTAACTTCCCCAAGGTAAAGAAAGACACAACTAAAAACAATTAACGAGAATCAAATCAATTGAACACCGTCCCCGGCAACAGCGCCATTTTTGGTGTGGTTAAAAACTCGTCGTCAAAAGCTACCAACCAAAACAATATTTATAACTTCACAAACTACTCTTAGCAAAGAGGTAAGTAAAGGTCGGATCCCAAGGGTGTCACAAATTGGGTTTGAGATGAGATGTGGTCTAAACTAATCAACAAGGTGTAAGTAAAGCAAATAAAGGGGTTGAAAACAATTGATTAAAAGCACTAGGGTGTCATGGGTTAATAGGGGATTCATGAAAATAGATTATACAAACATGTTCTCAAATAGATGCAAGCACTTATTATTGTGATGGGATCGACTTAGTGTATATCTTACAATCCCTAGGAGAATTTAGGTCCCGGAGCCGAGTCGTCTAGACTGTACAACACCTACAAGTCAACTTAGTCTCCCCCTATTCAACTCTTATGCATGGTCTAATGAGGCTCGAGTTGGTTTATGTCTTACAAGCCTCATTGAAAAGATAGGAGATGGGTAAAAAATGCAAGGATTCATAGGCTCGCATTTCATCAAACATAACATGTGCATAGGTTGAAATTACAACAAGCAAGAAAATTAATTATGAAAACATATTAGATTAAGCATAGATCAATCTCCATGTTTGTTTCCCCTAATTCCCCATTAACCCTAGCTAAAGAACTACTCACTCATGATCAAGTTTAGCATGCTAATAAGGTTGTCAATCATACTAACAAAGCAAAACATGATGAATAAATGACGTGATTAACAATAATTAAACAAGGGTAAAAAGGAATTATACCTATGAAGATGATCCAAATAATAAAGCAAAGAATAATAGAAGTACTTGATGATTGATGGAAGGTTGTCAATCCTCCAAATAAACCCAAATAATCTTCTAATTACCGAAATAAAACTAAGAACAATTGAGAGAATTAAGGAAAGATTAAGATATGATTAATATTGAAATGTGTATTACAACTAAATTAAGAGATGATTAAAGATTGATTAAGTATTGATTAAAGATTGATTAAAATTTGATTAAAAGTTGATGATAATCTAGGTATAGTACAAAGGGGTATTTATACTAAAATTAAGTACAAGGATTAGGGTTACTAAGGGCTTAAATGACTATTAAGACTCTAAGGGAAGCTTGAGGAAATGCAACTCCCGAGGACATGCGTGGATCATGCTTGCAACTCCTACCAGGATCCGCTCGTCCTCACCGGACGCACTGTCTGTCCTGTAAGGAGATCCGCTGGGGCTGGCAGTCGGGACGCCCAGATTGTGCTTTGGTACGCTCGGATCGTTGCTCTTATCCGCTCGTCCTAAGCTCGGACCGCTCAGATTGTTGGACAGGGTTCTTATCTTGTTTGGATCCTTAACAATCCACGGGTATTGTGTTGGGGATGCAAGGATCTTTTTATCATTGCCCATTTCACTCTATTTATTTGCTTAGGCCTCTAGTGTCGGTCTCCTCTTCGATTCTTGGTCATTAGATGCAATCCATTTAGCTCCATTTCGCTCCATAAATGCAATGTTAGCAATCCTCTCCTACCAAGGACACAAAACCTCAAAGAATATGCAAAATGGGAAACTAAGGATAAGAAATGACCTTAATATATGCTAGAAAGCATGGGAACGAGGCTAATTCGGGGACTAAATGTGCTCAAATATTAGTCACATCATATTTCAAGGGTTTTAGGTGGGTTTTCTTGGAGGTCAAGACATGAGAGTATAGGTAGGATAGTCAGTATGGTTTAGGATTAATGGGTTGCAGGTTTGGATGAGTTTGGGGAGGTTTTGGAGCTCCTTATGGTTGCTGGTTGGACACGGGAAAACATGGGCTAGGGCTTCGTCTATGTTGGAGTTTGGACGTGGTTTGTTGGTGGGCTGGGTGAGCACGAGTTTGGGGCTGAAGGAGGGGGTTGATTGACGGGTTTGGGAGCTGTTTTGGGGGCACACAAAATAGAGCACCAAGGAAGGTATTGGGCTGCTGCTATTTCGAGTTTGGGGCTCGAAAATAGGGAGGTTTGGACGTAGGTTTGCACAGGGTTAGGTCTGGTGATGAGGGTGAGTGATGGGTTAGGTTATGGGTTAGGAGTTGGGTCGACATTACTTCGAAAATCGAGCCCAAATCGAGTATAAAATAAGCTCGCAAATCGTGTATAAGACGGTCGGAAAAACCGTTGTAAAATAAGTTTTTGAAATTAATTAAAACTACAAATTATGAACGATTTAAACTTGAAATCGATTTTTCAAATCGAACTAAGAACTCGGATTTTATAAATTATCTGAAAAAGTCGAGTTTTATTTAATTTTCAATTAAACGTAAACAAAAGACTAGTTTTCCAATTAAATCTAAAAAACAAATTATTAAATAAAATAAATTCATTTATTTTAAAATCACAAAAAAGTTAATCATCGAAAACTTTTAAATCAAGCTTGAAAACAAATAAATTCATTTCAAAAACAAAGTATTAAATTGATTTAAATTTCATTTAAATCAAAATTTTGTCAACGAAACCCATTCTACGTCTTAAAACGAGTCCCAATAACTAACAATCTCAACTCAATAATACATGCTGTCCTATCATCATCGGGTGTTTTTCAGGTTTTCTATAAATTTCCATATCGACAAACATGGGTATCAACATTATTATTTAGATTTCCGTTGTATTAAACTATTATTTATTATTCAGTGGCTTTGAGTTATGTAATAAACAGTTTGAGATGATTTATCAGTATTGATGTAACTTTTAAGAAATTATCTTATATTGTTTACTTTTGTTATTCACTACCTCAGATAACCAAAATGGTAACATCCCTGTTTAATTGAGAATGTCTTTCTAAAGACTCTAGGTTAAATGAGTGTTACATAATTTGCCTTATAAGAGGGGAATGAAGACTAAGAGATATAAGGGTGGAGGATCCCCCTTACATCAACCCTCATTTTCGATGGGAGAAACTTTCCACATGTCCATTAAAGATAAGAGAAATAAATGGAAGTAACGCAATCCACAAGGCCATAACGCAGTTTATGACATGTAGTATGAAAATTTAAATGAGTTAGGGTATGATTATTGGTCAGACTCGTCAAAGTCTTAAAATTCTGCCACATCAGTTTTTTACTAACTTTTATTATTATTTTATTGTACAGATTTTTTTCAAACTCAACTCAGACTTTACTTTTCCATTACACTTTTCTTGTGAGGTTTTAAATAAAAATGAAATAAATAATAGTTTAATACATGGAAGTCATTTATTGATTGTCATTCTTAAAAATGTGGGGTCAAGACTCTTGTAGAGTCTTAAGTTAAGTCTTTGATTTCGAAGATTCAACTTAAGACTTCCCCAGAATATGACAGATTAATAAAAGTCCTGAGTGAGTCTTGACTAAGAACTCATGTGAGTCATGAGACTCACAAATAATCTTACTCTTAGATAGCCCCGAAGAAAAGCCTAGTTTATTGAATAAAAAGCTTTTTTAATGTCAACCTACAAGATGCACTTGGGAAAAATGTCCTGTTTGTTTTACCTATTAACTACTCCTAACATTTCCTTTTTGTCGTCCTACTTTCTAATTCGGAAATGATTTAATAAATTAGATAAAATGACCACCAAATTCCTCGAAGTAAATATAATGAGGACAAAGTCATTTTTGAAGGATAAAGTGGTAGTTAATAAATCAGGGGCAATGTTAGTGGTTTGGTAATTTTGTATACTAAATTTGGAAAGAGATCAAGAAAAAATTCGAAAAACAAGAACCCTAAAAATCTCAATTAAATACCCTAAAAATCCGCCTCACCCACCGCTTCACCTCTCTCGCCGGCGATCTTAACTACTCTATACAGGTCGCCGACGAACGCCCATCTCCTCCCTTGGTATTTCGTTTTGCGATTTCCGGCATATGCTTTCAAGTTTCACGATCTTCTCCTGTTACTCTTCAAATCGACAGTAAAAGGAGTGACACAAACAAGGGAGTAGTCTTTGATACTGAACAAGACAAGAAAGGTATCATTTGTATACTACTTTTGTGTTGCTATGTGGCTATTATCTTTGTTATGAATGGTGATCGCAAGCCTTTTGGTTAAGAATGGTGATATCAAGCCTTTTACTTGTTTCGATGGGTTAAAACCTCAGTAGCTTTTTTCTTGTTTCTTTCTTTCTAGTTTTCCAATCTTATGAGGTTTATGCTCTCTGGTCTTTAGTTCAGTCAAGCTTTTGATCTGGATTTCATTTTGCGTTTTCCCTCTTTGGTTATGCGTTAATTCCGGCTTCTCCTGGGGTATTCGCTCTTCAGTCTGTTCTGGTTTTGTTGCCCGTTTAATCTAGGCTGTTTTTTTTGGCTTTCCAAGATGGATTATCAATTTCTTCTTCTTAATCTATGTGATTTGTTTGTTGTGGTGGATAATGGTGTCGATGATGATGACCTTGGTGAGTTAGTTATGGAATTGGGGGTTCCTTCTATTTCCAATGTTCATCTGGTGAAAGATAAGGGCAACTCTCTTTTTAAGGAAGGGAATTTCGTTTTGACTGCTCGTCACTACACTCTCGCGCTTAAGCTTGTATGTTTTCTAGGCCTTCCAGCCACGCATGAGCGCAGCCCATAGCCACTTCCCTCTTTCTCTCCCTTGTCCTTAATTTAACAGCCTGTGAGTTAAAGTTGTCTCAGTATAATCGGGCAGTTTGTTACTGCACTTTCGTCTTATCTTTTGATCCGACGAATGTTAAGGCCTTATATCGTAGAGCCCTGTCTATTAAGCATTTGAATCTTCTCAACAAAGCTCTTGATGACTTCGAACATGCTGTGAAATTTGACCCGCATAACAAAGATGTTAATCGGGAACTCCTTTCAGTGGGTGACCTTTTAGTTTTAAATGTTAATGGGAAACGATTCGCTTATCCTTTTAACCCTCTTGGTTCATTCAAGAAAGGTAAGAAACCTTTACTAGCAAATGATGTGGTTAATAAGTTTCCAATCCCTGGTGATTTGGATGAAGCATCTTATAGTAGTGTTCCTTTGGTGCCAAATGATGTTTCTCCTTCTCTTGCTGCAATTACAACTTCTGATATTTTTATTGATTCTGAAATCCCTTTTGCGACTAGTTCTGGCATTAATATGAACTCCGAAAACCTGATTACTGCCACTGCTGGTTCTGACATTATTCTGAACTCTGAAAGCCTTAATGAGGCTTATCCGGCTTTGCTAGCTAAGGATGATGACTGTAATTCCTCCAATACGCTTAGCTCAACACCTGGAAAATACTCATTCTCCAACAAAAAGCATCCTAATAATAACTTGCGTTTGTTGTCTGAAGATTATTTGAATTTGTTACTTGGGAGGAATCTCCTTTTTTTCCATCAACGATACTTGTCATACTTGAAGGTTCGTCCCCTCGTCTCTTCAAATTTTATTTCGACGGGAACTCCCCATGAAGAAATTTCAAGGGAAGCAGCAGTTCTCATTCCTTATCCTTTACAAGAAGAATGCCATCGACTTTCGCATTCGCATTCGCATTTGGGGTCTCAGAGTGATCAGTTGGATCATGAGGAGTCTGTTTCGCATATTGCCAAGAAGAAACGACTTTCGTCTAATTCGTCTCTTGTTAACAAAGTTTAAGAAATGTCGTATTTCAGTTTCAGTTTAAGAAATGTCGTATTTCAGTTTCAGTTAGTTTGGCTTGTAATTTTCGTTCGGTTTGTTCGGTTTCTAATAGTCCAGGGGTATCTAATTTCTCTTTGTTTGTATTGTAAGTAGTTTGGTTTTTGGTTATAATCGTATACAGTGTAATCTCCTCTATATATTTTTTATAAGATAGTACACGTTTGTCTAAAAAAAAATTGGAAAGAGATGAATAAATTTAGAATAAATTTTGGATATAAAGAAAACAATAAAAGTGGATTAGAGGAGTAGTTAATAGGCTTCACTTATATCCTTCTTTTCCTCCTTCAGTTCAACATCTGACGAATAAGAGGATGCTGCCAAGCAGGCAGTCTCGCCTCCACTTGAGTTTACCATGCATGCAGACCTTTCTTGAGAGAAACTTTTTGTTACTCACCAGTGATTCGTAGACCTCATTTCCGGGACCACACAGATTCCAGGATGAAGCATCTACATCCTATGTGGTGTTTAGGGTAGATTTAGGCTCCTGACTCCACCGATGATTTCTCGCTAGACCTCAGTTTTTAACCCACCGACCCCTCCTCAGTCGAATTTGGAGGTGGGTCAGCCTTGTAATAGATCCTCAATTCCCGATGGGGATTTTGGTTATCGCCCTAATCAAGCCCACACTCGAACAAGATTTCTTTATAGAAGAAAGAATATCATTCATATAAGTTAGGCGAACCCTAAAATATCCAAGTATAACAAGACTTCACAAACTGGCAAATTTAGAATGGTTTGACAGCCAGTCTATATGAGCAACGGTAGTCATGATTGTATCTTTGCGGAGCACGAGGTTGACTTTTGGACGTGCTTGTTGTTTGTGTGGAAACAAGCACATCACCATAAGTTACCTTGTAGGTCCTAACTACCCTCCTACACTTTGTGGTCTGCTCTAAATATGAAGGGCTCGAGTTACGATTGTCGACTCTTGGTCAATTGGTTAGCGCTAAATCACAGTAATTTAGCGCCAAGGATAAATGATAAGATTCTTACAATCTAAACACATGCATGTTCAAAGATACTTATATATCATGAAAAACAAATTAAACAACATCAACAAAGTATTCACAAAAGTACTTGTGAATGCTAAATTACAAACTAAGAAATAGATGGTTGATTACCTTCATTAAAGGGACGCTTCACCGTTCTAATTTATACTAAGATAAAATAATATTCTAAGATCTAAATATCGATTATGTTGTAGTTGTTGGTATTGTGTTTTGTTTGCTTGATGGAGAATACTTCCTTATATATATACCACCAACCGGTTGTTTATTTTGCAACTACTTCCACAGTGCGGAGCGGTTATATAAGAGCTGACTATTCGTTGTTTCCCTTCCAAGTGCTTCTAACTCCTTATGGGCTAATGCTTGACTTTTGGGCCTTCCCTACTTCTTATTCTCAAAACACTGAACTCGACTTATCATCTATTCTTTAGACAAAAGTCCAATTACCCTTAATGTAATAAATTTAGTACCCTTACTAAATTGAGTGCTAACACTTGAGGTCCCGAGTTTAGACATACATAAGGAGGGCTTAGAGCACAATGGTTGGGATAAATAGAGTTTGATGGCACCCTTGTTGTGATAGGGGGCACCTGGATGGTATTTTAGGTGACAGTAGTCACCGTTCCCCCATACTTTTAGCTAGTTTGGTGGAGCGTCCTAGTTAAGCACAACTGGTAGTTTTTTTTTTTTTTTTTTTGGTGTAAGATTAAGATTATATTAATCTCAAAAAAGTAACCCAGTACAAAAATGTACCTCATATGTATACTTGCTCAACTACTATACAAGTCTATGTAACAAAACTATATGAAACACTAAAACCAGAAAGCATGTATTAGTTTTCTAAATCTGCTCACCATCTGGTATCCTGTGCTGTCAAAGTTTTATGATTCATCCTCAGCAGTCTCCCTTGGACGTCCTTCCTGACTTGCTTGACAATTCTTTCAGGACGTCTGACTATATTATGAATTCGAGCTTCATTCCTAGACCTCCAAATTGCATACACAAGGGCTACATGACAAGTACCTATATATCTCCTTTGAAGCTTAGATTTCCCTCCACCATTTCTACTCCATTGCACAAGGTCTTTCAACGGGAAATGCACATTCAACCGAGTTTGAAGAAGCTGCAAACAGTTTCTACTAAATGGACAATCATTCAGCAGGTGGTTATGAGTTTCAGGTGCCGCCCTGCACAGGTCACACAAATTCTCCAATTGGATTCCCATACGTATAAGCCTATCCGTAGTGGTTGAGGGTTATAACTGGTAGTTTCTTTCCCTTTTATTGCCTTTTGTAATTATATTAGTCCTTCCCTGATCTCAAATTAGTAGTGTTCTCCAGGTTTAGTTATGGTATTGTGTGATGTTTGCAATAATGTCACATTTATGAAATTCGACATTACATGATCTTGTAAGGTCAGAAGATGTTGGCATTACTCATATTTGAGGTATCAAGAAATGACCTTCAAAATAAAGCTCTATTTTCATTTGCCCCGCCTTTGATTTGTTTCATAGGCATCTGTATCATTTGTTATAGATGTGAGTTGGAATAGAATTTGTGTGTGTATTTTTAGATTAACTTTGAGTTTATTAACCTCAGCATTTGTATGTTTGCTTTCTTTTGTATGATATCCAAACTAGTTTGTTTGGGGACTAGCAAAAATTTGGTTTAGAGGAGTTTGATAAGTATTTTTTATATGTGATTTTCACCTCCTTTAGACATTGAATTTTGTGTTGACATTGATGCTTATTTTGATTAAAAGCAATGTATTTTATGAAATATCACTACATCAACCTTGTTTTTTTTTATTTTTTGGATAAGGGTATTTTTGGATCTTAATTGAAGGATTTGCATCTTCTCAGGGGAAGCAAGGAGAAAAAGAGGAAGTATGAGTTGAAGATTGTAGAGGAGTGGCAAATTGAGCTATTACACGATCGATTGTTCTGTAAATTGGCCAAGCTTGGCATTACTCGACCAATTTGCTCTTGAATGAGTATTATTTAGCTCTTATAAACCCGGTTTGTTCTTGGCAAATTAAATTCTGTCAATATTTTTGTTATCGGTAATCAATTTCCTTTTCGCTATGTGTGATTGTAGCAGGCAGCGCGAGACTTGAGGCAAGTGCTACATGTGATTGTATCAGGGACCTCGAGTTGTGGCGGGTGCTACCTATGATCATAGCAGGCACCGCAAGAGGATGGGTAATGTAGATGGGAAGATGGTGTTGGCGTATGTTATGATATTTATCTTGTTTTTTTTTGGTACAGATGAAGGGCGGAGCCCCGTAAATTAATTATTAGCTATTACACGGGGAATAGCTACCCCAAAAATGTCCTCTTTAAGGATAGTACGTAACTCATTGAACGGATTATCAATAAATGTTGGAATGGTGCTCGAATTAACTCCTCGATTAGCTAATAAGTCCGCTGCTCTATTTGCTACCCTATATGAATGTGCCAGCTTCACAACCCAGCTTGATTCTCGTATTAGAGCCTGGCATCTTTGCACTATAAACTTCAAATTGTTGCTAATGAGTTGGACTTCGTTGATAAGATTAACGCACTGGATGTTATCCATATTGACTATCATTCTTGTAATATTCAACGATTTTGCTCGTTCTAGACCCGCAAGCAAAGCAAGTAGTTTTGCCTTCATGGACGAACAAATACCACAAGAGAAGTAATAAGCATTAACAAAATTACCCGTCTCATCTCGAAAGATCCCTCCACCTCCGACGGGGCCCAAATTGCCTTTCGAAGCTCCATCGGTATTTAGCATAATCCATAAATGCGGTGGAGGAAGCCACCTGATATTTACCTCCATGTTCACTTGTCGCGGCTCGGGTATAAAAAGATCAAAGCGATCGAAGGCTTGTTTAGTAATCTCGAATTGTTTATAAAGGAAATCCCGAGGGTCCATTGGGTTCTCGTTATCACGCCCAAAGACGATGTTATTCCTCCATTTCCATATCCACCAACACGTAATTGCAAAGTAAATCGGCCAATCCACGACCAAAGACTCGACATCATTACTAGCACATTTCGTGAGCCAATCTGAAAAGTTGGACTGAAAGAAGAAAGCATTATGGGAATTAATACCGATTATGTTCCATATTTGTTTTGAAATGGGACAAGAACGAAGCAGGTGGTCCGTAGTCTCCTCCTCCGCCTCGCATCTTGTACACATAGGATCATTCCCCATATTTATTTTGACTCGATTAGTATTAAACATTAGACGACCATGAGCTGCCAACCACAAAAATATACGGACTCGTTGTTGGATGGGGATACGCCATATAGTTCGCCATACAGGGGACTCGGGTAGAGTTGACTCATCGTTTCCCCTTAAGTATCCCAAAGCTGATTTGATAGAGAATTTACCTGAAGATGTACCCTTTCAATAGAGTGAGTCTTCTTGATCGGGATCGTTAACTAGCGTAATTGAATCTATTTTTTGCAGCAACTTTTGTGGCAGGAAGTCGGAAAAAATGTCCCATTTTCCAGCCGGTTTGTTTGCACCACATTTCGCTTACCGTCATACCCAATATACTTTCTGGAATGGGAGCTAAATTATGGTCCGATAGACATAATCCATCTACCCACGCGTGATCCCAAAATAAAGTCCGTCGTCTATTGCCAACCGCTGTTGCTGCTCCTCTAACTATAGTCCTAGCTTGTGACGATATACCTGCCCATACATTTGACATATTGTTTTTAGGTTGGAAAATATCTATATCACACCGATTATTACAATACTTAGAGCGTAGGACACAAGACCATAAACTGCTCGGCTCTGCAAGGACTCGCCATCCTAATTTTGTTAGAAAGGCCGCATTAGCTTGTCGAGCTGAAATGTTACCAATGCCGCCCATGGACTTGGGTTTTTGAACGTTCTCCTATGAAATAAGGTGTATTGATTTTTTGGTATCATTTCCTCCCCATAAAAAGCGACGTGCTTTTTTGTCGATATTATCACAAACAGACCGCGGTAATTTAGCGGTTTGCATGCTATAATTGGCTATTGTAGTCAACATGGACTGTGTGAGCGTAGCTCTGCCAGCGAGAGATAGCCGTTTGGTACACCACCCAGATAGCCGGGTATTGATCTTCTCTTTTAAATGAGCGAAGGTGTGTCGAGTGACTTTTCCGTTAATAGTTGGCATGCCTAAGTAGGTTCCTAAATCCTATGCTTCGTCAAATCAAAGAGCATTGCACACCGAGGATCTTGTTTCCATAGCCGTGTTACTAGAGAAGAAAACACGGGATTTGGCCTCGCTAACTTTTTCCCCAGACACACAACAAAATTTATTAAGGACATACCGCATAACTATGGCCCGCACTTCCGCCGGTTCACCAAATAAAACCATATCATCCGCAAAGAAAAGATTGGTTATGAGAGGTCCATCTCGACTAAGCCGTATAGGATTCCAATTTTTATGACGGACTTCTAAATCAATTGCTTGCTGGAGCTTCTCCAAGCACATAACAAAGAGGTATGATGACAAGGGATCACCTTGCCGGACTCCTCTCGTAGGAGTGAATTGTTCAGTTGGTTCCCCATTCCATAACATCTGCATTCGAGGGGATTGTACGCACTCCATAATCAGATCAACCAGTAAGCTAGGGAAACACATATCTTTTAGAGTGGCGTATATAAAATCCCATTTAAGTCGGTCGTAAGATTTTTCAAGGTCGATTTTAATGGCCATAATCCCATTATTTCCTTTCTTTTTACGCATCGAGTGGATGGCTTCTTGGAATATAACAATATTGTCCATAATTTGGCGACCCGGGACAAAACCGCTTTAAGTATCGGAGATAACATAAGGAAGGACCTTTCTTATATGTTTTGCTAATAATTTTATAGGCTACATTTCATAGACTAATGGGGCGGAATTGAGTAATTGATTCGGGAGTATTTACCTTTGGTATTAAAACTAGGTGAGTATCGTTTAAACCTTCAGGAATACCTTTGCCCTCCAAAGCTTTGAGGACCATGTCATAGAGAGGTTTCAACAAGTGGCCAATTCTTCTGGTAAAACAAAGCTTGAAAGCCATCCGGACCCGGAGCTTTGAGCGAACCCATATGATTAATAACATTTTCAATTTCCGCTTTTGTGAACGGCTTTGTTAACGACCCCCAGTCCTTATTATTGAACTCTTGAAATAAATGCCATGGAATTTTGTTTATGTCGATAGGTAGCTGATCATCCGTATACATCTCTTTAAAATATTCGACAACAATTTTCTTCACTTCTGCCGGGTCATCAACCCACTGACCATCATTATTTCTCAAAGTAGTAATGCGATTTCGCCATCTTCGGACTAGGGTACTCACGTGAAAATATGACTTATTACGATCACCATCTTTTATGAATTCGAGTCTTGATTTTGTATACCACAAAAGTTCCTCTCGAGCTAGTACTTCATCCAACTCCATTCGTAGTTTTGCTTCTAAAATAATAAGATTACGTTCCTTGGATAGCGATAGCTCACGTTGACATCCTTCGATTCTAGCTATAAGTGATCTCTTTTGCTTAAAAATATCACCAAAGACGTCTTTATTCCAATCTTGAAGTTTATTCGATAAAGTTTCCAGTCGGGATTGAAAGTTGCCATCCGAAGGCCAACTAGCCTGCACAAAATCTCTATATTTCTCGTGTGTCATCCAGCAAGCTTGAAAACGAAAAGGCATATTAACCGTATTCAAGGGAGCAAACCCGTTTGGGGAAATTAAAAGGGGGCAGTGATCTGACTGAATGGCTGGGAGATGACGAACCATGGCTTCCTCAAACATGGTTCCTCAATCCGCATTACATAACGCTCTATCAAGTCTTCGGCTCTGTCTCGTTTCAGGGTTATTTCCGCGTGCCCACGTGTGGTACGGGCTAGTGAATGCTAGCTCTATGAGGTCGGAATCTTCAATCAAATTGTTAAAGTTTTCACATCGTCCAGCCATATTAATATCACCTCCATGTCGTTCACTTAAAGATCGTGTTTCATTGAAATCCCCTGCAAGTAACCACGGTTTATTATTTTGTTGAGCAAATGATTCAAGTTCGGCCCAAAGCTCCCTTCTGTTGCTGGGGTCGGGACTGGCATACACAGCTGAGAAAAACCAAGGGATCTCTCCATTTCTTGGTACTTCGATTGTAATATATTGTTGGTGTTCAGTAATAGATTTTACCAATACAATTTCTGGTTTCCAGTACAACCAAATTCCTCCATTAAACCCGATTGCATTGACTCTGGAATGATTGTCATAGCCGAGGATTTTTCCTAACTTTACAGCGACAAGATCAAGGACAACAGGTTTATAAGTATGGACTACCTACTTAATGGCACTAATTTTGTTCTTGCTTCCAGTTCCTTGAACATTCCACACCATGAATTTGATATGGGGTAGGTTATGACATAAATTTGGGATTCTCGTATTCATATGATCAGGGACGTAATTTAGAAAGGATAGATATGCACGACTTACATGCTTAAGGATGCTGTCAACACTCCATGGTATCGATATCTCTATTACTAGACTCGAAGGATTGTCCTTCGCTAACTGGACCTTGATGTCCATGACTGGACACTTCGATATCATCACTCCCAAGTAAGGAGCGGGCATTGGCGGCCAAGTTGATATTTTCAGAACTTGGGTTGGCGGTATCACTTCTATCTGGAGGTTTTGCGGGAGGCATCAAGGTTGAGGCAGGGGGCGGTCTAGATAGGAGAAATAAGGATAGGGATTCATTAGGATGTGTGGTGGTTTGAGGTTGTAATGGTTGTTCTTCTGTATTCAAAGAAACAGAGGGAACGTATGAGTTTTTGGAAGAACTTGGTTGATTTGTATTAGAATGGTAATTGGTAATATCTTTTAGAGGTGGGGATGGAATATTAGGATTATTTGGTGTATTAATTAGGTTGATAGTAGGTTGGAAAGTTTTATCTTTTATGGACAATATAGTAGGATTTTTTGTGGAATTTATTATGGGATTTTTTCCTAAATGTTTTGTGGGAATAGATTGTGATAGTAATTTATCAGTGTGCTTATTGAGGAGTGTAATATTTTGCTTGATTCTCGAAGATTGGAAAGTATTTTGTTGAGCTAAATTAGCTTTATTCGAGGAAGGTTTAGGTACTACACTAGGATTATGGGAAGATTTTAGACTCTCGATATTGCTTGAAAGGATACCAAATCTTGAGCCTGACTGATTAGGATTATTGCCAAAATTAAAGATCGAGTTACTGGCACTCGGAGTTGCAGGCTGTTGCTTCCCTATAGCGGTAGGATTTCTCTTTCGCGGTGGTTTTTTCACCATCATCCAATCGCCAAAATCATTTTTCTCTTCTGGTCTAAGACCTGCTTCAAGAGAATTCTCGTTTATGGACGATCCGGTAGATTGTGCCTGTTGAAGACTGTCAAGTTCCATGCTATTCTCTGTTCCTGCATTCGTCTTGCATTCTTCAATTGAATGACCTAGTTTCCCACACTTAAAGCAAATCATCTTCAACCCTTCATACTGGATGCAGTAGACCTTCCCGTACAAACGGAATTTTGATAGTAGGGGTTTCGGTATATCTACCTCAACACTGAGTTGAGTAAACTGGCCGCGTTCGGCGGAGGCAGTGTTCTTATCTATTCTAATGACTTTTCCTACCTTCGCCCCTATCTTTTTTAAAAAAGTGTCGTTAAAATATTCCACTGGTAAGTTCGGTATTCGAACCCAAGCTGTCAAAAACTTAATGGAATCTTCTGATGGAGCGAAATTAGGAATCCATTTCCTTATTGTCAAGTAATGGTCATCGATCATCAAAGGCCCTTGGGTGAGAACGAGCTCATAGTCTTGCCTTGGCGAAAAACGGGCTACATAATATGAATGTGTGACATCTGTGAGGGTTAATTTACCTTTAATTGCCCATTTGGCTTGTAATTTCCTCATAAGGGAGAGGTATCCGATCTTCTTATCAAACATCTTGATTATAAGAGAGTTTCTCCATGGCTTACGCAGAATGGCCTTCTTCATTCTTTTAAGGCAGATACGTGGGCACATTTTGTCCTCTTCGTCTTCAACATCCTCAATATCATCCTCTGATTCGATGTCGAGATCCTCAAGCGATAAGTCATCACTGGGAAAGGATTCTGAACCGAATCCCTGGACAGTCTCCTTATAGGATAAACTTGGTTTGCTGATTTGAATAGGTTCTTCATGGGTATTGGTGACAACAGGAAATGGCTGTTCCTGATTCTCGGGTGTATTACATAAGAATTCATCAATATGCATTGTTTTCCGCTTCGCATTTTTAGTCTGCGGATGAAAGGAATCATTGGGTTCACCGTTGGGCGCCCCCATGACAGTGGTAACAGAGGGGTTGGTCTCTGGCGGGAGACCACTGTTTGGATCTAGCATTAAAAAATGAGGAATATTTTTCTCTCTCTAAGATTTTTCTCTCTCTTCCGTTAGTTCCTTATGATGTATGCGTATAGTAGAATCATATGATGTTTATCTTACAAGCTTGATTATTATATTGACTGGTAACTGACAGGTGTGCCTTGGTTATTGTTAAATTAAAAACTTTTCTGCGGTGATCCATTTGATATATCCGACAAATGTGGAGAAATGAGTCTTGGCATGTGATTATGTGATGAGCTATGGGTGACTGATAGGGGATTAAAAGACGCTATTACCGCCGAGTCTCACTTAGGAGTTGTCGTCAGTAGACTTTCCTTAATTACGATTAAACTTCCGCACTGTCTTTAACAAATTATTTAAATTGTTTTATTATGGTTGATTTGATATGTACTATCTCAGGCAACCAAGATAGTAGCGCCGTTATTTACTTGGGAAGGTCTAGCTAAAGGCTTCTGGGTAAATGGGATTGTTACAAAGTGGTATCAGAGCGACGATTTTAGAATCTAAAACCAATGAACCCAATGAACGTAGGGCGTCAAATAAAATAAACCCGGGTAGGGTGTGTTAGGAAATCACTTTTGGTTTAGTTGGGAGACGTCCCTAAATAGCACCATGTCCCTCTCAGTCTTAAACCGGTCATCACGTTGTGAGTACGTAGTGTGGGTAGATAGAGTGGATGCTATGTAGAATGAATGTTACCTTTGCATAGTAGTTGCGTTTGCAGTGGCTTATGTGAATGGTTATAAATTTGGTGTATATGTATATGATGAGGCATTTCGTTGATGGTGATGTATGAGGTGTTATAATGAGTAATGATGACAAAGATGATGGCATGAGGTGAATTCAACCGTGTTATGATAAGAATGTGAATTTAACATACTTGTGAGTTGTGTTTTCTAATTTGTTAAAAGCATGTGAAATAGGGCTGATTTAGAATTGTATATGACGAAAATGTGAGGTGAACGAATTTTATGTGGATTCGATCGGATGGACCAAGGTACACCGCCAAATGGGTGTCACTCGACTGAGTGGTTCCTGGCACCGGCCAAGTAAAAGTTTATGAATGCAGGTCTGAGTCTGGAGTTAAGCAACTCGACCGAGTGTATCAGGTTACTCAACCGAGTGAGTGTCACTCGACCAAGTACTCCTGTCACTCGACGAAGTGACTTGTAACACCCCCATCTACCAAGGAGCTTTTGCAAGACCTTCCCTAGTAGATACGGGCATTACCATCTCGGTTGCCCGAGGAATAGTATATCATAACCTTAATAAAAGAACTATTTAAAGTTTGTTACAAGTTTAACTCTAACGAAAGATACAACTGATCAACAACAACTATAAACTATGGTGATACTACTCTATGCCAAGACTCGGTGAAAGACTCGTCCCTCCAACGCACCAAGCTAAGCTCCACAAATTAACACCTGCTAAGACTGACTTCTCACCATAACGGATCACGGCAGACACATAATAAGAAAGAAAGACAACAAAACCACACAAGGTCAGTAACTGAAGAAAAACACACAACACAAGGTACAACATATACACACACACACACACACACACACACACCCATCTCCAACTCCAATCATCCAGCAATCATCTGAGTAACCCGAAGGTAAAGTCCTGCCAGAATATCCATCGCAATAGATATTCCACACCGCCAGTAGGGACCGCAGCCTTACCACCTAAGTCCTGCTCATCTCCATCAAGCGAATAACCTATGTCCATTAATATGCATATCCCCCTTGTGTCGGGAACCACAAGGGGAAAATCAAGGGCGTGAAGCCACTCCCGCAAGTGACTCCACTCAGCCGAGGGCGCACCTTGCGAACCACAAACAACCACAACCAATCACAAATATAAGCACCTGTAGATACCCAGTATCTGTTGAGTCTCCAACAAACACCCGATGATTATCGGACTACAACATGCTTAGGAATCGCAGCGTTTGATCGACAGTTTGTGTACAACTATATGTCGGAAAACTTAAACGATTTCAAAAATAAACCATTTCAAAACTTTTCAAAAGTACCTGGAGTGTCTAATGCATGACGACGAGGTAGCAATGACACTAATTAGTGTCAAAATCGACACCGGACCAAAAATCGACTCAAAATTCAAGTCCCGACTCCAACAACGAGTCAAACCGAGTCAAACACAAAAAACAAACCATTAAAATGCTTACATGTTAAGATTTCCCGGAATCCTAAATGGTCAAGTACAAATCAAGTTCTTCCAAATCCTAGGATAGAACAAATCATGATTACACTTGTGTCATAGCGACAAGACACCTCGAAGACGTGCGAGATGGCTCGCGCCTCTTTGAGCAGCCCATGCGGCCACGTCGCTTAAAACACACACAACCACCCATTTTCCTATAAATACCCCTCAAATACCACCATTTAAGAGTTACGCGAGTGTCCGCCCCCTCTTTTCTCCCTTAAAATTCTAGACTCGACTTCTCAAGTCACCAACCGACACGTGTTTACGACCTACCGATCGTAAACACAAGCCTTACACATTTTTTGGTACCGTCATCGTGCATTAAATCACTTAACCGATCATCTCGACCACTACACCATCACTAAACTTAAAAAACACTATTTTACTTAATAAAACGGCTTTCAAACCGAGTTTTCCGGCCAAACAAGTTGATACACTTTCGTCGGTTTCTCGTCTCAAGCCTAGCATGTAAGTATGAGGGTGTAAAAATCTTCTTCTATCATGTTTTTCATATGTTTCATGACTATAACATGCTAAATCATGCATAACATGGTCCAAAACATGGGAAGAATGAGCCAAAACCGGATTTTTGGTTGAGGCAGGAGCTACTTATGTAGCATATAGGCTTGCGCTTAAAGCACCCTGCTCAACCTAAATCCAAACCGTGTTTGGTCTCTTCGTCTTCTTCATTTTTATTTCATATTTGTAATTGGTTTTTACCATTTCAAATATTTTCAAACCTTTTTTTATGACATGTTTTTAACCATAAAACATTTTTCACCCTTGGTTCCTAATACCATGATGGTTTAATCCGTGTTTCGGTGATAATATTTGGTTAATTACATTATAAAAGGTATTTAAAAGCCTTTTATTTCATTTCTTTACATTTTGAAGGGTATTTTAAAGCCTTTCTTACTTCTTTACATTTTCAAAACAAATGTATTAGTCACCAACAAAAAGTCATCCTTGGTTCTACATACCATGTCGGATTTTAACCCGAGTACGTTGATGAACATTGACTAATTACAAACAAATGAACTTAAAACAATTAGTTCATAATCATTTTCAAAACTATTGATGTCAAGCTTGCAAAACCGAACCCGATATCGAATATTGTCAAAACAATGGCGATTATTCAAGTCTCGTTCTTGAAATCAACACAAAAGAGGCCTAAACGGCCCTTTCAAATCAAGACGGGTTCAAACACCCATTTTTCTATACATTTTATAAACTTTTTCAATGGTCAGAAGGCGTCTTCCATCGTCTGTTGGCCCGCGCCTAAACATGCCACTTACTTTTCTATTTTCAGACCAGGGAAGACCCATTTGCATTGCCAACAGGCTCGCGCCTCTTCTGGCTGCCTGATGCGGGATCTGTTTCCCTTCCAGAATTTGTCTAGGACGATCCCGACTTCGGTTAACCCGAATACAGGACGGATCAGATGACGAATCTGTTGGAGTAAGTGTCCCCGACAATAATGCGATCACAATTGTCGATCATATTGATCACATATTTAAATCTCTTACCAAGAATACGAAAGGGATGATACATTACATATATAGTCAACTGGTCCACACATATCGGTAATGATTGGCTGGCTAGAGTTTGACATTACTGTCGTGCGACGGTGGTGATCAGTTGATCCCTTGAGGTCACACCTAAAAGACGATTCCCTTAATTGAAAAAGGTTAATTAATTGTATGTCGATACAGATTAATTAATTCCTTAAAATTGAACAAATTATTATCATAAGAGAGAAAATGACATCTTATTATAATGTGATTAAATAAAATTTTATTAAGTTATTTAAGAAGTTATATTACTAAAATTAATCGGTGTTTGCGAAACACGCGAGATGAGAATGATAAGTTAGTTATAATTACAAGATGTTGTGAATTATACTAACTAGTATTTAAATGACCATTTTTATGTGAAAGTAATTTTGAATTACTAGTCAATTTGTTAAATGTGATTTATTTAATTTGTAAATGATATTTAATTTATTAAATATGCATTTTAAATTAAAACATGACATAAGACATGTCACATGTCACATGACATACAATTGTACAATTGACAAAAATAAAATGGACTCCATTTTACACATAATAACCGAAATATTGGTGGGCATTTTAGTTGTTTTGTCTTATTCATTTGTCTTATTCATTTGTCTATGACACTTGATAGTGACATGACTATGGACAAAGGCTTACACAATTGTTTTGTGAAGACAAAAAGTAAAAAAGAAAAGGGGTCGTAAGACTCCTCACCCACCGGTTTTTGGGGTAACATTTGAGAGTTTTTCTCTCAATTTTTCCTATTCTCTCATCTTATATATATATATATATATATATATATATATATATATAAAACTGGGTTGAAACGCTGTGGATGCGCCACGTGGCGTTTCAACCTTAATTACAAGCATTAAATTTAACAAATCATTAAATATGAACATAATAAATGTAGCATTAATCTTAGTAAAATATTAAATATAGTTTAATAAATTTTATTAATTAATTATATTAAATAATTAAGGTTATTTGCTTCTAAATTTAATAAAAAATTATTTTTATAAAAATTATTAGATATAAACTATTACGATTAATACGAAAAGTGCTTTCAATTGACTACAATTTCCATTATACTTATTGACATAATCCTATATCATATTTTATATTTATATATAACGTTTTTTTTTGCGATATCTTATATCTACATAATTAGACATTTATCATCTTCTAATGGATTTGGTAGAATTAAATAAATAAGTCAAAATAAAAATTAACTAAGAATTATGTATGTACACTATATATACATTGAATATGTGCATTTCTTTTTTGAAAATTGTATATAAAATATTTGTGTGTTGAACATTGAAAATGTATACAGAATTTCAAAGAACAACTTTCAAATAAAAAACAAAACAATAAATGAAGAGTAGTCCAACCATGTTTTGACGGATTACAATTGCATACATGATACATGCAACTCATTTCTATATATATGTAATATACTATTTGTTTACAATCACTTTTGATTGTGTTATAGTATGTGTATTAATAATGTAAAAGATACAAAATTATATATAGAATATTTTGATACATAATTTACTGTGCAACTAGAAATAATTTCCTCAATATTTTTTTTTTCAAATCTCTTCTAAATAGCAAGCAAAGATGGTGATACGAGTGAGTGAAAAAGTACTTTGTGGGATTCAACAACACTTGAAGATAAAATGGCAAGCTTAGAAGGTAAATTCAATCTCCTTAAGCCTATAATTATTTATATACTTTTTTTTTCTATAATAAAAACCAATTGTACACTGTTTACTCGCAGGCGGTCACGGATGAAGGAGCAACTTCATAATTATATCAACGTGCACCAATATTGATTGGATAGCGATAGGGCGCCACCCGGTGGCACCGAATCTCGGCGCCACCCTAATTAAAAAATGGAAGAATGAAAAAATATTAAAATGACTTTTCATTTTAGCGCCAAACACATATGGGTAAAATTGTAATATCATAAGGAGAATTATCTTATCTTTTAGATTTAACGAAGATATCGATTTCAACTACTTTGATATTAATGCAGCCACATGTATACTAATTTGATGCAAATTGTGGATTGCTTTTAACACTAATTGATTGATTGTTTCAATACTCAACATTAATTAGGATACATCATAAGAAGGAAATTTTGGATTGATTTGGTATGTACTCCCAGATTAGCAGCACGTTCATCGGCATCGTTAAGTTCATCATCATCATACTCTGTAACATACATTTGATGTATCCCTAATTAATGTTGAGTACACACCATGGAAATTTCCGCAAAATTTCCGCAAGTGCATCGTTAAGTTCTAAATATTACTTGCGAAAACGCATACTCCGTAACATATTTTTTTTTTTTTTAATTTTTGGCAGTAGCGATCAAATCACCATGGAAATTTAATCAACATCTTACAAATTTCATGGAAAGTAGCAAGATCGTGTATCATTGTTATTTGAATTATTCTGAGAACATATTTATAAATTGAATTTCCTAAAATAACCTTTATTGTTAATCATTTTAAGATTCAAATTTTGGAGGAGGGAATGAAAATTTATATGTAATTTACCATAACGCCCTCGGTGGCACTCATTTTGAGTACCATCGGGTGGCGCTATCTCATTTTCCATATTGAAGCCATACAAAACAGAAAGAATGAACCCACATAGCGTAAACAAACTAGATTTGACATGATTAGTTAAAAGTTTATTTATTGTAATATATTGTAAATTAGATTTTGCTTTACTTTGCTAATATAAATAGTTATCATTCATGCAGTTAGTGTGTTTTGTTAATTATACTCAATTATCAATGAATAAAGATGTATATATGATGATTAAAAGTTAATTTTTTTTACATACAAGCGTAGTAATAATTTTGGGAAGAAAAAACAATAAAAGAAAAAAATAAACTGTATTTATTTTTTGAGAAAAAAAAACTATATTTATATATTGTGTTTTTATTTTCAAATTCACGTTGTTCTTTTAATTAGCCCGAATAATTTTGTATAGAAATAAAATTTTCATTTGTAAAGTGGTCAAAGGTAGATGAGTAAGTTGGCTTTGTACACATGAATATGCAAAAAATTAATAACATAAAAACCACTAGGTTTCAAAATTATAAATTTCTTTAAGAAAAAACACTTTTAGATAACATTTTAAAATAGGACATTTATCAAGAAGGATAACAGAACTTATACAAAAAATACATTAGGCACATTTTGAAAACAAGTGAATCTTGATATCCTCGATCAATATCAAATTGTAAAAGTAGTGGTTTTTTTTTTTGGTATGAAGAAAAAGTTAATAGTATGAAGCTTATAACACAATATTATATTAATGTCAAATCATAAAGCGGCATAAAAATAGAGTAAAATAGGAAACATAAGCAATATTTTCTTAAATAATAATTCTTAGAAAAAAAATATATAAAATACTCCATATTAATACCAAATTAAATAACTTTTTATAAGTTTCAAATACATTAAAAATATAATAACAAATTATTAAAACTGACAGTGCGAAGCACGGGATGCTACCTAGTGTTTAATAAAAACATAATTTTCTCTTTCTTGTTCTTCATAAAATCAAGTTTTATGAATCTAATTTGTACAAATCAATCACTAATAATACTAGTTGTAGTATATGAGTATTAGTAATCGATTTTAAGGTAAACCACATTACAAATATCTAGTACATGTTAGTTTGTGGGATTTTGGGATAGTCTTGGGTGCTACTTATTGGAGGGCTTCTATTTTGAAGTCATGAATGTTCATCCATTATTGGAAAGCTCAAGAACTAACAAGAAGGAGATCTTGTTGGTGCCCATAAGACCGAAATTGTCATAGTAAGGGTTGATGATTTCTTCTCTTTTAATTTAAGTTTGCATGCATAAGATCTAAATTAATTTTATGACTAAATTAATTTGTAACACATAAGAATATGTTGTATAATGAGATATAGATTCCTAACAGAATCTACTAATTTTACCCTACATTTGCAAAACGTCTTACAAAGACAAATGGATCACGTTATGCACCATAAACCTAATTTCGTAAATGGATGATTAATTTCCGTCTTGCATGCAAATCAACATTAAATCCAACTCGACATCAAACACTTGATACTTAGATTAAACAAACCGACATAGAAATCTCACATGTTAGATTCAAACTAGTGGATACACATTCATGCATTTACCCATTTTATCAATTTTCGCATTTAACCAACCAAGATCGATCAGTAGACGCCGCTACCGCGGGCGGGATTGGGTGTCCGATTAAAGGGCTTCCCAATACGTACCTTCACCTCTTACTCAGAAACTTTGGATAGTGGACGACCTTATCTAGGGTGTACGATAGTCATTCTAGAGATAGGATGCTAAAGAGGGATGACTCCTTATCTTTAGTACCTATGTCAAACACCGCTTTTTCCCTTGGTTGACCTAGGTATAAAGTGGATTTGAACGGGTTCCAAGCATCCCACAAATGCTTGGTGGCGACTAAAACGATCCGGTCGAAAGCATTTTTACGCCACCGAGCGTGGCTTTCAAGAAAGATCGATGTCGTTGTCCACAGATCGGCTGGGCATACGCAGGTGGGCCATGTCCACATATTGGCGACTCCGCCGGGGATAACTAGGACACTTGTGTCTTTGTGATACCTAGATGGTGAGACTCGAACGATGTCTTGGTTGAAATGCATTAATTGATATTACGGTCATAGTCGGGTTCCTTGTCCGGGCCCATAACCTAACCCTTTTCGACCAATCGACTCGTCCCGTCGGCATGAGTTTTCTCATCCCCGCGTTTCGAATCCCTATTGAGTCAAGCATACCGTTGACGATACACATTTATGTTTCGTCAAATAGCTTTCATCACCTTCGAGCACGAGGCTAGGGCACTCTCCTTACACATTTTGTTTGGATTGGTATCCCTCTCGAAAATCGGGGTTTGATTGCTTGGTGTGTAACCCACCCTTTCAGCCAAAACCCGTGTCAGCATTATGCATAATATAATGAAACTGCGAGTGCTTATGTGTTATATGATCATAAGTCCTTCCGTGTCATTTTCAAACTTTTAAAAACACCTTTTCGCGCCGGTATAATGGCCATTTCAAACCTCGGTCTTTCGCCGACCGTTGCATTTCAACACGCCTTTCTAGGCCATCGTAATGACGATTTTCAAACCCGGTTTTCTACAACCATTTCAACACGCCTTTCTAGGCCGTCGTAATGACGATTTTCAAACTCGGTTTTCTACAACCATTTCAACACGCCTTTCTAGGCCGTCGTAATGCCGATTTTCAAACTAAGTTTTCTATTACCATTTCAACACGCCTTTTTAGGCCGTCATAATGCAGATTTTCAAACTCGGTTTTCTACAACCATTTCAACACGCCTTTCTAGGCCGTCGTAATGACGATTTTCAAACCTGATTTTCTACAACCATTTCAACACGCCTTCCTAGGCCGTCGTATTGACGATTTTCAAACCCGGTTTTCTACAACCATTTCAAAACACCTTTCTACGCCGTTATAATCGCCGCGTCAAGACACAGATTTTAACTCGTCTCGCGCCGACGATGACTCTTTCAAAACCCGAGGAAGGCACACACCCCTTTTTCGATACATTTTTAAGATCCCGAGGACCATACACCGTCCCCGAGACATTTTCAAACATTTTAAAACTCAATCTTCAAAACATACAATTTTGAATTTCAAAAACCATCTCTGGAAGCAGTACATTGTTTTTCGAGATGACTCAAACTCAAACTGTCTTTTGAAAACAAACCTAGGACAACCTTTCAACTGACCGACTTGCGGAGATCCATATTCTTCGGAAGCCGTCCATAAAGCGACAAACGAATCTTTTTGAAAATCTTTGTTTTCGAAAACTTCAGTCCACCATTCCAATTCCGCCTCGTGTCTATCGAGTTGAAGCAAGCGTACTTATGGGTCTTTACTTATGAGTCATCTCATCACGAGACTCGTCCAACGGCGTCACGCTACTACGTTGGACGCGAGTCATGGTTCGGTCAACACCTTCAGGTTATAAATCAGGTCAGCACCGAGGTACCACACATGGTCATCTTTGTCTTGTTGAGTCTGATCTTGGTTCCATCCTTTGTGTTGTCTGCGTTCAGTCTTTGGACCGTGTCGGATTGAGGTGTAATGTGAGCCGTTTTTCTGCCTCAGAACCATGACCCCGTCTTCAACTTCGTCCAACAACAACGACAATCGAGATGTTACAATTGCTCAGCTAGCCAGCCTGCTCACTACTCTCAAGGTCACCCTAGACCGTGTCGAGACCCGTATCGACACCCTGGAAAAGAAGGAAACTGGAGAACACAACACTCCGCCCTTGATTGAAACTAAGAAAAGGCTCAAGCTCTTGGAAGAATAACTCCTAGCCCGAGGTAACAACATCCACCTCGAACACAATCGAAGATTCGAACCCGTTGGGGATCAACTACCCGACAACTTTACATTGACTGATGTGCCCAAATTTAAGGGAGTGGAGGACCCGCTCAATCACATCCGAGCCTTCAAAGACTACATGGCCATAAAGGGGGTCAAACAAGAACTCTTCATCCGAATCTTTCCATCGTCCCTGGAACCGATCCCTCGCCAATGGTACTACTCCCTTGACCCGAAGAACCTCACTACCTAGGATGAGGTCACAATTGAATTTTCTAAGCAATATGCCGACAATGTCGAGATTCAGGCCAACACCTGTACTCTGGAGGTCCTCACTCAAAATAAATAAGGAGGGATTCACAGAATTCCTAACCCGTTGGAGGAGAGTAAGCACCCAATTGGTCAGCAAGACAAGTGAGTCAACTTTGGCAGAAAACTTTGTCAACAATCTCCGCCCGGTATATGCCAACTTACTAAGATACCAAACCATCAAGACTTTCCAGGATCTACAAATCCTTGGATCCCGCATTGAAGACGACCTCCAAAAGGATGTCCTAGCCAAAACCACCGGTAGAGGCTACCAGGGATCCACATCAACCGGATCTCGCCCCTATGGTCAAACAAACAAAATTGACGAGGTCAACCTCCTCGAGCCAACCACGAAAAGAGCTGAGCGCCCTCAAAGAGTGTTCACCAACCTAGGGTCAACTTATGCAAGCGCCCTAAAAAGGCTTATGGACCAAGGGAAATTATAACCGATCAGACCCACTCCGGATCCATCTGAGGCTAAGAAAACCCGTTTCTGGAATCCTAATGCTTACAGCCAATACCACCAAGGGAAAGGTCATGACACGGAAACCTGTTTTAAGCTCAAACATGTCATTCAGGACATGATCGAGAAAGGGGAATTACCTTTACCCCCACCAACAAAACCAAATAACAAGACAAACCCTTTGGGAATCCACGCTATCTCCAATGACGAGCCAACCTTAGACTGCTCGCACCTCATCCTACCAATTGATGATGAGGTGAATGCCCTGGAGAAGGATGCCTCGAACGGGGCATTCGTGTTCAGCGCCGCAACCATGCTTGCCATGTTCCAACAAGTTGAGGAGGCTATATCCAGTCTCTCGAAACAGAATACTCGACTTGATGACGCTTACCGCCGATTGATTTTAAATCCTCCAACACCACGCCCGAGGGAGGGTCCTCCAAATGCCCAAAACTACCCTCACCGGGAAGGATTGCTCCCGCAACCATTCTGGCATGCGCCCCACAATAATCACCCTCACAAAAATTACCCCCACAATAATCACCCCCACAAAAATTACCCTCACAAAAACTTCCCTCACAAGAACTACCCACCAAGGAATACCCCTCCGAGGTGCCCTCGAGATCCCGAAGTCAATGGTATCTAGAGGGACGATGTTGAGGATGTCTATGTGGTCCCGGGAAAAGGGAAACAGGCAAAAGAGATCGGTCATCTTACCCGGTCCGGACGCCCCTATCAAAACCCAAAAGATTCAATAGTCATTCCAACAACGAATGACCAGACTGTCCCAGACGTGGACACTGAACCAAAGGCTCCCGAGAATTCGATCTTCAAACAACTGCAAAAAGCAAAAGCCGAAATTTCAATTTGCCAACTGATTGCTACATCCTTCGAGCATCGGCAAGCTCTGCTGCAAGCCTTGGGAAAACTGACCGTTCACTCTACCTCCTCCCCTAAAGAAGTGGTAGCACACATGACAAGGGATGTCCCCGACCTGAATAACCCGGTCATCTTCTCTGATGAGGATATCCCTCCCTTCGAAGCCAACCATAACCTGGCCTTATACATCAACGTACAATGCCTCAAAAAGAATGTGCCTATGGTTCTTGTGGATGACGGATCCGCGGTTAATGTCATTCCCCTCAAAACGGCTCACAACTTGGGTATCAAAGAAGCTGATTTGGTCCCAACCAATCAAGGAGTATGCGCTTATGACGACACTCGTCGTAAGGTTGCGGGGCTTATCACCCTAACCGTTACCACCGGACCCTTGGAAAGGCAGACCATTTTCGAGGTAGTCGACATTGACGCCTCCTTCCACATGCTTCTGGGACGCCCCTGGATTCACTTCGTCAAGGCCGTCACCTCAACCCTGCACCAGAAAATCAGGGTCCCTTTCAACGGGAAGATAATCACAATACTCGCTTCCCCGATTAAAGTCGTCATAAAAAAGAGAATAGCTTCCCAAGCCATTGAGGAGGACGACAGTGAAATGTGGGGATTCCAAGCCCTGAATGCTCTAACCGACGAATCAACGCCTTTTGATTGTGACCCATTTGCCAACCTCAGAGGTAAACCGCATTCTGATGCGCCAGGGTTACTTCTCGGGTCTACCCCATAATACACTAAAGAACACCTTACCTCCCTTGAAACAGGCTAAGGTCCCCAACATCCCTTTCGGGCTAGGCTATGAACCTACCGACAAATACATCCAGGAGATGAACCTCCTAATAGGGAAGCGCAAGAAGCACGGAGTCATCCTCCGTCCCTATCATTCGACCCTTAATGGATACTTTGTCCCCAAGGGAGAGTCCGAACTCCACCACGGCTTTGCGGAGCTGGTCTATGATTCCGTGGCCAAGGTCAGGCACTCGGGGTAGAAGTCTTTCAAGACTGCTATTTCATCCCCGACAACACTAAAGCTGCATCAACCAAATCTGAGTCGACCCCATGCCTCGACGGACAAGCTGTCACTCTCCTCTTCGGAGAAGATAACATCAAGCACCTCGCCTATGAGGACATCATCAACATTGCCCTAAAGGACAACCAGTTTGACCCCACCGCCCTAATCTATGATACTGACCCAGAGAAAACTACACAAGGCTGGAAGAAAACCGTCAAGTGGACCGATTGTCAAGGCCGCATTCTCAAGATTACAACTGGAGAAGGCCCTACGTTCAAAGAGGGAAGTGAAGAAGAGTCTGAGTCTTATTCTGAGTCAGAGGATGTCTTAGCTCCTAGCACTTATGATGTCCCAGTCAGAGTCCCCTTCCCACTGTTTTATCACAAACGTGTGGCTGCTTCAGAGGCCGAGTCAACTAGGGTCATCCCCACTCCCCTGGAAGGTGATAACCTGGAGCTTGTTACAGGGGCCACCTCCTTTGCTGTGTCGCCTCTGACTGCCCATGAGATGTCTGTCCTATCCGAGTTTTTCGCTCAAGTTGACTTAATGGACGCTAAGTTTGCTTATGACTCGTCTCAATTTAACTGCAATGCAATTCTGAACGACTATGAGGAATTTGACTTGAGTGACTACCCACCTCACCTAGCCAAAGAAATTGACAAACGGGAAACCAGGACCCCCATCATTGAGAAGACCGAACCTATTAACGTAGGAACCAACAACACACCTCAAGAACTTAGGATAGGGACAACCCTTGACCCCTCGGAAAAACAACAATTCATTGACCGCCTACACGAATACAAGGACGTATTCGCCTGGTCCTACAGAGACATGCCTGGGATCGACAGGGAGATTGCGGAGCACAGGATACCCATTAAACCCGGAGCTAAACCCGTAAAGAAAAAGTTGCGCCGAATGCGCCCTAAATGGGCCCTGAAAATCAAAGAAGAAGTGGATAAACAGTTCAAGGCCGGGTTCATCAAAGTGTCTGAATGCTCTGACTGGGTGGCCAACATCGTGCCTGTACCCAAGAAAGACCGGAGAATTTGGGTTTGCATCGCCTTCAGGGATATGAACAAAGCAAGTCCAAAAGACAACTTCCCTTTGCCACATGTTGACATCCTGGTGGACAATACCGGCGAGCATGCTCTCCTATCATTCATGGATAGGTATGATGGGTATAACCAGATCAAAATGGCTGAGGAAGACATGCACAAGACTGCATTCACTACACAGTACGGTACATACTGCTTCACGGTCATGCCCTTCGGTCTCATCAACGCCGGAGCAACCTATCAAAGAACCGCTACCAACATCCAACATGATATGATGCACAAGAAGGTAGAGGTCTATGTCGATGACATGATCGTCAAATCATAAGAACGGGACGGCCACATCAGCGCCCTTCATAAATTCTTCGCTCGTCTACGGAAGTACAACATGACAATAAATCCTCAGAAATGTGCATTCGGGGTCACCTCCGGAAATCTTCTGGGATATGTCGTAAGCAAAAGAGGCATTGAGATTGATCCAACCAAAATCAAAGCCCTTCAACAAATGCCTCGGCCTAAGAACGAGAAGGAGATTCGGGGATTTCTCGGTCAAGTTCAATACATAAGCCGCTTCATAGCCAAGCTCACCATGATTTGTGAACCGATCTTCAAGAAGCTTCGCGCCTCCGATCACATCGATTGGGACGACGATTGTCAAAAGGCCTTCGACAAGATAAAGGAAATCCTATCCAAACCATGCGACCTCAACAAGGAATTCCCTTATCCCTATACCTGACTTTCACCGACACAGTCATGGGAGCAATACTAGCGTAAACAGTCGACGGCGAAGAACGAGCCATCTACTACATCAGCAAAAAGTTCATCGAGTATGAGACGAGGTACACCCAACTGGAAAAGACATGCCTTGCCCTAGTATGGTCAACAATGAAGTTGCGGCACTACATGCTCAGCTACACGGTTCACATCTACTCCAAGATGGACCCGGTCAAATACATCTTCGAAAAACCCGTACTAAACGGAAGGCTGTCTAGATGGACACTCATGTTGTCTGAATTTGATCTCATGTTCGTACCCCTCAAGGTTATCAAGGGAAGGGTAGTCGCCCATTTCCTAGCCGAAAATCCCATCAACGAGGATCCAACGACCGACACATGGTCACTTCCTGACGAAGACATCCTTTGTGCTGACACCGACGCATGGGACCTATACTTCGATGGTGCATCTAATCTGAGAGGCTTCGGGATAGGAATCCTTCTAATATCACCAGAGGGAGAACATGTTCCGATCTCAGTCAAACTAGACTTCGCCGTCACCAACAATGCCGCCGAATATGAAGCATGCCTCATTGGCCTACAAGCAGTCATAACACTTGGCATCAAGAGACTGATGGTCCACGGCTATTCCTCGCTCATCATCAATTAGGTGTCCGGATTATGGAAAATCCGAAGCGACAGCTTAGCACCTTACCGAGTAAAAATCAATCAAGAGACCGAGTTTTTCGACCAAGTCGACTACTTCCACTTGCCACGAGAGGAAAATCAATTTGCTGATGCCTTAGCGAAGCTTGCCGCGCTCGTCAACATACCTGATGACACGACATCGATGCCCTTATGTGTCGAGAGAAGGAGCGAGCCAGCTTACAGTTGCGCCTTCAACGACGAGGAAAACCATGATAAACCTTGGTACCAAGACATCCTCAACTACAAAACCAAAAGCGAATTCCCTCCCAACTCTGATACAAGAGGACAAATAGCCATCCGTTTACTTGCATCACAATTCGTGATGAACCAAGAACAATTATACAAAAGAACACCCCAAGGGATTCTCCTCCTTTGCATTGACCATCACAAAGCCAAAAAAGTCATGGGAGAGGTCCACGACGGAGAATGTGGCCCTCACATGAATGCAATGATGCTGACCCGGAAAATCATGCGGTTAGGCTACTACTGGACCACCATGGAAGCCGATTGCCTCAAGTACGTCAAAAATTGCAACAATTGCCAAATCTTCGCCAACATATAACACATACCACCATCCCTTTTATACACCATGACATCACCCTGGCCTTTCTCGACCTGGGGCATCGACATCATCGGGAAAGTCAACCCGGTAGGCGCTAAAGGACATTGCTTCGTCCTCGTCGCCATCGACTACTCCACCAAATGGGTAGAAGCACAGTCATATGCAGTCTTGACCGCCAAACAAGTGGCCATGTTTATCTAGGACAACATCATCTGCAGATATGGGGTACCCCATGAAATTATCAGCGATCAAGGCTCTCACATCCGGGCAGAAACACAAGCCTTGCTGGACAAATAAAAGATCGATCAAACGACATCGGTCATCCCCCTACCGTCCGCAAACCAACGGAGCGGTAGAGGCAACAAATAAAACTCTTGTCACCATTATCAAGAAAATGCAAGATAATTACCGCTATTGGCCGAGCAAACTCCCATTCGCGCTCTGGGGATACCGAACCTCCATTCGAACACCGACAGGAGCCACAACCTTTTACCTAGCATACGGTATGGAGGCGGTTCAGCCGGAAGAAGTAGAGGTCCCATCTCTACGCATCCTAATGGAAAGTCAAGTCCCTCAGGCGGAATGGAACCGTCAAAGGTTTGAACAACTCATGCTTCTAGACGAGCGGCGACTCAACGCCCATGCACGACGTCCAACTATACCAACGACGTATACAACGGGCATTCAACAAAAAGGTTAAACCCAGGAACATCAAGGAAGGCGACTTGGTCCTCAAGTCGGTTCGAGCACCATTACCCGTCGACCCGAGGGGGAAGTTCAAACCCAATTGGGTCGAGCCATACTGACAGGGCAGTCGTATACCTATCAAAAATAACCAACAGGCTCTAACTAATAAAGCTAGGTAAGTCGGATCGATTTCCACAGGGAGATGGGAAAATGTCAGCTTTGCCTATGTTCGTCACGGTAACCAAATTGGGGGGTTTTAATTTATTAATTGTTCTAAACTAATGGGAATAAGAAAGAGAATAAGGCAGAGAAAAGGGATTAAGCAGATAAGGAAAATATCTAAGACCGGCGGTTCACCATGATCATTCAGTCAAGTAATCTAGGTTTCAGGTTAGTGCAATTGTAGTCTAAGGAGCAGTGAATATCTCCTTTCGGTCTCAATTCGCCCTAACGCACAAATAGCTTAGCTTTCGCCCTCACTATAGTGCCCTATTGTTCGCTACGAGTCTCAGCCTTTCCAACCTTTCGGTCCAGGTCAAGGTTTACTATGATTTAAATGCCTAATTGCGTCGACTCAATTAGCTAGATACAGACAAATGCAGCGATTAACAACAAAGACTACACCAGCATTAACCTAATAAATCGATTACTATCCCTTCATAATCATGGATCCCCTTAGTCTTAGCAAAAGGGAATTAGCTATGCATCACTATTGAATCAACAACAATAACATATAGATAATTGAAACCAAACATACTAACAAAGCTAATAAAGATTGGATAGGGTAAAGATGATAGCAAATAAGGAAAGAAAGAAATAAAGCAACAATTAAGATTAAGGAATTAAGAAGGAAATAATAGTACCGATCACAAATCCGAATTCGAGTAGCAAAAGAGTTGAATGAGAGCAAAATCCAAGAAACAGTAGGAAATGATAGAGTAAAAGTGAATGAGGAGAGTTACGCAGTCTACTGTATTAGTAGTAAGCGAAAATCCTCTCTAAACCTAATCCATAACTTAATTACAAAAGCCCATACGAAATTAGGCGGAAAAAAGTCTATAACAGGCCAAACCACTCGATCGAGTGGAAATAAACCACTTGATCGAGCAACTAAGCACAAAACCCCTCGATCGAGTGGAAATAAACCACTCGATCGAGTAACTCCTTGTAATGTCTTCTCGATTGAATACTCGAACTGCTCGATCGAGTAACCTTCAGTATATAAAGCATTCGATCGACTAGAAAAGTAGTCGATCGAGCTATTTTGGCACGTTAGACATTATAACACCTTCCGAAACCAGCTCACGTGTCTTCAAAGCGTTAGATTCCAAACTCAGGCTCCTTGTTCTCCACAAATGCATGCAAATGGGACGAATTTAGGCTCGATTTAACTCCTCTTTGGTTTATTCCTGCAATTTACATAAAACGAACCAAAGTAGAATATTCGGGGGTATTTGTAGCCAGATGCTACATAAATAGTACAGAAATGCGTGTAAAAATGAGGTAAAAACCTTATATAAAATACACGCATCAAATCTCCCCAAACCAAACCTTTGCTTGTCCCCAAGCAAATTATGAATGTAACTATAAAAAAAACAGTGGAACGGGACCAACGCATCAGCTACAAATCACCCACCAAAACCAGTTTAATGCAACAACTAACAAAGTGGCAAATGAGAAGTGCAAACGAGTTAAATCAATGTTTCAAACTTACTGAACCGTCGACCTTGCAAGACTCAAAAGATATCGGACTCTCACGGGTCGCTCATCACTCAAAAATTAGGCAAAAGGTGAGTATATATGTGAAAGATAGAAAGAAGTAAAGACACTCACCTAATTTGACCTATAAGAACATGCATGCAGTTAACATGAATAAAGTCTCTACAACCGTACATATGCACTCCAACCATACTAATGACCAAGACACATGCCGAGGACTTACATTTGGGTAAGTGAGGTAATGGGTAAGAAGGGGCTAAGATGAATTTGGATATGTGGGGTTAACAGCCAGGCTAGCAACAACGAATCCAAACTTTGAACTGCATCCCAACTTCGTACTCAATATAAGAAAACCAAACAGTGCAAATTCCATGCACTTAACTCACGAAACACCAAGAACTTTTCAACTCCCCATAAGATGTAAATTAGACATGGGAGCGAAAATCATTATACAATTTCTCAAATCTCTGCACATGATTTTTCTTTCTTTTTCTTTTTCATATTTCCATTTTTTTTTTCTTCATTCTTTTTTTTTAATTTTTTTTTTTAATTTTTTTTTCTTTTTTATTTTTTTGTTTTTCATTTTCATTCATCATTTTTTCTTTCATTCCCTTCAATTCTTCCACCATCTTCTGAGTTCAAAAAAAAATGACCAAACTGCAGTAAATCATTCCAAACAGCTACACATCACTAGCTCGGCTAGGGTAGGAAAAATTATAGATAGTAGCTAATAGGACAAAAAGGCAATTTGGCTGTGTGGGGCTCATGGGTAGAATGAAATAAAAGGGAACTGCCTCTCCTAACATGTGTCACCATCCACCGACCGAATGCATACAGGTATTAAGAAGACTAGACTCATGCTTATGCAATTTGATGTTACATGTCTTAAAGGGAATACTACTCACATCCTAAATGAAACCGGTCATGAATGTCACCAGTTTATAAAGTTCTAACCTCAGAATGTAATGTAGCTTGCCGATATATGAGTCAAGTCTATTCGTTCAGATAAGAGAGAAACAAAAACTCGTAGATCAGGCACATAATCATGCCAACTAAATGTCAAGAATATGCAAGGCTAAAGTAAGGATTCAATGTAGCGTCAAAGTTCAAACGTTACGACTCAAATTAAACGTGAAAATTTTTGAATTTTATGTGATTTTATGAATTAAAAACGACAATGCATGCGAAAATAATGAAACGTGCAAGCAAGCGAAAATGCAAGAAAACATGCAGACACAGATATGGATGCATACCTCCCCAAACCAAACCGTACAATGCCCTCATTGTACCAAAAATAGGGAAAGAAATGCAAACTGAGGAGAAAAGGATAAGTGGAGTCGGAATACTTACAAAACGTCGTGAAGAGGGACCTCCCCAAACTGACCATGAACATGGGAGGTCAAAGGAAGTCAAGCAGTAGCTCAATAGACGTAAAGTAGAAGCTGGAAGATAAAACTACTCGATCGAGTAGCTTGGAATAGCTCGATCGAGTGAACTAGTGTCTGGAAGGGCTCGATCGAGTAAAATAATCAACCGATCGAGTAAATGTGATTATGCAGCTTGTCGATCGAGTATATATATCACTCGATCGAGTGAATATTATCCCGAAAGTGCTCGATCGAGTGGATTTACCTGCAAAACGCGAATAAAAAGCAAGGAGAAAACAAAGGGAGTATAGAAAAGCGTCTAAAGTTTAACATAAAGCTACAGGAAAGGAAATAGTTCAACAAAAATACAATAAATCAGTCCGGGCTGCCTCCCGGAGAGCGCAGGTTTAAGAGGTCCCGCACGACCTTTCTGGCATCAATTAACTGGCGTGTCAAGCTCGTCGAAGTATAATACTTCAACATGATTGTCTGCTTCATTTGCCTCGTGATAATGCTTCACATATTGCCCATTCACCTTGAACCTACTTCCTTCGGAATCTTCGAGCTCCACGGATCCAAATTTGGTAACAGCCGTCACCGTATAAGGACCACTCCACCTGGACTTCAGCTTCCCAGGAAATAATCGCAATCGGGCATTAAACAGCAACACCTTTTGCCCAACATGAAACTCTACAATTAGTAAAGAGGCAAGTAAAGGTCGGATCTCAAGGGACAGGAATTGAGATGAGATTTTCTATTGCAACTAGTGGTGTCTAAGGGTGTCACAATTTGGGGTTTGAAGTAGAAGATCACTAAACTAAATAGCAATGAAAGTAAACAAGCAAGATTATTAAAAAAGGATGTAAACAATTGATAAAAGGCACTAGGGTGTCATGGGGTCATAGGGGATTCATGGGAATTGATCATACAAACATATTCTCAAATTATAAGCAAACAATTATTGTTGTGATGGATCGAGTTGGTTAACATCTTACAATCCTAGGAAAGTTTGGGTCCCGGAGCCGAATCGATTAGATTGTACAACACCTACAAGTCGACTTAATCTTCCCTACTCAACTATATGCATGGTCTAATGAGACTCGAGTTGGTTTATGTCTTACAAGTCTCATTGAAAAGATAGGTGATGGGTAAAAAATGCAAGGATTCATAGGCTCGCATTTCATCAAACATAACATGTGCATAAGTTGAGATCACAACAAGCAAGCAAATAAACTATGAAAACATATTAATTTAAGCATGAATCATTCCCCATTTTGGTTTCCCCTAATTCCCCATTAACCCTAGCTAAGGAAACTACTCACTCATTATCATGTTGAACATGCTAGCAAGGTTGTCAATCATACCAACAAAGTGAAACATGATAAATAAATGAAAATGATTAACAATAATTAAAAAGGGATTAAGAGAATTATACCTACTAATGATTCCAATAATAAAGCAAAGAATAATAGAAGTACTTGATGATTGATTGGAAGGTTGTCAATCTCCCAATAATAACTCAAATAATCTTCAATTACCCAAAACAAAGGATGAACAAGAGAGAGATTAAGGAAATGAAACTTGTATTAAAACTTGATTAAATGTTGATTACAAGATTAAAGAGAGATTTGATTAATATTAACTACACTAAAGATTGCTAAGAAGAACATTCTCTTCTAATTAGCCTAATGGGGTATTTATAGTGGGGATTAGTTACATAAATTAGAGTTTACTAAGGGCTTAAATGACGATTAAGTCCTTGAGGAATCGTCGATCTCTAGGGAGACTCCGGTCTCCTTTTTGCCGGTCTTAGAAAAATATGTGCATCCTTCCTTGAAGCTTGTAGAAGACGAAATGGCTGTTAGAGAATCCGGGCGTCCAGGGCACTGGACGGGCGGATTCTGGTGATTCTGGACGGGCGTCCAGATGGGGAAGACGGGCGGATTGGGCATGTTTTGGACGGGCGTCCACAGGGGGAAGACGCTCGGATTGTGGTTGCTGGACGGGCGTCTTGTGGACAATCCGCTCGGATTGTCTCACAGCTTCTTTCCTTCTTCTTTTCTTCCTTTTTCTTCATAAAATCCTTGAAGATTTCCTCGGGGATGCAAGGATCTTTTCTCATCATTGCCCATCTACTATAGTATGTACAAAGGCCTTCTAATCTTGTCTTCTCTTTGATGCTTGGTCATTGAATTCAATCAATTTAGCTTCATTTTGCCATGAAAATGCAAGGTTTGCACTCCTTTCCTACCAAGGACACAAAACCTCAAACAATATGCAAAACAAAGGACTAAAGACAATAAACGACCCAAATATGCACTAAAAAGCATGGCAACAAGGCTAATTCGGGGACTAAATATGCTCTAATTATGGTCACATCACCTTTATCAGTGCGTGATGTCTCCACAGTAGGGGAAGATGACACGGTTGCGGAATTAGATAGCAAAATAGGGTCTCCGCTGCTTCTGGTACTCGATCGAGCACTTTTACCACTCGATCGAGTGGTTTCATATTGGCTTTTACTCGATCGACCACTTTCTTCACGCGATCGAGTGATCTCTTTTTCAGGCTTACTCGATCGATCATTTTTATCACTCGATCGAGTGATTTCTTCAGCTATTTTACTCGATCGAGTAAGAATAATACTCGATCGACCATCTGTGATTTGGTCACTACTCGATCGATCACAATTATCACTCGATCGAGTGATGGGATGAATTATTTCACTCGATCGAGTAGATTTTTCACTCGATCGAGTATCTGAAGAACACGCAGCAAGGATTTCGTCTAGAAATTCATCCAAATCATTATCCGGGGTATTATCAGCTGTCACAACCCCGTCTTCTGGTACTTTTCGCCCCTCATGAACAAGGCCACTTTGGAGATTCGTTGCATTAACCGGATCGCATGTCGGTAGAAGGTTGGCTTGGTCTTTCGCGAGTGTTAACTGCGCGACTTGTTCTCTCAACTCCACTATGACGGTTTCATTCTTGCTACATTTCTCCCCAAACTGTTGTGTTAAGTTCAACATCAAGGATTTCAGTTCGGCAATTTCCTCGTTTGCAGAAGGAGAGACCGGCTGCGGCGCCGGCGTAGAAAGAGTAGAAACATTCTTCATTTCCTCGTACAATTGGGAAAAAGGGACTCCTTTCTTGTATTTCTGATAAGCAAGGACGCGCTCTATACTTGCCAGACACTCAATAGGGTCATGCCCTTCCATGCCACCTCTACCACGTATCTCCACATGCTCAGTAATTGAACAAATCTGTGCACTCTCACCTGTAGCTTCCGTAATCTCCACATTACCTAGACTTTTGCTAGGACTTTCCACTGCAGCTGTTACCAACTTGTTAACTTGCTCACTACCTCGGGGATTTCCATATTCTGAAACATGAATAGCCATTTCTTCAATAAGGCGCCAGACTTGGTCATCTTCAACATTCTTCGTGAATCTCCCCTTAGCTACAATATCAAGAATAGCTCTTTGGTTTCGATATAACCCGTTGTAGAACTGGGTACAAAGGAACCAACTCTTGAGACCATGGTGAGGCACAGAACGGACAAGCTTCTTGAACCTCGCCCACGCCCCTTCCAAATCTTCAGTAGGTAGTTGCTCAAAAGAAGTGATTTGAGCTCTTAAGGCATTAGTGCGCTGCGGTGGGAAATATCGCCTGTAAAAGGCCAAAGCAAGGGAACTCCAGTCGGTTACACCGGCTGCCTCCCTATCTAGATCCCTCAACCATTCCCGGGCATCATCAGCTAAAGAAAAGGGAAAAAGAGCTCCCTTCACTTTGTCTGTGTCACCCAGAAGAACAAGAGGAATGGTAGAGCAATACTCTGAAATGTGATTCTATATGCCTGCATGGATCTTCTTCAGGCACCCCCCTAAAGAGATTTCTCTCGACCAGCTGTATGTAAGATGGGTGGATTCCAAAGGTTCCCGAATCAGTAATGGGTAGTAAGAAACCTTTTGGAAGGGATTCCACATGCGGCTCTGAATGGCTGGCTATATTCGGCATTCTGGCAAATAGAATTTACAAAGCAAAACAGATAACCTGCAAAACTAATGAAAAAATTTGCAGAAATGAGATCAGTCTCAAGGAATAAATTCCTTGAGACGAGAAACAAACTTAAATAAAGCAACAAAATTGCGCCACCTCCCCGGCAACAGCGCCAAAATTTGACAGGGCAGTCTTATACCTATCAAAAATAACCAACTGGCTCTAACTAATATAGCTAGGGAAGTCGGGTCGATTTCCACAGGGAGATGGGAAAATGTCAGCTTTGCCTAAGTTTGTCACGGTAACCAAATTGGGGGGTTTTAATTGATTGATTGTTCTAAACTAATGGGAATAAGAAAGAGAATAAGGCAGAGAAAAGGGATTAAGCAGATAAGGAAAACAGCTAAGACAGGCGGTTCACCATGATCATTCAGTCAAGTAATCTAGGTTTCAGGTTAGTGCAAGTATAGTCTAAGGAGCAGTGAATATCTCCTTTCGGTCTCAATTCCCCCTAAAGCACAAATAGCTTAGCTTTCGCCCTCACTATAGTGCCCTATTGTTCGCTACGAGTCTCACCCTTTCCAACCTTTCGGTCCAGGTCAAGGTTTACTATGATTTAAATGCCTAATTGCGTCGACTCAATTAGACAGAAACAGACAAATGCAGCAATTAACAACAAAGACTACACCAGCATTAACCTAATAAATCGATTACTATCCCTTCATAATCATGGATCCCCTTAGTCTTAGCAAAAGGGAATTAGCTATGCATCACTATTGAATCAACAACAATAACATATAGATAATTGAAACCAAACATACTAACAAAGCTAATAAAGATTGAATAGGGTAAAGATGATAGCAAATAAGGAAAAAAAGAAATAAAGCAACAATTAAGATTAAGGAATTAAGAAGGAAATAATAGTACCGATCACAAATCCGAATTCGAGTAGAAAAAGAGTAGAAGGAGAGAAAAATCCAAGAAACAGTAGGAAATGATAGAGTAAAAGTGATTGAGGAGAGTTACGCAGTCTACTATATTAGTAGTAAGCGAAAATCCTCTCTAAACCTAATCCATAACTTAATTGCAAAAGCCCATACGAAATTAGGCGGAAAAAAGTCTATAACAGGCCAAACCACTCGATCGAGTGGAAATAAACCACTCGATCGAACAACTAAGCACAAAACTCCTCGAACGAGTGGAAATAAACCACTCGATCGAGTAACTCCTTGTAATGTCTTCTCGATTGAATACTCGAACTGCTCGATCGAGTAACCTTCAGTATATAAAGCATTCGATCGACTAGAAAAGTAGTCGATCGAGCTATTTTAGCACGTTAGACATTATAACACCTTCCGAAACCAGCTCACGTGTCTTCAAAGTGTTAGATTCAAAACTCTGGCTCCTTATTCTCCACAAATACATGCAAATGGGACGAATTTAGGCTCGATTTAACTCCTCTTTGGTTTATTCCTGCAATTTACATAAAACGAACCAAAGTAGAATATTCGGGGGTATTTGTAGCCAGATGCTACATAAATAGTACAGAAATGCGTGTAAAAATGAGGTAAAAACCTTATATAAAATACACGCATCACATACCTGTAATACTACGGTTTTATGTGTCTTGGGATACTCTATTGAGTGGGGCTTACTCTGTCGAGTAAGTATGTTTTTACGCAAAATAGTAGACTGATTGTAGGGTACTCGATCGAGTAAGCTTGGCACTTGATCGAGTAAGGGTCACTCGATCGAGTACATGACTTACTCGATCGAGTAAGTCGGTTAACGGGTGATATTCGACGGGTTTTGTTAATAATGCGGGATTAATATATAATGTTTCGTCATCTTTTTCCTAAAACACTTTTCATAACCTAAATCACACAAAGAGAAGATTAAAGTTACGTTGTTTCATCCGCATCGCATTATTAGCAAATCCCGGAGCTAGAGGTGTCGGTTTTCATCATTCTTTACACCTTGTGGTCCTTGTGTCGTGGTTAAGTTCTACATATCATTTTAATACCATTTGGTTAATGTTGGTTAAACCCTAATTTGGGGATTTGGGGGTTTTTGTGATTATGTGGTTACGGTAGTGGTAATATGTGTGTATGTATAGGAGGAGGCTTTATTGAGGAGAGATTCTGAGTAGCTGCTTAGATCATCTGATTTCGTGTTGCTTTCCAGGTAAGGTTTTCCCTACTCAGTATTAGTTACATGATTTGTGTGGTGGTTGTATTGTGGTTATTGATTTATTATATTGCTGGCGATTGTGTCGGTTTTTTGTTATATTGTTGATTGTTGTTGTATAACTGTCTGTGATATTCGGGGCGCGTCCTTGGCTGAGTGGAGTCACTTGCGGGAGTGGCTTCACGCCCTTGGTTCACCCTCTGTGGAACCCGCCACAGGAGGGGATGTGCACATTAAGGAAACTTGGGTTTATCGCTCAGTGGTTGATGAGCGGGGATTTGGTGGGTACGGCTGCGGTTCCCCATGGGCGGTATGGAGTACTTATTGCGATGGGCACTCTGGCAAGACTACACACTTTAGTGTGTAGTCAGTTGTGTGGAGATTTATTGTGGAGACTGGAGATTGATGTGTTGATTGAGCTGTTTGGCATTTGTTTCAATGAGGTTTGTATCGTGTAATTAGTACTGACCCCGTTATTTGTTTTAAAAATTGTGGTGATCCATTCGGGGATGGTGAGCAGTTATTGAGCAGGTATGATATAACGCATATGGGATAGCTGGGATGAGTCATCACGTGGCAGTTAGAAGAGTCTTCTGCTGTGTTAGACGATAGTTTGTAGTTTTGATAGTTTTGCTAGTGGACCGTTTGAGTACCTTGTATTTCAGTTAACAGTTTTGGGTTTTGGAACATGTAATCACTTAAACCGTATTTTACCTTTAAATTATGTTTCTTCATTGTCTTATGATCATCATTGCCTCGGGTAACCGAGACGATGATGTTCTTATACCTAAGTGGTCCTGGTAAGGCACTTGGAGTATGGGGGTGTCACAAAGTGGTATTAGAGCAACGATCCTGAAACCTGTAACCAATGAACCTAATGAACATAGGGAGTCAAATTAAAATGAACCCGGGGTAGAAGTTGTAGGAGCTAATGCAAAGGCTTGGGAGACGTCCTAAAGTCGCGAACTCGCCCTACAATTTTGAACCGGTCACATGGGGTGCGTGTCGGGATCGTATGTGTTATCTTCTTATTTGTATGTCTATATAATAACATGTGGTGAATCGGTGGATGTATGAATGTGGGGGATAGGAGGTATGGAATGAAGATGATGATTATGTTATTTGTATGTTGGGTGAATGAAGGCTCGTTGATTGTTTTATAATGTGGCATGTTAGAAATACGGAAGTAAAGTTGTTTGTTTGAGTATATAAAGGGTTGCGCATATATGTATGTATTGTTGTTGTCGTTATGTTGGTAGTATAAAAGTTGTATATAAAGTTGGGGAAGGAAGATAAGCATGCGGGTAGTTATACGAGTCTGCATGACTCGATCGAGTGGGGGGGGCACTCGATCGAGTAGGTGAGAGGCTCGATCGAGTGGGTCTGACTCGATCGAGTAGGTAGTTTTATGTTTTCTGGGCAGAAGCAGGTTTTTGGGCGCTCGATCGAGCAGGTAGGGGCACTCGATCGAGTGGGGTCAGCTCGATCGAGTGGCTAGTCAACTCGATCGAGTGTGATTTTGGGAGTTTTCTGATCAGGTTCTAGAGTCGAGGTACTCGATCGAGTAGGTGGGGCAACTCGATCGAGTGACCTCAACTCGATCGAGTAGGTGTAGGGGCTCGATCGAGTGGGTTTTATATAGGTCGTATGCATGTTTGAGATGTGGGATATGTGTTTATATCTACCTTTTCTTATATAGTTATAAGATGCCGCCGAAAAGAACCGCCTTGTATGCTAGAGCTGAGAGTATAACCGTGGATGACATAGTGAAGATGTTGGAGCACCAAGATGCTCTTACGGAAGCTTTGAAATGAGTGGGAAAGGATAAGGATGCTGATCACTCCAAAATCGGCATTCACATAGCTAGGTTAAACCCTAAGGAGTATAAGGGGACTGGGGCGCCAATACTGTTGGATAATTGGCACAGAGAGATGGAGAACATTCTTGAGTTAGTTCATTGCCCGGAGGAGATGAAAGTGGAATAAGCTGCGTTCTACTTGAGGGAAGCGGCCGGTGAGTGGTGGGATAAGGTTAAGGTGAGTGCTAGGGAGATGTATATGAATTAGGGGCTACCTGCGATACCTTGGGATGAGTTCAGGAAAGCGATGAGACGTGAGTTTGTGCCGGAACATGTGAGGAGTAAGCTGAGGGAAGAGTTTGATGATTTTAAGATGACATCCGATATGACGGTAGCTGAGCACTACCGCAAGTTTAATGAGAAGTCCAGGTATGATGAGGACATGGGGCTGAGTGAGGAGAACTTAGCTTTGAGGTTTGAGAAGGGGTTGACCCCCAAGATTATGGAGAAGCTACCGGTGGGAGTTCTTACAGATGTGAAGGAAGTCTATGATCGAGCTGCGAGGGCTGAGAGGTTGGTTGAGATGACCAAGGAGAGGGGTGCTGAGAAGAGGAAAGCTGAGAGCGAAGGGGGTGGTCAGTCCAGCTACAAGAAGAGTAACCATAATCAGGTGAGAGCATATTCATCGGGCTCGGGGTTTAGTGCTGGGGTTTCATACGGGCGTGGTCATGGTAATGGTGGTGGTAGTTGGGGGTATGACCTGTTATAACCGTGGCGGTGTGGGCCACAAGAGACATGAGTGCACCAGTGCGGTGAGTAGGCGTTTCCAGAGACCGTCACCGGGGAGTTTCTCACATGGTCCTACACAGAGTTATGCTAGTAACAGGCCGGCTGGGTCATGGAACAACAGGGGAGGTCAGAGCAACAATGGTGGGGCTAACCGCAATGGCGGTAATTCTTATCAGAAACTGGCTACAAACACTAACAACAACCATGGGTCGGGTGCTAAACCGACGACCTCAACTAGTACTGTCCAGGGAGGTGGGCAGAAGACCTGTGGCAAGCTGTTTATGATGGAGAAGAAAGCAGCTGAGGATGATGCTCACGTTATCACCGGTACATTTCTTGTTAATGGTGTTTATACCTTTGTTTTGTTTGATCCGGGAACATCACAGTCGTTTGTATCATCGAGTCAGGTTAAAAGGTTGGGTTTGAGTGAGTATGAGTCTATAAGAGAGGAAGTTTTTATACCTTCGGGTGAGTCTGTATCTTGTGGGAGGTTGTATAAAGGTATATCCATGATAGTTGGGCAAGTTGATCTACCTGTAGACTTGTTAGAGTTTCCTTTAGATGGTTTTGAGATGATAGTTGGGATTGATTGGTTGGGAAAGTACAAGGCTAAGATAGATTGCCATCAAAAGAGAGTTTCTTTGAGAGGTCTTAAGGGGATTAGTGTGTCTTATCGTGGGTTTGTTGTCAAACCTAAAGTTAAGTTGATTGCAGCAGTGGCCTTAAAGTCCTATATAAGGAAGAGGTGCCCGTTGATCTTGTGACATGTGAGGGATCATAGAGTGGAGAGTCCGAAAATTGAGCAGATACCAGTGGTGGTTGAGTTTCCAGATGTCCTTCTAGACAAGATTCCGAGGTTACCACCGAAGAGGGAGATAGATTTCAGTGTTGAGCTGAAACCGGGAACGGGGCCAATCTCTAAGGCACCGTATCGTATGGGTCCTAAGGAGTTGGAGGAGCTAAGAAAGCAGCTGGATGATTTGATTGAGAGGGGATACATTAGACCTAGTGTATCATCGTGGGGAGCACCAGTTCTGTTTGTGAAGATGAAAGATGGGAGCTTGAGGTTGTGCATCGACTATAGGGAGCTGAACAGAGTAACGGTAAAGAACAAGTATCCTTTGCAAGGATAGATGATTTGTTTGACCAGTTGAGTGGTGCAGTAGTCTTTTCTAAGATTAATTTGAGGTCGGGTTACCATCAGGTGAAGATTCGAGAGGAGTACGTACCAATGACATCTTTCACGTCGAGGTATGGTCATTATGAGTATGTGGTAATGCCGTTTGGGTTATCTAATGCACCTGCTGTGTTTATGGATTTGATGAACCGGGTCTTCAGTCAGTTCTTGGATAAGTTTGTGGTGGTTTCATAGATGATATCTTAGTCTTTTCTAAGACTAAAGAGGAGCATGAGGAGCATTTGAGGATTGTGTTGTAGACTTTGCGAGATCATCAGTTGTATGCCAAGTTGTCCAAGTGTGAGTTCTGGTTAGAAGAGGTAGCTTTCCTGGGGCATGTGATTTCAAAGAAAGGGGTAGCTGTGGATCCTGCGAAGATTGAAGCAGTTACCAAGTGGGAAGCACCAAAGAATGTGGCTGAGATCAGGAGTTTCTTGAGTTTAGCAGGGTATTATCGACGGTTCGTGAAAGATTTCTCCAAGATAGCTAGACCTATGACAGCCTTGATGAGGAAAGAGAACAGGTTTCGTTGGGATGACAGTTGTGAGACAGCGTTCCAGACATTAAAGGAGCGTTTGACCACAGCTCCGATCTTAGCATTGCCTGAAGGGAGTGAGAACTTTGAGGTGTATACGGATGCTTCAAATAATGGGCTGGGTTGTGTGTTGATGCAAAATGGGAAAGTGATTGTTTATGCTTCTAGGCAATTGAAGCCTTATGAGGAGAACTACACGACACATGATCTATAGTTGGGTGCAGTTGTGTTTGCTCTTAAGATTTGGAAACATTACCTATATGGGGCGACCTTTAAGGTATTTTCATATCACAAGAGTCTCAAGTACATCTTCACTCAAAAGGAGTTGAACATGGGACAGAGGAGGTGGATGGAGTTGATTGGTGATTATGACATGGACTTATCTACCATGAAGGGAAAGCCAATGTGGTTGTAGATGCTTTGAGCAGGAAGAGTGTGTATTCTTTATACACAGCTATATCTTTGATGAGATTGAGAGATGAGGTGGGGAAGTTCGGGATACATATGATCCAGAAAGGGGATGCTATGGGGGATTTGGCAGTGGAGCCAGACCTTTATGATGACATTCGCAGTAAACAGGCGTCGGATCCGAAGATTGAGGAGTGGAGAGTTGGAGTAGAGAAAGGGACAGTGTCTAGATTCTCTATTCATACAGATGGTAGTGTGAGATTTGATGGGAGGTGGTGTGTTCCTAATGATGAGGAGTTGAAAAAGATGATCATGACAGAGGCTCATTGCACACCATACTTGGTACATCCAGGCGGTGACAAGTAATATAAAGATTTGAAGAAGACTTTCTGGTGGCCTGGGATGAAGAAAGAAATAGCTGAATTCGTGGTTCGTTGTTTGACTTGTCAGAGAGTGAAAGGGGAGCAGCGACGACCATAAGGTAAGATTCAGTCTCTTGAGGTACCTGAGTGGAAGTGGGAGTCCATTTCTATGGATTTTATAGTAGGTTTACCTAAGAGTCAACAGGGTAACAATATGATATGGGTTATAGTGGACCGACTGACCAAGTCAGCTCATTTTGTGCCAATGAAAGATACATGGACTAAGACACAGTTAGCTTTGGCTTATCGGAAGAACGTGGTTCGACTGCATGGTGTGCCTAAGGACAAAGTATCTGATAGAGATTCGAGATTCATCTCACGGTTTTGGAAAGAGTTGCAGGAGTCTTTGGGAACTACCTTAAAGATGAGTACAACATTTCATCCTGCGACAGATGGCCAGACTGAGAGGACCATCAAGACTCTAGAGGATATGTTGCGAGCTTGTGTTATGGATTTTTGTGGTAGCTGGGAGCAGAGACTGGATTTGATTGAGTTTTCTTACAACAGCTATCACACCAGTATTGGCATGGCGCCATTTGAGGCTTTATATGGGCGGAGATGTAGGAGTCCGATTTGTTGGGACGATAGTGCTGAGGCAGTGGTTTTGGGACCAGAGATGGTACATGAGATGGTGGAAGAGATTATGCTGATCAGACAGAGGATGAGAGCGGCCCAGGATCGACAAAAGAGTTATGCTAATCTACATCAACGGGATATAGAGTTTCAGGTTGGGGACAAGGTTCTTTTGAAAGTGTCTCCTATGCGTGGGGTCATGAGATTTGGTAAGAAAGGGAAGCTGAGTCAGAAGTTCATAGGACCGTATGAGATCTTAGATCGTGTGGGTGAGGTTGCTTATCAGTTGGCTTTACCGTCTCTTTTGGATAGGGTGCAAAATGTGTTTCATGTATCTCAGCTGCGAAAGTATGTTAGTGATCCGTCACATGTGTTAGAGGTAGAGAACATAGAGCTGGATGAGTCATTGTCTTATCTTGAGGTGCCTAAGAAGATTCTTGATCGAAAGGTTAGGAAAACTAGACATGGTGAGACAGTGTTGCTTAAGGTTCTTTGGTCTAACCATGAGGTTGAGGAGGCTACATGGGAGGCGGAAGAGGCTATGAGATAGCGGTACCCGTCTCTTTTTGATCAGGTATGTATGGTTACGGGGACGTAACCTTGTTTCTTTTAGGGGGGTAGGAGATGGTCGCATAGAGTTTTTACATGTTTTATGTTGGTTTTGATAGAGTTAGTAGTTGTTTTGAGTCGGGTTGAGTTTGGTTTGGGAAGTATGTTTTGGAGTTTTATGTCGAGTTTTGTTTATGTTGTTTTGTCGGGATGATGTTGGTGTGTTTTGTTTTGGGTGTGGTTTGAACTTCGGGGACGAAGTTCTTTTTAAGGAGGGAAGACTGTAATACTACGGTTTTATGTGTCTTGGGGTACTCTATCGAGTGGGGCTTACTCTGTCGAGTAAGTATGTTTTTACGCAAAATGGTAGACTGCCTGTAGGGTACTCGATCGAGTAAGCTTGGCACTCGATCGAGTAAGGGTCACTCGATCGAGTACATGACTTTCTCGATCGAGTAAGTCGGTTAACGGGTGATATTTGACGGGGTTTGATAATAATGCGGGATTAATATATAATGTTTCGTCATCTTTTTCCTAAAACAATTTTCATAACCTAAATCACACAAAGAGAAGATTAAAGTTACGTTGTTTCATCCGCATCGCATTATTAGCAAATCCCGGAGCTAGAGGTGTCGGTTTTCATCATTCTTTACACCTTTGTGATCCTTGTGTCGTGGGTAAGTTCTACATATCATTTTTATACCATTTGGTTAATGTTGGTTAAATCCTAATTTGAGGATTTGGGGGTTTTTGTGATTATGTGGTTACGGCAGTGGTAATATGTGTGTATGTATAGGAGGAGGCTTTGTTGAGGAGAGATTCTGAGTAGCTGCTTAGATCGTCTGATTTCATGTTGCTTTCCAGGTAGGGTTTTCCCTACTCAGTATTAGTTTCATGATGTATGTGGTGGTTGTATTGTGGTTATTGATTTATTATATTGCTGGTGATTGTGACGGTTGTTGGTTTATATTTTTGATTGTTGTTGTATAACTGTCTGTGATATTCTGGGCGCGTTCCTGGCTGAGTGGAGTCACTTGTGGGAGTGGCTTCACGCCCTTGGTTCGCCCTCAGTGGAACCCGCCACGGGAAAGGATGTGCACATTAAGGAAACTTGGGTTTATCGCTCAGTGGTTGATGAGCGGGGATTTGGTGGGTACGGTTGCGGTCCCCTACTGGCGGTGTGGAGTAGTTGTTGCGATGGGTACTTTGGCAGGACTACACACTTTAGTGTGTAGTCAGTTGTGTGGAGATTGATTATGGAGACTAAAGATTGATGTGTTGATTGAGCTGTTTGGCAATTGTTTCATTGTGGTTTGTATCGTGTAATTAGTACTGACCCCGTTATTTGATTTAAAAACTGTGGTGATCCATTCGGGGATGGTGAGCAGGTATGATCTGACGCATATGGGATAGCTGGGATGAGTCATCACGTGGCAGTTAGAAGAGTCTTCCGCTGTATCAGACGATAGTTTGTAGTTTTGATAGTTTTGTTAGTGGACCGTTTGAGTACCTTGTATTTCAGTTAACAGTGTTGGGTTTTGGAACATGTAATCACTTAAACCGTATTTAACCTTTAAATTATGTTTCTTCATTGTCTTATGATCATCATTGCCTCGGGTAACCGAGACGGTGACGTTCTTATACCTAAGTGGTACTGGTAAGGCACTTGGAGTATGGGGGTGTCACAATACCTGGTCAAGAAAATACTTTCGGGGGGCGCAGTGAGACTGAGTGACCTAGACGGGGAGGATTTTACAAACCCAACCAACCTAGACCAACTCAAGAAATACTACCCCTGAACCTTAGCAACCAACAACCTCACCCTAGTTTTACAACTAGCGACCACCTTAACCCTTTCAAGTCAAGTTCCTCAACGCATTGTGATTTGAAATTGCAATTTTTATCGAGTCTAAGTTGCGGCACCTTGCCCGTTTCGAATGCCCTTTGATCTGTCAAAGGCAACATCCATTTGCACTCAAACAAAAACAACCGGAACTACGAGCATGGTTTGATTTCACCTCTTCTGGTGGATACGAAGGCAGTCCTTTCTTATACAAGAGGGATACAACCACAAAACCCAAATAAATCTACAAAACATTTTGAACTACAATCATGGTTTGATTTCACCTTTTCAGGTGGATACGTAGGCAGTCCTTTCTTACACAATAAGGATACAACTATCCCCATAATCAAAAAAAAAAATCCTCACATACAAAACATCACCCATATCAACTCTCAAAAAGAAGAAAGGGAAAAACATTCTCTTTCCCACAAAAATACAAAAAAGAAGCCTTTCTCCCTTCCCACAAAATCCCAATTCCTAAGTGCAATGTTTAGGATAATTCAAACCGAATTGCCTTTACAAAATGGATGGAAGAAACAAGCATTCACAGACTCTTTTAACACATGCAATCTTCTTATTTACTTAATAATGAGAAGGATTACAAATTCAACAACAAATAAATCTCGGCAAGTTTACAACTCGCCAAAGCTAAGGTGTTGACTAAGACACCTCACATAGTAAAACTAGCATAAAACACACAATACATAGCTAGTACGACATAATAACTCACAACACTAAAACAACATAATAATAAAGTAAGTAATGGAGGTCTTCATTCTTCCATTCTACCTTTGCCTTTTCCCTCGGGGTACATCCTCCCCTTGCTCTTCTTGTTCGCCCGCTTAGCATGAACTTCCTCTTCGGAACGGATCCTCAACGGGTCTACAACGGCGATGGCCTCCGGTCTCTTGCATGACCCCATATTCGGTCAAAGACAATCCCACACGCGGCCCACTACCCCTTTGGTACCCGAGCTTCTCCTCTTTGGTGGCCTCATAACATCTGGGCTAACTCCATCAACAAAATCATCAAAGAAGGCACGGTTGGCCTTGCCAACCTCTCTATACTTCAAATCAACATACTCGTCCTTACGAGACATGTACCTTTCCTCAAAGGTTTGAGCTCTTGACCACTTGACATAAGCGGGAGTCACCCATGTCGTGGCATCGGGGTTTGGTACCTCCCAAAGCGGCCGAGTGGCCCACCACCTTTCGAAGACCTCCACAAGCTCGGAGTTTCGAAAGATACTCTCTTGGACAAGAGTATCTTGAGCGGGCACCTTTTGTTGACGCCTCATTTGCCTCATGAGCCTTTTGGGATAAATGAAGGAAGCAACCTTCAAACCCACCACCATCAAAGAACGAGAACTAGCAACCGGATCGGGGAACCCCGTGAAGGACCTCAAGTGCAACCATGGCACCACCCACCGGATGTGAGGACCACCCTCCTCCACCAATCTCACGCTCCAATAGGCCTCGGTGGATGCAAAGCTATCCGAGTACAACTTCTTCCTCATAGTAAGGTGACGAAAGAAATAAGAAGAAGAGTTGGCCAGAGGCTCTACATACCTTAGCCTCTCCAATAGCCACACTTGGAGGATCCTTGGAGATCCAAACGAGGGAGCTTCTCCATAAGAGCCCTTCTTATCCAAAGCTTGGTTGATCTCGCCAAGCACCAACCATGATGGATACCTACCATGCTCCATTTGCTCAACCACATGCACAAGGGTCATGCTACCATAGCATTTTGGCTCCTCCTTCTTCAAGGTATCAACAAAGAGGTATGCATGAACTAGGCAAAAGGCAAGAGCCCTTCTCCTAGCCACCTCCGAGACCTTGACATACAACCGGTTTGAGAAAATGTTGATAAGAGCCAACATATACACACCATGAGGAGCAAGGAGGAAGTTGACTTGACTTGTCGACAAGCCCAACATTGAACGGAATTTCTCCATACAACACAACCGAGTCGGGGAAAGCACCAGAACACAACCCGGCCATCCACCAATGGCGCCTACTTCTTCGGCAAGAGGAGAAATTTCGACTTTCGGGGAAATGAAAACATGGTGTTTCGAATCCCAAAACCGAGAGCATGCTTCAAGAAATGAGGATTGCACCTTGACTTGATGAAGCAACAACAATTGACCAACTCCCATAACAACGAGTTGATACTTTTCGGAAGGTGACAAATCCGGACACCAATGCCGCAACCTATTCTCGAAAACATCCATGAATAAATTTGTGGAAGAAGAAGAAAGGTTTTTGTAGAGATGTTTTTTCGTGTTTCGATGATGAAACAATGAAGCACAAACGTCCCAATTTATACAAAACAATCAGTGCCTTTTTCCAAAAAAGGGGGAAGCCGACTTCTATCGCCGGTCAACTCGCGCCTCTTTGGGCTGTTACTCAGAATTCCCACCTTGAATTGTCCCTTTCAAGTTGTGTTTCTTCCTGACACCTCAAACCTCCCGCCACAAGACTCGCGCCTCTTCGGGCATATCCAGGATGTTTTGTGTTTTCTCACACTCACATTTCCTTATTTTCGCGTTTTACGAAATCCGACACGGTTTCCATGACGCAGCTTTAAACATACGGGTTTTTCTCTACTTTTTTAAGGGGGGAGGGCTAGTCGCCCCGATCCGCGACGGATCGTTTCCATGTCAGTCGAAATTCCGAAAATTTTTCGTTTTTTTCGCATTTCCACAAAATTCGAAAAATTTTAACACGAAGTCAATTTTCTTCAAAATTTCAAGCTCTCACAAATCCGAGTCTTGATCTCACAAAAACGCAAATCAAATACACTCGCAAAAATCTATTTTAAAATTCGCCCCTGACGGTTCGAGTTTTGACTTTTCGAGTTACAAATCAATTTCAACAAAATTCAATGCAATTTAATTCAAGACACGAGTTAATTGCTCGAAATTTCAAATCAATTCCTTTTGAAAAATCCAAACGTGACGACTTGTCGCGGAATTTTCAAAATATCATTCAAATTTCGATTTTAACTTCGGGTCATCGTGGTTAAGTTTGCTTTGAATCAAATGCTTTTTATGTGTTTACGTTTATGCGTATGTGCTACCTGTTGCCTGTTTTCTGCACTAACGATGCAAGAACTAGTGCGAAGCAAAGGGGAACTAACAGCCGACAGCGCTTCTCCGAAACACAACACAAAAAAGCCAAAAATCACAAATAAGCCACAATCCAAAAACACATATATACAAATCGCCTCACGCAAAATTTAAATATGTACAAACGAGAGTCCAAAACACGGACAAACAACTACAACTACTCAACACCTCCCGGTAGACCAATCTCGGTCTCACGAGGAGTCGCAGCCAAGGCAGACACCACCTCTTGCTCAAGCCTTCTCTCCGGAGAACTCTTTAACGTCTCGTGCTCCATCGTGACACGAAGCTCCTCCGCCGCAGCCAGCTGAGCCCTGAGAGAGGCAATATCCTCATCTCGGCTCCGCAACCCGTCCTCACGACGCTTCAACTCATGGTCTCGACTGATGATCCCCAACCCTTGGGCCTCAATCGTCGACCTAGTTGCGTCCAACTCAGCCCGGACCCGAGCAAGCTCCGCTGGATCCGCAGTACCCTGCAAAACACAATACAGATCATTGAGATCTAAAAACGTGAAATGCAACACAAAATACACAAAAACAACCTACAAAAAGTACCTGTGCGAGCCGAGACTCCCTCGCAGCCAGGTCACCAGCAAGTGCCCTTCACCGGTTAGCCATCCGTCATAAAGCCTGATGACTAGCGGTCGACACCTACAACCAGAAAGGTTGTTCAATGCAACGCAAGGAAAAACACGAATAAGGAGGAGTATTCAGATTAGAAACTCACCCTAAAAACAGTCAACCTCCACTCCATACGAGCGTGCAGCTGTAGCACCTCGCTCCTGGCCCCTGAAAAGCGGTCTCTGCTGGGAAAACTGGGGGCTGGGCCCTCATCAACGCATCGACCCCCTACAATTTGTGCCCACATCGAAGGTAACGAACCCTTGTACCAAAAGAAATAATGAAAACGAAGAACAGGAGAAAACATACCTAGATCGAGTACCAGGCGAGCCTCGACAACCGAAAGGTGTCGTAGTCGGCCTCCCGCAACAACAGCTCATCACCTCCCTGATCGTGAAGGTGCTCCTCAACCTCGTCGGGTGTCGACTCTTGGAACCACACCCTAGGCGGATCAACCGATACCACGAAGGTCTCAGTAAAGCACTGACGAGCTAAACGCTCGCCCAGGTACCAAACCGGCTCGATCGCCGTCTCAAGGTACAAACGCTGGGAGCTGCGAGGTCGCAAACGCGCCCTGACAGCGGCCGACACGTCTGTGTAGTGCCCCCAGGGCCACCCGACAAACTGCGTTCGAAAAAGGGCCAATCAATTAACTGGGGGCTTTCTAAGCTACCTAGTCATCCTATCTCTATCTGTTTCTACAAAATAAAGGGGTAAGAGACAACAACTTACGTCAGCAACTCGGAGGGCGTTCACCCGACGCCTGCAGTCCTTGTAAGTTGACTTCAGGACCTCACAGCAGGGTAGGTCGAAGGAACGCCACCGGTAGTCCCCGGGCGCAGAGGGACGAAGTAAGCATACAACCAAGCCTGTAACCAAACACAGCAAACACAAATCAGCCAATTTTTCGAAAAATTGCGAAAATCAAACCACAAATCAAAATCAAAATCAAAATCAAGATTAAACTCAACAAAAACCTACAAAAACGCTCATACCTCCAAGATGAGGCCGGTACCAACCAAAGCAGGAGAACTACCATCTCCCATCGCCTCCGGACGCACCGTAGCGTGCAAGTACCGGGTAAAACTCGCCAAAGCTGGCGTAACCCAGTCAAACTGGCCCAAAGTGTCGAGGTCAGCAAGAAGAGGAAGTATCTTGGTCGACAAGCACTCACCCTTGTCATCAAAGTACGCGGTACCCAAGAAGTACCACAACCACAACCGCGCCTCCTGCGCGTCAGCTCTAGCCTCAGCCTCCGGACTTGCCAACGGCGCCAGAGCGTAGCCCACCGCTCTCCCGTGAAGTGATCCCTCGCATCTGAGCTCGCGATCAAGTACGGAGTGATGTCAGAGGGTTCAGGCAAAGAAATGCCACTCAAACCCGTAACCGCGGGGGAAGACACTCTCTCCGGCGTCTACGAGAACTCAACGGGCGTCTCGCCACATGGGAGGCCCGATATCATGGCAAAGTCCTCCAAGGTCACACCGACCTCCCCAAACTCCATATGGAAAAACGACGTCGTTTCCCAGTAACGGTCCAATATGGCCCAGATAAGACAAAGGTTCGACCTAATCGAAGCCCTGTGAATATCCCGCCAAGCAGCCACCAACGGCCCCAAAGCCGACCTCTCTATCAATGCCCTCGTACCGGCTCGGAGAACGTCGTAGAAATCCGGACAGGTGGAGAAGCCTGAGAAAGTCCTCATGGTACCAATCTTCTGGAATCAAAACAACAAACAACGTCAGAACACCTATTCAGGTCTGAAGTGTCAAAAACGACAAAAACTCGACAAAACGGTAAAACTCACCAGGCCCTCGTGTGCACGGTAGGAGAGGTGAGTGTCTAGCTGGAGCAACAACTGGCTACCGTAAAAACCCTCAGCCCAAGCAGGCGCCGCTAGCAGGTTTAGCCCCCGCGGGACTTTAACCCTTCTGGCCTCCCAGCCCGCGACGTTAACGTCATCCTCAACCGGCTCCGCCCTCCGTCTCTTCAGCCCACGAGACACCACACGACGGGGAGGATGCCTCTCAACGACCCTAACGACGTGCTGCAACTCCTGTCTGGTCGGCCGAGGACCCCTCCTCCTAATAACCCTCCTCCTGGAGGTACCAGCCTCAGACCCTGTCTGAGCTCTCCCAACACCGGCAGCCTCAACAACGGGCTCCTCCCGAGCCCCAGCGGCTCCCTCAGCACCAACAACCCCAACAACGGGCCCCTCACGAACCTAAACGGCTCTCTCAGCCCTAACAACCTCCTCAGTGGACTCCTTCTCTGCGAAAGCGTCCTCTACTAGTACCTCAGGAACACTAGCCGGAGTACTAGCCGGCCCAGTCCCAAACAGGTCCTCCAAAGCCTCAGCAATGGACCCTGTAGGCCCCGAACACTCCCCTGCAATCAAAGAACAAACAAAAACATCAGGCAAAATTTCGGCATTACGACGACACAAAATGGACAAATCTAAAAAAAAACCTGCAAAACAAAACAAGGGCAATCCCGCCCGAACCCAACCAAACAAAACAATCCACAAAAAAAAACCACACAAAAAACGACTCGCTCATCTTTTCAAGCGAAAGACGAGTCAAAACAACAACAACAACAACAACAACAACAAAAACGGCTCCGCAAGAACCACACAAGGCCCGCCAATAACCAATATATTCCTGACACAATGGGGTATTTTTCACGGCTCGAAAAGGCAGTTTTGCGCCAATTCGAGCACAAACAGGTCAAAATTCCAAAAATACGACCACAACGAAACAACGTGATTTTTTTATCACGTCTCAAAGTGACCTAAACTACCAACAAGGTCCATTTCAAAACAAACTGACTCAATTTGACCTCAATTCGACGCTCCTTTTAACAGACATAAGGCCGTCGCAAAAGCAAAAATTCCAATTTTGCTCACAATACCCCAACAAAGGTTCAATATGGCAAACACGGTCTTCCCCGACTACAATACAACCTAGTGGGGCACACAACTCAAGCAAACAAACTTGACATTGTGAAATAAGACGATTTTACCGTCTCATTCAGGTTTTTCGAACATACGGAGCGGGAACGGGGACCAAAATGCAAACTAAAAGCACCCTTATACTCCTAAACAGAATTCTAACCTAATACAATCATCAATTTCGCTCGAAAATGGCTTAATCAAAAAGGCCCAATTCGATTTTCGAGGGTTTAGGGTTCCGCCCTAATTCAATCAACAAAAAGACCAACAAATTCAAACGGATTCAAGAGGATTTACATACCTTGAGATGACATGTTGGCAATGACACGAACTCAAGAAAGAAAGAAGACCCAACAATGGCGATTTTTTTGTTGTTTTGTCGATTATTTGGAGAAGACGAAGTGAGAATAGGGAGCAGCCTGTTCTCGCGTCTTTTCTACAAAAACAGAGAAGTTCCCTTCTATCGCCAAAGGACTCGCGCCTTAATGGGGTGTCCCTTTGCTTTGTTCAGCGAGATTTTGGGCTTTGGTCCAATTTCCCACACAAACCTCAAATTTTCAACGACGGCAATAAAAACCGTCACTTCAAAAACAATAATAGTGAAATTCATAACTCACTATTTCTTCAAATTTCAACGACGGCAATAAAAACCGTCATTTCAAAAAACAATAATAATGAAATTTATAATTGACTATTTCCTCAAGTGTCAACGACGGCAATAAAAACTGTCATTTCAAAAACAATAATGGTGAAATTCAATTTCACTATTTCTTCAAATTTCAACGACGACAATAAAAATCGTCATTTCAAACAACAATAATAGTGAAATTCTAAATTCACTATTTCTTCAAATTTCAACAACGGCAATAAAAACTGTCGGTTCAAGCACAAAATAGTGAAACTCAAATTCGCTGTTTTTAAAATTTCGACGGCGGCATTAAAAGCCCCCACCCATCAAAAACAAAACCAATAGCGGGATTCAAACCCGATATTCTCACAAATTTTTCAACAACACTCATCAATCTTAGATCGTGGGAAGACGAAATTAAATTCATCCTCCCCAAACACACATCAAACGACAGAATACACATCTGTCCTTCTCCTACGAAACCAGCGGTAATAAAAACCGCTATCTCTCTTCGAGATTCAAGAATCACCGCCGACCACGGAGGTCAGGCTCACAAACCTGTCCCTTTAAGACACCACAAACATTCAATACAAACACCGAGATTCCCCAACAGGATATCAGAGGCTTTCTCGCGAAGTCCACTAATTCAAACGACTTCCCAGAATAAGCCTATCCAACACGGCTATTTCCCGCAGTCGATCAATCCAAATTCAATATGGCTGGCGAGCCTTACAACGCACCGCGGCTGGCGAGCCCCTTTCATATACGCACCGCGGCTGGCGAGCCCTTTTCATATACGCACCGCGGCTGGCGAGCCCCTTTCATATACGCATCGTGGCTAGAGAGCCCCTTTCATATACGCACTACGGCTGGCGAGCCCCTTCATATCCGCAACACAGCTGGCGAGCCTCTGTCCGCAAATAAGAAATAACCCAAGGACGTATCCCGAAGATGCCTCAGGTACGACTCCTTCTTATGGCTGGCGAGCCTTTGTACGTAGTCTAACGGACTTTAAACGACCTGCACGGACAGTCGACAGACTCTAAACTGTTCCCAACGATAGGTCCTCGGCACTTACCCTCAAGTCACCTTGGTGTCGCCCTTCCCGACGGCAGGTCCTTGGCCCGAATCATTTCGAGCCGCCTCGACGTCGCTTCGGTCTCCAGGTTGTAATCTTCGATTGACCTGAGGGCTCTACTTTGACTTTTGCCCTATCCAAGCCTCAATCAAAGTGGGGGCTCTATAGATACCCAGTATCTGTTGAGTCTCCAACAAACACCCGATGATTATCGGACTACAACATGCTTAGGAATCGCAGCGTTTGATCGACAGTTTGTGTTTAATTATACGTCGGAAAACTTAAAACGATTTCGAAAATAAAACATTTTAAAACTTTTCAAAAGTACCTGGAGTGTTTAATGCATGAAGACGGGGTCACAATGACACTAGTTAGAGTCAAAACCGACACCGGACCAAAAACCGACTCAAATTCAAATCCCAACTCCAACAACGAGTCAAACCGAGTCAAACACAAAAGACAAACCATTCAAATGCTTCCATGTTAAGATTTTCCGGAATCCTAAATGGTCAAGTACAAATCAAGTTCTTCCAAATCCTAGGATAGAACAATCACGATTACACTTGTGTGATAGCGACAAGATACCTCGAAGACGTGCGAGATGGCTCGCGCCCCTTTGAGCAGCCCATGCGGCCACATCGCTCAAAACACACACAACCACCCATTTTCCTATAAATACCCCTCAAATGCCACCATTTGAGAGTTACGTGAGTGTCTGCCCCCTCTTTTCTCCCTTAAAATTCTTGACTCGACTTCTCAAGTCAGCAACCGACACGTGTTTACGACCTACCGATCGTAAACACAAGCCTTACACATTTTTTAGTACCGTCATCGTGCATTAAATCACTTGACCGACCATCTCGACCACTACACCATCACTAAACTTAAAAAACACTCTTTTATTACTAAAACGGTTTTCAAACCGAGTTTTTCGGCCAAACAAGTTGATACACTTTCGTCGGTTTATCGTCTCAAGCCTAGCATGTAAGTATGAGGGTGTAAAAATCTTCTTCTATCATGTTTTTCATGTGTTTCATGACTATAACATGCTAAATCATGCATAACATGGTCAAAAACATGGGAAGAATGAGCCAAAACCGGATTTTTGGTTGAGGCAGGAGCTACTTATGTAGCATATAGGATCGCGCCTAAAGCACCCTGCTCAACCTAAATCAAAACCGTGTTTGGTCTCTTCGTCTCCTTCATTTTTATTTCATATTTGTAATAGGTTTTTACCATTTCAAATATTTTCAAACCTTTTTTTATGACAAGTTTTTAACCATAAAATATTTTTCACCCTTGGTTCCTAATACCATGATGGTTTAATCCGTGTTTCGGTGATAATATTTGGTTAACTACATTATAAAAGGTATTTTAAAGCCTTTTATTTCTTTACATTTTGAAGGGTATTTTAAAGCCTTTCTCACTTCTTTACATTTTCAAAACAAATGTATTACTCACCAACACAAACTCATCCTTGGTTCTACATACCTTGTCAGATTTTAACCCGAGTACGATGATGAACATTGACTAATTACAAACAAATGAAGTTAAAACAATTAGTTCATAATAATTTTCAAAACTATTCATGTCAAGCTTGCAAAACCGAACCCGACATCGAATATTGTCAAAACAATGGCGATTATTCAAGTGTCGTTCTTCAAATCAACACAAAAGCGGCCTAAACGGTCCTTTCAAATCAAGACGGGTTCAAACACCCATTTTTCAATACATTTTATAAACTTTTTCAATGGTCAGAAGGCGTCTTCCATCGTCTGTTGGCCCGCGCCTAAACAGGCCACTTACTTTTCTATTTTCAGACCAGGGCAGACCCATTTGCATCGCCAACAGGCTCGCGCCTCTTCTGGCTGCCTGATCCAGGATCTGTTTTCCTTCCAGCATTTATCTTGGACGATCCCGACTTCGATTAACCCGAATATAGGACGGATCAGATGAAGAATCTACTCATTTTACCCTACATTTGCAAAACGTCTTACCAAGACAAATGGATAACGTTATGAACCATAAACCTAATTTGGTAAATGGATGTTTAATTTCCGTCTTGCATGCAAATCAACATTAAATCCAACTCGACATCAAATACTTGATACTTGGATTAAACAAACCGACATAGAAAGCTTATATGTTAGGATCAAACTAGTGGATGCGCATTCATGCATTTACCCGTTTTATCAATTTTTGCATTTAACTAACCTAGATCGATCAGTAGAGGCCGCTACCGCGGGCGGGATTTGGTGTCCGATTAAAGGTCTTCCCAATACGTACCTTCACCTCTTACTCAGAAACTTTGGATAGTGGGCGACCTTATCCACGGTGTACGAGAGTCATTCTAGAGATAGGATGCTAAAGAGGGACGACTCCTTATCTTTAGTACCTATGTCAAACACCGCGTTTTGCCTTGGTTGACCTAGGTATAAAGTGGATTCGAACGGGTTCCAAGCATCCCACAAATGCTTAGTGGCGACTCTAAACATCTCTTGCATCGTTTTGAGACCCTTTCCGAGACGAAACCAATCGATCATTACTACAGATACAGGCTATAACAAGGGGTAAAAACCATTGTAAAAACAAAAAGCGGACGTTGTTAATGCGGCCGTTGTAAAAGGTATTTACAACGGTTAGGTTATTTACTAAAACCGTTGTCGAAAGTATTCACCACGGTTAAAAGCCGTTGTTGTTGCGAGTAAGCCGTTGTGGGAAGTGTTTCAAAAATTTGGTGGGAATAATATAACAACGGTTATCATATAAATAACCGTTGTTGTATCTTTCCCACCAAAATTGTGAAGACTTCTAACAACGGGTATACGCTAAATAACCGTTGTTGAAAGAGGTAGTAACAACGGTTCTTTGTTTAAAACCTGTTGTTGAATATTATGAGCGGGTATTTGTGAAAGGTAATTACAACGGTTCTTATTTTAAAACCTGTTGTTGAATATTATAGCGGGTATTTGTGAAAGGTATTTACAACGGTTTTTTTTTAGTAACCGTTTTTATTACGAACTCCTAATTGTTTTAAAAATTAAATTTGTTTCATGCCATTCAAAAACCTGCATATATCAGCAGCACCATATATCAGCACCAGCATAAATCACAGCTGGGTTCATCAGAACTCAATATATTCAATTCAACCAAAACAGCTGTGACACCCTCATTTATTGCGGAAAAGTAAACACATAATTCTAGATAAAAAACTGCATGGATATGTTTGTAATAGGTTCATTTGGGTAAAAACCTGTAATTTTTAAAACCTGAACCTGTTATAAAAATATCCAAATGGGAAGGTGTCAAACATGCAAGGTCTAAATAAATCTCATAAATAAAACATCGCTAAAGTCGCGAAACAAAGTTATACAACCCAAATATGAAAAAGGGAGACATATGTCCCTAAAGAAAGTATATGACCTAAAAAGTGTTTAAGGGTCACAATAAAATAAAGTCAATCTAGGTCCCAAGGTTACTTCGCTCGCTAGCTCGTCCATGTACCCCATATATGCATCACCTACCTGTCAATCGCATTTTATACAAATACGAAAGCCACAGTCAGTGGGGAGTAACTCCGAGTTCTCCCAGCCACGAAATGTCATGATTAATATAACATGTAAACATAAGAATATGAATATGAATAACACATAGCCTTAGCATATAGCTGCTAGACAATCATGCTTATCATGTGAACAACAATATAACAACACATAGTCCAAGCATGTGAATACTAGACCGACTCATACTACACTATCATGTGAATCACATAACATCAAGAAATCCAAACTCTATCAACCATAGCCGGCTTGCATCTCACCTTCTATGATTCATAGAATCATCAAACAAGAAAGGACAATATATCTAGAGACAGGCATAAGTTCCTAGTACAGTCAATAGTCACTCTGTAACTCGAGTCTATACCACGAGGTAAGGTAAACACCCTAGTCCTAAACCTGCGCAGACCTAGCGACATGCGGAAAATACCGCATCCAAGACCCATGATCACACACATGAGTACCCCTAAGGAGTCCACCAAAGGGTTTGCTAGTACTTAAGCTAACCACATACTTCTACGAGTACGTCAGGAGGTTATGCCCTAACTTGGATATAAACCCACCAAGCTAAGACACAAAGGCTATTAAGCCACAAACATACACTCGTCAAAGACTATAATGGCCTATCTATGATGAAGGCCGAAATACTCACCTAGGACCTAGTCTCAGCTTGAATACTTTAGCCCACACCACACAAGACAAGTAGGACACCCAATTAACCAAAAAATGGGCAAAGAGTCCAAACTTGCACACACAAATGATCATACACACCCTAGCATATGAAAGGCTTCGCAAGAGCATATTTAGCTGACAATCCAACAATATCTCCAATATCAATAATAATCCAAATTCCAGCTAACCACTAGTACCATAATCCATGAGAACAAGCTAAAATGGCAAAGAGGCAATAAGACTCAAGCATAAGGCATCCAAAGCATCCAACAACCAACATGTGAAATGATAATTACAAATATCACGGCATAAACATAAAACATCCAATAACAACCAATCTAACCTCAAAGACAAACCCTCGACCCGAGTCCCGCGACGGGTCATCGGTCAAATCGAGGCTGACCGGTTTAAACCTAGTTTGACCAAACTCGTTCGGTCAATCCGGCCCAGCTCAGAGTCTTGGCCTACTTTGGCCCAAATCACAAAATTCATCACAATATCATTCTCATGCTATTTCCAATTTCTATCATGTGAACACTATCAACATAAAGGAAACATTCTAACTTACAAAATAACTAATTCCCCAAAATTCTAGCATAATAAAATAGCATAAATAACCGTCTCTCACAAGGGTAAACTTTTCTATAAATTTTAGTCGATAAAACGACGTCATTTACTCATACGGACTACGAATTGAGTGATTCAAGTGGCTAAACCACCTAATTTTTCGACGCCGTTCAATTTGTCATATTTTTGGAAACATTGGAAACCGTCTCGGTCTGGTACTGACGCGTTCCAGCCAAAAAACGGACTTGTCACAACACATAATTCCTCATCCAAATTTGTTCCAAACAATAATATACAAATGGGTAACATAAATTAAACATAAGCATACTCATCTTACTCCATTCATTCGTTTATCAAGAAGATCGTCTCAAACAACAACAAACAACAAAAAACAACAAATACAACTACTAATGTGACATTAATTCGTCGAGTAACTCGGAATAGTTAACTTAAGCTAGCAAAGAGACAAGTAATAACTTGAGAAAACTTCTAAAACCCAAAATTATGCATCATCTTCTACAATATATGAGTCACCTAACTCATCTTCAAATTCTTCACCTATAAGAACAACAAAAATACAATTATTAAGCTTAAATTCGAAACCCTAAAAAAAAGTGTCTTAAACAAAAATTGGGGGAAATGAAAATAAAGCTTACTAGTAGATGAGGATTGAAGAGAGGATTCCAAATATATAATTTTTATGAGATTTGGTAGAGAAATGAAGGATTTATGATGGATTTAGGGATTGTAAGGAGGATTTTTAGTGGGTTTTTGGTGTTTGAGAGAAGGAGGAGATAGATTGAGTTATGGAGGAAATGAAAATTGGAAGAGGGGACAAATGGAGGGTAGGTGGCCAGCCAAAAGGCATGGGAAGATGGGTCATTTGTTTACGTTTTGGTTCGTTTCGACGGAAATTAGAAATATTCGTCGAACGCGATTTCCGAGAAAATTAAAGTTCTTAAACACGATTTTACTAAAAGATTAAGTACTCATATGCCCAATATCCAAACTCGTTTACCCAACGACCGTAAGAAATGGGAAAATCCCAATTTTACGACTTTTATCCGAAATCTATTTTATCAAAGGAAAAGGTTTAAATATAGTTTAAATCACTTTTAAACATTTCTAAACTATCAAAAATAATTACATTTCTTCAAAATAAAATAAGATTATATTTTATCAAATAAATTTTATTTCAAATAAATTAATATAAAATTAAAATAGATTAAAATATTACTTTTAAAATATAATAAAGGTCTTGAAATTTACGGGGTGTTACAATCATCCCTCCTTTTAAGAAGTTTCGTCCTCGAAACTTGCAAGTAGAAAACGAAAATACAATAAGGACGAACTCAATTTTCCAAGGGCGAAAATCAAAACATTCAAAACAAATTGGAATTTCAAAAGATGATCCTTCAAAAGGGCTTAAGAAAACTTTCAAAAGCACGATGTCCATATCAAGGGAATGAGAGAACTCTTGATGCATGCAAGCGCGCTATCATTCCGAATCAAGGATAAATCAAAATACGAAATCATTCGCCGATAAGTGCATAACTAGCTATCAGACGTCTCCAATAACGAATCCTGACAACGAATCAACGCCAAAACAAAATGAAAGCGAAAGGTCAAATGCAATTGTTATAGAAAAATGTTAAATCATTTTTCAAACTTTACCAGAAGTCAAGTTTTCCAAATATAATACAAATTTTAACAATGAATCGAAAAGTTAACTCACATTGGTCCGAAATTACACAAAACGAGAAATAGCTTAGGTATCAAATCGAACACTAAGGTTGAAAGAGAGTGAGAAATCATTTTCAAATGTTATAGAAAGAGGTCAATTTGTAGATTTAACTGCAAATTTAAAATAATGAACCAAAAGTTTACTCAAACTAGATAGAATCTATGCAAGATGGAAAACAACTCGGGAACGAGAAGTGCAAGTCGCGATAGGGAACTCACACCCAACAGACAAGAAGGAATTGAACTCTTAAAGGTGGAATTTTTGGATGAAGTCAATAAAGATGTCAACGAACAAGACGCTTTACTCAAAAGGTCAAATGAGTTCCAAAAAGGCGAACTCAACGGAACAAGCCAGAATAGCAAGAATGACAATTGTCGGAGATCGGAATTAGGAAGATCGGTACATCGAGAAAGGTTCACTCAATTTTCCAACCACAGAGTCATCCTACTAGGTCCTCCGAACATCAACAGGGCAATAACCAGAGGACACACTAATCCAAAGAGCCATCTGAACCACTCATCGACAAGTCTACTTATAAGCTAATCCTTGAGACAATCCTATCCTCTACAATTATAACTTAACAATTTCCCAATCAAAATGTTTCCACCAATATCCTCCACCGAACAAAATCAAAATCCAAAGTCGAAACTAGTAACAATATTATACCCTTACCAAGATTCAATATTCCCAAACGCATTCATGCTTGAAACCAACCCACAAGCAACAAGATGCACTATCCAATCCATAATTAGCACTAACTATAAGATAAATGGGTTCATCACACAAATCATCTGATCGGTTTACTCAAGATTCACTATCCTACTTCCCAACAATATTCCAATTCCAATAGAAAGATTCCTCAAAAGATTAAATATAAGGTCCAAACTTACAATAACATTCCACAAACTTAGCTATCAATCCCCAATACCGTAAAGTAAGGCTCAAATGACAAACGAACAATCCCCGAACGAACAATGCCCAAAACAAATCCAAAATAACCATAGAAATACTCCACCAAGGTAAACTAATCCCATTAGTCTCATCATCAAATCGAAACCAAAGTGAGTCTTATACCACCAAATCACGCGAACCTCAAATCGCAAGGAGACTACAACATTGCCATCATAAGAATTCCATCAAAAATCTAGCTCTCATATCACATGGTCAAATACAAACACAAACTCCTACACCAATTTCCGACAAAAATCAAAATACAAAAATCCTCAAATCACATCCCACTAACTCTGTAAACATGGTCAACAAGGTACCAACTATACTAAGTAGATAAGGAGTGATAACGGGATAGAGAAACGGTAAAATATTTTCGAAGGGTGCATGAGCATGACAAGTTAGGAAACTAAGGAGTCGAACCGTAAAGATAACGGTTGACAAAAATAAGAGGTACTCGAGTTAAGAAGATATCTCGGGCAAGAAGAAGATACGTAAACTTCGGCATAAAAACAGGGTTCAACGAACGCTAAAGAGAAGGAGAGGAGAACAGAAGCGGCATAATGAAAGGGTTACCGCTTAACCAAACACTCCTCAAAGCTTATGATCGCTATGATAAGGTTACATCACTAAGGTGCTCAACAAAGACTCAAAAGTCTACCAAATCATAGGACTAACAAGGACTCTACAATGGTAGGTTTTCCTCAACTCAATTGGTTCCAAGAGCCAAAATCAATTCACCACACAAATTCATTTGTCACCATCCAAGTCCCAAAGTATCTCCTTTACAATTCTCGTCATCGAACTTCACTTGCTATGTCATCCCCAAGTACCATGGCTTGTTTACACTATCATCTCACCACTTCGTACTTCTAGTCTCCGATACCATAAATTAGAATCGCATCTTTGAACTCACGAACTACATCGAACAACTTTCCACCAAAATTCCCAAATTCAGATATGATTAATAAGGTCAACCACGTGTTCTCAAATTTCAAAAGGTCAACAAGGGCTACTCTATACTAGATTTGGTCAACTCAAAAGGTTTAACAAACTAACTAATTCCAAAGTACGATACCAATCCATTAAGCAACGTCCATGTCCTATTGTATTCCTTTCAAGGCCTACAAAGATTGGGGCTAAATATCATTCCTTTAATTCTCCACAAGAAACATCGAGACTCTCAAATGAAGTAGCTTAGGTTCATTCCAACTTATGTGCTAAAGTAGTACCCATGCTCAATCACCTATAACAAACAAGCTCTCAATAGACATAAATCCCAAGGTGTTTCTCAACTCACTAGGCTCTCACATGAAGCACAACTAACAAGACTAACCAAAGGATCCCAAGTTATCTTCTCATATACAACTCAAACCTTAAAAAATCAATTTCTCAACTCGTTCACGCCCTCCAATGATACATTCACTCACCCCAAGGTACGAGGCTCAGTTAAAAACATTCTCTCAAAACCGGGTTCTCTTGAACAAGGGGACTATCCCGCGGAATAAAAGGAAGGTGTCCACAAGGACTCTTATTATAAGAAGAAAACGAACCAAGGATGAATCGGGAGAAAGAATAGAAGAGTAGTTACCTAGGCGAGAGAAGAGGAATTAGAAAGACGAATAGACAACGAGATTGAAAGATTAAGGTAAGGTACACTTTGAATACGAAAAAAATATCGAGAAAGTGGAAGCATCCTTCATTTGGCATAACCAATCTTCAACATTCGGCAACGGCCACTCAATCTTGGTCACCAACGAGTAAGATCACGGTCATAGCTTCAACGGCACGAAAATTAATAACTAACAATTAACAAACCTAGCTTGTAGGATTGCATTATCTACGTTTCTTGGAGGGGCCATCTTGCAAAAGAGAACATTGGTTAGCACCTAACAAATAGCAATCACAAAGAGACTACAGCATCAGGTCCTAAGTCTACCCATCCTACCCATCTCTCGAGTTTATTATTTGAAGGTCAAGTTATTTATATTGGGGTGCACAAACGTGCGTCGGGAGCAAATATGCTCTGATACCAACTGTGACACCCTCATTTATTGCGGAAAAGTAAACACATAATTCTAGATAAAAAACTGCATGGATATGTTTGTAATAGGTTCATTTGGTTAAAAACCTGTAATTTTTAAAACCTGAACCTGTTATAAAAATATCCAAATGGGAAGGTGTCAAACATGCAAGGTCTAAATAAATCTCATAAATAAAACATCGCTAAAGTCGCGAAACAAAGTTATACAACCCAAATATGAAAAGGGAGACATATGTCCCTAAAGAAAGTATATGACCTAAAAAGTGTTTAAGGGTCACAATAAAATAAAGTCAATCTAGGTCCCAAGGTTACTTTGCTCGCTAGCTCGTCCATGTACCCCATATATGCATCACCTACCTGTCAATCGCATTTTATACAAATACGAAAGCCACAGTCAGTGGGGAGTAACTCCGAGTTCTCCCAGCCACGAAATGTCATGATTAATATAACATGTAAACATAAGAATATGAATATGAATAACACATAGCCTTAGCATATAGCTGCCAGACAATCACGCTTATCATGTGAACAACAATATAACAACACATAGTCCTAGCATGTGAATACTAGACCGACTCATACTACACTATCATGTGAATCACATAACATCCAGGAATCCAAACTCTATCAACCATAGCCGGCTTGCATCTCACCTTCTATAATTCATAGAATCATCAAACAAGAAAGGACAATATATCTAGAGACAGGCATAAGTTCCTAGTACAGTCAATAGTCACTCTGTAACTCGAGTCTATACCACGAGGTAAGGTAAACACCCTAGTCCTAAACCTGTGCAGACCTAGCGACATGCGGAAAATACCGCATCCAAGACCCATGATCACACACATGAGTACCCCTAAGGAGTCCACCAAAGGGTTGGCTAGTACTTAAGCTGACCACATACTTCTACGAGTACGTCAGGAGGTCATGCCCTAACTTGGATATAAACCAACCAAGCTAAGACACAAAGGCTATTAAGCCGCAAACATACACTCGTCAAAGACTATAATGGCCTATCTATGATGAAGGCCGAAATACTCACCTAGGACATAGTCCCAGCTTGAATACTTTAGCCCACACCACACAAGACAAGTAGGACACCCAATTAACCAAAAAAAGGGCAAAGAGTCCAAACTTGCACACACAAATGATCATATACACCCTAGCATATGAAAGGCTTCGCAAGAGCATATTTAGCTGACAATCCAACAATATCTCCAATATCAATAATAATCCAAATTCCAGCTAACCACTAGTACCATAATCCATGAGAACAAGCTAAAATGGCAAAGAGGTAATAAGACTCAAGCATAAGGCATTCAAAGCATCCAGCAACCAACATGTGAAATGATAATTACAAATATCAAGGCATAAACATAAAACATCCAATAACAACCAATCTAACCTCAAAGACAAACCCTCGACCCGAGTCCCGCGACGGGTCATCGATCAAATCGAGGCTGACCGGTTTAAACCTAGTTTGACCAAACTCGTTCGGTCAATCTGGCCCAGCTCAGAGTCTTGGCCTACTTTGGCCCAAATCACAAAATTCATCACAATATCATTCTCATGCTATTTCCAATTTCTATCATGTGAACACTATCAAAATAAAGGAAACATTCTAACTTATAAAATAACTAATTCCCCAAAATTCTCGCATAATAAAATAGCATAAATAACCGTCTCACACAAGGGTAAACTTTTCTATAAATTTTAATCGATAAAACGACGCCATTTACTCATACGGACTCCGAATTGAGTGATTCAAGTGGCTAAACCACCTAATTTTTCGACGCCGTTCAATCTGTCATATTTTTGGAAACATTGGAAACCGTCCCGGTCTGGTACTGACGCGTTCCAGCCAAAAAACGGACTTGTCACAACACATAATTCCTCATCCAAATTTGTTCCAAACAATAATATACAAATGGGTAACATAAATTAAACATAAGCATACTCATCTTACTCCATTCATTCATTTATCAACAAGATCGTCTCAAACAACAACAAACAACAACAAACAACAAATACAACTACTAATGTGACATTAATTCGTCGAGTAACTCGGTATAGTTACCTTAAGCTAGCAAAGAGACAAGTAATAACTTGAGAAAGCTTCTAAAACCCAAAATTATGCATCATCTTCTATAACATATGAGTCACTGATGAAAGTGTCGTTGGGGCTCTCAATCAAACACAATTTATAATACTCAACAAACAACTAGTTAGCGGTAAGTCGAGGTCGATCCATGGGACGGTGTGCTTTGGGCTCTAAGTCTATCTATCTCAATTTATGCTAGTGTCACAATTGATTTGGGTTTGTAGTTGTGTTTTAGACTAATAAAGGCAATAAGGTAAAACAAGCAATGAAATAAAGGATGTAAACAAATGATTAAAAGTGCTAGGATATCATGGGGTCATAGGGGATTCATGGTTTTGATCATACAAACATGTTTACAAAGTTGCAAGCAATTAATGTTGTGGAGAAACCGAGTTGGGTTATATCTTACGGTTCTTAGGAAGAGTTGGGTCCCGGAGCCGAATCGATTAGATTGTACAACACCTACAAGTCGACTTACTTTCCTCCTAATCAACTTCTATGCATGGTCTAACAAGACTCGAGTTGGTTTATGTCTTACAAGTCAAGTTGAGTAGATAAGAGATGGTAAAAATGCAAGGATTCATAGGCTTAGCATTTCATCAAACATAACATGTGCATAAAGTTGACATCACAACAAGCAAGCAATTTGATTATGAAAACATATTAGATTAAGCATGAATCAATCCCATGTTGATTTCCCCTAATTACCCACTAATCCTAGCTAAGAGACTACTCACTCATTATCATGGGAAACATGTCATTAATGGTGTCAAACATCACAACAAGTATAAACATGATAATGGAATGAAGAAATGAACAATAAAGATTAAAGAGTAAAGGGATTATACCAAACTTGAGATGATTCCAAATAATAAAGCAAGAATAAAAGAAGAAGCTTGATTGATTGATGGAAGGTTGTCAATCTCCCAATAATAACACAATAATCTTCAATTACCCAATAATAAACTTGAATAATAAACTTGAACAATAATTAAGGAGAGATTAATGTGTAATTTGTGGAAAGATTAAAGAGTAATTTATTCTAATCTACTCCTAATCTAATCTAAGAGGAATTTCTAATCTAATAAAACTTGATGGTTTGATTATTACAAATGGGGTATTTATAGTAGAAATTAGGTGGATGCATTAGGGTTAACTAAGGGCTAAACTAGTAATTACACTTTTGAGATTTGAGCAGGGAGACTCCGGTATTTCTTGAAGGAAGGGCGTCTTTCTTTGAGGCTTGAAGAAGACGAAAATGCGCTGGGCTGGAATCCGGGCGGATTAAGGTGAATCCGGGCGGATTCTGAAAATGCAATCCGGGCGGATTTGGGAGAATCCGGGCGGATTTGGGAGATGCAATCCGGGCGGATTTGGGAGAATCCGCTCGGATTGTGGTTCACGTAGCAAGGAAAAGTTTCCTGTCCAGGAATCCGCTCGTACCGAGCGAAATATGGGCGTCCTGGGCTTCAACCCGAGCGGGTTGAATTTGACCCGAGCGGGTTGAGCTGTATCTTGAGCTCGGATTGTAAAACGGACGTTATTTCCTCATCCGGACTCCTATTGGAGTGATTCAAAAGCCTAGATCACTTGATTTTTCGATGCCGTTCCATCTAGCATATTTTCAGAGCCAAAGGAGCAACCCTTGGTTCGGTTTTTGAGCGATTTCTTCTTGTAATGCCTTCCCTCTCGTCATTCTTACTTTTAACCCTTTGATCCTTCTACATACACTTTATTCCTACATCTTTGGTCATCATTCTTGCCTCCTCTTCATACTAGTCCATCTAATATCATCAATAAGCTTCCAAATATGCACGAAAGACGGGAATTTCCGCCTTATTATCTCCTTTTCTACAAAACATATGAAATGCGATAGAAAAGCAAATAGGAAGGTTTTGACGGATAAAATGACCATAAAATGCTATAATAGTATGCAAAATAGGTTCAATTAGGGGACTAAATGTGCGCAAATAATGTTCACATCAAATATCCCCAAACTGAACCTTTACTCGTCCCGAGTAAAGAAGTGACTAAAACTAGACCTTTATTTAAACTAACCTAATAACATAGCCGATATGAGACAATTAGCGGGTCTCACTCCGCCCCTTCAACTCACAACAAGACAACCATGAGGTAGGATGCCTTCTTGCAAGGCAAGGTGGGTCTTGCCAAAATGGCGACACATCCAAGCATTAAGCACACAAAATCAAGTAATGGATGCATCTACAAAAGAATAGCCACTTTCCTCATCTAAGTGGCGGAAATTATCTACAAGGGAAGCAATTCAAGGGTACACACTCCTTCATAGATGCAATTTCTTCAAACTACTAAGCCTAGAAGGATACCAATAAATCACCTCCAAGTTGTGTCAAGCTAGGGTACCTTTGTCCTCAATCGTTAAATGCTTTTGTCAAGAATAGACTCCTTATGGTGTTAGAAACACTGGAGGATCGCGGAATTCCCCCTCTTGCCTAGACAAGAAGAAGGGTCGTCCCCTCTCTACCATGCACAAAAATGGATATGATGGATAAAGGGATCGATAGATATTTGAGTTTCTTTTGGGAGTTTGCTTTTGTTTTTGTTTTTCCCCCCAATTTCTTGTGGCATATAACATTTGAGAACATTTTATTGCCATTTCTTTGATGTTTTGCAATTCAACACTTGACAACTTTCAACTTTTTGCATTTCTTTTGAACATTTTCAAAGTCACCCCATATGTAGGGAGGGTGGCTTATATTTGAAGCATAGAAGTTTTCATTTTTTTGTTACTCCTCTTTTCTTTTGATGCATTTTGCAAACTTTTTTCTTTTCTTTTCTTTTCTTGAACTCAAATTTGAACAATTTCTTTTTGTGCCCATTCCCTTTGATGACAAAATGTGGTAGAATATGGATGAATGATGGTTGCATGGTTTCAAGGGTCACCTTGGAATAAACGGTAGCCAAGGAGTTATCACACCACAAGGTACTCTTGACTAGGCCTTAATCCTTGGGTCAAAGGATACTAGCATGACACATCCTAGGGTGTTTTACCAATATTCTAACAAGCAAAGTCTTAAGAACAAAAAGCATCTACTAGGGCCTATATACACTTGTCAAGCTTCCCAAGTAGACGGTTTCGCAAAATTTTTCTAACCATGCAAACTACATGCCATGATGCAACTAACATATAAACATCCTAATGCAAGTGATTCTACCAACTAATATGACATATAAACTAAATGCAAGTCCTAAGTTCACATTGTTTTTACCGCATCAATCAAAATAAAGCCACATAGTCATTAACATAAAGAGGAAAAAGGAGATTGGAAAGATCATACCATGCGGTCTTCAATATCCTCATGTCTCGGATGTGGCGTAGTCAATCAATGTGAACAAGGATAAAACAAACACAATATATACAAGACAATATATACAAAGGAAAAGAACTTGTTTTTGGGTTTTCAATTTTTATGATTTTTGAAATTTTTCAATTTTTATGGGTTTTTGAATAAGAGTTAAATGTTAGAATTCCCATCCCCACACTAATATGGCCATTGTCCTCAATGGCCAAAATGTTGGAAATTATGCAAAGATGATGCATGATTTCTATACTAAATGCAATTCTATACTAAGCTACACTACATGATGCATGGTTTTTGTTATGACGGAGAGGATAATTTAGATTACCTCCCGTTGTATATGCATTAACTTCCCCAAACCGAGTGAGACACTATTGCTAATGTCCAAGGATGGGTATAGTTCATGCACACACTATGCTATGCATGAAACTAGTTTTGTCATTTTGGATTTTACAAATGGGAACAATAAGAACACCTCAATGGTACCGAGGTGTGAGTCCTTTGATGTTGCTAGGACTAAACCAACAATGATCAAAATGAAATAAAATACAAAGAGATATAGACAAACCATGGGAGTGTAGGAGTCTCCAAGGCTTGCTAGTCTTCCATCATGCTATCATCATCACCACTTCCCTCATGAGAAGTGGTCACATTGCCACTTTCCTTGTCACTTTCTTCTTCACTTTCTTCCTCATCTTGCTCATCATCATCTTCACCATCTCTTTCTCCTTCCATTGCTTCTTCCTCAATATTATCATCAACTTCTTCATCATTTCCAACAACCTCATTATCTCCCACCACGTCCCTAGATGCACCCGGAAATAAGACTTCTCTATCCGCCCAACTAGGCAAAGGACAAGATGGATCAAGGAGTCCTTGCCTAGCTAGATGTAGGAGGGGTGGATATTGAGCCAAATATGCATTTTTCCGATCTTCATGGGCTTGCTTGTGCATTGCTTGCATAAGAAGAGTCACATAGTCTTTCCCAATTTCAATTCCTTCCGGCTTGAACTCTTCATACTCAAAGGGGTAAGGTGGTATGATAATGGAAGAGGAGGGGGTTTCAAGATCACCCTTTTGTTGTTGAATGATACACTCGGCTTCTTCGGAAAGGGGAAGTAGATAATTGGTCCGGTGGACGCTTAGGCGACAAATCTTCGAGGGCAAGGTGAACGATCTAGCTTCACTAGTTAGCCATTCATATTTAGTGTCAAGGGGGTTATGGGCAACCCACTTGAACTTGTTAATCATAATGTGCATATCAATAAGATGGCCACCTTCCTTTGCTTTGTACTTCTTATCCTTATTGAAATTAGGATCAAAGTGCTTAGCTAGGACCGTGACTAGCCCGCCATTGACAATAACGGTCGTGCCCTTCTTCCCATTATCAACATTAAGCCATCTATCAACCAATAGCCTCAAAGAATTGTAAGGCTTGGTGTGAACTCTTCCGATATTCAAGGCCGATTCAAGGAGAATAAAGTCGAGTCTTGTGAAATGATTGGTGTCTTTCCTTGCAATTATGGTGTTTCCCACGACCTTGTGCCATACTCTTATGCCCGGATGGTGGACCAAAAGAGCACGACTCGCATAAAAGTCCTCAAATTTATTCCCGGAGATTGCCTCCCAAAGAGGTTCGGGGTCATACTTTCCATAACTCTTGAAATAACTTTCTTCATCACTAAGACCCAAAATTTCACCCAATTCCTTAAAGGTAATGCGTCTACTAACATTAGCTAGACGAAACTCGATATTTTCCCTATTCTCAACTTTGGTGACTTTCAAAGAACTTAAAAATGAAGGAAATGTAGATCTATATACATATTTAACATACTCATATATGTCTAAGTAATTTGTCATAAATTAAAACGGATCTTATGCATGCAAACAATAAAATGAATAGAGGAGAAATCATGTCCTTACATGGTAAATTTCGGCTATTAGGGCACAAGAGAGATCACCTTTCTCTTCTTGTTCTTGAGCTTATTCCAATGGAAGAACAAAGATCTAAGAGTAAGATCTCTCCCTATGTATTATACCCAAGGCTCCTCTTAATAAAATTAATATTACAATACTAGTATAATATTAATTTAAGTAGAAAATTGAACCAAAACTATTATAAAACACTTATGAGTTTCGGTTTTTTTAAGAGAGAGGAAGAGAGGATTTTCTTCTCACTAGAACACTAATATTGGATGAGTAGTAGAATGAATGCACTAACACATTTTAGTGTAATATTAGGTAAAATTAGATGAAAAACCAATGATGGTTTTCTTCATCAAAAACCGGGTATAGGGGGGGTTTATTGGGTAGCCAATGCATGAACACTTTTGTCTTCACAAGAATATTAGGGTTGCATGGCTAGGAATTTAGGTAATGATTATGTTTACTTAATAAATTAATCAACATAATTATTAACCTAATAACCCAATTTTTCGGTACAATCATAATATGGAGTCCATATTATTTTTGTCAATTGTCTATATGTAACATGTCATATGTCACATATATTTGTTATGTATTTTTAACATATTAAAAATCAACGTATTAATAAAAATACGTCACATACAAAAATCGACTTAGTAATATCATAATTACTTGTGCCAAAATATTTTACCAATTTATAAATCACAACAGATTGTATTTATAACAATTCATTCAATTTAATTGTTACATTAAACAATCTATTTCATCCGAGTAATGACACAATTCAATTACTCAGACCGTATCTCATTTAATCACATTTCAATATGATACGTAAATTTTACTTCCAAAATCGTCCGTCAATTTTCAAGTAAGTTAATTAACTCGTAACATTATACGATTAATTAAATAATCAATTAAGAGGGTTGCCCTTTAGGTATGACCTAGGGGGTCAACTGATCACCACCGTCACACGACAGTAATGTCAAACTCTAGTCAGCCAATCATTACCGATATATGTTGACCAGTTGACAGTAACAATATTACTTCCCAATTGTATTCATTTTAATGAGACTTAAACATGTGATCATCATGATCAACAGTCGTGATCGCATTATTGTCGGAGGACACATATTCCAACAATCTCCCACTTGTCCTCGACAAGTGTGCGTCACCAATTCTCTTGTCCTATTACTATCTCCCACTCAATGCAAGGTGTCTTTCAGGTCGTACTTGCAAGTGATCATATCGAGAGTGGTTTCCTCGATCCGGAGAATAAGCGATTGACCGGATTTATCCACTCGGATACCTTCCGAGCGTGGCCACGCATTTCGATTCATTACTCCTCGAGTGGCCCCGAGATATTGTTATAACCCCGACTAGGGGTGGACAATTCCTATCGCACTCATTCCTTCGACTAGCCACAGCCATCATAACCCAAAATATGCCCATTTGACCCCATTTACGAAGGTCGTAGTAACATAAATCAAAGTTAATCTCAAATCGTGCCATCTTAGGCGAATAGTCTTTAGTCAAAAGAATCGACTCATTTGAATACTATAGTAGCTCTCGCCACGACCAGGCTATATAAATTTGCCATAACTCTATAAGCGGTCATTAGGCCCGACAAAATGTTCCTAAATGATCGCCTATGTGATCGACTAGTCATCTCACATGACTCTATGGCACTTGAACTTGCCATCAATCGCATCACACTCTAGTCACTTCGAGACGTCACCTCATATAAGTAACTATGGGCAAAAACAATGTTAATCCATGTTCACTTTAACGGGGTTCAATTGTCTCCACAACCCGTTTGGATATAACAATGTACCAAGTGAGTTAATAATAACTCAAACGACAAATGTCGACATCACACTTGGGCAGTCAATATCATATTACAACCTTGTGATGTATATCATAAGTGTAAACACTCATTGATTGCAATAGAAGTTTAACATCCCATGTGTCCATGTGTTCAAACTTCTTACACTTGCAATTTCCTTCACATTCATGTTCTCATAGAATGAATCTTACCAAGTACACATTAAGGTTCTTGACCTTGGTTTTGGTTCTTTAACTTGAAAGAACTTTCTCATTGCTCATCTCATAACGAACGAATTTGCGATGAATAATACAACTTGTACCGATCAAGTATTCCATCCACACACAATGCACTAGGTATATGTTTTGTAGAATCTTGTAACAATTGACAAGATTATTGGCTTGGTACTTTTCACAAGTCCTAGCTTTATTAGGAAAGATTGTTTTGAATAACCTCTTATTTAACCAAGTATCTTTCCAAAACTTCTCATTTCTCTTTCTAGGCTTGAAAGATTTGGTATTCTCATAAATCCTCATATGTGCTCGGATTTTCTATAGTATGTGCAACCTCTTAACACACAATGGAACATTCCGTCAATTACCGAAATCGCTCATCGGATTCTACTCGAGAATTCATGACGTTTCTGTTATGGCTCACCAACCAATCATCATGCTCTTATGCATACGATTCAAAATTGGACATGTACATGATTATTCTAATGGCGGAAACATTAGTTACTAATAATCATGAGATCAACCGTTCTCAGGTTCAATGAACTACCATGACTGCTAATGGTAATTCCATTTTCATTCATATGAATAACCTATGTATGTTGATATGATGTGTATCTCTTAATACTAATCCAACATCCCTGATGTAATTGGATTCATCATTGTCCATTTTCATCCAGAATTGAAAACTCAAAAGCTTCTTTATGAAAGAAGATATTAGCTCGTCATTCTTTAATGAGTAATGGGTTTTACATATTCAAGGATGATAGCTCCCACTAAATTCCATGTCTACACATGAGAATTTCCTAATTCCCACTCAATTCTACATATTTCAAAATTGACTTCTCAATCGAAATTTGTCAAGAATATGAATATAAATCGCTTTGCCAAGTTACTAGGATAAAACCATATATGTTCCCATCATATCCTTCCAAAATGCCTATTTTGAAGTGGTCTCATCTCAACCTTACGAGAAGAGATTTTAATTCTCTAATACACTTATATCATAATGATGTGTAGCAATGTCATTATTCAAATACAAATAATATTTAGAATACGTCCTTCGCAAATACCCTTTTGGAAGGAGATTTAACCATTTCATAGGGAGGTTAAGCAATGACACTTGTATGGTTAATGCGTTGGCTTATTGAAGATATCGGAATATCAATCTTTGCAACTTAATCTTGATTATAACTAGTATGTTACTGAGATTCATTTAGGCTCTTAAGTAAAACTCATGATTGAAACTATTGGTCAAATGCTTTATTAACTTAGTCAAAAACTCGTTAAGACTTTAAATTAGTCATTTTTCTTCCAAAACTTTCTTTTGGTCTCCTCGTGTAGTTATCTTGAGAATATACTCTTATTATTACTACACTTGGTCTCTTTAGTCATATAGAACTCACTTGAGACCATAGATCTCATCTATTCGGCATACTATGTAAATAGATATACCTTTATTCAATTCATTCTCTCTTGTGTAGATCTTCATATACACAAGTACACAATTTTATCTTGCCTTGTGTGTTGTGTGTCCTCATTTTTCTCCCACTCTATCTTTAGAATAAATACACTATAGATTCAAAGATAGCATATGAGACACAAATTAATGATGTTGAATTTTAAGGAGAACTATCTCATAGATAGACTAATTGATTTCATATGTGTACTTGGTGATTGACATACCTTTAAGAGAGTTCATAGACTCAAAATCACTTTATAAATGATCAGACACAAGGCTTAAGCATGTGGACATATAATGAAACCGGTCATTATATTTGTCTATTAGATCACTTTAAGTGAATAATCTTATGTTTCAAAACGCAAGCATTTTAAAGATGAAATTTAGAACATTAAAAGGATAAATGATAAAACGGGTGACTTGGGTTGCAAACCAAGTCACCATCATCCAAAATACAAACCATTATCCAAAATACCTTTCCATGTCGAACACGGAAACTTAAAGTTCTAATATTCAAAACATAACTTAAAATAAGACAATGAAAAACAAGGCTCCATAAAAGCTATCCTTAGCTTCTCCATGGTTTATCATGCTTGTTTTTCTTTTCCCTTGTCTTTGCTTGGTGGAGGCCCTATTTACAATAAAAAGGGAGATACATTATCACAACTTTGCATCATAATACCATAGTTGAATTTAGAAACATAAAAGAAGGTTAGTCATTTACCTACTGGAGTGATCTTTCCAGCTTTGATATCACCAAGGTATTTGGAACAATTCCTCTTCCAATGTCCCATGCCATTACAATAATGGCATTTGTCAAGAGGACCCTTCTTGACTTTGGAGGTGCTAGCTTCACAAGACTTAGCTTTGGTGAATGTGGGAGCTTGCTTTTTACCCTTTCTCCCATTCTTCTTGAACTTCCCCTTACTCTTTGTGCTTATGTTAAGCACATCCTTGGGAGGGTTCACATTTAACCCCATGTCCCTCTCGGCTTGCACAAGTAACTTGTGCAACTCCTCAAGAGACACATCCTTGTCTTGCAAATTGAAATTCACCCGGAATTGCACATATGCCTTAACTTTAGACAAGGAGTGTAGAATCCTATCTACGATGAGTTCTTTGGGGATTTCAACCTTTTGAATCTTCAAGGTCTCGACAAGCTCCATGAGTTTGAGCACATGAGGGCTAACCTTTTGGCCCTCTTTGAAGTCGAGATCAAAGAATGCCGCGGCCGCCTCATATTGGACGATCCGCGGGGTTTGTGAAAACATGGTCACAAGTTTGGAGTAAATCTCATTAGCATTGCCCATTTTGAAGGCTCTCCTTTGGAGCTCCGCCTCCATCGCAAATATTAATACATTTTTCATTGCGGCGGACTCCTTTTGGTAAGCCTCATAGGCTTCCCTAGTGGCCGCGGTGGACCTAGTGGAGGGTTCGGGTGGAGAGGCCTCGGTAAGGTAACGAAGCTTGTCGTCACCTTCGGCGGCTAATTTGAGTTGGGCATCCCACTCGGAGAAATTTGACCCATTCTTTTCAAGTTTACATCGATCCATAAAGGATCGGAGCCATGATGAAGTAGCGAGTGGTGTAGCATTGGGAGTTGGTGTTGCCATTTGTTATGAATAAGAAGTGTTCTACAAAACAAAAATAAGGAGTAAAACAAATGTCGTTTTAATTATACTTGTAAAAATGTATGATTCAAACAAGTTTTAAGCATTTTTCTAGTGACCTCTACCCAACTAGATAAATGATTCCAAGACCCAAATTCATATCGACTTAGGCACGGGGTAGCCGATGCAACCTTTATCAATATAACTCGGTGGATTAACTTTTTAATCGATTCTACTTTTAGAACTCTTGGTCGATAAAATTACTCTAATGTTTATCTATAGCCCAAAACACATCAACAAGGGCACGGGGTAGCCGATGCAACCCTTATCAATTACTTTTGTTGAGTTCAATCCAAATTTCGAATAAATGTGTCCATTATCCAAACCCACATCAACTTGGGCACGGGGTAGCCGATACATCCCTTATCAACATGAATTCGGTGGATTAACATTCATCACCCACTTCCCCTACGTAACAAGGTTTGTACCGCGGGGTAGCCGAGTGCACTCCCTCGCGAAATAGGTTTTCATGGTTTCTACTATTTGGTAAGGCTATGTCTCAATTGTTTGTTTTAGCGAGAGGTCATGTCAATTTATTATCTATCACGTTTTAAATGAACTAAAGCGGTGAACTACGATAATTTTAATTGACACGGTCGATAAACTCGATAAATAAGACAATGCATGTTTAGTTATGGCGATTTAGCGATGCATGTGACATAAAATAAAATGCAAGCATAAAAGTAAATAAATCCTAGTATGGCCTTTCCTAAAATAGAAAAACTATTAATCTATTACATATTCGGAAACCAACTCCATTGGTCCCTTGAACTTCGGTTGTGGCACGCATCTCGAGGTAACACCGTCTTTATGTATCGCCATTCTTGAAGAAATCCGTCTTTTGGAACTCCGGAATGAATAAAATTACATAATAAATTACATAATTTCCTATTATACATTTGTAACTAAAATAAAATAAATCTATTAAATTACAAAACGGTGATACGAGATCACAATAAAAATTACAACCGAATCGATATTCCCATACATTTCGGGAAATACCAATTAAAATCTAAGGCCATACTAAGTAAAATTACATAATTCAAAATTACATAAATTAAAATTATGACAATCATAAAGGAAAAATGCAGCATTATAATATGTATGAACATGCTCAAATTTTATGCTAAATCGCCCTTAAATAGCCAATATCATATATTACTCGGTTTTTACGGATTTGCGTGATTTCAACATTTTATAATCACAAAAATACATAAACTCATATTTATGCATAAGTTAATTACCCTAACCTCTTAGGACTCAAAAATATAGTCCTCACTAATAATTTGACCATAATTAACTTTTATTTACAAAATTGTTCATAAAAGGGCCAAAAATACAAAATTAAGCTATTAAACTTCAAATAAATCCAAAAATTCCAAATAAATTCAAAATTTGAAATTTAAATTCATGAACATTCTGGAAAAAATCCATGACACTCATAATGTTCAAAATCTTAGGTTAAAAATTTCGAAAATTTTCCGGAAAAACAATGTTGCGGTTTATCGATATTTAACAAAATAATCATAAAAACATGGAAAAATTATATTCATTAACTTTTCAATTTTAGATCTGAAAAATATAATAAAATGCAACATTAGACGTTTTTCCTAGGTCATAGATTATGTTTTATTAATTTTTCACTAATAATGTCACTATTTATGTCATTTTTCTTCAAAAATTCATAAATCATGCTAAAAGACTTCTTTATAGCCAATTATTTTACACACATCTTGTAAAATTGCATGTGACAACATATAAATTTTCTATGACCAGATTCGAAATTTAACTCATATTAACCTATTTTTCTCTTAAATCCGAATTTAATAATGAAAAAATCATTTTTCGAGCATAACAAGTGCAAAAATTATGAAAATTTACAGGTTATCTCAAAATAATATATGTAACAACATATCCAAAAACAAAGTGAAAATTCGAAGTATAGCTATTTTTAGACCAAAAATGACATTTTTACTCATAAAATCACATTTAAATGCCATTATTGTAAAATATGAACAATAAAAATCCGAAAAATTAACCAAAATATCCTAAAACACTTTAGGACCAGAAATATTAACATGCATGTAATTATTTCGTGATATATCACAATAACACAAATTTTACAAGTTTTATTTTGTTATTCATATAACTCGGAAAAACTTTTAACCAATTTGCATGCAAACAACCGTGGCTCTGATACCAATTGAAGGAAATGTAGATCTATATACATATTTAACATACTCATATATGTCTAAGTAATTTGTCATAAATTAAAACGGATCTTATGCATGCAAACAATAAAATGAATAGAGGAGAAATCATGTCCTTACATGGTAAATTTCGGCTATTAGGGCACAAGAGAGATCACCTTTCTCTTCTTGTTCTTGAGCTTATTCCAATGGAAGAACAAAGATCTAAGAGTAAGATCTCTCCCTATGTATTATACCCAAGGCTCCTCTTAATAAAATTAATATTACAATACTAGTATAATATTAATTTAAGTAGAAAATTGAACCAAAACTATTATAAAACACTTATGAGTTTCGGTTTTTTTAAGAGAGAGGAAGAGAGGATTTTCTTCTCACTAGAACACTAATATTGGATGAGTAGTAGAATGAATGCACTAACACATTTTAGTGTAATATTAGGTAAAATTAGATGAAAAACCAATGATGGTTTTCTTCATCAAAAACCTAGGTATAGGGGGTTTATTGGGTAGCCAATGCATGAACACTTTTGTCTTCACAAGAATATTAGGGTTGCATGGCTAGGAATTTAGGTAATGATTATGTTTACTTAAATAAATTAATCAACATAATTATTAACCTAATAACCCAATTTTTTTCGGTACAATCATAATATGGAGTCCATATTATTTTTGTCAATTGTCTATATGTAACATGTCATATGTCACATATATTTGTTATGTATTTTTAACATATTAAAAATCAACGTATTAATAAAAATACGTCACATACAAAAATCGACTTAGTAATATCATAATTACTTGTGCCAAAATATTTTACCAATTTATAAATCAACATGATTGTATTTATAACAATTCATTCAATTTAATTGTTACATTAAACAATCTATTTCATCCGAGTAATGACACAATTCAATTACTCAGACCGTATCTCATTTAATCACATTTCAATATGATACGTAAATTTTACTTCCAAAATCGTCCGTCAATTTTCAAGTAATTTAATTAACTCGTAACATTATACGATTAATTAAATAATCAATTAAGAGGGTTGCCCTTTAGGTATGACCTAGGGGGTCAACTGATCACCACCGTCACACGACAGTAATGTCAAACTCTAGTCAGCCAATCATTACCGATATATGTTGACGAGTTGTGATAACAATATTACTTCCCAATTGTATTCATTTTAATGAGACTTAAACATGTGATCATCATGATCAACAGTCGTGATCGCATTATTGTCGGAGGACACATATTCCAACAAAAAATTCCAAGACAAGGGAGGGGTATGTCAATTCCTTTGTTTCAAACAATTTCTCCAACCCCATGGCTTTGAAAAAGGCTTTTGTTTGTTCAAGAACACCCAATTTTTCCAAGGCATCTTTACATATGAATTTGGTGGATTGTAATGACTTCATAGCAAACTTGACAAAGGTATTTCTATTGGTATCGGAAATAAAAGTTACCTCCGGATAATGCAAAAGTTGATTAATTACCGGAGTAGAGGATGTTGATGGTCCCATAGAAGGTTGTTGTTGTTGTTGCACTTCCAAGTTTGGTGTTGCCAGCACCATAGCCAAAGCTTTCTTTGTTTGTAGAGCCTTTTGCCTTTGTGAGAGTGCCTTAGCCTTTGGTGCCTTGGTTGCCTTTGTTGCACCCTTAGTCCTTGCCATTGATGAGCTTAACCAAGAAAAGAATGAAAAATCTTCAATATGTAGGATGCCCAAATCGATTTGAAGGTGAAAGGCTTTGCCTTTATGAAAACAAAAATCGACTCAAAGGTTGAAGATTTTGTTCTTGGTTTTGATTTTTGTTGAAGATGGGGTGATTAATTTGTTGTTGGAAGGGTGGTTTGATTTGTTTTTGTTGAATGTTGTTGAGGGTTTTTGTTTTTATGATGGAGAGGATGAGGGTTTTGATGTTGTGGGTAGTGTTTATGAATGAATGAATGAATGAAGGTGGGAGGGGTTATAAAGAGGCCGAAATTTTCAAAACTGCAGGGGCAATCCGTGCGGATTAGGCACAATCCGTGCGGATTCTGCTTCTTCAATCTTTGCGAAAGCTCGCCTAAAGACGGGCGGATTTGGTACAATCCGCTCGGATTGTCTGAACACGGGACGGGCGGATTTCTTCAAAGACGGACGGATTTCAGTCCAGAGATTTTTGCTTGATTTCCTCAGCTGCAAAGACGGGCGTCTTTTTTACAAGACGGACGGATTCTTCAAGACGGGCGGATTTTTTGGAATCCGCTCGGATTCTTTAACAGTCAGGAAAATTTCAAATTTCAGCTCAGTTCAAGACGGGCATTTTTTGTGTAGGACGCTCGGATTGCATAAGACGGGCGGATTTCTGGGAATCCGCTCGGATTCTGGTCCTTTGTACCCGGATTCATTCCATTCGTGCACAATGCATTTCCCTTTACCATTCTTCCATTCTTCTTCAAGGCTTGTGTTCTTCATTGTGGGGGCATTACTAAGGCATGGATAGCCTAGGCAATTCCCATCCCCACACTAAGGTAAAGCACTACACATCAATTGAAATCGTTAGTCCCTCCCTTACTTCTCTCTTACATGACAATTATTTTGATCAAAGTAAATAAAAATCCAAAAATGACAAAAATGCAATACAAGAATTGAAATGTAAGTTAGGGAGTTAGAAATATTTACAAGTGGTGGTTTAGGGAGGACTCCACCAAACTCTCATTCTTGATGAGATGTCAAGGGGGCATGTTCAAGGTGTTGTTGATGTTGCTCAACACCTTGAAAAAGTAATCAAAAGCTTGTTCATTATTATGGTAGAGGTCCTCAATAGACCGTGGCCCTTGTTGTTGATCATGATCGATGGCATGCCCAATGTAGGGATTAAAAATCCCTTCAAACTCGTCGTCCCAAAGACCACAAACTTCATTGAGTTGATCATTGAAAATCTCTTGCTTAGATGGAGACAACTCTCCCAATTTCTTCTCTTGGCCAATGAGGCCATCCTCTTCTTCCTTGGTTGATTTTGATGAGCCTTGCAAGCTCTCCTTGTCACAATTCACTTGCTCTTTGAATGGAGCATCTTCAATTTTCTTCCTCCATTTGGAGTTCCGATTTCTTCCTTTCATCTTTTCGGCTATAATGATCAATCATGAAACATGGCTCATGCAAACGAGGAGCTCTCAAGGTCTTGTCAAGATTAAAAGTTATGCTTTCATCTCCCACTTCTAGAGTGAGCTCTCCATGTTTCACATCAATCACCGCACCCGCGGTGTGTAGGAAAGGTCTTCCTAGGATGATTGGAATGTTGGAATCTTCCTCCATATCAACCAATGACAAAGTCCACCGGGATGAAAAACTTCCCAATTCGCACGGGGACATCTTCCCATATCCCTAATGGTATCTTTGTCAATCTATCGGCCATTTGAAGTGTGATGTTGGTGCATTTAAGCTCTCCCATTCCCAACCTTTTACTCACCGAGTACGGCATGACACTCACACTAGCCCCTAGATCACATAAGGCTTTGTTGATCGTCGTGTCGCCAATGGTACACGGTATTGAGAAGCTTCCCGGATCCTTTAACTTTGGAGGTGAACTCCCTTGAAGTATTGCACTACTCACCTTAGTGAAGGCGATAGTCTCAAGTTTCCGGATCGACTTCTTCTTTGTGAGGATATCTTTCATGTACTTTGCATAGGCCGGAACATGGTTGATTAATTCCGTGAAAGGAATTGAGACTTCTAAATTCTTCACAATTTCCATGAACTTTCCAAGTTGATCATCAAATTTGGGCTTGGCTTGACGACTTGGAAAAGGAAGTCTAATCACAATGGGCTCCTTCTCTTTGGCTTTGTCTTCATTTTTCTTTGAACTTTCTTCTTTTGATGATTCTCCGTCTTTGGAGTTTTGCACAATTTCTTCCTTTTCACTAGCTTTCACAACTTCATCCTCAACTTGCTTCTTCGGTGCTTCATACCTTGTACCACTTCTCAAGTGAATGGCACTAACCGTTTCATGTCTAGGGGGATTACTTTGAGGTGGTAATTGCCCCTTTTGCCTTTGTGAGCTTGAAGATGCTAATTGAGTCAATTGTGTTTCCAACATCTTGGTGTGAGCTAGAATGTTGTTGATGGTGGTTTCTTTTGCTTGGCTATCTTTTTGCATTTGGGTGAAAAATTCTTGTTGATTCTTTTGCATTTGGAGGACCGCTTTTTGGACATCAAAGCCTTGGTCATTTTTGTGATTGTATGGATTTTGATTTTGGTAACCTTGGTTTTGATTGTAAAAGGGTCTTTGATTTTGGTTTCTCATGGGTGGTGGAGTGTATGTTGTTTGAGGGTTTTGAACATTTTGGCTTTTGCATGAGAGATTTGGATGGAACTTGGTGTTTTCATTGTAAAAATTTGAATAAGGGGTACCACTTTTGTAAGCTTGGAAAGCATTAACTTGTTCGGTTGTTCCCCTACACTCACTTGGGTCATGACCCAAAGTTCCACAATTCTCACATATCCCACTTGGGATTGATGAGGATGCCGTCATGGCATTGACATGATGCTTCGATGATTTTGAGTTTTCCTCAAGTCTAACCATAGCTTGTTCAAACTTCAAGTTGATTGTGTCAATGTGAGCACTAAGTTGAGCACCCAATTGAGTAACGGAGTCCACTTCATGCTTTCCTCCTCTAGTAGCCTTGCGAGGTCTACTATATTGTGAATTATGGACCGCCATTTCCTCAATCTTGTTCCATGTTTGATTGTCATCAACTTCGGTGAACATTCCATTTGATCCCATATTGAGAATGTTCCTAGAATCTTCATATAAACCATTCCAAAATTGTTGCACCAAAAACCATTCGCTAAGTCCATGGTGAGGACATGAGCGACAAATTCCTTTAAACCGCTCCCAAGCTTCATACAAAGACTCTTCATCCCTTTGCTTGAAACCCGTAATTTGAGCTCTTAGCATGTTGGTCTTTTCCGGTGGGTAGAATTTTTTGTAGAAAGCTAGAGCCAACTTCTTCCAAGAATCTATTCCAAGGGTGGCCTTATCAAGGCCCTTCAACCATTGCTTTGCGGTGCCGATTAAGGAAAAAGGAAATAAGACCCATCTAATTTGGTCTTGAGTCACGCCCGTTTGAGAGATAGCGTCACAATAATCGCAAAAGGTTTCCATATGAGAATGAGGGTCCTCACTAGGCATTCCCCCGAATTGGCTCCTCTCAACTAGTTGGATGAAGGCGGACTTGGCAATAAAATTACCGGTGAGATGTTGCGGTGTAGGAGTACCATTTGGTAGATTCTCCTCGGTGGGTACGGAGTGTGACGAGAATTTTGGCATTGTAGGCGGATTTTGTAGGGTATTGTGTAATGGGTTTTCTTCTCCTTCTATTGCGAAAGGATTGACAAACTCACTAGTGGGTTGAACAACTTCACCAACACCTCTCAAATTCCTCCTAACGAGTCTCCTATTGTTCGTCAAGTTTCTTTCGATTTCACGGTCAAAAGGTAACAAATCACTTTGTAACCTTCTAGACATGCAAAATATCAAACAACTCAAAAACAATTAGAACAAACCTTGAGGATTTTTACTTCCTCAAGGTGAAGAAAGACACAACTAATAACAAAAAGGAAATCTAAATCAAACAAACACCGTCCCCGGCAACGGCGCCATTTTGATGAAAGTGTCGTTGGGGCTCTCAATCAAACACAATTTATAATACTCAACAAACAACTAGTTAGCGGTAAGTCGAGGTCGATCCATGGGACGGTGTGCTTTGGGCTCTAAGTCTATCTATCTCAATTTATGCTAGTGTCACAATTGATTTGGGTTTGTAGTTGTGTTTTAGACTAATAAAGGCAATAAGGTAAAACAAGCAATGAAATAAAGGATGTAAACAAATGATTAAAAGTGCTAGGATATCATGGGGTCATAGGGGATTCATGGTTTTGATCATACAAACATGTTTACAAAGTTGCAAGCAATTAATGTTGTGGAGAAACCGAGTTGGGTTATATCTTACGGTTCTTAGGAAGAGTTGGGTCCCGGAGCCGAATCGATTAGATTGTACAACACCTACAAGTCGACTTACTTTCCTCCTAATCAACTTCTATGCATGGTCTAACAAGACTCGAGTTGGTTTATGTCTTACAAGTCAAGTTGAGTAGATAAGAGATGGTAAAAATGCAAGGATTCATAGGCTTAGCATTTCATCAAACATAACATGTGCATAAAGTTGACATCACAACAAGCAAGCAATTTGATTATGAAAACATATTAGATTAAGCATGAATCAATCCCATGTTGATTTCCCCTAATTACCCACTAATCCTAGCTAAGAGACTACTCACTCATTATCATGGGAAACATGTCATTAATGGTGTCAAACATCACAACAAGTATAAACATGATAATGGAATGAAGAAATGAACAATAAAGATTAAAGAGTAAAGGGATTATACCAAACTTGAGATGATTCCAAATAATAAAGCAAGAATAAAAGAAGAAGCTTGATTGATTGATGAAAGGTTGTCAATCTCCCAATAATAACCCAATAATCTTCAATTACCCAATAATAAACTTGAATAATAAACTTGAACAATAATTAAGGAGAGATTAATGTGTAATTTGTAGAAAGATTAAAGAGTAATTTATTCTAATCTACTCCAAATCTAATCTAAGAGGAATTTCTAATCTAATAAAACTTGATGGTTTGATTATTACAAATGGGGTATTTATAGTAGAAATTAGGTGGATGCATTAGGGTTAACTAAGGGCTAAACTAGTAATTACACTTTTGAGATTTGAGCAGGGAGACTCCGGTATTTCTTGAAGGAAGGGCGTCTTTCTTTGAGGCTTGAAGAAGACGAAAATGCGCTGGGCTGGAATCCGGACGGATTAAGGTGAATCCGGGCGGATTCGAAAAATGCAATCCGGGCGGATTTGGGAGAATCCGGGCGGATTTGGGAGATGCAATCCGGGCGGATTTGGGAGAATCCGCTCGGATTGTGGTTCACGTAGCAAGGAAAAGTTTCCTGTCCAGGAATCCGCTCGTCCCGAGCGAAATATGGGCGTCCTGGGCTTCAACCCGAGCGGGTTGAATTTGACCCGAGCGGGTTGAGCTGTATCTTGAGCTCGGATTGTAAAACGGACGTTATTTCCTCATCCGGACTCCTATTGGAGTGATTCAAAAGCCTAGATCACTTGATTTTTCGATGCCGTTCCATCTAGCATATTTTAAGAGCCAAAGGAGCAACCCTTGGTTCGGCTTTTGAGCGATTTCTTCTTGTAATGCCTTCCCTCTCGTCATTCTTACTTTTAACCCTTTTATCCTTCTACATACACATTATTCCTACATCTTTGGTCATCATTCTTGCCTCCTCTTCATACTAGTCCATCTAATATCATCAATAAGCTTCCAAATATGCACGAAAGACGGGAATTTCCGCCTTATTATCTCCTTTTCTACAAAACATATGAAATGCGATAGAAAAGCAAATAGGAAGGTTTTGACGGATAAAATGGCCATAAAATGCTATAATAGTATGCAAAATAGGTTCAATTAGGGGACTAAATGTGCGCAAATAATGTTCACATCAGTCACCTAACTCATCTTCAAATTCTTCACCTATAAGAACAACAAAAATACAATTATTAAGCTTAAATTCGAAACTCTAAAAAAAAGTGTCTTAAACAAAAATTGGGGGAAATGAAAATAAAGCTTACTAGTAGATGAGGATTGAAGAGAGGATTCCAAATATATAATTTTTATGAGATTTGGTGGAGAAATGAAGGATTTATGGTGGATTTAGGGATTGTAAGGAGGATTTTTAGTGGGTTTTTGGTGTTTGAGAGAAGGAGAAAATAGATTGAGTTATGGAGGAAATGAAAATTGGAAGAGGGGACAAATGGAGGGTAGGTGGCCAGCCAAAAGGCATGGGAAGATGGGTCATTTGTTTACGTTTTGGTTCGTTTCGACGGAAATTAGAAATATTCGTCGAACGCGATTTCCGAGAAAATTAAAGTTCTTAAACACGATTTTACTAAAAGATTAAGTACTCATATGCCCAATATCCAAACTCGTTTACCCAACGACCGTAAGAAATGGGAAAATCCCAATTTTACAACTTTTATCCGAAATCTATTTTATCAAAGGAAAAGGTTTAAATATAGTTTAAATCACTTTTAAACATTTCTAAACTATCAAAAATAATTACATTTCTTCAAAATAAAATAAGATTATATTTTATCAAATAAATTTTATTTCAAATAAATTAATATAAAATTAAAATAGATTAAAATATTACTTTTAAAATAAAACAAAGGTCTTCAAATTTACGGGTATTATCATATATATATATATATATATATATATATATATATATATATATATATATATATATATATATATATATATATATATATATATATATATATATATATATATTAATATTATATATATACTTACAAGGAGTTAACTTTACATGAACTAAGATCATTCCCTAACTTCAACAAAAAATTTACTAAAGTCGATCTAAGCTCCGAGTATCATGCATTTAGCCTTCAGCATTGCTATGTTCTAAGACGTATTTGCCCAACATGTCCCTTACCTCGTCTATATGTTGCCATTTGTACTGCTGAAGGTCTTGTGGCACGTTGATTACATACTGCGGAAAAAACAAAGGCAAGACATTATTGTAACAACATACATCATTCAGCATAGCAACATCATTGTATAGCAGCAAGCAAGACAACATCAGCTCTAATTTAAAAAAAGTAATAAACACATTATTAAATTACTAACCTTTTCTGGAATAAGGATATATATTCGCATAATAATCTCCAACATGAACCGACAAACGTAGTATCCACATTGTATGCTATCTGGCTGGAGAGGGACCTATTATTACATAAAAAACGAAGAGACGAGAGAAGGCCCACATCAGAATCTTGCACTTTAGGTAGTGTATAATTATTAAAGACAGATTTTTGCACTTAAGTTATTGTATTTGAGCAAGTAACCATGTTATCGTAATAAAAGTAGGGCCATCATCAGAATCTTTCGTGGGTTGATCCTCGTTAGCTCTTTTCTTCTCAAAGGCCCTATTTTTTTTTTAAAAAAAAAAAGGAGGCAGAAACTCCTATTTTTGGGGCAAAAATTAGCTTTTTGCTATAATTAAAAATTAAAACTTAATGTTATTATAAATAAATCAGTATTATAAACTTACTTAATAATCAAGCCTTTAAAGGTCTCGCTTGGTTGTCTATGCAAAGTGTCCAACCAAAAAACTTTCTTCTTGGTCTGCATGATGGCTGCTAACACCCAATGAGTCCTACATCAAGAGACATCATCATTATTAACAAGTACATATATTAGTTATGAAAATGCAATTGTAGGGGGAAACGTAATATTAATTTGTTTATTACCCGTTTTCATTATAAGGGGCAAAAACCAGCTTCTTGTTTGTCGCCAATTCCCGAGCAATATAATCTACCCGATCTTCGTACGAAATCAACGTGATAAACATAGATAAAATATAGGGGCACAGGAATCCGTATAGATTACATGGAATCTTGTTCTCGGGGATCACTCTCGATTTCAAGAACCTACATTATTATGGTATTAATTCCGGTATTTAAAACACTATCTAGTATTCAGAATATTAGAATATAAAATTATCTATTAAGAAACTTACTTCATCCAAACAAATAGGTGTTGGACATCAATCTCGTCTAGGCCAGCCCAAATGGCTAGCATCTCCCATGACATAATTGCTTCGCGCTCAATCCCTACAATATGCTCCTCGAGCAGAATAATTATCAATTGCTCGTTTGCTATGCGATTGCAAGCCTCCTCATGCAGTTTCCTCATCGTCACCGTTCTTACTTTTAGCATGTAATCCTTCCCACAATATTTTGTGGAGTTTAAACTCCTAACATCTTTCAGTTCTGGGAAATAATGATTCTCTGATTTTGTGCTACTACCACCAGCCTACGTACATGTAGATAATTAACATAATAAAAAATCCAAATGTAACATATCCTAGCTAGCTAGTTGGAGTAATAAAAATAAAAGAGTACTTAACTAAATACCTCATCAACCTGCTCTTTCAATGATGAGGTAGTAGTAGCAGGTATGACTAGAGACTTAGGCTTATCCGTCTTTTTTGTCCCCTATAAAAAATTTCCATACTTTTTAGAAATACAGAAAAAATATAAATAAAGGGAGGTTTTTTAAAAAAAATGGAGAAGTTAATTAAATACCTCATCAAGTTGTTGTCTGGACGAGGTAGTTGGCATGTCTGGGGACTTAGGCTTATCCGCCTTAGCCGGCTTTTTTGTTCCCTACAAAAAATTTCCATGCTTTTTAGAAATACAGAAAAAATATAAATAAAGGGAGGTTTTTAAAAAAATGGAGAAGTTAATTAAATACCTCATCAAGTTGTTGTCTGGACGAGGTAGTTGGCATGTCTGTGGACTTAGGCTTATCCGCCTTAGCCGGCTTTTTTGTTCCCTACAAAAAAAAATAACATATAAATTTAACATATAAAACCATTCAACAATTAAAAATTTAACATATAAAGGTATTTTTTCTAACCCCAACTGCTTTCGGCTGAGGCGGAGACGAACGAGCCAGGAAGATGTGAGATTCAGGCCATTGGATGAAACTTCCAACCGCATCTCCCAGAATGGTAATGTCGTCACGAACTGGGACGGGCAGTTGAAAGTTTTCATGGCCTGGAAAGACTTCAGCTATCTTCACTTTTCTATGATTCGGCAAAAGTTTTTCGCCATGAACAACCACTACAGTTTCCGCTGCTGATTTGGTGGGCACTTCTACGAGAGCCTGACCAACACGCACAATTGGTTTCTCGAATTTAGGGTCAGCAAGAATTACTACTCTCCTGTTTACGGCCTGAAGAATAAACATACATTATTATATCCCAAAATTTAATAGAATTCATATAAATTTAACTAATTAAACACTTCATGCATACCTTCATCGAAAACGGTGGCGACTTGAAGGGGATGTATCTTTCTTTGTTTTCCATCACCGACTTCTCAAGTTGCATCTCCTTTTCAGACTCATTATTTACCTAATAAAATTAACCAATGGCACGATGTCAGAAGTTATAGCATTAGAGCTGGCAGGGAACACACCCCCTGATCTTACCCAAAAAAAAGAAAAGAAAAATAAGGAAGTACGTATTAGGTACCTGATCGGCTTTAGTTGTTACAACTTCAGAAGCATTAGGTACCTGATCTTTCTGAATCTCGTGACCGATACTTCCTTCTCATGTATTGCCAAGGTAGTAGTGTTCTCGGCCTCTTGACCAATCTGTTGTACCTTATTACCCCCTTTAATGACATCCTCCATCATCTTCACTTCTTCTTCGGAAGGCTTGCCTCCAGAATTCATCTTTAGTAGTACGGATGCCAATAATTGAACCTACGTGCCAAGAATGTAATGTTTCAGCAATTTGTATCCCAATAATAACATGTGAATTGAACTTAAATGAAAATAATAGAATAAATGGTACCATGTCAGCCTTCTCAGCCTTAGTCTTCCTTTTCTTGTTTTTCGGGGCAGTTGTCCCATAATATTTCGTTACTCCAACCTGTAACGGGACGCCCCTCAATCGACCTGGATGTTCGGGTCGGCCGATCGCTCTAGCAAGAACGTCATCACGACCATTGGGAGTGAATTTCCCTTCTTCTACCTCCTTCAATACCTTGTCCTATAATATATTAAATAAACATCAAATTATATTTGTGACTAAAATAATAAAGTTAGTAATGAACTCGTCTTAATAAAATAATGCTTACTATGTTGGCCAACACTTCCTCATCATATTTGTCACGCGGCCGGGATCTTTTAGGCGTGTGCCCTTCTTTATAAGTAACATGCCGATCCAAGTCGGTCACTCCCTTTGCCACCTACACATTAACATGGTAACAATTATACATGTAAATGTGTATCAAGTCCAAGTGTGATTAAAAAAATCAAATCTCACAGGGGAATCCATGCTACTTACGAGGTTGTCTTCTATTAATCTGTAACCGCCTCAAGAACCATACAATTTCCCCTTCTTGCATGAATTGTTAGCACGATTTCTTCTGCTAACGGCCTTCAAATTATATAAAAGAGCAAGGAGATGAGATAATAAAAAGATTATATAAAGAACTCATTAATTTAAAAAATGATAGGTAAATCGTTAAAAGGGGAGGATATTTAACCTGAAACTTCTCATTAGTTCTCATCGCTTTGAAAACATCCCATTGTTCCTGACTGATGGTGGGACACTTGTTTGCCGGTGGGCTCTTACGCATCTCCCCCGTTGCCTTGTCCACATACAACCAATCCCTAGCAACGTCACACTTCCACTGCCTGTGGACACCCCCTGCCTTCTGCATTAGATACTTATCATGGCATTCATCGGCAATATCAAAGGCTTCCTTTATACGAGCCAAGTATAACTCCGTCAATTTTGGATTCAAATTTCTAACATCATCTAAATGAATAGGCACAAACTATCTTGTGCAACATCCAATCCAACTGGATAAAAAACCCGCATTTGGTCTAGTAGGGAAGCCCTTCGAGCTCCATGTTATTTTAAGCGGCTCTTTAGCGGCTATAGCTGCAAGGGCTGCAGGGCACTTCGTAGCACCCCTCTCACCTGGCTTATTATCATCCCCACGGTTATTATTCTTTTGACTTCTTTTCCGTTTTTCACCCATGATAATCCTAAAACCCAAATATGAATGAAATAGTAAATGAACAACTTAACAACGTCATGCAGAGTATTATCTAAAACCCTAAAGAGGAATGAAAATTTAAAACAACAGTTTGAACTTCTAAAATCCTAAACCCTAATAAGAGGAATGAAGTAGATGACGATGCGGGATGATAAAGATAACAAAGAAGACGAAAAACAAACAGATGCATGAAAAACAAAAAATATGTTCGTCTTAAAACCCTAATGACGAAACACAAAATTAAAGTGAACATACCTGATAATGATAAATAGAACGAGCAGGATGATAAGGGAAGGCAACGGAATCTGGGCGTCGGAAACTGGGCGACGGCCGGCAACGAGAATGTAGAAAACGGGGGAGAGAGAATAATAAACTCAAGATACCAACGGTTGAACTGATGTTGTCTGTGTTTGTGTGGTATGCTGTATGTGTTTGTAAATTAGTTTTTTATTAAGACAAACTATTGACAACGAGTCCTCAAAACAAAACCATTGTTATATGTTAATAACAACGGGTCAATAAAGGTCAACCGTTGTCATAACTTTATTGCAACGGTTAAAATATATCCGTTGTAATATATTTTCACCCAATTTGCGCCAAAATGAAATATGTCTAAAAAAACAATGACAACGGGTAGAAGTACTACACCCGTTGTCACTTCCTATCTCATTTTTTTAATCTAATAAGACCAATAACAACGGTTCTTGTGTTATAACCCGTTGTTGAAAGTAATAACAACGGGTAATGTCAATATAACCGTTGTTATTAGTTAACTCTTTTTTTTTTTAAATTACTGTAATTGCATTACAGTCCAAACCTGTAACAATACAGCAACATCACAACTGTAATAGCAGAAAAAGAAACAACAGAAGCACTATATACTGCAACATTAATCAGCAATTTCAACAACAACATCCACAACTAATAATAAGATCAAGAAAATAAGACAACAACAACAGCATGCATACTGGATATCTACATACAGGATTTACCATGCCAAATTTGGGAATCTTTAACAATGACTATTGCTTCTGTTGGCTTTTTAAAGCTACCAAAAGCTAAAGACAACATACATACACTCCAGCAACACATCTCAAACTTGCTATAAATTCAGAAAATAGGCATCCCATTAGCTCAGTATCCATTAGCTCCCCACAACTCACAAATAAACCATCAAATTACTGGTCTGAAAATGACTCAAAATGTTGGTCGTCCATATCACTGTGTGCTGATGAATGCCCCAGGCCACATAGATATAGGCAATGGAAAATTTGCTGCCAAAAGCTTTAATCCTTTGAGGAATAAGCTTATTGAGCTGGGATACTCGGTCAGCAAAATTAAGCCACAATGGGGGCCATTGGGATTCTAAGGGATTCTACTCATTCAGTTTGGAAAATCACCTGCACATGCAGAATCAGCATTTAAGCTTGACATGATGTTTCAACTCAGAGGCCATGGCAGGAACGACTGGAATGCTCCGAATAGATCAACAGTCGAACCATACCTCTGGGTAGCCACAGACTCGGATGCCGAGCTTCTGAAGAATACCGTGGACTATGTCCAAGTGCCGTATGCGACCATCTTTGATGGGCAGCAGTCGGCCAGGTTAGAAAGCGTCGATGCCTACAACCAGGTTGTGGCTGTTTTCCAAGCAATGTACCCCTAAAACCCCTACAAAATGTGTCTGTGTCTGTGGCTGAAACTTCCAAGCAACGTGGGCCTATATGAAAAGGAAACTTAAATAAAGATAATGTATAACCCTGTGGTCTTGTAAGATTTCCAGTACGTTTGTATTAAATATGCAGTTCCTTCTACTAATCTGTTAAGTGGAGATAGTTAATATAAAAAAAAAAAAAAAAACTAAAAGGAAGATATATATATATTTAAAAAATAAAAATAAAAATAAAAGCTACTATTTCATTATAAGATACAGTGGGTAGATCATATGAGAACGGAGGAAGTAATAACTTACATTATGGACCATCTCAGGATCGGGGACGTTTCTTGGATGTCATAGTTTCTTCGTTAACCCAAATACCTTCACCATGGTCATCACGCATATAGATGCTTTCAGTGTCCTCATGATCAGTGTCAACATCGTCGAAATAAGATACAGTGGTAGAGTGATCCATTCCCTCAAAAACGACATCTTGATCATCATCACCATTATCGGATGGACTACTCCTTCTACTCCTTATAGACAGTACAACAGACCACTTCTTATCCATAGGATCGGTGACATAGAACACTTGTTTAGCTTGGGATACCATTATGAAAGGATCATCCTTATTATTGCCAACCTTACCCAGATTGACCAATGTAATTCCCATCTTATCCTTTCGGACACAATGGATGTTGTTATCAACCCAGTTACATCGAAACAAAGGCATTGTGAAATCAATGTAATCTAGTACCAATATTTCTTGAATAACACCATAATAAAGGCATTTTCCCCAAATAGGATTTTTATCTTTTGAAGTAGCAAAGTGCATTGCCTCAAATTCAGAACTCACACCACTATTTTGCATTGTGCTCAACTCATCTTGCTCGCGGGTGTAAAAAGTATATCCAGTAATGGCAAAACTGCTGTAAAAGGTGATCCTGGCATTTGGACCTAAACCAAGATGTAGTAACCTAGGAGAGATGTCATCACCAGTTTGATTCGTACACTCTAAGACAATATTCCTAAACCACTCTGCAAACGTCTTCGTATCCTCGTTTGCAATCCACTTCTCGGTCTTGTTTGGGTGATCGTATTTGAGCTCATCTTTGTGTTGTTGAATACAAGGTTATACCTCATCTTCATTGTTTAGCACATACGTATGTGCTAAATGCAACATTTCACGTGTCACAATTTTTTCAACCCGGCCCCTAATACCTTTTCCGGTCATCCAGTCACTTTGACAATTCTTAGGAACGCCAATCAACTCCTCAGGGGAGAGATGAGCGTAACAATATGAAGGAGCTTCGTCTAAAATAGCGCGTTCAGCAATATAACCTTCCGGACGATACCGATTAGATGTATAGTCCTTGTAGACTTTCATCAATCTTTCGAAAGGATACTGGTATCTCAAGTACACGAGCCCAAGGTACAAAATCTCCCTAACCAAGTGAATGGTCAGATGAATCATGATAGTGAAGAAAGAGGGTGGAAAATACATTTCCAACTGACAAAGAGAGGTTACAACGAGGTCCTACAATAAATCTGCGTCGTCGGGATCGATGACTTTCTCGCATATGGACTGGAAGAAAGAGACAGAATCTAGTTATAGCATATCTTACCTTTCCAGGTAAAATGGAACGAATAGCCATAGGTAGTAATTGTTGCATCAAAGTGTGACAATCATGTGACTTTAACCCGGTGAGTTTTAGGTCTTGCATCGACACTAGGCTTTTGATGTTCGACGAATAACCATGTGGCACTTTAATTCCATTCAAGCATGCACAGAACTCTTTTTTCTCATTCCGTGAAAGGGTATAAGCTGCTGGCGGTAAAAATGTAGGATTACCTCTCTTCTGTGGTGCCAACTCTAGCCTAATACCCATCATTTTCATATCTTCCCTAGCTGCGGCGTTATCCTTTGTTTTACCGGGAACATTCAGAAGGGTATTCATAATATTATCACAGACATTTTTCTCAATGTGCATGAAATCGAGGCAATGCCTGACCTCCAGGTCAGGCCAATATGGAAATTTATCAAAAAATATGGATATTTTCTTATACCCACGAGTAGACAATTTAGAGCCGCTCTTCTTCCCATAATCTATCTCAATATGCTTTACTTTCTAATAAACTTCATGCCCACTAAAAATTCTAGGAGGTTGACGAAGTTCTTGTCTTCCATTGAATGCTTTCTGCATCTTGCGATAACAATGGTCATGATAGAAGAACCTCCTATTTCCCATATACAGATTCTTACGAGAAGACTTCAAGTATTCAGACTCGATATTCTCTCCACACAATGGACAAGCCTCTTTCCCATGAACTGTGTGCCCAAAATGGTCGCCATAAGCCGGATAGTCAGATATTGTACACAATAACATCGCTCTCAAATTGAAAGTTTCATTCTTATATGCATCAAATACTTCTATCCCACTATCCCACAACATTCGCAAATCATCTAGAAGAGGTTCCAAATAGACATCTATATCATTTCCAGGTTGTTTAGGGCCGGAAATTAACAACGACAACATCAAATACTTTCCTTTCATGCACACATATGGAGGTAAGTTATAAATAGCCAACACTACTGGCCAAGTACTATGTTGGCTACTCATGTTTCCGTGTGGGTTCATTCTATCAGTGGACAGCGCTAGACGGAAGTTTCTAGGTTCAATGCCGAACTCAGGATACTTAGCGTCGAACGATTTCCATTGCATACCATCTGCCGGGTGTCTTAGCTTTCCATCATTTATTCTTCCTGTTTCATGCCAAGTTAACATTTTTGAATGATCGGGATTCGCATAAATCCTTATGAATCTTGGTATCACTGGAAAATACCACAACACCTTAGTCGAGATCCCTTCCTTATCCTTATAACGCCACTCCAAACATTTAGGGCAATTGGTTAAGTTTTGATATAATTTCCGATACAATATGCAATCATTTGGACATGCATGTATTTTCTCAAATTTCATACCTACTCCTCTTATTAGTTTTTTCGCCTCATATGTCTTAACAGGTAGAACATTACCATCTGGAAGCAACTCCTTTATCAAGGCTAAAAAACTAGTGAAACACATGTCACTCACCCCATTTGCCCCCTTGATATTATACAACTTCACCACATCCGACATTTTTGTGAACATACAAGCAGGATACATAGGTGCTTCAGACTCACACAACTTCTCATACATGTTGTTAAGGTCATCCCAATTAATAGTGTCATCACCTACATCTTCAAAAGCATTCGACTCATCATCATTCTCTTCATTATCTATAGACGCAACATTCAACTTCTTTGCTTCCAACTCTTCCAATTCAAAAAACTCGGCAAACTCGGGATCATCAGTTGGCCTTTCGTGTACCTCAACATCATCTTCTTCAAAGCTATTCTCGTCCTCTAATGGTTCCCCATGAAAAATCCAACGTGTATCGGATCGACTAAATCTCCACTTTTCTAGGTGTATTTTAACGTCCGGAAAAGCCATATACCTAATATTACCACATCTTTCACAACGACATGCAATACTAGAAGAACCTTTCAAATTGTTCGAAACGACTTCATAAAATTCAGCTAAACCATCCTTATAGTTGCGGTCACTCATATTTGCATCAATCATCCAAGTTCGAGTCATTTTTCTACATTCGTAATACATAGGCACCTAATTCAGAAAATCCAATAATAGGCAAACAAATAAACGTAATTCAGGAAAGCAATTAAGCTAAATTATCAACAAATTAGATAATAACCCAAAAAATTCACAAATTCAAAAATAATAGACATTCATAGACCAGGAAATTTAACATACAATCCTATATCTATAAGCGTTGCTAAGAAACATATATACCTGATTGATAAACACGATGAGGGAGAGAAGTTGGTGACAACAGTGACGAAGATGAAGACAGAGAGACGATCAGGGAGGAATGGAGGATGATATTTGTGTATAGTAGCAGTATTAGCTAGTGTTTGTGTTTTGTAGCGTATAGCAGAATAAAGCAATCTGTTGTTCTTAAGATTTGCATAACATTAATAACAACAGTTATTCAGTATACAACCGTTGTTACAACCTAATAACAACGGGTTCTAAAAAAACCGTTGTAATTACTTTTCACTAATTTTGCGCCAAATTATTAACAACAGTTAAAATGTATTATAGATTCAACCATTGTTATTAGTTTTTATATTAACAACGGTTTTGAAAGTATGACCCGTTGTTAAAACCAATAACAACGGCTAACAACACAGAACCATTGTAATTAAGTTTGGTAAGATTCGCGCCATCCATTCTACAACGTCTTATGGTGATTTTCGTGAATAAGCGTTGTTAAAGGGCCGTTGTAGTTGCCTGTATTTGTAGTAGTGGATCTAAAACGATCCGGTCAAAAGTATTTTTACGCCGCCGAGCGTGGCTTTCAAAAAAGACCACTGTCGTTGTCCACAGATCGGTTGGGCATACGCAGGTGGGCCATGTCCACAGCACCATACATCACACATGACAACTAATCAACAGTACTAAGTAGGAAAAACCTACATTTAGCAATTAGCGGCCACACCGCATACATCTATACGAAGATAAGACAACCTCCATCAACACCTATCACAATCAGTAGGGAAAACCCTATTACTAACAATCATAAACCCAAAGGGACCTAGGTATGATGATGATGATGATGACGTACCTATGCTCGGCATTCCGACGACAAGACCACTACCCGACTCAAGTCTCCATCCCCATGGTGTCTCCAAGTGTAGATGGTCTCAAAAGGTTGAAGGTTGGTGAGGAAGAAGGTATATCGTTGATTAGGTTTAGGGAGAAAAGAAATGAAAACTGATTTGGGTTTACGACTCACGACTTATATACTTACGCTGAATTCGCCGTACACGATCGAGTATAGGACTTACTCGATCGAGTAGCCTCTACTCGATCGAGTCACTAGAATACTTGATCGAGTAGCCTACACTAGATCGAGTTCCCCACTCCCAAAGGTTACTATGACGCTAGGTTGCTTGTGTGAAAGGTTCTAAGGGTCTAACATGTGTCCAAGGTCAGTCAACAGGCAGTCAACGAGTCCCTAACGGAGCGGGTATTACATGACTCGATGCCAGAAATAATGTTGTATAATTGTTATACTTGGTGAGATATATTCTTCTATTTAAAATATTTTTGAAGATTGAAATGGCCAAGAAAGCTACGTCCACGTCAACTGCTGCTAAAATGTCTACTGAGGAGGTTGAGAGTGTAACACCCCCATTTACGCGGCCAAGGTAACCAAGGGTGTTACCTTCTCGGTTTCCCCAGGTAGTGAATCAAAACTCCAATAACGAAACATTTTATTACAATAGAAGTCGTTACAAGACAAAGTACATATATTGGAAATCTCATTACTACAACACCTAACATTCTAACGTATCCTATGCCACTTCAAAGGAGATGACTCGCCACTCCCAAGCAAGTCAAACGCACGTGCCATGTACCGCTCACAGGTAAAACCAGACCTGCAATCCAACTAGTCCCTATATGATCGAAAATATCATATGGATCAACATAGGCCATCCCGGAAATAGGTGACAAGTACACAGATACACGAATGTCAGTTTCAACAATACACATAATTACCACCAACCACAAGGTTACGATTACACTCATGACACACAATAACCTAATGTATCCATCTCAGTCTTACAATGAATCTCGGTGATGGCATCGCAACACCGCCGCCACTCCTGTCGAACCACAGTCCGAGGTAACTACATCGCAACATTATCTAAAAAGAAGCGATCTCAGGTGCAATGTCGGTGTCTCACAAAAACCTCCTCACTAACAACACCACTCTACCAGCTCCAACAACACTAGATTAACACTACTAACACGAAACCAACACAACCAACATGATTCGGTTTAGAGCTTTGTCGTCTAAGCTAACCAATCAAAACAATATTTATAATCTTAACTAACTACTCTTAGTAGAGTGACAAGTAAAGGTCGGATCCCAAAGGACGGGTATTGAATTAAGTTATCGGTTGTAGAGAGCTATGTCTTAGGGTGTCACAAATTGGGTTGAGATTGAGGGTTGTAAACTAAACTACTTAACAATAAAATGTAAAGAAATGAAAGCAACACAAAGCAAGTAAACAAATATAGTTTGTAAATAATTGATTAAGGCACTAGGGTGTCATGGGTTTATAGGGGATTCATGGTGGAGATCATACAAACATGTTTACATAGTTGCAAGCAAATTATTGATGTAGTGGAATTGAGTTAGTTTATGTCTTATAATTCCTAGGAAGATTTGGCTCCCAGAGCCGAGTCGGTCAAGACTATACAACACCTACTAGTCGACTTAGTTTCTTCCTATTCAACTATATGCATGGTCTAACAAGCCTTGAGTTAGTTTATATCTTACAAGTCTTGTTGAATGAATAAGAGATTCATGCAATGTTGTCAATCAAGCAATTCATCAAGCATAACATGTGCATAAGTTGAAACTACAACAAACAAGCAATCTTATGAAAGCATATTAGATTAAGTATGGATCTACCCCAATGTTTTAATTCCCCTAATCCCCCATTAACCCTAGCTAGGAGACTACTCAATCATGGTCATGGTAAACATGCTAATAAGGGTGTCGATCATATTAACAAGGTTAAACATGGTGAATGAGTAAAGCAATAATTAATTAAGCAAAGGGTAAAAGATATTATACCAACTTAAGGATGATCCAAATAATAAGCAAAGAATAATAGAAGAACACTTGATGAATGATGAAGAGTTGTCAAGTCTTCAATAAACCCCAAATAGTCTTCAAATTACCCAACTAAATCTAAGAACACTTGAATGATTAAAGAGGAAGTAAGATTTGATTAATATTGAATTGAGTAAATACACTTGATTAATAAGATCTACTAAACTAAATTGGGAAATTAACTTGATTAAACCTTAATTAATAATAAGCAAACTTGACAAGAACTTGATGCTCAATCCCCTAACACAATGGGGTATTTATACTAAGTACAAGTATTAGGTTAACTATGGGCTTAAATGACGATTAAGTCCCTAAGAAGGAGATTAGTGCCTTGCAAGTGCCATAAGCAGCCGCCCGACTTGTCCTTGATGTATGCTTGAGCTGCCTAGGGACCCGCTCGACTTGACCACGGGACGCCCGGATTGTAGCTTGGGACGCTCGTCCTGAGCTCGGGATACCCGGATTGTGGGTCAACGTTTCTTCTTCTTCTTTTGACTGCCTAAGGATCCGTGGGGATCGTTGAAGGGTCGTGGGGGTCTTCATCATTGGCCATTCTATTTAATTTTTTCACTTAGGCCTTTAGTATTGGTCTCCTCTTTGATGCTTGGTCATTAGATGCACTCCATTTAACTCCACTTTTCTCCATAAATGCAAGGCTAGCAATCCTCTCCTACCAAGGACACAAAACCTCAAAGAATATGTAAAGTAGGGAACTAAAGATAAGAAACGACCCTAATAAACACTAGAAAGCATAGGAACGAGGCTAGTTCGGGGACTAAATGTGCACAAATATGAGTTACGTCACAACACATGATCGACACAAGGCACAATAATTATATGTAATTAATGAAAACCAAGTAGGGAGAACCCTACCTCATTGCAAGACTTCATGAGCAACATGAAAAACCGAACCCGACTTACTAGCTCGTCATTCTCTACATATTTCATACAATACTATTACAAAACATCTCATAAATCCTTATTATGTAAGAACCCTTCCCTAACTTACCCATAACCATAATAATAACCCTAATTAATAAGATAACCCAAAACCCCCAAATCTAGGGTTAGTCTAAACCAAAGATGAAGAAAGGTAAAGGTTTAACTTACCATAAAAATAAGTGAAAGGTGGATGAGGGGGTAGTGGCTCCACATCTTCAAGCTTGGTTGCCATGGGAGAGGGTTAGGGGGATTTTAGGGACAAGGGAGAGAGTTATCTTGTTTTTAGAGAGATTGAATGATTTAGGGTTTGGGAAAAATTAAATCTCGAATTATATAAGAGGTGATCTAACAGGCCATACTCGGCCGAGTGTCGGGACTACTCGGCCGAGTGCCACTCACTTGGTTAAGTACAGTGTGTACTTAGTTGAGTGGGACCTACTCGGTCCACTATGGCTTCCACTCGGTCCATTACACCCTTACAAGGTCTAGCATAGCTCACACTAGATCCATTGTACAACTATTTCTCACTCACATGGAGCTACCATCAAACCTAAGGGTCCTCTCACGTATCCCAAGGTTCCTTTACGAGTCTCCAAAAATAAGGGTATTACAATCTTTCTCCCTTAAAAAGAACTTCGTCGCCGAATTTTGCCTCAACTATTCTTTTCACTCTCATTTCCTTTGGTCTCATTCACTCGGTTCTCATACACTTCCTTTTTCTTCTGTAAAGTCCATTACCATCCTCCTCACTCTCATCACTCTCATTGTGTCACATCATCCTCGTATTTCTTATCACGTTCTCCCTTTTTCCTCTATCCGTATACACTCTTTGTACTTATCATGCCACATGATGCTTGTTATATTACTTTTAATTCTCAGTTGCTACATCTACCAACCCCCCCCCAAGGGAACTTCGTCCCGAAGTTCATTACTCGACTTTCATGATAACACTCTCATTTACCTATATGATGGGGTCTGTAATAAGAAACTGCCAAGGTTATCACACTCCTTTACTGGCCTAATTCAACAATTGGGTCTCCACACATAGTAGAGATACGGGGTCAACTTACGATAGAACGTCCTATACTCACAGGTAAATCCCGGTTCGCGGTATTATCTTCTCACACTTTCATGATCATACAAAAATTCATGCAACAAAGTCCATATTATATTGGAGAATGTATTTCGTGGAAATAATCGGAAAATAACTACGTATTACTTGTATTACAACTCAGTTACTCCAACATCCTTACTTTCATATTCGCCATACCACGTGCACGTCTCGTCAAGTCTACCATATGATCACACATATTTCCTCCATCCACTGTAGCATTTTTGCTTATCATACACACTATTGTTTAGACGAAGATTACGATAGTCTATCATGCATTTAGTAACCACTGTAAGACACATAAATGGCATTTATCACGTAATATGGACATGTTCAGAAATATCATGGTGGCTATCACATGATACATAAGATTACCATATCACTTTTTTTTATCGTATTACTCTTGTCGAATTAATATTTGTCGATTAAATGCTTTAAGGTGATAAACGCTACATAACATTACCATGAGTAAACAATTCATGAGAATACTAGTCACACAAGGGTGTGGTGTTCTCTTAGACGTATGGTGAACGATATAACCATATAATGAGGGTTATAAGTCCATTACTTGGTCAAACATAGGCAAACGAGTCCTAAGATAGGTCACTCGGTCGAGCGTGGGAACCAGTCGGCTGAGTAGGAGGCACTCGGCTGAGTGTCACCTGGACAGGCCAAGGTCATTCAAAAATCGATTCCAAGCTTAAACGTTCTATCATAGAAACGCAAATAGCCTCTAATGGTGACTAATACGCCACTACCTAACCATATTCAAACAACTCTTGGCCTTATGACCATGATTACAACATTAATTAAAGAAAGTATTCAAGTTAAACAACCAATACTAATAGTACTTATAGTTCGACCCATTAGACGTCGAATATTAGTGGAAGAATGTAATACCCGCCCCGTTAGGGACCTGTTGACTAGCCGTTGACTAACCTTAGACACTTGGTAGACCCTTGATAACCTTTCATACAATCGGACTTAGTACCAGGCCACCTTTAGAAGTGGGGAACTCGATATAGCGTAGGCTACTCGATCGAGTAGTCTAATAACTCAATCAAGTAGAGGCCACTCGATCGAGTATGGCGGTTTCAGCGATAAGTCATAAATCTTGAAGTGTTGAACCCCAAATCAGTTTTTTTTTTTCATTTCTTTTCTGCCTAAACTTAATCGACAACACTTCTTCTCCTTCACCATCTTTCAACCCTTGAGATCCCTTTACACTTGGAGACACCATGGGGAAGGAGACTTGAGTCGGGTAGTGGTCTTATCGTCGGAATGCCGAGCATAGGTAAGTTATCATTATCATCATACCTATGTTTGTTGTGGTTATGCTTGTGAGTAATAGGGTTTTTTCTACTGTTTGTGATAGGTGTTAATGGTGGTTGCTTTGTCTTTATACGGATGTATGCGTGTTGATGCTGATTGCTAAAGGTAGGTTTTCCTAATCTGTACTGTAGATTGATTGTCTTGTGTGGTGTATAATATTGTTGATTGTATGATAGAAATGTTGTGTTTGTATATAGGGTGTATCCTTGGCTGAGTGGAGTCATCATCGGGAATGGCTTCACGCCCTTGATTTGCCCCTTGTGGTTCCCGTCACAAGGGGGATGTGCACATTAATGGACATGGGTTATTCGCTCGGTGGAGATGAGCGGGGCTTAGGTGGGAAAGGTTGCGGTCCCCCACTGGCGTTGTGGAATATCTGTTGCGATGGATATTCCGGCAGGACTTTACCTTCGGGTTGGTCAATGATTGATGGATGATTGGAGTTGGAGATGATGTATGTATGTTATACCATGTGTTATGTGTTTTCTTCAGTTACTGATATTGTGTGGTTTGTTTGTCTTCTTTCTTGTTATGTGTCTGTCGTGATCCATTATGGTGAGCAGTCAGTCTTAGCAGGCGTTGATATGTGGAGTTTAGCTGGGTGCGTCGGAGGGACGAGTCTATCACCGAGTCTTGGCATGACCTAGTATCACTGTAGTTAATAGTAGTTGTTGATTAGTTGTATCTTTTATTTTGTTAAGTTAAGCTTGTAATAAACATAAATTGTTTTTTCATTGACGTTACGATATTTACTATTCCTAGGGCAACCGAGATGGTAATGCCCGTATCTGCTAGGGAAGGTCTTGTTAAGGCTCATTGGTAGATGGGGGTGTTACAAAGTGCTATTGGAGCGACGATTTTGGAACCTGTAACCCACAAACATAATGAACGTAGTGAGTCTAATAAAATGAACCTGGTGTATGTGTGTTGGGAGCCCCTTGAATTACTTGATTTTGGGTGAGAAGGCGCCCCCATTCCAAAATCTCGACCCCAATATGTTTAAGCCACCCACTTCGAATGAGGATATCGAGTCGGGAATTGTGTGTACATGTATGTGTAATATACAATATATATAGGTATATGATTGGAAGTGATGTCTTGTGTCCGGAGGATGTCATATGCGTAATGTATAATTGTTCTCGTAATTGTGTGGGAGTATATGGATGAAAAAGTAGGATGTAATGAAAGTGATGAAGTTATGAGGTGACATGTAGACGATAACTGGTTTACGGGTTTGTAATGTTTGATAAAATTGTATAAGCATGTTAGATGGTGGAATTTGATATGCATAGGTATGAGTGGAATATCATTATTGATATGAGTGAATATGCTATTTAAAGTACGTGATAGTAGACTCGTATGTTGTATGGAACGAGATAGAGCAAAGTTATAATGTTCTAGTCGCGATAATTGTGTTATATGAAAAGTAATGGTAATTGATAGTATTATATAGATAACTAGTGACGAGTTCTATGTATACCTTAGACTCCGAACATTTGTTGTTTTGCAGGAATGACCAGATAATTCGTAATCATTCGTTGAGTCTTTTGACTTACTCGACTGAGTACGAGGGACTACGCGATCGAGTAGGCCTTACTCGACCGAGTAGGTGGATCACTCGATCAAGTTTGATAGAAAACAAAATAAATGTTAATTCTGCCAACGTCAAAACTCGACCGAGCAACCTCAACTCGATCGAGTAAAGGCTACTCGATCAAGTACCTCAGATACTCGATCGAGTACCCCTGCTACAGTACACGGGATTCCTAAAATTTTCCAATGCTTATAACCTCAACTTCTTCATTCTTTTATTTCTTATTATTCTTTCTAAACCTAAATCCTCTCATAAACCTTCTTCCTTTACAAAAACTTTGGTGATTTTGTGCTTGATTTCTTCTGGATCTTCCTAAGTTCATCCAACTAATCCGTTTGCAAACTTATTCAAGGTAAATTGCTACTCTTTTCTTTGATTTTAAATCAATTTGAAGAATTTATTGGTGTTGGATTTTCTGAAAAATTTCGGTTTTTACACTCTAATTTTGTATTGTAATTGTCGTATTTTGATAGAAACTACCTTGAATCATTGTTATTAATGTTAATAATTACAAATTGAATCTGATTTGTGACTATGTTCAACCCGGATGTTTTTTTTTTTTTTTGGGGGGGAGGGAAGGTAAGTATATATCATCACAAATCAAAGTTCTGCTTATATCAACCATATATGATATCCTCAAAGAATGAATGAAATCAAACTAAGACAACAAAAAACACAACTCATAATTGTTGGAACCAAACTCTATCCCTGCTGCTTAGACTAGACATATTTTGCTTCATGAAACGACTTTTGACATCAGACAATAGCTGTTGAATGATGCATTCTGGTCTTCTAACTGAGTACTCCATTAGAGCTTCATTCTTGACCCTCCAAATCCAATAGGTTAAAGCAACGTGACAAGCTCCAATGTATCTTTTCTGCAACCGTGTAACAGTCCTCTTGGAAGAATACCAAACCACCAGATCCTGCACTCTAAACCTGACTCGAAGAAGATGCTGCAGCAACCTAATGCACCCCTTTGCATATTCACACTCATACATCAAATGAGAATGACTCTCAGGGGCCTATTGACAAATTGGACAACTCTGATCAGTAGTGATTCCCATTCTAAACAATCTATCTCTGGTAGGCAATCACTGTTGAAGGAATTCCCAAAAAATAAAAGAACATTTTGGTAAGTTTAGAGAATTTCAACAAAGAAATCTCCAATCAACCTTAGCATGATGCTCCCTCAACCAATTATACCCAGCTCTAACTGAATACTCCTTAGATTCATTCAACCACCTGTTGCTAATATAGGCTTGCTTAAAAGTGTTTATGATAGTAGTAATATTCTTCCATGACCAACTACAATTAGTAGGGGACATATATTCAGACCACTTTATCCCTCTCATATAGACATAGCTCACCCATCTAACCCATAAGTGGTCTTTTTTATTAACTAGCCACCACACATACTTTCCCAACAAAGCCTTTTTTCACTTTTTTCCATCCTTAATACCAAGCCCCCCTTCTGATTTTGGTAGGCAACAGGTATCCCAGCTGATATTTGGAGGCCTATGATATTCAGACGAACCACTCCATAGATAGTTCCTACAGATAAAATTAATCCTATTCATAATGCTACTTGGAATTAGAAAAATTTTAGCCCAATATGAATGTAAAGTATTCAAGACAGAGTTCACTAGCACCACTCTTCCTGCATAGGTCAAGTGTTTTGCCCTCCATCCTCTAATTTTAGCAACAATTCTATCTGTTAATTTCGTACCTTCATTCTTTGTAAGTTTTTTGGAAGATGTTGGGACTCCCAAATACTTAAAAGGAAGGGACCCTCGTTGAAAACCTGATACTTGAAGGATAGATTCAATTGTTTCATTATCAACTCCAGTGAAATAAATTTTTGATTTGCTCCTATTCATGCTCAACCCAGAAGCAGCAGAAAAGGTGGCAAAAGCTCTTAGAATCCACATTATAGATAAAGAATTACCCTTGCAGAATAAGAGGAGATAATCTATAAAAAGTAAGTGGTTCAATATGATATGACCACATAATGGATAGAATCCGAAAGTTTCCTATTAAGCCACTACTCCCAATATCCTGGAGAGATACTCCATACAGAGTGTAAACAATAAAGGGGAAAGAGGGTCCCCTTGTCTTAATCTTCTCTTAGCTAGAAAGAAACCAAAAGTATTACCATTGACAGCCAAGGAGAATGTAGGAGTAGTAACTGTTAGAAATCATAATCTCATTATACTCAACATATTCAAATATGTTCAAATTTATTTAGTCATAAAATAAATTACAAATCTTATGCATGCAAACTTAAATTAAAAAGAGAAGAAATCATCAACCCTTACAATGATAATTTCGGATTATTGGGCACAAATGAGTTCTCCTACTCACTTGTTCTTGAGCTCTCCTAAAATGGATGAATAAAGATTCAAGAGTAGAATCTCTCCCAATGAATTATACCGAAAGTAACCCCTTAAAAGATTAATATTATCAATACTAGAACAATATTAATCTAAATAAAATTGACCCAAAATATGGAATTTTGTCTCTTATTTTCGGTTAAGAGAAGGGAGAAGATGAAGTAATTTATCTCTCTAAAACTCTATATTTTAGATGATGTTTGAATGAATAATACACACTAGCTTTTGCATGTAATGTGTGAGTGCAAAATAAGCAAAAATATTTTGCTCTTTTCTTATGGGAAAACCGAAGATGGGGAAAGGAGATAACCCAATGCATGCTCACCTTTTCTTCCCAAGAGAAAGCTATGTATGCAAGGCTATATGTAGGCATTATCATTATGTTTTCCACTTATAAATAATCAACACAATTTTATCCTAAATACTCCCTCCATTTCGGTACACATACATAAAATGGATGAGTCCATTTTATTTGTGATTTTGTCAATATGTCACATTTGACACATTTCATGACATCTTATTTATAAAATGTATTTTTAACTACTAAAAATCAACATATTAATAAAATATGTCACTTATAAAAATTAACATAGTAATTCACAATTACTTGTACCAAAAAATGGTTTACCAATTTATAAATCACAACATCTTTTATTTATAATAAATTATTCATTCCGTTTCAATTGTTTCCGTAAACAATAATTTTATCTAAGTAATAAAACAATTCGATTACTTAGACCGTATCTTATTTGATCAAATTACAATGAGACACGTAAATATTACTTCAAAAATCGTCCGTCAATTTTAAGTAATTTAGTTAACTCGTATCGTCATACGATCAATTAAACATTCAATTAAGAGTGTTACCCTTTAGGTATGACCTAAGGGGATCAACTGATCACCACCGTCGCACGACAGTAATGTCAAACTCTAGTCAGCCAATCATTACCGATATGTGTGGACCAGTTGACAGTAAAATATTACTTCCCACATGTATTCTTAAAATGAGACTTAAACATGTGATCATCATGATCGACAGTTGTGATCGCATTATTGTCGGAGGACACATATTCCAACAATCTCCCACATGTCCTCGACAAGTGTGCGTCACCAATTCTCTTGTCCTATTACTATCTCCCACTCAATGCAAGGTGTCTTTCAGGTCGTACTTGCAAGTGATCATATCGAGAGTGGTTTCCTCGATCTGGAGAATAACTGATTGACCGGATTTATCTACCATAGATACCTTCCGAGCGTGGCCACACATTTCCAGTTCATTACTCTTCGAGTGGCCCTGAGATATTGTTTTAACCGTGACAAGGGGGTGGACAATTCCTATCGCACTTATTCCCTTCGACTAGCCACAGCCATCATAACCCAAAATATGCCCATTTGACCCCATTTACGAAGGTCGTAGTAACACAAATCAAAGTTAATCTGAAAATGTGCCACCTTAGGCGAACGGTCTTTAGTCAAAAGAATCGACTCATTAGAATACTATAGTAGCTCTCGCCACGACCAGGCTATATAAATTTGCCAGAACTCTATAAGCGGTCATAAGGCCCGACAAAGTGTTCTAACGATGCCTATGTGATCGACTAGTCATCTCACATGACTCTATGGCACTTGAACTTGCCATCAATCGCATCACACTCTAGTCACTTCGAGACGTCACCTCATGTAAGTGACTATGGGCGAATACCATGTTAATCCGGGTTCACTTTAACGGGGTTCAATATTGTCTCTACAACCCGTTTGGATGTAGCAATGTATAAAAGATTTTTTTTTCAGATTTAAAAAACTCGAACGATAAATGTGATTATCATATGAGTAGTCAATACTTGATTACTACTTCAAATTCTATAATCCAGTTTGATCTTGAATGTAGTTGTTCATCTCAACTCAATTGAAATGACATGACTCATCATGTTAAGCCTATGAGAAGGCTTTGGTTAGTAGGTTTTATCAACTTCTTGTACCTTACTTAACCTTACTACATACTCGTTTTCTTTTGTAATGTATACATTTGCATTACGAAACTTTCTGAGTACGTGTCGAGATCCAATCAAGACATAGGCCCTCTAGCCTTAGAATAGCTCCCACTGTTTTCACAGTGTGCGGGACCCATCCCTCTCGCACATCTCATGATTGCAAGTGTACTCAATTTCCGTTGTGAGCATCCTCATTGTTCTTTATTGCTTAGAACGATTCTAACAAATCCATTTCTTAAATAACATGGCCACTATGGTATCTTAACCATCCTAATGTGTTTTGATTATGGTTTTGTCGGAAACCATGCGCAATCTCAATTGTCAATTGTCATTTGTGTAACACCCTTACACAAAATTACTTCAAAAACACTTTGCATTACATCCTTAATGCTTCTGCAAGCACTTAAGGGTAATTTTTATGGCTTACTTGGTAATTATTACTTAAATTCGATTTGAAACAATTCATCATACTCAAAGTATATGAAGTGTTATACATCATTTCCTATTTAATTGATTCGGCAGCGGAAGCAAATGGAATCAATCAAATATGTTCAACTTGATTGAACTAGTCATGAATCTTATCAACATAAGACTTCTTACTTGACGCTAATATCATGTGGATTTATCTCCATAAATCAGGATATTAAAGATGTACTATATTTCTCCAAATCTTAAATCATTCCCAATGATCAATATGTCATCCACATATAAGACTAATTAAAATTTCCGTAACTCCCACTAAACTCCATGTATAAACACAACTTCTCAACCTATTGAGAAAAGTTTGATAATATGATCAAAACATTGATTCCAACTCATTAATGTCCTACTCAAGACCCTCTCTTAAGTTTCACATTATCTTAGGATTGCAAGAATCTACAAAACTCAAGACATGTATTGAATACATTCCTTCTAATTGAAGAAGTGGGTTTTAGATTCACTTGCTATATGTATATCATCATAATGAAACACAATCCCTAAGAAGATCCAAACAGACTTAAGCATTTCAACTAGTGCAAAACCATTTGCTATCAATCAAGCTTTGATATCTAATAATTCACTTGGAATTAATTTCGGATTTTCATGGCTCTAAGACTTGTATTGAGTTGTGACTTAAACACTCTCATGTAAGTCATATGTTCACTACTTTCCAGAAGTAATCAACTTGAATCAAACAATTTCTTTGTAAGTTGCAAGCTCTTTACTTTCTAAAAGTAACACTAATTCATCGTCTTCACCAAGTGATGACTTTAACCTCCTAGGTTTTGAAGAAACAACGTCTTACACAAAACGTCTCATGTAGCCAAGAAAGACCAGTTTCTTGCGACATAACATTCTTTGTGGCTCTGGAATAATTGTGGCTCTTGAATAATTTCTCCCACTCTGTCTTCTAGAAATAAACTTGTATTCTAGAAAGACAGCTTTACGAGCCACAATCCCGTTGTACTCGTGATTATAGTAAGGAAAAATGAGCATTTGTTTCTTTTGAAAACTTACATACATGGTACCCTACCATTTCATATCTCATATGATTCGTTTTAGATTTAGTGGAAAAATAATTTAGATAAAATGAAAAACTCCCCAAAAGGATCAAGTAACTCAAAGTAACTTGATTGAAGTCCAAACCATATCAAATAGCGTTTGATTTCTTTATCCAACCACACATTATCCCATAATGTGTGCTAGAAGAGATTAATTTGTGAAACTTATATCACATTTCCTTTGGCTTATATCAAAGTCTTTACTTTGATAATCACATCACGACTAAATCGTGATTCTTTGAACTCTCTGAACTTCTTCAAAGATTTCTCTATTTACCTTATTAAGTGAACACATTAGTGTCAACTTAAATCGTTGGTAAAATAAAATGATCAACCTATTTTGGATCAACGATTTACAACCTCGATCTCCTTTTCAACGAAAAGGCACGAGACATCTTGCTTTGAATACAAGATACGCATATACCATAAGATTAACAATCTAATGGTTTCAAGAGTACTCGATAACTCTTTGCGTTCATCATTCCAGAATTTAAGGTTTAATCTTGTGATACCAATTTGAGTCTTGCATCATCTTCATGATGTATCATTCTAATTTGGTTTAGAATATAATCACCTTGATAATGGGCTAGCCATACATCAAATCATGGAGTATAGGGTCACAAAAGTAAAACCTCTTTTGTATCTTAACAAGTTTATATTCTTATTTAGAGTTTATGCACTTAACAGTCACAATTAAGTACAACTCTAAACCCAAAACTAGATTGATTACACAATGACTCTATCTCTCAACATCATTGTTGCTAGTCGTCATATTCTAATCATCCTATGTATCAAGTACAATGATGAAAACCACCACCGGTTTCTAATATTGACGAAGTAGTACTAGCAAAATTTATGTCAATCCAATAAACATTTAAAGAAGAAGGTCCCATTAGATGTCCCACAACTAACTTGTTGATCCTTCAATAATTTGGGGTAGTTTCCTTTCTAGCGTCCAACAATTAAGACAATGGAAACTTTATCCGTCGGGATTGATAGGTTTAGTATTGTTATTCTCAATAACGTTACTTTTAACATTACCTTGTATCAATTCCATTCTAATTTTACTTCTTTAAAACCTTATCCTTTTCTTAACGGTTTATGAGAATGCTCCCACTCATTTAAATGAGTCTTTGCTTTGAGAAGCAAAATTATATTCATGAAGACTACTCTTCATTCGTTTGTTTAATCTTAAAACTTTCATTGATGTGGTTGCGGTATTTTGGTCTATTATGATTTCCAACAAATCTAGTCACCAAAATGATTTAACGTTTCAAAAGACTTAACTCAATTAAGCACATGAGAAACTATTCATTGTAAGTAGATATGTTAGTCGAAAATCAAAAGCCCTTTTGATCACGAATAACTTTCATCTATACTCTTCACAAGAGATCCTTACAATGGATACGCCGAGGTTTTTAGAAGAAAAATTCAAATTTTGTCTTTAGTTACGATGTTTTAATGGAGATTTAGACTAAAAATCGAAATGATATCGTATAATTTGAGGTAAAGAAATAGAACAATACGATAACGGAATAATGAAAACAACACATTCATCATTATAATAATACTTGTAAACAAGTATAGCATTTACATAGTGACCTCTACCCAACTATGATAAATGTTTCCAAGATCCAAATTCATATTAACTTGGGCACGGTGTGGCCGATGAATCCCTTATCAATATAACTCGGTGGATTAACTCTTTAATCGATTCTACTTTTAGAACTCTTGGTCGATAAAATTACATTACTATCTTTAGCCCAAAACACATCCGACAAGGGCACGGTGTGGCCGATAAATCCCTTATCAATACTTTTGCTTAGCTCAATCCAAATTTCGAATAAATGTGTCCATGATCCAAACCCACATTAACTTGGGCACGGTGTAGCCGATGAAATCCTCATCAACATGACTTCGGTGGATAGATATTTATCACCCACTTCCCCTACGTAACAAGGTTTGTACCCCGGTGTGGCCGAGTGCACTCCCTCACGAAATAGGTTTTCATGGTTTCTACTTTTTGGTAAGGCTAAGTCTCAATTGTTTGTTTTAGCGAGAGGTCATGTGAATTTATTATCTATCACGTTTTAAGTGAACTAAAGCGGTGAACTACGATAATTGTAATTGACACGGTCGATAAACTCGATTAAATGATAATCCATGTTTTAGATATGGCGATTTAGCGATGCATGCAACATATAAATAAAATGCAAAGCATAAATGAAATCCTAGTATGGCCTTCCTAAAATAGTAAATCTAATAAACTATTACAAATTCGGAAACTAACTCCATTGGTCCCTTGAACTTCGGTTTTGGCACGCATCTCGAGGTAACACCGTCTTTAATGGATCGCCTTCTTAAGTGGCACCGTCTTCAAGGATCTCCGGAATAAATTAAATTACATAACAAATTACATAATTTCCTATTATACATTTGTAATTAAAATAAAATAAAACTATTAAATTACAAAACGGTGATACGAGATCACAATAAATTACAACCGAATAGATATTCTCATACATTTCGGGTAATACCAATTAAAAACTAAGGCCATACTAAGTAAAATTACATAATTCAAAAATTACATAAAATAAAATTATGACAATCATAAATAAAATGCTGCATTATAAAATGTATGAACATGCCCAATTTTATGCTAAATCGCCTTTAAGGAGCCAATATCGTATATTAATCTGTTTTTACGGATTTGCGTTATTTAACCCTTAATAATCACTATAATTACATAAATTCATATTTATGTACAAGTTAATTACCCTAACCAACTTAGGACTCAAAATTAGTCTCCACTAACTATTTGACAATAATTAACTTATATTTCTAAAAATTGTTCATAAAGGGACTTAAAATTACAATATAAAGCCTTAAACTTCAAATAAATCATAAAAATTTCAAATAAATTTGAAATTTGAAATTTTAAACTCATGAACATTCTGAAAAAATACCATGACACTCATAATGTTCAAAAACTTAGGTTAAAAATTTCGAAAATTATCAAGGAAAAACTATGTTGCGGTTTATCGGATTTATCAATTATAACCATAAAAATATGAGAAAAATTATTTTTATTAACTTTTCACTTTTAGATCTGAAATAGGTGATAAAATGCAACATGTGACGTTTTTCCTTAGTCATGAAGTATGTCTTAGCAATTTTTCACTAATTAAAGTCACTATTTATGTTATTTTTCATCAAAAATTCATAAATCATGCATAAAGACTTCATTATAGCCAATTATTTTACACACATCTTGTAAAACTGCATGTGACAACATACTAAATTTCTATGACCAGATTCGAAATATTATTCATATTAACCTATTTTTCATTTAAATTCGATTTTTATATTGAAAAATCCATATTTCGAGCATAAGACCTCACAAAATTAAGAGAAAATAATCTACAAAAAGTAAGTGTAGATAATCTACAAAAAGTAAGTGGTTCAATATGATATGACCACATAATGGATAGAATCTGAAAGTTTCCTATTAAGCCACTACTCCCAATATCCTGGAGAGATACTCCATACAGAGTGTAAACAATAAAGGGGAAAGAGGGTCCCCTTGTCTTAATCTTCTCTTAGCTAGAAAGAAACCAAAAGTATTACCATTGACAGCCAAGGAGAATGTAGGAGTAGTAACTGTTAGAAATCATAATCTCATTATACTCAACATATTCAAATATGTTCAAATTTATTTAGTCATAAAATAAATTACAAATCTTATGCATGCAAACTTAAATTAAAAAGAGAAGAAATCATCAAACCTTACAATGATAATTTCGGAATATTGGGCACAAATGAGTTCTCCTACTCACTTGTTCTTGAGCTCTCCTAAAATGGATGAATAAATATTCAAGAGTAGAATCTCTCCCAATGAATTATACCCAAAGTAACCCCTTAAAAGATTAATATTATCAATATTAAAATAATATTAATCTAAATAAAATTGACCCAAAATATGGAATTTTGTCTCTTATTTTCGGTTAAGAGAAGGGAGAAGATGGAGTAATTTATCTCTCTAAAACTCTATATTTTAGATGATGTCAGAATGAACAATACACACTAGCTTTTGCATGTAATGTGTGAGTGAAAAATAAGCAAAAATATTTTGCACTTTTCTTATGGTAAAACCGATAATGGCGAGAGGAGATAACCCAATGCATGCTCACCTTTTCTTCCCAAGAGAAAGCTATGTATGCAAGGCTATATGTAGGCATTATCATTATGTTTTCCACTTATAAATAATCAACACAATTTTATCCTAAATACTCCCTCCATTTCGGTACACATACATAAAATGGATGAGTCCATTTTATTTGTGATTTTGTCAATATGTCACATTTGACACATTTCACGACATCTTATTTATAAAATGTATTTTTAACCATTAAAAATCAACATATTAATAAAATATGTCACTTATAAAAATTAACATAGTAATTCACAATTACTTGTACCAAAAAATGGTTTACCAATTTATAAATCACAACATCTTGTATTTATAATAAATTATTCATTCCGTTTCAATTGTTTCCGTAAACAATAATTTTATCTAAGTAATAAAACAATTCGATTACTTAGACCGTATCTTATTTAATCAAATTACAATGAGACACGTAAATATTACTTCCAAAATCGTCCGTCAATTTTAAGTAATTTATTTAACTCGTATCGTCATACGATCAATAAAACATCCAATTAAGAGTGTTAACCTTTAGGTATGACCTAAGGGGATCAACTGATCACCACCGTCGCACGACTGTAATGTCAAACTCTAGTCAGCCAATCATTACCGATATGTTTGGACCAGTTGACAGTAAAATATTACTTCCCACATGTATTCTTAAAATGAGACTTAAACATGTGATCATCATGATCGACAGTTGTGATCGCATTATTGTCGGAGGACACATATTCCAACAATAACACAAGTCATCACCATCTTAATAAATTTAGTAGGAAAATTCAAGGCGGTTAACATCTGAGATAAGAAAATCCATTCCACTGAGGCATATGCCTTCTTTAAATCTATCTTAATCAGACATCGAGGAGAAGCAGATTTTCTGTTCCATAGTCTAATTAAGTCTTAACAAATTAAAACATTTTCCACGATATTTCTCCCCTTGACAAATCCTCCCTGATTCTCACTCACTATCTCAGGTAGCACCCTACTCAACCTCTTACAAATGACCTTGGACAGAGTTTTATAAATAGTGTTGCAGCAGGCTATTGGTCGAAAATCTAGTACACTTGTAGGATTAGGTAACTTGGGAATAAGAGTAAGTGTAGTAGTATTCAACTGTTTAAGGACCTTACCTGTTATGAAGAAATCTTTAATAGCAGTCATGACTTCAGATCCTACAATCTCCCAAGAATCTTTAAAGAATTGACTGGAATACCTATCTGGTCCTGGTGATTTAGTAGAAGGGATGGAAAATAAGCACTCCTTAATCTCAGCTTCAATCACAGGAGCAAGCAATATAGTCCTGTGTGCCTCAGTAACCAACTGACCAGTTCTGATGGTTGGTATATCAACATTGTCAGTAGGCTGAGAAGTCCCCAAAAGACCCTTGTAATAATCCAAAAAAGCCTCCTCAATCCCAGAGCTAGTATTATGCCACTCACCAGCAGCATCTTTTATACTCATCACACTGTTATGAATCTGCCTTGCTCTAATCTGGCTATGAAAATATCTTGTGTTTTCATCTCCAAACTTAATCCACTCAATTTTTGCTTTCTAACTGAAGAAGCTATGCTGAAGTCTGCAGTGGCGTCTATATGAGGCAGCAGCTTCTCTTTCAGCAGCTAAGAGACTATGATCAGTAGGGTTTTGATGCATTTGAATTTTTAGTTCCTCCAAAAGTGCTTTAGCCACCCCCACTGATTTCTCAATATCAGAAAAACCATTTCTATTCAGCTGCTTCAAAGGATTCTTAAGAGCTTTCAATTTTGAGACAAGTTGATACATAAGAGTTCCTGCAACAGGTTGATGCCAGAAAGTTTGCACTACTGATTTAAAATCTGGGGACAAACTCCACATGTTATAATAATGAAATGTAGATTTTTTCTTCTCCCTAATGGTCCTTCTATGACACACACAAGGGTTATGATCAAATAATCCCTCAAGTAAGAAATGAGCATAAGAATCTGGGTAGAGATCAATGCACTCAGAGTTCACCATGAATCTATATAAGCTTAAGAAGCCCCTTGAAGAGGGTATTTGCTTATTATTCCATGTGTAAAAAGTTCCTTGCCCTTTGATGTCAACTGAGCCACAATATGCCACACAATCCCTAAACACAGCTATTTCAGCCCATTGAACCTCTCTACCTATTCTTTCATTAAAATTCAAGACACTGTTAAAATCCCCACACACACACCAGGGACCCTGATATTTAATCTTCATCTCTTTCAAATGTTTCCCAGAGAGCCAGTCTTTCCCCATCATCATTTGAGCCATATACCACAGAGAAGAGAAAACGGTTCCCAGATATAATTTCCAGAACTTGGGCAGTTATAACCTGATCATTCTTATGCAGAGGTGTAACCATAAACACTTGAGGATCCCAGATGATCCAAACTCTTCCTCCATGATGATATTCATTATTATTAACCCCTTTCCAATGATTCCCTAAATTACTTAAAACAGCATCAAAGTCCTGCTCCTTTATTTTAGTCTCAACTAAACCATAGAGGCCAACATTATTATGAAACAAAAACTTCTTAACATCTACTTTCTTATTGACCTCATTTATTCCTCTAACATTCCAACTCCCTCAACTATCCATTACCAACATTGGTCCCGGTTGTTTCGACTTTGGACAAGGCCTACTTCATTTCTCAGAAGTGGTTGAGAGTGTTAGGTGATAGTGGTTTAGCTTGGAGGGTGAGAGGTAGGAGTTGGATGAGAGTGCCTGACCAAGAGCATCTTCGAGTGACTAAGCCATTGGCTGAGTGTAACCTTCCCGACCATACTTACCTGATCATGGACGACCTTCTTGAGGAGATGCCTGATCCGGTCGGGGGAGACCACACTAGGAGAGAGGACCAGGTGCCCAGGGAGGGGAGAGGACCTAGGTGTTAGGTTTATTAATCTCATTAATTTACATATTCATATATGAAATGATTTATTTAGTCATAAAATAAAAGGTAGATCTTATGCATGCAAACATAAATAAGATAAGAGAAGAAATCATCAATCTTACTATATGATTTCGGATTAATGGGCACAAATGAGTTCTCCTTCTCACTTGTTCTTGAGCTTCCTTAAAATGGATGAACAAGGATCCAAAATAGAATCCCTCCCAAAAGTGAATACCCAAGGTAACCTCTTAAAAGACTAATATTATTAGATCTAGAACAATATTAATCTTATAAAAATGACCCAAAATATAAATTTTGTTCTCTTGTTTTTCGGCCAAGAGAGGTAGGATTTTGGAGATTTTATTTCTCTAATTTTTCATAAGAGTAGAGAGAATATTTCTTTTTCTTACACTAGAAAAATGAGTTGAAGTAATGAATGAAAATTATTGAGAAAAAACTCTATATTTCCTTTGGAAAAACCGGTGGGTGAGGGGAAGGGTGCCCTATGCATGGGCTTGTTTTTCTACCCAAGAAGATAGGCATGCAAGGCTAGTCCTTAGGGTTAATAATCATGTTCCTATTTTAAAATAAAAACACAATATTAATCCTACTCCTTCCCTTATTTCGGTACATATAAGATAAAATGGGTTCTATTTTATCTTTGTCAATTTGTCAATTTTGTCACAATGTCATATGTAACATGTTACATGTTTATGTCTCACATTTACGTATTTTTAACACATTAAAAATCAACATACTAATAAAAATATGTCATATACAAAATCGACTAGTAATTCGTAATTACTTGTACCAAAATGGTTTATTGAATTATAAATCACAACGTCTTGTATTTATAATAAATTATTCATTCAATTTCAATTTCAATTGTTTCGTAAACAATAATTTTATCTAAGCAATAAAACAATTTGATTACTTAGACCGTATCTTATTTAATCGAATTACAATAAGACACATCAATAATACTCACAAAATCGTCCGTCAATTTCGACATACGATCAATTAAATAATCAATTAAGAGTGTCACCCTTTAGGTATGATCTAAGGGGATCAACTGATCACCACTGTCGCACGACAGTAATGTGAAACTCTAGTCAGCCAATCATTACCGATATGTGTTGACCAGTTGACTGTAAATAATTACATCCCACATGTATTCTTAAAACGAGATTTAAACATGTGATCATTATGATCAATAGTTGTGATCGCATTATTGTTGGAGGACACATATTCCAACAGTAGGAGAGTGATAGAGGTGGTTGGGGAGTCTCAGTTTTTGCATCAGGGACCTCCAGAGTACCAGTACCCCAGCTACCCGTTTTCCTTCAGCCATGAGATGTAGGTGAGCGAGCTTACAGAGACAGTGTCCAATGCCTTGGTGCTTTAGAACCTCCACGAGATGGCCTATATGCAGGGTATTAGGACCAACCTAGCCAATCCGGTTTGGTGGCGCAGCGTGGGGATTGATAGTGGTGTCTTTCAGTCCTATGGAGTGGATCCGGCTACATGGCGATCCCCTACGAGCTACCCTTACGGATGCCTTGCCCCATGGAGGACAAGAGGAGACCCCGACATGAGAGCTACTACCGGAGGAGGCACGTCGTGAGCTGGCACCTCAGGAGCAAGAGGAGATGATGATATGGAGAAGGAGCGAGCCGGTGACCTTGAGTGACCGTTTGTTGTTTTCGTGTGCTTGTTTTAGCGGACTTACATTGTTTGTTACGTTTGTTTGTGGTTCCTTGGATTTTTATTCGGTTTGTATTTGGCTATAAGGCCGTATTTTGTGTTGGATTTTATAAACTTGTTATGTAGGTACATGATACCTGGGATAAAACCCCGGAGATTAATATATTTTCCTTGTTTAATATCGCATTTTGGAACATTCTGACCTGCAGTTACTCGATCGAGTGCCCTCAACTCGATCGAGTACCTGCGTATGACATATTAAGGAGGATTCTGATCTATACATACTCGATCGAGTATGCTTAACTCGATCGAGTAGCCTGACCTGAACTCGATCGAGTGCCTCTGTTTGTGTTTATAAGCCCTTTCTTGTGTTACTTGGCATTATGGGTGAACTTTGTTGATATTAAATATCATTCTCATGGTTGTTGATCACTTTCTTACGCTATATATTTAAATACGTGCAGTATAAAGATGGTATGCAATAGTTTTCGTTCTTTGTGGTTTCTAATTTTCTTTAAGTATCGTTCTATACGGTTGTTAAGTTTATATAATTGTTGGTAATAATTTTGAGATAATTATGTTGGGTAATAATATTTTCATAATGTCACATGGACAATTACTTTAATTTTCACATATATCGGGTGATATTGTTGTTGGAGTATGTGTCCTCGACAATAATGCGATCACATATTTAAATCTCATATTAAGAATGCTAAAGGGAAAATAATATTTTATTGTCAACTGATCCACATTAATCGGTAATTATTGGCTGACTAGAGTTTGACATTACTGTCGTATGACGGTGGTGATCAGTTGATCCCTTAAGGTCATACCTCTAGGGTAACACTCTTAATTGATTAATTAATTAATTGTATGTTGACACAAGTTAATTAATTCCTTAAAATTGAACAAATGATTTTGTGAGTGAGAATACGTATCTTATTTTAATTTGATTAAATAAGATTCGTACTGAGTAATTAAATTGTTTTATTACTTAGGTTTATTCATTGTTTATGAAATAGTTAAAATAAGAATGAATGGTTTATTATAAATACAAGTTGTTGTGATTTATAATTCAATGGCCCATTTTAAGTAATTGTAATTGTGAATTACTAGTTAACTTTTGTATGTAATTTATTTTGTTTAAATAATGATTTTTAATAAGTTAAAAATGCATTATTAAACAACATGTCAAGTAACATGTCCAATATGTCACACTACACAATTTAACATATTGACAAACTTAAAATGAACCATTTTTATCTCAAGGGTGCCGTGTAGTTAAGGGGTGTGGGAGGTTGGTTGTGTCTTGTTTATTTAATTTACAAAACACAATAATAACCTACTGATGTAGGCATGCAAGCCTAAAAATCTTGAGAAGAAAAACTTGCAAAAGTATTGGGCACCCTTCCCTTGGTCTACCCGGCCACCCCATGCAAAAGTAGGAGAAGTTTTTCTCTCTTAAGTTCATTATTCATTCTTATAATCATATACATAATTATTCTTATTCTCTCTAGCTTTGTTGTTGAACACACTAGAAAATTAACTTACAAAATCTCTAATATTATCTCATCTTTACTAGTAGTAGTAAACAATAATATTAGCATTATTTTAAGGAACATTTACTAATTTCTATTAACAAAATTAGTTTATGTTTTAAGAGGGATTACCTTGGTACAATCCTTAAGGAGTAGATCCCATCATTGGATCTAGGGTTTTCTTGGAGCACTTGGATTTTACTTAAGAAGACTAATTGGAAGGAGTTCATTTAGTATATCCATTTCAGCCACCATTTTAAGAATAATTAATTTCTTCTCTTTTATAAATTTGTTGTGCATGCATAAGATGTAAATTGGTTTTATGACTAAACTAAATTACTTAAGTTATTAGTACTGTCTAATAAGAGATTAATGAATCTAACAATTGGTATCAGAGCAAGAGTTGTTGCATGCATAATCGGTTTTTGGTTTTTTCGAGTTAAAATGTTAACATATAAAACTTGTAATTTGTGATTCATGATGATAAAGACCACGAAATTTTTGCATGTTTAACATTCTGGTCCTAAATTGATTTTAGGTCATTTTTGATGATTTATGGTATTTTATTGCTCTTTAATATGATTTTAGTATTTTTATTACATTTTATTGGATAAAAGGTCACTTAAATCACTAAAATTAGCTAGACTTCGTCTCTACCCATGTAATTTTAGTATGTTGTCACATGAAATATTTACACACTGTACGTAAATTTTGAGATAAAATGATTTTATTTTGCATGATTTATGATTTTTAGATGTAAAAATACATAAATAGTGACTATTTTAGCAAAAATAGCTAAATTGAATTTTATGGCATGAAATTTTTTTCAAATGTTGTATATATGATATGAACATCAGATCTAAAGTTGCATGTTAAATTTCGTATGATTTGAATGGTTATTAATTTTTATGGGATATAAATTGATAAAAAGCAACTTTAATAGTCATTAATATAAAAATTAGATTTTTGGACTTAAACATTTGTCATTTCCAGGTTCTAGAAACTTATTTAGAATATTAAAAATTTTAATTTTGATTTATTGCATAATTTTATATTTAATTTGGAATTAAAGGGTTAAAATTATGTTTTATACGATTTATTTGTGAAATAAATTAAAATAATCTAAGGGAAAATTTTTATTAAAATTTTGGAATGTTGGGAATTTTCCAGAATATACAAAATTATGATTTTGAAATTTTCGAATTTTTATGCCTTTTGGGGAATTATTTCCTTATTATTATGAATAATAGTGTTTAAAGAGCAATTATAAAATATCAAGTTGAATTATTGTCAAATATTTAGTGAAGACTAAATTTTTGAGTCCTAAGAAGTTGGGGTAATTATCTTGGACATAGATTTGATTTATGTAATATTGTGTGATTTTAATAAGTTAATAGTCACAACAATCCATAAAACCGGACCGAATATTTGATATTAGCTTAAATAGGGCGATTTGGCACATTACATGGCATGTTTCATACATATATTAATGCTGCATTTTTAGTTTGATTGTCATATTTTATTTTATATAATTTTGAATTATGTAATTTGTACTTAGTATGGCCTTAGTTTTTAATTAGTATTTCCCGAAATGAATGGGGATATCGATTCAGTTGTAATTAATGTGATCTCATATCACTTTTATTTTATTTTGTTTTTGTTTTTGTTTTTATAATGTATAAAGTAGAAAAGCTATGTAATTTATTTATTCTGGAGTTTCTTGAAGACGGTGCCATTTGAGAAGGCGGTCCAACAAAGACGGTGTTGCCTTGGAGTGCATGTCAAATGAAGTTCAAGGGACCAAAGGAGTTGGTTTCCGAATTAGTAAATAGTTTATTGGATTTACTATTTTAGGAAGGCCATACTAGGATTTTATTATTTTTGCTTTGCATTTGTTTTATATGTTTGCTTGCATAGCCAAATCGTCATAACTACACATGGATATTATTTTATCGATTCATCGACCGTGTCAATTATAATTATCGTAGTTCACCGCTTTGGTTCACTTAAAATGTGATAGATAACAAATTGACAAGACCTCTCTCTAAAATAATTGAGAATTAGCCTTACCAAATAGTAGAACCATGAATCCCAATTAATAAAGAAGTAGGCCAGGCTCGGTTCACCGGGGTGCTAAACTTTTTACGTTGGGTAACTGGGTAGTAAATTGTTATTACATCGAAATTTGGACTGAGCTCAACGGAAGTATTAGTGACCGTAGTCGCATGTGTTCCGGGCTAAAGATAAATAGTAAAGTAATTTTATCGACCGAGAGTTCTAGAAGTATAATCGATTAAAGAGTTAATCCACCGAGTTATATTGATAAGGGATGAATCGGCTCACCGTGCCCGAGTTAATATGAATTTGGATCTCGGGATCATTTATTATAGTTGGGTAGAGGTCACTATATAAATGTTTGAAACTTGTTTAAAACGTTTACAAATATGATTAAAATGACAAATGTTAATATTTCCTTTACCTCAATGTTTGTAGTTTATAAATCATAATGGATCCTACCAATACAACAACACCTATTACCATTGAGTCTTGTCATAACTTATTTGACAATATTTGCTCGAACAACAATCTCGATACTACTAGAGAGCTTCATTTTGGGATCGGTTCCGACGGAAACCTTAATTTCATTACTTCCTCCATACCTCCTACTATGACTAGATCTTTTGTGAATGTGTCTCGGGAAGATCATCTAGCTAAATCTATGGGATCCTTATCTCTGGAAGAAAGTGATCCCGAAACTAGTGGGAGTCCTAGCAAGCAAGCTCTTGCAACTAAAGGGAAATGGTTCAAAAGGAAGGGAAAGAAAGGTAGAAAATTCAACAATGGAAACAAGATGGCTAGTGGGACAACCAAAGGAGCTAAAGTTGATGATGAATGCCATTATTGTCATGGCATGGGACATTGGATGAGGAATTGCCCCATATATTTGGGAAATATTAGGGATGGACTTGTTATTCCACTTGGTAAAATTCCTTCTGAAATTTATGTTATTGATGTAAATTTTACTTCCACCACAACGTGGGTATTAGATACCGGTTGCGGTTTTCACCTTTGTAATCATTTATAGGGGCTAAGAAACGTGGAAAAGCTGAGCAAGGGCGTTGTTGATCTCCCACTTGGGAATGGAGCTAGAGTAGCGGCCACATCCAAGGGAACTTATGTACTTGTTTTGGCAAATGGATTTGAGTTGTATTTGCATAATTGTTTTTATGTACCTTCTCTTTCTAAGAACATTATTTCAATTGCTATGTTAGACATAGAGGGCTTTAATTTTGCCATTAAAAACAATTGTTGTATTATTTCTAGAAATGACTTGGTCATAGGCCGAGGCTCTTCTATAAATGGCATTTATGTTCTAGAGACTTCAAATCCTAGTAAAGACATCTATAACATACAATCCAAGAGACTCATATCAAGTGATCCAAATGAATCGTACATTTGGCATTGTCGATTAGGTCATATTAACGAGAATCGCATTAAAAGATTAGTTTCAACTAATGTTATTAAACCATTTGATTTTCAATCCTATGGTATATGCGAATCTTGCCTCCTAGGCAAAATGACTCGGAATCCTTTTAGTGGTAAAGGGACTCGAGCTAGTGAACTATTGGGCCTTATACATACCGATGTATGTGGACCAATGACTATCACCGCTAGGGGTAATTATGACTATTTCATTACCTTCACCGATGATTTAAGTAGATATGGGTATATCTGCTTAATGAAGTACAAGAGTGATGCTTTTGAGAAATTTAAAGAATTTCAAAATGAATTAGAAAACCAATTGAATAAGAAGATAAAGGCACTATGATCCGATCATGGTGGAGAGTACCTTAGTAATGAATTTGATTCACACTTGAAAGGTTGTGGCATTGTGTCACAACTTACTCCACTCGGTACATCTCAACTTAATGGTGTTGTCGAGAGGAGAAATCGAACCCAACTAGATATGGTTCGATCTATGATGAGTCAAACCGAGTTACCCGACTCATTTTAGGGATTTGCAATCCAAACCGCAATCAAATCATTGAACAATAGTCCGACAAAAGCAACCGAAAAGACTTCATATGAGATGTGGAAAGGAAGGGTTCCTAATATATCCTATATGAAGATTTGGGGATGTAATGCTTACGTCAAGGTAAAGACCGACAACAAGCTAGCCCCACGATCCGAAAAATGCATCTTTTTAGGTTACCCCAATACCTCCCGAGGCTATTACTTCTACAAACCTCATGAAAACAAAGTGTTTGTGTCTAGGGAAGGCGTCTTCTTAGAAAGTGAGTTTATTTATAAGAGACAGAGTGGGAGAACTTTTGAACTTGATGAAATTCAAGAGCCACAAACCGAAGTAGAGGCGCAAGAAGACGTTCCTTCGTCGTCTAATTCGGTTATTATTCCTCAACCGAGGAGGTCGGGTCAAGTTTCTCGCCATCTTGATAGATATGTTGGACTTATCTAAGAGGATGAGAGTCTTGATGTGTTACTTCTAGAAAGTGACGAACCCGCCACCTACAAAGCTGCAATCTCTAGTCCCAATTCAGCTTTATGGCTTGAAGCCATGAAATCCGAAATGAGTTCTATGCATGAAAATCAAGTTTGGAACTTGGTGGATTTGCCTGAAGGAGCAAGACCTCTTCAATGCAAATGGATCTTTATGGTAAAGAATTGCATAGAAGAACATGATGATGTCTACAAGGCTAGGCTCGTGGCAAAAGGTTTTACCCAAGTTCATGGTCTTCACTATGACGAAACCTTTGCCCATGTAGGCATGCTGAGATCCATTCGGATACTGTTAGCGATCGCCGCATTCCATGACTATAAAATATGGCAAATGGATATCAAGACCGCCTTTCTAAATGGGCATTTAGAAGAGGAGGTATATATGATGCAACCTGAAGGTTTTATAGATCCTAAAAATTCTAACAAAGTATGCAAGCTTAAGAGATCCATTTATGGTCTTCAGCAAGCATCATGAAGTTGGAACCATCGATTTAATCATGTTATAAAAGAAAATGGTTTACTCGAAGTGTTGAGGAACCATGTTTATACATGAAGTTCAGTGGGAGCAATGTTGTGTTCCTAATATTGTATGTGGATGACATACTACTTATTGGAAATAACATTCAAATGTTATCCTCCCTCAAGGAGTGGTTGGGAAATCATTTCCAAATGAAGGATTTAGGAGAAGCACAACGCATATAAGGTATCCGGATCTATAGAGATAGACCCAAAAGGATATTGGCATTAAGTCAAGAATCTTATATTGACAAGGTTCTTCGACGCTTCAACATGGACCAGTCTAAGAGAGGCTTAATTGTAACAACAGCGAATTTCTCATTTTGACATTTAAAATTTATTAACCGTTTAATTACTTTATTTTATATTGTTAAATTATTTAATTTAATTAATCTCCTTTTGAACATAAATTTTATAAAAGTTACATTTTCAAAAGCTTGTTTATATAAAATAAATATTTTTGTCAGATAATATAAATAGCGACAGTAGTAATAATAATAATTAAGCTCCGTCTTAAATTATAGTGGGCTTAAGGCGAATTTCCGTCTAGCTATAGATAGTCGCATTTCACATGCGAGACTATTTTTAATCTCGACCAACCATATAACGACAACACATGTACCTACCCTCTTACACTCTACCTTTAAATAATACTTTTATATATTATTATTATTTATTATTATTATTATTATTATTATTATTATTATTATTATTATTATTATTATTATTATTATTATTATTATTATTATTATTATTATTATTATTATTATTATTATTATTATTATTATTATATTATTGTTGTTGTTGTTGTCTTACAACCGTCCCCACCCCTCACTCCTCACTTCCTTCTTCTTTTTCATTTCGAAAAGAGACAAGCAGCAGCAACAATCAATAGAGCTACCCCAACCCCCATTTCCGTCACCTTCAAACCCCGATCCCTCCTCCTTTTCTCAACTAAATTTCATAATTTTTGTACAATTATCTTCCTCTTTCCTTCCTCCTTCTTTCAAGGTAAGAAAGTTTCAGTTTTGTTGCGGTTTCGAAACTGCCGTCTTAAGGCAAACTTGGTTTTTGACTCAAATAACTCGTTTTTCCTCCTTTCAGTTGGAGACCCGAGAGCGGCTCGCATTTTGGACGTCTCCACTCGGAAATTCAAGAAGCTAAGGTAACGGTGATAGGTTACTTGACAAAGTGTCGAAATTTCGCTCCTTCACTCGGTTTTACACCCTTATTCGTCTTAAAGTTTAGTTCTTTACACTTCCCTCATATGTGTAGCTGATTGTGTGAATTTAGTAATCATTTTACATACTCACTCGGTGTAATTTCACAGCTTGTGTCTCCATTTATGTTCCGGGTATGGAGGGTGGTGTCGGGCCAATATGTCCGTCTTTGTATGGCCTGTTTTCACGATATTTTCGAGTATTATAAGGACGAATTTGATGATTATTAATCACGTTCTAGCTGTGTTTGTTTCCGTCTGAGTTCTGCTCTCATTTCCGTCTAAAGTTAAGGTAGATTATACTGTGTTATTCTCTGTTCTTCTGCCGCGAAAAGGGTGACTTGTAGAACTGAAATGTGGAACAATTTGTGATCTTTCGGAACAGTTTTGAGCTTGTGTTATATATGTCGCACTTATCTGATTGTTACTTAGAAAATCCGTCTCGTTTATACTTGTAGACTTGTGTTTAAAGTTGTCTCGAATCAGACTGTTTTTGGCTCGTTTTTATGCAGCTGTAAGGGCTGTTTTGGAGCGGTATTTGTTGTTGTGTATGGTCAGTTTGGGGCAGCCATGTAGGGGTGGTCAGGTGGGCTGCTGATGGCGGGCTGTGGCAGGCCGTGGGCCGGTGTTTGGCCACGGACTAGCTGCCTTTGATGTGGTCTCGGGTAGGAGGGGCATGGATATGTACCCATCTTCCTTTGTTTTCCTTTGTGTCGATATGCCATAGTTTATTTGGGCTTATTATATTTATTCAATTGGGCTCGTTATGTTTCCTCTATCGGGCTTATTACTTTTTGTCAGTTGGACTTGACATGTTTCAAAAGTTTGGCTTGACATGTTTTATAAGTTGGGCTTGACATGTTCCATAAGTTGGGTTTCCCACATTTTATTTATCGGGCTTCAGAGTGAGTCATTTGTGTCGGTTCCACTTCATTCCTTAAATTTCACATAACGTAAATTATTCATGATTATTTATTATATTTTATTTAACCGTCATGTTTAATTATGAAATCAAATGTTTATTTACATGTTACAAGTATGAAAAGATTATTATAAATAACTACTTGCAAAGAGTCGTATTCTTGTAGAAATGCCATAATACCATCGTATATGTTGGACATTCATTTTCGTCGTACTTGTGCTGTTATGGCAAGTACGGGTTTGGCCTACTTGTGCTGTGCTCACAAGTACGGTTTGGCCTACTTGTGCTGTTCTGGCAAGTACGGCTTTTGGCCACTTGTGCTGTTCTGGCAAGTGAGTCTTATCTTAGTGATTCCGCCACTTTCGTGCTGTTCTGGCGATTGCGGTACTCGGTCTCCATTAGTAGCCGAGTCTTGGGTGCCTGTTGTGCTGGCGCACGTCGAATCGGGATGTACACCCGAGAATCTGCAGATTTAGACTAGGACCGTATTATTATCGTAGTCCTACCCGAGGAAATTATAGTCTAAGAGTGATAAATGGCTTGCATTATTTGGATGGTTACTTTGGTCATATCTCCTTGAAATACGTGCTCGTGGCTAAGTGGTCGTGTCTGTTTCCTTGTCTTTCTTCTCCATATATTTATTGTTGCTTATGCCTTACTTGTTTATTCCATCATTTCTTTCATCCTTGTTGGTTTAAACATGTATGATCCCACGTCTAGTTATAATTCGATTCACTCATGTCCTATCTAATATGATTGTTTGTTTATGTTCTTTGCTATGTTCGTTTTGACATTTTGTGGCTGGGAGAACCTCGAGTTACTCCCCACTGACTGGGGCTTTCATGTTTACATGAATGACAGGTTCGTGAAGATGCATTTGTGGGGTTTAGACGTGTGAGCTAGCGAGTACCTTGGTCAAGTAGTCGGTTTAGTAGAATTATTTGGACTCACCTTTTATCATTTGTCATTCGAGGGATATATTTTCCCTCACCTTGACTATCACGTTTGTATAATTTAATCTTTATTTCCGCATTGTTTATTTGTGTTTTAGATTTTAATGAACCCGCGCTTTAAATTTTTAAAACTTTCAAAAATTTTCCTATTTTCCGCTTGAATTTAAAAGTTATATTTTCCGCGTTATTGCGGGGGTTCATAGTTGGTATCAGAGCCTATGCTGCTCTTGACGCACACACATGTACCCCAAATTTAAATTTGAACTTGACCCTGAATAATGAATGAGAGATGGGTAGAAATAAGGACCTAAGTTGGTAGTCTCTTTGTGTATGCTTCATGGTAGGATCTAACATGTTTTTTGATTGTCAATTATTTTTGCACCCTTGGGTCAATAACCGTGAGCTTACCTACGTGAAGATCAAGACTTGGTGCCTATTGCCGAGAATTGAAGATTTGTTCAACCTTTGATGAATGCTTCTGCTTCCTCGAAGATATTCCTCGTTCTTGTGTACCTTGCCTCGTTCTTTTACTTCTTGATGCATAATTCTTCTTCTAAACTCTCTTTTCTTTTACCTTGGAAACTACTCTTGTACCCTCCCAACTTGTCCCTTGTTCCTTACTAATCCTCCCTTGACGCCTTTTGATAGTTCTCTTTCTTGTGTGGGATGTTAACCTTGGTTGGATAATTTGGCTTTGTCGAGTTTGTTTGTGGTTGACCCATAACCCTGGTTTTGAGATGTTGTGATGTTAGAAAGACTTAGGTAGTATGATGAGGCATACTTAGTGATTCTTATACCTAGTTCCTTTATAAAGTGAGTATAATTGATCGGTGGATTCTGTCTGTTAAGTGATACGTCTGTCGTATACCTATCAAAAATAAACTAACTAAACTAACTATATAGCTAGGGAAGTCAGGTCGATCTCCTCAGGGAGGCAAGATATCTGTAGAAGTCCGTCTATTTGGTCACAAAATGGGGGTTGTTTAAATTGGTTTCCTAAACTAGAAGGTTTAAAGGAAAGAGAAGTAGAGACGAGAGCAATAAAGGCAAGAAAATAGAATTAAACTATCAGATAGAGAAAGGTCATGTCAGGATTTCGGTTCACTACGGTAGTCCAGTGACTCAACTGTAAACAACTTAGACAAATTAATGCGAGACGGATATGGAAAGGTCCTTCCGGTCCACTTTCTTCCCTAAACTTCCACTAACTTAACTTTCGTCCTCGTCAGGGTAGTCTACTGTTCATAGCAGGCCTATTTAGTCCAATCTTCCGATCCAGGATTAATTTTAACCAGATTAAAGGGATGACTCAGAAGCGTGCACTCAACTAAGTTGGTGAAATACAATTAAATTGCTATGGTGATAGACTCCCACAATTAACTCATCTAACTTATTTACTACATCGTCACATTTCTACCGTAGATCCCCTAATCCCAACATGAATTAGATTTAGCTACTCATATTGCTATTTAAACTATCAAAACTAACAGCAGATAAATAACCAGCAGTCAACATATTAAAACTATGATTAAATTGCATAAAATTAAATTAGGGCAGAAATTAAATGAAGTAAAACAAAGGATTAAAGCAATCGAAATAAAGATTATTATTAATAAAGGAGGAAGAGATTACAATCGTGCGAATCCGGCGTAAAGAACAATCAAATCCGACCGAAATAATCCTAGAAATAAAGTTACAGTCGAGAAGGAAAAGCAACGTAATGTGTTTACTGTGAAAACTAGAATGATAGATAAAAAGATAATTAATGACCTAGTTAACGCAAGTTTAAATAGAAAACAAACTAAGTCCAACAACTAAAACACACTCACGGACTAATTAAAGCCCACGCCAGGCTAAATCACTCGATCGAGCAAAACTCAGGATAATCTACTCGATTGAGTAGAATAGTTACTCGATCGAGTAACCTCTCTTTTCAGCACTTCTGGATCGGGTAGAAAAGCACTCGATCGATCAGCCAAGACTATCAAAACCATTCGCTCGAGTAATAAAACCACTCGATCGAATGTTCCTCCTTCAAATCAGCTCAAGTTCATGCCTGACTGCCTCGTAAACCGTGCCTTCACGCATTCCAATGCAGTATCTCACTCTGGAAAATCCCGTCTCCTCTAAATGCATGAAAAAAGGACGAAAAGTGGTACGATTCCACTAATTTCGCGTTCATTTCTACAAAACGGACATAACGAAACAAAGTAGCCAATTCGGGGCATAATACTATATAAACAGTACGAAAACGCATGGAAATACGTGCTAAAATAGGCTAAAAGACTATACAATATGCACGTATCAAATCTCCCCAAACCGAACCTTTACTCGTCCTCGAGTAAACTAAAATGCAACTATTGGAACGGAAATGAAAACTCAGAGCTAGCTTAACTTGTCTACTTGAACCAATTTTAATGGAACAAAAACTAACAGATATAGCTAAGCAGTCAATACGCAAACGAGTTATAAGCTGTTCAGAAATATAGGTAACCTATCGACCTTGCAAGACCAACAAAATCAGACCCTCTCGTGGTCACTCTTCTCTCATGAAGCAAAGGGTGAATGTTATATGTAAAAGAGAGAAGGAAAGACATTCACTCACCTAACTGAGACCTACATAGCATGCATGCAACAAAATGAAAGACAATTCAAGTACTAATGCACACACTCCAACCAATAATGTCCGTCACAGCCGAGGGCTTACAAATAATATAGGAATAGTGAGGTTCAGGTGAGAAAAGGCAAAACAAGTTATGGTAATGTGGAGGTGAAAGCGTCAAGCTAGTTCCTAACAGGACCATAATAAACCATCCGAATCTCAACTGACTGAAAAATAGAGTACAAGTGCCCTTCATTTGGCGCACAGCTCACTAAACTCAAGCACAATCTCCTCAAAAATATGGAATACGAATGGAGGAGTTAGACGGTCACAAACTTTCCTTTTTTAACATCGTCTAAATGAATCAAATGAAATCAATCAAACTTTTTTTTTCTTCTTCTCTTCCTGTTTTCACGTGATTCAGCTTTTTTTTTTCATTTTCATTTTTTTTTCATTTTTCTTTTTCTTTCTTCTTCACGTTTTACTCTTTTTTTTTTTCTTTTTCTTTCTTCTTCACGTTTACACCAACTCCATACAAATAATTACGGGCCAAACTGCAGACGGAAAATCATACCACAGAAGACATACTAAACTAGCTTGACTAGGCAGGCTCAGTTTGGGATGTAGCTAATGGGTTAAAAAGGCAAGTTTTGGCTTATGTGGAGCTAAATGGGTGAAAAATATAAGGAAAGGGGGAAAATTTGCAAGCACCTCCCTGCATGTGACATGTGCATTTGACAAGAAATTGAATGTCATAAAAGTGCAAAAACGATGAACATGCTATGCAAGGAGTACTACTCTCAATTCCTAATGAACCGGTCATGGATGTCACCAGTTATGGGCTCTAAAACTCAGAATTTATGGAGTAGTTTGCCAATTTATCAGGTCAAGTCTAAATAGTCAGCTATATTTGAACAAAAACTCGTAGACTATGCGTATGACAAAGCTAATAACTATCAACAGAAGTGCAAGGCTCAAGTAAAATTGAAAAGTTATAGTGCATTATCATCACGAAAATCTACCATTCCGACTCAACCTATATGCAAAAATAAACGTGAATATTTTTGAATTTTTGAATTTTTGAATTTTTCTAATTTTTTTTTATTTTTGAATTTTTTAATGAAATAAATAAACAATGCAAGCTGAAATAAATAAACGTGAATGCAAAACAAATGCAAATGCATACTCAAAAGGATGCAATACCCTCCCCAAACCAAAACGGATAACGCCCTCGTTGTCCTCCAGCATACACCAGCAGATATATACAGGGGAACGGGAATATACAACCAATAAAGAATAAAAACAATAAAATAAAAAGGAGACAAAAATAAAAGAGTAAGATGTACATACAAAATACGAACTTCCCCAAACCAGCCAGAAAACTGGGGAAGTGAGTAGACCAGTAGATACTCATCAGCCTCCTCGTCACGGATGTCCTCCACCCTGAACTCCGGATCCTCCTCCTCCTCTACTCAGCTCGAGCTCTCTCTGCTGCCACCTCCGGGTCCTCGTCCTCTTCCTCCTCCTCAGCAGACTCCGGGTACCTCTCAGCTGGGTACCGGTAAAAGGAAGGGTGTGGCCAACCTTCTGGGATCGGACGGTGTCGCCTCAAGTGGTACTCGTACAGAGGAAGTAAGGTAAGAGCTAAGTCCCTCTCCATACGAGCCTGTCTCTCTGCAATCTCAAGCAACAAACCGTCACAGCGCCCTCGGTCCATGACCGCGGACGCCACAAAGGGTGGAGGTGGTACGAAAGTAGCCGGTAGGACCGGCTGTGCCTGTGTCTTGTCGGTGGGTGGTGCATGAGTAGGAGTAGGAGTAGGGGTCGGGATGGGAGTAGCCGTGGAAGGCTAGGCACTCCCAGAAGGTGTGGACCCCTCTCCAGTCTCAAGTCTACGCCTCTTCTTGGCGGCGGGTAAAGTGGGAGGTGGTCGGAGTGGAAGGTGGTAGTCAGGCAGAGGTGGCAGTCGGTCGCCCCTAGCGACAGTAGGCAAAGGGGCTAGATGGGGGAGAGTGTCACAAGGTAAGTCCACAGAAAAGGAACCATCTATCTTCCATGTCTGGTAGTCTGTGGTCAGCCAATGCTGAGAAAGCATGGCATCCAGACTCAGATACCTCTCTCCCTCGAGGTACTGCAAGTTAGGAGGCCAGACGGGGAAAAGGGAACGGGCAAGATAGGTGGCTATGCCACCGCATGCAATAGATCCCTTGACCTTCGCCCCTGGGCTTGGAAGTACTGGGCGGTCAAATAGGCAATGTTGAGGGTAAAAGGACCCTCACAGTCAATGTTCCGATAACCGCCTAAGATGGAGAGCTCGTTGTTGGTGATGTTGTTTGGCTCCTTTCGGCCAAAAATGGTGCTCCCCATCAATCTAAGAAAGTAACGGGCAGGGGGAAGGTGGACTTGAGCGAGCTTTCGCTCGGGAAAGTTGGTCTGGGCCAAGGTCCGCCAAAGCTGACGAATGACCCTCCTAGGGGCGGTAGCGTCGCCCGTAGAGGAAAGGCCAAGTCTGCGACCAAACTCCTCCAAAGTCATCGGAAAAGTCCGGTTGAACAACCGGAACGACACAGAAGAATTAGTGGGGGCAGCATCATGTGTCGCGGAGGAGAAGGTGAAGGAGCTGAGGAACTCAAGACCCAGCTCCAGAAAGGTACGGCCACTCATAGTGATGAGTCCGGCCATCCCCGTGCCCCGTAAAAGCTCACAAACTGACTCGTAGATGCCGAGTCTCTCAAGTGTCGGTTTATCTAAAAACCGGGAAGGTACAAACTCACAGCCTAGGAGGTGATAAAACCTCTTACGGTATACACCGTTAATGAAAATTACTTGCGGATAGTCGGGGTGAGAGTCGAGGGAGTCGTCCCCTCGGACAGTGACCGTGCCAGAAGGAGCAGCTGAAGTAGAAGGAGCAGCCGAAGTAGAGGTAGCAAGAGCTCGTGTAGCACGAGCACATCCACGATCTCGGCCCCGGACTCTAGAACCCGAAGTAGAAGCCTGTCGAGTGACGGTGCGAGGAACTAGGGCCGCTCTAAAGGAAGCTGCAACTGCAGGTGAGTCCGCCACAGGTGTGAAAACAGCGGCTGGAGTAGAGGCTGTGGCTGCTGTGGCCACCACTAAAGAGGAAAGACTAGCAGCAGTGCTAGCAGTGGTGGTGGCCGTAACTGAAGTGGCAGCCGAAACAGAGCTAGCAGCAGTGCTAGCTGGAGTAAAAACTATACCGGCAGCAGAGACTAAGAACAAAGGGGCTGTGGTACTAACAGAAGTGGAGGCAGTGGTAACAGCAGGGACCACCGTCTCAGGTAAGGATGAACTAGAAGTCTGGCTAGTAGAGGGCAGTGAGCTAGAATCCATCCTGTATACCAAGGGCAGGGGAATTTGATAATAAAGAGCATGAAAACAGCGTGATAATCAGCCTGAAAACAACAGGAAACTCCCCTAACCAGTCGAAAAATTCGACTTACAGCACAAAATGAGGCTGACTAAGCATATTACAGCAGCAAAAACCAAGTTTTACAGTCGAAAACCAGGTTTTAGTCGAAAATTTCGACAGTAAAGACCCCTAAACGCAAATTTCGCGCAAAATTCGAATTAATCATGCAACAAACAGTGAGGAGACGGGAATGATCATCAAGCAAGACAGAGACGGAAATGATCATCAAGCAAGACAGATAAGGGAAAGCAATGATAGTTAAAGTCGAAAAACTCGACTAAACAAGGAATTTCGAAACCCTAACCTAATTTACCTCATAAAAATGCGAAATTAGTGGAATTAAAATGCAAAGAGGTGTGGAGAAACTTAGTTGATGAGAAAGAACCTACAAATTGCAATTAATCTTCAAACAACAAGAAAAAATGGCGATTTTTTTGATCGAAAAACCGCAAACCCTAATCCGTTCAATAACCCGTGTAAAGCAACACGAATCAAGGGAAAAGTAGAGGGCTTTTGTCAATTAATTAGCAATGAACACAATGTAGGTGACGGATGTGGTAAAAAGGCAAAAAAAATGAGGGATTTGGGGTGTTTTTGATCGCAAAATAGGAGGAGAGTCGAAAAAATTGGGGAAAATGAATAAAGAGTCAAAAGTAAAGGAGTTAAAGGAAAAACTCCCTGCGTCTCTTGTGATTTCACTCGATCGAGTGGTTTAGAACTACTCGATCAAGGGCTTTGTGGATCCATCTACTCGATCGAGTAGAAATTTACTCGATCGAGAACTCCCCAATTCTGCTTTACTCGATCGACTGGTACGGGATTACTCGATCGAGTAGAATCCACTCGATCGAGTACAAAAAGTACTCGATCGAGCTCTTTTTCTCGTGTAAGCTCCTGAATTCGTCATTCTTCCTTTATATATGCGTAAAATTCCACAAACCTGCATAGAAACACTCGCAAAAATATCCCAAATACCAAATACGCAAAGTAACAGTCTATAGTCTTTATCTACGCTAAAAATTGTCTAAATTCTAATTGTCCGAATTAAAAGCAATAAAAGAAATTCAACGGAAATTCAAAAATTGTTTATACAAGATGGTACACGAGGCATTTCCCCGCTCACTTCCCAAAGCAATTCAGTAGCCCCTCAGAGGGCTCCTGACTGGAGGACGTCACCTCAGCAACATTGATCGTCCTCTTCCGCTTCCATGAGCTTGAACTTGAATCATTAGGGGGGAAATAGTTCACATCCACATATGCGCGAACTTTTCTCACCCTTGCTCCTTTCTCACCGGCTGTAACACTGTCACTCCAAACTTGACTGACATTAATTGTACAATGCCCTTTGACAGCTCCTTCATTGTTTTCATCTGTACCTGCAGCAAGGAAAACAGATGAACTTTCCTCCTTTTTGCTCTCAATCTGAGGCGGAGGGGTCACAATAGCAGCACAATGCTCCAAATTTTCATTTGGAGTGTCAATAATAGGGTCAATAAAAGAGAGGGCATTGCAAGGCTGAGCTTGCATGGGAGCCCTCCGGAACTTAGACTGATGTAATATCAGCTCGTCGTCCCCAACCTGAAAAGTCAATGTCTTGCCCCCGACGTCTATTACTGCACGGGCAGTAGATAAAAATGGTCTCCCTAAAATAATAGGGGTATGTGCATCTTCAGGGATGTCAAGTACAATGAAGTCAACGGGAATAAGGAACCTCCCGATCTTAACAGGTACGTCTTCTATGACACCGAGTGGCCGTGATATGCTACGGTCGACCATCTGAACAGTCATGTTATTGCAATTAAACTTTGTCAAACTAAGTATCTTATCTAGAGACAACGGTAAGACACTCACGCTAGCGCCAAGATCGCATAACGCGTTATCAATCAAGTGGGTACCAATATGACACGGAATTGAGAAACTACCCAGGTCTGACTGTTTGGGAGGTAACTTATTCTGAACTAGGGCCGTCCCTACCTCAGTCAAGGCTACCCTCTCATTATCACTAATGTGCCTCTTACGCGATAAAATTTCTTTCATAAATTTAAGGTAAGAGGGTACCTGTGTCAGCAGTTCGGCGAATGGCACAGTGACCTGCAAGCTTCTCAGGATCTCGGCAAATTTACCGAATTGTTGATTAGCTTTAGTATGCTGCAGACGCCTCGGGAAGGGAACCGTGATGGGTATCTCGAGTCCCTTATTTCTCTCTTCCAATGTGTCACCCGGATCAAGCTTTGTATTCTTTGGACGCTTCTTTCCTCTCGAACGAGGTCTTTCAGGCGATTTCTCACTCAATCGAGCACTATCAGGCTCTCGATCAAGCTGTCCATTATCCATACTACTCGATCGACCAAAATTCCCATTCGATCGAGTAGTTTCCTCAGCAGAGTTACTCGATCGAGTCGAAATTTCACTCGATCGAGCACTTTCTTCAGCAAATCTACTCGATGAACCTCCAGAAACTAGTCGATCGAGTACTTTCTTAGCCGTCAGCTCATTTCCTTTGGCAGAACAATGTTCATCAGCTATTGTTTCCTTCCTCGGGTCTGATTTCAACACTTCCGGTCCCTCATATGAACGATCGCTTCTCAAATTAATTAAATTTACCGTCTCATGTGGATTTTTGTCAGTTTGTGACGGTAAATGACCCGGTTTCCTTGCAGATTGGTTCGCGGCTAACTGGGCAACTTGAGTTTTAAGTGCCTTGATAGAAGCATCTTTTTGTTGGTCGCATAACTTCCACTGCTTTGTCAAAGACTGCAGCATAATCTTCAACTCACCTATCTCACTTACCCCACCAGAAGACGAGGCACCTTGATTAGGTATAGGAAAGGAAGGAGGCTTCTGAAAGCCTTGTTGAGTCTTATGTGGAGGGACATATGACTACTGCTGGTGTGGAGGAGGAGTAGGATTTAGCACATTTTGACTTGTCCACCTCAAATTGGGATGGACTGCCCCTTGATTATTATAATAGGAACCCCCTCCTTGCCTGTATTGTTGAAAGGCAAGGACCTGTTCCTTCTCTGTAAGACAGCCAACAACAGTATGGCCGTCGTTGCTACCACACCTCTCACATGTGACGATCTCCCCTTTAGTAAGCATATGGACCGTCTGAGGCTCCCCAGCAGAATGTAACTCCAACTTGTCAAATCTAGCATTCATGGCTTCCAGCTAAGCCACAACTTGCTTATCGACTGTATGAACTGTTCTAATACCATCCCTCGGGTTTCCATATTCAGCACTGTGGTTCGCCATCTCTTCAATAAGGGCCCATCCCTTATCATCGTCGGTATTCTCTTGGAATCACCCATTAGATGCCGCATCAAGTATGGCTCTGTGATCATCATACAGCCCATTGTAGAACTGGTTGGACAGAAACCACGGGTCAAAACCATGGTGAGGAAGAGACCTCACCAACTTCTTAAAATGGGACCATGCTTCATAGAAAGTCTCAGTAGGTGCCTGCTTGAAACCAGTAATCTTTGCCCTCAGCTGATTGGTGCGCTGTGGAGGGAAATATCTCTTATAAAAAGCAAGAGCAAGGGTCTCCTAGTTGGTAACCCCTGCGGCCGTACGGTCCAAATCAGTCAGCCACTCCCTGGCTGCATCAGTCAAAGAAAAAGGAAACAGAACTTCCTTAATCTTGTCTTGAGTTACCCCCTTTGTGGCGGGGATAGTAGAACAGTAGTCCGTAAAGACCTCCATATGCTTCCTGGGGTCTTGGTGCCACACCTCTATAGAGATTTCTCTCCACCAGATTGATATAGGAAGGACGGATGTCAAATGTATTCCCATCCTCAGTCTGGAGATTGAAACCTTTAGGAATATACGATGCTTTAGGCTCCGAGTGACTAGCAATGTTCGGCATCCTTACTGGTTGATCGGCAGAAATAGGAATGTCTTCTTCTAAAGACTGGTCTTCTGCGAAAAGAAAATGATGTAGCTCTGGTTCGAAAGTACTCAAGTCTTTCTTTCGTGATTCTCTTTGCAGACGAAGTCTATGCCTGAGCAGTCTTTCTGGCTCAGAATCAGCTGCAACTAACTCAAACCTGTCTGACCTGGGCATAAACAACACTGAAAAAGAATAATAAGAACTGCCTCAAGGAATAAAAATTCCTGAGACGGATAAAATAAACGAAACAAAGACAGATAGGGTAATTGCCTCCCCGGCAACGGCGCCAAATTTGATACGTTTGTCGTATACCTATCAAAAATAAACTAACTAAACTAACTATATAGCTAGGGAAGTCAGGTCGATCTCCTCAGGGAGGCAAGATATCTGTAGAAGTCCGTCTATTTGGTCACAAAATGGGGGTTGTTTAAATTGGTTTCCTAAACTAGAAGGTTTAAAGGAAAGAGAAGTAGAGACAAGAGCAGTAAAGGCAAGAAAATAGAATTAAACTATCAGATAGAGAAGGGTCATGTCAGGATTTCGGTTCACTACGGTAGTTCAGTGACTCAACTGTAAACAACTTAGACAAATTAATGCGAGACAGATATGGAAAGGTCCTTCCGGTTCACTTTCTACCCTAAACTTCCACTATCTTAACTTCTGTCCTCGTCAGGGTAGTCTACTGTTCATAGCAGGCCTATTTAGTCCAATCTTCCGATCCAGGATCAATTTTAACCAGATTAAAGGGATGACTCAGAAGCGTGCACACAACTAAGTCGGTGAAATACAATTAAATTGCTATGGTGACAGACTCCCACAATTAACTCATCTAACTTATTTACTACATCGTCACATTTCTACCGTAGATCCCCTAATCCCAACATGAATTAGATTTAGCTACTCATATTGCTATTTAAACAGCGATAGGGGCGGGGTAGCAAGCATCAACAGCAGCAGTTAAGCGACAAATGAGGCTGACTAAGCATATTACAGCAGCAAAAACCAAGTTAGGTTTTAGTCGAAAATTTCGACAGTAAAGACCCCTAAACGCAAATTTCGCCCAAAATTCGAATTAATCATGCAACAAACAGTGAGGAGACGGGAATGATCATCAAGCAAGACAGATAAGGGCAAGCAATGATAGTTAAAGTCGAATAAATCCGCTCGATCGAGCAAAACTCAGGATAATCTACTCGATCGAGTAGAATAGTTACTCGATCGAGTAACCTCTCTTTTCAGCACTTCTGGATCGAGTAGAAAAGCACTCGATCGATCAGCCAAGACTATCAAAACCATTCGATCGAGTAATAAAACCACTCGATCGAATGTTCCTCCTTTTTTTTAATATTTTTTTTTTTTGTTTTTTGAAAAGAATGAAGAACAATGCATACGAAAATTAAACGTGATAACCGGAATGCAGTAAGAACAACATGCAGACACAGATATGGATGCATAACCTCCCCAAACCAAACCGTACAATGCCCTCATTGTACCCAAAAATAGGGAAAGGAAATGCAAACTAAAAAAGGAGAGTGAAGATGCGGAAAACTTACAAGATAACGCGAAGAAGGGACCTCCCCAAACCAGCCAGCAACATGGGAGGTCACAAACAGCTTCATAGTGGCTTCATAGGAAGTAAATCAAAGCAAGAAAACTCGATCTAGTTGCCTATGATACTAAGGTTATGGGACTTGGCCTTGTTGTTTATACTTGGAATTTGAGAACTTAGTAACTCGAGTATTGTTGCTTGGGGTTTTGACATGGAGTAGAGTTTATGATGAGAGCTTGGGAGGAAACGCCTCTAGGACGTTGTTGGCCATTGGTGATGAAAGTGTTACTTGGAAGTTTGAGTTGAGCTCGAGGTTAGCATAGTCGGTATACTTTTGTGAGTGTTGTGATGATTACGTAAGAACCATGTTAGGTGAGAGTTGTTGCTAGTTGTGGAACCTCATTTGGGTATCCACTTTGCGGTAATGAGGATTAGTAGCCAGAGTTCTTGAGATGTAATTATGAGTTGGGATCGATAGATGTTGAGCTGAGATGAGTTAGATGTTTTGGGTGGTTGTCTCATAATTTAGAGAATGTCACCATCTATGCTTGAGGTTTCGAGAGTATAACAAGATCACTTTGGGATGATAGAAGGTGCAAAAGAACTTTTGAATTTGGATTTCTGATTGAGGGTTGTACCATTTTGAGAAACTCGTAGTTGACACTAGTTGGATATGAGTATAGCTTTGTTAGAAGCTTTAACCTAGATCTCGTGGAGGTGGTTTGTAGATGTTTGAGGATTTGGAGTGGTGAAATCACACTTATAGTGAAGTACCTAGTTTCATGGAATAGCTTAGGATGAAGTAACGTAAGTTATTTGAGGAAATCTTTGGGAGTGATGTGGTTATGTGTTTTGTTGTTAGGAAGTTTTCGGAACCGCTTAGGATGATGTTGTTATTTGAGATTTGAGTATCTGGCGTTTCCTTGTTGTCTAATCTCCCTTTTTCTTTGACCATACGCGTTACCGTTCATACCTCTCTTCCTCGCTTCGTCGTGCTCCTCCTTTAAGTTTGATACTCGTAACCTATGAAACTCTATCTTTGACATCCTTATTGACCTTGCTTCGACTCTTACCCCTAAGAAGTTCATCATAGCTCTTCTATTGGTTAAATTTGGATCCTCTTACCGTACTTTGTTTTTGTTATATCTATGTTACCTTTCATTTCGTACAATTTCTAAACATTTCAAACTACCATTTTTGGTTCGTTGTAGAAACTATATATGAATCTTGCAAAAACTTTACCTATTTTAAGGGTGTGAAAATGAAAATTTGATTTAGTTCCCTATTTGTTCCTTGAGTATAGACTTCTTTATCATGATTTTAATTACTAAACCTAAATTTCTCTTAATTTTGCTCAATTTCTAACTAACTTTGATCTATTTATGATTCTTTGTCAAAGTTTAATGTTACATTTTCAAGAATTTGACTCCTTTTCGAATTTAACAGTGAATATTTTAATTTTCATTTGGCTTTTGCAAAAGAAAATTTGAGTGGATTATCATTTCTTTTGGTTTTAACGTTGATGGGATGTTAGGACTTGTTATTAAAGGCGTCTAATAACCTGTTCTACGCTTATCGGCGAATGATTTTTTTTTTAAACTTGTCTTTGACTTGGAAGGTTAGCACTCTTGTGTGCACGAGAAGAGTAATTTCGTTCCATGAACGAGACTTATACTTTTGAAAACTCTCTATAAATGTTTTAGAAGTATTTTGATTTTTGATTTCTTCAAATGATTTGATATTTGACCTTGTCTTTGATTTAGAATGTGAATGTTCTTGAATGCGCAACGAGAGCACTTCCGTTCCTTTGATGAGAATCTGGTTCTGTTGGAAAGTTCTACTTGAACCTTTTGTAAGAATTTTAAGTGCCACAAAGAGTAACCTTTTAATGTTTTGGTTGCCGATTTCAAAAGGGTCCAATTTTACTTTTTATAACCTTTCATTTCTACTTTCAAGTTTCGAGGACGAAACTTTTTAAAAGGTGGGGTGATTGTAACACCCGCGAATTTCTCATTTTGACATTTAAAATTTATTTAACCGTTTAATTACTTTATTTTCTATTGTTAAATTATTTAATTTAATTAATCTCCTTTTGAACATAAATTTTATAAAAGTTACATTTTCACAAGCTTGTTTATATAAAATAAATATTTTTGTCGGATAATATAAATAACAACAGTAGTAATAATAATAATAATTAAGCTTCGTCTTAAATTATAGTGGGTTTAAGGCGAATTTCCGTCTAGCTATAGATAGTCGCATTTCACATGTGAGACTATTTTTAATCTCGACCAACCATATATCGACAACACATGTACCTACCCTCTTACACTCTACCTTTAAATAATACTTTTATATATTATTATTATTATTATTATTATTATTATTATTATTATTATTATTATTATTATTATTATTATTATTATTATTATTATTATTATTATTATTATTATTATTATTATTATTATTATTATTATTATTGTTGTTGTTGTTGTTGTTGTTGTTGTTGTTGTTGTTGTTGTTGTTGTTGTTGTTGTTGTTGTTGTTGTCTTACAACCGTCCCCACCCCCTCACTCCTCACTTCCTTCTTCTTTTTCATTTCGAAAAGAGACAAGCAGCAGCAACAATCAACAGAGCTACCCCAACCCTCATTTCCGTCACCTTCAAACCCCGATCCCTCCTCATTTTCTCAACCAAATTTCATAATTTTTGTACCATTATCTTCCTCTTTCCTTCCTCCTTCATTCAAGGTAAGAAAGTTTCAGTTTTGTTGCGGTTTCGAAAATGCCGTCTTAAGGCAAACTCGGTTTTTTACTCAAATAACTCGTTTTTGCTCCTTTTAGATGGAGACCCGAGAGCGGCTCGCATTTTGGACGTCTCCACTCGGAAATTCGAGAAGCTAAGGTAACGGTGGTAGGTTACTCGACAAAGTGTCGAAAATTCGCCCCTTAACTCGGTTTTACACCCTTATTCGTCTTAAAGTTTAGTTCTTTACACTTCCCTCATATGTGTAGCTCATTGTGTGAATTTAGTAATTGTTTTACATGCTCACTCGGTGTAATTTCACAACTTGTGTCTCCATTTATGTTCCGGGTATGGAGGGTGGCGTCGGGCCAATATGTCCGTCTTTTTATGGCCTGTTTTCATGATATTTTCGAGTATTATAAGGACGAATTTGATGATTATTAATCACGTTCTAGCTGTGTTTGTTTCCGTCTCAGTTCTGCTCTCATTTCCGTCTGAAGTTAAGGTCGATTATACTGTGTTATTCTCTGTTCTTCGGCCGCGAAAAGGGTGACTTGTAGAACTGAAATGTGGAACGATTTGTGGTCTTTTGAAATAGTTTTGAGCTTGTGTTATATATGTCGCACTTATCTGATTGTTACGTAGAAAATCCGTCTCGTTTATACTTCTACACTTGTGCTTAAAGTTGTCTCAAATCGGACTATTTTTGGCTCGTTTTTATGCAGCTGTAAGGGCTGTTTTGGAGACGGTTTTTGTGGCTGTGTATGGTCAGTTTGGGACAGCCATATAGCGGTGGTCAGGTGGGCTGCTGATGGCGGGTTGTGGCTGGTCGTGGGCCGGTGTATGGCCACGGACTGGCTGCCTTTGAGGTGGTCTCGGGTAAGAGGGGCATGGATACACTATGTACCCATCTCCCTTTGTTTTCCTTTGTGTCGATATGCCATAGTTTATTTGGGCTTATTATATTTATTGAATTGGGCTCGTTATGTTTCCTCGATCGGGCTTATTACTTTTTGTCAGTTGGGCTTAACATGTTTCAAAAGTTTGACTTGACATGTTTTATAAGTTGGGCTTGACATGTTCCATAAGTTGGGTTTCCCACATTTTATTTATTGGGCTTAAGAGTGAGTCATTTGCGTCGGTTCCACTTCATTCCATAAATTTCACATAACATAAATTAGTCATGATTATTTATTATATCTTATTTAACCGTCATGTTTAATTATGAAATGAAATGTTTATTTACATGTTACAAGTATGAAAAGATTATTATAAATAACTACTTGCAAAGAGTCGTATTCTTATAGAAATGCCATAATACCATCGTATATGCTGGACATTCATTTTCGCCCTACTTGTGCTGTTCTAGCAAGTACGGGTTTGGCCTACTTGTGTTGTGCTGGCAATTACGGTTTGGCCTACTTGTGCTGTTCTGGCAAGTACGGCTTTTGGCCACTTGTGCTGTTTTGGCAAGTGAGTCTTATCTTAGTCATTCCGCCACTTTCGTGCTCTTCTGGCGATTGGGGTACTCGTCTCCATTAGTAGCCAAGTCTTGGGTGCGTGCTGTGCTGGCGCACGTCGAATCGGGATGTACAACCGAGAATCTGCAGATTTAGACTAGGACCGTATTATTATCGTAGTCCTACCCGGGGAAATTATAGTCTAAGAGTGATAAATGTCTTGGATTATTTGGATGGTTACTTTGGTCATATCTCCTTGAAATACGTGCTCGTGTCTAAGTGGTCGTGTCTGTTTCCTTGTCTTTCTTCTCCATTTATTTATTGTTGCTTATGGCTTACTTGTTTATTCCATCATTTCTTTCATCCTTGTTGGTTTAAACATGTTTGATCCCATGTCTAATTATAATTCGATTCACTCATGTCTTATCTAATATGATTGTTTGTTTATGTTCTTTGTTATGTTCGTTTTGACATTTTGTGGCTGGGAGAACCTTGAGTTACTCCCCACTGACTGTGGCTTTCATGTTTACATGAATGACAGGTTCGCGAAGATGCATTTGTGGGGTTTAAACATGTGAGCTAGCGAGTACCTTGGACTAGTAGTCGGTTTAGTATGATTGTTTAGACTCATCTTTTATCATTTGTCATTCGAGGGATATATTTTCCCTCACCTTAACTATCACGTTTGTATAATTTAATCTTTATTTCCGCATTCTTTATTTGTGTTTTAGATTTTAATGAACTCGCGCTTTAAATTTTTATAAGTTTCAAAAATTTTCCTAATTTCCGCTTGAATTTCTAAGTTATATTTTCCGCGTTATTGGGGGGGCTCACATTAATTCCTATGGGTAGTGGGATATTTTCTTAGCAAGTCTCAATCACCCTCCGAACCCGAAGATGTTGAACGCATGAAGTTGATTCCCTATGCTTCCTCTATTGGATCAATCATGTATGCCATGATATGCACTCGTCCAGATATCTCGTATGCTTTAAGCATGACAAGTAGATATCAAGATAATCCAGGTCAGAGTCACTGGATAGCTGTTAAGGACATCCTTAAGTACTTGTGCAGGACTAAGGATTCTATCTTAGTGTTTGGAGGAGACTCCCAGCTATGTGTTAAGGGTTACACAGACTCGAGCTTTCAAACAGATAGAGATGACATGAAATCACAAGGTGGATTTTTTTTCATGTTCAATGGTGGTGCCGTAAGCTGGAGAAGCTTCAAGGAAGCTGTGATTGCGGATTTTACTACGGAGGCTGAGTACGTTGCAGCATCAGAAGCTGCCAAGGAAGCTGTGTGGATTAGGCAATTCATAGAAGGGCTAAGGGTAGTTCCTACAGCCAAAGATCCCATTATTCTCTATTGTGATAACAATGGGACCATCTTCCAAGCTAGAGAGCCAAAGTCTAGTAATAAATCTAGACATGTACTCAGAAAATTTCATATTATTAGAGATTTTATTGAAAGAAAGGAAATTGCTATTTGTAAGGTTGGGACGGATGATAACTTAGCTGATCCACACACCAAGCCTTTATCGCAGGGTAAACACGATGGACATGTTGTTTCCATGGGCCTTAAACGTATGCCAAATTTGTACTAGACTATTTGATATGAAATAAAATGTTGTTTTATTTGTTCATATATGATAATCGAATTTGTCTTTTAAATTTTTTACTTTAACGACCTCTCTTCTAAAAAACTTCCAACAAACGGCAATAAAAACCGTTACCTCTCTTCGAGATTCGAAATCACCGCCGTCCACAGAAGCCAGGCTCACAAGCCCATCCCTTTCCGGTACTACGAACATCCAATATGAACACCGAAATTCCCCAGCAGGATATCAGAGGCCTCCCCACGGAGCCCGCTAAACTCAACGACCTCTCGAAATAGGCCCGTCTAACACGACTATTTCCCATAGTCGATCATTTGACCTTTAACATGGCCGGCGAGCCTCACAACGCACATTCAACATGGCTGGCGAGCCTCAAAACGCATCACATTCAATATGGCTGGCGAGCCTCAAAACGCACATTCAGCATGGCTGGCGAGCCTCACAACGCACATTCAACATGGCTGGCCAGCCTCACAACGCACATTCAGCATGGCTGGCGAGCCTCAAAACGCACATTCAACATGGTTGGCGAGCCTCACAACGCACATTCAACATGGCTGGCGAGCCTCACAACGCACATTCAACATACCTGGCGAGCCTCACAACGCACATTCAACACGGATGCCGAGCCTCAAAACATAACCTCAACGCGACTGGTGAGCCCCATCATATCCGCAACACAGCTTGCGAGCCTTTGCCCTCAAACAAGAAACAATTCAAGGACATATCCCAAAGATGCCTCAGAAATGACTGTTGGAATATGTGTCCTCCGACAATAATGCGATCACAACTGTTGATCATAATGATCACATGTTTAAGTCTCATTTTAAAGAATACAATTGGGAAGTAATATTTTACAGTCAACTGGTCCACACATATCGGTAATGATTGGCTGACTAGAGTTTGACATTACTGTCGTGAGACGGTGGTGACCAGTTGATCCCCTTAGGTCATACCTAAAGGGTAACATTCTTAATTGATCATTTAATTGATCGTATGACGATACGGGTCAATTAAATTTATTAAAAATTGACGGACGATTTTGGAAGTAAAATTTACGTATCTCATTATAATCTGATTAAATAAGATACGGTCTGAGTAATCGAATTGTTTCATTACTTAGATGAAATTATTGTTTAAGAAAACAATTGAAATTGAATGAATTATTATAAATACAAGATATTGTGATTTATAATTGGTAAAAATTTTTTTTGGTACAAGTAATTATGAATTACTAAGTCGATTTTTGTATATGACGTATTTTTATTAATACGTTGATATTTAATATGTTAAAAATGCATGACAATTTTATGTGACATGTGACATATTGACAAAATGACAAAAATAAAATGGATTCCATTTTATATATGTACCGAAATTAAAGGGGTATTAGGATGAAATTGTGTTGATTATGTTAGTGGTAAACATAATCATTTCCCTAATAAACTAGCCATGCAACCTAGTGGTTATTGTGAAGACAAACTCATGCATGCATTGGCTCTCTCTTCTTCCCCTCTTCCACCCGTTTTTTTGAGAAGAAAAACACTTTGTTTTTCTTCTTATTTTACCTAACATACACTACAAAATAATTAGTGTATTAGCTAATTCATTCATTCATCTAAAAATTTGAGTTTTAGAAAGATAAAAATTCTTCCTTCTCTTCCTTCTCTCTAACCGAAATAATAGAGAGTCCAATAATATTTTTGGGCCAATTTTTACACTAAAATTAATATTATTCTAGTATACATAATATTAATTTGATTAAGAGTTTGCCTTGGGTATTTTACTTTGGGAGGGATCCTACACTTGGATCCTAGTTCATCCATTAAGGAAAGCACAAGAACAAGAGAGAAGGAGAACTCTCTTGTACCCATATAAACCGAAATACCATTGTAAGATGAAGATTTCTTCTTTAAATTGTTTATAGTTTGCACGCATAAGATCACCATTTAATTTTATGATTAAATTAATATAAACATATATGAATATGTTAGTAATGAGATCTAGATTTCTAACAAGCGGTATCAAGAGCCTTGGTTGTTTGCATGCAAATTGGTTAAAAGTTTTTTCGAGTTATACGATTAACATATAAAACTTGTTAAATTTGTGTTATTATGATATATCACGAAAATAATTATGCATGTTAATGTTTCTGGTCCTAAAATGTTTTTAGGATATTTTGGTTATTTTATGGATTTTTATTGTTCATCTTATATAATAATGGCATTAAAAATATGATTTTATGAATAAAATGTCATTTTCGGACTAAAATTAGCTAAACTTCGAATTTTCCAGTGATTTTTGGATATGTTATCACATATATTATTTTGAGATGACCTGTAAATGTTCATAATTTTTGGACTTCTTATGCTCGAAAAATGGATTTTTCATGTTTAAAATCGGATTTAGATGAAAAATAGGTTAATATGAGATAAATTTCGAATCTGATCATAGAAATTTAGTATGTTGTCACATGCAATTTTAAAAGATGTGTGTAAAATAATTGGCTATATTGAAGTCTTTATGCATGATTTATGATTTTTTTTGAAGAAAAATAGCATAAGTAGTGACTTAATTAGTGAAATATTAATAAAACATACTCCATGACTAAGTAAAAACTTCATATGTTTAATTTTATTATCCATTTGAGAACTAAAATTGAAAAGTTGATAAATATTTTTTTTTCTCATGTTTTATGACTATTTGTTTGTTAAAACCGATAAACCGCAACATTGTTTTTCCGGATAAATTTCGAAATTTTTAACCTAAGTTTTTGAACATTATGAGTGTCATGGTTTTTTTCCAGAATGTTCATGAGTTTAAATTTCAAATTTTTGAATTTATTTGATTTTTTGTGATTTATTTGAAGTTTATAGCATTTTTATTGTAATTTTAAGTCCATTAATGAACAATTTTAGAAATATGAGTTAATTATGGTCAAATAGTTAGTGAAGACTAATTTTGAGTCCTAAGAGGTTAGGGTAATTAACTTGTGCATAAATATGAATTTATGTAATTTTTGTGATTATAAAACATTGAATCACGCAAATCCGTAAAAACCGTGTAATATACGATATTGGCTACTTAAAGGCGATTTAGCATAAAATTGGGCATGTTCATAGATATTATAATGCTGAATTTTATTTATGATTGTCATTATTTTATTTTATGTAATTTTTTAATTATGTAATTTTTACTTAGTATGACCTTAGTTTTTAATTGGTATTACCCGAAATGTATGGGAATATCGATTCGGTTGTAATTTATTGTGATCTCGTATCACCGTTTTGTAATTTAATAGATTTATTTTATTTTATTTACAAATGTATAATAGGAAATTATGTAATTTGTTATGTAATTTATTTATTCCGGAGTTCCTTGAAGACAATGTCATTCAAGAAGGCGATACATAAAGACGGTGTTACCTCGAGATGCGTGCCAAGAACCGAAGTTCAAGGGACCAATGGAGTTGGTTTCCGAATATGTAATAGTTAAATAGTTTTTCTATTTTAGGAAGGTCATACTAGGATTTATTTTATGCTTTGCATTTTATTTATATGTTGCATGCATCGCTAAATCGCCATAACTAAAACATGCATTATCATTTAATCAAGTATATCGACCGTGTCAATTAGAATTATCATAGTTCAGCGCTTTAGTTCACTTAAAACGTGATAGATAATAAATTGACATGACCTCTCGCTAAAACAATCAATTGAGACATAGCCTTACCAAATAGTAGAAACCATGAAAACCTATTTCGCGAGGGAGTGCACTCGGCCACCCCGGGGTACAAACCTTGTTACGTAGGGGAAGTGGGTGATAAATGTCTATCCACCGAATTCATGTTGATGAGGGTTTCATCGGCTACCCCGTGCCCAAGTTAATATGGGTTTGGATCATGGACACATTTATTCGAAATTTGGATTGAACTCAACAAAAGTTTTTGATAAGGGTTTCATCGGCTACCCCGTGCCCTTGTCGGATGTGTTTTGGGCTAAAGATAAATATTATAGTAATTTTATCGACCAAGAGTTTTAGAAGTAGAATCGATTAAAAGGTTAATCCACCAAGTTATATTGATAAGGGTTTCATCGGCTACCGCGTGCCTAAGTTGATATGAATTTGGGTCTTGGAATCATTTATCTAGTTGGGTAGAGGTCACTAGAAAAATGCAATAAAACTTGTTTAAATTAAATTATTTTTACGAGTATTATTTTATTGAAAAACGACATTTGTTTTACTCCTTCTATTTTGTTTTGTAGACCACTTCTTTTTCTCATAACAAATGGCTACACCAAATCCAAACGCCACGCCTCTCGCTAATTCATCATGGCTCCGATCCTTCATGGATCGATGTAAACTTGAAAAGAATGGGTCAAATTTCTCCGATTGGGATGCCCAACTCAAATTAGCCGCCTAAGGTGACGACAAGCTTCGTTACCTCACCGAGGCCTCTCCACCCGAACCTAATACTAGGTCGACCGCCGCCACTAGGGAAGCATATGAGGCTTACCATAAGGAGTCCGCCGCAATGAAAAACGTGTTGATCTTTGCGATGGAGGCGGATCTCCAAAGGAAAGTTTTTAAGATGGGCACCGCTAATGAGATTTACTCCAAGCTTGTGACAATGTTTTCACAAACTCCGCGGATCGTCCAATATGAGGCGGCCGTGGCATTCTTTGATCTCGACTTCAAAGAGGGCCAAAAGGTTAGCCCTCATGTTCTCAAATTAATGGAGCTAGTCGAGACCTTGAAAATTCAAAAGGTTGAAATCCCCAAAGAACTCATTGTAGATAGGATTCTACACTCCTTATCCAAAGTCAAGGCATATGTTCAATTCCGGGTGAATTTTAACATGCAAGACAAGGATGTGTCTCTTGAAGAATTGCACAAGTTACTTGTGCAAGCCGAAAGGGACATGGGGTTAAATGTGAACCCACCCAAGGATGTGCTTAACATTAGCACCAAAAGCAAGGGGAAGTTCAAGAAGAATGGGAGGAAGGGTAAGAAGCAAGCTCCCACTTTCACCAAAGCTAAGACTTATGAAGCTAGCACTTCCAAAATCAAGAAGGGTCCTCTTGATAAATGCCATTATTGTAATGGTGTTGGACATTGGAAAAGAAATTGTTCCAAATACCTTGGTGATATTAAGGCTGGAAAGATTACTCCAGTAGGTAAATGACTATCCTTTCTTTTATGTTTCTATTTCAACTATGGTATTGTGATACAAAGTTGTGATAATGTATCTCCCTTTTTATTGTAAATAGGGCCTCCACCAAGCAAAGACAAGGGAAAAGAAAAGCAAGCTTGAGAAACCATCAAGAAGCTAGGAATAGCTTTCATGGAGCTTCGCTTTTTATTGTCTTATTTTAAATTATGTTTCGGATTTTAGAACCTTTTAATTTCCGTGTTCGACATGGAAGTATATTTTGGATAATTGGTTGTATTTTGGATAATAGTGGCTTGGTTTGCAACCCAAGTCACCCGTTTTATCGTTTTATCCTTGTTCTAAAATTCGTCTTTACTTGCTTGCTCTTAGAAACATATGATTATTCACTTAAAGTGATCTAATAGACAATTATAATGATGAGATTCATTATATGTCCACATGCTTAAGGCTTGTGTATGATCATTTACAAAGTGTCATTGAGTTTATGAACTCTCTTAAAGGAATGTCAATCACCAAGTACACTTACAAAAATCTAAAACTATTAGTCAAACCTATGAGATAGTCCTCCTTATACTTCAAATCATTATTTGTGTCCCATAAGCTATCTTTGAATCTCTAGTGTATTTATTCTAAAGATAGAGTGGGAGAAAATGAGGACACAACACCAAGATAAATCTATGTACTTGTGTATACGAGATCTACGTAAGGAAGAATGATTTGAATAAAGGTATATCTATTTATATAGTATACCCAATAGATAAGATCTATGGTCTCAAATAAAGCTACATGACAAAAGAGACCAAGAGAAGTAATCAAAGGAATATTTTCTCTAGATTACTACACGAGGAGACCAAAAGAAAGTTTTGGAAGAAAAATGACTAATGTAAAGTCTTAACAAGAGTTTTGACTAGTTTACGGTAAATTTTGACCAATAGTTTCAATATTGATATTTACTTAAGAGCCTAAATGAATCAAAGTAACATCCTAGAAAATAAACAAGATTTATGACTAGAGGTTGCAAGGATTGATATACCGATATCTTCAATAGCTAAGTTTTAACCACGCAAATGTCATTACTTAACCTCATTATGAAAATGAAATGGTTAAACCTCCTACCGAAAGGGTATTTCGAAGGACGTGTTCTAGATATTATTTATATTTGAACAATGACATTGCTACACATCATTATGACATGAGTGAGTTAGAGATTAAAATCTCTTTCCATAAGGTTAAGATGAGACCACTTCAAAATAGGTATTTTGAAAGGATATGATGGGAACATATATGGTTTTATCTTAATAACTTGGCAATGCAATTTATATTTCAATTCTTGAAATATTTCAATTAAGAAGTCAATTTTGAAACATGTAGAATTGAGTGGGAGTTTGAAAATTATCATGTGAAGACATGGAATTTAGTGGGAGCAATAATCTTGTAAAAGTTTATAACTCATAACTCATTGAAGAAAGACGAGCTAATACCTTCCTTCACAAAGGAAGATTTGAGTTTTCAATTCTGGATGAAAATGGACCATGATGAATCCACTACATCATGAGATGTTGGATAAGTATTGAGAGATACACATCGAATCAACGAGAAACGTAGGTTATTCATTTAAATGAAAATGGAATTGCCATTAGCAGTCATGGTCGTTCCTTGAACCTAAGAATAGTTGATGACATGATTAAAAGTTACTAATGTTTCCGCCATTAGAATAAGCATGCACATGTTCAAAATGAATCATATGCATAAGAGCATGATGATTCATTTGTAAGCCATAGAAGAAACGTCATGAATTCTCGAGGAGAATCCGATGAGCGTTTATGTGTCAAGAGATTGCACATATTAAAGGAATCCAAACACGCGTAAGGATTTATGAAAATCCTAAACTTTTCAAGCTAAAAGGAGAAATAAGGAGTTTGGAAAGATACTTAGTTGAATAAGAAATTACTCAAAACTAATCTTTCCTAATATGCTAGGACTTGTGAGAAACACTAGGCTAATCATCTTGACAATTGTTGCAAGATTCTACAAAACATACACCTAGTGCATTGTGTTTGGGTGGAGTACTTGATCAGTACAAGTTATATCATTCACCACAAATTCGTTTGTTATGTGATAATCGACAAACAAATTCTTTCAAGAAAAAGAGCCGAAACCGAGGTTGTGAACCTAGATGTGCACTTGGTAAGGTTCATGCTATGATAGATAACATGAACGTAAAGGAAAATGCGATAAAAAAGAAGTTTGAACACATGGACACATGATATGTTAAACTTCTGTTGCAATCAACAAGTGTTTACACACTTATGATATGCATCACAAGGTTGTAATATTGTATTGACTACCCGAGTGTGATGTCGACATTTGTCGTTTGAGTTATTATTAACTCACCTTATACTTTGTTACATCCAACGGGTTGTAGAGACAATTGAACCCCGTTTAAGAGAACACAGATTAGCATTGTATTCGCCCATAGTTACTTACATGAGGTGACGTCTCGAAGTGACTAGAATGTGATGCGATTGATGGCAAGTTCAAGTGCCATGGAGTCATATGAGAATGACTAGTCGATCACATAGGCAGACTGTTAGGAACATTTTGTCGGGCCTTATGACCGCTTATAGAGTTCTGGCAAATTTATATAGCCTGGTCGTGGCGAGAGCTGCTATAGTATTCTAATGAGTCGATTCTTTTGACTAAAGACTATTCGCCTAAGATGGCACAGTTTCAGATTAACTTTGATTTGTGTTACTACGACCTTCGTAAATGGGGTCAAATGGGCATATTTTGGGTTATGATGGCTGTGGCTAGTCGAAGGGAATGAGTGCGATAGGAATTGTCCATCCCTAGTCAGGGTTATAAAATATCTCAGGGCCACTCGAGGAGTAATGAACTGGAAATGCGTGGCCACGCTCGGATTGTATCCATGGTAGATAAATCCGGTCAATCAGTTATTCTCCAGATCGAGGAAACCACTCTCGATATGATCACTTGCAAGTACGACCTGAAAGACACCTTGCATTGAGTAGGAGATAGTAATAGGACAAGAGAATTGGTGACGCACACTTGTCGAGGACAAGTGGGAGATTGTTGGAATATGTGTCCTCCGACAATAATGCGATCACAACTGTTGATCATAATGATCACATGTTTAAGTCTCATTTTAAAGAATACAATTGGGAAGTAATATTTTACAGTCAACTGGTCCACACATATCGGTAATGATTGGTTGACTAGAGTTTGACATTACTGTCGTGAGACGGTGGTGACCAGTTGATCCCCTTAGGTCATACCTAAAGGGTAACACTCTTAATTGATCATTTAATTGATCGTATGACGATACGGGTCAATTAAATTTCTTAAAAATTGACGGACGATTTTGGAAGTAAAATTTACGTATCTCATTATAATCTGATTAAATAAGATACGGTCTGAGTAATCGAATTGTGTCATTACTTAGATGAAATTATTGTTTAAGGAAACAATTGAAATTGAATGAATTATTATAAATACAAGATATTGTGATTTATAATTGGTAAAATGTTTTTTTGGTACAAGTAATTATGAATTACTAAGACAATTTTTGTATATGACGTATTTTTATTAATACGTTGATTTTTAATATGTTAAAAATACATGACAATTTTATGTGACATGTGACATGTGACATATTGACAAATTGACAAAAACAAAATGGATTCCATTTTATATATGTACCGAAATTAAAGGGGTATTAGAATGAAATTGTGTTGATTATGTTAGTGGTAAACATAATCATTTCCCTAATAAACTAGCCATGCAACCTAGTGGTCATTGTGAAGACAAACTCATGCATGCATTGGCTCTCTCTTCTTCCCCTCTTCCACTCGGTTTTTTGAGAAGAAAAACACTTTGTTTTTCTTATTATTTTACCTAACATACACTACAAAATAATTAGTGTATTAGCTAATTCATTCATTCATCTAAAAATTTGAGGTTTAGAAAGATAAAAATTCTTCCTTCTCTTCCTTCTCTCTAACCAAAATAATAGAGAGTCCAATAATATTTTTGGGCCAATTTTTACACTAAAATTAATATTATTCTAGTATACATAATATTAATTTGATTAAGAGTTTGCCTTGGGTATTTTACTTTGGGAGGGATCCTACACTTGGATCCTAGTTCATCCATTAAGGAAAGCACAAGAACATGAGAGAAGGAGAACTCTCTTGTGCCCATATAAACCGAAATACCATTGTAAGATGAAGATTTCTTCTTTAAATTGTTTATAGTTTGCATGCATAAGATCACCATTTAATTTTATGATTAAATTAATATAAAACATATATGAATATGTTAGTAATGAGATCTAGATTTCTAACAATGACTCCTTCCTATGGCTGGCGAGCCCTCGTACGTAGTCTAACGGACTTTAAACGACCCACATAGATAGTCGACAGACTCTAAACTGTTCCCGACGACAGGTCCTTGACTCGTATCCCCAAGTCGTCTTGGCGTCGCCTTTCCCAACGGCAGGTCCTAGGCCCGAATCCTTTCGAGCCGCCTTGACGTCGCTTCGGTCTCCAGTTTGTAATCTTCGATTGACCTAGGGGCAATACTTTGACTTTCGCCCTATCCAAGCCTCATTCAAAGTGGGGGCTCTGTAGATACCCAAGATCTGTCGAGTCTCCAACAAACACCCGATGATTATCGGACTACAACATGCTTAGGAATCGCAGCGTTTAATCGACAGTTTTTTATAACAATACGTCGGAAAACTCAAAACGATTTCGAAAACAAAACTTTTCAAAACTTTTCAAAAGTACCTGGAGTGTTTAATGCACGACGACGGGGTCGCAATGACACTAACTAGAGTCAAAATCGACACCGGGCCAAAAACCGACTCAAAAATTCAAATCCCGACTCCAACAACGAGTCAAACCGAGTCAAACACAAAAAAACAAACTTCTCACAACTTCCATGTTAAGTATTCTCGGAATACTTGAATGGTCAAGTACAAATCATGTCATCCAAAACATAGGATAACACAAATCATGATTTCAATTGCGTGATAGTGACAAGACAGCTCGAAGACCCGCGAAATGGCTCGCGCCTCTTCAAGTAGCCCATGCGGCAACGTCGCTCAAAATGCATACAACCACCCATTTCTCTATAAATTCCCCTCAAATGCCACCATTTGAAGGTACGCGAGTGTCCGCCCCCTTATCTCTCCCTTAAAATTCTCGACTCGACTTCTTAAGTCCCAAACCGACACGTATTTTCGACCTACGGATCGAAAATATAAGCCATACACATTATTTTGTACCGTCATCGTGCATTAAATCACTTGACCGACCATCTCGACCAACTACACCATCACTAAACTTAACAAAACACTCTTTACATTGCTAAAACAGTTTTCAACCGAGTTTTCCGACCTAACAAGTTGTTACACTTTCGTCGATTTCTCGTCTACGACCTAGCATGTGAGTATGAGGGTGTAAAAGTCCTCTTCTTTCATGTTTTTCATCTGTTTTATGGCTATAACATGCTAAAACATGCATAACATGATTCAAATATAGGTTAGATGAGACAAAACCGGATTATGGCCGGAGACAGGGGCTACTTGCGTAGCAGGGGGGCTCGCGCCTCTATGCCCTCTCAGGCCCTAATCCAGCCGTGTTTGCTCTCATCTTTCCTCTTTATTTCACTTCTTATTTGCAATCGTTTTTTACTATTTCAAATATTTCAAATCATTTTCATGATAAACTTTTAACCAAAAAACATTTTCACCCATGGTTCCTCATACCATGATGGTTTAATCTGGGTTTCGGTGATAATATTTGGTTAATTAGATTTTAAAAGGTATTTTAAGACCTTTTATTTCATTTCTTCACATTTCAAAACAAACATATTAGTCATAAATACAAAGTCATCCTTGGTTCTACATACCATGTCGGTTTTTAACCCGAGTACGATGATAAACATTGACTAATTACAAACAAATGAACTTAATACAATTAGTTCATAACCATTTTTCAAAAATATTCATGTCAAGCTCGCAAAATCGAACCCGACATCGAATATTGTCAATACAATGATGATTATTTAAGTCTCGTTTCTCATATGGACACAAAAACAGTCCAAACGACCTTTTCAAACCAAGACGGGTTCAAACACCCCTTTACAAACCATTTTACAAACATTTTAATAGTCAGAAGACGTCCCTTGGACAGTCTGCTAGGCCAAAGATTTTCAAGTCTTCAAACCAGGACAGGCCTGCTTACATCGCTTGATGGCTCGCGCCTCAATAGGCAGCCTGATGCAGACCCTGCTTCCTTTCTAGCACTTGTCTAGGACGATCCCGACATCGGTTAACCCGAATACAGGACGGATCAGATGACAAATCTGCCCCTTTTACATTGTATTTGAAAAACGCCTTTCTAAGACAAATGGATCACGTTATGCACCATAAACCTAACTCGGTAAATGGATGTTTAATTTCCGTCTTGCATGCAAATCAACACTAAATCCAACTTGACATCAATTACTTGATATTTGGATAAACAACCGACATAGAAAGCTCACATGTTAGGTTCAAACTTAAGGATGCGCATTCATGCATTTACCCGTTTTATCAACTTTTGCATTTAACCAACCAAGATCGATCAGTAAAGGCCGCTACCGCGGGCGAGATTGGGTGTCCGATTAAAGGGCTTCCCAATACGTACCTTCACCTCTTACTGAGAAACTTTGGATAGTGGACGACCTTCTCCAGGGTGTACGAGAGTCATTCTAGAGATAGGATGCTAAAGAGGGACGACTCCTTATCTTTAGTACCTATGTCAAACACCGCTTTTTGCCTTGGTTGACCTAGGTATAAAGTGGATTCGAACGGGTTCCAAGCATCCCACAAATGCTTGGTGGCAACTCTGAACATCTCTTGCATTGTTTCGAGACCCTTGCCGAGACGAAACCGACCGATCTAAAACGATCCGGTCGAAAGCATTTTTACGCCGCCGAGCGTGGCTTTCAAAAGACTGTTATACGTCCACCGATTGGCTTGGCGTGTAGGTGGGCCCATGTCCAAAACTACCAATTACACAATATTTACACAAGTACCACACAACATATATCACATAGCATTCTCTCTATCTACCCATTCTCAATACTCACCATGCGGTTACCCATTCAAGATAGAAAGGGTCATGATGCAATTTAGGGACGTCTCCCGTATCTTAGCAAGGTTGGGTCCTAACAATCTCTATCCGAGTTCATTTTGTTTGACACACCTAAATTTTATTTAGTTAATTGGTTTAGGTTCCAAGATCGTCACTATGATACCACTTTTAACACACGCTTCTACCCGAAGCCTTTAGCAAGACATTCCTCGATAAGTGAGAGTGCTACCATCTTCGTTGCTCGAACTAGATCATATCATTGGACAATAAAAGTACATTTTAGCAGTTTATTAAAACTCAATCGTAAAAGAAATACCAATTACAATATAATTCCAAACCAAAATGTCTAGCAGTGAAAATAAAGAATAGTCCAATGTAACTCTCATAATAAACTAAATGAAACTCGGCGGTGACACGCATCCTCCAACATCCCCAAAAGCAGTCCATAGCAACCACATCCTCACCTGTCAAGACTCATTGTTCACCATTTGTCGGCATTATCAAATGAATCACCGCAGAGAAGTCAATGAATATAAAAAAAACACCCAAACAAGTCAGTTATGAGTCACACCACCGTAACACTCTTAAATAACATATATAACATATATACACAACATCATTATAGCTAACTCCACTCCAATCACACCAATACCAATGTCAAACGGCGCCTGCTAGAAATCACAGGTAGTAACCTTTGAAAATCTAATCACGACGCCTGCTACAAATCAAAGGTAGTAACCATTAACGCATCATAATACGGTGCCCGCTACTATTCACGGGTAGCAACCCTCTCCCGCGTGCCCGCTATAAATCACGGGTAGCAACCGCCAAACCCATATCATTAATGTGTTCATCCTCCCTGCGGGTGGGGAAAACCATAGGGAATAATCCCGGGCGGAGCCAATCTCCTAATTAACTCCTCTAACGCCGATCTCTAACAACAATATCACAACATCAAAAGACATCACATCACTATAATCACATCAGTATAATCACATCATTGTAATCACATGGATACTAATAACTGAGTAGGGAAAATATTACCTTTTCGTAATCCAATCATAATCAAAAGCATTCCAAGAATCAAGAACCAAATAACAACAACTGATCTTCTTATCAACCCATTACCTACAAACAATAATTAAATAACAATTACTAACTAGCCTTCAATAATCAATCTAGTATACCCAATTACTAATTCCCCCAATTTCCCCCAAATTTTATGGTATAGTCACAATACATAACTGATTAAACGAATTAGTTTTAAAACTTACGAAATGGAGACGCAAGAGAAAAGGAGAAATGAAGCCCTAATCCAATAGTTGTTATCAATTTTCTCTCAAGATGATTAAAAGAAGCAGAAAAGTTGATTAGAAGAAGTTTAGAAATGTGTGTTGGGGTTTAAAAATATGTTTAAAAGAAGTTTAACACAAATATGTTTAAAAGAAGTTTAACCAAAACAATATTTATAACTTCACAAACTACTCTTAGCAAAGAGGCAAGTAAACACTATGCCAAATAATCGGTGCAACAACGGTTAGACAAGGTGATATACCGTTGTAATACAAAATACGGAACCGTTTTTACATCGACTGTTGTTATTTTGTGACCACGGTTGTTTAAAAGGCGGAACCGTTATGAAATTTAAATAACGGGTTCAGATAACCGTAATACAATATTAAGAACGGTTCAAAAACCGTTGTCTATAATATTGAAACCGTGGTAGTATTAGTCTGAATGCTCTACGGAAACCTATGACAACGGTTTTACTGAAACACAACCGTTGTAAAATAGTAATTATGACAACGGTTTATGCTTATTAAACCGTTTTAAATGTCATGAATTCGACAACGGTTTGTGATTTTTAAACCGTTATATTATGGATGAATATCTCAACGGGTTTCTATTTAAATGCGACCGTTTTCATTAGATTTATTGACCACGGTTTTATTTTTAACTGTGATCGAATTTATAAATATTTTTAAAAAAAAAAAATTGTTTTAGCAGGTTCCAGCAGCTGCTGAAATGCTAATTTTTGCAGTAGCAGGTTCCGCTGAAATGCTACTTCAAAATAGCATTTCAGCAGTTGCACATTGCAAAATTTCAATTATGCAACATCAGAATATTACACAGGTTGATCAATTCAACCCAGCATCAAAATATTATAAACAGGGTGACCAAAACTAAAAATCCAGCATCAAAATATTCAACTCAGCATGAAAATATTATAAACAACATATATACACACATTCATAATGAACGAACTATTGACACTCCGGTAATGAAAGAATATAAGTGGCCCACTTATTTCTCATGTCGCCGAGGTCTTCCTTCGAATAGGTTGGGTCTTTGTTGTTGATTGTAGGTGGGAACTACAAATCAAAATATACTTAATCAAAATAGACAGAATAAGTGAAATATTACACAGAATTAAACCCAAGTTACGTTTGAAATAGTTATTAAAACACACTAACCGGTGAGGGTATGTCGATATACTTTCGGGTGATAATCTCCCACATGGACCGACAACAGAAAAAGGTCAGTCGTTGCTGCCTGGTTTTTGTATAGGAGACTATTAATCACATACAAATAAGCTAAATTAGATCAACCTCTCGCATAAACATAAATTAAATGATAGAAGTAATTATTAAGAATACACTTACTTTTATCCTGACAAAAGTTGGACTTGATGCTCCCATTATTTGAAACACCCTAATTCATAAATATATACAGGAAATTATAATTAGCATTTGGCTTAGTAATACTGATGGGACATTGTAGATACCCAGTATCAGCATCTTCTAAAAACAATCCGATAATGATCGGACTGTAACGTGTTTTTGATATGCGTGCGTGGATTGGCTATACATGAGACGATTTAATGCACTACTAGAATATTAAAAATGATTTCAAAAATGGTTTTCTAACTTCATTTGCATTAAAATAACACTATTTAGAGTTAAAACCGTCTTCGGACCCAAAACCGACTCAAAAACCCGCAACTCGAGTCAACCTGAGTCAACCCGAGTCAAACCAAATCTCGAATGTCGAAAATAATGCCATGAATGTTTTTATCATGTCATTTCCATTAACATGACCCTAATGAGAGTCAAAACCGACACCGGGCCAAAAAACCGACTCGAAATTCAAATCCCGACTCACACGGGTCAAACCCGAGTCAAGCACACAAAACACCTACCTCAAGTAACACCAAAATCATCTTATTAGATGCCCATATTATTACACGACATCTTATAGGAATACCACATATCAACAATGGATGGAGAATAGGCCACGTCCAAATTGAAAGGGACAATACACCCCTTTCCATCACGAGGTAGCTCGCGCCTCTTTAGGCATGCCCTTGGCCAGCAAGCAAACCTAACCGACTTGCTACCATCCCCATTTCTCTATAAATACCCACCATCACACCCTATAATCCTTACGCGAGAGTCCGCCACCTCCTTCTCCATTAAAACTTCTAGACCCGACTTCCTAAGTCACAAAATCGACACGTGTTTACGACCTACCGATCGTAAACACAAGCCTTACACATTTTGTTTGGTACCGTCGCCGTGCACTCGACCGACCCATTCGACCAATTCAATTCATCAATCAACATGTTTTAATTAACATATTTTCAACTCATTTTCAAAACAAAATCCTTTTTTAAGGCACTCTTTTAAACTTCTTTGATCGCGATTAGTCATAACAAGAAAACCATCTCTAAAGTCGTCTACTTCGCAAACATCAAAATACGTAAGTTTGAGGGTGTAAACATCTCATTTATTTCATGTCTTTAATGTTTTTATGAGTTTATATGCATGAACAATGCATAACACGATTCAAATATAGGTTAGACGAGCCAAAACTGAGTTTTGGCCTGAGACAGAAGCCCCTTGCTATGCACAGAGGCTCGCGCCTCAATGGGGTGTCCAGGTCAGACTCAACCGTGTTTGTTATCGTCTTTCCTCTTTATTTCATATCTTATTTGCAATCGTTTTTTACCATTTCAAATGTTTCAAATCATTTCTATGATAAACGTTTTAGCCATAAATCATAATCACCCTTAGTTCCATATACCATGACGGTTTAATCCGTGACTCGGTGATATTAATTGGTTAATTACATTTTAAAGGAAATTCTTTTCTTTTATTTACCATTTTAATTCATTTTTATGATAAACATATTTTGACCATTACAAAAATCATCCTTGGTTCTTTATACCATGACGGTTTATTCCGTGACTCGAGGATATTATTGGTTAATTACATTTTAATGGGTATTTTAACAACCTTTTCTTTATTTACCATTTTTCTCATTTGTTTACATTTGTAAATATACTAGTCAAAACTCATAATCATCCTTGGTTCTTTATACCATGTCGGTTTAATCCGAGTACGATGATTAACTTGACTAATTACAAAGAAATGAACTTAACATAATTAGTTCAAATCAAATATTTTACATTGTTATTTGTAAACCATGCTTTTCAAACTTGCAAATCCGACAACGAATATTACTAACACAATAGTAATTATTCCGAGTCATGCAAATCATACTTGCAAATCATTAATCACAAAAAACGGTTTTAATCAACCTTTTTAACAGCCAGGAGACGCCCCTTAGGTCTTCGTCTGACTCGCGCCCCAAGAGGCCGTCTGTTTTCATATTTTAAAACCAGGGCAGAGCCCCTTCCCTCGCCAATAGGCTCGCACCCCAATGGGGCTGCCTGGCACTGTTCTGTTTCGTTTTTGCACTTGTCTAGGACGATCCCGATTACGGTTAATCCGAATACGTGACGGATCAGATTGACGAGTTTGCATTTTATACTTTACCTTTTAAACACACTTTTTCAAATAAATGGATCGTGTTAAGCATCATGACCCGAATTTGGTAAATGGATGTTTAATTTCCGTTTTCACATACAAATCAATCTAAATCCAACTTCGACATCAATTTCATGCTATGTGGATAAACAAACCGACTTAGCAAATATTCTCACATGTTAGGTTAAGACTTTTTGGATGCGCATTCATGCATATAAACCCTTTTATCAACTTTTGCACTTAAACAACCACGATCGATCAGTAGAGGCCGCTAACGCGGGCGGGACTGGGTGTCCGATTAAAGGGCTTCCCAATACGTACCCTCACCCCTTACTCAGAACCTTTGGATAGTGGATGGCCTTATCCAGGGCGTACGAGAGTCATTTTAGGCATAAAATGCTAAAAGGGGGACGAGTCCTTATCTTTAGTACCTATGTCAAACACCGCTTTTTGCCTTGATTGACCTAGGTATAAAGTGGATTCGAACGGGTTCCAGGCATCCCACAAATGCTTGGTGGCGACTCCGAACATCTTTAATCGTTTCGAGACCTTTACCGAGACGAAACCGACCGATCTAAAGCGATCCGGTCGAAAGCATTTTTACGCCGCCAAGCGTGGCTTTCTAGACCGCTGCATGTCCACAGATTGGCTTGGCGTGCATGTGGCCTGTGACTGCAGATCGGTAGGTGGCCCAAATCCACAGACCGGCCTGTGGCCCATGTCCACAGATTGGCGACTCCGCTGGGGAGAACTAGGACACTTGTGTCTTTGTGATCCTTAGAGGTGAAACTCGAACGAGGTCGTGGTTAAAGTGCATTAATTGATATTACGGTCGTAAGTCGGGTTCCTTGTCCGGGCCCACAACCTAACCCGTTTCGACCAACTGGCTCGTCTCGTCGGCGTGAGTTTTCTCATCCCCGCGTTTCGAATCCCGATTGAGTTAAGCATATCGTTGACGTTACACATTTCTGTTTCGTCAAAGAGCTTTCATCACCTTCAAGCACGAGGCTAGGGCACCCTCCTTACACATTTTGTTTGGATTGGTATCCCTCTCGAAAATCAGGGTTTGATTGCTTGGTGTGTAACCCACCCTTTAAGCCAAAACCCGTGTCAGCATTATGCATAATATAATGAAACTGTGAGTGCTTATGTGTTATGTGATCATAAGTCCTTCCGTGTCATTTCAAACTTTCAAAACAGTTTTTTGCGCCGTTATAATGGCCGTTTCAAAACCTCGGTCTTTCGCCGACCGTTGGAACCTTTTTAGGCCGTCGTAATGACGATTTTCAAACTCGGTTTTTCACAACCGTTTCAAACCTCGGTCTTTCGTCGACCGTTGCACACCTTTTCATGCCATCGTAATGACGATTTCAAACCTTGGTTCTTCACAAACAATTTCAAAATACCCTTTTACGTCGTCATAATGGCCATTTCAAAACCCGGTTTTTATAACCATTTCAAATACCCTTTTATGCCGTCGTAATGACGATTTTCAAACTCGGTTTTTCACAACCGTTTCAAACCTCGGTCTTTCGTCGACCGTTGCACACCTTTTCATGCCGTCGTAATGACGATTTCAAACCTTGGTTTTTCACAAACCATTTCAAAATACCCTTTTACGTCGTCATAATGGCCGTTTCAAACCTCGGTCCCTCGCTGACCGTTGCATTCTCAAAGCGCCCTTTTACGCCGTCGTAATGACAAATTCTACCCTCGAATTTTCAAAATTCGAAATCAATTTTCAAACAAAAACGCTTTTCAAACCGTCGTAATGACAATTTCAGCCCATGCAACTTTTCAAATTTCAAATCTCGTTTTCGAAATCAAATTTGGCTTTTCTAAGCCGTCGTAATGACGATTTCAATTCTCACAATTTTCGATTTGCATACCTTCTTTCAAAGGTTAAAACGGTTTTCTAACCCATCGTAATGACGAATTCAATCCTCATAATTTCCAAAATCAAATCTTTGAAAACCAATTTAACCGTTTTCAAATTTCAAATTCAAAATCAAATCTTTGAAAACAAATTTAAACGTTTTCAAATTTCAAATTCAAAATCAAATCTTTGAAAATGAATTTAACCATTTTCAAATTTCAAATTCAAAATCAAATCTCTGAAAACAAATCTAACCATTTTCAAATTTCAAATCCAACTTCAAACCATTTGAAAACAAATTTAACCGTTTTCAAATTTCAAATCCAATTTCAAACCATTTGGAAACAAATTTAACCGTTTTCAAATTTCAAATCCAATTTCAAATCTTTGAAAACAAATTTAACCGTTTTCAAATTTCAAATTCAAAATCAAATCTTTGAAAACAAATTTAATCGTTTTCAAATTTCAATTCGAAATCAAATTTTTGAAAACAAATTTAACCGTTTTCAAATTTCGAATTCGAACTCAATCCGTTTGAAAACAAACTTAACCGTTTTCAAATTTTCAACCCAATTTTAAATCCTTTGAAAACAAACTTAAACGTTTTCATGGCCATTGTGATGACGATTCCAAATTCTTCAATTCTCGATTTTCAAATCCGTCATTCGGAATTTCAAAGACCGTCTTCGGAAACAATACATTGTTTTCATAGCCGCCGCAATTTTAACTTAAACCGTCTTTTGAAAACAAACTTAAGACAACTCTTCAACTGATCGACTTTCGAAGATCCCTACTCTTCGGAAGTCGTCCATAAAACGACAAATGGATCTTTTTGAGAATTTCTATTTTCGAAAATTTCAGTCCACCTTTTCGATTCAACCTCGAGTTGATTAGAGTCCAGTCGATTTCAAGTCAAGTCGTCTAGATAACGTCAAGTCTCTGCCAAAGTTATACCTACCTTCTGGTCTAGGTCGTGTCGCCTAATTGTCGAGTCATCTCCAATGGCGTTAGGAGAGTTAAAACCTGTCGGGTTTTAAACCCGCATTTCCCCCACATTACGGGTCAAAGGTCAAGTTTGTGTACATATCTTTTCCAACGGCGTCACGCCAGCAACACACCTCCAAATCTCGTCAGAAGTCTTCTGTCTAGGCATCACTATGCTAAAGTCGACACTCGAGTCTAAATTCAAAGTCGTGCACGAAGAGTTCAAACACAAGAGGTCATTCACGATCTTTAATGAACTCATATCCTAGTCACACTGTCGCGTCTTCACAACAAAACTGCCTTTTGTACATATGTGTCGTACTTGCCTTTGTTTGTGCAATCCCCTGCCAAGACAAGTTATAACGCCTATCGTTATGTCAAATAGGAATCCCTTGGGTGCCATCGATCGCCAACCAGAAACTCAAGAAGCTAATCAATCTGCATCTGCTATGACTTCTGCTGAAACCAACAACATGGTCCTTCGACTCATAGCTACCGTGGAAGACTTGAGCACTCGTCTCTCCCAAGTTGAGGACAAAATGATAAACGGGAATTTTAACTCTTCTGATATTGAGCAAAGGGTTGAGCAACTTGAAAGCCGACTACTTGCCAACGAAAAAACCAAAACCAGACGACCTCATAGGTCCTTCCCTGATTTGGGTATGCCTTATGCCACAGCCTTGGAAAGGCTAATCTCTAAAGGAAAGCTCAAACCAATTGGTCCAACTCCAGACCCTCTACCAAGCAAGTGAGGACGTAGATGGGAAGGAAAACTGTTTTGTCAATATCACCAAGGTCGCGGACATGACACTGAAACGTGTCTCCCTCTAAAAGGCGCCATCCTTGATATAATCGAAAAGGGTAAATTACCATTACCCCCTCCAACAAACAACAAGAACAGCCCTCCAGAAAACCCTTTTGGAGACAGTCAGGGATCTTCCCTAGAATGCTCTCATCTCATCTCTCCTGACGATGAGAAAATTCATGCAATTGATGAAGATGGCATACAAAGCGGTATAATGATGCTCTCCGTCTCCATCAACAACATATTCTCAAAGCTGCAAGTGGCTATCGATGATTTGAACACCCGGGTAGCTAATTTGGAGAAGAGGTTTGGTAGCACCGAAAATGAACCTGACCATCAAGGAAACCAACCCTTGGTTCACCAACCAACAGCTGTTGAAAATGAGGAATCATCTAATGGTTCGGACACCCATGAACCTATCAACAAAGAACATGAAATTCCCTCATCAAATACCCCTTCAAAATATCAAGAAATATCCCAAAAACTGTCCATTGACAATGACCAAATCCTGCTTCCGCCCAGGATTGAGAAAAACAAAAACAAAAAAAAAACTCACAAAAACATCCTAAAAAACACCAATGTTGGAATCGTGGGAAAACATCAAAGGGTATTCACAGATCTGGGAATAACATATGGCACCGCTCTGGGGATACTTACTTCAGAAGGATTACTGCAACCGATTGGACCAGCTCCGGATCCATCTGAGGCTAAGAACTCCCGTTTCTGGAATCCTAATGCCTATTGCCAATACCATCAAGGCAAGGGCCATGACAGCGAAACTTGTTTCAAACTCAAGCATGCCATTCAAGATATGATTGAAGCTGGCAAAATCATAATTGCACCTCACAGTCAAGACACTCCTCCTAAATGTCTCAAGCCAAACAGCAAGGTTGAACGTTCTCAAAGGACATTCACCAACCTCAACATAACCTATGCCGCAACTCTTCAAAAGCTCATGACTGAAGGGAAGCTACAACCAATCGGGCCCACTCCGGACCCGTCTGAATGGAGAAAAACCCGTTTCTGGGATGGCAATGCCTATTGCCAATATCATCAAGGAAAAGGTCATTGTTGGAAATCATATTTTAAATATCACATATTTTGGTTTAAAGTTTTAGTCATAAAAACTTAAAAATTTTATGCATGCAAAGCTAGAATAAGAGTAAGGAAAAATCGTTTCATACCATATGAATATTTCGGCCAAATGGGCACAAATGAAGTCTCCTACCTCACTTGTTCTTGAGCTTTCCATATATTAGGATGATCCTCCAAAGACCTCAAGTATAGAAGCCACTCCTCTTGATTGCACCCAAGATTATCCCTTATCCCCATTAAATAATATTAGCTAGATATTAGTTTAGTAGTTTACCTTAAAATTGATTACTAATACTCATATATTACATTAATAATATTAGTAATTTGATTGAACAATTTTTGATTGAATCTTCTCATATTTTAGATGAAGATTAAAGAGTAGAGAGAATAATGCATCCCCTTTGCATGTGGTGAATGAATGAGTATGTAAGAGAAATAATTAAAGAACAAAAGCCTCCCAAAGGGAGCGTCACACGGTTGGAGGAGGGATGAGGACCAATATATTGTCCTTCACTTTTCTATTTGTTCTTATCAAAACCTTAGGCATGTAAGGCTAGGTGTAGACTAGGCATCATTAGCTTATTTTATCTCATAAAATAATTCACCCACTAACACCCATCACTCTCATTATTTCGGTCCCTGTACCATAAAATGGACTACCATTTTATTTTGTTAATTTGTCATTTGTCACACAATATGTCACATGTAGTATGTTACATGTTATTAATTAATGTAATGCATATTTATCACATAAATATCATTTTATAAATTAATTAAATTACATTCAACAAATTGACTAGTGATACTTGATCACATAAATAAAATGGGTCATTTAATTATAATTCACAACATCTTGTAATTATAATTAACCATTCATTATCATCTCTATTGTTTCACAAACAATAAACAATTTTAGTAATAAAATATTTTAATTACTAAAATAAATCTTATTTAATCCCATTACAATAAGATATCAATATTCTCTCTCACATATTGAATTGTTCAAATTTAAGGAATTGATTAACTTGTATCGTCATACAATTAATCAACTTTACTGATTAGGGCATCATCCTTTAGGTGTGACCTTAAGGGATCAACTGACCACCACCGTCCCACGACAGTAACGTCAAACTCTAGCAAGCCAATCGTTACAGATTAATGTTGATCAGTTGACTATAAAATGAATCATCCCTTACATATTCTTAAAATGAGATTTAAACATGTGATCATCATGATCGACAATTGTGATCGCATTATTGTCGGGGACACTCCAACAATCTCCCACTTGTCCTCGACAAGTGTGCGTCACCAATTCTCTTGTCCTATTACTATCTCCCACTCAATGCAAGGTGTCTTTCGGGTCGTACTTGCAAGTGATCATATCAAGAGTGGTTTCCTCGATCTGGAGAATAACTGATTGACCGTAATTATCTACCATAGATACCTTCCGAGCGTGGCCACGCATTTCCAGTTCATTACTCCTCGAGTGGCCCTGAGATATTGTTTTAACCCTGACAAGGGGGTGGACAATTCCTATCGCACTTATTCCCTTCGACTAGCCACAGCCATCATAACCCAAAATATGCCCATTTGACCCCATTTACAAAGGTCGTAGTAACACAAATCAAAGTTAATCTGAAACTGTGCCACCTAAGGCAAACAGTCTTTAGTCAAAAGAATCGACTCATTAGAATACTATAGTAGCTCTCTCCATGACCAGGCTATATAAATTTGCCAGAACTCTATAAGGTCCGCCGACAAAGTGTTCCTAACAGTCTGCCTATGTGATCGACTAGTCATCTCACATGACTGTATGACACTGAACTTGCCATCAATCGTATCACACTTTAGTCACTTCGAGACGTCACCTCATACAAGTGACTATGGGCGAATACTATGTTAATCCGAGTTCACTTTAACGGGGTTCAATTGTCTCTACAACCCGTTTAGATGTAACAAAGTATAAAAGGAGTTTTTTAGATTTAAAAACTCGAACGACAAATGTGATTGTCACATATGAAGAGTCAATACCTGATTACTACTTCATATTTTTTATAATCCATTTTCATCTTACATGTAGTTGTTCATCTCAATGCAATTGAAATGACATATGGCATGACTTATCATGTTAAGCCTATGAGAAGGCTTTGGTTAGTAGGTTTTATCAACTTCTTGTACCTAACTCAATCTTACTACATACTCGTTTTCCTTTGTAATGTATACATTTGAATTACAAAACTTTCTGAGTACGTGTCGAGATCCAATCAAGACATAGGCCCTCTAGCCTTAGAATAGCTTCCACTGTTTTCACAGTGTGCGGGACTCATCCTTCTTGCACATCTCATGATTGCAAGTGTACTCATTTTCCGTTGTAAGTATTTCTCATTGTTCTTTATTGCCTAGAACGATTCTAGAAAATCTATTTCTTAAATAACATAGCCACAATGGTATCTTAACCATCCTAATGTGTTTTGATTATGGTTTTGTCGGAAACCATGCGCAATCTCAATTGTCAAATGTCATTTGTGTAACACCCTTACACAAAATTGCATCAAAAACACTTTGCTTTACTTCCTTAATGCTTGTGCAAGCACTTAAGGGTAATCTTTATGGCTTACTTGGTAACTATTACTTAAATTCGATTTGAAACAATTCATCATACTCAAAGTATATGAAGTGTTATACATCATTTCCTATTTAATTGATTCGACAGCGGAAGCAAATGGAATCAATCAAATATGTTCAACTTGATTGAACTAGTCATGAATCTTATCAACATAAGACTCCTTATTTGACATTAATATCATGTAGATTTATCTCCATAAATCCGGATATTAAAGATGTACTACATTTCTCCAAAGTCTTAAATCATTCGCAATGATCAATATGTCATCCACATATACGACTACTAATATTTCCCTAACTCCCACTAAACTTCATGTACAAACACAACTTCTCGACTTATCGGGAAAATTTTTATACTATGATCAAATCATTGATTCCAACTCATTGATGTCCTACTTAAGACCCTCTCCTATGTTTCACATTATCTTAGGATTGCAAGAATCTACAAAACTCAAGACATGTATTGAATACATTCCTTCTAATTGAAGAAGTGGGTTTTAGATTCACTCGCTATATATTTCATAATGAAACACAATCCCTAAGAAGATCCAAATAAACTTAAGCATTTCAACTAGTGCAAAACCCTTTGCTACCAATCAAGCTTTGATATTTAATAATTCACTTGGAATTTATTTCGGATTTTCATGGCTCTAAGCCTTGTATTGAGTTGTGACTTAAACACTCTCATGTAAGTCATATGTTCATTACTTTCCAGAAGTAATCAACTTGAATCAAACAATTTCTTTGCAAGTTGCAAGCTCTTTACTTTCTAAAAGTAAAACTAATTCATCATCTTCAACAAGTGATGATTTTAACCTCCTAGGTTTTGAAGAAACAACGTCTTACACAAAACGTCTTATGTAGCCAAGAAAGACCAGTTTCTTGCGACATAACATTCTTTGTGGCTCTTGAATAATTTCTCCCACTCTGTCTTCTAGAAATAAACTTGTATTCTAGAAAGACAGCTTCACGAGCCACAAACCCGTTGTACTCGTGATTATTGTAAGGAAAAATGAGCATTTGTTTCTTTTGAAAACTTACAAACAAGGTACCCTACCATTTCATATCTCATATGATTCATTTTTGATTTAGTGGAAAAATAATTTAGACAAAATGATAAAATCCCCAAAAGGATCAAGTAACTCAAAGTAACTTGATTGAAGTCCAAACCATATCGAATAGCGTTTGATTTCTTTATCCAACCACACATTATCCCATAATGCGTGCTAAGAGAGATTAATTTGTGATACTATATCACAATTACTTTGGCTTATATCAAAGTCTTCACTTTGATAATCACATCACGACTAAATCGTGATTCTTTGAACTCTTTGAACTTCTTCAAAGATTTCTCTATTTACCTTATTAAGTGAACACATTAGCGTCAACTTAAATCGTTGGTAAAAGAAAATGATCAACCTATTTTGGATCAATGATTTACAACCTCGATCTCCTTTTCAACCAAAAGGCACGAGACATCTTGCTTTGAATACAAGATACGCATATACCATAAGATCTAATGGTTTCAAGAGTACTCGATAACTCCTTGCGTTCATCATTCCAGAATCTAAGGTTCAATCTTGGGTTACCAATTTGAGTCTTACATCATCTACATGATATATCATTCTAGTTTGGTTTAGAATATAATCACCTTGATAATGGGCTAGCCATACATCAAATCATGGTGTATAGGGTCACAAAAGTGAAACCTCTTTTGTATCTTAACAAGTTTATATTCTTATTTAGAGTGTATGCACTTAATAGTCATAATTAAGTACAACTATAAACCCTAAACTAGATTGATTACACAATGACTCTATCTCTCGACATTATTTGATGCTAGTCGTCATATTATAATCATCTTATGTGTCGAATACAATGATGAAAGCCTCCACTGGTTTCTAATATTGACGAAGTAGTACTAGCAAAATTTATGTTAATCAAATAAACATTTAAAGAATAAGGTCCCATTAGATGTCCCACAACTAACTTGTTGATTCTTCAATAATTTGGGGTAGTTTCCTTTCTAGCGTCCAACAATTAAGACAATGGAAACTTTATCGGTTGGGATTGATAGGTTTAGTATCGTTATTCTCAATAACTTTACTTTTAACATTACCTTGTATCAATTCCATTCTAATTTTACTTCTATAAAGCTTATCCTTTTCTTAACGGTTTAAGAGAATGCTCCTACTCATTTCAATGAGTCTTTGCTAATAGAAGCAAAATTGAAATTCATGAAGACTACTCTTCATTCGTTTGTTTAGTCTTAAAAGTTTCATTGAAGTGGTTGCGTTATTTTGGTCAATTTTGATTTCAAACAAATCTAGTTACCAAAATGATGTAACGTTTCAAAGTACTTAACTCAATTAAGCATATGAGAAACAATTCATTGTAAGTAGATATGTTAGTCAAGAATCAAAAACACTTTTGATCACGAATAACTTGTATCTATACTCGTTACAAGAGATCCTTACAATGGATAATACGAGGTTTTTTTTAGAAGAAAATTCAAATTTTGTCTTTAGTTACGATGTTTTAATGGAGATTTGAACTAAAATCGAAATGATATCGTATATAAATTGAGGTAAAGAAATAGAACAATATGATAACGGAATAATGAAGACAAAACATTTATCGTTATAATAATACTTGTAAATAAATTAACAAGATATGAGCATTTATATAGTGACCTCTACCCAACTATTATAAATGATTCCAAGATCCAAATTCATATTAACTTGGGCGCGTTGTGGCCGATAAATCCCTTATCAATATAACTCGGTGGATTAACTCTTTAATCGATTCTACTTTTAGAACTCTTGGTCGAGAAAATTACATTAACATTTATCTTATTAGCCCGGAACACATGCAACTACGGTCACGAATACTTCCGTTGAGCTCAATCCAAATTTCGAATAAATGTGTCCATGATCCAAACCCACATTAACTTGGGCACGGTGTAGCCGATAAATCCCTCATCAACATGAATTCGGTGGGTAGACATTTATCACCCACTTCCCCTACGTAATAAGGTTTGTACCCCGGTGTGGCCGAGTGCACTCCCTCACGAAATAGGTTTTCATGGTTTCTACTTTTTGGTAAGGCTAAGTCTCAATTGTTTATTCTTAGCGAGAGGTCATGTCAATTTATTATCTATCACGTTTTAAGTGAACTAAAGCGGTGAACTACGATAATTGTAATTGACATGGTCGATAAACTCGATTTAAAATGCATGTTTATTTATGGCGATTTAGCGATGCATGCAACATATAAATAAAATGCAAAGCATAAAATAAAATCCTAGTATGGCCTTCCTAAAATAGTAAATCTAATAAACTATTACAAATTCGGAAACCAACTCCTTTGGTCCCTTGAACTTCGGTCTTGGCACGCATTTCAAGGCAATACATTTTTTAATGGATCGCCTTCTCGAGTGGCACCGTCTTCAAGGAACTCCGGAATAATTAAATTACAAAATGAATTACATAATTTCCTATTATACATTTGTAATTAAAATAAAAATAAATCTATTAAATTACAAAACGGTGATACGAGATCACAATAATTACAACCGAATCGATATTCCCATACATTTCGGGTAATATCAATTAAAACTAAAGCCATACTAAGTAAAATTACATAATTCAAAAATTACATAAAATTAAAATATGACAATCATAAATAAAATGCAGCATTATAAATATGTATGAACATGCCCAATTTTATGCTAAATCGCCTTTAAGGAGCCAATATCGTATATTAATCGGTATTTACGGATTTGCGTGATTTAACCTTTTAAAATCACAATAATTACATAAAATCATATTTATGTACAAGTAAATTATCCTAACCATCTTAGGACTCAAAATTAGTCTCCACTAACATTTGACAATAATTAACCTAGATTTCTTAATATTGTTCATAAATGGACCCAAAAATACAAAATTATGCTATAAACTTCAAATTAAATTATAAAAATTTCAAATAATTTCGAAATTTGAAATTTAAACTCATGAACATTCTGGAAAAATACCATGACACTCATAATGTTCAAAACTTAGGTGAAAAAAAATTTCAAAAATTTATCGAGAAAAACAATGTTGCGGTTTATCGGTTTTAACAATTATGACCATAAAAATATGAGAAAAATTATATTCATCAACGTTTCACTTTTAGATCTGAAATATATGATAAAATGCAACATGTTACATTTTTCCTTTAGTCATGAAGTATGTTTTAGCATTTTTTTACAAATTAAAGTCACTATTTATGTGATTTTTCATCAAAAATTCATAAATCATGCATAAAGACTTCAGTATAGCCAAATATTTTACACACATCTTGTAAAATTGCATGTGACAACATACTAAATGTCCCTAACCAGATTCGAAATATAACTCATATTAACCTATTTACCCATTTAAATACGATTTTAATTTGAAAAATCCATATTTCGAGCAAAACAACTCATTTTATTATGAACATTAACAGGCCATCAGTAAATAATATATGTGAAAACATATCCAAAAACCACTGGAAAAATCAAAGTTTAGCTATTTTTACTCCAAAACTGACATTTTTATCATAAAAATCACATTTTAATGCCATTATGATATAAAATGAACAATAAAATCCATAAATAAATCAAAATGTCCTAAAAATCACTTAGGACCATAAACTTTTAACATGCAAAATTATTTCATGATTTATCTTCATAAATCCTAAATAACAAGTTTTATATGTTAATTAAATTAACTCGGAAAAACTAACCCGATCTTGCATGCAACAACCATAATGCTCTGATACCACTTGTTGAAAATCATATTTTAAATATCACTTATTTTGGTTTAAAGTTTTAGTCATAAAAACTTAAAGATCTTATGCATGCAAAACTAGAATAAGAGTAAGGAAAAATCGTTTCATACCATATGAATATTTCGGCCAAATGGGCACAAATGAAGTCTCCTACCTCAGTTGTTCTTGAGCTTTCCATATATTAGGATGATCCTCCAAAGACCTCAAGTATAGAAGCCACTCCTCTTGATTGCACCCAAGATTATCCCTTATCCCCATTAAATAATATTAGCTAGATATTAGTTTAGTAGTTTACCTTAAAATTGATTACTAATACTCATATATTACATTAATAATATTAGTAATTTGATTGAACAATTTTTGATTGAATCTTCTCATATTTTAGATGAAGATTAAAGAGTAGAGAGAATAATGCATCACATTTGCATGTGGTGAATGAATGAGTATGTAAGAGAAATAATTAAAGAACAAAAGCCTCCAAAAGGGAGTGTCACACGGTTGGAGGAGGGATGAGGACCAATATATTGTCCTTCACTTTTCCTTTTGTTCTTATCAAAACCTTAGGCATGTAAGGCTATGTGTAGACTAGGCATCATTAGCTTATTTTATCTCATAAAATAATTCACCCACTAACACCCATCACTTTCATTATTTTGGTCCATGTACCATAAAATGGACTACCATTTTATTTTGTTAATTTGTCATTTGTCACACAATCTGTCACATGTAGTATGTTATATTTTATTAATTAATTTAATGCATATTTATCACATAAATATCATTTTATAAATTAATTAAATTACATTCAACAAATTGACTAGTGATACTTGATCACATAAATAAAATGGGTCATTTAATTATAATTCATAACATCTTGTAATTATAATTAACCATTCATTATCATCTCTATTGTTTCACAAACAATAAACAATTTTAGTAATAAAATATTTCAATTACTAAAATAAATCTTATTTAATCCCATTACAATAAGATATCAATATTCTCTCTCACAAATTGAATTGTTCAATTTTAAGGAATTGATTAACTTGTATCGTCATACAATTAATCAACTTTACAGATTAGGGCATCATCCTTTAGGTGTAACCTTAAGGGATCAACTGACCACCACCGTCCCACGACAGTAACGTCAAACTCTAGCAAGCCAATCGTTACCGATTAATGTTGATCAGTTGACTATAAATTGAATTATCCCTTACGTATTCTTAAAATGAGATTTAAACATGTGACCATCATGATCGACAATTGTGATCGCATTATTGTTGGGGACACTCCAACAGTCATGACACTGAAACATGCTTCAAATTGAAACATGTTATTCAAAATATGATTGACAACCATGAACTGATGGCTTCATCCCTATGCCAACCAAGTGATGAAGACAACCCTAATGAACATCTCTTTCTGCAAGAAGATGAGAGCCTAATTGACTTTTGTCCTCATATCATCCCCAACAACGAGAGTGAAGTGCTCAAGTGGGTCAATGCTCAAAACCAGACATTCAAGCCGTTGGATGCTGCGAAAGAGACCTTCGAGGAGGAACATGATGATTAGGAGTCCGTATCTACGATAGAGTCCGAGTCCGAGTCCGAGTTCGAGTCTTAGGCTTTCTCATATCTATCTTAGTGTCTGTCCTTTTATTCCTAAGTGACAAATTGGGGGTTGTCCCCATGAGTCACATGTATTCATCGAGTCTGTGCTAACCTCTTATTTATCTAAATAAAAGCACAATTTCCAACTATCATATATTCTCCACTTTACCATTTCCCGTTGACAACGAGAATTGATTTGAGAATTGATTTAAAGCAAAAAATATGTTCCAATTCAATGCGAGTACACTCGAGTGACGTTCCGTACCGAGTCAGCAAAGGACTCGAAACTCCGTGTCCATTTTCTTTACCTATTCCATGTCTGGCAATAGAAACCTTTCAATAGCACCCAATTTAGAATGAGCTCTGATCAAGGGGATTCTACGATGAACCTGGATAACAAACCAGAACATCTCCTTGTTCATGATCAATGACGGAAGGCAAGCCCATTCCCCACAAAAACATCCCATTACCAAATATCAACCTCTCATCAACGGGTACATCCCCGTCTGCACCTCTACCTTCCTCGAACGAAGGACGGCAAAAAAAAAACCAATATATCCAAAGCAAAACCAAAGCGAAAGGCCAAAATCAAAGGCCCAAGCCAATATCCATTCACCCAAAACTAAAGCGAAAGGCCAAAATCAAAGGCCCAAGCCAAAAACCATTCACCCAGAGCCAAAGGCAAAAACCAAAGTCAAAGCGAAAGCCAAGGCTAAAGCTAAATCAAAAAACAAAATAGTGAAATTCAAATTCGCTATTTTCACAAATTTCAAATGACGGAAATTAAAGCCGTTGTTTTCAAATAAAAAAACAAGATAGTGAAATTCAAGTTCACTATTTTCACAAATTTCAAACGATGGAAATTAAAGCCATCATTTTCAATTCAAAAAACAGGATAGTGAAATTCAAGTTCACTATTTTCACAAATTTCAAACGACGGAAATTAAAACCGTCATTTTCAAATAAAAAAAACGAAATAGTGAAATTCAAATTCGCTATTTTCCCACAATTTCAAATAACGGAATAAAGCCGTCACTTTTCAAACTTCGGTTCAACAAGTCCAACACCAAAATACAAAGTCCAGGACCAACAAGTCCAAAGCCCAGGACCCATGAGTCCAACACACAAAGTCCAGGACCAACAAGTCCAAAGCCTGGGACCCATAAGTCCAACACACAAAGTCCAGGACCAACAAGTCCAAAGCCCAGGACCCATGAGTCCAACACACCAAATCCCGGACCAACAAGTCTGATGCGACCATAATTGGCGCATATTTAGCCCCCGAATTACCATTGTTTCTATGCTTTTTAGTGCCTATTTGGGTCATTTCTTATCTTTAGTTCTTTGTTTTGCATATTCTTTGAGATTTTGATCCCTTGGTAGGAAAGGAGTAAGAATCTTGCATTTTCATGGCAAAACAAGGCTAAATTGATCATATTCAATGACCAAGCATCAAGGAGAGACAAGACTAGAAGGCCTTTGTACATAGCATAGTAGAAGAGCATTGTTGAGAAAAGGATCCTTGAGTCCCCAAGGAAATCCCCAAGGAATCCATGAAGAAAAGGGAAGAAAAAGAAGAAGAAAAGTTGCTGAACTACAATCCGAACGGATTGTAGAGAATCCGTCCGTCCTCCCCAGTCCGAGCGTCCTCACCAGGAATCCGCTCGGATTCCCCATGCCCAGTCCGAGCGTCTTGTTTCTCGATCCGCTCGGATCGTCCACCCAGATCCGGCCGTCCCGACTCCCAGCCGCACGGATCACAACACAGCACAGTTTCGTTCTTCAAGCTACGAAATGGAGAAGCCCTTCTCTCGGACAATCCCGGAGGCTCCTTGCTCAACTTAAAAAGTGTAATTACTAGTTTAGCCCTTAGTTAACCCTAATGCATCCTCCCTAATTTTCACTATAAATACCCCATTAGTCTAATTAGAGGAGCATGTTCTTCTTATCAATAATTAGAGTAGTTATTATCAATCAAATCTCTCTTCAATATTGTAATCAAATATTAATCAAGTTTTAATCCAAGTTTTAGTTCTTTAATCTCTCTCTAGTTCTTCATTTATTTTGGGTAATTAGAAGATTATTGGGTTTATTGGGAGATTGACAACCTTCCATCAATCATCAAGTTCTTCTATTATTCTTGCTTTATTATTGGAATCATTAGTAGGTATAATCTCTTAATCCCTTTTTAATTATTGCTAATTACTTTCATTTATTCATCATGTTTCATCATGTTAGTATGATTGACAACCTTTCTAGCATGATCAATATGATAATGAGTGAGTAGTCTCTTAGCTAGGGTTTAATGGGTGATTAGGGGAAACCAACATGGGGAATGATTCATGCTTAAATTAATATGCTTTCATATCTTATTTGCTTGCTTGTTTTGATCTTAATACATGCACATGTTATATTTGATGAAATGCTAAGCCTATGAATCCTTGCATTTACTATCATCTTCTATCCTTTCAACTTGACTTGTAAGACATAACCCAACTCGAGTCTTGTTAGACCATGCATGTGTTAAGTAGGGAAGATTAAGTCGACTTGTAGGTGTTGTACAATCCAAGAGATTCGGCTCCGGGACCCAAACTTTCCTAGGATTGTAAGATATAACCCAACTCAATCCATCACAACAATAATTGCTTGCTTATAATTTGAGAACATGTTTGTATGATCATATCCCATGATTCCCCTATGAACCCATGACACCCTAGTGCTTTTAATCAATTGTTTACACCCTTGTTTCATTTACCTTGTTAGTTTATTTTCATTGCTATTTTAGTTTAGTGACCTTCTACATCAACCCAATTTGTGACACCCCTAGACACCACTAGTTACAATAGAATCTTCATTTCAATACCCGTCCCTTGGGATCCGACCTTTACTTGCCTCTTTACTAATTGTAGAGTTGTTTGTGAAGTATAAATTGTGTTTTGTATCGACCATTGACCAACGACCACATATGCTTAATTGTGAACACCAAATGGCATCGATCAAAGTCCAAAACACCAAACACTAAAACCTCAACCAAAACTACTTCACCCCTAAGTCCTTCTAGAGACTGTTACAGGGAGACCTATCTAAGATCCTGGGAATTCCCCTTAAGATCATAACCAACATTGCTTCACCCTTAAGTCCTTCTAGAGACTGTTATAGGGAGAACTATCCAGGCTTCTGAGGATTCCCCTCAAGATCGTAATATCACACCTTGACCTTTAAGGTCCAGACATGGGAACCTGATCCCACATTATTTACCAACCATTTCGTGCTCATGCCACATCAAGCTTGAGACCCCATTCCGCGCCACATTACAAGTCGTAACCCATCGTCCTTATCACCACAAAATAGAAACTCCAGATTTTTATCTGTTAAACAAACCTCTTATTACCAAGCTTCACATGCCAAAATGCCGAAACCAATTCCACCCCGACCCAAATACGGAGTCTTCAAAAATACATCGCTCCCCGGAACGGGACATGTCTATTTCATTCTTAGGGTCCACTTTTTAGTGTGCTCACACAATAAGAAACATTTTCACAAGCTATGCCTCTTCGATTCATAATCAAGAGGTATTTCTCTCCAATCAACTTTCGAGTCACCAAACGGAATTCACCTTCGTGACCCTCAACTCCAGATTTTTATCTGTCAAACAAACCTATTATTACCAAGCTCCACATTCCCTAATGTCGAAGCCATTTTCACCCTGACCCAGATACGGAGTCATCGAATGCTTTGCTACCGAGAACGGGACATACCCAATCTATCCTTAGGGTCCACTGTTTAGTGTGCTCACATGATAAGGAACATTTTTACAAATTAGACCCCTTCGATTCATGATCGAGGGGAATTCTCTCAAATCAATTTTTCGAGCCACCAAACAGAATTTACCATCGTGACCCTCTCACATTAAGGACCTAACAACTCGTTTAGGCACACATTCAGATGAGTCACCAAATGGAATTTACCGTCGTGACCCTCACACTTTAAGGTCCTAACAACTCGCTTAGGCACACATTCTGAACTACGATCTGGTTTGATTTCACTTCACGTGAATACGTAGGCAGTCCTTCAAGGACACAACCATACACCTCAAAATCAATTATCAAAACACATTCAGAACTACGATCTGGTTTGATTTCACTTCACGTGAATACGTAGGCAGTCCTTCAAGGACACAACCATACACTTCAAAATCACTTAAGGTCCTAACAACTCGCTTAGGCACACACGCTCAGAACTACGATCTGGTTTGATTTCGCAAACACGCGAATACGTAGGCAGTCCTATTACGAGGGCACAACCACACCCCCACGCACATTCAATTTTCACACCTTCAATTTGCAACCCATTGCACACACACGCAGAACTACGATCTGGTTTGATTTCGCAAACACGCGAATACGTAGGCAGTCCTATTACAAGGGCACACCCGCATACTCCTTTCACAACATTTCCAATTTTCAATCCTCAATAACAAGCTCAAAACTACGATCTGGTTTGATTTCGCAAACACGCGAATACGTAGGCAGTCCCCCAACAAGGACACAACTGCATACCCTTTCAATCTCAACCATTAATATCAATCCTCAAAAGCGGCCCATCCAGCTGCAAAAATTAATCACTTTACTGGGGGCTTCTTCCTTAAGACGTCGCCCATTCCTCCTTTTCCCAAATTCCGGTCTTCTCACTCTAGGGGCTTCTGTTTCGAGATGCCACCCATCCTTTATCCTCACACATCTTTCGAGTCTCAACTACAGTCCAAAATAAACCGCCCAAAGTCTAGTGCTCGGTTCGGACGATGACAAAGTCTTGGTTTCGCTCTCCGAATCATCATGCCTCAGAGAAGGATCTCAAACAAGCAAACGGTGGCAAAGATGTCTGGAGAAGATAATCAATTCGCCTTCCCCAGCCGAGCGGACCTTCTACCCCAAGAATCTGATGCGCGTTGTCACCCTCTTTTGGCTAAGGAGTTGCACTTACATTGGCAAAGTCTGTCAAAGTAACCCCCGTGTCGTGTCGATACCAAGTTTGTATCACGTTAACGACCGTCTGTTTGTCAGTCTGGTAGTATGCGTCCGTATGAGTCAATGTCGCAACAGTCACGTGTCTCCAATTTATCAAATCACAGATCTACGAGTAACAAGACTCACCTTTAAGCTTCACAATATTCAAAACTTCTATCTCCCTTCGCGTGAGACATTACATGCTAGTTGCTTATATGCTAACTGCTCACATACTTATGTGCTTACGTGCTTATATGCTTACATGCTAGTTGCTTATATGCTAACTGCTCACATGCTTATGTGCTTATGTGCTTATATTCTTGCATGCTACGTGCTTATCTATGCGACTGCAGATTTGTGTGGTCACTAACCATGCAGGTAATATTGAGAAGACAAACTCACTCCAACTGAGTACCGGGCTCTTCCCAACAAACACCGACCCCTCAAGTCCATGGGCTTTAACTGCGTCGATTACATTGCTTACGCTACCTCCCGATGAGCGGCAACTCATATCCCCGAAAAGTCCTGAGAAGTTTCTAACTCCCCAGCGAGTGCCGATTTTCAAATAGAAGTCACGCAGGTCTTTCAAAGATCCTCACAACGTCGTTCATGATCCCGATGCAGCACTCTCCCTAAATGGTTTTCCAGAGAGCCTTGCTGTAACACCCCCATACACCAAGTGCCTTACCAGGACCACTCAGGTATGAGGACATTACCATCTCGGTTACCCGAGGCAATGATAATCAAATAACAATGAAGAAACAACGTTTAACTATAAATACTTAGCGAAGAGTTACAATTCTCAAAACCAAACCAAAAGTACGATACATGTTCTCAAACTGACTGTCCTAACTGAAATGTAAATAACTAATAAGCTACAGCGGAAGACTCTTATCATCATGTCGTGGCAATCCCAGCTATCCCAAGACTCATCTCAATACTCGCTCAATATCCGCTCACCATCCCCGAATGGATCACCGCAGTTTACAAAACAACACCGGGGTCAGTACTAATCACACAATTCAATATATACCAACAATAAGATAAACAGATGCCTTAATCACACACACACAATCACGCCAAATCCAATCATCTCAATCATTGATCGTCCATCGCACCCCGCCAGTGGGGGACCGCAGCCGTACCCACCAAATCCCCACTCCACATAGTGAGCGATAACCCTATCCATTAATGTGCACATCCCTTCTGTGGCGGGTTCCACAAAAGGCGAAACTAGGGCGTGAAGCCACTCCCGCAAGTGACCCCTCTCGGCCCGAGGACACGCCTCGAGAACCACAGACAACCATCACAAACACAATCGCAATCACAACCGTCACAATACAATTACTACATCAAACAACCAAATACAACACATCAACCAATATCCCATTATGGGACTAATACTGAGCAGGAAATCCTACCCGGTAAGCACACAATCGACGGTCTCTCTTCTTTGAATCAAAAAGCTTCCTCTATGAACCCTCCTCCTATCATACAACACATAAAGGCTACCAAATCACATACTACACATAAACCCCCAAATCTCTAAATTAGGGTTTAACCAAATCAAAGGAAAGACAATAAAAGGGTACATAGATCTTACCCTCGACGCAAGGAACTCAACGGTATAATCAACGCTAAGAACCGACCTTCCAAACTCCGGGTATTGCTAATAATGCGATTAGGATGAAGAACTTGCTTGCTTTCTCTCTTAAACAGTAATTTAGGTTTTGCAAAAGTGATTTATAATAATGACGACAAAGCTTATATACCTTAATCGCATAATTAACAAAACCCGAGAAAACTCCCCGTAAAACCGGCTACTCGATCGAGTACCCGAGGTACTCGATCGAGTACCCCCTTACTCGATCGAGTGCCCCAGCTACTCGATCGAGTACCCAACAGTCGAAACTTTTCTAAAACGCAACTTACCCTTACTCGACGAGTAAGGCCTACTCGATAGAGTACCCCAAGACTTATAAATACGGAGTATTACAGTCTTCCCTCCTTAAAAGGAACTTCGTCCCCGAAGTTCAAACCACTACTAAACAAAGGTACTCCCATGACATCCCCGACTCAACAACCATACAAAATTCAACATAAAACATGTTACTAACCCAACTCATCCCGACAAACATACCGACACAACATATAAAAGGGGTATAAAACTCTTAAAAACTGTTCGCGGTCGTCTCCTACCCCCCTAAAAGAAACAAGGTTACGTCCCCGTAACCATACATACCTGATCAAAAAGGAAAGGGTAACGCTCTTTCATAGCCTCCTCTGACTCCCATGTAGCTTCCTCGGTCTCGTGGTTAGACCAAAGGATCTTGAGCAGAACTGTCTCACCATTCCTAGTCTTTCTAACCTTTCGGTCTAGAATCTGTTTAGGCACCTCAAGATATGATAAGGACTCATCTAGCTCTAAGTTCTCGGCCTCTAACACATGTGACAGGTCACTCACATACTTCCGCAGCTACGATACATGAAACACATTATGCACTCTCTCTAATGCAGCTGGTAAAGCCAGACGATATGCAACTTCCCCAACCCGCTCTAACATCTCATACGGCCCTATAAACTTCTGACTTAGCTTGCCTTTCTTCCCAAATCTCATAACCCCACGCATAGGAGACACTTTGGAAGAACCTTATCCCCAACCCGAAACTCTATATCCCCCGATGTAGATCCGCATAACTCTTTTGTCAATCCCGAGTTGCTCTCATCCTTTCCCCGATCATCTTAACTTTCCACCATCTCATGCACCATCTCTGGTCCTAAAACCATTGCCTCAAAGACTATCGTCCCAATAGATTGGACTCCTACATCTTCTCCCATACAAAGCCTCAAACGGTGCCATACCAATACTAGTGTGATAGTTGTTATTGTAAGAAAATTCTATCAAGTCCAACCTCTCGCTCCCACTACCACCAAAATCCATCACACAAGCTCGCAACATATCCTCAAGAGTCTTGATCGTTCTCTCGATCGCCCGTCTGTCGCAGGATGAAATGTTGTACTCATCTTCAAAGTTGTTCCCAACGATTCCTGCAACTCCTTCCAAAACCTCGATATAAACCTCGCATCTCTGTCAGACACTATGTCCTTAGGGACTCCATGTAACTTAAGCATGTTCTTTCGATAGGCCATAGCCAATTGTGCCTTAGTCCATGTATCTTTCAATGGAACAAAGTGAGCTGACTTGGTCAGTCGATCCACTATTACCCAAATCATGTTGTTACCTTGTTGACTCTTTGGCAAACCCACAATGAAATCCATGGAAATGGATTCCCACTTCCACTCAGGTACCTCTAAAGACTGAATCTTCCCTTGTGGTCGTCGCTGTTCCCCTTTAACTCTCTCGGCATGTCAAAACCGGGACACAAACTCAGCTGTCTCTTTCTTCATCCCAGGCCACCAAAACGTTTTCTTCAAATCCTTGTACAATTTGTCACCACCCGGATGTACTGAGTATGGTGTACAATGCGCCTCTGTCATGATTGTCTTTTTAAACTCCTCATCATTAGGAACACACCACCTACCATCGAACCACAAACTACCATCTGTATGAATAGAAAACCGGGACACTGTCCCTTTCTCTACTCCAGCTCTCCACTCCACTATCTTAGGATCCAACGCCTGTTTACCTCGAATGTCATCATAAAACTCAAGATGTACTGTCATATCACCCATGGCATCTCCTTTCTGCATCATATGTATCCCAAAGCCCGCTACCTCATCTCTCAGCCTCATCAAAGATAAAGCTGTACATAGAGAATGTACACTCTTCCTACTCAAAGCATCAGCAACTACATTGGCCTTCCCTTCATGGTAGATGATTTCCATGTCATAATCGCCAATCAGCTCCATCCACCTCCTCTGTCTCATGTTCAACTCCTTCTGAGTGAAGATGTACTTGAGACTCTTGTGATCAGAAAATACCTTAAAGATTGCTCCATAAAGGTAATGTCTCCAAACCTTGAGAGCAAACACCACCGCACCAAACTCCAGATCATGAGTAGGGTAGTTCTCCTCATAAGGCTTCAATTGCCTAGAAGCATAGGCAATCACTTTACCATTCTGCATCAACACACATCCCAACCCATTCTTCGAGGCATCTGTATAAACCTCAAAGTTCTCGGTCCCTTCAGGCAATGCTAAGACAGGAGCTGTGGTCAAACGCTCCTTTAATGTTTGGAACGCCGTCTCACAACTCTCATCCCAACGAAACCTGTTCTTTTTCCTCATCCACGCTGTCATAGGTCTAGCTATCTTGGAGAAATCTTTCACGAACCGTCTGTAGTAACCAGCTAAACCCAAGAAACTCCTAACTTCGGCAACATTCATTGGCGCTTCCCACTTTGTCACTGCTTCTATCTTCGCCGGATCCACAGCTACCCCATCTTTTGAGATCACATACCCCAGAAAAGCAACTTTCTCTAACCAGAACTCACACTTGGATAGCTTAGCATACAACTCATGATCCCTCAAAGTTTGCAACACGATCCTCAGATGCTCCTCATGCTCCTCCTTAGTCTTAGAGTAGACTAAGATGTCATCGATAAATACCACTACAAACTGGTCCAAGAACTGTCTGAAGATTCTATTCATCAAATCCATAAACACTGTCGGTGCATTAGACAACCCAAACGGCATCACCACATACTCATAATGGCCATACCTCGACGTGAAAGCCGTCTTTGGTATGTCCACCTCTCTAATCTTCACCTGATGGTACCCCGACCTCAAATCAATCTTAGAAAAGACTGATGCACCACTCAACTGATCAAACAGGTCATCTATCCTTGGCAAAGGATACTTGTTCTTCACCGTCACTCGGTTCAGCTCCCTGTAATCTATGCATAACCTCAAACTCCCATCTTTCTTCTTCACGAAAAGAACTGGTGCTCCCCACGGCGATACACTTGGTCTAATGTATCCCTTCTCTATCAAATCATCCAACTGCTTCCTAAGCTCCTCCATCTCCTTAGGACCCATACGGTACGGTGCCTTAGAGATTGGCCCCGTCCCTGGTTTCAACTCAACGGTGAAATCTATCTCCCTCTTTGGTGGCAACCCCGGAATCTCGTCTGGAAAAACATCTGCAAACTCTCCCACCACTGGTATCTCATCAACTGTCGGACTCTCTATCCGGTCATCTCTCACATGGCACAAGATCAAAGGACATCCCTTCCTCAGATAAGACTTCAAGGTAACTGCTGCAATCAACTTAACTTTGGGTTTGACTAGAAACCCACGGTAAGACACACTAACGCCCTTAGGACCTCTTAAAGACACTTTCTTTTGATGACAGTCTATCTTAGCTTTATACTTTCCTAACCAATCCATCCCGACTATTATCTCAAAACCGTCAAAAGGAAACTCTAGCAAGTCTACAGGTAGATCAACTTGCCCAACTATCATAGATACATCTCTAAAGAATCTCCCACATGATACAGACTCACCCGAAGGTATAAAAACTCGCTCACTAACAAACTCATATACCTTCAAACCCAACCGTTTAACATGACTCGAAGACACAAACGACTGACAAGCCCCCAAATCAAACAAAACAAAGGTAGGAATACCATTTACAAGAAAAGTACCGGTGATAACGTGCGCGTCTTCCTCAGCTGCTTTCTTCTCTATCATGAATAACTTGCCACTGGTCTTCTGCCCACCTCCCTGTACAGTACTGGCTGATGTGATCGGCTTAGCACCCGACCCTTGATTGTTGTTGTTGTTCGTTGGTGGTTTATGATAAGAATTACCGCCGTTGCGGTTGCCTCCACTCTGGTAACTCTGACTTCCCCGGTTTGGCCATGATCCAGCCGGTCTGTTGCTCGCGAAGCTCTGTGCAAGTCTCTGGAAAGATCCCAGTGCACTTGTGCACTCATGTCTCTTGTGGCCTACACCACCACAGCTATAGCAGGTCACTCCCCAACTATTACTCACACTTCCACGGCCACTCCCAAAGGAAGCCCCAGCACTGAACCCTGACCCAGAAGAAAATCCCTTAGACTGATTGTGGTTGCCTTTCTTGTGATTATACTGGCCACCACCCTCGCTCTCAGACTTCCTTTTCTAACCACCTAACCTCTCCTGAGCCATCTCCACCAACCTCTCACCTCTCTCAGCCCTCTCATAAGCTTTCTTAACATCAGTAAGGATCCCCACGAGTAACTTATCCATAATCTTAGGGGTCAACCCCCTCTCAAACCTCGACTTACTCAAACCCATGTCCTCAGCATACCTAGACTTCTCATTGAACTGCCTGTAGTACTCGGCCACAGACATCTCATCGGTCATCTTAAAACTGTCAAACTCTTCCCTCAACTTACTCCTCATATGTTCCGGTACAAACTCCTTCCTCACAGCCCTACGAAACTCCTCCCAAGGTATAGCAGGTAACCCTTGGTTTGTATATATCTCCTTAGCACTAACTTTCACTGTATCCCACCACTTGCCACCGCTGCCTCCCTCGGATAGAAACGCCTGTTCCACTCTCATCTCATCAGGATAGTGAACCAAATCTAATATGTTCTCCATCTCTCTCAGCCAACTATCAAGAAGGTTAGGCTCCCCAACTCCCTTGTACTCTTTCGGGTTAAACCTTGCGATATAAAGGATGATTTTAGAATGATCAACCTCCTTCTCCTTATCCTTATCCTTATCTTTCCCCACGGTCTTTAAAGCCTCAGTGAGAGCATCCTGATGCTCCAACATCTTAACGATGTCATCTACGTTCATAAGCTCAGCTCTCGCATACAAAGCAGTCTTCTTGGGCGGCATCTTGAAACTATATATAAGAAATGGTAGACATAAACACACGTACTAAACCTCAAAACATGAAAACACGCTGCCCAGAACCTACTCGATCGAGTTCCCACACACACTCGATCGAGTAACGGGCTACTCGATTGAGTGCCCAACATACTCGATCGAGTACCCAAACATCAGACCCCAAACAAACCTTCTGATCTCTAACATACTCCACCGAGTAGCTAGGCTACGCGATCGAGTGACCCCCTACTCGATCGAGTACCCCTAGTTACTCGATCGAGTACCCAAAAACGCGATTCTGGATTCAAAATCGTCAAAAACCCACCCGATCGAGTCAGTCCCACTCGATCGAGTCATGCTAACTCAGAAACGCTACCCGCATGCTATATCATATGCTAACATGTTAAACTTTATAAAACCACATATTATATCATAACTAAACATGCTACGCATCTTTTCATACGATCTACAAGATCACTATATCCTGTGATTAAATGCCACCTTATAAACATCCAACATGTTATCACTCCAACAACAAGTCTACATATTTCATTAACCTTTCTTTCACATTCTCAACCTTCTACTTCAAACATCCAACAATTAACACATTTCATCACATTCTTACACAAGTTAACCAAACACACATACGACTCGACAAACACTCCCCCCCATGTGACCGGTTCAAAATTGTAGGGCGACTTCGCGACTTTAGGACGTCTCGCAAGCCTTTGCATTAGCTCCTACAACTTTTACCCCGGGTTCATTTTAGTTGACTCCCTTTGTTCATTAGGTTCATTGGTTACAGGTTTCAGGATCGTCGCTCTGATACCATTTGTAACACCCCCATACTCCAAGTGCCTTACCAGGACCACTCAGGTATGAGGACATTACCATCTCGGTTACACGAGGCAATGATAATCAAATAACAATGAAGAAACAACGTTTAACTATAAATACTTAGCGAAGAGTTACAATTCTCAAAACCAAACCAAAAGTACGATACATGTTCTCAAACTGACTGTCCTAACTGAAATGTAAATAACTAATAAGCTACAGCGGAAGACTCCTATCATCATGTCGTGGCAATCCCAGCTATCCCAGTACTCATCTCAATACCTGCTCAATATCTGCTCACCATCTCCGAATGGATCACCGTAGGTTTACAAAACAACACCGGGATCAGTACTAATCACACAATTCAATATATACCAACAATAAGATAAACAGACAGCTTAACTGTCACACACACACAATCACGCCAAATCCAATCATCTCAATCACTGACTGTCCACTAGACCAGCCCTGCCAGTGGGGCACCGCAGCCGTACCCACCAAATCCCCACTCCACATAGTGAGCGATAACCCTATCCATTAATGTGCACATCCCTTCTGTGGCGGGTTCCACAAAAGGCGAAACTAGGGCGTGAAGCCACTCCCGCAAGTGACCCCTCTCAGCCGAGGACACGCCTCGAGAACCACAGACAACCATCACAAACACAATCGCAATCACAACCGTCACAATACAATTACTACATCAAACAACCAAATACAACACATCAACCAATATCCCATTATGGGACTAATACTGAGCAGGAAATCCTACCTGGTAAGCACACAATCAGACGGTCTCTACTGCTGAATCAAAAAGCTTCCTCTATGAACCCTCCTCCTATCATACAACACATAAAGGCTACCAAATCACATACTACACATAAACCCCCAAATCTCTAAATTAGGGTTTAACCAAATCAAAGGAAAGACAATAAAAAGGGTACATAGATCTTACCCTCGACGCAAGGAACTCAACGGTATAATCAACGCTAAGAACTGACCTTCCAAACTCCGGGTATTGCTAATAATGCGATTAGGATGAAGAACTTGCTTGCTTTCTCTCTTAAACAGTAATTTAGGTTTTGCAAAAGTGATTTAGAATAATGACGACAAAGCTTATATACCTTAATCGCATAATTAACAAAACCCGAGAAAACTCCCCGTAAAACCGGCTACTCGATCGAGTACCCGAGGTACTCGATCGAGTACCCCCTTACTCGATCGAGTGCCCCAGCTACTCGATCGAGTACCCAACAGGTCAGAAACTTTTCTAAAACGCAACTTACCCTTACTCGACAGAGTAAGGCCTACTCGATAGAGTACCCCACGACTTATAAATACGGAGTATTACACTTGCTCAAATGATTTATCCCCACGGAGTTCATTTAGGACCCCGTCAAGTTGGAGTTCATTGCTCCCTAGCTGAACTTATCAATGTCAACCTGGTTGGAAGTCATTACAGAACAATATCTCGAAATAAGCCCGATATTTCAGGCTATTTCCCACATTCGATCATTCGACCATCAACATAGCTGGCGAGCCTTTGAACGCACACAAGAAGCAATTCAAGGACATATCCCGAAGATGCCTCAGGTATGACTCCTTCATATGGCTAGCGAGCCTCAAAACGCACCTACAACATGGCTGGCGAGCCTTTGCGCGCAAGCAATTCAAGGACATATCCCAAAGATACCTCAGGTATGACTCCTTCCTATGGCTGGCGAGCCTCAAAACGCACCACCTTCAACACCGGCTGGCGAGCCTTTGCGCGCAAAAGATTCAAGGACGTATCCAGAAGACGACTCAGGTATGACTTCTTCTTATGGCTGGCGAGCCTTTATACGTAGTCTAATGGACTTTAAACGACCCGAACTGGAAGTCGACAGACTCTAAACTGTTCCCGACGGCTGGTCCTTGACTCGAATCCCCGAGTCGCCTCGGCGTCGCCCTTCCCGACGGCAGGTCCTTGGCTCAAACCCTTTTGAGTCGCCTCGACGTTGCAATGGTCTTTAGGTTGTAATCTTTGATTGACCTGGAGATCATACTTTGACCTTCGCCCTTTCCAAGCGTTAGTCAAAGTGGGGGCTCTGTAGATACCCAGTATCTGCATCTTCCAAAAACCACCCGATGATGATCGTACTGTAACGTGTTTTTGATATGCGTGCGTGGATTGGCTATACATGAGACGGTTTAATGCACTACTCGAATATGAAAAATGATTTCAAAATTGGTTTTCTAACTTCATTTGAATTAAAATAACACTATTTAGAGTTAAAACCGTCTTCGGACCCAAAACCAACTCAGAAACCCGCAACTCGAGTCAACCTGAAAACCCGAGTCAAACCAAATCTCGAATGTCGAAAATAATGCCATGAATGTTTTTATCATGTCATTTCCATTAAAATGACCCTAATTAGAGTCAAAACCGACACCGGGCCAAAAAACCGACTCGAAATTCAAATCCGGACTCACACGGGTCAAACCCGAGTCAAGCACACAAAACACCTACCTCAAGTAATACCTAAATCATCTTATTAGATGCCCATATTGTTAAAAGACATCTTATATGAATACCACATATCAACAATGGATGGAGAATATGCCACGTCCAAATTGAAAGGGACAATACACCCTTTTCCATCACGAGGTAGCTCGCGCCTCTTTAGGCATGCCCTTGGCCAGCAAGCAAACCTAACCGACTTGCTACCATCCTCATTTCCCTGTAAATACCCACCATCACACCCCATAATCCTTACGCGAGAGTCCGCCCCCTCCTTCTCCCTTAAAATTTCTAGACACAACTTCCTAAGTCACAAAATCGACACGTGTTTACGACCTACCGATCGTAAACACAAGCCTTACACATTTTGTTTGGTACCGTCGCCGTGCATTCGACCGACCCATTCGACCAATTCAATTCATCAATCAACATGTTTTAATTAACATATTTTCAACTCATTTTCAAAACAAAATCCTTTTTAAGGCACTCTTTTAAACTTCTTTGATCGCGATTAGTCACAATGAGAAAACCGTTTCTAAAGTCGTCTACTTCGCAAACATCAAAATACGTTAGTTTGAGGGTGTAAACATCTCATTTATTTCATGTCTTTGTGGGGTAATATCCGTATAAGACCCTCTAAATTTAGGACTATAACGTAAATTTAGCATGTGAATTATTGTCATAAAACGTAAATACAGCAATGAAACGATAAGTATAAAGAATCAACCTCGGGTCCTTTGATGCACGGCGTAAAGAACAGAAATCAAACGAGATTCCCTCCTAATTGTTGCACCCATGACTTGTCCGAGATATGCCCTTGTGCTAGATGGTGTTCTCCGATTGCCTTGCAATATAGGGAGAACTGATGTGAGTTTTTCGAGATGAGAGATCTCGGTTTTTCAGAGGAGAATGCTCTTCAAAACCCTAATAATTTTTGGCAAAATGAATTAGGTTAGACAAGAGGAGAAACTCTCCTTTTGTCTATGTGAGGCTCGGCCAAACCGAGTGAGAGGAGAGCTCGCGGGCTTTTTGATTTCCTCTTCACTTAAGCTCGCGGTCCGGTCCAAAACTCGCTAAGTGTATATGACGCGGTTTTTACTTATCGTCATCGGTTATCGGCTATTAGAACATCAACTAATAACACGGGTTAGTTGAAGTATTAATACATGTCCGACAAAGACGATATTGTATAATTTATTCAATATACATTAATTAAATATAAATCGCTTATATTTAATTTTACGAATTAACTGGTTAATTCGCCTTAGCCCATGATATTTAATCCGTATTAAATATAATATCTCAACATCACATTTTGACTAATTACTAGTCAAATAACTCGGACTAACTGGTTAGTCAAATTTGGCATCTACATGACTGTATTTTCATACCGTCACGTCTCTCAAACGTATCCTATACGTGTGACTTTTAGGGACCAGTTGATCACCGCCATCTGTATGACAATAACGTCAAACTTATCTAGCAAGCCAACCGTTATTGATAAACGTGGATCAACTGATAATAATACCAAAAGTATGCCCTTTGATCCTTTTAGAGGTTTATAAGTCCTTGCACTAACTGTTAAGGACACCAACCCCAACAGTCTTTACTATTTTTATGAGTTTATATGCATGAACAACGCATAACACGATTCAAATATAGGTTAGACGAGCCAAAACTGAGTTTTGGCCTGAGACAGAAGCCCCTTAATATGCACAGAGGCTCGCGCCTCAATGGGGAGTCCAGGTCAGAATCAACCGTGTTTGTTCTCGTCTTTCCTCTTTATTTCATTTCTTATTTGCAATCGGTTTTTACCATTTCAAATGTTTCAAATCATTCTATGATAAACTTTTTAGCCATAAATCATAATCACCCTTGGTTCCATTATACCATGACGGTTTAATTCGTGACTCGGTGATATTAATTGGTTAATTACATTTTAAAGGAAATTCTTTTCTTTTATTTACCATTTTAATTCATTTTTATGATAAACATATTTTGACCATTACAAAAATCATCCTTGGTTCTTTATACCATGACGGTTTATTCCGTGACTCGATGATATTATTGGTTAATTACATTTTAATGGGTATTTTAACACCCTTTTCTTTATTTACCATTTTTCTCATTTGTTTACATTTGTAAATATTTAGTCATAATTCATAATCATCCTTGGTTCTTTATACCATGTCGGTTTAATCCGAGTACGATGATTAACTTGACTAATTACAAATAAATGAACTTAACATAATTAGTTCAAATCAAACATTTTACATTTTTATTTGTAAACCATGCTTTTCAAACTTGCAAATCCGACAACGAATATTACTAACACAATAGTAATTATTCCGAGTCATACAAATCATACTTGCAAATCATAAATCACAAAAAACGATTTTAAACAACCTTTTTAACAACCAGGAGACGACCTTTGGGTCGTCGTCTGACTCGCGCCCCAAGAGGCTGTCTGTTTTCATATTTTAAAACCAGGGCAGAGCCCCTTCCCTCGCCAATAGGCTCGCATCCCAATGGGGCTGCCTGGCACTGTTCTGTTTTGTTTTAGCACTTGTCTAGGACGATCCTGATTACGGTTAATCCGAATACGTGACGGATCATATTGACGAGTTTGCATTTTATACTTTACCTTTTAAACACACTTTTTCAAATAAATGGATCGTGTTAAGCATCATGACCCGAATTTGGTAAATGGATGTTTAATTTCCGTTTTCACATACAAACCAATCTAAATCCAACTTCGACATCAATTTCACGCTATGTGGATAAACAAACCGACTTAGTAAATATTCTCACATGTTAGGTTAAGACTTTTTGGATGCGCATTCATGCAAATAAACCGTTTTATCAACTTTTGCACTAAAACAACCACGATCGATCAGTAGAGGCTGCTAACGCAGGCGGGATTGGGTGTCCGATTAAAGGGCTTCCCAATACGTACCCTCACCCCTTACTCAGAACCTTTGGATAGTGGATGGCCTTACCCAGGGCGTACGAGAGTCATTTTAGGCATAGAATGCTAAAAGGGGGACGAGTCCTTATCTTTAGTACCTATGTCAAACACCGCGTTTTGCCTCAATTGACCTAGGTATAAAGTGGATTCGAACGGGTTCCAGGCATCCAACAAATGCTTGGTGGCGACTCCGAACATCTCTAATCGTTTAGAGACCTTTACCGAGACGAAACCGACCGATCTAAAGCGATCGGTCGAAAGCATTTTTACGCCGCCGAGCGTGGCTTTCTAGACCGCTGGCATGTCCACAGATTGGCTTGGCGTGCAGGTGGCCCGTGACCGCAGATCGGTAGGTGGCCCAAATCCACAGACCGGCCTGTGGCCCATGTCCACAGACATTAAAAGGATCCTAGTCTTCAAAGGTCATACAATAACAATTGACATTATAATGTAAGGTTGTAAACTTACTCAGACATCATCTTTACAAATTTATCAGTGGAAAAATGTCCGCAAGAGTCAATCCAGTACACTATGCCTTTTTTCACACTGATTACCGTTAGCAGCCAATGCTTGCTATGAAATATTGAAAATTGAACTGTTAGTTCATATACATGCATGTAAGCGTGTGTTAATAAATGAATAGAATCGTGATTCATTATAATAAACTACTATACATACTGATTCTCATTGTATGGGGCAAACCATAGGCTTTTGGGCATCATCAACCGTTCAGCAATTTTCTCGTTGTACTCTTCGTATGTGTATCCAAAGGACTTATGAGAGAACAATCTAGCTGACACGAATTCGTAGTCATGAGAAACATAGTTCCTCTCAGCCATGTGTGTACACAGGTACCTATTACGTCAAATGGAACGAAGAATGTTATTTTCATTGATGATTTAAATAAACATCACTATTCGTAAAACCAAATGCCTAGTTTTAATTAAAAAACTTACTTAATCCAAATTCCAATGTGCATAGCATCTAACTCGTTAAGGTGGAGAAACTGACACAGTGATTCCCCATCCATATAAATAATGAAACCGAAACCCATAACATCCTCTGCGATGTCAATCATGAGTACTTCCCCGACATCTAGCTTCCTTTCAGTCATACCAACGTTGGGTGTTCGTACAACCCCGGTCTACAATTTAGAAAAAAATATATATACATTACACGAGACGTCATATATAATATAAATAACCAAAAAAAGGAAAAACTCACAATCTATTTTTCAAATTATCAATATCTCTTGAATTTTAGGTGGAGATGCATTCAAATCAGTGACTTTAGGTGTTGACGTAGTAGTCCTAATTTCAGCCATAATGGCTTCGTGTGTTGGCATGTGGCTTTTTCTTCCTCGAACGTGAGTAACTCCTGAAAATGTAAAAATACAAATATTTACTATATGTCAGATAAGGTTAACCTAATAAATTTAATGGTGTTCATTATATAAAATGCGTTCGCTTTAGCATAACTACCCCGGAGATGTCAACAGTAATGAATTCTTCAGGCCATTGCACAATAGAACCCATGACATCTTGCAAAAGCCAATTTTTACTACATGGTACTATTAGAATACCATACTTCTCCATAAATAACTCGGTCACTTCCACTTCCCTCCATCCCTCACGGGGGGCAATGTCTTCAACCTCAACTCCCTTAGCAACAGCATTTCTACTCGATGCCACTGTAGAGGTTTGGTAGTAAAGAACACAAGGCTTCTTGCAAACGACCTTCACATTTTTAATTAATTAGGATATATACATGCACTACTTTAAATAATAAAATTAATTAATTAGTATATATACAACAATTATAAACTAGTCGTAGTAGCTAATACCTCGACAAAACTAGGAATTGAAGATGATAAGAACGTGTCTTCGGCTCCCACCTCCACGTCCTTCTCCCCTCCCTTCATGGCTTCCTCTTCATCTTCCCCATCTTGATCCTTTGCCATGTCTTTCTCACTTCGCATGCCCGCTTTTTTCTTCTTATCCCCTGCTTCCTTTATGACTTGCCGAACCATAACCAACACTTCTTCAGATGGCTTATCCCCCGTTTCCACCATTCTGAGTATCAACCTAGCCATTGTTTGTAGCTGTGTAGTAGAAATGAATATGATTAAAATTAGTATAATTTCAGAATATATATATATATATATATAAATTATGTTGAATAAAATATAATATTTATTTACCCTATCATCACCACTCATTGTCCTTCGAGTATTTTTCCCAAAATACTTAGTGATACCAACATGTGTCGATACCCCTCTCACACGACCTGGATGAAGGAAATGTAGATTCATATACATATTAACATACTCATATATGTCTAAACTAATTTGTCATAAAATTAAAACGGATCTTATGCATGCAAACAATAAAATAAATAGAGGAGAAATCATGTCCTTACATTGTAGATTTCGGCTATTAGGGCACAAGAGAGATCACCTATCTCCCTTGTTCTTGAGCTTTTCCAATGGAAGAATAAAGATCTAAGTGTAAGATCTCTCCCTATGTTTTATACCCAAGGCTCCTCTTAATATAATTAATATTACAAGTACTAGTTATAATATTAATCAAGGTAGAAAAATGGAACCAAAATATTTATAAACTCTTATATATTTCGGTTTTTAGAGAGATAAAGAGGAGGATTTTATTCTCTCTAAAACTATATTTTTGGATGAGTGAATAATTGAATGAATACTCTACACTTAGAAGTGAAGTGTTAAGCAAAAATCTAAGGCAAAAACCCTTGCCTTTCCTTGGTAAAACCGGGTAGGAGGGAGTAATGAGGGGAGCCAATGCATGAAATTGTTGCTCTTAACAATGTTCATAGGCTTGCATGGCTAGACTACTTTTTAATCATTATGTTTTCTTATTAAAATATAAACACAATATTAAGTCTATTCCTCCTCTTATTTTCGGCACTTTACATAATATGGTGTCCATATTATTTTTGTCAATTGTCTATATGTTACATGTCACATGTCACATATATTTGTTATGTATTTTTAACTTATTAAAAATCAACGTATTAATAAAAATACGTCACATACAAAATCGACTTAGTAATATCATAATTACTTGTACCAAAATATTTTACCAATTATAAATTACAATCGATTGCATTTATAACAATTCATTCAATTTAATTGTTACATTAAACAATTATTTCATCCGAGTAATGATACAATTCAATTACTCGGACCGTATCTTATTTAATCACATTTTAATATGATACGTAAATTTTACTTCCAAAATCGTCCGTCAATTTTCAAGTAATTTAATTAACTCGTAACATTATACGATTAATTAAATAATCAATTAAGAGTGATGCCCTATAGGTATGACCTAGGGGGTCAACAGATCACCCCCGTCACACGACAGTAATGTCAAACTCTAGTCACCCAATCATTACCGATATATGTTGACCAGTTGACAAGAATAATATTACTTCCCAATTGTATTCATTTTAATGAGACTTAAACATGTGATCATCATGATCAACGTCGTGATCGCATTATTGTCGGAGGACACATATTCCAACAATCTCCCACTTGTCCTCGATAAGTGTGCGTCACCAATTCTCTTGTCCTATTACTATCTCCCACTCAATGCAAGGTGTCTTTCAGGTCGTACTTGCAAGTGATCATATCAAGAGTGGTTTCCTCGATCCGGAGAATAAGCGATTGACCGGATTTATCCACTCGGATGCCATCCGAGCGTGGCCACGCATTTCCGATTCATTACTCCTCGAGTGGCCCCGAGATATTGTTATAACCCCGACTAGGGGTGGACAATTCCTATCGCACTCATTCCTTTCGGCTAGCCACAGCCATCATAACCCAAAATATGCCCATTTGACCCCATTTACGAAGGTCGTAGTAACACAAATCAAAGTTAATCAAATCGTGCCATCTTAGGCGAATAGTCTTTAGTCAAAAGAATCGACTCATTTGAATACTATAGTAGCTCTCGCCACGACCAGGCTATATAAATTTGCAAGAACTCTATAAGCGGTCATTAGGCCCGACAAAATGTTCCTAACAGTCTGCCTATGTGATCGACTAGTCATCTCACATGACTGTATGGCACTTGAACTTGCCATCAATCGCCTCACACTCTAGTCACTTCGAGACGTCACCTCATATAAGTAACTATGGGCAAAAACAATGTTAATCCATGTTCACTTTAACGGGGTTCAATTGTCTCTACAACCCGTTTGGATATAACAATGTTCAAGGTGAGTTAATAATAACTCAAACGACAAGTGTCGACATCACACCCGGGTAGTCAATATCATATTACAACCTTGTGATGTTTATCATAAGTGTAAACACTTATTGATTGCAATAGAAGTTTAACATCCCATGTGTCCACGTGTTCAAACTTCTTACACTTGTATTTTCCTTCACATTCATGTTCTCACTCATAGCATGAATCTTACCAAGTACACATCAAGGTTCTCGACCTTGGTTTTTGTTCTTTAACTTGAAAGAACTTTCTTATCGACTATCACATAACGAACGAATTTGTGATGAATGATACAATCTTGTACCGATCAAGTATTCCATCCACACACAATGCACTAGGTATATGTTTTGTAGAATCTTACAACAATTGACAAGGTTATTAGCCTAGCACTTCTAACAAGTCCTAGCTTATTGGGAAAAATTAGTTTCAAGCAACTTCTTGTTCAACTAAGTGTCTTCCCACAACTTCTTGTTTCTCTTTCTAGCTCGAAAGTTTTAGGATTCTCATAAATCCTTACATGTGTTCGGATTTCATATATATGTGCAACCTATTGTCACATAATCGAGTATTCCGTCAAACACCAAAATCGCTCATCGGATTCTACTCGAGAATTCATGACGTTTCTATTATGGCTCACCAACCAATCATCATGCTCTTATGCATATGATTCAAAATTGGACATGTACATGATTATTCTAATGGCGGAAACATTAGTTACTAATAATCATGAGATCAACCGTTCTCAGGTTCAATGAACTACCATGACTGCTAATGGTAATCCCATTTTCATTCATATGGATAACCTATGTGTATGTTGATGTGATGTGTATCTCTTAATACTAATCCAACATCCCTGATGCAATTGGATTCATCATTTGTCCATTTTCATCCAGAATTGAAAACTCAAAGGCTTCTTTATGAAAGAAGGCATTAGCTCGTCATTCTTTAATGAGTTATGAGTGGTAAAATTCAAAAGATGATAACTCCCACTAAATTCCATGTCTTCACATGAGAATTTCTTAACTCCCACTCAATTCTACATATTTCGAAATTGACTTCTCAATCGGAATATGTCAAGAATTGAAATATAAATTGCACTGCCAAGTTATTAGGATAAAACCATATATGTTCCCATCATATCTTTTCAAAATACCTATTTTGAAGTGGTCTCTTCTTAACCTTACGGAAAGAGGTTTTGAATCTCCAACACACTCATGTCATAATGATGTGTAACAATGTCATTATTCAAACATAAACAATATCTAGAATACGTCCTTCACAAATACCCTTTTGGAAGGAAATTTAACCATTTCATAGGAAGGTTAAGCAATGACATTTGAATGGTTTAACTTTTAGCAATTGAGGATATCGGTATATCAAATCTTTGCAACTTAATCTTGATTATAACTAGTATGTTACTTTGATTCATTTAGGCTCTTAAGTAAAACTCATGATTGAAACTATTTGGTCAAAATTCATCATATAGAACTTAGTCAAAACTTGTTAAGACTTTAAATTAGTCATTTTCATCCAAAATTTCTTTTGGTCTCCTCGTGTAGTTATCTTGAGAATATACTCTTATGATTACTACATTTGGTCTCTTTAGTTATATAAAATTAACTTGAGATCATAGATCTCATCTATTCGGTATACTATGTAATTAGATATACCTTCATTCAAATCATTCTCTCTTGCGTAGATCTTCATTTACACAAGTACACAATTTTAATCTTGTCTTGTGTGTTGTGTTCCTCATTTTTCTCCCACTCTATCTTTAGAATAAATACACTAATCATTCAAAGATAGCATATGAGACACAAATTAATGATGTTGAATTATAAGGAGAACTACCTCATAGGTAGACTAATTGTTATTTAATTCATATGTGTACTTGGTGATTGACATACCTTAAGAGAGTTCATAGACTCAAAATCACTTTATAAATGATCATACACAAGCCTTAAGCATGTGGACATATAATGAAACCCGTCATTATAATTGTCTATTGGATCACTTTTAAGTGAATAATCTTATGTTTCAAAACGCAAGCATTTAAAGATGAAATTTTAGAACATAAAGGATAAATGATAAAACGGGTGACTTGGGTTGCAAACCAAGTCACCATCATCCAAAATACAAACCATTATCCAAAATACCTTTCCATGTCGAACACGGAAACTTAAAGTTCGAAAAATTCAAAACATAACTTAAAATAAGACAATGAAAACCAAAGCTCCACAAGAGCTATCCTTAGCTTCTCCATGGTTTATCATGCTTGTTTTTCTTTTCCTTTGTCTTTGCTTGGTGGAGGCCCTATTTACAATAAAAAGGGAGATACATTATCACAACTTTGCATCATAATACCATAGTTGAATTAGAAACATAAAAGAAGGTTAGTCATTTACCTACTGGAGTGATCTTTCCAGCTTTGATATCACCAAGGTATTTGGAACAATTCCTTTTCCAATGTCCCATGCCATTACAATAATGGCATTTGTCAAGAGGACCCTTCTTGACTTTGGATGTGCTAGCTTCACAAGACTTAGCTTTGGTGAATGTGGGAGCTAGCTTCTTGCCCTTTCTCCCATTCTTCTTGAACTTCCCCTTACTCTTTGTGCTTATGTTAAGCACATCCTTGGGAGGGTTCACATTTAACCCCATGTCCCTCTCGGCTTGCACAAGTAACTTGTGCAACTCCTCAAGAGACACATCCTTGTCTTGCATGTTGAAATTCACCCGGAATTGCACATATGCCTTAACCTTAGACAAGGAGTGTAGAATCCTATCTACGCTGAGTTCTTTGGGGATTTCAACCTTTTGAATCTTCAAGGTCTCGACAAGCTCCATGAGTTTGAGCACATGAGGGCTAACCTTTTGGCCCTCTTTGAAGTCGAGATCAAAGAATGCCGCGGCCGCCTCATATTGGACGATCCGCGGAGTTTGTGAAAACATGGTCACAAGTTTGGAGTAAATCTCATTAGCATTGCCCATTTTAAAGGCTCTCCTTTGGAGTTCCGCCTCCATCGCAAATATTAAGACATTTTTCATTGCGGCGGATTCCTTTTGGTAAGTCTCATAGGCTTCCCTTGTGGCCGCGGTGGACCTAGTGGTGGGTTCGGGTGGAGAGGCCTCGGTAAGGTAACGAAGCTTGTCGTCACCTTCGGCGGCTAATTTGAGTTGGGCATCCCATTCGGAGAAATTTGACCCATTCTTTTCAAGTTTACATCGATCCATAAAGGATCGGAGCCAAGATGAAGTAGCGAGTGGTGTAGCATTAGGAGTTGGTGTTGCCATTTGTTATGAAAAGAAGTGGTCTACAAAACAAAATATAAGGAGTAAAACAATTGTCGTTTTAATTATACTCGTAAAAATGAATGATTTAAACAAGTTTTATGCATTTTTCTAGTGACCTCTACCCAACTAGAATAAATGATTCCAAGACCCAAATTCATATCGACTTAGGCACGGGGTAGCCGATGAAACCCTCATCAATATAACTCGGTGGATTAACCTTTTAATCGATTCTACTTTTAGAACTCTTGGTCGATAAAATTACTCTAATATTTATCTATAGCCCAAAACACATCAATAAGGGCACGGGGTAGCCGATGAAACCCTTATCAATTACTTTTGTTGAGTTCAATCCAAATTTCGAATAAATGTGTCCATTGTCCAAACCCACATTAACTTAGGCACGGGGTAGCCGACGAAACCCTCATCAACATGAATTCGGTGGATTAGACATTTATCACCCACTTCCCCTACGTAACAAGGTTTGTACCCCGGGGTAACCGAGTGCACTCCCTCGCGAAATAGGTTTTCATGGTTTCTACTATTTGGTAAGGCTATATCTCAATTAGTTGTTTTAGCGAGAGGTCATGTCAATTTATTATCTATCACGTTTTAAGTGAACTAAAGCGGTGAACTACGATAATTCGAATTGACACGGTCGATAAACTCGATAAAATAACAATGCATGTTTAGTTATGGCGATTTAGCGATGCATGTGACATAAAATAAAATGCAAGCATAAAAGTAAATAAATCCTAGTATGGCCTTTCCTAAAAAGAAAAACTATTAACCTATTACACATTCGGAAACCAACTCCATTGGTCCCTTGAACTTCGGTTGTGGCACGCATCTCTAGGTAACACCGTCTTTATGTATCGCCATTCTTGAAGAAATCCATCTTTTGGAACTCCGGAATGAATAAAATTACATAATAAATTACATAATTTCCTACTATACATTTGTAACTTAAAATAAAATAAATCTATTAAATTACAAAACGGTGATACGAGATCACAATAAAAATTACAACCGAATCGGTATTCCCATACATTTCGGGAAATACCAATTAAAATCTAAGGCCATACTAAGTAAAATTACATAATTCAAAATTACATAAATTAAAATTATGACAATCATAAAGAAAAATGCAGCATTATAATATGTATGAACATGCTCAATTTTATGCTAAATCGCCTTTAATTAGCCAATATCGTATATTACTCGGTTTTTACGGATTTGCGTGATTTCAACATTTTATAATCACAAAAATACATAAATTCATATTTATGCATAAGTTAATTACCCTAACCTCTTAGGACTCAAAATATAGTCTTCACTAATAATTTGACCATAATTAACCTTTATTTACAAAATTGTTCATAAATGGACCAAAAATTACAAAAATAAGCTATTAAACTTCAAATAAATCAAAAAATTTCAAATAAATTCAAAATTTGAAATTTAAACTCATGAACATTCTGGAAAAATTCCATGACACTCATAATGTTCAAAATCTTAGGTTAAAAAATTCGAAATTTTTCGGGAAAAACAATGTTGCGGTTTATCGATTTATAATAAAATAATCATAAAAACATGGAAAAATTATTTTCACTAACTTTTCAATTTTAGATCTGAAAAAGATAATAAAATGCAACATTAGAAGTTTTTCCTAAGTCATAGATTATGTTTTATTAATTTTCACTAATAATGTCACTATTTATGCTATTTTTCTTCAAAAATTCATAAATCATGCTAAAAGACTTCTTTATAGCCAATTATTTTACACACATCTTGTAAAATTACATGTGACAACATATTAATTTCCTATGACCAGATTCGAAATTTAACTCATATTAACCTATTTTTCTCTTAAATCCGTATTTAATAATGAAAAATTCATTTTTCGAGCATAACAAGTCCAAAAATTATGAAAATTTACAGGTTATCTCAAAATAATATATGTAACAACATATCCAAAAATCAACTTAAAATTCGAAGTATAGCTAATTTTCGACCAAAAATGACATTTTTACTCAAAAAATCACATTTAAATGCCATTATAGTAAAATATGAACAATAAAAATCCGAAAAATTAACCAAAATATCCTAAAACATTTTAGGACCAGAAATATTAACATGCATGTAATAATTTCGTGATATATCATAATAACACAAATTTTACAAGTTTTATTTGTTATTCATATAACTCGGAAAAACTTTTAACCAATTTGCATGCAAACAACCGTGGCTCTTGATACCGATTGAAGGAAATGTAGATTCATATACATATTAACATACTCATATATGTCTAAACTAATTTGTCATAAAATTAAAACGGATCTTATGCATGCAAACAATAAAATAAATAGAGGAGAAATCATGTCCTTACATTGTAGATTTCGGCTATTAGGGCACAAGAGAGATCACCTATCTCCCTTGTTCTTGAGCTTTTCCAATGGAAGAATAAAGATCTAAGTGTAAGATCTCTCCCTATGTTTTATACCCAAGGCTCCTCTTAATATAATTAATATTACAAGTACTAGTTATAATATTAATCAAGGTAGAAAAATGGAACCAAAATATTTATAAACTCTTATATATTTCGGTTTTTAGAGAGATAAAGAGGAGGATTTTATTCTCTCTAAAACTATATTTTTGGATGAGTGAATAATTGAATGAATACTCTACACTTAGAAGTGAAGTGTTAAGCAAAAATCTAAGGCAAAAACCCTTGCCTTTCCTTGGTAAAACCGGGTAGAAGGGAGTAATGAGGGGAGCCAATGCATGAAATTGTTGCTCTTAACAATGTTCATAGGCTTGCATGGCTAGACTACTTTTTAATCATTATGTTTTCTTATTAAAATATAAACACAATATTAAGTCTATTCCTCCTCTTATTTTCGGCACTTTACATAATATGGTGTCCATATTATTTTTGTCAATTGTCTATATGTTACATGTCACATGTCACATATATTTGTTATGTATTTTTAACTTATTAAAAATCAACGTATTAATAAAAATACGTCACATACAAAATCGACTTAGTAATATCATAATTACTTGTACCAAAATATTTTACCAATTATAAATTACAACTGATTGCATTTATAACAATTCATTCAATTTAATTGTTACATTAAACAATTATTTCATCCGAGTAATGATACAATTCAATTACTCAGACCGTACCTTATTTAATCACATTTTAATATGATACGTAAATTTTACTTCCAAAATCGTCCGCCAATTTTCAAGTAATTTAATTAACTCGTAATATTATACGATTAATTAAATAATCAATTAAGAGTGATGCCCTATAGGTATGACCTAGGGGGTCAACTGATCACCACCGTCACACGACAGTAATGTCAAACTCTAGTCAGCCAATCATTACCGATATATGTTGACCAGTTGACAGTAACAATATTACTTCCCAATTGTATTCATTTTAATGAGACTTAAACATGTGATCATCATGATCAACAGTCGTGATCGCATTATTGTCGGAGGACACATATTCCAACACTGGATGCTCTGCTTTGCCGATTGCCCTAGCAAGAATGTAATCGCGTCCTTCAGGCTTCCATTTTCCTTCCTGTACCTCCTTCTCACAAATTTTCTACATACACATAAAACCATTATGCAACTAAATTTTATTGAAACTCACAATTATATAACCGACCACCAGTGGTAGGAGTGACACATTTATTCAAACTTACAATTTTCTCTTTGACGGCCTTATCATATGGAGTTTCTATCTTTCCATTCTTAGGAGTGTGACCGGCCACCCAAGCGTCGTGACGATTGACAGTTCCAAGCTTCTTCTTAATCAATCTATAACCACCTCTGGAGCCATGAAAGACGCTCTCTTTCTTTGTAATGTTCTCTTGGTTCTGCCTACGCATAGTCTTCATAAAAAGAATTGTATCGAGTAACGTAAGCATATTTCATTACTTATTAGGTGATTACTAATAAAGTGATCCCAATGAGTAGCAGATAAATTACCTTAAACTTCTCAGACTGCCTATTAGCAATAAAGTTAATCCAATCTTGTTGGTTGACAAACTTATACTTATTCTTTGGTGGTTTCTTGTTTATCTGCCCGGTCTTCTTGTCGAACAAGTGGTTCTGAGCAACCTTGAACTTCCATGCTCTGAAGGAATCCCCTATCTTTCTTCTAAGGTAACCATCATGTTCTTGGGGGACAGTGTAGGCTGCATGCATATATGGTGAGCATATTTGGTTAGTTTCGGCTAATAGCACATATTGAATACTAAGATAATTTCATCTCACTGCATTTATTATTGTATATACATAACTTTATTCTCCCCCATAGCTTTTCCTCCTTGTCTTGACTCAACTGATTGATACGCGGCAAACCGAGAAGAGCATACTCTCTTACACAATAACCAATCCAAGTCGCGAAATTCGTAGCAAAATCACCATCTGGCAGCCCCGTTAATGGATCCCATATAAGTTTATTAGGTATCCCTCTTTCTATTGCTTCTAGGGAAACCCTATGGGTCCTTCGCCCAATATCCGATTCCAAATTATTCTCATCACCTGAATCTTCTTCGTTTGACCTTTTCCCATCATTTCTTTTCCGCTTTCCACCCATATCTAAACCATAAATTAAGAAACTACTAACTTTAAGCATTAAGTCGACATAGCAGGCGTTGTTTAACACACAATATACTTAAAATAATAGGTGTTGTTTAACACACAATAAACCTAAGATAATTAGGGGATAATATCACAAATAAGAAAATAAAGACATTAAGTTAATGAGACGAAGGAGTAGGGTTTATTATTACTTCAGGTATGGCGATGACGGAGGGGACGACGACGGGGATGGCAACGGCAGAGGCAATGGGGATGGCAACGGCAGAGGCGACGACGACGTCGACGGAGAATAGTAGTGGTTCTAGGGAAACTCAGTGTTCGAGGGTTTTAAGTGGGCAAGGAGAAGTTTGCATGTGTGTTGTTTGAATATTTTATTGAAACTAGTAAACACGGGTTAAGCGAAACCGTATTCTATATTTTGCAATATGACCACGGCTGATTATAAACCCGTAATTGTTGTCATTATATTACATCGGTTGGTGCCTAACCGTTGCCATTTATCTTTCATTATGTCAAATTTTTCCCGCCAAAAAAAAACATCTTCCATATTTGGTAATCCGTATTAAGTTAGTACAAACTTCTTTCCTCAATTAGGCAACTGGGATAGCAAGTGGGGGAAAATCAAGAATAATGAGAAATACGAAGTAGTAGCCACTGGCACACGGCTTAAAAAATACCGTATAGTCAAACAATTAATTATTTTTTAATATAATGAGTCGTATCGTCATATCTTACATTTATTTATTTATTTTTTCAATATATTGAGTCGTATGGTCAAACAATTAATAAACGGTGCACGTTGAAGTTAGAACGTCACGATTGACAGCGGTTGTAGGTGAACCGTTGTTAATGAAAAAAATTTACAACGGTTGTAGTTGTAGGCTAACCGTTGTTATTAAACCAATTTTCAACGGTTGTAGCTGAACCGTTGTTTATGAACCAATTGACAACGGTTGCAGGTGAACCGTTATTGATGAGTATTACGTAGCAGCAATCTGGATCTTGATTACTGACTGATCTATGGAGTTCAAAAAATGGAAGTAGATCAAACAAGCATAACTCAACAGTTTCAAAATGATCATTTCATTTAATTTTAAACCAAATACATTACAGCAATTATCATAAATCAAAAGATGTATAATAAGCCGGAACAACCCCGGTTAAGCGTAAAAAGCTCTTCTCAACCTGCCACCAATCACGCCACTCTGGTATACCGCTAACTTCCGGGTCATTGGCTTCATATTTTGCAATAACAGATTGAATATATGCAAGGACACGACTTGCATGTGGAGATAAGGTTGGAATAGTACAACTTAACATATCTCTGGCTGCAGCCAAGTTGCGAGTAACAGGCCGACGAGGGTATGAAGATGATGATGATGATGAGGCTTTGTTGACAAGCCAGACTGCTTCACGCCTCTTAATCCAATAATTCCATTGTTGTTCAAGGGATTCTTTGATTAATGGGTGTTGATCGGCGAGAAGCCCGGCGAGATCCTTCCCATCATCTTCAATCGTTTGTGTAAGCCATTCTTCGTTGTTGATAAAATTAGGGTTCATTGCCATGTTGTTTCAAATTTGTGTAATGGGGATAAAATATTGTGATTTGATTAATGAATGTTAGTAGAGGATGCTTTGACATTTATAGTCACATTTATAAGATTTCTCAAAACCGTTGGTAATTAATTTAATCAGCTTGTCTTGCTATAGACGGATATATCCGTCTATAACTAAAAACGGGTCAAATAGCTTGAAAGTGGTGACATTTTTTGCCCCCACCACCCCACTTGTTACTTGTCCTATTAGGAATATGGTATTGTATTTGGCTCGTCTTTAGTTATAGACGGATATGTGCCGTCTATAATGAGATTTTGTGTTAATTTAATGTAAAAGTTGACCTATTAACAAATAGTTTAAATTAAACCTACGTAATTTGCAATAAATAATTAGACAATAAAATACGCTACCACGCATATATTATTCAAGAAAAACACATACATAACAAGAAATTAAAAGACGCGCGGTTTTAACACCATTAATTAGAATAATAATAATAATTAATTAACATAATCATCTTGTAATTCCCCTGCGATTGCGATAAATATTGGGAATTCAATATGTGGATTATTAAGAGGCACTTCTTCTGCCTCCCATGAACGAGGCACAGTGTCAATATAGTGCCGATATGTTCTTAATAGATTAATGTCACAATCGGTTGCAATCCATAAATATTGCGCTTGTAACGCATCATCCGTATAATAATTTTTCTTCTCAGCATCATGATCCTCATATCTTGCCTGAAGTTTTCTCGCTTGACGAAAAGATTCCAGCTTCTTCCCAAAACCTTCAAACTCGATCATTGTGTAACCAAGAAAACCATGAACTTTAGTCCAAGCTGGGTGGACCTTTTTAACGTTCGTATAACCACCTTGACGAAGCATATCTCTCATCCAAGTAAAACTTCTCGAAAAAGCCTTACCATTGTTATCATATTTGATTGGAAGGTTGTGTATAATACACGTAATAGGATGGACATAGCGCGTATTTGATTGTGATTCGGCGGGTGTAGAAGACGACGACGACATGGTGATCGAAGTGTAATATTTTTAATTAAATTATAGGCTATGATTAATTGAACGTTGAATTGGTGAATATGGTTAATTGATCACATAAAAAGTGATATATTTATAGGAAAATATGTATGCATGTGTGGATATAATAATGGACGGATAGTAAATAACGGTCAAACAAAACAATGCATGCAACGGTTCATTATTTATCATACATGCATCGGTTGAATATTTTACATTGAAAAAAGTATATAACGGTTATTTTTCACCCGTAAATGATAAATGACAATGGGTACAGAGGAACCGTTATATCATAATATCAAATGATAACGGTTGCAAGAAACCCGTGGCTATAACATAACAACGGGTGCCAAAAACCGTTGCTAGTCTTAATTTCGTAACGGTTTTCGAAACGCCGTTTTCTTAAACTGGTAACGGTTGTCTAACAACCGTTGATAAGAGTGATTATATAACGAGTTTATGGAAACGGTTATACGTATTTGATAACGGTTTGTAATACAACCGTTGTCACATTATAACAAGAACGGTTTTCGACGGAAACCATTATTCTTATTAGCGCGGTCTAGGTTTCCGCCAATATTTTGAAACCGGTAATCTAAGAGTCGTTATTAAATGCATTAAACCGTTGCGATACACTTCTTATTGATGGTCCGATTTGGCGTAGTGAAATGTCGGATCCCAAGTGACGGGTATTGATGTAGGATTTTCAATTGCAAATGGTTGTCTTAGGGTGTCACAATTTGGGTTGAGATAGGAGATCAACTAAACTAATCAACAATATAAAAGTAAAGTGATAAAAACAAGCAAGATGAATTAAAAGGAGATGTAAACAATTGATTAAAAGCACTAGGGTGTCATGGGTTCATAGGGGATTCATGGTATTTCATCATACAAACATGTTCTCTACTAGATGCAAGCACTTATTGTTGTGATGGGATCGAGTTGGTGTATAAGCTTACAATCCCTAAGAAGTTTTGGGTCCCAAAGCCGAATCGATTAGATTGTACAATATCTACAAGTTGGTGTATAAGCTTGCAAGTCTCATTGAAAAGATAGGTGATGGGTAAAAAATGCAAGGATTCATAGGCTCGTATTTCATCAAACATAACATGTGCATAAGTTGAAATCACAACAAGCAAGCAAATTAATTGTGAAAACATATTAGATTAAGCATGAATCAATCCCATTTAGTTTCCCCTAGTTCCCCATTAACCCTAGTTAAGGAAACTACTCACTCATTATCAAGTTTAACATGTTAATAAGGTTGTCAATCATACTAACAAGGCAAAACATGATGAATAAATAAAAGTGATTAACAATAATTAAACAAGGTTAAGATTGAATTATACCTATGAAGATAATTCCAAATAATAGAGCAAAGAATAATAGAAGTACTTGATGATTGATGGAAGGTTGTCAATCTTCCAAATAAACCCAAATAATCTTCTAATTACCCAAAATAAATGAAGAACAATAGAGAAATTAAGGAAAGATTAAGATTGAGAATTGTATTATAACTTGATTAAGAGTTGATTACAAGATTACTACTTGATTAAGGATGGATTAAGAGAACATTAAATGATGATTAAAACTTGATGCTAATCTAGGTAGTACAAAGGGGTATTTATACTAGAGATTAGGTACAAGGATTAGGGTTACTAAGGCCTTAAATGACTATTAAGTCCCTAAGAAAAGTTGAGGAAATGCTCCTCTCGAAGGAAATGAGCATATCCTCATGCTAGTTCTGCCACGATCCGTGCGTCTTGAAGTAAGGCACGGTCTCTCTGACTTGCGATCCGGGCGGATTGCCTGGAAGACGCTCGGATCTTTGCGTTGCGGGACGCTCGTCTTGGGCACAAGACGCCCGGATCGTGTCTAATCCGCTTGGATCCCTGGGCAGTCAGCTACTCTTCTTTTCCTGCTTCACAATCCGCAAGGATCATTTCGGGGATGCAAGGATCCTTTCATCATTGCGCATTTCACTTTATTATCTACTTAGGTCTTCTAGTATTATCTTCTCTTTGATGCTTGGTCATTATATGCGATCAATTTAGCTCCATTCCGCCTCATAGATGCAAGGTTAGCACTCCTTTCCTACCAAAGGGGACAAAACCTCAAAGAATATGCAAAATGGGAAACTAAAGATAGTAAATGACCCAATTATGTGCTATAAAGCATAGGAATGAGGTTAATTCGGGGACTAAATGTGCTCAAATATGAGTCACATCAAACATCCCCAAACTGAACCTTTGCTCGTCCCGAGTAAAGAGGTGACTACAACTAGGACCTTAATTTAAACTAACCTACTAATATTGGCGATATGAGACAATTAGCGGGTCTCACTCCGCCCCTTCAACTCACAACAAGACAACCATGAGGTAGGATGCCTTTTTGCAAGGCAAGGTGGGGCTTGCCAAAATGGCGACACATCCAAGCATTAAGCACATAAAACAAGTAATGGATGCATCTACAAAAATGAATAGCCACTTTCCTCATCTAAGTGGCGGAATTTATCTACAAGGAATTAAAAGAAATCTAAGGGTACACAATCCATCATAGATATGGTTTCTTCAAACTACTAAGCCTAGAAGGATACCAATAAATCACCTCCAAGTTGTGTCAAGCTAGGGTACCTTTGTCCTCAAATGTTAAATGCTTTCGTCAAGAGTAGACTCCCTATGGTGTTAGAAACAATAGAGGATTGCGGAATTCCCCTTCTTGCCTAGACAAGAAGAAGGGTCGTCCCCTCGCTACCATACACAAAAGTGGATTCGATGGAAAAGGGATCAATATGTTTTGAGTTTCATGTGGGAGTTTGCTTTTGTTATTGTTATTCCCCACAATTTCTTGTGGTATTTGACATTTGAGAACACTTTCTTTTTGCCATTTCTTTTGATGTTTGGCATTTCAATACTTGACAACTTTCAACTTTTTGCATTTTCTTTTGAACATTTTCAAAGACACCCCATTTGTAGTGAGGGTGCTTATATTTAAAGCATAGGAGTTCTTATTTTGGTACTCCTATTTTCATTGATGCATATTGCAAACTTTTTGACTTTCATTTCAATGCTTGAACTCAAATTTGAACAATTTTTGTGCCCATTCCCTTTTGTTGAGAAAATGTGGAAGAATGTGGAAGATGGTTGCATGGTTTCAAGGGTCACCTTAGAATAAATGGTAGCCAAGGAGTTATCACACCACAAGGTACTCTTGTCTAGGCCTTAATCCATGGTTCAAAGGATACTAGCATGACACATCCTAGGGTGTTTTACAAGCATTCTAATGAGCAATGTCTTAAGAAGAAAAAGTATCTACAAGGGCCTTATATACACTTGTCAAGCTTCCCAAATAGATGTTTTCACAAAATTTTTCTAAAATGCAACTACATGCCATGATGCAACTAACATTTATACAACCAAATGCATATGCTTCTACCAACTAGTATGCCATATAATCTAAATGCAATTCCTAAGATCACATTGGTGTATACCGCATCAATCAAAATAAAGCCACATAGTCATTAACATAGAGAGGAAAAAGGAGATTGGAAAGATCATACCATGCGGTCTTCATAATCCTCATGTCTCGAATGTGGCATAGTCGATCAATGTGATAAAAGGACAAACAAAAACAACCAAATATATACAAAATATATACAAAATATATACAATTCTATGCTATAAAGGAATGAACATGTTTTTGGTTTTTCAATTTTTCAAATTTTTATGGTTTTTATGTTTATGAAATAAAAAGACATGTTTTTGTATTTTTCAAAAAAATTCAATTTTTATCATTTTTTTATATTTAAAAGTCAAGTTAGAATTTCCCATCCCCACACTAGTATGGGCATTGTCCTCAATGGCCAAAACGATAGGAAATTATGCAAGCTAAATGAGAATGCATGATTTCTACACTAAATGTAAACTACATGTCATATATACAAGTGATGCAAACTACACTACACTATATGATGCTTGAATTTATTTGTTGGAGAGCTAATTTAGATTAACTCCCAATGCTTGTGCTTGAACTTCCCCAAACCAAATGAGACACTATTTCTAGTGTAAAAATGGGGGAGATCATGCACAAGTATGCAATGCATGAAACTAGTTTGTCATTTTGGATTTTCAAAAGTGGGAACAATATAAGACACCTCAATGGGACCGAGGTGGGAGTATTTTGAGTGTTGCTAGGACTCAAACAATTGATCAAGAGAAAAGTAATTGAAAACAAGAGAAATGAACAAAGCTAAAGGAGGTATAGGAGACTCACAATAGGTATGTGGCATACTCCAAAAAGCTTGCTAATCCTCAATTATCGCTCATGGCGACATCCTCATCACTTCCATCGTCATCATCAATATCCTCATCATTATCATCATCATCTACCTCCATGGACCCGAAGGCTTCACCATCATCACTTGAACTTTGAACATCTTCTTCCTCATCTTCCTCTTCTTCTTCACTCTCAACAACAATTTCCTTCCCCTTAGCAACTTCCACGGTGGCATCTCTAGGAGCATTAGGAAAGAACACTTCCATATCCGTCCAACTAGGCAAAGGACATGATGGATCAAGGAGTCATTGCCTAGTTAAGTGTAGGAGGGGCGTATATTGAGCCCGGTAAGCATTGACCTGGTCCTCCAAAGCTTCCTTATGCATGTGTTGCATCAATTGGGTTAAGTAATCGTTACCTACCTCAACATCTTTGGGTCGGAATTCTTGGTAGGTAAACGGATAGGGTGGAGTCACAATAGAGGAGGAGGAGGGCTCGACAATAGTTTCCCTATGTTGTTGCATAATCAACCCGGCTTCATCGGAGAGTGGAAGAAGATAGTTTGGGCTTCGGACATTCAGTCAGCAAATCTTATTGGGTAGGATGAAGGACTTAGCTTCCTTAGTGAGCCACTCATACTTGTTGTCAAGATTATCATTCTTGACCCAATGAAATTTGTGGATCATAGTGGCTAAATCAAGAAGGTTGCCTCCTTTAACCGATGTGTATGTATTGTCTTTGTTGAAATCCGGGTTAAAGTGTTTGGCTAACCATGTCATGAATCCTCCATTCACAATAAAAGCCGCTCCTTCTTTCCCATGGTCAATTGTAAGCCACCGATCAATTAGGAGTTGAAGTATGTTGTATTCCTCGGTGAACTTTTTTTTGACATTCATGGTGGATTCAAGGTAGATAAAGTCGAGTTCGGTAAAATGATTTGTGCCTTTCCTTGCAATTAAAGTGTTGCCCACAACCTTATGCCACACTCTTATGCCCGGGTGGTGGACATAAAGAACACGACACTCATCGAAGGACTCAAATTTTCTCCCGGTGATTGCTTTCCATAGAGGTGCGGGATCATATTTTGAAGGCTTCTTCACATAATTAGAATGGTCCTTAAGACCAAACACTTTACCAAACTCATCAAGGGACATTTTTCTATCCATATTTTCAAGGCGGAATTCAATATTTTTCCGAGTCTCTATATTAGTGATCTTCAAAGAACTTATAAACTCCATGGTAAGGGAGGGGTAATTCAATTCCTCCATCTCAAAGAGTGTTTTCAACCCCATAGACTCGAAAAAATTCTTGGTCCTCTCAAGAACACCCAATTTGGCTAAAGCATCTTGACAAATGAATTTGGTAGGCAAAATTGTTTTCTTAGTAAAGGATATAAAAGCTTTCCTATGAGAATCGGTTGTGAAAGTTACCTCCGTATATTCTTGTAATTGCTCAATGACCGGAATAGGAGTAGCTTCCACCATAGGAGTAGTAACCTCTTGAATTTCCACCCTTGCTTGATGCACTACCATAGCCTTCGAAGCTTGAAGAGCTTGTTGCCTTTTTGAAAGATTTGATTTTGTGGGTGCCTTGTTTCCACATTTAGTCCTTGCCATAGTGCTTCTCCTTGTCAAGATTGTATCAACAACCCACAATTTTGCTTGAATGCTCCTAGTATCCTCAAGCTCCAATGAATCCCTAATCGATTTGGGGTTTTCGAATTTTGTCTTGAAACCCTAGAAAATCGATTCAATTTTTGAGGATTTTGATGTTTGGTTGTTGTTTTGTTGATGAAGGAGTAATTTGATTGTGTTTTGAGGAAGTTTGGATTTGATTTGAGTGAATTTGGTTGAGGAATTTGTGTTTTATTGATGAGGGGATTGAGGGTTTTGAATATGTGTTTGTGTTTTAATAGAAACGAAATGAATTGGGGAAGGAGGGATTTAATCCCGTGTTATAGCATTCAGCAGCAGGAGACAGGCGGATTCTTCTAAAGACGCTCGGATCCGTAGTCAGTAAGCTGAGGAATTCCTAGCCCGTGCTGAGACGCATGGATTTATCTTGAGACGGGCGGATTTCTGCAGGAGACGAGCGTCTTCTCTTGGGGACGCTCAGATTTATAGGCAGTGGAAAATCTAAGTTTTTGCAGAGGCCAAGATGCACAGATTTCCTCTGAGACGAGCGGATTCCACCAGAGACGGTCGTCTTGTGTATAATTTGCTCGGATTGTAAAACAGTCCCAATTTTTTCAAATTCAGCACTTATAAGATGAGCGTCTTAGACCCAGGACGCTCGGATCATGCCCAAGAGGAGCGGATTCCCTCTGGGAACGCTCGGATTTCTTCTTGTACCCACGGGTTCAGTTCCACCCGCGGGGATTCTTTTTTCCCATGTCATTTCTTCTTCATTCATTTGGTCTTCATTGTGGGTGCACTATGAAGGCTCGGATAGCCTAGGTATTTTCTATCCCCACACTAAATCAAACACTACACATCAAGAAACATTAAAATACATCCCTCACTTTCTCTCATAATGATAATCTTGATCAAAGCATGAAAATATAAATCCAAAATTGACAAAAATGCAATACAAGAAGTAAAATGCAAGTTAAGGGGTTAGAATATTTACAAATGGTGGTTTAGGGAGGACTCCACCAAACTCTCGTTCTTGGATGAGATGTCAAGGGGGCATAGCCAAGGTGTTGTTGATGTTGCTCAACACCTTGTAGAAGTAGTCGAAGGCTTGTTCATTTTCATTATAAAGCTCTTAAATAGAGCTTTGCACATTGTGTTCTTCATGGTGGTGACTTGACTCAAGTTGATCACCAAAGCCTCGGTCTAAGATCATAGCATGCCAATGTAAGTGGTATGATCGTGTCGTCGGGTCACATCCAATCAAAACACATTTATAATACTCAACATAAAACTAGTTAGCTGTAAGTCGAGGTCGATCCATGGGACGGTGTGATTTGGGTTCTAAGTCTATCTATCTCAATTTATGCTAGTGTCACAATTTGTTTGGGTTTGTAGTTGTGTCTAGACTAATGCAAGCAATATAATAAACCAAGCAATAAAAGAAGGATGTAAACAATTAATTAAAGATGCTAGGATATCATGGGGACATAGGGGGTTCATGGTTTTGATCATACAAACATGTTTACAATTATAAGCAAGCAATTAATGTTGTGAAGGAACCGAGTTGGTTTATATCTTACGGTTCTTAGGAAGAGTTGGGTCCCAGAGCCGAATCGATTAGATTGTACAACACCTACAAGTCGACTTACTTTCCTCCTAATCAACTTCTATGCATGGTCTAACAAGCGAGTTGGTTTATATCTTACAAGTCAAGTTGAGTAGATAAGAGATGGTTGTAAATGCAAGGATTCATAGGCTTAGCATTTCATCAAACATAACATGTGCATAAAGTTGACATCACAACAAGCAAGCAATTTAATCATGTGAACATATTAGATTAAGCATGAATCAATCCCATATTGGTTTCCCCTAGTTACCCACTAATCCTAGCTAAAAGACTACTCACTCATTATCATAGGAAACATGTCATTAATGGTGTCAAACATCACAATAAGTATAAACATGATAATAGAATGAAGAAATGAACAATAAAGATTAAAGAGTAAAGGAATTGTACCAAACTTGAGATGATCCAAATAATAAAGCAAAGAATAATAGAGGAAACTTGATTGATTGATGAAGGGTTGTCAATCCTCCAATAATAACCCAATAATCTTCAATTACCCAATAATAAACTTGAATAATAAACTTAAACAATAATTAAGGAGAGATTAATGTGAGAATTGTGGAAAGATTAAAGAGTAATCTATTCTAATCTACTCCTAATCTAATCTAAGGAAGGATTTTTCTAGCCAAGAGAGATCCCCTTTTGATTATTTACAAATGGGTTATTTATAGTAGGGATTCATTAGGTTAACTAAGGCTAAATTAGTAATTACACTTTTGAGTTTAGAGCAGGGAAACGCTAGTCTTTCTGGGAGGATGGGCATCTTTCACGGAGAAAGAAGAAGACGAAAGTTGTTGTAAGGGAATCCGGGCGTCCAAGGAGGAAGACGGGCGGATTGTTCTGGTGGTGCACGGGCGTCTTCTTGGGAATCCGCTCGGATTCTTTGGAGGAATCCGGGCGTCTTTGTTGCTGGGACGCACGGGTTGTCACTGCAGGACGGGCGTCTTGTGGGTAAGTCGCTCCTCTTCTGTGACAGAATCCTATTTCTTCACTTCCTTTTTATTCTTGTGGGATTGGTCTTTAGTTCTCGCCTCCTCTTCACACTAGTCCATCAAATATCGTCAAATAGCTTCCGAATACGCACGAAAGACGGGAATTTCCGCCTTATTATCTTCTTTCCTACAAATCATATGAAATGCGATAGAAAAGCAAATAGGAAGGTTTTGACGGATAAAATGGCCATAGAATGTTATAATAGTATGCAAAATAGGCTCAATTAGGGGACCAAATGTGCTCAAATAATGGTCACATCAAATATCCCCAAACCGAACCTTTACTCGTCCCGAGTAAAGAGGTGACTAAAACTAGACCTTTATTTAAACTATCTAAATAATATAACCGATATGAGACAATTAGCGGGTCTCACTCCGCCCCTTCAACTCACAACAAGACAACCATGAGGTAGGATGCCTTCTTGCAGGGCAATGTGGGTCTTGCCAAAATGGCGACACATCCAAACATTAAGCACACAAAATCAAATAATGGATGCATCTACAAAAGAATAGCCACTTACCTCATCTAAGTGGCGGAAATTATCTACAAGGGAAGCAATTCAAGGGTACACACTCCTTCATAGATGCAATTTCTTCAAACTACTAAGCCTAGAAGGATACCAATAAATCACCTCCAAATTGTGTCAAGCTAGGGTACCTTTGTCCTCAATCGTTAAATGCTTTTGTCAAGAATAGACTCCCTATGGTGTTAGAAACACTGGAGGATCGCGGAATTCCCCCTCTTGCCTAGACAAGAAGAAGGGTCGTCCCCTCTCTACCACGCACAAAAATGGATACGATGGATAAAGGGATCAATAGATATTTGAGTTTCACTTTGGGAGTTTGCTTTTGTTGTTGTTTTTTCCCCCAATTTCTTGTGGCATATAACATTTGAGAACACTTTCTTGCCATTTCTTTTGGTTTTTGCCATTTCAATACTTGACAACTTTCAACTTTTCTTTGCATTTCTTTTTGAACATTTTCAAAGTCACCCCAATTAGTAACGAGGGTACCTTAAATTTGAAGCATAGGAGTTTTCATTTTGTTACTCCTCTTTTCTTTTGTTGCAATTTGCAAACTTTTTCTTTTCTTTTCTTTCCTTGAACTCAAATTTGAATAATTTCTTTTTGTGCCCATTCCCTTTGATGACAAAATGTATGGTAGAACATGGATGAATGATGGTTGCATGGTTTCAAGGGTCACCTTGGAATAAACGGTAGTCAAGGAGTTATCACACCACATGGTACTCTTGACTAGGCCTTAATCCATGGGTCAAAGGATACTAGCATGACACATCCTAGGGTGTTTTACAAGTATTCTAACAAGCAAAGTCTTAAGAAGAAAAAGCATCTACTAGGGCCTATATACACTTGTCAAGCTTCCCAAGTAGACGGTTTTGCAAAATTTTCTAACATGCAAACTACATGCCATGATGCAACTAACATATATACATCCTAATGCAAATGATTCTACCAACTAATATGACATATAAACTAAATGCAAGTCCTAAGTTCACATTGTTTATACCGCATCAATCAAAGTAAAGCCACATAGTCATTAACATAAAGAGGAAAAAGGAGATTGGAAAGATCATACCTGCGGTCTTCAATATCCTCATGTCTCGGATGTGGCGTAGTCGATCAATGTGAAAAAGGATGGACAAAGACAATATATACAAACAATATATACAATTCTACACTATAAAGGAATGAACATGTTTTTGGGTTTTTCAATTTTTCAAATTTTTATGGTTTTTGTTTTTATGAAATTAAAAGACATATTTTTGTGATTTTTCGAAATTTTTCAATTTTTATGCATTTTGGGAATATAAATTCCCATCCCCCACTTTATTTTGGACATTGTCCTCAATGTACATGTAGGAGTAGGAATAAAAAAGAAATACATGTTTTTTGGATTTTTGGATTTTATGGAAAATGAAGTACAAATGCAATGATATGATATGAATGAATGCATGCTTTAACTAAATGCAATTCTATATGAGATATATAACAAATGAATGCAATCTAAACTATACTATGTGATGCATGATTTCTAGTAAACTATGGTCACCTATGATCAAACCTCCCCAAACCGATTTAAACACTATTTCTAGTGTAGAAATGAATAGGTTTGACCATTAGTAATTATGAATGAATTCTAATCTATATGAAACTATCTAAATGAATCATGTGGGATAAATACAATACAACTATACTATATGAACTAGCTAATGCAAATGAAATATGATACAAATGCATGCGAAAACTACACTAAATGCAACGTATATACAAAAGAGAGAGGGAGAGATGGGTATCATACAAATGGAGGTGGTGAGGTAGGCCTTTTTCACTCGTCATCCTCCTCATCTTGGTAGCCATATAGGTGAGAGCTCCCGGCTTGGTCATACCCTCTTGGTTGGCCCTAATAGCCTCCTTGGTCAAACTCTCCTCCTTGACCCGAGTACCCTCCACCTTGGCTAGAATGCCCTCCGACGTCGCGATCCCAAGCTTGGTTCCCTTGATTCGGGAACAAGTGTTGTGGTTGGGCCCAAGTGGGCAAAGGGCCATTAGGGTCAACATACCCTTGTTGAGCCATGTTATAGTATTGGGGATAAAGGGCCAAGTAGTTGTCGACCCTCCCTTCATGTACCCCGAGGTCCACTCTATTCATGAGTGCCATCAAATCATTAATACCCGGGGTATTGGGGATTTCTGATTCAAATTTTGTATGAGGGATAGGGTATGGTGGGATAGGCACATAGGAAGGTGGGCTCTTCCCTTTGAGGGGGATTGTCGAGAATTTGGATGTCAAGAATGTAGCTTGGTGGAGGCGAATATGGGCTCAATCTTGGGTCAATGCCCGGTATCTTCCATCCATCATAACCCAAAATATGCCCATTTGACCCCATTTACGAAGGTCGTAGTAACACAAATCAAAGTTAATCTGAAACTGTGCCACCTAAGGCAAACAGTGATTAGTCAAAAGAATCGACTCATTAGAATACTATAGTAGCTCTCTCCATGACCAGGCTATATAAATTTGCCAGAACTCTATAAGCGGTCACTGCCCGACAAAGTGTTCCTAACAGTCTACCTATGTGATCGACTAGTCATCTCACAAGACTGTATGGCACTGAACTTGCCATCAATCGTATCACACTCTAGTCACTTCGAGACGTCACCTCATACAAGTGACTATGGGCTAATACTATGTTAATCCGAGTTCACTTTAACGGGGTTCAATTGTCTCTACAACCCGTTTGGATGTAACAAAGTATAAAAGGAGTTTTTTAGATTTAAAAACTCGAACGACAAATGTGATTGTCACATATGAAGAGTCAATACCTGATTACTACTTCATAGTTTTTATAATCCATTTTCATCTTATATGTAGTTGTTCATCTCAATGCAATTGAAATGACATATGGCATGACTTATCATGTTAAGTCTATGAGAAGGCTTTGGTTAGTAGGTTTTATCAACTTCTTGTACCTAACGCAATCTTACTACATACTCGTTTTCCTTTGTAATGTATACATTTGAATTACAAAACTTTCTGAGTACGTGTCGAGATCCAATCAAGACATAGGCCCTCTAGCCTTAGAATAGCTTCCACTGTTTTCACAGTGTGCGGGACTCATCCTTCTTGCACATCTCATGATTGCAAGTGTACTCAATTTCCGTTGTAAGTATTTCTCAATGTTCTTTATTGCCTAGAACGATTCTAGAAAATCTATTTCTTAAATAACATAGCCACAATGGTATCTTAACCATCCTAATGTGTTTTGATTATGGTTTTGTCGGAAACCATGCGCAATCTCAATTGTCAAATGTCATTTGTGTAACACCCTTACACAAAATTACATCAAAAACACTTTGCTTTACTTCCTTAATGCTTGTGCAAGCACTTAAGGGTAATCTTTATGGCTTACTTGGTAACTATTACTTAAATTCGATTTGAAACAATTCATCATACTCAAAGTATATGAAGTGTTATACATCATTTCCTATTTAATTGATTCGCAAATGAAGCAAATGGAATCAATCAAATATGTTCAACTTGATTGAACTAGTCATGAATCTTATCAACATAAGACTCCTTATTTGACATTAATATCATGTAGATTTATCTCCATAAATCCGGATATTAAAGATGTACTACATTTCTCCAAAGTCTTAAATCATTCGCAATGATCAATATGTCATCCACATATACGACTACTAATATTTCCGTAACTCCCACTAAACTTCATGTACAAACACAACTTCTCGACTTATCGGAAAAATTTTTATACTATGATCAAATCATTGATTCCAACTCATTGATGTCCTACTTAAGACCCTCTCCTAAGTTTCACATTATCTTAGGATTGCAAGAATCTACAAAACTCAAGACATGTATTGAATACATTCCTTCTAATTGAAGAAGTGGGTTTTAGATTCACTCGCTATATATTTCATAATGAAACACAATCCCTAAGAAGATCCAAATAAACTTAAGCATTTCAACTAGTGCAAAACCCTTTGCTACCAATCAAGCTTTGATATTTAATAATTCACTTGGAATTTATTTCGGATTTTCATGGCTCTAAGCCTTGTATTGAGTTGTGACTTAAACACTCTCATGTAAGTCATATGTTCATTACTTTCCAGAAGTAATCAACTTGAATCAAACAATTTCTTTGCAAGTTGCAAGCTCTTTACTTTCTAAAAGTAACACTAATTCATCATCTTCAACAAGTGATGATTTTAACCTCCTAGGTTTTGAAGAAACAACGTCTTACACAAAACGTCTTATGTAGCCAAGAAAGACCAGTTTCTTGCGACATAACATTCTTTGTGGCTCTTGAATAATTTCTCCCACTCTGTCTTCTAGAAATAAACTTGTATTCTAGAAAGACAGCTTCACGAGCCACAAACCCGTTGTACTCGTGATTATTGTAAGGAAAAATGAGCATTTGTTTCTTTTGAAAACTTACAAACAAGGTACCCTACCATTTCATATCTCATATGATTCATTTTTGATTTAGTGGAAAAATAATTTAGACAAAATGATAAAATCCCCAAAAGGATCAAGTAACTCAAAGTAACTTGATTGAAGTCCAAACCATATCGAATAGCGTTTGATTTCTTTATCCAACCACACATTATCCCATAATGCGTGCTAAGAGAGATTAATTTGTGATACTATATCACAATTCCTTTGGCTTATATCAAAGTCTTCACTTTGATAATCACATCACGATTAAATCGTGATTCTTTGAACTCTTTGAACTTCTTCAAAGATTTCTCTATTTACCTTATTAAGTGAACACATTAGCGTCAACTTAAATCGTTGGTAAAATAAAATGATCAACCTATTTTGGATCAATGATTTACAACCTCGATCTCCTTTTCAACCAAAAGGCACGAGACATCTTGCTTTGAATACAAGATACGCATATACCATAAGATCTAATGGTTTCAAGAGTACTCGATAACTCTTTGCGTTCATCATTCCAGAATCTAAGGTTCAATCTTGGGTTACCAATTTGAGTCTTGCATCATCTACATGATATATCATTCTAGTTTGGTTTAGAATATAATCACCTTGATAATGGGCTAGCCATACATCAAATCATGGTGTATAGAGTCACAAAAGTGAAACCTCTTTTGTATCTTAACAAGTTTATATTCTTATTTAGAGTTTATGCACTTAATAGTCATAATTAAGTACAACTATAAACCCTAAACTAGATTGATTACACAATGACTCTATCTCTCGACATTATTTGATGCTAGTCGTCATATTATAATCATCTTATGTGTCGAATACAATGATGAAAACCTCCACTGGTTTCTAATATTGACGAAGTAGTACTAGCAAAATTTATGTTAATCAAATAAACATTTAAAGAATAAGGTCCCATTAGATGTCCCACAACTAACTTGTTGATTCTTCAATAATTTGGGGTAGTTTCCTTTCTAGCGTCCAACGATTAAGACAATGGAAACTTTATCGGTTGGGATTGATAGGTTTAGTATCGTTATTCTCAATAACTTTACTTTTAACATTACCTTGTATCAATTCCATTCTAATTTTACTTCTATAAACCTTATCCTTTTCTTAACGGTTTAAGAGAATGCTCCTACTCATTTCAATGAGTCTTTGCTAATAGAAGCAAAATTGAAATTCATGAAGACTACTCTTCATTCGTTTGTTTAGTCTTAAAACTTTCATTGAAGTGGTTGCGTTAGTTTGGTTAATTTTGATTTCAAGCAAATCTAGTTACCAAAATGATGTAACGTTTCAAAGTACTTAACTCAATTAAGCATATGAGAAACAATTCATTGTAAGTAGATATGTTAGTCAAGAATCAAAAACCCTTTTTATCACGAATAACTTGTATCTATACTCGTTACAAGAGATCCTTAAAATGGATAATACGAGGTTTTTTTTAGAAGAAAATTCAAATTTTGTCTTTAGTTACGATGTTTTAATGGAGATTTGAACTAAAATCGAAATGATATCGTATATAAATTGAGGTAAAGAAATAGAACAATATGATAACAGAATAATGAAAACAAAACATTTATCGTTATAATAATACTTGTAAATAAATTAACAAGATATGAGCATTTATATAGTGACCTCTACCCAACTATTATAAATGATTCCAAGATCCAAATTCATATTAACTTGGGCACGGTGTGGCCGATAAATCCCTTATCAATATAACTCGGTGGATTAACTCTTTAATCGATTCTACTTTTAGAACTCTTGGTCGAGAAAATTACATTAAAATTTATCTTATTAGCCCGGAACACATGCAACTACGGTCACGAATACTTCCGTTGAGCTCAATCCAAATTTCGAAAAAATGTGTCCATGATCCAAACCCACATTAACTTGGGCACGATGTAGCCGATAAATCCCTCATCAACATGAATTCGGTGGATAGACATTTATCACCCACTTCCCCTACGTAATAAGGTTTGTACCCCGGTGTGGCCGAGTGCACTCCCTCACGAAATAGGTTTTCATGGTTTCTACTTTTTGGTAAGGCTAAGTCTCAATTGTTTATTCTTAGCGAGAGGTCATGTCAATTTATTATCTATCACGTTTGAAGTGAACTAAAGCGGTGAACTACGATAATTGTAATTGACACGGTCGATAAACTCGATTTAAAATGCATGTTTAGTTATGGCGATTTAGCGATGCATGCAACATATAAATAAAATGCAAAGCATAAAATAAAATCCTAGTATGGCCTTCCTAAAATAGTAAATCTAATAAACTATTACTAATTCGGAAACCAACTCCTTTGGTCCCTTGAACTTCGGTCTTGGCACGCATTTCAAGGCAATACTTTTTTTAATGGATCGCCTTCTCGAGTGGCACCGTCTTCAAGGAACTCCGGAATAATTAAATTACAAAATGAATTACATAATTTCCTATTATACATTTGTAATTAAAATAAAAATAAATCTATTAAATTACAAAACGGTGATACGAGATCACAATAATTACAACCGAATCGATATTCCCATACATTTCGGGTAATATCAATTAAAACTAAGGCCATACTAAGTAAAATTACATAATTCAAAAATTACATAAAATTAAAATATGACAATCATAAATAAAATGCAGCATTATAAATATGTATGAACATGCCCAATTTTATGCTAAATCGCCTTTAAGGAGCCAATATCGTATATTAATCGGTATTTACGGATTTGCGTGATTTAACCTTTTAAAATCACAATAATTACATAAAATCATATTTATGTACAAGTTAATTATCCTATCCATCTTAGGACTCAAAATTAGTCTCCACTAACATTTGACAATAATTAACCTAGATTTCTTAATATTGTTCATAAATGGACCCAAAAATAAAAAATTATGCTATAAATTTCAAATTAAATTATAAAAATTTCAAATAATTTCGAAATTTTAAATTTAAACTCATGAACATTCTGGAAAAATACCATGACACTCATAATGTTCAAAACTTAGGTGAAAAAAAATTTCGAAAATTTATCGAGAAAAACAATGTTGCGGTTTATCGGTTTTAACAATTATGACCATAAAAATATGAGAAAAATTATATTCATCAACGTTTCATTTTTAGATCTGAAATATATGATAAAATGCAACATGTTACGTTTTTCCTTTAGTCATGAAGTATGTTTTAGCATTTTTTTACAAATTAAAGTCACTATTTATGTGATTTTTCATCAAAAATTCATAAATCATGCATAAAGACTTCAGTATAGCCAAATATTTTACACACATCTTGTAAAATTGCATGTGACAACATACTAAATTTCCCTAACCAGATTCGAAATATAACTCATATTAACCTATTTACCCATTTAAATACGATTTTAATTTGAAAAATCCATATTTCGAGCAAAACAACTCATTTTATTATGAACATTAACAGGCCATCAGTAAATAATATATGTGAAAACATATCCAAAAACCACTGGAAAAATCGAAGTTTAGCTATTTTTAGTCCAAAAATGACATTTTTATCATAAAAATCACATTTTAATGCCATTATGATATAAAGTGAACAATAAAATCCATAAATAAATCAAAATGTCCTAAAAATCACTTAGGACCATAAACTTTTAACATGCAAAATTATTTCATGATTTATCTTTATAAATCCTAAATAACAAGTTTTATATGTTAATTAAATTAACTCGGAAAAACTAACCCGATCTTGCATGCAACAACCATAATGCTCTGATACCACTTGTTGGAAATCATATTTTAAATATCACATATTTGGTTTAATGTTTTAGTCATAAAAACTTAAAGATCTTATGCATGCAAAACTAGAATAAGAGTAAGGAAAAATCGTTTCATACCATATGAATATTTCGGCCAAATGGGCACAAATGAAGTCTCCTACCTCAGTTGTTCTTGAGCTTTCCATATATTAGGATGATCCTCCAAAGACCTCAAGTATAGAAGCCACTCCTCTTGATTTCACCCAAGATTATCCCTTATCCCCATTAAATAATATTAGCTAGATATTAGTTTAGTAGTTTACCTTAAAATTGATTACTAATACTCATATATTACATTAATAATATTAGTAATTTGATTGAACAATTTTTGATTGAATCTTCTCATATTTTAGATGAAGATTAAAGAGTAGAGAGAATAATGCATCACATTTGCATGTGGTGAATGAATGAGTATGTAAGAGAAATAATTAAAGAACAAAAGCCTCCAAAAGGGAGTGTCACACGGTTGGAGGAGGGATGAGGACCAATATATTGTCCTTCACTTTTCCTTTTGTTCTTATCAAAACCTTAGGCATGTAAGGCTAGGTGTAGACTAGGCATTATTAGCTTATTTTATCTCATAAAATAATTCACCCACTAACACCCATCCCTTTCATTATTTCGGTCCATGTACCATAAAATGGACTACCATTTTATTTTGTTAATTTGTCATTTGTCACACAATATGTCACATGTAGTATGTTACATTTTATTAATTAATTTAATGCATATTTATCACATAAATATCATTTTATAAATTAATTAAATTACATTCAACAAATTGACTAGTGATACTTGATCACATAAAAAAAATGAGTCATTTAATTATAATTCACAACATCTTGTAATTATAATTAACCATTCATTATCATCTCTATTGTTTCACAAACAATAAACAATTTTAGTAATAAAATATTTCAATTACTAAAATAAATCTTATTTAATCCTATTACAATAAGATATCAATATTCTCTCTCACAAATTGAATTGTTCAATTTTAAGGAATTGATTAACTTGTATCGTCATACAATTAATCAACTTTACAGATTAGGGCATCATCCTTTAGGTGTAACCTTAAGGGATCAACTGACCACCACCGTCCCACGACAGTAACGTCAAACTCTAGCAAGCCAATCGTTACCGATTAATGTTGATCAGTTGACTATAAATTGAATTATCCCTTACGTATTCTTAAAATTAGATTTAAACATGTGACCATCATGATCGACAATTGTGATCGCATTATTGTCGGGGACACTCCAACAGTCATGACACTGAAACATGCTTCAAATTGAAACATGTTATTCAAAATATGATTGACAACCATGAACTGATGGCTTCATCCCTATGCCAACCAAGTGATGAAGACAACCCTAATGAACATCTCTTTCTGCAAGAAGATGAGAGCCTAATTGACTTTTGTCCTCATATCATCCCCAACAACGAGAGTGAAGTGCTCAAGTGGGTCAATGCTCAAAACCAGACATTCAAGCCGCTGGATGCTGCGAAAGAGACCTTCGAGGAGGAACATGATGATTAGGAGTCCGTATCTACGATAGAGTCCGAGTCCGAGTCCGAGTCTTAGGCTTTCTCATATCTATCTTAGTGTCTGTCCTTTTATTCCTAAGTGACAAATTAGGGGTTGTCCCCATGAGTCACATGTATTCATCGAGTCTGTGCTAACCTCTTATTTATCTAAATAAAAGCACAATTTCCAACTATCATATATTCTCCACTTTACCATTTCCCGTTGACAACGAGAATTGATTTGAGAATTGATTTAAAGCAAACAATATGTTCCAATTCAATGCGAGTACACTCGAGTGACATTCCGTACCGAGTCAGCAAAGGACTCGAAACTCCGTGTCCATTTTCTTTACCTATTCCATGTCTGGCAATAGAAACCTTTCAATAGCACCCAATTTAGAATGAGCTCTGATCAAAGGGATTCTACGATGAACCTGGATAACAAACCAGAACATCTCCTTGTTCATGATCAATGACGGAAGGCAAGCCCATTCCCCACAAAAACATCCCATTACCAAATATCAACCTCTCACCAACGGGTACATCCCCGTCTGCACCTCTACCTTCCTCGAACGAAGGACGGCAAAAAAAAACCAATATATCCAAAGCAAAACCAAAGCGAAAGGCCAAAATCAAAGGCCCAAGCCAATATCCATTCACCCAAAGCTAAAGCGAAAGGCCAAAATCAAAGGCCCAAGCCAAAAACCAAAGTCAAAGCGAAAGCCAAGGCTAAAGCTAAATCAAAAAACAAAATAGTGAAATTCAAATTCACTATTTTCACAAATTTCAAATGACGGAAATTAAAGCCGTTGTTTTCAAATCAAAAAACAAGATAGTGAAATTCAAGTTCACTATTTTCACAAATTTCAAACGATGGAAATTAAAGCCATCATTTTCAATTCAAAAAACAGGATAGTGAAATTCAAGATCACTATTTTCACAAATTTCAAACGACGGAAATTAAAACCGTCATTTTCAAATAAAAAAAAACGAAATAGTGAAATTCAAATTCGCTATTTTCCCACAATTTCAAATAACGGAATAAAGCCGTCACTTTTCAAACTTCGGTTCAACAAGTCCAACACCAAAATACAAAGTCCAGGACCAACAAGTCCAAAGCCCAGGACCCATGAGTCCAACACACAAAGTCCAGGACCAACAAGTCCAAAGCCTGGGACCCATAAGTCCAACACACAAAGTCCAGGACCAACAAGTCCAAAGCGCAGGACCCATGAGTCCAACACACCAAATCCCGGACCAACAAGTCCAAAACACCAAACACTAAAACCTCAACCAAAACTACTTCACCCCTAAGTCCTTCTAGAGACTGTTACAGGGAGACCTATCTAGGATCCTGGGAATTCCCCTCAAGATCATAACCAACATTGCTTCACCCTTAAGTCCTTCTAGAGACTGTTATTGGGAGAACTATCCAGGCTTCTGAGGATTCCCCTCAAGATCGTAATATCACACCTTGACCTTTAAGGTCCAGACATGGGAATCTGATCCCACATTATTTACCAACCATTTCGTGCTCATGCCACATCAAGCTTGAGACCCCATTCCGCGCCACATTACAAGTCGTAACCCATCGTCCTTATCACCACAAAATAGAAACTCCAGATTTTTATATGTTAAACAAACCTCTTATTACCAAGCTTCACATGCCAAAATGCCGAAACCAATTCCACCCCGACCCAAATACGGAGTCTTCAAAAATACATCGCTCCCCGGAACGGGACATGTCTATTTCATTCTTAGGGTCCACTTTTTAGTGTGCTCACACAACAAGAAACATTTTCACAAGCTATGCCTCTTCGATTCATAATCAAGAGGTATTTCTCTCCAATCAACTTTCGAGTCACCAAACGGAATTCACCTTCGTGACCCTCAACTCCAGGTTTGTATCTGTCAAACAAACCTATTATTACCAAGCTCCACATTCCCTAATGTCGAAGCCATTTTCACCCTGACCCAGATACGGAGTCATCGACTGCTTTGCTACCGAGAACGGGACATACCCAATCTATCCTTAGGCTCCACTTTTTAGTGTGCTCACATGATAAGGAACATTTTTACAAATTAGACCCATTCGATTCATGATCGAGGGGAATTCTCTCAAATCAATTTTTCGAGTCACCAAACGGAATTTACCATCGTGACCCTCTCACATTAAGGACCTAACAACTCGCTTAGGCACACATTCAGATGAGTCACCAAATGGAATTTACCGTCGTGACCCTCACACTTTAAGGTCTTAACAACTTGCTTAGGCACACATTCTGAACTACGATCTGGTTTGATTTCACTTCACGTGAATACGTAGGCAGTCCTTCAAGGACACAACCATACACCTCAAAATCAATTATCAAAACACATTCAGAACTACGATCTGGTTTGATTTCACTTCACGTGAATACGTAGGCAGTCCTTCAAGGACACAACCATACACTTCAAAATCACTTAAGGTCCTAACAACTCGCTTAGGCACACACGCTCAGAACTACGATCTGGTTTGATTTCGCAAACACGCGAATACGTAGGCAGTCCTATTACGAGGGCACAACCACACCCCCACGCACATTCAATTTTCACACCTTCAATTTGCAACCCATTGCACACACACGCAGAACTACGATCTGGTTTGATTTCGCAAACACGCGAATACGTAGGCAGTCCTATTACAAGGGCACACCCGCATACTCCTTTCACAACATTTCCAATTTTCAATCCTCAATAACAAGCTCAAAACTACGATCTGGTTTGATTTCGCAAACACGCGAATACGTAGGCAGTCTCCCAACAAGGATACAACTGCATACCCTTTCAATCTCAACCATTAATATCTATCCTCAAAAGCGGCCCATCCAGCTGCAAAAATTAATCTCTTTACTGGGGGCTTCTTCCTTAAGACGTCGCCCACTCCTCCTTTTCCCAAATTCCGGTCTTCTCACTCTAGGGCCTTCTGTTTCGAGATGCCACCCATCCTTTATCCTCACACATCTTTTGAGTCTCAACTACAGTCCAAAATAAACCGCCCATAGTCTAGTGCTCGGTTCGGACGATGACAAAGTCTTGGTTTCGCTCTCCGAATCATCATGCCTCAGAGAAGGATCTCAAACAAGCAAACGGTGGGAAAAATGTCTGGAGAAGATAATCAATTCGCCTTTCCCAGCCGAGCGGACCTTCTACCCCAAGAATCTGATGCGCGTTGCCATCCTCTTTTGGCTAAGAAGTTTCACTTACATTGGCAAAGTCTGTCAAAGTAACCCCCGTGTCGTGTCGATACCAAGTTTGTATCACGTTAACGACCGTCTGTTTGTCAGTCTGGTAGTATGCGTCCGTATGAGTCAATGTCGCAACAGTCACGTGTCTCCAAATTATCAAATCACAGATCTACGAGTAACAAGACGCACCTTTAAGCTTCACAATATTCAAAACTTCTATCTCCCTTCGCGTGAGACATTACATGCTAGTTGCTTATATGCTAACTGCTCACATACTTATGTGCTTACGTGCTTATATGCTTACATGCTAGTTGCTTAGATGCTAACTGCTCACATGCTTATGTGCTTATGTGCTTATATGCTTGCATGCTACGTGCTTATCTATGCGACTGCAGATTTGTGTGGTCACTAACCATGCAGGTAATATTGAGAAGACAAACTCACTCCAACTGAGTACCGGGCTCTTCCCAACAAACACCGACCCCTCAAGTCCAAGGGCTTTAACTGCGTCGATTACATTGCTTACGCTACCTCCCGATGAGCGGCAACTCATATCCCCGACAAGTCCTGAGAAGTTTCTAACTCCTCAGCGAGTGCCGATTTTCAAATAGAAGTCACGCAGGTGTTTCAAAGATCCTCACAACGTCGTTCATGATCCCGATGCAGCGCTCTCCCTAAATGGTTTTCCAGAGAGCCTTGCTGTAACACCCCCATACTCCAAGTGCCTTACCAGGACCACTCAGGTATGAGGACATTACCATCTCGGTTACCCGAGGCAATGATAATCAAATAACAATGAAGAAACAACGTTTAACTATAAATACTTAGCGAAGAGTTACAATTCTCAAAACCAAACCAAAAGTACGATACATGTTCTCAAACTGACTGTCCTAACTGAAATGTAAATCACTAATAAGCTACAGCGGAAGACTCCTATCATCATGTCGTGGCAATCCCAGCTATCCCAGTACTCATCTCAATACCGGCTCAATATCTACTCACCATCCCCGAATGGATCACTGCAGGTTTACAAAACAACACCGGGGTCAGTACTAATAACACAATTCAATATATACCAACAATAAGATAAACAGACAGCTTAACTGTCACACACACACAATCACGCCAAATCCAATCATCTCAATCATCGATCCGTCCACCGCACCACCGCCAGTGGGGGACCGCAGCCGTACCCACCAAATCCCCGCTCCACATAGTGAGCGATAACCCTGTCCATTAATGTGGACATCCCTTCTGTGGCGGGTTCCACAGAAGGCGAAACTATGGCGTGAAGCCACTCCCGCAAGTGACCCCACTCAGCCGAGGACACGCCTCGAGAACCACAGACAACAATCACAAACACAATCGCAATCACAACCGTCACAATACAATTACTACATCAAACAACGAAATACAACACATCAACCAATATCCCATTATGGGACAAATACTGAGTAGGAAATCCTACCTGGTAAGCACACAATCAGACGGTTTCTACTGCTGAATCAAAAAGCTTCCTCTATGAACCCTCCTCCTATCATACAACACATAAAGGCTACCAAATCACATACTACACATAAACCCCCAAATCTCTAAATTAGGGTTTAACCAAATCAAAGGAAAGACAATAAAAAGGGTACATAGATCTTACCCTCGACGCAAGGAACTCAACGGTATAATCAACGCTAAGAACTGACCTTCCAAACTCCGGGTATTGCTAATAATGCGATTAGGATGAAGAAATTGCTTGCTTTCTCTCTTAAACAGTAATTTAGGTTTTGCAAAAGTGATTTAGAATAATGACGACAAAGCTTATATACCTTAATCGCATAATTAACAAAACCCGAGAAAACTCCCCGTAAAACCGGCAACTCGATTGAGTACCCGAGGTACTCGATCGAGTACCCGAGGAACTCGATCGAGTACCCCCTTACTCGATCGAGTGCCCCAGCTACTCGATCGAGTACCCAACAGGTCAGAAACTTTTCTAAAACGCAACTTACCCTTACTCGACAGAGTAAGGCCTACTCGATAGAGTACCCCAAGACTTATAAATACGGAGTATTACAGTCTTCCCTCCTTAAAAGGAACTTCGTCCCCGAAGTTCAAACCACTACTAAACAAAGGTACTCCTATGACATCCCCGACTCAACAACCATACAAAATTCAACATAAAACATGTTACTAACCCAACTCATCCCGACAAACATACCGACACAACATATAAAAGGGGTATAAAACTCTTAAAAACTGTTCGCGATCATCTCCTACCCCCCTAAAAGAAACAAGGTTACGTCCCCGTAACCATACATACCTGATAAAAAAGGAAAGGGTAACGCTCTTTCATAGCCTCCTCTGGCTCCCATGTAGCTTCCTCGGTCTCGTGGTTAGACCAAAGGATCTTGAGCAGAACTGTCTCACCATTCCTAGTCTTTCTAACCTTTCGGTCTAGAATCTGTTTAGGCACCTCAAGATATGATAAGGACTCATCTAGCTCTAAGTTCTCGGCCTCTAACACATGTGACGGGTCACTCACATACTTCTGCAGCTGCGATACATGAAACACATTATGCACTCTCTCTAATGCAGCTGGTAAAGCCAGACGATATGCAACTTCCCCAACCCGCTCTAAGATCTCATACGTCCCTATAAACTTCTGACTTAGCTTGCCTTTCTTCCCAAATTTTATAACCCCACGCATAGGAGACACTTTCAGAAGAACCTTATCCCCAACCTGAAACTCTATATCCCGGCGATGTAGATCTGCATAACTCTTTTGTCGATCCTGAGCTGCTCTCATCCTTTCCCCGATCATCTTAACTTTCCACCATCTCATGCACCTTCTCGGTCCTAAAACCACTTTGCCTCAAAGACTATCGTCCCAACAGATTGGACTCCTACATCTTCTCTCATACAAAGCCTCAAACGGTGCCATACCAATACTAGTGTGATAGCTGTTATTGTAAGAAAATTCTATCAAGTCCAACCTCGCTCCCGGCCTACCACCAAAATCCATCACACAAGCTCGCAACATATCCTCAAGAGTTTTGATTGTTCTCTCAGTCTGCCCGTCTGTCGCAGGATGAAATGCTGTACTCATCTTCAAAGTTGTTCCCAACGATTCCTGCAACTCCTTCCAAAACCTCGATATAAACCTCGCATCTCTGTCAGACACTATGTCCTTAGGGACTCCATGTAACTTAAGCACGTTCTTTCGATAGGCCATAGCCAATTGTGCCTTAGTCCATGTATCTTTCATTGGAACAAAGTGGGCTGACTTGGTCAGTCAATCCACTATTACCCAAATCATGTTGTTACCTTGTTGACTCTTTGGCAAACCCACAATGAAATCCATGGAAATGGATTCCCACTTCCACTCAGGTACCTCTAAAGACTGAATCTTCCCTTGTGGTCGTCGCTGTTCCCCTTTAACTCTCTGGCATGTCAAACACCGGGACACAAACTCAGCTGTCTCTTTCTTAATCCCAGGCCACCAAAACGTTTTCTTCAAATCCTTGTACAGTTTGTCACCACCCGGATGTACTGAGTATGGTGTACAATGCGCCTCTGTCATGATTGTCTTTTTCAACTCCTCATCATTAGGAACACACCACCTACCATCGAACCTCAAACTACCATCTGTATGAATAGAAAACCGGGACACTTTGTCCCTTTTCTACTCCGACTCTCCACTCCACTATCTTAGGATCCAACGCCTGTTTACCTCGAATGTCATCATAAAACTCAAGATGTACTGTCATATCACCCATGGCATCTCCTTTCTGCATCATATGTATCCCAAAGCCCGCTACCTCATCTCTCAGCCTCATCAAAGATAGAGCTGTACATAGAGAATGTACACTCTTCCTACTCAAAGCATCAGCAACTACATTGGCCGTCCCTTCATGGTAGATGATTTCCATGTCATAATCGCCAATCTGCTCCATCCACCTCCTCTGTCTCATGTTCAACTCCTTCTGAGTGAAGATGTACTTGAGACTCTTGTGATCAGAAAATACCTTAAATATTGCTCCATAAAGGTAATGTCTCCAAACCTTTAGAGCAAACACCACCGCACCAAACTCCAGATCATGAGTAGGGTAGTTCTCCTCATAAGGCTTCAATTGCCTAGAAGCATAGGTAATCACTTTACCATTCTGCATCAACACACATCCCAACCCATTCTTCGAGGCATCTGTATAAACCTCAAAGTTCTCGGTCCCTTCAGGCAATGCTAAGACAGGAGCTGTGGTCAAACGCTCCTTTAATGTTTGGAACGCCGTCTCACAACTCTCATCCCAACGAAACCTATTCTCTTTCCTCATCCACGCTGTCATAGGTCTAGCTATCTTGGAGAAATCCTTCACGAACCGTCTGTAGTAACCAGCTAAACCCAAGAAACTCCTAACTTCGGCAACATTCATTGGTGCTTCCCACTTTGTCACTGCTTCTATCTTCGCCGGATCCACAGCTACCCCATCTTTAGAGATCACATGCCCCAGAAAAGTAACTTTCTCTAACCAGAACTCACACTTGGATAGCTTAGCATACAACTCATGATCCCTCAAAGTTTGCAACACGATCCTCAGATGCTCCTCATGCTCCTCCTTAGTCTTAGAGTAGACTAAGATGTCATCGATAAATACCACTACAAACTGGTCCAAGAACTGTCTGAAGATTCTATTCATCAAATCCATAAACATTGTCGGTGCATTAGACAACCCAAACGGCATCACCACATACTCATAATGGCCATACCTCGACGTGAAAGCCGTCTTTGGTATGTCCACCTCTCTAATCTTCACCTGATAGACAACCCAAACGGCATCACCACATCTTAGAAAAGACTGATGCACCACTCAATTGATCAAACAGGTCATCTATCCTTGGCAAAGGATACTTGTTCTTCACCGTCACTCGGTTCAGCTTCCTGTAATCTATGCATAACCTCAAACTCCCATCTTTCTTCTTCACGAAAAGAACTGGTGCTCCCCACGGCGATACACTTGGTCTAATGTATCCCTTCTCTATCAAATCATCCAACTGCTTCCTAAGCTCCTCCATCTCCTTAGGACCCATACGGTACGGTGCCTTAGAGATTGGCCCTGTCCCTGGTTTCAACTCAACGGTGAAATCTATCTCCCTCTTTGGTGGCAACCCCGGAATCTCGTCTGGAAAAACATCTGCAAACTCTCCCACCACTGGTATCTCATCAACTATCGGACTCTCTATCCGGTCATCTCTCACATGGCACATGATCAAAGGACATCCCTTCCTCATATAAGAATTCAAGGTAACTGCTGCAATCAACTTAACTTTGGGTTTGACTAGAAACCCACGGTAAGACACACTAACGCCCTTAGGACCTCTTAAAGACACTTTCTTTTGATGGCAGTCTATCTTAGCTTTATACTTTCCTAACCAATCCATCCCGACTATCATCTCAAAACCGTCAAAAGGAAACTCTAGCAAGTCTACAGGTAGATCAACTTGCCCAACTATCATAGATACATCTCTAAACAATCTCCCACATGATACAGACTCACCCGAAGGTATAAAAACTCGCTCACTAACAGGCTCATATACCCTCAAACCCAACCGTTTAACATGACTCGAAGACACAAACGACTGAGAAGCCCCCAAATCAAACAAAACAAAGGTAGGAATACCATTTAAAAGAAAAGTACCGGTGATAACGTACGCGTCTTCCTCAGCTGCTTTCTTCTCTATCATGAATAGCTTGCCACTGGTCTTCTGCCCACCTCCCTGGACAGTACTGGCTGATGTGGTCGGCTTAGCACCCGACCCTTGATTGTTGTTGTTGTTCGTTGGTGGTTTCTGATAAGAATTACCGCCGTTGCGGTTGCCTCCACTGTAACTCGACTTCCCCGGTTTGGCCATGATCCAGCCGGTCTCGTTGCTCGCGAAGCTCTGTGCAGTCTCTCGGAAAGATCCCGGTGCACTTGTGCACTCATGTCTCTTGTGGCCTACACCACCACAGCTATAGCAGCTCACTCCCCAACTATTACTCACACTTCCACGGCCACTCCCAAAGGAAGCCCCAACACTGAACCCTGACCCAGAAGAAAATCCCTTAGACTGATTGTGGTTGCCTTTCTTGTGATTAGACTGGCCACCACCCTCGCTCTCAGACTTCCTTTTATCACCACCTAACCTCTCCTGAGCCATCTCCACCAACCTCTCAGCTCTCTCAGCCCTCTCATAAGCTTCCTTAACATCAGTAAGGATCTCCACGGGTAACTTATCCATAATCTTAGGGGTCAACCCCCTCTCAAACCTCAATGCCAGATTCTCCTCACTCAAACCCATGTCCTCAACATACCTAGACTTCTAATTGAACTGCCTGTATTACTCGGCCACAGACATCTCAGCGGTCATCTTAAAACTGTCAAACTCTTCCCTCAACTTACTCCTCACATGTTCCGGTACAAACTCCTTCCTCACAGCCCTACGAAACTCCTCCCAAGGTATAGCAGGTAACCCTTGGTTTGTATATATCTCCTTAGCACTCACTTTCACTGTATCCCACCACTTGCCATTTGCCTCCCTCGGATAGAACGCACTGTTCCACTCTCATCTCATCGGGACAAAGTGAACCAAATCTAATATGTTCTCCATCTCTCTCAGCCAACTATCAAGAAGGTTAGGCTCCCCAACTCCCTTGTACTCTTTCGGGTTAAACCTCGCGATATAGAGGCTGATTTTAGAATGATCAACCTCATTCTCCTTATCCTTATCCTTATCTTTCCCCACAGTCTTTAAAGCCTCAGTGAGAGCATCCTGATGCTCCAACATCTTAACGATGTCATCTATGTTCATAAGCTCAGCTCTCGCATACAAAGCAGTCTTCTTGGGCGGCATCTTGAAACTATATATAAGAAAGGGTAGACATAAACACACGTACTAAACCTCAAACCATGAAAACACGCTGCCCAGAACCTATTCGATCGAGTTCCCACACACACTCGATCGAGTAACGGGCTACTCGATCGAGTGCCCAACATACTCGATCGAGTACCCAAACATCAGACCCCAAACAAACCTTCTGATCTCTAATATACTCGACCGAGTAGCTAGGCTACGCGATCGAGTGACCCCCTACTCGATAGAGTACCCCTAGTTACTCGATCGAGTACCCAAAAACGCGATTCTGGATTCAAAATCGTCAAAAACCCACCCGATCGAGTCAGTCCCACTCGATCGAGTCATGCTAACTCAGAAACGCTACCCGCATGCTATATCATATGCTAACATGTTAAACTTTATAAAACCACATATTATATCATAACTAAACATGCTACGCATCTTTTCATACGATCTACGAGATCACTATATCCTGTGATTAAATGCCACCTTATAAACATCCAACATGTTATCACTCCTACAACAAGTCTACATATTTCATTAACCTTTCTTTCACATTCTCAACCTTCTACTTCAAACATCCAACAATTAACACATTTCATCACATTCTTACACAAGTTAACCAAACACACATACGACTCGACAAACACTCCCCCCCATGTGACCGGTTCAAAATTGTAGGGCGACTTCGCGACTTTAGGACGTCTCCCAAGCCTTTGCATTAGCTCCTAAAACTTTTACCCCGGGTTCATTTTAGTTGACTCCCTATGTTCATTAGGTTCATTGGTTACAGGTTTCAGGATCGTCGCTCTGATACAATTTGTAACACCCCCATACTCCAAGTGCCTTACCAGGACCACTCAGGTATGAGGACATTACCATCTCGGTTACCCGAGGCAATGATAATCAAATAACAATGAAGAAACAATGTTTAACTATAAATACTTAGCGAAGAGTTACAATTCTCAAAACCAAACCAAAAGTACGATACATGTTCTCAAACTGACTGTCCTAACTGAAATGTAAATAACTAATAAGCTACAGCGGAAGACTCCTATCACCATGTCGTGGCAATCCCAGCTATCCCAGTACTCATCTCAATACTGCTCAATATCCGCTCACCATCCCGAATGGATCACCGCAGTTTACAAAACAACACCGGGTCGTACTAATCACACAATTCAATATATACCAACAATAAGATAAAAGACATGCCTAATCACACATACACAATCACGCCAAATCCAATCATCTCAATCACTGACTGTCCACTGGACCAGCCCTGCCGGTGGGGGACCGCAGCCGTACCCACCAAATCCCCGCTCCACATAATGAGCGATAACCCTGTCCATTAATGTGCACATCCGCTCTGTGGAGGGTTCCACAGAAGGCGAATCTAGCGCGTAAAGCCACTCCCGCAAGTGACCCCACTCAGCCGAGGACACGCCTCGAGAACCACAGACAACAATCACAAACACAATCACAATCACAACCGTCACAATACAATTACTACATCAAACAACCAAATACAACACATCAACCAATATCCCATTATGGGACTAATACTGAGTAGAAAATCCTACCTGGTAAGCACACAATAAGACGGTCTCTACTGCTGAATCAAAAAGCTTCCTCTATGAACCCTCCTCCTATCATACAACACATAAAGGCTACCAAATCACATACTACACATAAACCCCCAAATCTCTAAATTAGGGTTTAACCAAATAAAAGGAAAGACAATAAAAAGGGTACATAGATCTTACCCTCGACGCAAGGAACTCAACGATATAATCAACGCTAAGAACTGACCTTCCAAACTCCGGGTATTGCTAATAATGCAATTAGGATGAAGAACTTGCTTGCTTTCTCTCTTAAACAGTAATTTAGGTTTTGCAAAAGTGATTTAGAATAATGACGACAAAGCTTATATACCTTAATCTCATAATTAACAAAACCCGAGAATACTCCCCGTAAAACCGGCTACTCGATCGAGTACCCGAGGTACTCGATCGAGTACCCCTTACTCGATCGAGTGCCTGACTACTCGATCGAGTACCCAACAGGTCAGAAACTTTTCTAAAACGCAACTTACCCTTACTCGACAGAGTAAGGCCTACTCGATAGAGTACCCCAAGACTTATAAATACGGAGTATTACACTTGCTCAAATGATTTATCCCCACGGAGTTCATTTAGGACCCCATCAAGTTGGAGTTCATTGCTCCCTAGCTGAACTTATCAATGTCAACCTGGTTGGAAGTCATTACAGAACAATATCTCGAAATAAGCCCGATATTTCAGGCTATTTCCCACAGTCGATCATTCGACCATCAACATAGCTGGCGAGCCTTTGAACGCACACAAGAAGCAATTCAAGGACATATCCCGAAGATGCCTCAGGTATGACTCCTTCATATGGCTAGCGAGCCTCAAAACGCACCTTCAACATGGTTGGCGAGCCTTTGCGCGCAAGCAATTCAAGGACATATCCCAAAGATACCTCAGGTATGACTCCTTCCTATGGCTGGCGAGCCTCAAAACGCACCACCTTCAACACCGGCTGGCGAGCATTTACGCGCAAAATATTCAAGGACGTATCCCGAAGACGACTCAGGTATGACTTCTTCTTATGGCTGGCGAGCCTTTATACGTAGTCTAATGGACTTTAAACGACCCGAACTGGAAGTCGACAGACTCTAAACTGTTCCCGACGGCTGGTCCTTGACTCGAATCCCCGAGTCGCCTCGGCGTCGCCCTTCCCGACGGCAGGTCCTTGGCTCAAACCCTTTTGAGTCGCCTCGACGTCGCAATGGTCTTCAGGTTGTAATCTTTGATTGACCTGGAGATCATACTTTGACCTTCGCCCTGTCCAAGCGTCAGTCAAAGTGGGGGCTCTGTAGATACCCAGTATCAGCATCTTCCAAAAACCACCCAATGATGATCGTACTGTAACGTGTTTTTGATATGCGTGCGTGGATTGGCTATACATGAGACGGTTTAATGCACTACTCGAATATGAAAAATGATTTCAAAAATGGTTTTCTAACTTCATTTGAATTAAAATAACACTATTTAGAGTTAAAATCGTCTTCGGACCCAAAACCGACTCAGAAACCCGCAACTCGAGTCAACCTGAAAACCCGAGTCAAACCAAATCTCGAATGTCGAAAATAATGCCATGAATGTTTTTATCATGTCATTTCCATTAAAATGACCCTAATTAGAGTCAAAACCGACACCAGGCCAAAAAACCGACTCGAAATTCAAATCCGGACGCACACGGGTCAAACCCGAGTCAAGCACACAAAACACCTACCTCAAGTAATACCAAAATCATCTTATTAGATGCCCATATTGTTAAACGACATCTTATATGAATACCACATATCAACAATGGATGGAGAATATGCCACGTCCAAATTGAAAGGGACAATACACCCCTTTTCATCACGAGGTAGCTCGCGCCTCTTTAGGCATGCCCTTGGCCAGCAAGCAAACCTAACCGACTTGCTACCATCCTCATTTCTCTATAAATACCCACCATCACACCCCATAATCCTTACGCGAGAGTCCGCCCCCTCCTTCTCCCTTAAAATTTCTAGACACAACTTCCTAAGTCACAAAATCGACACGTGTTTACGACCTACCGATTGTAAACACAAGCCTTACACATTTTGTTTGGTACCGTCGCCGTGCATTCGACCGACCCATTCGACCAATTAAATTCATCAATCAACATGTTTTAATTAACATATTTTCAACTCATTTTCAAAACAAAATCCTTTTTAAGGCACTCTTTTAAACTTCTTTGATCGCGATTAGTCACAATGAGAAAACCGTTTCTAAAGTCGTCTACTTCGCAAACATCAAAATACGTTAGTTTGAGGGTGTAAAAATCTCATTTATTTCATGTCTTTACTATTTTTATGAGTTTATATGCATGAACAACGCATAACACGATTCAAATATAGGTTAGACGAGCCAAAACTGAGTTTTGGCCTGAGACGGAAGCCCCTTAATATGCACAGAGGCTCGCGCCTCAATGGGGAGTCCAGGTCAGAATCAACCGTGTTTGTTCTCATCTTTCCTCTTTATTTCATTTCTTATTTGCAATCGGTTTTTACCATTTCAAATGTTTCAAATCATTTCTATGATAAACTTTTTAGCCATAAATCATAATCACCCTTGGTTCCTTTATACCATGACGGTTTAATTCGTGACTCGGTGATATTAATTGGTTAATTACATTTTAAAGGAAATTCTTTTCTTTTATTTACCATTTTAATTCATTTTTATGATAAACATATTTTGAACATTACAAAAATCATCCTTGGTTCTTTATACCATGACGGTTTATTCCGTGACTCGATGATATTATTGGTTAATTACATTTTAATGGGTATTTTAACACCCTTTTCTTTATTTACCATTTTTCTCATTTGTTTACATTTGTAAATATTTAGTCATAATTCATAATCATCCTTGGTTCTTTATACCATGTCGGTTTAATCTGAGTACGATGATTAACTTGACTAATTACAAAGAAATGAACTTAACATAATTAGTTCAAATCAAACATTTTACATTTTTATTTGTAAACCATGCTTTTCAAACTTGCAAATCCGACAACGAATATTACTAACACAATAGTAATTATTCCGAGTCATGCAAATCATACTTGCAAATCATTAATCACCAAAAACAGTTTTAAACAACCTTTTTAACAACCAGGGGACGACCCTTGGGTCGTCGTCTGACTCGCGCCCCAAGAGGCTGTCTGTTTTCATATTTTAAAACCAGGGCAGAGCCCCTTCCCTCGCCAATAGGCTCGCGCCCCAATGGGGCTGCCTGGCACTGTTCTGTTTTGTTTTAGCACTTGTCTAGGACGATCCTGATTACGGTTAATCCGAATACGTGACGGATCATATTGACGAGTTTGCATTTTATACTTTACCTTTTAAACACACTTTTTCAAATAAATGGATCGTGTTAAGCATCATGACCCGAATTTGGTAAATGGATGTTTAATTTCCGTTTTCACATACAAACCAATCTAAATCCAACTTCGACATCAATTTCACGCTATGTGGATAAACAAACCGACTTAGTAAATATTCTCACATGTTAGGTTAAGACTTTTTGGATGCGCATTCATGCAAATAAACCGTTTTATCAACTTTTGCACTTAAACAACCACGATCGATCAGTAGAGGCCGCTAACGCGGGCGGGATTGGGTGTCCGATTAAAGGGCTTCCCAATACGTACCCTCACCCCTTACTCAGAACCTTTGGATAGTGGATGGCCTTACCCAGAGCGTACGAGAGTCATTTTAGGCATAGAATGCTAAAAGGGGGACGAGTCCTTATCTTTAGTACCTATGTCAAACACCGCGTTTTGCCTCAATTGACCTAGGTATAAAGTGGATTCGAACGGGTTCCAGGCATCCAACAAATGCTTGGTGGCGACTCCGAACATCTCTAATCGTTTAGAGACCTTTACCGAGACGAAACCGACCGATCTAAAGGGATCGGTCGAAAGCATTTTTACGCCGCCGAGCGTGGCTTTCTTGACCGCTGCATGTCCAAAGATTGGCTTGGCGTGCAGGTGGCCCGTGACCGCAGATCGGTAGGTGGCCCAAATCCACAGACCGGCATGTGGCCAATGTCCACAGACATTAAAAGGATCCTAGTCTTCAAAGGTCATACAATAACAATTGACATTATAATGTAAGGTTGTAAACTTACTCAGACATCATCTTTACAAATTTATCAGTGGAAAAATGTCCGCAAGAGTCAATCCAGTACACTATGCCTTTTTCACATCGATTCGTTAGCGACCAATGCCTGCTATGAAATATTGAAAATTGAACTGTTAGTTCATATACATGCATGTAAGCGTGTGTTAATAAATGAATAGAATCGTGATTCATTATAATAAACTACTATACATACTGATTCTCATTGTATGGGGCAAACCATAGGCTTTTGGGAATCATCAACCGTTCAGCAATTTTCTCGTTGTACTCTTCATATGTGTATCCAAAGGACTTATGAGAGAACAATCTAGCTGACACGAATTCGTAGTCATGAGAAACATAGTTCCTCTCAGCCATGTGTGTACACAGGTACCTATTACGTCAAATGGAACGAAGAATGTTATTTTCATTGATGATTTAAATAAACATCACTATTCGTATAACCAAATGCCTAGTTTTAATTAAAAAACTTACTTAATCCAAATTCCAATGTGCATAGCATCTAACTCGTTAAGGTGGAGAAACTGACACAGTGATTCCCCATCCATATAAATAATGAAACCGAAACCCATAACATCCTCTGCGATGTCAATCATGAGTACTTCCCCGGCATCTAGCTTCCTTTCAGTCATACCAACGTTGGGTGTTCGTACAACCCCGGTCTACAATTTAGACAAAAAAATATATACATTACACGAGACGTCATATATAATATAAATAACCAAAAAAAGGAAAAACTCACAATCTATTTTTCAAATTATCAATATCTCTTGAATTTTAGGTGGAGATGCATTCAAATCAGTGACTTTAGGTGTTGACGTAGTAGTCCTAATTTCAGCCATAATGGCTTCGTGTGTTGGCATGTGGCTTTTTCTTCCTCGAACGTGAGTAACTCCTGAAAATGTAAAAATACAAATACTTACTATATGTCAGATAAGGTTACCCTAATAAATTTAATGGCGTTCATTATATAAAATGCGTTCGCTTTAGCATAACTACCCCGGAGATGTCAACAGTAATGAATTCTTCAGGCCATTGCACAATAGAACCCATGACATCTTGCAAAAGCCAATTTTTACTACATGGTACTATTAGAATACCATACTTCTCCATAAATAACTCGGTCACTTCCACTTCCCTCCATCCCTCACGGGGGGCAATGCCTTCAACCTCAACTCCCTTAGCAACAACATTTCTGCTCGATGCCACTGTAGAGGTTTGGTAGTAAAGAACACAAGGCTTCTTGCAAACGACCTTCACATTTTTAATTAATTAGGATATATACATGCACTACTTTTAATAATAAATTTAATTAATTAGTATATATACAACAATTATAAACTAGTCGTAGTAGCTAATACCTCGACAAAACTAGGAATTGAAGATGATAAGAACGTGTCTTCGGCTCCCACCTCCACGTCCTTCTCCCCTCCCTTCATGGCTTCCTCTTCATCTTCCCCATCTTTATCCTTTGCCATGTCTTTCTCACTTCGCATGCCCGCTTTTTTCTTCTTATCCCCTGCTTCCTTTATGACTTGCCGAACCATAACCAACAGTTCTTCAGATGGCTTATCCCCCGTTTCCACCATTCTGAGTATCAACCTGGCCATTGTTTGTAGCTGTGTAGTAGAAATGAATATGATTAAAATTAGTATAATTTCAGAATATATATATATAAATTATGTTGAATAAAATATAATATTTATTTACCCTTTCATCACCACTCATTGTCCTTCGAGTATTTTTCCCAAAATACTTAGTGATACCAACATGTGTCGATACCCCTCTCACACGACCTGGATGCTCTGCTTTGCCGATTGCCCTAGCAAGAATGTAATCGCGTCCTTCAGGCTTCCATTTTCCTTCCTGTACCTCCTTCTCACAAATTTTCTACATACACATAAAACCATTATGCAACTAAATTTTATTGAAACTCACAATTATATAACCGACCACCAGTGGTAGGAGTGACACATTTATTCAAACTTACAATTTTCTCTTTGACGGCCTTATCATATGGAGTTTCTATCTTTCCATTCTTAGGAGTGTGACCGGCCACCCAAGCGTCGTGACGATTGACAGTTCCAAGCTTCTTCTTAATCAATCTATAACCACCTCTGGAGCCATGAAAGACGCTCTCTTTCTTTGTAATGTTCTCTTGGTTCTGCCTACGCATAGTCTTCATAAAAAGAATTGTATCGAGTAACGTAAGCATATTTCATTACTTATTAAGTGATTACTAATAAAGTGATCCCAATGAGTAGCAGATAAATTACCTTAAACTTCTCAGACTGCCTATAAGCAATAAAGTTAATCCAATCTTGTTGGTTGACAAACTTATACTTATTCTTTGGTGGTTTCTTGTTTATCTGCCCGGTCTTCTTGTCGAACAAGTGGTTCTGAGCAACCTTGAACTTCCATGCTCTGAAGGAATCCCCTATCTTTCTTCTAAGGTAACCATCATGTTCTTGGGGGACAGTGTAGGCTGCATGCATATATGGTGAGCATATTTGGTTAGTTTCGGCTAATAGCACATATTGAATACTAAGATAATTTCATCTCACTGCATTTATTATTGTATATACATACCTTTATTCTCCCCCATAGCTTTTCCTCCTTGTCTTGACTCAACTGATTGATACGCGGCAAACCGAGAAGAGCATACTCTCTTACACAATAACCAATCCAAGTCGCGAAATTTGCAGCAAAATCACCATCTGGCAGCCCCGTTAATGGATCCCATATAAGTTTATTAGGTATCCCTCTTTCTATTGCTTCTAGGGAAACCCTATGGGTCCTTCGCCCAATATCCGATTCCAAATTATTCTCATCACCTGAATCTTCTTCGTTTGACCTTTTCCCATCATTTCTTTTCCGCTTTCCACCCATATCTAAACCATAAATTAAGAAACTACTAACTTTAAGCATTAAGTCGACATATCAGGCGTTGTTTAACACACAATATACTTAAAATAATAGGTGTTGTTTAACACACAATAAACCTAAGATAATTAGGGGATAATATCACAAATAAGAAAATAAAGACATTAAGTTAATGAGACGAAGGAGTAGGATTTATTATTACTTTAGGTATGGCGATGACGGAGGGGACGGCGACGGGGATGGCAACGGCATAGGCAATGGGGATGGCAACGGCAGAGGCGACGACGACGACGACGGAGAATAGTACTGGTTCTAGGGAAACTCAGTGTTCGAGGGTTTTAAGTGGGCGAGGAGAAGTTTGCATGTGTGTTGTTTGAATATTTTATTGAAACTAGTAAACACGGGTTAAGCGAAACCGTATTCTATATTTTGCAATATGACCACGGCTGATTATAAACCCGTAATTGTTGTCATTATATTATATCGGTTGGTGCCTAACCGTTGCCATTTATCTTTCATTATGTCAAATTTTTCCCGCCAAAAAAAAAACATCTTCCATATTTGGTAATCCGTATTAAGTTAGTACAAACTTCTTTCCTCAATTAGGCAACTGGGATAGCAAGTGGGGGAAAATCAAGAATAATGAGAAATACGAAGTAGTAGCCACTGGCACACGGCTTAAAAAATACCGTATAGTCAAACAATTAATTATTTTTTAATATAATGAGTCGTATCGTCATATCTTACATTTATTTATTTATTTTTTCAATATATTGAGTCGTATGGTCAAACAATTAATAAACGGTGCACGTTGAAGTTAGAACGTCACGATTGACAGCGGTTGTAGGTGAACCGTTGTTAATGAAAAAAATTTACAACGGTTGTAGTTGTAAGCTAACCGTTGTTATTAAACCAATTTTCAACGGTTGTAGCTGAACCGTTGTTTATGAACCAATTGACAACGGTTGCAGGTGAACCATTATTGATGAGTATTACGTAGCAGCAATCTGGATCTTGATTACTGACTGATCTATGGAGTTCAAAAAATGGAAGCAGATCAAACAAGCATAACTCAACAGTTTCAAAATGATCATTTCATTTAATTTTAAACCAAATACATTACAGCAATTATCATAAATCAAAAGATGTATAATAAGCCGGAACAACCCCGGTTAAGCGTAAAAAGCGCTTCTCAACCTGCCACCAATCACGCCACTCTGGTATACCGCTAAATTCCGGGTCATTGGCTTCATATTTTGCAATAACAGATTGAATATATGCAAGGACACGACTTGCATGTGGAGATAAGGTTGGAAGAGTACAACTTAACATATCTCTGGTGCATGCCAAGTTGCGAGTAAGTAACAGCCGACGAGGGTATGAAGATGATGATGATGATGAGGCTTTGTTGACAAGCCAAACTGCTTCACGCCTCTTAATCCAATAATTCCATTGATGTTCAAGGGATTCTTTGATTAATGGGTGTTGATCGGCGAGAAGCCCGGCGAGATCCTTCCCATCATCTTCAATCGTTTGTATAAGCCATTCTTCGTTGTTGATAAAATTAGGGTTCATTGCCATGTTGTTTCAAATTTGTGTAATGGGGATAAAATATTGTGATTTGATTAATGAATGTTAGTAGAGGATGCTTTAACATTTATAGTCACATTTATAAGATTTCTCAAAACCGTTGGTAATTAATTTAATCAGCTTGTCTTGCTATAGACGGATATATCCGTCTATAACTAAAAACGGGTTAAATAGCTTGAAAGTGGTGACATTTTTTGCCCCCACCACCCCACTTGTTGCTTGTCCTATTAGGAATATGGTATTGTATTTGGCCCGTCTTTAGTTATAGACGGATATGTGCCGTCTATAATGAGATTTTGTGTTAATTTAATGTAAAAGTTGACTTATTAACAAATAGTTTAAATTAAACCTACGTAATTTGCAATAAATAATTAGACAATAAAATACACTACCATGCATATATTATTCAAGAAAAATACATACATAACAAGAAATTAAAAGACGCGCGGTTTTAACACCATTAATTAGAATAATAATAATAATTAATTAACATAATCATCTTGTAATTCCCCTGCGATTGCGATAAATATTGGGAATTCAATATGTGGATTATTAAGAGGCACTTCTTCTGCCTCCCATGAACGGGGCACAGTGTCAATATAGTGCCGATATGTTCTTAATAGATTAATGTCACAATCGGTTGCAATCCATAAATATTGCGCTTGTAACGCATCATCCGTATAATAATTTTTCTTCTCAGCATCATGATCCTCATATCTTGCCTGGAGTTTTCTCGCTTGACGAAAAGATTCCAGCTTCTTCCCAAAACCTTCAAACTCGATCATTGTGTAACCAAGAAAACCATGAACTTTAGTCCAAGCTGGGTGGACCTTTTTAACGTTCGTATAGCCACCTTGACGAAGCATATCTCTCATCCAAGTAAAACTTCTCGAAAAAGCCTTACCATTGTTATCATATTTGATTGGAAGGTTGTGTATAATACACGTAATAGGATGGACATAGCGCGTATTTGATTGTGATTCGGTGGGTGTAGAAGACGACGACATGGTGATCGAAGTGTAATATTTTTAATTAAATTATAGGCTATGATTAATTGAACGTTGAATTGGTGAATATGGTTAATTGATCACATAAAAAGTGATATATTTATAGGAAAATATGTATGCATGTGTGGATATAATAATGGACGGATAGTAAATAACGGTCAAACAAAACAATGCATGCAACGGTTCATTATTTATCATACATGCATCGGTTGAATATTTTACATTGAAAAAAGTATATAACGGTTATTTTTCACCCGTAAATGATAAATGACAATGGGTACAGAGGAACCGTTATATCATAATATCAAATGATAATGGTTGCAAGAAACCCGTGGCTATAACTGTAACACCCCCATACTCCGAGTGCCTTACCAGGACCACTCAGGTATGAAGACATCACCATCTCGGTTGCCCGAGGTATGATAATCAAATAGACAAAACAGAAACAACATTTATTATAAGTAATTTAATGAATAAGTACAATCCTCGAAACCAAACTGAAAGTACAATACATTATTCCAGACTATCTGTTCTCAACTGAAATAGAAATAAATACTAAACTACAGCGGAAGACTCTATCGTCATGTCGTGGCCATCCCGCCTATCCCAAAGATTATCATCTCTATACTGTTCAATATCTCGCTCACCATCCCCGAATGGATCACCGCAGGTTTACAAAACAACACCGGGGTCGGTACTAATCACACAATCAATATAGACAACAACAATAAGACAAATAGACAATTTGAATTGTCACACACACACACACCAACTCCCATCATCTCAATATCGATCGTCCACCTTTGGACCAGCCCGCCGATGGGGGACCGCAGCCGTTCCCACCTAAGCCCCGCTCATCGTACGAGCGATAACCCTGTCCATTAATGTGCACATCCCCTTCCGTGGCGGGTTCCACGAAGGGCGAAACTAGGGCGTGAGATCACTCCCGCAAGTGACCCCACTCAGCCGAGAACGCATCTCGAGAGCCATAGAAACCAATCACAATCACAACCACAATCGCAATCACAATCACAATCATCATATTAAACAACTAACTACAGCACATCACCAATATCCCATTATGGGACTAATACTGAGTAGGAAATCCTACCTGGAAAGCACAACACGCAGACGGTATCTCAAATTGTCTCAAAACGCCTCTTCTACGAATTCTCCTCCTAACATATAACACATAAAGACTACCATTCAAATACTACTCATAAAAACCCCCAAATCCCAAATTAGGGTTTCATCAATCTTAACAAAACATTATATAAATTATATTAAAAGCTTACCCTCGACGCAAGGAATCCAACGACACGAACTACGATACGATCCGACCGTCTGAACTCCGGGAATTGTCAAGAACGCGATTAGGAAGAAGAACAAGTTGCTTTCTCTCTTAAACAGGTTTTAGGTTTTGTAAAAAGTGATTTAAAACAATTACGATTAAGTTTAAATACCCTAATCGCATAATTAACAAAACCCGCGAAAACTCCCCCGTAAAACCGGACGCTCGATCGAGTACCCAAGGTACTCGATCGAGTACCCCCCTACTCGATCGAGTGCCCCAGCTACTCGATCGAGTGCCCAACAGGTCAGAAACTATTTTGCGTCGCCACTTACCCTTACTCGACAGAGTAAGGGCTACTCGATAGAGTACCCCCAAGACTATAAATACGGAGTATTACAGTCTTCCCTCCTTAAAAGGAACTTCGTCCCCGAAGTTCAAACCACTACTAAAACAAAGGTACTCCAACACATTCCCGACTCAACAACCAAAACAAAACTCTGAAACAAAACTCATTATAAACACGCTACTTACCCAACTCATCCCGACAACCTACCGACACAACATACAAAAAGGTGTATAAAACTCTTAGAAACTTCTCGCGATCATCTCCTACCCCCCTAAAAGAAACAAGGTTACGTCCCCGTAACCATACATACCTGATCAAAAAGGAAGGGGTAACGCTCTTTCATGATATCCTCTCGCCTCCCATGTGAAGCTTCCTCGGACTCGTGGTTAGACCAAAGGATCTTAAGCAAAACTGTCTCACCACCCCTAGTCTTCCTAACCTTTCGGTCTAGGATCTGCTTAGGCACCTCAAGGTATGATAAAGACTCATCAAGCTCCAAGCTCTCTGCCTCCAACACATGTGACGGGTCACTCACATACTTCCGCAGCTGCGATACATGAAACACATTATGTACTCTCTCTAATGCAGCTGGTAACGCCAAACGATAAGCCACTTCCCCAACTCGCTCTAAGATCTCATAAGGCCCTATAAACTTCTGACTTAGCTTGCCTTTCTTCCCAAATCTCATAACTCCGCGCATAGGAGACACCTTCAGAAGGACCTTGTCTCCAACTTGAAACTCTATGTCCCGACGATGTAGATCTGCATAACTCTTCTGTCGATCCTGGGCTGCTCTCATACGTTCTCTGATCATCTTAATCTGTCCCACCATCTCATGTACCATCTCTGGTCCTAAAACCACTGCCTCAGCACTATCGTCCCAACAGATTGGACTCCTACACCTCCTCCCATACAAAGCCTCAAACGGTGCCATACCTATACTTTTGGTGTGATAGCATTGTTGTTGTAAGAAAACTCTATCAAGTCCAACCTCTCGCTCCCGCCTACCACCAAAATCCATCACACAAGCTCGCAACATATCCTCAAGAGTCTTGATTGTTCTCTCGATCTGCCCATCGTCGCAGGATGAAATGTTGTACTCATCTTCAAAGTCGTTCCCAACGATTCCCGCAACTCCTTCCAAAACCTTGATATAAACCTCGCATCTCAGCCGGACACTATGTCCTTAGGGACTCCATGTAACTTAAGCACGTTCTTTCGATAGGCCATAGCCAGTTGTGCCTTAGTCCATGTATCTTTCATTGGAACAAAGTGAGCTGACTTGGTCAGACGATCCACTATCACCCAAATCATATTGTTACCTTGTTGACTCTTAGGTAAACCCACAATGAAATCCATGGAAATGGATTCCCACTTCCACTCAGGCACCTCTAAAGACTGAACCTTACCTTGTGGTCTCCTCTGTTCCCCTTTAACTCTCTGGCATGTCAAACAACGGGACACAAACTCAGCTGTCTCTTTCTTCATCCCAGGCCACCAAAACGTTTTCTTCAAATCTTTGTAAAGCTTGTCTCCTCCCGGATGAACTGAATATGGTGTGCAGTGCGCTTCTGTCATGATCGTCTTTTTCAACTCCTCATCGTTAGGAACACACCACCTACCATCAAACCTCAAGCTACCATCTGAATGAATGGAAAACCGGGACACTGTCCCTTTCTCTACTCCAGCTCTCCACTCCACTATCTTAGGATCCAAAGCCTGCTTATCCCGAATATCATCATAAAACTCCATGTGTCTTGTCATATCACCCATAGCATCCCCTTTCTGCATCATATGAATCCCAAAGCTCGCTACCTCATCTCTCAGCCTCATCAAAGATAGAGCTGTACCCAAGGAATGTACACTCTTTCTACTCAAAGCATCAGCAACAACATTGGCCTTCCCTTCATGGTAGATGATTTCCATGTCGTAATCGCCAATCAATTCCATCCACCTCCTCTGTCTCATGTTCAGCTCCTTCTGCGTGAAGATGTACTTGAGACTCTTGTGATCAGAAAATACCTTAAAGATTGCTTCGTAAAGGTAATGCCTCCAAATCTTGAGAGCAAACACCACTGCACCCAACTCCAGGTCATGAGTAGGGTAGTTCTCCTCATAAGGCTTCAACTGCCTAGAAGCATAGGCAATCACTTTACCATTCTGCATCAACACACATCCCAACCCATTCTTCGAAGCATCGGTATAAACCTCGAAATTCTCGCTCCTTTCAGGCAATGCCAAGACAGAGCTGTGGTCAAACGCTCCTTTAAGGTTTGGAACGCCGTCTCACAACTCTCATCCCAACGAAACTGTTCTCTTTCCTCATCAACGCCGTCATCGGTCTAGCTATCTTGGAGAAATCCTTCACGAACCTTCTGTAGTATCCAGCTAATCGCAAGAAACTCCTCACCTCAAGAACATTCTTTGGTGCTTCCCACTTTGTCACTGACCTCAATCTTCGCCGGATCCACACTACCCCATCTTTAGAGATTACATGCCCCTTAAAGGCAACTTTCTCCAACCAGAACTCACACTTGGATAGCTTAGCATACAACTCATGATCCCTCAAAGTCTGCAACACGATCCTCAGATGCTCCTCATGCTCCTCCTTAGTCTTAGAGTAGACCAAGATGTCATCGATAAACACTACTACAAATTGATCCAAGAACTGTCTGAAGATCCTATTCATCAAATCCATAAACACTGCCGGCGCATTAGACAACCCAAATGGCATCACCACATACTCATAATGGCCATACCTCGACGTGAAAGCTGTCTTCGGTATGTCCACATCTCTAATCTTCACCTGATGGTACCCCGACCTCAAATCAATCTTAGAAAAGACTGTTGCACCACTCAACTGATCAAACAAGTCATCTATCCTTGGCAAAGGATACTTGTTCTTTATCGTCACATGGTTCAGCTCCCGGTAATCTATGCACAGCCTCAAACTCCCATCTTTCTTCTTCACGAACAGAATTGGTGCTCACCAAGGCGATACACTTGGTCTAATGTACCCCTTCTCTATCAAATCATCCAACTGTCTCCTAAGTTCCTCCATCTCCTTAGGACCTATACGGTACGGTGCCTTAGAGATTGGCCCCGTCCCTGGCTTCAATTCAACGGTGAAATCTATCTCCCTCTTCGGTGGCAACCCCGGAATCTCCTCTGGAAAAACATCTCGCAAACTCCCCACCATGGTATCTCATCAACTGCCGGGCTCTCTATCCGGTCATCTCTCACATGGCACAAAATCAACGGACATCCCTTCCTCAGATACGACTTCAAGGTGACAGCTGCAATCAACTTAACTTTGGGTTTGACGAGAAACCCACGATAAGACACACTTACACCCTTAGGACCTCTTAGGGACACTTTCTTTTGATGACAGTCTATCTTAGCCTTATACTTTCCTAACCAATCCATCCCAACTATCATCTCAAAACCATTAAAAGGAAACTCTAGCAAGTCTACAGAGAAATCGACTTGCCCAACTATCAAAGATACATCTCTAAACAACCTCCCACACGATACAGACTCACCAGAAGGTATGAAAACTTGCTCCCTAACAGACTCATATACCCTCAAACCCAACTGTTTTACATGACTCGAAGACACAAACGACTGAGAAGCCCCCGAATCAAACAGAACAAACGTAGGAATACCATTAACAAGGAATGTACCGGTGATAACGTGCGCATCCTCCTCACCTGCCTTCTTGTCCATCATGAACAACTTGCACATCGGTCTTCCGCCCACCTCCCCGGACAAGATTAGCTGATGCGGTCGGCTTAGCAACCGACCCTTGATTGTTGTTGTTGTTCATCGGTGTCTTCTGATAAGAATTATCGCCGTTGCGGTTGCCTCCACTCGGTAGCTCGACCTCCCGGTTTGGCCATGATCCACCGGGTCCGTTGCTCGCAAAGCTCGTGCGGGTCTCGAAAAGATCCGGTGCGCTCGTGCACTCATGTCTCTTGTGGCCTACGCCACCACAACCAAAGCGAGTTACTCCCGGCTATTGCTCACACTCCCACGACCTCGCCCAAAGGAAGTTCCAAAGACTAAACCCGGACCCGGAAGAAAATCCCTTAGATTGATTGTGGTTGCCTTTCTTGAAATTAGATTGGCCACCACCCTCGCTCTCAGACTTCCTCTTCTCTCCACCTGACCTCTCCTGAGCCATCTCCACTAGTCTCTCAGCTCTCCCAGCCCTCTCATACGCTTCCTTCACATCAGTAAGGACTCCCACGGGTAACTTATCCATAATTTTAGTGGTTAGCCCTCTCTCAAACCTCAAAGCCAGATTCTCCTCACTCAAACCCATATCCTCAGCATATCTTGACTTCTCATTGAACTGCCTGTAGTACTTAGCCACAGACATCTCAGCAGTCATCTTAAACTTGTCGAACTCCTCTCTCAACTTACTCCTCACATGTTTCGTACGAACTCCTTCCTCACTGACCCTACGAAACTCCTCCCAAGGTATAGCAGGTAACCCCTGGTTGGTATATATCTCCTTGGCACTCACTTTCACTGAATCCCACCACTTGCCAGCTGCCTCCCTCAGATAGAATGCAGCCTGATCCACTCTCATCTCATCAGGACAACGTACTAAATCTAGTATGTTCTCCATCTCCCTCAGCCAACTATCAAGATGGTTAGGCTCCTCAACTCCCTTGTACTCCTTCGGGTTAAACCTCGCAATATAGAGGCTGACTTTAGCCTGGTCAACCTCCTTCTCCTTACTCTTATCCTTGTCCTCATTCACTCTCTTGGGGTCTGTAAGAGCGTCTTGGTGTTCCAACATCTTAACGATGTCATCCGTAGTCATAAGCTCAGCTCTCGCGTACAAGGCATTTATCTTGGGCGGCATCTTGAAGCTATAGAAGAAAGGGATAAACATAAACACGCGTACTAAACCCCAAAACACGAATACGCGTTGCCCAGAACCCACTCGATCGAGTAGCCAAACCCACTCGATCGAGTAACGGGCTACTCGATCGAGTGCCCCCATGTACTCGATCGAGTACCCAAACTCCAGAACCAAACAGACCTTCTGATCTCTAACCCACTCGATCGAGTATCTAGGCTACTCGATCGAGTGATTTTCTACTCGATCGAGTACCCCTAGTTACTCGATCGAGTGCCCCAAAACTCGATTTTGGACTCAAAATCGCCAAAAACCTACCCGATCGAGTCAGCCTCACTCGATCAAGTACCCCCAATACGTAAGAGCTACCCGCATATTACGTCGTATACTAACATGCTAACTTTATAAAATCACATGCTATCAGAGTAAATATGCTACGCATCTATTATACTATCAACAAGATCAATTCATCATGCCATTAAAGCCACATTGTAAATCATTCAACGTGTTATCATCTCACTAACATGTTCAACATATCATATCCTTTCACTTGCTCAACTTCCTATTTCAACACCAAACAATCAACACACTTCATCACTTTGTTGCACACGTTAATCAAACATACAGATGACTCGTCAAACACTTTCCCCATGTGACCGGTTCGAAGTTGTAGGGCGACTCCCGCGACTTTAGGACGTCTCCCAAGCCTTTGCACTAGCTCCTACAACTTTTACCCCGGGTTCATTTTAATTGACTCCCTATGTTCATTAAGTTCATTGGTTACAGGTTTCAGGATCGTCGCTCTGATACCATTTGTAACACCCCCATACTCCGAGTGCCTTACCAGGACCACTCAGGTATGAAGACATCACCATCTCGGTTGCCCGAGGTATGATAATCAAATAGACAAAACAGAAACAACATTTATTATAAGTAATTTAATGAATAAGTACAATCCTCGAAACCAAGCTGAAAGTACAATACATTATTCCAGACTATCTGTTCTCAACTGAAATAGAAATAAATACTAAACTACAGCGGAAGACTCTATCGTCATGTCGTGGCCATCCCAGCTATCCTAGTATCATCTCTATACCTGTTCAATATCTGCTCACCATCCCCGAATGGATCACCGCAGGTTTACAAAACAACACCGGGGTCAGTACTAATCACACAATCAATATAGACAACAACCATAAGACAAATAGACAGCTGAACTGTCACACACACACACCAACTCCCATCATCTCAATACTGACTGTCCACTGGACCAGCCCTGCCAGTGGGGGACCGCAGTCGTTCCCACCTAAGCCCCGCTCATCGTACGAGCGATAACCCTGCCCATTAATGTGCACATCCCCTTCCGTGGCGGGTTCCACGAAGGGCGAAACTAGGGCGTGAGATCACTCCCGCAAGTGACCCCACTCAGCCGAGAACGCATCTCGAGAGCCATAGAAACCAATCACAATCACAACCACAATCGCAATCACAATCACAATCATCATATTAAACAACTAACTACAGCACATCACCAATATCCCATTATGGGACTAATACTGAGTAGGAAATCCTACCTGGAAAGCACAACACGCAGACGGTATCTACAGCTGTCTCAAAACGCCTCTTCTACGAATTCTCCTCCTAACATATAACACATAAAGACTACCATTCAAATACTACTCATAAAAACCCCCAAATCCCAAATTAGGGTTTCATCAATCTTAACAAAACATTATATAAATTATATTAAAAGCTTACCCTCGACGCAAGGAATCCAACGACACGAACTACGATACGATCCGACCGTCTGAACTCCGGGAATTGTCAAGAACGCGATTAGGAAGAAGAACAAGTTGCTTTCTCTCTTAAACAGGTTTTAGGTTTTGTAAAAAGTGATTTAAAACAATTACGATTAAGTTTAAATACCCTAATCGCATAATTAACAAAACCCGCGAAAACTCTCCCGTAAAACCGGACGCTCGATCGAGTACCCAAGGTACTCGATCGAGTACCCCCCTACTCGATCGAGTGCCCCAGCTACTCGATCGAGTGCCCAACAGGTCAGAAACTATTTTGCGTCGCCACTTACCCTTACTCGACAGAGTAAGGGCTACTCGATAGAGTACCCCCAAGACTATAAATACGGAGTATTACAATAACATAACAACGGGTGCCAAAAACCGTTGCTAGTCCTAATTTCGTAACGGTTTTCGAAACGCCGTTTTCTTAAACTGGTAATGGTTGTCTAACAACCGTTGATAAGAGTGATTATATAACGATTTTATTGAAACGGTTATACGTATTTGATAACGGTTTGTAATACAACCGTTGTCACATTATAACAAGAACGGTTTTCAACGGAAACCGTTATTCTTATTAGCGCGGTCTAGGTTTCCGCCAATATTTTGAAACCGGTAATCTAAGAGTCGTTATTAAATGCATTAAACCGTTGCGATACGCTTCTTATTGATGGTCCGATTTGGCGTAGTGAAATGTCGGATCCCAAGTGACGGGTATTGATGTAGGATTTTCAATTGCAAATGGTTGTCTTAGGGTGTCACAATTTGGGTTGAGATAGGAGATCAACTAAACTAATCAACAATATAAAAGTAAAGTGATAAAAACAAGCAAGATGAATTAAAAGGAGATGTAAACAATTGATTAAAAGCACTAGGGTGTCATGGGTTCATAGGGGTTTCATGGTATTTGATCATACAAACATGTTCTCTACTAGATGCAAGCACTTATTGTTGTGATGGGATCGAGTTGGTGTATAAGCTTACAATCCCTAAGAAGTTTTGGGTCCCAAAGCCGAATCGATTAGATTGTACAACATCTACAAGTCGACTTAGTCCTTGCTATTCAACTATATGCATGGTCTAATGAGACTCGAGTTGGTGTATAAGCTTGCAAGTCTCATTGAAAAGATAGGTGATGGGTAAAAAATGCAAGGATTCATAGGCTCGTATTTCATCAAACATAACATGTGCATAAGTTGAAATCACAACAAGCAAGCAAATTAATTGTGAAAACATATTAGATTAAGCATGAATCAATCCCATTTAGTTTCCCCTAATTCCCCATTAACCCTAGTTAAGGAAATTACTCACTCATTATCAAGTTTAACATGTTAATAAGGTTGTCAATCATACTAACAAGGCAAAACATGATGAATAAATAAAAGTGATTAACAATAATTAAACAAGGTTAAGAGAGAATTATACCTATGAAGATAATTCCAAATAATAGAGCAAAGAATAATAGAAGTACTTGATGATTGATGGAAGGTTGTCAATCTTCCAAATAAACCCAAATAATCTTCTAATTACCCAAAATAAATGAAGAACAATAGAGAAATTAAGGTAAGATTAAGATTGAGAATTGTATTATAACTTGATTAAGAGTTGATTACAAGATTACTACTTGATTAAGGATGGATTAAGAGAACATTAAATGATGATTAAAACTTGATGCTAATCTAGGTAGTACAAAGGGGTATTTATACTAGAGATTAGGTCCAAGGATTAGGGTTACTAAGGGCTTAAATGACTATTAAGTCCCTAAGAAAAGTTGAGGAAATGCTCCTCTCGAAGGAAATGAGCATATCCTCGTGCTAGTTCTGCCACGACCCGTGCGTCTTGAAGTAAGGCACGGTCTCTCTGACTTGCGATCCAGGCGAATTGCCTGGAAGACGCTCGGATCTTTGCGTTGCGGGACGCTCGTCTTGGGCACAAGACGCCCGGATCGTGTCTAATCTGCTTGGATCCCTGGGCAGTCAGCTACTCTTCTTTTCCTCCTTCACAATCCGCAAGGATCATTTCGGGGATGCAAGGATCCTGTCATCATTGCGCATTTCACTTTATTATCTACTTAGGTCTTCTAGTATTATCATCTCTTTGATGCTTGGTCATTATATGCGATCAATTTAGCTCCATTCCGCCTCATAGATGCAAGGTTAGCAATCCTTTCCTACCAAAGGGGACAAAACCTCAAAGAATATTCAAAATGGGAAACTAAAGATAGTAAATGACCCAATTATGTGCTATAAAGCATAGGAACGAGGTTAATTCGGGGACTAAATGTGCTCAAATATGAGTCACATCAAACATCCCCAAACTGAACCTTTGCTCGTCCCGAGTAAAGAGGTGACTACAACTAGGACCTTAATTTAAACTAACCTACTAATATTGGCGATATGAGACAATTAGCGGGTCTCACTCCGCCCCTTCAACTCACAACAAGACAACCATGAGGTAGGATGCCTTTTTGCAAGGCAAGGTGGGGCTTGCCAAAATGGCGACACATCCAAGCATTAAGCACATAAAACAAGTAATGGATGCATCTACAAAAATGAATAGCTACTTTCCTCATCTAAGTGGCGGAATTTATCTACAAGGAATTGAAAGAAATCTAAGGGTACACACTTCATCATAGATATGGTTTCTTCAAACAACTAAGCCTAGAAGGATACCAATAAATCACCTCCAAGTTGTGTCAAGCTAGGGTACCTTTGTCCTCAATTTTTGAATGCTTTCGTCAAGAGTAGACTCCCTATGGTGTTAGAAACAATGGAGGATTGCGGAATTCCCCTTCTTGCCTAGACAAGAAGAAGGGTCGTCCCCTCGCTACCATACACAAAAGTGGATTCGATGGAAAAGGGATCAATATGTTTTGAGTTTCATGTGGGAGTTTGCTTTTGTTATTGTTATTCCCCACAAATTCTTGTGGCATTTGACATTTGAGAACACTTTCTTTTTGCCATTTCTTTTGATGTTTGGCATTTCAATACTTGACAACTTTCAACTTTTTGCATTTTCTTTTGAACATTTTCAAAGACACCCCATTTGTAGTGAGGGTGCTTATATTTGAAGCATAAGAGTTCTTATTTTGGTACTCCTCTTTTCATTAATGCATATTGCAAACTTTTTTACTTTCATTTCAATGCTTGAACTCAAATTTGAACAATTTTTGTGCCTATTCCCTTTTGTTGACAAAATGTGGTAGAATATGGAAGATGGTTGCATGGTTTCAAGGGTCACCTTAGAATAAATGGTAGCCAAGGAGTTATCACACCACAAGGTACTCTTGTCTAGGCCTTAATCCATGGTTCAAAGGATACTAGCATGACACATCCTAGGGTGTTTTACAAGCATTCTAATGAGCAAAGTCTTAAGAAGAAAAAGTATCTACAAGGGCCTTATATACACTTGTCAAGCTTCCCAAATAGATGTTTTCACAAAATTTTTCTAAAATGCAACTACATGCCATGATGCAACTAACATTTATACAACCAAATGCATATTCTTCTACCAACTAGTATGCCATATAATCTAAATGCAATTCCTAAGATCACATTGGTGTATACCGCATCAATCAAAATAAAGCCACATAGTCATTAACATAGAGAGGAAAAAGGAGATTGGAAAGATCATACCATGCGGTCTTCATAATCCTCATGTCTCGAATGTGGCATAGTCGATCAATGTGATAAAAGGACAAACAAAAACAACCAAATATATACAAAATATATACAATTCTATGCTATAAAGGAATGAACATGTTTTTGGTTTTTCAATTTTTCAATTTTTTATGGTTTTTATGTTTATGAAATAAAAAGACATGTTTTTGTATTTTTCAAAAAATTTCAATTTTTATCATTTTTTTATATTTAAAAGTCAAGTTAGAATTTCCCATCCCCACACTAGTATGGGCATTGTCCTCAATGGCCAAAACGATAGGAAATTATGCAAGCTAAATGAGAATGCATGATTTCTACACTAAATGCAAACTACATGTCATATATACAAGTGATGAAAACTACACTACACTATATGATGCTTGAATTTATTTGTTGGAGAGCTAATTTAGATTAACTCCCAATGCTTGTGCTTGAACTTCCCCAAACCAAATGAGACACTATTTCTAGTGTAAAAATGGGGGAGATCATGCACAAGTATGCAATGCATGAAACTAGTTTGTCATTTTGGATTTTCAAAAGTGGGAACAATATAAGACACCTCAATGGGACCGAGGTGGGAGTATTTTGAGTGTTGCTAGGACTCAAACAATTGATCAAGAGAAAAGTAATTGAAAACAAGAGAAATGAACAAAGCTAAAGGAGGTATAGGAGACTCACAATAGGTATGTGGCATACTCCAAAAAGCTTGCTAATCCTCAATTATCGCTCATGGCGACTTCCTCATCACTTCCATCATCATCATCAATATCCTCATCATTATCATCATCATCTAACTCCATGGACCCGAAGGCTTCACCATCATCACTTGAACTTTGAACATCTTCTTCCTCATCTTCCTCTTCTTCTTCACTCTCAACAACAATTTCCTTCCCCTTAGCAACTTCCACGGTGGCATCTCTCAACACTTCCATATCCGTCCAACTAGGCAAAGGACATGATGGATCAAGGAGTCCTTGCCTAGCTAAGTGTAGGAGGGGCGTATATTGAGCCCGGTAAGCATTGACCTGGTCCTCCAAAGCTTCCTTATGCATGTGTTGCATCAATTGGGTTAAGTAATCGTTACCTACCTCAACATATTTGGGTCGGAATTCTTGGTAGGTAAACGGATAGGGTGGAGTCACAATAGAGGAGGAGGAGGGCTCGACAATAGTTTCCCTATGTTGTTGCATAATCAACCTGGCTTCATCGGAGAGTGGAAGAAGATAGTTTGGGCTTCGGACATTGAGTCAGCAAATCTTATTGGGTAGGATGAACGACTTAGCTTCCTTAGTGAGCCACTCATACTTGTTGTCAAGATTATCATTCTTGACCCAATGAAATTTGTGGATCATAGTGGCTAAATCAAGAAGGTTGCCTTCTTTAACCGATGTGTATGTATTGTCTTTTTTGAAGTCCGGGTTAAAGTGTTTGGCTAACCATGTCATTAATCCTCCATTCACAATAAAAGCCGCTCCTTCTTTCCAATGGTCAATTGTAAGCCACCGATCAATTAGGAGTTGAAGTATGTTGTATTCCTCGGTGAACTTTTTTTTGACATTCATGGTGGATTCAAGGTAGATAAAGTCGAGTTCGGTAAAATGATTTGTGCCTTTCCTTGCAATTAAAGTGTTGCCCACAACCTTATGCCACACTCTTATGCCCGGGTGGTGGACATAAAGAACACGACACTCATGGAAGGACTCAAATTTTCTCCCGGTGATTGCTTTCCATAGAGGTGCGGGATCATATTTCGAAGGCTTCTTCACATAATTAGAATGGTCCTTAAGACCAAACACTTTACCAAACTCATCAAAGGACATTTTTCTATCCATATTTTCAAGGCGGAATTCAATATTTTTCCGAGTCTCTATCTTAGTGATCTTCAAAGAACTTATAAACTCCATGGTAAGGGAGGGGTAATTCAATTCCTCCATCTCAAAGAGTGTTTTCAACCCCATAGACTCGAAAAAATTCTTGGTCCTCTCAAGAACACCCAATTTGGCTAAAGCATCTTGACAAATGAATTTGGTAGGCAAAATTGTTTTCTTAGTAAAGGATATAAAAGCTTTCCTATGAGAATCGGTTGTGAAAGTTACCTCCGTATATTCTTGTAATTGCTCAATGACCGGAATAGGAGTAGCTTCCACCATAGGAGTAGTAACCTCTTGAATTTCCACCCTTGCTTGATGCACTACCATAGCCTTCGAAGCTTGAAGAGCTTGTTGCCTTTTTGAAAGATTTGATTTTGTGGGTGCCTTGTTTCCACATTTAGTCCTTGCCATAGTGCTTCTCCTTGTCAAGATTGTATCAACAAACCAAAGTTTTGCTTGAATGCTCCTAGTATCCTCAAGCTCCAATGAATCCCTAATCGATTTGGGGTTTTCGAATTTTGTCTTGAAACCCTAGAAAATCGATTCAATTTTTGAGGATTTTGATGTTTGGTTGTTGTTTTGTTGATGAAGGAGTAATTTGATTGTGTTTATGGAAGTTTGGATTTGATTTGGGTGAATTTGGTTGAGGAATTTGTGTTTTATTGATGAGGGGATTGAGGGTTTTGAATATGTGTTTGTGTTTTAATAGAAACGAAATGAATTGGGGAAGGAGGGATTTAATCCCGTGTTATAGCATTCAGCAGCAGGAGACGAGCGGATTCTTCTAAAGACGCTCGGATCCGTAGTCAGTAAGCTGAGGAATTCCTAGCCCGTGCTGAGACGCATGGATTTATCTTGAGACGGGCGGATTTCTGCAGGAGACGAGCGTCTTCTCTTGGGGACGCTCAGATTTATAGGCAGTGGAAAATCTAAGTTTTTGCAGAGGCCAAGATGCACAGATTTCCTCTGAGACGAGCGGATTCCACCAGAGACGGTCGTCTTGTGTATAATTTGCTCGGATTGTAAAACAGTCCCAATTTTTTCAAATTCAGCACTTATAAGATGAGCGTCTTAGACCCAGGACGCTCGGATCATGCCCAAGAGGAGCGGATTCCCTCTGGGAACGCTCGGATTTCTTCCTGTACCCACGGGTTCAGTTCCACCCGCGGGGATTCTTTTTTCCCATGTCATTTCTTCTTCATTCATTTGGTCTTCATTGTGGGTGCACTATGAAGGCTCGGATAGCCTAGGTATTTTCTATCCCCACACTAAATCAAACACTACACATCAAGAAACATTAAAATACATCCCTCACTTTCTCTCATAATGATAATCTTGATCAAAGCATGAAAATGTAAATCCAAAATTGACAAAAATGCAATACAAGAAGTAAAATGCAAGTTAAGGGGTTAGAATATTTACAAATGGTGGTTTAGGGGGGACTCCACCAAACTCTCATTCTTGGATGAGATGTCAAGGGGGCATAGCCAAGGTGTTGTTGATGTTGCTCAACACCTTGTAGAAGTAGTCGAAGGCTTGTTCATTTTCATTATAAAGCTCTTAAATAGAGCTTTGCACATTGTGTTCTTCATGGTGGTGACTTGACTCAAGTTGATCACCAAAGCCTTGGTCTAAGATCATAGCATGCCAATGTAAGTGGTATGATCGTGTCGTCGGGTCACATCCAATCAAAACACATTTATAATACTCAACATACAACTAGTTAGCGGTAAGTCGAGGTCGATCCATGGGACGGTGTGCTTTGGGTTCTAAGTCTATCTATCTCAATTTATGCTAGTGTCACAATTTGTTTGGGTTTGTAGTTGTGTCTAGACTAATGCCAGCAATATAATAAACCAAGCAATAAAAGAAGGATGTAAACAATTAATTAAAGATGCTAGGATATCATGGGGACATAGGGGGGTTCATGGTTTTGATCATACAAACATGTTTACAATTATAAGCAAGCAATTAATGTTGTGAAGGAACCGAGTTGGTTTATATCTTACGGTTCTTAGGAAGAGTTGGGTCCCGGAGCCGAATCGATTAGATTGTACAACACCTACAAGTCGACTTACTTTCCTCCTAATCAACTTCTATGCATGGTCTAACAAGCGAGTTGGTTTATATCTTACAAGTCAAGTTGAGTAGATAAGAGATGGTTGTAAATGCAAGGATTCATAGGCTTAGCATTTCATCAAACATAACATGTGCATAAAGTTGACATCACAACAAGCAAGCAATTTAATCATGTGAACATATTAGATTAAGCATGAATCAATCCCATATTGGTTTCCCCTAGTTACCCACTAATCCAAGCTAAAAGACTACTCACTCATTATCATAGGAAACATGTCATTAATGGTGTCAAACATCACAATAAGTATAAACATGATAATAGAATGAAGAAATGAATAATAAAGATTAAAGAGTAAAGGAATTGTACCAAACTTGAGTTGATCCAAATAATAAAGCAAAGAATAATAGAGGAAACTTGATTGATTGATGAAGGGTTGTCAATCCTCCAATAATAACCCAATAATCTTCAATTACCCAATAATAAACTTGAATAATAAACTTAAACAATAATTAAGGAGAGATTAATGTGAGAATTGTGGAATGATTAAAGAGTAATCTATTCTAATCTACTCCTAATCTAATCTAAGGAAGGATTTTTCTAGCCAAGAGAGATCCGCTTTTGATTATTTACAAATGGGGTATTTATAGTAGGGATTCATTAGGTTAAATAAGGCTAAATTAGTAATTACACTTTTGAGTTTAGAGCAGGGAAAAGCTAGTCTTTCTGGGAGGATGGGCATCTTTCACGGAGAAAGAAAAAGACGAAAGTTGTGGTAAGAGAATCCGGGCGTCCAAGGAGGAAGACGGGCGGATTGTTCTGGTGGTGCACGGGCGTCTTCGTGGGAATCCGCTCGGATTCTTTGGAGGAATCCGGGCGTCTTTGTTGCTGGGACGTACGGGTTGTCACTGCAGGACGGGCGTCTTGTGGGTAAGTCGCTCCTCTTCTGTGACAGAATCCTATTTCTTCACTTCCTTTTTATTCTTGTGGGATTGGTCTTTAGTTCTCGCCTCCTCTTCATACTAGTCCATCAAATATCGTCAAATAGCTTCCGAATACGCACGAAAGACGGGAATTTCCGCCTTATTATCTTCTTTCCTACAAATCATATGAAATGCGATAGAAAAGCAAATAGGAAGGTTTTGACGGATAAAATGGCCATAGAATGTTATAATAGTATGCAAAATAGGCTCAATTAGGGGACCAAATGTGCTCAAATAATGGTCACATCAAATATCCCCAAACCGAACCTTTACTCGTCCCGAGTAAAGAGGTGACTAAAACTAGACCTTTATTTAAACTATCCTAATAATATAACCGATATGAGACAATTAGCGGGTCTCACTCTGCCCCTTCAACTCACAACAAGACAACCATGAGGTAGGATGCCTTCTTGCAAGGCAATGTGGGTCTTGCCAAAATGGCGACACATCCAAACATTAAGCACACAAAATCAAATAATGGATGCATCTACAAAAGAATAGCCACTTTCCTCATCTAAGTGGCGGAAATTATCTACAAGGGAAGCAATTCAAGGGTACACACTCCTTCATAGATGCAATTTCTTCAAACTACTAAGCCTAGAAGGATACCACTAAATCACCTCCAAATTGTGTCAAGCTAGGGTACCTTTGTCCTCAATCGTTAAATGCTTTTGTCAAGAATAGACTCCCTATGGTGTTAGAAACACTGGAGGATCGCGGAATTCCCCCTCTTGCCTAGACAAGAAGAAGAAGGGTCGTCCCCTCTCTACCATGCACAAAAATGGATACGATGGATAAAGGGATCAGTAGATATTTGAGTTTCACTTTGGGAGTTTGCTTTTGTTGTTGTTTTTTCCCCCAATTTCTTGTGGCATATAACATTTGAGAACACTTTCTTGCCATTTCTTTTGGTTTTTGCCATTTCAATACTTGACAACTTTCAACTTTTCTTTGCATTTCTTTTTGAACATTTTCAAAGTCACCCCAATTAGTAACGAGGGTACCTTAAATTTGAAGCATAGGAGTTTTCATTTTGTTACTCCTCTTTTCTTTTGATGCAATTTGCAAACTTTTTCTTTTCTTTTATTTTCTTGAACTCAAATTTGAATAATTTCTTTTTGTGCCCATTCCCTTTGTTGACAAAATGTATGGTAGAACATGGATGAATGATGGTTGCATGGTTTCAAGGGTCACCTTGGAATAAACGGTAGCCAAGGAGTTATCATACCACAAGGTACTCTTGACTAGGCCTTAATCCATGGGTCAAAGGATACTAGCATGACACATCCTAGGGTGTTTTACAAGTATTCTAACAAGAAAAGTCTTAAGAAGAAAAAGCATCTACTAGGGCCTATATACACTTGTCAAGCTTCCCAAGTAGACGGTTTCGCAAAATTTTCTAACATGCAAACTACATGCCATGATGCAACTAACATATATACATCCTAATGCAAATGATTCTACCAACTAATATGACGTATAAACTAAATGCAAGTCCTAAGTTCACATTGTTTATACCGCATCAATTCAAAGTAAAGCCACATAGTCATTAACATAAAGAGGAAAAAGGAGATTGGAAAGATCATACCTGCGGTCTTCAATATCCTCATGTCTCGGATGTGGCGTAGTCGATCAATGTGAAAAAGGATGGACAAAGACAATATATACAAACAATACATACAATTCTACACTGTAAAGGAATGAACATGTTTTTGGGTTTTTCAATTTTTCAAATTTTTATGGTTTTTGTTTTTATGAAATTAAAAGACATATTTTTGTGATATTTCGAAATTTTTCAATTTTTATGCATTTTTGGAATATAAATTCCCATCCCCCACTTTATTTTGGACATTGTCCTCAATGTACATGTAGGAGTAGGAATAAAAAAGAAATACATGTTTTTTGGATTTTTGGATTTTATGGAAAATGAAGTACAAATGCAATGATATGATATGAATGAATGCATGCTTTAACTAAATGCAATTCTATATGAGATATATAACAAATGAATGCAATCTAAACTATACTATGTGATGCATGATTTCTAGTAAACTATGGTCACCTATGATCAAACCTCCCCAAACCGATTTAAACACTATTTCTAGTGTAGAAATGAATAGGTTTGGCCATTAGTAATTATGAATGAATTCTAATCTATATGCAACTATCTAAATGAATCATGTGGGATAAATACAATGCAACTATACTATATGAACTAGCTAATGCAAATGAAATATGATACAAATGCATGCGAAAACTACACTAAATGCAACGTATATACAAAAGAGAGAGGGAGAGATGGGTATCATACAAATGGAGGTGGTGAGGTAGGCCTTTTTCACTCGTCATCCTCCTCATCTTGGTAGCCATATAGGTGAGAGCTCCCGGCTTGGTCATACCCTCTTGGTTGGCCCCAATACCCTCCTTGGTCAAACTCTCCTCCTTGACCCGAGTACCCTCCACCTTGGCTAGAATGCCCTCCGACGTCGCGATCCCAAGCTTGGTTCCCTTGATTCGGGAACAAGTGTTGTGGTTGGGCCCAAGTGGGCAAAGGGCCATTAGGGTCAACATACCCTTGTTGAGCCATGTTATAGTATTGGGGATAAAGGGCCAAGTAGTTGTCGACCCTCCCTTCATGTACCCCGAGGTCCACTCTATTCATGAGTGCCATCAAATCATTAATACCCGGGGTATTGGGGATTTCCGATTCAAATTTTGTATGAGGGATAGGGTATGGTGGGATAGGCACATAGGAAGGTGGGCGAATAGGCCTTCCCGGTACCCCACGAGGTACTTGTTGTTGGCGGGGTGGCTCTTCCCTTTGAGGGGGATTGTCGAGAATTTGGATGTCAAGGAGGTAGCTTGGTGGAGGCGAATATGGGCTCAATCTTGGGTCAATGCCCGGTATCTTCCAACCCTCAAGGATGATTGAGGTGCACCTTTGGTGTACCACTCTACACTCCCGTCTTGAGTGTAGTTACACCACCGGTGATGGGTGAAGACGGTGTGCTCATCAATCAAAGTCCTTCCCTCAAGAGGAGTATAGATCCCACAGGCGTTGAACCCGGGGCAAAGATTGTTGGCCAAAATAGTAATTAGACCTCCCATTACGAAGGTCTTGAGTTTGGAGGTCCCTTGAGAAAAATCAGGAAACCTAGTAAGTATCTCAAGGGGTGTGTTGAAGTTATAGCGCCTCGTCCCCCGAACATTCAAATATGACTAAAGAAAAGTTAAATCGATAAGAGTACACCTATCTTGTTCATACCTCCCATTGATGGTACCGGCCACAAAGCGCTCGGTGATTCGAATCACCGGATGATGAATGGCGAAGGTATAACATTGCTTTAAACCGGTAAAATTCCTCCCGGAAATAGCCCTCCAAAGATGGTCCACATCGAAATTATCGGGTTTATCGGTATAGTTGGTGGGCACTTCAAGACCGAAAATGTAGGCAAATTGATCAAGTGAAATACTATGGTCTAGGTTGCACAACCTAAACTCCATGCCCACAGTTGTTCGAGTATTCATTACAATGCGAAGGCTACTCAAAAACTCAAGGGTGAGACTAAGGTACGTCTCCTCATGGGCATGGAAAAGTTTCCCAATGCCAAGGCCATCAAAGAACATCTCGGTAGGGTACCTTATCCTAAGGGTTTCCAACACCCTAGATTCTATGAATTGAGTGGGTTCATAGTTCCTACCTAGCAATTTGACAAAGTTCTTGCGGTGGTCATCGGATTCAAAAAGCACCTCTTGGAAGTACTCAAGTTGTTCAATTCCTCCTCTAATTATGGGACGGAAGTCCCTTGGTAGCGCTACCTCTCGCGGAGTTGATGAGGATGATCCCTTGCACTTCCTTCTGGTGGATTCAACCAACTTCTTAGCCTTGCCCTTAAGGTTCATCATCTTGAAGTTGATGAAATGGGGGTTTTGTTGCCTTTTGATGTGAGGGGAGTGTTTTTGAGGAAGGAGATGAGTGTTTTAGGGTTTGATAAGGTGAAGAAATGAGGGAGAAAGGGGGTGATTTTATAGAAGAAGGGGGAATCCGAACGGATAAGGGTGGGACCCGGCCGGATTATTCGAGAAAAAGGCAGCAATACGGGCGTCTTTCATGCGGGACGGGCGTCTCGTGCCTGTAGAAGACGGGCGTTTTCATTCAAATCCGCGCGGATTCTTAGACAGGGGTTCAGCAATTTTGGGAGCAGGAAGAAGACGGGCGTCTTCTGTGTTGAGACAGGCGTCTTGCTCGGGATGGGCGGCTTCTCAGAAATACGCTCGGATTTCCTGGCAGTTTCAAAATCTTGCTTCAGATGACATTCAGGACAGGCGTCCCGTGGAGAATACAAGCGTCTTCTTTCAGGATGGGCGTCTTGTGCTGAATCCGTCCGGATTCTGAGACAGTGCCAACCATTTAAGTGACGAGGGTCCTGGACGGGCGTCCAGGCCTCGGGACGGGCGTCTTCAGCTCCTTTTCTCCTTTTTCTTTCTTTTTCCTTTCACAATCATGCCCTTTCATCGATTTGTTATTCTTCCTTATCTTTTTCTGAAATTTGCTCAATAAAAATGTAAGATGACCCTCTCTCTCACTACTCTCATGCAAGAAATCAATTGCAAATGCAAGAATGTACAATATTATACAAAGTAAAGGGTCCAATAAATATCATACAAATGGTGGTTTAAGATAGGACTCCACCAAACTAGTTCAGATTGTAGAAATTCTTATCTATAAGGCTCAAGGCTCTTAATAAGAGATCAAAAGCTTGTGAACAAGCTCCAAATAGACACAAGTATGGGTTGCTCCATTTGAACATGAAATTTGGCCAAGGAAGCTTGTAAAATGTTCTTTCTTTTGCTTTGTCCTCGGCATTAGAGCTTTCCCAATGCTTCCAATAAACAAGCCCATGACTCTTTCCCATGAAGTATGGTTCATTTTCGTCCGTAGACTTCCACTCACCAACTTCTTCTTCAATTCCGGTGATGATGATAGCATTTTGATTTCTCAATCCTTCCGAGGTGGGAGGAGAATTCTCATGGCATTGATGATCGAGTTCCTTAGAAGTTGTCATTGTGGGTGCCAAATTTCCACAAGTAGCTTCACGAGCAAGCTTCTCTTTGAGCTTTTTCACCAAGTAGCTTTTGTACGATACCTTTGCCTTTTGGAGAAGATCCACCATATCCTCTTCAATGATCATTGGCTCCATGATAGGTGTCAAGTGGTTTTCATGAGGAATAGGGGAAGGAAGTTCTTCTTCATGATAGGGTATCTCAAATATCTCAAGGATAGGCTCCTCAAGCAAGGTGATATTACGAGTCCATCCGTTAGGCTCATCATCATTGTTGCTATCTTCATACGAATCATAAATGGGGGCTTCATTTAACTCTTTCTCCAATGTCTCAACATTCACTTCAAAGCACACACCCTCATACTCACAAAGGTTAAGAGTACTTGGCTTACTCAACCTCATGTCTTCCTCATTGAACACAACACTTTCATAGTCACAAGAGCTCAAGGAGATTGGCTCTTCCCATTCTTCACTTTTTATGTCAAAATTTACCACTTCAAATTCGCATTCATGCTCAATGTCCAAAGAGCGGTGGGGAGTGATTGCTTGGGATTCTTTCAATTGGGAAATTTGAATCTCCAATTCCTCACCTTGGGCAACAATGCCTTGAACAACATTATCCCCCTTTTGGCTATCCTCTAGCATTTGTTTGAAGAAGTTTTGTTGATCTCTCATCATTTGGAGAATCGCATTTTGAATGGGTTCATTTTCTTGTTGTGGGTAAATGTGAAAGTGGTTGTATTGTGGCAATTGAAACTCATTATGAAGTGGGTATTGAGTGGGTGGTTGTTGTGGATATTGGATGTGGAGATTTTGGTTGGAAAATTTAAGGTAGTAGTTAGGATTTTCATTGTATGAGTAGTAAGGTAGGTTTGTGTTGACTTGCTCCTCAAACTCCCCATACCCATAGTCATACTCAAAGAATCCACCACATACTCCATAAGTCAAGTCTTGAGCCATCATAGCTAAGACAAGGAAACAACTACAACCAAGGAAACTACACAAAAACGGTAAGAACAATCCTTGAGGAACAAGTTCCTCAAGGTGAAAGCAAAATCAAAATAGACAAACAAGTAAGAACTTAATCACATAGCACCATCCCCGGCAATGGCGCCATTTTGGTATGATCGTGTCGTCGGGTCACATCCAATCAAAACACATTTATAATACTCAACATACAACTAGTTAGCGGTAAGTCGAGGTCGATCCATGGGACGGTGTGCTTTGGGTTCTAAGTCTATCTATCTCAATTTATGCTAGTGTCACAATTTGTTTAGGTTTGTAGTTGTGTCTAGACTAATGCAAGCAATATAATAAACCAAGCAATAAAAGAAGGATTTAAACAATTAATTAAAGATGCTAGGATATCATGGGGACATAGGGGGTTCATGGTTTTGATCATACAAACATGTTTACAATTATAAGCAAGTAAGTAATGTTGTGAAGGAACCGAGTTGGTTTATATCTTACGGTTCTTAGGAAGAGTTGGGTCCCGGTGCCGAATCGATTAGATTGTACAACACCTACAAGTCGACTTACTTTCCTCCTAATCAACTTCTATGCATGGTCTAACAAGACTCGAGTTGGTTTATATCTTACAAGTCAAGTTGAGTAGATAAGAGATGGTTGTAAATGCAAGGATTCATAGGCTTAGCATTTCACCAAACATAACATTTGCATAAAGTTGACATCACAACAAGCAAGCAATTTAATCATGTGAACATATTAGATTAAGCATGAATCAATCCCATGTTGGTTTCCCCTAGTTACCCACTAATCCTAGCTAAAAGACTACTCACTCATTATCATGGGAAACATGTCATTAATGCTGTCAAACATCACAACAAGTATAAACATGATAATAGAATGAAGAAATGAACAATAAAGATTAAAGAGTAAAGGAATTGTACCAAACTTGAGATGATCCAAATAATAAAGCAACGAATAATAGAGGAAACTTGATTGATTGATGAAGGGTTGTCAATCCTCCAATAATAACACAATAATCTTCAATTACCCAATAATAAACTTGAACAATAATTAAGGAGAGATTAATGTGAGAATTGTGGAAAGATTAAAGAGTAATCTATTCTAATCTACTCCTAATCTAATCTAAGGAAGGATTTTTCTAGCCAAGAGAGATCCCCTTTTGATTATTTACAAATGGGGTATTTATAGTAGGGATTCATTAGGTTAACTAAGGCTAAATTAGTAATTACACTTTTGAGTTTAGAGCAGGGAAACGCTAGTCTTTCTGGGAGGATGGGCATCTTTCACGGAGAAAGAAGAAGACGAAAGTTGGTGTAAGAGAATCCGGGCGTCCAAGGAGGAAGACGGGCGGATTGTTGTGGTGGTGCACGGGCGTCTTCGTGGGAATCCGCTCGGATTCTTTGGAGGAATCCGGGCGTTTTTGTTGCTGGGACGCACGGGTTGTCACTGCAGGACGGGCGTCTTGTGGGTAAGTCGCTCCTCTTCTGTGACAGAATCCTATTTCTTCACTTCCTTTTTATTCTTGTAGGATTGATCTTTAGTTCTAGCCTCCTCTTCATACTAGTCCATCAAATATCGTCAAATAGCTTCCGAATACGCGCGAAAGACGGGAATTTCCGCCTTATTATCTTCTTTCCTACAAATCATATGAAATGTGATAGAAAAGCAAATAGGAAGGTTTTGACGGATAAAATGGCCATAGAATGTTATAATAGTATGCAAAATAGGCTCAATTAGGGGACCAAATGTGCTCAAATAATGGTCACATCAGTAAGGATTGACTAATCCGTCAAATTCGTCATCCCATGGACCACATACTTCACTAGCTTTCTTCCCAATTGTATCATGAGTTGATGAAAACAACTCCTCTTTCTTGTTGTCATGGTCAATGAGGCCTTCTTCATTACTTGTCATGATTGGTGGTGAGCTATTCAAGCTCTCATTCTTGTTGAAATTTCCTTGCTCTCCGGATAGAACATCTTGAGGATTATCCACTTTCTTCTTCCATATGGGTGGTGATTCTTTACCCATAGCTTGATTTTTGCATTGAGATGCCAACTTATTCTTATCACTTTCTCGGCTATAATGATCGATCTTGAAACATGGCTCATGTAGTCGGGGAGCTCTCATTGTCTTGTCAATATTAAAAGTGATTGTTTCATCCCCCACTTCAAGTATGAGTTCTCCATGCTTCACATCAATCACCGCTCCTGCGGTATGCAAGAATGATCTTCCTAAAATGATAGGAATGTTGGAATCCTCCTCCATGTCAATGATAACAAAGTCCACCGGGGTGAAGAACTTGCCAATTCTTACGGGCACATCCTCCCATACCCCTAAAGGTATCTTTGTTAATCGATCCGCCATTTGAAGAGTAATGTTAGTGCACTTGAGCTTTCCCATTCCTAGCCTCTTGCATACCGAGTATGGCATGACACTTACACTTGCCAAGGTCACATAAAGATTTGTTGATTGTGGTGTCGCCAATGGTGCATGGAATAGAGAAGCTTCCCGGATCTTTGAGTTTTGGAGGCGAACTTCCTTGAAGAATAGCACTACTCACTTTAGTGAATGCAATAGTCTCTAATTTACGGATGGATTTCTTCTTGGTAAGAATATATTTCATGTACTTTGCATAGGCCGGAACATGATTGATCAATTCCGTGAATGGGATTGAGACTTCTAAGTTCTTCATAATCTCCATGAACTTTCCAAGTTGTTCATCAAACTTAGGGTTAGCTTGATGGCTTGGGAATGGAAGTCTAATCACAATAGGCTCTTTTTCTTTAGCATTTTCTTCATTCTTCGTGTTTGAAACCTCTTGGGTAATGGGTTCTTCTTCTTTAGAGTTCTCCACAACTCGTTTCTTATCACTAGCATCCACAATGTCTTCATCAATTGGCTTCTTTGGCCCTTCATACCTTGTACCACTCCTCAAATGGATGGCACTATCCGACTTATGTCTTGGGGGATTACTTTGAGGTGGTAATTGCCCCTTTTGTCTTTGAGAGCTAGAAGATGCTAATTGAGACATTTGGGTTTCTAACATTTTGGTGTGGGCTAGTATGTTGTTGATGGTGTTGTCTTTGGCTTTGCTATATTTTTGCATTTGGGTGAAAAATTCTTGTTGGTTATTTTGCATTTGGAGGACCGCTTTTTAAACATCAAAGCCTTGGTCATTTGGTTGATTGTATTGTTGGGAAATGTGTCCTCAACAATAGTGCGATCACATGATTTAAATATCATTATTAAATCTCATTTTAAGAATACAATTGGGAAGTAATTTTGTTACTGTCAACTGGTCAACATATATCGGTAATGATTGGCTGACTAGAGTTTGACATTCTCGTCGTGTGACGGTGGTGATCAGTTGACCCCTAGGTCATACCTAAAGGGCAATACTCTTAATTGATTATTTAATTAATCGTATAACGTTGCGAGTTAATTAAATTACTTGAAAATTGACGGACGATTTTGAAGTAAAATTTACGTATCAAATTGAAATGTGATTAAATGAGATACGGTCCGAGTAATCAAACCGTATAATTACTCGGATGAAATAAATTGTTTAATGTAACAATTAAATTTGAATGAATTGTTATAAATACAATCTGTTGTGATTTATAAATGGTAAAACTTTTTGGCACAAGTAATTATGAAATTACTAAGTCGATTTTTGTATGTGACGTATTTTTATTAATACGTTGATTTTTAATATGTTAAAAATACATAACAAATTTATGTGACATGTGACATGTGACATATTGACAATTGACAAAAATAATATGGACTCCATATTAATTAAAAGGGCCGAAATTTTAGAAGAGTATTAGGGAAAATTGTGTTTATATTTTAATATAGAAAACATAATGATGAAAAGCCAAAGTAGCCATGCATGCCTACTCTCCTTGTGAAGACAAATTTGGGCATGCATTGGCTCCCCTAAAAGGCTCTCCCAACCGGTTTTCCTAGGTGCATTTAGAGAGTTTTCTTCTCTAATATTATTCATTCAATCACATTTGTAAATTTCTAGTGTTAGAAAGATAATTACCTCTCTACTTTTATGATAAATTAGAGAGATTATTCACTCCAAAATCTCTTCTCCTCTACCCGGTTTTAGGAGCCAAAATACCAATTTATTTTGGTTCAATTTTCTACTAAGAATTAATATTATACTAGTATTTGTAATATTAATTTTATTAAGAGGAGCCTTGGGTATAAAGCTTGGGGAGAGATCTTATACTTAGATCTTTGTTCTTCCATAAGGATAAGCTCAAGAACAAGAGAGAAAGGTGATCTCTCTTGTGCCCAATATAGCCGAAATATTGAATGTAAGGACATTATTCTTCTTCTTTTATATTATTGTTTGCATGCATAAGATCCGTTTTAATTTTATGACAAATTATTTTAGACATATATGAGTATGTTAAAATGTATATGAATCATCTTTTCCTTCAATCGGTATCAAGAGCCACGGTTGTTTGCATGCAAATCGGTTAAAAGTTTTTCCGAGTTATATGAATAACAAAATAAAACTTGTAAAATTTGTGTTATTATGATATATCACGAAATTATTACATGCATGTTAATATTTCTGGTCCTAAAGTGTTTTAGGATATTTGGGTTAATTTTTCGGATTTTTATTGTTCATATTTAACAATAATGGCATTTAAATGTGATTTTATGAGTAAAAATGTCATTTTTGGTCGAAAATTAGCTATACTTCGAATTTTCACTTGGTTTTTGGATATGTTGTTACATATATTATTTTGAGATAACCTGTAAATTTTCATAATTTTTGAACTTGTTATGCTCGAAAAATGAATTTTTCATTATTAAATTCGGATTTAAGAGAAAAATAGGTTAATATGAGTTAAATTTCGAATCTGGTCATAGAAAATTTATATGTTGTCACATGCAATTTTACAAGATGTGTGTAAAATAATTGGCTATAAAGAAGTCTTTTAGCATGATTTATGAATTTTTGAAGAAAAATGGCATAAATAGTGACATTATTAGTGAAAATTAATAAAAACATAATCTATGACTTAGGAAAAACGTCTAATGTTGCATTTTATTATATTTTTCAGATCTAAAATTGAAAAGTTAATGAAAATAATTTTTCCATGTTTTTATGATTATTTTATTAAATATCGATAAACCGCAACATTGTTTTTCCGGAAAATTTTCGAAATTTTTAACCTAAGATTTTGAACATTATGAGTGTCATGGAATTTTTCCAGAATGTTCATGAATTTAAATTTTGAATTTTGAATTTATTTGGAATTTTTGGATTTATTTGAAGTTTAATAGCTTAATTTTGTATTTTTTGGCCCATTTATGAACAATTTTGTAAATAAAAGTTAATTATGGTCAAATTATTAGTAAAGACTATATTTTGAGTCCTAAGAGGTTAGGGTAATTAACTTATGCATAAATATGAGTTTATGTATTTTTGTGATTATAAAATGTTGAAATCACGCAAATCCGTAAAAACCGAGTAATATACGATATTGGCTAATTAAAGGCGATTTAGCATAAAAATTGAGCATGTTCATACATATTATAATGCTGCATTTTCTTTATGATTGTCATAATTTTAATTTATGTAATTTTGAATTATGTAATTTTACTTAGTATGGCCTTAGATTTTAATTGGTATTTCCCGAAATGTATGGGAATATCGATTCGGTTGTAATATTTATTGTGATCTCGTATCACCGTTTTGTAATATTTAATAGATTTATCTTATTTTAGTTACAAATGTATAATAGGAAATTATGTAATTTATTATGTAATTTTATTCATTAGGAGTTCCTAAAGACGGATTTCTTCAAGAATGGCGATACATAAAGACGGTGTTACCTCGAGATGCGTGCCACAACCGAAGTTCAAGGGACCAATGGAGTTGGTTTCCGAATATGTAATAGATTAATAGTTTTTCTATTTTTTTAGGAAAGGCCATACTAGGATTTATTTATCTTTATGCTTGCATTTTATTTTATGTCACATGCATCGCTAAATCGCCATAACTAAACATGCATTGTTATTTTATCGAGTTTATCGACCGTGTCAATTATAATTATCGTAGTTCACCGCTTTAGTTCACTTAAAACGTGATAGATAATAAATTGGCATGACCTCTCGCTAAACAATTAATTGAGACATAGCCTTACCAAATAGTAGAAACCATGAAAACCTATTTCGCGAGGGAGTGCGCTCGGCTACCCCGGGGTACAAACCTTGTTACGTAGGGGAAGTGGGTGATGAATGTTAATCCACCGAATTCATGTTGATAAGGGATGTATCGGCTACCCCGTGCCCAAGTTGATGTGGGTTTGGATAATGGACACATTTATTCGAAATTTGGATTGAACTCAACAAAAGTTATTGATAAGGGATGTATCGGCTACCCCGTGCCCTTGTTGATGTGTTTTGGGCTATAGATAAACATTAGAGTAATTTTATCGACCAAGAGTTCTAAAAGTAGAATCGATTAAAAGGTTAATCCACCGAGTTATATTGATAAAGGTTGAATCGGCTACCCCGTGCCTAAGTCGATATGAATTTGGGTCTTGGAATCATTTATCATAGTTGGGTAGAGGTCACTATGTAAATGTTTTACTTGTTATTTACAAGTATTAATATAACGATAAATGTTTTGTTTTCACTATTCCGTTATTATATTGTTCTATTTCTTAACCACAATTCATATACGATATCATTTCGTTTTTGATTCAAATCTCCATTAAAATATCGTAACTAAAGACAAATATGAGTTTGCTTCTAAAACCTCAAATGAACCATTGCTAAGGATCTCTTGTAAAGAGTATAGATAAAGGTTATTCATTATCAAACAGGTTTTTGATTCTTGACTAACACATCTACTTACAATGGATTGTTATGTTTCATATACTTAATTGAATTAAGTACCTTGAAATGATAAATTATTTTGGTAATTAGTTTTGTCAAGAATTCGTAATTGACCAAAATAACGCAACCACTTCAATGAAAGTTTTTAAGACTAAAACAAACAAATGAAGAGTAATCTTCATGAATTCAATTTTGCTTCTCAAAGTAAAGACTCATTAAAATGAGTGGGAGCATTCTCTTAAACCGTTAAGATGAGGACGAGGTTCAAGAAGTAAAGATAATAATGGAATTGATACAAGGTAATGTTGAAAGTAAAGTCATTGAGGAATGACGATACTAAACCTATCAATCCCGACCAATAAAGTTTCCATTGTCTTAAATGTTGGACACAAGAAAGGAAACCGCCCCAAATTATTGAAGAATCAACAAGTTAGTTGTGGGACATCTAATGGGACCCTCTTCTTTAAATGTTTATTTGATTAAACATAAAATTTTGCTAGTACCACTTCGTCAATATTAGAAACAAGTGGAGGTTTTCATCATTGTACTTGATACATAGGATGATTAGAATATGACGACTAGCAACAATAATGTCGAGAGATAGAGTAATTGTGTACTCAATCTAGTTTTTGGATTTAAAGTTGTACTTAATTATGACTATTAAGTGCATAAACTCTAAATAAGAATATGAACTTGTTAAGATACAAAAGAGGTTTTCACCTTTGTGACCCTTTACACCATGATTTGATGTATGGCTAGCCCATCATCAAGGTGATTATATTCTAAACCAAACTAGAATGATATATCATGAAGATGATGTAAGACTCAAATTGGTAACCCAAGATTAAACCTTAAATTTTGGAATGATGAACGCAAGGAGTTATCGAGTACTCTTGAAACCATTAGATTGTTAATGGTATATGCGTATCTTGTATTCAAAGCAAGATGTCTCGTGCCTTTTGGTTGAAAAGGAGATCGAGATTGTAAATCATTGATCCAAAATAGGTTGATCATTTTCTTTTACCAACGATTTAAGTTGACACTAATATGTTCACTTAATAAGGTAAATAGAGAAATCTTTGAAGAATTTCAAAGAGTTCAAGGAATCACGATTTAGTCGTGATGGGATTATCAAAGTGAAGACTTTGATATAAGCCAAAGGAAATGTGATATAGTATCACAAGTTAATCTCTCTTAGCACGCATCATTGAATAATGTGTGATTGGATAAGAAATCAAACGATATTCGATATGGTTTGAACTTCAATCAAGTTACTTTGAGTTACTTGATCCTTTTGGGGATTTTATCATTTTTGTCTAAATTATTTTTCCACTAAATCGAATCATATGAGATATGAAATGGTAAGGGTACCATGGTTGTAAGTTTTCACAAGAAACAAATGCTCATTTTTCCCCTTTTCAATTATCACGAGCACGACGGGTTTGCGGCTCATGAAGCTGTCTTTCTAAAATACAAGTTTATTTCTAGAAGACAGAGTGGGAGAAATTTTTCAAGAGCCACAAAGAATGCCACAAAGAATATTATGTCGCAAGAAACTGGTCTTTCTTGGCTACATGAGACGTTTTGTGTAAGACGTTGTTTCTTCAAAACCTAGGAGGTTAAATTCGTCACTTGTTAAAAATGATGAATTCATGCTACTTTTAAGAAAGTAAAGAGCTTATAACTTACAAAAGAAATTGTTTGATTCAAGTTGATTACTTCTAGAAAGTAATGAACATATGACTTACATAAGAGTGTTTAAAGTCACAACTCAATACAAGGCTTAGAGCCATGAAAATCCGAAATGAAAGGCTTGATTAGTGACAAAGGATTTTGCACTAATAAAGAGATATTTCAAAGCAAGATTGGTTGATTAGTGACAAAGGGTCTTGCACTAATTGAAATGCTTAAGTCTATTTGGATTTTCTTAGGGATTGTGTTTCATTATGAGGTTATGAAATACATAGCGAGTGAATCTAAAACTCACTTCTTCAATAGAAGGAATGTATTCAATACATGTCTTGAGTTTAGTAGATTCTTGCAATCCTAAGATAATGTGAAACTTAAGAGAGGGTCTTAAGTTGGACATCAATGAGTTGGAATCAACATTTTGGATCATGTGATAAAACATTTCTCGATAAGTCAAGAAGTTGTGTTTATACATGGAGTTTAGTGGGAGTTACGGAAATTTTAATTAGTCCGATATGTGGATGACATATTGATCATTGAGAATGATTTAAGACTTTTGCAGTATTATAATACATCTGGAATATCCGGATTTATGAAGATAAATCCACATGATATTAGCATCAGTAAGAAGTCTTATGTTGATAAGATTCATGACTAGTTCAATTAAATTGAACGTATTTGATTGATTCCATTTGCTTCCGCTGCCGGATCAATTAAATGAGTAATGATGTATAACACTTCATATGCTTTGAGTGTGATGAATTGTTTTCAAAATCGAATTTAAGTAATCTTTGTCAAGTAAGCCATAAAGAGTACCCTTAAGTGCATGTAGAAGCATTAGGGAAGTAAAGCAAAGTGTTTATGATGCAATTTTGTGTAAGGGTGTTACACAAGTGACAATTGACAATTGAGGTTGCACATGGTTTCCGACAAAACCATAATCAAAACACATTAGGAATGGTTAAGATACCATTGTGGCTATAATAATTAAGAAGTAGATTTTCTAGAATCGTTCTAGGCAATAAAGAACAATGAGAGATATTTATAACGGAAATTGAGTACACTTGAAATCATGAGATGTGCAAGAGGATGAGTCCGGCACACTGTGAAACCAGTGGGAGCAATTCTTAGGCTAAGAGAGCCTATGTCTTGATTAGATCTCGACACGTACTCAGAAAGTTTTGTGATGCAAATGTATACATTACAAAGGAAAACGAATATGTAGTAAGGTTGAGTAAGGTACAAGAAGTTGGTAAAACCTACTAACCAAAGCCCTCTCAAACGCTAAACATGATGAGTCATGTCATTTCAATTGAATTGAAATGAACAACTACGTACAAGATCAAATTAGATTATAGAACATGAATAGTAATCAGGCATTGACTATTCATATGTGATAATCACATTTGTCGTTCGAGTTTTATTTTAAAACTCTTTTATTATACTTTGTTACATCCAAACGGGTTGTAGAGACAATTGAACCCCGTTAAAGTGAACACGGATTAGCATAGTATTCGCCCATAGTCACTTGTATGAGGTGACGTCTCGAAGTGACTAGAGTGTGATGCGATTGATGGCAAGTTCAAGTGCCATACAGTCATGTGAGATGACTAGTCGATCACATAGGCAGACTGTTAGGAACACTTTGTCGGGCCTTATGACCGCTTATAGAGTTCTGGCAAATTTATATAGCCTGGTCGTGGCGAGAGCTACTATAGTATTCTAATGAGTCGATTCTTTTGACTAAAGACTATTCACCGAAGATGGCACAGTTTCAGATTAACTTTGATTTGTGTTACTACGACCTTCGTAAATGGGGTCAAATGGGCATATTTTGGGTTATGATGGCTGTGGCTAGTCGAAGGGAATAAGTGCGATAGGAATTGTCCACCCCCTTGTCAGGGTTATAACAATATCTCAGGGCCACTCGAGGAGTAATGAACTGGAAATGCGTGGCCACGCTCGGAAGGTATCCAGAGTGGATAAATCCGGTCAATCAGTTATTCTCCAGATCGAGGAAACCATTCTTGATATGATCACTTGCAAGTACGACCTGAAAGACACCTTGCATTGAGTGGGAGATAGTAATAGGACAAGAGAATTGGTGACGCACACTTGTCGAGGACAAGTGGGAGATTGTTGGGAAATGTGTCCTCAACAATAGTGCGATCACATGATTTAAATATCATTATTAAATCTCATTTTAAGAATACAATTGGGAAGTAATTTTGTTATCAATGGTCAACATATATCGGTAATGATTGGTCGACTAGAGTTTGACATTATCGCCGTGTGACGGTGGTGATCGTTGACCCCTAGGTCATACCTAAAGGGCAATACTCTTAATTGATTATTTAATTAATCGTATAACGTTGCGAGTTAATTAAATTACTTGAAAATTGACGGACGATTTTGGAAGTAAAATTTACGTATCGAATTGAAATGTGATTAAATGAGATACGGTCTGAGTAATCAAACTGTATAATTACTCGGATGAAATAAATTGTTTAATGTAACAATTAAATTTGAATGAATTGTTATAAATACAATCTGTTGTGATTTATAAATGGTAAAACTTTTTGGCACAAGTAATTATGAAATTACTAAGTCGATTTTTGTATGTGACGTATTTTTATTAATACGTTGATTTTTAATATGTTAAAAATACATAACAAATTTATGTGACATGTGACATGTGACATATTGACAATTGACAAAAATAATATGGACTCCATATTAATTAAAAGGGCCGAAATTTTAGAAGAGTATTAGGGAAAATTGTGTTTATATTTTAATATAGAAAACATAATGATGAAAAGCCAAAGTAGCCATGCATGCCTACTCTCCTTGTGAAGACAAATTTGGGCATGCATTGGCTCCCCTAAAAGGCTCTCCCAACCGGTTTTCCTAGGTGCATTTAGAGAGTTTTCTTCTCTAATATTATTCATTCAATCACATTTGTAAATTTCTAGTGTTAGAAAGATAATTACCTCTCTACTTTTATGATAAATTAGAGAGATTATTCACTCCAAAATCTCTTCTCCTCTACCCGGTTTTAGGAGCCAAAATACCAATTTATTTTGGTTCAATTTTCTACTAAGAATTAATATTATACTAGTATTTGTAATATTAATTTTATTAAGAGGAGCCTTGGGTATAAAGCTTGGGGAGAGATCTTATACTTAGATCTTTGTTCTTCCATAAGGATAAGCTCAAGAACAAGAGAGAAAGGTGATCTCTCTTGTGCCCAATATAGCCGAAATATTGAATGTAAGGACATTATTCTTCTTCTTTTATATTATTGTTTGCATGCATAAGATCCGTTTTAATTTTATGACAAATTATTTTAGACATATATGAGTATGTTAAAATGTATATGAATCATCTTTTCCTTCATGTATGAAGGTTGATTTTGATAACTTTGGCTTTGGGTGTAAAAGGGTCTTTGAGCTTGATTTCTCATTCGAGGTGGGGTATATGTTGGTTGAGGGTTTTGAACATTTTGGCTTTTGTATGAAAGATTGGGATGGAATTTGGTATTCTCATTGTAATAGTTGGAATAAGGGGTGCCACTCTTGTATGCTTGGAAAGCATTCACTTGTTCACTTGTTCCCCTACATTCACTTTGGTCATGTCCCAAAGTTCCACAACTCTCACATACTCCACATGGAATTGAGGATGATGCCACCATAGCATTAACATATTGTTTGGGTGATTTGGAAGCTTCATCTAGCTTATCCATGGCCTTCTCAAACTTCAAATTGATGGTGTCAATATGAGCACTTAGTTGAGCACCCAATTGAGTGATGGAATCTACCTCATGCTTTCCTCCTCTAGTAGCCTTCTGAGGCCAACTATATTGTGAATTATGAACCGCCATCCCTTCAATTTTGGCCCATGTTTGATTGTCATCAACTTCGGTAAACATACCATTGGATCCCATATTGAGAATGTTGCGGGAGTCTTCATATAGACCATTCCTAAATTGTTGCACAATGAACCACTCGCTAAGTCCATGGTGTGGACAAGAATGACAAGTGTCCTTAAATATCTCTCATGCTTCATACAATGATTCCTCATCCCTTTGTTTGAACCCGGTGATTTGGGCTCTCAACATGTTAGTCTTCTCCGGAGGATAGAATTTCTTATAGAAAGCAAGTGCCAAGTTCTTCCATGAGTCAATACCAAGAGTAGTCTTGTCTAGACTTTTCAACTATTGCTTTGCGGTACCAATCAAAGAAAAAGGAAATAAGACCCATCGGATTTTGTCTTGAGTAACTCCGGTTTGAGAAATCGCATCACAATAATCACAAAAAGTCTTCATATGTAAGTGAGGGTCTTCACTAGGCATCCCTCCAAATTGACTTCTCTCAACTAGTTGTATGAATGCGGATTTCGCAATGAAATTACCGGTTAAATGTGGTGGTGTAGGAGTACCATTTGGTAGGTTCTCCTTGGTTGGTACGGAATGTGATGAGAATTTAAGCATTGTGGGTTGATTTTGTGGTGGGTTTTGTATTGGGTTGTCCTCTCCTTCTCTTGCAAAAGGGTTGGTAAACTCAATGTTATTTGGTTGAATGTCCACAATCTCTCCAATACCTCTTAAAGTACCTCTAGCGAGTCTTCTATTGTTGGTTAAGGTTCTTTCAATTTCAAGATCAATGGGTAACAAGTTACCTTGTGATCTCCTAGAAATGCAAAATATCAAACAACTCGAAAACAATTAGAACAACCTTAAGGAGATTGACTTCCCCAAGGTAAAGAAAGACACAACTAAAAATAATTAATGAAAATCAAATCAAGTTAACACCGTCCCCGGCAACGGCACCATTTTTGGCTCGGATTTAACTTGTCGTCAAAACCTACCAACCAAAACAATATTTATAACTTGTGGGAAAGTAAAGCTCGGAACCACGGGACAGGTATTGATGTAGGATTTTTAATTGCAAATGGTTGTGTCTTAGGGTGTCATAATTTGGGTTGAGATTGGAGATCAACTAAACTAATCAACAATATAAAAGTAAAGTGATAAAAACAAGCAAAAGATGAATTAAAAGGAGATGTAAAAAATTGATTAAAAGCACTAGGGTGTCATGGGGTTCATAGGGGATTCATGGGATTTGATCATACAAACATGCTCTCTACTAGATGCAAGCACTTATTGTTGTGATGGGATCGAGTTGGTGTATAAGCTTATAATCCCTAAGAAGGTTTGGGTCCCAGAGCCGAATCGATTAGATTGTACAACACCTACAAGTCGACTTAGTCCTTGCTATTCAACTATATGCATGGTCTAATGAGACTCGAGTTGGTGTATAAGCTTACAAGTCTCATTGAAAATATAGGTGATGGGTAAAAAATGCAAGGATTCATAGGCTCGCATTTCATCAAACATAACATATGCATAAGTTGAAATCACAACAAGCAAGCAAATTAATTATGAAAACATATTAGATTAAGCATGAATCAATCCCCATGTTGGTTTCCCCTAATTCCCCATTAACCCTAGTTAAGGAAACTACTCACTCATTATCAAGTTTAACATGTTAATAAGGTTGTCAACCATACTAACAAGGCAAAACATGATGAATAAATGAAAGTGATTAACAATAATTAAACAAGGTTAAGAGAGAATTATACCTATGAAGATGATTCCAAATAATAGAGCAAAGAATAATAAAAGTACTTGATGATTGATGGAAGGTTGTCAATCCTCCAAATAAACCCAAATAATCTTCTAATTACCCAAAATAAATGACGAACAATAGAGAAATTAAGGAAATATTAAGATTGAGAATTGTATTATAACTTGATTAAGAGTTGATTATAAGATTACTACTTAATTAAGGATGGATTAAGAGAACGTTAAAGGCTGATTACAACTTGATGCTAATCTAGGTAGTACAAAGGGGTATTTATACTAGAGATTAGGTACAAGGATTAGGGTTACTAAGGGCTTAAATGACTATTAAGTCCCTAAGAAAAGTTGAGGAAATGCTCCTCTCGAAGGAAATGAGCATATCCTCGTGCTAGTCCTGCCACGATCCGTGCGTCTTGAAGTAAGGCGAGGGCTCTCTGACTTGCGATCCGAGCGGATTGCCTGGAAGACGCTCGGATCTTTGCGCTGCGGGACGCTCGTCTTGGGCACAAGACGCCCGAATGCTGATGATGGGAGACGCTCGGATCGTGTCTGATCCGCTCGGATCCCTGGGCAGTCAGCTACTCTTCTTTTCCTCCTTCACAATCCGCAAGGATCATTTCGGGGATGCAAGGATACTTTCATCATTACCCATTTCACTTTATTATTTACTTAGGCCTTCTAGTATTGTCTTCTCTTTGATGCTTGGTCATTAGATGCGATCAATTTAGCTCCATTCCGCCTCATAGATGCAAGGTTAGCACTCCTTTCCTACCAAAGGGGACAAAACCTCAAAGAATATGCAAAATGGGAAACTAAAGATAGTAAATGACCCAATTATGTGCTATAAAGCATAGGAACGAGGTTAATTCGGGGACTAAATGTGCTCAAATATGAGTCACATCATATATAATAACCCTCTTTTTAAACACGAATAAATGAACCGTCGGATATACTCAAGACGGTCTACTCGCTCGAGTACTGACAGACTAAAGTCATATGCCTCAAATTAAAAATTTATATCACTTAAATCCAAATACTAAACAGTAGTAAAGCGGAAATAAGGATCGAACCCAAAGGAATCAGATTAACAATTTATGTAAAAAATAATGTACGAAAAGCCCGTCTCTAATGTAATTAGAGTTCGTAGTAACAACGGGAGGTTTTGATTTGATTATCTAACGAACTAAAATGAAAAGCTAATGCAAATTAAGTAATAAAGATAATGACTTTCGGTGTGTCAAATAAATTGAAAGGGTCTTAGAGCCAAGCATATATCCATACTCAGTAATAATTGATCACTGTAAGACGGTTTCAATTATTAATCTTGATTACTCTATCGTGAATGACGAATTCCTATTCTCCTTACGAATAGTTAATTAAGACGAATCTCGTTCTTAATAAACCCTAACTGTTAAACAACCATAACAATCCAGTTTAGGATTTAATTCAACAGCAGCAATATAAAATAGAGAACTCGATAGAGAATAAATAATGCATACAATTCAGTTGCACTTTAGATAGTATGTGAATATATCACTTCTAACTACTAATATCAACGTATCCCTTTCAATACGAATTCTTACATGATGTTACAGATCTAAAGTTAATTAATAAAACCTATTCAATTAACCATACTAACTATAGAATGAAGAAATCGTTTACTAGTTGTACACCTAGCAATAATCAATCAACATTCATACAATTAAGAACGTTGCACACAATAATCAAGAAGAGGAATCAAAACATTCAAACTCACAATCGAAATTAGAGTGCTTCAATTGCTTGAATTCAAGAAGAAAGATTAGTTGCACATCGTCTAAAAATAACAATAATAGGGTTCTTCTCTCAAAGCTGCGTAAGTATTTTCTAAACCTGAAATAATAAGTTATATAGTCATTAGGTAAAATAACTAGATTAGGAAATAAAGTACTACTAATAACAATAACCTTCGGCACAAACCGAGTAAAATAAAGAAACAAGCACGAGTCTAATGATGTTGAATTACGCGACCAAAGCACAAATAGGTGTCAAATGCAGGTCGCCCTAGTGTCGCGCTTCGGTCGCGTCTCGGTCGCGCCTCAGTCGAATGTCAGTCGCGAATTTCGCTGCTTCCAAGCTCCTCTTCTCTTTCGTATGCGCTCATAAATAGTGCGACATATACTTGAGTTAAGCGCGCAAATCAATGTAACTTCATAGGTTTCCCGTCCTACCTATCCTCGGACTTGGACTCCGTCTTTGACACACAAAACCGACCCACAAGCTCTTCTTCATCGTTTCCAAGCGTCATCTTCAATTTTGGGATCCACGTTCCGCCATTATTAATTCAACTAGGCATAGGTTTCTCAAATCCCATTACAAACTCTATCAAATAACTAAAGAACAAGTGTAAACGGTAGTTACATGATATAAGTTACAAAGTACCACTTTTGATACTTGAACTTCACCAATTCGACCCTCTTAATTCATACTAAAACCGTCTCATCAAGTACAAGAGACTCACTCGACCGGATGGCCACTACTCTGCCGAGTATCCATCGTACTCGGTCAAGTCAGCACAGGTCAGAACCAGGTCTCCGCTTCAACATATTCGGTTAAACCTACTCGCCCGATTACCATCAACTTGGTGGAGTACACCCTCATACTCGACTGAGTGCTGCCCTGCAAAGTACGGAGTATTGCACAAGCGTTCTTCTACCTCGAGGGTAAGGCAAGATTCTGGTGGTATAAGGAGCGGGCTCAGACGAGGGAATACTATAAGAAGGTATGCGAACCTTTGATTCCATAGATCGGTTTCAAAGAGGAGTTGAGAGATGAGTTTATTACGGAGCATATGAGAAGTAAATTAAGGGCGGAGTTTGACACTTTTAAGATGATTGATGAGATGACGGTGGAGGAGTACTTTGCTAGGTTTAATTAGTTGTCGACCTACGTAGGGGAGTTACAACTGAGTCAACCTATCTTGGCTGTGCTATTCGAGAAAGGGTTGACATTGGCAATCCTAGAGAAGCTGATGGCTGGAGTGTTAACAGATCTGAAGAAAGTATATACTAGAGCTAGACCTGCTGAGATATTGGTGAGCATGGCCAAGGAAATGAAAGAGAAAGTGGTTGAAGAGAGAAAGGCCGAGAGTGAGGGTGGTGGTCACACGGGTGTTAAGAAGGCTAACTACACTCAAACTAGATCTTATTCTGCAGGATCGCGTTACGGAGGTGGATCGAAATACGGGAGTAGATTGTGTTGGAGTATGTGTCCTCGACAATAATGCGATCACATGTTTAAATCTCATAGTAAGAATACATGAGGGAAAATAATATTTTATTGTCAACTGATCCATATTAATCGGTAATGATTGGCTGACTAGAGTTTGACATTACTGTCGTATAACGGTGGTGATCAGTTGATCCCTTAAGGTCATACCTCTAGGGAAACATTCTTAATTGATTAATGAATTAATTGTATGCTGATACAAGTTAATTAATTCCTTAAAAATTGACAAAATGATTTTGTGAGAGAGAATTCGTATCTTATTGTAATTCGATTAAATAAGGTTCGTACTAAGTAATTAAATTGTTTTATTACTTTTGATTTATTATTGTTTATGAAACAATTAAAATAAGAATGAATGGTTTATTATAAATACAAGTAGTTGTGATTTATAATTCTATGAGCCATTTTAAGTAATTGTAATTGTGAATTACTAAGTAATTTTTGTATGTGATTTATTTTTTATATATAATAATTTTTAATAAGTTAAAAATGCATTATTAAAACAACATGTCTAGTAACATGTCCAATATGTCACACTATACAAAATTGAAAATTGAAAAACTTAAAATGGACCATATTAAATCCATTGTGCCGTGTAAATGGAGGGTGTAAGGGTTGGTTGTGCTTTATTCATTTAATTAGTGGAAGACACAATCATGCCCTACTAATCATAGGCTTGCATGCCTACATCTTGAGAAGAACAAACTTGAAAAAGTATTGGGCACTCTTCCCTTATGCTACCCGGCCACCCATAGAGAATAAGGGAGTTTTTCTCTTCTTATTCCATCATTCATTCTTATATAAAATTATCACATTGATAATCACTACTCTCTCATGGTTGTTGAAAAACTTAAGAAGAAAACTCACAAAATCTCAAATATTATTATATCATTACTAGAAGTAGTAACCAAATAATATTAAGTTATTTTTATAGGATTCTTATACTAATTCTAGTACAAAAATTAGTATAGGATTTAAGAGTGATTTCCTTGGTACAATCCTTAAGGAGTAGATCCCATCATTGGATCTAGGGTTTTCTTGGGCACTTGGATTTTTCTTAAAGAAGACTAATTTGGTAGGAGACCAATTAGATAAACCATTTCAACCCTCAATGTAAGATTAATCGATTTCTTCTTACTTCGTATCATTTTGTTATGCATGCATAAGATCTAGATTAGTTTATGACTAAACTGAAGGATATGTAGATCTTTATACATACTAACATACTCATATATGTTTAAATTAATTTGTCATAAAATTAAAGGTGGAACTTATGCATGCAAACTAATAAAAGAAATGAGAAAGGAACATTATTCTTACAATGGGTATTTCGGTTTTATGGGCACAAAAGAAATCTCCTTTTCTTTTGTTCTTGAGCTTTCCTTTAATGGAAGAAACAAGATCCAAGTATAGGATCTCTCCTTAGGAATAATACTCAAAGCTAACTCTTAATCTAATTAATATTATATGAGCTAGTACAATATTAATCTTGTGAAAAATTGAACCAAAAATGTTTGGTTTTGGCTCCTAAAACCGGGTAGGAGAAGAGGAGAGGAAGAAGAATTATTTTTGTCTCTCTAAAAATAATTATATGAAGTGAATGAATAATAATCTTTTTTTTTACCCATTCATATGGTGAATGATAAAATAAAATAAGCAAAAGAACCCTTGTTCTTTCCAAGGGAAAACCGGGTAGGGTGGAGGGGAATGGCCAATGCATGGTCTTTGTGCTCTTACACAAAAGACACTAGGTATGCATGCCTAAAATTAGAGTAATAATAATGAATTCCACTAATCTTAATTAACACAATACAATTTGTTACTCACACCCATATTTCGGTCCATTTGAAGATAAAATGGAATCCATTTTATTTTTGTCAAATGTAAATATGTCACATGTCATATGTAACATAAATTTGTTATGTATTTTTAACATATTAAAAATTAACGTATTAATAAAAATACGTCATAAACAAAATCGACTTAGTAATTCACAATTACTTGTGCCAAAATATTTTACCAATTTATAAATCATATTTATAATAATTCATTCAAATCCAATTGTTTCTTTAAACAATAATTTCATCCGAGTAATGATACAATTTGATTACTCAGACCGTATCTCATTTAATCACATTTCAATTTGATACGTAAATTTTACTTCCAAAATCGTCCGTCAATTTTTCAAGTAATTTAATTATCTCGTAACATTATACGATTAATTAAATGATCAATTAAGAGTGTTGCCCTATAGGTATGACCTAGGGGTCAATCGATCACCACCGTCACACGACAAGTAATGTCAAACTCTAGTCAGCCAATCATTACCGATATATGTTGACCAGTTGACAGTATAAATACTTCCCAATTGCATTCTTTAAAATGAGATTTAATAATGATATTTAAATCATGTAATCGCACTATTGTTGAGGACACATTTCCCAACATAAACTAATATATATATATAGTTATTAGAAGTATCTAATAAGAGGTTAATGAATCTTTCAATTGGTATTAGAGCAAATGGTTGTTGCATGCATAATCGGTCATTGTTTTTCCGAGTTAATAAGTTAACATATAAAACTAGAAATTTGTGATTTATGATGATAAAGGCCATGAAATTTTTGCATGATAAACATTATGGTCCTAAATTGATTTTAGGTCATTTTTGAAGATTTATGGTATTTTATTGCTCTTTAATATGTTTTTAATATTTTCATTACATTTTATTGAATAAAATGACACCTAAAATACTAAAATTAGTTAGACTATGATTCTGACCTTGAAATTTTTACACGACCTCGCATGTATATTTTACACATTGTATGTAAAATTTCGTATAAAATAGTTTTATATTGCATTATTTATGATTTTTACATGATAAAAATTGATTAAATAGAGGTATTTTGGTTAAAAATGGTTAGACTTCGTTTATGCCCATGAAATTTTAGTATGTTGTCACATGCAATATTTAAACACTGTATGTAAATTTTGAGATAATGTGGTTTCATTTGCATAATTTATGATTTTTAGATGTAAAAATCACATAAATAGTGACTATTTTAGCAAAAATAGCTAAAATGAATTTTATGGCACGAAATTTTTTTCCAAAGTTTTATATATGATATGAACATCAGATCTAAAGTTGCATGTCAAATTTCGTTTGATTTGGATGTTTATTGATTTTTATATTGTAAAATTGATAAATAGCAACTTTAAATAGTCATAATTGTAAATTCGATTTTTAGACCTAAAAATTTGTCTTTTTCAGGTTATAGAATCCTATTTAGAATATTCAAAATTTTAATTTTGATTTATTGCATAATTTTATGTTTAATTTAGAATTAAAGAGTTAAAATTATGTATTACGCGATTTATTTGTGAAATAAATTAAAATATTCTATAAGCAAGTTTTATTAAAATTTTGGAATGTTGGGAATTTTCCAGAATATAAAAAATTATGATTTTGAATTTTTCGAATTTTAATGACTTATTAAGAATTATTTCTTTATTATTATGAATAAAAGGTGTTTAAAGAGCAATAGAATAATATCAAGTTGAATTATTGTCAAATATTTAGTGAAGACTAAATTTTTGAGTCCTAAGAAGGTTGGGGTAATTAACTTGGACATAGATTTGATTTATGTAATATTGTGTGATTTTAATAAGTTAATAGTCACAATTATCCATAAAACCGGACCGAATATACGATATTAGCTTAAAAAGGGCGATTTGGCACGTCACATGGCATGTTTCATACATATATTAATGCTGCATTTTTATTATGATTGTCATATTTTAATTTATATATAATTTTGAATTATGTAATTTGTACTTAGTATGGCCTTAATTTTTTAATTGATATTTCCCGAAATGAATGAGGATATCGATTCGTTTGTAATTTATGTGATCTCGTCTCACTTTTATTTTATTTTGTTTTTCTATTTATAATGTATAAAGTAGAAAAGCTATGTTATTTTTTTTATCTCGGAGATCCTTGAAGACGGTGCCATTCGGAAAGGCGTTCCGACAAAGACGGTGTTGCCTTGGAGTGCGTGCCATATGAAGTTCAAGGGACCAATGGAGTTGGTTTCCGAATTTGTAAATAGTTTATTGGATTTACTATTTTAGGAAGGCCATACTAGGATTTTATTCTTTTGCTTTGCATTTGTTTTATATGTTTGCATGCATAGCCCACTACAACGAAAACGCGGCATAGTGACGGGCATACCGACGGAAAAAACAAGCCGTCAGAAAACTCGGATACTGACGAATATTTGACGGAATTTCCGTCGGTACAAATTCCTGACGGATTTCCCGTCAGGAGTAATTGGCGCGTTGACAAAGTCAATGGCGCTAAAAAACATGTGACGGATATCCGTCAGTATTTCCAAAAAACTGACGGAATTTCCGTCATTGGCTTTCACACCCAACAGTGCATGACAGCTGTGAGGCATTTGGCATATCTGACGGATATTCCGTCAGTAAATCATAAAAACTGACGGAATTTCCGTCACATGTGTTATTTTTTTGAAAACAGGTGTGTGAAAACCTGTCACAATAATTGACCCAGTGTTGGAAATTCCGTCAGGATTTTGAAAAAACTGACGGAAATTCCATCAGTAGTCCAAATTATGTGACGTGTAAAATTTATGCATTATTGGTCTGATAAAGTAGGCCTATGACGGAATTTCCGTCAGTTTTTTGGAAATACTGACGGAATTTCCGTCAGGAATCCTATTTAACTGACGGGATTTCCGTCAGACGTTCCTTTTATCTCAAACACGGGATCAATCCCTTCAACACTTAACCAATTTTCCCCCAAATTAAAAATCGTCAAACCCTAACACCACCACCTTAAAACCCGACACCACCACCACCCTCCTCTACTTCCGGCGCCACCACCATCACCACCAACATCACCACGCCGTCGCCATCACTATAAGGTAATTTTACTTGTTTTTCTTCTTTTCTCCTTTCTCTTTTTCCTTTTTCCTTTTCTTGTTTTTAATTTATTTTTTTTCATAGCCACCCCGCCTCCTCGTGCCGTCACCTTTCTTATTTCTCATCCTTCCTTTTCATTTTTTTTCTTTGTGGAGCTAATTAGGTATTTCTCCTTTTAATTTTTTTTGTTTAATTATCTTAATTGATTTAGAATATTAGTTATTGTTTTAATTATTGTTGAATTATTGGTGATGTTGATGCATATTGACTTAGGATAGAAGCCAATTTTGTTTAAATGTATGTTGTTATATTTTAATGTATGCATCTAATTTTATTGTTAAAAATTAGAATTATTGTTAATAATATTTTTTTAAATTGGAATTTTTGTTAATTAGATTATTGTTAAATTTTGTGAAATGTTAATGTTTTTAAAATGATAATTAGACTAGATATGTAAAATGAAAAATTATTCATGTTAGTTTTTGTTAATTGAAAATAAAAGTGGTCATTGTTGTATGTTTTTTTTAATATTGTTAAAATTATTGTTCATATTGACCTAGTACCCGTTCAAAAATTACTCACTGGGAGTAATTTTTGAATAGTCCCCGTTTTGGGACTGTCTTTGTACGTTTTAAGGCACTTAGGTAGTAAACATGTGCTTGTGATTTGTTAATGAGGAAAGAGTTTGGTGACAATTCCTTTAATGTTCTCTAAATGCATATGTAGAGTAATTATTTATTCTACATTGTGTATTTGGAGAACGGATGGGAATTGCTGCCGAATTTTTTTCCTCATTAATTAATCACAAGTACATGTTTGCTAGTGTGTTGAAACGTACATTGATGGGTTTAGGTTGGAGTGATAAGGACCCAATTCAAAGAAATACAATATTAATATTGGTTAAAATATTAAATTATTGTGTAATTTTCTTGATTTTGATTGTTGTTAGGTTATTATCTTTTTTAATGACATATATAAATGTGTAGATACATAATAACATGAAAAGATTAGAACGGCAGTGGATGTATGAAAGATTAGACGAAAAAAAGAAACACAAGAAAGCATTTGCAGAGGGGGTGAAAGAGTTTATTAAATTCGCGGAAGAAAGTAGTGAGTACAAGAATTTAGGTGAAATGAGGTGTCCGTGTAAGAAATGCAAAAACCTAGGTTTTAAAAGGAAAGCAGATGTTCAAATTCATCTTTGGTCGAATGGTTTCGCCAATAATTATTATGTATGGACATATCACGGTGAGAAACTACCTAGTACAAATGCTAGTGAGAATCCTTACCGTGAGTTCGTGAAAAATGCATTGCGTGATACTGTTGACCAAATTTTGGAGGATCGACTTAATCATGATGACCTTAACGATGAAGAAGTGCGTTATGAAACCCCGAACCCCCATGTTTCTTCGTTCTTTAAAATGTTAGAGCAAGCCGAACAGCCGGTGTTTGAGGGAAGTGATATGAGTTTGTTTGCAATTTGCTAGGTTGTTATCACTCAAATGTGAGAACAACATATCTCTTAGATGCGCTAATGGTTTTGTGTCGTTCGTTGGTGACATAATTCCAAAGGAAAATCAAATGGCGCGCAATTTTAATGAGATTAAAAAAGTTCTGAAGGGACTCCAACTACCCCATGAAAAGATTGATGCATGTCTCAATGGATGCATGCTTTTCTGGGAGAAAAATTCTAATCTTGAAGAATGTACAAATTGTCGTGCATCTCGGTATAAAGGTAAAAAGAATTCAAGTGGGAGGCGAATTCCATGTAAACCAGTATCTTATTTCCCGCTTGCGCCAAGGTTACAACGACTATATGCAACCAAGCACATAACAGGTGAGATGAGTTGGCACTACAAAAACTCTCGATTAAGAGAAAGGGGGACAATGCACTACTACAATTATTCTCAACGAGGACGGTTCAAAACCGTCCTTAACTGTTAATCCAACCGTCCTAAATTCACCCGTCCTCGTTGCCTAAGAGGACGGTTAACTCTAAGTCAAACCGTCTTGTTTGGTGGTTAAAAGCAGGACGGTTGTTTATCTGAACCGTCTTCTTTGTATTTTCTAAGAGGACGGTTGCTAATCTGAACCGTCTTGTTTTTGATATATGGCTCGCACAATTTTTGTGCCAACTTTATGACGCTTTATCAAGGAACCGTCTTCTACACATTTTTGCGCCAATTTATTTTTGCGCCAATTTTTGAAATCATATTCGCGCCAATTTTTCAAATCAAATTCACGCAAATTTTTCAAATCAATTTTACGCCAATTTACGAATATACCCTGCACAATATTGGCACACATCCATTCGCTTTCACACAACCAAATTTTTGAAAAGAAAATTATTTTATTATTCATACCGTATACGACAATAGTCGTATAGCTTAAATATTATATCTGGCTACATTTCCAAAAATCCAGCAAATATTCTTACAATTATACTCTAAAACCCAACCAATCAAAACCCAAAAAGTTTGAAGCTCCAAATAACAAGTTATTGACAATTTTGAACACAAGCACTAACACAAGTTTCTCCATCCACAAACCATCACATAAACTATCCGATCAGCCTAATTACTTTAGACGTTGCCATCAAATACTTCCGCCTTAAAATTCAATGCATATTTAGCCCAAATTTCCCGCACCTCATCAGTTTGCTCAACCGAGTATGTCTTCGGAGCTCTAATCATGAACTGCATACAAAGTAACCAAAATAACACAATTACAATTATTTACATACCAACATGTTTAGTTTATGTAAAATGAAGTAAATATTAAAACAAAATAAACAAATGAAAAGACGTACATTTGGAATAATATTAATATATCGTCCTCTGATAATCTCCAACATATATCGGCAGACATAATATCCACATAAGACGGTCCCAAAAGGCTGTGTAGGACACTAAAATCAAAATCACGTCAACTCCACAACGTATATAGAATAATCCCCAAAGCATTAAAACATAAACTATATAATCATGTCAACTACAACGTAATGAAATCATACTTCATACATTGGTTTTAGCTTATTTAGGCTTAATTATAGTAAAAACCAATGAGTCACACACTACTATCACATAGACCGGCTTGTGTGGGCTGAAAATTGTAGTAAATAATACGGCAAAAGGACTTATACACTACTATCATACCTGACTTAAATTTTTTTGGCAGAAATCTAGATGATCACAAGTTACCAAAGAAAACTAACAATGGTACAAGAACAAGACAATTCAGTTGGACCAACAAATGAACACATGGTAGATTCTTGATTGGACCAACAAATGAACAAAAGAACTTTCTTTTTCTCTTATTAATGAGAATATTGACCTCGTCTTACATACAAAAAAATAAAACAGTCAAAAAAGAGATAAAAGCACTATTAGTTGAAGGTACCTTTATTATTTTCCATTCAAGTTGTTTTTCTTGGTGACACCCGGAAAGTGGATCCATAGAGTTTAGCTTCGTAATTGCCCTGTGTTAAATATACGTAATAGACTTAGCTTAATTATATTTATTCTACTAAAACAAATGTAGATTTATGAAATAATTGCAATTTCTTAAATCGTATACATCTTTGAGCTTACATATTAATTGTATCCTTCAAAAATTTACGAGGCTCTAGAGTTCAAATTTGGATCACACCAATATACTACACTATCCTTCGGATTAATGGCAGCCAACATCCAATGATTACTACCATTTATAAAATAAAACAATCAGCATCGCGTATTAATAAATGGATTAATTGACGGGAATAATCCAAGCTTTCATTAATCTCATAATAATCCGACCTTTTAGCACTGTCTTCTTTAAATGCACCCAAAGACAGGTCACCGGTTGAACTGGTTGCCCAAGTCACTAATCATTCATTTTTCTCTTTATTTGTCTTTCTATTAGTCTGTTACAACTTACAAGTCACACTCCCACTCTCTCATTCTCTCCTGTTAGACCAAGTTCCTATGTCCGAGACTTGACTCTCCTCTTCCCAAGCAAATCAATCATTCCATTATATCTTTTCCATTCACCCCCATGTACCAGATTAAAACTTTCGGCCGTGTGTCTTCAAGCTTCCTATTATTTGTGACCATTATGATTTCTCCTGGGCTTACATTTTCCACCACAATACCACATACTATTGAACTTGTTAGTATTTGCAGCCAATGGGGTAGGAAGTTATAGTATGGATGGAGGATGTAGTTTGTTTGCTACATAAACAAATTCACCAAAGAAAGTAAATTCCCATATACAGAGCAAACTTTAATGAAATTAACCCAAGAAAAAGTAATTGGTCAATTATTCCCGTCAATTAATCCTTAATAAATAGCATTGAATAATATAATTAACAGTAGTATGAAGAAAAAGTACATACCCTTCAAAATACGGAGCAAAAACAAGCTTTCGACCACTTTCACAACCCGTACATGTCATGGCCTTAACAATATAGTCTGACCGATTATCTTCATTTTCAAAACTAGCGAACTTGGACAATAATGTGGGGCACAAGAATCCATATGAATTTGTACATTGCATACTCTGTACCAGTTCAGTTAAATACCTACCACCAAAAAAAGGTAATTGGTCGATTCAGCGTATATTAATGGTTATATGGTTTAAAAATGCAGCATAGAAGCGATATTTGCTAGAAAACTATCTGCTTTACACACTTATGCACACAGTTTTATATACTAGTGGATACAAGCATATTTACGGAAGGACTAGGACAGAATGATTGTTGCGCTTGTGGGATGACCGGCTGGCTGGGATGCTTTGGCTATGGGCCTCTCGTAATATATAGAGCTTAGTTGTGTACTCTATGTAACTATTAAAGCGTACTAACTAATTTTTTAAAAAAAAAATAAGAAAATTGTATAAAACATTTTCGAAGATTAAAAATCAAACCTGATGAATACAACAATGTGAGAGGCACTTATCTCTTCTTCGTCACACCAATGAATAAGGTCTTCATAGGTAAGCATGCATTTCTGTTCTTGGTGTAGTATATGCTCTTCTATATCCACGTTGATCATCGTTGCACTTGTCTTTAACACACGAGCCTCAATCATTAACTTCTTTAACGACATGGTTCTCCATTTTTGCCTGAACTCGGGACTAACTTTTACGCCAAGAAAATAGGCTGATGTTGGGTCTAAAGGCTTAGACCTTGGTTGTGTAGAATTGGTTGATAAGGAAGGGTGGTTTATGTGCTTTAGGGTATAAGGAAGGGTTTCGTGTATATGCGTAGTGTTTGAATATGCAGAGGTATAGGATTGGGATTTTGGATATGTATTAAAATACAAGAAGACGGTCGTGTATTATAACCGTCTTGTATTTTAATAAGAAGACGGTTTTATTGACCAACCGTCCTTGTTACTTTTACAACGAGGACGGTTGTCTCTATTAACCGTCCTAAGTATGTATTCACTAATGGCGCCAAATTTTTTGACTGATATAAGACGGTTTCGTGTCCAACCGTACTCTAAGGGGCGTCCTCTTTGAGTATAATTGTAGTAGTGATGGCACATCCAAGTGATGGAGAAGCGTGGAAGCATTTCGATAGAGAGCATCCAGATTTTGGAAGTGAACCCCGGAATGTTAGGCTAGGTTTGTGTACGGATGGATTTCAACCTTTTGGGCAGTTCGGGACGAAATACTCTTGTTGGCCCGTGATTGTGACTCCGTACAACTTACCTCCTTAGTTATGCATGAGGAGACAATTTCTTTTCTTATCTGTGCTAGTTCCCGGTCCTAAGAACCCTAAGTCAAATTTAGATGTTTTCCTCCAACCATTGATCAAAGAGTTGAAACAACTTTGGGAAACCGGCGTGCACACCTACGATGTCTCTAAGAAACAAAATTTTCAATTAAAGGCTGCATTAATGTGGACAATCAACGATTTCCCGGCATATGGCATGCTTTCTGGTTGGTCCACAAGTGGATATCGTGCCTGCCCTTATTGTCCAGAAAATGATCATAGATCTTTTTGGCTTAGAAATAGCAAAAAGGTTTGTTGGTTTGATTGTCACCGTGAGTTCTTAAGATCTGACCATCCTTTCCGCGACAATTGTATGCATTTTCTTAGAAACAGAAGAACTGAGAATCGCATAGCCGCATCGAAACTAACGGGGTATGAAGTGTGGGATTCCGTAAAAGATTTGCCAAAAATAGTTGATGCTTCTGATAAAGAATTTAAAAGATTGAAAGATCAGAATGAAGGTTGGTGGAAACAAAGCATATTCTGGGAACTTCCCTACTGGAAAACGTTGCTGATTCGACACAACTTGGACGTTATGCACATTGAGAAAAAAAATTTTGAACAACTTATCAACACCATGATGGATGTAACAGGTAAAACTAAATTTGGCCCTAAGGGTAAAGAAGACTTTAATGAACTTTGCTATAAACGGCTTATATCATCTAGGTTTGTTTTATCAACCGCGGAGAAAAAGGCTCTATGTGACTGGGTTGCTAATTTAAAATTCCCGGATGGTTATGCTTCAGATTTGAGTCAGTGTGTTGACCATAAAAAGATGGTGTTACATTCCATGAAAAGTCATGATTGTCATGTCTTTATGGAACGACTACTCCCTGTTGCCTTGAAAGAGTTGCTCCCGACACGTCCTTGGAATGCAATAACTGAGATAAGCCAATTTTTTAGAGACATGTGTACTTCTACGATTAGAGTTGATTCTATGGAACGTCTGGAGTCAAACATTGCGGAGATAATATGCAAGTTAGAGAAGATATTTCCCCCGTCTTTTTTCAGTTCCATGGAGCATTTGCCTCTTCACCTACCTTATGAAGCGAAAGTTGGAGGACCTGTTCAATATCGATGGATATATCCATTTGAGAGATTTCTTAATCATTTAAAAAAAGAAATATTGGCAACAAAGCTCGGGTGGAGGGTTCAATATGCAACGCTTTTTTGTTAGAGGAAATTTCAAATTTCTGTTCTTTTTATTTCGAAGATCACATTGACACAAAAGCAAAAGACTTAGATGTTGGTGTAAATTCCGATGACCAGTTGAAATCTAAGTTGCCTGAGTTATTCAATGATGACATGGGAACTACAACCGAGAAATGTATACAGGGGTACTTAACTAAGAAAGAGTATGAAGAAGCTCATTTTTATGTGCTAAGGAACTGTGGAGATTTTTTAGAGACTTATAAAAAGTAAGTTAATACTCCATCATTACTCAATTGTTTTTTAATTATCAAATTAGATCGAATTGATAGGTAATACATAACTAAACATGCTTTCCCTACTTATAGGGAAATTGATACACATATTAAAATCAATTTTCCTGATGTCACATCTTCTGATGATGTTTGGGCAAAACATGACAAAAGTTTTCCGAAATGGTTCCGAAATCAAGTAAGTGATGATACATTTTCTTTGAAATTGAACTACACATTTAGATTTCTTATTAGATATTGAAAAAAATATAACAACTTAATTAGCATTTTTTTTATTCATAGGTTCATAGATTGAAGGATCATCTAATAATAGCTTTAGCATTGGGTCCTAGTAACATGGTGAAGTCTTAGAGATGGTATTCCATCAATGGCTATAAGTTTCGAGCTTTTAAGGAGGGAGTTGATGTTTCAAAGTCTACGTTAAGCAATGGGGTTTCTGTAAATTCAACTGAAGGGTTGGACTACTATGGAACCTTAAATGAAGTAATTGAGCTTTCTTATTATGCCGAGCAAAGGGTTTATAGGGTTATATTGTTTAAATGTGATTGGTTTGATAATTCCCCACAAGGACTTAGTATCCATAAGGTTTATGGACTTGTAGATGTAAACGAGAAAAAGAAACTTCGTGGACATAACCCATTTGTGGCAGCTTTTCAAGTCGATCAAGTTTGTTATGCTCCTTATCCAACCATTAAGAAAGGTAATCAAGGTATTCAGTAGTCCGCGGTTTTTAAAACCAAGGCAAGATCATAAGTTGATGCTCCTATTGAAGAAAGTGTCTTTCAAGAAGTTGTGGTTGTGAATGATCACTCAATTTCACCGATTTTTTTGGAAGATATAGAGGATGAAGATGTATACGAAGTGGCAGTGGAAAGAGGTCAAGGGGAATATGGGAGAGACGTCGGAGAAGAAGGGGATGAAGATGAAGTTGAAGAACTTATTCGATACGAAAATGAGGAATCAGAGGAAGAAGTAGGAGTGCTTTTTTCAGATGATGAACCTCTTTTGATTTGTAGTGACCGTGATAGTGAGGAGGACTAGTTGTAATTGTACAATTATTAATACATTTGTAAAAAAGTTTAAATTTTAAACATTCAATAAAATTTGCATTGTTTAAAATTATACTCCCTCTGGTTTTTATTACTTGGCGTTCTAGCCTATTTGGTTTTTTGTTTTATACATGTCGTTTTAGCTTAACATCAATAGTGTGTTTCAATTTCCAACGTTTGGTTATAAGAAACCTCTCAATTCAGCCAATAAAATGCATTAAAGAAGAGGCAAGTGGTAAATAGTTCACAGTTTTCCATAGGACACATGAACACCAAATAAAACAATAATGATAAAAAGTAGTATAGTTGCAAATCTTAATTTGTGTGAATCAAGTTAAAACGACATATACCCTATTTTCCATAGTTAGTGTTTGTTTCAATTGTTTATATATACCCTGCAGAAATGGTTGATTTGAACTAACGATTTTTTCTTTGAACTAACAATTTGAATTGTTTTCAATCAGTGATTATGCCGAACATTTTTCGCCGTGTTTTTGGGAGCAATAGTAATGCATCTCAACATGATCGGGAGGACGAGGAGGTTGAGGATGAGGTCGATCCTGAACCTCCATCACGAAGACAAGAGGGCATGCCGGTGACTCTCTCATCAGCTCGTGCTCGGCCAAATCATTTTTGGTAAGTTTATGTTAATTTTTTTATTTTTAAAACTTATATATATATATATATATATATATATATATATATATATATATATATATATATATATATATATATATATATACATACATATATATATATATATATATATGGGATCATGTGAGGATACACTATCTTTTTGAGGATTGAGGATTTCGTTACAATATCATAGGTTGTTCAATACAATATCACAGGTTATTCGATAAAATATCACAAAAAAAAAACACTTGTACGAGAAAAAAAAAAAATTATAATTTTTTTTTTTTTAAAAAAAAAAATTTTGACAAAGGTCAAATTTCTCGTGATATTGTATTGAAGAACCTGTGATATTGTATTCACTAATCCTCAATCCTCAAATATTTAGGAGTTCTCACCGGATCCCGACTCTCTCTCTCTCTCTCTCTCTCTCTCTCTCTCTCTCTATATATATATATATATATATATATATATATATATATATATATATATATATATATATATATATATATATGTGTGTGTGTGTGTGTGTGTGTGTGTGTGTATATATATTTATATAACATTTACAGTTTTAATTTCAAATATTTATGTATTTGTCAGGTGGGATGACGAACCGATCAAGAAATATGTTACTTGGTCGTTCACCCGTAACACAGGAGATGAGTACTTCACTAGGTGAGGTGAAGCGAGTCACGCACAGCGCCAGAAGATGTGGAATAACTTTGCGGTAATTATGTTTTTCAATAATAATTTTCTTAAGTTTATAATATCTTTCTTAAGTTTATAATAATTTTCTTAAGTTTTATATAACTAATATCACACTTGTTTTTGAAATAGACTCATGTAAGATCCATCGATCGTGGCATTGATGCTACGCCTGAGTGGCAGTCGAGGTTAACGAGGCGGATTACCACTCTTATTAATGGACTAAAATATAATAAGAAAAAGCCAAAGTAGGTGCCTGAAACTTGGTGGGAGAACCTTAAGACTAGGCCACAAGATCCTACTTTTGCCAAACATTCGAAAATCAACACGGCAAATAGGAAGTCGGGTGGTAAAGATGGGAAAGCATTGGGCACCCACACTCTTGGTCGGAAGAGTTGCTCTGATGCTTTCAAGGAATTGGTAAGTATTATTTATATTGCTTTTAAAAAGTGGTTAATATATATGATTGACAAATATATACTTGATTTTACTTGTTTCATACTAATTTCAGGGTCAAGAGGCCACTCCCTACAAGTTGTTCACGAAGACGAAGAAAAATAAGAAGGGCGAGTGGGTTAATCCTCGAGCGGCTGAGATTGACGTAAGTTTTTGTACTTAATTTAATATTTATTTTTATTACAAAGAACGATAATATCTTTCTTATAAAGATAGGTATATATATATATATATATATATATATATATATATATATATATATATATATATATATATATATATATATATATATATATATATATATATATATATATATATATATATATATATATATATATATATATATATCATTTCTGACGATTTTGTCTCTTTTTTCAGCATGACTACCATGAGTAGATGAGTCAACCATTGCCACCTGGACAGTCTCCGGACGAGATCTGGGCGTACTACAAGGCTGTAGGAGGCTTTGACGAGAAGAACCGGATATTTGGGACCGGAGATAAAGGGGCCGAAATATGGTATGATCCTCCTACTAACAAAGCTGGTCGACGGTCTTTCTCTTATGCTCCTAGCATGATTTCACAGCTTTCCACCCAAATGAATGATGAGCGAGCCGCTCGAATTGCTCTTGAAAAAACCGTTCTTGAACAGGCTGAAAAAATGGCGGCAATGCAAAAGGCTTGGGCTGTATGAAAGCATCTCAACCCGCAAACACGTGTTCACAATTTACTCCACATAGGCGGGATGACTTTGCGGATGGTGGACACGGGTTTGGAGATGGTAGTTTTATTGAGCCTCTACGTTAGAGCCTTTAGGTTATAGCCTTTAGGTTAGAGCCTTTAGGTTACGTTAGTGTTGTCGTCTAGTATGGACTATGAAAAAACATTGGTGATTTGTGTTTAATTAGTAAGACAATGTATGAATTTGACCGACTTTTTATGTAAAAAATTTGCGTTCAATTCTCTTTTGTTGTCTCTTGATTCCCGCAATAGCGGTCGACGTGAAAATGGATTCCCGCTTGGCGGTCGACGATTTTATGTGTTTTGCAGGTTTTGGTTGTATTTGAAATGATGCAAATAGGCATCGTGGCTGTATTTGAAACGATGCAAAAAACGCGTTGTGGCTGGGCAGCAGGCTGCTGTTTCCAGGCCTGATTTTTAATAGAACTGACGAAAATGCCGTCAGTAATTCTAAAATACCGACGGAATTTCCGTCACGACTTTCCCTCCCTATATTTTGCAGAAATAACCAGAACATGCCACGTGTCCACAAAACTGACGGAAATTCCGTCAGTAGTTCCAAAAAACTGACGGAATTTCCGTCACTTCCAACTTTTTTGTGTGTTTCAACTGCGTGCCAAAAAACTGCCACGTGTCTTTCTGTGACGGAAATTCCGTCAGTATTACCATTTCCTGACGGAATTTCCGTCACTTTCCAGCTACAAATAAGGACGGTTTTCCCGCCAGTGATCCGTCAGTTTTTGAATTTACTGACGGAAATTCCGTCAGGATAGGTTTTTTAGTGACGAAATAAGCTGACCCAGGTTAGTGACGGAATTTTCGTCAGGAAATGCAAATACCGACGGAAAAGCCGTCAGTATGGCTTGATTATTTCCGTCGGTATCCCGCGTTTTCGTTGTAGTGGCCAAATCGCCATAACTACACATGCATATTTTTTTATCGAGTCATCGACCGTGTCAATTATAATTATCGCTAGTTCACCGCTTTAGTTCACTTAAAACGAGATAGATAATAAATTGACAAGACCTCTCACTAAATAATAATTGAAAATTAGCCTTACCAAATAGTAGAACCATGAAACCCAATTTCATAAGAAAGTAGGCTCGGCTCACCGGGGTGCTAAACTTGATACGTTGGGTAAGTGGGTAGTAAATTGTTATTACATCAAAATTTGGATTGAGCTCAACGGAAGTATTCGTGACCGTAGTCGCATGTGTTCCGGGCTAAAGATAAATATTAACGTAATTTTATCGGCCGAGAGTTCTAGAAGTAGAATCGATTAAAGAGTTAATCCACCGAATTATATTGATTAGGGATGAATCGGCTCACCGTGCCTGAGTTATTATTAATTTGTATCTCGGGATCATTTATAATAGTTGGGTAGAGGTCACTATATAAATGCTTAAAACTTGTTTAAAATGTTTACAAGTATTATTAATACGATAGATGTTTATTAATTCATTCACTTCCTATTTTTTGTAGTCAAATATATTGTTTCTCAATCGCAATGACAACTCTGAATTCATCCGCAACCACTAGCTCAAACACTCTCACCAATGTCTCTTGGCTCCAATCCTTCATGGATCGTTGTAAATTAGAAAAGAATGTGTCCAATTTCACCGATTGGGACGCACAACTTCGCTTGGCCGCAGAGGGTGGCGACAAGCTTCGTTACCTTACCGAGGCCTCTCCCGCCGCACCTAACGCAAGGTCTACCCCCGCCGCTAGGCAAGCCTACGAGACTTATCAAAAAGAGTCGGCCGCGATCAAAAATGTGTTGATCTTCTCTATGGAGGCCGAACTCCAAAGGAGTGCTATAAAGATTAGCACCGCATATGAGATCTATACGAAACTTGTGACCATGTTTTCACAAGCTCCGAGGATCATTCAATATGAAGCGGCATCCGCATTCTTCGATCTCAACATCAAGGAGGGCCAAAAGGTTAGCCCTCATGTGCTCAAGTTGATGGAGCATGTTGAGACTCTAAAATTGCAAAAGGTAGAGATTCCCGTGGAACTCGTCATTGACCGAATTCTTCATTCCTTAAACAAGGTTAAGGCATATGTTCAATTCAGGGTGAATTTTAATATGCAAAACTTGAAAGTTTCTCTCGATGAATTGCACAAAATGCTTGTGCAAGCCGAGAGGGACATGGGACTAAGTGTTAGCACTACCAAGGATGTGCTCAACATTAATCATAAGAGCAAAGGGAATTTTAAGAAAGGTGGCAATGAGGGAAAAAAGCAAACTCCCTACAAGAACAAAGGAAAGGCTTGCGAAGCTAGCTCCTCTAAGCCCAAGAAGGGTACCCCGTCTGGGGACAAATGCCACTATTGTAATGGTGTTGGGCATTGGAAGAGGAATTGTCCAAAGTACCTTGGCGATATCAAAGCTGGAAAAGTTATTCCAGTAGGTAAATAACTATCCCTATCTTTTATGTTTCAATCTCAACTTTGGTATTTTGATACAAGTTGTGATTTTACCCTTTTTATTGTACTTAGGGCATCCAAGCAAGGACAAGGGCAATGAAAAACAAGCCTAGAAGATCTTGAGGGAAGCTAGATGTAGCCGCCCATGGTACTAGATCGATGGAAGCTTGGCTTTATTTTGCTTTGTCTTTATTGTCATGTTGTATTTTGAAATTTTAGAACTATTTTGATTTCCTCGTTCGACTTGGAAATTTGGTTGTTTCCTTAAAACAATGGTTGTATTTTAGATATTGGTGACTTGGTTTACGACCCAAGTCACTCACTTTATCATATCGTTTGTTCTAAGATTGCCGACTTAAATTGATCAAATAGATAATTATAATGATTGAATCATTATATGTCCATAAGCTATGAGTTCGATTCTCCTTATGTCATTGTTACTAAAAGTAACAACTTATGTAAGATCAATTATAAAGTTATGTTAAGCTATTGAACTCACATATTAGGGAACTAAAATGTATTTACAATATGTCTCAAATAGGTCACTAAAAGTTATCATGTGTAATATTTTTTCTCTTTTACTATGTAATACTACGGTTTTCTATGTCTATGGGTACTCTATCGAGTGGGACTTACTCTATCGAGTAAGTATGTTTTTACGCAAAACAATAGTCTGCCTGATGGGTACTCGATCGAGTACGTGTGGCACTCGATCGAGTATGTCACTTACTCGATCGAGTAAGTGAGTTTACGGGCTGAGTTTTGACGGGTTTTTTTAATGATGCGATATTGGTATAAAAAGACCTCTGTTACTTTTCTTAAACCTTTTTATCATTCTAAAAACCTAAATTGAGAGAAGCAAGTTACGTAAGTTGATTCATCGCATCATTAGCAAATTCCCAAGGCTAGGAGAGTCGGATCATCGTGTTCTTTACGCTGTTGTGATCATTGTATCGAAGGTAAGTTCCTTATACCTTTTATGTTGGGATTCGTTGAGTTCCTTTAAAACCCTAATTGGGTAATTTGGGGTTTTGGTGGTAAATGTGATTATGTTAGTAATTGTATGCATGTATGTCATAGAAGGAGGTTTCGTTGAGGAAAGATTCTGATTAGCTGCTAAGACCGTCTGTGGTGTTTGCTTTCTAGGTAGGGTTTCCCTACTCAGTATTAGTTACATAATATGTGGTGATGGTTGTTATGATTAAAGATTGATTGTATTGTTGAGTTATTAGACGGTTGTTATTTTCATGTTGTTGATTGGTTTGTATCTGTCTGTGATCTTCGGGGCGTGTCCCTGGCTGAGTTTAGTCACTTGCGGGAATGGCTTCACGCCCTTGGTTCGCCCTCTGTGGAACCCGCCACAGGAGGGGATGTGCACATTAAGGAAACTTTGGTTTATCGCTCTGTGGTGATGAGCGGGGATTTGGTGGGTACGGCTACGGTCCCCCACTGGCGGTGTGGAGTACTTGTTGCGATGGGTACTCTGGCAGGGCTAAACACTTTAGTGTGTAGTCAATTGTGTGGAGATTGGAGATGGAGACTGGAGATTTGTTTGAGCTGTTTGAGGTGTTTGTGTTATTGTTCCTTTATGGTTTTTGTTTAGTGTAATCAGTACTGACCCCGTTTAAATGTTTTAAAAACTGTTGTGATCCATTCCGGGGTGGTGAGCAGTTATTGAACAGGTATGAGACGATGCGCATGGGATAGCTGGGATGAGTCATCACTTTGCAGTTTTAGAAGTCTTCCGTTGTCTCGAACATTTTGTAGTTGTTTAGTAGTTGACAGTTTTGAGAACCTTGTATTTCCTTTTATCAATTTTGGACTTTGACTTGTATCACTTAAAATTTATTCTTATTAAGTACGTTTCGTTTTTATCATTTGATTATCATTGCCTCGGGTAACCGAGATGGTGACGTTCTCATACCTTAAGTGGTCCTGGTAAGGCACTTGGAGTATGGGGGTGTCACAAAGTGGTATTAGAGCGACAATCTTGAAACCTATAACCAATGAACCTAATGAACATAGGGACTCAAACTAAAATGAACCCGGGTAGGAATTGTAGGAGCTACTGCAAAGACTTGGGAGACGTCCTAAAGTCGCGAATTCGCCCTACAATTTTTAACCGGTCACCATGGGATGTGAGTCGGGATCGCTATGTGTTTACCTTGTGTGCTATGTATTAATATAGTAATGAGTTGTATCAATCGGTGGATGCATGTATGTGAAGGATAGGAGATGTGTAGTGAAGGAAGATGACGATATGATTATATATGTTGTTAGATGGATATATGAATGGCATGATGGATGATTTATAATCTGGCAAATAAGGAACATGTGAATAGGAATGTTATGTCGTATACGTATATTTTGTTTGCGTAAAGTTATATAATAAGTTCATATACTTGTCTATTGTTGTATCATATGCACTTGTTAGATGAAGAACGTGGTTGACACGGATGAATTGATTGAAAAGGATGGGTGGCAATTGCATGAGAATATGAATGTCGTGATTATGAATATGTTTAGGTGACGAAGTGGATTTGTAATATTGTTATATTAGGAACATGGAAATAGGATTTGTAATGTATGAGTATGCTTTGTTTTACGAAAAGTTATAATGTTAAAACATGCGGGTAGTACATGATTGATAAGTTGAATGTTATATGAGCATGATAGATGTTATTGTTTGGCTTTTGCTAAGTAGTAACATGTGGTCAGGGATAGTGGTTTTACAAGTATCAAGTCGTTTTTGTTCACTTTGTTGATGTTTAAGTTGTTTGAAAGAGAAGATCAAATAGTTATGTTGTTCGGTTATAGAGGGGTTGTCTTTAAACTGTTATAACTTGAGATGTATATATGATTTTGATGTGATTCTAATTGGAGGTGATATCTTGTTCTGTTACGATTCTAACGATAGGTCACACGCCCCAAATGACCAAGAAACGAGTGAGATATGACCGTTTTACGAAAATTGGACAGTGCTGAGAAATGCGTAGGGTACTCGATCGCGTGGCCCTCACTCGATCGAGTGCACCTCTTGTTACTCGATCGAGTAACCCTTACTCGATCGAGTAGCCCTGGTAATTTATTATACGTGCTTCTGACCTTCACTTACTCGATCGAGTAGACTGTACTCGATCTAATGACCCCTATTTTGGGTCATATGCTTATCTTTTGACTTCGTTGCCTATTATATTTAATTCAAAGGTGTTCTTATGCTTCCTTATGCATTGCTTTACATGTGTGTCGGTCTTGATGCGTAAGTTACCCAATCTTATGATTTAAAGAGTGTCACCTGTGGTGAGTATGAGTTCGGTGGGGAGGACATGAGTTATATGCGGTTGTGATAGGTAGTGGAAAAGAAAAGAAAGATTTGTAAGGCTTATTAAGGCATGGAGCATGTTTTGTGAGAAGAGATGAGTGATATGATTGTGTGTTGAGTAATGTAAAAGTAAGTGAATATGGGCAAGGGATAATGTGAGTCTAAGGAACGTGAGAATGAAAAGATTGAAAGGAAGGATGTGGATAGTGCCAACTAGAGATGTGTAAAGAATTATGGAGGGACATGGTTAGGAATCGTGTGGGTTAAGAATATCTGTAGTGAAAGGTCATTTTGGACGGATTGAGAAGAGTGGTATATGGTGAACTTAATGGAGACATCTCGCGACGTGGATTTGCAGATAGTGAGTGAGTTTGAGAATTTGTGTTATCAAGAGGTGAAACTAATGTGTGATTTCCTTGGGCAATTAACGGTATGAAATGAGTTTTGGAATTCTTAAAAAATGATGATTGGTGATGAGTGTGAGTGATAGCATGAGATGGTCTGGACTGATTGGTGATGAGTGTGAGTGATAGCATGGTAAGAGAAAATCCATAGTAAGAAAGAGTGAGATGATACTGATATGAAATAATGGGATTTGAGTTTTGGAGCAATGAGAAGGTAACCGGAGCACTAAAGAGTTAGGTAGAAGGAATAAGGAGTTGAATCATTAATTGGTATTGTTGAGTGTAAAAAGATAAGAAGGATAAAAGTAAGCTGAGAAAGATGTCGATCGGAGTTATGTGATATAGAAGTCAGGAATCGTCCAGATGTATGATACTATCATGAGGATGTTAGTTAATGGTTATATAGGAGTTTCAGGACAATATGATTAGTCATGCGTTTCGGGGAATTAAGGAAAGTAAGAAGCCGGGTAAAGAATTTACACGATATGAGATCTTGGTGGTGAGTTGGGTGACGATGCAATTAAGGATGGAATTGGGAATAGTGTTGAGGTAATTTTTGTTGATGGATTTGATGTTCGTTATTTGGGATGTTAACCAAAGATAGGAAAGAAACTGTGATGTTTAGAGATGAGTGTAAAAGGTTTGTTATACGAGCAGTGGGGGTATTGTGGTGTTGTCACTAGTGGTTAAGGGTGATGATAGATAAGAAGGATAACAATTCTAAAGAGGTTGATTTTGTAGACTCCGGATTTATATGTACGTTTGGGAGGAAGTATAAGATGTGGTTATATGAGGTGGGTGCTAGTAGTTGAATATTAATGGTATGGTTATACTTGGCAGGAGGTGATGGTATGTGAATGGGAGAATATGTTATGAGGGGCATACGAGTTAAGCTTGGGCGAGAGGTACCCTTTATCGAGTGGTAACTTACGTGATCACGATTGACTAGTTGGATGTGATTATGGGTCTATGATGTGTATAAACATTTGTGTGAGGTTCTGACCTCACGATAAGTGGTATGGTGTGATAGTCATAAAGTTGTTATCCAAATGTTCTGTAATATATGTTGGATACGGTAACCTAATGGAATGATGTTAAAAAGTGATAGTTTGGTTGATCTGGCATGGTTAGTTATACTTGTATGTGTATTCCTGATATATGTTTACTCCGTAAAAAAAGTATGGATGATATTCATGAGATTCTTGTCTGTTTATTTCGTATAATATGTTGTGTTATGATCTCGTAAAGCAGTTTTGGAGTAAGTTTTCTTGTCTGGAAAGTTATACTGAGTCAGTGTTTATGGGAATTGTATATGGTTGTGATGTCTGTCGATGTGGTATTTGTGCCTCGGGTGGTGATCCGGGCACGGTACTTCGTGTTGTGATGCGGGTATTTTCGCGCTGCGGTGCGGCTGTTGGTGGCGGTGTTGCGATGCCGTCACTGGTTGTGGTGGAGTAGGCGGGATGATTATGATTCGAGTTTCGAAAGTACATACCAGTTATACATAGATTGTTGTTTTGTTTGATGTTGCTTCCTGTGAGTTTCGGGTTGTACATATAGACGGTTGTTTTGTTTATTGATATTTCTTACCAGTTTTAGTATGGGAGTAAGGGTAGAGTATGATATGGAAGAGAGTTGTGTATGTTTTCGTTGTTGTCATAGTATAGTGATATCTTGTTGATGGGAAACAGTTGCGAGAGGTTGTTTGAGTACTTGTGATGTTCTTTTAGAGGAGGCATTGGTTGACTTAGTGATGGCAAGTGATTCGTGGAACATGTGTTCTACAGATCTGAAAGTTGCAGGTGTCCATAAACTTTTGTTGAGACAATGAGTATAGGGTGTTGGACATTAGTATCATGGTAAGTTGTGGAAGAGTTTGTGGTAATAAAAGAAAGAACTTGAGGATCTAGTGTGAGTGTGTGTAATGAGTGTGGATCGTGAGTTATACTTTTGGAGATAGGTGCTCTATATAGAGAGGTGTGTTGTTTTGTGGTAATAATGAAGAGTTGGTATAGTGATTTTACTACGGATTTTGTGGTATAGGTTAGGTGGTGTGCCGAATGAATTGAGGTATAAGAACTGTTAAGTAAGAGAGCCTTGAATATAGGAATGGTGAGTGTTTAGATTATAGGCGGTTATCTTTGACAGGCGGTGGTGATGAGGATAATGAGAAGATATAGCTAAGGATTGAGTATTAGTGAGTTACGAGGACGTAACATTTATCTTAAGAGGAGTAGGATGCTATAAAAGAGAGTTTCATGGTTGTGCATGTTGTAGTATATTTGGAAGTAGAGTGTTGGTGTAGCATAAAGGATGGATCTTGGTTGTGGTTGATTTTGTGAAAAGGTCATGGTCGTGCTTGTAGTAGTGTGATGTCTAGGATGGTGAGAATATTTCGATAGTGTTGACAGTTGGATGATGATATTTATGAGTTCGATAGTTTTGGTAGGTGGATGATGATGTTTATGAGCGTGAGTAAACTTCGAGGACGAAGTTCCTTCTAAGGGTGGTAGAATGTAACATTCTGTTTGACGTTTATGAGTGTCTTGATATTGGATTTTATAGTGGATAATATGTTAGTGAAACGGAGCTAGCAACGTTTGTGGATAGTAGTTGGTAGTGTTTGGAGTTGGTGTCGAGAGAGACTATGACGTAGTTGATACGATATCGTGAGCCGTGTTGTGGAGGTACGCATAGTTGGTGGAGTTGGTGTTAAGAGTTCCATGTTTTATAGGTTGGGGTTTTGTTTTGAGTTCGTAGTTGCGTTGTTGTGTCTTAATCGAGTTAGTATGTCTGTTTTTATGTATAGGTTGAACTTTGGGGACGAAGTTCCTTTTAAGGAGGGAAGACTGTAGTACTACGGTTTTCTATGTCTAAGGTACTCTATCAAGTGGGACTTACTCTGTCGAGTAAGTATGTTTTTACGCAAAACAGTAGTCTGCCTAATGGGTACTCGATCGAGTACGTGTGGCACTCGATCGAGTAAGGGGCACTCGATCGAGTATGTCACTTACTCGATCGAGTAAGTGAGTTTACGGGCTGAGTTTTGACGGGTTTTGTTAATGATGCGATATTGGTATATAAAGACGTCTGTTACTTTTCTTAAACCTTTTTATCATTCTAAAACCCTAAATTGAGAGAAGCAAGCTACGTTAGTTGATTCATTGCATCATTAGCAAATTCCCAAGGCTAGGAGAGTCGGATCATCGTGTTCTTTACGTCGTTGCGATCCTTATGTCGAGGGTAAGTTCCTTATTCCTTTTATGTTGGGATTCGTTGAGTTCCTTTAAATCCCTAATTGGGTAATTTGGGGTTTTGGTGGTATATGTGATTATCGTAGTAATTGTATGCATGTATGTCATAGGAGGAGGTTTCGTTAAGGAAAGATTCGGATTAGCTGCTAAGACCGTCTGTGGTGTTTGCTTTCCAGGTAGGGTTTCCCTACTCAGTATTAGTTACATAATGTGTGGTAATGGTTGTTGTGATTGAAGATTGATTGTATTGTTGAGTTGTTAGATGGTTGTTGTTTTCATGTTGTTGATTGGTTTGTATCTGTCTGTGATCTTCGGGGCGCGTCCCTGGCTGAGTGGAGTCACTTGCGGGAGTGGCTTCACGCCCTTGGTTCGCCCTCTGTGGAACCCGCCACATGAGGGGATGTGCACATTAAGGAAACTTGGGTTTATCGCTCAGTGGTGATGAGCGGGGATTTGGTGGGTACGGCTGCGGTCCCCCACTGGCGGTGTGGAGTACTTGTTGCGATGGGTACTCTGGCAGGGCTACACACTTTAGTGTGTAGTCAGTTGTGTGGAGATTGGAGATAGAGACTGGAGATTTGTTTGAGCTGTTTGAGCTGTTTGTGATATTGTTCCTTTATGGTTTTTGTTTGGTGTAATCAGTACTGAGCCCGTTTAAATGTTTTAAAAACTGTGGTGATCCATTCGGGGGTGGTGAGCAGTTATTGAGCAGGTATGAGACGATGCGCATGGGATAGCTGGGATGAGTCATCACGTTGCAGTTTAAGAAGTCTTCCGCTGTGTCGAACATTTTGTAATTGTTTAGTAGTTGACGGTTTTGAGAACCTTGTATTTCCTTTTATCAGTTTTGGACTTTGACTTGTGTCACTTAAACTTTATTCTTATTAAGTACGTTTCGTGATTGTCATTTGATTATCATTGCCTCGGGTAACCGAGATGGTGACGTTCTCATACCTTAAGTGGTCCTGGTAAGGCACTTGGAGTATGGGGGCGTCACATACTATCACAAGTACAAAGTTCTTTGTGGCTCATAAAGCTATATTTGAAGAAAATACATGTATTTTTCTAAAGATAGAGTGGGAGTGAATTTAGCCACAAATCTTGACTAGATGGGATCTACGTGATGAGACCAAAAGAAGATGTTCTTAGGTATAGGATGTACGTGAGGAGACCAAAAGAAGATGTTCTTAGGTTAGACTCTTGACGTGAGGAGACCAAAAGAAAGCGTTCTTATGATAACTTGGGACTTATGAAAAGACAAAAGAAAATGTTCTTGTAAAATAATATTTTGATCTATGAAGTGGATACCTAGAGATTTTAAATTCGACATTTTACTTAAGAGCCTTATGAAACCAAATTAGTATCTATGTAAGTAAGTGGATTTATTTGGGATTGTTGAGACCAATCTAAAGTAAATAGAACTTTATGATCAAGAGTTGCATAGATAGGCATATTGATGTCAACAAAAGCTATGTTAATTAATAACTATGCTAAAACCATTGCTATACTTCATTGTGCAAATGAATAAGTTAGATATTAAAACCTCTTTCCAAATGGGTATTTTGAAAAGGATATGTGAGTGACATATATGGTTTTATCTAAATACTTAGTAAAGCAATGATTATTTCAATTCATGAAATGTTTCGAATGAGTTGTCAAAAACGAAACATGTGGAATTGAGTGGGAGTCAGTAACAGACATGTTTAGACATGAATTTTAGTGGGAGCTGATACCCATCGTTGTGAGTACCAAAGATAAAATTTATATTTCCTATTAAGACTAACCTAGGCTAGTGGTAACAGGGTCGAACCACAAGGAGGCAGATGTAAATTTTAGTTGATTTATATTCAGTATGAGGTAACTATTGTGGGGGTTGAATTGAATTGGTCTACAGCTAATAGTGAATAAAGACAATAAACTAAATAAACGATTTAAACAGATAAAAGAAGGGTACTAGGATGATCGGTTCATTATAGCTTCGGCGGCAGCAAACTAAGTCGGTCTGAATCAAACACAGGTAAGGCGGGAAATAAAGAGGTCCTCTCGGTCCACTCTTAACAAATAGCATCTTTCGATCTCGCTATAGGTCCCTAATGTAACTAATACTAACTTTCGTCCTGAAAAGTGATTAATGGTCTAAACTATACCTATCTTTCGATCTTAGCACAGTTTAGTCGATTTAATTGATGGTCAAATAACTTTCCCTATCTTTCGATCTAATGGGTCGGTCATAAATTAGGTGTCTAACTGGTCACATGCATTCGATCCGTTAAATACAACATTAAAATAATTAAAACGAATATAAAACCCTACGAGGTCAGTCGATCGACCTACAATGTCAGTCGATCGACCAACACGCGAGACAGTCCGTTTGTAATCTATTGCCGCCTATGCCATAAGTCGCCTACATCCTAGCACTATATAATTAGCTACTCATGCTAGGGGTAGAAACAACAACATAAACGATAAAGCTAACTACTGAATTCATGCTTAAAACAGTAAAATAAACAATTAACATAAACAATGATAACGGTTGCGGGAATCTACTTAGCAATTCTAAACTATTGATAAAATAAAGATGAACTATAATTAGGGCAGAAGAATACCGAATTGCAGAGGAAAGATTAGTTATTAAGAACCGAAAATCCAATGCTCAACAATCCCAAACCCTAACTAGCTATCAAGAACTGTATGAAAAATTACTGAATAAAACTTTGAATGAAAACTGAATAATAACTTCATGATGATTGAATGTTTCTAGGTTACGTTATATAGCAACTAACGTAACCTTGTTTCCTAAACCTAGCATAACTTTGGGCTTCAAGATTCACGGTCTTTTAATTCTCGTCTGGAATAGCAGCCTGGTCGATCGACTAAGGTAGGTGGTCGATCGACTGAATAGCAATGAACAGTGGCTTCTGGAACCCAAACATTGGTCGATCGACTGAGGGTGATGGTCGATCGACTACTTGAGCTGCTACTTGACTTCTTAAAACTCGTGGACTTGTCTTTTGGGCCTTGGATTGCGCGCCAAGCTCGTTCCTTAAGTGATTCCTTTACGTCATTTGCAATGCAGATTACTCGGGGACGGATTTGGCTTGATTTTCCCGTTGAATTCTTCACATTTCTGCAATAATGTACAAAATACGGAAGTAGACGGAAATAGGGAGAAATGTAGCATAAACTACAAGAATGAGCTCTGAAATGCGTGTAAAATGGGATGTAAAACATCATATAAAAGACACGCATCAAACTTCCCCAAACCAAACCCTTGCTTGTCCCCAAGCAAGAACTAGACTCGATCTAATGACCTAATGGAACGAGTTAAATCTCAGAGCGAATTGTCAACTGGAAAGCCTAAACCAATTTAATGCATAACCAACAATCAATTAGTAATGCGAATCATGCAAACGAATTATAAAGTCGTTAAAAATATGCCGAACCGTCAACTATAGAGACTCATCAAATTGGACTCTCGCGGGTCGCTCAAATCACTCAATAAGCACAGGTGAATATATGTAAGATAGAAAGAATTAATTTTGTAGTGACTCTCACCTAACTACGACCTATGAAGACATGCCAGCACTAGAATATGAAAATGATCTCTATGACCGTACATATGCATTCTAACCAAACAGATGACCAAAGACACATGCCGAGTTATATATGGGATATGTGAGGTATGGGTAAGAAGAGGCAAAACATTTTATGGTAAAGTGGAGGTACAGGTGATCAAGCTAGTACCAAAACGGAACCAAGTGGCAACATCCAACTTCTTGCTCATACTCAAACGAAACGGTGCTATAGCAAGCACAAAACTCACAATCTCCAAACTAACAAATCAATAAACTCCCCATAGGATATAAATGAAACATGGGAGCAAAAATCGCCAAAAGATAAGGATTAAATTAAGCGAATTGACTTCTTCCTCGAATCTCAATCGATCGACCACAAGGGGCGGTCGATCGACTGCTATGAACAGTGCAGAACCTCTTTTTCTTTCTTTTCTTTCTTTTACGAATCATTTCTTTTCATCATTTTTTTTTATTTTATTTTTTTTTTTCCTTTTCAACTTTGTTTCTTTCCTTCCTTTATTTCATCTTCCCAATAACATCTCAACAGAGCAAATGCCGCCAAAAATGAGTAACAACCCCAAGAACACAGACTACTAGCTTGACAAAGGACAGGCTAAATGTAGGATGTAGTAAATGGGACAAAAAGGGATATTTTTGGCAGTGTGGAGTTCATGGGCAAAGATGAGAAAAGGAAACCTCTACCACATGTGTCAACTAACCACAGACCGAATGCATACAGGCATTAAGTAGATCAAATTCATATTTATGCAAATTAAGGAAACATGTCTCATAAGGAGTACTACTCACATTCCTAAATAAACCTGTCATAGATGTCACCAGTTATAGGCTCTAAACCTCAGAATGTATGATGTAGTTTGTCAATTTTCTAAGTCAAATCTCAAGTTCAGCATGAATGTAACGAAAACTCGTAGATATGCATTCACGATTCTACTAATAACATGTTAATCTAGCAAGGCTCAGGCAAAACAGGTACAAATGCAAAATCATCATAGAAATACTACCGTTCCGACTCGACCTAAATGCTAAAATAAACGAGCATTTTATGGGAATTTTTTGAAATTTTTCAATTTTTTTGATTTTTGATGTATATGAAGAAGTAAACAACAATGCAAGACATAATGTAAACGTGAATGCAAGCAAATGATATGCGACGCAAAACCTTTCCCCATACCAAATCGCACAATGTCCCCATTGTGCAAAATCATGTAATGAAGAAAAGAGAAATGGGAATTTACGAGAAAATAAATAAGCAAGACACAAAGGAAAGATATGGAACTCACAAGACTTTAAGCGCAGAAAAGGAAACCTCCCAAACCAAGCGTGAGCTAGGAGGTTTCAGAGTTAGCTATGATGCTACTAACAAGAGTGCCTGAAAGACAGAAAATACCACGCATAAGACTGAGAAAACAATTTTGAAGCGGTAAAATTGTGCGTAAATGAGAGAACAGAAGAAATAAGTAATATAACGGAAAGTAAAGCGGAGTAGAAAACTCCCTTAGGTCCCCATATCGACCAAACACAGCAGGGGAGAGGTCGTGAACAAATACAGCAGCAGCAGTGGTCGATCGACCAAGAAGATCAGTCGATCGACCAGGTGGGCGTGAACAGTAGCTCCTGTAAACCTGCAAATCAGTCGATCGACCATATAGGTCAGTCGATCGACTGAAAACACTGCTGCAACTTCTTATTTCTTCGTATTAGCTCAATAACTCGAGCTACCGAGGTCTAGAAACCTGCAAATGCACAATAATACGCGCCCAAAATTGCGTGAAAACCCAAAACAAAGCCTAAAGTGCATAAAAATCCTAAACAAAACAAAATAAATGCGAAGTTTTCGCGCACTCAAAAGCAATAATAAAAAAAAACAAAATAGTTCGAAAGCAATAAAATGTTTGTAAAGCTTTTGATCAACTTGTAGTTGATCAAGAAAGGCCAAGGTATGGCCCACTTCATCGGCTTCTGGCTACTAGAGGTAGCCTCAATGGTGCTCAGTTTATCAGCTGCACCCTTCTTAGCTTCAACAGTCAGAGAGCTCAATGGATCAACCTCGTCATCTCCCCAATCAAGGGTCTCTTTGGGTTCGTGGGACTCCAAATCAGACCATCGCACCTTGGCTGGCTCATCTTCCACTTCCTCATCAGTCGCATAGCTAAGGCATCCAAGACCTCCTCTTGAAATAGTTTGCTCTGTCGCGGCGGGAGTAACCTGCAGCTTTTCCTTCCCCAAACCAGCTCCTGCAATGTCTGAAACAACAGGTTTTTCCTCCTTTTTGCTCCCAGTCTGGGGCGGAGGTGTTAATACAGGAGTAGTAATAGAGATAGGTAATTCAGGGAGCACAAAGTACGATTTCTTTTCAGAGACTGTATTACAAGTAACGGGCCACATGGGATCCTTTTTCTTAGCCGGCTGGGCAAACACAATAGAGTGCTTTCCCACTTTGAAAGTCAAGGTTCCTAGACCGACATCGATGACTGCACCAGCAATGTGCAGAAAAGGGCTACCCAAAATAATGGGAATATGAGCATCCTCAGGCATGTCAAGTACAACGAAGTCAATGGGGAAGAAAAACTTCCCTATTTGGACAGGAATGTCCTCTAAGACCCCTATTGGTGGACCGAAGATCGGTCACCATCCAGATCTTGTTATATCGGTAATAGCAAACCTGGTCAACTTAAGCTTCCTAGCTAGACTCAAGGGCATGACACTTATACTAGCTCCTAAGTCACATAAAGCCTTCTCAATTGAGAAGGTACCTATTTTGCAAGGAACAGAAAAGTTACCCGGATCCTCTAACTTATGGGCGCGATTAGTGTGAGACAAGTAGGAGCAAGACTCTTTAGTTAACGCAACAATGTGAACATGTTCAAGAGATTTTTTCTTTGACAACAACTGTTTCATAAATTTAGTGTATCTTTGGCACTTGGTTAACTAACTCAAGGAAGGGTACCTGAACATTCAAGCTACGAATAACTTTCTCAAACTTATGAAAGATATCTGTTCCTTCGTCGGCACGAGTCTCTCCGGATATGGGGTCAGAAGGAGTACGTCACCCCCTCTCCTCTAAATCGCGCGTGCAGTATCCTTGGACTTTGGCCGAAGTCCACAACTTTTCCTTGTTGAAGCTTGACCCTCCCTCGGACCGTCTCAAATGAGAACCATTAATCGTCATCGGATCGAACTTGAGCCGGGATCGACCCATCAACAGGTCGGCACCCAATATTTTCGGGACTGTGGTAGCCCGAAACAAGTGGTCTCAGATTATTTGGCATCAAAGGACGAAATTCCTCAAGATCGTTAGCCGATCTCGATCGATCGACCACTTTGTCCTCGATCGATCGACCGAGATGTACGATTCGTAAGCTCCTGTAACCCGTGCTTGATCGATCGACTAGGTATATCGATCGATCGACCGATATACCCGTAGTAGACATTTGTTTCTTTGATTTATTCGTTGAAGCTTTCTTTTGACTTGTTTCCGGCTCATCTTTTTCAACAGCGTCCTCGACCATGGCAGGACCATCAAGGGTGGACCCGCTCCTCAAAGTGATGGCATTTAGGGTCTCCTTTTGTTCAGGTTGAGTCGGTAAGTGTCCGGGAGCTCGAGTGTTACTTTTGCTAGCCAATTGAGCAATTTGGCTCTCTAGTAGCTTCATTCCGGCCTCTCTTCTTGGGACTCCTTTAGCAACAGGTTCTTAAGCTCGTAAAATTCAGAATTCTGCGATTGTTGCTGCTGCGGCACATAAGGAGGTTTCTGATATTGTTGTTGCTTTTGATGAGGGGTCACATAGGGTTGCTGCTGCGGCGGAGCTTGAGTTGGATTCAGGACATTTTGGCTCCTCCAACTCAAGTTTGGGTGGGTTGGCTCGTAGTAGGTGTTGGTCTGCCTATAGTGTTGAAAGGCAAAGACAAGATTCAAAGGGACTAGGGGCAGTTCTTCAAACGTGCCCCTCGGCTCCACACCTTTCACGAGACGAAGGGACCGTCGACACAAAGATTGACTTGGTACATCCCACCTTTAGAGGCTCCTCCTAGCTCATACTTGTCAAATCTCGCAGTAAGAGCCTCAAGCGCAGCGACACAGGAGGATTCAGCAGCTCTCCTCTGGTTCCCTCTAGAATTCCCATACTCGGCCTTGTGGGTAGCTAGATCGTCAATGATCTTCCACCCGTTGGTTGCTCCCAAATTTTCAGCGAATCGTCGATTGGCTGCAGCATCCAAAATGGCCCTCTGATCGTCGTACAACCCATTGTAGAAATGATTGCACAAGCTCCACTTTTCGAACCCATGGTGCGGTATGGTTCGCACCAGCTTCTTAAAACGGACCCATGCTTCGTGGAAATTCTCATCCGGCCCTTGTTTAAAGCCCGTGATTTAGGCTCTGATAGCAATCGTCCTTGAAGCAGAAAAGTACTTCTTGTAGAATGTCAATGCCAAGGTATTCCAATCGGTGATCCCCTGAACGGCCCGGTCCAAATCTCTATACCACTCCCTTGCAGCATCACGAAGGGAGAAGATGAACATGGTCTCCTTGATCTGGTCTTGGGTCACGCCAGCTGGTGGGGGTATGGAACAGCAGTAGTCAATAAAGGTCTCCATATGCTTAGCTGCATCTTCATTTGCAGCTCCCCCGAACTGGTTCTTCTCAACCATGCTAATGTAAGAAGGCTTTGGTTCGAACTTCCTGGCATCTCCTGGTAATTCGAACCCCTTATATAAGTTTTCAGCTGTCGGCTCAGAATGACTAGCTATACTTGCTTCCTCGGCCATGACTGGAATTTCTGGAGAAGTAACTGTCTCGGCTGAAGAAGTGGAAACGGGTGAAGACTGTGGGTCTTCTTCGAACAGATTGTTCTCATGATAGCTTGACAGAGTACTCAGCACTTTCTCTGTCGGTATTACTCTTTGTGTTCGTCTCAACTCGCGCAAAGATTTCTCTATCTCAGGGTCAAATGGCACTAGTTCACCACCCTGTGACCTGCGCATAAGAGGAAACTACAAAAAGAATATGAGAAAAGTTTAAGGAACGGAAGTCCCTTAAACTAAGAAAGACTAAAAATAAAACAACTAAAATTAGGACTATTGCCTCCCAAGAACGGCGCCAAAATTTGATACCCGTCGTTGTGAGTACCAAAGATAAAATTTATATTTCCTATTAAGACTAACCTAGGCTAGTGGTAATGTGGTCGAACCACAAGGAGGCGGATGTAAATTTTAGTTGATTTATATTCGATCGAGGTAACTATTGTGGGGTTGAATTGAATTGGTCTACAGCTAATAGTGAATAAAGACAATAAACTAAATAAACGATTTAAACAGATAAAAGAAGGGTACTAGGATGATCGGTTCATTATAGCTTCGGCGGCAGCAAACTAAGTCGGTCTGAATCAAACACAGGTAAGGCGGGAAATAAAGAGGTCCTCTCGGTCCACTCTTAACAAATAGCATCTTTCGATCTCGCTATAGGTCCCTAATGTCACTAATACTAACTTTCGTCCTGAAAAGTGATTAATGGTCTAAACTATACCTATCTTTCGATCTTAGCACAGTTTAGTCGATTTAATTGATGGTCAAATAACTTTCCCTATCTTTCCATCTAATGGGTCGGTCATAAATTAGGTGTCTAACTGGTCGCATGCATTCGATCCGTTAAATACAACATTAAAATAATTAAAACGAATATAAAACCCTACGAGGTCAGTCGATCGACCTACAATGTCAGTCGATCAACCAACACGCGAGACAGTCCGTGTGTAATCTATTGCCGCCTATGCCATAAGTCGCCTACATCCTAGCACTATAGAATTAGCTACTCATGCTAAGGGTAGAAACAACAACATAAACGATAAATCTAACTACTGAATTCATGCTTAAAACAGTAAAATAAACAATTAACATAAACAATGATAACGGTTGCGGGAATCTACTTAGCAATTCTAAACTATTGATAAAATAAAGATGAACTATAATTAGGGCAGAAGAATACCGAATTGCAGAGGAAAGATTAGTTATTAAGAACCGAAAATCCAATGCTCAACAATCCCAAACCCTAACTAGCTATCAAGAACTGTATGAAAAATTACTGAATAAAACATTGAATGAAAACTGAATAATAACTTCATGATGATTGAATGTTTCTAGGTTACGTTATATAGCAACTAACGTAACCTTATTTCCTAAACCTAGCATAACTTTGGGCTTCAAGATTCACGGTCTTTTAATTCTCGTCTGGAATAGCAGCATGGTCGATCGACTAAGGTAGGTGGTCGATCGACTGAATAGCAATGAACAGTGGCTTCTGGAACCCGAAAATTGGTCGATCGACTAAGGGTGATGGTCGATCGACTACTTGAGCTGCTACTTGACTTCTTAAAACTCGTGGACTTGTCTTTTGGGCCTTGGATTGCGCGCCAAGCTCGTTCCTTAAGTGATTCCTTTACGTCATTTGCAATGCAGATTACTCGGGGACGGATTTGGCTTGATTTTCCCGTTGAATTCTTCACATTTCTGCAATAATGTACAAAATACGGAAGTAGACGGAAATAGGGAGAAATGTAGCATAAACTACAAGAATGAGCTCTGAAATGCGTGTAAAATGGGATGTAAAACATCATATAAAAGACACGCATCAGGAGCAATCATCCTTCATGAATTATATAACTTATTACTGATTGAGAATGACGTTCATATACTGTCTTTCATAAAGAAGTGTTTAGGTTTTCAATTCTGGATGAAATTAGACATTATGCAAATCTATTATTACATGGGATATTGGATTGGCACTTAGATAGGCATCTTATGTTGATAATTATTCTTCATCTTAATGACATAAACAAGTTAAGTAGGTTATTCATGTCGATGTATATAGAATTACCATGATAGAGTCATGGTTATTTACTGAACTTAAAAACTGTTGACTACATGAATTCGATAACTAAAGTTTCCGCCATTAGTATAATCATGTATGCCAGTATGCACATGTCCTAGATGAATCACATGCCTAGAGCATGATAAGTCGATAACAAGTTAGCCCATATGAGAGTCATTGGTGAGCCTCAAGGAACCGTCATGAATTCTCAAGGAGAACGAATGGTCTATTCTGGAGTTTGGAAGGATACTTAGTTGTGTGCTAAGAGGTTACACAAACTCAAGTTTCCAAATTCATTATGATTTATGAAAATCCTAGGCTGATTTTATTGACCCAAGGAGTAAATGACTAGAAAGAGTATTTTATTGTCAATCATTGCAAGATTCTACAAGAGGTACCTAAGTACGTTGTGATTAGGTGGTATACTTTAAAAATTACAAGTAGTGATGTCCACCGAAACCCACATCACAAGTTATATGATAAAAGCAGGAGCTTCTTTCAAGCTAAAGAACCTGAGTCTAGCACGAAGTCTAGACATATACTTAGTGGAGTTCATGCTATAAGAGATAACATGAAAATGAAGGAAATCGCAATTCACAAAGTTTGAACACTTGCACACATGGTATGTTCACAAGCTAAACTTTTATTGCGTTAGGCAAGTGCATAAGTACACTTATGATTATAAGACATAGAGTAGTAATATGGTATTGACTACTCGTATGTGATAATCATATTTATCGTTTGAGTTATCGTTAACTCATCTTGTACTTTGTTACATCCAAATGGGTTGTTGAGACAATATTGAACCTCATTAAAGTGAACTGGATTAACATAGTATTCGTCCCTAGTTACTTATATGAGGTGACATCTCAGAGTAACTAGAGTGTGATGTGATTGATGGCGAGTTCAAGTGCCATAGAGTCATGAGAGATGACTAGTTGATCACATAGGCAGACTGTGAGGGACACTCTGTCGGGCTAATGACCGCTTATAGAGTTCTGGAAATTTTTATAGCCTGGTCGTCGCGAGAGCTATTATAGTATTCTTATGAGTCGATTCTTTGACTAAAGACTGTTCGTCTAAGATGGCACAGTTTCAGAGTGACTTTGATTTATGTTCTACGACCTTCGTAATTGGGGTCATATGGGCATGTTTTGGGTCATGATGAGCTGTGGCTATTCGAAGGGAAGAGTGCGATAGGAATTGTCCATCCCCGTCAGGGTTATCTTATATCTCAAGGCCACTCGAGGAGTAATGAACTGGAAATTGTTGGAGCTTGTGTCCTCCACAAATTAGTGTGATAACATTTGTAAATCTCTTACAGGTTCACAAGGGTATACTTCGTATATTTAATCAGTTGATTAACGTTTACCTAATAACGGTTGGCTTGCTAGAAAGTTTGACGTTATTATCATACAGATGGCGGTGATCAACTGGTCCCTAAAGGTCACACCTATAGGATGTGTTTGAGAGATGTGGTTATAGAAATATGATCACATTGATGCCTAATATGACTAAACAGTTAGTCAATGTGTTGATGAGACAATTATTTAATGAAGATTAAATAATATTAGTTGAGACGAATTAACTGTGAATTCGTAAATTAAATATAATAAGTTATATTTAATTAAATGTATGTAATGTTAGCTTGGACGAATTAATCTGTTAATTCGTAATTAAATGTAATCGGTTATATTTAATATCAACAAGTTGAATGTGTCATAGTGGTAATAGTGAGGGTACACAAACCAAGAGGTCATGGGTTCGATCCTCACTAGATGACAATTTAACACATTTTATACATTTTTGGAATAACCAAAAATAAGGAGATTACACTCCTTATTTCGGTTATATGGGCCGAAATTAGGGAACATTATATCTTCCTAATTGACTCCCATATTTCGGTTACCATAAGAAGGAAAGGGAGAACATTTTATTCTACCCTAATTTTTTTTCTTTTAACCTAGCCTCCTCCCTCATCAGAAAAACACAGAAAAACAACCAAAATTTTTACAGAACATTTGGATCGATTCTAGCATTATCAAAGGACATATCTCATATCGTCTTGGGTGCAACTGATAGGCGAATATCTACTTTGATATTGTTCTTAGGCCATATTTGCTAGGACCGAAGGTTATTTCTGAATCCTTTATTTTGTTTATGTATTTTATTTATGACTAGTGATCGTCTTAATTAAATTCGTTATAATCCTTCAATTTTAAGGGAAGTATACAGATTATTTCCCACAAGTGGTATCAGAGCAAAGGCCACGAATTTTAATTTTGATGATTTTCATAAATATTGTATGTAAACTTTTAGGGTTTCCGAAAAAAAATTAGGGCACGGCTGGTTTTTTTTTTTTTGTTAATGCCGATTGAAAAAAAAAAATGTTTGCAGCCGGTGTTTGTTCTTTTTTATGCGAGATTTCAATTTTTATTTTTCATAATGTTGTTTTAATCAGTTAAAATTATCATATGAAGAATTGGTAGATGTTTGATTTGATGCAGATTAAGTTAAAACATAAATGGAATCGTCATGTTTGATTTAATGCAGATTAAGTTGAAATTAAAAAGGCATTAGGGTCCTAATTTAAAAACCGTGAATTTTTTTTTTTTGCTGTTTCTGTACTGTTCACGGATGAACAGTATTAAAAAAAAAAAAAAAGTTGCTGTTTTTTTTGCTCTCGGTTTTTCTTAGAAAAACCGATTAAAGTTTTTTGCGGTTGTTTTGTTTATGCCGTTTTGGAAAAGCATCCGAAAAAAAAAATGTTGTTGTTACTGTTCACGTGCTACTGTTCACAGGGGACAGAATTTAAAAAAAAAAAAAAAATTTGTTTCTGTTTTTACAGATAAAACCGTGTATAAAATAAGAAACATGCTTGTTTTGTTTTTCTTTGTTTATGCCGAGACCAAATAAAAAAAAGGTTTTTGTTTTTGTTTTGATTTTGGCCAATTAGTTATTGTGAAACGGTTCACAATTAAAAGATACCGAATTATTTTAAAGCAGTTTAAAATTTTGACGGATTGAATTCATATTACAAGTTTAATATGGATTAAGATTGAAATTAATGTGATTAATTGAGGAATTGTCACTTAATTTGATTTAAATAGGTGGTTTGGATAAATTAATCAACATAATTAAGGAATTGTGTCATGTATGTTTAATTTATTTTAGTTGATGCATTATATTTTATTTTTGTTGAATGAATCGATTGAATGAATTTAATTTACGTATTTTTCAATCAGTTGTAATACTTAGTGTGGCCTTAGTCAAATTATGTTTTCGTAATGAAGGAAACATAATTTTTAATGTAATTATGAGATCTCGAATCTCCTTTATTTTTCTTTAGTTTTTGGGTTTTGAAATTAGAATGTAATAAATAGGTTTATTATGTAAATTTTATTTATTGTAATTTTCAAAAGAAGACTAAAGATGGAGATTGGAGCTCACTCCCGCTACATGGATCAAGATGGAACATCAAGACAAGCTTCTCGGGTCCAAGGAGGATTCCAAACTTGTATTTATCGTTCATTTTGATAGGATAGGCCACACTAGGACTTTTACTGTTTTTACGTTTTTTATTCTTATTGCTTTTCATTCACATGTTAGTTTATGCATCATATTCCGCCTAAAACCAAACCACCTAGTAATAAAATGCATGAAAATTGACTCATATAGGTTGTATGTTAGTTTTCATGGACATACAGATGTCACGGTCTTTAAGCTATCACCTTAGTTTATTCATTCTCGCATGCTAGATATTAGTTCACTTAAAATGAATTAAAATAAAGTTGATGGGATCTTCCTCTAAAACGGAAATTGAGATTAGTCTTTATAAGGGCAAACAACTATGAATCCCTTCTTCGTCGGTAGGCATAATATGACCCCTTCTACGTTGGGTAAGTAGTTGTGTTGACTTAGTTTACCTCAACATCATAGTCCGAAGAGTTTCTCGTGATTATGATGGACTAAAGATAGAATTTACAGAAATTTATCGACCAAGAATTCTAACGGTAGAATTAGCTAAAAGGTTAGCTTATCAATTTACAGAGAATTGAGTCTTGGGATCATTTATATAATTCTTGAGGGAGGTCAATTATATAAATGTTTTGAGTCTTCGCGTTATGACAGTAGTTCATTAGACTTAAAAATATAAATGATGCACATGCTTATTATTTTTATTATTCTTCTTCTCGCAGTGTAGAACACGTTTATTTTCATAATACTGTTACAACGAAATGGCTGGAAATAACGAAATCCCAATGCCGAGTGTCACACTTGGACGCGAATCCTGGCTGAAAATATTCACGGACCAAATGAATCAGTTCACACGTCTGAAAAACGACGGGTCCAACTTTGGATCGGGAGGCGGCACTACGGAATGTCGCCATTGCGACGGTAAGCTCAAGTACTTAATCGAGCCAATACCGCCAAACCAGGCCCAAATGCAGGAATCAATGATATTGATGCTTATAATGACTTCGCTATGGAAGCGGGTACGATAAATAACGTACTCATCTTTGCAATGGAAACCAATTTGCAGAGACGCTTCATTGCCCAAAGTGCAAACAAGATTTTCACTACGCTCACTAACGAGCTCTCAAAAGCACCGAGAATCGTTACATATGAGCATACCTGTCGCTTCATTGATGCGAAACTCCAGAAGGGCCAACCGGTTAGCCCACACATTCTTCACATGATTGAGAATGTCGAGAAGCTGGAGGCACTGAATTGCAAGATCAGTGAGAGCATTGTCATTGACCGAATGCTTCATTCTCTTCATGATGGTTTTGCCCTTTTCAGGGCGAACTACTACATGAATGACTTGAAAAAGAGTCCTCATGAGCCACACTCCCTTCTCGTACAGACCGAGATGGATATGAAATTGAGTGGGAGCATGAAGCAGGATGTTCTCACGATTTCCAATAAAAGTAAGGGTAAGGGCAAGGCGAATAGCGACCTAGTTGTAGGTAAGCCAAAGTTTAAAAATCCAGGAAACGGTAAGAGTGCGCCTGGTGAGACTAGTGGCTCACAGGGCAAGGCAAAGAGCAAGGGCGGTGACATAGAGTGCCACCATTGTCACAAGACTGGACATTGGAGGACGAACTGTCCCGTCTATCGTGAGGACATCAAAGCAGGCTGCGTCGTTCCTGTTGGTATGTCATCTTATATTCATATGATTGAGATTAACCATGCAAGTTTCGGAACTTGGGTACTTGATACTGGTTGTGGTTCTCATCTGTGTAATCATTTGCATGGCCTAAAGAACATCATGCCTCTCGAAAAAGGTGATGTGGACCTGCGAGTCGGGAATGGAGCACGAGTTGCTGTTGTCTCGAAGGGAACATATCTAATCCAACTCCCTAGTGGTTTTGAGTTATTTTTAAATAACTGTTACTATGTACCCAGTTTGTCTAAGAACATTATTTCTGTTTCCGTACTTGCTAAAGACGGTTTTGCATTTTCAATAAAGGATAATAGCTGTATTTTCTCTTTTAATGAAATGATTTATGGCAAAGCAGTTTCCATGAATGGAATTTATATCTTAGACCAAACCACAGAAGTATTACACGTGAATAATAAGAAAATGAAGGTTGGTGACAAAGATCAAACCTATCTATGGAATTGTCGAATGGGACACATAAATGAGAAACGCGTGAAGAAACTTGTCGATAATGGGACTATTCCCGCATTCTATTTTTCTACATATGGCACGTGTGAATCATGTCTTATTGGCAAGATGACTTGAATTTCTTTCAAAGGTGTTGGAATGCATGCTAGTGACCTATTAGGACTCATACATACGGACGTATGTGGACCTATGTCAATTACCGCTAGAGATGGCTATAGATATTTTATCACTTTCACGGACGATTTAAGTAGATACGGATATGTCTACTTAATGAAGCATAAAAGTGAGTCCTTTGAGAAGTTCAAGGAATACCAGAACAGGGTACAGAACCAACTGGGTAGAAAGGTTAAAGCACTCCGTTCAGATCGGGGTGGCGAATATCTTACAAATGAGTTTGATCAACACCTGAAAGACTGTGGAATCATTTTGCAGTTAACTCCACCTGGAACACCTCAATTGAATGGTGTGTCCGAACGGAAAAATCGAACCTTACTCGATATGGTTCGATCCATGATGAGTCACACAGTAGTGCCTGATTCATTATGGGGTTATGCTCTTTTGTCAGCTGCTCTTATACTTAACCGAAGTCCGTCTAAAGCTGTCAACAAGACTCCATATGAAATGTGGAAGGGAACGGTCCCCAACTTGTCATTTATTCGGGTTTGGGGCTGCGAGGCTTATGTCAAGTGGAGACACGAGGATAAGCTCGGCCCGCGATCGGTCAAGACATACTTTATAGGTTATCCAAAAGGAACATTTGGTCATTACTTCTATTCGCCTACCGAACATCGAGTTTTTGTTGCGGCTAGTGCGACGTTCTTAGAGAAAGAATTTCTCGAGAACGAGACGAGTAATAGAACCTTCGAGCTGTCGGAGATTCCAGAACCAACAACTGAGGAACGGATGGAGGAAGTTGTTCCTCCAACTGATGATACGGTTAATATTCCTGAGGAACCTAGGAGGTCGGGTAGAGTCTCTCATCCTCCGGACTGATACATTGGTATGGTCGAGGAGAATGACGTTTTACTCCTAGAGAGTAATGAACCCGCTACCTATAAAGGTGCTATGACCTGTTCCGACTCAAAGCTATGGCTCGAAGCCATGCAATCCGAGATGGACTCCATGTATGAGAATGACGTGTGGGATCTAGTTGATTTACCTAATAAGGTAAAACCTCTACAGTGCAAATGGCTTTACAAGATAAAGCGTTCTGTAGACGCGCAACCAGATACCTATAAGGCACGACTTGTGGCAAAAGGTTTCACTCAAGTGCACGGATTGCACTATGATGAGATTTTTGCACCTGTAGTCATCTTACGTTCCATTCAGATAATCTTAGCGATTGCCGCATTTCATGATTATGAGATTTGGCAAATGGATGTGAAAACCGCCTTTTTAAACGGTTATTTGGAGGAAGAGTTGTACATGGTGCAACCCTAAGGTTTCATAGATCCTGAACATCCTAAGAAAGTATGCAAGCTTAAGCGTTCCATTTATGGACTTAAGCAAGCTTCTCGGAGTTGGAATCATCGTTTCGACCAGGTGATAAAAGAGTATGGTTTTACTCGATCGGTCGAGGAACCATGCTTATATATCAAGTCGAGTGGGAGCAAGATTGTGTTCTTGATATTGTATGTCGATGACATACTCTTGATTGGGAATGACATTCCTTTCCTATCTTCGGTTAAAGAATGGTTGAAGAACCATTTCCAGATGAAAGATCTAGGTGAGGCACAGCGCATTTTGGGAATCCGTATCTACCGAGATAGATCACGACGGACGTTGTGGACAAGGCCCTCGGGAATTGCGTCCGCGGGATCCACACTAGGCATAATCGACTCGAGGTTCTTTCGAATCGAATTAAGACATATTAGAGTCGCCACCAAGTTTTTTGGGAACTTGGAACCGTTCAAGTCAACTTTACACCTTTCATCGAAAAGCATAAAGCCAATCGACTACGAGTGATTAAAGATAAAGACTTGTACCCTATATCACTCGATTTGAATGACTCTCGTAATCCAATGGTATTTAGACGGATCCACAAACCATAGATCTTGAGTAAGGGGTGAGGGTACGTGTTAGGAAGCCCATAAGGACACCTAACCCCGCCCGTCAATAACGGCCTCTACTAAGTCAAGTGTCGGATTTCAAACAAGGTCATAGCTACTACGATATATGAAATTCAAACATCGTTTTAACCCTAACATGTGACAACAATTTCTATGTCGTTTTAGATGCAACTAAACTAACTTTGTCAAAGTTGTAATTTAGCATGTGGGTTGATTGATCTAACAACATACAAAACAAAGCAAACAAGGCTTAAGGGGGAATGGGGGAGCCGTTGGGATCTACCTATTACAAACTAGGCATTTCATGCCGACACAACAACGAATTAAAGATACAACTCGATCTAAATACAAAACTATACACACGACGCAATACACGGCCGTTTGGCCTAGAAAACCGTGCACAAGAGGGGTGACTCACGGCCTACATGACACACGGCCTTGGGTCACTCCTCATGATGTGTGCTTTCGCTCAATCTCATCGAATTAGACATAGGGCCACGCGCCAAAGCATGCATTAGCATAAATCGGGCCATGTTGCTTTAAACAACACGCGGTTTACTACGCTCCTACAAGCATTGGGGAACAACCGTCTAAACAAACAAGACTAAGGTTTTTTTGAAGAGGTTTTGACTCAATAAAAGAAAACCAACTCGAAAATTACAACTCGATAAACAAACTATAAATTACAAGCTACAAAACAACAAAGAACAAACGATAAACAAGGAAAGAAAAACGGAATAAGAAAGACAAGAGACACGGCCAACTCACGGCCCAAACCAACGGCCACCCTCACGGCCAAGACAAGGCCAACCTAGTTCCTAAGTTAGGTTCATTGGTTAGATCGAATGATTGCGAAACGGATTAGAAAACGAGTTAGAAAACAAATTATAAAACAGGTTGATCGATTGAGAAGAAACGCGCAAGTGTGTTATTCTACACGGCCTAAAGGGTCCAATTAGGTCAGATATCATAAGATTAATGCTTACTCGTCGAGTGTTAATAGGAAGGTGCTAATCACGCACTCCTATGCTAGCGAGAAATCAAGTGATAAGAAAGATGTATTCAATTAGGTTATAGAATTGTTAATCGATTTTTAAAGCTATGTCGATGTACCCTAATGTGTCTAATTAGGTTATTAAATTGATCTAATGTCATCTAAACGAGTCATATATTAACAATCAGAGGTGAAACTAACATACAACGGATCCTAGGGTGTGTCGAATTGGCCGAAATAACAAAGGGGTCAAAAGCGAAGAACGGAAGTTAGAAATTCGTTTTATTTATGCCCTACCTTGAACACGAGGATATGTAAATGAGACGGGGGTGTACGACCGACTGAAGTAGCGGTTTATTTTCCCATCTCAAGTCAACGCGGGTGTTCATGGTGGTACTTTAACTCATACTCGGACTAAACTAGTTTCATAGTTAATTAAACGATAAACAAAACGATAAACGAAATAAAACGAGACAATAAAAAACAAACATAAAACAAACGAAATAAAAGGGAGAAGAGGAGGATTTGATGCACCCTCAACCTACATGTATCGTTGACACCGTCTTGGGTCGTAATCGATGGTAGATTTTATCTCGAGAGGCCGTCGTCGACGAAGAAATAAAGCAACACGCGTTTTTTGACAAATCTGGACAGCAACTTTCAAACGATGATATCTCCCTCGTTTCACGACGAAAATTCGATTTAAAAGATGTTTTGAAGACTAGAAAGAGAGTAGAACAGGGATCTTAAAGCAACCCCTGCTCGTTTTGGATTATTGGGCACGAAAAACGAGCACAAACAGAACTGGACAGACAAGAATAAACCGCGAAAACAGAGTGTATAACACTCTGTTTTTCGAGGGATTTTGTGTACTCTCAAGGGCAATTTGGCTCGTAAATCTTTGTCTAATGTGTAGATGGATGTTATGTGGTTAATTAGGAACAAGAAAATCGAGTTTTGATGGAGGTTTGATGGAGGAACGAGTTGTATTTCGAGGAGGACACACAAACAGTTCAGTTTGTGTGTCGGTTTTGTTTAGGGTTTTTGGAAGGCAATTAGGGTTTGTTTCTGAGGTTTAAAGCTTGTGAGTGATGGTAGGATGTATGGAGAACCTAGAGGAATGAATGTATGGTGAAGGGGTGGTATTTATAAGGAGTTAAAGTAGGGTAAAAGAGAGGGAGAGGCAGTCGGGCTTCATCACGCATGGCTGCTGTCCAGCAGCTTTTGTGAGGGTTTGAGAGGGGTTTTCTTGGTGATTAAGCTAGGATAGTATGGGTAGGATACTAGGGTATGGGTTAGGGTTAATGGGTACGGGTCTTGGTAGTGTTTGGAGCGGGTTTTGGGCTCGGGATTGAGCTGCCAAAACAGGGGGCTGCATTGGTTTAGTGCGGGCTGTTGGGGGGTGTTTGGGGATAGAATTTGGGCCGTGGGTAGGGGGTTCGAACAAGGGTGGATGGGTAGAGGATTAGGTTGGTTAATGTACTCGAGATTCGTGCCAATTCGTAAAGAAAACGGGCTCAAAAACCGAGCTAAAATCGAGCTCAAAAACAAGTGTTCAAAACGAGTTTTCTTCGCTTTTAAAATCGATTTTCAAATCGAATAACCCATTAAAATAAATGACTTTTCAAATCAAATATACTCATAAAATGATTTTTCAAATCAATTATTTATTTTATTTTCAATAAAATAAACTTGGGAAAATAAATTCAAAATAAAACGAAATAAATTGAATTTACCTAAAAAACCATAATTTAAATATCATTTAAATTAACAAAATGAACTTACTAAAAAAAACATTAATTTAAAAATCATTTAAATTAATAAAATGAATTCACTTAAAAAAACATTAATTTAAATATCATTTAAATTAATAGAATACTTCATCGACGACGCCCATTCTACCTCGTAAACGAGCTCCAAATAATGACAATGACAACTAAAGAATACATGCGTCCTATCATCATCGGGTGTTTGTCGGGTTCTCTATAAATTCCAATATCGACGGATACGGGTATCTACAGACGTTATCACTTAGTCAGGAGTATTATTTGGATAAGATTCTTGAGAAGTTCAGCATGACCAACTCCAAGAAGGGGAACCTTCCAATGACGACTGGGATGCAGTTGAGCAAGTCTCAGTCACCCACGACGCCTGAAGGGATTGAGCACATGAGTCGTGTTCCTTATGCATCTGCAATAGGATTGATCATGTATGCCATGATATGCACACGTCCAGACGTGGCATATGCATTGAGTATGACGAGTCGGTACCAAAAGACTCCAGGTGAAACACACTGGATAGCTGTTAAAAACATCCTCAAGTACCTACGGAGGACTAAGGATTGAGTATTGACTTATGGAGGCGATACTAAGCTATGCGCAATCGGTTACGCAGATGCTAGCTTCCAAACGGATCGAGATGATTCAAAATCTCAGTCCGGGTTCGTCTTCAATCTTAATGGTGCGGTCGCGGTGGTGGAAGGGTTCCAAACAGTGTTGTAGCAGATTCTACTATCTGAATCCGAGTACTATGCCGCTCGGGAGGCAAAGGAAGCGATATGGATGCGTCAATTCTTACAAGGACTTACAGTAGTTCCTAGTTCGAATGACCCGATCACCATCTATTGTGACAATAGAGGTGCCATCTTCCAGGCTAAGGAGCCAAAGTCTAGCAACAAATCTAGACATGTACATCGGAAAGCTCACCTGATCCGTGATTATGTGGAGCAAGAGGAGATAGTGATAGACAAGATTGGGACGGATGATAACATCGCGGATCCTCTCACTAAACCGTTGAATTATGATAAGCATGTAGGGCACGTTAATTCCATGGGAATTAAACGTGTTTCTGAGTTGTAGTACTTGATTATGGATTTGATACATTATCTTTTTCATATACTATTTATAACTTCATCGTTTTATTATAATATTTTGTTTTTCATGTGGATTGATCGACAACGAGTGGACGCCACAAAGTGAACTGAATTACATTATATTTGTTTTGGTCCGTAATCGCCAATGTGAGCTGATAACTCCGGCTATTATATTGTGCAGTCGATTGATGGTGGGTTCAACGGGCCATAAGTCAAACGGTTGACTGATCGATCACAGATGCGAGATTATAACGATACCTCGTAGGACAACTTTTTTTTTGTGACAACGTAATGGAGTCCTAAATGTTTAAAAACATTCGGTGCCAGGTCGTGGATAGGACATCCATTGTGTTCCTAGAGTCGATTCTTTTGACTATCGACTGTCTCTTGAGATTAAGGCAGTTTTTGGGTGACTTTGGTTTCTTTCTCACGATCTGCCGAATCGGAGGCTAAGTAGATTTTTTTCGGGTCATTTCATACTGTGCTTACATCTGCAGGATTCGAGTTGAGGAAAATATCCAACCCTTATCGGTATAGTTATTTCTCGGGGCCACTCGAGGAGTTGTAAATCGAAATGCATGGCCATGCTCGAATGTTGATTCGTTTATCAGTTAAGTTACTCTCTAGTCGGGGAAACCACTCTTGATATTGATCGCTTGTAAAATACGACCTTTGTGAATACGGATTTGCAAATTGTTTTACATTGAGTGGGAAAAATTTTAGGATATGAGAATCGGTTATCGCACATACACTTGTGAGGACAAGTGGGAGTTTGTTGGAGCTTGTGTCCTCCACAAATTAGTGTGATAACATTTATAAATCTCTTACAGGTTCACAAGGGTATACTTCGTATATTTAATCAGTTGATTAACGTTTACCTAATAATGGTTGGCTTGCTAGAAAGTTTGACGTTATTATCATACAGATGGTGGTGATCAACTGGTCCCTAAAGGTCACACCTATAGGATGTGTTTGAGAGATGTGGTTATAGAAATATGATCACATTGATGCCTAATATGACTAAACAGTTAGTCAATGTGTTGATGAGACAATTATTTAATGAAGATTAAATAATATTAGTTGAGACGAATTAACTGTGAATTCGTAAATTAAATATAATAAGTTATATTTAATTAAATGTATGTAATGTTAGCTTGGACGAATTAATCTGTTAATTCGTAATTAAATGTAATCGGTTATATTTAATATCAACAAGTTGAATGTGTCATAGTGGTAATAGTGAGGGTACACAAACCAAGAGGTCATGGGTTCGATCCTCACTAGATGACAATTTAACACATTTTATACATTTTTGGAATAACCAAAAATAAGTAGATTACACTCCTTATTTCGGTTATATGGGCCGAAATTAGGGAAGATTATATCTTCCTAATTGACTCCCATATTTCGGTTACCATAAGAAGGAAAGGGAGATCATTTTATTCTACCCTAATTTTTTTTCTTTTAACCTAGCCTCCTCCCTCATCAGAAAAACACAGAAAAACAACCAAAATTTTTACAGAAAATTTGGATCGATTCTAGCATTATCAAAGGGCATATCTCATATCGTCTTGGGTGCAACTGATAGGCGAATATCTACTTTGATATTGTTCTTAGGCCATATTTGCTAGGACCGAAGGTTATTTCTGAATCCTTTATTTTGTTTATGTATTTTATTTATGACTAGTGATCGTCTTAATTAAATTCGTTATAATCCTTCAATTTTAAGGGAAGTATACAGATTATTTCCCACAGAAATGCGTGGCCACGCTCGGAAGGTATCTATGGTAGATAATTCCGGTCAGACAGTTATTCTCCAGATCGAGGAAACCACTCATGATATGATCAAATGCAAGTACGACCTGCAAGACACCTTGCATTGAGTGGGAGATAGTAATGGGACAAGAGAATTGGTGATGCACACTTATCGCGGACAAGTGGGAGATTGTTGGAGTAAGTGTCCTCGACAATAATGTGATCACATGTTCAAATCTCATATTAAGAATACATGAGGGAAAGCAATATTTTATTGTCAACTGATCCACATTAATCGGTAATGATTGGCTGACTAGAGTTTGACATTACTGTCGTATAACGGTGGTGATCAGTTGATCCCTTAAGGTCATACCTCTAGGGAAACATTCTTAATTGATTAATTAATTAATTGTATGCTGATACAAGTTAATTAATTCCTTAAAAATTGACAAAATGATTTTGTGAGAGAGAATTCGTATCTTATTGTAATTCGATTAAATAAGGTTCGTACTAAGTAATTAAATTATTTTATTACTTATGTTTTATTATTGTTTACGAAACAATTAAAATAAGAATGAATGGTTTATTATAAATACAAGTAGTTGTGATTTATAATTCTATGACCCATTTTAAGTAATTGCAATTGTGAATTACTAAGTAATTTTTGTATGTGATTTATTTTGTTTATATAATGTATTTTAATAAGTTAAAAATGCATTATATATTAAAACAACATGTCTAGTAACATGTCCAATATGTCACACTACACAAAATTGAAAATTGACAAACCTAAAATGGACTATATTAAATCCATTGTGCCGTGTAAATGGAGGGTGTAAGGGTTGGTTGTGCTTTATTCATTTAATTAGTGGAAGACACAATCATGCCCTACTAATCATAGGTTTGCATGCCTACATCTTGAGAAGAACATACTTGAAAAAGTATTGGGCACTCTTCCCCTATGCTACCCGGCCACCCATAGAGAATAAGGGAGTTTTTCTCTTCTTATTCCATCATTCATTCTTATATAAAATTATCACATTGATAATCACTACTCTCTCTAATGGTTGTTGAAAAATTTAAGAAAACTCACAAAATCTCAAATATTATTATATCATTACTAGAAGTAGTAACCAAATAATATTAAGTCATTTTTATAGGATTCTTATACTAATTCTAGTACAAAAATTAGTATAAGATTTAAGAGTGATTTCCTTGGTACAATCCTTAAGGAGTAGATCCCATCATTGGATCTAGGGTTTTCTTGGGCACTTGGATTTTTCTTAAAGAAGACTAATTTGGTAGGAGACCAATTAGTATAAACCATTTTGGCCCTCAATGTAAGATTAATCGATTTCTTCTTACTTCGTATCATTTTGTTATGCATGCATAAGATATAGATTAGTTTATGACTAAACTAATATATATATAGTTATTAGAAGTGTCTAATAAGAGGTTAATGAATCTTTCAATTTGAATTAGAACACCGCTAGATACCGGAACTCCAGTGCTATGTATGTGGAGGTTACGGCCACAAGATCTATCAGTGTAGGAGCTATGCAACAGGTGGACAAGTGAGTGCGAGCCTAGGAAGTTCCTATCGAACTACGACTCACACTGTGGCAAGCAACCGCAACTCGGGATCTTGGGGCCACCAACGAGGTTACAGTTATTATAATAATAGCAACTATAACCGTGGTGGCGGCTCGTATCAGCAGGAGGACAATGGAGGGAGTCAAACTACGAGGGAAAAACCTACTGCTTCGGCTTGCATGGTGCAACGTGGAGATAAGAATAGTGGCAAGCTCTTCATGATGGATAAGCAATCGGTCGATGACGACGAGCATGTGGTTACTGGTACATTTCTAGTTAATAATAATCCTTTTTTTAGTTTGTTTAACTCAAAGGCGACCCATTCCTTTGTATCTAAGAGTCATGCGCCACCCCTAGGATTAAAAACCTATGACCTGATTGAGGATGAGGTAATGATACCGTCACGAGAGTCGGTACCTTGTACTAGCACTACGCCAAATAAGACCTTCAATAACGGTCAAATAATGCAATTACCGTTTTTAAATTGAAATACGGGACCGTTATTGCAACGACGGTTGTTAAATATATACCACGGTTGTACAAATAACACGCGACTGTTATATAACATCAAGAACCGTTATAAAATCTTTCAACAAACCGTTATTAAATATTAAGAACGGTTTCACATCCGTTGTCGTAGTTTACTATTGACAACGTCTTATCGTTCCATAACCGTTGTTAAATATTATATATGATAACGGTTCATTTAGTTATCTTATTTAATGGAATGTCAAAATTTAACAACGGCTTTATTGCGTGCAAAACCGTTCTTATATTCATCTTTTGACAACGGTTCTGCTTAAATAAACCATTGTAAAAGTTTTGAACTCGACAACGGTTATCGTTCGTTATCTTATATTTTTGGCGGTTTGAATGGGAGGGAAAATATGTCAACGTTTATTTATCTAAAGAAAACCGTTGTCAAATAATTGTTTGCAACGGGTTGTTTTTAACGGTTATCGTTTTTAATTATTTATTTTTTTTTAAAATGATTTTAGCTTGTTTTAGCAGTTGCTAAAATGCTATTTTTTCAGCAGCGTTTGTAGCTGCTGCTGAAAATAGCATTCCAGCAGCTGTGCACTGCAAAAATTCAATCCTGCATCAAAATATTACACCCCGCGATCAATTAAACTCAGGTTCAAAACAGTACAAACAGAATGATCAAAAGCCAAAACACAACTTCCTCAGAAAAACAAAAGAAGCCCATACACAATGGCTCTATATACACACTCGTACATAAACCATGAGAAAAGTATTGAGACTCCTCTAATGAAACAACATAACTGGCCCACATATTTCTCATCTGGTTGATGTCCTCTGGTGAATATTCTGGGGCTTTGTTGAGTATTAGTGGAAACTACAATTCAAAATATACATAATCAAAATAGATATAATACATGGAAGTATACAGAATTGAACTCAATTTACGTCTGAAATAGTTTTTAAATCACACTAACCCGTATCAGAATGATAGATAGTTTTCTGTTGATAACCTACCACATGGACTGACAAACGTAAAAAGCACATTGTTTGTCGTCTGGTGCTTTAGGATACTATTATATAAATTACACACAAATCAGCTGAATTAGATAATCAACCTCTCGCATAAACATTAATTAAATGATACGAGTAATTATTAAGAATACACTGGCTAATGGCTTGATAAAATTGGGAACAACGTTGCTTTCATATTTCTCAAGTGGACATAATCGTTTTTTGCTTCAAAAACACTAATTCATAAATATACACACATGCCATTATTATTTGAATAAATATGGCTCAAGTCATACAATAACAAATGACATTATTAAAGGTTGTAAACTTACTCGGTTATCATCCTTACACAACTGTCAAAGGGTTTGCCTTCGCGAGAGTCAATCCAGTACACTGTTTTTGTTTCTACTTGGATTGCGAGTAGCACCCAATGCTTCCTATTCAATTTGGGACATTGAACTGTTAGTTCATTTACACGCATTTAAGCATGTTAATAATAAATTTATAGAACCATGATTCATTACAATAATCACGTACTATACATACATATTCTCATTGTAGGGGGCAAGCCATAGTTTTTTGGTCGACATCAACCGATGAGCGATACTATTGATTTGTTCTTCGTATGAAATTCTGTGCACAGAGAACGCCTTAGGACTCAAGAATCCGTAGGCGTGAATTGGGACCTTCCACTTAGCGAACTGATTATTCAGGTACCTATTACGCCACATGGAACGAAGAATGTTCTTGTAATTGATAATTTAAACAAACATCATTATTCGTAAATGGAAATGACTAAATAGTTTTATTAATAAAACTTATTTCATCCAAATCAAAATGTGAACAGCATCTAAATTGTCAAGGTCGACAGATTCCATCAGTTGCTTCGGGTCCAGTACGACTATATCAAATGCGCCCATAATTTCCTCTTCAATGTTAATCATGACTACATTCCCTCTAGGTACCTTCTTACAGCCAGGTTGTGCAAAGCCTACAGCGAAGCAGTTTTCATTTTTTTCTTATATTCACACGATTCTTAATAAGAATTATAAGCAGGCTTGACTGCAACAACTTCCGTTGACGTAGTAGTAATTGCTTTAGCTGCCGCCATGGCTTTGCTTAACTTCAGCAAATGTAAAGATTAAAGTACTTACGATGTGTTAATATTCGTACCCTAATATATTTAAAGAACAAGTAATAATTAACGTCTGCGTATAGGTACCTCGGGGATGACAACATTGATGAGGTTGTTAGGCCATTGCAAATAAGAGCTTAGGGCTTCTTTCAAATAAGTGATCTTCTCATTAGGAAATGGTACTTTTACTTCCCCATACTCGTCTTTATATAATTGGGATACTTCCACTTTCCTGCAATTGTGACGAAGGGGTATACCATGAACCTTAACTTGTTGAAGCCGGTCGTAAGCGAACACGTATCACCTGGCAACAACAACTTTCTGTTTCCCCAGTGAATAGAACAGACGACAAGCCACCTTGCAATCGCCCTTCACAACTGCTTTAATCAATTAGTACACATACATTCACTACCTTTAATAAATTTCATAAGTAAAAAACGTGTACTGAGATGAATAATTATAAACTAGCAGCTATTACCTTTTTCGGTATAGAGAAGAACGTGTGATCATCAACTACCAAAATCTCATCCTGTGTCACGGCCTTCCTGGCTCCCTCTTCCTGTTCAACTGCCTGATATCGATCCTCGGCTCCCACCTCAGTCTCCTTTGTCATTTTCTTCTCCCTTGCCATGTCCTCCTCGGCTTCCTTCTGTACATTGACATTTGTCCATATAACACGTACTGATTTTCCAAATCATATAACACATTGTATATATATAAGACATAAATATTATTACCTCTTTTTCCTCCTCCTCATCCTCCTTCTTATCCTCCTCCTCCTCCTCCTCCTCCTCCTCCTCCTCCTCCTCCTCCTCCTCCTCCTCCTCTGCTTCCTTTATGACTTCTTGAACCATATCCAACTCTTTTTCTGATGGCTTTTCCCCAGTTTCCAACATTCTCACCATCAACCTGGCTATTTTCTGTAGCTGTGTTGTAGAAATTAATGTCAGCATATATAGTTATAAATTACATTGGTTCAAATACAGTATTTATAGATTACCTTCTTGGAATCATCACCACTTCGGATAGTTTTCCCAAAATACATAGTGATACCAATATGCGTCGATACCCCTCTCACACGACCTCGATGCTCTACTTTACCGATTGCCCTAGCTAGAATGTCATCGCGTCCTTGAGGCTTCCATTTTCCTTCCTGTACCTCCTTCTCACAGTTCCTCTACATACACATAAAACCATTAAGCAACTCACAATTATATAACTCCGACCACCAGTGGTAGGAGTGACATATTTATTCAAACTTACAATTTTCTCTTTGATGTACTTATCATATTCAGTTTCCATCTTTCCATTCTTAGGAGTGTGACCTTCCACCCAAGCGTCGTGACGACTGAATTTTCCAAGCTTTGCCTACAATTCATTCATCACATTGATATCCTCTCAAAATATGTATGATTACTATGAACATATATAACATTTATCACCTAATAGTCTAATACTATAAGAATTATGTACTTACAAGTTTCTTCTTAATCAATCTATAACCACCTCGGGAGCCGTAAAAGACCGTCTTTTTTCTTTGAAATGTTCGCCTTGTTCCTCTCACTCGTAGCCTTCATCAAATAAATTGTATCAAGAAACGTAAGCATGACCAACTACTAAACTAAGTATACTTCTTTACTTATTATTATTAAGTTACCTTAAACTTGTCAGACTGCCTATAAGCGATATAGCTATCCCAATGGTCTTGACTGACATACGGATACTTCTTTGTTGGTGGTTTCTTGTTCATCTCCCCGGTTTCCTTGTTGAACAAGTGCTTCTCAGCAATCTTTAACTTCCAAGAACTGAGGGCTTCCCCTGTCTTGTTTTTTAAGTACTTATCATACTTTTCGGAGACAACGTAAGCTAACTGCAGATATGATGAGCATAGTTGGTACAAGTGTTTCGGCTAATACACATATCAAGTAGTAACTTAATTTCAGCTAAAACATTTATTATTGTATATACATACCTTTATTCTGTTTATTAGCATGGTGTGCCATATTTTACTCAGTTCACTGATACGCGGCGTACCGAGAGGCACATACTGTCTTACACAACAACCAATCCAACTCGCAAAATACCCGGCATTCTCACCATATGGCAGCCCCGTATCTTTATCCCACTGTAAAGGATTAGGTATCTTTGAATTTATTGCTTATAGGGAAACCATGTGGCGCATTCGACCCGTAGTGTGTTGCAAATTATTCTCATCACCTGAGTCGTCGCCTGACGCATTTCCATCGTTTCTTTTCCACTTTTCGACCATATCTAAAGCAGAAATTAATAAACAAATAATAACAATGCATACTTCTAATAACAAAAAAATCTCTAGAGAGGAGGGTTTATTACTTCTTTAAAGAGGAGAATCCGGATTGATCTGGCGGCGGCAATGACGATGATGGCGATGACTGCGACGGCGACGGGGTAAGCTGGTGATTGAGGGGAAGCTCAATGTTTGACGATATTATGTGGGGGAGGGGAAGCACAGAGTATATATGTGTGAATAATACAACACTTGCAACACCTTCTTTAATGGAAAGTAATAAACACGGTATAAGAAAAACCGTTGTATTTTGTTTCCAAACAGACAACGGTTTTTTTTGAAACCGTAATTGATTAGTACTATCTACAACGGGTTAGAAATAACCGTTGTTTATAATATTTTCATTTTGTTTGATTTTCCCGCCAAGAAATAAAGCATCATTTTTATAAATATAACAAGGGCCTGAACCCGTTATAACTGTATACGTCCTGAACAACGGTTTGGGTATAACCGTTTTATTTTATATTTCATTGTGTTTGATTTTACCGCCAAGAAATAAAGCATCATTTGGTATATGCTAGCTAATTACAATATGTTTCTAGGAAACTCTTGCTTATTTCCATTAATTTAATGGATTACAAGTTTACAAATAAAGAGTACAAACTACTACCATACATAATAAACTAGGTAAATAACAATTAGAAGAAGAAATTTGACAATTAACTTAAGCCATGCCACATTATTTTTGAGTTCTACGATATCCATGGTTAACTTCTTGCATTCTTCTTTTGCCTTCAATATTTCACTGTCATTTCCCCGCTTCGATTCTTCAAGTTGATGTAGTATACTTCTCACTAGAGTAATCTCCATATCCATGCTCTTTTCCTCATTCACTAACCTGTTTATAACCTTCCTCTGCCACTCATTCATTGGTTCATCAACCCACTTAAAGTATGCATCCACGCATTTTAGTCTCGGGATTATAGAATTTGCAAGTAAGAAACTTTCTTCCCGGATTTTGCAAAGTCCAAGAAGTCCGCAATACTGCCGGAACTGAGCAATTACATGTCCCTATTGAAATAGAGGAAGAAGACGAGCTACCACTTGACATAATTTGAGTAATAAGAGAGAGAGAGAGAGAGAGAGAGAGAGAGAGAGAGAGAGAGAGAGAGAGAGAGAGAGAGAGAGAGAGAGAGAGAGAGAGAGAGAGAAATAAAGAAGGTTATTTAAAATATGTTATTCAGCAATTACATAATTTAACATGGTTCTTATAAGAACCGTTGTAATTATCTTATTAATATCTTCCAATTTCCATTTATTTTTAGAGGTCTTTATATTCTAACACGGTTCTTATGCACTACCGTTGTCATTATATTATATGTTATTGTTTCATTCATTTGTCTTTTTGCAAGTTATTTAAAATCTATGTTAATAAGCATTTGCATGTAATAAAGAGTAGAACTATATATTAAAACGAGCATACTATACAATGGCGAAAAAAAACAGTACAACAAGGGGAAAAAAAAGGAAACACAATTAAAAATAAAAAACCACAAAAACAAACAGTTAACTAATTAGTAAATTAATTAAACACCCTAATAGGAGTTTGACTAGGAGGTGGGTACTGAGGATAAACTTGATTATAAATCAAGCTTACAACATCGGCATCAAGACGGTGATCAAAATGAGGCACTTCTTCGTCTTCCCATGATTTCGGTACATTAATAAACCTGTACGATAGGAACCTTCTCATCAGATGAGCGTCCTCAGCGGTGGCAACCCATAAGTAAGGCCCAGCGTGTACATAACGATCCTTAGGGTCGTCGTCATAAAAGTCACTTTTGCCCCATTGATGGTGACGTGATGCATACCTTGCAGCGAGTTGTTTTGCTTGACGAAAATCGTCAAGTCCATCCCCTCGAAACACGATTAGAGCATATCCAAGAAACCCACAACCAGAAATCTAAGTCGGGTGGATTGCCCTAACATTTGAGAACCCATTCTCAATGAGGATATCCCTCAATGGGATAAGAGTCTTAGGAGCTGGCTTCCCAGCAGCATCGCGTATGACTGGGAGATTGTGAATTATACACGTCATCGGGTTGATATAGCGGGTTACCGATTGCTGAGGAGGTGCGACTATGGATGATGAAGACGACGACATTCTTTTTTTTATGATATGTATGTATATGTATATTATTTAAAAAGTGAAGTAGAAAGGTTAGTAATAATAAAGTGATTCTTATTGTTACTGCAAATGTGATTGTATTATAGTATAATAAAGCTATAATTAATTAGACTAATTTCATCCATACGTTACATTCAAACATGTATTAATTGTGCATGCATGAATGAGGTGAATAATGGTCAAACAGCCAATAATAATAGGGCATGCATTGGTAAAACCACAAACTTTTCAGTTTTCACAGTGGATCTGTATTTACAACGGTTATAAGAAAACCCATTGTTTATTGGTGTAATATGACAACGGATTTACAATAACCGTTGTTGATATATGAAATATAATAACGGCTTAACAAAGAACCGTTATCATTTTGTGTTATACATACGGTCAAACAATCAATACTGCAACTTTGAATCAGAAAAAGTAAAAATTACAGGGCATGCATTAGTTAAATCACAAACACTAGAAAATCACAGATAATTAAACAATTTTTTTTAAAACGGGTTCAGTCCAACCGTTGTTGATATATGTAATATAATAACGGCTTAACAAAGAACCGTTATCATTTTGTGTTATACATATGGTCAAACACGCAGTAGTGCAACTTTGAATCAGAAAAAGTAAAAATTACAAGGCATGCATTAGTCAAATCAATACCGTTGTGTTTTTAGTCATTGGACAACGGTTTTTTGATAACCGTTTTGTTGTTACTAATTGGACAATGGTTTTTGATAACCATTGTGTTTTTACTAACTAGACAACGGTTTTTTGATAACCGTTGTAAGCTAATATGTTTAACACGGTAGAGTTCACCGATTCTTATATAACTTGTACCGTTTCCACTTTCCAATTCTTAACTTGTTAAGTTTCCAATTCTTATCTTATTATTATACCGGTTCCAATTCTTACTATCTTATTATACCGTTTCCAATACAACCCAAACTTATTATAAGTAGAAATAAAATTTTCACAATCTTAAATTGTACCGTTTGCACTTTCCAATTCTTAACTTGTTAAGTCCTCTATTAATTTTCCACATCGATTATGTCGTCAAGTTCATCAACTTATAGTGGTTCATATTATACATCCACTGATGATGATGATGATGAAGCATCATATGAACCTCTTGCAGGACCCCCAAGTACATTTATGTACGCTAAACCCTTTACGTGCATCATTCACAATCTCCCGTATACAGAGGACGGGTATGGAAAGGCTATACTCTCGTATAGCCTTGACTGGTTAATAGGTTTGATTCGGTTAGCCGGATTGAATTTGGTTCAAACTATCTACCCGGACAATGATGCGCATGATGGCTTCGGGCGGTGCGCCCTCATCGAGTTTGGCGGGGGTGAGGAGCGGGAATGCTTTTGTTAGGCTCGCAAACTTGAGCGGGCATTCTATAACAATGACTCTTCGAGATTCTGGTTTGATCACGATGATCAGCGGGTAGGCCCATATTTATGGGTTGCGAATGAATCTGACTGTCTCCTACTACTTACGATTCTGCACCGCCAAGGTCGCATTGCCGAGCAGGGGATAGTGTCGTTGCAATGGGAAAACGACTGTGTGGATTGGGCTGAAGGTGAAAGAGACATATATGGTGATATTGTCTCTGAATTCCAGAGAATGAGGTAACAAAAAACATACTCCCTCCATTCAACTCCACACTACACATTTGCTTTTTCATGTTTGTTAACGCTTGTTTTACGCGATAAATATCTTTACCTTGATATTTTAATGTACTCCAAAAAACCTAAGTCATTATAATAAAAGTTAGATATCTTTCTGGTGATATTGTTTCTGAATTCCAGAGGATGGGGTAACAAAAAACGTAACAAAAAACATAAATAATTAAACTTTAATTCAAACCACCACCATAATCCAAATACAACTTACAATGCCAGATAATAATTGAAGACTTAATTATTAGAATCTGATGAAGTATTAGGATACTCATCATGAATTTCGGTATAGAGCAAGTCGTAGATTGGCCCTTCATTATTATCGGGAAGTGCAGGTGGAATGGCCTCTTTCTTCCATGACATAGGCACGGTGGCAAGAATGTAATGCTTCCTGCAATGTGTCAGCAGTTGATGATCAAGATGGGTCGCAACCCATAGATAAGGGCCTTGTTGTTTATCATCCGAATAGAAGTCCTCTTTCCCCGCATCTTCCCCCACAATTCTTGCCCCTAATTTTCTTGCCTGCCGAAAACTATCATGGCAGTTGGCTTCATCAAACACGATAAAAGCGAAGCCTATAAAACCTTGCTTGTTTGTAGACACAGGGTACACTTTTTTAACCGCGGTGAAACCGGAGTCATGAAGCATTTGCGTCAACCACCCAAATTAGGGTTTAAACCCTTTCCATTCACACCATAATGAATCGGGAGATTATGGAGAATGCAAGTAAAAGGCTGTGCGTAATGAGAATGTGATTGTAGCCCCGATACACCAGCCATATTTTTTTTAGAGAGAAATTAAAGAGTAAATGTTTGATAATTTAGAATTTGACCTAAAACATTATGAAGACATATTTATAGAATTATTTTGGTCAAATTGAATATAATTGGTCAAATTGAATATTTATTAAAGTTCTAATAAAGTTTTGAATGCAGTAGTCAAATTGAAAAATCTAATCAAATACTGACAACGGTTGAATTGAAAAACCGTTATTTCATAATAGAAAATAATAACGGTTACGAAAAATCCGTAGCTTATAACATAACAACGGGTAACAAAACCGTTGCTGGTGTAAATTTAGTAACGGTTTTCGAAATGCCGATATATTAAACTGGTAACGGTTTTCTAACAACCGTTGATAAGAGTGATTCTATAACGAGTTTTTGGAAACCGTTAAAACGTTTTTGACAACGGTTTGTTAAGCAGCCGTTGTCAAATTATAATAACAACGGTTTTGGAGGGAAACCGTTATTCCTATTAGCGCGGTCTAGATTTCCGCCAATATTTGGAAAACGGTAATCTAAGTGTCGTTATTAAATGCATTAAACCGTTGTGATACGCTCCTTATTGATTGCCAGATTTGGCGTAGTGTAGATTGTGTAGGGATGTGTCTATCATTGTTAGAGGGTAAATTTTCCTCTCAATGTACTAAAATTTCCGTTAAATGGGTTTGAGGTCATATTGAGAATAGATTTGTGTAATATCCTGAGAAAAAAAAAACTAATATTAAATAATATTTCCAGTATAGACAAATATCCGACTACACTAGATTTTATCAGTATGGTTGGATATGTAGTAACCCGAGTTAACTCGACTAACTTTCGTCTTATTATTAATATAATAATGTTAATATATATAGTTTACATAATAGCTAAGTAATAATATTAGATATTTATCATAGGATAAACATTACATGTGTATAATAGTTATCATCATCATCACTAAGACATACTTATCTTATTCTCTAATTAACCGACTACAAGCACTATAAAAAGACCACCCCTCATCCTCATTCATATAGATTTCATGCAAGTATACATGCGTAGAAAACATTACTTATACTATTCATTTACTTATTTAGGAAATCACGGTAATATGGCAAATGTTAAGTAATCCGTTCATTCGTTATTTGGTACAAGGTATGATTTCGGGACCCTTCGTCGATATAAATAATTGTTTACGTTTGAAATAAGAGATTAGAAATAATTGGTTATATTAGTTTTATTGTTAATTTCATCTTATAATTGTTATACTGCTCAAATGTTATATTAATTGCCGTCTTATCAATGTATGCTGTGGTAATAGTGTCATTATAATGTACTATTGGCCAATTGTAGCATTTGGGATACGATTATTGGATAGAGACGACATTATTCTGTCCTGTGTACATGGAAGAAGGGGATGGGGGAGTATGACCCATATGATGGAATGAGGGGAGGGGAAAGTATGACCCCATATGAATGATAATTATGTTATCCGGCAATGGCCAAGATGGGTCTCAGGCCCGGATTTCTTATCTTATGTACATGGAGGTGGGCTTGGCCCGGAGGAGTTTCGGCTCCGTAATGTCTCTCTTTTTAATATTGGTAGACCAGTATAAGAGTAAAATGAAATGTTCCATATTGAAATGACAGGTTGTGCATGTCTATATTATGATTCAATTGCACCCATGTGACCTATCACACAACCTTGTGAGACATTATTAAAAAATTAAAATGAAGGAAGGTAGGGCCGGTGGAGGTGACCGGAGTCATACTCAGCCCGTGGTTGGCTGATTCCGTTACTTTCATTCTTTTTCAGGTACATGTGTCGGGGAATGACAAGTGTGTGGAATTTCATATAGGATCAATGACCCAATAGGATGAATATGTAATAGATTTATTAGTTTTTAGCTTTAAAAAGTGTTTTTATATTTTTTTTTTACATAAGCCTTGTATTCTCCGAAGGGGGAATACGGCAGTGACGCCTTTGTAATTCCGCTGCTGTTTATTGTTAATAAAAGAACTATTTTGAGCTACCTGCTTGTTTTTCGGGGCGTTACAATTTGTTGGGAAGCACAAAGATAATATTGACTATTACCAGAAGAGGGTGTCGTTGAGAGGACCTAAGGGAGTAAGGGTGTTATATAGGGAATTTGTGGTGAAATCGAAAGTTAAGATCATTGCTCCTATTACCTTGAAAGCTTGTTTGCGAAAAGTGTAAGACCCCCACTTACCAAGGACCTTCTAACAAGACCTCCCATAACAAATACGGGCGTTACCAATTCGGCTACCCGTGGTAGTAAATATCAAATAGACCATAATGAAACATTATAAGTTACTTACTAAAAGAAAAATAATAACATTACAATTCTAATCCAAAACCCCAAAATACGTTCACAAATAAATATAAATCAAAATGTCATTTATACTAGCGAAAGCTATAACTAAGTGACTCTCTCATCCAGTGCCATTCCGTTCCCGCATACAAGCTATGCAAATAATCACCGGCTAGAACTCACTGCTCACCATTTGCCGAAAATTTTAAATTGATCACATCAGAGTTAAAAACACATCAAGGTCAGTAACAGTCAATACAATTAATCACAAGTACGAAAGATAAAACCATATACAATAATCCACAAACAATTCCAACACCATCCTCCATCCCCATAACTCCATAGTAACCTGTGTATGAACCGCAGTGCGGAACACCAATGGCTCTCATTGCAGTGAGTAAGCCCTGGCTGTCACCGCAACGAGGAACAAAACCCTCCCGATGTTCGACCGCAACACTGAACAGCAAACGCCCCACACATCGACGCATTAAACATCAAAAGTCCCACACACCATAGGGAGCGTACCCATATTCTTAATGTGCACATCCTCCTTGCAACGGAAGTCACAAGGAGTGATACCATAGGTTAACTCAATCTCCCGACATTGCTTCCCAATCACAACCATGATCACCACCTCCACCACCACCGTAGTAACAATAACCACACTCACATAATAATAATCATCCAAACATATAAACATATAACCACATCAATCTCATGATCAATCATATAATCGAACTGAGAAGGGAAACTCTACTTCTTAAAGATCCAAGTGATACGTGCATATTCTATACACTTTATCTGCGGTTTTGGCACGTATTTCCACGCATAATTGATATCTTAAGGCTACTATTTCTCCCGAAACGGTTTACTTTGCATTTTCTATGATTTATTGTAGGAACGAGTGGAAGTAAGCTAAATCAAGCCTAATTCGTCCTCCGGAGGCAAGTTTAAGGAAGCCAAGAAGAAGGAGAGTCGTATTCACTCACCTTGGGATGCGTGCAAAGGAGTGAAGAGTTGATTGGAAGGAACAAGAGAGCTACTGCACAGCATATTCAGTCGATCGACAATGCTGTTTAGTCGATCGACCACTGAAGCTCATCAGATGCTACTGTTCTGCATATTCAGTCGATCGACCACTCTGGCCTGTCGATCGACCAGTTTTCGAGCTGACACGTTTTTCTTCGTGTTAGACTTTTAAAAGCCCAACTTGTAATTAACTTTCAGTATCTTTTTATCAGTAGAACACAACAACTTTTAGGTTATGCCTTTTCATTCTGGAAAAACTCAGTTTTTAAATCTAGCTTGAAGACGGAACCCTTTGATTTCGATACTTTGTTCTTGAATTTAATTAGTAAGCTTTTATTGCAATTCTTTCTCTTCCTTATTTCTTTGTTATTTTGATTCTTGTTTTCGTCAATTAATTTCAGCAATTGAATCTTTCTCTTTTTTTTTAGTTCGATTCCAATATGTCAAATTTGTTCTTTATTATTAATCTCGAAGTTAGAATAGTTATAATTATGCGTAGGTAATTTCTTTGATTGGGAACAAGGGGAGCCATGGTATTAAATTAGGATTGCTGTGTAGTATGAGTTCTTCCGTATTGGTTTAGTTATCTTTTGATAGATTTCTTTACTAGATTGAAAAATTGGTAATTTGAATTATCGCTAGATTTGGAATTTTTCTTGAGCGAAAGCGTTGATAAATTCTAGGGAATCGATAGACCGTGAGGTTATTTGAGCTTTGATCGAAAGGCTAGCTTATTTTCCCTGAGACCGTTTCGTAAGACTTTTGCTATCTTACTGACCTGATTTTTGCCATGGTGAACCGAAGTTCCCGATCCCTTTTTTATCTTGTTGAGAATATTCATTTTTGCAATTAGCCAGTTAATCAACCAATTTCAAAACCCCCAATTAATTGTTACTTTTATAGACTGAAAAATAGCAAACGAAATCAACCTTGTCTCTCTGTGGTTCGACCCTTACTATTACTAGCTATAGTTTTAGTTTGGAATTATAAATTTAATTTTGGTACTAAACGACGGTATCAAATTTTGGCGCCGTTGCCGGGGAGACGGTGTAATTTTGTTTGCCTTATTTTAGTTTATTTTTCTTGTCTCAGGGAACTTTGGTTCCTTGAGGCCGTTGCTTACCTTTGCTTCTAGTTTTGCTTTTGCACAGTTAGAAGACAGGTTTTTGAGAGGAAGACTTGAGTACTCTCACTTTGGAAATTATGGCTACAATATATGATAATTTTCAGCCAAAGGAGCACCACCTTCCAAAGGGGCGCCAGTTACCTACCCCTACTACCGGTAATTTTGAGTTTCGTTCCTCTTATATTGATTTAGTGGAGCGAAATCAGTTCGCGGGTCTGCCAGATGAAGACCCCTTGAAGCATATGGAAACTTTCACAGACTATTGTTGTTCCATACCTATACCGGCTGGGGTAACTCAAGATGAAGTGAAGGGATTTATGTTCCTGTACTCATTGAAGGATTCGGCGCGAGATTGGTACCGCTACCTCGATAGGGTAGCAGCTGGAGTCACGGATTGGACATCTTTAGCATTAGCCTTCTACAAGAAGTACTTCCCACTTTCAAAGACTGATGCCTTGAAGGGTAAAATCACGAGTTTTCAGCAAGGAGCCGACGAAGATTTTTGTGAAGCATGGGGACGTTTCAAAAGTTTGGTCCGAGCTGTCCCTCATCATGGTTTCCAGCAATGGTATCTTTGCAACCTATTTTACAATGCTTTATATGATGATTACAAGGTCATCTTGGATGCAGCTGCTAATGGCAGGTTTCAAAACAATACCGGTCAAAGTAAAGGTTGGAACACTATCGAGGAGATGGCAGTCCATAAAGCTGAGTTTGGAAGTTCACGTGGAAAGTCACGAAAGCAAAGTGAAGAAATGACTGTTGTTGTGACACTTATAACTTCCATTTTTACCCGTCTCGAGAAGCTCGAGATTTCTGAATCTTCCAAGGAGAGAGTCGAAATTCCTGTTCAAAACTCAGATGAGATCGAGAAATTGAAAGAGATGGTCCAACTCCTTTTGGTTCAAGTGGCGAATATGGAAGCAGCCGGGATTGAGTCCTCACGGAATTTTGTGAAACAATTGGAGAATATGGAGGCTAAGCAAGCTGCTAATTCTTCAAGCAAATGTGAAGGGCCGGTTGAGACGATCAATGCCATCAATCTCAGAAGTGGCCTTTCTTATGAAAGTCCCGACAAGCCAAAGGAAGACTCGGGAAATGACGAAGAAGGTCGTTTAAATTCTGGTGCAAAAACGAAGTCGAATGTCGATTTCCGGTGGTCGATCGACCAACATTCCCGATCGATCGATCGAAGTGTCGAATAAAATAGTTTTGGTCGAAACTATTCACACCAAAGACATCCAGTCGATCGACCAACTTCCTCGGTCGATCGATCGAGACACGACGAAGTCAATTCGACAGAACTGTTCACGCCCGGCTACTTGGTCGATCGACCACTCATACCGATCAATCGATTGGAACTCGAGCGAGGATGCAAATCCGTCAACTAGTCCGCATGATTCTTCACTCATTGATGATTTGACGGGGTTTTAAACCTACGGAAGCCGAAGTTTACGATCCTACGGCCGGTGTTGCGATCCGTATCCGGAGCATCCGAAGGCTACTATTTGTGGAGCGTAAGTTTGGTAAGTTTACGGAGATGGTCCAGAATCTCGAGGTAACGGTTCCTTTCACTGATTTAATTACCCAGGTACCCTCTTACGCTAAATTTATGAAAGATATTTTGAATCGTAAGAGAAATTTTCGTGATGATGGTAATGTTACGTTTGTGGAAGAATGTAATGCTCTTTCACAAGTTAATGTGCCTCCTAAATTAAAGGACCCGGGTAGTTTTTCAATTCCTTGCACTATAGGTAACCACGTAATTGGAAAGGCCCTTTGTGACTTAGGGGCGAGTGTTAGTGTCATGCCGTATTCTGTTTGCGAAAGGTTAAACATTGGTAGACTCAAGGTGACCGATATTACCGTTCAAATGGCAAATAGATCGACTCAGAGACCTATAGGTGTTTTAGAGGATGTACCCGTTCGAGTGGGTAAGTTTTTTATTCTTGTCGATTTCGTTGTTTTGGACATTGCGAGAGGACAATCGGATACCTATTATTTTAGGCGGACCGTTCTTACATACATTTGAAATTTGTGATAGATGTCAAACGCGGAACCATCACCTTAGAGGTAGGGGATGACACCATTGAGTTGATCTTGCTCACAAGGCAACCGAACCTGCTGATGAGGATACGTGTTATTCCATTGATATTGTTGATGTGGTTGTTACTTGTAATTGGAGGGAATCCTTAGCCAAGGATCCCTTAGCTGATCTAACCCATTTAGATGAGTGTGCGGGTAATACTGAGTGGAGAATCTTTGAGGAGCCAGATGCTTTGGTTGCCTCAATGGAGAGCTACGAGCTCAATGAAGAAGAAGATGAGATGCTTTTGAGCCTGGCCAACGATAATTTGGTGAACACTTGCTACACCATTGAAGCTGACTCTGTCTATGTTGTAGAGGTAAAGGTGCCAGAGCGTAAGCCACTTCCTCCTAATCTTAAGTATGTTTTTCTAGATGATACGGAGCAGTACCCAGCTATTGTTAGCTCTAAGCTTAACGATGACCCGGTATGCTTTGATGTGTGTACTTAAGAAAAACAGGAAGGCTTTGGGTTATTCTTTGGATGACATTAAGGGCATAAGCCCTGATGTTTGTATGCATAGGATAGAGCTGGAAGAAGGCCACAAGCCTTACAGACAGGGTCAACGCAAGTTTAACCCGAAGATGCAGGAAGTTGTTATGGCTGAGGTGATGAAACTACTTGACGCTGGTATTATTTATACAGTTGGGAACTCCAAGTGGGTTAGCCCAGTTAAGGTAGTCCCGAAGAAAGGAGGGACTACCGTGGTTAAAAATGATAAAAATGAATTAATACCAACTCGAGTAGTGACAGGGTGGCGGATGTGCATTGATTATAGACAGTTGAATGCCGCCACCAAGAAAGACCATTTTCCCCTCCCTTTTGTTGACCAAATGACTGAAAGACTTGCTTCTAACAAATTTTTCTGTTTTCTAGACGGATATTCAGGGTTCTTCCAGATCCCTATTCATCCGGACGATCAGAGTAAGACTACTTTTACCTGTCCATAGGGTGTTTTTGCATATTGTAGAATGCCTTTCGGACTGTGTAACGCCCCTGCTACCTTTCAGAGGTGCATGATGGGGATTTTTTCTGATTATATAGAAAATATTATAGAGGTATTCATGGATGATTTCTCAGTTTATGGTGGTGACTTTGATCGTTGTTTAGCTAACCTTGATAAAGTCATGCAGCGTTGTATAGATGTTAATCTTGTTTTAAGCTGGGAAAAGTGTCAGTTTATGGTCAATGAGGGAGTTGTGTTAAGGCATCTGATTTCTGATAAAGGTATACATGTTGACAAAGCAAAGGTGCAGGTGATTGAGCAATAACCTCCTACCGTGAATGTTAAAGGAGTGAGGAGTTTCCTTGGTCACGCTGGTTTCTATCGGCGTTTCATTAAGGATTTTTCAAAAATTGCTAAACCACTTACACAATTGCTCCTTAAGGATGTTGTCTTTGAATTTACTGATGAGTGCCATGTCGCTTTTAACAGGTTAAAGGAGGCCCTAGTTTCTGCGCCAATCATTCAGCCGCCTGATTGGGACCTCCCATTTGAGATCATGTGTGATGCCAGCGATTATGCGATCGGTGCAGTTCTGGGACAGCGAAAGAATAAAGCTTTGAATGCCATATACTATGCGAGCCGAACTCTGGATGAGGCTCAAGTCAACTATTTTACCACTGAGAAAGAGTTTCTAGCTGTTGTTTTTGCCTTAGACAAATTTCGGTCTTATTTGTTAGGTTCTAAGGTTATTGTTTACACTGACCATGCAGCGTTGAAGACTCTCTTTATTAAGAAAGATGCGAAGCCGAGGCTTTTGAGGTGGATACTCCTTTTGCAGGAGTTTGATTTGGAGATCAAAGATAAGAAAGGAGCAGAGAATGTGGTAGCTGACCACTTATCTCGTCTACAGCTGACAGAAAGGGAGGATTCGTTGCCTATTAATGATTCTTTTCCTGATGAGAGTCTGTTAGCTATTACTACTTCAGGGTCTTATCCACCTCCGTGGTTTGCTGATTTTGCTAACTTTGCTGTGACAGGTAGGATACCACCCGAGCTTTCATGGCGCGTGAAGAAACGGTTTGCCTATGATGCTAGACAATATTTTTGGGATGATCCTTATGTTTTCAAGGAATGCGCAGACGGTCTCATCCGGAGATGCGTACCTCAGTGGGAGGTGAAGGATATCCTAGAGGCTTGCCACTCTTCTGCTTATGGTGGTCATCACGGTCCGTCCAGGACCGTAGCTAAGGTACTCCAATCTGGTTTCTATTGGCCAACTTTGCATGCAGATTGTCGCAATTTTGTTGTTGAGTGCGATGCTTGTCAAAGATCGGGGAATATTTCCAAGAGACATGAGATGCCATAGGTAGGCATTCTTGAGGTTGAGATTTTCGATGTCTGGGGCATTGATTATCAAGGACCTTTTCCGAGCAGTCAAGGTAACAAATATATCCTCGTAGCTGTAGATTATGTATCCAAATGGGTGGAAGCTATTGCTACCCCCCATTGCGATGCAAAAGCCGTGATTAAACTGTTTAAAAAGATCATTTTCCCTCGTTTTGGTATCCCTCGGGTTGTCATTAGCGATGGGGGAATGCATTTTAAAGAGAAACAACTTAGTGCTTTATTGACTAAATTCGGTGTCCAACATCGTAGAGGTTTGGGGTATTATCCCCAAACTAGTGGTCAGGTTGAGGTTTCTAACAGAGAATTGAAGGAAGTCTTAGCTAAAGTTGTTTCTAAATCACGGAAAGATTGGAGTCTTAAGTTGGATGATGTCTTATGGGCTTATAGAACTGCGTTTAAAATGCCAATCGGGATGTCACCATACCGATTGATTTATGGTAAGACATGTCATTTACCTGTTGAGTTAGAGCGTAAGTCTTGGTGGGCTATTTGTGATTTGAATTTGGATCCTAACCTCTCTCGTGAGAAACGCATGACACAATTTGAATGAGCTAGAGGAATTTAGGCTGCTAGCCTATGACAATGCAAGGATCTACAAGGAGAAATCAAAGCGCTGGCACGACAAGAGAATCATCAAGCGCGAGTTCCATATTGGCGATAAGGTACTTCTTTTTAACGCTCGTATCCGTTTATTCCCTGGTAAGCTGAAATCCAGGTGGACCGGCCCCTATACGGTCACAGCAGTCACAAAGTTCGGATCAGTTGAACTGGAGACCTCTGCTGGAGAAAGGTTCAAGGTTAATGGCCAATATGTGAAGCACTATCATGGATCAGATGCATATGTTGGGAAGGTCGAGGTTTTGTACTTCGATCCGCTATCAGATGATGAAAAGTGAGGTAACAAGGTCGTGTGGGACCTCTTAAACCAGCGCTAACTGGGAGGCAACCCAGGTTGTAATTTTTTGTAACTTAGGAATTTTATTTTGTCATTTCAATTAATTTGCATTTTGAGTTTTTGTTTTATTTGTTTGTTGTTTTCTTTAATCCCCTTTAATTGGCAATTTCTTGGTATGGGAATACGCGCACCTTTGATATTTTTTGCAGGTATCTATTTTATGCAAAGTGCGTAGGAGGAGTGCTTGATTTTTGTGAGGAAAAGTCGGGAAATTATGATGGCAAAGGAATTTTTGACGAATTAAAGCCTAAACGCCAGCGTTTGCAGTCGATCGACCTGTCCATTCAGTCGATCGACTGACGAGGAGAGTCCAGAAGCTACTGTGCAGGTATTTTGGTTGATCGACCGAGTATAGTGGTCGATCGACCACTTCGCGGGTTCAGAAACCGTTCTATTAAGGAAGTTTTCTCTCCTTATTCATTCATTTACTCTTCCTTTCTCACAAACTCAGAAAATAGACAAACCCTAAGTTCATCCCTTTTAGCGATTTTTCACCTGCAATCCCGTCTTTCACTCGATTTTTCCTGCTTTAATCTTAAAAGTTTCTTCAAAGTAAGTCTCTAATCTCATTCCCATGCTCTATTCTCGAGTTTATTGTGGTTTTATGCGAAGTTTTCGACTAATATGCTTGTGAGATGAGAAAAATCGATTTGGGAAATTGACTTTTGGGACTGTTTTCTTGCCATCTTTATACTTTAATTGCTTATTCTACACTTTCCCCTTTAATTTTCAAGCAAATGAGCAGCTAGGATGAGTTTTAAGCCGTTTTCCCCAATTTTTTCGAAACCCTAATTTGCATTCCAGTTTTGATTTTGATTCGGGTTTCAAGAAATTGACATTGTTTGGGGATTTCTTGTTGCTAATGTGTTGATCGCAGGTAACAAAATGACAAAAGGAAAGGAGCCAATGCAAGAGGGCCAATCGAGCCAAAGGCCTGCTAAGCGGCCACGCGGACCACCCCTGATGATAGAAGCCACTACGGATAGTCTACCTGACTATCCGCAGGTTATCTTTGCTAAACCTATTCAGCGCGCTAAATTTTCCTTCTTTGTTTCGAGTACGAAGGTCACAGCTACCCGGTTTCTCCATAAAGACACTTTGGAGAAACTAGGCTGTTACGAGTCGGTCGTGTCCCTGCTAAATGGGACGGGTATGATGGGTCTTGTGGACATGGCTGAGTTCACATATTATGTTTTGACCCTTGAATTCTTTTCGTCTTATGCTTTCGACACGAAAGCTTTCGAGGCTGATTCGACCAAACCTTGCATTTCTTTTCGTCTTTTCAATGTCAATTACTCTCTGACACTTGCTGATTTTGCGGGTTTTCTGGGTCTTTACTTCGAGGGCAGAACCTCGGACACCTCAGACAGTCATCGGGTCATGTGGTCTTGTATCGGCGACACTTACGGGTCGAGGAGGACGGGCACTTCCGTCCACTTGCCCCCTCTTCGTTATTTTCTACGGCTAATGGGTAATACCATTTTTGGCCGTAAAGAGTCTAATAATGTGAATAATATTGAGCTTTCGATTTTGGCGGGCTATCTGAACGTTGAGCGTCGGACAGCCCGTATCTATAACGTTGCCTACTTGACTGCCGCTCACTTTCAGACTGTAAGTGAGGGCACCTTGACCACCATTGCCTGTGGCGGATTGGTGACACGTATCGCCAACCGCCTTGTTTTACTTTTCCCTCGACAGGAGGACCCCATCGACCCTGACCTGCGTTTCATGGACCTCCGTTACGCGAGGGGTGTCTATTGGATCGATAGACAGATGCGGTGGAAGATTGATTCTTTCATCTGTGACCGCATCCCTTTCACTGGCTACCCTCCTGTCCTGCCCCTTACCACTGTTGAGGGGGCAGCTCGGCCGCCCCTGCCTAGTTACAGGCTTCCTCTGGTGGCGGCCACTCCTACTGCTAGCACTTCGAGGAGGGCTCGTGCCTCCCCTTCACAGGCACTCCCTACCTCCACTACCACCCCTCCTACTGGTACATCCACTTTTCTACCACCTACCCCTTTAGTTGTCCCTCCGGTCATGGACCAGAGGGCAATGTCACGTGTTTTGGGTGATTTGTGTAGGAGTTTCAACCAGCACAGGTTGGATACGGCCATTGCCCTATACCCGGTCTACGAGGAGCTAGCTCGGGGGGGATGCTTCCACAGGGTGACTGGGCTCACCCTTCTTACTTTGTCCCCCCTGCGGGCGGTTACCCTCAGCCTGCCAGGAGACCCCCTCCCACTACTACTGCTGGTGCCTCCGGTTCCAGGAGGGCCACTCCCGCTGCTGCTGCTGAGGAGGAGGAGAGTGACTCGGGGTCCGGAGAGGACAGTGACTCTGACTACGAGGGTGGAGATTAGATGCTGGTGACCTCCCCGTTTTTGGCTGGTTTGGGGAGGTCGTATTTTGTAAGTTATATTCCTTTCTCTTTTAGCTTCCTTTTCTTTTATTATGCTTTTATTCTCCCGTTTTTCTGGTGGTGATTTGCTGATGAGCACAATGGGGACATTGTGCGTTTTGGTTTGGGGAGGGTATTTGCATATGCCTTTTGTTTTGCATCTGCATTTGTTTTTTATTGCATTTCAGTCACATGTTTAGTGCATTTCTATTTGCATTTGTTTTTATTTTCATCCATTCAAAAAAAAAAAACAAGAAAAAATTGAAAAAAATTCATAAAAACCAAAAATATCACGTTTACTTTTGCATATAGTTAAGTCGGATTGGAGTTATTAATGATGATTTTGCTCTATTAGTCAAATATGCCATTCCTTGCCTTTTCACAGCTGCTTAGCAAGAATTAAAAGTGATCTCTCAAATTTTGTTATGGAATCCATTTCGGGCAATTAGACTTGACTCATTACTTTTGGCAAGCTACTTATACTTTCTGAGATATAGAGCCTATAACTGGTGACATTCATGACCGGTTAACTTAGGATTGAGAGTAGTTACTCCCTTCATTTCATGTTTTGCACGTGTATGAGTTTTGATTGCTTATTGCCTATACGCATTGGTTTGTGGTCGGTATTGCATGTTTTGAGAACTATTGCATCCTCCCCTTTCTCGTTTTACCCCATTAGCTTCACATTAGCCAAAAATTGCCAGTTGCCCTTAACTACATCCCATACTTAGCCTACCATTGTGCCAAGCTAGGAAGTAGTAGAGAAATCTTTGTCAGATTAGAAGCAGTTTTGGTTCGTTTGTATTGTTGGAGCGGGTACTTTTGAGAAGTGAAGGAGCTGTGTCCTTTTGAAACAGGAAGAAAGAAAGGAAAATTCAGGAAAAAAAAAAAAAAAAAAAAAATAGAGCTGTCTTACCTGGGCAGAAGGCTCTGTTTTGTGTAAGGGTGGTCGATCGACTGCCATCACAGGTCGATCGACCACCAGTTCAGAGGTTGAAAAAAAAAAGAAAATGAAAGAAAAGAAATGGAAACAGGAATGAGGAAAAAGAAAAAAAAAGAGTCTTGAAAATAATAAGGTCTTGGTTGAAATAAGAACGCGCCTCATGTGCCTACCTCATGATTTGGAGGCGTTTGTTTGGGTTTTTGTGTTGCCTAGTCAATAAAGGCATGGTCTTTTTGTTGAGTTGGAAGAACGGGATTTGGCTTCTAATGGTTCGTTAGGTACTAGCTTGGCTCTTACCTTCACTCTTCCATAATTGTTTTGCCCCTTCTTTCCCACTTAGCCTCACATACCCAAATCTTGCAATAGTTCGGCATGTGATAGTCCTTGACGGTGGTTATGCGTATGTACGGTAGCTAGAATCATTATTCATGCTAGTCAAGCATACATGTTTTGTCGGTCATGATCTAGGTGAGAGACTCGTATTTTTCTTCTCTCTCTTTTACATAAAATCTTACCATTTGCTTTCTTTGAGAGAAGAGTGATCCGGGAGAGTCTGATTGTATGAGTCTTGCAAGGTCGAACGCCCGACTTAATTCTATGATATGCATAAATTTGTTCACTTGATTTAAGCCTTGCAATAGTTGACTTTGGGCATTAAACGGTTTGGCATTGACTTGTAGTTAGCTCTGAAATGTACTCCTTTCCATTTAGTTTTTATACGGGTCATAGTGCTTGCTTGGGGACAAGCAAGGTTTGGTTTGGGGAGATTTGATACGTGCATATTCTATACACTTTATCTGCGGTTTTGGCACGTATTTCCACGCATAATTGATAGCTTAAGGCTACTATTTCTCCCGAAACGGTTTACTTTGCATTTTCTATGATTTATTGTAGGAACGAGTGGAAGTAAGCTTAATCAAGCCTAATTCGTCCTCCGGAGGCAAGTTTAAGGAAGCCAAGAAGAAGGAGAGTCGTATTCACTCACCTTGGGATGCGTGCAAATGAATGAAGAGTTGATTGGAAGGAACAAGAGAGCTACTGCACAGCATATTCAGTCGATCGACAATGCTGTTCAGTCGATCGACCACTGAAACTCATCAGATGCTACTGTTCCGCATATTCAGTCGATCGACCACTCTGGCCTGTCGATCGACCAGTTTTCGAGCTGACACGTTTTTCTTCGTGTTAGACTTTTAAAAGCCCAACTTGTAATTAACTTTCAGTATCTTTTTATCAGTAGAACGCAGCAACATTTAGGTTATGCCTTTTCATTCTGGAACAACTCAGTTTTTAGATCTAGCTTGAAGACGGAACCCTTTGATTTCGATACTTTGTTCTTGAATTTAATTAGTAAGCTTTTATTGCAATTCTTTCTCTTCCTTATTTCTTTGTTATTTTGATTCTTGTTTTCGTCAATTAATTTCAGCAATTGAATCTTTCTCTTTTGTTTTAGTTCGATTCCAATATGTCAAATTTGTTCTTTATTATTAATCTCGAAGTTAGAATAGTTATAATTATGCGTAGGTAATTTTTTTGATTGGGAACAAGGGGAGCCATGGTATTAAATTAGGATTGCTGTGTAGTATGAGTTCTTCCGTATTGGTTTAGTTATCTTTTGATAAATTTCTTTACTAGATTGAAAAATTGGTAATTTGAATTATCGCTAGATTTGGAATTTTTCTTGAGCGAAAGCGTTGATAAATTCTAGGGAATCGATAGACCGTGAGGTTATTTGAGCTTTGATCGAAAGGCTAGCTTATTTTCCCTGAGACCGTTTCGTAAGACTTTTGCTATCTTACTGACCTGATTTTTGCCATGGTGAACCGAAGTTCCCGATCCCTTTTTTATCTTGTTGAGAATATTCATTTTTGCAATTAGCCAGTTAATCAACCAATTTCAAAACCCCCAATTAATTGTTACTTTTATAGACTGAAAAATAGCAAACGAAATCAACCTTGTCTCTCTGTGGTTCGACCCTTACTATCACTAGCTATAGTTTTAGTTTGGAATTATAAATTTAATTTTGGTACTAAACGACGGTATCACCAAGCATAACCAAACGCATTCCAAGAATCAAGAACCAAGTAATCAATCACAACCGATCTTCATATCAATCAATTACTATACCTACATACAATAATTACATACAATTACTAACTACCCGTCATTAATCAATATAGTATACACCAATTACTAATGCTCCCACTTTTCCCAAATTCTAGGGTTTAGTCACATTAGAAAATTGATTGCAAGAATTAGAATAGACTTACACAAAAGATTTCTAACAAAAGTGAAGATCGAAACCATAATCCAACGCTCGCAATGAATCTTCTCACAAGGATGATAGAAGTAGGAGAGATGAGTTTAGGAGAGTTAAAGAAGAGGTTAGGGTTAAAAAAATGTTTAGAAACTGATTAGGCAAAATTTAAACAACCTACTTAACCACAAACTAAACGGATGAAATAAAACTCAGATCGGCTCACTCGGTTGAGTGAGTACTCAACCGAGTGGCTACTACTCGGTTGAGTGCTATACATACTCGGTCGAGTAACCACAAGTCAGAACAACGCTTCAAAACCAACTCACTCGGTCAATCGCACTCGTCCGATTATGACCCACTCACGCGAGTGCACCCCTATACTCGCCCAAGTGCTACTCTGCAAAATACTAAGTATTATAGTCTTCCCATCTTAAAAAAAAATTTCGTCCTCGAAGTTCGCTCTTACCCTGCACGACGCAACCTCTCTCATCCACTCACAACACCAACTCGATTTACAAGGTCAAAATCAACACATAACCTATAATATCGCAACAAGGATAGTGCAACATACCAAATTCCATAATTCAACACTGATAAATCCCATAACACTGACACCAACGCACCACCAACACCACCTCAATACCATACCTTTTACTAATAAATCCACAACTAATACAATTCACCATGCAATAACAACTTCCAGCATGAAGTCTTACAGTCTACCCCTTAAAATGAACTTCGTCTTCGTCCCCAAAGTTCTCTCACACTTAAAACAGCCACCTTCCCAAACTGTCAACACTATAACAATTATACACACTGTAATACCCGTATTTTATTTAACTCGGTCAAAGGCTAGTCAACGGTAAATGAGAAAATATATTTTATAAAATTACATTGGATTTTACGAGTTATGTTATAAGACGGAATAATAAAATAATAATGATAATAATAATAATAATAATAATAATAATAATAATAATAATAATAATAATAATAATAATAATAATAATAATAATAATAATAATAATAATAATAATAATAATAATAATAATAATAATAATAATAATAATAATAATAATAATAATAATAATAATAATAATAATACCGGCCTCTCTCTTCTTTCTCTCTCCTAAAACCTCTCTAAATCGACGATTCTTGCGTAGCAATCTACCGCTGAGTTTCCTCGATCATGGCCCGGGGCCGGCCGCCGCGAGCCATGGGTCCTCCACAACCTATTGGCTCTACTGAGACGTCCACTGTGTCATCTGGTGCTACTGCTGCATCATCTGGGTCTTCGCCTTCTACGGAAGCGCCTGGAATTCAATCGGAGGCTGTGAATCCCACCGATGCCGCTGCTTCTAAGGACGTTGGTGTCCCAATTTCTGCAAAGGAGGTCCCTAAGAAGACTTACTCTCAGATTCTTAAGAACTCTTCAAAAGGTATGAACCTTTCTTTTGTTCAACCTGAGGCGAATTCGACTATCACTATTGAGGAGGAGGATATTGCTCAGGAAATTGAGTACTGGCAAACTACTCTGGTTGGTACTGTAATGGGGAAACAATCGACTCTTGTGGATATTGAAACCCTAGTAGCTAAGTATTGGACTCATATTACCACGCCTGAGATCATGTATTTTGCTAAAGGGTGGTATTATTTTAGGTTTACTAGTGCGGAGGATATGCAGAAAAATCGTTCTGATACCTGGAATGTTAGTGGTTTTCCATTAGTGTTCAAGCCTTGGAGTCCAACTGTGATAGATGAGTTAAATGTTACTCATGTGCCTGTTTGCGTTTTGTTTCCTAGCCTGGATCCTTGTTTTTGGTCTAAAGCAGCTTTAAGTAAAGTTGCCAGTGCTGTGGGGCATCCCATTTGTGCTGATAAGGACACTACTAACAAGAGTAAGTTGGCTTTTGCAAGGATATTGGTAGATGTTGACCTTTCTAAGGAATTGCCAAAAGCAATACAGATTGATTCTCCACATCGTGGTACACTTTTGCAAAAAGTGGAGTATGAATGGCTCCCACATTTTTGTTCTGTTTGCAAGAAGGTGGGCCATTCCAAAGAGAGATGCAATGTTGCTAACCCTAAGCCAAAAGTGGTTTATAAGCCTAAACCTACCAAGCTGCCAGAGAAAGTGGCTACTCCCTCTTCTCCAAAGGGTACAGCAAGCACATCAAAGCCTAAAACTGCTTCACCCAAAAAGTCTGTAGCTGTCAACTTATCTAATAGATTTGTTGCTCTTCAGAATGAATCTATCTTGGAACCAGCATTAGGCACTGTGGAAGTTGAAAGTGATCTTGATGAGGATTACCTGCCAGATGAGGATATCTTCACTGAGCAGGATGTGGCTTTTGTAGTGGAACCAGGGGGACCTTCCTCTTCTTCCTCCCAATGATTCTCTCAATCTGGAATATTAGGGGGCTTAATGACCCTCTAAAACAGCAGGAAGCACTCAGCTTTCTGTTGGATAATACAGTGGATTGTGGTTCTCTCATAGAGACTCATGTTAAGACTAGGGCACTCTTGGATATTTCTGGTTCTACATTTTCTAGATTTCATCTGACTCATAACAATGACTTGCATCCTAATGGTCGTATTTGGGTCTTCTGGTCCCCTGCTGTGATTACCCTCACTGTCCTTTCTAAAACTGGCCAGCATATTCATTGTCAACTTGTCCACCTTGCTACTCAAAAAGTGTGTGAGGTGACTTTTGTTTATGCCTTCAATTCTAGAATTGAGAGGAGGATGCTCTGGCAGCAGCTTGTTTCTATCTCTTCTACAATTTCCAATCCTTGGATTTGTATGGGGGATTTCAATGTTGTTTTAAATATGGATGAGAGACTGGGTAGTGACCATCTTCATCTTGCTGATATGAAGGACTTTGGGCACTGTCTGGATACTTGTTCTTTGGTTGACCATCCTGCAACTGGTTGTCACTTTACGTGGAATAATAAGCAGGGAGATGGGTTAAAATGGGCTAAGCTAGATAGGATTCTGATCACTCCTCAGTGGATAAGGGAGGTTGGGTCTATAGCTTCTTTTCTTACTGCTGGTATCTCTGATCATTCTCCTGGTCTTGTTGTTGTTCATACTCATAATGTTGTTCATAAGAAGACGTTTAGATATATGAATTGTTGGTCCCTTTCTCCTCATTTCTTGAGTTGTGTGAAGGATAACTGGCAGATGGGGTATGCTGGTGGCAGAATTCATACTCTCTTTCAGAATCTTAAACACCTCAAGAAGGCTCTAAGAACTTTACACTCTGAATCCTTCAGTGCTCTTACTACCAGAGTTAGGACTGCTAAGCTGGATCTTCTGAACTGTCAAACTAAACTTCATGAGTCCCCTCAGAATGCTCAGTTGCTGGCTCAGGAGAAACTGCTTCTGCAAAGTTATATTCATTTGAAGTCTGCTGAACTGCAGGATCTTAACCAGAGGGCTAAGGTTCATGATTTGAATCTTAGAGATGCTAGCACTAAGTTCTTTTACTCTAAGATTGCAGCCAGAAAAATAAGGAATACTGTTGGGAGCATTCATGATGAGCATGGGGTTTTGAAAACAGGGTTAAGAGCTGTTGCTGATGGGTTTGTTGCATACTACCAGAACCTGCTGGGCACCTCTTCTCCTGTTCAACCCCTCCCTCATGACCTGTTCCAGCAAGGATTAATCTCTTTGGATGATCATGCTAGTCTCACTCAGATGGTTCACACTAATGAAATCCTCACTGCGTTGAAATCTGTGGACAGGAACAAAAGCCCTGGGATTGATTGTTATTTTTCTGGTTTCTTCCTGGATGCTTGGAGTGTTGTTGGTCATGATTTTAAGGAAGCTGTCTATGAGTTATTCCTTCATGGTAAGCTCCCTAAGTCTGCTAATTCTACTCTCCTTGTTCTTGTCCCTAAGCTTGACACTCCCTCTTCTGTCAAGGACTTTAGGCCTATTGCCTGCTGTACAACTTTTTACAAGGTTGTTAGCAAAATTTTGGCTAATAGAATTCAGGGGGTGATGGATCAAATTATTGGACCTGAGCAGGCTGCTTTTGTGGCTCAGAGGGATTTATCTGATAATGCTATGATGGCTTATGAGCTTGCTTCCAAATATGGTAGAGCTTACCTTACACCTAGATGTCTTTTAAAAGTAGACATTAGGAAGGCTTTTGACTCTGTCAATTGGGAGTTTCTTCAGAAAGCTATGCTTAGTTTTGGGTTCCCTCATGTTTTTGTTGGTTGGGTCATGGCCTGTATTACTTCTCCCTTCTATTCTCTCAGTATTACTGGTGGAGTGGAGGGTTTCTTTCCTGGCAAAAGGGGTCTTAGACAGGGTGACCCACTGTCTCCCTATTTGTTTGTCATCTGTATGGAGGTTTTGTCCAGGTTACTTAGAAGGCTACCTAGGTTTGATGGTTTTTCTTATCATCCTAAGTGTGTTCAGTTGAACCTGACTCTTCTGGTGTTTGCTGATGATTTACTAGTCTTCACTAGAGGGGACCTCCCTTCTGTTCATGCTGTGGCTGCTACCCTCTCTCTTTTTGATAGTCTTTCTGGTCTTCAGGCTAATCCTACTAAAACTAGCCTGTATTTTGGTGGGGTTAATACTGATCTTAAAAAGGTTATTCTGGATGCTACTGGGTTTAGTGAAGGAGACTTCCCTTTCAGGTACCTGGGCTTGCCTCTCTTTAATGCTAGGCTTGCTACTGACATGTACCAGCCTCTGTTGGATAAAATTAAGGGGAAAATTGCTCATTGGGCTAATCATTCTCTCAGTTATGCTGGGAAGACCCTCTTGATTAACTCTGTCATTTTTGGGATGCACAACTTTTGGGGGGCCAGTGTCCTTCTTCCTAAGGGTATCATTAAGAATATTAATAAACTTTGCAAAGATTTCCTTTGGGGGATTGATGATGGGGCTAGGAGACATGTCTTTCTCAGTTGGAAGGCTATTTGTCAACCAAAGCGAGAAGGAGGGATTGGCATTAAAGAAGTTTTGAGTTGGAATTGTTCTCAGATGCTCAAGTGGGTTTGGAAACTAACTGCTAGGCCACAAAGTATTTGGGCACTCTGGGTTAATAGATATATTCTCAAGGGGGCTGATTTCTGGTCTGCTCAACAAAGTATCAGTCACTCTTGGTATTGGAATAATGTTGTGGAAGTTAAGGACTTTCTCCTTGCTAGTGCTGGTTCTCACAGGATTGCTCTAGACTGGCTTTCTGCTTGCTCAGATTCTACCACTTTCCATACTGCAAAAATGTATCAGCTGGTTAGACAGGGTGCTGAAGAGGTGCATTGGTACTCTATGGTTCATGATAGACAGTGTGTGCCTAAGTATTCTTTCTTTGGTGTTCTGGCTTTTCAGGATAAGTTGCCTACTATTGATAACTTGGCTCACAGGGGACTTCATATGGTTAATAGATGTGCTCTCTGCTGTGCTCACAATGAAAGTGTGGAGCATCTGTTTTTTCAGTGTGCTTTCTCTTCACAGTGCAGGCTCGGTTGCAAAGCATGGTTGCAGGCTTGCCCCTCTTCTCAGCTGGCCCAGGTGGTTAGCTGGTATCTTACTCAGTGTCATGGGGTGCGTGCTGGAGATCAAAAAGCAGGTCTTCTAGCTACAATGTACTACCTTTGGCATGAGCGAAATGGAAGAATTTTCAGGGGTGTCTTTAGTACACCTGAGTCTATTTGTATCCGTGTTAAATTTGTGGTTAGCAATAGGTCTTTTGAGTAGGCTGTCTGTAACACCCCGTATTTTATAATAATATTTTATTATAAAGTATTTTATTAAATTAATTATTTTGAAGTTTAATAATATATTTGGGAAATATTTATATTTATCGTCTTCGTTCTCTATTTTATTATTTCTCATTTTAATCTACTTTTGGAAAGGTTAAAATATCCGGGCACGATTTGACTATTTTAATTTAATAATTTCTTTTCTTATATAAGGCCTCCTTGCGTTTTAATTTGGCTCAATCCAATTTATAATCAGATAATCCATTGTATGAGCTAATGGACCAAAAGCCCATTAGTTAATCCCTTATAAATATAATTAACCTAGCAAGCAACTAGGTCAATCCTTCTCCTTTCTCACGTGAAACCTAACCTAGCAGGCAAGCTGCTCTCCTTTGTTTTCTCACGTAAAGTGCCGCACGGCCTCTCCTCTATTTCTCTCTTTTGTTCTTCTTTTCTCCCTTTGACTCCATTGTTGAATATCTTTTCTTCCACCAAACTTATTGATAAATTATATTTTCACAATCCTTGCTCTTATCCTTACAACATATTTTTCTCCAAATATGTTTATGGGGATTATTTGTATGGACTTTTAAACCTACCTTTATGGTCTCTTATTTTAATGGGTGAAGAACAAGAATAGCCTTTCATGGCGTTTTCAAGGGTTTCGGTCTGTGTTTTTATTTTGTGTCGCTTTTCGGGATGTTGACACGTGTTGGATCAAGGCAAGGATTTGATGGTCGTGTCTTTCATGGAGTTTTCATTATTAATTCGCATCGTTAATTGCTAAAAAGGTAACTAGGTGTTTTCTTTTAATTGTGTTTATGCCAATTGATATAATTAATATGATTTAATGATTGTCTTGTATGATTAGTACATGTTTGATTGTTTATTATCATGATTAAATATGTTTAACATGTTCGTATATGTCTTTATGTAATAATTATATGTCGTATATTGTTTATGTGTTTATTATGGGTGTCTTGAGCGCAATTAGGGTTTACGAATAAACCCTAGTGGCGGCATGGTAGGCGGCCAAGAGTTCTTTCCAAAGTTATAGCTAAAGCTAGTATAACATTGATGATGATTCAAGCGTTATACCTTAAGTTAATACAACTTTGGGTAGCTACTCTAGTTATGGCTGGACCTACTATAACATTGAGGTGCGAGTCAAGGTTATAGCTGTAACTAGTGTAACCCTGAGATTTATGGCTCAAGGTTATGGTTAATGCTAGTATAACTTTGAGTTTCGTGTCAAGGTTATAGTTGAGGTATGTATAACTTCAAGTTATATATACTAAAGTTATAGTCGAGGTTACTATAACATTAGTTGCTTATACTTGTTTCATATGTTATATTGTGTTCAACGTGTTATGTCCTTGTGTTGCATATATCTTTGGTTACTCTTGTTCATATGATAAGTAGGATGGTCAGTTATACTATTCTATGAGTTGAGTCGTGATGTTGTTCACGCATGTTAGTACAGTCGGTTATACTGTACATTTGTTTGTTGGCTAGTTTGAATAGATTACGGTAGTTACGGTTATGTGCTATCGGAATGAACCAAAGCCACCCGTTGATGCGGGATTTATTTGGTCTGTGTTCGGGATTGGGCAGAGGCAGTGGTTATACGCTCTGTTCCCCGAGTGTCGTTCGGTTTACCGAGAGTCTGGCCAGGTCTTAGACATATAGGCAGTGGTTATACGCTATACATAGTACCGTGGAGGCAGTGGTTTTACGCTCCACACCGATGGAGCGGTGGTTATACGCTCCGTCGGCTAGAGCGGTGGTTATACGCTCTGGCAAGTTAGAGGCAGTGGTTATACGCTCTAACGGGCGTTCGCTCTATTCGCTATGCTTTGTTGCTAGCTTTGTGCCTTCTGTTGCTGTGGATTGTGTGTCACCATGTTTGCTATGCTTCAATGCTAGCTTTGTGCCTTAGGTTGTTGTGGGTCGTTTGTAGCTACTGGTCTTGTAAGTGTTCATGGTCTAGTAGTTGCATATGGTCTTGGTTTGCATGATTGCATTCGTCTAAGGTTGATAAGACACGGTAAGCTTTGTTGGGTTTTCATGAGTATAGATGATCTCGCATGTTTATTGGTTTTACATTTCATTTGTTAATGATTGTTGATTATATTCAATTGTTGTAAACATGACTGGGAGAGCATCTAGTTACTCCCGATCGATTGTCGACCCCCTTCTCGGGTTGTTGATTGTTCTTTGTTTTGGGTGATATTTTCTTTGGGAAGTCCTGTGCGGCGAGATGAATAATAAATTAGGACTTTACTTTATGTTTTAAGAACCTCGAATAATGTATTAGTTTGTTTTGGAGTTAGTAGCGAACCGGATTTGGGCTTGGTGTTTCCGCCACCTTGACCCTTTTATCAGTATCGTACTCTCATATTCATTTTATATAAGTTTTTCTTTTGTTTTATAATACGGGTTGTTACAGTTGGTATCAGAGCGAACACGCTCCCAACTCTCGCTTAGTTGATGACTAAAATAAATGACTTAGTAAATGAGTGAGAGTAAATGGGGTAGAAACAATTAAGGACTTGTTTGTTTATGCCTTAATGTTTCGCATCGTTATTAATTGTATTACATATTTTGTTCATGTATATGTTTGTTTATATCCTATTGTTTATCGTTATTAATCGTATTGAATGTATAGTTTATGTATTGTGTTATTTACGACTTAATGTTTTATTTCGTCATTAGTTGTATAAAATGTGCTGTTCATGTAAGACTTTTTCGAACATGCTACGGTCAATTTTGAAAATGTCCTTTGCATGTTACGTGTCATGGATTTTCGTTTTATGTCCGTCAAAACTTTTAATCCCTGATAACCCGAGCTTTACTCTTATCGTACTTTCATCCTTTTGGATCACTTGGTGGTGTTGTCTTTGTTTGAGGTATTTTCGAGGTTGATCCCTTTGTGGTTTCTTGAGGCATCAAGTTAGGTTTGATTGGTAAGTTGGGATGTTTAAGTATGAAAGAAAAGAGTGTTTATTAATATGGGTTTGGTAAGGAAGGAGTTTACTTTGGGATTAGAGGTTTTTTAGATGAAGTTTACTTTGGGATTATAGGTTGTTGAGGTGAAGAAACTTTTGGAATAGGAGTTGTTATGATGATGTTTCCTTTGGGATTATAGGCATTATGTTCTCTTATGTGCTTGAGGAAATGTTTTTTTTGATGATAGAGGATGATGATATGTGGCATGAGATACATGATTGTGGTTTCATAGTTCATAAGAAGTGAGAGGCATATTGAGTGGATTTATCTTATGGTATTTTTTGGGAATATCATGGCGTATGCTCGTAATGGATAAATTTATTGGATTTTTGTCTTGTGTTAAAGGGAAGATTTATGCGAGTTATTTATGGATCGAGAGTAGAGTGACGAAAATGAATTGAGAGTTTCTGGAGTTATGATTGAGCACGTTGGGAATTTTGGAGACTATGCTCGTCTTTATTGGAATACCATATTTGAGGAGTAACAATTGTTAATGGCAATGAGTGAGTTATAAAAGAATTTATGATTTATCCGTTGAAGAGTTATTTACGATCGTAAACGTTTTAAGGGATTGTTTGAGAGAGAGATAAACATTATTTTATGGACTTGTGAGATGTTAATGTTAAAGTGTTCTAGCGTTGACTTAGTGAATGACCTTGTCGACGATGGTTATAATGAATCGTGGTGTTCGTCTTTTGAGGATATAGAGTTTGCTATGGATTGATTCATTAAGTGTGATTAGATGAAGTTTTTGAGAGTGAAGGACTTGAGAGTTCAGGGTTGTGAGAGTTTGTAATCTTGAGATTTGATAATCTGAGGATCTAGTGATTGTAAAACGATTTGTTGGTTCTGAGGTATTATGGAGATGTGATGAAAGGATGTTACGAGACGTTGTTACCTTGAGTGATGATTGTACGAGAATTGTAAGACTCATTATCCGCTTTATTTATTTTATTTTAAGTTGTTGTCTTCTAGTAGATAAAATTGTTTTTGAGTCGTCTATTCTTGTAATCCTTGCACGTGTTAACCATACCTCTTCTATTTGGGCCTTCGGACCAAGGGTTTCTTCTATTTTTGTCCTCTATCTGTTTCATCTATCGTTGCTCTCTATTTGATCTTTATTTCAACTCCAGTTCCTTCCCTTTTTAACTTTTGTAATTACCCTTTTACATTGATTTCTCTCTAAGCTTTTACTTACCAAAAGAATATGTTCTTTTGCCTTGTGTTATTGCACAAAAATGTTTTGTTTTTGTTTGCAAGTTATTTGTTATTTCATGAACATGAAAGATTTTAAATTTCCTCTTTAGAGATACTTGTGATCATCTTGTAGTCGAAACTTCGATCCTTTGGCGAGCGATGTTAGATACTTCGAGTTTGATGTTTGGTTATTTGAGGTTGAGAACTTAGTGACATAGTTGTATACGATTGTGATTAATTTGGGATAAGATATAAGGTTTTGGAGAAGTTGTATTAAGTGTGTTATATTGAGCTTTGAAAGTTTGAGGATGTTATTACTCTGAGGGTGCATAGGTGTTTGTTTGTTCTATCAGAGATAAAGTGATTCATTATGAGTATGAGTGATTAATTGAAGGATATAGATTCGTACAGTCTTATGGTGGATTCATGATGTAACGATATATTTGTGGATAGTAGATTGTGACACAAATTGAGATTATAAGCGTTGTTGTTATATGGACACAGATGATAAGATTTGTATGGTGATATCATTTTAAGAGCGATGATGGAATTACGTTATCGGTGGATACGTGTGTTGTGGTACAATAGGTACTAGCTTAACCTATGGTGTATGATTGTTGGGCGCGTAGTAATGTCGTGATCATGAGTGTTCAAAGGAAATGATTGGGTCTTGCGAGTGTGACTAAAGATTTTGTCATGAGATTGAGGTTGGATAGGATTTTGACAGTTTAGTCGGAGTTTGAGGTTTGAGATCGATGAGTTTGGATACTAATGTATAACGAGAATTATCGAGATTTCATAATAAAGGCTTTTGAGCTTAAGAGTTGTGATTGGTAGTAAGCACTACTCGCTTTGGGGATATTAGAGTAGGAGTGATTGTAATGGCGCTCGTGAGTGAAAGAGTTTTCTCATTTGAAGGATGGTTCTTTGTTTTGAGATTATCTGTTTGGGGTTTTGGTTAATGACAGATCTTGTGGTGAATGGAAAACTGGAATTGGAGTATTTGTTAAAGCTTATGTGGATTTTGGGTAATAGTAATGAGTTCACAGCTTTGAGAGGGCATATATGTTGTGATGGTTAATGATTATTGGATGAGTGTTTGAAATATGAGGATTAGATGTTAATTTAATGATCTTTATGGACTTCGATGGTATGAGTTTGATGTAACATTTGGGGTTGTAGAGTGTGTGAAGATTATGATAACTTTGAGGATTTGGGATATCTTTTTCTTTGGTTTGAGTTTGGATATGGATCAGAGTGCGCAGCGGTTAGGATTCCGAGATGACTTTTGTTGATGATCACTTGTGATTCTTACCTTCTTTTGATCTTGTCTTTGAATTTCAAGTTTCGAGGACGAAACTTCTTTTTAGGGGGTTGGATTGTAACACCCCGTATTTTATAATAATATTTTAATATAAAGTATTTTATTAAATTAATTATTTTGAAGTTTAATAATATATTTGGGAAATATTTATATTTATCGTCTTCGTTCTCTATTTTATTATTTCTCATTTTAATCTACTTTTGGAAATGTTAAAATATCCGGGCACGATTTGACTATTTTAATTTAATAATTTCTTTTCTTATATAAGGCCTCCTTGCGTTTTAATTTGGCTCAATCCAATTTATAATCAGATAATCCATTGTATGAGCTAATGGACCAAAAGCCCATTAGTTAATCCCTTATAAATATAATTAACCTAGCAAGCAACTAGGTCAATCCTTCTCCTTTCTCACGTGAAACCTAACCTAGTGCAAGTTGCTCTCCTTTGTTTTCTCACGTAAAGTGCCGCACGGCCTCTCCTCTATTTCTCTCTTTTGTTCTTCTTTTCTCCCTTTGACTCCATTGTTGAATATCTTTTCTTCCACCAAACTTATTGATAAATTATATTTTCACAATCCTTGCTCTTATCCTTACAACATATTATTCTCCAAATATGTTTATGGGGATTATTTGTATGGACTTTTAAACCTACCTTTATGGTCTCTTATTTTAATGGGTGAAGAACAAGAATAGCCTTTCATGGCGTTTTCAAGGGTTTCGGTCTGTGTTTTTATTTTGTGTCGCTTTTCGGGATGTTGACACGTGTTGGATCGAGGCAAGGATTTGATGGTCATGTCTTTCATGGAGTTTTCATTATTAATTCGCATCGTTAATTGCTAAAAAGGTAACTAGATGTTTTCTTTTAATTGTGTTTATGCCAATTGATATAATTAATATGATTTAATGATTGTCTTGTATGATTAGTACATGTTTGATTGTTTATTATCATGATTAAATATGTTTAACATGTTCGTATATGTCTTTATGTAATAATTATATGTCGTATATTGTTTATGTGTTTATTATGGGTGTCATGAGCGCAATTAGGGTTTACGAATAAAACCCTAGTGGCGGCATGGTAGGCGACAAGAGTTCTTTCCAAAGTTATAGCTAAAGCTAGTATAACATTGATGATGATTCAAGCGTTATACCTTAAGTTAATACAACTTTGGGTAGCTACTCTAGTTATGGCTGGACCTACTATAACATTGAGGTGCGAGTCAAGGTTATAGTCAGTAACTAGTGTAACCACGAGATTTATGGCTCAAGGTTATGGTTAATGCTAGTATAACTTTGAGTTTCGTGTCAAGGTTATAGTTGAGGTATGTATAACTTCAAGTTATATATACTAAAGTTATAGTCGAGGTTACTATAACATTAGTTGCTTATACTTGTTTCATATGTTATATTGTGTTCAACGTGTTATGTCCTTGTGTTGCATATATCTTTGGTTACTCTTGTTCATATGATAAGTAGGATGGTCAGTTATACTATTCTATGAGTTGAGTCGTGATGTTGTTCACGCATGTTAGTACTGATCGGTTATCTTTGTACATTTGTTTGTTGGCTAGTTTGAATAGATTACGGTAGTTACGGTTATGTGCTATCGGAATGAACCAAAGCCACCCGTTGATGCGGGATTTATTTGGTCTGTGTTCGGGATTGGGCAGAGGCAGTGGTTATACGCTCTGTTCCCCGAGTGTCGTTCGGTTTACCGAGAGTCTGGCCAGGTCTTAGACATATAGGCAGTGGTTATACGCTATACATAGTACCGTGGAGGCAGTGGTTTTACGCTCCACACCGATGGAGGCAGTGGTTATACGCTCCGTCAGCTAGAGGCAGTGGTTATACGCCCGGCAAGTTAGAGCGCGTGGTTATACGCTCTAACGGGCGTTCGCTCTATTCGCTATGCTTTGTTGCTAGCTTTGTGCCTTCTGTTGCTGTGGATTGTGTGTCACCATGTTTGCTATGCTTCAATGCTAGCTTTGTGCCTTAGGTTGTTGTGGGTCGTTTGTAGCTACTGGTCTTGTAAGTGTTCATGGTCTAGTAGTTGCATATGGTCTTGGTTTGCATGATTGCATTCGTCTAAGGTTGATAAGACACGGTAAGCTTTGTTGGGTTTTCATGAGTATAGATGATCTCGCATGTTTATTGGTTTTACATTTCATTTGTTAATGATTGTTGATTATATTCAATTGTTGTAAACATGACTGGGAGAGCATCTAGTTACTCCCGACTGATTGTCGACCCCCTTCTCAGGTTGTTCAGATTGTTGCTGTTTTGGGTGATATTTTGCTGGGAAGTCCTGTGCGGCGAGATGAATAATAAATTAGGACTTTACTTTATGTTTTAAGAACCTCGAATAATGTATTAGTTTGTTTTGGAGTTAGTAGCGAACCGGATTTGGGCTTGGTGTTTCCGCCACCTTGACCCTTTTATCGATGATCGTACTCTCATATTCATTTTATATAAGTTTTTCTTTTGTTTTATAATACGGGTTGTTACAGTTGGTATCAGAGCGAACACGCTCCCAACTCTCGCTTAGTTGATGACTAAAATAAATGACTTAGTAAATGAGTGAGAGTAAATGGGGTAGAAACAATTAAGGACTTGTTTGTTTATGCCTTAATGTTTCGCATCGTTATTAATTGTATTACATATTTTGTTCATGTATATGTTTGTTTATATCCTATTGTTTATCGTTATTAATCGTATTGAATGTATAGTTTATGTATTGTGTTATTTACGACTTAATGTTTTATTTCGTCATTAGTTGTATAAAATGTGCTGTTCATGTAAGACTTTTTCGAACATGCTACGGTCAATTTTGAAAATGTCCTTTGCATGTTACGTGTCATGGATTTTCGTTTTATGTCCGTCAAAACTTTTAATCCCTGATAACCCGAGCTTTACTCTTATCGTACTTTCATCCTTTTGGATCACTTGGTGGTGTTGTCTTTGTTTGAGGTATTTTCGAGGTTGATCCCTTTGTGGTTTCTTGAGGCATCAAGTTAGGTTTGATTGGTAAGTTGGGATGTTTAAGTATGAAAGAAAAGAGTGTTTATTAATATGGGTTTGGTAAGGAAGGAGTTTACTTTGGGATTAGAGGTTTTTTAGATGAAGTTTACTTTGGGATTATAGGTTGTTGAGGTGAAGAAACTTTTGGAATAGGAGTTGTTATGATGATGTTTCCTTTGGGATTATAGGCATTATGTTCTCTTATGTGCTTGAGGAAATGTTTTTTTTGATGATAGAGGATGATGATATGTGGCATGAGATACATGATTGTGGTTTCATAGTTCATAAGAAGTGAGAGGCATATTGAGTGGATTTATCTTATGGTATTTTTTGGGAATATCATGGCGTATGCTCGTAATGGATAAATTTATTGGATTTTTGTCTTGTGTTAAAGGGAAGATTTATGCGAGTTATTTATGGATCGAGAGTAGAGTGACGAAAATGAATTGAGAGTTTCTGGAGTTATGATTGAGCACGTTGGGAATTTTGGAGACTATGCTCGTCTTTATTGGAATACCATATTTGAGGAGTAACAATTGTTAATGGCAATGAGTGAGTTATAAAAGAATTTATGATTTATCCGTTGAAGAGTTATTTACTGATCGTACGTTTTAAGGGATTGTTTGAGAGAGAGATAAACATTATTTTATGGACTTGTGAGATGTTAATGTTAAAGTGTTCTAGCGTTGACTTAGTGAATGACCTTGTCGACGATGGTTATAATGAATCGTGGTGTTCGTCTTTTGAGGATATAGAGTTTGCTATGGATTGATTCATTAAGTGTGATTAGATGAAGTTTTTGAGAGTGAAGGACTTGAGAGTTCAGGGTTGTGAGAGTTTGTAATCTTGAGATTTGATAATCTGAGGATCTAGTGATTGTAAAACGATTTGTTGGTTCTGAGGTATTATGGAGATGTGATGAAAGGATGTTACGAGACGTTGTTACCTTGAGTGATGATTGTACGAGAATTGTAAGACTCTGTTATCTGCTTTATTTATTTTATTTTAAGTTGTTGTCTTCTAGTAGATAAAATTGTTTTTGAGTCGTCTATTCTTGTAATCCTTGCACGTGTTAACCATACCTCTTCTATTTGGGCCTTCAGACCAAGGGTTTCTTCTATTTTTGTCCTCTATCTGTTTCATCTATCGTTGCTCTCTATTTGATCTTTATTTCAACTCCAGTTCCTTCCCTTTTTAACTTTTGTAATTACCCTTTTACATTGATTTCTCTCTAAGCTTTTACTTACCAAAAGAATATGTTCTTTTGCCTTGTGTTATTGCACAAAAATGTTTTGTTTTTGTTTGCAAGTTATTTGTTATTTCATGAACATGAAAGATTTTAAATTTCCTCTTTAGAGATACTTGTGATCATCTTGTAGTCGAAACTTCGATCCTTTGGCGAGCGATGTTAGATACTTCGAGTTTGATGTTTGGTTATTTGAGGTTGAGAACTTAGTGACATAGTTGTATACGATTGTGATTAATTTGGGATAAGATATAAGGTTTTGGAGAAGTTGTATTAAGTGTGTTATATTGAGCTTTGAAAGTTTGAGGATGTTATTACTCTGAGGGTGCATAGGTGTTTGTTTGTTCTATCAGAGATAAAGTGATTCATTATGAGTATGAGTGATTAATTGAAGGATATAGATTAAATGCAGAGTCTTATGGTGGATTCATGATGTAACGATATATTTGTGGATAGTAGATTGTGACACAAATTGAGATTATAAGCGTTGTTGTTATATGGACACAGATGATAAGATTTGTATGGTGATATCATTTTAAGAGCGATGATGGAATTACGTTATCGGTGGATACGTGTGTTGTGGTACAATAGGTACTAGCTTAACCTATGGTGTATGATTGTTGGGCGCGTAGTAATGTCGTGATCATGAGTGTTCAAAGGAAATGATTGGGTCTTGCGAGTGTGACTAAAGATTTTGTCATGAGATTGAGGTTGGATAGGATTTTGACAGTTTAGTCGGAGTTTGAGGTTTGAGATCGATGAGTTTGGATACTAATGTATAACGAGAATTATCGAGATTTCATAATAAAGGCTTTTGAGCTTAAGAGTTGTGATTGGTAGTAAGCACTACTCGCTTTGGGGATATTAGAGTAGGAGTGATTGTAATGGCGCTCGTGAGTGAAAGAGTTTTCTCATTTGAAGGATGGTTCTTTGTTTTGAGATTATCTGTTTGGGGTTTTGGTTAATGACAGATCTTGTGGTGAATGGAAAACTGGAATTGGAGTATTTGTTAAAGCTTATGTGGATTTTGGGTAATAGTAATGAGTTCACAGCTTTGAGAGGGCATATATGTTGTGATGGTTAATGATTATTGGATGAGTGTTTGAAATATGAGGATTAGATGTTAATTTAATGATCTTTATGGACTTCGATGGTATGAGTTTGATGTAACATTTGGGGTTGTAGAGTGTGTGAAGATTATGATAACTTTGAGGATTTGGGATATCTTTTTCTTTGGTTTGAGTTTGGATATGGATCAGAGTGCGCAGCGGTTAGGATTCCGAGATGACTTTTGTTGATGATCACTTGTGATTCTTACCTTCTTTTGATCTTGTCTTTGAATTTCAAGTTTCGAGGACGAAACTTCTTTTTAGGGGGTTGGATTGTAACACCCCGTATTTTATAATAATATTTTAATATAAAGTATTTTATTAAATTAATTATTTTGAAGTTTAATAATATATTTGGGAAATATTTATATTTATCGTCTTCGTTCTCTATTTTATTATTTCTCATTTTAATCTACTTTTGGAAATGTTAAAATATCCGGGCACGATTTGACTATTTTAATTTAATAATTTCTTTTCTTATATAAGGCCTCCTTGCGTTTTAATTTGGCTCAATCCAATTTATAATCAGATAATCCATTGTATGAGCTAATGGACCAAAAGCCCATTAGTTAATCCCTTATAAATATAATTAACCTAGCAAGCAACTAGGTCAATCCTTCTCCTTTCTCACGTGAAACCTAACCTAGCAGGCAAGCTGCTCTCCTTTGTTTTCTCACGTAAAGTGCCGCACGGCCTCTCCTCTATTTCTCTCTTTTGTTCTTCTTTTCTCCCTTTGACTCCATTGTTGAATATCTTTTCTTCCACCAAACTTATTGATAAATTATATTTTCACAATCCTTGCTCTTATCCTTACAACATATTATTCTCCAAATATGTTTATGGGGATTATTTGTATGGACTTTTAAACCTACCTTTATGGTCTCTTATTTTAATGGGTGAAGAACAAGAATAGCCTTTCATGGCGTTTTCAAGGGTTTCGGTCTGTGTTTTTATTTTGTGTCGCTTTTCGGGATGTTGACACGTGTTGGATCGAGGCAAGGATTTGATGGTCATGTCTTTCATGGAGTTTTCATTATTAATTCGCATCGTTAATTGCTAAAAAGGTAACTAGATGTTTTCTTTTAATTGTGTTTATGCCAATTGATATAATTAATATGATTTAATGATTGTCTTGTATGATTAGTACATGTTTGATTGTTTATTATCATGATTAAATATGTTTAACATGTTCGTATATGTCTTTATGTAATAATTATATGTCGTATATTGTTTATGTGTTTATTATGGGTGTCATGAGCGCAATTAGGGTTTACGAATAAACCCTAGTGGCGGCATGGTAGGCGGCCAAGAGTTCTTTCCAAAGTTATAGCTAAAGCTAGTATAACATTGATGATGATTCAAGCGTTATACCTTAAGTTAATACAACTTTGGGTAGCTACTCTAGTTATGGCTGGACCTACTATAACATTGAGGTGCGAGTCAAGGTTATAGCTGTAACTAGTGTAACCCTGAGATTTATGGCTCAAGGTTATGGTTAATGCTAGTATAACTTTGAGTTTCGTGTCAAGGTTATAGTTGAGGTATGTATAACTTCAAGTTATATATACTAAAGTTATAGTCGAGGTTACTATAACATTGGTTGCTTATACTTGTTTCATATGTTGTATTGTGTTCAACGTGTTATGTCCTTGTGTTGCATATATCTTTGGTTACTCTTGTTCATATGATAAGTAGGATGGTCAGTTATACTATTCTATGAGTGGAGTCGTGATGTTGTTCACGCATGTTAGTACAGTCGGCTATACTGTACATTTGTTTGTTGGTTAGTTTGAATAGATTACGGTAGTTACGGTTATGTGCTATCGGAATGAACCAAAGCCACCCGTTGATGCGGGATTTATTTGGTCTGTGTTCGGGATTGGGCAGAGGCAGTGGTTATACGCTCTGTTCCCCGAGTGTCGTTTGGTTTACCGAGAGTCTGGCCAGGTCTTAGACATATAGGCAGTGGTTATACGCTATACATAGTACCGTGGAGGCAGTGGTTATACGCTCCACACCGATGGAGGCAGTGGTTATACGCTCCGTCAGCTAGAGGCAGTGGTTATACGCTCTGGCAAGTTAGAGGCAGTGGTTATACGCTCTAACGGGTGTTCGCTCTATTCGTTATGCTTTGTTGCTATCTTTGTGCCTTCTGTTGCTGTGGATTGTGTGTCACCATGTTTGCTATGCTTCAATGCTAGCTTTGTGCCTTAGGTTGTTGTGGGTCGTTTGTAGCTACTGGTCTTGTAAGTGTTCATGGTCTAGTAGTTGCATATGGTCTAGGTTTGCATGATTGCATTCGTCTAAGGTTGATAAGACACGGTAAGCTTTGTTGGGTTTTCATGAGTATAGATGATCTCGCATGTTTACTGGTTTTACATTTCATTTGTTAATGATTGTTGATTATATTCAATTGTTGTAAACATGACTGGGAGAGCATCTAGTTACTCCCGACTGATTGTCGACCCCCTTCTCAGGTTGTTCAGATTGTTGCTGTTTTGGGTGATATCTTGCTGGGAAGTTCTGTGCGGCGAGATGAATAATAAATTAGGACTTTACTTTATGTTTTAAGAACCTCGAATAATGTATTAGTTTGTTTTGGAGTTAGCAGCGAACCGGATTTGGGCTTGGTGTTTCCGCCACCTTGACCCTTTTATCAGTATCGTACTCTCATATTCATTTTATATAAGTTTTTCCTTTGTTTTATAATCCGGGTTGTTACACTGTCATTGTGGTTTTCTTGTTGTTATTAGCTCTTGGGGGATCTCTCTGGTCTCCCTTGTAGAAAAGAGGAACGGATCTTGTACTTACTCTCTTTATGTTATGAATAAGATCCATGCTTTTCTGCAAAAAAAAAAAAAAGAAAAAAAAAAATAATAGTAATAATAATAATAATAATAATAATAATAATAATAATAATAATAATAATAATAATAATAATAAAATTACATTGGATTCTACGAGTTATGTTATAGAAAAACACTTTCTCTCTCTTGGTTGTTTTAGAGAGAAGATTCTCTCTATTTCCGCCATTTTCGTCCTGCAAAAAGCTCTGCCATGGCTCGAGGGAGGGGAAGGCCGCCAAAATCAACGAGATCTTTGGAAGCTCAACATGAATGCGATACTATTGGTATGAATCTTGATGAAACTCTTTTAATTTCGCCTACGGGTCGCTATTCTCTTCGAAAGTCGGTCACTGTTAATGATGTAATTCTACATAGTTTGCCTAAAACTAAGCAATCTTCAGCTGGAAAACAACTTTCTACCCCCATTAGGGAGCCTGTTCCCCAGGATTTAGGACAATCCGGTTCTAGGTCTACTCCGCCAATTGGGGGAGAATAGGGGACGCCATTGTTGTACCTTGCTCTGATCGTCCAACTATTCATGTTCCTCCCTCTGCGAAGTCTACTACTCCTGCTAAATTCTGGGCAGATGTTACTCGTAGAAAGGAACACGCAGGGATGAGTTTGTTCTTTCATGAGGAGAGGGCCCAAGCTTCTGAGGTGGAAATTCACATGGAGGAAGTTCAGGATGAAGTTGTTAAGTGGAAGTATACACTTATGGGAAATGTTCTAGGGGCTAAGCCTACACTGAAACATGTCACGGATTTCGTCCAGAAACATTGGAATCATGGAGCTTTGCCAGTGGTACAATACTTCAAAAAAGGTTGGTTCAGCTTCAAATTTGATTCTGAGGAAGCCATGAATGAAGTCTTGATGAGGGGACCCTGGAATATAGGGTCTAATTCTTTAGTCCTAAAGCAATGGACTCCTTACTTCTCTACAATCATGGAATGTGTCACTACTGTCCCTGTATGGATCTCGGATCTTGTTCGCTGATCTTGATCCATATATGTGGATTGATTCTATTCTCAGTAAGATGTCTAGCAAGATTGGGAAGCCCTTGTTTGCTGACCTTAACACTACTTGTAAGGCAAAACTATCCTTTGCCAGGGTGATGATTGAAGTTGATGTCTCTCAGGATTTGCCTGATAGCATCACCATTAATGCCCCCTATATTGGACACTCGCATCAAAGGATCATCTATGAGTGGCTCCCTTACTATTGTCATACCTGTAAGAAATTGGGTCACACCACTACTACCTGTAAAAGGAATAAGACCTCTTCAGAGGGTGCCCCAAAAAAAGAAGGGTGTGTCCAAGAAAGTGTTTAAGCCTGTTGCTAAGCCTGCTGCTGTTCAGGACCAGCCTGCAGGAAATGATGCCTCAGAATGCCACTTGCCAGGTGGTACCACAGGTTCTGAGAATGTTGCATCAGAGACCCTGACTGTTGAAGGGAACTCAGAATGCATTGTGCCAGGTCCCACTTCACATGAGGTTTCTCCTGATGTCACACCCCAAGAACCTGTAATGCACTCAGGAAGCAGTGAGCTAGGGCATTCACCTGCACAGGTTGGTTCTGTAGAGCAATCAGTGGCCATTGAGGATCCTGGTGGTACTATTTTATCTCCTAACAAGTTCAGTCCCCTTGCTACTACTGAGGAGGTTGAAGCCTGTTCTGCTCCTAGAACATCAGAGGTAGTAACTGTTCCCCCTAATAAGCTTGTTCAATGATTATAGCTTCTTGGAACATTAGAGGTTTTAATAAAGCTGTCAAGCAAGTAGAGGTTGTTAAATATTTGTCTGAAAATAAAGTGGACATCCTGGGTTTGCTAGAAACTAGGGTCAAAAAGAATAAAGCCAATAGAATTCTTAGGAATAAGTTTAGGAACTTTGATTCCTACTGCAACTATCAATCTCATGACAATGGTAGGATTTGGTTACTTTGGAATCCTTCAACAACTGATATAACTATCTTAGAGGAGCATGATCAAGTCATCCATTGCTCTGTTAAGCACCTGGCCACTGGTAGGGAGTTCCATTTGTCCCTTGTGTATGGCAGCAATAATGCTACTGTCAAGCACAGGCTTTGGCATTCCCTTAGGCAGGCTGCTGATGCTGCCACTCCATGGGCTGCCATGGGAGATTTTAATGTCATCAGATACTTGCATGAGAAGGTTAGCCATATCTCTCCTGTGCTGTCAGAGCTTGTTTATTTCAATGAATGTTTATTACACTGTGGCCTGGATGAGATAAATGGGTCAGGTTGTGAGTATACCTGGTATAATAAGCAGGATGCTCAAACTAGAGTCTACACTAAACTGGATAGGGTTCTTGTCAATGACAAAAGGAAGGAGCTTTTTGTAAATACTTCTGCTCAGTTCATGGATCCAGGGGTCTCTAATCATAGTCCTGTTTTGCTGAGGTTTCATGGGGACATCAGGCCTCCTAGGAGATTTAAATTTCTCAATTGCTGGGTGGACCATCCTGACTTCCATAAAACTATAGCAGAAGCTTGGGCCTGTGATGTTGCTGGGAACTCTATATTTAGGTTGATGGGGAAGCTCAAAGCTGTCAAGAAGAAGTTAAAGTTGCTCCATAGTACTAGTTTTTCTAATATCACTGAGAGAGTTAAAGTGAAGCAAGCTGAACTTGCCCACTGCTATCAGGCCCTACAAGCTGATCCTCATTCTCCTGCCCTGGTTCAAAAAGAGCAAGCAGCCTCTGCTGATTTTTGGAAGCTCAAGAAGATTGAAATGAGCATTCAATCTCAAAGAGCTAAAATCCAAGATGTGAAGCATAATGATACTAGCACTAGGTTCTTCTTTCAGAAAATTAAAGAACGACACCACCAACAACTTATTGGGGCAATTCATGATGCCCAAGGGCACTTTCATCAGGGGATAACTAAGGTGGGGGGAGCTTTTGTTGAGTTTTATCAAGGTCTGCTGGGTTCTACTAAGGTAGTTGCTCCCATTGACCCTGATATTTTTACTAAGGGTGCTCGTGTGGACCCCACTGATTGTGCCAAGCTTACATCTCCAATTACTAGATCTTAGATTAAGCAGGCTCTCTTCAGTATTGATGTTAATAAGAGCCCTAGCATAGATGGATTCTCCTCTGGTTTCTTTAGAGCTGCCTGGGATATTGTGAAGGTGGATTTCTGCAAAGCAGTAGAGGATTTCTTTGCTACTGGCCATATGCCTAAGCAGGCTAATGTCACATTAATATCCCTCATACCAAAAAAAGCCTACCCCTCATTCTGTAAAAGACTTCAGGCCAATTTCTTGCTGCTCTATCATCTATAAAACAGTGACTAAAATTATTACTCTAAGACTGCAAGAGCTCATGCCTGGTCTGGTAGGGGAGTAGCAAGCAGCATTCATTAAAGATAGGAATCTATTTGAGAATGTCATGCTTACCCAAAGCCTTGTCAAGGGGTATCAAAGGAAAGGGATCACTCCTAGATGTATGCTCAAGGTGGACATTAGAAAGGCTTTTGATTCACTCCAGTGGTCATTCATTCATCAAATGTTAACTGGGTTGGGCTTCCCTTCCCTGTTTGTCAAATGGATTATGGGCTGCATCACCGGGTCCTGGTTTACTATCAAAGTCAATGGGTCAAACCATGGGTTCTTTAAAGGACACAGTGGAGTGAGGCAAGGGTATCCTCTCTCTCCATACCTCTTTGTCCTTAGCATGGAACTCTTGTCTAGAAAGCTTAGGCACTTATGTAACACTCATAATGATTCTTTTCACCCAAAGTGTGTTAAGCTTGGCCTTACTCACCTTGTATTTGCTGACGATCTCATGATCTTCCTTAGGGGTGACCTGCCTACTGTTTCTAGAGCCACTGCAGAGCTTGCCCATTTCTCAACCTGGTCTGGCCTGACTACTAACCTGGATAAGACTGAGATCTATTTTGGGGGAGTAAGTGAGGAGGTTAAACAGCTCATCTTTCAAGCTACCAGTCTGCAAGAAGGGGTATTCCCATTCAGGTACTTAGGGATTCCCATCCATGCTTTTAGGCTTCATGCTGACATGTATGGTGCTCTTCTTCTCAAGTTGCAACAGTTGTTCATTAGTTGCCCATCTCAGTATCTCTCTTATGCTGAGAGAGTCCAAGTTCTCAACTCAGTTCTATTTGGCTTAGGCAACTTCTGGTGCTCTTGCATCCTGTTACCACATCATCTCAGAGAGCACATATCTAAGATAAGCAGGCAGTTCTTCTGGGGGTATTCTCCTGGTTGCAGGAAAATGGTCTATAAAATCTGGGATAGTATCTGTGCTCCTTGGGCTGAGGGTGGATTTAACATTAAGAACCTTACAGCCTAGAATCAGGCAGCAATGCTTTGCTGGCTCTGGAAATTAGACCAGAATAAGGGATCAATTTGGGTGCACTGGATGTCGAAATATTATTTACAGGATCATTCCATCTGGTTGATGGAGATAAGGGAGCATCATCCCAAATGCCTTCGTGGTATTATTCAAACCAGGGATCACTGCATTGTTCAGCTGGGCAGTATCTCCCATGTTAAACACCTGTTGCAGCAATGTACAGTGGCAGGCAAGTTTTCCATCCAGCATGCTTATAATGCTTTGAGGATTAAGTATGCTGTCACTGAGTGTAGCCAGGCCATTCAGAGGGGCTTTTATCTACCCAGGCATCGAGTTCTCCTGCAATTAGCAGCCCAGAACAGGCTTGCTACTGTAGATCGCCTGGCCAGTAGAGGCCTCCCTATGGTTAACAGGTGCTCTCTCTGTCAGAGGCAAAGTGAATATGCTGCACACTTGTTCTTTGCTTGCAGTTACTCTACTAAGGTCTTGCAGGCCATCAAACAGTGGGTAGGGATCAATACTCCTGATAATTCTCTGCAACAACTGTTAAGCTGGGCTAGCAAGAGGAAGATTAGAAGGCATTGGCGCATTCACTGGGTTCAGAACAGTATTGCAGCTACTGTGTACAGCATTTGGAGTGAAAGGAACCTGCGGATTTTTGGGAATAAGTGTAGACCAAGCCATACACTCATACCAGACATCCAATATACTGTTAGCATCATCTTGTTTGCCAAAATACAAGATGTTTTTCATGAAGAAATACTAGATAGTTTCCTAGCATCTAGGAGATAGTCTCATGAAGCCTTGTGCTTTGTATCTTAGAGGTTTTGCTTTTGTAAGAAATCTCTTGTATTCTTCTTTTGGAATATAATGAGAAAATACCCTTCTTGCAAAAAAAAAATTAATAATAATAATAATTATAATTATAATACATAATACATGTATATATACTCCACCTACCATACTACCACTCACCTTGTCTCATCCACTCACCCTATCCATAATCTTATAACATCAGAACACTCCACCACATATTTAGAAGAGAGAGAAAAGGGAGAGATTTCAAGTGAGCATTTTAGCCATCCGCCTCGAGATCTTAAGGTACGATCGTCTTATTCTAGCTTATGTATTATTTAATTTACACCATTGACCCGACTCGTCTTGACCCATCTTGGGACCACCGTTGACCGCCTGAAATTGAGTTTGACTGTGTATAATATGGTTATTATTGTTATTGTTTGTACCGGTTTTCGGTAGGGGTTTTGACACTCCATTTGTGGCTGACCTGGGGTGGCTTTGCGTGGGGGTTGTCATGGGATGTTGGGAGGTCACGGTGGTGGGCAGAGGTGTTGGTTTAGGTGCCCTTAGGTGGCAGAAAATGAGTGGTTTATAAGGCATACGGGTTTTGGTGTGTTATTGATGGTTGTTGTTGTTGTTGTCGTGTGTGGTTGTTGTTGGGCCGTGTCTTGTTGTAACAGCCCCATTTATGTAGGAGCCTTTAGCAAGACATTCTCAAATAAATAAGACTGTTACCATCTCAGTTTCCCGAGATAGTGAATAACAAAGTACAATAAACCAAAGTACTTTAGATAAAATTTAGCAATTACATGTTTATTACAAGCTAATCAAACTAAACTCAATATAAAATTAATTACAACTCGCAACAGAAATAAATAAAGTGATTAGAGATAATCTATATGGTCTAGACTTCTAGGTAGACTGGCCGAGTCCTCACGCATTCCCATAAGCTCCCAAGTCAGCTAATCTTAAGTACTTGTAAAATCTGCTCCCCAGTTACGGTTCATCACAGGTGTTCACGAATACACGGTCAACCACGAGGTTGAGTAGGAATAAACTAAACAACAATAATAATCCAACCAAAATAGAAATTCTTCGAATTCTCATCACTTCATCCGTACAACTCACTTATGTCACTGGCAGTAGCACAACTCCCTTAACACCGTGTTATGCTCAACTGGCAGTAGTACTTGCGTATCATGCTCACCTAGCAATAGAAATTACTTAATATGCACAACTATCTCTGGCAGTAGTAATTACTTACTATGCACATCTGGTGGTAACGATTACTCGTTATGCACAACTGGCAGTAACACCCTCCGTGTTATGCCAACTAAACAACCGTCGCACTACACCATATATAACCAACAATAATGAACAATAACAATCCAGTCATACGGTTCTGTTAATAACTTAGCATAGACATATACTCCGTCTCCAATACTCATTCATAATATTAACATTAACCTCGTCATCCATCACAATTCAATATACATTCACATAATAATAAAATACGAGTTAAGTAGGTAATTCCTACCTGACAAGCAATTACTCCAAATAATGCGATCTACCCAAAGTATCCTTCAATAAACCCGTTCAAAAAGTCCGTCATCTATAAATAAATAATATTTATAATTTAATTATTAATTACTCAATTTATTATTATAATTTAATCAATTATAATTTTATTATATTAATTATTTTCTCGTGTAAGATAATACGCAAAACCCGGCTTATAATTAATTAAACAAATCAACCCATCACCCAACAATACAAACCCGTGAATCAACCCACAACACAACCACATACATGGTTTGGAAAGCGTGTTCACTACTCTTCCTAAACCCGCCTATATCCGACATCATCAACCACCATCGGCACCACCCAACCCAGCTATCACTAGCCTGCAACCTGACGCACCCCACAACCAATAACCACCAGCCAAACCACCACCACCATCCCACAAACTCACACCCTAAATCCCTACCTGACACTACTAATACCGGAAACCAGACACAACCAATCACAACACCAACACCACACCACCTCTGGCCACCACCGTGACCACCACTGACCAACGGTGGATCCAGGAGTGGTCCCGTCTCCCCTTGACCCAGATACTCCGCCACAATAGCCACCCTACACCGACAACAGCAAGAGCAACAACAACTCCCCTGTTTTGCGGTTTTCCTACCACCGCCACCATAAACCACGACCTACGTCAACCACCCACGACCACCCCTAAGTGGTCGACTAATCACCACGACCCTACCCTACAAAGCCCTGGTCAGACGAGTCAGACTAGGGGTTGCAAACTCGTGTTTGTCGTGTAACCAACAACCCACAACCACCCTTCAAAAACCCTAATAACCTCCCCTTTCCCGCCGGTCAATGGTGGGTCCAGTCATACCCTGGTGATCCACGGTCATGGTCACGACCTTAGTTAGTCAAACGGTGGTCTAAGACACGAGTTATGACAAAGCAAAGTGTATACATGAGACGGTCTTAAAATATTACCTTGTGACGATAGAAGACGATAAATTCCTTTGCTTTTCCCATTCTTATTCTCCCTCTCTTTCTTTTATGTGATATTATGTCTTTATGTGAAAATAAGCTTTCTTATTAGGTCATGTCATCTATTTATAGTGATAAGGTAGGTCTTATACAGCGATATTAGGAAACTGTGTTATATACTATTATTATTATTATTATTATTATTATTATTATTATTATTATTATTATTATTATTATTATTATTATTATTATTAGTACTATTATAAATTATATTATGATTATTATTATTAAAATTACCGAGTCAAACTCCTTTATCACGTGTAAGTCAACCCCTCGGTCAATATTACCCGACCCATCTATTACTTTATTATTATTTATCGTCTTATTTTCAATTATTAATATAAATGTCTTTTAATTAATTATTCGAATTACATAAATTATTCTTATAAATACTTATCAAATTCAGGGTATTACACTTGTGGTGCTAATGGTGTTGGGGCAGGCCGTGTAGCACCGTGGAAAGTGGATTGTGTTGGGGCTGGTGTCCTTAACAGTTAGTGCAAGGACTTATAAATCTCTAAAAGGATCAAAGGGTATACTTTTGTATCATAATCAGTTGGTCCACGTTTATCAATAACGGTTGGCTTGCTAGATAAGTTTGACGTTATTGTCATACAGATGGCGGTAATCAACTGGTCCCTAAAAGTCACACCTATAGGATACGTTTGAGAAATGTGACGGTATGAAAATACAGTCATGTAGATGCCAAATTTGACTAACCAGTTAGTCTGAGTTATTTGACTATTAATTAGTCAAAAATGTGATGTTGAGATATTCTATTTAATACGGATTAAATAAAAATGGCTAAGACGAATTTAACGATTAATTCGTAAGATTGAATATAAACGATTTATATTTGATTAATGTATATTGAATATAATTATACAATATTGTCTTTGTCGGACATGTATTAATAATTCAACTAATCCGTATTATTAGTTGATGCTTTAATAACCGATAACCGATGACGATTTATAATTAAACCGTGTCATATACATTTAGCGCATTTCGGGTCGTACCACGAGTTTAAGTGAAGAGGAAATGGAAAAGCCCATTTCTCTTCCTCTCACTCGGTTTGGCCGAGATTAGGAGAACAAAAGGAGAGTTTCTCCTCTTGCTTAACCTAATTGTCATTTTGCTAAAACAAATTAGGGTTTTGGGAATTATCTCTCTCAAAATTCTAGATCTCTCATCTAACCAAAACTCACAAAACAATCCTCTCTATATTGCAAGGCAATTAGAGGATTCATTCTAGCACAAGGGCATTTCTCGGACAATCTTGGGTGCAACAATTAGGAGGAGATCTACCTTGATCTCTCATTGCCATTTTGCACTAGGACCGAAGGTTATTTCTATTGCTTAATCGTTCTTCGTTATATTTCGTTTATGACCTTTATTCACATGTTAAATTTACGTTATAATCCTTAAATTTAAAGGGTCTTATACGGATATTACCCTACAAGTGGTATCAGAGGGAGGCCACGTAAATTTTCTATGTGTTTTTCATCAAACGAAATGGATCGATTAATTTTTGATGCAAAATTTTCTCACGGCTGGAAATTTTTTTTCCCTCGGCATTTATTTTTTTTGCTGCTTTTGCTGCGTTTTTTTTGTGCCTTGGGATCCGTGTCAAGTTTACACGGTGATGTTTGTCTTTTGTTTTGTTTTCTTTTTCGATCTTTGCATATTGTATTGTAATCGATATTCATTGCAATATGTTAAAGATCGATCAAAATGATTGCATAAAATTTCGTGTGGCATTTTTTTTGTCTCGGCCAGTTTGTTTTAGAAAACCGTGTGGCCTTCATGAACACGGCCTGTTTTTCTGTTTTTTTTGCATCGTTATGCGTGCCACATAATTTTTGTTAGATCATTCGATCTCTTGTTCTCAATCGTTCTTCACATGTTGTAATTTTAACCGATAATGATTGCAATATGTTGAAGATGTAACAATTGTAGTTTGATTTCTATACGGATTAGATTAAAATTACAATTGTGTTTTATCAAACCGTTTTGTTTTGATCTCTTGTTGCTCTCGTTTTAAAGCCGATTGATTTTTTTTGGCCTTTAGAGGCTCTCCGCATTTTGCCTTATTAAAAAAAAAAAAAAAAAAAATTCTTTCTGGTACTGTTCACGTACAGCAGTACAGAAGGAAAAAAAAATTTGTTTTTTTTCTTTCGGCCAATTTTGCATAAAACGGTTTTATGCTCTCGCTTGATAGTGAAACGGTTCACCCACGAACAATCAAATTACTTTAAAACGATTTAAAGTAACGGATTATCTCGGATTAAAATTATCTTGACTAAAGCGGTTTTGTCATATAATTTTAATTATCTTTGGTGGTTTGGATAAATTTAACATAATTACGGAATTATGTCACGAATAAATTTAACTTAGTTGATGCATTTTATTTATCGTTCTAGTTTAATTTGAATGCTTTTAATTACGTATTTATTTATTTTGCAAACGGTTGTAACTTAGTGTGGCCTTAGTAGAACGTGTTACCGTAATGATGGAACACGGTCTTGGTTGTATTTTGAGATCTCGTATCTCCATTTTTATTTCTTTTAATTACAGTTTTATTTAGAATGTAAATAGGTTTATATTTGTAAATTTTAAATTGTAATTTTTGAGAAGACCAAAGATGGAGACCGGATGCTCACTCCCGCTACATGGATCAAGATGGAACATCAAGACAAGCTTCTCGGGTCCAACGGTGGATTCCAAAGTTGTTTTATGTTCTTTTTATTAGGATAGGCCACACTAGGAATTTTATTTACGTATTGCATTCTTTTATTTATTTTTCGCAACGATTATATGCATCATATTCCGCCTAAAAACCAAACCACCTAATTATTGCATGAAAACTGACACATATAGAGGTCACGAGTTAGTTTTCTTTGACATTCTCATGTCACACGATTTTTAAGCCATCACCCAAATTAATTCATTCACGCAGACGCTAGTTATTCGTTCACTTAATATGAATTACAATTTAGTTGATGGGATCTTCCTCGTACAAACAAAAATTGAGAACGGTCTTTATAGGTCAAACTCCAATGAGTCCCTTCTTCGTCGGTAGGCATAATATGACCCCTTCTACGTCGGGTAAGTTGGAATCGATTGACCTATTTTATCTCAACACTATGGTCACTCGTACGATCCTGTGACTATGGTGGACTATAGATAGGATTTACGGAAATCTATCGACCAAGAGTTCTTACGGAAGAATTAGCTAAACAGTTGGCTTATCAATTTACAGAAATTGAGTCTTGGGATCACTTGTATCATTCTAGAGGGAGATCAATTATGCAAGTGCGAGAGTCTACACGTCAAAATGAATTTTTTAAATAGACTTAAATCACCTCGATGAGTTGCTTATTTCGTTCTTGTTTTTCTTTCTTTTTCAGTGTAGATCACGAACTTTTAAACTACTAATAACAAATGGCTGGTTCTACTGAAAACCCAATGCCAAGTGCCACATTGGACCGTGAGTCCACGGCGGATCTTCATGAATCGGATGAATCAGTCCACTCGATCGAAGAATGATGGATCAAACTTCGCGGACCGGGAGGCGGCATTACGGAATGCCGCTGGCGACGGGAAGCTCAAATATCTATTAGAGCCCATCCCGGCAAACCCAGGTCCCACAACTAGAGTTTGAAATCACCAAGTTTAATGATTTCGTATGGAAGCGGGTGCGATTAAAAACGTACTCATTTTTGCAATGGAACCCAATTTGCAGAAACGCTTCATAGCCCATGGTGCAAACAAGATTTTCACCACGCTCACTAAGGATTTCTCGAAAGCACCGAGAATCGTGACCTATGAGCATACCACTCGCTTCTTTGATGCGAGACTCCAGAAGGGCCAACCAGTTAGCCCACACATTCTTAGCATGATTGAGAATGTCGAGAAGCTGGAGACCTTTGATTATAAGATCAGCGAGAACATTGTAATCGACCGCATGCTTCACTCACTCCACGATGGTTTTTCGCAATTTAGAGCGAATTACTATATGAATGATTTGAAGAAAAGTCCCCATGAACTGCACTCCCTTCTCGTACAGACCGAGAAGGACATGAAGTTCAGTGGGAGCATGAAACAGGATGTTCTCGTTGTGACAAACAAGGGGAAAGGTAAGGGCAAAGCTCAGGCAAACCTAGCAGTAGGTAAACCGAAGTTCAAGAAGTTGGGTTCAGGTAAGAGTGGGCCTGGTGAGTCGAGCACCTCATCAGGCGCGACAAAGAGCAAGAATGAAAACATGGAATGCCATCATTGCCACAAGACTGGCATTGGAGGCGTACATGTCCTGTTTATCATGAGGACTTAAAGGCGGGTCGTGTTAAACTTTGTTGGTATGTCTTCTCTCTCTTCTACTTTTATTCATATGATTGAGATTAACCACGCAAGTTACGGAACTTGGGTACTTGATCCTGGTTGTGGTTCTCATCTGTGTAATCATGTGCAGGGCCTCCGAAATCTCGAGCCTCTCGTAAAGGGTGAGGTTGACTTGCGTGTCGGGAATGGAGCAAGAGTGGCTGCCGTCTCGAGGGGAACATATGTGATCCAGCTTCCTAGCGGATTTGAGTTGTCATTTATATTTGCTATTATGTACCAGTCTTTCGAAAAACATTATTTGGTTTCGCACTTGACAAACTTGGTTTTTCATTTGTAATAGAGAATAATACTTGCATTTTCTCTTTACACGATATGATTTATGGCAAGGCAGTCTCCATGAACGGAATTTATGTTTTAGATCAGACCACCGAAATATTACACGTAATGAATAAAAAGTTAAAGGTTGGTGATAAAGATCAAACGTATCTATGGCACTTCCGTATGGGACACATTAATGAGAACGCGTAAAACAGACTCATTAAAAATGGAGCTATCTCGGCCTTTGATTTTCAATCATTTGGCACGTGTGAATCATGTCTCATCGGTAAGATGACTCGAATTTCCTTCAAAAGTGTTGGAATGCGCGGCTGTGACCTATTAGGACTCATACACACGGATGTATGTGGTCCTATGTCAATCACCGCACGAGAAGGCTATAGGTATTTCATCACTTTCACGGACGATTTAAGTAGATATGGCTATGTCTACTTAATGAAGCACAAAAGTGAATCCTTTGAGAAATTCAAAGAATACCGAGAATAGGTCTGAGAACCTATTGGGTAGAAAGATTAAAACACTGCGTTCGGATCGTGGTGGCGAGTATCTTTCTCACGAGTTTGATCAACACCTTAAAGATTGTGGGATTGCCCTACGATTAACTCCACTGGAACACCTCAATTGAATGGTGTGTCCGAACGGAGAAATCGAACACTACTTGATATGGTTCGATCCATGATGAGTCACACCGTGTTGCCTGACTCATTGTGGGGTTATGCTCTTCTGTCAGCTGCTCTAATACTTAACCGAAGTCCGTCTAAAGCTGTTGACAAGACTCCATATGAACTATGGAAGGGAACGGTCCCTAACTTGTCCTTTATACGGGTATGGGGCTGCGAGGCTTATGTCAAGTGGAGACACGAGGATAAGCTCGGCCCGCGATCGGTCAAGACATACTTTATTAGTTATCCTAAAGGAACACTTGGTCATTACTTTTATTCGCCAACCGAACAACGTGTTTTTGTTGCGGCTAGTGCGACATTCTTGGAGAAGGAATTTCTCGAGAATGCAAAGTTATAGAACCTTCGACCTGTCGGAGATTCCAGAACCAAATACCGAGCAACCATTGGAGGAACCTATTCCTTCAATCCCGGCTGCGGTGAATATTCCTGAGGAACCTAGGAGGTCGGGAAGAGTCTCTATTCCTCCAGACAGATACATTGGTATGGTCGAGGAACATGACATAGATGACGTTCTACTCTTAACGAGTAGTGAACCCACAACCTATAAAGGTGCCATGACTAGTTCCGACTCAAAGCTATGGCTTGAGGCCATGCAATCCGAGATGGACTCTATGTATGAGAACAACGTATGGGATCTTGTTGACTTACCTGCTAAGGTTCGTCCCCTTCAATGCAAATGGCTTTACAAGATAAAGCATTCTGTGGAAGGTCAACAAAATATCTATAAAGCACGACTAGTTGCTAAAGGTTTCACCCAAGTGCCAGGTTTGCACTACGATGAAATCTTCGCACCCGTAGTCATGCTGCGTTCCATTCGGATTATCTTAGCGATTGCCGCTTTTCATGACTATGAAATTTGGCAAATGGATGCGAAAACCGCCTTCTTAAACGGTTTTTTAGAGGAAGAGTTGTACATGGTACAACCCGAAGGTTTCATCGATCCACAACATCCTAAGAAAGTGTGCAAGCTTTAGCGTTCCATTTATGGACTTAAGCAAGCATCTCGGAGTTGGAATCATCGCTTCGACCAAGTGATTAAAGAAAATGGATTTACTCGATCGGTCGAGGAACCATGTCTTTATATCAAGTCGAGTGGGAGCAAGATTGTCTTCCTAATATTGTATGTCGATGACATACTCCTGATTGGGAATGACATACCTCTCTTAACTTCGGTGAAAGTATGGTTGAAAAACCATTTCCAGATGAAAGATCTGGGAGAGGCACAAAGAATTCTAGGCATCCGTATCTATCGAGATAGATCACGACGGATGTTATCTCTCAGTCAGGAGTCTTAGATAGACAAAGTCCTAGAGAGATTCAGCATGACTAACTCCAAGAAGGGGTTTCTTCCTATGGCTCCAGGGGTGCATTTGAGCAAGTCTCAGTCACCAGAGACACCGGAAAAGAAAGAGTGCATGGCACGGATTCCTTATGCCTCGGCAATAGGATCTATCATGTATGCCATGATATGCACACGTCCCGACGTGGCATATGCATTGAGTATGACAAGTCGATTCCAACAGCATCCAGGTGAATCACATTGGCTGGCTGTCAAGAACATTCTTAAGTACCTACGGAGGACTAAAGATTGGGCATTGACTTATGGAGGCGATCAAAAGCTATGCGCAACCAGATTCTGTACGCAGATGCTAGCTTCCAAACGGATCGAGATGACTCAAAATCTCGGTCTGGATTCGTTTTTACTCTTAATGGCGCTGCATCAGTGGAAGAGTTCCAAACAAACTGTTACACAGATTCTACGACCGAGTCCGAGTACTATGCCGCGTCCGAAGCTACAAAGGAAGCGATATGGATGCGTCAATTCTTACATGGGCTATCTGTAGTGCCTAGTTCGAATGACCCGATCACCATCTATTGCGACAATAGTGGTGCCATCTTCCAAGCTAAGGAGCCAAAGTCTAGCAACAAGTCTAGACATGTACAACGGAAAGCTCATCTAATCCGAGATTACGTGGAGCAAAAGGAAGTAGTGATAGAAAAGATTGCTACGAGATGATAACATAGCGAGATCCTCTCACTAAACCATTACGACAAGATAAGCATGAAGGGCATGTTAATTCCATGGGAATTAAACGTGTTCCTAAGTTGTAGTACTCTTTTATGGATTAGATTCATTCTCTTTTGTACTCTATACGACATCATCGTTTTGATAATTTTTATATATTTTGTTTTTCATGTGGAATTGTACGACAATTTTTGAACACCACAAAGTGAACTGAACGAACATTATATTTTTCAGTCCTTAATTGCCCACATGAGCTGATAACTCTGGCAATTATTTTGTGACGTTGGTTGATGGTGGGTTCAACGAGCCATAAGTCAACCGGTTGACTGACCAATCACAGAGGCGATTTATACGGATATTTCGTAGGACACAATTGTGACATCGACGTGGAGTCCTAAATATTTTATAACATTCGGTGCCCGGTCGTGGATAGGACCTCCATGGTGATCCTAAGAGTCGATTCTTTTGACTATCGACTGTCTCTTGAGACTAAGGCAGATTTTGGGTGACTTTGGTTTCTTTCTCACGGTCATCCGTAACAGGGGGCCAAGTAGATTTTTTCTGGGTCATTTCATGCTGTGCTTAGATCGGAAGGAGTTCGAGTTGAAGGATATATTTAGCCTTTATCAGGTACTCGATATTTCTCAGGGCCACTCGAGGAGTTGTAACTGAAATGCATGGCCATGCTCGAATACGAATTCGTTTTATCAGTCAAGTTACTCTCTAGTCGGGGAAACCACTCTAGATACAGATCGATTGTAAAATACGACATTTGCGGATCCGGATCTGCAAATTGTTTTACATTGAGTGGGAGAAATTTTAAATGAATATGAGAATCGGTTATCGCACATACACTTGTACGGACAAGTGGGAGTTTGTTGGAGGTGGTGTCCTCCAGTTAGTGCGGATAACGTCATTGCACATACACTTGTACGGACAAGTGGGAGCTTGTTGGGGCTGGTGTCCTTAACAGTTAGTGCAAGGACTTATAAATATCTAAAAGGATCAAAGGGTATACTTTTGTATCATAATCAGTTGGTCCACGTTTATCAATAACGGTTGGCTTGCTAGATAAGTTTGACGTTATTGTCATACAGATGGCGGTGATCAACTGGTCCCTAAAAGTCACACCTATAGGATACGTTTGAGAAATGTGACGGTATGAAAATACAGTCATGTAGATGCCAAATTTGACTAACCAGTTAGTCTGAGTTATTTGACTATTAATTAGTCAAAAATGTGATGTTGAGATATTCTATTTAATACGGATTAAATAAAAATGGCTAAGACGAATTTAACGATTAATTCGTAAGATTGAATATAAACGATTTATATTTGATTAATGTATATTGAATATAATTATACAATATTGTCTTTGTCGGACATGTATTAATAATTCAACTAATCCGTATTATTAGTTGACGCTTTAATAACCGATAACCGATGACGATTTATAATTAAACCGTGTCATATACATTTAGCGCATTTCGGGTCGTACCACGAGTTTAAGTGAAGAGGAAATGGAAAAGCCCATTTCTCTTCCTCTCACTCGGTTTGGCCGAGATTAGGAGAACAAAAGGAGAGTTTCTCCTCTTGCTTAACCTAATTGTCATTTTGCTAAAACAAATTAGGGTTTTGGGAATTATCTCTCTCAAAATTCTAGATCTCTCATCTAACCAAAACTCACAAAACAATCCTCTCTATATTGCAAGGCAATTAGAGGATTCATTCTAGCACAAGGGCTTTTCTCGGTCAATCTTGGGTGCAACAATTAGGAGGAGATCTACCTTGATCTCTCATTGCCATTTTGCACTAGGACCGAAGGTTATTTCTATTGCTTAATCGTTCTTCGTTATATTTCGTTTATGACCTTTATTCACATGTTAAATTTACGTTATAATCCTTAAATTTAAAGGGTCTTATACGGATATTACCCTACAGATTGTGGTGGTGGTCCACGGTGGTGGTGATTTGGTGGTGATTAAGAATGTATGTCGGGTGTGTTTGTGTTGTTGTTGGGTTGTTTGTTGTCGTTGGTTGCTGCTATTTTATGGGGTGGTTTGGGGTGTGTTTGAGGGTGGTGTGAGACGGTTGTTGTAGGGGTGTATGGTGGCTATGGTGAGGGTTGTCCAAGGTGTTGATAGTGGTAGTGTTGGCTGTGGATAAGGAGTGGTGTTTGGGGGTTGTTTCAAGGGGACAAGCACACGGTTCAACCGTGTGTTTGTGTGAGTGATTGAGTGAAACTCAAAATAGGTTTTAATTAATGTATAATAGGTTATGGGTCGTAATTTAAACCAAGTAGTTGTCAGGTAGTTGGATCGGGATTTGAGTTTAATTATATTAAATTATATAATCGTATTAGTAATTAGATTAGTTAGTAACTATACGTATCAATTGTATTTATTTATGTGACAGTTTTGTGAGACGGTTTTATGAGGCGGATCTTGCTTGTGTCAAGTAGCTTATGGAGATTTGCTAAAAGGTAGGTTAATCCTACTCGGTTTCAATTTATTTGGATGGTCATTTGAGTCGTATTTTAGTGGTCATTGAATTATAACATGTTGTCGTAAATTCATATGTTATTAGAAATGCATTATAACATGATATTGGTTATGACGACTTGATGAGTCGGTACTTGGCATGTTATGTGGTATCTTGCATTATTGTATTTGTCTTGTACATTGGAGGACATGGTGGATTGGAGACGTAAGACGGTTGGGAGACCGTCTGACGCTTAAGTCGCCTCCTGTAGCTTTCAACTCCAAGAGGGATGTGCACATTAATTTCTTGAGTACGGAGGAACTCGTGTGGTTGACGCATGACGTCTGACAGGGGATCCAGTTGGCTTCCGGAGCCGGTACGTCTGGGCGTATCCGGGAACCATTTTTTGAGGTGTGGTGTCGCGGCCGTGTCCCTGGCACTGGTGGTTGTGGGTACGTCTGGGCGTGTCCCGGTACCGGCGTGGTGATTGTATAATCGTGTCTTATTCACATCATTGGCATGTTGCATATTTATTTATTATGTTGTGTCTGTTGGAATATGTGTCCTCCGACAATAATGCGATCAAAACTGTTGATCATAATGATCACATGTTTAAATCTCATTTTAAGAATACATATGGTATGTAATATTTTACAGTCAACTGGTCCACACATATCGGTAATGATTGGCTGACTAGAGTTTGACATTACTGTCGTGCGACGGTGGTGATCAGTTGATCTACTTAGGTCATACCTATAGGGAAATACTCTTAATTGATTATTTAATTAATCGTATGCCGATACGAGTTAATTAAATTGCTTAAAATTGACGGATGATTTTGTGAGTAAAGTTAACGTATCTTATTGTAATTTGATTAAATGAGACACGGTCTAAGTAATCGAATTGTTTTATTACTTGGATAAAATTATTGTTTACGAAACAATTGATATTGAATTGAGATTGAATGAATGATTTATTATAAATACAAGATGTTGTGATTTGAAATTGATAAATCATTTTGGTACAAGTAATTACGAATTACTAGTCGATTTTGTATATGACATATTTTATGAGTATGTTGATTTTTAATATGTTAAAAATACATTACAATTTCATATGTCAAGTAACATGTCACATATGTTACAATTGACAAATGACAAAAATAAAATGGACCTCCCATCTTTTATGTGCCGAAAATGGAGGGGCTTATGGTTGATATTGTGTTAATTATTTTTAAGTGGAAAACACAATAATTACCTATAGTCTTAGCCTTACATACCTATCATTTCATGGGTAGAAAAACTAGCTCATGCATTGGGTACACTACTCCCTCCAACCGGTTTTACCAAGGAAAATGGAGAGTGTTTCCTCTACAATTATTCATTCACTCTTATTATAAAATTTCTAGTGTAAGAAATTATCATACTTTCTACAATTTGTGAAAATTCTAGAGAAATAAACTCACATAATCACTCCCTTTTGAACCGATTTTTCAAGAGAACAAAAGTAATTCTTGTGTCATATTTTATAGTAAGACTTATATTATTTCTAGTACAAAATAATATTGGTTATTAAGAGATTTCCTTGGGTATTCACATTTGGGAGAGGTTCTAATTTGGACCTTTTGTTCATCCATTTTAAGGAAAGCTCAAGAACTAACAAATAGGTGAATTTGTTGGTGCCCATAAAACCGAAATCATATAGTAAGATTGATGATTTCTTCTCTTATCTTATTTATGTTTGCATGCATAAGATTTGTAATTATTTTATGACTAAATAATTTCTCACATATATGAATATGTAAATTAATGAAATTAAATGTATCCTAACAAGCGGTATCATGAGCCTTAGGTTGTTAAAATCGATAAACCGCAACATTGTTTTTCTCGATAAATTTTTGAAATTTTAACCTAAGTTTTGAACATTATGAGTGTCATGGTATTTTTCCAGAATGTTCATGAGTTTAAATTTCAAATTTTGAAATTATTTGAATTTTTTATGATTTAATTTGAAGTTTATGGCAAATTTTTGTATTTTGAGTCCATTTATGAACAATATTAAGAAATATAAGTTAAATATTGTCAATATGTTAGTGGAGACTAATTTTGAGTCCTAAGTTGGTTAGGGTAATTAACTTGTACATAAATATGAATTTATGTAATTATTGTGATTATAAAAGGTTAAATCACGCAAATCCGTAAAAACCGATAAATATACGATATTGGCTCCTTAAAGGCGATTTAGCATAAAATTGGGCATGTTCATACATATTATAATGCTGCATTTTATTTATGATTGTCATATTTTAATTTTATGTAATTTTTGAATTATGTAATTTTTACTTAGTATGGCCTTAGTTTTAATTGGTATTACCCGAAATGTATGAGAATGTCGATTCGGTTGTAATTATTGTGATCTCGTATTACCGTTTTGTAATTTAATAGATTTATTTTTATTTTAATTACAAATGTATAATAGGAAATTATGTAATTCATTTTGTAATTTATTTATTCCGGCGTTCCTTGAAGACGGTGCCACTCGAGAAGGCGATCCATCAAAGAATGTTGCCTTGAAATGCGTGCCAAGACCGAAGTTCAAGGGACCAAAGGAGTTTGTTTCTGAATTTGTAATAGTTTATTAGATTTACTATTCTAGGAAGGCCATACTAGGATTTTATTTATGCTTTGCATTTTATTTATATGTTGCATGCATCGCAAAATCGCCATAACTAAACATGCATTTTAAATCGAGTTTATCGACCATGTCAATTACAATTATCGTAGTTCACCGCTTTAGTTCACTTAAAACGTGATATATAATAAATTGACATGACCTCTCGCTAAAAATAAACAATTGAGACTTAGCCTTACCAAAAAGTAGAAACCATGGAAACCTATTTCGTGAGGGAGTGCACTCGGCCACACCGGGGTACAAACCTTGTTACGTAAGGGAAGTGGGTGATAAATGTCTATCCACCGAATTCATGTTGATGAGGGATTTATCGGCCACACCGTGCCCAAGTTAATGTGAGTTTGGATCATGGACACATTTATTCGAAATTTGGATTGAGCTCAACGGAAGTATTCGTAACCGTAGTTGCATGTGTTCCGGGCTAAAGATAAATGTTAATATAATTTTATCGACCAAGAGTTCTAAATGTAGAATCGATTAAAGAGTTAATCCACCGAGTTATATTGATAAGGGATTTATCGGCCACACCGTGCCCAAGTTAATATGAATTTGGATCTTGGAATCATTTATAATAGTTGGGTAGAGGTCACTATATAAATGCTCATATCTTGTTAAATTATTTACAAGTATTAAATTATTTACAAGTATTATTAAAACGATAAATGTTAAGTTTTCCACTATTCCGTTATCATATTGTTCTATTTCTTTACCTCAAATTATACGATATCATTTCAATTTTTAGTTCAAATCTCCATTAAAACATCGTAACAAAAGACAAAATTTAAATTTTCTTCTAAAAACCTCGTATTATCCATTGTAAGAATCTCTTGTGAAGAGTATAGATAAAAGTTATTCGTGATCAAAAGGGTTTTTGATTCTTGACTAACATATCTACTTACAATGAATTGCTTCTCATATGCTTAATTGAGTTAAGTACTTTGAATCGTTAAATCATTTTGGTAACTAGATTTGTTGGAAATCAAAATTGACCAAAATACCGCAACCACTTCAATGAAAGTTTTAAGACTAAACAAACGAATGAAGAGTAGTCTTCATGAATTTCAATTTTGCTTCTCTTAGCAAAGACTCATTGAAATGAGTGGGAGCATTCTCTTAAACCGTTAAGAAAAGGATAAGGTTTTAAAGAAGTAAAATTAGAATAGAATTGATACAAGGTAATGTTTAAAGTAAAGTTATTGAGAATAACGATACTAAACATATCAATCCCGACCGATAAAGTTTCCATTGTCTTAATTGTTGGACGCTAGAAAGGAAACTACCCCAAGTTGTTAAAGAATAAGCAAGTTAGTTGTGGGACATCTAATAAGACTTAGTTCTTTAATTATTTGATTGACATAAGTTTTGCTAGTACCATTTCGTCAATATTAGAAATCGATAGTGGTTTTCACCATTGTATGCGATACATAGGATGATTAGACTATGACGACTAGCATCAAATACTGTCGAGAGATAGAGTCATTGTGTACTCAATCTAGCTTTTGGGTTTAAAGTTGTACTTAATTGTGACTATTAAGTGCATAAACTCTAAATATGAATATATACTTGTTAAGATACAAAAGTGGTTTCACTTTTATGACCCTATACACCATGATTTGATGTATGGCTAGCCCATTATCAAGGTGATTATATACTAAACCAAACTAGAATGATATATCATGTAGATGATGCAAGACTCAAATTGGTAACCCAAGATTGAACCTTAGATTCTGGAATGATGAACGCAAAGAGTTATGAAGTACTCTTGAAACCATTAATCTTATGGTATATGCGTATCTTGTATTCAAAGCAAGATATCTCGTGCCTTTTGGTTGAAAAGGAGATCGAGGTTGTAACTCATTGATCCAAAATAGGTTGATCATTTTCTTTTACCAACGATTTAAGTTGACGCTAATATGTTCACTTAATAAGGTAAATAGAGAAATCTTTGAAGAAGTTCAAAGAGTTCAAAGAATCACGATTTAGTCGTGATGGGATTATCAAAGCGAAGACTTTGATATAAGCCAAAGGAAATGTGATTTAGTATCACAAATTAATCTCTCTTAGCACGCATTATGGGATAATGTGTGGTTGGATAAAGAAATCAAACGCTATTCGATATGGTTTGGACTTCAATCAAGTTACTTTGAGTTACTTGATCCTTTTTGGGGATTTTATCATTTTGTCTAAATTATTTATCCACTAAATCTAAAACGAATCATATGAGATATGAAATGGTAGGGTACCATACTTGTAAGTTTTCAAAAGAAACAAATGCTCATTTTTCCCTTATTATAATCACGAGTACAACGGGTTTGTGGCTCGTGAAGCTGTCTTTCTAGAATACAAGTTTATTTCTAGAAGACAGAGTGGGAGAAATTATTCAAAGAGCCACAAAGAATGCTATGTCGCAAGAAAAACAAAGAATGTTATGTCGCAAGAAACTGGTCTTTCTTGGCTACATGAGACGTTTTATGTAAGACGTTATTTCTTCAAAACCTAGTTGGTTAAAGTCGTCACTTGTTGAAGATGATGAATTCATGTTACTTTTAAGAAAGTAAAGAGCTTACAACTTACAAAGAAATTGTTTGATTCAAGTTGATTACTTCTGGAAAGTAATGAACATATGACTTACATGAGAGTGTTTAAGTCACAACTCATTACAAGGCTTAGAGCCATGAAAATCCTAAATAAATTCCAAGGGGAATTGTTGGATATCTAAGAGAGATGTCATAGCTTGATTAGTTGCAAAGTGTTTTGCACTATTCGGATCTTCTTAGGGATTGCATTTCATTATGATGAGATATAGCGAGTGAATCTAAAACCCACTTCTTCAAAGAAGGAATGTATTCTATACATGTTATGAGTTTTGTAGATTCTTACAATCCTAAGACAATGTGAAATTTAAGAGATAGTCTTAAGTAGGACATTAATGAGTTGGAGTCAATGTTTTGATCATGTTATAAAACTTTTCTCGATAAGTCGAGAAGTTGTGTTTATACATGGAGTTTAGTGGGAGTTACGGAAATTTTAATTAGTCTTATATGTGAATGACATATTGATCATTGGGAATGATTTAAGACTTGGAGAAATATAATACATCTTTAATATCCAGATTTATGGAGATAAATCCACATGATATTAGCGTCAAATAAGAAGTCTTATGTTGATAAGATTCATGACTAGTTCAATCGAGTTGAACATATTTGATTGATTCCATTTGCTTCTGCTGCCGGATCAATTAAATAAGTAATGATGTATAACACTTCATATGCTTTGAGTATGATGAATTGTTTTAAAATAGAATTTAAGTAATAGTTACCAAGTAGCCATATAGATTATCTTTAAGTGCTTGTGGAAGCATTAAGGGTGTAAAGTTAAGTGTTTTGATGCAATTCTGTGTAAGGGTGTTACACAAATGACAATTGACAATTGAGATTGCGCATGGTTTCCAACAAAACCATAATCAAAACACATTAGGATGGTTAAGATACCATTGTGGCTATGTTATTTAAGAAATAGATTTTCTAGAATCGTTCTAGGCAATAAAGAACAATGAGAAATATTTACAACGGAAATTGAGTACACTTGCAATCATGAGATGTGCAAGAAGGATGAGTCCCGCACACTGTGAAAACAGTGGGAGCTATTCTAAAGGCTAGAGGTCCTATGTCTTGATTGGATCTCGACACGTACTCAGAAAGTTTTGTAATGCAAATGTATACATTACAAAGGAAAACGAGTATGTAGTAAGTTTGAGTAAGGTACAAGAAGTTAATAAAACCTACTAACCAAAGCCTTCTCATAGGCTTAACATGATGAGTCATGGCATTTCAATTGAATTGAGATGAACAACTACATTCAAGATCAAACTGGATTATAGAATATGAAGTAGTAATCAAGTATTGACTACTCATATGATAATCACATTTATCGTTCGAGTTTTTAAATCTGAAAACTCCTTTTATACTTTGTTACATCCAAACGGGTTGTAGAGACAATATTGAACCCCGTTAAAGTGAACCCAAATTAACATGGTATTCGCCCATAGTCACTTATATGAGGTGACGTCTCGAAGTGACTAGAGTGTGATGCGATTGATGGCAAGTTCAAGTGCCATAGAGTCATATGAGATGACTAGTCGATCACATAGGCAGATTGTTAGGAACACTTTGTCGGGCCTTATGACCGCTTATAGAGTTCTGGCAAATTTATATAGCCTGGTCATAGCGAGAGCTACTATAGTATTCTAATGAGTCGATTCTTTTGACTAAAGACTGTTCGCCTAAGGTGGCACAATTTCATATTAACTTTGATTTGTGTTACTACGACCTTCGTAAATGGGGTCAAATGGGCATATTTTGGGTTATGATGGTTGTGGCTAGTCAAAGGGAATAAGTGCTATAGGAATTATCCACCCCCTTGTCAGGGTTAAAACAATATCTCAGGGCCACTCGAGGAGTAATGAACTGGAAATGCGTGGCCACGCTCGGAAGGTATCTATGGTAGATAACTCCGGTCAATCAGTTATTCTCCAGATCGAGGAAACCACTCTCGATATGATCACTTGTAAGTACGACCTGAAAGACACCATGCATTGAGTGGGAGATAGTAATAGGACAAGAGAATTGGTGACGCACACTTGTCGAGGACAAGTGGGAGATTGTTGGAATATGTGTCCTCCGACAATAATGCGATCACAACTTTTGATCATAATGATCACATGTTTAAATCTTATTTTAAGAATACATATGGGATGTAATATTTTACAGTCAACTGGTCCACACATATCGGTAATGATTGGCTGACGAGAGTTTGACATTACTGTCGTGCGACGGTGGTGATCAGTTGATCCCCTTAGGTCATACCTATAGGGAAATACTCTTAATTGATTATTTAATTAATCGTATGCCGATACGAGTTAATTAAATTGCTTAAAATTGACGGATGATTTTGTGAGTAAAGTTAACGTATCTTATTGTAATTTGATTAAATGAGACACGGTCTAAGTAATCGAATTGTTTTATTACTTAGATAAAATTATTGTTTACGAAACAATTGATATTGAATTGAGATTGAATGAATGATTTATTATAAATACAAGATATTGTGATTTATAATTGATAAACCATTTTGTTACAAGTAATTACGAATTACTAATCGATTTTGTATATGACATATTTTATGAGTATGTTGATTTTTAATATGTTAAAAATACATTACAATTTCATATGTCAAGTAACATGTCACATATGTTACAATTGACAAATGACAAAAATAAAATGGACCTCCCATTTTATATGTGCCGAAAATGGAGGGGCTTATGGTTGATATTGTGTTAATTATTTTTAAGTGGAAAACACAATAATTACCTATAGTCTTAGCCTTACATACCTATCATTTCTTGGGTACAAAAACTAGCCCATGCATTGGGCACACTACTCCCTCCAACCGGTTTTACCAAGGAAAATGGAGAGTGTTTCCTCTACAATTAGTCATTCACTCTTATTATAAAATTTCTAGTGTAAGAAATTATCATACTCTCTACAATTTGTGAAAATTCTAGAGAAATAAACTCACATAATCACTCCCTCTTGAACCGATTTTTCAAGAGAACAAAATTAATTTTTGTGTCATATTTTATAGTAAGACTTGTATTATTTCTAGTACAAAATAATATTGGTTATTAAGAGATTTCCTTGGGTATTCACATTTGGGAGAGGTTCAAATTTGGACCTTTTGTTCATCCATTTTAAGGAAAGCTCAAGAACTAACAAATAGGTGAATTTGTTGGTGCCCATAAAACCGAAATCATTTAGTAAGATTGATGATTTCTTCTCTTATGTTATTTATGTTTGCATGCAGAAGATTTGTAATTATTTTATGACTAAATAATTTCTCACATATATGAATATGTAAATTAATGAAATTAAATGAATCCTAACAGTGTCTTATGTTTATTTATCGAAACTGACGTGTGTGTGTGTGTGTGTGTGTGTGTGTTTGTGTAAATTGTCACCTATTTCCGGGGTGGCCTGTGTCAATCCATATGATATTTCTGATCATATGGGGAGCAGGTTGAGTACAGGTTGGTTTGGTGTCATGCGGGAGACGGGATGCGCTTTGGGTTTAGAGTCGAGTACTTGGATAGTTGAAAGATAACATAGATGGCAGTCAAGTTGTATAGTTCCTATTTCATTCTTTCTTTGTTATGTAAATCACTAAACTTGTTATTTATATAAAGAGTTTCTTAATTGTAATTCCGATTTCACTGCCTTGGGAAAACGAGACGTTAACATCTCCCAATTACCTTGGCAGGGTAAAGAAGGGGGTGTCTATGAGATTGTATAAATGCGATGGATGTTATTGTGACTATGGTGTTTTGCACTACGGTGCGGTTGTTGGTTACGGTATCGCGATACCAACGACGGGTGTAGGGGGAAATGAAATGGTCGTAAGACGAATTTTGAAATATCATGTTTTGTTTTAGTTGTGTTGTAATAATGGCCATAAGGCTGTGAGTTTGTTTTAATATGGTTTTTTGATGGTGCACTAGTCACCTTTGGGGTTTATTTGCATTCGTGTGCTAGAATAAGTAACCTTGGAAGTGATTTTGGACCGAAACTAATTATGCCCGTGTGACACTCGGCCGAGTGCCCCATTCACTCGACCGAGTGCCTCCTACTCGGTCGAGTAGACCACATAACTCGACCGAGTGGATTGCCTTGACCCTTATTTTGGCAATACTCAACCGGATATTTAGGGTACCTCTTACCTCGTATCTAGATGAATATGTTGGCTCTACATGGGTGATATTTTCTGGATTGTTTACGTTTGATTATATGGTGCTGTATTTTGCAATTCAATGGAAACCGTTAATTTGACAATGAGTAAATTGATGACAAGAACGATGTGATAATATTGTGTAATGTGTGTTAATTGACGTGATTTTATTTTGGTTGTATAAAAGCATAATGAAAACGTACAAATTATGTGTCACATAATGTTCATTTGCATGATTGTGTATTATGGTCTTCCTTATAAGCGAAAGTGTTGATGATGGATGGGAAGGGATATGGAAAACACATGTGTGATCATGTGGTGGATTTGGCACGGTACATGCGTGGCATGGTGTGAACGGACATGGAAGTGTTGTTCATGGTTGATTCACATTACAAGTAATTTTGGCATTGTTCGATTGTTTTATGAAATCCTCATATTTTGTGATTTGGCGTGATATATATATATATATATATATATATATATATATATATATATATATATATATATATATATATATATATATATATATATATATATATATATATATATATATATATAATCGGGATCAAATGAGTTCCCTTAGATTAGATGAGTCCATGAGTCCTAATTTAAGCCTTTAGATCAAAAAGAATTTAGGGCTAAGATTAAAACAAAATAAAAGGATGACATATAAAAACGAATAAACCCTAATCACTCCCTACCTCCCATTTCATTTCCTCTCTTCATTTCTTCTCTCTAAACACTCCCTATCTCTCTCTAAACCCTCACCACCACCGGGCCTCCCAACAACCGCCCTCGCCATCACCATCCTGTCTGCCTCCTCTCTCTTCCCGCCGCCCTTTTCATCTCATCTCCTCCCGCCGCCTCACATATCTCCTCTTCTGCCTCCCTCGGCCTCCACCCAACACAACCGCCTTTCCTCTTCTGCCGCCTCTTTTTTTTGTTTTTTTTCTAGATCTGAGAGAAGGGGTGATTGTTGTTGTTGTTTGCATGTGTGGGGCTGGTGGGAGTGGTGATGCCATGGGGGTGGTGGGTCAGGCCGCTGCCTCCTCCTTTCTCATTTTTTTTTTCAGATTTGCTTTTTTTTTTATTTGTTGTTGGTGGTTGTCAGTGGTGGACCAACCACCACGCTACCGACTCCCTCCCTTTTCCTTTTTCTCTCTTTTGTTTCGAAAATTTCAGATCTACAAATAAAAATATGAGATCTTTTTTTTCGAAAATTTACTTTTTTTTATCTTTTATGTCAAAAAATTTAAATCTTCAAATAAAAATATGAAATCTTTCATATTTAATCGAAAATTTAATTAAAAATGGCCAATATGGCGACGGGGAGGGTGATGCGGCGGGACGTGGTGGTCATGTTGTGGCCTTCTCCTTTCTTTCAGATTGGTGGTGCGTGGTGGCGGTTGTTGAAGGGGGACGTCATGGTGGCGAGTGTGGTGGCTGGTGGTCAGAGGTGGTGGTGGTGGTGTCGTGGTCATGGGTCGAGTGGTTTGAGGAAGTGAGGGTGGTGGTTGTGGGTGGTTAATAATATAAAGTTTCAGCGGCATGGGTTAAAGTTACAACTCTATATGGACTAGAATTACGCTTATATGGACTAACGTTACGCTCCGATATGGACTAATTATACTCGCCAAGGACTTAAATTACATAAATTCAAATTAGTATAAAGTTACACTCCTAAAAAAATAAAGTTTCAAAAATTATGACTAAGTTACAATTGTAAAATATTAAAATTACATTCATAAAATTACAATATTTACATAAAATTTATAAATCAGTAAAATTAAATAAATTAAAATTTTTATATTATAAATTGTCTAAAAAATTAAAGTTTTAAATTTTAGCATTAAAGTTTTACTCGTAAAACATTAAAGTTACATTTATAAATTGGTAAAATTAAATAAATTCAAATTTTTATATCAAAAATTGGCTAAAAAAATTAAAGTTTCAATTTTTAGCATTAAAGTTTTACTCGTAAAACATTAAAGTTACATTTCTAAATCCGTAAAATTAAATAAATTCAAATTTTTATATTAGAAATTGTCTAAAAAAAATTAAAGTTTCAATTTTAAACATTAAAGTTTCACTCGTAAAATATTAAAGTTACATTTATAAATCAGTAAAATTAAATAAATTCAAATTTTTATATTAGAAATTGTCTAAAAAAATTAAAATTTATAAAGGAACGTATACGTGTGGACAAGGCCCTCGGGAACTGCGTCCGCGGGATCCACACTAGGCATAATCGACTCGAGGTTCTTTCGAATCGAATTAAGACATATTAGAGTCGCCACCAAGTTTTTTGGGAACTTGGAACCGTTCAAGTCAACTTTACACCTTTCATCGAAAAGCATAAAGCCAATCGACTACGAGTGATTAAAGATAAAGACTTGTACCCTATATCACTCGATTTGAATGACTCTCGTAATCCAATGGTATTTAGACGGATCCACAAACCATAGATCTTGAGTAAGGGGTGAGGGTACGTGTTAGGAAGCCCACAAGGACACCTAACCCCGCCCGTCGATAACGGCCTCTACTAAGTCAAGTGTCGGAGTTCAAACAAGGTCATAGCTACTACGATATATGATATGCAAACATCGTTTTAAACCCTAACATGTGACAACAATTTCTATGTCCTTTTAGATGCAACTAAACTAACTTTGTCAAAGTTGTAATTTAGCATGTGGGTTGATTAATCTAACAACATACAAAACAAAGCAAACAAGGCTTAAGGGGGAATGGGGGAGCCGTGGGATCTACCTATTACAAACCAGGCATTTCATGCCGACACAACAATAAATTAAAGATACAACTCGATCTAAATACAATTGCTATATACGACACCATACACGACGCATGGCCATTCGGCCTAGGAAAACGTGCACAAAGGGGTGACTCACGACCTACATGACTCACGGCCTTGGGTCACTCCTCGTAATGCGTACTTCCACTTAATCTTATCGAATTAGACATTGGGTCACACACCAAAGCATGCATTAGCATAAATCGGGCCATGTTGCTTTAAACAACATGCGATTTACTACGCTCTCACTTGCATTGGGGCACAACCGTCTAACTAAACAAAAATAAGGTTTTTAGAAATCGTTTGACTCGATAAAGGAGAACTAATTACAAACAAGTTACAAAACGCGACTCGATAAACACAAATTGATTACAAGATACAAACAATGAGACTAAGATAAAAAAAACAAGAAAAGGGATACAAAAGACACGGCCAAGCACGACCTCATACACGGCTATCCTAGTTCCTAGGTTAGATTCATTAGGTTAGATGGATTTGCAAAGCGATGCGGAAAATACATTAGAAATCGATGACAAAAAGAGGTCAGAAGGCTTCGCCTAAAACCGGGTGTTCTACACGGCCTAAGGGGTCAAATTAGGTCAAGTTCGCTAATTAAATTAACTCGTCGAGTGTTAATAAGAAGGTGCTAGTCACGCACTCTTATACTAGCGAGAAATTAGGTGAAAGAGAGAGAGATGCGTTCATTAAGTTACAGAATTGTCGATTGATTTTAAAAGCTATGTCGAAGCACCCTAACATGTCTAATTAGGTTATTAAATTAATCTAATGTCATCTAAACGAGTTATATGTTAACAATCAGAGATCATACTAACATGTGAATGGTCCTAGGGTGGGTCGAATCACACGAAACAAAGGAGAGGTCAAAAGCGAAGAACGAAGTTAGAATTTGTTTTATTAATGCCCTACCTTGAACACGAGGATATGTAAATGAGACGGGGGTGTACGACCGACTGATGTAGCGGTTTCTTTCCCATCTCAAGTCAACTCGGGTGTTCATGGTGGTACTTTAACTCATACTCGGACTAAACTAGTTTCGTAGTTAATTAGAACAATCGATAAACAAAAAAACGATAAACAAACAAAAACAAACTATAAAAAACAAACATAAAAAACGAAATAAAAGGGAGAAAGAAGAGGATTTGATGCACCCTCAACCTACATGTATCGTTGACACCGTATTGGGTCGTAATCGATGGTAGATTTTATCTCGAGAGGCCGTCGTCGACGAAGAAACAAAGCAAACAACACGTTTTTATCGAATCTGGACAGCAACTTTCAAACAGCGATTTCTCTCTCGTTTCACGATGAAAATTCGATTTAAAAGATGTTTTGAAAACTAGAAAGAGAGGAGAACAGAGATCTTAAAACAATCCCTGCTCGTTTTGAGTTATTGGGCACGAAAAACGAGCACAAACAGAACTGGACAGACAGGAAAAGCCGCGAAAACAGAGTGTATAACACTCTATTTTTCGAGGGAATTCGTGTACTCTCAAGGGCAATTTGGCTCGTAAATCTTTGTCTAATGTGTAGATGGATGTTTTATGGTTAATTAGGAACAAGAAACTCGAATTTTAATGGATGTTTGAAGGAGGAACGAATTGTTTTTCGAAGAGGACACACAAACTGTTCCAGTTTGCAAGTCGGTTTTGTGAAGGGTTTTTGAGAGGCAATTAGGGTTTGTTTCTGGAGTTTAAAGCTTGTAAGTGAAGGTAGTATGTATGGAGAACTTAGAGGAATGAATGTATGGCGAAGGGGTGGTATTTATAAGGAGTTAAAGTAGGGTAAAAGGGAGGAGAGGCAGACGGGCTCGGCTGAGCATAGCTGCTGTCCAGCAGCTTTTGGGGGGTTTTCTAGGGTTCGTATGGGGGGTTTTCTTGGTGGTTAAGGTAAGGTAATATGGGTAGGATATTAGGGTATGGGTTAGGGTTAATGGGCACGGGTTTTGGTGGTATTTGGAGCGGGTTTTGGGCTCGGGATTTGAGCTGCAAAACAGGGGGGCTGCTTTGCTTTTGTGCGGGCTGTTGGGGGTGATGTTTAGGACGGGATTTGGGCCATGGTTATGGGGTTCGAACTGGGGTTAGATGGGTAGAGGCTTAGGTTGGTTAGTGTACTCGAGATTCGTGCCAATTCGTAAAGAAAACGGGCTCAAAAACCGAGCTATAATCGAGCTCCAAAACGCTTGTTCAAAACGAGTTTTTTTCGATTTTTAAATCGATTTTTCAAATCGATTAACACATTAAAATAAATGATTTTTCAAATCAAATATACTCATAAAATGATTTTTCAAATCAAATATTTATTTTATTTTCAATAAAATAAACTTGAGAAAATAAATTCAAAATAAAGCAATAAAATGAATTCACTTTTAAAAAAACATTTAATTTAAATATCATTTAAATTAAAATACTCCGTCGACAACGCTCATTCTACATCGTAAAACGAACCCAAATAATGACAATGACAACTAAAGAATACATGTGTCCTATCATCATCGGGTGTTTGTCGGGTTCTCTATAAATTCCAATATCGACGGATACGGGTATCTACAGAGCCCCCACTTTGACTGAGGCTTGGACAAGGCGAAAGTCAAAGTATACCCCAGGTCCCTCTCGACCTGAGGATTCTGCGGGTCGTTTATAGTCCATTAGACATGCGTATATAAGCTCGCCAGCCATAAAAAGAGATCATACCTGAAACTTCGCTGAGGATTGACTCTTGCTTCTGTTGCATCGAATTATCATCGTTGGTCATCGACCCATAAATCGCATATATGGTGGGTTGAGCCTTATCCTCAGGCGCCTACGTATCCGTTTTTGACGGAATCAAACCTGCGTCGTAGTTCGGCAACTGCTGACACATGCCCAAAGTTTATCATCTGCTGGCGTTTGTCCAAAATTCATCATCTGCTGACATTTGCCCAAAATTTATCATCTGCTGGCGCTTGTCCGAATGGGACGGGACTTTCCGAGGAGGTTGCCGCCGCTTTCATCATTTGCTTTCATCTACGGAATTCTTCCATTTCATACTCTTGTATTGAATTGAATTCTTGGTGGATGTCATCCTTTACATCTTGATAATGGTCTCTGAAGCCAACGGCTTCAGAGCCCCCAGTTTGCAATGGCTCTAAAGTCGAAGACTTTAGAGCCCCCAGTTGAAGCATATCTGCTACATTTGAAGCACAAAAACGTACTAGCAATAATCATCACGTAAGCACATTTGGATCAACGATCCTAAAATTAGATCATTTGAAAGATTGGGTCATCGACCCGAAAATTGAATTTGAAAATTTTAAAAAACTGGGCCATCGACCCGAAGTTTGAATTTGACATCACTTGGAATGTTGGGCCATCGACCCTTCGAAAATTGAATTTGAAATTTTGAATGATTGGGCCATCGACCCGAAAAGGTTCTACTACTTGGATCATCTATCCATAATTCGCAAAAAGTTTTTGGAATTTTGAAATTTTGAAATTTTTGAAATCGAACCTTGATGGGTGAGCATGAAACATGACTCAGACACTCCGTATGACCCGTAAATAACGTGGGCGTAGCCCGCTATCGTAAAACAAAAAAGGAAAATAAAACCCTAAGTGTGCACGGGTTTTAATTCAATTATTGACTTGTTGGGGGTAGAAATGTAAATTGGCCATTCTGGCGCCAAAAGATGGCAAATGGGAATCACAAGGCCATCGGACTTGAGACAAAGATATCGTATGGCATGGGCGTGCTCCCAAGGGCACATGGGAATCACAAGGCCATCGGACTTGAGACAGAGATAACGTATGGCATGGGCGTGCTCCCAAGGGCACATGGGAATCAAGATCACTTGGCATTGACAAGGTGGATTAAACTCACGGAGCAACAACGTTGGCTTCGCCCAGACACTAAACACAGACTGATTTTATGAGAACAGTTGGACATCACACATCACTCCTGTTGGGAACATCCTGTCACTCTTCTCCTCGCCTCCTTTTTTATCAGCGAGTTTTCATCATTTCTTACCACCGCCTTCTTTATTTTCAGCGGGCTTTTACTATTTTTCTTCCACACCTTCTTTCTTTTCAGCGGGTTTTTCATATTTTCTGTTCCCAACACAAACTCACATCTATGTGACTCAACATCTTTGCCTAAACCATTAGATAAAGCTCATTCTGAGACTTGATACTATTCATCTGAACCTATATCCTTATCCTAGCCTACATCGAGTGCTAAGACCGACTCAAACAAAGGTGGCTTCATTTGGACTTGGTTAGGACCCGTAAGAAACCGACAAGATGACAACTTGGTTGATGAGTGGATTGAATCCCTTATTCTGAAGGACTGCCTACGTATTCGCGTGGAGCGAAATCAAATCCGACGTAGTTCGATCATGGTGCATAAACATGGCATTTTGATTGTGTGTACACACTCAAAGGTTTCACCTAAGGTATCATGTCATATCCCATTCTAGCCTGTAAAGTACCGTTAAATCCCGTGTTTGGGGTTGGTACAAAAGGTTGTGGTTCTTTGAAATGTGGAGCTTGGTAAAAATAGGTTCGCAAGGTAAACCATCATTCTGAAGGTTCGTTTTGTGGTGCTAAGGCCAAGGGCTATGGCTTCTGATGTGGTTGGAAATGGTATCTCGGGTTTGATGAAACCCGAGTGCAAATGGGTTGGAAAACAATATGGGTTCAAATCTCCATATCTGGACCCTAAAGGCTGGGTGTAACAACACAAGCGGAATGATTCTCAAAATTCCCGACTATCCCCTTGTAACTGTCTCAGGAAGGACTTAGGGGTAAAGAGGTTACTACTTAAGCTTTTGGGCTTCGCCCAATGAACTTAAACTATGGGTACTTGACTTGACTTGTGGCCTCTGTAACTTCGACATTCAACCAAAAGCATTCTGCAATAACTTCAACATCTTTTTTTTTTTTCTTTTTTTTTTTTTTTTCTTTTTCTTTCATCACTTTTCTTTTTTCATTTTTCTTTTCTTCATTTTTTCATTTGCTTTTTTTTTTCATCCCTTTTTTTTCCTCATCTTTTCATTCTTTTTCATCTTTTTTCTCTCTTTGAAAATGATCTTCTATTCATTCTCTTAGTCATAAATGGATACACCTTGAAAACTGGGCTTCGCCAACTAATTTGGGTAGGAACTAACAATTCCTTATTAGAACGGATTGATATCTTCTCTCTTCGAGATGGGATGATTTTGTTGGGGAAAAGGCTTGCCTTCCATCATCGATAGGGGAAACAAGGAGCTAGTCCGGGTTCGTCATAGAATCATCTAAAAGCTTGTCATAAGCACTGGTTCTGATGGAGGTTTTTTACCGCCAGACATGGAATAGGTAAAGGAATTAAACACGGGATCCTAGTGTACCTTACATTTTGAAACGGGACATATTTCCACCCCAGGGATGCCTTTAAGTGTGTTGTGCATTTTATCATATTTCGGAATGATCGAGGATTGAAAACAAGACATATTTGGAAACGAAACTGCAACTTTTTATTGGAATGACAAATGCTTAACAGACTCAAAGGAACGATTCATAGGACACACCCTAGATCATCGCAGAACAAACGACTCAAATTCAAGAAACAAAAGTCCTAGACTCGACTCGACTAAGATAAGAAAACAGATCCCGACTCATAATTTTCAAATCTGGTCTTGAGCTTTCCCTTGTTCAGCTGTCAGCTTAGATGCTCGGCTCTTATCCTTGATCCCTTTGATGGTAGGCCTCCATCCCGAGGTAGTCCTCTAAGGATCTACGCCAGTGATGAAGGTTGGTGAATCGAATTGTCTTTTATTAACTTCGTTAACGAGAGGAGTACATTCTAGAGCAAGACTCCCGACTTGAATTTCATTCTTCAGGTTTGGCAAGAATTCAAAGCAATCCAAAAATATTTTCCCGATAAACACCCCTTTCAAGTGACATGGGCGGATAAGATGGGAATAATCGACATTGTCTTCGACAGAAATAAAGTTGGTGTGATCGCCAAATGGATTGGTGATGTTATTGGGTTTAACAGTTGGGATCGGGAGTGTTCCATTCTCGATCATGTCTTGGATTTCGTGCTTAGGTCGATAGCACCTTTCAGTATCATGGCCTTTCCCTTGATGAAAGGCACAGTAGGCATTTGGTTTATACCATTTACCTTGTTGATCAGCGGGAGGGTCCGGAGTTGGACCAATAGGCTTCAGCTTTCCTTGGGCTATGAGCCTTTGGAGAGCGTATGTATAAGTGCATCCGATATCGGTGAATGCCCTAGGTGTTTGGCGCTGCGACTTCTTCGATTGCCCTTCTAAGAGATTGATGGCTTCATCAATATGGGTCGTTGCTGGGGCCTTGGCCTTAGACGATGAGGCCCCTTGGTACCCTTTTGGCTTTTCAGCCTCTGCCCTTATGACATCATCTTCTACCTTTATCCCGATTCTTATCAATTCTTTGAAAGAGCCAAAATTCTGGTATTTCAAAGTATTGCGGTAAATAGGTCGTAGATTCTTTACGAACTTATCTACCATTTCAACTTCGTCAGGCTTCTTGGCTAACTTCACGCTTTCAGCGCACCATCTTGCAAGGAATTCAGTAAAACCTTCTTATTCTTTCTGTGTCATCACCTCCAATGTTCTTATGTTGGTTCGAATCTCGACATTATCAGCATAGTGCTTGCAGAACTCCACCGTAATATCTTCGAAAGTGGGGAAGTTCTTAAGGTCCAGATTGTAGAACCACGCCTTTGGGTGTTCATCCAGGGATTGAGCGAACATTTCAGAGAGCACGTCAGCAGGTACTCCCTTCAGTGCTAAGTACCCTTTATAGGCCTTAACATGGTCGACTGGATCTTCGGTGCCCTTGAACTTTGGGATGTCAGTGAGTACCATGTTCGTGGGCAACTTATCCTGAACTGGGGAATAGGCCCTAGCATTTTCATAGTGGATGTTCTTCCCCTGGGAGAGTTTCAGACGGTCTTTGATGAACTTGAACCGTTTCTCCTGATCAGTCAGAGGTGGGGTAGATAGAGGGGAATCTTCACCCAGCTTAGATTCGATTGCATCCATTCGGGTCATCATGAGGTTCACGACCTCAGTGAGTTTGTTAACATCATCATCCATTGCTTGACGTCGGGTTTTTGGCGGCCTTTCTACAAGAAAACCCCGAACTGAGTCAATATTCGAATGTAAGATCCCCTGCACACTTAAGGACACGACACCAACTTGACTCAAGCAAAGACTCGACTTGAGACTGACTAACCAAAGGTTCGACTCACGGTTGGATTTAGACCTCAATTCATTTTAGACTCGACAAGACGACATGACTCAAGTTGTCATAGCACGATTCTAAACTGGACTCGGTGTGACTAAACCCGTGATTGGACTAACATAGCCCATAGGTTCGGGTGAAACGTCCTAAAGGGCCTAGCTTGGACGTGTCTGTGGACTATCCTAGACCAAATGGTCGACCAACATGACTCAAAACCCGAGAGGTGAGCTTGGGTGACCCAACAGGGTCATGTTCTAGACTCTTAGAATGAAACACACCCGGCCTAACACGGCCATGACCCGGACATGACTCGACGCATTTCATGCTTGGTTGGAGTTCGAGAGGCATTTTGGATTGATTTTGAAAAACGAATGATCGATTTGAAAAATGAGATTTGAAATGGGCAGCATGCCGGCTATAAAAGCTTGTTTTGGCCGAAATTTCTAGTCCTATTTGGGCAGCATGCCGCGTTTTTAAAACCATGCTAATTTTGAAAGTAAGTTGTTTCAAAAGTTCGGTTTTGAAATGGACATGGAAAATTTTGAAAAGACTCGGGAAAACAACTTGCACATTGTCATTCTCATGTTATAAGGATGTATGCTCCTAGACATCTCTAGTCTCGGCAAGTCTTCTACAAGAAGGTCTATGCCCTCCATCCTTTTGCGGTCTTATAGAGCAAGGGCCTTAAGGTAAAGTACCTAGAAGAGCGTCCCCACCATCAAGAACCACGCGAGGTGAAGTGGAAGTGAGCAATGTGCAGCTTCCTAGCATAGGGGGAGGTCGCCCCCCACGCATCACAAAGAAACGCTGGGACAGCCCGGGAAAATCCTTAAGGGTTTATGCATGAATCGTAGCACTATGAGTAATGTTTTACTTTCCAACACTTTCTTTTCAAGTTTCACCTCGGAGGAAAAGACCCTAGAAACAAAGTGTAACTAGTCCTCTTTTCCCAGTGAGTCGCCAAACTGTGGACAAGGCCCTCGGGAACTGCGTCCGCGGGATCCACACTAGGCATAATTGACTCGAGGTTCTTTCGAATCGAATTAAGACATATTAGAGTCGCCACCAAGTTTTTTGGGATCTTGGAACCGTTCAAGTCAACTTTACACCTTACATCGAAAAGCATAAAGCCAATCGACTACGAGTGATTAAAGATAAAGACTTGTACCCTATATCACTCAATTTGAATGACTCTCGTAATCCAATGGTATTTAGACGGATCCACAAACCATAGATCTTGAGTAAGGGGTGAGGGTACGTGTTAGGAAGCCCATAAGGACACCTAACCCCGCCCGTCGATAACGGCCTCTACTAAGTCAAGTGTCGGAGTTCAAACAAGGTCATAGCTACTACGATATATGATATGCAAACATCGTTTTAAACCCTAACATGTGACAACAATTTCTATGTCGTTTTAGATGCAACTAAACTAACTTTGTCAAAGTCGTAATTTAGCATGTGGGTTGATTAATCTAACAACATACAAAACAAAGCAAACAAGGCTTAAGGGGGAATGGGGGAGCCATGGGATCTACCTATTACAAACCAGGCATTTCATGCCGACACAACAATAAATTAAAGATACAACTCGATCTAAATACAATTGCTATATACGACACCATACACGACGCATGGCCATTCGGCCTAGGAAAACGTGCACAAAGGGGTGACTCACGACCTACATGACTCACGGCCTTGGGTCACTCCTCGTAATGCGTACTTCCACTTAATCTTATCGAATTAGACATTGGGTCACACACCAAAGCATGCATTAGCATAAATCGGGCCATGTTGCTTTAAACAACATGCGATTTACTACGCTCTCACTTGCATTGGGGCACAACCGTCTAACTAAACAAAAATAAGGTTTTTAGAAATCGTTTGACTCGATAAAGGAGAACTAATTACAAACAAGTTACAAAACGCGACTCGATAAACACAAATTGATTACAAGATACAAACAATGAGACTAAGATAAAAAAAACGAGAAAAGGGATACAAAAGACACGGCCAAGAACGACCTCATACACGGCTATCCTAGTTCCTAGGTTAGATTCATTAGGTTAGATGGATTTGCAAAGCGATGCGGAAAATACATTAGAAATCGATGACAAAAAGAGGTCAGAAGGCTTCGCCTAAAACCGGGTGTTCTACACGGCCTAAGGGGTCAAATTAGGTCAAGTTCGCTAATTAAATTAACTCGTCGAGTTTTAATAAGAAGGTGCTAGTCACGCACTCTTATACTAGCGAGAAATTAGGTGAAAGAGAGAGAGATGCGTTCATTAAGTTACAGAATTGTCGATTGATTTTAAAAGCTATGTCGAAGCACCCTAACATGTCTAATTAGGTTATTAAATTAATCTAATGTCATCTAAACGAGTTATATGTTAACAATCAGAGATCATACTAACATGTGAATGGTCCTAGGGTGGGTCGAATCACACGAAACAAAGGAGAGGTCAAAAGCGAAGAACGAAGTTAGAATTTGTTTTATTAATGCCCTACCTTGAACACGAGGATATGTAAATGAGACGGGGGTGTACGACCGACTGATGTAGCGGTTTCTTTCCCATCTCAAGTCAACGCGGGTGTTCATGGTGGTACTTTAACTCATACTCGGACTAAACTAGTTTCGTAGTTAATTAGAACAATCGATAAACAAAAAAACGATAAACAAACAAAAACAAACTATAAAAAACAAACATAAAAAACGAAATAAAAGGGAGAAAGAAGAGGATTTGATGCACCCTCAACGTACATGTATCGTTGACACCGTCTTGGGTCGTAATCGATGGTAGATTTTATCTCGAGAGGCCGTCGTCGACGAAGAAACAAAGCAAACAACACGTTTTTATCGAATTTGGACAGCAACTTTCAAACAGCGATTTCTCTCTCGTTTCACGATGAAAATTTGATTTAAAAGATGTATTGAAAACTAGAAAGAGAGGAGAACAGAGATCTTAAAACAATCCCTGCTCGTTTTGAGTTATTGGGCACGAAAAACGAGCACAAACAGAACTGGACAGACGGGAAAAGTCGCAAAAAGAGTGTATAACACTCTATTTTTCGAGGGAATTCGTGTACTCTCAAGGGCAATTTGGCTCGTAAATCTTTGTCTAATGTGTATATGGATGTTTTATGGTTAATTAGGAACAAGAAACGCGAATTTTAATGGATGTTTGAAAGAGGAACGAATTGTTTTTCGAAGAGGACACACAAACTGTTCCAGTTTGCAAGTCGGTTTTGTGAAGGGTTTTTGAGAGGCAATTAGGGTTTGTTTCTGGAGTTTAAAGCTTGTAAGTGAAGTTAGTATGTATGGAGAACTTAGAGGAATGAATGTATGGCGAAGGGGTGGTATTTATAAGGAGTTAAAGTAGGGTAAAAGGGAGGAGAGGCAGACGGGCTCGGCTGAGCATAGTTGCTGTCCAGCAGCTTTTGGGGGGTTTTCTAGGGTTCGTATGGGGGGTTTTCTTGGTGGTTAAGGTAAGGTAATATGGGTAGGATATTAGGGTATGGGTTAGGGTTAATGGGCACGGGTTTTGGTGGTATTTGGAGCGGGTTTTGGGCTCGGGATTTGAGCCGCAAAAAAAGGGGGCTGCTTTGCTTTTGTGCGGGCTGTTGGGGGTGATGTTTAGGACGGGATTTGGGCCATGGTTATGGGGTTCGAACTGGGGTTGGATGGGTAGAGGCTTAGGTTGGTTAGTGTACTCGAGATTCGTGCCAATTCGTAAAGAAAACGGGCTCAAAAACCGAGCTATAATCGAGCTCCAAAACGCTTGTTCAAAACGAGTTTTTTTCGATTTTTAAATCGATTTTTCAAATCGATTAACACATTAAAATAAATGATTTTTCAAATCAAATATACTCATAAAATGATTTTTCAAATCAAATATTTATTTTATTTTCAATAAAATAAACTTGAGAAAATAAATTCAAAATAAAGCAATAAAATGAATTCACTTTTAAAAAAACATTTAATTTAAATATCATTTAAATTAAAATACTCCGTCGACAACGCTCATTCTACATCGTAAAACGAACCCAAATAATGACAATGACAACTAAAGAATACATGTGTCCTATCATCATCGGGTGTTTTTCGGGTTCTCTATAAATTCCAATATCGACGGATACGGGTATCTACAATACGGTAGACAAGCAATTGAGGCGAAGTAGAATACATGAGAATCGGTGATGAGACTTAAGGGAATAGGAGAGAGTGGGGCGAACTTCGGGGACGAAGTTCATTTTAAGGGGGGAAGATTGTAATACCCGTATTTTATTTACCTCGGTAAATGAGAAAATATATTTTATAAAATTATATTGGATTCTACAAGTTATGTTATAAGATGGAATAATAAAATAATAATAACAACAACAACAACAACAACAACAACAACAACAACAACAACAACAACAACAACAACAACAACAACAACAACAACAACAACAACAACAACAACAACAACAACAACAACAACAACAACAACAACAACAACAACAACAACAACAACAACAACAACAACAACAACAACAACAACAATAATAGTAATAATAATAATAGTAATAATAATAATAATAATAACAATAACAAGAATAACAATAGTAACAAGAATAACAAGAATAACAAGAAAACAATAATAACAAGAATAATAATAATAACAAGAATAATAATAATAATAATAATAATACAAAAAAATAATAATAATAATAATAATACATGTATATATACTCCACCTACCATACTAACACTCACCTTATCTCATCCACTCACCCTATCCATAATCTCTTAACATCACAACACTTCACCACATATTTAGTAGAGAGAAAGGGGAGAGATTTCAAGTGAGCATTTTGTCCCTCCGCCTCGAGATCTTAAGGTAAGACCGTTTTATACTAGTTTATATCTTATTTAATTTATAGCGTTGACCCGCCTCGACCTTGACCCACCTTGGGACCGTCGTAGACAACCCTTTGACCACCGTTGACCACGTGAAATCGAGTTTTCTTGTGTATAATATGGTTATTATTGTTGTTGTTTGTACTGATTTTAGGCAGGGTTTTTCACCCTCCATTTGTGGCTGACCTACGGTGGCTTTGCATGGTGGTTGTCATAGGATGTAGGGAGGTCACAGTGGTGGGCCGACGTGGTGGTTTAGGTGGCATTAGGTGATATAAATCGAGTGGTTTATAGGGCATACGGGTTTGGATGTGTTGTTGATGGTTATTGTTGTCGTGTGTGGTTGTTGTTGGGGTCGTGTCTGGTTGTGCTAATGGTATTGGGGCAGGTCGTGTAGCACCGTGGAAAATGGGTTGTATTGGTGGTCCACAGTGGCTCACGGTGATTGTGATTTGGCGGTGATTAAGGGTGTGTTTGGATAGCAAAAGTGGAGGGAAGGGGAGGGGAGGGTGAAGGAGGGAAGGGAAAGGGAGAGAAGGGAAGGGGAAGGGGAATAGAGTGTGGTTGTTATGATACAATTTTCCTCCAAATCTTGCCTATTGTGGAGAGATTTTAATTAAGCTTGGAGGAGGGAAATTGGATCCCTCCAAATCTCTCCCCCTCCAATTCCCTTCACTCTCATTTGCTATCCAAACAAGGGACTTTAAATCCCTCACTCTCCCTCCCTTTCTTTTCCCTCCAAATCCCCCAATCCAAACACACCCTAAGAGTGTATGTCGGGTGTTTTGTGTTGTTGTTGGGGTGTTTGTTGTTGTTGGTTGCTGCTGTTTTATGGGGGGTGGTTTGGGGTGTGTTTGAGGGTGGCTTGAGGCGATTGTTGTGGGTGTGTATGGTAGCTATGGTGAGGGTGGTCCACGGTGGTGATGGTGGTAGTGTTGGCCATGGATAAGGAGTGGTGTTTCGGGGTTGTTTCGTGGAGACAAGCACATGGTTCGACCGTGTGTTTGTGTGAGTGTTTGAGTGAAACTCAAGACGGGTTTTAATTAGTGTATAATGGGTTATGGGTCGGGATTTAAACCAAGTAGTTGGTGGGTAGTTGAGTCGGGATTCGAGTTTAATTATATTAAATTATATAATCGTATTAGTAATTATATTAGTTAGTAATTATACGTATTTATTGTATTTATTTAGGTGACGGTTTTGTGAGACGGTTTTATGAGGCGGGTTTTGCTTGTGTCGAGTAGCTTATAAAGATTTGCTAAAAGGTAGGTTAATCCTACTAGGTTTCAATATGTTTTGATCGTCATGTGAGTCGTATTTTAGTGGTCATTGCATTATAACATGTCGTAAATCCATATGTTATTAGAAATGCATTATTACATGATATTGGTTAAGACGACTTGAGGAGTCGGTAATTGGCATGTTATGTGGTATCTTGCATTATTGTGTTTGTCTTGTACATTGAAGGACATGGTGGATTATGATTGGTTACTTATTGTTGTGGAGACGTATGATGGTTGGGAGATCGTCTTACGCTTGAGTCGCCTCTTGGAGCTTCCCACTTCAAGAGGGAGGTGCACATTAATGGCTTCAGTACGGAGGGACTCGCGTTGTTGAGGCACGACGTCTGGCAGGGGATTTGGTTGGCTTCCGGACCCGATACGTCTGGGTTTGTACCGGTACCTTTTTGTGAGGTGAGGTGTGGTGTCGTGGGCATGTCCCTGGCACCGCTGGTTGTAGGTATGTTTGGGCGTCCTGGTACCGGCGTGGTGATTGTATAATCGTGTCTCATTCATATCATTGGCATGTTGCATATTTATTTATCACGTTGTGTCTTATGTTTATTTATTGAAACTGACGAGTGTGTGTCTGTGTAAATTGTCACCTATTTTCGGGGTGGCCTATGTCGATCTATATGATATTTCTAATCATATGGGGAACAGGTTGAGTACAGGTTGGTTTGGTGTCACGAGGGAGACGGGACGCGCTTTGGGCTTGGAGTCGAGTACTTGGATAGTTGAAAGAGAGCATAGATGGTAGTGAAGTTGTATAGTTCATATTTCATTCTTTCTTTGTTATGTAAATCACTAAACTTGTTATTTATATAAAGAGTTTCTTAATTATAATCCGATTTCACTGCCTCAAGAAACCGAGACGGTAACATCTCCCAATTACCATGGCCGGGTAAGAAGGGGGTGTTACAGACTCTTACCGCTTTAATCCATAACTCCAATCATTTTTAAATAAGTAATATCACAAGCATCACTAAATAATTAATACCACGAGCACCACCAATGCTTTTAACGACATCAACACTCAAGTCTATATCTTTGATTCTACAACTAAGACCCAGGCCATCATGCTTAATGCTTATCAATACCTCAATAACACAACTAATAACCAACCGTAAAACATATCACTAAATGTCTATCACCGCAGTGTGACATCCTACCACTCTTAAGACAATTATTACATCCTCGTAACCCAACCGGCACTAAGTCCTTAACTATTTTCTTTTTCATTATCACCATCCCGTGTCATTGACAACCGGTATCGCTTTAATATTCTCCCCGATAACTTCTCCATATCCACAATAAGCTCTCTAATAATTTCCATACCTCTAGTCATTCCTCTCACCACCTAACATTTATGATAAAATCCTCAACACAATCCACTAAATTAACTCTTCAACACTAACCCAACACAAATCCTCTGCGATTCACGCACCTATCCAAACTGGGCTTCTCCGCCCCCTTACCCACATTCTTGAGAGCCTCAAGAAGATCCTCTTGTTGCTCAATCATACGAGCAATCTCATCAATGGTCATCTCAGAAGCTTGAATCTGCGCGGCAGTTCTTTTAGGCGGCATTTTAAGCTGATAAGAAACAAGGAAACGTAAGCACAAAAGCCTACGGCTCAAAATATAATGAGCCTCCGCCAAAGAAGCACTCGGCCGAGTATCCAGCAATACTCGGTCGAGTAAGGACTACTCGGTCGAGTATCACTGATACTCGGTCGAGTAATCCACTCCTGTAGCCAACGTCAAATTCACAAGAATCATACTCGGTCGAGTACAAACCACACTCGGCCAAGTATCCCTACTCGGTCGAGTACACCTAAGTACTCGATCGAGTAAACACATCCATTAGCCATTGCTACTCACTGCCAAACAACACTCGGTCGAGTGCTTGGTTACTCGGCCGAGTACCCGCCCTGCTCGGCCGAGTCACGCCAAAACGAGCTACAAACAGTAAGGAATACATCCTATCTTGCTTTCTACCCCAAAAAAATAATCAAACACATTACGTTATAAATCTGAATGCCACATAATAAACACGTATCATGCCAATCATTTTCATGCTAAAACCGTTTTCCAAGATTTCACATAACAATTCTTTTCACTTTGTTACCAATTCTAAATATTCTTTCACCAATTCACACACACATTCACCTTCTACCACATGTTCCAACCATTAGGCTTTAACATACATACACATGCATTAAACAACTCTCAACACATTCCCCAGTGACCGGCTTGAGTTAGTGAGGGCCATATTGCAACTCCGGGACGTCTCCCGAGTCCTTGCGGTAGCTCCAAACAACTCTCCCCGGGTTCATTTTATTTAGACTCCCTAAGTTCATTGGGTTCATTTGTTTTAGGTGCCGGAATCGTCGGCACTGATACCACTTTGTAACACCCCATCATACCAAGGTGCCTTACCAGGACCACCCTAGCATGAAAGAATGTTACCATCTCGGTTGCCCGAGGTTAGTACATATCAAAAGCAACTGTCCCAAACACATTTATTAAAATACTGTAAATGTAAAAAGGTTACAATGTTCCAAAATCCAATAAATAAGAATCCGAATGTTAACAACTACAGAATCGTATGCTAAGACCCATGATGGTAATACTACATCTGGCGTGATGACTCTCCCAAGACCGCCCCAAGCTCACCAAATGCAATACCTATCACGGCCTGCTCACCATCCCCGAATGAATCACTGAAGATTTCATAAAACAACAACGGGGTCAGTACTGTTCAATCAAAATAAGACAACTACACAAGGTAACCAACTGATCATCCTCCAACCCAATCCTCCTATCACACACAGTAACCGACTACACACCAAAGTGTGTAGCCCTACCAGATTACCCATCGCAACAGGTAAACCTCGCCGCCAGTGGGGGACCGCAGCCAATCCCCACCTAAATCACGCTCATCAACGAGCGATATCCCTGTCCCTTAATGTGCACATCCCCTCCCGTGATGGGTTCCACGGAGGGCGAACTAGGGAGTGAAGCCACTCCCGCAAGTGACTCCACCACAATCATCACAACACTACAACATCCACAATCGTCACCATACCACAACCTCACAATCATCACAACATCACAACATCACAATCACCACCACAACACCACCACTCCGATGATCAGCAGATACAACAATTACAATACAAACACATCTTAAATCAACCAACAGAGACTGAGTAGGGAAACCCTACATTAGCAACAATCAGCAACGATGGAATCAATCACTAGAACGGCTCCTCTACGAAGTCCTCGCCTAAACAATAATCACATAACACAATTACACATTTCACAATCCCATTTCCCCCAAATTCATAAATAAAGCAACCCTAGAATTGACCATTAACAACATAGGAATAAGACTTATCGGCGAGAGCACGAAAGACTGAATGCGATCACTACGATGTCCACTCACAGAGGAGAGATTTGGGAGTGATTAGGATGTCGTAAGTATGACTAGGATTGAAAATGATGTTTAGAAACTGTTTTATCGAATAAATAATCCCTAAACACTTCCGCATCAAACCGCTGAAATATTACTCGCCAGACCGGATACTCGGTCGAGTATAGAGTATACTCGGCCAATTATCCTCTACTCGGTCGAGTATTCATCATACTCGGCCGAGTATTCCTCGGCAGTAGCCAAACAGACTACACTATCTACATTACTCGGCCGAGTAGGCTCTACTCGGTCGAGTACTAGCCTAAGGAATTTCGTAGTATTACAATTTCCGGATCTCATTCTTTGTAATTTTCGTTCTCTCTTTTATGTTATTTCTCTTTTGCACATCTCTTTTTATCACGTTGTTTATGATTTCTTTATCTTTCGTTCTCGCTTTATTTACCACTATGCATAGCTAATATCCTTGCTAGGATTTAGGGGATTCAATGAGTTGATCTTAGTTGCTAATTAGGTTTGCAGACCTGTTGCTAAAATCATGTCTTTGTTGTTAATCACTGCATTTAATTGCATTTAGCTGCTTGAGTTGACGCATTTAGCTACTTGATTTGGTACACCTTGACCTAGATCGAAAGACTGGAAGGGGTAAGACCTGCAGTGAACATTAGGACACTCTAATGAGGGCGAAAGTTAAGTTAATAGTGTTTTAGGGCGAATAGAGGACCGAAAGGACGTATTAACTGCCCCTTAGACTGATACAAGTGACTGATCTGTGACCTTAGCTGCAAATATCTGACATTCATTGGTGACCCGACAATTCTAGTTCTCTCTCTTTATTGTTAGTCCCTTTTATTCTTTTCTCTGCTTTAGTTAGTCAATTTAGATAACAAATCAACGAAACCCCCAGTTTAGTGATATTAGACAGACTAGAATAACAAGTAGATAGTGACCGCCTCCCTGTGGATACGATACCCGACTTACCTCTACTATATTTTAGTTGAGCCAGTTGGTTTATTTTTGATAGGGTTGCGACAGCCCGTATCACATGTATAAGGCAAGTATTAAGACACCCTCGCTTTGGAGGTTAGAATGGTGTTGTTCTATACATGTGGTTATGTAATATAATGTTTATGGTTAGGGGGAGTGTACTTAGATTATCCAGCAACACTAATTTGTGAGAGTGTAATTCATATTCTTTTGTATCCCTCATCTTTCTTATTTTAATTGCACCACATATGCAGATATCATAGTAGAGGAGGCAGTGGACGAGGAGGCAGCAGAAGGTTCTTCAAGCAACACGAAACGGGTTTTTGAGTGTCTCATCCATCTTAAACCTGTTATTGGTATGCTATTCGATAAGCTTGAACTAGGTGTTAAGTTTTATGAAGCATATGCAAAAGAATGTGGGTTTATGACTAGATTAAGCTCACAAAAGTATAAAAAGGGTGTCGTTGTGCATAAAAACGTTGTGTGTAATAAGGCTAGAGTATGTGAAGCGAAAGGGAAAAATCACCGGAGGCAAATGACTAGGATAGAATGTCCTTCTTGTATTAAATTTAAGCGAATTTTGGAGGAAGGTCCTGATATAGGTAAATACCAAATTTATGGTTTTCATGAAGGTCATAATCATATGCCACAAACACCATCAACAATGGTACATTTGACACAAACGAGAGAGTTGAATGTAGTTCACAAAAAAATGATAATTGACAACTCCAAAAATAACATAGGTCCAGTTAAGTCGTATAGGTTGTTCAAGGAGTTTGTTAGAGGTTATAGGAATGTGGGTGCGTCATTGGAAGACTTTAAGAACTTTTCTACGGATATCAAAAATTATTTATCAGAGGGGGATGCTCAAATGCTTATTGAGCATTTTATGAAGATAAAACACATGTGTCTATCTTTTTATTTTGATTTTGAGGTAGACGAGATAGGTCGATTGTCACATGTGTTTTGGGCTGACCCTATTAGTATTAAAAACTATTTGCTATTCAGGGACATGACCTCTTTTGATACGACCTTTAGAAAAACAAGTATAGGATGATATTTGGCCCTTTCACGGGGGTGGATAATCATAAGAGATGCGTGACCTTTGGGGTTAGACTTATTATTAATGAGAGCAAGGACTCCTTTGCTTGGCTATTTATGAAATTCGTAGAGGCTATGGGGGGTCGTCATCCAGTTTGTATGATAACTGATGAAGATGCGGGGATAGAAGAAGGAATGAAATTAGCCTGGAAAGACAAAGTGTAACACAGATATTGCATGTGGCACATACTAAAAACGTTGCCTGAGAAGGTAGGTGATGCGTGTATTCTATATAAGGTTTTTACCTCATTTTTACACGCATTTCTATACTATTTTACGTGGCATCTAGCTACAAATACCCCCGAATAGTCTACTTTGGTTCGTTTTGTGTAAATTGCAGGAATAGACCAAAGAGAAGATAAATCAAGCCCAAACTCGTCCCATTTGCATATATTTATGGAGAACAAGGAATCGGAGCTTGGAATCTACTACTTTGAAGACGTGTGAGCTGACTTCGGAAGGTGTCATAGTGTCTAACGTGCCAAAATAGCTCGATCGATTACTTTTCCAGTCGATAGAATGCTTTATATCATGAAGACTACATGATTGAGTAACATATTTACTCGATCGAGAAGGCATTACAAGGGGTTACTCGATCGAGTGATTTATTTTCACTCGATCGATGGGTTTGTCGCCAAGTTACCCGATCGAGTGGTCTTATTCCACTCGATCGAGTGGTTTGCCCTGTAATTGAGTTTTTCCGCCTAATTTCGTATGGGCTTTTGTAAATAGGCCTTTAGATTAGGTTTAGAAGAGATTTTTCGTATGCTACTTAGGCAGTAGACTGCGTAATTCACTTCTACATCTTTATCCACTGCTTCTTTTCACTTTACTCTTCTACTACTCTTTTCTACTCGGATTTGGAATTGTAATTGGTATTATTACTCCCTTTATTTCTTAATCGTAATTGCTTCTTGAATTCTCCTTTTCTCTTATTGCTTTTGTTATTGCCTTATTCGATTCCCTTGTTTTCGTTTTTATCATGTTTAATTCTTATTATCTATATATTATTATTGTTGATTCGATAGTAATGTGTAGCTAATTCCCTTTTGCTAAGACTAGGGAATCCATGATTATGAAGGGAGAGTGATTGAATTATTAGGTTAATGCGTGTGTAGTCCTTGTTGTTAATCGCTACACTTATTTGTATTTGTCTAATTGAGTCGACGCAATTAGGCATTTAAATTATAGTAAGCCTTGACCTGGACCGGAAGGTTGGAAAGGTTGAGACTCGTAGCGAACATCAGGGCACCGTAGTGAGGGCGGAAGCTAAGCTATTTGTGCTTTAGGGCGAATTGAGACCGGAAGGAGATATTCACTGCTCCTCAGACCATACTTGCATTGACCTGAGACCTAGATTGCTTGACCGAATGATCATGGTGAACCGACTATCTTAGCTGCATCCTTTATTTGCTTAATCCTTATTCTCTTGCTGTTTCTTCTTTATCCTTCTCATTAGTTTAGAACAACCCAATTAAAACCCCCCAATTTGGTTACCGTGACGAACTTAGACAAAGCTGACATTTTCCCATCTCCCTGTGGAGATCGACCCGACTTCCCTAGCTATATTAGTTAGAGCCAGTTGGTTATTTTTGATAGGTATACGACTGCCCTGTCAAATTTTGGCGCCGTTGTCGGGGAGGTGGCGCAATTTTGTTGCTTTATTTAAGTTTGTCTCTCGTCTCAAGGAATTTATTCTCTGAGACTGAACACATTTTTGCAAAGTTTTTGATTAGTCTTGCAGGTTATCTGTTCTATAAGAGAACATCGTTGCACCTGCTCTGCTTTGTAAACTCTATCTGCCAGAATGTCGAATATAGCCAGCCATTCAGAGCCTAATATGGATTCGCTTCCAAAAGGTTTCTTACTACCCACAACTGAATCGGGAACCTTTGGAATCCATCCATCCTACATACAGCTGGTCGAGAGAAATCTCTTTAGGGGGGTACCTGAAGAAGATCCATGCAGGCACATAAAGCTATTTACAGAGTACTGCTCTACCATTCCTCTTGCTGCTGGGGTGACACAGGACAAAGTGAAGGGAGTTCTTTTTCCCTTTTCTTTAGCTGATGATGCCCGGGAATGGTTGAGGGATTTAGATAGGGAGGCAGCCGGTGTAACCGACTGGAGTTCTCTTGCTTTGGCCTTTTACAGGCGATATTTCCCACCGCAGCGCACCAATTCTTTGAGAGCTCAGATTACTTCTTTTGAGCAATTGCCCACTGAAGACTTGGATGGGGCTTGGACTAGGTTCAAGAAGCTCGTCCGTTCTGTGCCTCATCACGGTTTCAAGCGTTGGTTCCTATGTACCCAGTTTTACAACGGGTTATATCGAAACCAGAGAGCTATTGTTGATAGTGTAGCTAAGGGGAGATTCACGAAAAACGTGGAGGATGACCAAGGGTGGCGTCTTATTGAGAATATGGCCATCCATGTTGCCGAATATGGAAATCCCCGAGGAAGTCGGCAAGTTAACGAGTTGGTAGCAGCTGAAGTGGAGAGTCCTAGCAAAAGTCTAGGTAATGTGGAGATTACGGAGGCTATGGGTGAGAGTGCACAGGTTTGTGCAATTACTGAGCATGGGGAGATATGCGGTAGATGTGGCATGGAGGGGCATGACCCTATTGATTGTCTGGCAAGCATAGAGCGCGTCCTTGCTTATCAGAAAAACAAGCAAGGAGTTCCTTTTTCTCAATTATATGAAGAAATAAAAAATGTTTCTACTTCTTCTACGCCAACGCCGCAGCCGGTCTCTCCTTCTACGAACGGGGAAATTACCGAATTGAAGTCCTTGATGTTGAACTTAACACAACAGTTTGGGGAGAAATGCAATAGGAATGAAACTGTTATCGTGGAGTTCAGAGAACAAGTCGCGCAATTAACACTCGCAAAAGACCAAGCTAACCATCCACCGACATGCGACCCAGTTAACGCCATCAATCTCCGAAGTGGCCTTGCTCATGAGGGGCCAAAAATACCAGAAGACGGGGTTGTGACAGCCGATAATACCCCGGAGGATGATTTGGACGAGTTTCTGGACGATATTCTTGCTGCGTGCTGTCCAGACACTCGATCGAGTGAAATTGTCACTCGATCGAGTGAAATAATCCATCCAATCACTCGATCGAGTGATAACTGTGGTCGATCGAGTAGTGCCCAAATTATAGATGCTCGATCGAGAGATATTCTTACTCGATTGAGTGAAATGGTTGAAGAAATCACTCGATCGAGTGAACAAAATGGTCGATCGAGTGAGCCTGAAACAGAAGAACTCGATCGAGTGGTTCAAACATCTCGATCGAGTAAATTCCAAGATAAAACCACTCGATCGAGTGAGGAAAGTACTCGATCGAGTGCCAGAACTAGCGGAGACCCTATTTTGATATCTAATTCCGCTATCGTGTCATCTTCCCCTGCTGTGAAGACGTCACGCACTGATAAAGGTAAAGAGAAAGTCGTGGGTCCACTCATTGCTACCAGAGTACCCTTCCCAAGTCGTCTAAAGGACGCGAAAGTCGAGCGACAGTAGGGTAAGTTTGTGGACGTTGTGAAGAACCTCCAGGTAACTGTCCCTTTCACCGAACTTGTTACCCAGGTACCTACTTACGCCAAATTCATGAAAGATATTGTGACGCGTAAGAGAGGGCTAAGTGAATTTGAAACCGTTTCATTTATGGAAGAGTCTAGTAATTTACTTTTAAATAAGGCTCCACCTAAGATGAAAGACCCGGGTAGCTTCTCTATTACCTGTGTTATAGGCAATGTGGTTATTGATAAAGCTCTTTGTGATTTAGGAGCCAGCGTCAGTGTCATGCCCCTATCTATCTGCAAGAAATTGAATATGGGTCATCTTAAATTGACTAATATTACCCTGCAGGTGGCTGATATATCTGTTAGGTGACCCTTAGGTGTTTTAGAAGACGTGCCTGTGAAAATAGGCAAGCTCTTTATACCAGTAGATTTTATTGTTTTAGACATAGCTGAGGACACCCGGACCCCGATTATATTAGGAAGACCGTTCCTTTGTACAACTGGGGCCATTATTGATGTCAAACAAGGGCGTTTGACTCTTTCAGTAGGGGATGACGCGATTACTTTTAGTCTGCCTAGCACTTTAGCTCGGCCAATGATAGAGGACACATGTTATTCTGTTGATATTATTGACGAGTCTATCTATGATTTCTGGTCGGGTTCTTTTATGAAGGACACACTAGAAGCTCTTATGCTTTTGGATGAGTGTGTAGATAACCCAGATGACGATGATGCTGTGTAGGATTTGCTTATAGATGATTTAGATGAGGGTGAACTCACCGACGCTGAGGGAGAGCAAGTGGAACAGATGATCAGTACCCTTTGCTCCATTGAGGTAAAGGTGCTTGAGCGTAAGCCTCTTCCCTCTCATCTAAAATATGTTTTCTTAGACGATACTGAGCAATATCCGGTCATTGTTAGTGCAAAGCTTGATAATGATCAGCTGACTTCTTTGTTAGCTGTGCTTAAGAAAAACAGGAAAGCTTTGGGTTATTCCTTGGACGATATCAAGGGGATTAGTCCCGATATTTGTATGCACAGGATAGAGCTGGAGGAAGATCACAAACCTTGTAGATAGGGTCAGCGCCGACTGAATCAGAAGATGCAAGATGTTGTGATGGCTGAGGTAATGAAGCTGCTCGACGCAGGTATTATCTATTCTGTTGTTCATTCTAAGTGGGTGAGTCCAGTGCAGGTGGTCCCGAAGAAAGGAGGGACTACCGTGGTTAGGAATGACAAAAATGAGTTAATACCCACTCGAGTAGTGACTGGTTGGCGGATGTGCATAGATTACAGACAGCTGAATGCCGCCACCAAGAAAGATCACTTTTCCCTTCCTTTTATTGATCAGATGGTAGAATGGTTAGCTTCTCATAAATGTTTCTGCTATTTAGACGGGTATTCAGGGTTCTTTCAAATCCCTATTCACCCAGATGATCAGGCCAAGACTAATTTTACTTGTCCTTAAGGCGTGTTTGCTTACCGCAGGATGCCTTTTGGTTTATGTAATGCCCCTGCCACCTTCCAAAGGTGTATGATGGGGATATTTTCAGAGTATATTGAGTCTATTATGGAAGTTTTCATGGACGATTTCAGTGTTTATGGAAGTGATTTTTCTAACTGTCTGTCTAACCTTGATAAAGTGTTGCAGCACTGCATTGAGGTTAATCTCGTGTTTAACTGGGAGAAGTGCCATTTTATGGTCAACGAGGGAGTTGTCTTAGAGCACTTAGTTTCTGATAGGGGAATAGAAGTTGATAAAGCAAAAGTGGAAGTGATTCAGCAATTACCTCCTCCTGTTAATGTCAAAGGAGTGAGAAGTTTCCTTGGTCACGCCGGGTTTTATCGCCGGTTTATCAAGGATTTCTCAAAAATTGCTAAACCACTTACACAGCTGCTACTTAAGGATGCCCCTTTTGTATTTACTGATGAGTGTCTTTCTGCTTTTAACAGGTTAAAGCAGGCTTTGCTCTCTGCGCCAATCATACAGCCTCCCGACTGGGATTTGCCGTTTGAGATAATGTGTGATGCCAGTGACTATGCACTAGGAGCGGTGCTAGGCCAACGGAAAGACAAAGCTTTAAATGCAATCTACTATGCGAGCCGAACTCTGGATGTGGCTCAAGTGAAGTACACCACCACTGAAAACGAGCTGCTAGCTGTAGTTTATGCTTTAGAGAAATTTCGTTCTTATTTGATTGGGTCAGAAGTTACTTTTTTCACTGACCATGCAGCTTTGAGGCATCTCCTTGCTAAGAAGGAGGCTAAACCACGGCTATTGAGATGGATACTCCTTCTTCAGGAGTTTGATTTGCAGATAAAAGATAAGAAAGGAGCTGAGAACGTTGTAGCTGATCATCTGTCGCGACAAGAGGGGGAAGATTCTCTACCTATTGATGAGTCTTTTTCTGATGATTCTTTATTTGCTATATTATCGTCTATTGTTAACCAAGAGCCTTGGTATGCAGATATAGCAAATTACGTTGTCAGTGGCAAGCTGCCGCCTGACCTTTCTCATCAGCAGAGGAATCGTTTTCTGTATAACGCTAAGTAGTAATTTTGGGACGATCCTTATTTGTTTAAGGAATGTGCAGACGGTCTCTACAGACGGTGGATTCCACAGTGGGAGACCAAAGTAGTCCTGGAAGGCTGTCACTCCTCTTCCTATGGTGGTCACCACGGTCCATCGTGCACCGTGGCTAAGGTACTTGATCTGGTTTTTCTTGGCCTTCTTTGTTTTGCGATGCTAAGTCTTTTGTTTCAGCTTGTGATGCCTGCCAACGATCAGGGAACATTTCAAAGAGACATGAGATGCCACAAAATGGTATTTTAGAGGTTGAGGTTTTCGATGTCTGGGGCATTGATTTCCACGAACCATTCCCGTCTAGTAAAGGTAACAGGTACATTTTAGTAGTTGTAGATTATGTGTCGAAGTGGGTTGAGGCAATTGCCTCACCTCATTGTGATGCCAGGACTGTGATAAAAATGTTTAAAAAGGTCATATTTCCCCGATTTGGTGTCCCTAGGGTCGTCATTAGTGATGGGGGAATGCACTTTAAAGAAAAGAAACTAACTTCCATTCTGTCTAAAGTTGGTGTTCAACACCGGCGTGGTTTGGGGTATCATCCCCAAACTAGTGGTCAGGTTGAGGTCTCTAATCGCGAGCTGAAAGAGATATTGTCTAAGGTAGTTTCTAAATCACGGAAGGACTGGAGTCTTAAATTAGAAGACACATTATGGGCCTACAGAACTGCCTTTAAGACACCAATTGGTGCATCACCTTATAGGTTAGTTTATGGGAAATCATGTCATTTACCTGTTGAGTTAGAATGTAAGGCTTGGTGGACAATTCGTGAGCTTAACTTTGATCCAAAGTTGTGTGGTCAGAATCGTCTTTTGCAGCTAGATGAGTTGGAAGAATTTAGGCTTAATGCCTATGACAGCTCGCGCATTTATAAGGAAAAGACGAAGAGATGGCATGACAAAAGAATTTTACCTCGCGAATTTCATGTTGGGCAAAAGGTGTTGCTGTTTAATGCCCGATTGCGATTATTTCCTGGCAAGCTGAAGTCCAGGTGGAGTGGTCATTATACGGTGACAGCTGTTACTAAATTTGGATCCGTTGAGCTAGAAAGCCCCGAGGGAAATCGGTTCAAGGTGAATGGGCAGTATCTGAAGCATTATCACGAGGCAAATGAAGCAGATAATCGTGTTGAAGTCCTGTACTTCGACGAGCTTGATGCGCCAGTTAATTGATGCCAGAAAGGTCGTGCGGGACCTCTTAAACCTGCGCTCTCCGGGAGGCAACCCGGACGGTTTTGCTGTATTTTTGTTCAACTTTTTCCTTCACATTTTGCTTTTGTTGAACTTTAAACGTTGTTTTATGCACCCTTTGTATTTTCCTTGCTCTTTATGCGTGTTTTGCAGGTGTATTCACTCGATCGAGTAGTTTTTCTACTCGATCGAGCACTTTTGAGTTGAGAACCACTCGATCGAGTAACATATATACTCGATCGACAAACTGCAATTCCACGTTCATTCGATCGAGTAAGAATTTCACTCGATCGAGCATTCCTGACACCAATTCACTCGATCGAGCTATTCCAAGCCACTCGATCGAAGCGGTTTAAATCTTCCATTTGTTCCTCTTCGTCTGTTGAGCTACTGCTTGACTTCCTTTGACCTCCCATGTTCATGGTCGGTTTGGGGAGGTCCCTCTTCACGACGTTTTGTAAGTATTCTGACTCCAGTTATCCTTTTCTCCTGAGTTTGCATTTCTTTCCCTATTTTTGGTACAATGAGGGCATTGTACGGTTTGGGTTGGGGAGGTATGCATCCATATCTGTGTCTGCATGTTTTCTTGCATTTTCGTTTGCACGTTTATTTATTTTCGCATGCATTGTCGTTTTTTAATTCAAAAATCACATAAACTTCAAAAATTTCACGTTTAACTTGAGTCGGAACGTTTGAACTTTGACGCTACATTGAATCCCTACCTTAGCCCTGCATTTTCTTGACATTTAGTTGGCATGATAATGTGCAAAATCTACGAGTTTTTGTTTCTCTCTTACCTGAACGAATAGACTTGACTCATATATTGGCAAGCTACATTACATTCTGAGGTTAGAGCTTTATAAACTGGTGACATTCATGACCGGTTTCATTTAGGATGTGAGTAGTACTCTTTGTAAGGCATGTAACATCAATTTGCATAAGCATGAGTCTAGTCTTCTTAATACCTGTATGCATTCGGTATGTGGATGGTGACACATGTTAGGAGAGGCAGTTCCCTTTTATTTCATTCTACCCATGAGCCCCACATAGCCAAATTGCCTTTTTGTCCTATTAGCTACATTCTATAATTTCTCCTACCCTAGCCGAGCTAGTGATGAGTAGCTGTTTGGAATGCTTTGCTGCAATTTGGTTATATTTATCTGATTTCAGAAGTTGGTGGAAGAATTGAAGGGAATGAAAGAAAAAAAAATGATGAATGAAAATGAAAAAAAAAAGAAGAAGAAAAGAATGAAAAGAAAAAAATTGGAAATACGAAAAAGGAAAAGGAAAAAAAAATCATGTGCGAAAAAAAAAACAAAAAAAACGAGAAATTGTATGATGATTTTCACTCCCATGTTTTATTTATATTTTATGGGGAGTTGACAAGTTTATGGTGTATTGTGAGTTGAGTGCATTGAATTTGCACCATTTTGTTTTGTTATATTGAGTACGAAGTTGGGATGCAGTTCAATATTTGGATTCGTTGTTGCTAGCCTGGCTATTAACTCCACATATCTAAATTCATCTTAGCCCCTTCTTACCCATTACCTCACTCACCCAAATGTAAGTCCTCGGCATGTGTCTTGGTCATTAGTATGGTTGGAATGCGTATGTACGGTTGTAAAGACTTTATTCATGTTAACTGCATGCATGTTCTTATAGGTCGAGTTAGGTGAGTGTCTTTACTTCTTTCTATCTTTCACATATATACTCACCTCGTGCCTAAATTTGAGTGATGAGCGACCCGTGAGAGTCCGATACTTTTGAGTCTTGCAAGGTCGACGGTTCAGTAAGTTTGAAACATTGATTTAATTCGTTTGCACCTATCATTTGCCACTTTGTTAGTTGTTGCATTAAACTGGTTTTGGTGGATGACTTGTAGCTGATGCATTGGTCCCGTTCCACTGTTTATTCTTAGTTGCATTCATAGTTTGCTTGGGGACAAGCAAAGGTTTGGTTTGGGGATATTTGATGCGTATATTTTATATAAGGTTTTTACCTCATTTTTACACGCATTTCTGGCATCTAGCTACAAATACCCCCGAATAGTCTACTTTAGTTCGTTTTGTGTAAATTGCAAGAATAGACCAAAGAGAAGATAAATCAAGCCCAAACTCGTCCCATTTGCATATATTTATGGAGAACAAGGAATCGGAGCTTGGAATCTACTACTTTGAAGACGTGTGAGCTGACTTCGGAAGGTGTCATAGTGTCTAACGTGCCAAAATAGCACAATCGATTACTTTTCCAGTCGATCGAATGCGTTATATCATGAAGACTACACGATCGAGTAACATATTTACTCGATCGAGAAGGCATTACAAGGGGTTACTCGATCGAGTGATTTATTTTCACTCGATCGAAGGGTTTGTCGCCAAGTTACTCGATCGAGTGGTCTTATTCCACTCGATCGAGTGGTTTGCCCTGTAATTGAGTTTTTCCGCCTAATTTCGTATGGGCTTTTGTAAATAGGCCTTTAGATTAGGTTTAGAAGAGATTTTTCGTATGCTACTTAGGCAGTAGACTGCGTAATTCACTTCTACATCTTTTTCCACTACTTCTTTTCACTTTACTCTTCTACTACTCTTTTCTACTCGGATTTGGAATTGTAATTAGTATTATTACTCCCTTTATTTCTTAATCGTAATTGCTTCTTGAATTCTCCTTTTCTCTTATTGCTTTTGTTATTGCCTTATTCGATTCCCCTGTTTTCGTTTTTATCATGTTTAATTCTTATTATCTATATATTATTATTGTTGATTCGATAGTAATGTGTAGCTAATTCCCTTTTGCTAAGACTAGGGAATCCATGATTATGAAGGGAGAGTGATTGAATTATTAGGCTAATGCTTGTGTAGTCCTTGTTGTTAATCGCTGCACTTATTTGTATCTGTCTAATTGAGTCGACGCAATTAGGCATTTAAATTATAGTAAACCTTGACCTGGACCGGAAGGTTGGAAAGGGTGAGACTCGTACCGAACATTACGGCACCGTAGTGAGGGCGGAAGCTAAGCTATTTGTGCTTTAGGGCGAATTGAGACCAGAAGGAGATATTCACTGCTCCTCAGACCATACTTGCATTGACCTGAGACCTAGATTGCTTGACCGAATGATCATGGTGAACCAACTGTCTTAGTTGCTTCCTTTATTTGCTTAATCCTTATTGTCTTGCTGTTTCTTCTTTATCCTTCTCATTAGTTTAAAACAACCCAATTAAAACCTCCCAATTTGGTTACCGTGACGAACTTAGACAAAGCTGACATTTTCCCATCTCCCTGTGGAGATCGACCCGACTTCCCTAGCTATATTAGTTAGAGCCAGTTGGTTATTTTTGATAGGTATACGACTGCCCTGTCAGTAGGGCCTGTAATATGTAAAGATACTGAGTTTCTGAAGAAGATAAACCGATGTGTTTGGAGCGAAGATGTGGAGCCACCTGAATTTGAGGAAAGGTGGACAACACTAATTGCATCTCATGGGTTGTCGGATAACGAGTGGCTTAAGGAGAAGTACAGCATTAGAAATATGTGGGTTCCAGCTTACTTTCGCGATCTGTTTTTAGGAGGTTTGATGAGAACAACCTCCAGGTCAGAGTCAGAAAACCACTTTTTCAGCAACTTCACTAATCCTAATTTAACCCTAGTTGAGTTTTGGATGAGATTTGAGAGTGCGATGGATGCACAAAGATGGACTCATTCGAAACTCATTGCACAATCAAAAAACTTCTTCCCCCCAGTTGTTGACTCCATTAGCCCTAGAAAAGCATGCATCAGAAATCTACACTCCAACAATTTTCGGCGAGTTTCAAAAGGAAGTCGAAGCAGCTTGCTATTCATGTGGTGTTGGGGATAAAGAAAAAGATAAAACCTATCCAATTCTATACACAGATATCAAAGATCAAGTTCGAAACAAAACGTATAAGGTTGTTTTTAAGAAGGATGATGTTTCAGTGGTATGCACACGCAAGAAGTTTGAAAGACATGGAATACTCTGTCGACATGCTCTGTGTGTCTTTAAAGATCGGGGAATTCAGAAAGTTCCAAGTGACTACCTACTTAGTCGGTGGAGCAAACTAGCAACCTGCCAGCCAATCGTCGACCCTAATGGCCAGTTTCTTGCTGATTGTACATCAATGGATGTACAGAAAAACAAAGTTGGTGAGTTATGGTCAGAGTCGTTTACTTGTGTGGCACTCGTTGAACAGAGCCCTGGGCATTGTGATGAGTTGCTTGGGATTTTGCGTGAGTTCAAGGAAAGGGTAAAAAATGCCCCTGATGAAAGTGACAATACTGGTATTGCAAAGGTAAAGGACAAGAATGCTGAAATTGGGATGCTTTTAGGAACAAGCATCCCTAGTGAGATTAAGGTTTTGCCTCCAAGGCAGTGCAAAAACAAAGGCTCGGGAAAAAGGCTGATCTCACAAAGAGAACGAGCTGGGGAAGTGAACAAGAAACCGCTAAGAAAATGCAGGGCTTGTGGGGAGATGGAGAACTGATACCGTCGTAGAGTATCAAAAATAAAATTTATAATCCAAACTACTACTATAGATAATGGCAGTCAGGGTCGAACCACAAGGAGGCAAGCAATTTAAAGTTGTCTAATTTAACTCTAAAGTAACAGTTTTGGGAGGTTTGATTTGAATGATTCTATAACTAAAGGCAATAAAATTAAAATTAAACTAAAGCAAATAAATGAGCAATTAAAGAAAATAGATGAAATCAAATATTAAAAGGATGCTAAGATGGTCGGTTCACTGTAGTTTCGACGGCAGTATCCTAGGTAAGTCTGAACTAATCACGTAAGATGGGAAAATAAGAAGTCCTCTCGGTCCATTCTTAACAGGTAGCATCTTTCGATCTAGCTATGGGTCCCTAAGTATCACTAGTACTGACTCTCGCCCTGAAAAGTGATTCTTAAAAGCCTAAATTCTACCTATCTTTTGATCTCAGTATAATTTAGTCGTTTTAATTGGTAGTCTAATTCCCTCCCCTATCTTTCGATCTAATGGGTCGGTCAATTACTAAGTATTCAACTAGTCGCGTGCACTCGATTTATCGAATTAAGCAAATTAATCAATTAAAACGGAGCTGATCTTACGTGAAGCGGTCGATCGACCATCTAAGCCGGTCGATCGACCAACGGGCTCAGTCGACCGACTATTGACATCAGTCGATCGACCAAGACACGAATCAGGTCTACGAAATCTACGCCACCTACACTACAGGTCCCCTACATCTTAGCACGAAGGGTTTAGCTACTCATGATAGAATTTATAACAACAACGAAATTAACAATTAACGGAATTGGATGCATGATTAGATAAACTAAGCAAATAAGATGCATAAACGAAATAAGGCTTTGGGAAACTACTCAATGCAATCCTAATCTATGAATGAATAAAAGCAAACTGAAATCAAGGAATCAGAATTACCGAATGAAAGCAGGAAGAAGAATCCGAAAGCACGAACTTTATTAACAAAAATAAAGCTAATCATATTGAATGTTTATTAACTAAATTTTATCTATGGAATCTGATGCTAAAAACTTGATATTGAATCCTCAATTTTCGATGCTTGTTCTGAAACATAGGTTCACGTTATATAGGAGTATAGCGTGACTCTTATTCCTAAAAACCTAATTACAATTGGGCTTCTAACCCTCGTCTTTAATTTGCGTCAGAGTGGCTGTGTGGTCGATCGACCACTAGGACCAGTCGATCGACCAAGCTTCGCTGTACAGTAGCTTCTGATCTGATTTAGGAATCGCGCTCTGGTCGATCGACTAAGGGCATCAGTCGATCGACTGTTCAACAGGTACTTTGCTCCAAAAGCCTCGTAAATTTGTCTTTCCGGCCTCGATACGCGCACCAAGTTCGCTAACCGAGTCTTTACTTCACGTCAGGTCCTATGCCTAGTACTCGGGGACGGATTCGGCTCATTTTCCGCTGCATTCTTCCCATTTCTGCAATATTACACAAAAACACGAAAGTAGACGGAAATAGGGAAAATAGTAGCATAAACTACATAATTGAGCTCTGAAATGCGTGTAAAATAGGGTGTAAAACATCATATTTAGGACACGCTTCAAACTTCCCCAAACCAAACCCTTGCTTGTCCCCAAGCAAGAACTAGACTCGATCTTAAAACCTAATGGAACGCGTTCATTATCAGAGCTAAATGCAAACTGCAAAGCCTAAACCAGTTTAATGCTTAAAAATCAACAATCAATTAGTAATATGAATCATGCAAACGAGTTATGTAGTCGTTAAAAATTGTTGAACTTTAAACAATAGAGACTTATCATATTGGACTCTCACGGGTCGCTCAAATCACTCAATAAATACAGGTGAATATATGTAAAGATAGAAAGAAGTAATTTTTGTAAAGACTCTCACCTAACTACGACCTATAAAAACATGCCTGCAGTCTAATATGAAAATAATCTCTACAACCGTACATATCCATTCCAACCATAAAAGACCATGACACATGCCGAGGTAAAGGATATGTGAGGCTATGGGTAAGAAGGGGCTAAGACGAATTTGGTAAAAACAGAGTTATAAGCCAAGCTACTAACTAAGGGAACCAAATTAATTAATCATTCCAACTTCTTGCTCAAGATTAAACAATAAAGCGGTGCTAACAGTAAGCACAAATCTCACATTCTCCATACAAACTTAATTCCTCAAATGATATTAATCGCAACATGGGAATATAAAATCACCAACTAATGAAGATTCAATCATGTGATTTTTTCTTTTTTTTTTTCTCTTTTCTCATCTTTCTAATATCATCTCAATAAGAGCATATGCAACCAAAAATGAAGTAACAATCCCAAAAACTAAAACTACTAGCTTGACAAGGGCAGGCTAAATATAGGATGTAGTTAATAGGACAAAAAGGCTATTTACGGCGTGAGGCTTATGGGAAAAATGAATAAAGGGGTGGCCTCTTCCACATGTGTCAACATACCACAAACCGAATGCATACAGGTATTAAGCAGATTAAGTTCATATTTATGCATATTGATATAACATGTCCCATAAGGAGTACTACTCACATTCCTAAATAAACCGGTCATGAATGTCACCAGTTATAAGGATCTAAAACTCAGAATATAATGTAGTTTGCCAAAAATCTAAGTCAAGTCTCGAGATTCAGCGAATAAATTAACGAAAACTCGTAGATATGCAATAAGACTCTACTAATAACATGTTAATGAGCACGGCTTAGGCGTAAACAGATGAAAATGCAATGTCATCATTGAACTACTACCGTTCCGACTCGACCTACATGCTAAAATAAACGTGCAATTTTTTTTGAAATTTTTCAATTTTTTGGATTTTCTGTATATAAGAGGAAAATAAACAACAATGCAAGACAAAAATGTAAACGTGAATGCAAAACAGAATGAATGCAATGCAAAACCCTTCCCCAAACCAAATCACACAATGCCCTCATTGTGCAAAATCATAGGAGAAAATAATCAACAGAAATGGGAGTTTGCGATAATATTAACTAAAAAGACATGAAGGAGACATGGGGAACTCACAAGACTTTAAGCGCACCAAAAGGAAACCTCTCCAAACCAGCGTGAGCTAGGAGATTTCAGTAGCCAGCAGTGCTACCATAAGGTACCTGAAAACACAAAAGTACCGCGAATAATTCCGAGAACACAACTAAGGAACGAGAAATATGTGCGGAAGAATAAGAATAGAAGAAAAGGGAATCAGCACGGGAGGTGGTCGATCGACCAAGGGTATCAGTCGATCGATCAGAGCACCTAGGAACAGTGCCTCTGAAGTCCTCTGCATCAGTCGATCGACCAGGGGGTCCAGTCGATCGACTGGCATACCTGACGATTCTGCCTCTTTTCTTCGAATTAACTCAATGAATTGAGTTTATATGGTCTAAATACCTGCAAACATGCACATAATAAAGCGCTCCAAAATTGCGCTACCCAAACGAAAAGTCTATATTCTAAAAAAAATCCTAAGCAAACCAAATAAAGCGAAGTTTCGCGCACACCAAAACAATAAATAGTCTAACAAAAAATAGTAAATAAATTGTTTTAAAAGGATTTGATCAACTAATAGTTGATCAAGAACGGCCACGGAATGGCCCACTTGCTCGGCTTCTGGCTACAAGAAGTAGCCTCTACAGTGCTCATCCTCTCAGCTGCACTCCTAACAACTCCAATATCCGCAGAACTCAACGGATCAACATCTCTAACATCTTCCCAATTACTGACCTCGTCTGGGTCGTCAAAATCCAAATCGGACTCCGTCACTTTGACTGGCTCCTCATCTGGCTCCTCATCAGACTCCTCATCAGTTGCATAGCTCAGACAGCCTAGACCGCCTCTCTGCACAATGGGCTTTCTCACAACTGGAGCAACATGCGGCTCTAAATTCCCCAACCCAGCTCCTGCAACAGTCAAAACAGAAGGATCTTCCTCCAATTTGCTCCCAATCTGGGGAGGAGGTATTATAGCAGAAATAGGCATAGGGGTAGGCATATCAGGCAACACAACATAAGATTTAACTACATTGCAAGTTACTGGGTACATAGCATCCTTCTTCTTATAGGTCTGGGCAAAAACAATGGACTGTGATCCGGCTGCGACGGTAATTGCCCCGGAGCTCTAGTTGCACTTTTGCTTGCCAATTGGGCAATTTGGCTCTCCAACATTTTTGTAGAAGTCTCTCTAGCTAGAGACTCCTTTTGCAGCAAACCCGACAAATTCTGAACCATGTTTTTCAATTCGGAAATATCAGAACTTTGAAATTGCTGCTGCTGAGGCACATAGGGAGGCTTTTGATACTGCTGCTGCTTTTGAGGGGGCACATAGTTTTGCTGCTGCTCCTGCGGTGGTGGACCTGGATATTCTGGTTAGTCCACCTCAAATTGGGGTGGACATTAGAGGGATCGGGATAAGCACCAGTCTGCCTAAAATGTTGAAAGGCAGCACATATTTCATTCGAACTAGTACAGAACTCCGAAACATGCCCCTCTCCTCCATATCTTTTGCATGTAAAGGGACCGTCTGAAACTGCATTAACTTTATATATCCCACCTTTTTGGGATCCCCAAAAATCTAACTTGTCGAATCTCGCAGTAAGGGCCTCTATTGCAGTTGTAGTAGAAGATTCAGCTGCTCTTCTCTGATTCCCTCTAGAATTCCCATGCTCAGCTTTATGGGTGGTCATATCTTCAATAATCTTCCACCCCTTAGTCTCTCCACTATTCTCCTGGAATCTGCCATTCACTGCAGCATCCAGGATAGCCCTCTGATCATCATAAAGCCCATTATAGAATTGATTACACAGGAACCATTGCTTGAACCCATGGTGCGGAATAGATCGCACCAGTCTCTTGAAACGGACCCATGCCTCATGAAAATCCTCATCAGAACCCTCTCTAAAGCTTGTGATCTGAGCTCTAATCGCATTGGTCTTCGATGTAGAGAAATATTTTTTTATAAAATGCTAAGGCCAGCGAATTCCAATCAGTAATCCCATTAGCAGCTCGATCTAGGTCTCGGTACCACTCTCTAACAGCATCACGAAGCGAGAATATGAACATCGTCTCTTTAATCTGGTCCTGGGTCACACCTGCTGGTGGGGGTATGGAATAACATTAGTCAATGAATATCTCCATATGTTTAGCTGCATCTTCATTTGCAGCTCCCTCAAATTGGTTTCTCTCAACCAAGTTAATGTAGGACGGTTTCGCTTCGAATTTTCTATCCGTTCCAGCTGGCAACGCGAATCCCTTATAGAGATTCTCAGCTTTTGGCTCGGAGTGACTGGCTATACTTGCTTCTTCAGCCATATCTGGGGATGTAACTGTCTCAGCTGAAGAAGTAGAAATAGGAGATAAAGGTGGATCCTCCTCAAATAACTCATTCTCGTAATAACTGGACAGAGTACTCAGCTCTACCTCTGTCGGCAATACTCTAGATGATCGTCTCAACTCACGCAAAGTCTTCTCGATCTCAGGATCTAACGGTAGTAATTCACCACCCTGTGACCTGCGCATAAGAGGAAACTACAAGTAGAATATGAGAACAGTTTAAGGAACAGATGTCCCTTAAACTAAGAAAAAGACTAAAATAAAAACAACTAAAAATTAAACAATTGCCTCCCCGGAAACGGCGCCAAAATTTGATACCGTCGTAGAGTATCAAAAATAAAATTTATAATCCAAACTACTACTATAGATAATGGCAGTCAGGGTCGAACCACAAAGAGGCAAGCAATTTAAAGTTGTCTAATTTAAGTCTAAAGTAACAGTTTTGGGAGGTTTGATTTGAATGATTCTATAACTAAAGGCAATAAAATTAAAACTAAACTAAAGCAAATAAATGAGAAATTAAAGAAAATAGATGAAATCAAATATTAAAAGGATGCCAAGATGGTCGGTTCACTGTAGTTTCGACGGCAGTATCCTAGGTAAGTCTGAAATAATCACGTAAGACGGGAAAATAAGAAGTCCTCTCGGTCCATTCTTAACAGGTAGCATCTTTCGATCTAGCTACGGGTCCCTAAGTATCACTAGTACTGACTCTCGCCCTGAAAAGTGATTCTTAAAAGCATAAATTCTACCTATCTTTTGATCTCAGTATAATTTAGTCGTTTTAATTGGTAGTCTAATTCCCTCCCCTATCTTTCGATCTAATGGGTCGGTCAATTACTAAGTATTCAACTAGTCGCGTGCACTCGATTTATCGAATTAAACAAATTAATCAATTAAAATGGAGCTGATCTTACGTGAAGCGGTCGATCGACCATCTAAGTCGGTCGATCGACCAACGGGCTCAGTCGACCGACTATTAACATCAGTCGATCGACCAAGACACGAATCAGGTCTACGAAATCTACGCCGCCTACACTACAGGTCCCCTACATCTTAGCACGAAGGGTTTAGCTACTCATGATAGAATTTATAACAACAACGAAATTAACAATTAACGGAATTGGATGCATGATTAGATAAACTAAGCAAATAAGATGCATAAACGAAATAAGGCTTTAGGAAACTACTCAATGCAATCCTAATCTATGAATGAATAAAAGCAAACTGAAATCAAGGAATCAAAATTACCGAATGAAAGCAGGAAGAAGAATCCGAAAGCACGAACTTTATTAACGAAAATAAAGCTAATCGTATTAAATGTTTATTAACTAAATTTTATCTATGGAATCTGATGCTAAAAACTTGATATTGAATCCTCAATTTTCGATGCTTGTTCTGAAACATAGGTTCACGTTATATAGGAGTATAGCGTGACTCTTATTCCTAAAAACCTAATTACAATTGGGCTTCTAACCCTCGTCTTTAATTTGCGTCAGAGTCGCTGTGTGGTCGATCAACCACTAGGACCAGTCGATCGACCAAGCTTCGCTGTACAGTAGCTTCTAATCTGATTTAGGAATCGTGCTCTGGTCGATCGACTAAGGGCATCAGTCGATCGACTGCTCAACAGGTACTTTGCTCCAAAAGCCTCGTAAATTTGTCTTTCAGGCCTCGACACGCGCACCAAGTTTGCTTCCCGAGTCTTTACTTCACGTCAGGTCCAATGCCTAGTACTCGGGGATGGATTCGGCTCATTTTCCGCTGCATTCTTCCCATTTCTGCAATATTACACAAAAACACGAAAGTAGACGGAAATAGGGAAAATAGTAGCATAAACTACATAATTGAGCTCTGAAATGCGTGTAAAATAGGATGTAAAACATCATATTTAGGACACGCATCAAGAACCACGACAGCAGGAATTGTGACCGAAGGACAACCTACAATGAGTAGAGTAATTGTTTTTAAAGAATATTTAAAGCATTCGACATTTGCCTTATTGAATAATTCAGTACCTTTTATTTTATTTGATAGATGTTGGACTTGTTTTCTTAAGATGAATGTAACACTTATCGAATATAAACGTGAGTTTTCCTGTCACCATTATTTCGTACACATACAACGGTATTTCATGCACATACACGGGTATTTCTTGCACAAAGAACGTTATTTCATGCACACATTAGGCGAGTATCAAGAAACCTTAAGGCGATTAATTTATTCACTGTTTCACCAGATTTGGTAATCTAAAATGAGAATAGCCCAACACTAAAATGTGATCAATTGAAATGAATCTTCGTGTACGATAAGTCTTTAAAATTTAAAGTGACGATCCGAGCGAAAATGTCATTAACTGAATCATCGTATAAGACAAGCCGGTTAAAATGAGAATTGTTGACCCAACATCAACAAATTAAATAATGAGAATTGGTGTGGGCTTATTTCAATTTGGGCCCGTCCTATCAGCATATTTATTCACTATTTTTGAGGCCTGAGTTATGTTTATCGAGTCGTGTTAGTCATGCTGAGGAAAATCAGTAATCTAATGTGTAATGGTCAATATAGTTTATGGTTATTTTGTGCATGTACATGGTTATTTGATACACTTTCATGGTTATTTCATGCACGTAGAACATTTTCTAATACAAGATTAAGACAAGTATTAAGAAACCGGAAAAATGTGATGCACCACTACATCCTTCTTTGCTACCACATCCCCAACCGTCGAAGTTAATAATAAAATTCCAAAATCTAAATGAAAAATGAAACATTTTAAAAGTTCACTTGAGATTACTTTAAGATTTTACCCTGGACACATGACTTACATATTTCATGCACGTGGAACATTTTTTAATGCATCTACGATGTTAGAGAGATTTTCGTATGACCTTTTTGTTGTCCAATTTTAAAAATTGTCTCTCGTTTTCGTTGCCTCGTGACATGTTTCCAGAATTAGTCAAGAAACATGACTACATGTCTTACATGACTTACATATTCCAAAATCTAATATGTACTCTCAAGACTTAGTGTATTACATATTCCAGAATCTAAAATGTACCAAGAATCTAATATTCCAGGGTCTACTCCCTTTGCACATCACTTGACTCAAGGAATCAGATCAAAAAAATGGCTCAGTGTTTCGAATGTTGGATTAGGTCATCTGCCACTCCCTTTACACATCACTCGACTCAAGTGTTTAGAAAATAACACCTAGTGATAATCCTTCAAAAAAACGGGGGGGAAATACTGTCACGTAAAAGTCACTCCGAGACAGAATCTAATGAAAAGAAGATTAAAATTAGGCATTCGAAAGTTCTTGATATTTACCTTTCTCGTGTTTCACTTCCATTTGATGAGACGTGCAATCATACTCGTAGCATATTCATCCAAATCCTACATATAAATTTCATTTGACAACAAATATTGAAAGGCTTGAAATAAAATATACCGAATAATGTTTACAAAAGTTTGTTGAAAAATTTATACCTCGTAAGAACGCTCATCAGTCCATGATGCTTGATCACACAAATTTTCTAGCCACTTCAACAAATAAACTCCACAAGAATACCCGCTCTTTTGTCGAGGCACTTGCACAACCTCTCACTAAAAAGTCTTGATCTCCAACAACCTTGTGTATCTCGGAGATTCTCTTACGATGATCTCCAAAGCAGGCAGGAGCTATACAAAAACAAGACAGTGAGTGATTGTGATTATGGTATAAGGGTATTTAATGCACATACAAGGTTATGTCATGCACAGACAAGGTTATTTCATCCACATAAAGATTGCCAACAATATTCTTATTCGACAATGCATTTTGGAAAGTCGAAAACCATTGAGCTGCCTTCCGTATATCATATTTACAATTGAATAAACTCGTTGAATAAACTCTCAGTTAAATGTGCCGACATAACTTTCAAAAAATAAATGTCAATGTTATTCCAAGGGTAAAAGCGTATTTCATGCACGCTGGAGGTTATTTCATGGACATACAAGGGTATTTCATGCACATAAAGATCACCAACAGTATTTTCATTCGACAATGCATTTTGGGCAGTCAAAAACTGTTGAGCAGCCTTCCGGATATAATAAGTCAGGGGCAACATGTTTTTGTGCAAAAAACTAATAATTCATACCTGTTCAACTAAAACTTTTTATCTGACTTCAGGGCGCCTGGGCATGCTGGAGTCGAGTATGAAGTTCATCCTTTTCCCAAAGTCAACAACACATGGAAACCAATGTGATCTCTCCACACAATAAGGAAAGAAAGCCTAAAATATTATAAAGTAGTCAAGTAGGATAAATCGACTTCAAATGAAAAAAAAAAGTGCATTGAAAAAAAAAGTGCATGGAAAAAAAAGTAAGAGAATGTTTATTTACCAGTTGGGTTGTGTTTAGATTGAGGGGCAAGTAGTCAAGTAGGACGTATTGACTTCGAAACCCCTTTTTACCGACAACTCCCTGAAATTTGAGAACATTTGTCAAAATTCTGTGTAATTTCAAAAACCAAAACAACCAATTGACTCAATAAGGAATATGAATACCTTTATTATTGTCGGAAAATACACAACACTTGGGTTTTCGACTGTAGTACGAATACCAACAGCATCAATAACCATATCCATTACCCAATTTCCTCGCAGCAAGGTCTGCAACGCGCCTTGGGTTACTTGCAACCAATCGGTTTCTACAACGACCTCACTAATGATGCACATGTTATAATTAGAAAACACGGAACAGCAAAGATTGGACAAAAACTGAAGTTTAAAAAAAGTTGTTTGAGTTTGTTGGAGCTTGTGTCCTCCACAAATTAGTGTGATAACATTAATAAATCTCTTATAGGTTCACAAGGGTATAATTCGTATTTTATCAGTTGATTAACGATTACCTAATAACGGTTGGCTTGCAAGAAAGTTTGACGTTATTATCATACTGATGGCGGTAATCAACTGGTCCCTAAAAGTCACACCTAAAGGATGTGTTTGAGAGATGTGGTTATGGAAATGTAATCACATCGATGCCATATATGACTAAACAGTTAGTCAATGTGTTGATGAGACGATTATTTAATGCCGATTAAATAATATTAGCTGAAACGAATTAACTGTCAATTCGTAAATTGAATATAATAAGTTATATTTAATTAATGTATATAATGTTAGTTTAAACGAATTAAGATGTTAATTCGTAATTAAACATAAACGGTTATATTTAATAAGCAAATTATAAATATGCGATATTTATAGTTAATATATATATTATACGATATTGTCATTATAAATTATTACAGACCGATATTAATATATCGACTGCAAGCTGTTGCATGTAGAATTATTAATACGGAAGAAAATAAATGACAATTTATAATAATACACATTATTATACATTTTAGATAACAACTTAATATAAGGAGATTTTTCTCCTTATTTGTTGTGTGGGTATCTCGGTCAAACCGAGTGAAAAAGGGAAAAGAAATATCCCTCCTTTTCTTTCTTATTTTCGGTTAATATAAGGAAGAAGGGGATTCATTTCTAACCCTAATTCTAACCTAATCTTGCCTCTCATCAAAAATACACAAAACCTAAAAATTTTACAGAAAATTGGGGATTGATTCTAGCAATAAGAAAAGGGCATATCTCATATCATCTTGGGTGCAACTGATAGGTGAATATCATTGCGATATTGTTCTTAGGCCGATTTTGCTAGGACCGAAGGTTGAATCTTAATTCTCTACTTTTGTTTACGCAATTTATTTTATGACTAGCATTCATCATTATAAATTCGTTATAATCCTTTATAATAAGGGAAGTATACAAATTATTTCCCACAAGTGGTATTAGAGCCAAGGCCACGAATTTTATTTTGATGATTTTCATAAAATTGGATGTAAACAATTTTTAGGGTTTCGAAAAAAAAAAAAAAAAAGGTTCGGCTGAAATTTTTTTTTTGGATGAGAAGATTTTTTTTCAGCCGTTTTTTTTTTTCCTTGTTTGATGATTTATTTCCATTTTGATTTTTCATATTGTTGTTTTAATCAATTAAAATAATCATATGATAAATTGGTAGATGTTTGATTTAATGAAGATTAAGTTAAAATGTAAATGGAATCGTCTTGTTGATGATGTTAAAATTGTTTTTGCTATATAGTTTTTGGCATATACGGTTAATCATGTTTTTATTAATTCATATGCTAATCTTTTTCTAATAGCAACCATAAACGATTTGTTCATCTATTTTTATTTTAGGGTTTGTGCCGAATGCACAAAAAGAAAACAAAAATTCTGTTTTTTTACTGTTTGCCGAGAACAGGTAAAAAAGAAAAAAAAATTTTGTTTTTTTTTGTTGTTAGGGCATTTTGCCGAGAAAAAAAAAAGGTTTCTTTTGTTTCGTTTTTTTTCTGATATGCCGCAATAAAAAAAAAATGGCTGTAGGATTCGGTTTTTGCAGAATTACCGAAATAAAGAAAAAAAATTTAATTTTGTTTTCTGTTTTTTCAGCCGAGCTGAAATTTTGAAAAAAAAAAAAAAAATTTGTTTCTTTATTCAGTTTTGCCGAGACCAAAGAAAAAAAAAGGAGTTTTTTTTGTTTTGTTTTGGCCAATTTTGATTATACATTAAATTTATAATGTATGATAATTTTGTGAAGCGGTTCACAAATTTTAAGATACCTAATTATTTTAAAGCGTTTAAAATAATGATGGATTAAATTCATATTACAAGTTTAATATGAATTAAGATTAAAATTAATGTGAGTAATTGAGGAATTGTCACTTAATTTGATCATTTAAATAGGTGGTTTGGATAAAATTAATCTACATAATTAAAGAATTATGTCTTTCATGTTTAATTTTTTTTAGTTGATTCTTTTCTTTTGTTGAATGAATCGTTGAATGGATTTATTTACGTATTTTTGCAATCGGTTGTAATTTGTAATACCTAGTGTGGCCTTAGTTAATTATGTTTTCGTAATGAAGGAAACATAATTTTTATGTAATTATGAGATCTCGAATCTCCTTTTATTTTCTTTAAGTATTATGGTTTTGAAATTAGAATGTAAATAGGTTTATTATGTAATTTAAATTGTAATTTTAAAGAAGACTAAAGATAGAGATTGGAGCTCACTCCCGCTACATGGACCAAGATGGAACATCAAGACAAGCTTCTCGGGTCCAAGGATGGATTCCAAATTTGTATTTAATGTTCATTTTGGTAGATAGGCCACACTAGGACTTTTTATTGTTTTTACGTTTTCGTTCTTATTGCTTTTCATTCACATGATAGTTTATGCATCATTTTCCGCCTAAACCAAACCACCTACTACTAAAATGCATGAAAATTGACTCATATAGGTTGTATGTTAGTTTTCATAGACATACAGATGTCACTCAGTTTAAGCCATCACCTTAGTTTATTCATTCACGCATGCTAGATAATAGTTCACTTAAAATGAATTAAAATAAAGTTGATGGGATCTTCCTCTAAAACAGAAATTGAGACTAGTCTTTATAAGGGCAAACAACTATGAATCCCTTCTTCGTCGGTAGGCATAATATGACCCCTTCTACGTTGGGTAAGTAGTTTGTGTTGACTTAGTTTATCTCAACATTATAGTCCGAAGAGTTTCTCGTGATTATGATGGACTAAAGATAGAATTTACAGAAATTTATTGACTAAGAATTCTAACAGTAGAATTAGCCAAAAGGTTGGCTTATCAATTTACAGATAATTGAGTCTTGGGATCATTTATATAATTCTTGAGGAAGGTCAATTGTATAAATGCTTGAGTCTTCACTTATAACAGTTTTGCATTAAGACTTAAAATCATAAACGATGCACATGCTTATTATTTTTATTCTTCTTTTCGCAGTGTAGAACACGATTTTTTTTATAATACTGTTACAACAAATGGCTGGAAATAACGAAATCCCAATGCCGAGTGCCACACTTGGACGCGAGTCCTGGCTTAAAATCATTATGGACAACATGAATCAGTTCACACGACTGAAAAATGATGGGTCCAACTTTGCGGACTGGGAGGCAGCACTACGGAATGCTGCCATTGCTGACGGTAAGCTCAAGTACTTAACTGAGCCAATACCGCCAAACCTAGGCCCAAATGCAAGAGTCAACGATACAGTTGCTTATAGTGACTTCGTTATGGAAGCGGGTGCGATAAAGAACGTACTCATCTTTGCAATGGAAACCAATTTGCAGAGACGCTTCATTGCCCAAGGTGCAAACAAGATTTTCACCACGCTCACAAACGAGTTCTCAAAAGCACCGAGAATCGTTACTTATGAGCATACATGTCGCTTCTTTGATGCGAAACTCCAGAAGGGCCAACCGATTAGCCCACACATTCTTCACATGATTGAGAATGTCGAGAAGCTGGAGGCACTTAATTGCAAAATCAGTGAGAGCATAGTCATTGACCGTATGCTTCATTCACTTCATGATGGTTTTGCCCTTTTCAGGGCAAATTACTATATGAATGACATGAAGAAAAGTCCTCATGAGCTCCACTCTCTTCTCGTGCAGACCGAGAAGGATATGAAATTGAGTGGGAGCATGAAGTAAGATGTACTCATGATTTCCAATAAAAGTAAGGGTAAGGGCAAGGCTCATGGCGACTTAGCTGTAGGTAAGCCAAAGTTTAAAAAGCCAGGAAACGGTAAGAGTGGGCCTGGTGAGACTAGTGGCTCACAGGGCAAGGCAAAGAGCAAGGGCGGTGACATTAAGAACCACCATTGTCACAAGACTGGACATTGGAGGAGGAACTGTCCCGTGTACCGTGAGGACATCAAAGCAGGCCGCGTCGTTCCTGTTGGTATGTCATCTTATATTCATATGATTGAGATTAACCATGCAAGTTTCGGAACTTGGGTACTTGATACTGGTTGTGGTTCTCATCTGTGTAATCATTTGCAGGGCCTAAAGAACCTCATACCTCTCGAAAAAGGTGATGTGGACCTGCGAGTCGGGAATGGAGCACGAGTTGCTGCAGTCTCGAAGGGAACATACGTAATCCAACTCCCTAGTGGTTTTGAGTTATTTTTATATTACTGTTACTATGTACCCAGTTTGTCTAAGAACATTATTTCTGTTTCCGTACTTGCTAAAGACGGTCTTGCATTTTCAATAAAGGATAATAGTTGTATTTTCTCTTTCAATGAAATGATTTATGGCAAAGCAGTTTCCATGAATGGAATTTACATCTTAGATCAAACCACGGAAGTATTACACTTGAATAATAAGAAATTAAAGGTTGGTGACAAAGATCAAACCTATCTATGGCATTGTCGAATGGGACACATAAATGAGAAACGCGTGAAGAAACTCGTCGATAATGGGACTATTCCCGCATTCGATTTTTCTACATATGGCTCGTGTGAATCATGTCTCATTGGCAAAATGACTCGAATTTCCTTCAAAGGTGTTGGAATGCGCGCTAGTGACCTATTAGGACTCATACATACTGATGTTTGTGGACCTATGTCAATTACCGCTAGAGATGGCTATAGATATTTTATCACTTTCACGGACGATTTGACTAGATACTGATATGTCTACTTAATGAAGCATAAAAGTGAGTCCTTTGAGAAATTCAAGGAATACCAGAACAGGGTTGAGAACCAACTGGGTAGAAAGGTTAAAGCACTCCGTTCAGATCGGGGTGGCGAATATCTTTCAAATGAGTTTGATCAACACCTTAAAGACTGTGGAATTGTTTTACAGTTAACTCCACCTGGAACACCTCAATTAAATGGTGTGTCCGAACGGAGAAATCGAACCTTACTTGATATGGTTCGATCCATGATGAGTCACACGGTAGTGCCTGATTCATTATGGGGCTTTGCTCTTTTGTCAGTTGCTCTTATACTTAACCGAAGTCCGACTAAAGCTGTCGACAAGACTCCATATGAAATGTGGAAGGAACGGTCCCTAACTTGGACTTTATTCGGGTTTGGGGCTGCGAGGCTTATGTCAAGTGGAGACACGAGGATAAGCTCGGCCCGCGATCGGTCAAGACATACTTTATTGGTTATCCAAAAGGAACGTTTGGTCATTACTTCTATTCGCCTACCGAACATCGAGTTTTTGTTGCGGCTAGTGCGACGTTCTTAGAGAAAGAATTTCTCAAGAACAAGACAAGTAATAGAACCTTCGAGCTGTCGGAGATTCCAGAACCAACAACCGAGGAACAGATGGAGGAAGTAGTTCCTCCAACTGATGATACGGTTAATATTCCTGAGGAACATAGGAGGTCGGGTAGAGTCTCTAATCCTCCGGACAGATACATTGGTATGGTCGAGGAGAATGACGTTTTGCTCCTAGAGAGTAATGAACCCGCTACCTATAAAGGTGCTATGGCATGTTCCGACTCAAAGCTATGGCTCGAAGCCATGCAATCCGAGATGGACTCCATGTATGAGAATGACGTATGGGATCTTGTTGATTTACCTAATAAGGTAAAACCTCTACAGTGCCAATGGCTTTACAAAATAAAGCATTCTGTAGACGCGCAACCAGATACCTATAAGGCACGACTAGTGGCAAAAGGTTTCACTCAAGTGCACGGATTGCATTATGATGAGATTTTTGCACCTGTAGTCATGCTACGTTCCATTCGGATAATCTTAGCGATTGCCGCATTTCATGACTATGAAATTTGGCAAATGGATGTGAAAACCGCCTTCTTAAACGGTTATTTGGAGGAAGAGTTGTACATGGTGCAACCCGAAGGTTTCATAGATCCTGAACATCCTAAGAAAGTGTGAAAGCTTAAGCGTTCCAATTATCGACTTAAGCAAGCTTCTCGGAGTTGGAATCATCGTTTCGACCAGGTGATAAAAGAGTATGGTTTCACTCGATCGGTCGAGGAACCATGCTTATATATCAAGTCGAGTGGGAGCAAGATTGTATTCTTGATATTGTATGTCGATGATATACTCTTGATTGGGAATGACATTCCTCTCTTATCTTTGGTTAAAGGATGGTTGAAGAACCATTTCCAGATGAAAGATCTGGGTGAGGTACAACGCATATTGGGAATCCGTATCTACCGAGATAGATCACGACGGACGTTATCACTTAGTCAGGAGTCTTATTTGGATAATATTCTTGAAAGGTTCAGCCTGACCAACTCCAAGAAGGGGAACCTTCCAATGACGTCTGGGATGCAGTTGAGCAAGTCTCAGTCACCCACGACGCCTGAAGGGATTGAGCGCATGAGTCGTGTTCCTTATGCATCAGCTATTGGATCAATCATGTATGCCATGATTGTAGGGTAATATCCGTATAAAACCCTCTCTTTATAGGATTATAACGCAAAATTCATATGTATTTTATGGTCATAAACGAAATTAACAAAATGAAACGATAAAGATTAGAAATAACCTTCGGTCCTAGTGCAAAAGGCAATGAGAGATTAAAGCAAATCTCCTCCTAAACGATGCACCCAAGATAGTCCGAGTTATGCCCTTGTGCTAGATCAATTCCCCTAATTGCCTTTGCAATATTGAGAGGATAGTTTTGTGAGTTGTGTTGGATGTGAGATCCGAGTCCTGAGAGGCACAATTCCCAAAACCCTAATTTTGTTTAGCAAATGAACAATTAGGTTAGACAAGAGGAGATGCTCTCCTTTTGTCTATGAAAGGCTCTCGGCCAAACCGTGTGAGAGGGAGCTCGCGGGCTTTTAATTTTCTCTTCACTTAAACTTGCGGTCCGGTCCATAGCTTACTAAATGTATACGACGCGGTTTCATTATAAACTGTTATCGGTTATCGGAAATTAAGGCATCAACTAATAATACGGGTTAGTTGAATTATTAATACATGTCCGACAAAACAGTATTGTATAATTATATTCAATATACATTTAATTTAAATATAAAACGCTTATATTTAATTTTACGAATTAACTGGTTAATTCGCCTTTAGCCCATGATATTTAATCCGTATTAAATATAATATCTCAACATCACATTTTGACTAATTATTAGTCAAATAACTCGACTAATCTTGGTTAGTCAAATTTGGCATCTATATGACTGTATTTTCATACCGTCACATCACTCAAGACGTATCCTATAGGTGTGACTTTTAGGGACCAGTTGATCACCGCCATCTGTATGACAATAACGTCAAACTTATCTAGCAAGCCAACCGTTATTGATAAACGTGGATCAACGATTATAATACAAAGTATACCCTTTGATCCTTTTAGAGGTTTATAAGTCCTTGCACTAATTGTTAAGGACACCAACCCCAACAAGCTCCCACTTGTCCGTACAAGTGTATGTGCAATGACGTTATCCGCACTAACTGGAGGACACAAGCTCCAACAAACTCCCACTTGTCCGTACAAGTGTATGTGCGATAACCGATTCTCATATTCATTTAAAATTTCTCCCACTCAATGTAAAACAATTTGCAGATCTGGATCCGCAAAGGTCGTATTTTACAATCAATACGTATCTAGAGTGGTTTCCCGACTAGAGAGTAACTTAAGCGATAAAACGAATCCGTATCCGAGCATGGCCATGCATTTCGATTCTGACTCCTCGAGTGGCCCCGAGAAATATCGAGTACCTGATAAAGGCTGAATATTTCCTTCAACTCGACTCCTTCCGATCTAAGCACAGTATGAAATGACCCAGAAAAAATCTACTTGGCCCCCTGTTACGGATGACCGTGAGAAAGAAACCAAAGTCACCCAAAATCTGCCTTAGTCTCAAGAGACAGTCGATAGTCAAAAGAATCGACTCTTAGGATCACCATGGAAGTCCTATCCACGACCGGGCAACGAATGTTATAAAACATTTAGGACTCCACGTCGATGTCACAATTGTGTCCTACGAAATATCCGTATAAATCGCCTCTGTGATTGGTCAGTCAACCGGTTGACTTATGGCTCGTTGAACCCACCATCAACCAACGTCACAAAATAATTGCCGAGTTATCAGCTCATGTGGGCAATCAAGGACTAAAAGAATATAATGTTTTTGCAGTTCACTTTGTGGTGTTCAAAATTTGTCGTACAAATCCACATGAAAAACAAAATATATAAATAAATTATCAAAACGATGAGGTTGTATAGAGTACAAAAGCGAATGAATCTAATCCATAAAAGAGTACTACAACTTAGGAACACGTTTAATTCCCATGGAATTAACGTGCCCTTCATGCTTATCTTGTCGTAATGCTTTAGTGAGAGGATCTGCTATGTTGTCATCTGTAGCAATCTTTTCTATCACTCCTGTCTTTTGCTCCACGTAATCCCGGATTAGATGAGCTTTCCGTTGTACATGTCTAGACTTGTTGCTAGACTTTGGCTCCTTAGCTTGGAAGATGGCACCACTATTGTCGCAATAGATGGTGATCGGGTCATTCGAACTAGGCACTACAGATAGCCCATGTAAGAATTGACGCATCCATATCGCTTCCTTTGTAGCTTCAGACGCGGCATAGTACTCGGACTCGGTCGTAGAATCTCTGTAATGTGATTTGTTTGAACTCTTCCGGTGATGAGCGCCATTAAGAGTAAAAACGAATCCAGACCGAGATTTCGAGTCATCACGATCCGTTTGGAAGCTAGCATCTGCGTAACCGGTTGCGCATAGCTTTTGTTCGCCTCCATAAGTCAAAGCCCAATCTTTAGTCCTCCGTAGGTACTTAAGAATGTTCTTGACTTGACCAACCAATGTGATTCACCTGGATCTTTGTTGGAATCGACTTGTCATACTCAATGCATATGCCACGTTGGGACGTGTGCATATCATGGCATACATGATAGATCCTATTGCCGAAGCATAAGGTATCCGTGACATGCGCTCTTTCTCTTCCGGTGTCTCTGGTGCCTGAGACTTGCTCAAATGCACCCCGGGAGACATAGGAAGGAACCCCTTCTTGGAGTTAGTCATGCTTAATCTCTCTAGGACTTTGTCTATGTAAGACTCGGCGAGAGATAGCATCCGTCGTGATCTATCTCGATAGATACGGATGCCTAGAATTCTTTGTGCCTCTCCCGGATCTTTCATCTGGAAATGGTTTTTCAACCATACTTTCACCGAAGTTAAGAGAGGTATGTCATTCCCAATCGGGAGTATGTCGTCAACATACAATATTAGGAAGACAATCTTGCTCCCACTCGACTTGATATATAAACATGGTTCCTCGACCGATCGAGTGAATCCATTTTCTTTTATCACTTGGTCGAAGCGATGATTCCAACTCCTTGATGCTTGCTTAAGTCCATAAATGGAACGCTTAAGCTTGCACACTTTCTTAGGATGTCTTTGGATCGATGAAACCTTCGGGTTGTACCATGTACAACTCTTCCTCCAAAAAGCCGTTTAAGAAGGCGGTTTTCACGTCCATTTGCCAAATTTCATAGTCATGAAAAGCGGCAATCGCTAAGATAATCCGGATGGAACGCAACATGACTACGGGTGCAAAAATCTCATCGTAGTGCAAACCTGGCACTTGGGTGAAACCTTTAGCAACTAGTCGTGCTTTGTAGATATCTTGTTGACCTTCCACAGAATGCTTTATCTTGTAAAGCCATTTGCATTGAAGGGGACGAACCTTAGCAGGTAAGTCAACAAGATCCCATACGTTGTTCTCATACATGGAGTCCATCTCGGATTGCATGGCCTCAAGCCATAGCTTTGAGTCAGAACTAGTCATGGCACCTTTATAGGTTGCGGGTTCACTACTCGTTAAGAGTAGAACGTCATCTATGTCATGTTCCTCGACCATACCAATGTATCTGTCCGGAGGAATAGAGACTCTTCCCGACCTCCTAGGTTCCTCAGGAATATTCACCGCAGCCGGGATTGAAGGAATGGGTTCCTCCAATGGTTGCTCGGTGTTTGGTTCTGGAATCTCGAAGGTTCTATCACTCTTTGCATTCTCGAGAAATTCCTTCTCTAAGAATGTCGCACTAGCCGCAACAAAAACACGTTGTTCGGTTGGCGAATAGAAGTAATGACCACGTGATCCTTTAGGATAACCTATAAAGTATGTCTTGACCGATCGCGGGCCGAGCTTATCTTGAGTCTCCACTTGACATAAGCCTCGCAGCCCCAAACCCGTATAAAGGACAAGTTAGGGACCGTTCCCTTCCATAGTTCATATGGAGTCTTGTCACATGACTTTAGACGGACTTGGTTAAGTATTAGAGCGGCGACAAAAGAGCATAACCCCATAATGAATCGGGTAAAACCGTGTGACTCATCATGGATCGAACCATATCAAGTAGTGTTCGATTTCTCCGTTCGGACACACCATTCATTTGAGGTGTTCCGGTGGAGTTAAGCGTAGGGCGATCCCACAGTCTTTAAGGTGTTGATCAAACTCGTGAGAAAGATACTCGCCACCACGATCTGAACGTAGTGTTTTTATCTTTCTACCAAGTAGGTTCTGTACCCTATTTTGGTATTCTTTGAATTTCTCAAAGGATTCACTTTTGTGCTTCATTAAGTAGACATAGCCATATCTACTTAAATCATCCGTGAAAGTGATGAAATACCTATAGCCTTCTCGTGCGGTGATTGACATAGGACCACATACATCCGTGTGTATGAGCCCTAATAGGTCGCAGCCGCGCATTCCAACACCTTTGAAGGAAATACGAGTCATCTTACCGATGAGACATGATTCACACGTGCCAAATGATTGAAAATCAAAGGCCGAGATAGCTCCATTTTTGATGAGCTGTTTTACGCGTTTCTCATTAATGTGTCCCATACGGCAGTGCCATAGATACGTTTGATCTTTGTCACCAACCTTTAACTTTTTATTCATTACGTGTAATATTTCCGTGGTCTGATCTAAAACATAAATTCCGTTCAAGGAGACTGCCTTGCCATAAATCATATTGTGTAAAGAGAAAATGCAAGCATTATTTTCTATTACAAATGAAAAACCAAGTTTGTCAAGTGCAGAAACTGAAATAATGTTTTTTGAAAGACTAGGAACATAATAGCAGTCAAATAAAGACAACTCAAATCCGCTAGGAAGCTGGATCACATATGTCCCCTTGGAGATGGCAGCTACTCTTGCTCCATTTCCAACACGCAGGTCCACCTCACCCTTTACGAGGGGTTCGATGTTTCGGAGCCCCTGCACATGATTACACAGATGAGAACCACAACCAGTATCTAGTACCCAAGTTCCGTAACTTGCATGGTTAATCTCAATCATATGAATAAAAGTAGAAGAAGAAGACATACCAACAGGTTTAACACGACCTGCTTTTAAGTCCTCATGATAAACAGGACATGTGCGTCTCCAATGCCCAGTCATGTGGCAGTGATGGCATTCCATGTTATCTTTCTTGCTCTTTGTCGCGCCTGATGAGTTACTCGACTCACCAGGACCACTCTTACCTGAGCCTGACTTCTTGAACTTCGCCTTACCTACTGCTAGGTTTGCCTGAGCTTTGCCCTTACCCTTTCCTTTATTTGACACAACGAGAACATCCTGTTTCATGCTCCCACTGAACTTCATGTCCTTCTCGGTGCGTACGAGGAGGAGTGGAGTTCATGGGGAGTCTTCTTCAGATCATTCATATAGTAATTCGCTCTAAATTGCGAATAACCATCGTGGAGTGAGTGAAGAATGCGGTCGATAACAATGTTCTCGCTGATGTTACAGTTAAAGGTCTCCAGTTTCTCGACATTCTCAATCATGCTGAGAATGTGTGGGCTAACCGGTTGGCCCTTCTGGAGTCTCGCATCAAAGAAGCGAGTGGTATGCTCATAGGTCACGATTCTCGGAGCTTTCGAGAATTCCTTGGTGAGCGTGGTGAAAATCTTGTTTGCACCTTGGGCTATGAAGCGTTTCTGCAAATTGGGTTCCATTGCAAAAATGAGTACGTTTTTAATCGCACCCGCTTCCAAGGCGAAATCGTTATACTTGTCGATCTCGTTAACTCCGGCCGTGGGGCCTGGGTGTGACGGCATGGGCTCAAGCAGATATCTGAGCTTCCCGTCAGCAGCGGCAGCATTCCGTAATGCCGCCTCCCAGTCCGCGAAGTTTGATCCATCATTCTTCAGTCGAGTTGACTGATTCATCTGATTCATGAAGATCCGAAGCCAGGACTCACGGTCCAATGTGGCACTAGGCATTGGGTCGTTCAAGTGACCAGCCATTTGTTATTATGCAGTTAAAGAACGTGATCTACACTGAAAAAGAAAGAAAAACAAAACGAAATAAGCAACTCATCGAGGTGATTTAAGTCTATTTTAAAATTCATTTTAACATGTAGACTCAATGCACTTGCATAATCGATCTCCCTCAAGAATGATACAAGTGATCCCAAGACTCAATTTCTGTAAATTGATAAGCCAACTGTTTAGCTAATTCTTCCGGAAGAACTCTTGGTCGATAGATTTCCGTAAATCCTATCTATAGTCCACCATAGTCACAGGATCGTACGAGTGACCATAGTGTTGAGATAAAATAAGTCAATCGGTTCCAATTTACCCGACGTAGAAGGGGTCATAGTATGCCTACCGACGAAGAAGGGAGTCCTTGGAGTTTGACCTATAAAGACCGTTCTCAATTTTGGTTTATACGAGGAAGATCCCATCAACTTAATTATAATTCATTTTAAGTGAACGAAAAACTAGCGTCAGCGTGAATGAATCAATTTAGGTGATGGCTTAGCATGATCGTGTGACATACGAATGTCAATGAAAACTAACTCGTGACCTCTATATGTGTCAGTTTTCATGCAATAATTAGGTGGTTTGGTTTTTAGGCGGAATATGATGCATAGCTATCGTTACAATAAAATAAATAAATTGAATGCGATACGTAAATAAAATTCCTAGTGTGGCCTATCCTAGTAAAAAAAAAACAAAAAAACAACTTTGGAATCCACCGTTGGACCCGAAAAGCTTGTCTTGGTGTTCCATCTTGATCCATGTAGCGGGAGTGAGCATCCGGTCTCCATCTTTAGTCTTCTCAAGAATTACAATTTAAAATTTACAAATATGAACCTATTTACATTCTAAATAAAAGCGTAATTAAAAGAAATAAAATGGAGATACGAGATCTCAAAATACAACCAAGACCGTGTTCCATCATTACGGTAACACGTTCTACTAAGGCCACACTAAGTTACAACCGTTTGCAAAATAATTAAATACGTAATTAAAAGGCATTCAAAACATTCAAAATATAAAAAGAACGATAAATAAAATGCATCAACTAAAATAAATTAATTCGTGACATAATTCCGTAATTATGTTTAATTTATCCAAACCACCAAAGATAATTAAAATTATGTGACAAAACCGCTTCATCAACTTAATTTTAATTCGATATAATCCGTTACTTTAAAATTTTTAAAGTAACTTACATTTACGTGGGTGAACCGTTTCACTAATCAAGCGAGAGCATAAAAAACCGTTTCATGCATTAAAAAGGCCGAAAGAAAAAAACCAGAAAAATTTTTCTTCTGTACTGTTCACGTGAACAGATACCGGGGCCAAAAAGATTTTTTTTTTTTTTTTAAAACGCGAGAAATGCCGAGAGGTTCTAAAAGCCAAAAAAAATTTTTACACGGCTAAAACGAGAGCAGCTCAAGATCAAAACAAAACGGTTTGATTAAAACACAATTGCAATTTACTCTAATCCGGATTAAAATAAAAATACAATAGACATGTTCTTTACATTTTGTTGTAATTATCGCTTAAAACAACAAATCGCTAAGAACAACATGAAAACAAGAGATCGAACGATCTAACAAAATTGTGTGGCACGCAAATCAATGCAAAAAAAACAGAAAAACAGGCCGTGATATCAAGAAGGCCGCACGGTTTTCCATAAAAATTTTCGAACCAAAATTTTTTTTTTACCACCACACGAAATTTTAAGCAATGATTTTAACCGATCTTTAACATATAGCGATGAATATCGATTACATAGACTATATGCAAAGATCAATAATTAAAACAAGACAAAAACACATCCGTGTAAACTAGACACGGATCCCAACACAAAACAAAAAAAACGCAGCAACAAACTGATATTGCCGAGCCAAAAAAAAATTGAGCCGTGACACAAAAGAGGCTGCCGAGACCATTTTTTTTTTTTTTTTTTTTTGAACAAAATCCATCGTTTCAACAATCGTTTGATGAAAAACACATATAAAAATTTACGTGGCCTCGCTCTGATACCACTTGTAGGGTAATATCCGTATAAAACCCTCTCTTTATAGGATTATAACGCAAAATTCATATGTATTTTATGGTCATAAACGAAATTAACAAAATGAAACGATAAAGATTAGAAATAACCTTCGGTCCTAGTGCAAAAGGCAATGAGAGATTAAAGCAAATCTCCTCCTAAACGATGCACCCAAGATAGTCCGAGTTATGCCCTTGTGCTAGATCAATTCCCCTAATTGCCTTTGCAATATTGAGAGGATAGTTTTGTGAGTTGTGTTGGATGTGAGATCCGAGTCCTGAGAGGCACAATTCCCAAAACCCTAATTTTGTTTAGCAAATGAACAATTAGGTTAGACAAGAGGAGATGCTCTCCTTTTGTCTATGAAAGGCTCTCGGCCAAACCGTGTGAGAGGGAGCTCGCGGGCTTTTAATTTTCTCTTCACTTAAACTTGCGGTCCGGTCCATAGCTTACTAAATGTATACGACGCGGTTTCATTATAAACTGTTATCGGTTATCGGAAATTAAGGCATCAACTAATAATACGGGTTAGTTGAATTATTAATACATGTCCGACAAAACAGTATTGTATAATTATATTCAATATACATTTAATTTAAATATAAAACGCTTATATTTAATTTTACGAATTAACTGGTTAATTCGCCTTTAGCCCATGATATTTAATCCGTATTAAATATAATATCTCAACATCACATTTTGACTAATTATTAGTCAAATAACTCGAACTAACTGGTTAGTCAAATTTGGCATCTACATGATTGTATTTTCATACCGTCACATCACTCAAGACGTATCCTATAGGTGTGACTTTTAGGGACCAGTTGATCACCGCCATCTGTATGACAATAACGTCAAACTTATCTAGCAAGCCAACCGTTATTGATAAACGTGGATCAACTGATTATAATACAAAGTATACCCTTTGATCCTTTTAGAGGTTTATAAGTCCTTGCACTAACTGTTAAGGACACCAACCCCAACAATGATATGTACACGTCCAGACGTGGCATATGCATTGAGTATAACGAGTCGGTACCAAAAGACTCCATGTGAAACACACTGGATAGCTGTTAAAAACATCCTCAAGTACCTACGGAGGACTAAGGATTGGGTATTGACTTATGGAGGAGATACTAAGCTATGCACAATCGGTTACGCAGATGCTAGCTTCCAAACGGATCGAGATGACTCAAAATCTCAGTCCGGGTTCGTCTTTACTCTTAATGGTGCTGCGGTCAGCTGTAAGAGTTCCAAACAGAGTGTTGTAGCAGATTCTACCACTGAATCCGAGTACTATGCCGCTTCGGAAGCAGCAAAGGAAGCTATATGGATGCGTCAATTCTTACAAGGACTTTCGGTAGATCCTAGTTCGAATGACCCGATCACCATCTATTGTGACAATAGAGGTGCCATCTTCCAGGCTAAGGAGCCTAAGTCTAGCAACAAATCTAGACATGTACATCGGAAAGCTCACATGATCCGTGATTACGTGGAGCAAGAGGAGATAGTGATTGACAAGATTGCGTCAGATGATAACATCGCGGATCCTCTCACTAAACCGTTGAATTATGATAAGCATGTAGGGCACGTTATTTCCATGGGAATTAAATGTGTTCCTGAGTTGTAGTAGTTGATTATGGATTTGATACATTATCTTTTTCATATACTATTTATAACTTCATCGTTTTTATATAATATTTTGTTTTTCATGTGGATTGTACTGACAACATTGAACGCCACAAAGTGATCTGAATTACATTATATTTGTTTTGGTCCGTAATCGCCTTAATGAGCTGATAACTCTGGCTATTATATTATGCAGTCGATTGATGGTGGGTTCAACGAGCCATAAGTCAAACGGTTGACTGATCGATCACAGATGCGAGATTATAACGATACCTCGTAGGATAAATTTTTTTTTTGTGACAACGTAATGGAGTCCTAAATGTTTAAAAACATTCGGTGCCAGGTCGTGGATAGGACATCCATTGTGTTCCTAGAGTCGATTCTTTTGACTATCGACTGTCTCTTGAGATTAAGGCAGTTTTTGGGTGACTTTGGTTTCTTTCTCACGGTCTGCCGTAACTAGAGGCTAAGTAGATTTTTTCTGGGTCATTTCATACTGTGCTTACATCTGCAGGATTCGAGTTGAGGAAAATATCCAACCTTTATCAGGTATAGTTATTTCTCAGGGCCACTCGAGGAGTTATAACTGAAATGCATGGCCATGCTCGAATGATGATTCGTTTATCAGTTAAGTTACTCTCTAGTCGGGGAAACCACTCTTGATATTGATCGCTTGTAAAATACGACCTTTGTGAATACGGATTTTGCAAATTGTTTTACATTGAGTGCGAGAAATTTTAGGATATGAGAATCGGTTATCGCACATACACTTGTGAGGACAAGTGGGAGTTTGTTGGAGCTTGTGTCCTCCACAAATTAGTGTGATAACATTAATAAATCTCTTATAGGTTCACAAGGGTATACTTCTTATTTTATCAGTTGATTAACGATTACCTAATAACGGTTGGCTTGCTAGAAAGTTTGACGTTATTATCATACTGATGGCGGTAATCAACTGGTCCCTAAAAGTCACACCTAAAGGATGTGTTTGAGAGATGTGGTTATGGAAATGTAATCACATTGATGCCATATATGACTAAACAGTTAGTCAATGTGTTGATGAGACGATTATTTAATGCCGATTAAATAATATTAGCTGAAACGAATTAACTGTCAATTCGTAAATTGAATATAATAAGTTATATTTAATTAATGTATATAATGTTAGCTTAAACGAATTAAGATGTTAATTCGTAATTAAACATAAACGGTTATATTTAATAAGCAAATTATAAATATGCGATATTTATAGTTAATATATATATTATACGATATTGTCATTATAAATTATTACAGACCGATATTAATATATCGACTGCAAGCTGTTGCATGTAGAATTATTAATACGGAAGAAAATAAATGACAAATTATAACAATACACATTATTATACATTTTAGATAACAACTTAATATAAGGAGATTTTTCTCCTTATTTGTTGTGTGGGTATCTCGGTCAAACCGAGTGAAAAAGGGAAAAGAAATATCCCTCCTTTTCTTTCTTATTTTCGGTTAATATAAGGAAGAAGGGGATTCATTTCTAACCCTAATTCTAACCTAATCTTGCCTCTCATCAAAAATACACAAAACCTACAAATTTTACAGAAAATTAGGGATCGATTCTAGCAAGAAGAAAAGGGCATATCTCATATCATCTTGGGTGCAACTGATAGGTGAATATCATTGCGATATTGTTCTTAGGCCGATTTTGCTAGGACCGAAGGTTGAATCTTAATTCTCTACTTTTGTTTATGCAATTTATTTTATGACTAGCATTCGTCATTATAAATTCGTTATAATCCTTTATAATAAGGGAAGTATACATATTATTTCCCACATATTTCATTGACATACAAGGGTATTTCATGCACATAAACATCACCAACAGTATTTTCATTCGACAATGCATTTTGGGCAGTCAAAAACTGTTGAGCAGCCTTCCGAATATAATAAGTCAGGGGCAACATGTTTTTGTGCAAAAAACTAATAATTCATACCTGTTCAACTAAAACATTTTGTCTGACTTCAGGGCGCCTGGGCATGCTGGAGTCGAGTATGAAGTTCATCCTTTTCCCAAAGTCAACAACACATGCAAACCAATGTGATCTCTCCACACAATAAGGAAAGAAAGCCTAAAATATTACAAATTAGTCAAGTAGGATAAATCGACTTCAAATGAAAAAAAAAAGTGCATTGAAAAAAAAAGTGCATGGAAAAAAAAGTAAGAGAATGTTTATTTACCAGTTGGGTTGTGTTTAGATTGAGGGGCAAGTAGTCAAGTAGGACGTATTGACTTCGAAACCCCTTTTTACCGACAACTCCCTGAAATTTGAGAACATTTGTCAAAATTCTGTGTAATTTCAAAAACCAAAAACAACCAATTGACTCAATAAGGAATATGAATACCTTTATTATTGTCGGAAAATACACAACACTTGGGTTTTCGACTGTAGTACGAATACCAACAGCATCAATAACCATATCCATTACCCAATTTCCTCGCAGCAAGGTCTGCAACGCGCCTTGGGTTACTTGCAACCAATCGGTTTCTACAACGACCTCACTAATGATGCACATGTTATAATTAGAAAACACGGAACAGCAAAGAGTGGACAAAAACTGAAGTTTAAAAAAAGTTGTATGGTCAGTTAGAACTTACTCCTTATTCTTCCCATTTTTCCGAATATAATTGATCAAGTGTGCATCTGTATATGATAAATCATCGTGTGGCGCTTAATTACTTGGAAAAGGGGGAAATAAAAGCTCCTTGATTAACAGGGAAAAAAGGAAAAAGGAAAAACGGAAAAAAAGCTACTTCAAATTTCACATTACCGAATCTGGCCGTCATTCTTGTAAGCCGTTGCTGCAGCCGTCACTTGAAGTTTGTAAGAGTTGTATCGCCAAGTTAGAATTTCATTGCAAACCCTCACAACATAACGTTTAACATCAACTCTCTGAACAATAACAAGAAAAGAAATCAACATCAGTGCGTTCATATTTAATGCACATACAAGGAAAAGTTGAATTAAATAATACAGACTTACTCCCTTTAGACCCACCTTTGAACCTAAGCGTCCCTTAACCCCGTTGTACATCTCCATATGACGCATGAATTGATTCCAGTACGATGCTCGACATCAACGGCAACGTGCGGAAGATTCAACTTAGGAATCAAAAGCCATGAAGACACCAGCTTTGGAATCTTTTTTTTTTTTGGTGAAATGTGAAATATATTAGAATAATTAAGAGTTCAGATTACATAGTCACCAGTACATCATTCTTAATGAGACACCTACTAACATACACAATCAAACAAGACGATGTTCAATTCTGCACAGATTCCGTGCTTGCCATATATGGTACACCATTGCAAGGATAGCAGCAAAGACAATTTGTTTCTTCATCAATGACCTGCATCTCCAACGTATACTCCAGTCCAGAATGCCATAATTAGGCATGGTGATCCCTAGCCAAGTCTTCAGCTGACTCCAGCACATAGCACTAAACACACAGTCATATAGAATATGCTGGTGCATCTCAATGTGAGCCAGGCACCCATCACATTGACCATAAGTGATAATCCCAAACTTAAGAAGCCTATCCTTGGTCAGTAGCTTCTGCTGAACAGCAATCCACCCAAGAAAAGCATGCTTAGGCATATTAACTTTATTCCAAATCAGAGGAGACCAATTCACCTTAACCTGAAGTCCTTGCAACCACTGGTAACCACTAGCAACTGAGTAACCATGTTGCTCATTCCAGGTCCCTGCACAAAATCCTGCTTTCAATTTATCCTTTGTCTTGCAAATCATACGCCAAGACCAGCTTGAATGAACAGGTGGGTTGTAAGAGAGCCAGTCCTGCCCCTTGATGTAAATATGATTCACCCACTTGATCCATATATGATCAGCCTTGGATACCAACCACCATACAAACTTACCCAACATAGCCAAGTTCCACTTCCTGCAGTGCACAATTCCAAGACCCCCATATTTCTTATCACAACAAACTTTCTCCCAGGCAACATTAGGCATTTTGTGGAATTTCTCATTACCACTCCACAAATAGTTTCTGCAAATCCTCTCTATTCTGTCCAGAACAGTCACAGGTATAAGAAAAATGCGTGCCCAGAAGGTATGCAATTGAGTCAGCACAGCTTGGACAAGAACCAATCTCCCAGCGTAGCTAAGTTTCCTGGCTCCCCAACCTCTAATTCTCAGCACCACTTTCTCCACCAGCCTAGAACAATCACCTATGGCCATTCGTTTATGAGAGATAGGTATCCCTAAGTATCTAAAAGGGAGCTGACCCTCTCTGAACCCAGAGATGTTGAGAATGTATTGAATCTCCTCAGTTCTCATCCCATTGAAGTAGATGTCAGACTTCTCACAATTCATCACCAATCCAGAAGCCCTTGAGAAATTAGCAAAGGCTCTAAGCATAACAATGATTGAATTTCTATCCCCTCTACAGAACATTAGGAGATCATCTGCAAAGCACAGATGAGTCAACCTAAGTGGTCTACAAAGAGGATGAAAAGTGAACTCCATGGTAGCAGTAACCTCAGCAAGAATCCTACTGAGGTACTCCATACAAATAGTAAATAACAAAGGGGACATAGGATCCCCCTGTCTGATCCCTCTTTTACATTGAAAATACCCAAAACTATTCCCATTGAGTGATAAAGTAAACCAAGGTGTAGAGATGTATTCCATAATCCAAAGAATGAACCTCCTAGGAAAACCCAAAGCCTTCGTCATTTGCTTGATAAACTCCCACTCAATGGAGTCATAAGCTTTTTTCAAGTCTATTTTCATAATACATCTAGGTGAGCAGGTCTTTCTCTTATACAATCTCACCAAATCTTGGCAAATAAGGATATTATCCATTATATCTCTCCCTTTTATAAAAGCACTTTGGTTCTCACTTACAATACTAGGCAGCACTCTAGCAATTCTATTACAAATGACCTTAGAAATGACCTTATAGACCACATTGCAACAAGCAATGGGTCTGAAATCAGCCACACTCTCAGGCCTAGCCTTCTTGGGAATCAAGGTAAGAGTAGTGGCATTCACCTGTTTGAGCATCCTGCCAGAAATAAAAAAATTCCTGAACTGCACTAATGAGATCATCTCCTACCACTTCATAAGCATCTTTAAAGAACTGGCAGGTGAATCCATCAGGGCCAGGCGCCTTGTTAGGTGGAATGGCAGCTAAAGCTTCCTTAATCTCAAGAGCAGTTACCTCAGTAGTAAGGAGGACCCTCTGATCATCATTGACTACATTGCCCTTCCTAACAGTTGGGACAGAAACCCTAGCCACTGGTTTACAGGTCCCCAACAGCTGCTGGTAATAGTGAATGAAAGCCTGCTTAATCTCTACAGCATTAGAGGCCAACTTCCCATCCAGATCTTTGATAGCCAAAATCTTATTCTGCATTCTCCTAGCCTTAATAGCACTGTGGAAAAACTTTGTGTTGCCATCCCCATCAGATGCTGCTCTGATAAAAAAAAACAATGACAAGTAAATAATCTCTCACAAAAATTAGACGAAAATCAGGCACTTTATTGCCAAAAGATCTGAAGACATACCACAGGTCTAACATGGTGAGAATAGTCAGTTGACGGAGGCATCAAGTGCATCACTTCTAACATATTCTTACTAACATGGTAACAGAAGACAAATGGCAAGGGTGTAACAATAGGAATGAAAACATGTACTATAACATTCCGTTTGATGTTGGTGAATGTCTTGATATTGGATTTTATAATGGATAATATGTTACGGAGCTAGCAGCGTTTGTGGATAGTAGTTGGTGGTGTTGGGAGTTGGTGTCGAGAGAGAATATGATGTAGTTGATACGATATCGTGAGACATGTTGTGGAGGTAAGTATAGTTGGTGGATTTGGTGTTAAGAGTTCATGTGTTATAGGGTGAGGTTTTGTTTTGAGTCTTAGTTGCGTTGTTGTGTCTTAGTCAAGTTGGTAGGTTTGTTTTTATGTATGGGTTGAACTTCAGGGACGAAGTTCTTTTTAAGGAGGGAAGACTGTAATACTACGTATTTATGAGTCTCTGGGTACTCTATCGAGTAGGCCTTACTTTGTCGAGTAAGGGTGAGTTGCAGTTTATAAAAGTTTCTGACCTGTTGGGTACTCGATCGAGTAACGATGATACTCGATCGAGTAAAGGGGCACTCGATCGAGTACCTGAGCTACTCGATCGAGTAGCCGGTTTACGGGGAGTTATTTCTCGGGTTTTGTTAATAATGTGATTAAGGTATATATTCTTCCGTCACTTTTCCTTAAACACTTTTTAAAACCTAATCACTGAGAAAAGAGAAAGCAAAGTACGTTCTTCGCAATCAATCGCATTGTTAGCAAATCCCGGAGTTTGGAAAGTCGGATTTCACCTTTCGTTATACGGTTGTGATCCTTGCGTCGAGGGTAAGATCTTTGTAGCGTTTTCATAGTATTTCCTTTAAGTTGGTTAAACCCTAATATGGGAATTTAGGGGTTTTGTTGTAGATTGTGATTGGTAGTGTTTATGTGTTTGTATGATAGGAGGAGGATTTGTAGAAGAAACATTTTGATATCAGTTGTGAGACCGTCTGATTGTTGTGCTTTCCAGGTAGGGTTTCCCTACTCAGTATTAATTACATGATGTGTGGTGATTGTGCTGTAATTAGTAATTGTTGGTTGTTTCAGACGGTTGTTGGTGTTGTGTAGTTGCCGATTGTTATCGTACTGGTTTTGTGACGGTTGTTGATTGATTGTTGTTGATGGTTGTGATTATTTGTCTCTGGTTCTCGAGATGCGTTCTCGGCTGAGTGGAGTCACTCGCGGGAGTGGCTTCACGCCCTAGTTTCGCCCTTCGTGGAACCCGCCACGGAAGGGGATGTGCACATTAATGGGACAGGGTTATCGCTCGGTATGATGAGCGGGGCTTAGGTGGGAACGGCTGCGGTCCCCCACTGGCAGGGCTGGTCTAGTGGACAGTCGGTGACGGAGATTGATTGGAGTTGGTGTGATTGTGTGTGTGTGACCGTTTGAGCTGCTTGTTTACTGTGTTGTTGGATTATATAAATTGTGTGATTATTACTTACCCCGTTTAATGTTTTAAAAACTGTGGTGATCCATTCGGGGGTGGTGAGCAGTTATTGAGCAGGTATGATATGACGCGTATGGGATAGCTGGGATGAGTCATCACATGGCAGTTAGAAGTCTTCCGCTGTGTCAGACGGTGTCTTATAGCTTTGATAGTTTTATCAGTAGATCGTCTGAGAACCTTGTATTTCAGTTTGACAGTTTTGGTTTGAAACATGTAATCACTTAAATTATATTTACTTTTAAAGTACGTTTCTTTATTGTCTTATGATTATCATTGCCTCGGGTAACCGAGATGGTAGCACTTATATGCCTTGAGTGGTCCTGGTAAGGCACTTGGAGTATAGGGGTGTTACAAATGGTATCAGAACGACGATCCTGAAACCTGTAACCAATGAATTTAATGAATATAGGGAGTCAATTAAAATGAACCCGGGGTAAAGGTTGTAGGAGCTAATGCAAAGGCTTGGGAGACGTCCTAAAGTCGCGAACTCGCCCTACAATTTTGAACCGGTCACCATGGGATATGAGTCGGGATCGCTATGTGTTTATTTTGTGAATTGTGTATCTATATGGTGATGTGTGGCATGAATCAATGGATGTATGTATGTGGAGAATGGGGAATGTGTAGAAAAGATGGTGATGATGTGATTTCGTAAGCTATTGATTGAAAGCATGATAGTTGGTTTACAATGTTGTTTTGAATTGTAGGAAAAGTATATGAGAATGATGAATGATGTGGTAGAAAAAGGAAGTAGTTCATATGTGATAATATGTGATGAATGATGATGTTGCAGGATGGATGATTCATAATGTAGCATAATAATAACATGTGCATAGGAATGTTGTGTCGTATACGTATATTTGGTTTGCATAAGGTTGTATGATAAGTTTATGTACTTGTCCACTATTGTTCACGTGTATATGTGGTAAGAAGTGTGTAGCTGTAATGGATGAATTGGTTGGAAGAGATTAAGTAAGTAATTGCATAAAAATATGAAATTCATGTGTGAAACATGTTTATGTGGGTAATGGGTTTTAATAATATTGCAATGTTTGTAACATGTGAATAGGAGATTTTATGTCGTATATTATGTTATTGTGTACGTAAAGTTATAAAATAAAAGCATGTGGGTAAATCGTGATTGACAAGTTAAATAATCTATGTGCATGATGAATGTTGTTGCTTGACTTTTGAAAATAGTAACATATGATTATGAATACTGGTTTTATGAGTTTTGGACTGGTTTTGTTTGCTTGGTTGTTGTTTAAGTTGTTTGGAAGTAAAATCAAGTAGTTGTGTTTTTCGATTATAAAGAGGTTGTCTTTAAACTGTTATAACTTGAGATGCATAAATGATTTTGATGTGATTCCAATTGGAGGTGATATCTTCTCCTTTTACGATTCTAACGATAGGTCACACGCCCAAAACGACCAAGTAATGAGTGAGTTATGACTGTTTTACGAAAACCGGACAAAGATCTTGAGAATTGGGGTACTCGATCGAGTAGCCTTGGTACTCGATCGAGTAAGGGGGAACTCGATCGAGTACGTTAGTTACTCGATCGAGTAGCCCTGGTGATTTGTTTTACGAGCTTCTGATCTTCACCTACTCGATCGAGTAAGTCCCTTACTCGATCGAGTGGCTGGTACTCGATCTAGTGACCCATGATTCGGGTCATATGCTTATCTTTGGACTTAGTTGCATATTATGTTTAATTCAAAGTTGTTATTTTGCTTCTTTATGCATTGTTTTACATGTATGTTGGTCTTGATACGTAAGTTACCCAATCTTATGGGGTGGTGAGTGGCACCTTATGGTGAGTATGAGTTTGGTGGGAGGAGATGAGCTATATGTGGTTGTGCTGAGAAGTGGAAAAAAAAAATAAATAAAATAAAAAAAAATAAATAAAAAATTGATGAGCTGATTGAGGCATGGTGCAAGTTTTGGTGAGACGTGGTGAGTGATATATTCGCGAATTTGAGTGATGTAAAGGCAAGTGGATGTGAGTAAGGAGTAATGTAAGTGTAAGGAATGTGAGACTAAAGGGTTGACAGGAAGGATGTGGATAGTAGCAACTTGAGATGTGTAAGAATTATGGAGGGAGATGGTTAGATTGTGTTGGTTAAGAATATCTGTAATGAAAGGTTGTTGTAGAGGGATGGAGAATGGTGGTCTATAGTGAACTGATATGGAGACATGCCGCGAGGTGGACTTGTAGACAATGAGTGAGTTTGGGAGATTTGGTTTATTAAGAGGTGAAACTAATGTGTGATTTCCTTGGGCAATTAACGGCATGAAATGAAGTTGTTTAAACAGTGAACGTTGATTTTATAGATAGGTTAGTGGCAAGTGTGAGCGATAGCATAATAAGAGAAGATCCATGGTAAGAAAGAGTGAGATGATATCGACATGAAATAATGGGATTTGAGCTTTGGCGCAATGAGAAGGTAACCGGAGCACTAAAGAATTAGATAGAAGTAATAAGGAGTTGAGCTATTAAATGGTATTGTTGAATGTGAAGAGAAAAGAAGAGTAAAAAGTAAGCTAAGGAAAATGTTCACCGGAGTTATGTGATATAAAGGTAAGGAATCATCGAAATTTGTGATACTATCATGAGGATGTTAGTTAATGGTTATATGGGAGCTTCAGGACAACATGATTAATAATGAGTTTCGAGGAATTAAGGGAGTAAGAGTTGGTGGAGTATTTACACGATATGAGATTTTTGGTGGAAAGTTAGATGACGATACAATTAAGGATAGTAGTGGGAATAATGTTGAGGTAATTTTGTTGATGGGTTTGATGTTCTTTATTTGGGGATGTTAACCAAAGATAGGAGAAAAACCGAGTTGTTTTGATATGAGTGTAAGAGGTTTGATATACGAGCAGTGGTGGTATTGTGGTGTTGTCACTAGTGGTTAAGGGTGATGATAGATAAGAAAGACAGCAGTCCTAGAGAGGTTGATTTTGTAAAGGCCGGATTGATATGTATGGTTGTAAGGAAGTATAAGATGTGGTTATATGAGGCGAGCGCTAGTGGTTGAATATTAATGGTATGGCCTGAGGTGATGGTTATGCGAATGGGAAAATATGTTATGAGGGGCATATGAGTTAAGCTCGGGCGACAGGTAACCTTTATCGAGTGGTAACTTACGTGATCAGGATTGACTAGTAGGATGTGATTATGGGTCTATGATGTGTATAATGTTTCTTTGAGGTTCTGACCTCACGAGAAGCGGTATGGTGTGAATGTCATAAAGTTGTTATATGAATGTTTGTGATATATGTAGGGTACGACAATCTAATGGCATGAGGCTAAAAAGGTAATAATTTGAGTGATCTGGCGTGACTGGTTATACTTGTATGCATTCATGATATATGTTATTTTGTGATATGGTAAGGGGATGATATTCATGAGGTTATTATCTGCTTAATTCATATAATATGTTGCATTGTGATTTAGTAAAGTGAATTTGAGTAAGTTTTTCTTGTCCAAGAAGTTATATTGAGTCAGTGCTTATGGGATTGTGTAAGTTGTGACGACTATCGATGTGGTTGTGGTGCCTCGGGTGGTGATCCGGGCACGGTATTTCGTGTTGTGATGCGGGTATTTTCGCACTGCGGTGTGGCTGTTGGTGGCGGTGTTGTGACGCCGTCACCGGTTGTGGTGGAGTAGGCGGGATGATTATGATTCGAGTTTCGAAAGTATATACCCGTTATACATAGATTGTTGTTTTGTTGTTGTTGTTTCCTGTGAGTTTCATTTTGAACATGTAGACTGTTGTTTGTTTGTTAATGGTTCTTACCAGTTTCAGTTTGGGGATGAGGGTAGAGTATGATATGAAAGAGAGTTGTATATGTTTTCGTTGTTGTCATGGTATAGTGATATTCTGTTGATGGGACACAGTTGTTAGTAGTTGTTACAGTACATGTGATCTTGTTGTTGATGAGGCATTAGTGCACATAGTCATGGCAAGTGATTTGTGGAACATGTGTTGTACTGATATGGACGCTGCAGAGGGTTCATAATCAGATTTTTGGGACAGTGAGTGTAGGGTGTTTGGAATTAGTGACATGTTAAGTTATGTATGAGTTGTGCGGTAACGAAAGAAAGGAACTTGAGGATCTTGTGTGAGTGTACGTAACAAGTGTGGATCGTGAGTTATGCTTTTGGCGATAGAAGTTTTATATAGTCTATATAGAGAGGTATGTCATGTTGCGGTAATGTGGAAGAGTTGGAGTATTGGTTATGCTAAGGGTTTTGCGGTATTAGTTAGATGGAGTGCAGAGTGAATTGAAGTATGAGAACTGTTTAAGTAAGAAAGCCTTGGAAATAGGAATGGTTATAGAAATGAGGTTAAAGGCGGTTATCTTTGACATGTGGTGGTGATGAGGATAATGAGATGATATAACTAAGGATTTAGTATTAGTGAGTTACGAGGACGTAACATTTGTCTTAAGAGGAGTAGGATGCGATAAAAGAGAGTTTCATGGTTGTGCATGTTGTAATATAATTGGAAGTAGAGTGTTAGCATAGCGTAAAGGAGGGATTTGTTTGGTGGATGATACTGTTAAAAGGCCATGGCCGTGCTTGTAGTAGTGTGATGTTTAGGAGTTCGAGAGTTTTGATAGTGGCATGATGATGTTTGTGAGTGTAAGTAAACTTCGAGGACGAAGTTCCTTTTAAGGGTGGTAGAATGTAACATTCTGTTTGATGTTGGTGAATGTCTTGATATTGGATTTTATAATGGATAATATGTTACGGAGCTAGCAGCGTTTATGGATAGTAGTTGGTGGTGTTGGGAGTTGGTGTCGAGAGAGAATATGATGTAGTTGATACGATATCGTGAGACATGTTGTGGAGGTAAGTATAGTTGGTGGAGTTGGTGTTAAGAGTTCATGTGTTATAGGGTGAGGTTTTGTTTTGAGTCTTAGTTGCGTTGTTGTGTCTTAGTCAAGTTGGTAGGTTTGTTTTTATGTATGGGTTGAACTTCGGGGACGAAGTTCTTTTTAAGGAGGGAAGACTGTAATACTACGTATTTATGAGTCTCTGGGTACTCTATCGAGTAGGCCTTACTCTGTCGAGTAAGGGTGAGTTGCAGTTTATAAAAGTTTCTGACCTGTTGGGTACTCGATCGAGTAACGATGATACTCGATCGAGTAAGGGGGCACTCGATCGAGTACCTGAGCTACTCGATCGAGTAGCCGGTTTACGGGGAGTTATTTCTCGGGTTTTGTTAATAATGCGATTAAGGTATATATTCTTCCGTCACTTTTCCTTAAACACTTTTGAAAACCTAATCACTGAGAAAAGAGAAAGCAAAGTACGTTCTTCGCAATCAATCGCATTGTTAGCAAATCTCGGAGGTTGGAAAGTCGGATTTCACCTTTCGTTATACGGTTGTGATCCTTGCGTCGAGGGTAAGATCTTTGTAGCGTTTTCATAGTAATTCCTTTAAGTTGGTTAAACCCTAATATGGGAATTTAGGGGTTTTGTTGTAGATTGTGATTGGTAGTGTTTATGTGTTTGTATGATAGGAGGAGGATTTGTAGAAGAAGCATTTTGATATCAGTTGTGAGACCGTCTGATTGTTGTGCTTTCCAGGTAGGGTTTCCCTACTCAGTATTAATTACATGATGTGTGGTGATTGTGCTGTAATTAGTAATTGTTGGTTGTTTCAGACGGTTGTTGATGTTGTGTAGTTGCGGATTGTTATCGTACTGGTTTTGTGACGGTTGTTGATTGATTGTTGTTGATGGTTGTGATTGTTTGTCTCTGGTTCTCGAGATGCGTTCTCGGCTGAGTGGAGTCACTTGCGGGAGTGGCTTCACGCCCTAGTTTTGCCCTTTGTGGAACCCGCCACGGAAGGGGATGTGCACATTAATGGGACAGGGTTATCGCTCGGTATGATGAGCGGGGCTTAGGTGGGAACGGCTGCGGTCGTCCACTGGCAAAGCTGGTCTAGTGGATAGTCGGTGACGGAGATTGATTGGAGTGGGTGTGATTGTGTGTGTGTGACCGTTTGAGCTGCTTGTTTACTGTGTTGTTGGATTATATAAATTGTGTGATTATTACTGACCCCGTTTAATGTTTTAAAAACTGTGGTGATCCATTCGGGGGTGGTGAGCAGTTATTGAGCAGGTATGATATGACGCGTATGGGATAGCTGGGATGAGTCATCACATGGCAGTTAGAAGTCTTCCGCTGTGTCAGACGGTGTCTTATAGCTTTGATAGTTTTATCAGTAGATCGTCTGAGAACCTTGTATTTCAGTTTGACAGTTTTGGTTTGAAACATGTAATCACTTAAATTATATTTACTTTTAAAGTACGTTTCTTTATTGTCTTATGATTATCATTTCCTCGGGTAACCGAGATGGTAGCACTTTTATGCCTTGAGTGGTCCTGGTAAGGCACTTGGAGTATGGGGGTGTTACATGTACGACATTGAAAACAAAGACAACAATGAAAAGAAAGACGAAAATGAAAAGAAAGACGCTTAGTTAAGAACAGCCATGGTAATATAAAAATCTTGAAGGACTTACCAACTCCACGTCTACAAAGTTGACATCCAATGAGTCAATCTGTTCATTAAATTAGGTGACCCGTATTAGAGAGTAAAAACCTGTAATAATTGGACACTTATTTCATGCATGTTCAGTGTTATTTAATGCACCTAGATTGGTTTTTCATGCATCTACAAGGTTACTTCATGCATTCAAAAGTCTATTGCAACCCAAGGTTGAGAACAGCCATGGAAAACTTACGTCAGTTATCTCTGTGATAAATAGACGGCAAGGGCATTTACGATCTCTGAATTTGTTTCCCTCATTCAAATAATCACACTACACGGAAATGACATATGTATGAACTCGACGATCAAGAAGCAAACTCTTCATATGACTTCGTGTGAGAGTCTTGCCCGCACAGCTAAACAAAACCTCCCTATACAGTTATGATAACATGAAACCTTAGTGTTATACAAAGAAAATATAATACATATATGCCGAATAAGATTAAAAAAATATAGGAGAGTGATACGTACTCTTCATCTAAGTCCTCTGAAAATGCATAGTCTCCTACCAGTTTTTCCGACCAACTCAAGTCACGAACCATGTCCACGTTTCTGATAAAGAAAGGTGACCGGAAACATTCGCTACCTCAACACACCTCTTAGGGAGCACCCTTCTACCAGCCACCTGCCTCTTAAGTTGCTAACTCTCAATGGCATAATCTGAGGGGGCAGTTGGAGAAGAGGGCGCAATTGGCGATTCATCCAACGATACTTGAGAGAAGATAACTACAGGCGATGGTTGGGATGGTTGGGACGAGATCGGAATTGGCGATAAAGGACGAACTACTGGAACAGACGGCGTAGTTGTTGTACTTGCATGAAGAACACTTGAAACAGCCTGCAACCTGGACTCAAGGAACTCTTGAGAGTTATATGGTGCATCATCACCACTAAAAAGGCTGAAAAACTGTCCTTCCAGAAGCGCCTTTTCCCTCTTTTCCTTTTCCTTTTTTTCTTCAACAAATTTTCATGATGTGAATCAAACACCTTGCCAACATGAGTGTATGCATCATTAAGGATCCCTTCTAATTCAGCAATGACAGGAGGATTGTCTAGAAACGCATCATCTGCACAACTCGTGTCAACCTCCTCCTTCTTCAACTCCTCCTCCACTTTACCTTCATCCTTCTTCAACTCCTCCTCCACTGCCCCCCTCCTTTCTTTCCTTCAATTCATTCTGATCTTTCTCCTTGTCCTCCTCCACTTCATCCTCCTTCATCTTCTCCTTGGTAGCACCCTCCCTTTCACATTTAGAACCTTCCCTTTCACCTTCTTCTGTACTCTGCTTTGAAAGGGAAAATCCTTCAAATAAACAATCTGCCAACTTTGACATTTGCGTGACAGCCGGGAAAGCGGGAGCCTTACACTTAGCATTTCTAACTGCTTTGGTAAAGTCACTATAAATATCTTCAAGTCGAATGACTGTGCCCGCCAAAACCTTGATGGATTCTTTCCTCTTATCAACCGGTTCAGCTTCAAGTTCAGGTTGAGGTTGAGGTTCACGTTCACGTTCACGTTCACGTTGAGGTGCAACATAAGCAAATATGGGTTCAACAGAGCCCTTGCCAAAGCACCCCCCTTATGCTTTTCCAACTTAACCCTTTCTCTAATTTTCTCATCCGTCCAATTCGCTAATAAAGGAAATGATCGACGCACCGTTCTCGTCATGAAAAACCATCTATCCAAGTAGATAATCTTGAAAATCAAAATCGGTCCCTTAAAATAAATTTTAGGGGAATTAGTTACAGTCGCCTTCCACGACATGGCGTTGCTGATCATATGGGACCGTGCAAGTTTGCACCAATTTATGTTAGGGACATCAGAGAGATTTGAAAGGGAGCTTAATATCCGAGGGCTAGGATGATCACCTACTACCCCCATCAAGAGAACATTGATGATATAGATGAGGAAATTCCTCTTGAAATCGTCTCCACCATCCCATTGCTCCATCATCTTATCTAAGAGAACCATTTTCGTAATATCTGAGGTGGTAAACTTAGCCTTATACCTCTTGACAGCCTCTATGTACTCCTTTTCTTTATAGAACATTCCAGCTGCAACAATGTCAATCGGTCCCATAGGAAGTCCAGTTGCAACGTGGACATCCTCATCCGAGATAACCAGATCGCGGTTTATCAATGAACAATTGAACGGATTAAACGTCTCGACAATCCATCTGGCCAAATGGCCATTGATTTCTTCTGACTTAAGCTGTAACAAACCTCCAAACCCTATACTGTGGATGGCTTTAATTTGCTTTTCAGATGGGCCGAACTTCATGAAATTAGTGATCAAGGAAGGACTCATCCGAGTGAGGAGAGGCTTATACTTGTCAGAATGCTTTCTTATTTTTGTAGTTTGCCTTGGCCCTTTGCTTGTTTCTGGAGCCTTCCTCTTGTTATTGTTAGGAGGCAAATCTGGTGGGACTTCCTCGTGAACCTTGGGTTTAATACGCGGACTCCGTCGACGCGGTGAAATTTTTTTCTGCCTTGGCTGCTGTAGTATTTGGTTTGGGAGGATTATCTGTCAAAGTAGTTAGCATCAGTAAGGCAGCTTATTATTTCATGTATATATAAAGTTGTTTAATTCACATAGATAGATATTTGATGCATATACAAGGTTGGTCCATGAACTCATAAGACTATTGCACCCCAAACCGAACAGTGATTAGCTCCAGGAAGACAGCTTATTTCATGCATATACAGGGTTGTTTAATGCACATAGAGTGTTTTTTGATGCATCTACAAGATTACGCCATGCATTCATAAGTCAATTGCACCCCAATCCCACCGGTAATGAGAATTAGAAAGGCAGTTTATTTCATGCATATACAGGCTTGGTTAATGCACATAGATTGCTTTTTGATGCATCTACAAGTCTTTTGGACCCCAAACCCTGGCCATTATTAAGTCTATTGGACCAGATAGCCTAAAGCGGGACGGGAAAGGGTTTAGGGTTGGATTAGGCGGACCGCTACCGTGGGTCCGCCTAATCCAACCCTAAACCCTTTCCCTTGCTATTGTCATTCGAACTGGAGGAAAATCTAAGGGCACCCTAGAGGGGTAGAGTGAACCCCTTTTTGGGGACGGGACTAAAAATAGGGGCCCGGGTATCCTAAAACGGGACGGGAAAGAGTTTAGGGTTGGATTAGGCGGGCCGCTACCGCGGGTCCACCTAATCCAACCCTAAGCCCTTTCCCTTGCTATTATCATTCGAACGGTAGAAAAACCTAAAGACACTCTAGAGGGGCAGAGTGAACCCCTTTTTGGGGACGGGATTAAAAATAGGGGGCCGGGTATCCTAAAACGGGAAGGGAAAGGGTTTAGGGTTGGATTAGGCGGACCGCTACCGTGGGTCCGCCTAATCCAACCCTAAACCCTTTCCCTTGCTATTGACATTTGAAAGGGAGGAAAACCTAAAGACACCCTAGAGGGGCAGCGTAAACCCCTTTTTGGGGACGAGATTAAAAATAGAGGCCCGGGTATCGTAAAACGGGACGGGAAAGGGTTTAGGGTTGGATTAGGCGGACCACTACCGCGGGTCCGCCTAATCCAACCCTAAACCCTTTCTCTTGCTATTGTCATTCGAACGGGAGGAAAACCTAAAGACACTCTAGAGGGGCAGAGTGAACCCCTTTTTGGGACGGGATTAAAAATAGGGGCCCGGGTATCGTAAAACGGGACGGGAAAGGGTTTAGGGTTCGATTAGGCGGACCCGCGGTAGCGGTCCGCCTAATCCAACCCTAAACCCTTTCCCTTGCTATTGTCATTCGAACGAGGAAAACCTAAAGGCACCCTAGAGGGGCAGAGTGAACCCCTTTTTGGGGACGGAATTAAAAATAGGGGGCCGGGTTTCCTAAAACGGAACGGGAAAGTGTTTAGGGTTGGATTAGGCGGACCGCTCGCCTAATCCAACCCTAAACCCTTTCCTTTGTTATTGTCATTCGAACGGGAGGGAAACCACAAGGCAGGGCTGGTTAATGCATATAGATTGCTTTTTGATGCATCTATAAGGCTACTTGATGCATTCATAAGGGTATTGCACCCTAAACCATCACCATTAATATTGGAACAAACGACATGGACTGGAAATCTTTAAAAGGGACAGGAAAGGGTAAACCCTCACCATTGTTGTTACCAGAAAGCATATCTGGTGTTACTTGCTCGGTAACTTTTGGTTGGATACGCGGACTCCGTTGACTCGGAGGAATTTGTTTGGGTTCTGCAGCTGTAGTACTTGGTTTGGGAGGATTATCTGTCAAAGTAAGTAGCGTCAAGAAGGCAGCTTATTTCATGCATATACAGGGTTATTTGATGCACATAGATTGTTTTTTTATGCATCTACAAGGCTGTTCCATGAATTCAAAAGTCTATTGCACCCCAAACCCTATACGTTTACAATTAAGCATGTAATTATGAAACAATGAAAGCTCGATAATTGACAAAATAACGAAACTTCATTAATAAAACATATCATTCATACATGACAAAGTTTTACAACATCCAAAATGAAAAAAAGCCGACTACATAATTATACAAGGGTGGCTTATTACATGGAATTATACAAGAGTACTACAAAAGACAGAAATAGGGCAACTTTAACACCTGAAGGGTTAAAGGCCTAAATACACAGACATCAAAATGCCAAAAAGTGGTACAAACTTGAGCAGTTGAGTTATATATAGAGGAAAAAACCGAAAAAAGGTAAAGTTGCCCGAGTTATTAACTCTGTTGAAATGGCAACTGCTATTTCACGTGCTGGAGATGGCGTAGCTAAAGCATGAAGCAACTCATTCACATGTGCGCATTCAGCATCATCAAGAGCGTTAAGGTGTTCTCTTTGAAAAGAATTTTTCTCTTGTTGATGATGCAGGAGCAGTTTAGCTGCCAAATCTTCAGTCATAAAGCATTTGCATCTTTTATAAATTATTCTAGGACCCCTACGAATAATTCTTACACCATTGATATCATTGGTCCGTAGAGAAAGGCCATATGCATGTTCAATGTGAGGTGTACTTGAGTGTATGAGGAAAAGCTGAGACCAATTCCTACAGACCAACACCATGTTTGCCTTATCTTCGTAACAATTGACTCGGTTAAATATGTTAGTCACTAGATCTTGATTATTGAAAACATCATCAAGTTGGGCTTAATAACGGTTGTCAGTGAGCTGAACTTTGACTAAAGGATCAAATGACAAACTCATATCCTCTTTTTTTTTCTCTTACGTAATTCTCGGCAAAAAGTGCTTTATCTTCTGCAACAATATTGACTACCCACCCCTTGCACCAATTCACCATACATGGCTATGTATAAGTAATTGACCAGTAAGAAAATGCCCTACAAGCATCACAAATTGAACTCTCGAATGAAAAAAACAGAAATAGAAAGTAGTAAGGAAAAGAGTACAAGCATTCCGTCATTTCAAATATCACATTAAGCATGCAGAAAAGCACTAAGATAAATTCAGGAAATATCACATTAAGCATGCAGTACAGGTATTGCATCCAAGTTTAGAGAGAGCATTAAAATGTAGTTTATCAATATTTTGGGGTAAGGGATGAAACACAAAAAACAGACGAAGCTATGCAGATTTTCTTACTCAACATACTTTGGTCAACAGCATCATTTATGCTTGAATTTGTTGGGTTTGGTGGGAAATAATCTTTCACTGATCTACCTCCTTTTATGGGTGTTTTTTTACTAGTGTTTTTTTCTTCCCTGCAATAGTCTTTCGCCTCATATATGTGAATGCATTGACTGATATTAACATGGGTGAAAATAGAAATTTCGGCCAATGCACAATCGAGAGCATTAAAATGTAAACAAAATATGCAGATTTTCCGAGTCAAGGGCCAACTACTAATTAAGCATTGGCACCTTATTGACAATGGACAAACTGCTAATTTTAAAGAGACACCTTATTTGATGCAGACAGAACCTTATTTGATGCACATTGAACCCTATTTCATGCACACTGGACCTTATTTCATGCATGTGCAGAGTGTTGGGAAAAGTGTCCTCAACAATAGTGCGATCGTATGATTTAAATATCATTATTAAATCTCATTTTAAAGAATACAATTGGGAATTATTTATACTGTCAACTGGTCAACATATATCGGTAATGATTGGCTGACTAGAGTTTGACATTACTGTCGTGCGACGGTGGTGATCAGTTGACCCCCTAGGTCATACCTATAGGGCAATACTCTTAATTGATCATTTAATTAATCGTATATATTACGAGTTAATTAAATTACTTGAAAAATAGAGAGACGATTTTGGAAGTAAAATTTACGTATCAAATTGAAATGTGATTAAATGAGATACGGTCTGAGTAATCGAATTGTATCATTACTCGGATGAAATTATTGTTTAAAGAAACAATTGGATTTGAATGAATTATTATAAATGCGATTTATAAACGGTAAAATATTTTGGTACAAGTAATTATGAATTACTAAGTCGATTTTTGTATATGACGTATTTTTATTAATGCGTTGATTTTTAATATGTTAAAAATACATAACAAATTTATGTTACATATGACATGTGACATGTGACATATTGACAATTGACAAAAATAAAATGGATTTCATATTATCCATTTGGACCGAAATATTGGACTTAATTAACATATTCTTATAATGTTAATTAGTGTAGTGGAAGATGTAATCATTCTTTTTACACTAGGCATGCATACCTAGTGCTTCTTGTGGAAGAGCACCTAGCCCATGCATTGGCCTTCCTCTTCCACCCAACCGGTTTTCCCTTGGATAGAACAAGGGTGCTTTTGCTTAAATTATTATCATTCTCTATATGCATGTTTTTGGTAATAATTTTATTCATTCACTTCACAACATATTATTTTTAGAGAGATAAAAAATGATACTCTTCCTACTTACTACTCCTACCCGGTTTTAGAGAGTAAAAACCAAACATTTTTGGTTCAATTTTTCACTAGATTAATATTATACTAGCTCAAATAATATTAATTAGATTAAGAATTAGCTTTGGGTATTATTCCTAAGGAGAGATCCTACACTTGGATCTTGTTCTTCCATTAAAGGAAAGCTCAAGAACAAAAGAAAAGGAGATTTCTTTTGTGCCCCGTTAAACCGAAATTCCATTGTAAGGATATGATTTCTTCTCTATTTTATTATATTGTTTGCATGCATAAAATTCGTATTTAATTTTATGACAAATTAATTTCAACATATATGAGTATGTTAGTATGTATATGAATCTACATTTCCTTCAATCGGTATCAAGAGCCACGGTTGTTTGCATGCAAATCGGTTAAAAGTTTTTCCGAGTTATAAGAATAACAAATAAAACTTGTAAAATTTGTGTTATTATGAGATATCACGAAATTAATCCATGCCTGTTAATATTTCTGGTCCTAAAATGTTTTAGGATATTTTGGTTAATTTTACGGATTTTATTGTTCATATTTTACAATAATGGCATTTAAATATGATTTTATGAGTAAAAATGTCATTTTTGGTCTAAAATTAGCTATACTTCGAATTTTAAGTTGATTTTTGGATATGTTGTCACATATATTATTTTGAGATAACCTGTAAATTTTCATAATTTTTGGACTTGTTATGCTCGAAAAATGAATTTTTCATTATTAAATTCGGATTTAGGTGAAAAATAGGTTAATATGAGTTAAATTTCGAATCTGGTCATAGAAAATTAATATATTGTCACATGCAATTTTACAAGATGTGTGTAAAATAATTGGCTATAAAGAAGTCTTTTTGCATGATTTATGGATTTTTGAAGAAAAATAGCATAAATAGTGACATTATTAGTGGAAAATTAATAAAACATAATCTATGACTTAGGAAAAACGTCTAATGTTGCATTTTATTATCTTTTTCAGATCTAAAATTGAAAAGTTAGTGAATATAATTTTTCCATGTTTTTATGATTATTTTATTAAAAATCGATAAACCGCAACATTGTTTTTCCGGAAAAATTTCGAAATTTTTAACCTAAGATTTTGAACATTATGAGTGTCATGGTATTTCTCCAGAATGTTCATGAATTTAAATTTTGAATTTTGAATTTATTTGAAATTTTGTGATTTATTTGAAGTTTAATAACTTCTTTTTGTAATTTTTGGTCCATTTATGAACAATTTTATAAAATATTTGTTAATTATGGTCAAATTATTAGTGAAGACTAAATTTTGAGTCCTAAGAGGTTAGGGTAATTAAATTATGCATAAATATGAGTTTATGTATTTTTGTGATTATAAAATGTTGAAATCACGCAAATCCGTAAAAACCGAGTAATATACGATATTGGCTATTTAAAGGCGATTTAGCATAAAAATTGAGCATGTTCATACATATTATAATGCTGCATTTTTTCTTTATGATTGTCATAATTTTAATTTATGTAATTTTGAATTATGTAATTTTACTTAGTATGGCCTTAGATTTTAATTGGTATTTCCCGAAATGTATGGGAATATCGATTCGGTTGTAATTTTTTATTGTGATCTCGTATCACCGTTTTGTAATTTAATAGATTTATTTTATTTTAGTTACAAATGTATAATAGGAAATTATGTAATTTATTATGTAATTTTATTCATTCCGGAGTTCCCAAAGACGGATTCCTTCAAGAATGGCGATACATAAAGACGGTGTTACCTCGAGATGCGTGCCACAACCGAAGTTCAAGGGACCAATGGAGTTGGTTTCCGAATATGTAATAGTTAAATAGTTTTTCTATTTTAGGAAAGGTTATACTAGGATTTATTTATCTTTATGCTTGCATTTTATTTTATGTCACATGCATCGCTAAATCGCCATAACTAAAACATGCATTTTTTATCTTATCGAGTTTATCGACCGTGTCAATTCAAATTATCGTAGTTCACCGCTTTAGTTCACTTAAAACGTGATAGATAATAAATTGGCATGACCTCTCGCTAAAACAATTAATTGAGACATAGCCTTACCAAATAGTAGAAACCATGAAAACCTATTTCGCGAGGGAGTGCACTCGGCTACCCCGGGGTACAAACCTTGTTACGTAGGGGAAGTGGGTGATAAATGTTAATCCACCGAATTCATGTTGATAAGGGTTTCATCGGCTACCCCGTGCCTAAGTTAATGTGGGTTTGGATAATTGACACATTTATTCGAAATTTGGATTGAACTCAACAAAAGTAATTGATAAGGGTTTCATCGGCTACCCCGTGCCCTTGTTGATGTGTTTTGGGCTATAGATAAATATTAGAGTAATTTTATCGACCGAGAGTTCTAAAAGTAGAATCGATTAAAGAGTTAATCCACCGAGTTATATTTATAAGGGTTTCATCGGCTACCCCGTGCCCAAGTTAATATGAATTTGGATCTTGGAATCATTTATCATAGTTGGGTAGAGGTCACTATGTAAATGTTATACTTGTTTACAAGTATTAATATAACGATAAATGTTAAAGTTTTCCACTATTCCGTTTTTATACTAATTTCTTTGCCACAATTCATGTACGATATCATTTCGTTTTTGATTCAAATCTCCATTAAAACATCGTAACTAAAGACAAATATGAATTTGCTTCTAAAACCTCAAGTGAACCATTGCTAAGGATCTCTTGTAAAGAGTATAGATAAAGGTTATTCATTATCAAACAGGTTTTTGATTTTTGACTAACACATCTACTTACAATGGATTGTTATGTTTCATATACTTAATTAAGTACCTTGAAATGATAAATTGTTTTGGTAATTAGATTTGTTGGAATTCATAATTGACCAAAATAACGCAACCACTTCAACGAAAGTTTTAAGACTAAAACGAACAAATGAAGAGTAATCTTCATGAATTCAATTTTGCTTCTCAAAGCAAAGACTCATTGAAATAAGTGGGAGCATTCTCTTAAACCATTAAGATGAGGACGAGGTTCAAAAAGTAAAGATTATAATGGAATTGATACAAGGTAATGTTAAAGGTAAAGTTGTTGAGAATGACGATACTAAACCTATCAATTCCAACCGATAAAGTTTCCATTGTCTTAAATGTTGGACACGAGAAAGGAAACTACCCTCAATTATTGAAGAATCAACAAGTTAGTTGTGGGACATCTAATGTGACCTTCTTCGTTAAATGTTTATGTTGCTAGTATTACTTCGTCAATATTAGAAACCGGTGGTGGTTTTCATCATTATGTTTGATACATAGGATGATTAGAATATGACGACTAGCAACAATGAAGTCAAGAGATAGAATCATTGTGTACTGAATCTAGTTTTCGGTTTGGGGTTGTACTTAATTGTGACTATTAAGTGCATATACTCTAAATAAGAATATAAACTTGTTAAGATACAAAAGAGGTTTTCACTTTTGTGACCCTATACACCACGATTTGATGTATGGCTAGCCCATTATCAAGGTGATTATATTCTAAACCAAACTAGAATGATATATCATGTAGATGATGTAAGATTTAAACTGGTAACCCAAGATTAAACCTTAAATTTTGGAATGATGAACGCAAAGAGTTATCGAGTACTCTTGAAACCATTAGATTGTTAATGGTATATGCGTATCTTGTATCCAAAGCAAGATGTCTCGTGCCTTTTGGTTGAAAAGGAGATCGAGGTTGTAAATCATCAATCCAAAATAGGTTAATCATTATCTTTTACCAACGATTTAAGTTGACACTAATATGTTCACTTAATAAGGTAAATAGAGAAATCTTTGAAGAATTTCAAAGAATTCAAGGAATCACGATTTAGTCGTGATGGGATTATCAAAGTGAAGACTTTGATATAAGCCAAATGAATTGTGATATAGTATCACAAATTAATCTCTCTTAACACGCATTATGGGATAATGTATGATTGGATAAGAATTCAAACGCTATTCGATAAGGTTTGGACTTCGATCAAGTTACTTTGAGTTACTTGATCCTTTTGGGGATTTTATCATTTTGTCTAAATTATTTTTCCACTAAATCAAATCATATGAGATATGAAATGGTAAGGGTACCATGTTTGTAAGTTTTCACAAGAAACAAATGCTCATTTTTCCCTTTTTCAATTATCACGAGCACGACGGGTTTGCGGCTCATGAAGCTGTCTTTCTAAAATACAAGTTTATTTCTAGAAGACAGAGTGGGAGAAATTATTCAAGAGCCACAGAGAATGTTATATCGCAAGAAACTGGTCTTTCTTGGCTACATGAGACGTTTTGTGTAAGACGTTGTTTCTTCAAAACCTAGGAGGTTAAATTCGTCACTTGTTAAAAATGATGAATTCATGCTACTTTTAAGAAAGTAAAGAGCTTATAACTTACAAAAGAAATTGTTTGATTCAAGTTGATTACTTCTAGAAAGTAATGAACATATGACTTACATAAGAGTGTTTAAGTCACAACTCAATACAAGGCTTAGAGCCATGAAAATCCGAAACAAAAGGGCTTGATTAGTGACAAAGGGTTTTGCACTAATAAAGAGATATTTCAAAGCAAGATTGGTTGCAAAGGGTTTTGCACCAGTTGAAATGCTTAAGTCTATTTGGATCTTCTTAGGGATTGTGTTTCATTATTATGAAATACATAGCGAGTGAATCTAAAACCCACTTCTTCAATTAGAAGGAATGTATTCAATACATATCTTGAGTTTTATAGATTCTTGCAATCCTAAGATAATGTGCAACTTAAGAGAGGGTCTTAAGTAGGACATCAATGAGATAGAATCAACATTTTGATCATGTGGTAAAACATTTCTCGATAAGTCGAGAAGTTGTGTTTATACATGGAGTTTAGTGGCGATTCGGAATTTTAATTAGTCCGATATGTGGATGACATATTGATCATTGAGAATGATTTAAGACTTTTGGAGTATTATAATACATCTTGAATATCCGGTTTTATGAGGATAAATCCACATGATATTAGCATCAATAAGAAGTCTTACGTTGATAAGATTCATGACTAGTTCAATTAATTGAACATATTTGATTGATTCCATTTGCTTCCGCTGCCGGATCAATTAAATGAGTAAAGATGTATAACACTTCATATACTTTGAGTATGATGAATTGTTTTCAAAATCGAATTTGAGTAATCTTTACCAAGTAAGCCATAAAGATTACCCTTAAGTGCTTACAGAAGCATTAAGGCTATAAAGCAAAGTGTTTATGATGCAATATTGTGTAAGGGTGTTACACAAGTGACAATTGACAATTGAGATTGCGCATGATTTCCGACAAAACCATAATCAAAACACATTAAGATGGTTAAGATACCATTGTGGCTATGTTAATTAAGAAGTAGATTTTCTAGAATCGTTCTAGGAAATAAAGAACAATGAGAAATATTTATAACGGAAATTGAGTACATTTGCGATCATGAGATGTGCAAGAGGGATGGGTCCCGCACACTGTGAAAACAGTGGGAGCTATTCTTAGGCTAGAGGACCTATGTCTTGATTGGATCTCGACACGTACTCAGAAAGTTTTGTGATGCAAATGTATACATTACAAAGGAAAACGAGTATGTAGTAAGGTTGAGTAAGGTACAAGAAATTGATAAAACCTACTAACCAAAGCCTTCTCAAAGGCTAAACATGATGAGTCATGTCATTTCAATTGAATTGAAATGAACAACTACGTACAAGATCAAATTAGATTATAGAACATGAAATAGTAATCAGGCATTGACTATTCATATGTGATAATCGCATTTGTCGTTCGAGTTTTACTTTAAAACTCTTTTATTATACTTTGTTACATCCAAACGGGTTGTAAAGACAATTGAACCCCGTTAAAGTGAACACGGATTAGCATAGTATTCGCCCATAGTCACTTGTATGAGGTGACGTCTCGAAGTGACTAGAGTGTGATGCGATTGATGGCAAGTTCAAGTGCCATACAGTCATGTGAGATGACTAGTCGATCACATAGGCAGATGTTAGGAACACCTTGTCGGGCCTTATGACCGCTTATAGAGTTCTGGCAAATTTATATAGCCTGGTCGTGGCGAGAGCTGCTATAGTATTCAAATGAGTCGATTCTTTTGACTAAAGACTATTCACCTAAGATGGCACGATTTTGATTAACTTTGATTTGTGTTACTACGACCTTCGTAAATGGGGTCAAATGGGCATATTTTGGGTTATGATGGTTGTGGCTAGTCGAAGGGAATAAGTGCGATAGGAATTGTCCACCCCCTTGTCAGGGTTATAACAATATCTCAGGGCCACTCGAGGAGTAATGAACTGGAAATGCGTGGCCACGCTCGAAAAGTATCTATGATAGATAAGTCCGGTCAATCAGTTATTCTCCAGATCGAGGAAACCACTCTCGATATGATCACTTGCAAGTACGACCTGAAAGACACCTTGCATTGAGTGGGAGATAGTAATAGGACAAGAGAATTGGTGACGCACACTTGTCGAGGACAAGTGGGAGATTGTTGGGAAAAGTGTCCTCAACAATAGTGCGATCGTATGATTTAAATATCATTATTAAATCTCATTTTAAAGAATACAATTCGGAAGTATTTATACTGTCAACTGGTCAACATATATCGGTAATGATTGGCTGACTAGAGTTTGACATTATTGTCGTGCGACGGTGGTGATCAGTTGACCCCCTAGGTCATACCTATAGGGCAATCCTCTTAATTGATCATTTAATTAATCGTATATATTACGAGTTAATTAAATTACTTGAAAAATTGACGGACGATTTTGGAAGTAAAATTTACGTATCAAAATGAAATGTGATTAAATGAGATACGGTCTGAGTAATCGAATTGTATCATTACTCGGATGAAATTATTGTTTAAAGAAACAATTGGATTTGAATGAATTATTATAAATGCGATTTATAAACGGTAAAATATTTTGGTACAAGTAATTATGAATTACTAAGTCGATTTTTGTATATGACGTATTTTTATTAATGCGTTGATTTTTAATATGTTAAAAATACATAACAAATTTATGTTACATATGACATGTGACATATTGACAATTGACAAAAATAAAATGGATTTCATATTATCCATTTGGACCGAAATATTGGACTTAATTAACATATTCTTATAATGTTAATTAGTGTAGTGGAAGATGTAATCATTCTTTTTACACTAGGCATGCATACCTAGTGCTTCTTGTGGAAGAGCACCTAGCCCATGCATTGGCTTTCCTCTTCCACCCAACCGGTTTTCCCTTGGATAGAACAAGGGTGCTTTTGCTTAAATTATTATCATTCTCTATATGCATGTTTTTGGTAATAATTTTATTCATTCACTTCACAACATATTATTTTTAGAGAGATAAAAAATGATACTCTTCCTACTTACTACTCCTACCCGGTTTTAGAGAGTAAAAACCAAACATTTTTGGTTCAATTTTTCACTAGATTAATATTATACTAGCTCAAATAATATTAATTAGATTAAGAGTTAGCTTTGGGTATTATTCCTAAGGAGAGATCCTACACTTGGATCTTGTTCTTCCATTAAAGGAAAGCTCAAGAACAAAAGAAAAGGAGATTTCTTTTGTGCCTCATTAAACCGAAATTCCATTGTAAGGATATGATTTCTTCTCTATTTTATTATATTGTTTGCATGCATAAAATCCGTATTTAATTTTATGACAAATTAATTTCAACATATATGAGTATGTTAGTATGTATATGAATCTACATTTCCTTCACAGAGGACGGGTATCCTAAAACCTAAGCAATTGTCTAAAAAAAGCTGAAAACGTCAAGCAACTACCAGCTGGACTATTGTTTCAGATCCGAGCAATACAGATCATTAAAACCAAAAGATCATCACAAATCTGCAAATTCAATTATAAAAAATTACTTGAACATGCAATTAGAACAAAAATGTAGAAGTCACTAAACTATAAGCAACATATAAACTATGAATTTCTTTGCAAATGAGTTCAATGCATAGTCTTGACTCTTGACACAATCTGATGTTGCTGCAGAAAGACTTGAAAAATGTACAAATTTGATTCAAAATAAATTCAATGTGAATTGGTGACACAATCAGATTATCATGCTAGACACTCGGAAATTATAATCCGTAGAACCTAAACCTATAGCGAACATCCGAAATCATCAAGCAAATTGACAGATCTTAGCAATATAGATCATTAATAATCCAGAGATCATATAAATTCCACATTTTCGAAACGTAGAACAAAAACTCGAACATGCAGTCAAAAATAAGACTAGAAATCTAAGAATTCGTCATAGAATAACAATAAAAGACCTTAATTAGGGAAATTACTGCAAATTAAGGTTAATAGCTGGATAGGAATTGATGAATGTCAGGGGAAAAATACATGTATGATAAAATTAGAGTGGAATCGCCATTAATTTGAGAAGCATATTACCTTAATTTGTAGGAATGAGATTGATAAATCTCGCGAAATGCTGGTGATGAATGAATTGAACCGTAATTTGAGAAGCAGATGATCGGAGAGTGATGATCGGAGACGATGAAGGTAGGAGACTGATGATCGGAGATGATGATCGGAGAAGACGATCGGAAATGGCGACGGAGATGATGATGGTCGAATATATATATATATATATATATATATATATATATATATATATATATATATATATATATATATATATATATATATATATATATATATATAGGTGGGATCTCGTGAGTTGGGGTCTTATGGTGAGTTGTGAGTTGGGAAATCAAGGGTGAGATTAAATGATAAATTAGGAAAAAAAGGAAAAATCGAAAAATACAAAAGCAAATTTGAAACATGAAAAAGAAACTTCATTCAAACGATATTCTCTCTCTCTCTACATCTCTCTACAAATCAGAAACAGAGAAACACAAAAAACTGAACGCCGGCTATCGAAATCTCATAAAAAACCTAATAAGATTACACAAATTCGTTGATTTTTAGCTGCAATCGAATTACATGTAATGTAAATTCGTTGATTTTTAGTGTATTCAATCATATTTTCGAAATTAATGTAAAATTCGTGAAATTCGTTGATTTTAATTGAATTGAATACTTGATTTTACTGTTTTCGGGTATAAAAGATGGACAACGATATTAATAACAATCGTAGCGAAGAAATCAACTCGACAAAGTAAATATGGAAACAGTAATCTTGTTATTGATTCTTATCTCTTTATCCGCCGTTGTTTATAAATCAATTATTGATTTTTATGTGTTTCTCAGCTGTTATTCTGATATTATTGTACTCTCTGGCTTGTATTAGAGTAGAAAAAAGAGAACTGTTATTCTGATATTAATGTACTATTATTGTAACAGTACAGTAAAATGATTATATTATTGTACTGTTATTGTGATATTATTGTAATATTATTGTGCTATTATAGTGCAGTAGCATGAAAATATATGGCTTGTAAAAGAGTAGCATAAAAAATACAGTATTATCTGTATTATAATAAAGTAGAATCAGAGTACTGTTATTCTGATATTATTGTATTATTATTGTAAAAGTAGAGAAACATGATGATATTATTGTACTGTTATTCTGATATTATGGTACTATTGTTGTGATATTATTGTGCATTAGCATGAAAATATACGGCTGATAAGAGAGTAGCATAAGAAAAAACACATTTAGTGTTATTGTGATGTTATTGATTGTCGTCTGTTTCCCAACTGCTGTTATCATACTGTTATTATCACATTACTGCAATGTTGATATCTCCCCCATGCTACTGTTATTGTGATGTTATTGTCATTTTGTTGTCCACTGACTGTACTCATTATAATAGTTTACTGTCCCAGATCTTTCTACTGTCTCTATTGTTGAAGACAATGCAGTCTTAGCTATTGGGGATTCTTCTAATAACAATATATTCACCAGCCCAACTTGTTCAGACGAAGAAAACGATGAGTTTGTTCCAACTCTTTATTACAGCAGTACACGAGAAGTCTTGAGCGTGGGTAAGGACTGTTGAGAGTGATTTTACGCCTAAACGTGGCATGTTCTTTCTTACCTTGGAGGATGCAGTATAGTTCTACAACATATATGCATTGGCTTGCGGAATTGATGTGAGAAGGTACACAAATGCGAAATATAAGGAGGGCGTCAGCGTCAAATCACTGGTCTTTAACAGACAGGGGTATAGTGATATGAAAAGAAAACTGCGACTTGAAGCAACAAATCACGAAGCTGGTAATTTGAGTACAGTAGAGAACAAAGAGCGACGAATTAGACAACCAAAGAAGCATGCTCTGACAAGGTGTGGCTGCAAGGCGCACATGAGGTTGAGAACCTGTGAAAAAACAGACGACAGACCGGCTGGATATATTGTGGACGTCTTTGTAGACGTTCACAATCACTCTCTTTACTCTGTCAAAAACAGAGAGTTCCAAAAGCTGTCAAAGGACGTCCATGATTACATTAAGAGGACCATTATTGATCATACTAAGCTAAACATAGGTCCAACATTGAGCTTCAGAATTCTCAAGGAATACTCAAATGGTTATCAGAATATCGGTGCCTCTTTACTAGACTTCAAAAACTTCAAACGAAATATCAAGTGTTACATTAGGGATAAGGATGCTAATATGTTCATTGGGCATTTCAAAATCTTTGGTGAAAACAAAGGGTTCTATTTTGCTTATGATCAGGATGAGAACAAATGCTTGACGAAGGTTATTTGGGCTGATAAGGAAGGGATAAACAATTACAAGTTATATGGAGACACGATCTCGTTTGACCCTACTTATGGGACAAACAAATATTTCATGGTGTTTACTCCGTTCACCGGAGTAGACCACAACAAGAAGACGGTAACTTTTGCAGCTGGGTGATGCGTGTCAATAATATGATGTTTTACATCTTTATTTCCACGCATTTTATGTCTATTAGATGTAGTTTATTCTACTATTTCCCCTATTTCTGTCTACTCTCGTGTTTTTATGTAATATTGCAGATTATTGCGGAAATGGGTAGAAAATGAACCAAATCTTGACCCCGGAAGCTAAGCTTAGGAAGGACATGAATATTTGACTCGGACTTGAAGTTTAGAATGCATTTCAAGGCCTGAAGAGAGCAAAAAGCATGGGTGCGTACGAGTTTAACAAGCAAAGAAGCACCTCACGACATTGCAGGCTGCTTCAGATGGCTATATCTCGAGTTCTAGAGAAGATAATCGAGTGATTCCAATTGGAGATGAAAGCTTATCCTCTTAGCTTTCCAACGCTGCATAGAACGCCTCATTTGACCAAGTAACGAAGAAATAGCAGCTGTTTTAAGATCAGTGCGCGCTGCAGGAATCGTCAGAATGCAAGTGCATGACAAAGCCTTTGTTGGTCGATCGATCGTGGTCAAGTGGTCGATCGACCACCCCACGGGTTCCAGTAGCTACTGTTCGCTGCTACTCAGTCGATCGACTGCCATGCTTAGTCGATCGACCAAGACACTACTTCAGACGAGAATTAAAAGATCGAGATTTATCAAGCCCACAAGTTATTAGGTTTAGGAATAATAGCTGCGTACTTTTCCTTTATAACGTAGCTTTAGCTTTCAGTTTTAGGCATTCAGTTTTCATCATCAAAATTTTAGGGTTCTTTAGTTTACATTAATTTCTCAATAAAGTTCTTGCTTCCGGATTTATTCTTCCTTTCTATTTCGGTAATATCCTGCTTAATTTCAGTTTATACTTTATTTTGTCATTAGCATAGAATTGATAGATTAGAATCCCGAACCATAGCCTATTATTGGGTTTTTATTGCTTTAATTACTTCAGTTATGAATTCCTTTGTTGTTTTTATCATGTTTGTTGTTATTGTCATTCATATGAGTAGCTAATCCCCCTTTGCTAAGATGTGAGGGAATTTGTGGCGTAGACGACGTAGAATAGGTAGACTGTTTCGGGGGGTTGGTCGATCGACTGATGTCAATAGTCGATCGACTGAAAACTTGGTCGATCGACTGCACCATCTAGTCGATCGACCGCATCGTGTAAGAATTAACATTGTTCAATTGATTTAATTGCAATTTTTGATAAAAGACCGAGAGGCTATTTGTTAATTACTTAGGAATTGACCGACCCAATAGATCGAAAGAGAGGGGAGGGCAATAGACTACCAATTGAACGACTAAATTATACTAAGATCGTAAGATAAGTAAAATTTAGGCATTAGGAATCACTTTTCAGGGCGTGAGCTAGTATTAGTGAGACCTAGGGACTAGTAGCTTAGGCTGAGCGGCGCTACTTGTTAAGTTGGTCTGAGAGGACTTCTTATTTTCCCACCTTACGTGATTATTTCAGATTTACCTAGGATTTGCGTCGTCGTAGCTACAATGAACCGATCGTCTTAGCATCCTTTTTATCATCGTTTACATCGTCAGTTTCATTTGCCTATTTATTTATTTGCATTTAGTTTAATTATAAATCAATCAAAACCCCCCTCATTGTTACCCTTAGACTAAAATAGAAAGCAACTAATAATTCCCTACCTCCCTGTGGTTCGACCCTTACTATCACTATCTATAGTTTTAGTTTGGAAATTATAAATATTATTTTTGATACTAAACGACGGTATCAAAATTTGGCGCCGTTGCCGGGGAGGCAGCGCTAATTCTTAGTTGTTTTTAATTTTAGTCTTTCTTTCTTTAGTCTCAGGGAACTTCGGTTCCTTGAGACCGTTCTCATGACGTTCTATCTGAGATTTCCGCAGGAAGAGAACGAAAGTTTTGGCGCTTATTTCGCCAGGCTTATGGAGTGGGTCGAGCCCAGACGAGATGCATTCTCTGAACTCCAAACATGCTTGACTCTCATCAACAGTATGAATGACCCTACGCGAGCATACCTAAATTCTATTAGTAAGGGGGATTTCGCAGGACTCCCCGTAATTGAGGTATTAGAATTCTTTAATTGGTTTGCTACTGAATCTCTTAAACCTACTTTTTCTCTTCATGTTGACTCAGATGAGGGGGTGGGTGAGACCTTAGAAACCGATCTAGGAAATGCTAACGGAGACATAGAGGAGACCATTAGCGTGGTAGACAATCTTTTTTATGAGGATAGTTTAGAACCCCTTTATGATTCTTGCACTGATAGTGAGGTCGATTTGGAGGATCTCTTTGAGAACCTCCAACTTGACGAGTCTAGCGATAAGGAGAGTGAGGAGGAAAATTTAGACAGTCTTGAGGTCAAATGGGATACTTATGAAGATATAGATGATGAGCCTATTATAGAGGACCCGATTGACCCAATTGACTTTACATCCCCATGCATTTGGGACGATTATCCACCTCCACCCTTAGTTGACCAGACTCCTCCACCTCACGGTAAGATATACCCGTCTCGAGCATTTAAATTCTACTCGCACTTTGTTTTTGGGTTGAATCTTTGTTGAGCTCTCTTGTTCTCCACCGATAATTTGAGCTTTTATATTCCGCCCTTAGCTGGAGGGCAGAATTATTTTGTGAATAATTTTAGGAGCTTTCATAGGAAATTTGTTAAGCTTAAATATTATTATATTTTGATTTCCTATGCTATTACTATAATATGGTGCTACTTACAGTTTTGTGTAGCACATGCGCAGCTTTTTGACAGGTTGTTGCGAGCTTTGAGCTGTTTTGATTGGGTTCATTTAGACTAGTTGGCTGAAGAAAAAGAGGTCGAGCGGGACCTGACTGAAACCAGCGCTAGCCGGGAGGCAACCCGGAGTGTGATTTTTGTTATTTTGCAAATAAGCTTTGTTTTACAACTCTTTAGACTTTACTTTGGGTTTTGCGCAAAATTTTGGGCGCGTTTTTATGTGCATTTACAGGTTATTAGACCATGTTAACTCAATTCATTGAGTTAATTCGTGAGCAGGAACTGTTCACGTCAGGTAACTTGGTCGATCGACTGATTAGAGTGGTCGATCGACGACCTTCGCACCACGAGATTCTTGTTTCAGGTAACTTGGTCGATCGACTGGCCAAGGCGGTCGATCGACCACTGTAGCTATTATACCTCGTTCTTTTAATTAATTCTTTACACATAATTACCGTTTCAATTTTGCTTTCTCGAATTATGCGCGGTATTTTCTGTCTTTTCAGGTACTTTATGGTAGCACTGCTGGCTACTGAAACCTCCTAGCTCACGCTGGTTTGGGGAGGTTTCCCTTTGCACTTAAAATCTTGTAAGTTTCCGAGTCCCAATTTCATGTCTTATTTAGTTATTTATCGCAAAATCCCGTTTCCTTTTGCTTCTTTATACAGGATTTCGCACAATGGGGACATTGTGTGATTTGGTTTGGGGAAGGGTTTTGCGTCGCATTTGCGTTGTTTTTATTGCATTTCAGTTACACGTTTACATTTTTGTCTTGCATTGTTGTGTATTTTCCCCTATATATGCAGAAAATCCAAAAAAAAAAATTGATTGAGAAATTTGAGAAATTTCAAAAAAAAAATAAAAATAAAAAAATATCATGTTTAATTTTGCATATTAGGATGAGTCAGATTGGAGTATTCATTACTGATAGTTGTCATTTGCTTAAGCCTTGCATTGTTTCACATCTTTTAGCAAAAGTTTTTGCAATATCTCGAATTTCGTTTCAAAATTTGTTGAACAATTAGACTTGACTTGAAATTTCGGCAAACTACAAAACTTTCTAAGGAATTAGAGCCTATAAACTGGTGTCATTCATGACCAGTTTCATTTAGGATTGTGAGTAGTTACTCCCTGCATATCGTGTAACATTAATTTGCACAAGTATGACATTTAATTTCTTTTTGCCTGCATACATTCGGGTTAGTGGTTGGTATTGCATGTTTGGAGAATGCTTGCGAAAATCCCTTTTGTTCATTTTACCCATTAGCTTCACATTAGCCAAAAATTGCCAGTTGACCCTTTAGCTACAATCCATAAACTAAGCCTACCCTTTTGCTGAGCTAGTTTAGTAGTTTTAGTGGTATTCGTTGTATTGTATCAATTTTGGCTCGATTTGCACTCTATGAAGTTGGTAATGAATGAAGGAGAAAAGAAAATGAAAAATGAAAAAAAAATTGAAAAATAGTGACTGCCGAAAAAGAAAAAAAAAAGAAAAAAAAACGGAAAAAAAAAAAAAGAAAACAAAAGAAAAAGAAACGGCAAAGAAAAATGAAAAAAAAGAAGAGAAAAAAGTTTACTCCTATGTTTGCTTTATATTTTATGAGGAGTGTTATTTGGATTAATGAAGTGTTTGCCTAATTCATTAAGGCATTTGAGCTTATTTCATTGAGTTAGAAGTGGATGTTTTATTCGGTTTGTTAGGATGCTAGCTTGGCTATTTCCCTCTCATTCCCATATTGTTTTGCCTCTTCTTACCCATAGCTTCACTTATCCAAATCTTTGCAAGTATTCGGCATGTGATGGACCCTGAATGGTTGGAATGTATGTGCACGGTAGCTAGAATTATTTATCATACTATATTGCATGCATGATCATGTTGGTTGAGTCTAGGTGAGCGACTTTTGTCTCTTTCTCTCTTACATATAAATTGCTTACCATTTGCTTTGTTGAGAGAAGAGTGACCCGGGAGAGTCCAATCTTGAATGTCTCGCAAAGTCAAATGTTCAACATCTCTTCGAAATATGCATAAATTCGTTTGCGTGACATTGAGCTATTAGTAGTTGATTCATATGCATTAAATTAGTTTAAGTAGACGATTTTCAGTTTGTCCATGTTTTGCTCCTTTCTATCTAGATTTAGTTTTGCATTTAGTTTGCTTGGGGACAAGCAAAGGTTTGGTTTGGGGAAGTTTGATGCGTGTCTATAATATGATGTTTTACATCTTTATTTCCACGCATTTTATGTCTATTAGATGTAGTTTATTCTACTATTTCCCCTATTTCTGTCTACTCTCGTGTTTTTATGTAATATTGCAGATTATTGCGGAAATGGGTAGAAAATGAACCAAATCTTGACCCCGGAAGCTAAGCTTAGGAAGGACATGAATATTTGACTCGGACTTGAAGTTTAGAATGCATTTCAAGGCCTGAAGATAGCAAAAAGCATGGGTGCGTACGAGTTTAACAAGCAAAGAAGCACCTCACGACATTGCAGGCTGCTTCAGATGGCTATATCTCGAGTTATAAAGAAGATAATCGAGTGATTCCAATTGGAGATGAAAGCTTATCCTCTTAGCTTTCCAACGCCGCGTAGAACGCCTGATTTGACCAAGTAACGAAGAAATGGCAGCTGTTTTAAGATCAGTGCGCGCTGCGAGAATCGTCGAATGCAGTGCAGACAATGCGCTGTTGGTCGATCGACTGGTCCAAGTGGTCGATCGACCACCCCACGGGTTCCAGTAGCTACTGTTCGCTGCTACTCAGTCGATCGACTGCCATGCTTAGTCGATCGACCAAGACACTACTTCAGACGAGAATTAAAAGATCGAGATTTATCAAGCCCACAAGTTATTAGGTTTAGGAATAATAGCTACGTACTTTTCCTTTATAACGTAGCTTTAGCTTTCAGTTTTAGGCATTCAGGTTTCATCATCAAAATTTTAGGGTTCTTTAGTTTACATTAATTTCTCAATAAAGTTCTTGCTTCCGGATTTATTCTTCCTTTCTATTTCGGTAATATCCTGCTTAATTTCAGTTTCTACTTTATTTGGTCATTAGCATAGAATTGATAGATTAGAATCCCGAACCATAGCCTATTATTGCGTTTTTATTGCTTTAATTACTTCAGTTATGAATTCCTTTGTTGTTTTTATCATGTTTGTTGTTATTGTCATTCATATGAGTAGCTAATCCTCCTTTGCTAAGATGTGAGGGAATTTGTGGCGTAGACGACGTAGAATAGGTAGACCTTTTTCGGGGTTCGGTCGATCGACTGATGTCAATAGTCGATCGACTGAAAACTTGGTCGATCGACTGCACCATCTAGTCGATCGACCGCATCGCGTAAGAATTAGCATTGTTCAATTGATTTAATTGCAATTTTTGATAAAAGACCGAGAGGCTATTTGTTAATTACTTAGGAATTGACCGACCCAATAGATCGAAAGAGAGGGGAGAGCAATAGACTACCAATTGAACGACTAAATTATACTAAGATCGTAAGATAAGTAAAATTTAGGCATTAGGAATCACTTTTCAGGGCGTGAGCTAGTATTAGTGAGACCTAGGGACTAGTAGCTTAGGCTGAGCGGCGCTACTTGTTAAGTTGGTCTGAGAGGACTTCTTATTTTCCCACCTTACGTGATTATTTCAGATTTACCTAGGATTTGCGTCGTCGTAGCTACAATGAACCGATCGTCTTAGCATCCTTTTTATCATCGTTTACATCGTCAGTTTCATTTGCCTATTTATTTATTTGCATTTAGTTTAATTATAAATCAATCAAAACCCCCCTCATTGTTACCCTTAGACTAAAATAGAAAGCAACTAATAATTCCCTACCTCCCTGTGGTTCGACCCTTACTATCACTATCTATAGTTTTAGTTTAGAAATTATAAATATTATTTTTGATACTAAACGACGGTATCACTGGGTTTCTTGACTTTGAGAGTCAGGATTCATTTGAGTGGATTTTTACAAAATTCCTCGAAGCAATGGGGCAGCAGCAACCTCAGTGTATAATAACAGACCAATGCCTTGGATCTAAAAAGGCATGTCCAAATGTTTTCAAGAATTATGTGCACAAGTACTGCATGTGGCATATCATGCAGAAAGTGCCTGAGAAGGTGGGAAGAGCAATCTGCAATGACACGGAATTTATGACAGACATAAATGCCGTTGTTTGGGATGTCGACTTAGAACCAGAAGAATTTGAACAAAACTGGCAAACCGTTATTGAAGCACATGGTATGAAAAGCAACCGGTGGTTGAAGTATGTATTCGCAATCAGACAAAAGTGGATACCGGCTTACTTTCGCGATCTGCCTCTAGGTTGTTTGCTGCGGACAACCCAGAGATCCGAAAGTTCAAACAGCTATTTTAAACGGTTTGAAAGCCACTTTGGAACCCTTGTCGAGTTCTGGATGAGGTGCAATTCTGCAATAGAACAGCAAAGGCATTCACAAAAGAGGATGGACACTGCCAACGAGCATAGTATGCTCGAGAAAGTAGGTCTGATGAAGGTAGAGATGCATGCCTTACTTGTCTACACACATTCTATCTTTGCAGACTTTCAAAACGAAGTCAAACATGCGATATGTAGCATGGGGGTCGGGGGTTTGACAACAGTAGGGACAGTGGAGTACCATGACGTTCGTGATGGACTGAAGCACAGAAACTTCCGAGTGGAATTTAACACCGAAACTAACGAGAGTAAATGTGCATGTAAGCTGTTTGAGAGGCATGGCATTGTGTCGGCATATCGTGGGTGTGGAATGGTAGGCGGTACACAGGATACCCGAGCCTTATGTCCTTGCTCGATGGACAAAGAAATCCTACGAGCCAATTGTCCGAGATGAAAATGGAAAGGTGATAGAAGACATTGACGAAGCTGACATCAAGAAAGCTGAGATGTCAAAGGTTTGGTCTGAGATTTATGCAACTGTCGGGGTGATGGACAATTATGCTACGGTTAAAAGATGAAGCAAGCTGCAGAAAACCACGACACGATTCGGGAGAACATCACAGACCAATTGAACCGAAAACTAAAAACCAGGAAATCGAGGATCTTCTTGGCATCACAGCTTCAAATGATATTGACCTTTGACCGCCAAACAAGGCCAAGAATAACGGCAGTGGCAAAAGATTGAGGTCGTCGAAAGAAAAGGCCAAGAGCAAGCCAGAAAAGAGGAAGCGAAGATGCGGTAACTGCAAGAAGTGGGTGAACTACAACAGTAGAACTTGTAATCTTCCTTTTGCTGAAAGTCCCCCTTCTGATGACGATGATGAAGAAGAATCAGAAATTGAAGAGGTATGAATCTGAACTATTACTCTCCTATTATTCTAATGTTATCCTCTTATTCTACTGTTATTCCCCTATTATTCCGGTGTTACTCTGTTATTCTGCTGCTGTTGTGTTATTCTACTGCTATTCTGCTATTAATGTGTTGTTATTTTTTCTCTAATTGTTACTTTACCTCAATGACAATTACTAAGCAAAAATTGCAGGAATATGAATCAGATGCATGAACTGAGAAAGACAAAAGAGACGCAAAAGACAACGGCTACGATGAAGACCTCGCCTAAATGTCAAAGACTTTTACTATTTGTCATTGTTTGAATTAAATTTTATCCTAAAATGTTACTTCTAGATAATAAAGTGAGACCTACATTATATGAGAATTAATACTAGTTACTTTAATTTTTTTTGTTAATATTATCTGACTGTTTTCCACAAACCACCCACAAAATAAAACTGCATTTACACACTACAATAATAGTTGAATAACAGATTAGTAATATTTATAAAAAGCAGTTCCACTTTTCAGTTTTTATTAAAAACAGTTACCTAACCTAATCTAATATAATTACAGAAAAACTGTTTGTATTCCCCAAGCCTCTATAAATACTGCTATTGCGTGTAAAAAAAACACACACACACTGAAAAAGTACATTCCAAAAAAAACTTTGCATCTCCTCTGCAAAAGGTAATTTCTTATCTTTTTTTTTGGTAGGCAGGTAATTTCTTATCTTTCTATTCTTTATTACAGAAAAACTGTTTGTATTCCCCCAAGCCCCTATAAATACTGCTATTTCGAGTAAAAAAACAAACACACACACTGAAAAAGTCCATTCCAAAAAAAAACTTTATCTCCTCTGCAAAAAGGTAATTTCTTATCTTTCTATTCTTTATTTTTCTTTGATGTTTATTTTTCTTATCTGTCTACACTATACTGGATACTGCAGAAAAGGTAATTCTCTTTCTTCTGCTTTGCTATGCTTTTAATTTGGTTGAAATATTTTAAACATCTTTTTATAATGCAAAAAGTTTCATACTTCCAATGCTACAGAATGAGTGACGTAACTGACGATAACCGAAGGTCCCCAACAAGAGAGGAAATCAATGAAACGAAACGGAAGATAGAGTCCCTTTCGATAGAGTTGATCGAGACAAGGACAAATGTAGAGGCAGCAGAAAACCGTGAAGAGGCCTTAATAAGAGAGGTCGACAATGTTAGGGCACGATTGAAGGTTCTTTGAACTTCAAAATGAACGTATGCGAGAACGAGTTGAAGGAAAAGAAAAAATAGGAACTACACGAAGCCGGCATGGACAATCAATTCATTCTTTGGTGTGAATGCTTTGAAGAAGTATTACATCAAGTCTATCCTTCAATCTCTGCCGATTGGACACCGATTCCAAAGCCATGGAACTTATGGAAGGATACAAAAACCCTTTTCCGAATGAGTCGGTGGAAGTTGAGAGCACTGTCCAAGGACCTGCGCGCAGGCGTCAGAGAATAGAATAAAGATATAAAAATCTAACGATGATGGTCCAGGGATGCTGCTTTAAAATATGTTTAAAATATTTATTGCTTTAAAAATAATGTCTTTAATATTTTAGAACGTTAATGTTTATTATGTAAGTACTATCTTTAAGTACTATTTACTACTATGTTTAAGTAATATTGGAATAATGAAGTCTTTACCGAATAATAGTGCAATAACAAAGATAATAATCGCTAATTATGTAGAATAATACCGCAATAACAAATTGAGTAATGGTAGAATAATGAGTGAACTAAAATCAGTCTAAAACGATTGCATTTACACTTCACTAACAAATCGAATAAACTAGTCCTTATGCGCAATAAAGCGCAATAATAGCAAGAATAAACTACTTATTATGCGGAATAATAGTACAATAACAGTAGAATAACAGTGCAATAGCAATAGAATCATAGTTGAGAAAAAACCGCCATTGACGGTTGAATAGAAAATGGATATTCTTCGTGGAAATGGATAGTGTTTGTAAAGCTTAATTAAACTAGTGGAATAACAAGAGAATAAGTGTAGACTAATAGTACAATAAGCAATGAGAGTAATCGCTTATTATGCGGAATAATCGCAATAATAATGACAAAAGAATGGTAGAATAACGAGTGGAATAAAAGGAGTCTAAACCACGCTTTTACACTTGACTAAATTTACACTTGAATAAAAATGAATAGTTTTAACAACATAATCTTTGGACTAACGGTGGAATAATGTGAGAATAAACTAGTCCTTTTGTGGAATAATCGCAATAATGTGAGAATAAACTACTTGTTATGCGGAATAATAGTGCAATAATGAGAATAACGGTGCAATAAGAATAGAATCACGGTTGAGAAAAAAATTGACCATTGTGAGTTGAATAGAAAATGGATATTCTTCGTAGAAATGGATAGTGTTTGTAAAGCTTAATTAAACTAGTGGAATAAATTGAGAATAAGTGTAGACTAATAGTACAATAAAGAGAGTAATCGCTTATTATGCGGAATAATACCTAATAAAACAAAAGAATAGTAGAATAACGAGTGGAATAAAAGCGATCTAAAACCAACGCTTTTACACTTGACTAAATTTACACTTGAATAAAAATGAATAGTTTTAACAAAATAATTTGGACTACGGTGGAATAACAACAGAATAAACTAGTCCTTTTGTGGAATAATCGCAATAACAATGAGAATAAACTACTTATTATGCGAAATAATAGTGCAATAAATGAGAATAACGGTGCAATAAGAATAGAATCACAGTTGAGAAAAAACGACCATTGTGAGTTGAATAGAAAATGGATATTCTTCGTAGAAATGGATAGTGTTTGTAAAGCTTAATTAAACTAGTGGAATAACAAGAGAATAAGTGTAGACTAATAGTACAATAACAAAGCAGAGAAATAAGCGCTTATTATGCGGAATAATACTTTGCAATAACAAAGACAAAAGAATAGTAGAATAACGAGTGGAATAAAAGCAAAGTCTAAACCACGCTTTTACACTTGACTAAATTTACACTTGAATAAAAATGAATAGTTTTAACAAAATAATGTTGGACTAACGGTGGAATAAATGTGAGAATAAACTAGTCCTTTTGTGGAATAATCTGCAATAACAATGAGAATAAACTACTTATTATGCGGAATAATAGTGCAATAATGTGAGAATAACGGTGCAATAAGAATAGAATCACAGTTGAGAAAAAAAATGACCATTGACAGTTGAATAGAAAATGGATATTCTTCGTAAAAATGGATAGTGTTTGTAAAGCTTAATTAAACTAGTGGAATAAAGTTGAGAATAAGTGTAGACTAATAGCACAATAACAAAGCAGAGTAATCGCTTATTATGCGGAATAATACCGCAAATAATGAGAATAATGGTAGAATAACAAATCGAATAATCGTAGACTAATTGTGCAATAATAACAAGAGAATAAGCGCTCATTATTTGAATAATACCGCAATAACAAGTAAACTAACGGGGATTAGAGTAAAAATGGATGGTGTTTGAAAAAAGTACAAGTAATATGAAAACTCAATTAAATTAGAGTACACACTGGAATAACACTAGAATAATAGGGGAATAACAAAGACAATAAACTAGTTATTATATAGAATAACGAAGGCAATAATAAAAGACACTAATTGTTTAACAAACAGTTTACACTAACTTAGTCTGACTTTCCTGGATACACAACAGTCAAAGGTACAGCATTCACTACGATGCCTGATTCTTCACGCTAGCAGCAGATGATTGGGGTTTCAATTCTTTCAACTTGTTCCTAGCTGACCCCAAACCCAACGTCTTAGGCCTTTGATTCTCACAAGACGTCGCCTTATCAAGAACTAACTGCCTATAGATATTAATATCAGCCAAGATCAGGGACGCCGATATTTCAACACAAAAGCTTCGACGAGCTACCTTGCTGTGAAGATTAGACTCAAATACGCTGCCACCATATTGAGCCATTGTATACAGCAAGAAACACCCAGACTCGGTATCCAGCCGTTCCTTCTTTTTCCATTTAAAAGGAACATCCACGACTTCAAAATTGCGGCAATCTTGAAACTTCATAACATTATGAGCCTCCGTAAAAACATACATATAGTTTGCCACAATCTCTGCCAATCTTCTGTACTCGGCTAAATTTTTGGCATCGTGAGTCATGTTGTCCAAAAAATCAATCGATTCATTCATAAAATTGATGCAGAAACAAGAGTAGTGATCATTGTACAGAATCGACACAAACACAAGGTCCGAGTTTAGACGACATCTTCCATTGAAGGAATCGAAAAACACATTCCAAAATTTCAACAACTTCTTACCCGGACCGTCAAGAGGGCTTGAGGAATCAAAGTTCTCTAAGAGTGAATAAAGAGCATCCTCCTAAACAGAAAGCATAAACAACCAAAAATAGCGCACAAGTGTTAAATTTATATCACTACTTGTGAGTAAATATGTAGGTAATAACGCAAAATAGCAAAAGAAAAACCAAATACCATATGACGAAGTCCGAAGAAAATTGAGCTTGGTTCTGAACGTTCCTGAAACTCCAACGAATTCAATAGACTCGACCAAGCGCCGACTACTCTTGTTGACATCATAGCAGCTGTATCTACAATAGAAACAATATCCCCCCTGTCAAAAAACATGCTGACGTCGTCGTTGTACACCACTAACATCTCACTGCATTCACAAAAATAACATATGATAAGTTCAGCGGGATTACAGTGGTATAACAGTATAATAGCAGTTCAATAACAGAACAATAACAGTAGAATAATAGTGGAATAACAGCGGAATAATAGTGGTAAAACAGTCGAATAACAAAAGGGAATTAACAGTGGGATTACAGTGGACTAATAGCGGAATAATAGTGGTATAACAGTAGAATAACAGTTCAATAACAGCAGAATAACAAAAGGAATTAACAGTGGAATTACACTGGACTAACAGCGGAATAATAGTGGTATAACAGTAGAATAACAGTTCAATAAAAGCAGAATAACAAAGGGAACTAACAGTGGAATTACTGATACTAGTTTGACAAAATAACAGCATAATAACAGCAGATTAACAGAAGAATAATAGTGGAAAACAGAAAGACTAACTGAACAGGAACACCACAATCAAAGAAATGAAAATCGACACTTACTCTTCTTTCAAGTGAGCGTCTTCACGAAGAACAAAGTCCACCACTTGCTTCCGCACCTTCAGCATCTTAGAAAACTGTTTTTTGTTTTTCCGAAACAAATCCGACACCGCAACAAAACTACTGTCCTCTTGCCCGCAATCCATAGAGCAACCCAGCCCATCGTCTGACTTACCCCTTTTACGGCTACCCAAAGCCGACTTTGGACTCACGGTGTTATGCACACCCATGCTTCCCACTTGACGGCTGGCAGTAGGGGTGTTTGTAGAGAATTCAGTGCTATCAATGACAGTAGGAGAAGCGACGGGCTCGACAACAGGCTGCGTCGTGTTAACCTTCTTACCAACAGTTTTCACCCTGCCGGAACCATAACGTTTCTTAGCGCTTTGAGAAACCCTCGATTCCGTATCCCTAATACGCCGTTTCTCTTCAAGCACACTCAGGGTTTCCTTTCTCGTCTTGTTCAACTCCTCCAAAGTTTTCAACACATCTTCCCTCGACTCGTTCATATCAGACATCACCAACAAGGCAGCGATCTCAGCGCGGTAAAGGGCTCTTGAATCAGAATTACCCAAGTCACAATCAAAAACAGTTCCACGGTAAAAGAGCATGTGCAACATCGTATATACCCCGCAGTCCAAATTTTCAATCTCAGCCGTTTGCCAGGTAAAAGAGACGTTGACAATTTTATAATCTTTAACCTCCCCGCCTCGGGCAACTCCTTTTTTGACCAGGAAATCAGACATCAAGCTCAGCTTCAAATAAGCAAGGAAAAAGAAAACATAATTAGTAACAATACTTAAACAAACTAGGCAAAACACCAAGAGAAAATTAGGCACAATAAATGACTTACAACAGTTTGACAATACACCAAACGTACACACGGCTGTTGATCATCAGCAAACAACGCCTCTTGAAATACATTATCAAGATATTCAACCCTCTTCGCATTGAAGTTGATGCACAAACAGCTAAAGTGATCATACAAAAGAATTGGGATAAAAATCTGGGAAAATATTTGGCCAAAAAAATTATTACTAATTATGTGGTTTAAAAAAAAGCAGAAACACAGCAGAATAACAGTAGAGTAATAGTAGAGTAACAGTAGAATAATAGTAGAATACACACAAGTACAGAAACATACCATATCAAAATTAAGATCACAATCTCTCTTGTTGTTATTTACAAACACAGTAAATGACAATATGACTTCCGTACATAAATCACTCCTGGAAGCCTTTTCATGTTTCGACGGCATACAAATTCGCCCCAATGGACTCTAAACACAAAGTGGAGAAAAGAGTTGAAACGTGATGCAAAATGAAAAATAAAGTAAACGACACCATAAGATAGAATAACTAACCGTTGCACCCATCCCAAAGAAAAGTCGACTTGGACTTCCTCTTATACAAGTATCATTAAGTAAGAGGGACCACCAGTCCACAACACCAAGCATTATCATTGAGTTTGGAACCATGGATTCCATATCTTCTAGATTCAGGTAACTCTGAACACCCCAAGTGACAAGATTCTCGCTTCAAAACCGAAAAAACAGAAAAATAAGAGTCACATAAATATATTTTTGAAGAACACAAAGCAGAATAATATTTTAAACAGAAAGCGGAAAATTTTTAAAATAAAAACGAGGTCTTACCCTTGCGAAATGTTATGATCATTCAAGAAACAGTAGTCTCTAACCTCTTTCCTCTTGGATAGCATTGGGTTGAAAACATGTCCCATTGTTATCATTGATTTTGACAGGACAACTAGCTGAGGATCCACAGTACCACAATTATAGCTACATCCGAAATTCTGAGGCACAACAGACAACAGTAGCTCCTCATGTGCAGCAAAGTGCAGCAAATAACTTGTACCGATATTAGGAGCATTCAACCCAGCAACGCCATTATCCTCTAGGACAGCCTCACCAACAACAGTACCAGCCTCCAACACAACCTCGGCATCTTGTTTATCAGATTTATCTATCTCAGACGCAACCCCAAGCAACAAGTCTGCATGACAAGACATCACCACATCCGCTACTTCCTCTTCTGCAGTCAAATGCTTCACTGCCAATTTGAGTGGAATGTTGAGTGTCATTAGGCAATGGAATGTCAGCACCGGTATCCGTCACCTCTGTCTCAGGCAAACAAGCATCAGTCTTTGGAATTTGAGTTGCTTGAACATCTACCGGTGTACAGTCAACAGTATTAGGCACGTCCTCTGGCGGATTATCAACAAGATAGTCTTCAACTTGAATGTTAACGTCCTCCACATCATTGTTAACATCCTCCACATCAATGGTAATGTCCCCCATATCAACTACTTTCTCACCAACATCATCTGACTCTCCATAACGAAACTGAATGTAAGCACAGATATCCGTCGTAATAGCATCTAAACCGAGCGGTGACAATTGTGGAGTCCCCACCTTTGCACTTTGTTGAATGACGGGACTATGTTCAACACCCTTCTTTTCAGCTATAGTCGACTGCACATCCGAAAGCCCGACACACTCCTCATAAAATTGAGAAAATAGATTAAATAATGGAGGTTCAATAATGACATCTTCATGTCTAACTTTTTTGGAAGCTGGTTCTTCAGGAACAGTTAATCGCGATTTATTTGCCGCTTGCATAGCCAATACATGCTTAACCCGTTCGTCCAACTCACGGATAACTTGATCCATGAAGAAAGATGGGGTGGCAACCAAATTCTCTGACCCTTCACAATGCACTTTTCTGACTGTTCAGTCGTGCTTTCTTTAGCATCTCGTCGGGTTACTTGGCTGGGCAACTTAGCAGCAGGTGCTTGACGCATAGCCTGCTGGTTCTTCTTCATCATCTTCGACTTTATTAGTTCCGCTCGTTCCAAGTATCGGCGGCATAAAATCTGAGAGTCCCTCTCATTAAGCAGTATAAGTTGATGAACATCCAGTCAAGATAAAATCCCAAAATTTTACTTGAAACTGAATTCCAAAACATAATAAAAGTACAATAATAGTAGAATAACAGAGGAATAATAATACACTAACAGCAGAATAGATAACAGTGGATTAATAGTAGAATAACAAAGTAGCATAACAAAGGAGTAATAAAATAACAAAGGAATAACAAGACACTAACAATGAGAATAAATAAAAGTGGAGTAATAGTAGAATAACAAAGAGAATAACGGTGGAGTAACAATTGGAATGAAAAATAGAATAACAAAGTGGAATGACAAACAGAAAAGCGAGGAATAACGGTGGAATAATCGTAAAATAATAGCAGTAGGACAACTAATACTTAAAGACAATAACAGAATAACATTTTAGAATTATTCGTTTAAAAACAATCAAACAGGTGCTTACGTCGACCGCTGCGGACTGTACTTGCTCATCCGTAAGAACATCATCAGGTAGATCCAGCACAAGACATCGACGTTGACTACGTTGACCAGAGCCAACGATGTTTGGACGAGACAATGGGAAAGCAACGTCTGAACGCTCCTCAGTGCCCAGAGCACCAGCAGCTGCCTCACGCTGCAACCTCTCATTGAAAGACTTAAAATCCAATGTTTAATGAGCGGTAGCTCATTATTCACCTGATCACCGCTAAAGAAATAACGGTGAAAATAAGTGATAGCCAACAGCACTAGATAACAACGAATATTTTTCTTCCCGCTAAAGGTTTCACGCACAGAAGTCACCAAGTCTGAGAAGACAAACTGACACCAATTAACTTCCTTGATCCTAGAAACATCTTCCACAGCGCTTAGAAGTCTAAGATCAACCACAAAACCCGACACAGGAGCAACGAAACACGACATAGAAAAAAGAACAAAAGTCTCCTTAAACTCATCATCCGCAACCAAAGACTCTAGCAAGGTCTCCTGAACTTTATTAAGTGGTATCTCACTTTTGTTATTGGCGATACCATACTTCTCACGCCAAGCACGCTTCAAAGCTTCTCCATTAGCGTCTGCAGAACCCAAAAACCCAGTAATAACCAAATCCAATTTTGGTCCAGAATTTGGTAAACCAAACACATCGTGCACATCATCTGCAGTCAACTCGTACTTCTCCGTTTCAGATATTTCATAAAACTTCCCACTTCTAAAAGCATATATAACCTCCCGGAACATGGTATGGGGGAGGGAAGAAAGCTTCAACTCAAGTAAACCCTAGAATCCCATTTCCCTAATAGCCTCCTTCTGCTCCTCGGTGAGGGCTTCAATAACTCTGAGAAGAAAAGCAGGCCGACAGCAGCTAACAAATGGATCGGCACTGTGCACACAAAGAGGAAAAAATATTCAATGCATTAAAACATTTAAGATAACAAAAGCAAAGCAGCAGAATAATAGCAAAATAACAGGAGAGCAGCAAAAAATAACACGAAAAGTAACATATTAATAGCAAAATAACAGCAAAATAAAAGTAGAATAACGATAGTACATACACCGGGTTATTTTCTGCGGCATCTCCAGCCTGAGGTTGGTTGCTACTTATCACAATTCCCTTCTCATGCTTAACTTTCCCAGCCAACTTACTACTAGTCTTTGGTGGACTAGACGACAACTTCGCAACTTGGGTCTCAGCCTTTTGTTTGGTTTTTTTAGTGGGTGGTTCAGTTGTACATATTTCTTGACTACGAGTACTCCTTCTCTGAGAAGCAGTGCTCTTTGATGGAGATGTGACAGGGGATTTGGATGGAGACGGACCCGGAGAATTTGATGATGACGGGTGAGTAGACTTTGATGAAGCTGCGGATTTGATTTTTAACTTCATTTTCAGCTGTATTATCGAGAAAATAAAAATAAGGATCACTTTCAATGATAAATAGGTATTCAGCTGGACTTTTTAATAATGACGACAAAATGAGAGTACGGTAACAGCAGAACAACAGAACACTAACACTAACAATTAGTCAAACTACTAACAGAACCGTTATAATACAGCAGTAAAAACACAAAAAGAAGAACACGGAAGTGTAAAGAAAAACACAAAGAGAATCAAAAGAAAGCCTCTTTGAATAAAGATTCAAAGACAGTTTCAAAATTACATACGGCCTACATAAGCCTTCATAAAACAAAATAACGTACTAAATTACAACCAGAGACAGTTTCAAATTACATAATACCCAAAATACATTCTTTCCGAGAAAGAACCAAAATGTACTTCCGAAAATACATGACATAACGTAAAAAGTCAGTCAAGGTCAACAACATCGACTGACTTATAATACAATTCGTAAGCAAGATCATAAGCAGCAGGATAGTCCCTGAGTGTTTCAAAGTACTCGTGAATTAGCCTGATCCGTTCAGATACAGGTGCATCAAGGATCGAGTCATGATCGTGTATATACCGGCAAGCATGCAACACCGCCTTTGCTGGCTCACTTGTAAGCATGTAGCACTTGCATCGTTTGGAAACTACTTTCGAGCCCCTTGACAAAATCTTAAAACCTTGACTGTGACTTGTTGTTAGAACTTTCATATATTCGGCGTGAACACCGGGCGCAATTTTATGAAATAGGAACATTTGTGACCATTTCTTACAAACAAGACACATATTGCTCTTGTCCAAAGTAGTCTCTACATGATCGAATACTCTTTCCATTAGGTCCTGGCTATTTAAAACTGCCGACATTGATTGATTACGACGACGAACTCGTACATTAACTTCAAAGAACTTATCAGTCTTATCGTCCAATAACCAACCCAAGTTTTCTTTCTTTTCAATAGCGAACTCTCTAGAAAATAACAACTTATCTTCATTCACTATATTTATTGCCCATCCCTCACAAACTAAGTCCATTAGTGATGTTGAAACCTACAAACAAACAAACTCAAGCAAACAAACCACAAGAATAACAGCAGAATAACACAAAAAGAATAACAGTAAATAAAAACAGGAAAAACACTACAATGACAGGAAGAGTAACGTTGCAATGACACCATAGGACCAGTATAACAGCGGAATAACAGAAGTACTGAAAAGTGAAGACAACATGAACAAACACAAAACCCTAGAAAAGCACAGTAAACAATTAAAACATGACAAATAACTTGACAACAAACTAAGCGCTAGAATAACAGCAGAATAACACAAAAAGTAAAGTGTGTAGAGATCAATAGTAAAATACTCAACACAACTCTTCAACTAGAACATGCAAATCACTTCAAAACAATAGAAAACTGCAGAAACGACTAGAACATGCAAATCACTTCAGGAAAAATCAGAAATTCAAAATGCAGCATGATATTACAATGAAGAAACTGCATAAACGCAATAACGACATTAAAGTACTCGATTAAGTAAACCTAGCGATAATTAAACTGAAAAAAGGAATAAAAAAGCATACAAAAGCATGAAATAAAACAAAATAACAGAATAAAAGAGGAAAATGTCATGAAATTACCTTCAATCGGAAGAAAGATGATGAACGGCGAAGAGAAAACAGGAGAAAACACGAAGGTGACGAACGGTTGAAGAAGAATAACACAAGAATAATAGAAGAGAGAGAAATGCTTGCAGTTAAAAATGATTATATAAACGGTTTTGTAGTAATAGGGAGTATTAATTAGAGAGGGAAACAGTTAGAATAGTAAATGACGGAAAGAAGAGAAAGAGAAAGAGAAAAAAAAAGAGAAAATAAACTAAATAACAATGCTTTTATATGACAACTAAGATTAATCTTGGCCACTCATCTCTAATTTAATCTAATGCCTGAGATTCCCCCAACTCACAACTCACCATAAGAACCAAGATCACCAAATCCAATCTCTCTCTCTCTCTCTCTCTCTCTCTCTCTCTCTCTCTCTCTCTATATATATATATATATATATATATATATATATATAGAGGAAGGATCAAGTGAGTCCACCAAAAAGCATTGAGTCCCTAAGTCCTCTTAGGAGCCATTGAAAAGATAGGATGGAGGGTTGAGATTGAAGGGGAAAAGGGAGGGATTAATGCTAAATGGAGGGGATTGAAACTAATTAATCACTTTCCCTCACTACCTCCACTAATCAACCACTAATTTTACTATATAACATTTATTTTCCACTCACTTCTCTCTCATCTCACACAATTATCATTCCTCTCATCTCTCTAAAAATCAAAACATTCAATTCCTCTCAAAAATCCAACAAAAATCAAAAACCAAATAATTCAAAAAAATCAAAAAAAAAAATTTCCCCCTCATTTACTCACACACCCGCCACCACCACAACACACCACCCACCACCCACACACCAACTACCACCACCACGACACACCACTCACACAACCACGACACACCACCCACACACCCGCTACCACAACCGCGACACACCACTCACACCACTCTCCCTCACGCCCCCAGATCCGCCACCCCGACCCGACACCACCACCACCTCGAAATTAAAAAAAACCCAAAAAAATTCTCTCCTCTCATCCTCACCACCATCACCCAGACCCACACCCACACCCACCACTATTTCCAGATCTGAAACAACCCGACTACACCCGCCACCATTCCCCCTCACACACCACCATTCCCGACCTCCACATCCCTACCATTTCCAGATCCTAAACACCAAAACCCACGCCCACACCCGCCACCACCACAACGACGCACCTCTTCTACCGACGACCAGAACACCACCAGCCACCCTTCTCGTCTCCTCTAACACCGTCGTCAACAACAACCAACAACAACATCACCTACACCTCCACCGTTGTCAAACCCACCACCTCCAGTCAGATTTACAAAAAAAAAAAAAACATATCCGTTTTGTACCATTGCCAACCGCCACCAACTTAGACACCCACCACTCACGGCCACCACTGCCGGCCTGCCGCTCCTCCTCTTTTCCTTTTTTTTTTCTTTCTCCCTTCCCAGATCTGAAATAAGAAGTGCAGTTTATTTATGAATCGTTTAATTTAATTTTGTAGTTAGAAAGGTTATTATTGTGTGATTGATTGGTTGATTTGTCAGAAAACAGGGTTTGAGATTTTGTTGTGTTTCGTTGAATGTTTACTGAAATTGCCGACTTGAGGAGTTGTGAGTGGGTTAACTGTTGATTAAATTAGTTTGGAATTCAATGTATGTAGAGTGTTTAATGGGGTTCTTTTTTTTAGACAAACGTGGTGGGTGGGGTTCATTTAGATCTTGTTTGTTTTAATGTTATTTTTTTTTGATGATTTCAAATATCGTCTATATATTTAAAATTGTATTATCATGATTTTTATTGTTAGATCTAATAAATATATTTATTATACTCATATTTCTTTACATTTACACTCGTATTTCTTTACATTTACACTTATATTTCTTTACATTTACACTTATATTTAATTTCTTTACATTTACACTCGTATTTCTATACATTTACACTCATATTTCTTTACATTTACACTCGTATTTCTTTACATTTACACTCCTATTTCTTTACATTACACTCGTATTTCTTTACATTTACACTCGTATTTGTTTACATTTACACTCGTATTTGTTTACATTTACACTCGTATTTGTTTACATTTACAATCGCAAGCCGCCAAGCCCTTCATGCGGTACCGCATGTCGCTACCAAAACACCAGTAAAAGTCATTAAATACCTCACTTGATGAGTTTAGGAGAGTTTAAGAAGAGTTTAGGGTTAAAACAATGTTTAGAAACTTATTAGGCAAAATATAAACAACCCACTTAACCACGAACTGAACTAACGAAATAGAACTTAAACCGGCTCACTCAGTCGAGTAAAAAGGACTCACTCGACCGAGTGACCACTACTTGATCGATTTCTCAACATACTCGATCGAGTAACCACAATTCAAAACAAGGCTTAAACACCAACTCACTTCGTCAATCGCACTCGCCCGAGTACGACCCGCTTGGTCGAGTACACCCCTATAATCGACCGAGTGCTACTCTAAAAATACGGATTATTACAAAAAAGGTGTCCAATGATTTTGTGTCATGTGAGAGACACTAGGATAGAGGAACCAGAGGCAGGAGATATACCGATTATGGGTGAATTTGAGGATGTATTTCCGAAGGAGATATCGAGACTACCGCCTAAGATGGATGTGAACTTTACCGTTGAGGTAAAACCTAGAACTAGGCCTATTTCAATGGCCCCTTTACCGGATGGGAACGAAATAGTTGGAGAAGTTGGAGAAACAGTTAAGTGAGCAGCTGAATAAGGGTTACATAAGACGTAGTGTGTCCCCTTGAGGTGCACCAGTTATATTCGTGAAAAAGAAAGATGGAAGCATGAGACTATGTATCAATTATCGAGAACTGAATCATGTAAAAGTTAAGAAACGAATATCCTTCGTCGAAGATTAATGATTTATTTGACGAGTTGAGTGGAGTTGGAGTTTTCTCGAAGATTTACTTGAAATCTAGGTATCATCAACTGCGAATCAAGGAGGGTGATATTCATAAGACCACGATTTATACGCGGTATGGGTACTATGAGTTCGTGGTAATGCCGTTTTGATTTACAAACGCACCACCAGTTTTCATGGACCTGATGAACTAGGTTTTTAGTCTTTATCTAGACAAGTTCGTGTGGTATTTATTAACGATACCTTAGTCTATTCCAAGACTAAGGAGGAGCACGAGGAATAGTTTTCAGACTTTTGAGGGACAACCAACTTTATGCTAAGTTGTCCAAATGTGAGTTTTGGTACAGAAGGTGACATTCCTAGGGCATTTGATTTCTAAGGAAGAGGTGTCTATCTATCCGAGTAAGATTGAGGTTGTCCCGAATTGGAAGGCATCTAAGAATGTGGCTGAATCATAAGCTTTGTGGGATTGGCTGACTTTACAAGAGATTTGTGAAATATTTTTCTAAGATAGCATGACCAATGACGACGCTAATGAGAAATAAAATAAGTAAAACTGGGATAAGAGTTGTGAAAAGGTTTTCCAAACTTTGAAGGAACGTTTGAGTATAGCTCCTATCCTAGCATTGCCTAAGGGAAGTGAGAATTTCGTGGTCTACACTAATGCGTCGAATAATGGCTTAGGATGTATTAATGCAGGAAGGAAAATTGATCGCTTATCCTTCGAGGCAGTTGAAGCCGTATGAGGAGAACTATCCGACTAATGATCTAGATTTCGGTGCAGTTGTCTTTGCTTTGAACATTTAGAGACATTACCTCTATGGTGCAATTTTAAATTGTTTTCAAACCATAAAAGCCTGAAGTACATCTGCCTAGAAGAAGTTAAACATGAGACAGTGGAGATGGATCGAGCTGATTGGCGATTACAACATGGGATTAGTCTACCACGAAGGGAAGGCTAAGGTGGTGGCAGATGCACTAAGCAGGAAGACAATGCATTCCTTCTATAATGCTTTATCGATAATGATATTGAAAGAGAAAGTGGGAAAGATGGGGATCTACATGATCAGGGAAGAGGATACGATTGGCAACTTGACCTTAAAACCTGACCTTTATGGTGGCATCCGAGCGAAACAGTTATTAGATCCTAGTATTTTGGGATGTAAGAAAAGTGTAGACAAAGGCGGGACATCGAGGTTTGTTCTACATCAAGATAGGAGTACGCGATTAGACATGAGGTGTTGGGTGTCTAACGACTAGGAGTTGAATAAGAAGATCTTGATAGAGGCTCATAACACAGTGTATTCAGTGCATCCGGGAAGCGATAAATTGTATAAGGTTCTAAAGAAAACGTTTTGGTGGCTGGTTATGAAGAAAAAAGTAGTTAAGTTTGTGTCTAAGTGTTTGACCTATCAGAAGGTTACGGGGGAGCATAAGAGACCTCAAGAGAAAGTGCACTCACTAGATATGGCGGAGAGGAAATTTGATTGTATCTCAATGGAATTCATTGTGGGATCACCGAGGGCACAGAAGGGAAAAAATGTGATATAGGTGATAGTAGATCGTCCCACGAAGTTCGCGAATGTCATTCCTATGAAAGATTCTTGGAGTAAAGTCGAGTTGGCAAGCGCTTATAGGAAACATATTTTGAAGATACATAGAGTGCCTAACGACATCGTATCGGATCATGTTGCTATATTTATATCTGTATTTTGACAAGAATCGCAAGTCTTTGAGGACAAAACTGAAAATGAGCACCGCTTTTCATCTAGAGACCGATGGACAAACTGAGAGAACAATTCAAACCGTGGAGGATATGCTACGAGCTTTTGTGATGAAGTTTGGGGGATCTTGGGAGGCCATACTGGATTTAATAGAGTTTTCCTATAACAATAGCTTACATACAAGTATCAGAAAGACGCCATTCGAGGCAATGTATGGGAGGAAGTTTAGGAGTCTGGTCTTTTAGGATGATGGGTCAGAGGCTATGGCACATGATCAGAAAACGAGTTATGCAGACCATTGTCGAAGGGACATTGGGCTTGAAGTGGGTGACAAGGTACTATTGAAAGTGTCACCAATAAGAGGGGTGATGAGATTGGGACGTGTGGAAAGTTGAGCAAGATGTTTATAGGTCTGTATGAGATTTTAGGTAGAGTCGGGAAAGTATCCTACTTATTAGCTCTTCCGCCGGCATTTAACAGAGTGCATAATGTGTTTCACGTATCGCAGCTGAAATAGCATGTAAGTGACCTGTCGCACATGATAGAGGTGGAAACGGTTGAGTTGGATGATGCTTTGACTTACATGGAGGTGGCTAAAGAGATTTTTGACCAAAAGGTGCGAAAGAAGAGAAGTGATGAGACGGTACTAGTTAAAGTTTTATGATCCAACCATAATGTTAAAGAGGAAACATGGGAAGCAGAGGATGCAAAGAGGGAGCGATATCCTCATCTCTTCGATCCGGTATGATATCTGGTTTCGAGGATGACCTTGTCTTCACGGGGGGGTTATAATCTGACACATCTATGCTGGTATTGGACCCTTAATTGTTTTATTGTGTTCATGTTTGACAGGAATACGACATTAGTGTGTGTATGTTAGCGGTTCTACTTGCGGCATTTTCTTGTTCATGCATTTTTTTTGGCATTGCCAGTTGTTTGGTATCGGCAAGTTGGCATAAGAGTATGAGTATTATGTGGTTGAGTGCGAATTTCGACGATGAAATTCATTTTTGAGGAGGGAAGACTGTAATATTCCGTTTTACCACTTGGTCAAGTGGAGGGCACTTGGTCGAGTGGCTCGCAACGAGTGGATTTGGTTTGTGTCAGAATGTTCCATAATGTTTTACTTTATGTAACTTTGGTGGTTACTCCGTTGAGTGGACTTGGTCACTCAGTTGAGTGAGACAGTTACGCGGTTTCCCTTTATATTATGTTTAATGATTTGCTAATCATTATTAATTGTTTCTAAATGTCATTAGCAGCGTATAATCATTTCCTAAACCTCTCTAACATTTCTCTCATCCTCTAGAGATTCCTTGCGAAGGATTAATGGCGATTACGATCTAGAATTTTGTTCTTCATCATCTTATCAATTCCATTGCGTAAGTTATTCTGCCTTGTTTAATTTGTATTGATTGAGACTAACCCTACAATTGGGAGTTTGGTGAATATTAGAATCTGATGAGTCTTATGCTTATATTGATATTGATTATATATGGTTATAATGTAAAGGTAACGACGTCGTAGAGGATCGTTATTGACTACTTGCGTAACTATTGAAGTAATGCAAATGTAGGGTTTCCTTACTCAATTATTGGTTTATATGATAATTTTGCTTTGATGTTGATTGGATGGATCGTTGTCATTGATGATATATGATGTTGTTTGTCTGATGGATTGTAGATGGTGGTTGAAGTGTCAATTGAGAGATTTGTTCCGCCCGAGATCACTCCTTGTTGTCTTCTCACCCACATAGGGGATGTGCCCATTAATGGTCTGGGGACACCGGTGCTACCTGTGATCTTAGCAGACACCATGACATGGGCATGTGCTACCTGTGATTGTAGCAGGCACCACAACAGGAGTTACCTATGATTATAGCAGGCAGCGCGATATTTGAGGCATGTGCTACTTATGATTGTAGCAAGCACCGCAAGAGTTGAGGTGGGTGCTACCTCTGATTTTAGCAGGCACTGTGAGTTATGGTGGTTGCTACCTGTGATCGTAGTAGGCACCGTAGAAGGATGGGTGATGATGTAGATGTGGAGATGGTGTTGGCTTATGTTGGTGTTGAGTATGTTATGATGTTTTCCTTATGAGCTTCATTATTATATTGATTGGTAACTGACATGTGTGCCTTTGTTATTCTTAAACGCTTTTAAAAAATTGTTTGTGGTGATCTATTTGATATTTTCGGCATATGATGAGCAGCGAGTCTGAACAGGTGATTATGTGATGAGCCATGGATGAATGATGAGGGATTAAAGGACGTTATTACCCGCCGATTATCACTTAAGAGTTGTCATCAGTAGACTTTGATTAATTACATTTACACTTCAGTTGTTGACAATTTAGTATTTGGTTTTCAAGTTGGAACTTGTAATCAGTATTTTCACATTATCTTTAACAAGTTATTTAAATTGTTCTACTATGGTTGATTTTATATGTATTACCTTGGGCAACCGATATGGTAGCGCCCTGATTTTATTTCTTGGGTAAATGGGGGTATTACAATATTGAGCACATGCTAAGTTGCTGATCAAAAGGATGGATTGTATGGACCGAACTTATGTCCTTACAGAGTTTGTTTATGTTAATTGATTGACCCTAAACTCCTAAATCGGTATTCATTATGAACCTGATTACTTAGTTTCATTTTATATATTTGAATTTGTCTTATTTACATTTTGCTTTTAGTTATTATCAATCAAATCAAACATTGTGACCAAATTTTGCATAGGGATTATCTTTGATTGAGATACATTAGTTGGGATCCATAGTGTACATTAGTTATTATTAATCAAATCAAACCTGATACCTGACTTTACTATCTACATTAGTTAGTGTCCATGGGATTATCTTTTATTGAGTCACGAGTTAACCCTGCCACATTTTCTACTTTATGCTTTATTTGAAATAGACATAAAGATGATTTAGATGGTTTTCAAATTTTGCATAATAGTTTGGTGACGACTCCTAAATGCAAGTTTATTTCATCGGGTTTGAGCTTTACCAATCGGTATTAACCCATGACCTACCCCTCTTATAGGGTTCCTTGGGAGAGTGTCGCATCGAGAGTGGCGTGGTTCTCAAATGTTTTCTGCAATCCTTACCTAATAGATAGCGAAAAATTCACAACAAAAAGAGGGATTGACAACCATGTGTATATAATTCATGATTTAAAAGTTATAAGTACTGATATCTTGGGAGTAAAAATAAATAGAGTTTATACTTATGTATAAGCTTGATATCTAGAAAAATTACACAAACTTAAACATAATAAAAAGATCGATCCGAGTTATGTAACTGTAGGATGTCATTAAATGTTAATTTGAAAGGCATTTCAGTTACGAAAAGTTATTGCATCTTGGGAATTGAATTCTGTTAAGACTTAAACAAAATTACTATATTGGCCTTAATAAGCGAAAATAAACAAGATTACAATATAATTGAAGTATTAGTTAACTTTTTAAAGTAAGTATTTCTTAATGAAATCGTATTTAATGTAATTGGGAGGATTGAATTAAACCATTTACAGAAAGAAATACGAATTACGTTGACTGGTATTTCTTAGTAAATTATCCACAGTCATTCTTAATGTATGTCTTATCTTAACCTATTGCTAGAAAAATTATTTAATATTGAAAACACTAATAGAAAACAATATAAAACAAGAAAATAACCACTTAAGAGCTCTTATAAATAAATAATATAAAACTTTCTCATACAAGAATTGATCCACCATCAAAAAAATCAACATTCACTAGACCCTTGGACTAAGGTTGACCAAAAGTAGACACGTGAGAGTACGACCCAAACTCACTTACGAGTAACAAATCACACCAAATGCAAGTCTCCCCTTCTAGTCTCATCATATATTACTACTATAAAGCAACCACATTAACGTCAGTTGAATAAAACATAACCTCTCTTTTTCTCTCTTAGTAATCTTCCGCTTTACTCACTCTACTCGAATAATGGAGGAGTTGCCGCCTACCTTGGAGGACGGTGAACTTTGGCTTCCTTCTGATATTTTTCCACCTGATGATAATCATCATCAACTTCATCCTAACCATCCATTCGCTTCTCCGGTTTCTTCCATGGAGAATCGTAACCGTGCTTTTCTTGATCGTCCTCCAAAACATGCGTCCAATTCTGAGGTACTATATGTTTTTATGTAAAAAATACCTCTTTTTTTTAACGCTCCTTAGTTTATTCTTTTTCTTTTAAGATATATATATATAATTTCTAAAGGCAATTTAATCAAAGTTAAACAATTGATTCAGATAAAGAGGGGACATATTTGCTATGAATTCTATGTATTTTTTACACAAAATTTCGCATTTATGATTTTTTTAGATGTTTATTTTTCTGTTTTTCGTTAAAACTAAAATTGTTATGTTTTTTTTTGTAGGAGTATTGAGTACGATCACTCCCTCGGCTTTTTCTTGATATATGATATTTTTGTTTTTCAAGATGGATCACTGACTCTAATTTTTTTAAAATATATTTATAAAAAATAGTAAAATTATTAACATTGAATTTCTTAAGAAAAACATTTTCAAGAGTACATATATGATTTGCGTATTGTTTACCTTATATTATAGCTTTAATAGATATTAAAATTGATAAATTAATAAGTGTTTCGAAATATGATGATAAATATAAAAAAATGGAGAAAATATTTTTTTTCAAGTATTGGACAAAACAAATATTTGTGTAAGACGTTATACGAATTCATCGTAAAAATGAATCTTTTAATAATCACTTTAACCACAAATAGAGCTGTATTTGAATTTATATATTAATTTTAAACCGTTTTACATAAAACTAACCCGTTGGATAATTACGTTTATAATTTAGTTGTTTTACAATTTGCTGTCTTAGTTCAAATTCAACTCGTACGAAACAACATGTCTACTTGTATTAGAAGTGTCGGAATGAAAAATCACAAATTCTCATTTAAGATGGTCAATATCCATCTTAATATTAAGCCAGATCAAATAGCTACTACTTGTTTAGACGTATAGCAAGTCAAAAACAAAATGTCTAGATATTAACAAAAGAACTTGTTATTATCTATGCAAGTGATATGCATTTAAATTGTTTTAATTTTTAAGACCGTCATATTTGTCTTAAGAAAAGAAAAATATCGTGGTATAAGTTCAAATTTCCAATAGATTTTGAAGAAACGGGTAGATAATGACAATTGGATGATTTTTGTATGTTCACAGAGGCTGGGGATGTTTGGACCAAGTGCACGCTACGCTTTAACTGCTCCTTCCTCAACTGGTTGCCATGCCCTGACAGTGGGTCCCCCAGTTGACCATGGTCACTTCAACCTTTCTCAAACCGGACAGGGTTTTCAGTTTCCAGGCCACCCGGCTTTGCGTGCCAACAACAACATTGTGCAACCGCTCCATCCTCGGGTACCAATTTCTGTTTCTTCTCTAACACTTTTTTTCTTCTGATTTTTATGTTACTTGTTCAGTTGATCATGTACAGTCGAGTTTTATTCTTGAGTTAACTTTTTGATTTTCAATTTCGTAAAAATGAACTTTCGAGAAAAATATATTATTACCTATGAAAAAAATTATTTCATGAGTGTATAAATTTTATTTTATTTGCTTATCTTATATATATATATATATATATATATATATATATATATATATATATATATATATATATATATATATATATATATATATATATATATATATATATATAATGGGTTGAAACGCTGTGAATGCGACACGTGTCAACCCAGCATTAAATACGAGTATTAATTACAGCTAAACATTAAATATAAACATAATAATTGCAGCATAAATCTTAGTAAATATTAATTATAATTTAATAAATTTTATTATAAAATTATATTAAATAATTACGTTGATTTGTTTCTAAATTTATTAAAAAAAATATTTTGATAAAAATTCTAAATTGTAAATAAAAACGTTCATTGCAAAAAATGCTTTCAATCGAGTATACTTTTCATTATATTTATTAACATAATTTGATATGTAGAGATGTTTAAAGTGAGCATCTTACAATGTTTCACATTTACGTAGAAAAATATTTTGAGAAAGTTATAAAACTTAGACCATTAATTTTATTAGAAAAATATATTTTAAAGAGTCATTGTATATATTAAAAACAAAACTTAAAAAAAAAAACTACTAAGATATAAGTTTTTATAGTGTGGGAACGAAAAAATTATATTGCGACAAAATGAATACATATGAGATTTTGAGAGGTTTAAATACTGTGATAACGAGTATGTATGTACACAGTGATCATGAATGAGTTTGAATATTTAAAATAAAAGTAATGATTATTAAGTAATATAATATTATATAGGGTTTTTCTACGTGATACCTCGCATTTCTTCGCATTCTACGTGATACCCCTATATTTTTGAAAATATAAGTGGTATCCCTAAATGTAGTAAAATGTTCTAAAAATACCCAATCTACTAAATATCACGTTTAAATATGTTATATTTTGTAAAGAAAATATGTTTACAATTGAGTAGACGATGTTTATGTTAATGACATGACAAATTATTGCCAAAAAAATCAATAAAAAATGTATAAATTAAACATTCTAAAGAGGCGGATTAGAGCATTTTGGGTATTTTAAGATGTTTTTATCATGTTTAGGGGTACCACGGGTATTTTTGAAAAGCGAGGGGTATCACATAGAATTCGAATAAGTACAAGGATATCATGTAGAAAAACTCTATTATATAAATAACATGAAAAAAGTAAAATACACATTAGATTTTTCTTTAATATCTTTAGTTAAATATGTATACGTCAAGAACAAAACATTAGTTATGACTAACTAGATATTACTTTTATTTAAATATTTTATACGTTATCTTATAAAAAATGATATTTGAGAAAATTCAACCTATTTTATTTACGGTAAACTCTTAAACATCGTTATATATAGTTGTTAAAAAAAACAAAAGGTGCAAATTTCTGATAGATATGTTTGACACATAGCACATGTAAGACACAACCAAAACATTTGAATAAGTTTAGTTTGGGCCATATATGTTTGATACATAAATATCAAACGTTATACATACAAAATTAAAAATTGCATAAAATTATATTCACATCATTTTGAATAAATCTTTAAACTGATTTGGAACATAAGGTATCGTGAAATGATATAATTTGATACCTTAATATTGATTGTTGCATTATTCGAATAAATTTTATTTTAATTAATGTGATAATTTGATCAGTTACAAATTTTTTTCGTAAAACGTTGATCATGCGTAATTAACTATAACATAGTATTAGTTTTAATTAAAATTATATGTATTTTATTTTAAAACACTGAACTTAAACCTAAAAAACTAAAATTTGAGAAAAAAATTTAATTTATTTTTATTTATAGGTAAAAATATTAAAGGTTATATACGAATTATATTATTTTTCTTCAATTATAATAATAAAATTTTAAATCAGGCCGCGCGAAACGCGGGATACTACCTAGTATATATATAAAACTGGTTTGAAACGATATGAATTCGCCACTTGTCCTATACAGCCTTAATGACAAGCATTAATTACAGCTAATCATTTAATACGAACATAATAAATGTTGTATAAATCTCAGCAAAATATTAATTATAATTTAATAAATTTTATTATAAAATTACATTAAATAACGACGATGATTTGATTCTAAATTTATTAAAAAATTATTTTAATAAAAATTTTAAAATTTAAATAATTACGTTCATTGCGAAAAATGCTTCAAATTGAGTATAATTTTCATTATATTTATTGAAATATTTTTTATTTGTAAAGATGATTAAAATGAGTGTCTCATAATGTTTTATGTTTATGTAAAAAGATATTTTGAGAAAGTTATAAAACTTAGACCATTAATCCTAAGAAAAATATATTTGGAAGAGTTATTGTATTTCTTAAAAACATAACTTAAAGAAAACTCCTAAGAAATAAGTTTTTATGTATATGTATTTTATTTTAAAACATTGAAGTTAACCTAAAAGAATTAAATTTGAGAAAAATTAATTTATTTTTATTTATAAGTAAAAATATGAAAGGTCATATATAAATTATGTTACTTTGATTTTCAATTTCTTAAAAATGAACTTTCGAGAAAAATATACGATTACCTTTGAAAAAAAATTATTTCATGAGTGTATAATTTTTTTTTTATAATTATATGAATAATTTTTTATGTGTTTGACCGGTGGCAAAATTAACTTGCTAAGCAGTGAAATCAAACGAAAATAATCGAATAAAATCACTATTTATTATAACACGGCGGTTACTTTTTTTTGTGAAATCACACGGTACAGTCGTTATACTCTAGAATTGCTACTCACTGAAATATGAAATTATCTGTTGATGAATAGTACCATCGTACCGTGCTCGATTGAACTTTAGTTCTTTTTATTCAACTTTTCTAATAAACAAAATTACTAAAGACCGCCCCTATATTACTCATCTCGCCCTTATTATTCATTTTACTTTCCAATTTTGCCCTTTACTCTAAAACATTCTCAAAACTATTTTTTGTCGGTAATTCAAAATATGAATGACGGTGACCCATTTTACGATAATTAATAATCAAGCACGATTAAATTCGAAACAAAATTGACGATTAAAAACGTAAAAACTTCAAACGGTCATAACTTTGTACTCGGGTGTCCGATTTTGACGAATTTTTTTTTCAAATCACTTAACTCGAGGAGACGAACGCAATGGTAAAAAGAAAAAAAAATTGGAAAGTGGGCCCATTTGTGTGAAAAACACGAACTAGCCTAGGCCGGTTCATGTGGTTTACATGAACCAGCCTTGGCCAGTTCATGTAAATCACACGAATGGGCCTAGGCCAGTTCATGTGGATTACACGAATTGCCCCGGGCTGGTTCGTGTAAACCACATGAATCGGCCTAGGTCAATTCGTGTTTTTTACACGAATGGACCATTTCTCTTTTTTTTTTTTTTTTTTTTTTTTTTTTGCATTGCGTTCGTCTCGTCGAGTTAAGTGATTTGAAAAAAAAAATCGTCAAAATCGGACACCTGAGCACAAAGTTATGATCGTTTGAAGTTTTTTGTTTCTTTATTCGTCAAATTTTGTCCAATTTAAATCCCTATTTCATACTCCGTATTATTTTGAGACGGTTTGTTTTTGTTAATTTATGACGCGGTTTTTTTGAAATTTTAAATTTAAAATCGAAACTGAGTAAAAAGGAAGGTAAATGGGTTTTAATTACACAAGGGCAAAAAGGTAATATTTAGAGGCGAGATGAGTAAAACTAGGGGCGATCTTTAGCAAACTCGAATATAAATGGCCAATGGTAAATAATCTTTACAAATAAATGATAACGGCAAATAAATCTCTATCATTGGATGTGTTCTTTTCTACCATAATTTTAATATCAATCATATGACATGCTTAATAGCCAATGATGCTATGGCGTTGATATTTATAAATGCATACTATATTAACGTTGGTATTTGTCTATTCCAATTCTTTGCAACGAAAACGTAAAACAAATGATTGACATGTAGCATATAGTATGCATATATATCAATGTCATAATATTTAGAAGCTATTTAGCGTGTTATACAATTGATAATAAATTATGGAAGAAAATAACACATCCAAAGATAGAGATTTATTTCCCGTTATCATTTATTTGTATAGATTATCTTCCATTAGCCATTTATTAGAAAAGTTGAATAAAAAATACTAAAACTCAATTGAGCCCGGTACTATTCATAAACTCATAAAAGTCATAATCTCATATTTCAATCAGTAATAATTCTAAGGTACAACGATTGTACCGTGTAATTTCAGAAACAGCAAGTAACCATTTTATAATAAATAAATATTAATTATGTTAAAAGATGACCACTTTCAAAAAGTGGTTATATTATAATAAAAAAATATTGTCATTATCTATCATAAAATATGGATAGTAGTTATCCTAAAATGTTCAGTTTATATCATAAAATGATCACTTTTTATATCATTATAATCATTGACCACAATTAAAAAATACTCTTGCAAATTTCATAAGCTACTTATAAAAATTAAACGGTTTTTCTAACCGAAAATTAAAGTAACAATTATTTCAGGTGTTCTAGTTATCTTTCCTATATTTCATGATAAAAGTATCAATAGTGATTTTCTCTCTCGATTATTTAACTTTCTTTCTAAATGAATTATACTGTCTCTATTTTTTTATACATGTTATTCTCGCATTTCGAAACACTCACTTCATTCATATCCATCAAATATATGAGTAAATATTATCAAATGTAAACTCATATGACACTTCTTTTCATCCGAACATAACGATATAATTTTGTAATTTTTTACTGATAAATTTTCATAAAAATTAAAGTCACGAACTTACACCTAAATACAGAAACACCATATTTAAAAAAAAACGCAGAGAGTATACACGCATTGATTTTCTTATACGAAGTATTGCTCAAACTTTAATTATCTAGTTACATTTATCCCATTTTTTTAGAGTTTTTTTGTCAAAAACTACCTAATATTTACCTCATTTTCATAAATACTACCTAAAGTTTTTAATTTTGCGAGAAACTACCTAATATTTTTTTTCTTTTGTCGAAAACTACCAAATTGAAATTAATGAGCAAATTCGACAATTTTTTTTTTCAAATTAACTAAAATTCCGACAAATAAGTCAAAATGCCAATCGAATTAATCATAATTTTGTCCAAATTAGCCACAATCTCGGCCAAACTAGTCAAAATTGTAGTAAAACAAATTGAAATAAATGTGTTAGTGGCTAATCAAAACAGTTGGCGGTGGTTAAGTATAGTAAATAATGTATGTTCAATGCAAAAAATAATGTTTTCGAGTTAGAATTGTGTCTAATTTGATCGGATTTTTTAATTTGGTAGTGTCCGACAAATGTCAAGAAAATTTAGGTAGTTTCTCGCAAAATTAAAAACTTTAGGTAGTATTTATAAAAATGAGGTAAGTTTTAGGTAGTTTTTGACAAAAAACTCTTCTTTTTGTAAAAAATGTTAGAGGGACCACTTTATCGTACCTCTTTATGTCATTTTTTGTATCCATTTTACTAATGATTGTGACATGAAATGTCTTTTTTTTTATATATGCTTAATAAAAATCTTACCTATTTTATCATATATAATAATCATTTTTATTAGTATTCCATCCCCTATTTACTAAAAAAATAGGCGAAACTCCAAATTTTTCCGCCTAAATATATTTCCTAAAATAAAGTTTAGTTATTTTTAGCATATTCTATAAGTATGGTGGGCTATAATACACATAATCTTTCAGATTTATATACTATGTCAGTTAGTATTTTACATTCTACACAAAATTATCTCCAATCTTTTTACGATACAAAAAGGAATCCTTTTTTTTTTGTTAAAGAATCATACGAAAAAAAATTCATTGATTTTCTATGATAAAAAGTTGCGGCTAAAAATATATTATCAGTAAAATTTTATAAAATAACCCCATTAATCTCTCGGTAATAGGAAATACTTTCATTGAAATACTCATTTCATGATTAATACGATTTTGACTTTGATTTTTCAAGTCAAAATATAACGATGAGAAACGTAAAAAAAAAAAGATTAGCTAATTTAAATTTCATAAATATAATACACTAAAAAAAGTAAAACCATATATATACCGTGCATACATTGCACGAGAGCTAAACTTTTTATAGTATACATACAATAATATACCCGTTATGTTACTTTTTGTACCATTTTTTCATCAATTTGTAATTGGTCTATCAATTTAAGTTTATTGATAGTCCGTCTCTTAAGAGACCTACTACTCTTTCTAATTTGGTCTTTGACCTATGTTCTTCTTGCCTTTCTCTATCTATATTCAGCTAGAGTAAATATTTAATGTGCGATTAAAAAAATTCAATATCTCCCCCTCGAAAATTTTATTCAACAACGACTAAATGAAAAAAAAAAATCTTAAATTGGCATTGAATTAACGTGTTAATTAACAACGAAATAAAAAGTCAAAAATGATTCATTCGTTTTGGAAACACGAACTTATCAAAGCCAATTTATATGGATTACACGATCGAACATTTTTTGATTGGTGTTTTCTATATGAATTTGAAGGTCAGTTCGACAATTCATGTTTTCTACGCAAATTAGCCTGGGTCAGTTCGTGAATCTGACACAAATGTACCATTTTTCAGTTTTTATTTTTACAAAGCAATTTGTTCTTAATTTACGTTATTTCAAGATAACTTTTAACAAGTCCCTAAAAATGTTAAAAGAAGTACTCCCTCTATCCCGGTCATTTGTTGTCCTTTTCCATATTGGGGTATCTCAGTGAGTTGTTGTCCTTTCTATTTTAAGAATGAACTTGATGAATAATTTGATCATTCACACTCATTTTGTTCCACTTGTCATTTAATAATTGACATATTCCTCTTTTCTTGGTCTTTGTGCCAAAGCAAAAGGACAACAATTGACCGGGACGGAAGGAGTATTTGACATACGTTTCTTAATTGATTCTGGATTGGACCAAAGATGTAATTGGAAACTCTATGTCGTGAGCTACATTAGGTTAAATCTGGTTTTGAGCGATTATCAAAGTGTGATGTAATTATAAAATGGATTTAAACATTAACATATCTGTGATTAAAGATGGTTATTCCTATTAAGTATACTAGTTTTAAACCCGTGCAAATTGCACGGGTTGCTATTTTAGATTTCGTTATCATCAACTAATGTATAAAAATGATTATTTTTTAAAGTCTGCTCTAAAATTTTCAATTTGTATTACTCCTTGTAATTTCTGATTAATGTATTATACAATTGGTTGTATATACAACCTATTTAATGTAGATGAGCTTTGTTATAAAGTTATTGAGCTCTACTAACAAAATTATCGAGCTATGATACAAAGTTATTGAGCTTAACAGAATAATTATTAAGCTCAATAACTTCGTTAAATAGCTCAATAACTTGTAAAATAGCTCAACATCTTTGTGTAAGAGCTCAACAACTTTGAGGCGGTTGTATAATGCTACTATACAACCGGTTGTAGGATAGTTTTTGTGCTCTAATTTACCATTTTCTTCCCGAATGAGTAGATTATACAACTTTGTTGTATGATGTTGTATGATGTATAATCCAAGCTCTGCATTAAAGTTTTCGAGTTTTGTTTAAAAGAATCTGAACTATGCTGTAAAGTTTTTGAACTCACACTTAAAAAAAAACTCTTACAAAACTCAGAAAAATTACACATAAGCTCGGATTAATGTATAAGGTTGTACAATGCTTATTATATAACTGGTTGTATAATATTATTTGTATTTTCTTCCCTATTTGTTTAAACAGATTATTCGGCTTTTTTCCTATTTCCTTTTTAACTTGATTTGTGTGGTTCATATTTAATAACATGCATGTGGGGTAGTGTGTTTTATGTGGCCGAAATTCAATTTATTATTTTTTGTGCAAAAAAAAAAAGGGGAATAAAAAGGTGAATAGGAGAGAGTATAATTTTAACTGTAGGTTTGTGCACGACTTAATATTTGTGAACTTGTAATATTATGTATCACAAATAACACATTAAGTTTAATTAGCCAAGTATTCGTTGTAGACTGTAGTCTGATATGTCATCTTGTTAGGTAAGTTTGAATTGCTATTTTGTGTTCTTACTTGGTCGACTTCAAAGAAAAAACTTTACTTATAAGATGAAACTAAATTATATGGATGGAAATGAACACAAAATATTACGTAAAGTAAAATATGGTTAAGCTAACTAAGAATAACATCAGAAAAATTAATACGATTGTTGCACTTGTGATATTGTATTAGATACATGTCAACATTAGATTATCATCTGCACAATTAAAGGCGAAATCTTATACTATATGATATACTCGTAAATTCATTTATCGTAAATAATTTTAAAAATATCTGTGAAATATGATACTGAGGACGTTAAAATGATAATGACCGCTCTTGTATATAAATATATGTACATTCATCTTCTAATTTATGAATGTATCACATCCTGTTTTTTAGGGTTAAAGACTTGTTAATGTTGACTCGTGACCCCGTTGACACGAATACAAAAGTTATTTCAAAGATTGAAACCCAACTTGCTTGACTCGAACGCGAAATTGATTTAAGGGTCGAAACCTAATCGGGTTGACCCGTTGGGTCAAAGATAAATGAATAATATTATTAAAACATTAATATTTGAATAATGTATTTTATAAGATAAATAGAAGAATAGTATTTCAATACATAAGTATAAAAAAATAAATTTTAAAAAAATTTATAAGTTTTATATCACTAAATAATAAAAAAATTATTAAAATAATATTATTTTTATAAATGATTTAAAATAAGTTTGATACGTTGATATATATTATAAATATTATATATGATTTAATTTAACGAAATTTATTTTTTCTGCTTAAAATATGATAAAATAAAAGACGACAAAAACTATTTTGGCATGAATTCCAACTTTGACCTGATCCGTATTCACCCGACTCGTATTGTGAATTGTAATCCAACCCGTATGGCCCGAGCCTCCTAATTTGTTTAACTATCTTAATTAGAGATTCATAATTGTCTCTCATTTATATCCCTCATTTATCCTCCTAATTGGTCTCACTTAAGACAGGTATATCTGTCTCAAAAATAAGACGGGTAAAAAATTGCCTCACTTGGCTAGATAATACAATTATTTTGCGTACTCAGGAAATTTAATTTTGTTCTCACCCGTTTTATAATTTTATTTAACCGTCTTAAGATTAAGACTAATACACCTGTTCAAATGAGATTTAGTGTATCCGAAAAGTCGAAAATAAGTACATGACCCATAATCTCCATCATTTACCATTTCTACCCATCCTCGTATATATAAATTCTCCCTCAAATAACAAAAAAAATAACTCTCTTAATCTATCTTGTCCATTTTATATTTTAAGAGTATTTAAGGAAAATTGTTGAACTATCTGCCATTTTCCTTGAGTTAAAGAGAGTCGAGGCGATATTATTGCGGTGAAGATAGTAGTACTATTATAGTATTATTTACGATCAATATGTGATTCACTTTTTAATTTTATTAAATATAAAAATGGGACAATAATTTTAGGATAAATTATGAGAAAAAGTAGAATAATAAAATCACAAAGAGTCTTACTTGTGACGGTTTTCATAGACCTTTCACAGCTCCTCCTCACTTGTCCTTCCCACTTACCACTTTGTCTCACGTCTCGATTCTATCCGTCACAAATGAGAATTTATGATAAAATTATACTGTAGAAAATACAATTTAAACTCTTTACAAATTGGGCTAAATAGATAAAATAATAAACTCGTAAATATACGGCCACCTCAACTCACTAATCTAAGCCCATATCAAACTTCCTCATAATCAAGGAATGAATACAAACCCTAACTTTAATATTATGTCCACATTCCACAACCATTGCACGCAACTCATTTCTTTCTTTATGTAATCTCGATGTCCCCTATTCCGTCTAAACTCCACATGCATCACTCTGTCCTCTGTAGATACTCCGAAAATCATACGATTGATATTAAACCCGTGCGATCGCATGTATATTTATATTAAACCGTGCAATCGTAACGTATGTTCTTCGATTTCGGTGTTGTAGGATACTCAAGAAAAATTTAAAAGGTCGATGATATTCTAATATTTCTCTCACTTTTTACTGCAACATAATTTTTTCTTTGCTTATATGTTTCAAAAGGACAAAATAATTTAAGATTTTTTGTTTAAAAATGTTTTTTTCAGAATTATGCTATTAGTTAAACTTTTATTCATTTTTGATTTATAAATATTCAATTTTGTTACACGCATTTATGAAAAATATTTAATTGAATTTTGTAAGATTCATTATTTTTTGCCAAACAAAATATCTCTGGACTTGTGAATTTGACGATGATAATTCTTGAATAATTCGTATTTCACTTATATTAATTTTTAATACTGTAATTTTTTAAAAAGTGATTTAACATATTTAAATAGTTGAATGTGTTGAATACTTAAGTAATTATCAGATCTAATACATTGGCGTTGAACAATTGAGAGAGAAAGGAAGTGTCAAATTGTACATAATTAAATATGTAGTAGAACGTGGGAACTGAAATCATGGAAACAAAAATTTGCTTTGACATTTTGACTTTCAACCACAGGCTGACACGTCAGCTCTGTGGTTGTTCATTTAATAAAGAGGATCATTTTACAATAAAATTGTGTGTAACCGCCTTATATAATCACATTGTAATAGTAGGTCATTGTTTTATAAAAAGAATTAAAGTTGTGCATTTTTCAGTAGTGGGATTTTCAATACAAATTTTTGAATCACGAAAGAATAATATGAAAAAATTGAAATAACATGGATTTAAACATTTAGGCTTTGTTTGATTGCTCATCCAATTTATGAAAATTCTAGAATCCCATAAATTGAGATTTTTAGAGGTTGTTTGTTTACCCCATTTTTTGTAAAATGAGGGAGTTTAAAACTCCTACATGATGGGGAGAATTTAACTACCTATATCCTCATGCTCATTGGAAATCCCTAGGAAAATAAAACTCCAACATGACAACCAAACGGATTATTGTAATTCACGTGAATTTTAATGTAGGAATTAAACTCCTGTGCATTGCAAATTAATACATCAATTTAATTCCCGTATCAACCAAACGACGCCTTAAATGTATCGACGAAATATTTCCACTGAAAAGAAAATTAATATAATCGTGTACTCATGTTTTAAATTGCAATAATTCTTATATGAAACCTTTTACACTAAAATTATAGTAAACCAAGGGATATTTTTCACTTAAATAACCCACTAACATAACTTTTACCATCATTTTTTTCATGATAAGGGTATCGAAGTTTTTCTTATATAGTTTTACTATGGAGTATTTTTATTGTAAAATTGTTTTATAAGAAACTTAATAGGTCACTTTTGAGAAATTATTTTGCAACCTTCTATCCAGCTTTAATGAATTTAACCGCCATTGTTGGGCTTTGAATATGAACAGCAGGTTCCTGGGCAATTGATGGACACTAGGTTGGCTAGGAATTTTAGGTCCCTGCTTGGAAGACAGCCGAACCCGCCACTGAACAGTACTAATACATTTCAGGCAAATGGCTTCGTAATCGGCTCTCCAATGAGAAATTCTCACGGCCCCACCTCAGGCACTGGCGTGTTTATCCCACGCGCCAGCACCTCCAACTTCAAGACTTCGAACACTGTGAAAAATTTTACAGGTGACGACTTCTATGTAATTTTGACGTGCCTTCCATATATTTATTGATATATAAATCAAGAACGACGTTGTCAATTAGGCATACATAACACAATCTGTAAATCATGAGGACACTTATAATATTACCTATTACGAGTATAATAAAAAATTTAAAAGTAGGCATATTAACATATCCAAAACGAATAAAGAATTAACATCAAATAAGATAGTTGAGTTAAATAAGATAATTTGGTCAAAATATGCATTTAATCTAAAGTATAATTGCTGTGTGTAACAGGGGTCAAAACCCAAAGAATGTCAGCAAAAGGTCCAGGCTTAGGAAGTGGAGAGTGCAATCAGCATCATCAAATGAGTTCTTCTGAAGTAAGCCTGCCAAAAGAATGGGCATACTAAATAACTTAAGACAAGAGCGGGTTGTAATTGTAGTACTATAGTTGTTGTTGCTCTAGTGCTGTAAGGAAACTACCCCTCTTTGACTTCTGTTGCATGAGAAATTGTGTTAGCTTTCAAATAATAATGCCTACCCCATGTGTGGTAAATGCTTTTCAAGTAATAAATAAATTCAGGGTTGAATGTTGTTCAATAAATGTTTGAGAGATAAATTGTTGAAGGCCTTGTGTAGTCAAGACTTTCCAACTTTAAATAGTTCAAGTTATGGAGGTCTTATTACATTATTTACTTGTGTTGGAATCAATATTTGATCGGATAGACGACCTAGATCTTATAATCTTTAGATCCATCGGGTTTGAGTTGGACATGGGTCTATAAATAGGGAAATAGATTTAAAATCCAATTTTGTGGATCGAATCCTTTACAACCCATTTTGATGCTTCTCAGTCTGGGTATTTTGAAATCTCCAAATGAGTGTTGATTTTGGATGGAGGTTTGACATAACATGTCAACATTTGAATATTACAGTATATGTAAGTTCTTTAATTTAAAATAACATGTTCTAGTTTTATAATGAATAGGTATAAACTGAATGCGAAAACGATAAAAGAGATCGACATTGCTTGAAACATTGATCCTCTTTAATGAATAACCCGATTTTTAATCCCTAGATCCGATTAATTTCCAAACCCTCGGCCTCACAATTTAGAAAATGAAGTATTTTCTTAATTGGGGTCGGCTTTGTGAACCTTAATCGGGACAAATATGTTCCCTTTATATATAGACTCTTGCCATCAAAGAGTCAATTGAATAGTTTCCTAAATTGTGAGTGGTAAGTTATGTGAAATAATATTGTCAATGGAATACAATGGATTAACTTAATTTCCATAAAATTATTTAATTGAATATTATTATAATACTTATTTATTTTGTGAAATATCTTACACGGTATGCATTATTGTTTACGAAAAGACTAACTCATTAATGGAATGTTGGACAACACTAGAGAAATAACGTAACTTTTAACTTGGCATGTCATTGTATTGCCTATCTGACAGTATGTAAACCGAGTTTCTCTAGTAAACTAAAGATCTTAAGCCGTCATATTATAACTTTATACTTCCTCGTATTGGTATCTTCATGCAACATTTGAGATGATCCTTTGTTGGATTGAATGTAATGGAAAAAAATTTGGTTGCCACAAGAGATTGTCGACAAATCACTTCCGACATAGAGCCGTGGAATGAATCGTCGATAAATTACTCTTATTTATGTTTCCAATAAAACTAAACCCTCGAAAAACATAGATGATTGAAACTATTACGAGAATATAAGGACGGAAAGATGAATCTCACCAAAAGGAAAGTTTTGTTAACCAATGATAAATTTTCAAACTAAGACAAATGAAACAATTATAGGATATCATGTTAAATTCAATGGGCCTGAGATACCATGTTAAATTTAATGGGCCTGGGATACCATGTTAAATTTAACGGGCCTAGGTTGCACCCAAACAGAGGATGAGAGCGAGTAAACAGTGCAAGCACAAGGGGGTTTATGTGGACATGGCCACCAGCCCGCCAATCTTTGGACATGCGACGGTCTAAAAAGCCACGTTTGGGGACGTAGCAATGCTTTGACCAGATCGCTTTAGATCGGTCGGTTTCTTCTCGATGAAGATCTCGAAATGAGCAAGATGTTCAGAGTTGCCACCAAGCAATTGTGGAGTGCTTGGACACCGTTCGAGATCCATTTTATACCTCGGTCAAACAAAGCATGACGCGGTGCCTGGCATAGATACTAAAGATAAGGACTCGTTCTCTTTTAGCATTTTATGCCTAGAATGACTCTCGTTGCAATGGATAAGATCATCCACTATCCAAAGGTTCTAAGTAAGGAGTGAAGGTACGTATTTAGAAGCTCTTTAATCGATCACCCAATCCCGCCCGCACTAGCGACCTCTACTGATCGATCGTAGTTGCTAGTGAAAAAGTTGATAAAATGGGTTAAATGTATGAATGTGCATCCATTAGTTTAACCTAACATGTGAATATTTTCTAAGTCAGTTGTTTTGTGCATGTACCAAGAACTCGGTGTCGAAGTTGGATTTAGAGTTGATCTGTATGCAAAACGGAAATTAAACATCCATTTACAAAGTTTTGGTAGGTTGTGCTGTTTAACACGATTCAAATAAAAGGAAATTAAATAGCAAAGGTGGAAAATAAAGTAATGAAATGTGTAAGAGTGTTTACTCATTAATTTGTTCCACAACGCATTCAGATTTGTCCGTAATCGGGAATCATTTCAATTGATGCTAAAAAAGGAAGAACAGATGGGATCTGGCATCCACTTGGGGTGCGAGTTTAATATCCCGATATTTTATTAGTGTGGTTACGTGAATTATAATGTTTATGTGCTATGATTGTTACGTATAAGTTTGGGATATCGTTTAATGGTTACAGTGTGTTGTCAATTAGCTTGTCTAACGACTTTATACTGAATGTCTATAGACTACGAGAGTGTCTATACACAGTGGGTGTGTGTGTCAATCGACATAGGGGTGTAGTGCACGACACAGTGTGTGAGTTTTGTGGAAAATTGATGTTGGTCGATCGACATTCAGGGCTGTCGATAGACTAAGGCACGGGCTCCCTTGGTTTGCATCTTACGTAAAACCTATCCCACCTATACCTATATAGTACCCAAACCTCAAACACTATAGCCTTTTGTCATTCAAAAACACACACACACAAACACCCTATCTCACACTGCAATTGAACGAGAGAAACAGAGAAGGAAGGCAGCACGGGATTCGGGTCAAGATGTTGGAGCTTGTGTCCTCCACAATTAGTGTGATAACATTTATAAATCTCTTATAGGTTCACAAGGGTATACTTCGTATTTTATCAGTTGATTAACGATTACTTAATAACGGTTGGCTTGCTAGAAAGTTTGACGTTATTATCATACTGATGGCGGTGATCAACTGGTCCCTAAAAGTCACACCTAAAGGATGTGTTTGAGAGATGTGATTATGGAAATGTAATCACATTGATGCCTTATATGACTAAAAGGTTAGTTCATGTATTTGACTAAACAGTTAGTCAATGTGTTGATGAGACGATTATTTAATTCAATTAAATAATATCAATTTGAGATTTAATTAATCTGTCAATTCGTAAATTGAATATAATAAGTTATATTTAATTATTGTATATAATGTTAGCTTAAACGAATTAAGATGTTAATTCGTAATTAAACATAAACGGTTATATTTAATAAGCAAATTATAAATATGCGATATTTATAGTTAATGTATATATTATACAATATTGTCATAATAAATGTTGACAGACTGGTATTGATAAATCGACTGCAAACTGTTATAAGTGGACTTATTAATACATGTCGATATATATGACAATTGATAAATAATACACATAATATACAATTAAAACAACAACCAAAAATAAGAAGATTATATCCTCATTTTGGTTGTTGGGAATTCGGTCAAAACCGAGAAAGAGGAAGCAAATAAAAGAAAAAAAAAAAATCTTTCCCTCTTTTCTCTAAACCTACACAGTTTAAGAGGCCAAAGGGATTCATTTTTTTACTTAGTTGTTTTTTGCTTAACCTAATTTTTTTGACCTAATTTTTCCTCTCATCAAAAATCACACGAAACCCTAAATTAATTAGTGAATTTGGGGATCGATTCTAGCAAGAACAAAAGGGCATTTCTCACATCATCTTGGGTGCAACGATTAGGCGAATATCAATTTTGATATTGTTCTTAGGCCATATTTGCAAGGACCAAAGGTTGATTTTTAATCCCTATTCTATTTTGTTTATGCAATTCTTTTATGACTAGTTTTCATAGATTATAATTTCGTTATAATCCTTAATTTTAAGGGAAGTATACCGATATTTCCTACAAGTGGTATCAGAGCCAAGGCCACGAAATTATTTTTTGATGATTTTCATAATTGAATTAAACAAAAATTTCGAGAATAAGAAAAAAAAGCATTCGGCCTGTAAAATTTTTTTTTGTGCCGTGAGCATTTTTTCTGCCGAGTTGAATTTTTCGTTTTTGATTTTGTTGTTTCCATTTTGATTTATTCATATTGTTGTTTTAATAAGTTAAAATGATTATATGATGAATTTGTAGATGTTTGATTTAATGAGGATTAAATTAAAATGTAAATGGAAATTGTTTCATTGTTGATAAATTGTTTTTGCTATATAGTTTTGGCATAGAACTTAATTTAATCATGTTCAAATCAATTGTGATGAATCATATATACGGATAATCGATTTTGTCATAATTTGGATATTCATTTTAAGAGGTTAAATTGAATTATGAAGTTTGAATCCATGTTTAAATTAATAGATGATGTTTATGTCAATCATGTTATATTAGCAACATTAAACTTTTTGTCCACATTAAATTTTTTTTTTCGAGAAAAGTAAGATTAAAACGGCTATGCCGTGAGGTCTGAAAAAAATTTCTGGTTTTTTGTTTTAGGGCAACATGCCGAGAAAAAAAAAAGGCTGTTTTGTTTCGGTTTTTGCAGAATTGCCGAGAAAAAAAAAATTGGTTTCTGTTTTTTTTTTTTTTTCATTTAGCCGAGCTGAAAAAAAAAAAAAATTCTGTTTTTTTTTTCTCCTGTTTTGCCGAGACCAAAAAGAAAAAAAAAGGGAATTTTTTTGTTTTTATTTGTTTTGTTTTGGCCAATATTGATTATACATTAAATTAATAATGTATGATTAATTGTTGTGAAGAAGTTCACAATTTTTAGATACCTAATTATTTTAAAGAAGTTTAAAATAATGTTGAATTAATTCATATTACAAGTTTAATATGTATTTAGATTAAAATTATTGGGAGTAATTGAGGAATTGTCACATAATTTGATCAATTAACACTAGTAGAAAAAGTGTCATTGACATCGGTTTTTAGGTCCATTTACATCGGTTTTGGGGCGATGCTTCTGGGGGCGTTGTTTATTGAATTATAACAAAAACATCGGTTGTAAAACCGATGTTAATGGAATATAATTACATCGATTTTCGTCCAAAACCGATGTAAATAACGCCTTTTTTACATCGATTTTGGACCAAAACCGATGTAAATATCACTTTATTTACATCAGTTTGGACTTAAACCGATGTAATGATGTAATATTTACATCAGTTCTTTTCTAAAATTGATGTAAATATTTCTTTAAATTCATTTGGACAATACGAATCCAATAATTTATCCGCAATTAAATGCTGCAAAAAATACGGCAGAACTCGACTCTAAATTTTGTATTCTCATACTATTAAAGTTCTTCAAGATAAATCAATAACCCAACAACTCACGGCTTCCAACAATTTAAACACAATCAACTATATTATCTACCAAAAAAATATATCATATTACAATTCCATGTGTCATGCAAGTAGTTCAAAAGACTACCTTCTACGACAGAAAAAGGTTAAATGTTTTCAATTGCAATTTCTAGGATATCTAAACCAATTACATTATTACATTAGATGATTTTTTAAACAATAAAGCGACCGGAGCTCTTGAACCGCGTTTGCTCATTCGTACCTGAAACACGCTACATAAAAATAGATGATAGTGGTTAAAAAAACAAGGCAAAAGGTACAAAAAACTTATAACACTTACATCCAATCAATGGTATTGCTGAATCTTGATACACACTCTGCAAATCACCAAAAACAATCAATGTGCATCTTAGAATTCAATTAAGTAACAACAATTGATAGCCAAGAAAGAGCTTGTAACCTTACCTATATTATCAACCAAGTTTAATATGATATAATCAGTATAATAACTAAATGGCATTAAACAATTCACTCAAAGATGCCTTATGCAGCATTTTGTTCGATACATAAACCAAGTGCTTACTGCTTTTATTGCCTTTGAATTAAAATAGTAACATAGCGTGGCAAGAGAAAGATAAACATGAAGTTTCAACTCATACAGTTTGCAATTTTTTTTGAACACGCAAGTTATAACATGAATACTCAAGCAAGCAAATTCTGAACTGGTTTTATTATAAAGAGTACATGATCTTAAGTTAAGACTTCTCACAATCCCCTTTTTCATTTGACATTATTTAAATCGGTTGTGAGTATGTCTTAACTTAAGACCATATGAAACATTCTTTACCTGTGGAATTATGTGAAAAGAACTTTTGTATCTCAAGGAGTCGTGATTCAGAAATGCATTATATTAGGTAACCTATAGCATTGATGGATCATAAACCTGTCAATTAACGAAATAAAAGTATTGCTTAATACTCAATTAAGAGTACTTAAACATAACATTGAAAGATGCAGATTAAAGTACTTGGGTTATTAACAGTCTAATTCTTTCAAGTTTTGAGTGTTTACCAAAATCTAGCTTCCCATTCAAATCTTTTAGTAAGTGCTGATCCGTGTGCCAGAACATGCCTCAGACATGATATCCTTAGTGTTGATCTATGAACCATCAACATATATGAAAGCACAAAGAAGACTGTCAGAACTCTTTGCAATTGATTCCTCAAGATAAAACGCCATATTATCTCCAAGACAAAATACAACCAACTCGAACCTGTTGAGTGAAACGGGGCACATTTTTATCATGACAAATTCAGAACTTGAGGCTTAACTTATAACATATTAGAGCAGCAATCACATTTTTTTTGAGTACGAAATCATTATGCCCCATGAAGGCATGAACTACCATAACTTGGTTTCAAAAAAAAAGAAAAATACACCCAGTGTTTTCATCACAAACTAATTTCAAAATGCAACGTCGCTGATTTCCGAATGTAAACATTAAGCTCTCATTGTCTTTCTCTTTTTCCCCTTGTTTAATAATTTCCATTTGTTTCTTGCACTTCTTGCATTAGGCTAATAATGCTACTGTTCGTGATTTACTCTTTCAACTTTCAAGCTCATCTTGTGCTTTGATTGATTTAGAGTTGAAAGAGAGTTCTGAATGAGGGTTTAACAGGGGAAGGAGGAGTTTAAATGGTTTGTGATTGTTGTGTGGGAAGGTTTTTAGATATTCAGGATGAGTAGTGGCCATGTCATCAGTCCAAAAGGTTATGTCAGCAACACAGTAAGCCGCTTAACGGAGCATTTAACGCCTAATTGCAGTTAGGTCATGGTTTAGAAAAACTAATAAAGTTAAAGGGTATAAGAGAGGATTCCCGAAAATGAAGGGTATATGGTAGAAAATGAAAAAACTCGAGGGTAGATCATAGAAAAACCCAATGAATAATAAATTACTCCCTTTGTCTTCTAATCATTTGTATGGCTTTTTTATTCTTTGTAAGGGGTATATTAATTAAAGGCAAACAAATAACCGATATTCGTAAGTATCCTAATCATTGTGTAAATTAATTGTTGAGTTGTAACTAGAGAATTAGAACGAACCCTAATTGTGACACTACTCAATCATTTATTCGATCCGTCATCGCTTTGCACTATAATTGATTGTATGTATGATTATTGTTAATTATGGCATAGATTCATAGAGGAGCGGTTTTAGATCTTTACTATTTACTTTGATTGCGGAATTGCTTTAGGTAGGGATACCGTACTCAACCTCGTTATCGCAAAAGTTTATAATTGAAATCGTATTGTGTGTATGGAATGGAAGTGGCGAAATACCGCCTATTGAACGAAGTCTATAGACTTCGTGTATAGCTGTCGATTGACAATCAGTGTGTGTCGATCGGCAGTGGTACATGGGGTCGTTAGATGGTTTATTTTGCGTGATCAATTGGTTGGTTATACGAGTTATAGTGTTTGGCATTGAAGTTTAATTATTATGCCATGTTTATAAGTATATTGTGTGCACTTAAATGTGTTACCATTACATGGTTATTGCGGCATGGTGAAAGGGAGATGCGCCATTGTATATTTGTGCTGTGGGCACGGTGCCAGTGTGTTGTGAAGTGATCGGTACGGTGCGAGGGAGTGTACCATTGGTATGCGCACGGTGCCAGGGAGTGTACCATACTTGTTGAAGGGTGACGGTTGGCTCGTATAAGATGGGAGACCGGTCATCGACGGTTGGCTCGTATTCGGCGGGTGACCGGTTAGACATTTTTTAGCCGTTGTTGGTTATTTTTATTTACCTTGTTGTCAGTTTATTTACGTAATTTATTATTATTTCTTTCTGTAATGATATCCCTACTTGAACCTTTGGGTGACGTATGTTGTCTGTGTCAAATTGTCACCTAATTTTCGTGGTGGCCTGTGTTGTTCCATTCAATAATTTCCGATTAAATGGGGAGCAGCTAATAAAGCAGGTACCGAGTAGTTGATGTGTCTGATACTGTGCTTGGGGGACGAATGGACGCGATGAAGTCATGAAGATAGAGTATGGTCTCCACGAGTCATTAATCATTAATTGAGCCTTGAGTTTAATAAGTCTTGTGTAAACATTTACATTTCTGTCATTTTTGGTTTAAGGTTGTAAAGCCAGTTTTGCTAATCTTTCACTATGACTGTAAACTCTATTTAATATACCTTTGATTGCTTTACTTTGTTATTCACTGCCTCGGTTTACCGAGATGGTAACACGTTCATTTAGTCAAGAATGTCTTGTTAAGGCTCCTTCCTAAATGGGGGTGTTATAGTGAGCCAGTAGGCAATCCAAAAGGTGATTCCTGGTTTTAGAAAAGTTGCAAAAACGTGTTTGTGTTGCGTAGTTTCAAATGTTGTTTGCATGACTCGGAGTAATTACTATTGTATTAGTAATACTTACTTTTGAGTTCGGATTTGCAAGTTTGAAAAGTATAGTTTACAAGTGAAAGTATAAAACGTGTATGCTTAGCCGTTTCATCACCGTAATCGAATTAAATCGACATGGTATGTATTAACCAAGGATGAGTATGAGTGTGACCAAAATTCTTGCAAACGTTAATAAATGGAAAAATGGTAAATAAAAAAAACGGGTGTTTAAATACCCATGAATTTGTAATTAACCAACAAGTATCATCGAAACACGGGATAAAACCGTCACGGTATAATTTAACCAAGGATGATTTTTGGAAATGGCTAAAAATTTGTTATAAGAAAATAAAATAATGTTGTGAAAACCGTAAAAGAAAAGAAAGAAAATAAAAGAAAATGTTGAAGGAAAGATGAACGAAAACACAGCAGGATTAAGGCCTGAGAGGGCCTTGGGGCGCGAGCTCCCCTACTATACATGATACGGTCGTTATGTACCAAAAATAAATACCTAAATATAACTAATAGAAGCTAGTGATAAGTAGGGTCGATCTCCACAGGGAGGCAAGGTATCTATCTGTAAGTCCGTCTATCTAAGTCAAAATTGGGGGGGTTTGTATTTTGTTTTCTAAACTACTAAAGATTAAGGGCAAGAGAAATAAAGTAAGAGCGATAAAGCGAGGAATTAAGAGATAAGTAATCAGATAAAAGAAGTATGTCAGGATTTCGGTTCACCATGGCAGTTCATCGACTCAGTCATAAATAGCCTGGACAATCTACTGTGAGAAGGGCAAGGGAAAGGTCCTTCCGGTCCGCTATCCACCCTAGATTTCCACTAACTTGACTTCTGTCCTCATTAGGGTAGTCTACTGTTCATAGCAGGTCTGTTTATTCCAATCTTCCGATCCAGGAACAAAGTTAACCGAATTAATGTTATTTAGAAGCGTGCACTCAACTAAATATGTTACAGTTATATTCCTATGGTCACATATTATCACAAGTAAATCACCTAGTCTATTTACTACATCGTCTCATCACTACCATGGATCCCCTAGTCCTAACATAAGGAGATTAGCTACTCATGCTTTTGAGATTAACAACAACAACAATAATCATGAAATAACTAAGAGAAGACATGACATAAAGGCAATAAAGATGCAACATAAACAATTAAACAAGGACAATAAATAAAAGAACAATGATTAAGAATAAGAAGGATTAAGATTAAGAGAAGAGAAAGGTTACAAGATGGAATCCGGAGAGAAAAGAGGCAGAGAAAAGTTTCAGCAGCAATTAGAGTAAAGTCGAGTATGTAAAACGTCATTAAGACCTAAATAACACTTCCTTATATAGGGGAGCGTTTTTATTAACAAAATAAACCAAACACGGATTAGTCAGCCCGTGTAATCTAGCAAACCACTCGATCGAGTCCTTTCAGACAACTCGATTGAGGACTTCTCCTGCAAAACTGTTCGATCGAGCACTTGAGGCTCTCGATCGAACTCTTCCAATTCAGCATATTTCGATCGAGTATAAAAAACCACTCGATCGACTTCCAGCATCTGCCAAAACACTCGATCGGATTCCAGAAGCTCTCGATCGAGTACTTCCCACAGAGATCAGCCTTGACTTCGTCTTGGCAGCTTCCTAAGACTTCCCTTCACGCTTCCCGAGGTACGACTCTTGCTCTAAATCTCCGCCTCCTTAAAATGCATGCAAAGTGGGACGATTAAGGCACGATTCCGCTACTTTTAGATCCATTTCTGCAATTAAGACAAAACAAACCAAAGTAGCCAATTCGGGGCATTTTGCAATATAAAGCGATACAAATGGCATAGAAATGCGTACAATAAGAGGCTAAAAAGTCTATATAAATTGCACGTATCAAATCTCCCCAAACCGAACCTTTACTCGTCCTCGAGTAAACTAAATGCAAACTAATGGAACGTGTAACACCCCGCGAATTTCCCATTTTGAGATATAAAATTTATTTATCCGTTTAATTAATTTATTTTATATTTTAAAATTATGTAATTTAATTAATTCATTTTTAAGCACGAATTTTATAAAAAGAATATTCTAAAACTTAATTTATATAAAAATACGTATTTTAGTCAGACAATAACAATAGTGACAATAATAATATTAGTTTCCGTCTTAAGTTAATATAGACTCAAAACATTATTCCGACTAGCTTAGACCATCACTTTTCCTTCTAGCAAAGATCGTCGCATTTCTCTTATAAAACTATTTCAATTCGGACCAACCCGATTCCGACAACACACTCTCTTACACTCTACTTTTTAATAATTCTTTTATTATTATTATTATTATTATTATTATTATAATTATTATTATTAATATTATTACTATTATTGTTGTTGCATCACACCGTCCCCACCCCGTCATTACCCTTTCCCCTTTCATTTGTTCCTTTCCTCTTTCGACCTATCAGCAACAACAACAACCATCATCAACCAGTGAACCCAAAACACCATTTTCGTCACCTCCAACCTCAGATCCCGCCTCCATTCTCAACCAAATTCGATAAATTTTACACCAATAGCTTCCCCATCTCGTCCTCCTTCTTTATATGTAAGAAAGAGCCAAGCTTTCATCCTATTTCAATTCGGCCGTCTTACAAAGGATTCGGATTTTGGGTTAATTTCTTCTATTTTTGGGTTTCGAGTCATCCTTGGGCGATTCTGTGGCGTTTAGGAGAGCAAAAAAGAGGTAACGGTGATAGGTTACTCGACAAATGTCGAAATTTCCGTCTTCTGTGTCGTATTATATGCCCTTGTTTGATAAAATTTGATCTTTTATATTTTTCTCATTTTTATGGTATTTTTCGTCTCAAAGTAATGTTTGAATTAGGCTGTTTTTATTCGCTCTTCATTTAGACCGATTTGGAACGATTTATGTGGTTTCGGGACTGTATTGAGACGGAAATTCGAACTGTTTTTGGGACAGGTTTTATGCGGCTGTTGTATTGTGTATTTGGGCATTTAGAGTCGTATTTATATTTTCCCTTACATGCCAAAGAACACATTTTTGTTGGGTGTTATACTGTTATGTACAGACAGCACCTTCTAATAGAGCAACTTACATCAAGGTTTACACCTTTCTTCTTTATTTTAAAAACGGGTACCAATTATTATTATTATTATCCATGTGACCTCCCTTGTGCTCAACTAGACATTAACCAATCTTTTAATTCAAACTTTATGAATTAACAGTTGCTTGATTGCTATGATTAGTGACCTTCCTTCATTCCTAAAAAGACCATCCAATGGTACCCATTTTGACAACGTCACACACTACAAAATTAATTATTGTTGTTGTTCTGCGTACCTCTATGCTGCGTCGGTTGAAGCCAGCTCTGTTACGGGTAGTGGCCAGGCCCGGGCAGTGGGCAGGGGTGAGCTGGGCAGTGCGGCCTAAACCCGTGTGAACCTGTGAAATGGGAGATTGATTCAATATTGTGTTCACTGATTGAAATAAATGGGAGCTTTAATTTGATTGTTTAAAATGGCCACTATGTTATTCTTTTTAGCTTAATTGAAATAAATTGTACGTTGTTGCCTAACATGTCCTAAAGGAACATAAGCCTGATTGTTGTTTGTGATTGAGGTTTTGTGTACGTTTTCAAATAATAACCATGAATACTCAACTAATGTAAGCGTCCAGCTCGTCTTTTGTGCAGTTTGCGACCGTCTTTCTTCCTTGTTCTATGCTTTCTAATGTCTTATATTATGCCTTGAACATGCCTAGTAACTTTTGGTTCATCTCTAAATCATAATGTGTGCTTAGAAATGGTGAGAATGTGGGTTATTTACATTTTGTCTCATGCCTTATTATAACTTAATTCGTTAAATATCGTTCATTCATATATTTGTCTCACATTAACCATAAATGTGGAATTTATTATTTATTCAAGTCAAAATTTGATGAAATGTCTTATTTACCTATAATATGAATTTTCAATCCGTTCATTCTCATTTATTTATCGTATCTCAAATACGAGTGAATTATTCTACTTGTTTAATTAAATTGAGTCATTTAAAATTAGTGCTTGTTTTGCTTATTATAAACGGTTCATCTCTGTTTATTTACATTTTTATTCAATTGACAAATATTGAGAAATGAGACACTAATCCATGTTTACGAGTATAACTGGACTTGGAGGTCTTACTTGAATTATCATCGGCTCATTACTTTATTAGTCTCATTCCAAGTTGATTCGTATCGCTTGGTTGAGTCGTATTCTTATGATATATCTTTGCGCCTTACTTGTGCCGTTCTGCCAAGTATTGGTTTACGCCGCTCTCGTGCCGTTCTGCCGTGAGTTGGTTGATTTATGTTTACCCGCCCCTTTCGGACTGTTCTGCCGATTGTGGGTTAGCTCATATCGTATTCTGGTGATAATGCCTTTATGCTATACATTTTGCTTGACTTGTCTTTACGCCCCTTTCGGACTGTCCTACCGATTGTGGGTTTAGCTCATATTTTCCGCCTCTTCGGATCGTTTCGCCGATTGTGGGTTCTCGACTTCCGTTCGTCGATCGAGTCTTGGATGCGGACTGTTCGCCGCATGTCGAATCGGGAACCGTTCGTCCCGAGAGTCGGCCGATTTAGACTAGGACCGAGTCTTGGGAGTACCACTGTCGTCCTACCAGGGGAATTATATTTTGATATATGAGTAGTAAAGGTCTTGCTTGGTTATAGTTATTGGTATTTGTCTTTCAAGGTAAGAGTGATGCCTTGGGTTGTTTGTCTTGGTCCTATCGGATACTAGGGGTGAGCTATAAGCCCTCTAGTTGCGATATGATCGTCGGGATTGATGTTCCCATCCGTTCTTATGGTGAGATGCAAGCCATAAGTATGAATGTGACATTAGTAGCCACGTCCCGTGCAATGTTTGCTAAGTGGTTTTCCAAATAATGGCTACGGTTTCTATTCTTGTAATTTGCATTGGTTGATCCCTTGCTTAACTGCTTCACATGATTCGGATTCTAATCTCATATCTATGTTGTAATTTCTTGAAATGCGTACTTTTGCATAAATGACCGTATTCTTGTCTTTCATATTACTTAATGGTCTCCCGTGAACAGTTGAATCTTTATTATGCTAGTGTTGGCCTATCTTGTTCCATCCCAATTATTTGCCATGTTTACATATAAACTTGATACTCTTATCTTTTATATGTGTCTTATATGACTTGCCTGTTTTAGTTCCTTGTTATGTTCGTTTTGACATTTTGTGGCTGGGAGAACCTTGAGTTACTCCCCACTGACTGTGGCGTTCATGTTTACATGAATGACAGGTATTAGTTGGTGCATTCATGGGGTGAAGACATGTGTGAGCTAGCGAGCACTTTGGCCTTTTAGTCGGTTTATTACGATTGTTTAGACTCACCTTTTATTGTATTGTCATTCGAGGGATATCTTTTCCCTCACCTTGACTATCACGTTTGTATAATTTAAACTTTATTTCCGTATTCTTTATTTATGTTTTGGATTTTAATGATCCCGCGCCTTAAATTTTAAAAGTTTCAAAAATTTCCTATTTTTCCGCTTGAATTTATAAGTTATATTTTCCGCTTTATCGCGGGGTGTCACAGTTGGTATCAGAGCCTATGTTGCTCCCGACGCACACACGTGTACCCCAAACTTAAATTTGAACTTGACCTTGAATAACGAATGAGAGATGGGTAGAACTAAGGACCTAAGTTGGTAGTCTCTTTGTGTATGCTTCGTGGTAGGTTCTAACATGTTTGTTGATTGTCACTCATTGTTATGCCCGTGGATCAATGACCGTGAACTTACCTACACGAGGATCAAGATTTGGTGCCTATTGCCGGGGATTGAAGAATTGTTCAACCTTTGAAGAATGCTTCTACTTCCTCAGAGATATTTCTCTTTCTTTGTATACCTTGCCTTACTCTTTATCTCTTGGTGTTTATCCTTCTTCTAAACTCTCTTCTGTTTTACTTTGAAAACAACTCTTGTATCTCTCAGCTTGTCCTTTGTCCCTTGCTTATCCTCCCTTAACGCCTTTTGGATAGTTCTCTTTCTTTTGTGAGATATTAATTTTGGCTGGATAATTTGGCTTTGTGGAGTTTGTTTGTGGTTGACCCATAACTCTTGGTTTTGAGAAGTTGTGATGTTTTGAGAAGTTGTGATGTTGGAAGGACTTAGGTAGTGTGGTGAGACATACTTAGTGATTCTTATGTCTAGTTCTTTGGTAAAGTGAGTATAATTGATCGGTGGAATTATGTGTATTAAGTGTGAGTTGTCTATAATACTAAGATTATGGAACTTGGGCCTTGTTGTTTATACTTGGAAGTTTGGGTTGAGCTCGAGGTTAGCATAGTCGGTATACTTTTGAGAGTGTTACGATGATTACATAAGAACCATGTTAGGTGAGAGTTGTTGCTAGTTTTGGAATCTCATTTGGGTATTCACCTTGCGGTAATGAGGATTAGTCACCAGAGTCCTTGAGATGTGATTATAAGTTAGGACCGATTGATGTTGAGCTGAGATGAGCCAGATGTTTTGGGTGGTTGTCTCGTAACTTAGAAAATGTCACCATCTATGCTTTAGGTTTCGAGAGTATAACAAGATCTCTTTGGGATGATAGAATGTGCAAAAGAATTTTTGAATTTGGAGTTTGATCAAGGGTTGTACCATTTTAAGAAACTCATAGTTGACACTAGTTAGATATGAGTATTGCTTTGTTAGAAGTTTTGACCTTGATCTCATGGAGGTTGTTTGTAGATGTTGAGGATTTGAAGTGGTGAAATCACACTTATAGTGAAGTAACTTGGTTCATGGGATAACCTAAGGTGAAGTAACACAAGTGTTTTGAGGAAATCTTTGGGAGCTATGTGGTTATAAGTTTTGTTGTTAGGAAGTTTTTGGAACCGTTTAGGATGATGTTGTTGTTTGAGGTTTGAGTACCTGGCGTTTCCTTGTTGTCTAATTCCTTTCTTCTTTGACCATAAGTGTTACCATTCATACCTCTCTTTCTCGCTTCATCATGCTCCTCCTTTAAGTTTGAAACTCGTAACCTATGAAACTCTATCTGTTTCAATTCCTACCATAGGAAATTCATCATAGCTCTTTTGTTAGTTAAGTTTGGATTCTCTTAGCGTACTTGTTTTTATGATGTCTAAGTTACCGTCATTTTTGTACAACTTCTAATCTTTCAAGCTACCAGTTTTGATTCGTTGTTAAAAGTTGATGTTACTTTTGCAAAACCTTGCCTATTTTAAAAAAATTGAAAATGAAAATTTGATTTAGTTCCCTATTTATTCCATGACTATAAACTCATTTATCATGATTTTAATTGCTAAACCCGAGATTTCTTTAAATTTTATCCAATTTCTGTTAATTTTGATCTATTTATGATTTCTTTGTCAAAGTTTAATATTACATTTTCAGGAATTTGATTCCCTTTTTAGTTTAAAAGTGAAACCTTTACCCCTATTTTGGCTTTTGTAAAAGAAAATTTGAGTAAATTACCTTTTTCTTTTGATTTTAACGTTGATCGGATGTTAGAACTCGTTATTAGAGACGTTTAATAACTTGTTCTACGCTTGTCGGCGAATGATTTTTGTTTTAAATGTGTCTTTGGCTTGGAAAGTTAGCGTTCTTGTGTGCACGACAAGAGCAATTTCGTTCCATGAATGAGACTTATGCTTTTGAAAACTCTTCATTAATATTTTTGAAAACATTTTGATTTTTGATTTATACCAATGATTTACCTTTCGATCGAGTTCTGTCGGAAAATTTTATTTGAAACTTTTGAAAGAATTTTAATTCTTACGATAACTAACCTTTTAAATGTTTTGGTTACCGATTCCAAAATTCCAGTTTTATTTTATATAACCTTTGATTTCTACTTTCAAGTTTCGAGGACGAAACTTTTTAAAAGATGGGGTGATTACAACACCCCGCGAATTTCCCATTTTGAGATATAAAATTTATTTATCCGTTTAATTAATTTATTTTATGTTTTAAAATTATGTAATTTAATTAATTCATTTTTAAGCACGAATTTTATAAAAAGAATATTCTAAAACTTAATTTATATAAAAATACGTATTTTAGTCAGACAATAATAATAGTGACAATAATAATATTAGTTTCCGTCTTAAGTTAATATAGACTCAAAACATTATTCCGACTAGCTTAGACCGTCACTTTTCCTTCTAGCAAAGATCGTCGCATTTCTCTTATAAAACTATTTCAATTCGGACCAACCCGATTCCGACAACACACTCTCTTACACTCTACTTTTTAATAATTCTTTTTTTATTATTATTATTATTATTATTATTATTATTATTATTATTATTATTATTATTATTATTATTATTATTATTATTATTATTATAATTATTATTATTAATATTATTACTATTATTGTTGTTGCATCACACCGTCCCCACCCCGTCATTACCCTTTCCCCTTTCATTTGTTCCTTTCCTCTTTCGACCTATCAGCAGCAACAACAACCATCATCAACCAGTGAACCCAAAACACCATTTTCGTCACCTCCAACCTCAGATCCCGCCTCCATTCTCAACCAAATTCGATAAATTTTACACCAATAGCTTCCCCATCTCGTCCTCCTTCTTTATATGTAAGAAAGAGCCAAGCTTTCATCCTATTTCAATTCGGCCGTCTTACAAAGGATTCGGATTTTGGGTTAATTTCTTCTATTTTTGGGTTTCGAGTCATCCTTGGGCGATTTCGTGGCGTTTAGGAGAGCAAAAAAGAGGTAACGGTGATAGGTTACTCGACAAATGTCGAAATTTCCGTCTTCTGTGTCGTATTATATGCCCTTGTTTGATAAAATTTGATCTTTTATGTTTTTCTCATTTTTATGGTATTTTTCGTCTCAAAGTAATGTTTGAATTAGGTCGTTTTTATTCGCTCTTCATTTAGACCGATTTGGAACGATTTATGTGGTTTCGGGATTTGTATTGAGACGGAAATTGAATCGTTTTTGGGACAGGTTTTATTACATGTTGTATTGTGTATTTGGGCATTTAGAGTCGTATTTATATTTTCCCTTACATGCAAAAGAACACATTTTTGTTGGGTGTTATCTTTGTTATGTATGACAAACACCTTCTAATAGAGCAACTTACATCAAGGTTTACACCTTTCTTCTTTATTTTAAAAACGGGTACCAATTATTATTATTATTATCCATGTGACCTCCCTTGTGCTCAACTAGACATTAACCAATCTTTTAATTCAAACTTTATGAATTAACGTTTTTGATTGCTATGATTAGTGACCTTCCTTCATTCCTAAAAAGACCATCCAATGGTACCCATTTTGACAACGTCACACACTACAAAATTAATTATTGTTGTTGTTCTGCGTACCTCTATCTTTGCGTCGGTTGAAGCCGGCTCACATTTACGGGTAGTGGCCAGGCCGGGCGTGGGCGGGGGTGAGTGGGCGGTGCGGCCTAAACCCGTGTGAACTTTGTGAAATGGGAGATTGATTCAATATTGTGTTCTTTGATTGAAATAAATGGGAGCTTTAATTTGATTGTTTAAAATGGCCACTATGTTATTCTTTTTAGCTTAATTGAAATAAATTGTACGTTGTTGCCTAACATGTCCTAAAGGAACATAAGCCTGATTGTTGTTTGTGATTGAGGTTTTGTGTACGTTTTCAAATAATAACCATGAATACTCAACTAATGTAAGCGTCCATTTCGTCTTTTTTTGTGCGATTTGCGACCGTCTTTCTTCCTTGTTCTATGCTTTCTAATGTCTTATATTATGCCTTGAACATGCCTAGTAACTTTTGGTTCATCTCTAAATCATAATGTGTGCTTAGAAATGGTGAGAATGTGGGTTATTTACATTTTGTCTCATGCCTTATTATAACTTAATTCGTTAAATATCGTTCATTCATATATTTGTCTCACATTAACCATAAATGTGGAATTTATTATTTATTCAAGTCAAAATTTGATGAAATGTCTTATTTACCTATAATATGAATTTTCAATCCGTTCATTCTCATTTATTTATCGTATCTCAAATACGAGTGAATTATTCTACTTGTTTAATTAAATTGAGTCATTTAAAATTAGTGCTTGTTTTGCTTATTATAAACGGTTCATCTCTGTTTATTTACATTTTTATTCAATTGACAAATATTGAAAAATGAGACACTAATCCATGTTTACGAGTATAACTGGACTTGGAGGTCTTACTTGAATTATCATCGGCTCATTACTTTATTAGTCTCATTCCAAGTTGATTCGTATCGCTTGGTTGAGTCGTATTCTTATGATATATCTTTGCGCCTTACTTGTGCCGTTCGCAAGTATTGGTTTACGCCGCTCTCGTGCCGTTCGCCGTGAGTTGGTTGATTTATGTTTACCCGCCCCTTTCGGACTGTTCTGCCGATTGTGGGTTAGCTCATATCGTATTCTGGTGATAATGCCTTTATGCTATACATTTTGCTTGACTTGTCTTTACGCCCCTTTCGGACTGTCCTGCCGATTGTGGGTTTAGCTCATATTTTCCGCCTCTTTCGGACTGTTCTGCCGATTGTGGGTTCTCGACTTCCGTTCTGTCGATCGAGTCTTGGATGCGGACTGTTCTGCCACATGTCGAATCGGGAACCGTTCGTCCCGAGAGTCGGCGATTTAGACTAGGACTCGAGTCTTGGGAGTACCACTGTCGTCCTACCAGGGGAATTATATTTTGATATATGAGTAGTAAAGGTCTTGCTTGGTTATAGTTATTGGTATTTGTCTTTCAAGGTAAGAGTGATGCCTTGGGTTGTTTCTCTTGGTCCTATCGGATACTAGGGGTGAGCTATAAGCCCTCTAGTTGCGATATGATCGTCGGGATTGATGTTCCCATCCGTTCTTATGGTGAGATGCAAGCCATAAGTATGAATGTGACATTAGTAGCCACGTCCGTGCAATGTTTTCTAAGTGGTTTTCCAAGTAATGGCTACGGTTTCTATTCTTGTAATTTGCATTGGTTGATCCCTTGCTTAACTGCTTCACATGATTCGGATTTTAATCTCATATCTATGTTGTAATTTCTTGAAATGCGTACTTTTGCATAAATGACCGTATTCTTGTCTTTCATATTACTTAATGGTCTCGTGTGACAGTTGAATCTTTATTATGCTAGTGTTGGCCTATCTTGTTCCATCCCAATTATTTGCCATGTTTACATATAAACTTGATACTCTTATCTTTTATATGTGTCTTATATGACTTGCCTGTTTTAGTTCCTTGTTATGTTCGTTTTGACATTTTGTGGCTGGGAGAACCTTGAGTTACTCCCCACTGACTGTGGCGTTCATGTTTACATGAATGACAGGTATTAGTTGGTGCATTCATGGGGTGAAGACATGTGTGAGCTAGCGAGCACTTTGGCCTTTTAGTCGGTTTATTACGATTGTTTAGACTCACCTTTTATTGTATTGTCATTCGAGGGATATCTTTTCCCTCACCTTGACTATCACGTTTGTATAATTTAAACTTTATTTCCGTATTCTTTATTTATGTTTTGGATTTTAATGATCCCGCGCCTTAAATTTTAAAAGTTTCAAAAATTTCCTATTTTTCCGCTTGAATTTATAAGTTATATTTTCCGCTTTATCGCGGGGTGTCACAGAACGGATATGAAAACTCAGAGCTAGCTATAACTTGTCCACTTAAACCATTTAATGCAATCAAAAATTAACAGTTATAGCTACAGCAGTCAATACGCAAATGAGTTGTATGATGTCTATAAATAAGCTGACCTGTCGACCTTGCAAGACCATTAAAATCGGACTCTCACGGGTCACTCTTCTCTCATGAAGCAAAGGGTGAAAGTATATGTGTAAGAGAAGAAGAGGAAACAGTCACTCACCTAAACTGCGACCTACATAACATGCATGCAACAAAAATGATAGACGATTCAAGTACCATACATACATTCCAACCAACAATGTTCGTCACAGCCGAGGGCTTACAAATGATATGGGAGAGTGTGGTTACAGGTAAGAAAAGGCAAAACAGATTATGGAAATGTGGAGGTAAAGCGTCAAGTTAGCACCTAACAGGACCATTTAAGACTATCCAATTCTCAGCTGACCAGAAATAGAACACAAGTGCCCTTCTTTGGGACAAAACTCACTAACCACATACACAATCTCCTCAAAAATATATAAATAAGAACGGAGGAGTAAGACCGTCACAAACTCCCTTTTTCAATACGGTCTCTTTTTCATTTCAAATTCTCTTTTTTTTTTTCTTTTTCTTCTTTCTTTCTGACATTCACGTTTTTGTTTTCATTTTCTTTTTCATATTCTTTTTTTTTTGTATTTTTCATCCTTTTCCAAGCCTTTTCATTTTCCTGCCCACGTTTCTTTCTCTTTCTACCAACTCCATATAAATGATAAATGAACCAAACTCGCATCAATGAAAATCATACCACAAAAATTACACTAAACTAGCTTGACTGGCAGGCTTAATTTGGAATGTAGTTAATGGGTCAAAAGGCTGTTTTTGGCTAATGTGGAGCTAAATGGGTGAAAATGAAAGAAAGGGGGGAAATTGCAAGCACCTCCCTGCATGTGACACCGACCACAAACCCGAATGTATGCAAACAACAAGCAATCGAATTTCATAAAAGTGCAAAAGTCAGGAACATGTTATGCAAGGAGTACTACTCTCAATTTCTACATGAACTGGTCATGAATGACACCAGTTATATGGCTCTAATATCTCCGAAATTGTAAAGTAGGTTGCCAATTTTATCAGGTCAAGTCTACACAGTCAGCTATATTTTTGGCATTAACTCGTAGATATGCACATGACTAAACTAATAACTGCCAATTAGATGCAAGGCTCAAGTGATATGACAAGTTAAAGTGCAATTTCATCATGGAAATCTACCGTTCCGACTCAACCTATATGCAAAATGAAACGTGAATTTTTTTTTGATTTTTCGAAAATTTCTAATTTTTTTGGATATTTGATGAGTTTCTTTTGAAAGAAATACAATGCAAGCAGAAAATAAACGTGAATGCAAAAACAAATGCAAGATGCAGACTCAAAAGATGCAATACTCTCCCCAAACCAAAACGGACAATGCCCTCGTTGTCCTCCAGCATACACCAGCAGTATATATATAGGGGAATGGGATAAAACAACCGATAAACGAATGCAAAAAAAATAAATAAAAGAGACGAAAATAAATAAAAGAGCAAAAAGTACATACAAAATGACAAACTTCCCCAAACCAGCCAGAAAACTGGGGAAGTGAGTAGACCAGCAGCTACTCGTCAACAGTCTCCTCCTCCTCCTCTCCCACCACCGTGTAGTCGGGATCTCGCTCCTGCTCCCTCCTTCTCCTCTCATCAGCTCGGGCTCTCTCCTCCTCCTCAGCTGTGTCCACCTCGCTAGCTGGCTGTGGGTACCCCTCCGCCGGGTACCGGTAGAAAGAAGGGTGTGGCCAGCCCTTAGGAATGGGGCATCCTCGTCTCATGTGATACTCCTATAGAAGGAACAAAGTAAGTGCATTGTCCCGCTCCATACGAGCCTGCCTCGTAAGCAACTCGAGAAGCAAACCGTCACGGCGCCCTTGGTCAATGACCTCGGATGCCTCAAAAGGTGGAGGAGGAATAAAATTTGCCGGGTAAACCGGCTGTGTAACAGAAGGAGTGGGGATAGGGATCGGTGTAGGCGTGGGCGTGGAAGACTGCCCAGCCGTAGTCCGTGTGGATTCCTCTCCAGTCTCAGGTCTCTTCTGCTTCTTAGAAGCGAAAGTAGTGGTAGGTGGAGCGAGTGGAAGGTGGTAGAAAGGCAAAGGTGGAGGCAACCTATCCCTAACAGTGGTCAAAGGTACAAGATGGGGTAGGTCAGTGGAAAGTAAGGTCACAGACAAGGAGCCACAAATCTTCCAAGTCCGCTGGTCAGAAGCTAGCCAAAACATTGCCAACATGGCAGGGACATCTAGGTACCGTTCCCTATCTACAAGTGCCAGGTCACGTGGAACCGCATGGAAGATAGAACGGGCGAGGTAGGTGGCTATGCCACCACAGACAATGGTGCCCGACTTCTTCTTTCCAACAGCATTAAAATATTGAGCTGTCAGATAAGCAATGTTAAGAACAAAGGGGCCCTCGCTATCAATGTTTAGATAGCCCCCGAGAATCGACAACTCAACATTGTTAATGTTGTTAGCCTTGATGCGTGTGTTTTATATAAGGTTTTTACCTCATTTTTACACGCATTTCTGTACTATTTTACGTAGCTTCTAGCTACAAATACCCCCGAATAGTTTTATATGTTAACCTTTTAACTCGGAAAAACAATAACCGATTATGCATGCAATATCCTTATGCTCTGATATCACTTGTTAGGTTCATATACCTATTATTAGACTTCTCTAAAAGTGAACAAATTAACTTGTTAATTATATGTTCTTTAGATCTAGTGCATGCATAACAAAATGAAAGATTTATAAGAAAACAATGTCCCTTACATTGTAAATTTCGGTTTATGGGCACAAGTAAGGTCTCCTACCTTCACTTGTTCTTGAGCTATGATGAGTATTAGGATGATCCTCCAAAGACCTCAAGTATAGAAGTCACTCCTCTTGATTGCACCCAAGATTATCCCTTATCCCCACTAAATAATATTTGCTAGATATTTGTTTAGTAGTTTACCTTAAAATTGATTACTAATACTCATATATTACACTAATAATATTAGTAATCTTTATGAACAAATTGAATCAAAACTCATATTTTGATAGAGAGAAAACTATGAACAAAATGGAGGTTTTGCATGTTGTGTTTTTTGAGAAATATGAGAGAGGGAAAAGATGAGCACAAAAGCTCTTCACTACCTCAAATGGTGCGGCACATTGCTCTTAATAAGAGCAATTTTTTTCTTCTCAAAAAACTCCTTTCACAACATTCTAAAATGTTTAGGTAGTAGTGTTTTATGTATAAAGCATTGTCATAAGTTGTTGGAGTATCTTTCCAACAACAAAATGACAAAACCAATATGCTCATCCATCTACCCATTTGGACGGTATACATATACTAATATGGGTCCATTTTTGTCTTATAATATTTGTCCCACAAGTGCTTATAAGTCTTATATTTAATTATCTTACATAATTAAATATTAATTTGATCATACAACAATTATGACACAAATTAATAAACATATATTCACTCAACTTATTGAGTAATATATTATCATTATATCAACATATAATGGGTCCCATAATAGCTAGTTAGTTAAATTCACAACCTCTTGTAAATGTAAATAACTAATTACCTCTACCTCGAAACTTTATAAAACCTCAACATAATTTAGTGAATTAACATATTAATCCACTAATTATGATCTTATTTAATCACATTATAATAAGACACATATTTCCTCTTATTAAAAACAAATTGTTCATTTTTAAGGAATTAATCAACTTGTATCGACATACAATTAATTAACTTTATAGATAAGGGCATCATCCTTTAGGTGTGACCTTAAGGGATCAACTGACCACCACCGTCCCACGACAGTAACGTCAAACTCTAGCAAGCCAATCGTTACCGATTAATGTTGATCAATTGACTATATAATTGAATCATCCCTTACGTATTCTTTATATGAGATTTTAATAATAATATTTAAATCATGTGATCGCACTATTGTTGAGGACACATTTCCTAACAATCTCCCACTTGTCCTCGACAAGTGTGCATCACCAATTCTCTTGTCCTATTACAATCTCCCACTCAATGCAAGGTGTCTTGCAGGTCGTACTTACATTTGATCATATCTTGAGTGGTTTTCTCGATCTGGAGATTAACTGTCTGACCGGAATTATCTATCAAAGATTCCTTCCGAGCGTGGCCACGCATTTCCAGTTAACTACTCCTCGAGTGGCCTTGAGATTTCAAACAACCCTGACAAGGGGTGGACAATTCCTATCGCCCTATTCCCTTCGTTTAGCCACAGTCCATCATAACCCAAAATATACCCAGTTTGACCTTATTTACGAAATCGTAGAGTATAAATCAAAGCTAATCAGAAGTTGTGCCAACTTGGGCGAATAGTCTCTAGTCAAAAGAATTGACTCATAAGAATACTATAGTAGCTCTTGCCACGACCAGGCTTTATGAATTACCAGAACTCTATAAGCGGTCTTCGCCCGACGATTGTCCCATATGATCGCCTATGTGATCGACTAGTCATCCCATATGACTCTATGACACTTGAACTTGCCACCAATCGCATCACACTCTAGTCACTTCGAGACGTCACCTTATATAAGTAACTAGGGGCGAATACCATGTCAATCCAGTTCACTTTAATGGGGTTCAATTTGTCTCTACAACCCATTCGGATACGACAAGGTAGCGGGTGAGTTTAATAAAACTCAAACAATAAATGTGATTATCACATATGAATAGTCAATACACTATTACTACTTCATATTCTATAATCTTTAGTGTATAATAACACTAGTTAAAATGCAATACAAGCTTGGCAAGTGGATATACCCGATATCCATATATTCCAACTTTATTCATTGCTATTTCCTTCCATTCAATGTCATCTCTAATGACATGAATTTCTCTAAATATATGTCTAGACTTCATACTAGACCTGAGCTCTTTAACTTGAAAGAAGCTCCAACTGTTATCGCATAACTTGTGATAAATTCATTTGTAGAGGGATTCACCCTTAATCCCTACGTTGACTATTTAATCACTATTTACTTAGAATCCTTTTGTAGAATTTGCAATGCGTGAAACTAAAACACTTTTCTTAGTTTCTTACTCCTTTGTCAATAACATTAGCTTAGGATTTCATCAAATCCTTTTAAGCTTGGATACTAAAGTTGGTGCAACCCTTCAACACCTTAACTTAGTTTATCATCCAAACATGTGTACAAGTCATCAATTGCACTTTAAGGCTTTCACAAGCCCATCTAATGAATTAACTTATTATTGATTCATAATGTACCTAGCATATGGTACATCACAGCACGTGCGCCTGTTGGCATACATAATCATTCTAATGGCGGAAACATTAGTAATCGATTTCATGTAATCAACAACTTAATGGGTTCAGTGAACGACTATGATTCCATCATAGTAATTCCACTTTCATCATCATGAATAAGCCATTCAACTTTGTTGTTGTTCAACAGATGCGAAATATCTTATCCTCATAAGACTCTCAACTCTACGCCAATATTCTCTCACATAGATTCAAAGTCTAGAATACTTTACATCCCTTTCCATGTCTCCCAATCACTCTTGCCAGAAGAGAGAATTGGTACATTATTCTCAATAAGTAATATGTTATCAACATACAACACATAGAGAAACAATTCTAGCTCCCACTTAACTTCATGTATATCATGATTCTTCAATCATGTGAATGAAACAATTCACTATAATCACATGAACGAAAAGTATAATCCTTTAATGCTAGCTTAAGACCATCTTGTGATCACTTAAGATAGCTATGCATAATATGTTAGGATTCTTAGATCTTCATCTAAGGTTTTGTGTTTTAAAACACTTCCTTCTCTAAATTCCCATTTTAGAAAAGCGAATTCAATTTGCCATTCTTCATTAAAATGAAATGCGGCAATTCCTAACACAATTTATCTTGATCAACATCTTCATGTAAATCTTATGCATTTGTGTACTCTAAAGCTTTATTTCCCTTTAAAGAGACCCTCACTTTAAAGTAAATCTACTCATGAGCAACAATTTTCGGATTGTAATGCTTCGGCTTGTATATATAACAAGGTCATGATACTATTACTTTCACAAAGTAATATTTTTTAAACAATAAGACATGTGCGATAGACTCCCACTTAACTATGGTCTCATACTATCTTCATAGATAATAGTTAAATACCAACTCCCAATCTATTAATTCAATTACTTTCACAAAGTAACATTTCAACTATAAGAGGTGTTTGTGACGATACAATCTTCTCCCACTCTATCTCTCAGAAATACATCTATCTTCTTGAGAGATAGTTTTGTGAGACACAAACATATATATTTAACGGAGTTTTAGTTTTCAAAAGGCCATCCTAACATGGCAGCTTGATAATATACGAGTCTTATCCATGTCATCTGTTTGATAGACTCTCTATTCTAGGTATCTCATGGTTGACCATCCAATTAGAATTACTTGTCCGTTTTGGATTTCAAATTCCCAAAATTGAGTTCATCAACTCAAATCGACTCATATTAGTTTGATCTTATGGGTAGTGACACTAGGTCATAATCCATCTTTAATAAATCAAATTTATTACTTAGATCTTTGCCACTACAATCACATCGTAATGCTTTAGTACTTAGTTCAATTGGTTCTCTACATCATTTAGAAATTTCTCAAATCTCTCAAATGCTTCACTTTATATTTAATTAAGTAAATATTCCCTTATTTACTTAAATCTTTGGTAAAAGTGACGAAGTAGTCATAAATCCCCTTGCGGTGATTCATATTTAGAACACATACATCGGCATGTATTAGTCTTAACAAATCACTTGCTCGTGTTCCTTTACCACTAAAGGAAGTGCAAATTATTTTGCGAAGGAGACAAGATTCGCATATTCCATATGATAGAAAATCAAATGGTCCAATAATTCTAGTCGACACTAGCGTTTAATGCGTTTCTCATTTACGTAACTTAATTGAAAAATCAAATGTTCAAATCATTTGGATTACTAGTTATGAGTCTTTTCGATCGTATTATGTAGATATCTTTACATGAGTTGAAACTGTCTAAAACTTGTGTATCATAAAGATAAGTAACATGGCTCACATCCATGTCTATTTTCAATAAAATACAACAATTGTCTTTGATGACAAAATATAGATCCTTTCATGTCTCACATGGAAATAATGTTTTAGACTAAGTGGGAACATAATAACAATTATGTAAATCATAACTCAAAGTTATTAGCAAAACAAGTACATAAATTTCTCTTGAAGTGGCGGCTACCCGAGCTCCATTTCATTGTCGGCGATCCACATCACCCTTGTTTAGCTTTTCCACATTTCCAAGTCCCACTTGGAGTAACAAGTCCAACTTTGATATCTTCCAAATACTTGGGGCAATTTCGCCTCCAATGACCCATGACATTACAATAATGACATTCCTCATAGGATTTGGCACCTTGGTCTTGGTCTTGGTAGTCCCACTATCCATTTCCAATTTATAATCAGGTTTGGGTTTCTCGCCCATTTTTGCCTTCCCTTTATTAAAACCAATACTCCTTTCATTTGCAAGGACACTCTTGCTAGAACTCCCACTTAATTTGATATTTCTCCTTGTTTCATCAAACAAGGATATCTTGGGTTTTGTAATATTTTCTTCACAAGTCTTTCTTTCCAAGGTGGTGGGCAATAATATTTGAGTGGGTGGAGTGGAGGTGGTAAAGAAGCAAAAATTTCCATCCTGACCAATGCCAATGCGTAATTCTCTAATCGTTTCATTGTCATAATCGGAGCATTTTTCATCGTATGATTGGAGCCATGTTTCAACGGTGATTGGTGTAGGAGTATTTGATGAATTCATTGCGTATAATTAACTACAAAAATGGAAATAAAGGAAATAATTATCATCTATCGTTTTAATAATACTCGTGAATTTAACAACAAGTATTTCATTTATATAGTGACCTCCACCCAACTACATAAATGATTCCGAGATCCAAATTCATATTAACTCGGGCACGGTGAGCCGATTCATCCCTTATTAATATAACTCGGTAGATTAACCTTTTAATCGATTCTACTATTAGAACTCTCGGTCGATAAAAATTACTCTAATTCTCATCTTTAGCCCGGAACACATGCGACTATGGTCAACAATACTTCCGTTGAGCTCAATCCAAATTTCGATGTAATAACATTTTACTACCCCACTTCGCCAACGTAACAAGGTTTGTATTACGGTGAAGCCGGATTAACTCCCTCATGAAATTGGTACTTCATGGGTTTCTACTATTTGGTAAGGCTTTATCTCAATTATTATATGTGAGAGGTCTTGTCAATTTATTATCTATCACGTTTTAAGTGAACTAAAGCGGTGGACTTACGATAATTATAATTGACACGGTCGATGACTCGATATGATATGCATGTGTTGTTATGGCGATTTGGTAATGCATGCAACATATTAAAAGAAATGCAAAGCAATAAATAAATAAAATTCCTAGTATGGCCTTCCTAAAATAGAAAATCAAATAATCAATTACATATTCGAAAACCAACTGCTTTGGTCCCTTGAATCTTCAAATGGCACGCCTCCCAAGACACCGTCTTTGTCGGATCACCTTTCCGAATGGCACCGTCTTTGAAGATGCTCCATAATTACAAATAATAATAAAAATACAAAGCTATTCCTATTATACATTTGTAAAATGGAAAAACTAATGAAATAAAAATAAAAGTGATACGAGATCACATTAAATTACAACCGAATCAATATTCCCTTTCATTACGGGTAATATCGATTAAAACTAAGGCCATACTAAGATAAAATTACATAATTCAAAATTATATAAATAAAATACATTCAACAATTGAAATATGCAGCATTATAATATGTACCTATCATGCAAAATCATGTGCCAAATCGCCCTATTTAACTTATGTCGTACATATAACCCGGTTTCATGGAAATGCGTGATAATAACCTTTTAAAATCACTAATTAACACTTAAATCACATCTAAGCTCAAGTTAATTATCCTAACACATTTTAGGACTCAAAAATCAGTCATCACTTAATTTTTGATAATAATTCAACTTGATTTAATTTTATGCTCATTTTTGACCTTAAAATCATTATTTATGTGAAATAAATCCAAATTAAATTATAAAAGTTTCAAAATTTGAATTTTAAATTTTTGAACATTCTGGAATAATTCCATAACCCTCATAATGTCAAAAACATGGTTAAAATTTTCGAATTTAATTTTGAGAAAAATAGTTGCATTTTTATCGGTTTTATCTCATAAAATGTATAAAGTATACGAAAATTAAACCAATAATTTTTACAACTTTAGATCTGATTAGTGGGATATTAATGCAACTTAAAATAATTTTCTCAAGCCATGCAATACGTTTTAGCTAATTTTTGCTAAAATAGTCACTATTTATGCCATTTTTACTCAAAAATCCATAAATCATGCTAAAGAAGATATTTAAATCTAGAAATTTACATACTCTCTGTAAATCTTGAATGTGACATCATATTAAAAGATCATGGCTTAGTTCGAAATTTAACTAATTTTAACCATTTTACATCTTTTAATCCATCTTTATCTCATAAAAATTATAAATCATGCAAAATTAATCAAATTAACTCGTCCTTTTACACACAACTTGTAAAATATGCATTTGAGGTTATATAAATTTTCCAAGGTCAGAAACGAAATTTAACTATTTTTAGCATTTTAATTCCCATTTTAGTCATAAAAATGTAATAAAATGACCAAAAATCCTTAAAATGAGCAATAAATTTCCATGAATCATAAAAATGACCTAAAACTATTTTAGGACCAGAATATATAACATGCATGGTGATTTCGTGGCTTATACTTACAAATCACAAATTTTTAAGTTTTATATGTTAACCTTTTAACTCGGAAAAACAATAACCGATTATGCATGCAACATCCTTATGCTCTGATATCACTTGTTAGGTTCATATACCTATTATTAGACTTCTCTAAAAGTGAACAAATTAACTTGTTAATTATATGTTCTTTAGATCTAGTGCATGCATAACAAAATGAAAGATTTATAAGAAAACAATGTCCCTTACATTGTAAATTTCGGTTTATGGGCACAAGTAAGGTCTCCTACCTTCACTTGTTCTTGAGCTATGATGAGTATTAGGATGATCCTCCAAAGAACTCAAGTATAGAAGTCACTCCTCTTGATTGCACCCAAGATTATCCCTTATCCCCACTAAATAATATTTGCTAGATATTTGTTTAGTAGTTTACCTTAAAATTGATTACTAATACTCATATATTACACTAATAATATTAGTAATCTTTATGAACAAATTGAATCAAAACTCATATTTTGATAGAGAGAAAACTATGAACAAAATGGAGGTTTTGCATGTTGTGTTTTTTGAGAAATATGAGAGAGGGAAAAGATGAGCACAAAAGCTCTTCACTACCTCAAATGGTGCGGCACATTGCTCTTAATAAGAGCAATTTTTTCTTCTCAAAAACTCCTTTCACAACATTCTAAAATGTTTAGGTAGTAATGTTTTATGTATAAAGCATTGTCATAAGTTGTTGGAGTATCTTTCCAACAACAAAATGACAAAACCAATATGCTCATCCATCTACCCATTTGGACGGTATACATATACTAATATGGGTCTATTTTTGTCTTATAATATTTGTCCCACAAGTGCTTATAAGTCTTATATTTAATTATCTTACATAATTAAATATTAATTTGATCATACAACAATTATGACACAAATTAATAAACATATATTCACTCAACTTATTGAGTAATATATTATCATTATATCAACATATAATGGGTCCCATAATAGCTAGTTAGTTAAATTCACAACCTCTTGTAAATGTAAATAACTAATTACCTCTACCTCGAAACTTTATAAAACCTCAACATAATTTAGTGAATTAACATATTAATCCACTAATTATGATCTTATTTAATCACATTATAATAAGACACATATTTCCTCTTATTAAAAACAAATTGTTCATTTTTAAGGAATTAATCAACTTGTATCGACATACAATTAATTAACTTTATAGATAAGGGCATCATCCTTTAGGTGTGACCTTAAGGGATTAACTGACCACCACCGTCCCACGACATGATAACGTCAAACTCTAGCAAGCCAATCGTTATTCGATTAATGTTGATCAATTGACTATATAATTGAATCATCCCTTACGTATTCTTTATATGAGATTTTAATAATAATATTTAAATCATGTGATCGCACTATTGTTGAGGACACATTTCCCAACACCATGAATGTTAACATTTCGTGTCCTGCAGTAGCATCTACCATTGCATCGATGTGTGGCAGGGGAAATGGATCTTTTGGGCAGGCTTTGTTTAGGTCGGTGTAGTCTACACAGACTCTCCACTTGCCATTTTTCTTTTGGACGACTACTACGTTTGCAAGCCAGTCAGGGTACATTACTTCCCTGATCATTCCCATGTCCAGTAGCTTGTGAACTTCTTGGTTGGTGATTTCATGCCTCTCTGCAGCAAATTTTCTTCTCTTTTGCTGTACAGGCTTAAAGGATTTGTCAATATTCAACTTATGAGTAATAACATCAGCATCTATACCAGTCATATCAAAATGTGACCAATCAAAACAAGACATTTTAGTTTTGAGAAAGCGACCAGATTATTGGTCCGACCGAGTCCAGTGCATCGACCCTACAAGTACTTTCTGTCGGGGAATTGCGGGTCCAATATGACCTCTCTGTTTCCATACGTGATTGCGCTATATATTCTTCCCCGACATGTGCCTTTAATTGCTATGCAAGGGACTTACCTGACTTTGAGGGTTTCAAAGCCTGAGTGTAACATTCCTGAGCCGTCCTCTGTTCTCCCCTGATGGTGGTTACCCCCATTATGTTGGAATTTTCACACATTGATGGTATGTTGATGGGATTGCTTTGACATTGTGGATCCATGGTCTGCCCAGGATTACATTATATGAGGATAGGCAATCCATTACTCCAAATCTTTCGTATGAAACCACGCCTTCCACATAGGTTGGCGGTGATTTTCCCAGGGTGTTCTTTGTTTCTCCATTTGAATCCAACCAGGACGCTGGATTTCTTGATGATCTTTCCTTCATCTATCTTCATAGCTTTGAGGACGTCAAGCATCACCAGATTGATTGAAGCGCCTCCGTCTATCAGGATTCTTGATACCTTAGTGTGCCAATTTGCATGGTGATTACCAAGTGTCATGGTGTAGATCCGATACTCCTGCAGTCCGAGTCATCAAAAGTAATAGCAGGCAATGACTTGGACCTTGAAGGGGCTGCGATCTGGATTCCTGGATATTCTTTTGGCGGTGAGCTGGTCGGACCATGATTTTCGATCCTCCATTTATGAACTTAACTTCACGGATGGGGGAGGAGGAGGAGGATCTATGCCGTTCCTTGAATCTCTCTTGTTTTGTCCTTCATCTTTATTCTTTGGTCCTTTGGATTAAGTCCTTAAAAAGCCTTTCTTTAGGAGATATGCCACTGTTTCCGAGTTGGATGCATTCTTCCGTGGTGTGCCCGATGTCCCGATGGAAGTCACACCATCTTGTTGGGTCTTTCCTGGGGTTGTCGGATTTCTTGGGCCATCCGATTTGTATCTCCCAGGCTTTCAGGCGTTTGATTAATCCCGCAGTATTAATAGAGAAGTTATATTCGGGAATAGTTGGAAGGCTAGAAAGGTTACCTTTGTGTTCTTGTGCCATGTTGACTTGAGATCGTTCAGGCCTGGAATAGGGTCCGATCTGGGGTTGCCTCCTTTCGGTATGAGCTTTTCTGTTAGTGTGTCCATAGCCTTGCTTTCCTCTGGATGAGTTCGTCCTGAAGTTGAGATCTTCCTCCAATCTGACATGCTATAAGGCGATGGATTGAACAGTGGCAAAGGTTGGGCATGCACTCTTGGTCAAGTCTGCGTAGATGTCACTGTCAAGCAAGACTCCTTGCCTGAAGGCTTCTACCGCTGTCTCTTCATCACATCCGGGAATGGCCACCTTCTCTTTGACAAATCGGCCGGGAATTCTTTGAGAGATTCTTGAGGAAGTTGTTTTACCCTGAGCAGTTCTTTCGGGGTCGTTGGCCATATCTCTGCTGCTTGCGAATTGTTGGTTAAAGGCATTGATCGATTCTGCAAAATTTTTGATACTTCCATTTGGCGATTAATGAACCATTGTAATCTTTGCTCGGTCGGGGTTGTACCAAAGCCTTTACACATGCGGACTGCCCGAGTTCACTGGGTATTGAGGCGCCAACATCTTACGTTTGAATATGGCAACGTGATTTTGTGAATCGAGGTCCCGTCATAAGTTCTCATGGAGGGAACGGTAAATTTCTTGGGGAGATCAATCTTTGCAATTTCATCCGCAAAGGGTGAATCGCAAAGTCATCAACTTCTACTTGACCCACGAGTGTCCGGTACTCCGGTATATTTTCTATTTTGTTGTGGAGTATTTGAATTTCCTGAAGCATAGCCATCATTATTGCTGCCTCAGTCTTGTTTGTTTCATCATTGGAAATGATTGGGGTACCGGATAATGTATCCTTCTCCGGGGTTCCAAAATTGGAGAAATCAATGTTTTTGATAATGGATGAAAATGGGGTTCCTGGTTCGAATCTGGTCTTGGAGCCCGAAGCCTGATTTTCCAATTTTTTCCTCAGGCTAGACTCAGATTCCTTGACCTATTGATTTTGCCACTGGCCGCCTTCTCTGGATTGTCTCCAATTCCTTGATCTTGGCCAGGGCAGCGGCTAGTTGTTGTTCTGAGGTGAGTTCCACCAATTTTGTACGTGAATATTAAATGGAAAATGGTAAAAGGAATTTTTTTTTGATTAAAGAACTAGATGCCCCACGGTGGGCGCCGATTGTTTTAGCAGGATTTCCCTTGAATGGGTCCGGCTTGATTAAAGAGTAATTTGGGTATCTAGTTTAATAAGTTTGGAATATTATAAGTGAATAACAAGGGAAAAGTTAAGTATAAGGAATAACGTTTATATTATTTGGATAAGCCGAATACAATCTTATGTGTGTGTAGCTGAATGTTCAGGAATAAAAACGAGAGATAAAGTATAAATAATCGACTAAGTAATGAATGATCTTACAATTGTTAGATTCTGCTATTTATAGTTCTCTAAACATTAACGTTACAATGAGTTCAACGTCTCTCTCAATTGTAGGAGCTGTTACCGGATTAATAGGGCATGCTCCCTATTAATCCGCTTGACTTATTCAACTCTTAACCAACCTTCAACTCTTTCTCCTTTACCCGTCTTGATTCATGGACGATTTAGTTTTATAATTGGACTTGGTCTTCCTTGAGAATAGGACACGATTATTTACTCCCAACAACTGCATTTCTTGTTTATCTTCTTAATCCAGCCTGCTTCAATACTCTGCCAGGCTATTTTGTACTTACCATCAGGCTTCTTTTCCAGGATTTAGTAGCCTGCTTGCTATAATATTCTTCAATAGCTAAGTAGTAGTTAGATTTGTCCGGTCTCTGGATGCCTTAGTCAGCCTAGTTAGGTCAGGCCAGGTAAGAGTCAGGCCAGGCTAAACTGGGCCTAACAATTAGCTAGGGCCAGTTGGTTATTTTTGATAGGTATACGACTGCCCTGTCAAATTTTGGCGCCATTGCCGGGGAGGTGGCGCAATTTTGTTGCTTTATTTAAGTTTGTCTCTCGTATCAAGGGATTTATTCCTTGAGACTGATCTCATTTTTGCAAAGTTTTTGATTAGTTTGCAGGATATCTGTTCTAGAAAGAGAACATTGTCATACCTGCTCCACTCCGTAAATTCTATCTGCCAGGATGCCGAATATAGCCAGCCATTCAGAGCCTAGCGTAGATTCCCTTCCAAAAGGTTTCTTACTACCCACTACTGAATCGGGAACCTTTGGAATCCACCCATCTTACATACAGTTGGTCGAGAGAAATCTCTTCGGGGGGGTACCTGAAGAAGATCCATGCAGGCACATAGAGCTATTTATATAGTATTGCTCTACCATTCCTCTTGATGCTGGGGTGACACAGGACAAAGTGAAGGGAGTTCTCTTTCCATTTTCTTTAGCTGATGATGTCCGGGAATGGTTGAGGGATTTAGATAGGGAAGCAGCCGGTGTAACCGACTGGAGTTCTCTTGCTTTGGCCTTTTACAGGCGATATTTTCCACCACAGCGCACTAACGCTTTGAGAGCTCAGATTACTTCTTTTGAGCAATTGCCCACCGAAGACTTGGATGGGGCTTGGACTAGGTTCAAGAAGCTCGTCCGTTCTGTGCCTCATCACGATTTCAAGCGTTGGTTCCTATATACCCAGGTTTACAACGGGTTATATCGAAACCAGAGAGCTATCCTTGATAGTGTAGCAAAGGGGAGTTTCATGAAAACGTAGAGGATGATCAAGGGTGGCGTCTTATTGAGGAGATGGCCATCCATGTTGCCGAATATGGAAATCCCCGAGGAAGTGGGCAAGTTAACGAGTTAGCAACAGCTTAAGTGAAGAGTCCTAGCAAAAGTCTAGGTAATGTGTAGATTAGGGAGGTTATGGGTGAGAGTGCACAAGTTTGTGCAATTACTGAGCATGTGGAGATATGCGGTAGATGCGGCATGGAGGGGCATGACCCCATTGATTGTATGGCGAGAATAGAGCGCGTCCTTGCTTATCATAAATACAAGCAAGGAGTTCCTTTTTCTCAATTATATGAAGAAATGACAAATGTTTCTACTCCTTCCACGCCAATGCCGCAGCCAAACCCCCCTTCTACAAACGGGGAAATTGCCGAACTGAAATCCTTAATGTTGAACTTAACACAATAGTTTGGGGAGAAATGCAACAAGAATGATACCGTTATCGTGGAGTTAAGAGAACAAGTCGCGCAGTTAACACTCGCGAAAGACCAAGCTAACCATCCACCGACATGTGACAGTGTTAACGCCATCAATCTCCGAAGTGGCCTTGCTTATGAGGGGCCAAAAATGCCAAAAGACGGGGCTGTGACAGCTGATAATGCCCCGGAAGAAGAGCTGGACGAGTATACGGACGATATCCCTGCTGTATATTGTCCTGGCACTCGATCGAGTGAAATTACTACTCGATCGAGTGAAATTTTCCATCAAGATGGTCGATCGAGTATAAACACTACTCGATCGAGTAGTGCTCAATTTGAAGAACTCGATCGACCAGTGAATTCTTCTCGATCGAACAGTTTAGCAGATAAAGTCACTCGATCGAGTGAAAATTGTACTCGATCGAGTAAGCCTGAAATAGAAGAGCTCGATCGAGTGGTTCAAACAGCTCGATCGAGTAATTTCCAAGATAAAATCACTCGATCGAGTGAAAAAAGTGATCGATCGAGTCCCAGGCAGCGAAGATCCTATTTTGACATCTAATTCCGCTACTGTGCTGATAAAGGTAAAGAGAAAGTTGCGGGTCCACTCATTGCTACCAAAGTACCCTTCCCAAGTCGTCTGAAGGACGCGAAGGTTGAGCGACAGTACGGTAAGTTTGTGGACGTTGTGAAGAACCTCCAGGTAACTGTCCCTTTTACCGAACTTATTACCCAGGTACCTACTTACGCTAAATTTATGAAAGATATTGTGACGCGTAAGAGAGAGCTAAGTGAATTTGAGACCGTTTCATTTTTGGAAGAGTCTAGTAATTTACTTTTAAATAAGGTTCCGCCTAAAATGAAGGATCCGGGTAGTTTCTTTATTACCTGTATTATAGGCAATGAGGTAATTGATAAGGCTCTCTGTGATTTAGGAACCATTGTCAGTGTCATGCCCCTATCTATCTGCAAGAAATTGATTATGGGTCACCTTAAATTGACTAATATTACCCTACAGATGGCTGATAGATATGTTAGGCGACCCTTAGGTGTCTTAGAGGACGTGCCTGTGAAAATAGGCAAGCTCTTTATACCAGTAGATTTTATTGTTCTAGACATAGCTGAGGACACCCGAACCCCAATTATATTAGGAAGACCGTTCCTTTGTACAGCTGGGGCCATTATTGATATCAAACAAGGGCGTTTGACTCTTGCAGTAGGGGATGACGCGATCACATTCAGTCTGCCTAGTACTTTGGCTCGGCCAATGATAGAGAACACATGTTATTCTGTTGATATTATTGACGAGTCTATCTATGATTTCTGGTCGGGTTCTTTTATAAAGGACCCATTAGAGGCTCTTATGCTTTTGGATGAGTGTGTAGATAACCCAGATGACGATGACGCTGTGTTGGATTTGCTTAAAGATGATTTAGATGAGCGTGAACTCATCGACGCTGAGGGAGAGGAAGTGAAACAGATGATCAGTACCCTTTGTTCAATTGAGGTAAAGGTACCTGAGCGTAAGCCTCTTCCCTCTCATCTAAAATATGTTTTCTTAGACGTTACTGAGCAATATCCAGTCAATGTTAGTGCTAAGCTTGATAATGATCAGCTGACTTCTTTGTTAGCCGTGCTTAAGAAAAACAGGAAAGCTTTGGGTTATTCTTTGGATGATATCAAGGGGATTAGTCCCGACATTTGTATGCACAGGATAAAGCTGGAGGAAGATCACAAACCATGCAGACAGGGTCAGCGCCGGCTGAACCAGAAGATGCAAGATGTTATGATGGCTGAGGTAATGAAGTTGCTTGATGCAGGTACTATCTATTCGGTTGGTCATTCTAAATGGGTGAGTCCAGTGCAGGTAGTCCCTAAGAAAGGAGGGACTACCGTGGTTAAGAATGAAAAAAATGAATTAATACCTACTAGAGTAGTGACTGGTTGGCGGATGTGTATAGACTACAGACAGCTGAATGCCGCCACCAAGAAAGATCACTTTCCCGTTCCTTTTATTGATCAGATGGTAGAAAGGTTAGCTTCTCATAAGTTTTTCTGCTATTTAGACGGGTATTCAGGGTTCTTTCAGATCCCTATTCACCCAGATGATCAAGCTAAGACTACTTTTACTTGTCCTGAGGACGTGTTTGCTTATCGCAGGATGCCTTTTGGTTTATGCAATGCCCCTGCTACCTTTCAAAGGTGCATGATGGGGATATTTTCAGAGTATATTGAGTCTATTATGGAAGTTTTCATGGACGATTTCAGTGTTTATGGAAGTGATTTTTCTAACTGTCTGTCTAACCTTGATAAAGTGTTTAGCCGCATTGAGGTTAATCTCGTGCTTAACTGGGAGAAGTGCCATTTCATGGTCAATGAGGGAGTTGTCTTAGGGCACTTAGTTTCTGATAGGGGAATAGAAGTTGATAAAGCAAAAGTGGAAGTGATTCAGTAATTTCCTCCTCCTGTTAATGTTAAAGGAGTGAGAAGCTTCCTTGGTCACACCGGCTTCTATCGCCGGTTTATCAAGGATTTCTCAAAAATTGATAAACCACTTACACAGCTGCTGCTTAAGGATGCCCCTTTTGTGTTTACTGACGAGTGTCTTTCTGCTTTTAACAGGTTAAAGCAGGCTTTGGTATCTGCACCGATCATACTGACCTCCATTTGGGATTTGCCGTTCGAGATAATGTGTGATGCCGGTGACTATGCATTAGGAGCAAGATCTTGGGCCAAAGGAAAGACAAAGCTTTAAATGCAATCTACTATGCGAGCCGAACTCTGGATGAGGCTCAAGTGAAGTACACCACCATTGAAAAAGAGCCGCTAGCTGTTTGTAGTTTATGCCTTAGAGAAATTTCGTTCTTATTTGATTGGGTCGAAGTTACTTTTTCATCGACCATGCAGCTTTGAGGCATCTCCTTGCTAAGAAGGAGGCTAAACCACGGCTATTGAGATGGATACTCCTTCTTCAGGAGTTTGATTTGCAGATAAAAGATAAGAAAGGAGCTGAGAACGTTGTAGCTGATCATCTGTCGCGACAAGAGGGGGAAGATTCTCTACCTATTGATGAGTCTTTTTCTGATGATTCTTTATTTGCTGTATTGTCTTCTATTGTTAACCAAGAACCTTGGTATGCAGATATAGATAATTACGTTGTCAGTGGCAAGCTGCCGCCTGACCTTTCTCATCAGCAGAGGAAGCATTTTCTGTATAACGCTAAGCAGTATTTCTGGGATGACCCTTATTTGTTTAAGGAATGTGCAGACGGTCTCTACAGATGGTGTATTCCGCAGTGGGAGACCAAAGTAGTCCTGGAAGGCTGTCACTCCTCTTTCTATGGTGGTCACCACGGTCCATCGCGCACCGTGGCTAAGGTACTTCAGTCTGGTTTTTACTGGCCCTTTTTGTTTGCTGATGCTAAGTCTTTTGTTTCAGCTTGTGATGCCTGCCAACGATCAGGGAATATTTCAAAAAGACATGAGATGCCACAAAATGGTATCTTAGAGGTCGAGGTTTTCGATGTCTGGGGCATTGATTTCCAAGGACCGTTCCCATCTAGTAAAGGTAACAGGTATATTTTAGTAGCTGTTGATTATGTGTCTAAGTGGGTAGAGGCAATTGCCTCACCCCATTATGATGCCAAGACCGTGATTAAAATGTTCAAAAAGGTCATATTTCCCTGATTTGGTGTCCCTAGGGTCGTCATTAGTGATGGGGGAATGCACTTTAAAGAGAGGAAACTAACTTCCATTTTGTCTAAGGTTGGTGTTCAACACCGGCGTGGTTTGGGGTCTCTAATCGCGAGATTAAAGAGATCTTGTCTAAGGTAGTTTCTAAATCACGGAAAGACTGGAGTCTTAAATTGGAAGACACATTATGGGCTTACAAAACTACCTTTAAGACACCGATTGGTGCATCACCTTATCGGTTAGTTTATGGGAAATCATGTCATTTACCTGTTGAGTTGGAATGTAAGGCTTGGTGGGCAATTCGTGAGCTTAACTTTGATCCTAAGTTGTGTGGCCAGAATCGTCTTTTGCAGCTAGATAAATTGGAAGAGTTTAGGCTTAATGCCTATGACAGCTCGCGCATTTACAAGAAAAAGACGAAGAGATGGCATGACAAAAGAATTCTACCTCGGGAATTTCATGTCGGGCAAAAGATGTTGCTGTTTAATGCCCGACTGCGATTATTTCCTGGCAAGCTAAAGTTCAGGTGGAGTGGTCCTTATACGGTGACAGCTGTTACCAAATTTGGATCCGTTGAGCTAGAAAGCCCCGAGGGAAATCGATTCAAGGTGAATGGGTAATATGTGAAGCATTATCATGAAGCAAATGAAGCAGGCAATCGTGTTGAAGTCATGTACTTCGACGACCTTGACGCGCCAGTTAATTGATGCCAGAAAGGTCTTGCGGGACCTTTTAAACCTGCGCTCTCTGGGAGGCAACCCGGACTGTTTTGTTGTATTTTTGTTGAACTTTTCCCTTCGCACTTAGTTTTTTGTTGAACTTTAAACGTTGAACTATGCGTCCTTTGTTTTTCCCCTGCTCTTTACTCGTGTTTTGCAGGTGTAGTAACTCGATCGAGTAGTTTTTCTACTCGATCGAGCACATTTGAGTTGAGAATCACTCGATCGAGTAACATCTATACTCGATCGACAAGCTGCAAATCCACGATTACTCGATTGAGTAATAATTTCACTCGATCGAGCATTTCTGACACCATTTCACTCGATCGAGCTATTCCAAGCCACTCGATCGAGCTGTTACGTCTTTAAGATGCTACTTTTCGTCTGTTGAGCTACTGCTTGACTTCTTATGACCTCCCATGTTCATGGTCGGTTTGGGGAGGTCCTTCTTCATGACGTGTTGTAAGTATTCCGACTCCAGTTATCCTTTTCTCCTTAGTTTGCATTTGTTTCCCTATTTCTGGTACAATGAGGGCATTGTACGGTTTGGTTTGGGGATGTATGCATCCATATCTGTGTCTGCATGTTTTCTTGCTTTTCCGTTTGCACGTTTACTCATTTTAGCATGCATCATTGTTTTTAAATTCAAAAAAATCACATAAATTTCAAAATTTTTCACGTATAATTTTAGTCGGAACGTTTGAACTTTGACGCTACATTGAATCTTTACCTTTGCCTTGCATATTCTTGACATATAGTTGGCATGATAATGTGCATAATCTACGAGTTTTTGTCTCTCTCTTATCTGATCGAATAGACTTGACTCATATATTGGCAAGCTACTATACATTTTGAGGTTAGGGCTTTATAAACTGGTGACATTCATGACCAGTTTCATTTAGGATGTGAGTAGTACTCTCTGTAAGGCATGTAACATCAATTTGCATAAGCATGAGTCTAGTCTTCTTAATACCTGTATGCATTCGGTCTGTGGACGGTGACACATGTTAGGAGAGGCAGTCCCTTTATTTCATTCTACCCATGAGCTTCACATAGCCAAATTGCCTTTTTGTCCTATTAGCTACATCCTATAATTTTACCTACCCTAGCCGAGCTAGTAATGAGTAGCTGTTTGGAATGCTTTACTGCAGTTTGGTTATATATATTTGATTTCAGAAGTTGGTGGAAGAATCGAAGGGAATGAAAAGGAAGAAATTGTTGTGAAAAAGAAAAAAAAGAATGAAAAGAAAAAATTGGAAATATGAAAAAAGAAGAAAGAAAAATCATATATGAAAAATGAGAAATTGTATAGATGATTTTCACTCCCATGTTTTATCTATATTTTATAGGGAGTCGACAAGTTTGTGGTGTATTGTGAGTTGAGTGCATTGAATTTGCACCGTTCTGTATTATTATATTGAGTACGAAGTTGGGATGCAGTTTGATAATTTGGATCCGTGCTGCTAGTTTGGCTACTAACTCCACATTTCCAAATTCATCTTAGCCCCTTCTTACCCATTACCTCACTTACCCAAATGTAAGTCCTCGGCGTGTGTCTTGGTCATTAGTTGGGTGGAATGCGTATGTACGGTTGTAGAGACTTTATTCATGTTAACTGCATGCATGTCCTTATAGGTCGAGTTAGGTGAGTGTCTTTACTTCTTTATATCTTCCACATATATACTCGCCTTATGCCTGAATTTGAGTGATGAGCGACCCGTGAGAGTCCGATATCTTTGAGTCTTGCAAGGTAGACGGTTCAGTAAGTTTGAAACATTGATTTAACTCGTTTGCATTTATCATTTGCTGCTTTGATAGTTGTTGCATTAAACTGGTTTTGGTGGATGATTTGTAGCTGATGCGTTTGTCCCTTTCCACTGTCTGTTCTTAGTTGCATTCATAGTTTGCTTGGGGATAAGCAAAGGTTTGGTTTGGGGAGATTTGATGCGTGTGTTTTATTTAAGGTTTTTACCTCATTTTTACACGCATTTCTATACTATTTTACGTAGCGTCTAGCTACAAATACCCCCGAATAGTCTACTTTGGTCCGTCTTGTGTAAATTGCAGGTATAGACCGAAAAGAAGATAAATCGAGCCTAAACTCGTCCCATTCGCATGCATTTATGGAGAACAAGGAATCGGAGCTTAGAATCTATCACTTTGAAGACGCGTGAGCTGATTTCGGAAGGTGTCATAGAGCCTAACGTGCCAAAATAGCTCGATCGACCACTTATCTAGTCGATCGAATGCTTTATACCATGATGATCACTCGATCGAGTAGTTCTTATACTCGATCGAGCAGGCAGCATTAAGGAGTTACTCGATCGAGTAGTATTTCTACTCGATCGAGGGGAATTTTGCTTAGTTTACTCGATCGAGCGGTTTTATTCTACTAGATCGAGTGGTTTGCCTTGTATTTGTATTTTTCCGCCTATTTTCGTATGGGCTTTTGTAATTAGGCTTTGGATTAGGTTTAAGGGGGAGATTTTCGTGTGCTACTAAGGGGAGTAGACTGCGTAACTCTTCCTCACTTACCTCTCCTTGATCTTACTCACTGCTTCCCTCTTCTTTACTCTTTTCTACTCGGATTCAGATTTGTAATCGGTATTATTATTCCTTTTAATTTCTTAATCATAATTGCTATTTGTATTCCTTCCTTTCTATTGTTACTTTCATTATTGCTTTATTCCATCTCTTTATTTTCATTATTATCATGTTTAATTCCGATTGTCTATATATTATTGTTGTTGAGTCAATAATGAAGTGTAGCTAATTCCTCCTTGCTGAGACTAGGGAATCCATGATTATGAAGGAATAGTAATCGCCATATTAGGTTAATGCTTGTGTAATCTTTGTTGTTAATCACAACAATTAATTGTTTCTGTCTAATTGAGTCGACGCAATTAGTCATTTTATCATAGTAAACCTTAACCTGGACCGGAAGGTTGGAAAGGGTGAGACTCGTAGCGAACATTAGGGCACCGTAGTGAGGGCGGACGCTAAGCTATTTGTGCTTTAGGGTGAATTGAGACCGGAAGGAGATATTCACTACCCCATAGGCTATACTTGCATTGACCTGAGACCTAGATTGCTTGACTGAATGATCATGGTGAACCGACTGTCTTAGCTGCTTTCTCCATATTTGCTTAATCTTTATTCTCTTGCTTTTCCTCTCTTCCTTAGTCTTTTTAGTTTAAAACAATCAAATTAAACCCCCCAAATTGGTTACCGTGACGAACTTAGACAAAGCCGACATTTTCCCATCTCCCTGTGGAGATCGACCCGACTTCCCAAGCTATTTTAGTTGGAGCCAGTTGGTTATTTTTGATAGGTATACGACTGCCCTGTCAAGGCTCTTTACGGCCCAAAATCGTCCCTCCAATGAGACGCAAAAAGTAACGGGCCGGGGGGAGGTGAACATGAGCGAGTCTGCGCTCCTCAAAGGGTGTCTGTGCTAAGGTCCGGCAAAGCATACGTAGGACCTTCCTAGGAGGGTCCGACTCACCGTGGGAAGACAAACCTAACCTACTACCAAACTCAGCTAGGGTCCAGGTAGTAGTCCGATTAAACAACCGGAAGGAGACACACGAGCTGTCTGGGTCAGTGGCGTAGGCAGCAGCAGAAAAGGTGAAGGAGCTGAAAAACTCAAGGGTCAGCTCCTTATATGGCAAGGCACTCATAGTGGTTAACCCAGCCATCCTCGCCCCATTCAAAATCTCGACTACAGGATCGTAAATTCCCAACTTCTCAAGGGAGTTCCGACACAAAAATTTAGTAGGCAAAAAGTCACAGCGCTCTAAATTATAAAAACGGGTACGATGAATTGAGTTAACGAAACGTACCTCTGGATAGTCAGGATGCGGGTCCAAGGACTCATCGGCACGGAACATGGCACGTCCAGCGGCAGGCGTACCTCGTCCTCGACCCCATCCACGCCCTCCAGTACCCGAAGAAGAAGCTCGTCCAGAGACTGAGCTGGGTACCAGGGCCGACCTGTAAGCGGCTGTGACAGCGGGTGACAATGCAGCAGGGGTTGTCACCGTAGAGGGAACGGTACTAGCAGTAGTAACAGTAGCGGCGACGGCAGTAGAAAAAGCAGAAACGACGGTTGCAGTAGCAGGGACCACCGTCTCAGTCAGGGATGGGGTAACAGTGGAACTAGTCGAAGGCATTGTGTTACTATCCATCCTAAACAATCAAATAAGTGCAAAAATTAATCGAAAATCAAAGATAATACGATTTCCCCTAAAAATTCAAAAAATTCGAAACCCTAATCCCTAAATTAGGTCGAAAAAAAGGCAATAAATTAACAAAAAACATAGGGGAATACTTACTTGATTGATAACCCACAAGAATATGCAAAAAATCGACAAAGAGTACAAGAAATTGATCGGATTAATCCCAACTTCGAACAAACCCTAATTCCTCAATTAAATTGCAACAAATACGAAATTGAAAGAGGGAATATGGGGCAAATGTCGAAAATCTAGCAATAAGCAAAATGTGGGTGGTGATTTTGGTGAAAAGGGAAGATTAAGGAGGAATTTGGGTTTTTTTTTCAGAGAGTTATCGCACAAAAGAGGAAAACAAAGTGTTGGAATGAAAATAGATGAGGAAAAGAATGGTTTCCTGCGTGTTATAAGCACAGTCACTCGATCGAGTGATGTGAAACCACTCGATCGAGGACTTTATCATCCATTCAGCTCGATCGAACAAAATTATCGTCGATCGAGAACTCCTTTATTTGGTCATTTCGATTGAGTGGTTGAAACAGCTCGATCGAACTCTTTTGTTGGGCAATCCTCTCGATCGAGTACAAAAAGCACTCGATCGAGGTTTTTTCCTATGGCACACGTCCCAATGCGATATATCTTCCCCAAACCTGCATAGAAACACAGAAAAACACTTCCCGCAAATGCCAAATCACAAAAAAGCAGTCTATATTCGGTTTTCGCTAAAACTAACTATGCTAATGTCTAAAAGTCTAAAAATGCAATTAAAAATGTCTAACGAAAATTCAAAATTACAGAATGTTACAACGGGGCATTTCCCGCTTATCGTCCAAAACACTGTAGTAGCCCACAAGAGGGCTTCTGACGAGAGGAGATCCCTTCAGCATCTCGGACCGTCCTCTTTGATCGCCACGAGGTTGAACTCGAACTGATGGAAGGAGAATAGTTGGCGTCCACATATGCCCTCACTTTTTTCTTCCCTTTGATATTCTTATCTGCATTGGTGGCATTTCCATCACTTGAATTGACTTCAACTGTACCTTGACCGATAGCATCTCCAGCATCCACTCTGTCTGTACCTGCAGTAAGGAAAACAACAGAATGGTCCTCTTTTCGCTCTCAGTCTGAGGCGGAGGTGTCACTATAACAGCGCAATATTCAACATTCTCAGCTGGAGTGTCTAAGTCTGGGTCAATAGAGGGTAAGGCATTGTAAGGTTGAACTTGCATGGGAGCCCTACGAGATTTGGACTGATGAAATGTTAACTCCTCATCTCCTATCTGGAAGGTAAGGGTCTTTCCCCCGACGTCAATGTTGGAATATGTGTCCTCCGACAATAATGCGATCACGACTGTTGATCATGATGATCACATGTTTAAGTCTCATTAAAATGAATACAATTGGGAAGTAATATTGTTACTGTCAACTGGTCAACATATATCGGTAATGATTGGCTGACTAGAGTTTGACATTACTGTCGTGTGACGGTGGTGATCAGTTGACCCCCTAGGTCATACCTATAGGGCATCACTCTTAATTGATTATTTAATTAATCGTATAATGTTACGAGTTAATTAAATTACTTGAAAATTGACGGACGATTTTGGAAGTAAAATTTACGTATCATATTAAAATGTGATTAAATAAGGTACGGTCTGAGTAATTGAATTGTATCATTACTCGGATGAAATAATTGTTTAATGTAACAATTAAATTGAATGAATTGTTATAAATGCAATCAGTTGTAATTTATAATTGGTAAAATATTTTGGTACAAGTAATTATGATATTACTAAGTCGATTTTGTATGTGACGTATTTTTATTAATACGTTGATTTTTAATAAGTTAAAAATACATAACAAATATATGTGACATGTGACATGTAACATATAGACAATTGACAAAAATAATATGGACACCATATTATGTAAAGTGCCGAAAATAAGAGGAGGAATAGACTTAATATTGTGTTTATATTTTAATAAGAAAACATAATGATTAAAAAGTAGTCTAGCCATGCAAGCCTATGAACATTGTTAAGAGCAACAATTTCATACATTGGCTCCCCTCATTACTCCCTCCTACCCGGTTTTACCAAGGAAAGGCAAGGGTTTTTGCCTTAGATTTTTGCTTAACACTTCACTTCTAAGTGTAGAGTATTCATTCAATTATTCACTCATCCAAAAATATAGTTTTAGAGAGAATAAAATCCTCCTCTTTATCTCTCTAAAAACCGAAATATATAAGAGTTTATAAATATTTTGGTTCCATTTTTCTACCTTGATTAATATTATAACTAGTACTTGTAATATTAATTATATTAAGAGGAGCCTTGGGTATAAAACATAGGGAGAGATCTTACACTTAGATCTTTATTCTTCCATTGGAAAAGCTCAAGAACAAGGGAGATAGGTGATCTCTCTTGTGCCCTAATAGCCGAAATCTACAATGTAAGGACATGATTTCTCCTCTATTTATTTTATTGTTTGCATGCATAAGATCCGTTTTAATTTTATGACAAATTAGTTTAGACATATATGAGTATGTTAATATGTATATGAATCTACATTTCCTTCAATCGGTATCATGAGCCACGGTTGTTTGCATGCAAATTGGTTAAAAGTTTTTCCAAGTTATAAGAATAACAAATAAAACTTGTAAAATTTGTGTTATTATGAGATATCACTAAATTAATCCATGCATGTTAATATTTCTGGTCCTAAAATGTTTTAGGATATTTTGGTTAATTTTACGGATTTTTATTGTTCATATTTCTCTATAATGACATTTAAATGTGATTTTATGAGTAAAAATGTCATTTTTGGTCGAAAATTAGCTATACTTCGAATTTTAAGTTGGTTTTTGGATATGTTGTTACATATATTATTTTGAGATAACCTGTAACTTTTCATAATTTTTGGACTTGTTATGCTCGAAAAATGAATTTTTCATTATTAAATACGGATTTAAAAGAAAAATAGGTTAATATGAGTTAAATTTCGAATCTGGTTATAGAAAATTAATATGTTGTCACATGCAATGTTACAAGATGTGTGTAAAATAATTGGCTATAAAGAAGTCTTTTAGCATGATTTATGAATTTTGGAAGAAAAATAGCATAAATAGTGACATTATTAGTGAAAATTAATAAAACATAATCTATGACTTAGGAAAAACGTCTAATGTTGCATTTTATTATCTTTTTCAGATCTAAAATTGAAAAGTTAGTGAAAATAATTTTTCCATGTTTTTATGATTATTTTATTATAAATCGATAAACCGCAACATTATTTTTCCCGAAAAATTTCGAATTTTTTAACCTAAGATTTTGAATATTATGAGTGTCATGGAATTTTTCCAGAATGTTCATGAGTTTAAATTTCAAATTTTGAATTTATTTGAAATTTTTGATTTATTTGAAGTTTAATAGCTTATTTTTGTAATTTTTGGTCCATTTATGAACAATTTTGTAAATAAAGGTTAATTATGGTCAAATTATTAGTGAAGACTATATTTTGAGTCCTAAGAGGTTAGGGTAATTAACTTATGCATAAATATGAATTTATGTATTTTTGTGATTATAAAATGTTGAAATCACGCAAATCCGTAAAAACCGAGTAATATACGATATTGGCTAATTAAAGGCGATTTAGCATAAAATTGAGCATGTTCATACATATTATAATGCTGCATTTTTCTTTATGATTGTCATAATTTTAATTTATGTAATTTTGAATTATGTAATTTTACTTAGTATGGCCTTAGATTTTAATTGGTATTTCCCGAAATGTATGGGAATACCGATTCGGTTGTAATTTTTATTGTGATCTCGTATCACCGTTTTGTAATTTAATAGATTTATTTTATTTTAAGTTACAAATGTATAATAGGAAATTATGTAATTTATTATGTAATTTTATTCATTCCGGAGTTCCAAAAGATGGATTTCTTCAAGAATGGCGATACATAAAGACGGTGTTACCTAGAGATGCGTGCCACAACCGAAGTTCAAGGGACCAATGGAGTTGGTTTCCGAATGTGTAATAGGTTAATAGTTTTTCTTTTTTAGGAAAGGCCATACTAGGATTTATTTACTTTTATGCTTGCATTTTATTTTATGTCACATGCATCGTTAAATCGCCATAACTAAACATGCATTGTTATTTTATCGAGTTTATCGACCGTGTCAATTCGAATTATCTTAGTTCACCGCTTTAGTTCACTTAAAACGTGATAGATAATAAATTGACATGACCTCTCGCTAAAACAACTAATTGAGATATAGCCTTACCAAATAGTAGAAACCATGAAAACCTATTTCGCGAGGGAGTGCACTCGGCTACCCCGGGGTACAAACCTTGTTACGTAGGGGAAGTGGGTGATAAATGTCTAATCCACCGAATTCATGTTGATGCGGGTTTCATCGGCTACCCCGTGCCTAAGTTAATGTGGGTTTGGACAATGGACACATTTATTCGAAATTTGGATTGAACTCAACAAAAGTAATTGATAAGGGTTTCATCGGCTACCCCGTGCCCTTATTGATGTGTTTTGGGCTATAGATAAATATTAGAGTAATTTTATCGACCAAGAGTTCTAAAAGTAGAATCGATTAAAAGGTTAATCCACCGAGTTATATTGATGAGGGTTTCATCGGCTACCCCGTGCCTAAGTCGATATAAATTTGGGTCTTGGAATCATTTATTCTAGTTGGGTAGAGGTCACTAGAAAAATGCATAAAACCTGTTTAAATCATTCATTTTTACGAGTATAATTAAAACGACAATTGTTTTACTCCTTATATTTTGTTTTGTAGACCACTTCTTTTTCATAACAAATGGCAACACCAACTCCTAATGCTACACCACTCGCTACTTCATCTTGGCTCCGAGCCTTTATGGATCGATGTAAACTTGAAAAGAATGGGTCAAATTTCTCCGAATGGGATGCCCAACTCAAATTAGCCGCCGAAGGTGACGACAAGCTTCGTTACCTTACAGAGGCCTCTCCACCCGAACCCTCCACTAGGTCCACCGCGGCCACAAGGGAAGCCTATGAGACTTACCAAAAGGAATCCGCCGCAATGAAAAATGTCTTAATATTTGCGATGGAGGCGGAACTCCAAAGGAGAGCCTTTAAAATGGGCAATGCTAATGAGATTTACTCCAAACTTGTGACCATGTTTTCACAAACTCCGCGGATCGTCCAATATGAGGCGGCCGCGGCATTCTTTGATCTCGACTTCAAAGACGGCCAAAAGGTTAGCCCTCATGTGCTCAAACTCATGGAGCTTGTCGAGACCTTGAAGATTCAAAAGGTTGAAATCCCCAAAGAACTCATCGTAGATAGGATTCTACACTCCATGTCTAAGGTTAAGGCATATGTGCAATTCCGGGTGAATTTCAACATGCAAGACAAGGATGTGTCTCTTGAGGAGTTGCACAAGTTACTTGTGCAAGCCGAGAGGGACATGGGGTTAAATGTGAACCCTCCCAAGGATGTGCTTAACATAAGCACAAAGAGTAAGGGGAAGTTCAAGAAGAATGGGAGAAAGGGCAAGAAGCTAGCTCCCACATTCACCAAAGCTAAGTCTTGTGAAGCTAGCACATCCAAAGTCAAGAAGGGTCCTCTTGACAAATGCCATTATTGTAATGGCATGGGACATTGGAAAAGGAATTGTTCCAAATACCTTGGTGATATCAAAGCTGGAAAGATCACTCCAGTAGGTAAATGACTAACCTTCTTTTATGTTTCTAATTCAACTATGGTATTATGATGCAAAGTTGTGATAATGTATCTCCCTTTTTATTGTAAATAGGGCCTCCACCAAGCAAAGACAAAGGAAAAGAAAAACAAGCATGATAAACCATGGAGAAGCTAAGGATAGCTCTTGTGGAGCTTTGTTTTTCATTGTCTTATTTTAAGTTATGTTTTGAATTTTTAGAACTTTAAGTTTCCGTGTTCGGCATGGAAAGGTATTTTGGATAATGGTTTGTATTTTGGATGATGGTGACTTGGTTTGCAAGTCACCCGTTTTATCATTTATCCTTTATGTTCTAAAATTTCATCTTTAAATGCTTGCGTTTTGAAACATAAGATTATTCACTTAAAAGTGATCCAATAGACAATTATAATGACGGGTTTCATTATATGTCCACATGCTTAAGGCTTGTGTATGATCATTTATAAAGTGATTTTGAGTCTATGAACTCTCTTAAGGTATGTCAATCACCAAGTACACATATGAATTAAATAACAATTAGTCTACCTATGAGGTAGTTCTCCTTATAATTCAACATCATTAATTTGTGTCTCATATGCTATCTTTGAATGATTAGTGTATTTATTCTAAAGATAGAGTGGGAGAAAAATGAGGAACACAACACACAAGACAAGATTAAAATTGTGTACTTGTGTAAATGAAGATCTACGCAAGAGAGAATGATTTGAATGAAGGTATATCTAATTACATAGTATACCGAATAGATGAGATCTATGATCTCAAGTTAATTCTATATAACTAAAGAGACCAAATGTAGTAATCATAAGAGTATATTCTCAAGATAACTACACGAGGAGACCAAAAGAAATTTTGGATGAAAATGACTAATTTAAAGTCTTAACAAGTTTTGACTAAGTTCTATATGATGAATTTTGACCAAATAGTTTCAATCATGAGTTTTACTTAAGAGCCTAAATGAATCAAAGTAACATACTAGTTATAATCAAGATTAAGTTGCAAAGATTTGATATACCGATATCCTCAATTGCTAAAAGTTAAACCATACAAATGTCATTGCTTAACCTCCCTATGAAATGGTTAAAATTCCTTCCAAAGGGTATTTGTGAAGGACGTATTCTAGATATTGTTTATGTTTGAATAATGACATTGTTACACATCATTATGACATGAGTGTGTTGGAGATTCAAAACCTCTTTCCATAAGGTTAAGAAGAGACCACTTCAAAATAGGTATTTTGAAAAGATATGATGGGAACATATATGGTTTTATCCTAATAACTTGGCAGTGCAATTTATATTTCAATTCTTGACATATTCCGATTGAGAAGTCAATTTCGAAATATGTAGAATTGAGTGGGAGTTAGGAAATTCTCATGTGAAGACATGGAATTTAGTGGGAGTTATCATCTTTTGAATTTTACGACTCATAACTCATTAAAGAATGACGAGCTGATGCCTTCTTTCATAAAGAAGCCTTTGAGTTTTCAATTCTGGATGAAAATGGACAATGATGAATCCAATTGCATCAGGGATGTTGGATTAGTATTAAGAGATACACATCACATCAACATACACATAGGTTATTCATATGAATGAAAATGGGATTACCATTAGCAGTCATGGTAGTTCATTGAACCTGAGAACGGTTGATCTCATGATTATTAGTAACTAATGTTTCCGCCATTAGAATAATCATGTACATGTCCAATTTTGAATCATATGCATAAGAGCATGATGATTGATTGGTGAGCCATAATAGAAACGTCATGAATTCTCGAGTAGAATCCGATGAGCGATTTCGGTGTTTGACGGAATACTCGATTATGTGACAATAGGATTTATGAGAATCCTAAAACTTTCGAGCTAGAAAGAGAAGCAAGAAGTTGTGGGAAGACACTTAGTTGAACAAGAAGTTGCTTGAAACTAATTTTTCCCAATAAGCTAGGACTTGTTAGAAGTGCTAGGCTAATAACCTTGTCAATTGTTGTAAGATTCTACAAAACATATACCTAGTGCATTGTGTGTGGATGGAATACTTGATCGGTACAAGATTGTATCATTCATCACAAATTCATTCGTTATGTGATAGTCGATAAGAAAGTTCTTTCAAGTTAAAGAACCAAAACCAAGGTCGAGAACCTTGATGTGTACTTGGTAAGATTCATGCTATGAGTGAGAACATGAATGTGAAGGAAAATGCAAGTGTAAGAAGTTTGAACACGTGGACACATGGGATGTTAAACTTCTATTGCAATCAATAAGTGTTTACACTTATGATAAACATCACAAGGTTGTAATATGATATTGACTACCCGGGTGTGATGTCGACACTTGTCGTTTGAGTTATTATTAACTCACCTTGAACATTGTTATATCCAAACGGGTTGTAGAGACAATTGAACCCCGTTAAAGTGAACATGGATTAACATTGTTTTTGTCCATAGTTACTTATATGAGGTGACGTCTCGAAGTGACTAGAGTGTGAGGCGATTGATGGCAAGTTCAAGTGCCATACAGTCATGTGAGATGACTAGTCGATCACATAGGCAGACTGTTAGGAACATTTTGTCGGGCCTAATGACCGCTTATAGAGTTCTGGCAAATTTATATAGCCTGGTCGTGGCGAGAGCTACTATAATATTCAAATGAGTCGATTCTTTTGACTAAAGACTATTCGCCTAAGATGGCACAGTTTCAGATTAACTTTGATTTGTGTTACTACGACCTTCGTAAATGGGGTCAAATGGGCATATTTTGGGTTATGATGGCTGTGGCTAGCCGAAGGAATGAGTGCGATAGGAATTGTCCACCCCTAGTCAGGGTTATAACAATATCTCAGGGCCACTCGAGGAGTAATGAACTGGAAATGCGTGGCCACGCTCGGATGGCATCCAGAGTGGATAAATCCGGTCAATCAGTTATTCTCCAGATCGAGGAAACCACTCTTGATATGATCACTTGCAAGTACGACCTGAAAGACACCTTGCATTGAGTGGGAGATAGTAATAGGACAAGAGAATTGGTGACGCACACTTGTCGAGGACAAGTGGGAGATTGTTGGAATATGTGTCCTCCGACAATAATGCGATCACGATTGTTGATCATGATGATCACATGTTTAAGTCTCATTAAAATGAATACAATTGGGAAGTAATATTGTTACTGTCAACTGGTCAACATATATCGGTAATGATTGGCTGACTAGAGTTTGACACATTCTTGTCGTGTGACGGTGGTGATCAGTTGACCCCCTAGGTCATATCTATAGGGCATCACTCTTAATTGATTATTTAATTAATCGTATAATGTTACGAGTTAATTAAATTACTTGAAAATTGACGGACGATTTTGGAAGTAAAATTTACGTATCATATTAAAATGTGATTAAATAAGGTACGGTCTGAGTAATTGAATTGTATCATTACTCGGATGAAATAATTGTTTAATGTAACAATTAAATTGAATGAATTGTTATAAATGCAATCAGTTGTAATTTATAATTGGTAAAATATTTTGGTACAAGTAATTATGATATTACTAAGTCGATTTTATATGTGACGTATTTTTATTAATACGTTGATTTTTAATAAGTTAAAAATACATAACAAATATATGTGACATGTGACATGTAACATATAGACAATTGACAAAAATAATATGGACACCATATTATGTAAAGTGCCGAAAATAAGAGGAGGAATAGACTTAATATTGTGTTTATATTTTAATAAGAAAACATAATGATTAAAAAGTAGTCTAGCCATGCAAGCCTATGAACATTGTTAAGAGCAACAATTTCATGCATTGGCTCCCCTCATTACTCCCTCCTACCCGGTTTTACCAAGGAAAGGCAAGGGTTTTTGCCTTAGATTTTTGCTTAACACTTCACTTCTAAGTGTAGAGTATTCATTCAATTATTCACTCATCCAAAAATATAGTTTTAGAGAGAATAAAATCCTCCTCTTTATCTCTCTAAAAACCGAAATATATAAGAGTTTATAAATATTTTGGTTCCATTTTTCTACCTTGATTAATATTATAACTAGTACTTGTAATATTAATTATATTAAGAGGAGCCTTGGGTATAAAACATAGGGAGAGATCTTACACTTAGATCTTTATTCTTCCATTGGAAAAGCTCAAGAACAAGGGAGATAGGTGATCTCTCTTGTGCCCTAATAGCCGAAATCTACAATGTAAGGACATGATTTCTCCTCTATTTATTTTATTGTTTGCATGCATAAGATCCGTTTTAATTTTATGACAAATTAGTTTAGACATATATGAGTATGTTAATATGTATATGAATCTACATTTCCTTCAGTCAATTACTGCGCGAGCAGTAAACAAAAATGGTCGCCCTAAAATAATAGGGGTATGAGTGTCCTCGGGTATGTCTAAGACCACAAAGTGAACGGGAATAAAGAATCTCCCGATTTTCACACGTATGTCCTCTATTACTCCTAATGGCCGTGATATACTACGGTCGGCCATCTGAACGGTCATATTGGTGCAGTTGAACTTAGTCAAACCCAATCTCCTAGCGAGAGACAGAGGTAAGACACTCTAACTCCTAAGTCACATAGCGCATTGTCAATCAAGTGGGTCCCTATATGACAAGGAATTGAAAAGCTACCCGGGTCTGATTGTTTGGGTGGTGTCTTATTCTGAACTAAGGCGGTCCCTACTTCAGTCAAAGCCACCGTTTTGTGGTCATTTATATGTCTCTTACACGATAAAATTTTTTTCATGAACTTCATGTAAGAGGGTACCTGGGTAAGCAGTTTGACGAAAGGAACGTTGACATGAAGGCTTTTCAGGATCTCAGCAAATTTCCCGAACTGTTGGTTGGCCTTGTTGTTCTGCAATCGCCTTGGAAAGGGGACCGTGATAGGAATTTCGAGCCCTTTATTCCTTTCTTCCAATGTCTCGACAGGTTCGAACTCATTTCTACTCGATCGGTCTCTTTTACCTCTCGATCGAGGTCTTTCAGCAGCTTTTTCACTCGATCGAGCTATTTCAGCTTCTCGATCGAAACCTTCTTTATCAGCGTTGCTCGATCGAGGTGGAATTTCACTTGATCGCACACTTTTATCCGAATTTTCACTCGATCGAGTAATTTCACCCTCTCGATCGGATCCCTGATTATCAGCTTTACTCGATCGATCCAAAATATCACTCGATCGAGTACTATTTCCAGAAATTCCTCTCGATCGACCACCAGAAATGAGTCGATCTAGTATTTTCTTCGAATGCAGCACTGTTTTGTCTATGGACGACTGTTCACCATCAACAATAATACTCTCCGGGTCTGATATGTCCTCAACAGATAATATTTTGGGTCTTTCATAAGAAAGACCACTTCGCAAGTTTATCAGATTTATCGTCTCGTGTGGATTCTTTTCAGATTGAGACGGTAAATGACCCGGCTTCCTTGAAGATTGGCTAGCGGCCAGTTGAGCTACTTAGGTCTCGAGTGACTTTATCGATACTTCCTTCTGTTGGTCACTCATCTGCAACTGTTTAGTCAATGATTGGAGCATCGACTTCAACTCAGCCAATTCACTTACTCCACTAGAAGAAACTCCTTGATGCGGCGGTGGAAAAGATGGAGGCTTTTGAAAGCCTTGTTGAGCTTTATGAGGAGGAAAATAAGCTTGTTGCTGCTGCGGAGGAGGGGTAGGATTAAGTACATTCTGACTAGTCCATCTCAAGTTGGGATGGACTCCACTTTGATTATTATAGTAGGAACCTCCTTGCCTATATTGCTGAAAGGCAAGGACTTGCTCCTTCTCTGTTAGACAGTCAATAGCAGTGTGACCGTCATTACTACCACATCTCTCACAAGTAACGGTTTCTTGTCTAGTCAACAAGTGAACCGTCTGTTGATCACTAGCATGCTGCAATTCTAACTTGTCAAAACGGGCATTCATGGCTTCCAACTGAGCCACTATAGCATTATCAACTGAGCGAACTGTGCGAATACCATCTCTCGGGTTCCCATACTCAGCACAATGGGTAGCCATCTCCTCAATAATTCCCCATCCTTTGTCATCGTCATTGTTCTTCTGAAATCGCCTATTAGATGAGGCGTCCAATATAGCACGGTGGTCGTCATACAACCCATTATAGAACTGGTTGTACAAGAACCACTGATCAAAACCATGATGAGGAAGAGACCGCACCAACTTCTTGAAACGACACCAAGCTTCATAAAAATTCTCATCAGGTGCTTGCTTGATACTTGTAATTTTTCCTCTCAGCTGATTGGTTCGTTGTGGAGGAAAATAACTTTTATAAAAGGCAAGGGCCAAATTCTCCCAGTTGGTGATCCCGGCTGCTTCTCTATCAAGATCAGTGAGCCACTCTCGGGCTCCATCGGTCAAAGAAAAAGGAAATAAGACCTCCTTAATCTTGTCCTGCGTCACTCCCTTGGTAGCGGGAATGGTAGAGCAATAATCAGTGAAAACCTCTATGTGTTTGCGCGGATCTAAACCTGCCACACCTCGGTACAGGTTTCGTTTGACCACGTTGATGTAGGACGGCCTGATATAGAATGTATTTCCATCCTCTGTCGAAAGCTTAAAACCTTTAGGGATTCAGGCAGCTGTGGGCTACGAATGACTTGCAATGTTAGGCATCTTCACTGGCTTTATAGCAGAAATAGAGTTGTCTTCTTCATAAGATGGATCTTCTGCAAACAGAAAATGTTGTAGCTCGAGTTCAAAAGTACTCAAGACTTCCTTTTGAATCTTCCTCTGCAGTCTTAGTCTATGCCGAAAGGATCTCTCTGGCTCAGGATCAGCTGGGACTAATTCTGACCTGTTAGACCTAGGCATACACAACAGTGAAGGAAATAAGTGAGAACTGTCTCAAGGAATAAAAATTCTCTGAGACGGAGAGATAAATGAAACAAAAACAGACAAATAGGCTATTGCCTCCCCGACAACGGCGCCAAAATTTGATACGGTCGTTATGTACCAAAAATAAATACCTAAATATAACTAACAGAAGCTAGTGATAAGTAGGGTCGATCTCCACAGGGAGGCAAGGTATCTATCTGTAAGTCCGTTTATCTAAGTCACACTTGGGGGGTTTGTATTTTGTTTTCTAAACTACTAAAGATTAAGGGCAAGAGAAATAAAGTAAGAGCGATAAAGCGAGGAATTAAGAGATAAGTGATTAGATAAAAGAAGCATGTCAGGATTTCGGTTCACCATGGCAGTTCATCGAGTCAGTCATAAATAGCCTGGACAATCTACTGTGAGAAGGGCAAGGGAAAGGTCCTTCCGGTCCGCTATGCACCCTAGATTGCGACTAACTTAACTTCCATCCTCATTAGGGTAGTCTACTGTTCATAGCAGGTCTGTTTATTCCAATCTTCCGATCCAGGAACAAAGTTAACCGAATTAATGTTATTTAGAAGCGTGCACTCAACTAAATATGTTACTGTTATATTGCTATGGTCACAGATTCTCACAAGTAAATCACCTAGTCTATTTACTACATCGTCTCATCACTACCATGGATCCCCTAGTCCTAACATAAGGAATTAGCTACTCATGCTTTTGAGATTAACAACAACAACAATAATCATAAAATAACTAACAGAAGATATGACATAAAGGCAATAAAGATGCAACATAAACAATTAAACAAGGACAATAAAAAAAAGAACAATGATTAAGAATAAGAAGGATTAAGATTAAGAGAAGAGAAAGGTTACAAGATTGAATTCGGAGAGAAAAGAGGCAGAGAAAAGTTTCAGCAGCAATTAGAGTAAAGTCGAGTATGTAAAACGTCATTAAGACCTAAATAACACTTCCTTATATAGGGGAGCGTTTTTATTAACAAAATAAACCTAACACGGATTAGTCAGCCCGTGTAATCTAGCAAACCACTCGATCGAGTCCTTTCAGACAACTCGATTGAGGACTTCTCCTGCAAAACTGTTCGATCGAGCACTTGAGGCTCTCGATCGAACTCTTCCAATTCAGCATATTTCGATCGAGTATAAAAAACCACTCGATCGACTTCCAGCATCTGCCAAAACACTCGATCGGACTCCAGAAGCTCTCGATCGAGTACTTCCCACTGAGATCAGCCTTGACTTCGTCTTGGCAGCTTCCTAAGACTTCCCTTCACGCTTCCCGAGGTACGACTCTTGCTCTAAATCTCCGCCTCCTTAAAATGCATGCAAAGTGGGACGACTAAGGCACGATTCCGCTACTTTTAGGTCCATTTCTGCAATTAAGACAAAACAAACCAAAGTAGCCAATTTGGGGCATTTTGCAATATAAAGCGATACAAATAGCATAGAAATACGTGCAATAAGAGGCTAAAAATTCTATATAAATTGCACGTATCAATACAAATGGCCTCTGTCACCGACCAAAATCCGGTGTTGGCTCATGTCTCTTATTTTTGGATCGCGTTATACATTCTTCATGTTTTTTATGTCGTGCAAACATTGAATACATGAAATGAGTGAGTTGTTTGGACTCTCAAAATTACATGTTATGATGTTTGCGAAGTAGACGACTATTTGAGACAGTTTTCTCGTTATGTGACAACTCGGTATCAAAATAAGTTTAAAAGCGTGCCTTAAAAAAGGATTTTGTTTTGAAAAGATGTTGAAAATGTGTTGTTTAAAATATATGTTGACTTGGTCAAATTGGTGGAACAAATGTAACGGCGACAGTACCAAACAAAATGTGTAAGGCTTGTGTTTTGGATTGGTAGGTCTAAATCACGCATCGGTTTTTGACTTAAGAAGTCGGGTCTAGAATTTAGAGGGAGAAATGAGGAGGCGGACTCTCGCGTGCCCTAAAATGGTGCACAAGAGGGGGTATTTATAGAGAAATGTAAGATGTAGGTCGGTTGAAAATTCTTTGCTGGCCAAGGAGAGGCCAATAGGGCGCGAGCCATGCTGCACACCTATAAGGTCATGTCCTTTTCAAGTTTGGACGTGTCCTTTTTTCTAACCAATGTTTTACTGGTTGTGATTTGTGGTGTTCACCATCATGTCTTGTAAGATGGTTGTGGAATGATATAGGTGTTATTAGGGGGAGGTTTTGCATGCTTTACTCGGGTTGACTTGGGTTGCGGGTTTCAGAGTCGGTTTTGGGGTCCGAAGTCGCTTTTAACTAGGGATGTCACTGGGGTGGATATTGACGGATCTCCCCGCGCACCCGCCCCAAGTAGGGCGGGTGCCGGTAATGATTTGGTTGGTGGTGGGGCAGGGTGTAGATAGGGGTGAGCAAAACCGGTTAACCGAACCAGATTTGAAAACCGGTTCGGTTACCGGTTTTCAAAAACAGGTTTTTTCCAAACCGAAACCGCTCCGGTTTTAAACCGGATAACAGGGGTTTTTAGCAACTTAAAAACCGGATCCGAAAACCGGTTAGCCGGATCCGAATTTATAAACCGGTCTTAACTATTTCTACCCCGAAATTGATGGTTTTCAACCCACCCCTCCATCCTAACTCTTAAATTCCTACCTAAACCTTCATGCATCCCCATTAATTCAACCAAATCACACGTCGTTGTTTTTTTAAGTCATTTTCTTATTGTTTTTTTTCGAAAAAAAAGTAATCCGGTTTAAAACCGGTACCCGGTTTTGCTTTTTTTAGGACCCGAAACCGAACCGGATTTCCCCCAAAAAAACCGGTTCGGGTACCGAACCGAAAAAAAACCGAATTATCGGGTTTCTTAATTCGGTTATCAGTTCGGTTTAGGTTTAAAAATTCGGTTCGGTTTATTTTACTCATCCCTAGGTGTAGACACCTCAAAGTTGTCTACTAGCCTTACGGGTACCCGATGATGAGGCTAAAACTAAATGACTGATATGAAAATTGACAATGTTATAATTAAAGGCTCTTTACGCTTATTTTCCGATAAATCAGTTAAAACGACAAAAAAATCCCATTTCGTAGCCCTATACTACAATCCAACCCATATTTTGAGTTATACATTTAAATTAGGGGGCGTTTGGTACGGGAAAGGGTAAGAGAATGAAATCAAGAAAGGGTAAAAGAGGAAAATGAATGGGATCACCCATATTATACTTGGGTGTTTGGTTGACAATTAGAGGAAAAGGGAATTAAAAGCCAACATCCACCACTTCCACCACCATTACCCACCACCATTACCCACCACCTGCCACCATTATCTACACCGACACCACCACAAGTAGCGGCGCCGACGATCTTCCTCACCGTAACCCACGGCGAAACTAATCACCGCGCCTCACGCCCTCAACAAACACCACAATCCCGACCCCAAACACCTTATTCATTCTAAAAAATCCACCACAACCCTTCGAAAACCCCTCCCCCACCCCTTAAAACACCAGATCTGGTGTGGCCGGCGTCGGGCGGTTGCAGTGGTGTGGCCGAGGAAGGTGTTGGTGGGGTGAGAGAGTTACTGAAGGTGTTGGTGTGGTGTTCAGTGGTTTAGGATATGGGGTAGCGTGGACAGGCGGCGTCGCTGGTGGTGGTTGTGTCGGCGTCTCTGGTGGTGGTTGTGTCGGTGTGGTGGGTGTAGGGTGTAGGTGGCAGTGGTTGACGGTGTGAGAGGGTATGGTGGGTGTTGGTGGAGTGGTGGAAATAGGGAGTAGGAGGAAGAAGGGATTATGGGGTTATGGGGAACTACCAGGGGAGGGTAAGGATGAGAATGGTTTTGGGGGTAAGGGGGGGTATGGGTTACCCTTTCTTTGTGTCAAACAAACAACAACAAAAGAAATCAACCATTTTTATTCTCTTTCCCTTTCCTTATTCCCCCCAACCAAACGCTCCCTTAGTTTATTATTAGCGAAAGGGACTGCAAAGGAAACTATATTTTGTGTTTCGTATATTCGTATATAATACGAGAGCTGGGTTGTAATATGGAAATGGCAAACTACCGAAGTTATCCATTGTTGAGTAGTGCTTAGTAAGCACGTAGGCCCATAATCGTGTCGAAAATTAAGGCTATGGAATGTTTTTAATAACGATTAAGATATGAATGATGATTACATGAGTGATTTCATATCATGTTTAGAATTTGACAATCATTAGATCATAGAGCAATAGCCAAGAGATAAGGAACTCAGCATGAGTGCAGCTGTGATGTTTATCCAACTAGCAAATAGAAATAGATCAAGAGTATAGATTAATTATCAAATCCAAACTTTTATTTCTATAGAACTCTATCATAGAGTATTTAGATTAATTATGGAATCCAAACTCTTACTTCTATAGAACTCTATCATATACGGAAACTATAAGGCGAAGCCAACTCCTTCTCACCTTATTACTATATATATCACCCGCAAATACACAGGAGAACGGGAATAAAGAATACCAAGACCAATCCAATTTAAAACAGACCAGATCCGTAAATTCTACTCACTTATAGTAGTTATATACCGTCTCAAATAAACTGTTCCAGTTTCAAATCAAACCACATATACATAAATCGTCCTAGTTCCATATAAGCGCATAAGGGCCATTAATTTACGACAAAGTCGAAATTCATTCATAATCAAAAACCAAATAGGCCTCAGGGTATCGAATACAAACACGTTTTCTTTACTCTTTTTATATTTTATTCTCTTTTTTATTTCTTTTTTTTATCGTATAATTTGTATAATTGTATATAAACTAAGCTCGTAACCTGTCCTTGTAAATAGTTTGTATCATCTTGTGTATAAAATTTGGTTTTAACAATCTTTTTATTGTTAATTTTCGTCAAATATATAATATTACAAATAAATAGTAGAGGCCGTCAGTTTGATGGGCGGTCCGGGTGCCTAACACCTTCCCTGACTGTACCTTTACCCCCGAATCCGCAATCTTTGGTTTATACCGGAGGGACGGATCAGTCCTCATACCACGGAAGAGGCCTGTTGAGTTTATGGATTCAAGTACCTAAGAGGGGGAGGGGGTGAATTAGGTACTATTTTAAAATTTTAACTTCAACTTTATTGAATTAAAGTGAGTTAAGAGAACAAAAGAGATGAGAGGATACTTCGAATAATATTGAAAGACTACACGAGTATCAAGATGAATGTTTGCTGAAGTATGAAAGTAACAACTGTTCTGACTGTAGCTATTTGTCTCAGTTTATGGAATACGGACTGCAGACCAAATGTGACAGTATGATGAACTGTTACTTCTAAGGTTAAGCAAAGCAAAACAAACAAACAAAAAAAATTGCAGCGGAAATAAAGAAAGACAATGGAACACGAGATTTTTGAATTGGTTCGGCAAGAAACTCAAGTGCCTACATCCAATCTACCTTTTTATTGCTTTCTTTTAGTGATCTACTCCGACAACTAAAAGACCCGTACAATAAAAGACACCAACCTACTCCGGTTGTAAAACAAGTACAAGAAGTACTCCGTTCTTATGACAAGCCAACTCGCAACCTACTCCGGTTGCCAAGAGTTAAAGACTACTCCGTCCTAAACTCTACTAACACACTTAGAATGTTATAAGGATCAAGTTTCCACTAACATATTCTTAGCAAAGAATAGAGATGGACAACTTTTACAAGATCAACAATTCATAAGCAAGAGAGTTTAGTATGTTAAAGTAACAGTAGCCACGACTGTAACAACTTGAAGACTTTTAAAGGTTTTTGCAAAGACACACGGTTTTAAGCTTTTAAAAACAATTTGCAAAGTTGGAAAATATTTCAGAGAAGTCTTGGGATTTTATGAGGAGGATGGCTCGCCTTTTATAGAGAGAATGGGTGAGGAGGTTGCTAGGGTTTTGAAGGGTCAAAGACCACACATGTGAAGGGCATTAGCAACCACCCAAAACTTGCACCAAAGAGGGCTCTTTTGCAAAGGCAAGAATAGAGAAAGAGTGTTTGAAAGATATCCATAAAAGCTCAAGCAAATTCAGAAAACAAAGGATGTGAGACAAGTCACATGATGACAAGTTAACACAAATATGGCAAAAAGCATTTCTTGTTTTCTAAAAGACCAAAGGGTTGAATTTGCATAAAGAGGAAACATTTTGAAAATAATAATAATTCAAACCACTCTTTATTGAAGACCAACTCCTAATAAAATCTGAAGTTTTATCTTTGAAAAATAGGAGACACGTGAAAAGATCTTTTGAGAGATAAAAGGAGTTTCAAGTGTTACGAGTTGTGGCAACAATCCAAGCAGCTGTTTACTAATGAAAGTAACAGTCGTCTTGACTGTTTCTATTACTCTAAGATACTCTACTTTCTCACTTGTACATTAGATGACACTAAGACTCAATACAATGGGATGATTAACAACTTCAACACTTCTTAATCCATGCTTGATTACATCATTAATCCTGAAAAGGTAAACTAAGATAACACAAATCAAATGGGCATGTTATCATCAATATAAGGAACCCAACAAATTCCCCGTTTGATGATGACAAGCCCTAAACGAATGTATAAGCAATGTAAACACCTTAATTCAAGATTTTAATCAAGCAAGATCATATTAGAGAAGGGACTATATTACCTTACCTAAGGCAAGAGCTAAAATCAAACTACCATGATAATTTTACATTGCCCCACAACAAGATTCAAAACTAAGAAGGTTAGACAAGCCATTAGTTAATCAATATGCAAAGAGATTAAGAGCATGAGTTTACCTTTTCCCCCTCTTGACATCATAAAAAAGGATAGGGATGTCAAAGGCATTAGAGTGCAGATAACCATAAGAAAACGCAAAAAGACACATATAAGCGTGACAAGGTAACAAAGTCAACATAAACATACGGATTAAACATAAGTTAACCATAGTTCACCATGGCTAAATAGAGTTTAAAATACACCACCAAGCATCAAAATAACAAGTAAAGAAAATAGTCTTAGAAGGGCACAATCATGGTGGGACAAAATGAAAAAGGGCACGGGCAAAGTCAAGGGGGCCGAGAAGGAAGGGATAGGCTAAGGGGAGGAAGCTTGTTCACCATCCGAGCCACTACCCAAAGGATCATCATCCACATGAGCATCATCACCAATTTCCTTTGTAGACACGAGAGTTGAGATGATATCCACCTCACCACGGATGAGGTCCATGGTGGAAGCAAGGGCCGAGATAGCTAAATCTTTTTGATGAGCATCTTGCTTAATCCAAGCACTCAACTCAGCCACAGCTTGAAAAACTTCCCGCATACTACCCGAATTCACTTGACTAGATGACCCGACCTCAGGATCCGTCCTAATTATCACAGAAATCAATTCATCATTTTCCACCTTGATGAGCATTTTCCCCATTTGACCATTACTCATAACATCGCACATGTCTAAAGAACCCAAGCTAGTACTCACTAAAACCCCTTGTGCCTTGAGCACAACCGACAACCACATTCCATTGGGCAAGTGAAGCATGCTAGAAGAGGGTCTACGAAGTTTGGTCGAAATAAGATGAAAACATTAACCCAACTAAGTTAACCTTTTTGTGAGTTGCAATATGATAGATTAAATATTGTTGGGCTATGGTGAGTTTTCCCCGATCACCCGAGGGATAAATTGATCGACACAACATGTTAAAAATGATTTGAAGAGGAGGGGGTATTTGGGTATTACTCACTGGACCACAAGTAACAGCTTTGGGACACACGACTTGACCGACACTAAGGAGTGAGGCGTAAGGTAAAGCAACCCAGGTTTCGGAGGGGAGTTTGTTATAACCTCCGGTTGGGATGTCAAGGGCGGTAGCAAAATCAGATTGAGTCAGTTTCAGAGGCTTACCATTCACCTTCGCCATGAGAAATTCACCCGATTTGTCAAGTCGAACGGTTGCAAAGAATTGAATCACCTCACTCACAAAGACCGGTTCACGCATTTCCAACAATTTTTCCCAACCTTGAGCCAATATCATGTCACGGACAGTATGAAAAGCAGGAGGCTCGAACCAAGTTTGGTTGTAAACCCGAGGAGAATGGATAGCTTTGGGATACATCAACCTCTCACAATTTTTGTAGATAGAGGTAGGAAGATCTAGACTTTCAAGGTGATCCCAAACAAGAGCCAAATCCCACTTAGAGGTTAGGGAAACCGAATCTGAGGGAGAAAGGTATACTAGTTTCTTCTTGGAAGGTTTCGATTTTTTCAAAGGAGGTTTACTGGGTGTTTCAATAGGAGGATTGACAGTAGGGTTTTCAATGTTGCTTTGTTCGACACTTTCAGAAATTGGGGGTAACTGGGATGAGGAAGCTTTTTCTTTCCTTTTGTTGTTTTTCTTTGCCGGAATCGGATCTGATTCGGCAGACTTGGTTGGATTCTCATTCAAATCGAATTCGGTTTCTTCAACATCATCAACATTTACCAAGACCGGTTCAGTGACAGTCTCGGATGAGGAGCCAGCGACAGAGGTACCCTTCTTTCGACCGCCTCGAGTAAGACGCCCAACCATAGCGGAGATGGGGATGTCGTCGGATGGTGGTGGAACAGTGGAGAGAGGGGTTGGAAGAGGGTTTGGTAAATCTGGGTTCGGTGATAGAGTAGGAGTCGTGTTTGAGGTTTGTGGAGGAAAGGCATGGGAGATTTTGGGTGAAGGCATGGTTTGAGTTGTTGTTGTCGGTGGGTTAGATGTGACAGGTGGGGATGTCATGTTTACTGGTTTGACGGGTATGGTAGTGTTAAAGGATGTTTTTACCATGGTGGGTTAAAGTGGGTTAGTGGGTAGGTGAGATAGTAGGATTTGGGGAGATGAAGGGATAGTGGGTTAGTGAGATTGGACGGGTTTAGGAATAAATGGTGGGTTGAGGGAGTAAATGGCCCAATAAATGAGGGAGGTGAGGTAGTTGGCCCAACTAATCAATTTTAATCACTCGAAATAAAAACGCAAGGTAGCATATAATAAGCGTAAATTTAGATATGAGGTTGAGTGATTACCGACTCACAAATACGGTGTCAATTTTTGGTCTAAACATGATGTCAATGCACTTAGAATACTTAATGACATATATCCAATTTTAATTTAATCAATTAAGGAAATTAGTAAAACTCACACTAAAAATCACAAGCAATTAATTAACCCAATTTCTAGTCTAAATTTCTCAAAATGTTCTCTTGCAAGTGGCTTAGTGAAAATATCGGCAATTTGATTTTCGGTTTTGCAAAAGATAAGTTTAACATGTCCTTTCTCCACATGATCACGAATAAAATGGTGACGAATATCAATATGTTTGGTTTTAGAGTGTTGAATAGGATTTTTGGAAATATTTATTGCACTCGTATTATCACACATTATGGGAACGGAGTCAAAAATAATACCAAAATCCAAGAGTTGTTGTCTTACCCAAAGTAATTGAGAACAACAATGTGCGGCACTAACGTACTCACTTTCGGCCGTTGAAAGAGCTACCGTGTTTTGTTTCTTTGAGCCCCACGAGATCAAGCAAGGACCCAAGAATGTTGCAATTCCGGAGGTGCTCTTTCTATCAACCGTGCATCCCGCATAGTCCGCATCCGAAAAGCCTATGAGATCAAAAGGACAATGTAAGGGATACCACAAGTAAAGATTTTGTGTTCCAATCAAATACCGAAGAATTCGTTTAACGGCTTTAAAATGTGATTCTTTCGGATTTTCTTGGAATCTAGCACATAAACAAACACTAAAGAGAATGTCGGGACGACTTGCGGTCAAGTAGAGAAGTGAACCTATCATACCTCTATACACCTTATCACTAACATTCTTACCGAGTTCATCTTTGTCCAATTTGGACCCGGCTACCATAGGTGTATCATGAGACTTACCATTAGTCATCCCAAATTTCTTAAGCATTTCTTTGACATACTTTTGTTGATGGATCATGATTCCATCCTTTGATTGCTTAATTTGGAGCCCAAGGAAAAATCCTAGCTCACCCATCATGCTCATTTCAAACTCCGATTTCATTAGTTCCGAAAAATATAAGTAAAGGAGTTCATTTGTTGCACCAAATATAATGTCATCAACATATACTTGTACAACTAACAGTTCGTCTGACTGTGACTTTAAGAACAATGTTTTGTCAACGGAGCCTCTTTTAAAACCATTTTCAATAAGAAACTTAGACAATCTATCATACCAACACCTAGGTGCTTGGTTTAAACCATAAAGAGCTTTGTCTAATTTGAAAACATGGTTAGGCAAGTCATTGTTCTCAAAACCCGGTGGTTGCTCTACAAAGACATCTTCTTCCAAATATCCATTTAAGAAAGCGGTTTTGACATCCATTTGGAAGAGTTTAATGCCTTTGTGAGCCGCAAAAGCTATAAGTAATCGTATGGCCTCAAGTCTAGCTACCGGTGCATAGGTTTCATCGTAATCAATACTCTCTTGTTGGTTATAACCTTACACCACTAGCCTAGCCTTGTTCCTTACAATTTCTCCCGAGTAATCAAGCTTATTGCGAAAGACCCACCTAGTACCAATGACGGTACGATTAGGCGGTCTAGGGACTAAGTGCCATACCTCGTTTCTTTTGAATTGATTGAGTTCTTCTTGCATAGCAAGCAACCAGTCTGCATCAGTCAGGGCGACCGTTACATTTGAAGGTTCAATTTGAGAAAGGAAGGCATTGTGGGCACAATACTCATTGAGATGAGCGAGATTGTTGAGGGATGATCTTGTTCGAATTCCCGAGTTGAGATCACTTGTGAGATTAGTGAGTGGATGAGAGCTTTGATGTTTCCACTTCTTTGGAACAATGGTTTCTTGTTCCCCCTCAACAAAGACATCGCCATGTTGACTGTTTCTTTTGGCCTGGAGTGATCTTCATCATTACTGTTTTGGGTTACTTCAGTTCTGGAGGTGGAGGCAACAGTCGTTGGGTCCGTTGCTTCAGAGAAGAAACGAGAGTGAGAGGTGCTACATGTTCCCCCGAGTTGCTGATCTCCTTTGAAGGTGAGTCTCTGTGTCTCGTTGCAAGTCGTCTTTGGGAGCTTCTTCATCCTCGAACACAAAGTCCTTTCGAACAAGGCCAATCTCAAACTCATCGTCATCACTATCATCATCATCATTCACGTTTTGTACCTGTCCAAGCACACTAGATTCATCAAAAATGACATGAATGCTTTCTTCAATTAACAAGGTTCGTTTATTGTAGACTTTATAGGCCTTGCTATGGTCGGAGTACCCAATAAATACTCCTTCATCGCTACGTGGATCGAACTTACCCAAGTTGTTTTTACCATTGTTATGAACAAAACATTTGCTTCCAAAACATCTAAAATATGAAATGTTGGGTTTTCTTCCACGTAACGATTCATAGGGAGTTTTATTCAATATACTCCTTATCATGACACAATTATGAATGTAGCAAGCGGTATTGACCGCTTCGGCCCAAAAGTTCTTAGGCAACTTACTAGATAATAACTCTAGCCATTCCTTCAAGGGTTCTATTCATCCTTTCAACCACACCATTTTGTTGTGGTGTTCTAGGAGCCGAGAAGTTATGGTCTACACCATTGTCATCATAATAAGCACCAAATGATGAGTTTTCGAATTCGGTTCCGTGATCGGTTCTCATTGAAACAAGTTTTAACCAAAGTTTATTTTGAATCTTTCTTAACCAAATTAGAAACTCATCAAATGTCTCATCGTTAGAGCTTAGGAAGAGTGCCCAAACGAACCTAGAGTAATCATCAACAATGACACACACATAACGACTACCACCTCTACTTCTAGTTCTCATTGGTCCACACAAGTCGATATGTAAAAGTTGCAAAGGTTGCGATGTACTCATAATTCTTTTGGATTTAAAGGAACTTCTAACATGTTTGCCTCTAGCACATTCATCACATACTTTATCAAAATCAAACTTTATGTTGGAAATACCTTCAACTAAGTCAAGTCTTTTAAGGGTATTAAGAGTTTTTGTACTAACATGACCAAACCTTTTATGCCATAACCAAGGATCATTGTTCATTACACTCATGCAAGACATGGTGTGACCGGATAGAGTGTTCAAATTAGTTAAGTATACGTCTTTGACACGTCTTCCTTCGAGTATTAGTTTATTAGTAGTGGCATCAAATATTCGACACATATTAGCACTAAATTCTACAATATTACCCTTATCACAAAGTTGAGAGATACTAAGGAGATTATGCTTCAAACCTTTGACAAGCCGCACATTGTCGACACAAAGTAATGATGACTTACCAACTTTTCCAATGCCAATTACTTAACCTTTCTTGTTATCACCAAACCTTACCGTGCCACCATCATATGCTTTAAGTGAGAGGAATTGTCTTCTATCACCCGTCATGTGACGAGAGCATCCACTATCCAAGTACCAATTGCGGCCGCCTCTCACCAAGCCCTACACAAGATTAGACTTTGAGTTTAGGAACCCAAACAAACTTGGGTCCCCTTTTGTGATCAACATATCTTATGGTGTCTTTCCTAATCCACTTTTGCTTAATTATTTTGATGTTCTTGTTAATGTCATAAAATCTTTTTTCACAAGTGTTGAGGACATGACCATTCTTACCACAATAATTGCAAATAATGTATTCGGGAAGACCAACATACTTTCTCCTTCTAAAATCAGTTTTGGGCTTCTGGATGTAACAGTCAGTCTGACTGTTCCATTTGAACCCCAAACCAGCAGTTTTGTTTCATCTCTCGGTTTGATTCGTGAGGAAGTTTAACACGGTTTGACTTCCTTCCCATTTTTCAGTGATGTTTTTAGCATTGACAAGTTCATTGGTCAAGTCTTTAACCCTAGAGAGGAGATGCAAATTCTTTTCTTTTTCCCTCTTGAGTTCATCATTGTTAACACTTTCTATGGACAATCTTTTCTCAACAATGAAGTCATGGGTGTGGTTGTTGAGTTTAGACACGAGATGCATGATTCTTTCTTTGGACTCTTCATATTTAGATGTTATCTCGTCAAGTCTTTTGTTTAGATCAACGATTTCATCGGATCTATGATGAGGAGAAGACCTAAAAGTGCTACATTCGGGCATACCTTTTTGAAAGAAAGTAAGCCTATCATGAAGAACTTCTATTTCATTCTTGAGACAAACAACCTCACCTTTGAGACACTTGTTTTCATTTTCCAAACATTCAATCTTTTCTTTAGACTTGTCTAAATCTTTGTCAGAAGCAACAGTCTTAGACACTGTTTCTCTTAGGTCTACAACTTCAACTACAAAGTCATAGATCTCATTCTCAAGAGCATCTTTGTCCTTCAAAAGATCATCACGTTCCTTGGTTAGTGAGGAAACTTGCATCACCAAGGTAGTGTTGACATTTTCAAGGTCAGAGACGTCCGTGGGGGTCAACCTAAGACGTTCTAGTTCTTTAGTCAAATGTTTATTTAACTTGTTGACTCCTTTAACCTCATCATAAGCCTCAGATGTGACAGTGACGCTGTCTGTTGCTTTTAGTTCATTTTTCAGATTAAAGTTCTCTTGAGCAATTTCCTCAATCTCATTTTGGATTACCTCAAGCTTATCATTTTGAAACCGACACTTATCAAAAAGTTGGTCAAGAAGCTTACATACTTTCTCTTTGGAGTAAGTTCTAGCCTTGGCCTTTAGATGATTTATCTCGATGTCGGAATCGGAGTCGGAATCGTCGGGATTAGCCATGAGGCATCTTAAGTGTTTAAGATTTGAGTTTTTTGAGACTTTTTCTTTACCATGATTTGCAAGACACATTTTAGCCTCTAGTTCCTCCTCGATGAGTTCCTCATCTTCCTCGGAGTCGGACATTCCCCAAATAGCACTCATGACTCTATGTTTATAGTCCTTTATTTTAACCTTTTCTCTTCTTTCCTTTGATTTGATTTCATCCCACTTGGGACATTCTTTAATTTGGTGAGTTTTATCACCACATTTAAAGCATCCCACGGTGGAGTTAGGTCGTTTCTTAGGAAAGCGTTTTTTTGAGTAATTATTAGTGAACCTTTTGTTTCCTCGGCCATTGACCAACCCGGCTAGGTTCCTTGTGAACATAGCAAACTCGTCTTCCTCCTCATCTTCTCCATCACTTGGAGAGGATGTGAGGGCGAGACTCTTTCCCTTTGAAGACTCACTAGAATGCTTATCGAGATTAAACTCGTGAGCCATTAGTGATCCCATTAGTTCATGAAGAGATAGGGTTGACAAGTCTTTAGCTTCCTCTATGGCGGTGACTTTAGGTTGCCATTTAGGAGTTAGACTACGAAGGATTTTTCGAATGATGTCCTCGGACTCGAAATTCCTTCCTAGACTTTTAAGCTCATTAATAATACAAGGAAAACGTGAAGAGAAACTATTTAAGGACTCGTCTTTTGACATTCTAAACATCTCATATTGTTGCATGAGAAGGTCAATACGGTGTTTTCTTACTTGGGACGTCCCTTCAAAGGCAAGTACAAGGGAATCCCAAATAGATTTTGCCGTAGGACATCCGGAGTTTCGACTAACTTCCCCCTCACCAACACAACGTTGAAGAATCGACATAGCTTTGGAATTCTTTTCGGCAAGCTTGAAGTCATTTTCATTGTAATTTCTTTCCTCTTTTGTCTTGGTGAAACCGTTTAGAATATCGGTTTCCTCAATAACGAGAGGTCCATTTTGGATGATGTTCCAACATTGATAATCAATAATTTTGATGTAATGTTCCATTTTGAGTTTCCACCATCCAAAATTCGAACCGGTAAAGACCGGGATCTTGGAGTGTTTCTCGGAATCCATTACCCACGAATCAAACTCTAAGGCAATTAGCCTCGATCAAGAGCACGAGGCTCTGATACCAATTGTTGAGTTTCTGGATTCAAGTACCTAAGAGGGGGAGGGGGTGAATTAGGTACTATTTTAAAATTTTAACTTCAACTTTATTGAATTAAAGTGAGTTAAGAGAACAAAAGAGATGAGAGGATACTTCGAATAATATTGAAAGACTACACGAGTATCAATATGAATGTTTGCTGAAGTATGAAAGTAACAACTGTTCTGACTGTAGCTATTTGTCTCAGTTTATGGAATACGGACTGCAGACCAAATGTGACAGTATGATGAACTGTTACTTCTAAGGTTAAGCAAAGCAAAACAAACAAACAAAATAAATTGCAGCGGAAATAAAGAAAGACAATGGAACACGAGATTTTTGAATTGGTTCGGCAAGAAACTCAAGTGCCTACGTCCAATCTACCTTTTTATTGCTTTCTTTTAGTGATCTACTCCGACAACTAAAAGACCCGTACAATAAAATACACCAACCTACTCCGGTTGTAAAGCAAGTACAAGAACTACTCCGTTCTTTTGACAAGCCAACTCGCAACCTACTCCGGTTGCCAAGAGTTAAAGACTACTTCGTCCTAAACTCTACTAACACACTTAGAATGTTATAAGGATCAAGTTTCCACTAACATATTCTTAGCAAAGAATAGAGATGGACAACTTTTACTAGATCAACAATTCATAAGCAAGAGAGTTTAGAATGTTAAAGTAACAGTAGCCACGACTGTAACAACTTGAAGACTTTTAAAGGTTTTTGCAAAGACACACGGTTTTAAGCTTTTAAAAACAATTTGCAAAGTTGGAAAATATTTCAGAAAAGTCTTGGGATTTTATGAGGAGGATGGCTCGCCTTTTATAGAGAGAATGGGTGAGGAGGTTGCTAGGGTTTTGAAGGGTCAAAGACCACACATGTGAAGGGCATTAGCAACCACCCAAAACTTGCACCAAAGAGGGCTCTTTTGCAAAGGCAAGAATAGAGAAAGAGTGTTTGAAAGATATCCATAAAAGCTCAAGCAAATTCAGAAAACAAAGGATGTGAGACAAGTCACATGATGACAAGTTAACACAAATATGGCAAAAAGCATTTCTTGTTTTCTAAAAGACCAAAGGGTTGAATTTGCATAAAGAGGAAACATTTTGAAAATAATAATAATTCAAACCACTCTTTATTGAAGACCAACTCCTAATAAAATCTGAAGTTTTATCTTTGAAAAATAGGAGACACGTGAAAAGATCTTTTGAGAGATAAAAGGAGTTTCAAGTGTTACGAGTTGTGGCAACAATCCAAGCAGCTGTTTACTAATGAAAGTAACAGTCGTCTTGACTGTTTCTATTACTCTAAGATACTCTACTTTCTCACTTGTACATTAGATGACACTAAGACTCAATACAATGGGATGATTAACAACTTCAACACTTCTTAATCCATGCTTGATTACATCATTAATCCTGAAAAGGTAAACTAAGATAACACAAATCAAATGGGCATGTTATCATCAATATAAGGAACCCAACAAGGCCTTTTCCGTTAAACTTGTTTTTGTATGGTTTTTTTTTTTTAAATAAAACCTATTGGCTACTCCTCATTATTATTCATTTTAAAAAAGAGATTTTTTCAGGGATCTTTCACAGGGACGGGTAACCCGACCCATACCCACACCGCCCCACACCCACCTCACTTTGCATGTCCCTGCCCTGCTTATACCCGCCTTGACCCACCTATCTAGATAAATAAATATAATAACTATACTAAAAAAAATAAAAAAAAATTAATAACTTAAAAAGATAAACCGTAACCTGATGATTCATCAAAGGCCATTTACTTGCTTACCCAAATTATTTCAAACCATTTTTGTGGTAACTTATTTATATAAATTGTACGAGACTAATGTTTTAGATTCAAGAAATATATTTTTGAAAATTGTTTTATGAGGGGAAAGGTAATTTGGTGGGTCAACCGCGGGTACCCGCGGGGCGGGAGCGGGTTTGAAAGGTTTCACCCGGACGGGTCGTGGGGCGGGCGTGGGTATGCATTATAGTTCGCGGATGCGGGTGCGGGTTACCCCACCTCCGCACCCACCCGCCCCATTGACATCCCTAGTTTTAAATCTAAATAATCTTATTTTAATACAAATGACGTGATAAAATCATTTATGGCATATTTCTCATGTGCGAGACTCGTGTTGACTCGGATTGCGGCTTTTAGAGTCGGTTTTGGGCCCAGAGCCGGTTTAACCTCTAAATAGTATTGTTTTAATGCAAATGAAGTTAGAAAACCATTTTTGAAATTATTTTTCATATCCGTGTTTCGCATTAAATCGTGTCATGTATTGCCAATCCACGTACGCATATCAAAACACGTTGTAGTCCCGATGTTTTTTGGAAGGTGCAGATACTGGGTTTCTACAGAGCCCCCACTTTGACTAAAGCTTGAACATGGCGAAAGTCAATGTATAGCCCAGGTCAATCGAACATTACAACCTGGAGGATATGGCGACTTCAGGCGACTCAAGGGGTCTGAGTCAAGAACCTGTCGTCGGGAACATTTTAAAGTCTGTTGACTATCGAGGAGGGTCGTTTAAAGTCTATTAGACTACCTCAGGAGTCTAAAGGGTAAGACCTTGAGTGTTTAAGGAATTTTCTAATGGCTCAATGTATGGCTACCCTATGGGACTAAACTAAGGATTTTAAATTATGGGTTGATGTTGGATATGCTGAAGGAGTCTAGAGAAGTTTTTCCAAAATAGATCAACAGAGATCGGGAAATCCGAGGAAAGACTAAGGAGTCTAAGGGGTTATAAAGTGTATGAGATACACAACCTAAGGAGTTAACTCTGCGGCCAAAAGTTCTTTTGGGTTATAAATTTGTGATAAACATCCTTGAAGCATAGGTGACTCAGGGTGGTGACTTCTTCGCCGGCTTGGTGTTGAGAGATTTTGCTAAGGAGCCACGAATTTCAGCTTACTTGAAACCTAAAACGAATTTTATGGGGAATAAATCATCTAACAAGGCTTGATGGAAGACCTCCTTGGGAGAACACTACTTCTATATCATGTTGTGAGGATCTTGGAAAGACTGTTTTGGAAGATCACCGTTAAAGAGTTGACTCGATGCATGGAGCCTGCTTCCTAATTTGTTGGAGATATTGTTGCTGCTCGCCGAGAGGTAGCGTCCGACAGGTGATTGATGTGGTTAAAGACCTTGTTCTTCTGCGAAGGATAGAGCTAATTGGGTACCAGACTCGATAGGTCAGCGTTTCCTTAGGAAAACTCATCACCCAGTTGGAGTGAGTTTTGCTTCTCATGATTGTCTGCATGGTTAGTGACCCTACAAATTTGCAGTATCATTTGCAAGCACGTAGGCACGTAAGCATGTAACCATGTAAACACATTAGCATGTTAGCAATTGGCACGTCATGGGAGATACAGGTTTTGAATGTCGAAAAGCTTAAAAGTTTGTCAAGAGTTGGAATTCGTTTATTGGAGTGCATTGATATAACAACCCCGTCCACCACCGTCGTAACACAACTCCAATAAGATGGGACGTGTACCATTGAGCCATTATTTGTCCTCACTTAAGCCTAAAAGGCACAAGGCCTTGTTACTAAGTGGTGGGTATAATCCTTTATAAACATGTTATAAGCTCCTTACTTTCCCGATATGGGACAACTTTCTTCTCAATCTCATGCGCTGTTACAAACTCCCCCACTTACAGAACACAACGTGCTCGTTGTGCCTCGGAGCTGACCGCAACCAAGCCCATAATCTTTCCCCGCTAGGTGAGTGAACCGGGTACTCCAGACCACATGCTCACTACCCCCACGGTCGTAGGGTTGCTCTGATACCATGTATAACAACCTGGCCCACCACCGTTGTAACACAACCCCAATAAGATGGGATATGTACCTTTGGCCCATTATTTGTCCTCACTAAAGCTAAAAAACACAAGGCCTTTTTACTAAGTGGTGGGTGGAATCCTTTATAAACATCTCATAAGCTCCTTATTTTCCCGATGTGGGACAACTTTCCTCTCTATCTCTTGGGGTGTTACAATTGCCTTTATCACGTATATCCATGATTCGACATATTCTAGACACTTGACGGTCGCGACATAGATTCACACCGACGTAGACTGATAGACTGACACGAACATGCCACAAGCTTAGGTTTGACATGACACAGGGGTGACACCGACAACTTTGCCTAAGCATATGTAACTTATAGCCAAGAAAGGGTTACAACAAGCATCAAATCCATGAGGTATAAAGTCTGCAAAGGTTAATGAAAGTGCACAAATCATTTATCTTCTCTAGACGTCTTCGTCACGGTTTGCTTGAATGAGATCCCTTCTTGAGGCATGATGATTCAGAGAGCGAAACCAAGATATTGTCATCATCCCGAACCGAGCACTAGACTAAATGTGGTTTATTTTGGATTTTAGTTGGAGTCAAAGAATGATCAAGAGGGATGAAGGATAGGTAGCATCTCGGAGGAGAAGCCCCCAAAGTGAGAAGATGGGAATTTGTCAAAAGTAAGAATGGGTGACGCCTTCAAGATGGAGCCCCTTATAAAGAGGTATAAGATTAAGTTTTCTGCCGGGTGGGCTGGTTTTGAGGATAAATGGAGATGGTTGAGAGTGAAAGAAATTGTTGTAAGGGATTGAAAATGATGGATTGAAAGTGATGGACTCGAAACGTTGATTGTAAGTGATGTATTGGAAGTGATGGATTGAAAGAGGTGTTTTAAAAGGGATGGTTAGAAGTGATGTATTGAGAGTGACGTTTGAAAGGGATGGTTGTATCTTTGTTAGGGGACTAGCTACATATTGACGTGAAGTGAAATCAAACCACACCGTAGTTATGAGCTCCTTATTGAGGATTGAAAGTTGATAATTGGAATTGAAAAGTTGTGAAAGGAGTGCAGTTGTGTCCTTGTTGGAGGACTGCCTACATATTCACGTTCTGCGAAATCAAACCAGATCTTAGTTCTTGCTAGTGTGACAGGGTGAAAACGACTTGGGTATTTGGGAATGTGGAGTTTTGTAATAAATGGTTTGTTTAACAGATGAAATATGGTGATTGAATTTTGTGGTGTTTAGGCTGATGGGTTATAGCTTGTGATGTGGTGCGAAATGGGGTCTCAGTCTTGATGTGGCCCGAGCATGAAAGGGTTGGTAAATAATACGGGATCAGATTTCCATGTTAGACCTTAAAGGTTAAGGTGTGATATTTCGAGCTTAAGGGGAATCCTCAGAATCCTAGATAGGTCTCCCTGTAACATTCTGTAGAAGGACTCAGGGGTGAAGAAGGGTTGACCTTGTTGTTAGTTAACGAGTCTTGAGCTCTTATTTTAGCTTTTTGACATCGAATTTTGGTGTGTTTCAATTATTGGTCCCGTATTTTGGTGGGAAGAGAGGTTCGGTGTGTTTCTAGTTGGCTAGTCTTGAGCTCTTATGTTAGCTTTTTGACATCAAATTTTGGTGTTCTTTGTGTTTCGGACTTATTGGTCGCGTTCTGCATTTTGCTTCTGATGCTTTCTGGACTTTGACCTTTTGAAAATGGTTTTAGTCTTGTTTTCTTTTGACTTTGGCTTTGACTTTTATGAAAGTAGCTTTTAGCCTTGTTTTCTTTTGACTTTGGCATTGGGTAAATTACTTTTGGATTTGGCCGAATAGCTTTCGGTCATTAGGTCCTTTGAATATGACCTTTGTTTTGAGAATTTGGGAATGTGGCTTGTCCCTTTCGTGTTGTCATTTTTTTTTATATGTGGGTATGAAGTTCGGCGATATCTTGTTGTTCATGCACTTGGTCACGATCGAATTCACGATCATTGTGGAGTTTAAGTCTAATGGATCCTCTTCCAAGAGCATCGAAGTATTAGAGCACTTGAAGGTTTTGGATATTTTTTGTTCTTGTGAGACTAACATTTTTGTTAGACGTTTGTTTGTATCTTGTGATGAGGTTTTTTTTGTGAAGGAACGGGCCATCTTTGGAAGATGCAGGTTGGTGTTTTTTGAAATGTTATTTTTGTGAGGAATGAGCTTACCTTGGTTGGTCTAGGTCTCCTTCTATAGGTATATGTTGTATGTTGCTTTGGTAGTTTGTTGCTTGCGGGCTTGGTTTGTTTTGGTGGTTTGTTTTGTTTTGCTGGATTGCCTTATTGTTGTTGGTTTGTTTTGATTTGATGGTTTTCTTTGTGTTTAAAAGTTGGCAGGCTTGGATCTATCTATTTTTACTTTCCCGTCCCTTGCTGGGAGATGGTGAAATTGAAACCCGAGGACGTACCCGGCGATGAGAGGTGTTGGTGTTTTGTGATGGGATGTTTTTTGTGGAGAATGGGTTTGCCTACCATTTGTTGGAATAAGTGTCCTCCGACAATAAAGCGATCACAACTGTTGATCATAATGATCACATGTTTAAATCTCATTTTAAGAATACATGTGGGATGTAATATTTTACAGTCAACTGGTCCACACATATCGGTAATGATTGGCTGACTAGAGTTTGACATTACTGTCGTGCGACGGTGGTGAACAGTTGATCCCCTTAGGTCATACCTATAGGGAAATACTCTTAATTGATTATTTAATTAATCGTATGCCGATACGAGTTAATTAAATTGCTTAAAATTGACGGATGATTTTGTGAGTAAAGTTAACGTGTCTTATTGTAATTTGATTAAATGAGATACGGTCTAAGTAATCGAATTGTTTTATTACTTAGATAAAATTATTGTTTACGAAACAATTGAAATTGAATGAATAATTTATTATAAATACAAGACGTTGTAATTTATAATTTGATAGACCATTTTGGTACAAGTGATTACGAATTACTAGTGGATTTTGTATATGACATATTTTATGAGTATGTTCATTTTTAATATGTTAAAAAGTACATTACATTTTCACATGTCAAGTAACATGTCACATATGTCACAATTGATAAATGACAAAATAAAATGGACCTTCCATTTTATGTTAAATGTGCCGAAAAATTGGAGGGAGTATTAGTGGATAAATTGTGTTGATTATTTTAATAAGAGAAAACACAATGATTATAACCTAATATAGTCCTGCATTCCTAGCTTTTGAGAAGAGCAATTTTGCATGCATTGGCTCCCTAATTGCCCATCCCCCAACCGGTTTTTCCACTATGAAGAACCAAATGGATTCCTCTAATTTTTATTCACTACCTTACATAATATTTTCTAGTGTTAGAAAATATATTCTCTACCATTGTGAAGAATTTTAGAGAAAGAAGAACCTCACAAAAACTCTTCTCTCTTGACCGAAATAAGAGAGAACAAAATTATATTTTTGTGTCTAAATTTAAGTAAGATTAATATTATTACTAGTTCATAATAATATTGGTTATTAAGGGTATTCCTTGGGTATATGCTTTTGGGGAGAGGTTCTAATTTGAACCTTGTTCATCCATTGTTGGAAAGCTCAAGAACTAACAAGAGGGAGATCTTGTTGGTGCCCAAATGGCCGAAAATAAGATGGTGAGAAATCGTTTTTCCATCTCTTTTTATTAAGTTTGCATGCATAAGATTTTGTATTTAATTTATGACTAATTAAATTATTTCATATATGAATATGTAAACTTTTGAGATTAATGAATCCTAACAAGTGGTATCAGAGCCTTAGGTTGTTTGCATGCAAATCGGTTTATGGTTTTTCCGAGTTATAAGATTAACATACAAAACTAATTAATTTGGATTTATGAAGATAAACCTATAAATAACTTTGCATGTTAAACGTTTCTGGTCCTAAGTGATTTTTGGGATATTTTGGTTTATTTATTGATTTTATTGTTCATTTTATATATTATTGGCATTAAAATGTGATTTTTATAAGAAAAATGTCAAATTTTGGACGAAAAATAGCTAAACTTCAAATTTTCCAGTGGTTTTGGATATGTTTTCACATGTAATACATACTGATGGCCTATAAATTTTCATGTTAAAATAAGTTGTTTTGCTCGAAATATGAATTTTATAAGTTAAAATCGTATTTAAATGGGTAAATAGGTTAATATGAGTTATATTTCGAATCTGGTCATGGATATTTAGTATGTTGTCACATGAAATTTTACAAGATGTGTGTAAAATATTTGGCTATAGTGAAGTCTTTTTGCATGATTTATGAATTTTTGATTAAAAATCACATAAATAGTGACTAAAATTAGTAATAATGCTAAAACATACTTCATGACTAAAGAAAAACGTCACATGTTGTATTTTATCATATATTTCAGATCTAAAAGTGATAAGTTGATGAAAATAAATTTTCTCATATTTTAATGGTCATATTTGTTAAAACCGATAAACCGCAACATTGTTTTTCTCGATAAATATTCGAAATTTTTAACCTAAGTTTTGAACATTATGAGTGTCATGGTATTTTTTCAGAATGTTCATGAGTTTAAATTTCAAATTTTGAAATTATTTGAAATTTTAATGATTTAATTTGAAGTTTATAGCATAATTTTGTATTTTGGTCCATAATGAACAATATTAAGAAATCAAGTTGAGTTATTGTAAAAATATTAGTGAAGACTAAGTTTTGAGTCCTAAGATGGTTAGGGTAATTAACTTGTACATAAATATGAATTTATGTAATTATAGTGATTTTAATAAGTTAAATCACGCAAATCCATAAAATCCGATAAAATATACGATATTGGCTCTTAAAAGGCGATTTAGCATAAAATTTAGCATGTTCATACATATTATAATGCTGCATTTTATTTATGATTGTCATATTTTTATTTTATGTAATTTTTGAATTATGTAATTTTACTTAGTATAGCCTTAGTTTTTAATTGGTATTACCCGAAATGTATGGGAATATCGATTCGGTTGTATTTATTGTGATCTCGTATCACCGTTTTATAATTTAATAGATTTTATTTTTATTTTTAATTACAAATGTATAATAGGAAATTATGTAATTCATTTTGTAATTTAATTATTCCGGAGTTCCTTGAAAACGGTGCCATTCGAGAAGGCGGTCCATGAAAGACGGTGTTACCTCGAGATGCGTGCCAAGATCGAAGTTCAAGGGACCAAAGGAGTTTGTTTCCGAATTTGTAATAGTTTATTAGATTTACTATTTTAGGAAGGCCATACTAGGATTTTATTTTTATGCTTTGCATTTTATTTATATGTTGCATGCATCGCTAAATCGCCATAACTAAACATGCATTTCAAATCGAGTTTATCGACCGTGTCAATTACAATTATCGTAGTTCACCGCTTTAGTTCACTTAAAACGTGATAAATAATAAATTGACATGACCTCTCGCTAAAATAAACAATTGAGACTTAGCCTTACCAAAAAGTAGAAACCATGAAAACCTATTTCGTGAGGGAGTACGCTCGGCCACACCGGGGTACAAACCTTGTTACGTAGGGGAAGTGGGTGATAAATGTCTATCCACCGAATTCATATTGATAAGGGTTGTATCGCCAAAGCGTGCCAAAGTTAATGTGAATTTGGATCATGGACACATTTATTCGAAATTTGGGTTGAACTCAACAAAAGTATTCTCGACCACAGCCGGATGTGTTTTGGGCTAAAGATAAATATTAATGTAATTTTATCGACCAAGAGTTCTAAAAGTAGAATCGATTAAAGAGTTAATCCACCGAGTTATATTGATAAGGGATGAATCGGCTACACCGTGCCCAAGTTAATATGAATTTGGATCTTGGAATCATTTATCATAGTTGGGTAGAGGTTACGATGTAAATGTTTTACTTGTTTACAAGTATTATTATAACGATAAATGTTAGTTTTTCATTATTCCGTTAATCATATTGTTCTAATTCTATACCTCAAATTATATACGATATCATTTCGATTTTAATTCAAATCTCCATTAAAACATCGTGACTAAAGACAAATATGAATTTTCTTCTAAAACCCCCTGTTATCCATTACAAGGATCTCTTGTGAAGAGTATAGATAAAAGTTATTCATGATCAAAAGGGTTTTTGATTCTTGACTAACATATCTACTTACAATGGATTATTTTTCATGTGCTTAATCGAATTAAGTACTTTGAAACGTTAAATCATTTGGTAACTAGATTTGTTAGAAATCGTAATTGACCAAAATACCGCAACCACTTCAATGAAAGTTTTAAGACTAAACAAACGAATGAAGAGTAGTCTTCATGAATTTAAATTTTGCTTCTCTTAGCAAAGACTCATTGAAGTGAGTGGGAGCATTCTCTTAAACCGTTAAGAAAAGGATGAGGTTTAAAGAAGTAAAATTAGAATGGAATTGATACAAGGTAATGGTAAAAGTAAACTTATTGAGAATAACGATACTAAACCTATCAATCCCGACCGATAAAGTTTCCATTGTCTTAATTGTTGGACGCTAGAAAGGAAACTACCCCAAATTATTGAAGACTCAACATGTTAGTTGTGGGACATCTAATGGGACCTTCCTCTTTAAATGTTTATTTTATTGACATAAATTTTGCTAGTACTACTGCGTCAATATTAGAAACCGGTGGTGGTTTTCATCATTGTATTTGATACATAGGATGATTAGAATATGACGACTAGCAACAATGATGTTGAGAGATAGAGTCATTGTGTACTCAATCTAGTTTTTGGGTTTAAAGTTGTACTTAATTGTGACTATTAAGTGCATAAACTCTAAATAAAAATATAAACTTGTTAAGATACAAAAGAGGTTTCACTTTTGTGACCCTATACACCATGATTTGATGTATAGCTAGCCCATTATCAAGGTGATTATATTCTAAACCAAACTAGAACGATATATCATGTAGATGATGCAAGACTCAAATTGGTAACCCAAGATTAAACCTTAAATTCTGGAATGATGAACGCAAAGAGTTATCGAGTACTCTTGGAACCATTAGATTGTTAATCTTATGGTATATGCGTATCTTGTATTCAAAGCAAGATGTCTCGTGCATTTGGTTGAAAAGGAGATCGAGGTTGTAAATCATTGATCCAGAATAGGTTGATCATTTTCATTTACCAACGATTTAAGTTGACACTAATGTGTTCACTTAATAAGGTAAAAAGAGAAATCTTTGAAGAAGTTCAAAGAGTTCCAGGAATCACGATATACTCGTGATGGGATTGTTGGAATATGTGTCCTCCGACAATAATGCGATCACAACTGTCGATCATGATGATCACATGTTTAACTCTAATTTTAGGAATACAATTGGGAAGTAATATTTTACTGTCAACTGGTCCACACATATCGGTAATGATTGGCTGACTAGAGTTTGACATTACTGTCGTGCGACGGTGGTGATCAGTTGATCCCCTTAGGTCATACCTAAAGGGTAACACTCTTAATTGATTATTTAATTGATCGTATGACGATACGGGTTAATTAAATTACTTGAAATTAACGGACGATTTTGGAAGTAATATTTACGTGTCTCATTGTAATTTGATTAAATAAGATACGGTCTAAGTAATCGAATTGTTTTATTTCTTAGATGAAATTATTGTTTACGAAAACAATTGAACTGAATGAATAATTATTATAAATACAAGATGTTGTGATTTATAATTGGTAAATTATTTTGGTACAAGTAATTATGAATTACTAAGTCGATTTTGTATATGACGTATTTTTATTAATGCGTTGATTTTTAATATGTTAAAAATACATAACAATTTTACATGACATGTAACATGTGACAAATTGACAAAGATAAAATGGAGTCCATTTTATCTCATATGGACCGAATTAGTGGGAGTATTAGGATAAATATTATGTTGATTAATTAAGTGGAAAACATAATCATTGTTCCTAAACCTAGCCATGCATACCTAGTGCCTCTTGTGAAGAACACCTTGCTCATTCATTGGCCATCATCACCCCTCCCCCTACCCGGTTTTACCATAGAGAAAACCATGGGTTTTTCTCTATAATTTACCTAATACACTATTTTAATAGTTAGTGTAATTATTCATTCATTCATACATCAAAAATTAGAGATTTTAGAGAGATAAAAATTCTTCTTCCTTCTCCTTCTCTTAACCGAAATTAAGAGACCAAAATAAATATTTTTGGGTCAATTTTATTTAAGTTAATATTGTTCTAGTATCAATAATATTAATTTTATTAAGTGGTTACCTTGGGTATTATTCCTTGGGAGGGATTCTATACTTGAATCCTTGTTCATCCAATATTTGGAGAGCTCAAGAACAAGTGAGTAGGAGAACTCACTTGTGCCCAATAATCCGAAATATCCCTGTAAGAATGATGATTTCTTCTTTATCCTAATTATTGTTTGCATGCATAAGATCAATATTTAATTTTATGACTAAATTAATTCATCACATATATGAATATGTTAAGAAATGAGATATAGATTTCTAACAAGCGGTATCATGAGCCTTAGGTTGTTTGCATGCAAATCGGTTATAGTTTTTCCGAGTTATACGATTAACATATAAAACTTATAAATTTGTGTTTATTATGATATATCACGAAATCAATTATGCATGTTAAAGTTTCTGATCCTATAATGTATTTAGGATATTTTTGTTAATTTATGGATTTTTATTGTTCATTTTATTTTATAATGGCATTAAAATGTGATTTTATGATAAAAATGTCATTTTCGGACTAAAATTAGCTAAACTTCGAATTTTCCAGTGGTTTTTGGATATGTTCTTACATATATTATTTTTAGATGACCTGTAAATTTTCATTATTTTTGGAGTTTTATGCTCGAAATTTGGATTTTTCATGATAAAAATCGAATTTAAATGAAAAATGGGTTAATATGAGATAAATTTCGAATCTGGTCATAGAAATTTAGTATGTTGTCACATGCAATTTTACAAGATGTGTGTAAAATAATTGGCTATAATGAAGTCTTTATGCATGATTTATGATTTTTGATGAAAAATAACATAAATAGTGACTTAATTAGTGAATAATTGCTAAAACATACTTCATGACTAAGGAAAAACATCACATGTTGCATTTTATTAACTATTTCATATCTAAAATTGAAAAGTTGATAAATATAATTTTTCTCATGTTTTTATGATTATATTTGATAAATCCGATAAACCGCAACAATGTTTTTCCCGAAAATTTTTTCGAAATTTTAACCTAAGTTTTTTGAATATGATGAGTGTCATGGTATTTTTCTAGAATTTTCATGAGTTTAAATTTCAAATTTCAAATTTATTTGAAATTTTTATGATTTATTTGGAGTTTATGGCATTTTATTGTAATTTTGAGTCCATTAATGAACAAATTTTAAGAAATAAAAGTTAATTATTGTCAATATATTAGTGGAGACTAATTTTGAATCCTAAGTTGGTTAGGGTAATTAACTTGTGCATAAATATGATTTTATGTAATTTATTGTGATTTTAAAAGGTTGAATCACGCAAATCCGTAAAAACCGATTAATATACGATATTGGCTCCTTAAAGGCGATTTAGCATAAAATTGGGCATGTTCATACATATTATAATGCTGGATTTTATTTATGATTGTCATAATTTTATTTTATGTAATTTTTGAATTATGTAATTTTACTTAGTATGGCCTTAGTTTTTTTTAATTGGTATTACCCGAAATGTATGGGAATATCGATTCGGTTGTAATTTATTGTGATCTTGTATCACCGTTTTGTAATTTAATATATTTATTTTATTTTAATTACAAATGTATAATAGGAAATTATGTAATTTGTTATGTAATTTATTTATTTCGGAGTTCCTTGAAGACGGTGTCACTCAAGGAAGACGATAATTAAAGACGGTGTTACCTCGAGATGCGTGCCAAATCCGAAGTTCAAGGGACCAATGGAGTTTGTTTCCGAATATGTAATAGTTAATTAGATTTTCTATTTTAGGGAGGCCATACTAGGATTTAATTTATGCTTTGCATTTTATTTATATGTTGCATGCATCGCTAAATCGCCATAACTAAAACATGCATTGTCATTTTAATCGAGTTTATCGACCGTGTCAATTATAATTATCGTAGTTCACCGCTTTAGTTCACTTAAAACGTGATAGATAATAAATTGACATGACCTCTCGCTAAAAATAAACAATTGAGACTTAGCCTTACCAAAAAGTAAAAACCATGAAAACCTATTTCGCGAGGGAGTGCACTCGGCCACCCCGGGGTACAAACCTTGTTACGTAGGGGAAGTGGGTGATAAATGTCTATCCACCGAATTCGTGTTGATGAGGGTTTGATCGGCTACCCCGTGCCCAAGTTAATGTGAATTTGGATCATGGACACATTTATTTGAAATTTGGATTGACCTCAACGGAAGTATTCGTGACCGTAGTCGCATGAGTTCCGGGCTATAGATAAATGTTATAGTAATTTTATCGACCAAGAGTTCTTAAAGTATAATCGATTAAAGAGTTAATCCACCGAGTTATATTGATAAGGGTTTCATCGGCTACCCCGTGCCCAAGTTAATATGAATTTGGGTCTTGGAATCATTTATCAAGTTGGGTAGAGGTCACTAGATAAATGCCAGTAAAACTTGTTTAAATTAAATTTTTACGAGTATTATTATTTTGAAAACGACATATGTTTTATTTCTTCTAATTTTGTTTTGTAGACCGCTTTTATTTCTCATAACAAATGGCCACTCCAAACACCAACGCCACACCTCTCACTAATACTTCATGGCTCCGATCCTTCATGGATCATTGTAAACTTGAAAAGAATGGGTCAAATTTCTTCGATTGGGATGCCCAACTCAAATTAGCCGCCCAAGGTGACGACAAGCTTCGTTACCTCACCGAGGCCTCTCCACCCGAACCTAATACTAGGTCGACCGCCGCTACTAGGGAAGTATATGAGGCTTACCACAAGGAGTCCGCCGCAATGAAAAATGTGTTGATCTTTGCGATGGAGGCGGATCTCCAAAGGAGAGCCTTTAAAATGGTCACCGCTAATGAAATCTATTCCAAGCTTGTGACAATGTTTTCACAAACTCCGAGGATCGTCCAATATGAGGCGGTGCACGGCATTCTTTGATCTCGACTTTAAAGAGGGCCAAAAGGTTAGCCCTCACGTGCTCAAATTGATGGAGCTAGTCGAGACTTTGAAGATTCAAAAGGTTGAAATCCCCAAAGAACTCATTATAGATAGGATTCTACACTCCTTATCCAAAGTCAAAGCGTATGTTCAATTCCGGGTGAATTTTAATATGCAAGACAAGGACGTGTCTCTTGAAGAGTTGTACAAGTTACTTGTGTAAGCCGAAAGAGACATGGGGTTAAATGTTAACCCACCTAAGGATGTGCTTAACATAAGCACCAAAAGCAAGGGGAAGTTCAAGAAGAATGGGAAGAAGGGTAAGAAGCAAGCTCCCACTTTCACCAAAGCTAAGACTTATGAAGCTAGCACTTCCAAGATCAAGAAGGGTCCTCTTGATAAATGCCATTATTGTAATGGTGTTGGACATTGGAAAAGAAATTGTTCCATATATCTTGGTGACATTAAAGCTGGAAAGATCACTCCAGTAGGTAAATGACTATCCTTTCTTTTACGTTTCTAATTCAACTATGGTATTGTGATACAAAGTTGTGATAATGTATCCCCTTTTTATTGTAAATAGGGCCTCCACCAAGCAAGGACAAGGGAAAAGAAAAGCAAGCTTGAGAAACCATCAAGAAGCTAGGAGTAGCTTCCATGAAGCTTGGCTTTTTATTGTCTTATTTTAATTTATGTTTCGGATTTTTAGAACCTTTTGATTTCCGTGTTCGACATGGAAATGTTTGATCCTTTCTAAAATAATTGTTGTATTTTGGATTATGGTGGCTTGGTTTGCAACCCAAGTCACCCGCTTTATCGTATTTTATCCTTGTTCTAAAAATTCGTCTTTATATGCTTGCTCATAGAAACATATGATCATTCACTTAAGTGGTCTAATAGACAACTATAATGATGGGATTCATTATATGTCTACAAGCTTAAGGCTTGTGTATGATCAATTATAAAGTGATATTGAGTTGATGAACTCTCTTAAAGGAATGTCAATCACCAAGTACACTTATCAAATCTATAACAATTAGTCAAGCTATGAGATAGTCCTCCTTATACTTCAAAATCATTATTTGTGTCTCATATACTATCTTTTGAATCTCTAGTGTATTCATTCTAAAGATAGAGTGGGAGAAAATGAAGACACAAAGAACACCAAGCAAAATTTGTATACTTGTGTAAATGAGATCTACGCAAGAAAGGAATGATTTGTATACCTATACAGATAGTATACACGAATAGATGAGATCTATGGTCTCGAATAGATCAAATCTACATGACAAAAGAGACCAAGTGAAGTAATCAAAAGAATATGTTCTCCAGATAACTACACGAGGAGACCAAAATGAAGTTTTTGGAAAAAAGAATGACTAATGTGAAGTCTTAACAATAGATTTGACTAGTTTATGATAAAATTTGATAAATAGTTTCAATATTGATATTTACTTAAGAGCCTAAATGAATCAAAGTTGCATCCTCAAAAATAAATGAGATTTATGACTAAAAGTTGCAAAGAATGATATGCCGATATCCACAAGAGCTAAGTTAAGTATTAACCACGCTAATGTCATTACTTAACCTCATTATGAAAATGAAATGGTTAAACCTCCTTCCGAAAAGGGTATTTTGAGAAGGACGTATATTAGATATAATTCACATTTAAATAATGACATTGCTACGCATCATTTTAAAATGAATGAGTTAGAGATTAGAATCTCTTTCCATAAAGTTTAAGATATGAAACCTTTTCAAAATAGGTATTTTGAAACGATATGCTGGGAGCATATACGGTTTTATCTTAATAACTTAGCAAAGCAAAATATATTTCAATTCTTAAAATGTTTCGATTGAGTAGTCAATTGCGAAACATATGGAATTAAGTGGGAGTTGGAAATTATCATGTGAAGACATGGAATTTAGTGGGAGCAATCATCTTGTAAAAGTTTATAACTCATTACTCATTGAGAATGACGAGCTAATACTTTCTTTCACAAAGAAGTATTTGAGTTTTCAATTCCAGATGAAAATGGACTATGATGAATCCAATCACTTCATGAGTTGTTGGATAGGTATTGAGATATACACATCGTATCAACGAGAAACGTAGGTTATTCATGTCAATGAAAATGGAATTGCCATTAGCAGTCATGGTCGTTCATTGAACCTAAGAATGGTTGATCACATGATTATTAGTTACTAATGTTTCCGCCATTAGAATAATCATGCACATGTCCAATAATGAATCATATGCATAAGAGCATGATGAATCATTGGCAAGCTATAGAAGAATCGTCATGAATTGTCGAGGAGAATCCGATGAGTGATTTCAGTGTTGGATAGAACACTCTGTTATGTGTCAAGAGGTTCCACATATTAAAGTTCGAACACGCGTAAGGATTTATGAAAATCCTAAGCTTTTCAAGCTAAAAGGAGAAATAAGAAGTTTGAAAGATACTTAGTTGAAGTAAGAAGTTACTCAAAACTAATATTTTCTAATATGCTAGGACCTGTGAGAAGTGCTAGGCTAATCATCTTGACAATTGTTGCAAGACTCTACAAAACATATACCTAGTGCATTGTGAGTGGGTGGAGTACTTGACCAGTGCAAGTCATATCATCCACCACAAATTTGTTGGTTGTGTGATAAACAACCAGAAAGTTCTTTCAAGATAAAGAACCCAAACCGAGGTTGGGAACATATATGTGTACTTGGTAAGGTTCATGCTATGAGAGATAACATGAATATAAAGAATAATGCAATATAAGAAGTTGAACACATGGACACATGGTATGTTAAACTTCTATTGCAATCAACTAGCTTTTACACACTTACGATATGCATCACAAGGTTGTAATACGGTATTGACTACCCGAATGTGATGTAGACATCTGTCGTTTGAGTTATTATTAACTCACCTTATACTTTGTTACATCCAAACGGGTTGTAGAGACAATTGAACCCCGTTAAAGTGAACACGGATTAGCATTGTATTCGCCCATAGTTACTTACATGAGGTGACGTCTCGAAGTGACTATAATGTGATGCGATTGATGGAAAGTTCAAGTGCCATGGAGTCATGTGTGATGACTAGTCGATCACATAGGCAGATTGTTAAGAACACCTTGCCGGGCCTTATGACCGCTTATAGAGTTCTGGCAAATTTATATAGCCTGGTCGTGGCGAGAGCTACTATAGTATTCTAATGAATCGATTCTTTTGACTAAAGACTGTTCGCCTAAGATGGCACAGTTTCAGATTAACTTTGATTTGTGTCACTACGACCTTCGTAAATGGGGTCAAATGGGCATATTTTGAGTTATGATGGCTATGGCTAACCGAAGGGAATGAGTGCGAAAGGAATTGTCCACCCCTAGTCAGGGTTAAAACAATATCTGAGGGCCACTCGAGGAGTAATGAACTGGAAATGTGTGGTAGATAAATCCGGTCAATCAGTTATTCTCCAGATCGAGGAAACCACTCTCGATATGATCACTTGCAAGTACGACCTGAAAGACACCTTGCATTGAGTGGGATATAGTAATAGGACAAGAGAATTGGTGACGCACACTTGTCGAGGACAAGTGGGAGATTGTTGGAATATGTGTCCTCCGACAATAATGCGATCACAACTGTCGATCATGATGATCACATGTTTAAGTCTCATTTTAAGAATACAATTGGGAAGTAATATTGTTGGGGCTGGTGTCCTTTACAGTTAGTGCAAGGACTTATAAATCTCTAAAAGGATCAAAGGGTATACTTTTGTATTATAATCAGTTGGTCCACGTTTATCAATAACGGTTGGCTTGCTAGATAAGTTTGACGTTATTGTCATACAGATGGCGGTGATCAACTGGTCCCTAAAAGTCACACCTATAGGATACGTTTGAGAGATGTGATTGTATGAAAATACAGTCATGTAGATGCCAAAATTGACTAAGCAGTTAGTCCGAGCCATTTGACTAGTAATTAGTCAAAATGCGATGTTGAAATATTTTATTCAATACGGATTAAATAAAATGGGCTAAGGCGAATTAAACAGTTAATTCGTAAATTAAATATAAACGATTATATTTAATTAATGTATATTGAATTAATTATACAATATTGTCTTTGTCGGACATGTATTAATATTTCAACTAACCCGAGTTATTAGTTGATGTTTTAATAACCGATAACCGATGACGATTTATAATAAAACCGCGTCATATACATATAGCATTTTACGAGCCGGACCACGAGTTAAAATTAAGAGGAAGTGGAAGCCCACTTCCCCATGTTGGGCTCGGCTGGCCGAATGAAAGAAACAAAAAGGAGAGCTTCTCCTCTTTGTAACCTGATGATTCATTTGCAAAAATTTTAGGGTTTTGAAGAGTGCTTTCCTCTGAAAAACCTAGATCTCACATCTAAGAAAAACTCACACAAATTCTCTCAATATTGCAAGGCAATTAGAGAATTCACTTCTAGCACAAGGGCATAATCTCAGACGGTCTTGGGTGTTTCGATTAGGAGGAAATCTCTGTTGATTTCTGATCTTAGGCCAAATTCTCAAGGACCCGAGGTTGTTTCTTTATTCCTTATCGTTTCTATTGTTATTTCGTTTATGACTATAATTTGCATATTAAATTTACGTTATAGTCCTATAATTTAAGGGTATTATACGGATATTACCCCACAAGTGGTATCAGAGCGAGGCCACGTAAATTTTTCTATGTGATTTTCATCAAACGAATTTTGAATCGATGAATTTTTGATAAAAAATGTCGCGGCAGCCATTTTTAACTCGGCAAAAAAAATTTTATTGCTGCGCTTTTTTTTTCCTTTGAACCGTGACATGTTTACACGGTTTAGGTTGTCGTTTGTTTTGTTTTTCATTTTGATCTTTGCATATTGTTTTGTAATCGATATTCATTGCAATATGTTAAAGATGTATCAAAATGTTTGCATAAAATTTCGTAAGGCACAAATTTTTTTGTCTCGGCAATTTTCTTTTGAAACCGTGCGGCCTCTTGTTTATCACGGCCTGTTTTTCTTTTTTTTGCCTTGATTTGCGTGCCACACGTTATTGCTAGATTGAACGATGTTTTGTTTTTCAATCGTTCTTTGCGTATTGTAATTTTAATCGATAATTATTGCAATATGTTAAAGTTGTTTCAATTGTAATTTCAATTCTATACGGATTAGATTAAATTGCAATTGGGTTTTAACAAATCGTTTTGCTTTTGACCTTTTGTTGCTCACGTTTTTGAGCCGTTTATTTTTTTTTTTTTGGCCATTTGATGCTCTCGGCATTTCAGCTAAAAAAAAAAAAAAAAAAAAAAAAAAAAAAAAATCTGGGTACTGTTCACGCCCAGCAGTGGAGAAAGAAAAAAAAAAAAATTGTTTTGTTTTTTTTCGGCCCATTATTACATAATACGGATTTATGCACTCGCTTGATAGTGAAACGGTTCACCCACGTAAAATAAGGTTACTTTAACACGATTTAAAGTAACGGATTATCACGAATTAAAATTAAACTGATAGAAGCGGTTTTATCACATAATTTTAATTATCTTTGGTGGTTTGGATTAAATTTAACATAATTACGGAATTATGTCACGAATAATTTTAATTTTTAGTTGATGCATTTTTATTGTTATCGTTGAATGCCTTGAATGCCTTTTATTACGTATTTATTCTTTTTACAAACAGTTGTAACTTAGTGTGGCCTTAGTAGAACGTGTTACCGTAATGATGGAACACGGTCTTGGTTGTATTTTGAGATCTCGTATCTCCATTTTTATTTCTTTTGTATTTACAGTTTTTATTTAGAATGTAAATAGGTTTATTTTTGTAAATTTAAATTGTAATTTTCGAGAAGACCAAAGATGGAGACCGGATGCTCACTCCCGCTACTTGGATCAAGATGGAACATCAAGACAAGCTTCTCGGGTCCAACGGTGGATTCCAAAGTTGTTTTATGTTCTTTTTATTAGGATAGGCCACACTAGGAATTTTTATTTACGTATTGCATTCTTTTATTTGTTTTTCGTTACGATAATGTGCATCATATTCCGCCTAAAAACCAAACCACCTAATTATTGCATGAAAACTGACTCATATAGAGGTCACGAGTTAGTTTTTCTTTGACATTCTCATGTCACACGATCATTTTAAGCCATCACCCAAATTAATTCATTCACGCAGTTGCTAGATTTTTCGTTCACTTAAAATGAATTAAAACTAAGTTGATGGGATCTTCCTCGTATAAACTAAAATTGAGAACGGTCTTTATAGGTCAAACTCCAATGAGTCCTTTCTTCGTCGGTAGGCATACTATGACCCCTTCTACGTCGGGTAAGTTGGAACCGATTGACCTATTTTATCTCAACACTATGGTCACTAAATGCGATCCTGTGATTATGGTGGACTATAGATAGGATTTACGGAAATCTATCGACCAAGAGTTCTTATGGAAGAATTAGCTAAACAGTTGGCTTATCAATTTACAGAAATTGAGTCTTGGGATCACTTGTATTATTCTTGAGGGAGATCAATTATGCAAGTGCAATGAGTCTACACGTTAAAATGAATTTTAAATAGACTTAAATCACCTCGATGAGTTGCTTATTTCGTTTTTGTTTTTCTTCCTTTTTCAGTGTAGAACACGATCATTAAACTGCTAATAACAAAATGGCTGGCCGTACTGACGACCCAATGCCTAGTGTCACATTGGACCGTGAGTCCTGGCTTCGGATCTTCATGGATCAGATGAATCAGTCTACTCGACTGAAGAATGATGGATCAAACTTCACGGATCGGGAGGCGGCATTACGGAATGCCGCCATTGCGATGGGAAGCTCAAATATCCGACCGAGCCCATCCCACCAAACCCAGGCCCCACGGCTGGCATTAACGAGATCGACAAGTATAACGATTTCGCCATGGAAGCGGGTGCGGTAAAGAACGTACTTATTTTTGCAATGGAATCCAATTTGCAGAAACGCTTCATAGCCCAAAGTGCAAACAAGATTTTCACTACGCTCACTAAGGAATTCTCGAAAGCACCGAGAATCGTGACCTATGAGCTTACCAGTCGCTTCTTTGAGGCGAAACTCCAGAAGGGCCAACCGGTTAGCCCACACATTCTCAGCATGATTGAGAATGTCGAAAAACTGGAGACGCTTGATTGTAAAATCAGCGAGAACATTGTGATTGACCGCATGCTTCATTCACTCCACGATGGTTTTGCGCTCTTTAGAGCCAATTACTATATGAATGATTTGAAGAAAAGTCCTCACGCACTACACTCCCTTCTCGTACAGACCGAGAAGGACATGAAGTTTAGTGGGAGCCTTAAACAGGATGTTCTCGTTGTGACAAACAAGGGTAAGGGTAAGGGCAAAGTTCATCCAGGCCTAGCAGTAGGCAAACCGAAGTTTAAGAAGTCGGGATCAGGTAAGAGTGGTCCTGGTGAGTCGAGCAACTCATCAGGCACGACAAAGAGCAAGAATGATAACATGGAATGCCATCACTGCCACAAGACTGGGCATTGGAGGCGTACATGTCCTGTTTATCATGAGGACATAAAAGCAGGTCGCGTTAAACCTGTTGGTATGTCTTCTTCTTCTACTTTTATTCATATGATTGAGATTAACCACGCAAGTTACGGAACTTGGGTACTAGATACTGGTTGTGGTTCTCATCTGTGTAATCATGTGCAGGGGCTCCGGAACATCGAACCCCTCGTAAAGGGTGAGGTGGACCTGCGTGTCGGGAATGGAGCACGAGTGGCTGCCGTCTCGAGGGGAACATACGTGATCCAGCTTCCTAGCGGATTTGAGTTATTCTTATATAACTGCTATTATGTACCCAGTCTTTCTAAAACATTATTTCAGTTTCTGCACTTGACAAACTTGGTTTTTCATTTGTAATAGAGAATAATTCTTGCATTTTCTCATTACACGATATGATTTACGGCAAGGCAGTCTCCATGAATGGAATTTATGTTTTAGATCAGACCACCGAAATATTACACGTAATGAATAAAAGGTTAAAGGTTAGTGACTAAGATCAAACGTATCTATGGCACTACCGTATGCGACACATTAATGAGAAACGCGTAAAACAGCTCATCAAGAATGGAGCAATCTCGGCCTTTGATTTTCAATCATTTGGCACGTGTGAATCATGTCTCATCGGTAAGATGACTCGGATTTCCTTCAAAAGTGTTGGAATGCGCGCTGCTGACCTATTAGGACTCATACACACGGATGTATGTGGACCTATGTCAATCACCGCACGAGAAGGCTATAGGTATTTCATCACTTTCACGGACGATTTAAGTAGATATGGCTATGTCTACTTAATGAAGCATAAAAGTGAATCCTTTGAGAAATTCAAAGAATACCAGAATAGAGTACAGACCCTATTGGGTAGAAAGATTAAAACACGACATTCAGATCGTGGTGGCGAGTATCTTTCTCACGAGTTTGATCAACACCTCAAAGACTGTGGGATTGCCTTACAGTTAACTCCACCTGGAACACCTCAATTGAATGGTGTGTCCGAACGGAGAAATCGAACACTACTTGATATGGTTCGATCCATGATGAGTCACACCGTGTTGTGTTCGACTCATTGTGGGGTTATGCTCTTTAAATTCACCGCTCTAATACTTAACCGAAGTCCGTCTAAAGCTGTTGACAAGACTCCATATGAACTATGGAAGGGAACGGTCCCTAACTTGTCCTTTATACGGGTTTGGGGCTGCGAGGCTTATGTCAAGTGGAGACACGAGGATAAGCTCGGCCCGCGATCGGTCACAACGTACTTTATAGGTTATCCTAAAGGAACGCTTGGTCATTACTTTTATTCGCCAACCGAACAACGTGTTTTTGTTGCGGCTAGTGCGACATTCTTAGAGAAGGAATTTCTCGAGAATGCAAAGAGTGATAGAACCTTCGAACGTCGGAGATTCCGAACCAAGTACCGAGCAACTATTGGAGGAACCTATTCCTTCAATCATTGCGGTTAACATTCCGAGGAACCTAGGAGGTCGGGAAGAGTCTCTATTCCTCCGGACAGATACATTGGTATGGTCGAGGAACATGACATAGATGACATTCTACTCTTAACGAGTAGTGAACCCGCAACCTATAAAGGTGCCATGACTAGTTCTGACTCAAAGCTATGGCTTGAGGCCATGCAATCCGAGATGGGCTCCATGTATGAGAACAACGTATGGAATCTTGTTGACTTACCTGCTAAGGTTCGTCCCCTTCAATGCAAATGGCTTTACTAGATAAAGCATTCAGTGGAAGGTCAACAAGATATCTACAAAGCACGACTACTTGCTAAAGGTTTCACCCAAGTGCCAGGTTTGCACTACGATGAAATTTTTGCACCCGTAGTCATGCTGCGTTCCATTTGGATTATCTTAGCGATTGCCGCTTTTCATGACTATGAAATTTGGCAAATGGACGTGAAAACCGCCTTCTTAAACGGCTTTTTGGAGGAAGAGTTGTACATGGTACAACCCGAAGGTTTTATCGATCCACAACATCCTAAGAAAGTGTGCAAGCTTAAGCGTTCCATTTATGGACTAAAGCAGGCATCTCGGAGTTGGAATCATCGCTTCGACCAAGTGATAAAAGAGAATGGGTTCATTCGATCAGTCGAGTAACCATGTCTTTATATCAAGTCGAGTGGGAGCAAGATTGTCTTCCTAATATTGTATGTCGATGACAAACTCCTGATTGGGAATGACATAGCTCTCTTATCTTCGGTGAAAGTATGGTTGAAGAACCATTTCCAGATGAAAGATCTGGGTGAGGCACAAAGAATTTTGGGCATCTGTATCTATCGAGATAGATCACGTCGGATGTTATCTCTCAGTCAGGAGTCTTATATAGACAAAGTCCTCGAGAGATTCAGCATGACTAACTCCAAAAGGGGGTTTCTTCCTATGGCTCCAGGGGTGCATTTGAGCAAGTCTCAGGCACCAGAGACACCGGAAGAGAAAGAGCGCATGACACGGATTCCTTATGCCTCGGCTATAGGATCAATCATGTATGCCATGATATGCACACGTCCGGATGTGGCATATGCATTGAGTATGACAAGTCGATTCCAACAGCATCCAGGTGAATCACATTGGATGGCTGTCAGGAACATTCTTAAGTACCTACGGAGGACTAAAGATTGGGCATTGACTTATGGAGGCGATCAAAAGCTATGCGCAACCAGTTACGCAGATGCTAGCTTTCAAACGGATCGAGATGACTCGAAATCTCAATCTGGATTCGTCTCTACTCTTAATGGCGCTGCAGTCAGCTGGAAGAGTTCCAAACAAAGTGTTACAGCAGATTCTACGACTGAGTCCGAGTACTATGTCGCGTCTAGACATGTACAACGGAAAGCTCATCTAATCCGAGATTACGTGGAGCAAAAGGAAGTAGTGATAGAAAAGATTGCTACAGATGATAATATAGCAGATCCTCTCACTAAACCATTACAACAAGATAAGCATGAAGGGCACGTTATTTCCATGGGAATTAAACGTGTTCCTGAGTTGTAGTACTCTTTTATGGATTAGATTCATTTTCTTGTGTACTCTATACGACATCATCGTTTTGATATTTATATATATTATGTTTTTCATGTGGAATTGTACGACAATTTTGAACACCACAAAGTGAACTGAACAAACATTTTATTTTTAGTCCTTAATTGCCCACATGAGCTGATAACTCTGGCAATTATTTTGTGACGTTGGTTGATGGTGGGTTCAACGAGCCATAAGTCAACCGGTTGACTAACCAATCACAGAGGCGAGTTATACGGATATCTCGTAGGACACAATTGTGACATCGACGTGGAGTCCTAAATGTTTTATAACATTCGGTGCCCGGTCGTGGATAGGACTTCCATGGTGATCCTAAGAGTCGATTCTTTTGACTATTGACTGTCTCTTGAGACTAAGGCAGATTTTGGGTGACTTTGGTTTCTTTCTCACGGTCATCCGTAACAGGGGGCCAAGTAGATTTTTTCTGGGTCATTTCATCTTTGTGCTTAGATCGGAAGGAGTCGAGTTGTAGGAAATATTCAGCCTTTATCAGGTACTCGATATTTCTCGGGGCCACTCGAGGAGTCAGAATCGAAATGCATGGCCATGCTCGGATACGGATTCGTTTTATCAGTTAAGTTACTCTCTAGTCGGGGAAACCACTCTTGATCCAGATCGATTGTAAAATACGACCTTTGTGGATCCGGATCTGCAAATTGTTTTACATTGAGTGGGAGAAATTTTAAATGAATATGAGAATCGGTTATCGCACATACACTTGTACGGACAAGTGGGAGTTTGTTGGAGGTGGTGTCCTCCAGTTAGTGCGGATAACGTCATTGCACATACACTTGTACGGACAAGTGGGAGCTTGTTGGGGCTGGTGTCCTTTACAGTTAGTGCAAGGACTTATAAATCTCTAAAAGGATCAAAGGGTATACTTTTGTATTATAATCAGTTGGTCCACGTTTATCAATAACGGTTGGCTTGCTAGATAAGTTTGACGTTATTGTCATACAGATGGCGGTGATCAACTGGTCCCTAAAAGTCACACCTATAGGATACGTTTGAGAGATGTGATTGTATGAAAATACAGTCATGTAGATGCCAAAATTGACTAAGCAGTTAGTCCGAGTCATTTGACTAGTAATTAGTCAAAATGCGATGTTGAGATATTTTATTCAATACGGATTAAATAAAATGGGCTAAGGCGAATTAAACAGTTAATTCATAAATTAAATATAAACGATTATATTTAATTAATGTATATTGAATTAATTATACAATATTGTCTTTGTCGGACATGTATTAATATTTCAACTAACCCGAGTTATTAGTTGATGTTTTAATAACCGATAACCGATGACGATTTATAATAAAACCGCGTCATATACATATAGCATTTTACGAGCCGGACCACGAGTTAAAATTAAGAGGAAGTGGAAGCCCACTTCCCCATGTTGGCTCTACTGGCCGAATGAAAGAAACAAAAAGGAGAGCTTCTCCTCTTTGTAACCTGATGATTCATTTGCAAAAATTTTAGGGTTTTGAAGAGTGCTTTCCTCTGAAAAACCTAGATCTCACATCTAAGAAAAACTCACACAAATTCTCTCAATATTGCAAGGCAATTAGAGAATTCACTTCTAGCACAAGGGCATAATCTCAGACGGTCTTGGGTGTTTCGATTAGGAGGAAATCTCTGTTGATTTCTGATCTTAGGCCAAATTCTCAAGGACCCGAGGTTGTTTCTTTATTCCTTATCGTTTCTATTGTTATTTCGTTTATGACTATAATTTGCATATTAAATTTACGTTATAGTCCTATAATTTAAGGGTATTATACGGATATTACCCCACAAATATATGTTACTGTCAACTGCACCACACATATCGGTAATGATTGGCTGACTAGAGTTTGACATTACTGTCGTGCGACGGTGGTGATCAGTTGATCCCCTTAGGTCATACCTAAAGGGTAACACTCTTAATTGATTATTTAATTGATCGTATGACGATACGGGTTAATTAAATTACTTGAAATTGACGGACGATTTTGGAAGTAATATTTACGTGTCTCATTGTAATTTGATTAAATAAGATACGGTCTAAGTAATCGAATTGTTTTATTGCTTAGATGAAATTATTGTTTACGAAAACAATTGAACTGAATGAATAATTATTATAAATACAAGATGTTGTGATTTATAATTGGTAAATTATTTTGGTACAAGTAATTATGAATTATTAAGTCGATTTTGTATATGACGTATTTTTATTAATGCGTTGATTTTTAATATGTTAAAAATACATAACAATTTTACATGACATGTAACATGTGACAAATTGACAAATGGACAAAGATAAAATGGAGTCCATTTTATCTCATATGGACCGAATTAGTGGGAGTATTAGGATAAATATTATGTTGATTAATTAAGTGGAAAACATAATCATTGTTCCTAAACCTACCCTTGCATACCTTGTGCCTCTTGTGAAGAACACCTTGCTCATGCATTGGCCATCACCACCCCTCCCCCTACCCGGTTTTACCATAGAGAAAACCATGGGTTTTTCTTTATAATTTACCTAATACACTACTTTAATAGTTAGTGTAATTATTCATTCATTCATACATAAAAAATTAGAGTTTTTAGAGAGATAAAAATTCTTCTTCCTTCTCCTTCTCTTAACCGAAATTAAGAGACCAAAATAAATATTTTTGGGTCAATTTTATTTAAGTTAATATTGTTCTAGTATCAATAATATTAATTTTATTTAGTGGTTACCTTGGGTATTATTCCTTGGGAGGGATTCTATACTTGAATCCTTGTTCATCCAATATTTGGAGAGCTCAAGAACAAGTGAGTAGGAGAACTCACTTATGCCCAATAAGCCGAAATATCCAATGTAAGAATGATGATTTCTTCTTTATCCTAATTATTGTTTGCATGCATAAGATCAATATTTAATTTTATGACTAAATTAATTCATCACATATATGAATATGTTAAGAAATGAGATATAGATTTCTAACAGGTATTATCAAAGTGAAGACTTTGATATAAGCCAAAGGAAATGTGATATAGTATCACAAGTTAATCTCTCTTAGCACGCATTATGGGATAATGTGTGGTTGGATAAAGAAATCAAACCCTATTCGATATGGTTTGGATTTTAATCAAGTTAATTTGAGTTACTTGATCCTTTTGGGGATTTTATCATATTGTCTAAATAATTTTTCCACTAAATCTAAAACGATTCATATGAGATATGAAATGGTAGGGTACCATGCTTGTAAGTTTTCACAAGAAACAAATGCTCATTTTTTCCTTACAATAATCACGAGTACAACGGGTTTGTGGCTCGTGAAGCTGTCTTTCTAGAATACAAGTTTATTTCTAGAAGATAGAGTGGGAGAAATTTTTCAAGAGCCACAAAAGAATTGTGTCAAAAATTATATGTCGCAAGAAACTGGTTTTTCTTGGCTACTTGACGTTGTTTCTTCGAAACCTAGGAGGTTGAACTCATCACTTGTTGAAGATAATGAATTCATGTTACTTTTAAGAAAGTAAAGAGCTTACAACTTACAAATGACTTACATGAGAGTGTTTAAGTCACAACTCAATACAAGGCTTGGGGCCATGAAAATCCGAAATAAATTCCAAGTGAATTGTTAGATATCAAAGCTTGATTGGTGGCAAAGGGTTTTGCACTAGTTGAAATGCTTAAGTCTATTTGGATCTTCTTAGGGATTGTGTTACTTTTAAGAAAGTAAAGAGCTTACAATTTACAAATGACTTACATGAGAGTGTTTAAGTCACAGCTCAATACAAGGCTTGGGGCCATGAAAATCCGAAAAAAATTCCAAGTGAATTGTTAGATATCAAAGCTTGATTGGTGGCAAAGGGTTTTGCACTAGTTGAAAGGCTTAAGTCTATTTGGATCTTCTTAGGGATTGTGTTTCATTATGAGATATATAGCGAGTGAATCTAAAACTCACTTCTTCAATTAGAAGGAATGTATTCAATACATGTCTAGAGTTTTGTAGATTCTTGCAATCCTAAGATAATGTGAAACTTAAGAGAGGGTCTTAAGTAGGACATCAATGAGTTGGAATCAATGTTTTGATCATGTTATAAAACTTTTCTCGATAAGTCGAGAAGTTGTGTTTATACATGAAGTTTAGTGGGAGTTACGGAAATTTTAATTAGTCTTATATGTGGATGACATATTGATCATTGAGAATGATTTAAGACTTTTGGAGTAATATTATACATCTTTAATATCCAGATTTATGTAGATAAATCCACATGATATTAGCGCCAAATAAGAACTCTTATGTTGATAAGATTCATGATTAGTTCAATCAAGTTGAACATATTTGATGATTCCATTTGCTTCCGCTGCCGGATCAATTAAATAAGTAATGATGTATAACGTTTCATATACTTTGAGTATGATGAATTGTTTCAAAATCGAATTTAAGTAATAGTTACCAAATAGCCATATAGATTATCCTTAAGTGCTTGTAGAAGCATTAAGGGGGTGTAAAGTTAAGTGTTTTTTGATGCAATTCACAAATTTGTGTAAGGGGTTACACTAATGACTGTTGAGATTGCATAAGGTTTCGGACAAAACCATTTTCAAAACACGTGAAGATGGTTAAGGAACCATTGTGGCTATGTTATTTAAGAAATAGATTTGCTAGAATCGTTCTAGGCAATAAAGAACAATGAGAGATATTTACAACGGAAATTGAGTACACTTGCAATCATGAGATGTGCGAGAAGGAAGAGTCCCGCACACTGTGAAAACAGTGGGGGCTAATCTAAGGTTAGAGGGCCTATGTCTAGATTGGATCTAGACACGTACTCAGAAAGTTTTGTAATGCAAATGTATACATTACGAAAGGAAAACGAGTATGTAGCAAGGTTGAGCAAGGAGTTTCTAAAACCTAATTAGCAAGGCCTAATCATAGGCTAAACATGATGAGTCATGTCATTTCAATTGGATTGAAATGAACAACTACATACAAGATCAAATTAGATTACAAGAATATGAAGTAGTAATCAGGCATTGACTATTCATATGTGATAATCGCATTTGTCGTTCGAGTTTTTACTTTAAAAACTCTTTTCTTGTACTTTGTTACATCCAAACGGGTTGTATGGCAATGTTGAACCCCGTTAAAGTGAACCCGGATTAACATGGTATTTGCCCATAGTCACTTGTATGAGGTGACGTCTCGAAGTGACTAGAGTGCGATGCGATTTATGGAAAGTTCAAGTGCCATAGAGTCATGTGAGATGACTAGTCGATCACATAGGCAGACTGTTAGGAACACTTTGTCGGGCCTTATGACCGCTTATAGAGTTCTAGCAAATTTATATAGTCTGGTCGTGGCGAGAGCTACTATAGTATTCTAATGAGTCGATTCTTTTGACTAAAGACTGTTCGCCTAAGGTGGCACAGTTTCAGATTAACTTTGATTTATGTTACTACGACCTTCGTAAATGGGGTCAAATGGGCATATTTTGGGTTATGATGGCTTTGGCTAGTCGAAGGGAATAGTGCGATAGGAATTGTCCACCCCTTATCAGGGTTAAAACAATATCTCAGGGCCACTCGAGGAGTAATGAACTGGAAATCCGTGGCCACGCTCGGAAGGTATCTATGGTAGATAATTCCAGTCAATCAGTTATTCTCCAGATCGAGGAAACCACTCTCGATATGATCACTTGCAAGTACGACCTGAAAGACACCTTGTATTGAGTGGGAGATAGTAATAGGACAAGAGAATTGGTGACGCACACTTGTCGAGGACAAGTGGGAGATTGTTGGAATAAGTGTCCTCCGACAATAATGCGATCACAACTGTTGATCATAATGATCACATGTTTAAATCTCATTTTAAGAATACATGTGGGATGTAATATTTTACAGTCAACTGGTCCACACATATCGGTAATGATTGGCTGACTAGAGTTTGACATTACTGTCGTGCGACGGTGGTGATCAGTTGATCCCCTTAGGTCATACCTATAGGGAAATACTCTTAATTGATTATTTAATTAATCGTATACCGATACGAGTTAATTAAATTGCTTAAAATTGACGGATGATTTTGTGAGTAAAGTTAACGTGTCTTATTGTAATTTGATTAAATGAGATACGGTCTAAGTAATCGAATTGTTTTATTACTTAGATAAAATTATTGTTTACGAAACAATTGAAATTGAATGAATAATTTATTATAAATACAAGACGTTGTAATTTATAATTTGATAAACCATTTTGGTACAAGTGATTACGAATTACTAGTGGATTTTGTATATGACATATTTTATGAGTATGTTGATTTTTAATATGTTAAAAAATACATTACAATTTCACATGTCAAGTAACATGTCACATATGTCACAATTGACAAATGACAAAATAAAATGGACCTTCCATTTTATGTTAAATGTGCCGAAAAATTGGAGGGAGTATTAGTGGATAAATTGTGTTGATTATTTTAATAAGAGAAAACACAATGATTATAACCTAATATAGCCTTGCATTCCTAGTTTTTGAGAAGAGCAATTTTGCATGCATTGGCTCCCTAATTGCCCATCCCCCAACCGGTTTTTCCACTATGAAGAACCAAATGGATTCCTCTAATTTTTATTCACTACCTTACCTAATATTTTCTAGTGTTAGAAAATATATTCTCTACCATTGTGAAGAATTTTAGAGAAAGAAAAACCTCACAAAAACTCTTCTCTCTTGACAGAAATAAGAGAGAACAAAATTATATTTGTGTGTGTAAATTTAAGTAAGATTAATATTATTACAAGTTCATAATAATATTGGTTATTAAGGGTATTCCTTGGGTATATGCTTTTGGGAGAGGTTCTAATTTGAACCTTGTTCATCCATTGTTGGAAAGCTCAAGAACTAACAAGAGGGAGATCTTGTTGGTGCCCAAATGGCCGAAAATAAGATGGTGAGAAATCGTTTTTCCATCTCTTTTTATTACGTTTGCATGCATAAGATTTTGTATTTATTTTATGACTAAATAAATTATTTAATATATGAATATGTAAACTTTTGAGATTAATGAATCCTAACACCATTATTGATCATGAACAAGGAGAGGTTCTAGGTTTGTTATCTGGGTTCGTCATAGAATCCCTTTCATAAAAGCTCGTCCAAACAGGATCATAATGTAAGGTTTTTATTGCCAGACATGGAATAGGTAAAGAAATGGACACGGAGTTTCAGGTACTTTGCTGACTCGGTACGAAATGTACCTTGAGCGTATTCACATTGAATCGGTACGTGGTATTTTAAAATCAGTTCTGAAATTAATTCTCGTTGTCAACGGAAAATGGTAAAGGAAAGGAAAGGAATGTATGACCTGAAATTTGTGCTTTTATTTAGATAAATAAGAGATTAACATATACTCTATAAACATGGGTGACTCATGGAAAAGCTCCCAGTTTTTCACTTAGGAATAGAAGGATGGACACTAAAATACATATGGGAAAGCCTAAGACTTGGACTCGGACTCTGACTCGATCTGAGATACAGACTTCTAATTATCACTTTCCTCTTCGAATATATTCTTCTTAGCATCCAGCGGCTTGAGTGTTTTGTCTTGATCATTGACCCACTTGAGCACTTCACTCTCATTGTTTGGGACGGTAGGAGGGCAATAGTCTATGAGACTTTCATGTCTGTGCACAACGAGACACTTATTAGGGTTGTCTTCATTATTTGGTTTGTTTAGGGATGAAGCTATCAGTTCATGGTTGTTGATCATATCTTGAATATCATGTTTCAATTTGTAACATGTTTGAGTATCATGTCCTTTCCCTAAAGATATTGGCAATAGGCGTTGCCATTCTAGACACGGGTTTTCTTGTGTTCTGGTGGGTCTGGTGTGGCCCGATTGGTTGTAGTCTCCCTTTGGCCACGAGCCTTTGAAGAGTTGCAACATAAGTTGTGTCAAGATTAGTGAATATCCTTTGAGGATGTTTAACTTTGTTGTTTGACTTAAGACATCCAAGAGGATTGTCGTGACTGCGAGGTGTGGCCAAGATTTTGCCAGATTTGATCATATCTTGAATGACATTCTTCAGCTTGTAGAAGGTTTGGAATCATGGCCCTTGCCTTGATGGTATTGGCAATAGGCACTTCCTTTCCAGAAACGGGTTCTCCTGTGTTCAGGTTGCAATAATCCTTCTGAAGCAAGTATCTCCAGAGCGATGTCGTATGTTATTTCCAGATTTGTGAATACCCTTTGATGTTGTCAAATGGTTCCAACATTGGTGTTTTTGGCGATTTTTTTGTGAGTATTGTTTTTGTTAACTCTAGGCGGAGAAAGGAATTGGTCATTGTTGTAACAACCCGGATTATAAAACAAGGGAAAACGTAGATTAAATGATTATAATAATGATAAAAGGGTCAAGGTGGCTGAAACACCTGACCAATCCGGTTTGCTACTAAAACCAAAAACAAACTAATACATTATTAAGTGTATCTCAACTGAAAGCAAAGTCCTAATTTATTATTCATCTCGCCGCACAGTACTTCCCAGCAAGATATCCAAACAGCAAATCATCTGAACAACCTGAGAATGGGGGGTCGACAATCAGTCGGGAGTAACTAGATGCTCTCCCAGTCATGTTTACAACAATTGAATTAACCAACAATCAATAACAACTGAAATGCAAAACTAGTAAACATGTAAGACCATCTATACTCATGAAAACCCAACGTAAACTTACAATCAAACAAAGGCATATTAAGACAATCCTTTAAAATGATATCTCAAACGAAACCACAAAGTACGAGACACAAACGTAAACAATCGACAATGGCAACATAAGGCACAAAGCTAGCAACAAAGCATAGCGGATAGGGTGAACACCATACATCATACCGATTGGAGCATATAACCAATGCTTCCACACAATACGCATAGGGTATAAAACGAACACCGGCTCAAGCGTATGACTAACACTCTAACTTGTCAGAGCAGATAACTGATACTCTGACTGACAGATCGTAAAAATGACTCCCTGTCGGTGTGAAGTATATAACTGATACTCCACGGTACTATGTATAGCGTATCACCACTACCTATGTGCCTAAGACCTGGCTAGACCCCTCGATGGAATAACTGTACACCAAACGACACTCGGGACCCAGAGCATATAACCGGCGACTCTGGCAACTCCCGAACATAGACCAAAATAAATCCCATATTGGGTGGCGTTAGTTTATTCCGTTTGGTATATAATTTATACCGCACGTCATCTATACCACTAGCCAACAACAAATCCACAGTATAGCTTACTGTACTAACATGCGTGAACAACGTCCCGACTTAACTCATAGGATAATATAACTGATTATCCTACTTATCAGGTGAACAAGAGTAACCAATGTAACAAGCAAACATAGCATTATCTTATAATGAAACACATGACAACATGTGAAACAAGTTCAAAACAACCAAGGTTATAGTAACCTTAGTCATAACATAAACTCTTGATGCGAGGTTATACCAACCTCGACTATAACTTCAATATATATAACTTGAAGTTACACTTACCTCAACCATAACCTTGACACGGAAGTCTAAGTTATATTAGTTCCAACCATAAACTTGAGCAATAAATCTCAGGGATGTAAGTTCCAGCTATAACCTTAACTCGCGTTCTAAAGTTATAGTAGATTCAGCTATAACTTTGATTCATATATTCAAGGTAATACCTCATTCAGCCATAACTAGAGTAACGACCTAAATTTGTACTAACTTCAGCTATAACACTCGAATCATCATCAAGGTTGTACTAACTTTAGCTATAACTTTGAATCCCACTCTTGGTCGCTTATCATGCCGCCAATAGGACTTCATTCGGAAACCCTAATTGCGCTCATGACACCCGAAATAATCATACAAACAACATAGGATATATGATTAAAACATTAAAACATATACAAACATGCGAAAACATAATTAATCATGATAATAAACAATCAAACATGTACCAATCGTACAAAATAATCATTAAATCATATTAATTAATTAAATCAATTGGCATAAACATAATTAAAAGAGAAACACCTAGTTACCTTTTTACGCAAATAATCCTAAAGATCGTCTTCAACGATATAAATGTCCTCTCCAGAAGAAACTTCGACGCCTTTATTGTCGTTTCACACGTGCCAAAGAAGAACGAATCTAATAACTATACTAACTATATATATAAACTATAAAAACTACGCGAAAAACATAAAACTTACGAAGAAGATAGATAGAATCCAAGATGTAGGATCGATCTAGGCACGAAGAACGATGAAGAACAAAGGAACGAAAGGGTGTCACAAAACCCTATGTGCCAGAAAACGCGCGACACAAGGGAGGAAGAGAGGAGAGAATTTAGATATACGGTTTTGTGGAAATAGGAGGAAAAAGAATGCAAGGGTTTATGTTTCATTCCTATTTATAAGAGAAGCTAATGGGTTTATTCCAAGCTTAGGCCCAAAACTCACCCATATTACTCCATATTCACGTGAAACCCAATGGAGAAACGGTTCTTCACCGAACTCGAGCTAGATTAGCCAAAAAGACAAGAGAAAATGTTTTCCCGGAAAATAAAATATGAAATATGAGAAAATAAAATTACAGAAATATATTACTGAAATTAGGGGTGTTTCAATCCGACCCCCTAAAAAGAAGTTTCGTCCTCGAAACTTGATTAGGGAACTACCTTACTCGAAAGGTTGCGGATGCTTCTCTCGCATAGATTCTTCGGTTTCCCAAGTCTCCTGCTCGAACTTCTGACTGCTCTATTGAACCCGAACCAAAGGTACGACCTTATTACTTAGCCACTTTTCCCGACGTTCCAAAATACGAATGGGTCGGTCCTCATAAGTCAGGTTAGGCTCAACCTCGATAACATCAGCCTTTAGAACATGAGAAGGATCACTGCGATAACGACGCAACTGCAACACATGGAAAACATCGTGAACCTTCGACAGATTCGGAGGTAAAGCCAACTTATAGGCTACCTCGCCAACTATCTCGAGCACCTCATAAGGACCAATATACTTAGGACTAAGCGTGCCCTTAATCCCAAATCTCTTGACACCTTTCATCGGCGAAACCTTAAGGAAAACCTTATCGCCAACCACAAACGCAATCGGCCTACGCTGCAAGTCTGCATACGTCTTCTGTCGATCCTGGGATGCCTTAAGCTTTCCACGAATCAACCTTAATTATTAATCGATTCCTGAACCAACTATAGACCAAGAACGATAGCCTCACTAGAATCGTCCCAACACAAAGGACTACGACACTTGCTTCCATAAAGTGCCTCAAACGGAGCCATCTAAATAATCGCTTGGTAACTGCTTTTGTAGGAGAACTCCACAAGCGGTAACTCTTCTCCCAACTAACTTGGAACTCCAAAGCACAAGCTCGCAACATATCCTCAAGCGTCTGAATAGTACGCTCGGTCTGACCATCAGTTGCGGCATGAAAAACCGTACTCATCTTAAGCTCACTGCCCAAAGCCAACTGCAACTTCTTCCAAAACTGAGAACAGAACCTCGGATCACAGTCGGAGATGATATCCTTAGGAACCCCATGAAGACGAATGGTCTCACGCTGATAAGCATTCACTAGTTCCTCGAGACTCCAAGTCTCCTTCATCGGAATTAAATGCGCGACCTTAGACAAACTATCAACCATGACCCAAATCGCATTCATTCCTTTCGGCGACCTCGACAAACCTATAATGAAATCCATCGAAATGGAATCCCATTTCCTCGTGGGAATATCCAAAGGTTGCAGTAGACCACCAGGTCTTTGATGTTCGAACTTAACCTTCTGACAGATCAGGCAACAATTCACAAACTCGGCGATCTCTTTCTTCATACTCAGCCACCAAAACCGTAGCTTCAGTTCCTTGTACATCTTATCACCACCAGGATAAACCGAATAGGGAGTACTATGAGCCTCCTTGAGAATCTTACATTTTACGATCTCACAGCTAGGTACACACCAACGACCTTGGAATCGCAGATCATCATCAGGTCCAACGTCGAAGCCTTTGGCGCGACCTTTGCTTACAGCGACTCGAACTCCTTCTAGGAATTCATCCTCTCTTTGCTTAACTCGGGTCTCATGAAGGATCTCGGGTTCTGCAACCATCGCACTCAAATCTAAAGTACGACGAAGAACTACCTCAAGACTCATCTTCTGGAACTCTAGACTCAAGTCGTCAAGTAACACCAACACAGATCTCATAGCATGACACACCTTGCGACTCAAAGCATCGACAACCACATTTGCCTTACCCTCATGCTACTTGTAACACCCCCATACACCAAGGTGCCTTACCAAGACCACCTAATGCATGAGAATCCTACCATCTCGGTTACCCGAGGCATAGTAATCAAAAGTGACCATCAAAAAACGTACTTTAAGTAAATAGTTTAAAGTGATTACATCAAAACCAACTGCAACTGAAATAAGATACAACTGTTCCAAAAACCAAAATCCACTAAATTAACAAATGTATTATGATAACACAACGGAAGACTACGACTCTGACTCATGGTGACTCCATCCCCAGCTTATCCCATGCGCATCCAAGATATACCTGCTAGAAAACTGCTCACCACCACAATTTTTAAAACATTTAAACGGGGTCAGTTACAGTAGAACGATATAAGATAATACAACAACAATACACAGACACAATTCTCCAACACCGTCACATCACCAATCATCTGACTAGCCTGAAGGTCTAGCCTTGCCAGATTACCAGTCGCAACCAGTAATCCACTCCGCTAATGGGGGGACCGCAGTCGTTCCCACCTAAGCCCCGCTCATCTTTAACGAGCGAAAACCCATGTTCCTTAATGTGCACATCCCCCTTGTGACGTGAACCACAAGGGGCGAATCAAGGGCGTGAAGCCATTCCCGATGATGACTCCACTCAGCCGAGGGCGCACCTCACAAACCATAGATAATCAACACAACCAAATACCACAATATAAATAATACCAAAGCCAATTACGATATATTCACATGTCAAACAACCATCAACCATCTCATAATCATGTATACAATAACTGAGTAGGGAAACCCTACCTGGAATGAAATCACCAAAATCAATGAATTAACATAAAAACGGTACAAGGATTTCACCCACAATACGACGGTCTCAACGGTATAAAGAACTTCAAAATCCGATGGCTCTAGCCCTTGGATTTGATAGCAATGAGAGAAAAAGAATCGACGTTGCATTGTTTTCTTTATAAAAACTTTATATTTTAGGTAAAAGGTAAAAAGAACTGACGTAGGCAGTTTATATATCATTTCACGCATTGCTATCAAAACTCGTCAAAACCCGTATAAAACCCGACTTACTCGATCGAGTAACTAAGGTAATCGATCGAGTTGGCGTCCCTCGATTGAGTATCCATTAGACAGAATACTCTCCAGAATGCAAAACTAACATACTCGATAGAGTAAGCCCTACTCGATAGAGTACCCAACAACTCATAAATCCGTAGTATTACAGTCTTCCCTCCTTAAAAACAAACTTCATCACCGAAGTTCATACCCAACTCATAAATCCGTAGTATTACAGTCTTCCCTCCATAGTATTACAATCTTCCCTCCTTATCAACCACAATACAAATTCATCCTTTATTCTCCACCAAGACTCAAACTTCCAAATATATCAAACTTCCAAATATACCGCAACATGTACAACCATCAAACTCTCTTTGTCGCATCCTAATCCTCTTAAGATAAATGTTACGTCCTCGTAACCCATTAATACTAGATCCTTAGCTATATCTTCTCATTATCCTCATCACCACCGCATGTCAATGATAACCGCTTATAACCTCAACACCTACAACCATGCCTATATCAATAGCTCTCTTTCTCTAACAGTTCTCATACCTCAAATCATTCGGCACACCACCTAACCTATACGACAAAATCCCTAGCATAAATAATACTCCAACTCTTCCACAATACCGCAAGGCGACATACTCCTTTATACATCCGCTTGTCTCCATAATCATAACTCACGATCCATAATTGTTATACACACTCACATTAGATCCTCAAGTTCTCCATCTTATTGCTGCAAAACTCATCCATAACTTAACATGATACTAATTCCCAACACCCTATACCCACTGTCCTAATAAATAGTACGAACTACTTGCCGCTTCCAGCTCAGCACACACACGTTCCACAAATCACTTGCCATTACTAGTCAACCAATGCCTCCTCTAAAAAAAGATTAAAAGTACTCCAACAACCTCTCGCAACTGTGTCCCATCAACAGAATGTCACTATAGAATGACAACAACGGAAACATACGTAACTCTCTTACATATCATACTCTACCCCACTCCCAAGGCGAAACTGGTTAGAGACATCAATAAACAAAATGACAATCTATATGCCCAGACCGAAACTAACAGGAAACAGTAGTAAATAAAACAGCAATCTATATAACTGGTATACACTTTCGAAAACTCGTCTCATAACTATCCTGTCTACTCAACCACAACCGATGACGGCATCGCAACACTGCCACCAACAGCCGCAGCGCAGCGCAAAAGTACCCGCATCACAACACGAAGTACCATGCCCGGATTGCCACCCGAGGCACAATAACCACATCGATAGTCATCGAAACTTATACAATCCCATAAACACTGACTCAGTATGACTTCCTTGACAAGAAAACTTCTGTAAAACCGCTTTACTAGATCACAACGCAACATATTACACAAAATAAACAGATAACAACTTTATGATTATCACATTATACAACTACTCATGAGGTCAGGTCCTTACACAAACACTTACACACACACAGACCCATAATCGAATCTAACTAGCCAATCCTGATCACTTAAGTTACCACTTGTTAATGGGTCTCTCTCACCCAAGCTTAAACGCATATGCCTTATATAGCTCATTCTCCCGCCGCATAAATACCATCACCTGACACATATAACCATATAATTAATACCTAACTACTCGCAACCACCTCCTATAACCACATCTTATACTCCCCCTCAATCATACATAACAATCCGGCCTCCACAAAATCAACCTCTCTAGGACGGCTTGTAATACCCAGGATATTTAAGGACTCTGATGACTGACTCTCTGACCAAGAAAGACCTTAGGGAGGAATGAGGGAGAGATTAAGATGGGAACATGTACTATATAGGATTGGCTACTCGACCTAGCAGAGGCTACTCGGCCGAGTATCATCTATACTCGACCGAGTACTCCAGTACTCGATCAAGTATGGTTGCTATTGACGCATTAATATAAAACGCAAGTTCGCGAGATTCATTTCATTTTTCTCATTTCTCGACAGTTCCTCTTTCTCAAACCCTAACCTATATCTCTCCTCTATCATCTCCACCTCCATACACTCTCATATTCTAGCCTACACTCCACCATGGGAAGGATGGGATTGCTTAGGAAGGATGCGTGTGAGGTCGTCGTCCGTGTCATCGTCGATTCACGTTATTAGGTAAGTTTCTGCCTTGTGCTTCTTTTGGTAGGTTAATGAGGATAGTTATATAATTGGGGATGGTTATTAATGCATAGGATGCATGTCGGAGTCGTGCCTGGCTATATGTGGATGCTTGTCATGGTTGGCCATGAGGTAGGGTTTCCCTACTCAGTTACTGTTAATTGATTTAAGATTGTGTTTGTATTGTAATTGTTGTTATCTGCTGATCATCGGAGTATGGGTGTGTGGTGACGGTGGTGATATGGTTGTGTTGTGACGGTGATGGTGTTGTGACAGCTGTGATGCTGTGGTACTGTGATGTGTGTGCGTTGATTGTGGTGGAGTCACTTGCGGGAGTGGCTTCACATCCTAGTTCGCCCTCCGTGGAACCTGTCACGGGAGGGGATGTGCACATTAAGGGACAGAGATTGATAGTCGCTCGTTGATGAGCTGGACTTGGTGGGGATTGGTTGCGGTCCCCCACCGGCAGAGTGGATTAACTGTTGCGATGGGTAATCCGGCAGGGCTACACATTTCGATGTGTAGTCAGTTATTGTGGAGGATGATAAGCTGGTTACATTGTTTGTTTGACTTATTGATTAGACAGTACTGACCCCGTTGTTGTTGTTTGTGGTATCTGTTGTGATCCATTCGGGGATGGTGAGCAGTTGGCTTAGCATGTGTTTTTGGCTTGTGGCTGCTGGGCTTGGAGGGATCGAGTCATCACGCTACCGGTTTAGAAGTTCAGAATCATGAGTTATAGTAGTCTCTATCAGTACATGTAATTAGTTTTGTACCGAGTTGTAAAGAGTATGGTAATGTATTATAAATGTTCTTTCATTATCTATTTGATCTACTACCTCGGGTAACCGAGATGGTAACACCTTCATATACTGGGACGGTCCTTGGTAAGGCATCTTGGTGTACGGGGGTGTTACTGATGCGACCATAATTGGCGCATATTTAGCCCCCGAATTACCATTGTTTCTATGCTTTTTAGTGCCTATTTGGGTCATTTCTTATCTTTAGTTCTTTGTTTTGCATATTCTTTGAGATTTTGATCCCTTGGTAGGAAAGGAGTAAGAATCTTGCATTTTCATGGCAAAACAAGGCTAAATTGATCATATTCAATGACCAAGCATCAAGGAGAGACAAGACTAGAAGGCCTTTGTACATAGCATAGTAGAAGAGCATTGTTGAGAAAAGGATCCTTGAGTCCCCAAGGAAATCCCCAAGGAATCCATGAAGAAAAGGGAAGAAAAAGAAGAAGAAAAGCTGCTGGACTACAATCCGAACGGATTGTAGAGAATCCGTCCGTCCTCCCGGTCCGAGCGTCCTCACCAGGAATCCGCTCGGATTCCCCATGCCCAATCCGAGCGTCTTGTTCCTTGATCCGCTCGGATCGTCCACCCAGATCCGGCCGTCCGACTCCCGGCCGCACGGATCACAACACAAAGACAGATTTCGTTCTTCAAGCTACGAAATGGAGAAGCCCTTCTCTCGGACAATCCCGGAGGCTCCTTGCTCAACTTAAAAAGTGTAATTACTAGTTTAGCCCTTAGTTAACCCTAATGCATCCTCCCTAATTTTCACTATAAATACCCCATTAGTCTAATTAGAGGAGCATGTTCTTCTTATCAATAATTAGAGTAGTTAATATCAATCAAATCTCTCTTCAATATTGTAATCAAATATTAATCAAGTTTTAATCCAAGTTTTAGTTCTTTAATCTCTCTCTAGTTCTTCATTTATTTTGGGTAATTAGAAGATTATTGGGTTTATTGGGAGATTGACAACCTTCCATCAATCATCAAGTTCTTCTATTATTCTTGCTTTATTATTGGAATCATTAGTAGGTATAATCTCTTAATCCCTTTTTAATTATTGCTAATTACTTTCATTTGTTCATCATGTTTCATTATGTTAGTATGATTGACAACCTTTCTAGCATGATCAATATGATAATGAGTGAGTAGTCTCTTAGCTAGGGTTTAATGGGTGATTAGGGAAACCAACATGGGGAATGATTCATGCTTAAATTAATATGCTTTCATATCTTATTTGCTTGCTTGTTTTGATCTTAATACATGCACATGTTATATTTGATGAAATGCTAAGCCTATGAATCCTTGCATTTACTATCATCTTCTATCCTTTCAACTTGACTTGTAAGACATAACCCAACTCGAGTCTTGTTAGACCATGCATGTGTTAAGTAGGGAAGATTAAGTCGACTTGTAGGTGTTGTACAATCCAAGAGATTCGGCTCAGGGACCCAAACTTTCCTAGGATTGTAAGATATAACCCAACTCAATCCATCACAACAATAATTGCTTGCTTATAATTTGAGAACATGTTTGTATGATCATATCCCATGATTCCCCTATGAACCCATGACACCCTAGTGCTTTTAATCAATTGTTTACACCCTTATTTCATTTACCTTGTTAGTTTATTTTCATTGCTATTTTAGTTTAGTGACCTTCTACATCAACCCAATTTGTGACACCCCTAGACACCACTAGTTACAATAGAATCTTCATTTCAATACCCGTCCCTTGGGATCCGACCTTTACTTGCCTCTTTACTAATTGTAGAGTTGTTTGTGAAGTATAAATTGTGTTTTGTATCGACCATTGACCAACGACCACATATGCTTAATTGTGAACACCAAATGGCATCGATCAAAAATGGCGCGTTTTGGGGACGGTGTTTAATTGATTTAAGATTTCTTTTATTGTTTTTAGTTGTGTCTTTTTCACCTTGGGGAAGTAAAACTCCTCAAGGTTTGTTCTAATTGTTTTCTAGTTGTTTGATATTTTGCATGTCTAGAAGGTTACAAAGAGATTTGTTACCTTTTGACCGTGAAATCGAAAGAACCTTGACGAATAATAGGAGACTTGTTAGGAGGAATTTGGGAGGTGTTGGTGAAGTTGTTCAACCCACTAGTGAGTTTGTCAATCCTTTCGCAATAGAAGGAGAAGAGAACCCATTAAACAATACCACACAAAATCCACCTACAATGCCTAAATTCTCGTCACACTCTATACCCACCGAGGAGGATCTACCAAATGGTACTCCTACCCCACAACATCTTACCGGAAACTTTATTGCCAAGTCCGCCTTCATCCAACTAGTTGAGAGGAGCCAATTAGGGGGAATGCCTAGTGAGGACCCTCATTCTCATATGGAAACATTTTGTGATTATTGTGAAGCTATCTCTCAAACGGGCGTGACTCAAGACCAAATAAGATGGGTCTTATTTCCTTTTTCGTTAATCGGCACCGCAAAGCAATGGTTGAAGAGCCTTGATAAGACCACCCTTGGAATAGATTCTTGGAAGAAGCTAGCTCTAGCTTTCTACAAAAAATTCTACCCACCGGAGAAGACCAATATGCTAAGAGCTCAAATTACGGGTTTTAAGCAAAGGGATGAAGAGTCTTTGTATGAAGCTTGGGAGCGGTTCAAAGGTATTTGTCGCTCATGTCCTCACCATGGACTTAGCGAATGGTTTTTAGTGCAACAATTTTGGAATGGTTTATATGAAGATTCAAGGAACATTCTCAATATGGGATCAAATGGAATGTTCACCGAAGTTGATGACAATCAAACATGGAACAAGATTGAGGAAATGGCGGTCCATAATTCGCAATATAGTAGGCCTCGCAAGGCTACTAGAGGAGGAAAGTATGAAGTGGACACCGTTACTCAATTGGGTGCTCAACTTAGTGCTCACATTGACACAATCAACTTGAAGTTTGAACAAGCTATGGCTAGACTTGAGGAAAGCTCAAAATCATCAAAGCATCATGTCAATGCCATGACGGCATCCTCATCAATCCCAAGCGGGATATGTGAGAATTGTGGAACCTTGGGTCATGACTCAAGTGAATGTAGGGGAACAACCGAACAAGTCAATGCTTTCCAAGCTTACAAAAGTGGCACCCCTTATTCAAATTTTTACAATGAAAACACCAAGTTCCACCCAAATCTCTCATACAAGAGCCAAAATGTCCAAAACCCTCAAACTACATACACTCCACCACCCATGAGAAATCAAAATCAAAGACCCTTTTTCAATCAAAACCAAGGCTACCAAAACCAAAATCCATACAATCACCACAATGACCAAAGTTTTGATGTCCAAAAAGCGGTCATTCAAATGCAAAAAAATCAACAAGAATTCTTCACCCAAATGCAAAAGGATAGCCAAGCGAAGGATACCACCATCAACAACATTCTAGCTCACACCAAGATGTTGGAAACACAATTGGCCCAACTAGCATCTTCAAGCTCATCAAGACAAAAGGGGCAATTACCACCTCAAGGTAATCCCCCTAGACATGAAACGGTTAGTGCCATTCACTTGAGAAGTGGTACAAGATATGAAGCACCGAAAAAGCAAGTTGAGGATGAAGTTGTGAGAGCTAGTGAGAATGAAGTTGTGGTGGAAAGTCCCAAGGAAGGGGAATCATCAAAAGAAGAAAGTTCAAAGAAAAAAGAAGACAAAACCAAAGAAAAGGAGCCCATTGTGATTAGACTTCCTTTTCCAAGTCGTCAAGCCAAGCCCAAATTTGATGATCAACTTGGAAAGTTCATGGAAATTGTGAAGAACTTAGAAGTCTCAATTCCTTTCACGGAATTAATCAATCACGTTCCGGCTTATGCAAAGTATATGAAAGATATCCTCACAAAGAAGAAGTCAATCCGGAAACTTGAGACTATCGCCTTCACTAAGGTGAGTAGTGCAATTCTTCAAGGGAGTTCACCTCCAAAGTTAAAAGATCCGGGAAGCTTCTCAATACCGTGTACCATCGGCGACACAACAATCAACAAAGCCTTATGTGATCTAGGGGCTAGTGTGAGTGTCATGCCGTACTCGGTAAGTAAAAGGTTGGGAATGGGAGAGCTCAAATGTACCAACATCACTCTTCAAATGGCCGATAGATCGACGAAGACACCGCTAGGGATATGGGAAGATGTCCCCGTGCGAATTGGGAAGTTTTTCATCCCGGTGGACTTTGTCATTGTTGATATGGAGGAAGATTCCAACATTCCAATCATCTTAGGAAGACCTTTCCTACACACCGCGGGTGCGGTAATTGATGTGAAACATGGAGAGCTCACTCTAGAAGTGGGAGATGAAAGCATAACTTTTAATCTTGACAAGACCATGAGAGCTCCTCGTTTGCATGAGCCATGTTTCATGATTGATCATTATAGCCGAAAAGATGAAAAGAAGAAATCGGAACTCCAATGGAAGAAGAAAGTTGAAGATGCTCCATTCAAAGAGCAAGTGAATTGTGAAAAGGAGAGCTTGCAAAGCTCATCAAAATCAACCAAGGAAGAAGAAGATGGCCTCATTGGCCAAGAAAAGAAATTGGGAGAGTTGTCTCCATCCAAGCAAGAGATTTTCAATGATCAACTCAATGAAGTTTGTGGTCTTTGGGACGACGAATTTGAAGGGATCTTTAATCCCTACATTGGGCATGCCATCGATCATGATCAACAACAAGGGCCACGGTCTATTGAGGACCTCTACCACAACAATGAACAAGCTTTTAATTACTTCTTCGAGGTGTTGAGCAACATCAACAACACCTTGAACATGCCCCCTTGACATCTCATCAAGAATGAGAGTTTGGTGGAGTCCTCCTAAACCACCATTTGTAAATATTTCTAACTCCCTAACTTACACTTTAATTTTTGTATTGCATTTTTGTCATTTTTGGATTTTATTTACTTTGATCAAAATAATTGTCATGAAAAGAGAGAAGTGAGGGAGGGACTAATGATTTTAATTGATGTGTAGTGCTTTACCTTAGTGTGGGGATGGCAATTGCCTAGGCTATTCATGCCTTAGTAGTGCCCCGCAATGAAGAACACAAGATTTGAAAGAAAGAAAGAATGATAAGGGAATGCGTTGGTGCACGGATGGAATTGAATCCGTGTACACAAGGACCAATCCGAGCGGATTCCTGACAATCCGCCCGTCTGCAGTGGATCCGAGCGTCCTGCTGAGAAGACGCCCGTCTTGGGTGGGCTGAAAAGCGCAAATTCTTGTCGATGAAGAATCCGAGCGGATTTCGAAAAGACGCCGTCTCTCGTAATCCGTCCGTCTTGTGATCAATCCGCCCGTCTTGCACCGGTGAAGAAAAACAAAGAAAATTCTCTGGATAAGAATCCGTCCGTCCTGTGCGAAATCCGCCCGTCTCATCCAAAAAGAATCCGAGCGGATTCTCCAGAATCCGCCCGTCTCTAGGCGGGATTTTTGAAAATTTGAAGCTGAAGAATCCGAGCGGATTGCGCCTAATCCGCACGGATTGTCCCTGCAATTCGAAAATGTCGAGTTCTTTAAATACCCACCCCACCTTCATTCATTCATTCATTCACTCATAAACACTACCCATAACATCAAAACCCTCATACTCTCCATCTCAAAAACAAAAACCCTCAACAAAACTCACCAAAATCAAATCAAACCATCTTTCAAATAACAAATCAATCACTCCATCTTCATTAACAATCAAAACCAAGCACAAAATCTTCACCTTTGAATTGATTTTTGTTCTCATAAAGGCAAAGCCTTTCACCTTCAAAATCAATTTGGGCATTCTACAAATTGAAGATTTTTGATCTTTTTCTTGGTTAGCTCATCAAATGGCAAGAACAAAGGGAGCAACAAAAGCAAAAGCAAAGGCACCAAAGACTACAACTCTTTCTCAAAGGCAAAAAGCTCTACAAATGAAGAAAGCTTTGGCAATGGTGGTATCAACACCAAGCTTGGAAGTGCAACCACCTCAACAAATTTCTATGGAAGCATCACCCTCTACTCCGGTAATTAATCAACTCTTGCATTACCCGGAGGGATAGCAAGTACAAGGCTAAGGATGGTGGCCATCTTATTGATATGTCCACCTTGATTAACAAGTTTAAGTGGGTTGCTCACAATCCCCTTGATACCAAGTATGGGTGGCTTACAAGTGAGGCTCGATCATTCACTCTACCCGCAAAGATTTGCCGTCTTAGTGTCCACCGGACCAACTATTTACTCCCCTTATCCACGGAAGCCGAGTACATCATTCAACAACAAAAGGGTGATCATGAAACTCCCTCCTCTTCCATTGTTATACCACCTTACCCCTATGATTATGAAGAGTTCAAACCGCAAGGAGTTGAAATTGGAAAAGATTATGTCACTCTTCTAATGCAAGCCATGCACAAGCAAGCTTATGAAGATCGGAAGAATGCTTATTTGGCTCAATATCCTCCCCTCCTACATCTAGCTAGGCAAGGACTCCTTGATCCATCTTGTCCTTTGCCTAGTTGGGCGGATAGAGAAGCCTTATTTCCGGGTGCATCTAGGGACGTGGTGGAAGGCAATGAGGTTGTTGGAAATGATGAGGAATTTGATGATAACATTGAGGAAGAAGCAAGTGGAGATGAAGAAAGAGATGGTGAAGATAATGATGAGGAAGATGGTGATGAGGAAAGCAAAGAAGAAAGTGCCAAGGAAAGTGGCAATATGACCACTTCTCATGAGGGAAGTGATGACGATAGTAGCATGATGGAAGACTAGCCTTGGAGATTCCTACTCTCCCACGGTTTGTCTATATCTCTTTGTATTTTATTTCATTTTGATCATTGTTGGTTTAGTCCTAGCAACATCAAAGGACTCCCACCTCGGTTCCTTTGAGGTGTTCTTTATTGTTCCCACTTTTGTAAAATCCAAAATGACAATCTAGTCTCATGCATAGCATAGCATGTGCATGAACTCCCCCATGCTTTGACATTAGCAATAGTGTCTTACTTGGTTTGGGGAAGTTAATGCATACGCAACGGGAGGTAATTTAAATTATCCTCTCCGTCATAACAAAAATCATGCATCATGTAGTATAGTTTAGTGTAGAATTGCATTTAGTATAGAAAATCATGCATCATCCTTGCATAATTTCCATCATTTTGGCCATTGAGGACAATGCCCATATTAGTGTGGGGATGGGAATTCTAACACTTAACTTTTATTCAAAAACCATAAAAATTGAAAAAAATTCAAAAACCATAAAAATTTAAAAATTGAAAAACCAAAAACAAGTTCATTTCCCTTGTATATATTGTTTTGTATATATTGTGTTTGTTCATCCTTGTTCACTTTGATTGACTACGCCACATCCGAGACATGAGGATATTGAAGACCGCATGGTATGATCTTTCCAATCTCCTTTTTCCTCTTTATGTTAATGACTATGTGGCTTCATTTTGATTGATGCGGTATAACAATGTGAACTTAGGATTGCATCTAGTTTATATGGCATACTAGTTGGTAGAATCATTTGCATTAGGATGTATAAATGTTAGTTGCATCATGGCATGTAGTTTGCATGTTAGAAAATTTTGCGAAACCATCTACTTGGGAAGCTTGACAAGTGTATATAGGCCCTAGTAGATGCTTTTTATTCTTAAGACTTTGCTTGTTAGAATATTTGTAAAACACCCTAGGATGTGTCATGCTAGTATCCTTTGACCCATGGATTAAGGCCAAGTCAAGAGTACCTTGTGGTGTGATAACTCCTTGGCTACCGTTTATTCCAAGGTGACCCTTGAAACCATGCATACTTCTATCATTCATCCATGTTCTACCATACATTTTGTCACCAAAGGGAATGGGCAGAAAAAGAAATCAATTTGAGTTCAATGAAATGAAAAGTGAAAGAAAGTTTGCAAAAATGCATCAAAAGAAAAGAGGAGCAAAAATAGAACTCCTAAAGCTTCAAATACAAGGCACCCTCGTTACTAATTGGGGTGACTTTGAAAATGTTCAAAAAGAAATGCAAAAAGTTGTCAAGTATTGAAATGCCAAAAATCAAAAAGAAATGGCAAAGAAAGTGTTCTCAAATGTCAAATACCAAATGAAATTGGGGGGAAAAACAAAAACAAAGCAAACTCCCAAAGTGAAACTCAAAATCTATCGATCCCTTTATCCATCATATCTATTTTTGTGCATGGTAGAGAGGGGACGACCCTTCTTCTTGTCTAGGCAAGAGGGGGAATTCCGCGATCCTCCAGTGTTTCTAACACCATAGGGAGTCTACTCTTGACAAAAGCATTTAACGATTGAGGACAAAGGTACCCTAGCTTGACACCTTTTGGAGGTGATTTATTGGTATCCTTCTAGGCTTAGTAGTTTGAACAAATTGCATCTATGAAGGAGTGTGTACCCTTGAATTGCTTCCCTTGTAGATAATTTCCGCCACTTAGATGAGGAAAGTGGCTATTCTTTTTGTAGATGCATCCATTACTTGATTTTGTGTGCTTAATGTTTGGATGTGTCGCCATTTTGGCAAGACCCACCTTGCCTTGCAAGAAGGCATCCTACCTCATGGTTGTCTTGTTGTGAGTTGAAGGGGCGGAGTGAGACCCGCTAATTGTCTCATATCGGCTATTATTATTAGGTTAGTTTAGTATTGGTCCTAGTCTTTGTCACCTCTTTACTCGGGACGAGCAAAGGTTCGGTTTGGGGATATTTGATGCGACCATAATTGGCGCATATTTAGCCCCGAATTACCATTGTTTCCATGCTTTTTAGTGCCTATTTGGGTCATTTCTTATCTTTAGTTCTTTGTTTTGCATATTCTTTGAGATTTTGATCCCTTGGTAGGAAAGGAGTAAGAATCTTGCATTTTCATGGCAAAACAAGGCTAAATTGATCATATTCAATGACCAAGCATCAAGGAGAGACAAGACTAGAAGGCCTTTGTACATAGCATAGTAGAAGAGCATTGTTGAGAAAAGGATCCTTGAGTCCCCAAGGAAATCCCCAAGGAATCCATGAAGAAAAGGGAAGAAAAAGAAGAAGAAAAGCTGCTGGACTACAATCCGAACGGATTGTAGAGAATCCGTCCGTCCTCCCCAGTCCGAGCGTCCTCACCAGGAATCCGCTCGGATTCCCCATGCCCAGTCCGAGCGTCTTGTTCCTCGATCCGCTCGGATCGTCCACCCAGATCCGGCCGTCCCGACTCCCAGCCGCACGGATCACAACACAGCACAGTTTCGTTCTTCAAGCTACGAAATGGAGAAGCCCTTCTCTCGGACAATCCCGGAGGCTCCTTGCTCAACTTAAAAAGTGTAATTACTAGTTTAGCCCTTAGTTAACCCTAATGCATCCTCCCTAATTTTCACTATAAATACCCCATTAGTCTAATTAGAGGAGCATGTTCTTCTTATCAATAATTAGAGTAGTTAATATCAATCAAATCTCTCTTCAATATTGTAATCAAATATTAATCAAGTTTTAATCCAAGTTTTAGTTCTTTAATCTCTCTCTAGTTCTTCATTTATTTTGGGTAATTAGAAGATTATTGGGTTTATTGGGAGATTGACAACCTTCCATCAATCATCAAGTTCTTCTATTATTCTTGCTTTATTATTGGAATCATTAGTAGGTATAATCTCTTAATCCCTTTTTAATTATTGCTAATTACTTTCATTTGTTCATCATGTTTCATTATGTTAGTATGATTGACAACCTTTCTAGCATGATCAATATGATAATGAGTGAGTAGTCTCTTAGCTAGGGTTTAATGGGTGATTAGGGGAAACCAACATGGGGAATGATTCATGCTTAAATTAATATGCTTTCATATCTTATTTGCTTGCTTGTTTTGATCTTAATACATGCACATGTTATATTTGATGAAATGCTAAGCCTATGAATCCTTGCATTTACTATCATCTTCTATCCTTTCAACTTGACTTGTAAGACATAACCCAACTCGAGTCTTGTTAGACCATGCATGTGTTAAGTAGGGAAGATTAAGTCGACTTGTAGGTGTTGTACAATCCAAGAGATTCGGCTCCGGAACCCAAACTTTCCTAGGATTGTAAGATATAACCCAACTCAATCCATCACAACAATAATTGCTTGCTTATAATTTGAGAACATGTTTGTAGGATCATATCCCATGATTCCCCTATGAACCCATGACACCCTAGTGCTTTTAATCAATTGTTTACACCCTTATTTCATTTACCTTGTTAGTTTATTTTCATTGCTATTTTAGTTTAGTGACCTTCTACATCAACCCAATTTGTGACACCCCTAGACACCACTAGTTACAATAGAATCTTCATTTCAATACCCGTCCCTTGGGATCCGACCTTTACTTGCCTCTTTACTAATTGTAGAGTTGTTTGTGAAGTATAAATTGTGTTTTGTATCGACCATTGACCAACGACCACATATGCTTAATTGTGAACACCAAATGGCATCGATCAGTTACAAAGTTTTATCAGAGCCGACGATTTTGGAACCTGAACCAATGAATTCAATGAATATAGGGTGTCAACTAAAATGAACCTGGTGTATGCGCGTTGGGAGCCCCAGCCGATGCTTGATTTTGGGTGAGTAGGCGCCCTTATTTCAAAATTATGGCCCCATCGTACTTAAGCCAGTCACGGGAAAGGGTAGCTAGTAAGAGTCGTTGCGTAACGGTGGTTGTTGCTTGCATCTGTGGATAGAATAATGTGTATCAATGTGCGTGGAAAAAGCCTATAATTGGTGAATGAGTTTGCCGAAATGTGTGACGAGGTTAAGTCAAATGATTGTTTGATAAGGGTTGCGTTATATGATGAGTGTTGTCTTGCAAACGTTTTGTCTAAGGGAGTACAACATGAACCGTGGAATGTGTAATGATGTGGTATATAGATTAAACTTTGCTAGTGAAGTAGCCAATTTTTATACATGCCTACGGGTTGCGTTTAGGTTGTTTTAATGACTAAGTAAGGTATGTAGGTAGAAATATTCATTGAATTGGTAATGGATATGCATAATCTATGTTGATGCGTGTTTATGTGGTAGCAGTAAGCTCTAACAGTGACGAGCAGATTGCACGGAACTCCGAACTATGCTACCTGTTTTGCAGGTGCATTAAAGTTCGAGATTTCATCTCAGCTTTTTGGACACTCGACCGAGTAGAAATGCATACTCGACCGAGTAGGCCACACTCGGCCGAGTATGATTGTGCTCGACCGAGCGTTCATTCTGTCAGGATTAAGATCGCTACTGTTCTTAAAAACTCGACCGAGTATACAGAATACTCGACCGAGTAGTCGACACTCGGCCGAGTAAATCCAATACTCGACCGAGTACTCCTTTATCGGGATGTATCCGGATTATACAAAAACCCTATTTTGGCTCATTCTTTTCTTATTTCCGCCTCCCACCTCTTCTTCTCCCTCCCTCTAAAACTCCATATTTCTTATCTCTCAAGCTCTTGGGCAATTTCTTGGTAGTTAATTGTTCTTACTTGCCAAAAACCTCTTTAAGGTAAGGTTTTAACTCAATTTCCTCCTTTATTATCAAAGTTATGGTATGATTTTGCCTATATTTCGGATCCCCATCATGTGTAACTGAAATCGAGTCTTTTTCTTGCGATTCTTTAGATTTAATTGCATATAAACATCGTTTATACCGTTACTAGAGCAATTTCATGGTTTAAATTGGATTTTTAAGTTTTAGGGTTTGCTAAAAAAATCGAAATACTTCATCCTTTGTTTGATTATCATACTGTTACAAGCTTCTTGATGTTGATAATGATGATTGAGTAAAATACCTGGTGTTTTGATGAGAAATTTGTCTTAAACGTTCGTCTTAAAATGGTATACAATCGAAAAACAGTCCATCTTTCGCAAAGTTGTTTGTGTGTCAAGTACCCTTGTTAAAACTTGTCTTTTTGCAGTATGGTGAAAACCAGAGGTGTGACAAACAAGAGGACCCGTCCTAGTGCCCAATTTGAGACGGGTCAGTCTAGTCAAGATCTCGTAGTTCCACCGGTGGAGGCATATCCATCGGTAATCTTCTCTGATTTTAAGCAGCGTAAGGCCTTTGTAGCCTTAATGAGTCGCCCTTTTCGCCCCACCCGCTGTGTTAATCCCGATATTCTAGAGACCTTGAGAATTAAGGAGGACATATCTCATATCTTTGAAATTTTGGGAATGGAGGGGTTATATCATTTGAGTAAGAAGTCCTACCCCCACCTAACTTTGGAGTTCTTGAGCTCTTACGAGTACGATGCGAAGGGGAAAACTGTCTCCTTTCACCTCATGAATGAGGATAACGAGCTGACTTTGGATGATTTTGCAGGTCATTTGGGTTTCGAGGCTGAGGGGACGGGATACCTTAGTGATGTGGCTAAGAATAGTGGAGCACCTAGCTATCTTCCTTACTTGACTGGTCGACCTGCCCCTAGTGCCAGTGCTATACATATAAATGATGTGCAACATGTTTCCCTTCGTATGTTTCTGAGGATGATGACTTGTTTGTTGTATGCGAGAGATGACGTGAGCAAGCTTAATTCTCACGAGGTCATGTTGCTTGTGTCTTACCTTTACCTGCACCGTAGGAAGCCGTTCTATTATAGTGCTCCGGGGGTAGTGTGCTCCAGTCTTGAGCGCATGACACAGTCCCCGAACCGGCACATTGCTTGCGGGGCCTTAGTGATCCGCCTAGCTCAGCGTCTGACTGATTTTGAGGCCCCACCTCCCTTGGGGAATGAGTAAGTTGAGACTGTGCCTACCATGAACGCCAAGTATTGGTGTCAGAACAGATGGTTGAGGAAGATGGCTGATGGGTCGTATGCCTGGAGAGTGAGAGGATTTATGTGGATGGTACTTCCCGACCCTGCCCATCTCCCTGGTGTCGATCACTTAGCTGAGTGGGAGCCTTGTGCTGTACCTAGACCTGAGCCCCAGACCTATCTGATTGATCCTACCATTCTCTTGGATCTACCTGAGCCTGTCACGGTACCTGAGGGACAGCCGGCACCTCCCCCACCTCATGAGCGCCGTCAGGTTAGGCAGTTTAGGACAGTCCCGGTTGAGCCTGAGCCCTCTTACTAAGCCCCTGACTTCTGCCCTCACCAGTACTCGCCCTACCCCATGGTGCATGACCCTAGGATGCAGCCGAGTGATTTGACTGAGCGGATCTCCACCACTTTGGTGCTCCGCAACATGCACGAGATGACCCTTAATCAGGGCATATGGACTCAGTTGGCACAGCCTGTTTGGTGGAGGGGACCTGGAGTGGACACTAAAGTCTTCCATAGCTACGGAGTTGATCCCGATTTCTGGAGACCACCTGAGGAGACTGAGTTTGGCTGCCTCGCGGGACCGTTGGGAGCCAACTACGGCAGCCAGCTAGAAGGGGATTACTCAGCAGCAGCGGGTTTTCAGGGAGCAGGTAGCTCGGTGCAGGTACTTCTGGTGCAGGTGGTGATGAGAACATAGAGGAGGGTCCTGACTTTTGATCCTTTTGTTGTATTTTCTGGATTTGTTTCACTTGTGTTGGATACTTATCTTCCGGATTTGTCTTTTACTCTTGGATGACTGTACTCGGCCATAAGGCCATTACTTATTTAGCGTACTATGTGGTGACTTATTTGACTTGGCTATGCTTGGTAGTGTGATGGTTGAATTTGGTTGCAGGTGAATTCGTGAATGAATTGTGTGGAATTGCCAGAAAAGCTCTCTGCTTGTAAAAACTCGACCGAGTATAATTACTACTCGACCGAGTAGAACTGACTCGGCCGAGTGTGCTATTATACTCGACCGAGTAGAGCTTACTCGACCGAGTACCACTAACACTCGGCCGATTATTACTGTTACAGAAACTTCTTGTGTTTCATATTTTAGATCATCAGACTTCTTTTGGATATTTATATATATCAAAGCTTCTGGGTGCCTAATAGGGTCGCTTAGAGTAACTGATTGTCCCCGTATGAAGTGCGACCATGTTATAGGTATGTATGTGCTTGGATAACACGTTAAAATATGAATGTTTCGTCACATTGCTATGACTAACATGAATGCTCTTACATGGTTCAAAGTCTTTGTAATTGGTATATATATATATATATATATATATATATATATATATATATATATATATATATATATATATATATATATATATATATATATATAAGTGATGTAAGTATAGTTATGTAATGACAAGAGTGTATTGTAACTGTCACGAGCCCTAAACATATATATGTTTGGTTATCTAACGCAATCTTCCGTGGTGTCAGTGATTGATTACAATTATAACAAGTCGAATTGGATGAGTGAAACTCAATGGCTATAACTTTGTAACATGAATTATGTGACTAAATGCAGATAATTGATAAAGTTACTGTTATTCAGTACTAACATTCCGAGAAATATATTACCTAATTTCCGTTAGATTCTGTCATTATGAGTTGTGGTTGTGTAATGTCATAGCTTAGGTTCCGACATCAGGAATCAATGTTGGTTACAGTTTGCAAGTAATGTCAGTAGGCGGGTTCCTTTAAGAGGTCTAGTAGTGAACTTCGGGGACGAAGTTCCTTTAAGAGGGGAAGAGTAATGTCGCAAATGCAAACGATTAAATTATGTCTATGTTATCGAAACAGTATTTACGTTACAGTGTTTTGGTACTTGGTGGCATTTTAAGTTATATGAACGAGCGTTTGAACAACTTTGTATGATCATTAGTGGTTATAGTACAGTTTTGTAAGACAGCGGGATGTGTATCTTGCCGGTTGTTTGAATTGCTTTAACGAGATGGCCTGATACGAGCAATGGGATAGGAACACATTTTGCTGTGAATCTATGTTTATTTTGCTGGATGTTTTATAAGTGATAGTTTTGGGCCGGTAATACATGGAAGTCTTGTTTTGTGGTCGTACGGACGTTTGTCTGAATAATGTGATGTGGTGGTGGTGTAAAAGATAGCCAAAGTTCGTATGTTTCATGTATGTGGATCGTGATCATAATGCGTGACCTCGCTGTTGGAGTCATGGGGGCTGAACTTCGGGGACTAAGTTCTTTTTAAGGGGGGAAGACTGTAATACCCAGGATATTTAAGGACTCTGATGACCGACTCTCTGACCAAGAAAGACCTTAGGGAGGAATGAGGGAGAGATTAAGATGGGAACATGTACTATATAGGATTGGCTACTCGACCTAGTAGAGGCTACTCGGCCGAGTATCATCTATACTCGACCGAGTAGAGCCTACTCGGCCGAGTACTCCAGTACTCGACCGAGTATGGTTGCTGTTGACGCGTTAATATAAAACGCAAGTTCGCGAGATTCATTTCATTTTTCTCATTTCTCGACAGTTCCTCTTTCTCAAACCCTAACCTATCTCTCTCCTCTATCATCCCCACCTCCATACACTCTCATGTTATAGCCTACACTCCACCATAGGAAGGATGGGATTGCTTAGGAAGGATGCGTGTGAGGTCGTCGTCCGTGTCATCGTCGATTCGCGTTATTAGGTAAGTTTCTGCCTTGTGCTTCTTTTGGTAGGTTAATGAGGATACTTGTATAATAGGGGATGGTTATTAACGCGTAGGATGCATGTCGGAGTCGTGCCTGGCTATATGTGGATGCTTTTCATGGTTGGCCATGAGGTAGGGTTTCCCTACTCAGTTACTGTTAATTGATTTAAGATTGTGTTTGTATTGTAATTGTTGTTATCTGCTGATCATCGGAGTATGGGTGTGTGGTGACGGTGGTGATGTGCTTGTGTTGTGACGGTGGTGGTGTTGTGACAGCTGTGATGCTGTGGTATTGTGATGTGTGTGTTGATTGTGGTGGAGTCACTTGCGGGAGTGGCTTCACATCCTAGTTCGCCCTCCGTGGAACCTGTCACGGGAGGGGATGTGCACATTAAGGGACAGAGATTGATAGTCGCTCGTTGATGAGCTGAACTTGGTGGGGATGGGCTGCGGTCCCCCACCGGTAGAGTGGATTACCTGTTGCGATGGGTAATCTGGCAGGGCTACACATTTCGATGTGTAGTCAGTTATTGTGGAGGATGATAAGCTGGTTACATTGTTTGTTTGACTTATTGATTAGACAGTACTGACCCCGTTGTTGTTGTTTGTGGTATCTGCTGTGATCCATTCGGGGATGGTGAGCAGTTGGCTTAGCAGGTGCTGTTGGCTTGTGGCTGCTGGGCTTGGAGGGATCGAGTCATCACGCTACCAGTTTAGAAGTGCAGAATCATGAGTTATAGTAGTCTTTATCAGTACATGTAATTAGTTTTGTACCGAGTTGTAAAGAGTATGGTAATGTATTATAAATGTTCTTTCATTGTCTATTTGATCTACTACCTCGGGTAACCGAAATGGTAACACCTTCATTTACTGGGACGGTCCTTGGTAAGGCATCTTGGTGTACGGGGGTGTTACACGGCTATCTTCTCTGTTTAACGTCATCCTTAACCACTAGTGATAACATCACGACACCAGCATCTTTTGTATAACAAATCTCTTACACTCACCTCTAAACGTAATAACTCATTTCTATTTCGGTTAACATCCCAATTAACAAACAACAAATCCGTCAACAAAATTTGTCTCAGCATTCATTCCAATTATATCCTTAATGGTATTGTCACCTAACTCACCACCAAAATTTCATATCGTGCAAATACTCTACCAACCTTTTACTCCCTTAATTCCTCGAAACTAATGACTAACATGTCGTCTAGAAATTCCTATATAACCATTAACTCACACCCTCATGATAATATCATACATCTCGACGATTCCTTACTTCCATATCGTATAACTCCGGTAAACATTCTCTTAGTTTACTCCCCTCTTTCTTTTCCCTTTACGCTCGACAAAATTAATTAACAATTCAACTCTTTATTACTACTACCTAACTCTTTAGTGCTCCGGTTAGCTTCTCATTGCTCCAAAACTCAAATTCCATTAATTCATATCGGTACCTTGTAGTCGTTAAGCAGCTCCAACCAATGTCTCTGCCTCATGTTAAGATCTCTCCGAGTGAAGATATACTTCAATCTCTTATGATCCGTATAAATATTGCAAGAGACCCCATAAAGGTAGTGTCGCCACAGCTTAAGTGCAAACACCACTGCTACTAACTCAAGATCGTGAGTCGGATAGTTCATCTCATGAACTTTCAACTGGCGGGAAGCATAAGCCACAACTTTACCCTTCTGCATCAAGACACAACCCAACCTAAACTTTGACGCATCGCAGTAGACATCGAACTCAACGCCCTCTTCTGGTAGAGTTAACACAGGAGTAGTAGTCAACCTTTGCTTCAACTCCTGGAAAGCAGCTTCACAAGCCTCAGTCCAAATGAACTTGGATTCCTTATTCATTAACTGAGTCATCGGTCTCGCGATCTTAGAGAAATCATGCACAAACAAACGATAATACCCAGCTAGACCAAGGAAACTTGGAATCTCGTTCACGTTCTTCGAACTCTTTCACTCAACCACGGCTCGAATTTTCGGTGGATCAACCATAACTCCATCGCCAGATATCACATGACCTAAGAAAGTCACTTCTTTTAGCCAAAGCTCGCACTTTCGGAACTTAGCATACCATTTTTGCTTACGCAGAGTCTCCGAAATAACACGAAGATGACTCTCGTGCTCAGCCTCATATCTCGAGTAAATTAGTATGTCTTCTATGAACACCATGCCACACTTATCCAAATACTCGCCGAAAGTGCGGTTCATCTTATCCGTAAATGTAGCAGGTGAATTCGTCAACCCAAACGGCATCACCATGAACTCATAGAGACCATACCTCGAGCAAAAAGAAGTCTTAGGAATATCCTCTTTCCTAACGGGAATCTGATGGTAGCGAGACCTCAAATGGATCATAGAGAACACACTAGCACCACAGAGTTGATCAAACAAATCCTCGATCCTCAGCAAAGGATACTTATTCTTGATAGTGACCTTATTCAGCTCACGGTAGTCGATGCAGAATCGTATACTACCATCCTTCTTCTTGACAAACAAAACTGAAGCACCCCACGGCGAAGCACTCGGTTGAATAAAACCGTTATCGATAATCTCTTCAAGCTGCTTCTTAAGTTCATGTAACTTAGCTAGTGCCGTACGATATGGAGGTTTTAAAATAGGACCAGTACCATGCAACAACTCAATCGAGAACTCTACATCTCACTCAGGAGGAATACCAAGTAGATCCTCAGAAAAGACATCAGTAAACGCCTTAACCACAGGGATATCCTATAACTTCAACTCTGCCGAAGCATCTCGAATGCTGCATAGATAGATCTGGTGACCCTTTGTGCCCATGCTAACCATGTTCAAAGCTGAAACCCACTTGACAGTAGGTGTAACCCTAACACCCTAATAAGAAACCCTTGAATTTGTATGACTCTTAAGCACGATCTTCTGATAACGGCCCTGAAACCTAGCATCATATCGAGCTAACCAATCCATTCCCAAAATCACATCAAACTTTTCTAGTTTGAATTGGACAAGATCAGCAGGAAGGATCGCCCCTATAATACTGACAGGTACATCCTTGAACAGAACAGAGCAAGAAACAATCTCACCCGTAGGAAGGGATATAGAGGGATCAATAGATGATGAGGAAGAAGTGAGTCCAGCATAGAGGGAAAAGGAATCGGATTTGAAAGACATTGACGCACCCGTATCAAAAAGTACAAAAGCAGATAAAGAGTGAACCAGAAAGGTACCCGTAACCACATCTGGATTAGCATCTGCCTCAGTACGACTCATAACGAACACTGGACCAGTCATCAGAGCATCAGCCTTAGGAACATCAACCTTTGGCTTCTGGGGACAATCAATAGCCTTGTGTCCCGGAGCTTTGCAGGTAAAACATGTGACTGGATGACCAGTGTTAAGCTTTTCCACACTTGAAGCAAATCATATCCTTCTTAGCTTGATCCTAATCACCCGGAGCATACGAACGAGTCTCATACTTCTGTTTCTTCTGGGGAGCACTGGGAGCAACATAAGGCCTCTTCACAAACTTAATCTTTGCACTCTCCTCAGCCTCGGTAGCAAGAACTAAATCATAAATTATAAGAGCACGATCATAAGCCTATTGGAAAGAAATTGAAGGAATACAGAACATAACAGTCCAGACCTTAAGAGCCAGATTCTTCTCATAACGACGAGTCTTAGACACCTCGTCCATAGCTACAGAAGTAACAAATTGTGACAGCTTCACAAACTTGTTAGTGTACTCCTCTACAGTCATGGAACCCTGCTGTAAACGAAGAAATTCCTGCTCCTTCTGCCAGCGTAACTCCTCAGGATAGAACCTCTTTCTCAGAGCCTCAGTGAATACAGTCCAACCATACCCTGGCTGAACCTTCAGACCATCTCTAGCAAGAGGCCACCAGTTGTCGTCCTCATCTTCAGATAATTGGTGGCAATATCCACCTTCTGATCCTCAGGACAACCAGTAGCAAGGAACAGCTTCTCGATCTCTCGAATCCAAGCCTCCAAAGCAGTAGGATCATTCGCACCATCATAAGTAGGGGGACGGTGACGAGCAAAGCTGTCGAACACAGTCTGCTGCAGATGATTGTTGTTGTTGTTTTTGTTGTTGTTGTTGTTGTTGTTGTTGTTGTTGTTGTTGTTGTTGTTGTTGTTGTTGTTGTTGTTGTTGTTGTTGTTGTTGTTGTTGTTGTTGTTGTTGTTGTTGTTGTTGTTGTTGTTGTTGTTGTTGTTGTTGTTGTTGTTGTTGTTGTTGTTGTTGAGGTGATTAGTGAAACCTTCGGCCATGGTTGCCAAAGCAACCTCAAGTCTCCTGATGCGATCAGAATCAGTCTCACCATTCGCGCTACGCACCATCTGCAAGAACGAATACTCATTAGAAGTGTTAGAATCTAAGTACCACTCCAAACAACTACTCTTGCACTCTACAAACATAAGCAAACCAAACAAAACTATTGGTTTCTACCCCATTTACTCGAGCTAGATTAGCCAAAAAGACAAGAGAAGATATTTTCCCGGAAAATAAATTATGAAATATGGGAAAATAAAATTAAAGAAATATATTACGGAAATTAGGGGTGTTACAATTGTCGATGACAAGTCCATAGGATGTTGGTTGTGTTGGAGTAGTGTCCTCCACAATAAGTGCGTTTACATATTAAAACTCGTAAAAGGAATATAAGGGATTTATTTATTTATTTGTTAGCTGGTCATCGTTAATCGGTAATGATTGGCTGACTAGAGTTTGACATTACTGTCGTGTGACGGCGGTGATCAGCTGATCCCTTTAGGTCACACCTATAGGATGATGCCCAAATGGAAAAACTAATTATTTGTATGAGATACAAATTAATTAAATCCTTGTATTAATTGACTTTTAACAAGTCATGTGAATATATATTATTTGATGACTAGTTACAAACTCGGGCCAAGGGGATTTATTATTTAATTATTTGATAATTAATTAATAAATGTTAATTGAAATTTAATAATTAATAGTTAATTAATTAAATTTATACGTTGTGTATATAAGTTTTAAGGTAAAGGTTATTAGCTATTTAAATTTACAAGAGGTTGTAAAATTAGCTAAATGGTGTAGTATTGACACATTGTATGTTGATAAAATGGTCTCATGATTACTTAATAGTTAAGTAGTCATTAGTGGTTAATTTGTATAATTTAACTATTAAATAATTAAATTAATATTTAATTATGTAAGATAATTAAATATAAGACTTATAAGCATTTGCGGAACAAATGTCGGAAATTGAAATGGACTAAATGGGTCCATTTGGACTGAAATATAGAAGGTCATTAAAGACCACTTGTAACACCCCTAATTTCCATAATATAATTTTATAATTTTATAATTTTATTTTCCCATATTTTATATTTTATTTTCGGGAAAATATCCGTTTGTCGTCTTTTGGGCTCGAAAAACGGTGAAGATCCGTTTCCTCCTTGGGTCTCACGTGATTCTTAGTGTTGATGGGTGAGTTTTGGGCCTAAACCTAGAATAAACCCATGAGCTTCCCTATAAATATGAAGGGAAACCAAACTCTTTCTCTTCTTTTCTCATAATCTCACAAAACCCTAAACCTAATTCTCTCCTCCTCTCTTCCTCCTTGTGCCGCGCGCCACCCTGCCTACGGTTTCGTGCCATCCTCTTTTCTTCTTCGTTCTTCGTCGTTCTTCGTGCTTAGATCGATCCTACTTCTTGGATTTATCTATCTTCTTCGTAAGTTTTTATGTTTTCGCATAGTTTTATAGTTTTTTATAGTTTATATATATATAGTTAGTATATTTATTAGATTCGTTATCTTTGGCACGTGGATGATTTCAATGAAGGCGTGGAAGTTGCTCCAGGAGAAGACGTTTATATCGTTGAAGACGATCTCTAGGGTTTATTTGCTTAATAAGGTAACTAGGTGTTTTCTTTTAATTGTGTTTATGCCAATTGATGTAATTAATATGATTTAATGATCGTTTTGCTTGATTGGTACATGTTTGATTGTTTATTATCATGTTAATTATGTTTTCGCAAGTTTGTATATGTTTCAATGCATTAATTATATATCGTATGTTGGTTATGTGTTTATTATGGGTGTCATGAGCGCAATTAGGGTTTACGAATAAACCCTAGTGGCAGCATGATAGGCGGCCAAGGGTTCTCTCCAAAGTTATAGCTAAGGCTAGTATAACCTTGATGATGATTCAAGTGTTGTAGCTGAAGTTAGTACAACTTTGGGTAGTTACTCTAGTTATGGCTGAAGCCACTATAACATTTAAGTACGAGATAAGGTTATAGTTTGAACTAACGTACCTTGAGATTTATGGCTCAAGGTTATGGTTGGAACTAGTATAACTTTGAGGTTCGTATCAAGGTTATAGTTGAGGTAAGTATAACTTCAAGTTATACATACTGAAGTTATAGTAGAGGTTACTATAACCTCGCATCCGGAGTTTATGTTATGGTTAGGATTACTATAACATTGAATGGTTAATGTTAAAGTTATAGCTGAAGTTACTATAACATTGGTTGTTGATACTTGTTTCACATGTTGTGTGGTGTTCAGTTATATTGTATGTCAATATATGTGCATGAGCCGTTTGTTACTCTGTTCATATGATAAGTAGGGCAGTCAGTTATACTGTTCCATGAGTTGTGTCATGATGTTGTTCATGCATTATCGTTACAGTCAGTTATACTGTGCATTTGTTGGTTGGCTGGTGTATAGATGACGATAGTATCAGTTGTAACACTACGGACTTTCCTTGGTGACTACTCGACCGAGTAGCGCCTACTCGGTCGAGTAGTGCTGAGGTTGTGTGTTGTTTTGGTTCTGCCGAGGAACACTCGGCCGAGTATAGTTAACACTCGACCGAGTATGGGACACTCGGCCGAGTATACACTTACTCGGTCGAGTGTCCGGTTTGGCGGAGTGTTATTTCGACGGTTTGATTAGGGAATGTTTAGGGTATTTTATACTTCCGCGTCAGTTTCTAATATCATTTGAAAGCTTTATCATTCTACGATCTCTCCCTAATCACTCCCTAATCATCCTCATATCTCGTTGTGTGTGCAAATCGTCGTGATCCTTGCGTGTAGTCTCTTATTCTACTGTTGGTAAGTTTCATTCCCTTGTCATTTGTATTCTTTTGGGGTTACTGTATATATGGAATTGGGGAAAATGGGATTGTGCAATGTGTAATTGTAGTATGTGATTATTGTTGTAGGTGACGACGTGATATTTGTTATGCATTTGTGTGGTTGATTACAAAGATAGCGGATTGCGAAAAGGTAGGGTTTCCCTACTCGCCATGTCAATTGATTTGAGATTGTGCTTGTTGTAATTGTTGTTGTTATCTGCGATCATCCGAGTATGGAGATTGTTGTGACGAAGTTGGTAGGAGCGGATTGAGATGGCTGTGATGTCATGTGATTGTGATTGTGGTGGAGTCACTTGCGGGAGTGGCTTCACACCCTAGTTCGCCCTCCGTGGAACCCGCCACGGGAGGGGATGTGCACATTAAGGGACAGGGGATTGTTAGTCGCTCGTTGATGAGCCGGACTAGGTGGGGATGGGTGCGGTCACCCATCGGCGGCGAGGATTACCTGTTGCGATGGGTAAACTGGCGGGGCTACACACTTCGGTGTGTAGTCGGTTCTTCGTGCGTGAGATCGATGATCGGCTAGCGGTAACGTTGTTGTCTTATATTGATTGAGTAGTACTGACCCCGTGTTGTTGTTTTGTAAAACCTGCGGTGATCCATTCGGGGATGGTGAGCAGATTGTGACAGGTGATACAGTTATTGAGCTTGGGGGCAGTCATGGGGAGTCATCACGTCAAGTCTAGCTTCCGTTGCTATGAGTTTAGATGTCTTGGATTTCATTTGTATTGAGACCTTGTACGTTTATTTGGAGTTGGTCTGAGATAATGTAATCTTTAACTTTTATACTTTTATAAATGTTGTTTGGAATTTGTAACTTTGATATACTAACCTCGGGAAACCGAGATGGTAACAGCCTTTCATGCTAGGGTAGTCCTTGGTAAGGTACCTTGGTATGAGGGGGTGTTACAAAGTGGTATCAGAGCCGACGATTCCGGCACCTAAAACAAATGAACCCAATGAACTTAGAGAGTCTAAATAAAATGAACCCGGGGAGAGTTGTTTGGAGCTACCGCAAAGACTTGGGAGACGTCCCGGAGTCGCACTAAGGCCCTTACAATCTCAAGCCGGTCACATGGGGGAAAATTTTGTATGTTGAGTCATGTGTGTGTAATACTTGTAACTTGAGCCTTGTATTGTTGTTGGATGAAATGAAAGGATCTGACCATGGTGGTATATGATAAAGGAAGTGCGTAGTTGCGTGTGACAGAACCTGGAACATGTTATGTGGTTACTGCATGGCTTTTGAAACGGGGTGTGGAGTGTGATATATAGATGGAGAATCTTGTTTAATTGTGTTAACGAAAGGTGAAATAATTGGAGTATATGTAATGTGAGGTAGGATGTATTTATATGATCATGATGATGTTAATGTTTGGTTGTTAGTAGTAGCATGTGATTAAGCTCATGTGTCTATGCATATGAATGTCGTGTTTAATTTTCATGTGAGAATGATAAAAGTTCATCCATGTACTGGTATTTAGAAGTATTAAGTTGTTTTTGTTGCCTTATGCATGTTCAAGTTGTTTTGGCATTAGAAAGCTTGATTTATCTGAATACCGATTACGGAAGGGTTGTCTTAAAACTGTTATGAGTCAAGTTCGAGAAATGATATTGTTGTGATTCCAAGTTGAGGTGATAGCTTGTCCTCTTACGATTCTAACGATAGGTCACACGCCCAGAATGACCAAGTAACGAGCGAGATATGACTGTTTTTTAAAAATGGACGGTCTGAGAATCTGCGCCTATACTCGACCGAGTAGTCCCTACTCGGCCGAGTGTCTTTTATACTCGACCGAGTATTCCATATTCGGCCGAGTAATCTCTCTGTGATATTACTGTTTAGCGTCTGGAGTTGTGAACTCGGCCGAGTAGTCGTATACTCGACCGAGTAAGGTCTACTCGGCCGAGTATTCTCAATACTCGACCGAGTAATCCTTCTGCGGCAATTGAGTTGCTTCTGAGTCGAAAACTCGACCGAGTAATATAGTCACTCGACCGAGTACCTTGTACTCGACCTAGTATGTTATGTACCCGACTGAGTACCTCATTGGGCGGTCACTTTGAGTCGGTGGCTATGTTCTTACTTTTGTTTTGAGTCGGTGGCTATGTTCTTACTTTTGTTTTGAGCCGGTGGCTATGTTTTTTTCATTGTTTTGAGTCGTAGGGTAAATACACATGTATGTTTTGAGTCTTAACGCATTCTTTTATATGTGAGACGGTCTTGATACGTAAGTTACCGGAAGTTATGACATGGAGATTGACGGCTTATGAGGGACATGTGTTGGGTAAGGAAGACATGTGTTAATGTAGTTGTGAAGGATAGTGGAAAAAGAAAAGGGAAGAATGATGAGCTAATCGAGGTAAAGAGCATGTTTTGTGAGATATGATGAGTGAAATAGTCGTGTATTGAGTAGTATAAAAGTAAGTGTATATGGGCAAGGGTGATGTAAGTGTAAAGAAGCATGAGAATGAAAGATTGAGATGAGAGATACGAATAGTGACATTTCGGGATGTGTAAGGACTTATAGAGGGAGACGGTGAGCATTGTGTTGCTTAAGGATATATGTAATGAAAGGTTGCTTTAGATGGATGGAGAAGAGGGGTATATAGTGAACTTAGATAGAGATATGTCGCGACGTGGAATTGAAGATGGTGACCAAGTTGGGAATTTGGAATTTTCACAATGTGAGCCTAGTGAGTAATTCTTTGGGCAGCTAACGGTATGAGATGAATTTTAGTTTCCTAGTGATGTAAAAAGGGAGATGCAATTGTTTGAACTTTAAACGTTGATTTTATGGATAGATTAGTGACAATTGGGAGTTATAGTATAATGAGAGAAGACCCATGGTAAGAAAGAGTGAGATGATATCGACATAAAATAATGGGAATTGAGTTTGGAGCAATGTGAAGGTAACCGGAGCACTAGAGAGTTAGATAGAAATAATGAAGAGTTGAATCATTAAGGGAGTTTGTCGAGGGTAAGAGAAAAGAATAAGGGGAGTAAAACTAGGAACATGTTCACTGAGGAAATGTGATATAAGAGTAAGGAATCGTAGAGATGTACGATACTATCATGAGGATTTGAGTTACAGTTATGTAGAAGTTCCAGGACAACATGATAATCATGAGTTTCGAGGAATTAAAGAAAGCAAAAGTTGGGTAAAGAATTTGTGCGATATGAGATTTTGGTGGTGAGTCGGGTGACGATACAATTACGGATGAAATTGGAAATAGTGTTGAGGTGATTTTTGTTGATATATTTGATGTTTGTTGTTTGGGATGAGAACCAAAGGGAGGAAAAGGATTGTTATATTAAGAAGTGATAGTAAGAGAGTAGTCACATGAAAAATGTTGGTGTCATAGTATTGTCACTAGTGGTTGAGGATAATGTTATTTTGGGGAAGTTAGTTGTTCTAATGAGGTTGATTTTGTGAAGGTGATTAAGGTTTGGTTATGAGGGATTTTAAAGTATGGATATATGAGGTATTCGTTGGTAGTTGGGTACAGATGATATGGCTACGTTCGCCGGGTGGTGATAATTGTGTGTAAAAGAAGATATGTTATGAAGGGCACCTGAGTTAAGTCTGGATAAGAGATATTCATTGTCAAGTGGTAACTTACGTGATCAGGATTGACTAGTTGGATGTGATTACGGGTCTATGATATATGTAAATGTTTGTGTGAGGTTCTAACCTCACAAGAAGTGGTATGGTGTGATAATTATAAAGTTGTTATATGAATGTTTTGTAATTTATGTTGGGTACGGTATACTATTGGAATGAGGTTCAAAAGGTAATAATTTGATTGATCTGGCATGGATAGTTAAAATTGTATATGTATTCATGCTATATGTTTATTCCATGAAAAGTATGGATGGTATGCATGAGATTCTTACCTATTTATTCCGTATGATATATGGTGTTGTGATATGGTAAAGCAGTCTTGAGTAAGTTTTCTTGTCCGTGATGTTATATTGAGTCAGTGTTTAAGGGATTGTGTATGTCGTGATGTCTATCAGTGTGGTTGTGGTGCCTCGGGTGGTGATCCGGGCACGGTATTTAGTGTTGTGATGCGGGCATTTTCGCACTGCGGTACGGTTGTGGTGGCGGTTTTGCGATGCCGTCACCGGTTGTGGTGGAGTAGGTGAGATGTTTATCTTACGAGTTTTCGAAAGTGCTTACCAGTTAAACATATATTGTTGTTTGTTTGCTGCTGTTCCTGGTGAGTCTTGGTTGAACATGCAGACTGTTGTTTTGTTTGTTGATGTTTCTTACCAATTTCAGTTTGGGAATGAGGGTTGAGTATGATATGAAAGAGAGTTGTATATGTTTTGTTGTTGTTATGGTATAGTGATATTTTGTTGATAGGATACAGTTGTGAGAAGTTGTTACAGTAATTTTGACCTTGTTTCAGGATGAGATATCGGTAGTCATAGTCATGACAAGTGATTCGTGGAATATGTGTTATAATGACCTGAAAGCGGCAGGCGGTTCATAATCTTTTGTTGAGATAGTGAGTGCAGGATATCGGCAATTGGTGTCATGTTAAGTTATGTATGAGTTTTGCGGTAATGAAAGAAAAGAACTTGAGGATCTAGTATGAGTATAAGTAACAAGTGTGGAATGTGAGTTATGCTTTTGGTGATATGAGTTTTATATAGTTTATATAGAGAGGTGTGTCATGTTGCGGTAATGTGGAGGATTTGAAGTTTTGGGTTAAGCTTAAGATTTTGAAATTGAAGGATGAGAGTTGTTTAAGTAAGAGAGCCTAAGATATATGCATGGCGTCTGTTTAGATTATAAGTGGTTATCTTTTACACGCGGTGGTGATGGGGATAATGAGAAAATATAGCTAGGATTTAGTTTTAGCGAGTTACGAGGACGTAACATTTATCTTAAGAGGAGTAGGATGCGATAAAGGATAAAAGAGATTTTGATGGTTGTACATATGGTAGTATAATTGGAAGTAGAGTGTTGGTGTAGCATAAAGGTCGGATATTTGTTTTGATCAAAGGTCATGACCGTGCTTGTAGTAGTTCGATGTTTAGCAATGAGAGAATATTTCAACAGTGTTGATAGTTGAATGACTATGATTATGAGTCCAATAGTTTTGACAGGACCGTGCTTGTAGTAGTTCGATGTTTAGCAATGAGAGAATATTTCAACAGTGTTGATAGTTGAATGACTATGATTATGAGTCCAATAGTTTTGACAGTTGGAAGATGATGTTTATGTGTGTGAGTAAACTTCGAGGACGAAGTTCGTTTTAAGGATGATAGAATGTAACATTCCGTTTTGATGATTGATCTTCTTTTGTGGTTGAGTGCTATTTAGTGTTATGGAAGTGATACAAGGTTGGCAACATTATATTGTGGTTATTGGGTAATGTTATGGAGTCAGTATTGAGAGCCTATGCTATAGTTGAGACGATATCGTGAGCCATGTTGTGGAAGGAAGAGTGGTTTGTGGAGTTGGTGTTAAGTGTCCATGTTTTATAGGTTGGGTTGGAACTTCGCGGTCGTGTTTTGTTTTGTTTGTTGTTTTGCTTTGAGTCGGGGTAATGATTCTTGTGGAGACTTGTGTAGTTCCTTAGTGTTGTTATATGTGGTTGGTTTAGTCTTGTGGCGTAGTGTTGTGCTTTGTTTTATGGTAGAGTGTGAACTTCGGGACGAAGTTCTTTTTAAGGGGGGAAGATTGTAACACTACGGACTTTCCTTGGTGACTACTCGACCGAGTAGCGCCTACTCGGTCGAGTAGTGCTGAGGTTGTGTGTTGTTTTGGTTCTGCCGAGGAACACTCGGCCGAGTATAGTTAACACTCGACCGAGTATGGGACACTCGGCCGAGTATACACTTACTCGGTCGAGTGTCCGGTTTGGCGGAGTGTTATTTCGACGGTTTGATTAGGGAATGTTTAGGGTATTTTATACTTCCGCGTCAGTTTCTAATATCATTTGAAAGCTTTATCATTCTACGATCTCTCCCTAATCACTCCCTAATCATCCTCATATCTCGTTGTGTGTGCAAATCGTCGTGATCCTTGCGTGTAGTCTCTTATTCTACTGTTGGTAAGTTTCATTCCCTTGTCATTTGTATTCTTTTGGGGTTACTGTATATATGGAATTAGGGAAAATGGGATTGTGCAATGTGTAATTGTAGTATGTGATTATTGTTGTAGGTGACGACGTGATATTTGTTATGCATTTGTGTGGTTGATTACAAAGATAGCGGATTGCGAAAAGGTAGGGTTTCCCTACTCGGTTCATGTCAATTGATTTGAGATTGTGCTTGTTGTAATTGTTGTTATCTGCTGATCATCCGAGTATGGAGATTGTTGTGACGAAGTTGGTAGGAGCGGATTGAGATGGCTATGATGTCATGTGATTGTGATTGTGGTGGAGTCACTTGCGGGAGTGGCTTCACACCCTAGTTCGCCCTCCGTGGAACCCGCCACGGGAGGGGATGTGCACATTAAGGGACAGGGGATTGTTAGTCGCTCGTTGATGAGCTGGACTAGGTGGGGATGGGCTGCGGTCACCCATCGGCGCGAGGATTACCCGTTGCGATGGGTAATGGTGGCTACACACTTCGGTGTGTAGTCGGTTACTGTGCGTGAGATCGATGATCAGCTAGCGGTAACGTTGTTGTCTTATATTGATTGAGTAGTACTGACCCCGTGTTGTTGTTTTGTAAAACCTGCGGTGATCCATTCGGGGATGGTGAGCAGATTGTGACAGGTGATACAGTTATTGAGCTTGGGGGCAGTCATGGGGAGTCATCACGTCAAGTCTAGCTTCCGTTGCTATGAGTTTAGATGTCTTGGATTTCATTTGTATTGAGACCTTGTACGTTTATTTGGAGTTGGTCTGAGATAATGTAATCTTTAACTTTTATACTTTTATAAATGTTGTTTGGAATTTGTAACTTTGATATACTAACCTCGGGAAACCGAGATGGTAACAGCCTTTCATGCTAGGGTAGTCCTTGGTAAGGTACCTTGGTATGAGGGGGTGTTACATCAGTTATATACTATCGGAATGAATCAAGGCTACCCTTCGGGGATTTGTTATGGTCTATGGTCGGGGGGGTAGCAGAGGCAGTTCGTTAATCGCTCTGTTCCCCGAGTGTCGTTCGGTGTAGCAGAGGCAGTTCGTTAATCGCTCTGTGTTTCATCGAAAGGTCTGGCCAGGTCTTAGGCATATAGGCAATGGTTATACGCTATACATAGTATGGATGCAGTTCGTTAATCGGTCCACCGTGGGTGCAGTTCGTTAATCGGCCCATACCATTGAATGGAGGCAGTTCGTTAATCGCTCCATTAGTTAGAGGCAGTTCGTTAATCTCTCTAACGGCGTTCATTCTATACATTGTGCTGGTAGTCTTGATTGGTCACATGTTTTGTGTTATGTTGGTTCATACGTGGTCATGATATGGTTTACGTTGTCACGTGTCGTCACATGTTCCCTTTGGAGTTGTCATCATATCATAAGATTGTCCTAGTATGTTATCGTTTAATGGCATGTTATGTCGGATTTTCATGAGTATAGATGGTCTCACATGTTTACTAGTTTTGCATTTCAATTGTTAATGATTATTGGTTATATTCAATTGTTGTAAACATGACTGGGAGAGCATCTAGTTACTCCCGACTGATTGTCGACCCCCTTTTCAGGTTGTTCAGTCTGGTGCTGTTTGGTTGATGCTTGCTTGGGGAATGTGCGAAGCGAGCTTAATAATAAATTAGAAGTTTGCTTTTAAGTTTTAAGAACCTTTTGAATAATGTATTAGTTGTTTTGGATGTAGTAGCGAACCGGATTGGTCAGGTGTTTCCGCCACCTTGACCCTTTTATCAGTATCGTACTCTGATATTCTTTTCATATAAGTTTTTCCTTTGTTTTATAATCCGGGTTGTTACAGTTGGTATCAGAGGGAACACGCTCCCAACTCTCGCTTAGTTGATGACTAAAATAAATGACCTAGTTAATGAGTGAGAGTAAATGGGGTAGAAACCAATAGGATTGGTTTGTTTTCTTATGTTTGTAAAGTGTATGAGTAGTTGTTTGGAGTGGTTCTTAGGTTCTACCACTTATAACGAGATTTCGTTCCTGCAGATGGTGCGTAACGCTAATGGTGAGACCGATGCTGACCGCATCAGGAGACTTGAGGCCGCTTTAGCATCAATGGCCGAAGGTTTCACCAACCACCTCAACAACAACAACAACAACAACAACAACAACAACAACAACCATCCGCAACCGACTGTGTTTGACCGCTTTGCTCGTCACCGTCCTCCGACGTATGATGGTGCGAATGATCCTACTGCTTTGGAGGCTTGGATTCGAGAGATCGAGAAGTTGTTCCTCGCTACTGGATGTCCTGAGGACCAGAAGGTGGATATCGCCACCTATTATCTGAAGGACGAGGCCGACAACTGGTGGGCTCTTGCTAGGGCTGGTCTGGAAGTTCAACCAGGATATGGTTGGGCTGTTTTCTCTGAAGCACTGAAGAAGAGGTTCTATCCCGAGGAGATGCGTTGGCAGAAGGAACAAGAGTTCCTTCGTCTACAGCAAGGTTCCATGACCGTTGAGGAGTACACCAACAAGTTCGTGAAGCTGTCACGTTTCGTTACTTCTGTAGCTATGGCGAGGTTTCGAGAACTCGTCGCTATGAGAAGAATCTAGCTCTTAAGGTCCGGACTGCTATGTCTGGCATTCCTTCAACTTCTTTCCAACAGGCTTATGATCGTGCTCTTAGCATCTATGATTCTGTCCTTGCTACCGAGGCTGAGGAGAGTGCGAAGAATAAGTTCATGAAGAGGCCTTATGTTGCTCCCAGTTCTTCCCAGAAGAAACAGAAGTATGAGGCTCGTCCGTATGCTCCACGTGACCAAGGTCAAGCTAAGAGGGATTTGTCTGGCTACAAGTGTGGAAAGGCATACCACCCGGGTACGACTTGCGTTACTGGTGCTCCGCTCACATGTTATACTTGCAAGATGCCGGGACACAAGTCTGTTGATTGTCCCCAGAAGCCCAAGGTTGATGCTCCTAAGGCTGATGCTGCGAAGACTGGACGAGTGTTCGTTATGAGTCGTGCTGAGGCAGATGCTAATCCAGATGTGGTTACGGGTACCTTTCTCGTTCACTCTTTATCTGCTTTTGTTTTTTTTGATACGGGTGCATCGATGTCTTTCGTATCCGAATCCTTTTCCGTCCGTGCTGGACTCTCTTCTTCTTCATCCGTTCATACCTCTATATCCCTTCCTACGGGTGAGATTGTTTCTTGCTCCGTTCTTTTCAAGGACGTACCTGTCAGTATCGCAGGGGCGATCCTTCCTGCCGATCTCGTACAATTCAAACTCGGAGAGTTTGATGTGATTTTGGGTATGGATTGGTTATCTCGCTATGACGCTAGGTTCCTTTGTCGTGATCAGAAGATCGTGCTTAAGAGTCCTACAGGTTCGAGAGTTTCTTATCAGGGTGTTAGGGTTACACCTACGGTCAAGTGGGTTTCTGCTATGAAGATGGTTAACATGGGTAGAAAGGGTCATTAGATCTATCTGTGCAGTGTCCATGGTGTTTCAGTTGAGCCTAAGCTAGAGGATATCCCTGTGGTTAGGGAGTTTCCTGATGTCTTTCCTGAGGATCTACCTGGTATTCCTCCTGAGTGAGATGTAGAGTTCTCGATTGAGTTTCTACATGGAACTGGTCCCATTTCGAAAGCTCCTTATCGTATGGCGCCAGCTGAGCTACAGGAACTCAAGAAGCAACTTGAGGAGATGATCGATAAGCGTTTTATCCGACCGAGTGCTTCGCCGTGGGGTGCTCCTGTTTTGTTCGTCAAGAAGAAAGATGGTAGTATGCGGTTGTGCATTGATTACCGTGAGCCGAACAAGGTTACTATCAAGAATAAGTATCCTTTGCCGAGGATCGAGGATTTGTTTGATCAGCTCCGTGGTGCAAGTGTGTTCTCGAAGATCGATCTGAGGTCTGGTTACCATCAGATTCCAGTTAGGAATGAGGATATTCCTAAGACTGCTTTTCGTTCGAGGTATGGCCACTATGAGTTCGTGGTGATGCCGTTTGGTTTGACGAACGCACCTGCCGTTTTCATGGATCAGATGAACCGCACTTTCAGTGAGTACTTGGATAAGTGTGTCGTGGTGTTCATAGACGACATACTGATTTACTCGAGAGATGAGGCTGAACACGAGCGTCACCTTCGTGTTATCTTGGAGACTCTGCGTAAGCAGAAGTGGTATGCTAAGTTCTCAAAGTGCGAGTTTTGGTTAAAGGAAGTTACCTTCTTGGGTCATGTGATATCTGGCGATGGAGTTATGGTTGATCCGTCGAAGATTCGAGCCGTGGTCGATTGGGAAAGTCCAAAGAATGTGAATGAGGTTCGGAGTTTCCTTGGTCTGGCTGGGTACTATCGTCGGTTTGTACATGATTTCTCTAAGATTGCGAGACCGATGACTCAGTTAACGAAGAAGGAATCCAAGTTCATTTGGACCGAAGCTTGTGAAGCTGCTTTTCAGGAGTTGAAAAAGAGGCTGACTACCGCTCCTGTGTTGACTCTACCAGAAGAGGGCGTTGAGTTCGATGTTTTCTGCGATGCGTCTAAGTTTGGGTTGGGTTGTGTCTTGATGCAGAAGGGTAAAGTTGTGGCTTATGCTTCCCGACAGTCGAAAGTTCACGAGATGAACTATCCGACTCACGATATTGAGTTAGCAGCAGTGGTGTTTGCACTTAAGCTGTGGCGACACTACTTGTATGGAGTCTCTTGCAACTTTTATACGGATCATAAGAGCTTGAAGTATATCTTCACTCAGAAAGATCTTAACATGAGGCAGAGACGTTGGTTAGAGCTGCTTAACGACTACAAGATTGAGCTGCTGTATCATGAGGGTAAGGCAAACGTGGTTGCCGATGCTTTGAGTCGCAAGGTGTGTCATGCTATGAGATCTGTGTTGGTGTTACCCGACGACTTGAGTCGAGAGTTCCAGAAGATGAGCCTTGAGGTAGTTCTTCCTGGTACTTTAGATTTGAGTGCGATGGTTGCTGAACCCGAGATCCTTCATGAGATCCGAGTTAAGCAAAGAGAGGATGAATACTTAGAAGGAGTTCGAGTCGCTATAAGCGAAGGACGTGCCAAAGACTTCGACGGTGGACCTGATGATGGTCTACGATTCCATGGTTGTTGGTGTGTGGCTAACTGTGAGGTCTTAAAATGTAAGATTCTCAAGGAGGCTCATAGTACTCCCTATTCGGTTCATCCTGGTGGTGATAAGATGTACAAGGATCTGAAGTTAATGTTTTGGTGGCCGGGTATGAAGAAAGAGATCGCCGAGTTTGTGAGTCTTTGCTTGGTTTGTCAGAAGGTTAAGTTCGAACATCAGAGACCTGGTGGTCTATTGCAACCTTTGGATATTCCCACCTGGAAATGGGATTCGATTTCAATGGACTTCGTTATGAGTTTGCCGAGGTCGCCGAGAGGAATGAATGCGATTTGGGTCGTGGTTGATCGTTTGACTAAGGTCGCGCATTTCATTCCAATGAAGGAGACTTGGAGTCTCGAGGAACTAGCGAATGTTTATCAGCGTGAGATCATTCGTCTTCACGGGGTTCCTAAGGATATCATCTCCGACCGTGATCCGAGGTTTTGTTCTCAGTTTTGGAAGAAGCTTCAGTTGGCTTTGGGTAGTGAGCTTAAGACGAGTACGGCTTTTCATGCTGCAACTGATGGTCAGACCGAGCGTACGATTCAGACGCTCGAGGATATGTTGCGGGCTTGTGCTTTGGAGTTCCAAGTTAGTTGGGAGAAGAGTCTACCGCTTGTGGAGTTCTCCAATAACAACAGTTACCAAGCTAGTATTCAGATGGCTTCGTTTGAGGCACTTTATGGAAGAAAGTGTCGTAGTCCTTTGTGTTGGGACGATTCTAGTGAGGCTGTCGTTCTTGGTCCAGAGTTGGTTCAAGAATCGATTGAGCAAATGAGGTTAATCCGCGAGAAGCTTAAGGCAGCCCAGGATCGACAGAAGACGTATGCAGACTCGTGGCGTAGGCCGATTGAGTTTGAGGTTGGCGATAAAGTTTTTCTTAAGGTTTCGTCGATGAAAGGTGTTAAGAGGTTTGGGCTTAAGGGCAAGCTTAGTCCTAAGTACATTGGACCGTATGAGGTGCTCGAGAGAGTTGGCGAGGTAGCCTATAGGTTGTCTTTACCTCCGAACTTGTCGAAGGTTCATGATGTTTTCCATGTGTCGCAGTTGCGACGTTATCGCAGTGATCCTTCTCATGTTCTACAGGCTGATGTTATCGAGGTTGAGCCTAACCTGACTTATGAGGAACGTCTTGTTCGCATTTTGGAACGTCAGGAGAAGAGGTTAAGGAATAAGGTTGTACCTTTGGTTTGGGTTCTGTGGAGAAGTCAGAAGTTTGAGCAGGAGACTTGGGAAACCGAAGCGTCTATGCGAGAGAAGCATCCACATCTTTTCGAGTGAGGTACTTCTCTTATCAAGTTTCGAGGACGAAACTTCTTTTTAGGGGGTCAGATTGTAACACCCCTAATTTCCATAATATAATTTTATAATTTTATAATTTTATTTTCCCATATTTTATATTTTATTTTCGGGAAAATATCCGTTTGTCGTCTTTTGGGCTCGTTGGGCTCGAAAAACGGTGAAGATCCGTTTCCTCCTTGGGTCTCACGTGATTCTTAGTGTTGATGGGTGAGTTTTGGGCCTAAACCTAGAATAAACCTATGAGCTTCCCTATAAATATGAAGGGAAACCAAACCCTTGCTCTTGTTTTCTCATAATCTCACAAAACCCTAAACCTAATTCTCTCCTCCTCTCTTCCTCCTTGTGCCGCGCGCTACCCTGCCTAGGGTTTCGTGCCATCCTCTTTTCTTCTTCGTTCTTCGTCGTTCTTCGTGCTTAGATCGATCCTACTTCTTGGATTTATCTATCTTCTTCGTAAGTTTTTATGTTTTCGCATAGTTTTATAGTTTTTTATAGTATATATATATATATAGTTAGTATATTTATTAGATTCGTTATCTTTGGCACGTGGATGATTTCAATGAAGGCGTGGAAGTTGCTCCAGGAGAAGACGTTTATATCGTTGAAGACGATCTCTAGGGTTTATTTGCTTAATAAGGTAACTAGGTGTTTTCTTTTAATTGTGTTTATGCCAATTGATGTAATTAATATGATTTAATGATCGTTTTGCTTGATTGGTACATGTTTGATTGTTTATTATCATGTTAATTATGTTTTCGCAAGTTTGTATATGTTTCAATGCATTAATTATATATCGTATGTTGGTTATGTGTTCATTATGGGTGTCATGAGCGCAATTAGGGTTTACGAATAAACCCTAACGGCGGCATGATAGGCGGCCAAGGGTTCTCTCCAAAGTTATAGCTAAGGCTAGTATAACCTTGATGATGATTCAAGTGTTATAGCTGAAGTTAGTACAACTTTGGGTAGTTACTCTAGTTATGGCTGAAGCCACTATAACATTTAAGTACGAGATAAGGTTATAGCTGGAACTAACGTACCCTGAGATTTATGGCTCAAGGTTATGGTTAGAACTAGTATAACTTTGAGGTTCGTATCAAGGTTATAGTTGAGGTAAGTATAACTTCAAGTTATACATACTGAAGTTATAGTAGAGGTTACTATAACCTCGCATCCGGAGTTTATGTTATGGTTAGGATTACTATAACATTGAATGGTTAATGTTAAAGTTATAGCTGAAGTTACTATAACATTGGTTGTTGATACTTGTTTCACATGTTGTGTGGTGTTCAGTTATATTGTATGTCAATATATGTGCATGAGCCGTTTGTTACTCTGTTCATATGATAAGTAGGGCAGTCAGTTATACTGTTCCATGAGTTGTGTCATGATGTTGTTCATGCATTATCGTTTCAGTCAGTTATACTGTGCATTTGTTGGTTGGCTGGTGTATAGATGACGATAGTATCAGTTATATACTATCGAAATGAATCAAGGCTACCCTTCGGGGATTTGTTATGGTCTATGGTCGGGGGGGTAGCAGAGGCAGTTCGTTAATTGCTCTGTTCCCCGAGTGTCGTTCGATGTAGCAGAGGCAGTTCGTTAATCGCTCTGTGTTTCATCGAAAGGTCTGGCCAGGTCTTAGGCATATAGGCAGTGGTTATACGCTATACATAGTGTGGATGCAGTTCGTTAATCGGTCCACTGTGGGTGCAGTTCGTTAATCGGCCCATACCATTGAATGGAGGCAGTTCGTTAATCGCTCTAACGGCGTTCATTCTATACATTGTGCTGGTAGTCTGGATTGGTCACATGTTTTGTGTTATGTTGGTTCATACGTGGTCATGATATGGTTTACGTTGTCACGTGTCGTCACATGTTCCCTTTGGAGTTGTCATCATATCATAAGATTGTCCTAGTATGTTATCGTTTAATGGCATGTTATGTCGGATTTTCATGAGTATAGATGGTCTCACATGTTTACTAGTTTTGCATTTCAATTGTTAATGATTATTGGTTATATTCAATTGTTGTAAACATGACTGGGAGAGCATCTAGTTACTCCCGACTGATTGTCGACCCCCTTTTCAGGTTGTTCAGTGTGGTGCTGTTTGGTTGATGCTTGATTGGGGAATGTGCGAAGCGAGTTTAATAATAAATTAGAAGTTTTCTTTTAAGTTTTAAGAACCTTTTGAATAATGTATTAGTTGTTTTGGATTTAGTAGCGAACCGGATTGGTCAGGTGTTTCCGCCACCTTGACCCTTTTATCAGTACCGTACTATGATATTCTTTTCATATAAGTTTTTCCTTTGTTTTATAATCCGGGTTGATACACCACTATAGTCAACAATTTGGTGGAAAATCACATGTGATGTTCCTATGAATTGTTTACATATGAGATCACTATATATACCCCTCATTACTCATTTGCATGAGTTGATTTTTAGACCAAAAAATCCTCTAAAATTGCTTGCTTGGCCGGTTCATCAAAGGAGAAAAAGGACTTCATTTTTCTTCATTTTATCCTCATCAAAACTTGATTAATTGTTCATCATAAAATAAAAATATAATTCACAAATAATAATATACATGATATAATATTATTAGTGTAATAATATTACATAATACAAAGTTACCACTACAATTACCTAGTTAGTATTTTAGTAGTTATTTGGGATAATCTTGGGTGCATCTTAAAGGAGACCATCTCTTTGGTGGTTTTGTGTTCTTGGAAGATCATCCATTGTAGCATAGCTCAAGAACCACAAAGATAGGTGATCTTTGTGGTGCCCATATATTTCCATCATCAATGTAAGGATTTTTCCTCTTAAGATGGTTTTATACCATCTTCTTGTATTTTCTTGTGCATGCATGTTGATTTAGACCACTATAAAATTAATTTGTAATTTTGATTTCATAAGATGAGTCTTATTTGGTCTAAACAACTAACAAGTGGTATCAGAGCATTATTATATACATGCATGTAGTCTTAAGACGATTTTAGTAATTTATGAGATAAATTAATAAAATTTGATATTATGTTGTTAAAATTAGTTTTATCACATAATATGGTCTTGCATGTAAATAATCTGGTCTTAAAATGATATGGGACGAAAATTTTATGTTGCATGTTAATTTTATGCATATTTATTTAGAAATAACCACATGCATGTTCTATTTATGACAAAAATATAAACTTTAAATTAATGTGATTAATTAAGGTAGTTTTTTAATTTTTATTTGATAAAAATTGGTAAATAATGGTTATTTTGCAAATAAATATTGATTTAATTTATGGGCTTGAAATTTTTAAATTTTTAGCTCCTGGAAATTGTTCCAAAATGTACAAAATTTTATTTTGAAGTTGTTTCAATTATTATGATTTGATTTAGAATTAAATCGTAAAAATTGCCGTTTTTACCGAGTAAATTGTGAAATTGTTTTAAATAAATTTTAAAACCAAAAATTTTCACATACATGTAATTTTTGGTGTAAGACCAGAATGTACACAACTTTAAAATTTTATTTTCCATAAATTTTTTAATTAAATGGAATTTTTACATAATAATTGTGAATTATTATATATTTTTGTCATAATTTATGCTTTAATCCCATATAAATTCAAGATAATTAGTGAGAATAATTATTTTGATATTAGACCAGATTAGTATGATTAGTAAATCTTAAAATTGTTTTAAGAATTGATTATGAATTTTTATTGGTAAAAATTCCGTCAAAGAAAGCTCAAATGATCGTTGTTGGTAAGTTAGACGATTTGGCATGTCATTTTACATAATGCATTTTATTATTCATTTGGATAAATAGTCTTAAGTATTTTAATTATGTAATTTTTCCTAATATAGCCATAGGTAGAAGTTGGTATTTCCCGTAATGTAAGGGAATATCGACTTGTTTTGTAATTAATTGCGATTTCGTATCGCTCAATTTGTAATTAATTAATAGTTTTTATTTTAATTTTATTACAAATTGTATAAAAGGAAATTGTTATGTAATTTAATTATTAGTAATTAAATGAAGCATCTAAAGACGGAGTTTTCATGAGACGGTGTTTTCGGAAAGGCGTTCCGAAATCCTAAAGAAGGAGGCCATTTTATGAAGACTCAAGGGACCAAGGAGTTGGTTTCCGATATGTAATAGTTTTAGTTAATTAGATTAACTAGGTGGCCATATTAGGACTTGATTATTTTTTAATTTCTAATATGCATTCATGCCAAATCGTCACTACATGTTTTATTTTGTTGTTATCGATTTAATTGTCTAGCATTCACCAATTTTGTTCACTTAAAAGTGATAGACAATTAAATTGATAAGATCTCTCACTTTTGTTTAAAATTGAGATAAGCCTTACCAAATAATAGCACCTATGAATCCCTTCTTCATTAGAGGTAGGTTCGGATCACCGAGGTACACTCTTTTTACGTTGGGTAAGTAGGGTAATAAAAGTTATTACGCGTGAAAATTGGTTGGACTCAACGGAATAAATATGGGTTGAATCGGTCCACCGTACCCATAATTATTTCTGGGGCTAAAAGATAGATTTTAAGAAAATCCGTCGACCAAGAGTTCTAGTAGTAGAATCAGTCAAAGTTGTAGACTCACCAATTTTATATAAATATGGGTTGAATCGGTCCACCGTGCCCGTGTTTATATAAAATTGTATCTTAGAATCATTTATATAATTCAGTGGGAGATCATTATATAAATGGGAACTTGTTAAATAGTTTCACAAGTTTTTAGACGATAAATGTTAATCTTTCCTTTAATTTCCTTTGTAGTAATCAAGATGACTTCTTCTAGTGAAACCATCACTATAGCTAGAGATTCATGGCTACGTTCTTTTATGGACAAATATGTTTTAAAAGCCGACGGTAGTAATTTTAAGGATTGGGAAGAACAACTTCGAATAGCTGCCGCAGGTGATGGAAAATTACGGTACCTTGTCGATCCCTCTCCCCCTTCGCCTAGTACTAGGGCCACTGCCGATGTAAGGGAGGCTTATTCTAATTATCAAAAGGAATCCGCTGCAATTAAAAATGTTTTGATTTTTTCAATGGATCCTGCTTTACAAAGGCAATGTGTCAAGTTTCACGATGCAAATGAAGTATTCTCGAGGCTTTATACTATATTTTCTCAAGCCCTGAGGATAATTCAGTATGACACCGATGTTCGTTTCTTTGAAGCTAACCTCAAAGATGGTCAACCAATAAGTTCACACGTACTTAAAATGATTGAGTACGTGGAAACTTTGGAGGGGTTGGGATGCAAGATCCCCGACGAACTTGTGGTGGACCGAGTGCTCCACTCTCTCTCTCACGTCAAAGGATTTAACCAATTTAGGGTAAACTATAATATGACGAACATGAGAACAAGTTTACATGAGCTCCATTCTGTGCTTGTACAAGCAGGGAAGGATATGGGATTGAGTGGGAGTACGAGGAAGGATGTACTTGCGATTAAAGTGAAGGGGAAGAAGCAGTTTAAGAGGAACGCAGGTAAGAAGCCCGTTCAGGTGGAGGGCAAAGGTAAAGCAATTGCAAATTGCTCTACCAAGCCTAAACCTATAAAGGGTAATCCTCTTAAAGTTACATGTAATTACTGTAATAACAAGGGACATTGGAGGCGTAATTGCACGAAATACTTGGATGACATCAAAGCTGGCATTGTGAAGCCAACATGTAATTTCTCAACCGAATCTTTTATGATAGACATAAATTATGCTTGAAATACAACTTGGGTATTATATACTGTTAGGTTCATAAACCTATTATTAGACTCCTCTAATAGTGAACTAATTAACTTGTTAATTATTTGTTCTTTAGATCTAGTGCATGCATAACAAAATAAGAGATTTATAAGAAAACAATGTCCCTTACATTGTTAATTTCGGTTTTATGGGCACAAGTAAGGTCTCCTACCTTCACTTGTTCTTGAGCTATGATGAGTAATAGGATGATCCTCCAAGACCTCAAGTATAGAAGTCACTCCAATAAATTGCACCCAAGATTAATCCCAAAAATTCCTACTAATATTAACTAGATATGTAGTAGAAATGTTACCTTAATAATACTAATATTTTTGTATTACTACCTCTAGTAATAGATAATGAGTATTAGTATTGTAGAGAGTATTTATTGATCTTGCATGTGATGAGATATATTTGAAAAACAAGCTCAAAACAAGAGATGTGAAAATGAGCAACAAGTGCTCATTATAAGAGCACAAAACCGTTGGTGATGTGCAAAGGGGGAATCTTTCCCTTTTGTTTTTACTTGTTGTTTTTGATGGGTAGAGTGTAGGAGACATATTTGTAAGATGTGTCATAGGAGTGTCACTATCACACTATATTCTAACAAATGAATAAGACAAAACATGAGCATCTTTTGCTCTCTAATATGGCCGAAATAATGGACCCATTATGGTCCATTTTTGCCTTTTGTCATTTGTCCCACAAATGCTTATAAGTCATATGTTCAACTATCTTACATAATTAATTATTAATGTAATCATTTAACACTTAAATATTACAATTAATAATATAATATACACTCCACTATTTGAGTAGTATACAACCATTATATCATCATATAATGGGTCCCATAATCACTAGTTAGTTAAAATTACAACTTCTTGTAACTTTAAATAATTAATTACCTCTACCTCAAAACTTATATAATACCTCAACAAATTTAGTAATATAACACTTAATTACTAAATTTAATCTTATTTAATCACATTAAAATAAGACGCAAAATTGCACTCCCATAATTAAGGAATTAATTAATTCGTATCTCATACAATTAATTAAATATCTATTTGGGCCTCATCCTATAGGTGTGACCTAAAGGGATCAATCGACCACCACCGTCGACGATAAGTAATGTCAAACTCTAGTTAGCCAATCATTACCGATTAATGACGGTCAGTCGACTGTATAAGGAATCATCCCTCACGTATTCTTAATTTGAGATTTAATTATGATATTTAAATCATGTGATCGCACTATTGTTGAGGACACATTTCCCAACAATCTCCCACTTGTCCTCGACAAGTGTGCATCACCAATTCTCTTGTCCTATTACAATCTCCCACTCAATGCAAGGTGTCTTGCAGGTCGTACTTACATTTGATCATATCTTGAGTGGTTTTCTCGATCTGGAGATTAACTGTCTGACCGGAATTATCCTTCATAGATACCTTCCGAGCGTGGCCACGCATTTCCAGTTAACTACTCCTCGAGTGGCCTTGAGATTTCAAACAACCCTGACAAGGGGTGGACAATTCCTATCGCCCTATTCCCTTCATTCAGCCACAGTCCATCATAACCCAAAATATACCCAGTTTGACCTCATTTACGAAATCGTAGAGTATAAATCAAAGCTAATCAGAAGTTGTGCCAACTTGGGCGAATAGTCTCTAGTCAAAAGAATTGACTCATAAGAATACTATAGTAGCTCTTGCCATGACCAGGCTTTATGAATTACCAGAACTCTATAAGCGGTCATCGCCGATGATTGTCCCATACAGTCTGCCTATGTGATCGACTAGTCATCCCATATGACTCTATGGCACTTGAACTTGCCATCAATCGCATCACACTCTAGTCATTTCGAGACGTCACCTCATATAAGTAACTAGGGGCGAATACCATGTCAATCCAGTTCACTTTAATGGGGTTCAATTTGTCTCTACAACCCATTCGGATACGACAAGGTAGCGGGTGAGTTTAATAAAACTCAAACGATAAATGTGATTATTGAAGGAAATGTAGATTCATATACACTTTAAACATACTCATATATGTCTAAACTAATTTGTCATAAAATTAAAACGGATTTTATGCATGCAAACAATATAACAAAAGAGAAGAAATCATATCCTTACATAGATATTTCGGTTTTATAGGGCACAAAAGAAATCTCCTTTTCTTTTGTTCTTGAGCTTTCCTTATGGATGAACAAGATCTAAGTTTAAGATCTCTCCCCAAGCTTTATACCCAAGGCTAACTCTTAATCTAATTAATATTATTTGATCTAGTATAATATTAATCTTATGAAAAATTGAACCAAAATATTTGGTATTTTAGCTCTCAAAACCGGTTGAGAGAAGAGGAGAGGAAGAGAGAATTATTTTTATCTTTCTAAAAATAATTATGTTGAGTGAATGAATAAATTATCTAACACACTATGCATATAGTGAAAGATAAAATAAAAAGGAAAAACAACCCTTGTTCTTTCCAAGGGAGAACCGGGTAGGGGAAGGGAAAATGGCCTATGCATGGCCTTTGTGCTCTTACACAAAAGGTAATAGGTATGCATGCCTATATTAGAGAAATGATGATCAATTCCACTAATTTAAATTAACACAATATGTTAATTATTTCCTAATATTTCGGTCCACATGGTAATATGGATTCCATATTATTTTTGTCAAATGTCAATATGTCACATGTCATATGTAACATAAATTGTTTATGTATTTTTAACATATTAAAAATCAACTTATTAATAAAAATACGTCATATACAAAATTGACTTAGTAATTCATAATTACTCGTACCAAAATATTTTACCGTTTATAAATCGCATTTATAATAATTCATTCAAATCCAATTGTTTCTTTAAACAATAATTTCATCCGAGTAATAATTTGATTACTCAGACCGTATCTCATTTAATCATATTTCAATTTGATACGTAAATTTTACTTCCAAAATCGTCCGTCAATTTTTCAAGTAATTTAATTAACTCGTAACATTATACGATTAATTAAATGATCAATTAAGAGTATCGCCCTATAGGTATGACCTAGGGGTCAATCGATCACCACCGTCACACGACAAGTAATGTCAAACTCTAGTCGACCCAATCATTACCGATATATGTTGACCGAGTTGTGATAACAATATTACTTCCCAATTGTATTCTTTAAAATGATATTTAATAATGATATTTAAATCATGTGATCGCACTATTGTTGAGGACACATTTCCCAACAATCTCCCACTTGTCCTCGACAAGTGTGCGTCACCAATTCTCTTGTCGTATTACTATCTCCCACTCAATGCAAGGTGTCTTTCGGGTCGTACTTGCAAGTGATCATATCGAGAGTGGTTTCCTCGATCTGGAAAAATAACTGATTGACCGGATTTATCCACTCTGGATACCTTCCGAGCGTGGCCACGCATTTACAGTTCATTACTCCTCGAGTGGCCCTGAGATATTGTTATAACCCTGACAAGGGGATGGACAATTCCTATCGCACTCATTCCCTTCGACTAGCCACAGCCATCATAACCCAAAATATGCCCATTTGACCCCATTTACGAAGGTCGTAGTAACACAAATCAAAGTTAATCTGAAACTGTGCCATCTTAGGTGAATAGTCTTTAGTCAAAAGAATCGACTCATTAGAATACTATAGCAGCTCTCGCCACGACCAGGCTATATAAATTTGCCAGAACTCTATAAGCGGTCATAAGGCCCGACAAGGTGTTCCTAACATCTGCCTATGTGATCGACTAGTCATCTCACATGACTGTATGGCACTTGAACTTGCCATCAATCGCATCACACTCTAGTCACTTCGAGACGTCACCTCATACAAGTGACTATGGGCGAATAAAATGCTAATCCGTGTTCACTTTAACGGGGTTCAACGTTGTCTCTACAACCCGTTTGGATGTAACAAAGTATAATAAAAGAGTTTTAAAATAAAACTCGAACGACAAATGCGATTATCACACATGAATAGTCAATGCCTGATTACTATTTCATGTTCTATAATCTAATTTGATCTTGTACGTAGTTGTTCATTTCAATTCAATTGAAATGACATGACTCATCATGTTTAGCCTTTGAGAAGGCTTTGGTTAGTAGGTTTTATCAATTTCTTGTACCTTACTCAACCTTACTACATACTCGTTTTCCTTTGTAATGTATACATTTGCATCACAAAACTTTCGGAGTACGTGTCGAGATCCAATCAAGACATAGGCCCTCTAGCCTAAGAATAGCTCCCACTTTGTTTTCACAAAGTGTGCGGGACTCTTCCTTCTTGCACATCTCATGATTGCAAGTGTACTCAATTTCCGTTATAAATATCTCTCATTGTTCTTTATTGCCTAGAACGATTCTAGAAAATCTACTTCTTAATTATCATAACCACAATGGTATCTTAACCACCATAACCACAATGGTATCTTAACCATCCTAATGTGTTTTGATTATGGTTTTGTCGGAAACCATGCGCAACCTCAATTGTCAATTGTCACTTGTGTAACACCCTTACACAAAATTGCATCATAAACACTTTGCATTATAGCCTTAATGCTTTTGCAAGCACTTAAGGACAATCTTTATGGCGTACTTGGCAAAGATTACTTAAATTCGATTTTGAAAACAATTCATCATACTCAAAGTATATGAAGTGTTACACATCATTATTCATTTAATTGATCCGGCAGCGGAAGCAAATGGAATCAATCAAATATGTTCAATTTAATTGAACTAGTCATGAATCTTATCAACATAAGACTTCTTACTGACGCTGATATCATGTGGATTTATTTTCATAAATCCGGATATTCAAGATGTATTATAATACTCCAAAAGTCTTAAATCATTCTCAATGATCAATATGTTATCCACATATCGGATTAATTAAAATTTCCGTAACTCCCACTAAACTTCATGTATAAACACAACTTCTCGACTTATCGAGAAAAGTTTTATAACATGATCAAAAAATTGATTCCAACTCATTGATGTCTTACTTAAGATCCTCTCTTAAGTTTCATATTATCTTAGGATTGCAAGAATCTATAAAACTCATGACATGTATTGAATACATTCTTTCTATTGAAGAAGTGGGTTTTAGATTCACTCGCTATGTATTTCATAACCTCATAATGAAACACAATCCCTAAGAAGATCCATATAGACTTAAGCATTTTAATTAGCGCAAAACACTTTGCCACCAACCAAGCTTTGAAATCTCTCTTTATTAGTGCAAAACCCTTTGTCACTAATCAAGTCTTTTAATTCGGATTCTCATGGCTCTAAGCCTTGTTATGAGTTGTGACTTGAACACTCTTATGTAAGTCATTTGTTGATTACTTTCTAGAAGTAATCAACTTGAATCAAACAATTTCTTTTGTAAGTTATAAGCTCTTTACTTTCTTAAAAGTAGCATGAATTCATCATCTTTAACAAGTGACAAATTTAACCTCCTAGGTTTTAAAGAAACAACGTCTTACACAAAACGTTTTAAAGAAACAACGTCTTACACAAAACGTCTCATGTAGCCAAGAAAGACCAGTTTCTTGCGACATAACATTCTTTGTGGCTCTTGTATGAATAATTTCTCCCACTCTGTCTTCTAAAAATAAACTTGTATTTTAGAAAGACAGCTTCATGAGCCGCAAACCCGTCGTACTCGTGAAAATTGAAAGGGAAAAATGAGCATTTATTTCTTGTGAAAACTTACAACCATGGTACCTTTACCATTTCATATCTCATATGATTCGATTTAGTGGAAAAATAATTTAGACAAAAATGACAAAATCCCCAAAAGGATCAAGTAACTCAAAGTAACTTGATTGAAATCCAAACCATATCGAATAGCGTTTGATTTCTTATCTAATCACACATTATTCCATAATGCATGCTAAGAGAGATTAACTTGTGATACTATATCACATTTCCTTTGGCTTATATCAAAGTCTTCACTTTGATAATCCCATCACGACTTAAATCGTGATTCCTTGAACTCTTTGAAATTCTTCAAAGATTTCTCTATTTACCTTATTAAGTGAACATATTAGCGTCAACTTAAATCGTTGGTAAAAGAAAATGATCAACCTATTTTGGATCGATGATTTACAACTTCGATCTCCTTTTTAACCAAAAGGCACGAGACATCTTGCTTTGAATACAAGATACGCATATACCATTAACAATCTAATGGTTTCAAGAGTACTTTATAACTCTTTGCGTTCATCATTCCAAAATTTAAGGTTTAATCTTGGGTTACCAATTTGAGTCTTACATCATCTTCATGACATATCATTCTAGTTTGGTTTAGAATATAATCACCTTGATGATGGGCTAGCCATACATCAAATCATGGTGTAAAGGGTCACAAAGGTGAAAACCTCTTTTGTATCTTAACAAGTTTATATTCTTATTTAGAGTTTATGCACTTAATAGTCATAATTAAGTACAACTTTAAATCCAAAAACTAGATTGAGTACACAATTACTCTATCTCTCGATATTATTGTTGCTAGTCGTCATATTCTAATCATCCTATGTATCAAGTACAATGATGAAAACCTCCCTTGGTTTCTAATATTGACGAAGTAGTACTAGCAAAATTTTATGTTTAATCAAATAAACAATTTAAAGAAGAAGGTCCCATTAGATGTTCCACAACTAACTGGATAATTCTTCACAAATTTGGGGTAGTTTCCATTCTCGTGTCCAACATTTAAGACAATGGAAACTTTATCGGTCGGGATTGATAGGTTTAGTATCGTCATTCCTCAATGACTTTACTTTTAACATTACCTTGTATCAATTCCATTTACTTCTTGAACCTCTTCCTCATCTTAACAGTTTAAGAGAACGCTCCCACTTAATTCAATGAGTCTTTGCTTTGAGAAGCAAAAATGAATTCACGAAGATCACTCTTCATTTGTTCGTTTTAGTCATAACACTTTCATTGAGGTGGTTGCGTTTATTTTGGTCAATTATGAATTCTTGACAAAACTAATTACCAAATCGCTTCAAGGTACTTAATTCAATTAAGTATATGAATAATAATCCATTCTAAGTAGATGTGTTAGTCAAGTATCAAAAACCTGTTTGATAATGAACAACTTTTAATCTATACTCTTTACAAGAGATCCTTAACAATGGTTCATTTGAGGTTTTAGAAGAAAATTCAAATTTTGTCTTTAGTTACGATGTTTTAATGGAGATTTGTATCAAAATCGAAATGATATCGTATATGAATTGTGGTAAAGAAATAGAACAATATAAAAACGGAATAGTGGAAAACTTAACATTTATCGTTTTAATAATACTTGTATATAACAAGTAAAGCATTTACATAGTGACCTCTACCCAACTATGATAAATGATTCCAAGATCCAAATTCATATTAACTTGGGCACGGTGTGGCCGATGAAACCCTTATCAATATAACTCGGTGGATTAACGCTTTAATCGATTCTACTTTTAGAACTCTTGGTCGATAATATTACATTAACATATATCTTTAGCCCAAAACACATTCAACAAGGGGACGGTGTGGCCGATGAAACCCTTATCGAAAAACTTTTGTTGAGTTCAATCCAAATTTCGAATAAATGTGTCCATGATCCAAACCCACATTAACTTGGGCACGGTGTGGCCGATGAAACCCTCATCAACATGAATTCGGTGGATTAACATTTATCACCCACTTCCCCTACGTAACAAGGTTTGTACCCCGGTGTGGCCGAGTGCACTCCCTCACGAAATAGGTTTTCATGGTTTCTACTATTTGGTAAGGCTAAGTCTCAATTGATTGTTTTAGCGAGAGGTCATGTCAATTTATTATCTATCACGTTTTAAGTGAACTAAAGCGGTGAACTACGATAATTCTAATTGACACGGTCGATAAACTCGATAAAATGACAATGCATGTTTAGTTATGGCGATTTAGCGATGCATGTGACATAAAATAAAATGCAAGCATAAAGATAAATAAATCCTAGTATGGCCTTCCTAAAATAGAAAACTATTTAACTATTACATATTCGGAAACCAACTCCATTGGTCCCTTGAACTTCGGTTGTGGCACGCATCTCGAGGTAACACCGTCTTTATGTATCGTCATTCTTTGAAGAAATCCGTCTTTGGGAACTCCGGAATGAATAAAATTACATAATAAAATACATAATTCCTATTATACATTTGTAACTAAAATAAAATAAATCTATTAAATTACAAAACGGTGATACGAGATCACAATAAAAATACAACCGAATCGATATTCCCATACATTTCGGGAAATACCAATTAAAATCTAAGGCCATACTAAGTAAAAATACATAATTCAAAATTACATAAATTAAAATTATGACAATCATAAAGAAAAATGCAGCATTATAATATGTATGAACATGCTCAATTTTTATGCTAAATCGCCTTTAAATTGCCAATATCGTATATTACTCGGTTTTTACGGATTTGCGTGATTTCAACATTTTATAATCACAAATATGCATAAACTCATATTTATGCACTAGTTAATTACCCTAACCACTTAGGACTCAAAATATAGTCTTGCCAATATCGTATATTACTCGGTTTTTACGGATTTGCGTGATTTCAAAATTTTATAATCACAAATATGCATAAACTCATATTTATGCACTAGTTAATTACCCTAACCACTTAGGACTCAAAATATAGTCTTCACTAATAATTTGACCATAATTAACTTTTATTTACAAATTTGTTCATAAATGGACCAAAATTACAAAATAAGCTATTTAACTTCAAATAAATCACAAAATTTCAAATAAATTCAAAATTCAAAATTTAAAATTCATGAACATTCTGGAAAAATCCATGACACTCATAATGTTCAAAATCTTAGGTTAAAAATTTCGAAATTTTTCAGGAAAAACAATGTTGCGGTTTATCGATATTTAATAAAATAATCATAAGAACATGGAAAAATTATTTTCATTAACTTTTCAACTTTAGATCTGAAAAATATAATAAAATGAAACATTAGACGTTTTTCCTAAGTCATAGATTATATTTTATTAATTTTCACTAATAATGTCACTATTTATGTCATTTTTCTTCAAAAAATTCATAAATCATGCTAAAAGACTTCTTTATAGCCAATTATTTTACACACACCTTGTAAAATTGCATGTGACAACATATAAATTTTCTATGACCAGATTCGAAATTTAACTCATATTAACCTATTTTTCTCTTAAATCCGAATTTAATAATGAAAAATTCATTTTTCGAGCATAACAAGTGCAAAAATTATGAAAATTTACAGGTTATCTCAAAATAATATATGTAACAACATATCCAAAAACCAAGTGAAAATTCGAAGTATAGCTAATTTTCGACCAAAAATGACATTTTTACTCATAAAATCACATTTAAATGTCATTATTATAAATTATGAACAATAAAAATCCGAAAAATTAACCAAAATATCCTAAAACACTTTAGGACCAGAAATATTAACATGCATGTATTTATTTCGTGATATATCATAATAACACAAATTTTACAAGTTTTATTTGTTATTCATATAACTCGGAAAAACTTTTAACCAATTTGCATGCAAACAACCGTGGCTCTGATACCGATTGAAGGAAATGTAGATTCATATACACTTTAAACATACTCATATATGTCTAAACTAATTTGTCATAAAATTAAAACGGATTTTATGCATGCAAACAATATAACAAAAGAGAAGAAATCATATCCTTACATAGATATTTCGGTTTTATAGGGCACAAAAGAAATCTCCTTTTCTTTTGTTCTTGAGCTTTCCTTATGGATGAACAAGATCTAAGTTTAAGATCTCTCCCCAAGCTTTATACCCAAGGCTAACTCTTAATCTAATTAATATTATTTGATCTAGTATAATATTAATCTTATGAAAAATTGAACCAAAATATTTGGTATTTTAGCTCTCAAAACCGGTTGAGAGAAGAGGAGAGGAAGAGAGAATTATTTTTATCTTTCTAAAAATAATTATGTTGAGTGAATGAATAAATTATCTAACACACTATGCATATAGTGAAAGATAAAATAAAAGGAAAAACAACCCTTGTTCTTTCCAAGGGAGAACCGGGTAGGGGAAGGGAAAATGGCCTATGCATGGCCTTTGTGCTCTTACACAAAAGGTAATAGGTATGCATGCCTATATTAGAGAAATGATGATCAATTCCACTAATTTAAATTAACACAATATGTTAATTATTTCCTAATATTTCGGTCCACATGGTAATATGGATTCCATATTATTTTTGTCAAATGTCAATATGTCACATGTCATATGTAACATAAATTGTTTATGTATTTTTAACATATTAAAAATCAACGTATTAATAAAAATACGTCATATACAAAATTGACTTAGTAATTCATAATTACTCGTACCAAAATATTTTACCGTTTATAAATCGCATTTATAATAATTCATTCAAATCCAATTGTTTCTTTAAACAATAATTTCATCCGAGTAATAATTTGATTACTCAGACCGTATCTCATTTAATCATATTTCAATTTGATACGTAAATTTTACTTCCAAAATCGTCCGTCAATTTTTCAAGTAATTTAATTAACTCGTAACATTATACGATTAATTAAATGATCAATTAAGAGTATCGCCCTATAGGTATGACCTAGGGGGTCAACTGATCACCACCGTCACACGAAAGATAATGTCAAACTCTAGTCACCAATCATTACCGATATATGTTGACCAGTTGACAGTAACAATATTACTTCCCAATTGTATTCTTTAAAATGAGATTTAATAATGATATTTAAATCATGTGATCGCACTATTGTTGAGGACACATTTCCCAACAATTATCACATATAAATAGTCAATACACTATTACTACTTCATATTCTATAATCTTTAGTGTATAATAACACTAGTTAAAATGCAATACAAGCTTGGCAAGTGGATATACCCGATATCCATATATTCCAACTTTATTAATTGCTATTTCCTTCCATTCAATGTCATCTCTAATGACATGAATTTCTCTAAATAAATGTCTAGACTTCATACTAGACCTGAGCTTTTTAACTTGAAAGAAGCTCCCACTGTTATCGCATAACATGTGATAAAGTCACTTGTAGAGGGATTCACCCTTAATCCCTACGTTGACTATTTTATCACAACTTAGATTCCTTTTGTAGATTTTTGCAATGCGCGAAACTAAAACACCTTTCTTAGTCTCTTACTCCTTTGTCAACAATTCATCCTAGGATTTCAACAAATCCCTTTTGGTTTGGAAACTAAAGTTTGTGTAACCCTTCAACACCTTAACTTAGTTTATCATCCAAACATGTGTACAAGTCATCAATTGTACTTTTAAGGCTTTCACAAGCCCATCTTATGAATTAACTTATTATTGACTCATCATGTACCTAGCATATGGTACATCACAGCACGTGCGTCTGTTGACATACATAATCGTTCTAATGGCGGAAACATTAGTAATCGATTTCATGTAATCAACAACTTCATGGGTTCAGTGAACGACTATGATTCCATCATAGTAATTCCACTTTCATCATCATGAATAAGCCATTCAACCTTGTTGATGTTACAACAGATATGAAAGATCTTATCCTCATAAGACTCTCAACTCTATGCCAATATACTCTCACATAGATTCGGTAATCTAAAGTATATTGCACCTTTTCCTAGTCTCCCAATCACTCTTGCCAGAAGAGGGCATTGGTACATTATTCTCAATAATTAATATGTTATCAACATATAAGACATGGAAAAACAATTATAGCTCCCACTTAACTTCATGTATATCATGATTCTTCAATCATGTGAATGAAACAATTCACTATAATCACATGAACGAAAAGTATAATCCTTTAATGCTTGCTTAAGACCACTCTGGGATCACTTAAGAAAGTTACGCATAATATGTTAGGATTCTTAGATCTTCATCTAAGGTTTTGTGTTTTTAAAACACTTCCTTCTCTAAATTCCCATTTTAGAAAAGCGAATTCTATTTGCCATTCTTCATTAAAATGAAATGCGGCAATTCCTAACACAATTTGTCTTGATCAACATCTTTATGTAAATCTTATGCATTTGTGTACTCTAAAGCTCTATTTCCCTTTAAAGAGACCCTCACTTTAAAGTAAATCTACTCATGAGCAACAATTTTCGGATTGTAATGCTTCGGCTCGTATATATAACAAGGTCATTATATATATATAACAAGGTCATGATACTATCACTTTCACAAAGTAATATTTTTTAAACAATAAGACATGTGCGATAGACTCCCACTGAAATATGGTCTCATACTATCTTCATAGATAATAGTTCAATACCAACTCCCACTCTATTAATTCAATTACATTCACAAAGTAACATTTCAACTATAAGAGGTGTTTGTGACGATACAATCTTCTCCCACTCTATCTCTCAGAAATACATCTATCTTCTTGAGAGATAGTTTTGTGAGTCACAAACATATATATTTTAACGGAGTTTAGCTTTCAAAAGGCCATCCTAACATGGCAGCTTGATAATATACGAGTCTTATCCATGTCATCTGTTTGATAGACTCTCTATTCTAGGTATCTCATGGTTGACCATCCAATTAGAATTACTTGTCCGTTTTGGATTGCAAATTCCCAAAATTGAGTTCATCAACTCAAACCGACTCATATTAGTTTGATCTTATGGATAGTGACGCTAGGTCATAATCCATCTTTAATAAATCAAATTTATTACTTAGATCTTTGCCACTACGATTGGGTCGTAATGCTTAGAACTTTATTCAATTGGTTCTCTACGTCATTTAAGAAACTTCTCAAATCTCTCAAATGTTTCACCTTTTATTTGATTAAGTAAATATACCCTTATCTACTTGAATCATTGGTAAAAGTGACGAAGTAGTCATAAATTCCCCTTGCGGTGATTCATATTTAGAACACATACATTGGCATGTATTAGTCTTAACAAATCACTTGCTCGTGTTCCTTTACCACTAAAGGAAGTGCAAATTATTTTGCGAAGGAGACAAGATTCGCATATTCCATATGATAGAAAATCAAATGGTCCAATAATTCTAGTCGACACTAGCGTTTAATGCGTTTCTCATTTACGTAACCTAATTGAAAAATCAAATGTACATATCATTTGGATTACCAGTTATGAGTCTTTTGGTGCGTATTATGTAGATATCTTTACATGAGTTGGAACTGTCTAAAACTTGTGTATCATAAAGATAAGTGACATGGCTCACATCCATGTCTATTTACAATAAAATACAAAAATTGTCTTTGAGGACAAAATATAGATCCTTTCATGTCTCACATGGAAATAATGATTTAGACTAAGTGGGAACATAATAACAAATATGTAAATCATAACTCAAAGCTATTTAGCAAAAACAAGTATATAAATTTCTCTTGAAGTGGTGGCTACCCGAGCTCCATTTCATTGTCGGAGATTCATATCACTCTTGTTTAGCTTTTCCACATTTCCAAGTCCCACTTGGAGTAACAAGCCCAACTTTAATATCTTCTAAATACTTGGGGAAATTTATGCTTCCATTGGTCCATGACATTAAAATAATGATATTCATGGTAGGATTGGATACCCATTTTGGTTTTGTGGTAGTCTCACTATCAACTTCCAATTCACAATCGGATTTGGGTTTCTTACCATTCTTTGCTTTTCCTTTATTAATACCAATACTTCTTACATTTGCAAGGACACTCTTGCTAGAACTCCCACTTAATTTGATATTTCTCCTTGTTTCATCAAACAAAGATATCTTGGAATCTGAGAGATTCCCCTCATATAATCCTCTTACCTGAGAGGTAGGCATGAGTATGTGAGTGGGATGTGAAGAAGTAGTAAAAAGACAAAGATTTCCATCCTTACTAAAACCAAGCGTAATTCTCTAATCGTATCATTGTCATAATCGGAGCATTTTTCATCGTATGATTGGAACCATGTTTCAACGGTGATTGGTGTAGGAGTATGAGATGAATTCATTGCGTATAATTAACTACAAAAAACGGAAATGAAGGAAATAATTATCATCTATCGTTTTAATAATACTCGTAAATTTAACTACAAGCATTGCATTTATATAGTGACCTCCACCCAACTACATAAATGATTCCGAGATCCAAGTTCATATCAACTCGGGCACGGTGAGCCGATTCATCCCTTACTAATATAACTCGGTGGATTAACTTTTTAATCGATTCTACTTTTAGAACTCTCGGTCGATAAAAAATTACTCTAATTCTCATCTTTAGCCCGGAACACATGCGACGACGGTCAACAATACTTCCGTTGAGCTCAATCCAAATTTCGATGTAATAACTTTTTACTACCCCACTTCGCCAACGTAACAAGGTTTGTATTACGGTGAAGCCGGATTAGCTCCCTCATGAAATTGGTACTTCATGGGTTTCTACTATTTGGTAAGGCTTTATCTCAATTATTATATGTGAGAGGTCTTGTCAATTTATTCTCTATCACGTTTTAAGTGAACTAAAGCGGTGAACTACGATAATTATAATTGACACGGTCGATGACTCGATATGATATGCATGTGATGTTATGGCGATTTGGCAATGCATGCAACATATTAAAAGAAATGCAAAGCAATGAATAAAATTTTTAGTATGGCCTTCCTAAAATAGAAAATCAAATAATCTATTACATATTCGGAAACCAACTCCTTTGGTCCCTTGAATCTTCAATCGACACGCCTCCCAAGACACCGTCTTTGTCGGATCACCTTTCCGAATGGCACCGTCTTTGAAGATGCTCCATAATTACAAATAATAATAAAAATACAAAGCTATTCCTATTATACATTTGTAAAATAGAAAAACTAATGAAAATAAAAATAAAATAAAAGTGATACGAGATCACATTAAATTACAACCGAATCAATATTCCCTTTCATTACGGGTAATATCGATTAAAACTAAGGCCATACTAAGATAAAATTACATAATTCAAAATTATATAAATAAAATACATTCAACAATTGAAATATGCATGATTATAATATGTACCTATCATGCAAAATGATGTGCCAAATCGCCCTATTTAACTTATGTCGTACATATAACCCGGTTTCATGGAAATGCGTGATAATAACCTTTTAAAATCACTAATTAACACTTAAATCACATCTAAGCTCAAGTTAATTATCCTAACACATTTTAGGACTCAAAAATCAGTCATCACTTAATTTTTGACAATAATTCAACTTGATTTAATTTTATGCTCATTATTGACCTTAAAAACATAATATTTATGAAATAAATCTAAATTAAATCATAAAAGTTTCAAAATTTGAATTTTAAATTTTTGAACATTCTGGAATAAATCCATGACACTCATAATGTCAAAAATAATGGTTAAAATTTTCGAATTAATTTTGAGAAAATATAGTTGCATATTTATCGTATTAATCTCATAAAATGTATAAAGTATACGAAAATTAAACCAATAAATTTTACAAATTCATATCTGATTAGTGGGATATTAATCCAACTTAAAATAATTTTTTCAAGCCATGCAATACGTTTTAGCTAATTTTTGCTAAAATAGTCACTATTTATGCCATTTTTACTCAAAAATCCATAAATCATGCTAAAGAAGATATTTAAATCTAGAAATTTACATACTCTCTGTAAATCTTGCATGTGACAACATATTAAAAGATCATGGCTTAATTCGAAATTTAACTATTTTTAACCATTTTACCTCTTTTAATCCATCTTTATCTCATAAAAATCATAAAACATGCAAAATTAATCAAATTAACTCGTCCTTTTACACACAACTTGTAAAATATGCATGTGAGGTCATATAAATGTTTCAAGGTCAGAAACGAAATTTAACTATTTTTAGCATTTTAATTCCCATTTTAGTCATAAAAATGTAATAAAATGACCAAAAATCCATAAAATGAGCAATAAATTTCCATGAATCATAAAAATGACCTAAAACCATTTTAGGACCAGAATATATAACATGCATGGTGATTTCGTGACTTATACTTACAAATCACAAATTTTTAAGTTTTATATGTTAAACTTTTAACTCGGAAAAACAATAACCGATTATGCATGCAACATCCTTATGCTCTGATACCACTTGTTAGCTTCATAAACCTATTATTAGACTCCTCTAATAGTGAACTAATTAACTTGTTAATTATTTGTTCTTTAGATCTAGTGCATGCATAACAAAATAAGAGATTTATAAGAAAACAATGTCCCTTACATTGTTAATTTCGGTTTTATGGGCACAAGTAAGGTCTCCTACCTTCACTTGTTCTTGAGCTATGATGAGTAATAGGATGATCCTCCAAGACCTCAAGTATAGAAGTCACTCCAATAAATTGCACCCAAGATTAATCCCAAAAATTCCTACTAATATTAACTAGATATGTAGTAGAAATGTTACCTTAATAATACTAATATTTTTGTATTACTACCTCTAGTAATAGATAATGAGTATTAGTATTGTAGAGAGTATTTATTGATCTTGCATGTGATGAGATATATTTGAAAAACAAGCTCAAAACAAGAGATGTGAAAATGAGCAACAAGTGCTCATTATAAGAGCACAAAACCGTTGGTGATGTGCAAAGGGGGAATCTTTCCCTTTTGTTTTTACTTGTTTTTGATGGGTAGAGTGTAGGAGACATATTTGTAAGATGTGTCATAGGAGTGTCACTATCACACTATATTCTAACAAATGAACAAGACAAAACATGAGCATCTTTTGCTCTCTAATATGGCCGAAATAATGGACCCATTATGGTCCATTTTTGCCTTTTGTCATTTGTCCCACAAATGCTTATAAGTCATATGTTCAACTATCTTACATAATTAATTATTAATGTAATCATTTAACACTTAAATATTACAATTAATAATATAATATACACTCCACTATTTGAGTAGTATACTACCATTATATCATCATATAATGGGTCCCATAATCACTAGTTAGTTAAAATTACAACTTCTTGTAACTTTAAATAACTAATTACCTCTACCTCAAAACTTATATAATACCTCAACAAATTTAGTAATATAACACTTAATTACTAAATTTAATCTTATTTAATCACATTAAAATAAGACGCAAAATTGCACTCCCATAATTAAGGAAATAATTAATTCGTATCACATACAATTAATTAAATATCTATTTGGGCCTCATCCTATAGGTGTGACCTAAAGGGATCAACTGACCACCACCGTCACACGACAGTAATGTCAAACTCTAGTTAGCTAATCATTACCGATTAATGACGGTCAGTCGACTGTATAAGGAATCATCCCTCACGTATTCTTAATTTGAGATTTAATTATGATATTTAAATCATGTGATCGCACTATTGTTGAGGACACATTTCCCAACAGATACTGGTTGTGGTTCTCACTTGTGCAATCATTTTCAGGGCCTAAAAAGCATAAGAAAGCTAAACAAGGGTTATGTTGATCTCCGAATGGGTAACGGGTCTAAAGTAGCCGCCGTCTCAGTAGGAACTTATGTACTTAACTTAGCTTCGAGGTTGCAGTTGTTTCTTAATAATTGTTATTTTGTACCGACGTTGTCTAGGAATATAATATCAGTATCTGTGTTAGACACGGAAGGTTTTTCTTTTGTAATTAAAGACAAAAGTTGTACTTTTTCCCTTAATGGGATTGTATATAGCAAAGCTATTTCAATCAATGGTATTTATATTCTAGACACTTGCAACGATGTTTATCATTTAGATAATAAAAGACTCAAAACTGGTGATCCCGATCAATCTTATTTATGTCATTGTCGATTAGGACACATTAACGAGAAACGCATTAAAAGACTAGTGTCGACTGGTATAATTAAACCTTTTGATTTCGAATCATTTGGTACATGCGAATCTTGTCTTCTTGGCAAGATGACTCGTTCACCTTTTCTAGGAAAAGGATCTCGAGCTAGTGAGTTGTTGGTTTTAATACACACCGATGTATGTGGTCCAATGACAGTCACTGCTAGAGGTAATTATGACTATTTCATTACTTTTACCGATGACATGAGTAGATATGGGTATATCTACTTAATGAGGTATAAAAGTGAAGCTTTTGATAAGTTCAAAGAGTTTCAGAATGAAGTAGAAAACCAATTAAATAAGAAGATTAAAGTATTATGACCAGATCGTGGTGGGGAGTATTTAAGCAATGACTTTAGAGATCACCTTAAAGACTGTGGTATTGTTATTAGTTATTTAGACCAAATTAATACTCATCTTATGCTATCAAAATTACAAGTTAATTTTTTGTGGTCTAAATCTACATGCATGCAAAGAAAAATATTAAAGAGATGGTATATAACCATCTTAAGACAAAATGTCCTTACATTGTTGATGGTAAAATATGGGCACAACTCAAGGACTTCTTCCTTGATGTTGTTCTTGAGCTTATACAATAAAGATGATCCTCCAACACCTTAATTACCAAAATAGGTAATCTCCTAAGGTGGCACCCAAGATTCAACCCAAATATATTACTACAAATAATATAGACTAGATATTATTTGAGTATATGTTTATTTGATGTACTAATTATATTATTACTTTGATAATATTATTAGTTTACTTTTATATGTGTTTTAATATAAAAGGATGAACAAAATAAGAAGAAAAATATGGTCTATTGATGGTGTATATGAACCATCAACAACAAGCATATAAAGACCAATTTTTCTTCAAATTTTCAACCTTAGAAATGAAGGAAGGAATTGGGTATTTATAAGCATGAAAATGTAAACAATTCACATACAAAAGAAAGTGGAAAATGCCTACCTTTTCCACTCACAATGAGTGTATTAGTAGTGTATAAATATCTGTCCAAATGGTCCCCTCCGGGTCCATTTCGATTTCCGACATTTGCCCCACAAATGCTTATAAGTCTTATATTTAATTATCTTACATAATTAAATATTAATTTATTTATTTATCACTTAAATAATACAAATTAACTACCAATGACTACTTAACCATTAAGTGACCTAAAGGGATCAGCTGATCACTGCCGTCACACGACAGTAATGTCAAACTCTAGTCAGCCAATCATTACCGATTAACGATGACCAGCTGACAAATAAAAAGATAAATCCCAGATATTCCTTTTACGAGATTTAATATGTAAACGCACTTATTGTGGAGGACACTACTCCAACAATCTCCCACTTGTCCGACACAAGTGTGCGTTGCCAATTCTCTTGTCCAATAATATCTCCCACTCAATGCAAGATGTCTTTCAGGTCGTTCTTGCACGTGATCATATCATAAAGTGGTTTCCTCGATCAGGAGAATGACTGTTTGACCGGATAATCTACTATAGATCTCATCCGAGCGTGGCCACGCATTTCCAGTCACCTCTCCTCGAGTGGCCTTGAGATAAAATATGACTTAAATGGACAATCCCGTTGACCTATTTTCTTCGTTCGATACAGATCACAATGACCCAGTAAATGCTCATCGGCCTCCTTTTACGGCGCGACCTAGAACAAAAACCAAAGTCACCGGAAAACCGCACCAACTCAGATAAATAGTCACCAGTCTAAAGAATTGACTCGAAGGAATAAATAGAAATCCTCGCCACGACCCAGCAACAAAAGGACTCTATAAAGGGTCACTGTCCGACAAATCGTCTCACAATTTGCCTATGTAATCGATCAGTCATCACTATAACCATATGACAGTCAAACTTGTCATTTATCGCCTTACAATCTAGTCACTCCGAGACGTCACTCCATTAAGTAACTAGGGACAAAATACAATGTTAATCCAGTTCACTTTAATAGGGTTCGACATTGTCACTACAACCTATTTGGAGAAAACAAAGTATATAAAATTCAGACATAAAACTGAATATAACGATAAATGCAATTATCATATATGAAATAATAAATACAATATTTTGATTATTACATATCATATAATTTACAACAGTTCTGGCATTCGTCTCAATTCCATCGAAACTACATGACTATCATGTGTAGCTTGAGACAATGGCTTGGTTAAAGGATCAGCGATGTTGTCAGCTGTCCCAACCTTACAGACTGTAATTTCTTTCCTTTCGATTAAATCTCTAATTACATGAAATTTCCTAAGTACGTGTCTGGACTTATTACTAGACTTGGGCTCTTTTGCTTGAAAAATTGCCCCACTGTTATCAGAATACAAAGTGATAGGATCCTCGGTGGTCAGAACTACTTTCAGTCCCTCTAAGAATTGCCTAATCCAAACAGCTTCCTTTGCAGCTTCAGAGGCTGCAATGTACTCAGCTTCCATTGTAGAATCAGCAGTCACGGACTCTTTGAAACTTCTCCAGCAAACCGCCCCTCCGTTCAACAAAAAGACAAAACCAGCCCGGGATTTCAAATCATCCCTATCGGTTTTGAAACTGGCATCCGTATAACCTCTTATACGTAATTCAGATCCTCCTCCAAAAACTAAGAATGAATCTTTAGTCCTTCTCAAGTACTTTAGAATATTCTTGACGGCTATCCAGTGACTATCACCTGGAGTTTTCTGAAAACGACTCGTCATACTCAAGGCATACGAGACGTCAGGACGAGAACACATCATAGCATACATGATCGATCCAACAGCGGAAGCATAGGGAATCGATTTCATGCGTTCAATATCCTTAGGCTCAGTAGGACACTGTGACTTACTCAAAGTGATCCCACTGTCCATAGGTAGAAAACCTCTCTTGTAATTTTTCATATTAAATCGGTCAAGAATCTTATCGATATAGGCTTCTTGACTCAATGCTAATATCCTTTTGGATCTATCCCTATAGATCCTGATACCCAAGATTCGCTGAGGCTCTCCCAAATATTTCATTTCGAAGTGATTTCCTAACCACTTCTTGACAGAAGCAAGCATATCTACGTCATTCCCAATGAGTAATATGTCGTCCATATAAAGAAGTAAGAAAACAACTTTACTCCCACTAAACTTCATGTATAAACATGGTTCCTCAACACTTCGAGCAAAACCATTCTGTTTAATAACATGATCAAAACGATGATTCCAACTCCTTGACGCTTGGTTAAGACCATAAATGGATCTCTTAAGTTTGCATACTTTGTTAGGACTTTTAGGATCCACAAAACCCTCAGGTTGTGTCATGAACACTTCCTCTTCCAGAAACCCGTTCAGGAAAGCGGTTTTGACATCCATTTGCCATATCTCATAATCATGAAATACAGTAATCACTAACATTATCCGAACAGATCTAAGCATAGCAACTAGTGCAAAAGTTTCGTCATAGTGAAAACCATGAACCTGGGTGAAACCTTTTGCCACCAATCTAGCTTTGTAGACATCCTTATGTCCATCCATGCCGATTTTAATCTTGAATATCCACTTACACTGAAGAGGTCGAACATCTTTAGGTAAGTCAACCAAGTCCCATACCTGATTATCGTACATGGAATCCATTTCGGATTGCATGGCCTCGAGCCATAGCTTAGAGTCAGAACTCGTAATAGTTACTTTGCATGTATTGGGTTCATCACTTTCCAAAAGTAAAACCTCATAGTCACCATCTTCCTCGATAACACCAAGGTATCTATCAGGCTGGCGACTAACCCTCTCTGACCTCCTAGGTTCAGAAGGAACAATAAGCGATTGAGACGTAGAAGGAACATCTTCCTTTACGGTCACATCAGTTTGTGGCTCTTGAACTTCATCAAGTTCAAAATTTCTCCCACTTTGTCTTCTAGAAATAAACTCTTTTTCTAGAAAGACAGCTTCACGAGCCACAAACACTTAGTTCTCGCTACTATTGTAGAAGTAATATCCACAAGTTTCCTTAGGGTAGCCTACAAAAATACATTTTTCAGAACGAGGTGCAAGCTTATCGCCAGACTTGCACTTGACATAAGCATCACAACCCCATACTTTCATGTATCGCAAATTTGGTTCCTTCCCTTTCCATATCTCATATGGAGTTTTGTCAGTTGCTTTAGTGGGACTTTCATTAAGTGAGCGTACAGCAGATAAAATGGCAAAACCCTAGAATGACTTAGGTAACTCTGTTTGACTCATCATTGATCGGACCATATCTAATAAAGTTCGATTCCTCCTTTCAGCCACACCATTTAATTGTGGTGTGCCAGGAGTATTTAACTAAGATACAATACCGCAGTTTTTAAGGTGATCTTTAAAGTCATTGCTTAAATATTCCCCACCACGATCTGATCGTAATGTTTTAATCTTCTTATTTAATTGGTTTTCTACTTCATTCTGAAACTCTTTGAACTTATCAAAAGCTTCACTTTTATACCTCATTAAGTAGATATACCCATATCTACTCATATCATCGGTAAAAACAATGAAATAGTCATAATTACCTATAGCAGTGACTGTCATTGGACCACACACATCAGTGTGTATTAAACCCAAAAACTCACTAGCTCGAGATCCTTTTCCTAGAAAAGGTGAACGAGTCATCTTGCCAAGAAGACAAGATTCGCATGTGCCAAATGATTCGAAATCAAAAGGTTTAATTACACCAGTCAACACTAGTCTTTTAAGCGCTTCTCGTTGATATGTCCTAAACGACAATGCCATAAATAAGATAAATCGGTATCACCAGTTTTTAGTCTTTTATTATCTAAATGATAAACAGTGTTTCTAGTGTCTAGAATATAAATACCATTGATTGAAATAGCTTGGCTATATACAATCCCATTTAGGGAAAAGGTACACCACTTGTCTTTAATTACAAAGGAAAAACCTTCTGCGTCTAACACAGATACTGATATTATATTCCTAGACAACGTTGGTACAAAATAACAGTTATTAAGATACAACTGCAACCGTGAAGTTAAATTAAGTATATAAGTTCCTACTGAGACGGCGGCTACTTTAGACCCGTTACCCATTCGGAAATCAACATCACCATTGTTTAGCTTTCTTATGCTTTTTAGGCCCTGCAAATGATTGCACAAGTGAGAACCACACCAGTATCTAATACACAAGTTGTATTTGAAGCATAATTTATGTCTATCATAAAATATTCGGTTGAGAAATTACATGTTGGCTTCACAATGCCAGCTTTAATGTCATCCAGGTATTTCGTACAATTACGCCTCCAATGTCCCTTGGTATTACAGTAATTACAAGTATCTTTAAGAGGATTACCCTTTATAGGTTTTGGCTTGGTAGAGCCATTCGCAATTGCTTTACCTTTGCCCTCCACCTGAACGGGCTTCTTACCTGCGTTCCTCTTAAACTGCTTCTTCCCCTTCACGTTAATCGCAAGCACATCTTTCCTTGTACTCCCACTCAATCCCATGTCCTTCTCTGCTTGCACAAGCAGAGAATGGAGCTCATGGAAACTCTTTCTCATGTTCGTCATATTATAATTTAAACTAAGTTGGGTAAACCCTTTGACGTGAGAGAGAGTGGAGCACTCGGTCCAACACAAGTTCGTCGGGGATCTTACATCCCAACCCCTCTAAAGTTTCCACGTACTCAATCATTTTAAGTACGTGTGAACTTACAGGTTGACCATCTTTGAGGTTAGCCTCAAAGAAACGAACTGCGGTGTCATATTGAATTATTCTTGGGGCTTGAGAAAACATAGTTGAAAGCCTTGAGAATACTTCATGTGCATCACGAAACTTGACACATTGCCTTTGTAAAGCAGGATCCATTGAAAAAATCAAAACATTTTTAATTGCAGCCGATTCCTTTTGATAATTTGAAAAAGCCTCCCTTACATCGGCAGTGGCCCTAGTACTAGGCGAAGGAGGAGAGGGATCGACAAGGTAGCGTAATTTGCCATCACCTGCGGCAGCTAATTGTAGTTGTTCTTCCCAATCTTTAAAATTACTACCGTCGGCTTTTAAAACATATTTGTCCATGAATGAACGTAGCCATGGATCTCTAGCTATAGTGACGGTTTGACTAGTAGAAGCCATCATGATTACTACAAAGGAAATAAAGGAAAGATTAACATTTATCGTTTTAAATATTTGAACTTGTGAAACCTTTTTAACAAGTTCCCATTTATATAATGATCTCCCACTGACTTATATAAACGATTCCAAGATCCAATTTTATATAAACACGGGCACGGTGGACTGATTTAACCCATATTTATATAAATTTGGTGAGTCAACATTTTGACTGATTCTACTACTATAACTCTTGGTTGACGGATTTTCTTAAAATCTATCTTTTAGCCCCAGAAATAAATATGGGCACGATGGACCGATTCAACCCATATTTATCCCGCTCAGTCCAACCATTTTCACGGGTAATAACTTTTATTACCCTACTTACCCAACGTAAAAAGAGTGTACCTCGGTGATCCGAACCTACCTCTAATGAAGGAGAGATTCATAGGTTCTATTATTTGGTAAGGCTTAATCTCAATTTTAAACAAATGTGAGAGATCTTATCAATTTAATTGTCTATCACTTTTAAGTGAACAAAATTGGTGAATGCTAGACAATTAAATTGATAACAACAAAAAAAAAACATGTAGTGACGATTTGGCATCAATGCATAATAAACAAACAAGTCCTAATATGGCCACCTAGTTAATCTAATTAACTAAAATTATTACACTTTGGAAACCAACTCCTTGGTCCCTAGAATCTTCATAAAAATGGCCTCCTTCTTCAGGATTCAGAACGCCTTTCCGAAAACACCGTCTTCATGAAAACTCCGTCTTTAGATGCTTCATTTAATTACTAATAATTAAATTACATAACAATACCCTATTATACAATTTGTAATAAAATTATAATAAAAACTATTAATTAATTAATTACAAATTAGGCGATACGAAATCGCAATTAATTACAAAACAAGTCGATATTCCCTTACATTACGGGAAATACCAACTTCTACCTATGGGCATATTAGGAAAAATTACATAATTATAATGCTAAAAACCATTCATCTAAATGAATAATAAAATGCATTATGAAACAATATGTCATGCCAAATCGTCTAACTTACCAACAACGATCATTTGAGCTTGCTTTGACGGAATTTTTACCAATAAAAATTCATAATCAATTCTTAATACAATTTTAAGATATGCTAATGATACTAATCTGGTCTAATATAAAAATAATTATTCTCACTAATTATCTTGAATTTATATGGGATTAAAACACAAATTATGACAAAAAGACATAATAATTCACAATTATTATGGAAAAATTCTATTTACTTATAAAATTTATGGAAAAATAAATTTCAAGGCCATGAATATTTTGGTCTTACACCAAAAATGACATGCAAGTGAAAATTATTGGTTTTAAAATTTATTTAAAACGAACTTATAATTTAATCGGCAAAACGACAATTTTTACGATTTAATTCTAAATCAAACCATAAAAATTGAAATAACTTAAAATTAAAATTTTTTACATTTTGGAACAATTTCAAGGAGCTAAAAATTCAAAATTTTCGAGCCCAAAAATTAAATCAATATTTATTTGCAAAATAACCATTATTTACTAAGTTTTATCAAATAGAAATCAATAAACTATCTAAATTAATCACATTAACTTAAATTATCTACTTATCTCATAAATAGAACATGCATGTGGTTATTTCTAAATAAATATGTATAAAATTAACATGCAACCCAATTTAGTTAACTCTTAATTAATTTTAATGCATTTTTACTCAATTTTATGCAATTTTAAGTTATAAAAAGTGGACAAATATAACAAAAATCAAATTTTCGTCCCATATCAATCTAAGACCAGATTATATACATGCAAGACCATATTATATGATAAAACTAATTTTAGTAACATAATATCAATTTTATTAATTTATCTCATAAATTACTAAAATCGTCTTAAGACAACATGCATGTATGTAACAATGCTCTAATACCACTTGTTAGTTATTTAGACCAAATTATTACTCATCTTATGATATCAAAATTACAAGTTAATTTTTTGTGGTCTAAATCTACATGCATGCAAAGAAAAATATTAAAGAGATGGTATAAAACCATCTTAAGACAAAATATCCTTACATTGTTGATGGTAAAATATGGGCACAACTCAAGGACTCCTTCGTTGATGTTGTTCTTGAGCTTATACAATAAAGATGATCCTCTAACACCTTAATTAACAAAATAGGTAATCTCCTAAGGTGGCACCCAAGATTCAACCCAAATATATTACTACAAATAATATAGACTAGATATTATTTGAGTATATGTTTATTTGATGTACTAATTATATTATTACTTTGATAATATTATTAGTTTACTTTTAAATGTGTTTTAATATAAAAGGATGAACAAAATAAGAAGAAAAATATGGTCTATTGATGGTGTATATGAACCATCCACAACAAGCATATAAAGACCAATTTTTCTTCAAATTTTCAACCTTAGAAATGAGGAAACGAATTGGGTATTTATAAGCATGAAAATGTAAACAATTCACATACAAAAGATAGTGGGAAATGCCTAGCGTTTCCACTCACAATGAGTGTATTAGTAGTGTATAAAAATCTGTCCAAATGGCCCCCTCCGGGTCCATTTCGATTTCCGACATTTGCCCCACAAATGCTTATAAGTCTTATATTTAATTATCTTACATCATTAAATATTAATTTATTTATTTATCACTTAAATAATACAAATTAACTACCAATGACTACTTAACCATTAAGTAATCATAAGACCATTTTCTCAACATACAATGTGTCAATATTATCTCACTTAGCTAATTTTACAACCTCTTGTAAAATTAAATAGCTAATTAATTCCACCTCAAAACATATACACATATCGTATAAATTTTATTAATTAACAATTAACTAATAAATTCAAATTTATAAATTTATTATTTAAATATCACATAATTAAATAACAAATCTCCTTGTCTCGAGTTCGTAACCCGTCATCAATTAATACATTTACGCGACTAATTAAAAGTCAAAAAATACAAGGAATTAATTATCTTGTATCTCATACAAACAACTAATTCATTCTTTTTGGGCGTCATCCAATAGGTGTGACCTAAAGGGATCAGCTGGTCACCGCCGTCACACGACAGCAATGTCAAACTCTAGTTAGCCAATCATTACCGATTTACGATGACCAGCTGACAAATAAAAAGATAAATCCCAGATATTCCTTTTACGAGATTTAATATGTAAACGCACTTATTGTGGAGGACACTACTCCAACAATTGTATCCCAGTTAACTCCTCCTGGCACACCACAGTTGAATGGTGTGGCTGGTAGGAGGAATCGAACTTTATTAGATATGGTTCGATCAATGATGCGTTAAACTGAATTACGTATGTCATTTTAGGGTTTCGCCATTTCAACTGCTATACGTTCACTTAATCAAAGTCCCACTAAGCAACTGACAAAACTCCATATGAGATATGGAAAGGGAGAGTCCCCAATCTGCGATACATGAAAGTATGGGGTTTTGATGCTTATGTCAAGAGCAAGTCTGACGATAAGCTTGCACCTCGTTCAGAAAAATGTATTTTTGTAGGCTACCCTATGGAAACTTGTGGATATTACTTCTACAATAGTAGCGAGAACAAAGTGTTTGTGGCTCGTGAAGCTGTCTTTCTAGAAAAAGAGTTTATTTCTAGAAGACAGAGTGGGAAAAATTTGAACTTGATGAAGTTCAAGAGCCACAAACTGATGTGACAGTACAGGAAGATGTTCCTTCTACGTCTGAATCGGTTATTGTTCCTCCTGAGCCTAGGAGGTCAGAGAGGGTTAGTCGCCAGCCTAATAGATACCTTGGTGTTATCGAGGAAGATGGTGACTATGAGGCTTTACTTTTGGAAAGTGACGAACCTAAAACCTACAAAGCAGCTATTACTAGTTCTGACTCTAAGCTATGGCTCGAGGCCATGCAATCCGAAATGGATTCCATGTACGAAAATCAGGTATGGGACCTGGTTGACTTACCTAAATATGTTCGACCTCTTCAGTGTAAGTGGATATTCAAGATTAAAATCGGCATGGATGGACATAAAGATGTCTACAAAGCTAGATTGGTGGCAAAAGGTTTCACCCAGGTTCATGGTTTACACTATGATGAAACTTTTGCACCAGTTGCTATGCTTAGATCTGTTCGGATAGTGTTAGCGATTGCTGCATTTCATGATTATGAGATATGGCAAATGGATGTCAAAACTGCTTTCCTGAACGGGTTTCTGGAAGAGGAAGTGTTTATGACACAACCTGAAGGTTTTGTGGATCCTAAAAATCCTAACAAAGTATGCAAACTTAAGAGATCCATTTATGGTCTTAAGCAAGCGTCAAGGAGTTGGAATCATCGTTTTGATCATGTTATTAAACATAATGGTTTTTCCCCAAGTGTTGCGGAACCATGTTTATACATGAAGTTTAGTGGGAGTAAAGTTGTTTTCTTACTTCTTTATGTGGACGACATATTACTCATTGGGAATGACGTAGATATGCTTGCTTCTGTCAAGAAGTGGTTAGGAAATCACTTCCAAATGAAAGATTTGGGAGAAGCTCAACGCATCTTGGGTATCTGGATCTATAGGGATAGATCCAAAAGGATATTAGCATTGAGTCAAGAAGCCTATATCGATAAGATTCTTGATCGATTCAATATGAACAACTCCAAGAGAGGTTGTCTACCTATAGGCAGTGGGATTACTTTGAGTAAGTCACAGTGTCCTACTGAGCCTAAGGATATTGAACGCATGAAATCGATTCCCTATGCTTCCGATGTTGGATCGATCATGTATGCTATGATGTGTTCTCGCCCTGACGTCTCGTATGCTTTGAGTATGACGAGTCGTTTTCAGAAAACTCCAAGTGAGAGTCACTGGATAGCCGTCAAGAATATTCTGAAGTACTTAAGCAGGACTAAAGATTCATTCTTAGTGTTTAGAGGAGAATCTGAATTACGTATAAGAGGTTATACGGATGCAAGTTTCCAAACCGATAGGGATGATTTGAAATCCCATGCTGGTTTTGTCTTTTTGTTGAACGGAGCGGCGGTTTACTGGAGAAGTTTCAAGGAGTCTGTGACTGCTGATTCTACAATGGAAGCCGAGTACATTGCAACCTCTGAAGCGGCAAAAGAAGCTGTTTGGATTTGGTAATTTTTAGAGGGACTGAAGGTAGTTCCAACCGCCGAGGATCCTATCACTTTGTATTGTGATAACAGTGGGGTAATTTTTCAATCAAAAAAGCCCAAGTCTAGTAACAAGTCTAGACACGTACTTAGGAAATTTCATGTTATTAGAGATTTAATTGAATGGAAAGAAATAACAGTCTGTAAGGTTAGGACGGCTGACAACATCACTGATCCTTTAACCAAGCCATTGTCTCAAGCTAAACATGATAGTTATGTAGTTTCGATAGGATTGAGACGAATGCCAGAACTGTTGTAAATTATATGATATGTAATAATCAAAGTATTTTATTTATTATTTCATATATGATAATTACATTTATTGTTGTATTCAGTTTTATATCTGAATATAAAATACTTTGTTTTATCCAAATAGATTGTAGTGACAAAGTCGAACTCTATTAAATTGAACTGGATTAACATTGTATTTTGTTACTTAATGAGGTGACGTCTCAGAGTGACTGGATTGTAAGGCGATTGATGATAGGTTCGACTGTCATATGGTCATATTGATGGCTGGTCGATTACATAGGCAGATTATAAGACAATTTGTCGGACAGTGACCGTTTATAGAATATTTTTGTTGATGGGTCGTAGCGAGGATTTATATTTATTCCTACGAGTCAATTCTTTAGACTGGTGACTATTTGTCTGAGTTGGTGCAGTTTTCCGGTGGTTTAGGTTTTTGTTCTAGGTCGCGCCGAAACGGAGGCCGATGGGCAATTACTGAGTGAGTGTGATCTGTATCGAACGAAGAAATAGGTCAACGGGATTGTCCATTTAAGTCATATTTGATCTCAAGGCCACTCGAGGAGAGGTGACTGAAAAATGCGTGGCCACGCTCGGATGAGATCTATTGTAGATTATCCGGTCAGACAGTTCTTCTCCTGATCGAGGAAACCATTTTATGACATGATCACGTGCAAGAACGACCTGAAAGACATCTTGCATTGAGTGGGGGATATTATTGGACAATAGAATTGGTATCACACACTTGTGTCGGACAAGTGGGAGATTGTTGGAGTAGTGTCCTCCACAATAAGTGTGTTTACATATTTAAACTCGTAAAAGGAATATAAGGGATTTATTTATTTATTTGTCAGCTGGTCATCGTTAATCGGTAATGATTGGCTGACTAGAGTTTGACATTACTGTCGTGTGACGGCGGTGATCAGCTGATCCATTTAGGTCACACCAATAGGATGATGCCCAAATGGAAAAACTAATTATTTGTATGAGATACAAATTAATTAAATCCTTGTATTAATTGACTTTTAACAAGTCATGTGAATATATATTATTTGATGACGAGTTACGAACTCGGGCCAAGGGGATTTATTATTTAATTATTTGATAATTAATGAATAAATGTTAATTGAAATTTAATAATTAATAGTTAATTAATTAAATTTATACGTTGTGTATATAAGTTTTGAGGTAAAGGTTATTAGCTATTTAAATTTACAAGAGGTTGTAAAATTAGCTAAATGGGGTGGTATTGACACATTGTATGTTGATAAAATGGTCTCATGATTACTTAATAGTTAAATAGTCATTAGTGGTTATTTGTATTATTTAACTGTTAAATAATTAAATTAATATTTAATTATATAAGATAATTAAATATAAGACGTATAAGCATTTGTGGGACAAATGTCGGAAATCGAAATGGACTAAATGGGTCCATTTGGACCGAAATATAGAAGGTAATTAGAGACCACTATAGTCAACAATTTGGTGGAAAATCACATGTGATGTTCCTATGAATTGTTTACATATGAGATCACTATATATACCCCTCATTACTCATTTGCATGAGTTGATTTTTAGACCAAAAAAATCCTCTAAAATTGCTTGCTTGGCCGATTCATCAAAGGAGAAAAATGACTTCATTTTTCTTCATTTTCTCCTCGGCAAAACTTGATTAATTGTTGATCATAAAATAAAAATATAATTCACAAATAATAATATACATGATATAATATTATTAGTGTAATAATATTACATAATACAAGGTTACTACTACAATTACCTAGTTAGTATTTTAGTAGTTATTTGGGATAATCTTGGGTGCATCTTAAAGGAGACCATCTCTTTGGTGGTTTTGTGTTCTTGGAAGATCATCCATTGTAGCATAGCTCAAGAACCACAAAGATAGGTGATCTTTGTGGTGCCCATATATTTCCATCATCAATGTAAGGATTTTTCCTCTTAAGATGGGTTTATACCATCTTCTTGTATTTTCTTGTGCATGCATGTAGATTTAGACCACTATAAAATTAATTTGTAATTTTGATTTCATAAGATGAGTCTTATTTAGTCTAAACAACTAACAGGTTGGTACTTTGTTGGGGATTTTGGTGAGGCAATTTAATGTTTTTTGTTTATGGGTTCAGAGGTATGGGAACCATCGGACAATTCCTCATTTTCAGCAGCTATTAGTTGGCCTTCTCTTCAATGGTTTGCTTCAGGTTCATTTTTATTGCCAGTCCTGTTCTCCAAATTAGCTAACGAGTTTTCAAAACATCGATGGCCACTTGAAGCCTTGAGAATATGTTGTTGATGGAGACGGAGCGCATGAGTATACCGCTTTGTATGCCATCCTTATTAATTGCATGATTTTTCTAATCGTTGGGAGGGATGGGATGATAGCAGTCTAGGAAAGGTTCCTGACCGTGTTCAATAGGGTCTTTGAGAGGGTTCTTTTTGTTGTTTGCTGAAGGAGGTAATGGTAATTTCCCATTTTCAATCATGTCATAGATGACGCCTTTCAGAGGAGACACATCTCAGTATCAAGTCCGCGACCTTGGTGATATTGGCAATATAGTTTTCCACACCATCTTCAACCTCGCTTGTTTGGTAAGGGGTCTAGGGTTGAACCAATCGGCCTGAGCTTTCCTTTAGAGATTAGCTTCTACAAGACTGCCGCATAAGGCATACCTAAATCAGGAAATGACCTATGAGGTCGCCTGGTTTTGGTTGGCACAACACCTAAGGAATTGGCTTCAGTGATTTTGGTAGTTTTCCAATTGGGTTTGGTTGCAAGTAGTCGATTTTCATGGAGCTTAACCCTTTGCTCAATTACAGAAAAGGGAAAATTCTCGGTTAGGAATTTGTCCTCAAAATGGAAGAGACGAGTGCTCAAGTTCTTCACAGTAGCCAGTAGTCGCAGAAGTAGGTTGCTAATTTCGGTGGAAGTCATGGCGGATGCAGATTGACCGGCTTCTTGAGTTTCTTGTTAACGATCGATGGCACCCAAGGGACTTCTATTTGACATAACGATTAGCGTTGTAACTTGTCTTGTCAAGGGATCGTGCAAACAAAGGCAAGTATGACACATATATACAAAAGGCAATTTTATTGTAGAGACACGACAGCGAGACTAGATTAGGAGTTCTTAAAAGATCGTGAGTGACTTCTCATATTTGAACTCATGGTGCATGGTTTTGATTTTAGTCTCGAGTCTCGACTTTTACAAGGTGACGCCTAGACGGACAACTTGTCACGGGATTTGGAGGTTTATTGATGGCGTGACGCCATTGGACAAGAAATATGTACAATACTTGACCTTTGACCCGTAACATAAGGGAAAGACGGGTTTAGGGCCCGACAGGTTTTAACTCTACTAACGCCATTGAAGATGTCTTGACATTTAGGCGATGCGACCTAGATCAGAAGGTAGGTACTAACTTTGGTGGAGACTCGACGTTATCTAGACGACTTTGACTTGAACTCGACTCGACTCGAGGCTGAATTAGAAAGGTGGATTGATATGTGCGTTGTTATTATTCGAAAAGGATTTTTGAAAATAGAAATTTTCAAAAAGTGTGATTTGCTTAGGGTTGTCTTCCAAAAAAGACTAAGTTTATTTTCAGAAGACGGGTTTAAAATAATCGAGGGTTCCGATGGCTTAGAAAACGAGGCGTTGCTTTTAAAAATGGTTTTCGAAATTCAAAATCGCGGGTTTGAAAATCGAAAATTGAAAAATTTGGGAGAGTTGAAATCGTTATTACGACGACTTGGAAAATGGTTAAGTTTGTTTTCAAAATATTTTGAAATTGGGATTTAAATTTTGAAAATGGTCAAATTTCTTTTTAAAAGATTGATTCGGGATTGAAAATTTGAACGGTCAAATTTGCTTTCAAAAGATTAATTTTGAATTAAAAATTTGAAAATGGTTAAATTTTTTTTAAAAAGATTGATATTTAAATTTAGAACTTTGAAAATAGTTAAATTTGTTTTCAAGAGATTTGATTTTGGATTGAAAATAGTTAGAATTTGTTTTCCAAATATTTTAAAATTTGGAAATTATGAGGATTGAATCCGCCATTAAGACGGGTTAGAAAACGGTTTTGATCATTGAAAAACGATAGGTAAATTGAAAATTGTGAGAATTGAAATTGCCATTACGACAACTTAAAAAAGCCAAATTTGATTTTTAGAAAGAAGGGTTGAAATTTAAAAATTTGGGGATTGAAATCGTCATTACGACGGCTTGGAATACGGTCAAACTGTTCAAAAAACAAGAGTTGAAATATGAAAAATCACGGGAATTGAAATCGTCTTTACGACGGCTTAGAAAAGCGGTGTTTTTTCGATTTTAAATGGAATTTAAATTTTGAAAATTCGAGGGTAGAATTTGTCATTGTGATGGCTTCGGAAGATGCATTTTGATTTCGAAAATTGAGGATCGAAATCGTCATTACAACGACGTAGAAAAACTTTTGAAATATTGATGTGACTCATATTTACGCACATTTAGTCCCTTAACTAGCCTAGTTCATATGCTTTTTAGTGTGTATTAGGGTCGTTTCTTGTCTTTAGCTTCCTATTATGCATATTCTATGAGATTTGGTGTCCTTTGTAGAAGAGGAGTACGAACCTTACCCAAATGAAGTGAAACGGAGCGAAATTGATAATATCTAATGACCAAGCATCGAAGAGAAGACCAAGGCTAAAGGCCGTAGTTTAATAAATCAAGTTTTAGGGTAATGAAGGACAACCCCCACAACCCAAGAATCAATCCCCACAAGTTGTTGAGCAAGGATGACGAGAAGGAAGCCATTACAAGAGGAAATTGCTTGGAACCAAATTAAGAGTTGCTTGTTTAGCTCTGAAACTTTGATAGATGAAACGGCATCAAAAAATCAAGTGATATTGGCTTTTGAATCACTCCAATAGGAGTTCGGATGACGAAATGACGTCCGTTTTACAATCCGAGCTCAAATAGACAAGCTGACCTATGATCCGAGCGTCCCAAGCTCAGGACGGGCGTCCCCAAGCCAGGACGAGCAGATTGTTAGGCAGCCAAGAATGGAGAAGGAACCCTGTCCCAGGATCCGGGCGTCCCGAGCTCAGGCCGGGCATCCCAGACTCAGGACGGGCGTTCCAAGGCTCAGCTCGAGCGGATCACCTTACAGACCCGAGCATACTTCAAGCCAGGACGCGTATGTCCCTGGGGTGTTGCTACTCAATCCGCGCATGTCCCTCGGGATTTGAAAATCATCAAGCTTCTCTTAGGGTCTTAATCGTCATTTAAGCCCTTTGTAACCCTAATTCTTGTACTTAATTTTTAGTATAAATACCCCATTGTATTACCTAGCTAATAACCAATTCTCTCCTAGATAAAAACCTCTCTTAGATTAGATTAGGAGTAGATTAGAATAGATTATCCTTTAATCATTCCACAAAAGCACACATTAATCTTTCCTTAATTATTGTTCAAGTTTATTATTAGGTAATTGAAGATTATTGGGTTATTATTAGAGAATTGACAACTCTTCATCAATCAATCAAGTTTTCTTCTATTATTTTTTCCTTTCCAATTGTTTATATTAAGTTTGGTATAATCTCTGTACTCTTTACTCTTTATTGTTTATTTCCTCACTCTTTAATCATGTTTATACTTGTTGTGATGATTGACACCATTGATAACACGTCTTCCAGGGTAATTAGTGAGTAATTACTTAACTACGACTGGTGGGGGATTAGAGGAGTTAATCATGGGATAGATTTATGCTTAATGAGTTCATATGAATGCTTCCTTATCGTTCTTTCAACTTCTGCACATATCATGTTTGATGAAATGCTTGATTAACAACCTAGCATGTTTCTCTTATCTTTTCAACAAGACTTGTAAGATATAAACCAACTCAAGCCTTGTTAGACCTTGCATATTGTTGATTAGGGAAAACCCAAGTCCACTTGTAGGTGTTGTAAAGTCTTAACCAACTCGGCTCCGAGATGTATGTTTCCCTAGGAATTGGTTTATCATGCATGTAGTCTATGAAAGATCATAGATCCATATTAGACTCTCTAATAAAAATAAATTATCTCATAATTTGTCATTTAGGTGATCTATGTAACATGCATGCTAATATGAAAGCATAAAAATAAAAGTATAAGGAAAAACAATTTCCTTACATTGATTTTGTGGTAAAAAGGGCACAAACTAGTTCACCTTACTAGCTTGTTCTTGAGCTTATTCCAAATGGATGATCCTCCTTACAAATCTTCAAAGAGAAGATCTCCTTCTTGTTGCACCCAAGAACTTACCCAAAAATAATAACAAGTATTGAACTAGAACTTGTTAATATTGAACCCTTGATATTATTTATGATATTACTAACAAGTCTTAGTAATTATATATCTTTACTAACAAGCTTAGTGTAGATACCCAGTATCTGCTGAGACTCCAACAAACACCCGATGATTATCGGACTACAACATGTTTTGGGATCGCAGCGTTTGATCGACAGTTTGTGTACAACTTTACGTCGAAAAACTTAAAACGATTTCTAAAACAAAACATTTCAAAATATTTCAAAAATACCTGGAGTGTTTAATGCACGGCGACGGGGTCGCGATGACACTAACTAGAGTCAAAACCCACACCGGACCAAAAACCGACTCAAAAATTCAAATCCCGACTCCAACAACGAGTCAAACCGAGTCAAACACAAAAACCAAAATATCTCAAACCTTCTATGCTAAGTTTTCCCGGATTCATGTTGGTCAAGTACCAAATATGTGACTACAAAACCTAGGATAGAACAAATCATGATTGCGTTTGTTGTGAAAGCGACAACACAGCTCGAAGACCCGCGACGTGGCTCGCGCCTCTTTGAGCAACCCAGGTGGCCACGTCGCTCAAAACTTACACAACCACTCATTCTCCTATAAATACCCCTCAAATGCCACCCATTTGAGACTCACGCGAGTGTCTGCCCCCTCTTTTCTCCCTTAAAATTCTCGACTCGACTTCTTAAGTCACAATCCGACGCGTATTTACGACCTACCGATCGTAAACACGAGCCTTACACATTGTTTGGTACCGTCATCGTGCATTAAACCACTTGACCGACCACTTTGACCACTACACCATCACTAAACTTTTAAAACACTCTTTACTTACCAAAACGGTTTTAAACCGAGTTTTTTTCCGATCAAACGAGTTGTTACACTTACGTCAGTCACTCGCCATAACCAAACATGTAATTATGAGGGTGTAAAAATCCTCTTTTATTATGTTTTCATTTGTTTCATGACTCTAACATGCTAAAACATGCATAACATGAACCAAAACATTGAATAAACGAGCCAAAACCGATTTTTGGTCTGAGGCAGAAGCCCTTTGGGTCGCCAAATGGCTCGCACCTAAATGGGGTTCTCAGACCAGAGATCAACCGTGTTTGTTCTCGTCATTTCCCTTAATCCATTTTTCATATTTGTAATCGGTTTTTACCATTTCAAGTATTTTCGAAACCTTTTTATTTCATTTCACATGTTTTAACTATAAAACATTTTTCACCTTTGGTTCTTTATACTATGACGGTTAAATCCGTGTTTCGGTGATAATATTTGGTTAATGACATTTAAAAGGTATTTTAAAGCCTTTTATTTCATTTCTTCATATTTTCAAACAAACATATTAGTCACCAACACGAAATCATCCTTGGTTCTACATACCATGCCGGATTTTAACCCGGGTACGATGATGAGTATCGACTAATTACATTCAAAACGGACTTAAAACAATTAGTCCATAATCATTTTCAAAACTATTCATGTCAAGTTTGTCAACTCGAACCCGACACCGAATATTATCAAATAATGATGATTATTCGAGTCTAGTTCTTCAAATCAACAAAGGCGGTCTAAACGACCCTTTCAAAATCAAACCGGGTTCAAAAACCCATTTTTAACACGTTTTATAACGTTTTCTAAACAGTCAGAACACGGCATACAACCGTTGGCTAACCCGCGCCTCAAGCAGGCCTTTTCTTTCTCATTTTCAAAACCAGAGGGAGGCCCCTTACACCGTCGGCTGGCTCGCGCCTCTTATAGCCGTCTGGTACAGGGCCTGTTCCCTTCCAGCATTAGTCTAGGACGATCCCGACTCTGGTTAACCGGGATATAGGACGGATCAGATGACTATTCGATTATTCAAAATCATATTTGCAAAATGCCATACTAAGACAAATGGATCATGTTATGCACCCTAAACCTAATACAGTAAATGGATGTTTAATTTCCGTCTTGCATGCAAATCAACCATTAATCCAACTCGACATCTTATACTTGATACTTGGATTAAATCAAACCGACTTAGAAAGCTCTCACATGTTAGGTTTAAATTATTGGATGCGCATTCATGCATTTAAACCGTTTTATCAACTTTTGCATTCAACCAACCAAGATCGATCAGTAGAGGCCGCTAAACGCGGGCGGGATTGGGTGTCTGATTAAAGGGCTTCCCAATACGTACCTTCACCTCTTACTCAAAAACTTTGGATAGTGGACGACCTTATCCAGGGCGTACGAGAGTCATTCTAGAGATAGGATGTTGAAGAGGGACGATTTCCTTATCTTTAGTACCTATGTCAAACGCTGCTTTGTGCTTCAATTTGACCGAGGTATAAAGTGGAATTCGAACGGGTTCCAAGCATCCCACAAATGCTTGGTGGCGACTCTGAACATCTCTAATCGTTTCGAGACCCTTACCGAGACGAAACCGACCGATCTAAAACGATCCGGTCGAAAGCATTTTTACGCCGCCGAGCGTGGCTTTCAAAAGACCGCTGCATGTCCAACAGATCGGCTTGGCGTGCAGGTGGCCCGTGACTACGGACCGGTAGGTGGCCCCCCAAATCCACGGACCGAGACGTGGCCTATGCCCACAGATTGGCGACTCCGCTGGGGATAACTAGGACACTTACGTCTTTGTGATCCCTAGATGGTGAGACTCGAACGAGGTCTTGGTTGGAATGCATTAATTGATATTACGGTCACGGTCGGGTTCCTTGTCCGGGCCCACAACCTAACCTTTTTCGACCAATTGGCTCGTTTCGTCGGCGTGAGTTTTCTCATCCCCGCGTTTCGAATCCGATTGAGTCAAGCATACCATTGACGTTACACATTTCTGTTTTGTCAAAGAGCTTTCATCACCTTCGAGAACGAGGCTAGGGCACCCTCCATACACATTTTGTTTGGATTGGTATCCCTCTCGCAAATCGGGGTTTGATTGCTTGGTGTGTAACCCACCCTTTTAAGCCAAAACCCGTGTCAGCAAGATGCATAATATAATGAACTGTGAGTGCTTATGTGCTATTTGATCATAAGTCCTTCCGTGTCATTTTCAAATTTTCAAAAACACCCTTTTTGCGCCGTTGTAATGGCCATTTCAAACCTCGGTTTTTCGCCGACCGATGCATGCCTTTCTAGGCCATCATAATGACGATTTTCAAACCCGGTTTTGTATAACCATTTCAACATGCCTTTCTAGGCCGTCATAATGACGATTTTTAAACTCGGTTTTGTATAACCATTTCAACACGCCTTTCTAGGCCGTCATAATGACGATTTTCAAACCCGGTTTAGTATAACTGTAACACCCCCATACTCCAAGTGCCTTACCAGGACCACTCAGGTATAACGATACTACCATCTCGGTTGCCCGAGGTACTGAATATCATAAGACAATAAAGAAACGTACTTTTAAAGTAATTATAGATTAAGCGATTACATGTTCAAACCCAAAACTAATTAAAGGAATTACAAGGTTCTCATACGGTCTACAGCTAAACTATCAAAGCTACTAGACTTTGTCTGACACAGCGGAAGACTTCTAACTGCCACGTGATGACTCATCCACTATCCATACGCGTCATATCACACCGCTCAATAATCGCTCACCACCCCGAATAGATCACCACAGTTTTTAAAACATTTGAACGGGTCGTACTAATCACACAATTCAATACATATATCAACAATAAGATAAACAGACATGTTTTAATCGTCACACACACACACACACACCACCAATCAATTCCCATCATCTCGATCGATCGTCCACTGGACCAGCCCTGCCAGTGGGGGACCGCAGCCGTTCCCACCTAAGCCCCGCTCATCATACCGAGCGATAACCCTGTCCATTAATGTGCACATCCCCTTCCGTGGCGGGTTCTACGAAGGGCGAAACTAGGGCGTTAAGTCACTCCCGCAAGTGACCCCACTCAGCCGAGAACACATCTCGAGAACCATCAACAGCATTCACAACCCCAAACATAGCACAATCATTATATCAAACAACCAAGTACAACACATCACCAATATCCCATTATGGGACTAATACTGAGTAGGAAATCCTACCTGGAAAGCACAACAGTCAGACGGTATCAACAGCTGTATCAAAAAGTCTCTTCTACGAACCCTCCTCCTATCATATAACACATAGAGGCTACACATCACAAACCACACACAAAACCCCCAATCTCTAAATTAGGGTTTAACCAAACTTAACAAAACATTATAAAAATTATATTAAAAGCTTACCCTCGACGCAGGGAACTCAACGATACGGATAACCACAAGAACCGACCGTCTCGAACTCCGGAATTGCTAAGGATGCGATTAGGAAGATGAATGGTTGCTTTCTCTCTTAAACAGGGTTTTAGGTTTTGTAAAAGTGATTTAAAACAATGACGACTATGTTTAAATACCTTAATCGCATAATTAACAAAACCCGAGAAAACTCCCCGTAAAACCGGACACTCGATCGAGTACCCAAGGTACTCGATCGAGTACCCCCTTACTCGATCGAGTACCCCAGCTACTCGATCGAGTACCCAACAGGTCAGAAACTATTTTATTTCGCAACTTACCCTTACTCGACAGAGTAAGGGCTACTCGATAGAGTACCCCAAGACTTATAAATACGGAGTATTACAGTCTTCCCTCCTTAAAAGGAACTTCGTCCCCGAAGTTCAACCCATACATAAAAACAACCATACAGACTCGACCAAGACACAACAACTTAGCTAAGGACTCAAGAACTCGACCGAACATGGAACATGAACTCTTAACACCCACTCCACCAACTATGTTTACTTCCACAACATGACTCACTATACCGTATCTACCACATATATATCTCTCACGATACCAACTCCATACATAACCAACTACCATCCTCTAATGCTGCTAGCTCGATAATATCATCAACTATCAAATCCAATACCAAGACACTCATAGACATCAAACGGGATGTTACATTCTACCACCCTTAAAAGGAACTTCGTCCTCGAAGTTTACTCACACTCGTAACCTCATTATCCAACTGTCAATACTAGCGAAATATTCTCACACTCCTAAACATCACGCTACTACAAGCACGGTCATGACCTTTAATAAAATCACCCACAACACGAATCGATCTTTTATTCTACATCAAGACTCAACTTCCGAATATATTACCATATGTACAACCATAAAAATCTGTTTTATCGCATCCTACTCCTCTTAAGACAAATGTTATGTCCTCGTAACTCACTAATACCAAACCATATCTATATCTCATTACCCTCTGTACCACCACATATCAAAGATAACCGTCTATAAATCAAACACTCACCATTCTTATATCCAAGGCTCCCATACATAAACATTTCCCATTCCTCAACTCATTCGGCAGCGCACCTAACCTATACCATAAACTCGTAGCAAATCACCATACCCACTCTTCATTATTACTGCCAAACAACATACCTCTCTACGTAAGGCACTTATCTCCCAGAAGCATAACTCACGGTCCGCACTCGTTACGTACACGCACACTAGATCCTCAAGTTCTTTCTTTCATTACTGCAAAATTCATACACCACTTAACATGACACTAATTTCCCCAACACCCTACACTCACTGTCTCAACGAAAGATTATGAACTACCTGCCGCTTTCAGCTCATTACAACACATGTTCCACGAATCATTTTCCATTACCATGTCTACCGATGTTTCATCTGAAAACAAGATCAAAATTACCGTAACAACCTCTCACAACCGTGTCCCATCAACAGATTATCACTATCCCATGACAACAACGAAACATATACAACTCTATTTCACATCATACTCTACCTCATTCCCAACTTAACCTAGTAAAGAAAACATGAATAAGCAAGACAACTGTCTATCAGCACAAACTGACACTCGCAGAGAGCAACATCAAACAAAACAACAATCTATGTATAACTGGTATGTACTTTCGAAACCCGAATCATAATCATCCCGCCTACTTCCACCACAACCGGTGACGGCATCACAACACCGCCACCAACAGCCACACCGTAGTGCGAAAATACCCGCATCACAGCACTATGTACCGTGCCCGGATCACCACCCGAGGCACCACAACCACACCGATAGACATCACAACTGCATACAATTCCCATAAATACTGACTTAGCATAACTTCTCAGACAAGAAAAAAAAATTTACTCAAATCCACTTTATTAAATCACCACGCAACATATTATATGGATAAACGGATAAGCATCTCATGAACATCCTCTCTGCCATTTCCCGGAATACACATGTGTTATCAATACACATAAAATTATAACTAGTCATGTCAAATCAATCAAATTATTACCTTTTTGGATATCATTAACATTCATAAAACAATTTTATAATTATCATACCATACCACTTCTTGTGAGGTCAGAACCTCACACAAACATTTACACAAATCACAGACCCGTAATCACAACCAACTAGACAATCCTGACCACGTAAGTCACCACTCGAAAAAGGTTACCTGCCGCCCGAGTTTAACTCATATGCCCCTCATAACATATTCCCGCATTCGCAAAACCATACTTCCTGCCAAATATAATCACACCTTTACTATTCAACTAATAGCGTCCGCCTCATCTAACCACATCTTATACCCTCTCACAATCATACACAACAATCAGGTCCCTACCAAATTAACCTCTTTAGAATTGCTACCTTTCTAATATTCCATCACTCTTAGCCATTAGTGATAACACCACAATGCCACCGCTGCTCGTATATCAAATCTCTTACACTCATATCAAAATAACATGGTTTTTCTACCATTTTTGGTTAACATTGCAAATAACGAACATCAAACCCATCCACAAAATTACCTCAACATTATTCCCAATGCTATCTTATTTGTATTGTCATCCAACTCTCCACCAAATATCTCGTATCGTGCCAATACTCCACCAACTTCTTACTCCCTTAATTCCTCGAAACTCATTACCAATCATGTTGCCCTGAAACTCCTATATAACCTTTAGCTAACATCCTTGTGATACCATCACATATTTCGATGATTTCTTATCTTTATATCACATAGCTCCGGTGAACATTTTCCTCAGCTTACTTTTATCCTTCTTTTCTCTTTACACTCAATAATACCAATTAATAGTTCAACTCCTTATCCCTTCTAGCTAACTCTTTAGAAATCTGGTTACCCCTTCGTTGCTCCAAAACTTAATTCCATTATTTTCTACCGACATCATCTCACTCTTTCTTACCATGGATCTTCTCTTAGTATGCTATCACTCATACTTGCCACTAATCCATCCATAGAACCAACATTTAATGTTCAAACAATTGCATCCCCCTTTTTACATCTCTAGAAATCAGAATTCATTTAATACCGTTAATTACCCAAGGAAATCACACAGTAGTTTCATCTTTTAATAAACCAAACCTCCCAAACTCACTCACTGTCTACAAATACACCTCGCGACATGTCTCCACAAAGTTCACTATATATTACTCTTCTCAACCCCTTTAAACGAACTTTCACTACATAAATCCATAACCCACACGACTCCTAACCATTTCCCTCCTTAACTCTTTACACATCTCAAGCTGCCACTATCCACATTCTTACTTTCAATCTTTTCATTCTCACGTTCATTATACTCACATCATCCCTTGTCTATATTCACTCATTTTTACATTACTCAACACACAATCATATCACTCATCCCGTCTCGCAAAACGTGCGCCATGCCTTACTAAACTATACCAATCTTCCTTTTCTTTTTCCACCATCTATCATAATCACATATAACTCATGTCCTCCCCACCGAACTCATACTCATCATAGTGCCACTCTTTACATCATAAGATTGGGTAACTTACGCTTGAGGACCAACACATACGTAAAACAATGCATAAAGAAGTAATACAACACCTTTGAATTAAACATAATATGCAACGAATGTCAAAAGACAAACATATGACCCGAAATACGCATATGACCTGCACAGACCCCACTCGATCGAGTACCAGAACCTACTCGATCGAGTTGAGGCTACTCGATCGAGTGCCCAACATGCTCGATCGAGTGCCCCGACTCCAGAACCCAAACAGACCTTCTGATCTCTGACTTACTCGACCGAGTAGCCCGGCTACTCGATCGAGTGACCCCTTACTCGATAGAGTGCCCGAGGTACTCGATCGAGTGCCCAAAACACGATTCTGGTCAACATAACGACAAGTACCCACTCGATCGAATCAAACCCACTCGATCGAGTCATGCAGACTCGCGAATACTACCCGAATGTTATCTCACATATCCTAACGTACTATGCATTCATTATTATTTCAACATTATGATTACAACTACGCATTCAAATCTGCGCGACTCCTCGTACAATTAACAAAATAATCTACTTCGTGTTATCAAGTGCCACGTTATAAACAACCATCATGCTTTTCATCCAATTCGTTATATAAAACACATATCATTGAACCTCTATTCTTCATGTTACTACTTACCAAAAGTTAAACATTACCATCTATCATGCTCATATAACGTTCAACTTTCAATCATGTATTACCCGCATGTTTTAAATTTTCATAACTTTTCATAACACAAACCACACCCATACACTACAAATCCTATTTCCATGTTGTTAATACAACAACATTACAAATCCACTTCATCACACATCATCATATACGAACTACTTTCTTTTTCTACCATATCATTCATCATTCTCATATACTTTTCCAACGATTCCAACCAACATGTCAACCAACTATCATGCAACATGCTTTCAACAAACCATATACAAAGACAATTAACATACACGTCGCATATATACACACGGACTCCACGTTCCCATACCATGTGATCGGCTTAAGTATCATGGGGCCAAGATTTTGAAGTGAGGGCGCCTACTCACCCAAAACCTAGCATCAGGTGGGGCTCCCATTACACATACACCAGGTTCATTTTATTAGACTCCCTATGTTCATTATGTTCATTTGTTACAGGTTCCAAAATCGTCGCTCTGATACCATTTGTAACACCCCCATACTCCAAGTGCCTTACCAGGACCACTCAGGTATAAGGATACTACCATCTCGGTTGCCCGAGGTACTGAATATCATAAGACAATAAAGAAACGTACTTTTAAAGTAATTATAGATTAAGCGATTACATGTTCAAACCCAAAACTAATTAAAGGAATTACAAGGTTCTCATACGGTCTACAGCTAAACTATCAAAGCTACTAGACTTTGTCTGACACGCCGGAAGACTTCTAACGCCACTTGATGACTCATCCCACCTATCCATACGCGTCATATCACACACCGCTCAATAATCGCTCACCACCCCCGAATGGATCACCACAGTTTTTAAAACATTTGAACGGGGTCAGTACTAATCACACAATTCAATACATATATCAACAATAAGATAAACAGACAGCTTAACTGTCACACACACACACACACACACACACACCACCAATCAATTCCCATCATCTCGATCGATCGTCCACCGGACCGACCACGCCCGAGTGGGGGACCGCACCGTTCCCACCTAAGCCCCGCTCATCATACCGAGCGATAACCCTGTCCATTAATGTGCACATCCCCTTCCGTGGCGGGTTCCACGAAGGGCGAAACTAGGGCGTGAAGTCACTCCCGCAAGTGACCCCACTCAGCCGAGAACGCATCTCGAGAACCATCAACAGCATTCACAACCACAAACACAGCACAATCATTATATCAAACAACCAAGTACAACACATCACCAATATCCCATTATGGGACTAATACTGAGTAGGAAATCCTACCTGGAAAGCACAACAGTCAGACGGTATCAACAACTGTATCAAAAAGTCTCTTCTACGAACCCTCCTCCTATCATATAACACATAGAGGCTACACATCACAAACTACGCACAAAACCCCCAATCTCTAAATTAGGGTTTAACCAAACTTAACAAAACGTTATAAAAATTATATTAAAAGCTTACCCTCGACGCAGGGAACTCAACGATACGGATAACCACAAGAACTGACCGTCTGAACTCCGAGAATTGCTAAGGATGCGATTAGGAAGATGAACTGGTTGCTTTCTCTCTTAAACAGGGTTTTAGGTTTTGTAAAAGTGATTTAAAACAATGACGACTATGTTTAAATAACTTAATCGCATAATTAACAAAACCCGAGAAAACTCCCCGTAAAACCTGACACTCGATCGAGTACCCAAGGTACTCGATCGAGTACCCCCTTACTCGATCGAGTACCCCAGCTACTCGATCGAGTACCCAACAGGTCAGAAACTATTTTATCTCGCAACTTACCCTTACTCGACAGAGTAAGGGCTACTCGATAGAGTACCCCAAGACTTATAAATACGGAGTATTACAATAACCATTTCAACACGCCTTTCTAGGCCGTCATAATGACGATTTCCAAACCCGGTTTTATATAACCATTTCAACACGCATTTCTAGGCCGTCATAATGATGATTTTTTCAAACCCGGTTTTGTATAACCGTTTCAAATCACCTTTTTACGCCGTTATAATCGCCGCGTCTAGACACGGATTTTAACCCGTTTCGCGCCGACAATGGCTTTTTCGAAACCCGAGAAAAGCACACACCCTTTTCTCGAGACACTTTCAGGATCCCGAGGACCATGCACCGTCCCCGAGACCTTTTCAAACATTCCAAACTCGATTTTCAAAACATACAATTTTATATTTCAAAACCGTCTTGGGAAGCAACACACTGTTTTCCTAGCCGACTCAAACTCAAACCGTCTTCTGCAAACAAACTTAAGATAACCCTTTTCAACTGATCGATTTGCGGAGATTTCTATCTTCGGAAGCCGCCCAATAAAGTGACAAATGAATCTTTTTGAAAATTCCTATTTTCGAAAACTTCAGTCCACCATTCCAATTCCGCCACGTGTCTATCGAGTCAAAGCAAACGTACTTATGGGTCTTTACTTATGAGTCGTCTCACCACGAGACCCGTCCAATGGCGTCACGCCGTCATGATTGGACTCGTGTCAAATGTTCGGTCAAACACCGTCACGTCATAAATCGAGTCAGCACCGAGGGACCACACACGGTCGCCCCGTCTTGTTGAGTCGATCTTTGTCTCGTCCTCTGTGTTGTCTGCGTTCAGTCTTAGAACCGTGTTGGATTGAGTTTTAATGTGAGCCGTTTTTCTGCCTCAGAGCCATGGCCCCATCTTCAACTTCGTCTGTCAACCACAACAACAATGATAACAACAGAGATGTCACAACTGATCGGCTAGCGGCACCGCTTACCGCTCTTAAGGTCACCCTGGATCGCGTCGAGACCCGTGTCGACGCCCTCGAGAACAAGGAAGTTGGGGAACATAATACCCCACCTCGATCGAAACCGAGAAGAGGTGAAACTCTTGGAAGAACGACTCTCCTAGCCCGAGGCAACAATATCCACCTTGAAAATAACCGAAGGTTCGAACCTGTTGGGGACCGGTTACGACAACTTAACCCCGATCGATGTGCCTAAGTTCAAGGGAGTGGAGGACCCACTCAACCACATCCGTGCTTTCAAAGACTACATGGCCATTAAGGGGGTCAAACAGAGCTCTTTACCGGATCTTCCCATCCTCTGGAGCCGATTCTCGCCAATGGTACTACTCCTTGGACCCGAAAAGTCTTACTACTTGGGATGAGATCGCAGTTGAGTTTGCCAAACAGTATGCCGACAACGTCGAAATCCAGGCCAACACCCGTACTCTCGAGGTGTTAACCCAAAACGACAAGGAAGGATTCACTGAGTTCCTAACCCGTTGGAGGAGGGTGAGTACTCAGTTGGTCAGTAAGCCGAGTGAATCAACTCTGGTGGAAAAGTTTGTCAACAATCTCCGCCCGGTTTATGCCAACCTACTGCGGTATCAGAATATCAAAACTTTTCAAGATCTGCAGATTCGGGGTACACGTATTGAGGACGACCTCCGAAAGGGATCCACCTCAACCGGATCTCGCCCTTACGGTCAGACAAACAAGATTGATGAGGTTGACCTCGTCGAACCATCTGCCAAGAAAACCGAACGCCCTCAGAGAGTGTTCACCAACATAGGGTCGACTGATGTAAGTGCTTTGAAAAGGCTCATAGACCAAGGGAAGCTACAACCGATCAGACCCACCCCGGATCCGACCGATGCCAAGAAGTCCCGATTTTGGAACCCCAACGCCTACTGCCAGTATCATCGAGGGAAAGGGCATGATACCGAAAATTGCTTCAAACTCAAGCACCTCATTCAAGACATGATTGAGAAAGGAGATTTGCCTATACCCCCACCAACCAAACCGAACAACAAAACGAATCCTCTGGGAATTCACGCCATCTCTGACGATGAGCCGACCCTAGACTGCTCTCATCTCATCTTGCCAATTGACGACGAGGTGAATGTTCTGGAAAAGGATCCTTCAGACGGAGTGTTCGTGTTCAGTGCTGCCACCATGCTCACTATGTTTCAGCAATTTGAAGAGGCTATAGCCAGCCTCTCTGAGAGAATCACCCGACTCGACGACGCCTACCGTCGACTCATCTTCAATCCTCCTACACCGCGTCCGAGGGAGAATTCCCCAAGCATTCAAAACTACCCACCCCAGGATGGATTGCTCCCGCGACCATTCTGGCATAGACCTCACGAAAACTACCCTCAAAATAACTACCCTCAAAATAACTACCCTCAAAATAACTACCCCCATAAAAATCGCCCTCACAAAAAGATTCCCCACAAGAACTACCCACCGAGGAATACCCCTCCAAGGTATCCTCGAGACCCTGAAATTAACGGCATATGGCGGGATGATGTTGAGGATGTCTATGTCATCCCGGGGAAGGAAAAGCGGACGAAGAAAATCGGACATCTCACCCGGTCCGGACGTCCCTATCAGAATCCGAGCAACCCAGCGGTCGTTCCAACAACGAATGACCAAGTCGTCCCGGAAGTGGACACTCAACCAAAGGCTCCCGAGAACTCAATCCTGAAACAGCTCCAGAAAGCAAAGGCCGAAATCTCAATTTGGCAATTGATCGCAACGTCTTTTGAGCACCGACAGGCCTTACTGCAGGCCTTGGGAAAACTAACCGTGCCCTCCACCTCTTCCCCAGCAGAAATAGTGGTACACATGACGAGAGACGCCCCTGATCTCAGTAACCCGGTCGTCTTCTCCGACGAGGATATCCCCCTGTTCGGAGCCAATCATAACCTGGCCTTGTACATCACCGTACAATGCCTCTAAAAGAATATACCAATGGTCCTCGTGGATGACGGTTACGCTGTGAATGTCATTCCTCTCAAAACTGCCCACAGGCTGGGTATCAAGGAATCTGACTTAATCCAAACGAATCACGGAGTACGGGCCTACGACGGCACTCGTCGCAAGGTCGCTAGGCTAGTCACTTTGACCATCGCGACCGGGCCACTGGAAAGACAAACCAGTTTTCAAGTGGTCGACATCGACGCGTCCTTCAACATGCTCCTGGGACGTCCCTGGATTCACGCCGTCAAGGCGGTCACATCAACGCTCCACCAAAAGATCAGGGTCCCCTTCAACGGGAAAACGATCACGATCCCCGCTTCCCCAATCAAAGCAGTTATGAGAAGAGGGGTAGCCTCCCAAGCCATCGAGGAGGACGACAATGAAATGTGGGGTTTCCAAGCCGTGAACGCCATAACTGATGAATCGGCGACCTTGAGTGTGACCCGTTCGCCAACCTCGCGATCAACCGTATCATGATGCATCAGGGTTATTTCCCGGGTTTGCCGCTCAATCCACTAAAGGACCCATTGCCTCCCTTGAAACAGGCTAAGGTCCCCAACATTCCCTTTGGACTAGGATACGAACCTACTGACAAAGATATCCAGGAGATGAACCTCCTAATCCGAAAACGCAAGAAGCACGGAGTCATCCTCCGTCCGTACCACCTGACTCTCAACGGATACTTTGTCCCCGAGGGAGAGTCCGAGCTCTACCACGGCTTTCCGGAGCCAATCAATGACTCTGTGGCCAGGGCTAGATACCCGGGAGTGGAAGTCTTCCAGGACTGCTACTTTATCCCCGACAACATCGAAGCTGCATCAACTGAGTCCAAACCGTCACCATGCCTTGACGGACAAGCTGTCACACTCCTCTTTGGGGAAGATAACATCAAACACCTCGACTATGAGGACATCATCAACATCGCCCTGAAAGACAATCAGTTTGATCCAACCGCCTTGATCTCCGATACTGACCCGGAGAAGGCTACCCAAGGCTGGAGGAAAACCATCAGGTGGACCGATCGCCAAGGCCGCATTCTCAAGATAACAACTGGAGAAGGCCCTATGTTCAAGGAGGAAAGTGAAGAAGGATCTGAGTTTGAGTCTGAGTCGGAGTCAGAGTCTGACACTCCGGATGCCCCAGTCAAGGTCCCCTTCCCACTGTTTTATCACAAAGTCGTGGCTAATTCAGAGGCTGAGTCCACTAGGGTCACCCCCACTCCCATGAAAGGTGACAACCTGGAGCCTGTTCCAGGGTCCACTTCCTCTGTCGTGTCACCTTTGACTGACCACGAGATGTCTGTCCTTTCCGAGCTATTCGCTCATGTCAACTTAATGAACGCTAAGTTTGCTTATGACTCTTCTCAATTTAATTGCAATGCAATTCTGAATGATTATGAGGAATTTGACTTGAGTGACTACCCACCTCACCTAGCCAAAGAACTTGACAAGCGGGAAACCAGAACCCCCATTATTGAGGAAACCGAGCCTATTAACGTAAGAACCGAAAATACACCTCAAGAACATAGGATAGGGACAACCCTGGACCCCTCGGAAAGACAACAGTTCATTGACCTCCTCCACGAATACAAGGACGTGTTCGCCTGGTCTTACAGAGATATGCCTGGGATTTACAGAGAAATTGCAGAGCACCGGATACGCATTAAACCCGGGGCTAAACCTGTGAAACAGAAGCTACGCCGGATGCGTCCTGAGTGGGCCCTAAAAATCAAGGAAGAAGTGGACAAACAGTTCAAGGCTGGGTTCATCAAAGTGTCTGAATACTCTGATTGGGTGGCCAACATTGTGCCTGTGCCAAAGAAAGACGAAAGAATTCGGGTTTGCGTCGACTTTAGGGATCTGAACAAGGCGAGTCCAAAAGACGACTTCCCTTTGCCACATGTTGACATTCTGGTGGACAACACTACCGAACATGCTCTCCTATCATTCATGTACGGGTATGCCGGGTACAACCAGATTAAAATGGCTGAGGAAGACATGCACAAGACTGCGTTCACTACACAGTGGGGTACATATTGCTATACGGTCATGCCTTTCGGCCTCATCAATGCCGGGGCAACCTATCAAAGAACCGCTACCACTCTCCTACATGATATGATGCACAAGGAGGTAGAGGTGTATGTCTATGACATGATTGTCAAATCAAAAGAACGGGACGGCCACATCAGTGCCCTCCGGAATTCTTCGCTCGTCTGCGGAAATACAACATGAGACTAAATCCTCAGAAGTGTGCATTCGGGGTTACCTCCGAAAAACTCTTGGGACATGTCATCAGCAAAAGAGGCATTGAGATTGATCCAACCAAAATCAAAGCCCTTCAACAAATGCCTCGCCCTGGGAACGAGAAGGAGATCCGGGGATTTCTCGGTCAAGTCCAGTACATCAGCCGGTTCATTGCCAAGCTCACTATGATCGGTGAACCGATATTCAAGAATCTTCGCGCCTCCGATCACACCGATTGGGACGACGACTGTCAGAAAGCGTTCGACAGGATAAAGGAAATCCTATCCAAATCTCCTGTCCTCATGCCACCTCAACCGGGGATTCCTCTATTCCGATACCTGACTGTAACCAACACAGCCATGGGAGCAATGCTAGCACAAACAGTTGGCAACGAAGAGCGAGCCATCTACTACATCAACAAAAAGTTCATTGAGTACGAGACGAGGTATATCCAACTGGAAACGACATGCCTTGCCCTAGTATGGTCAACAAAGAAGCTGCGGCATTACATGCTCAGCTACTCGGTCCACGTCTACTCCAAGATGGACCCGGTTAAATACATCTTCGAAACGGAAGGTTGTCGAGATGGACACTCATGCTGTCCGAATTTGATCTCAAGTTTGTACCCCTCATGGTTATCAAGGGAAGAGCAGTCGCTGATTTCCTGGCAGAAAATCCCGTCAACGAGGACCCAACGACCGACACATGGTCACTTCCTGACGAAGACATCCTTTGTGACGACTCCGACGCATGGGACCTATACTTTGATGGTGCATCTAATCTGAGAGGCTTCGGGGTAGGAATCCTTCTAATATCACCAGAGGGAGAACACAATCCGATCTCAGTCAAGTTAGACTTCGCCGTCACCAACAATGCCGCTGTATATGAAGCATGTCTCATCGGCCTACAAGCAGCCATCACACTTGGCATCAAGAGATTGAGGGTCCATGGCGATTCCTCAGTCATCATCAATCAAGTATCCGGATGATGGAAAATCCGATTTGACAGCTTAGCTCCCTACCGAGCAAAGATCAATCAAGAGGCCGAGTTCTTCGACCAAGTCGACTACTTCCACTTGCCACGAGAGGATAATCAATTTGCTGATGCCCTGGAAAAGCTTGCCGCGCTCGTCAACATACCTGACGACATGACATCGATTCCCCTATGTGTCGAAAGACGGAGCGAGCCAGCTCACATTTGTGCCATTATCAACGACGAGGAAAGCCATGATGAACCTTGGTACCAAGCTGATTGGGTCCGTTTCGTGTTCACAATTAAAGATGTGGTCGTTGGGTCACGGTCGAATCAAAACACAATTTATAACTTCAGAAACAACTCTACAATTAGTAAAGAGGCAAGTAAAGGTCGGATCCCAAGGGACGGGAGTTGAAATGAGATTTCTATTGAAACTAGTGGTGTCTTAGGGGTGTCACAAATTGGGTTGATGTAGAAGGTCACTAAACTAAAATAGCAATGAAAATAAACAAGCAAGATGAATTAAAGGGGTGTAAACAATTGATTAAAAGCACTAGGGTGTCATGGGATCATAGGGGAATCATGGGAATTGATCATACAAACATGTTCTCAAATTATAAGCAAGCAATTGTTGTTGTGATGGATTAAGTTGGGTTATATCTTACAATCCTTGGAAAGTTTGGGTCCCGGAGCCGAATCGATTAGATTGTACAACACCTACAAGTCGACTTAATCTTCCCTACTCAACAACATGCATGGTCTAATGAGACTCGAGTTGGGTTATGTCTTACAAGTCTCATTGAAAAGATAGAAGATGATAATAAATGCAAGGATTCATAGGCTTAGCATTTCATCAAATATAACATGTGCAAGAGTTGAGATCAAAACAAGCAAGCAAATAAAACATGAAAGCATATTAATTTAAGCATGAATCATTCCCCATGTTGGTTTCCCCTAATCACCCATTTAACCCTAGCTAAGAGACTACTCACTCATTATCATGTTGATCATGCTAGCAAGGTTGTCAATCATACCAACAATATGAAACATGATGAATAAATGAAAGTAATTAACAATAATTAAAAAGGGATTAAGAGAATTATACCTACTAATGATTACAATAATAAAGCAAAGATAAAAGAAGTACTTGAATGCTTGATTGAGAGGTTGTCAATCTCCCAACAATAACCCAAATAATCTTCAATTACCCAAAATAAAGGATGAACAAAAGAGAGATTAAGGATATGAAACTTGTATTAGAACTTGATTAATTGTTGATTACAATACTAAAGAGAGATTTGATTGATATTAACTACTATAATTATTGATAAGAAGAACATCCTCCTCTAATTAGACTAATGGGGTATTTATAGTGGAAATTAGGGAGGATGCATTAGGGTTAACTAAGGGTTAAACTAGTAATTACACTTTTTAGATTGAGCAAGGAGGATCCGGTATTTTTCGAAGGAAGGGCTTCTTTCTTCGTAGCTTGGAGAAGAGGAAATCACGCTGTGCTGGAATCCGGGCGGAATAAGGTCGGGACGGGCGGATTCTGGTGATGGGGTCCGAACGGATTCGAGGGAATCCGGGCGGATTGTGGAGGTGGAATCCGAGCGGATTAGAGCAAAGCCGCACGAATTGTGCAGCTGTGGGACGGCCGGATTGGTGACAATCCGCACGGATTGTCACTCAGCAAGACATCTTCTTCTTTTCTTCCCTTTTCTTCATAAATTCCTTGGGGATTTCCTTGGGGACTCAAGGATCCTTTCTCAACATTGCTCTTCTACTATAATATGTACAAAGGCCTTCTAATCTTGTCTCTCCTTGATGCTTGGTCATTGAATTCGATCAATTTAGTCTCGTTTTGCCATGAAAATGCAAGATTCTTACTCCTTTCCTACCAAGGGATCAAAATCTCAAAGAATATGCAAAACAAAGAACTAAAGATAATAAATGACCCAAATATGCACTAAAAAGCATGAGAACAAGGCTAATTCGGGGGCTAAATATGCGCTAATTATGGTCACATCAAATATCCCCAAACCGAACCTTTGCTCGTCCCGAGTAAAGAGGTGACAAAGACTAGGACCAATACTAACCTATCCTAATAATATAGCCGATATGAGACAATTAGCGGGTCTCACTCCGCCCCTTCAACTCACAACAAGCCAACCATGAGGTAAGATGCCTTCTTGCAAGGCAAGGTGGGTCTTGCCAAAATGGCGACACATCCAAACATTAAGCACACAAAATCACATAATGGATGCATCTAAAAAAGGAATAGCCACTTCCTCATCAAGTGGCGGAGGCACTAAAGAGGAATAAATTTAAGAGCATGTAATCCTTCACAAATACTAGTTCAACAAATTACTAAGGCTAAGAGGATGGTACTAAATCACCTCCAAATGGTGTTAAACTAGACTACTTTCGTCCTCAATTTCCAAATGCTTTCGTCAAGAGCGATCGGATGGTGGTGGAATGATGATCCCTATGATGCTAGTAGCATATGACATGACAAGTCTCGAATTCTCTACAAAAGTAAAGGTCATGGATCGTCCCAAGCTCGACCAAGTGGCTTGACAAAAAGGCTTTTTGGGAATGAAATGCTCAAATCTTTATTCACAACGGGTAGATATGACTAGTATTCAAAATTGTCCTCATTTCACTTTCACATTTCAAATATTTAAGATGGGGTTTGTCCCTTCCGGGCTAGTGTCCTTTGCTTTCGCCAATCGCTTATTAGGCAACCGGTTAACCTCTAGACAATAGCTTTTCGGGGTGATAGTCACTCTGTCTCTGGGCGGCCGAATTGACAACCGTATGGGGGCCCAATTCAATGGATCCCGCACCAAAGCACATCGAAGTGGTACGCCTCCATCAAAACAACTTAAATTTCTCAACTTTCAACAATTCATAACATTTGAGGTTCCTTGGCATTAGATTACTTCCACATGACAAAATTTCTTTGAAATGAGCACTTCAAGCTTATTGATAGAAAATATTTTTGGGTTGCCTTACCACAAGGTCAAACAAGGTCACCTAGACAAGTTAACCAAGTCCACATCGCATCACGGGGTTGGATAGGTGACTCACATGCAAACCCTTGACTAGGCTTTGGGTCATGGGTCAAAAGACACTAGGATGACACTATCTAGGGTGTTTTACAACCATTCTAGTAGGCAAAGTCTTAAGTTGAACAAGTATTTGTAATGGCTTAGTTGCTCTTGTCAAAGTTCCTAAATAGGCATTTTTCAAAACATTTCTAACATGCAACTACATGCCATGATGCAACTAATATAAACATCCTAATGCAAGTGATTCTATTAACTAATATGACATATAAACTAAATGCAAGTCCTAAGTTCACATTGTTATACCGCATCAATCAAAATAAAGCCACATAGTCATTAACATAAAGAGGAAAAAGGAGATTGGAAAGATCATACCATGCGGTCTTCATGATCCTCATGTCTCGGATGTGGCGTAGTCAATCAATGTGAACAAGGATAGAACAAACACAATATATACAAGACAATATATACAAGACTATAAAAGGAAATAAACATGTTTTTGGGTTTTCAATTTTCAAATTTTTATGATTTTTAAAATTTTTCAATTTTTTTGGATTTTTGAATAAGAGTTAAATGTTAGAATTCTCATCCCCACACTAATATGGGCATTGTCCTCAATGGCCAAAATGATGGAAATTATGCAAAGATGATGCATGATTTCTACACTAAATGCAATCTACACTAAGCTACACTACATGATGCATGGTTTTTGTTATGACGGAGAGGATAATTTAGATTACCTCCCGTTGTGTATGCGTTAACTTCCCCAAACCGAGTGAGACACTATTGCTAATGTCCAAGGATGGGTGTAGTTCATGCACACACTATGCAATGCATGAAACTAATTTGTCATTTTGGATTTTGAAAATGGGAACAAAAAAATGAGAACACCTCAATGGTACCAAGGTGTGAGTCCTCTATGGTGCTAGGACTACTCCAACAATGATCAAAATTAATGAAAATACAAGGTAACAAGACATAAACTTCTTTTCATGAAACATTGAAAAATAAAGAGTAGAGATGAGAAAACTTCACTTGAACTTAGGTGGGTGCCTCTCGCCCGCTCCACCTAGTGATGAAGTAGTCTTCTAGACATCGGCATCATCTCCCTCTATATCGCTATCCCAAATATCTTTTGAAGCATGACTCAAACTTGGGTCCATGAATTCGTCTTCCTCACTCTCAAGCTTCACCGTGTCACCTCCACAAGAATTGCCACTCTCCTCTTCTTGGCGACCGTTCGCCCCTTCATTAGCCTTCTCCGAGTTGGGGAAGAGCAAATCCATTTGAGCCCATGAGGGGAAAGCTCCTTCTTCACTAATCCGTCCTTTTCGAACCATCTCATGGTATTGGGGGTAAATAGCATAGTAAGTGTCCACGGAGGTCTCGTTTTGACGGTAGTGTAAATCTTGCAAGATTCCCGTGACAAAGTCGTCACGGGGGAGGATGAAGGGATTTGGATGGTTATACGGTTGGTAGGGAAAGGGGTAGGGAGGCACTTTTATCTTCTCATTTTGGGTTTGTTGTTCTTGTTGTTGTGGTGGTGGATTTTGGGGTGGTGGTGCTTGCTTTGTTTGACTTGGTATGAGGTAGGAGGGCATTGGGGACAAGTTTCCTCTTCTTGGGGAGATCCGTGGTAGATCGGTCATTGGGAGATAAATCGGATCGCTTCCTTTTGTCAACCACTTTATCCGATTATCGACCCCCTCAAGGTTTATCCAATGGTGTTGGACGAGAAGGAGATCTTCATTAATTCTCGTGCTCCCCGTAAGTGGAGTGTACTCATTGTTCTCATTGAACCTTAGGTTGAAGTGCTTTGCAAGTCTAGTTATGAGTCCTCCATTCACTATGTGCTTCATTCCATCACCGTCCCCATTTCTAAACTTTGCCCATTTCTCTAGCAAAACTAGAGGTGCATTGAAGTGATACCCATATCTCCCTTGAATGTTGAGGTATAATTCCATAAACACAAGGTCTAATTGGTTCACGATTGCCGGATCTCGGCGGGCAAAGAGAGTCCCCGAAAGAAATCGATATGTAAGCCTCAAGATCGGGTTTCGGATATGAAAAGCAAGACATTCCTTGGTAAGAATGAAATCCCGGCCCGTCATGGCCCTCCACAAAGGTGCAACACTATACTTTTTGGGTTTCGATGTTCGGGTAGGCGAAACATCAAGTGCAAACACATTTGCGAATTCTACAAGGGTCATCATCCTAGAAACATTCTCCAACCTAAACTCTATGCATATCACTTTGTTCAAGGCTGTAATCTTCAAAAAGCTCAAGAATTCAAGCACAAGGGACCGATAGGTTGGTTCATACATGCGAAAAAGGGTTGAAAGACCAAAAACCTCAAAGAGAGCTTCCACTTGGTGAAAAATCCCAAGTTTTCTCAAGGTAGCATGACATAAAAATTTAGTGGGAAGAATATTCTTACTTAGAAGCCGGTGGAAGACTAATCTCTGCACATCATTGAGGAATTCCACATTTGAGAAATCATCAAGCCTTGTGAGATCTACAATCTCTTCATGTTCCCTTCTAATGGTGTTGAGGTGGGAGGTAGAAGAACTTCCCATCATCCTTGGTCTTCTTGCACTCCTAAAAGAGGATCTTCTTGGTGCCATTCTTGATTCTTTTGTTGGGTTCTTTTGATTTGTGAAAGGGTAAGGATGTTCCTTGTTGATTGAGTGTTGGAAACCCTAGAAAATTGGGGCTTTTTGATTTTGTGGGTAAAGAGAGTGATTTGGATATGTATGGGAGTCATAAGAAGGTGGGTTTTATAGTGCAATTGGAAGGAGTAGTGATGTGTCACTTTGTATGTGTCTTTGGGGTGTATTTTAATTAGGGAAAAGTCGGGTCAAAACACCGTGAGAAGACGAGCGGATTCGAGCTGAAGACGCTCGGATTCGTGCTCCTCGGGACGGGCGGATTCTGGGCAATACGCCCGGATTCTGTCACAGCGAGAATTTCCAAAATTTTGATGCTTCAGAGATGGGCGTCCCGAGCATGAGACGCTCGGATTCTTTTACGATGGGACGGGCGTCTTCTTATGAAGACGGACGGATTCTTCTACAGAGATTTTCTTTGAAATGCACAGGTAGAAAGACGGGCGTCTTTCTTCAAATCCGGCCGGATTCTATAAGACGGGCGTTTTTCCTCGTTGGACGCTCGGATTCAACCTCAGTCTAAAAATCTTCAAATTTTCAGCGTAGCTGGACGGACGGTTTCTCCTCTAAATGCCCGGATTCCCGCAGGACGGCCGGATTCCAGGGAATCCGCACGGATTCAGGCTGCGAGTTTTGACTTCTTCTCCTCTCTTAGATGCGTCCCCACACTTGAGAATTTGTTCCTTCCTTCATTCAAAATTCATTAGTAACCCTCCCTTACTTACGCTCATGAAAAGAGTTCATGCTTTTATTAAAACAAATGCAATAAATACAAGTTAGAGGGTTAGTATATTTACAAGTGGTGGTTTAGGGAGGACTCCACCAAACTCTCCCTTAAATGGTCCTTTCAAGGGGGAGGAGGCCCGAGGTAGGTAGCCTCGACCTCTCCAACAAACGCTCCTTCATAGTATGGCTTCAACCTTTGACCATTTACCTTGAACTTTCTTCCATCTTCCGCCTTGAGTTCGACATCTCCATATTTTCCAACTTCGGTTATCACATAGGGACCCATCCATCTAGAGTTCAATTTTCCCGGAAAGATTCGGTAGCGGGAATTGAATAGAAGGACTTTGTCTCCCTTGTGCAAGGCCTTTTGTCTAATTCTCTTATCATGAAGCAATTTTGTTCTTTCTTTGTAAATCTTTGCATTCTCATAGGATTGTAGTCGGAATTCCTCCAACTCTTGGATTTGAATCATCCTCCTTTGACCGCTCAATTTGAGATCAAGATTAAGTGCTCGGATTGCCCAATAAGCTTTGTACTCCAATTCGATTGGCAAATGACATGCTTTTCCATAGACAAGCTTGTAGGAGGAGGCTCCTATGGGAGTCTTATAGGCCGTCCTATAAGCCCAAAGACAATCATCAATCTTTGTGCTCCAATCTTTCCGAGTCTTGTTCACAACTTTTTCAAGGATTTGCTTGATCTCTCTATTTGAAATTTCCACTTGACCGCTTGTTTGAGGATGATATCCCAAGCCGGTTCGATGTTGAACACCATATTTGGTCAAAAGGGATGCAAGCTTCTTCTCATGGAAATGCGTTCCTCCATCACTAATGATCGCTCTAGGAACTCCAAATCTTGGGAAATTATCTTCTTGAAAAGCTTGGTGACCGTTTTTGCATCATCATTTGGGGTGGCAATTGCCTCCACCCACTTTGAGACATAATCTACGGCCACAAGGATGTACTTATTCCCATTGGATGTCACAAAGGGCCCTTGGTAGTCGATTCCCCAAACATCAAAGATCTCTACCTCTAGAATGCCCCTTTGTGGCATTTCGTTCCTCCAAGATATATTCCCCGTTCTTTGACAAGCATCGCAATGAATGATGAATTCTCTTGTATCTTGAAACATTGTAGGCCAATAGAAGCCCGATTGGAGAATTTTTGCAACGGTTCTCCTTGCTCCATGGTGCCCACCGTAGGGTGATGAATGACATCCTTCCAAGATTCCTTGGATTTCCCATTGAGTGATGCATCTCCGGTAGAGCCCATCACTATACTCCTTGTAGAGGTTTGGGTCATCCCAAAAGTACCTCTTCACTTCGAATAGGAATCTCTTCCTTTGGTTGTGGTTCAAATTTGGAGGGAGCACTTTTCCAACAATATAGTTAGCATAATCGGCAAACCATGGGGTGATGTGCCTATCGAGTTGTGTTTGAATAGCCATCAAAATATCGTCGGGAAATGAGTCATTGATCGGGGTTTCTCCATTTTCATCATGAAACCGGATCCTCGACAAGTGATCCGCCACTACATTCTTGGCTCCTTTCTTGTCTCTTATTTCCAAGTCAAATTCTTGAAGAAGCAAAATCCATCTCAACAATCTTGGTTTTGCCTCCTTCTTTATCAAGAGATGTCGGAGAGCACGGTGATCCGAAAATACAATCACCTTGGATCCAAGCAAGTAGGAACGGAATTTATTCAAAGCATAAACAATGGCAAGAAGATCCTTTTCGGTTGTATCATAATTCACTTGAGAGGGGTCGAGGGTCTTGCTTATGTAATAGATGGCGTGAAGAGCTCTTCCTACCCATTGGCCAAGAACCGCTCCAACGGCGTAGTTGCTAGCGTCACACATAATCTCGAAAGGTAACTCCCAATTCGGGGGTTGAATGATTGGTGCCGAGATTAATGCTTCTTTGATTCTATTAAAAGCTTCAACACACTCGTCAGTAAATTGGAATTGGGCATCTTTAAGCAAAAGTTGAGTGAGGGGTTTTGCTATTTTCGAAAAATCCTTTATGAAACGACGATAAAAACCCGCGTGACCGAGAAAACTTCTCACCCCTCTAACATTCACGGGAGGTGGGAGTTTCTCTATCACCTCAACTTTAGCTTTATCGACCTCGATGCCCTTTTCCGAAATCAAATGACCCAAAACAATTCCTTCATTGACCATGAAGTGACACTTTTCCCAATTTAAAACAAGACTAACATCTTCACATTTTTGCAATACAAGGGGAAGATTATGCAAACATGACTCAAAGTCCTTTCCATAAACACTAAAATCATCCATAAAAACTTCCATTATGGTCTCTAAGTAATCGGAGAAGACACTCATCATGCATCTTTGGAAAGTGGCGGGGGCATTACATAATCCAAAAGGCATCCTCCTATATGCAAAAGTGCCATAAGGGCATGTGAAGGTGGTCTTATGTTGGTCATCTGGGTGTATAGGGATTTGGAAGAATCCCGAGTACCCGTCAAGGTAACAAAAGAATTTGTTGGAGGCTAACCTTTCAAGCATTTGGTCAATGAATGGTAAGGGGAAGTGATCTTTTCTTGTTGCGGAGTTTAATTTCCGATAGTCAATGCACATACGCCAACCGGTGATCATTCTTGTGGGTATTAATTCATTCTTTTCATTTGTCACTACCGTGGTACCTCCTTTCTTAGGTACCACTTGGACGGGGCTAACCCACAAAGAATCCGATATGGGATATATGATTCCCGCATCAAGTAATTTCATGACTTCTCCTTTGACAACTTCTTGCATGTGGGGGTTCAATCTTCTTTGGGGTTGAATGGTAGGTCTATGGTATTCCTCTAGATTAATTCTATGCATGTAAAAGTTGGGACTTATCCCCTTAAGGTCATCTAGACTATAACCTATAGCCTTCTCATGTTGTTTCAACACATCAAGCAACTTTCCCAATTGGTCATCATCAAGTCTATCATTAACAATCACGGGTTTGGTCTTTGATTCATCAAGGTAAGCATATTTCAAATTTGGAGGAAGGGGTTTAAAAGTAGGAGTTTGTACCTTACTTTCCTCCTTTGGAGTTTCATTGAGAATTTGCTCCATCTCCATTAGACATTCCATTCTCATAGCATACTCAACTTCACTTTCATCAACCTCATCATATTCAAATTCCATGATGGGTTCCTCTTGCTCTTGAGCTTGTAAAATATCCTCTAGGATGGATTGCTCATCCTCTATGGGTTGACATGCTACCACTAGAATATTATGCACTAATTCGGATTGTGCACGAGTAAGTTCCTTGTTAGCTAGAGCGGCCTCAAAGAGATCCACCTCCAACTCCCAATACATGCTCTTAGCCTCACTTGCTTCCAAGTCTTCCAATGCTTGCATGGGATCCTTGAAGTAAGGGATACTCAAGTGGCCCTCTACAAAACAATCTATGAAATCCATCTCGCAAAATATCAAACAACTCGAAAACAATTAGAGCAGACCTTGAGGGGTTTTACTTCCCCAAGGCGAAGAAAGACACAACTAATAACAATAAAGAGGAAATCTAAATCAAACAAACACCGTCCCCGGCAACGGCGCCATTTTTGATTGGGTCCGTTTCGTGTTCACAAGTAAAGATGTGGTCGTTGGGTCACGGTCGAATCAAAACACAATTTATAACTTCACAAACAACTGTATAATTAGTAAAGAGGCAAGTAAAGGTCGGATCCCAAGGGACGGGAGTTGAAATGAGATTTCTATTGAAACTAGTGGTGTCTTAGGGGTGTCACAAATTGGGTTGATGTAGAAGGTCACTAAACTAAAATAGCAATGAAAGAAAAAACAAGCAAGATGAATTAAAGGGGTGTAAACAATTGATTAAAAGCACTAGGGTGTCATGGGATCATAGGGGAATCATGGGAATTGATCATACAAACATGTTCTCAAATTATAAGCAAGCAATTATTGTTGTGATGGATTGAGTTGGGTTATATCTTACAATCTTAGGAAAGTTTGGGTCCCGGAGCCGAATCGATTAGATTGTACAACACCTACAAGTCGACTTAATCTTCCCTACTCAACAACATGCATGGTCTAATGAGACTCGAGTTGGGTTATGTCTTACAAGGCTCATTGAAAAGATAGATGATGATAATAAATGCAAGGATTCATAGGCTTAGCATTTCATCAAACATAACATGTGCAAGAGTTGAGATCAAAACAAGCAAGCAAATAAAACATGAAAGCATATTAATTTAAGCATGAATCATTCCCCATGTTGGTTTCCCCTAATCACCCATTTAACCCTAGCTAAGAGACTACTCACTCATTATCATGTTGATCATGCTAGCAAGGTTGTCAATCATACCAACAATATGAAACATGATGAATAAATGAAAGTAATTAACAATAATTAAAAAGGGATTAAGAGAATTATACCTACTAATGATTCCAATAATAAAGCAAAGATAAAAGAAGTACTTGAATGCTTGATTGAGAGGTTGTCAATCTCCCAACAATAACCCAAATAATCTTCAATTACCCAAAATAAAGGATGAACAAAAGAGAGATTAAGGAAATGAAACTTGTATTAGAACTTGATTAATTGTTGATTACAATACTAAAGAGAGATTTGATTGATATTAACTACTATAATTATTGATAAGAAGAACATCCTCCTCTAATTAGACTAATGGGGTATTTATAGTGGAAATTAGGGAGGATGCATTAGGGTTAACTAAGGGCTAAACTAGTAATTACACTTTTTAGATTGAGCAAGGAGGAGCCGGTATTTTTCGAAGGAAGGGCTTCTTTCTTCGTAGCTTGGAGAAGAGGAAATCACGTTGTCTTTGGAATCCAGGCGGAATAAGGTCGGGACGGGCGGATTCAGTGATGGGGTCCGAGCGGATTCGAGGGAATCCGGGCGGATTGTGGAGGTGGAATCCGAGCGGATTAGAGCAAAGCCGCACGGATTGTGCAGCTGTGGGACGGCCGGATTGGTGACAATCCGCACGGATTGTCACTCAGCAAGACATCTTCTTCTTTTCTTCCCTTTTCTTCATAAATTCCTTGGGGATTTCCTTGGGGACTCAAGGATCCTTTCTCAACATTGCTCTTCTACTATAATATGTACAAACGCCTTCTAATCTTGTCTCTCCTTGATGCTTGGTCATTGAATTCGATCAATTTAGTCTCGTTTTGCCATGAAAATGCAAGATTCTTACTCCTTTCCTACCAAGGGATCAAAATCTCAAAGAATATGCAAAACAAAGAACTAAAGATAATAAATGACCCAAATATGCACTAAAAAGCATGGGAACAAGGCTAATTCGGGGGCTAAATATGCGCTAATTATGGTCACATCACAAGCAATCCTCAATTACAAAACCAAAAACGAATTCCCTCCCAACTCTGATCAAAGAGGACAAAGAGCCATCCGTTTACTTGCATCACAATTCGTGATAAACCAAAATCAACTCTACAAAAGAACACCCCAAGGAATTCTCCTCCTTTGCATTGACCATCTCAAAGCCAAGAAAGTCATGGGTGAGGTTCACGACGGAGAATGTGGCCCTCATATGACTGCAATGATGCTTACATGGAAAATCATGCGGCTAGGTTACTACTGGACAACCATGGAAGCCGATTACCGTAACTACGTCAAACATTGCCAGAATTGCCAAATCTTCGCCAACATACAACACATACCACCATCCCTTTTATACACCATGACATCACCATGGCCATTCTCAACCTGGGGCATCGACATCATCGGGAAAGTCAACCCGATAGGCACCAACGGGCATTGCTTCGTCCTCGTCGCCATCGACTACTTCACCAAATGGGTGGAAGCACAGTCATATGCAGTCTTGACCGCCAAACAAGTGGCCAAGTTCATTCAAAACAACATCATCTGCCGATATGGGGTACCCCATGAAATCATTAGCGATCAAGGCTCTCACTTCCGGGCGGAAACTCAAGCCTTGCTGGACAAATACAAGATCAAACGACATCGATCATCCCCCTACCGTCCCCAAACCAACGGAGCGGTGGAGGCAGCGAACAAAAATCTTGTTACCATTATCAAGAAAATGCAAGACAACTACCGCGATTGGCCGAGCAAACTCCCATTCGCATTCTGGGGATACCGAACCTCCATTCGAACACCGACAGGCGCCACACCCTTCTACCTAGCATACGGTATGGAGGCGGTTTAACCGGTAGAGTTAGAGGTCCCTTCTCTACGCATCCTACTAGAGAGTCAAGTCCCTGAGGCGGAATGGACCTGTCGAAGGTACGAACAACTTACTCTTCTAGACGAACGGCGACTCAACGCCTTGCACAACGTCCAGCTATACCAACAACGTATACAACGGGCATTCAACAAGAAGGTTAAACCCAGAAACATCCAGTAGGGCGACTTGGTCCTCAAGTAAGTTCGAGCACCATTACCCGTCGATCCGAGGGGAAAGTTCAAACCCAAGTGGGCCGGGCCATACCTGGTCAAGAAAATACTTTCGGGGGGCGCAGTGAGACTGAGTGACCTAGACGGGGAGGACTTTACAAACCCGACCAACCTAGACCAACTCAAGAAATACTACCCTTGAACCCTATCAACCAACAACCTAGCCTAGTTTTGCAACTAGCATCGACGTCAACCCTTTTCAAGTCAAGTTCCTCAACACGTTCTGATTTGAAATTGCATGTTTTATCGAGTCTAAGCTGCGGCACCTTGCCCGTTTCGAATGTCCTTTGATCCGTCAAAGGCAACGTCCATTTGCACTACCAAAAACAAACCCCCTGAACTACGAGCATGGTTTGATTTCACCTCTTCAGGTGAATACGTAGGCAGTCCCTCTTATGCATGAGGGATACAACCACAAAACCCAATTCAAATTCACAAAACATTTCGAACTACGATCATGGTTTGATTTCACCTCTCCCGGTGAATACGTAGGCAATCCTTTCTTACACAAGAAGGACACAACCATTCCCACAATAAAATAAAACAACCATCCCCACATACAAAAAACCCTATCAAAAAAGGAAGAAAGGGAAAACCATTCCCTTTCCCACAAAAATACAAAAATGAGCCTTTATCCCTTTCCACAAAATACCACTTTCCCAAGTGCAATTGTTTAGGACAATTCAAATCGAATTGCCTTTACCAAACGGATGGAAGAAACAAGCGTTCACAATTTTTGACACGAGCAATCCTCTTATTTAATTAATAATGGGAGGGATTACAATTTCAACAATAAATAAAGCTCGACGAGTCTACAACTTGTCAAAGCTAAGGTGTCAACTAACACACCTCACATAGTAAAACTAGCACAAAACACACAATAACTAGCTAGTACAACATAATAAAAACTCACAACAATAATACAACATAATAATAAAGTTGGTAACGGAGGTCTTCACTCTTCCATTCTACCCTTGCCTTTTCCCTCGGGGTACATCTTCCCCTTGTTCTTCTTGTTGGCCCGCCTAGCATGGATTTCCTCCTCAGAACGGATCCTCAACGGATCTAAGACGGCGACGGCCTCCGGTCTAGCACAAGACCCCATGTTCGACCCAAGACGAGCCAATGCACGGCCCACCATATTCTTGGGGCCGGAACTCTTCCTCTTCGGTGGTCTCATCACATCGGGAGTAGCTCCATCAACATACTCCTCGAAGAAGGCACGGTTGGCCTTGCCAACCTCTCGATACTTCAAATCGACAACCTCGTCCTTACGAAATTTGGATCTCTCTTCCAAGGACGTAGCTCGTGACCACTTGACATGAGCGGGAGTCACCCATGTCGTGGCAACGGGGTTTGGCACCTCCCAAAGCGGCCGAGTGGCCCACCATCTTTCGAAGAACTCCACAAGCTTGGAGTTACGGAAAACATTCTCTTGGACAAGAGTATCTTGAGAGGGTACCTTTTGTTGACGCCCCATTTGCCTCATGAGCCTTTCGGGATAAATGAAGGAAACTACCTTCAAGCCCAGCACCATCAAAGAACGAGGACTAGCACCCGAAGCGGGCAACCCCGTGAAGGACGTCAAGTGCCACCACGACACCACCCAACGGATATGAGGACCACCCTCCTCCGCCAATCTTGCGGCCCAATAGGCCTCGGTGGAAGCAAAACTATTCGGGTACAACTTCTTCCTCATAGTAAGGTGACGGAAGGAGTAAGAAGAAGGATTAACCGGAGGCTCTACATACCTTAGCCTCTCCAATAGCCACACTTGTAGGATCCTTGGCGATCCAAAAGAGGGAGCTTCTCCACAATAGCCTTCCTTGTCCCAAAGCTTGGATAATCTCTCCAAGCACCAACCATGACGGGTCTCTACCATGCTCCATTTGCTCAATCACATGGATAAGGGTCATGCTACCATGACATCTTGGCCCCTCCTTCTTAAAGACATCAACAAAGCGGTACACATGGACAAGGCAAAATGCAAGAGCCCTTCTCCTAGAAACCTCCGAGACATTAGCATCTAACCGATTCGAGAAGATGTTGATAAGAGCCAACATATCCACACCATGTGGAGCAAGAAGAAAGTTGACTTGGCTTGTTGATAAGCCCAGCATGGAACGGAATTTCTCCTTGTAGCACAACCGAGTCGGAGGACGCACCGGAGCACAACCCGGCCACCCACTAATGACTCCAACTTCTTCGGCAAGAGGACAAATTTCACCTTTCGGGAAAACGAAAACATGATGTTTTGAATCCCAAAACCGAGAACATGCTTCAAGAAACGAAGGTTGCGCCTTGACATGACGAAGCACCAACAATTGACCAACTCCCATGCAATCGAGTTGATACTTCTCGGGAGGCGATAAATCCCGGCACCATTGTCGCAAGGCGTTCTCGAAAGCATCCATGAAATATTTTTGTGGAAGAAGAGGAGGTTTTGTAGAGATGATTTTGTGTTTCGGATGATGAAACAATGATCAGCGCATTTTTCAGAAAAAGAGGAGAGCCGGCTTCCATCGCCAAGACGCTCGCGCCTCTTTGAGGCTTCTCCAGGATTCCCGCTGTTGACTTGTCTCTTTCAACATGTGTTTTCTCCTGACACCTCAAACCTCCCGCCAGGAACCTCGCGCCTCTTCGGGATGATTCCGGGAAATTTTGTGTTTCTTCACACTCACATTTCCTTGTTTTCGCGTTTTACGAAATCCGACACGGTTTCCATGACGCAGCTTTAAACATACGGATTTTTCTTTCTTTTTTTAAAGGGGGGAAGGGCTAGTCATCCCGATCCGCGATGGATCGTTTCCATGTCAGTCGAAATTCCGAAAAATTTTCGCTTTTTCGCAATTCAAAAATCAAAATCGAAAATTGATAACACGACATCAATTTTCCTCAAAAATTCAAGCGCTCACAAGTTCGAGTCTTGACATCAAAAGCCAAATATACTCGCAAAAATCCTTTTCTAAAAATTCTTTCCTGACGGTTTGAGTTTTTATATTTTTTTCGAGTCAATTTTCAAAATTTCGATGCAATTTAATTCACGACACGAGTTAATTGCTCAAATTTTCAACAATTCCTTTTGAATTCCGAACGTGACGATTTTGTCCCGGAATTTTCAAAATTCGTTTCAAAATTTCAATTTTAACTTCAAGTCATCTTGGTTAATTTTGATTTTCAAATGCTTTACGTGTTTTCAATCAATTGCTTCTACGTGTTTACGTTTTTGCGTATGTGCTGCCTGTTGCCTGTTTTTCTACACTAACGATGCAGGAACTGGTGCAAAGCAAAAGGAGAATCAACAGCCGACAAGCGCTCCTCCGAAACGCAACACAAAAAAGCCAAAAATCACAAAACAAACTACAGTCCAAAAACACATATACAAACCGCCTCACGCAAAATGTAAATATGTACAGACAAGAGTCCAAGACACGGACAAACTATGACAACTACTCAACGTCTCCCGTCGGACCAGTCCTGGTCTCACTAGGAGTCTCCGCCAACGCAGACACCACCACCAGCTCAGACTCCCTCTCCAGGGAACTCTCCAACGTCTCACGCTCCATCTCGACGTGAAGCTCTTCCGCTGCAGCCAACTGAGCCTTCAGAGAGGCAATCTCCGCGTCTCGACTCCGCAGCTCGTCCTCATGACGCCTCAAGTCCTGGTCCCGACGGATGATCCCCAGCTCCTGGCCCGCGATCGTCGACATGGCTGCCTCCAACTCAGCACGGACCCGAACAAGCTCCGCCGGATCCGCTGTACCCTGCAAAACACAATAACAGATCCTCAAGATCTAAAAACGTGAAACACAACACCAAATACACGAAATACAACATACAAAACGTACCTGAGAAAGCCGAGCCTCCCTCGTAGCCAGGTCACCAGCAAGCGCCCTCCAGCGGTTAGTCATCCGCCACAAGTTCTGGTGACTAACAGTCGTCACCTACAAAATAAAAATGTCCTTCAAGACAATGCAAGGCAAAGTATAAATGGAGAAAATGTTCAAGTCATGAACTCACCCTCAGAACAGTCAACCTCCACTCTATGCCGGCATCGGCCACCTCGGCCACCGCGGGCTCCGGTAAGCGCAACTGAAGCTCCTCGCCACCCGGCCCATGAAAAGTGGTCTCCGTCGGGAAAGCTGGGGGCTGAGTCCTCATCAGCTGGTCGACTCCCTGCCATTTGGATCCACATCAAAAATGACAAACCCTCCTATCAAGGGAGGCAATGAAAACAAAAGAAAAGAGGAAAACATACCTCGATCGGGTACCAAGCAAGCCTCGACAACCGGAAGGTGTTGTAGTCGGCGTTCCGCAGCAACAACTCCTCACCTCCCCGGCCGTGAAGGTGCTCCTCAACCTCATCAGGAGTCGACTCCTGGAACAACACCCCAGGCGGGTCAACCGGCACGACGAAAGTCTCGGTAAGGCACTGGCGAACTAAACGCTCACCCAAGTACCAGACCGGCTCAATCGCCGTCTCCAAGTACAGACGCAGAGAGCTGCGAGGTCGCAAACGCTCCCTGATGGAAGCCGACACATCCGTGTAGTGCTCCCAAGGCCGCCCAACAAACTGCATTCGAAACAAAGCTACTCAGCTAACTGGGGGCTTCATAAGCTACCTAGTCATCCTATCTATCTCTATGAAGGAGAGGGGGAAGAGAGCAAGAACTTACATCAGCAATCCGAAGCTTGTTCACGCGACGCCTGCAGTCCTCGTAGGTCGACTTAGTCGACTTCTTCCGACCCACCGTCCAACCCCTCACAGCAGGGTAAGCCGAGGGAACACCGTCTGTAGTCCCCGGACGAAGAGGAGTGATGTACGCATACAACCAAGCCTGTAATCAAACACAACAAACACAAATTAGCCAATTTCTCAAAAATTGCCAAAGTCAAAATCAAAATCAAACTCAAAAAACTAACACAAAAAACGCTCGTACCTCAAAGATGAGGCCGGGACCAACCAGAGCAGGTGCACTACCCGCTCTCACTGTCTCCGGAGCAACACCTGCCACCCTCTCAGCAAAGTGATCCTTCACGTAGGAGCTCACAATCAGGTACGGAGTGACGTCGGAAGGCTCCGGAAAAGCAGTACCGATCAAAGCAGTGACCGTAGGAGAGGACACTCTCTCCGGTGTCGCGGTAAACTCAATGGGCAGCTCACCACAGGGAAGGTCGGACACCATGGCAAAGTCCTCTAGAGTCACGCCGACCTCCCCAAACTCCATGTGGAACGACGAAGTCGTGTCCCAGTACCGATCCAACATAGCGCGGATCAAACACAGGTTCGACCTAATCGAGGACCTGTGAATGTCCCGCCAAGCGGCTACCAACGGCCCAAAAGCCGACCTCTCTATCAACGCCCTCGACCCAGCTCGGAGAACGTCGTAGAGGCCCAAGCAGGTAGAAAAGCCCGAGAAAGTCCTCATGGTGCTGATCTCCTGATATCAAAAACAGACGTCAGAATGCCTATTTAGGCTCGACACTTCAAAAATGACAAAATTCAGCCAGGGATTGCGACCCACCATGCCCTCGTGAGCACGGTAGGAAAGGTGTCGGTCCAGTCGAAACAAAAACTGGCTACCGTCAAAACCCTCGGCCCACTCTGGCGCCGCCCGTAAAAGCAACCCCCGCGGGGCCGTAACTCGCCTGGCCCTCTAGCTCGCGGCGTCAGCATCGTCCTCGGTTGTCTCCGCTCTCCGCCTCTTATGGACGCGAGACTCAACGTGGTGGATAGGGCCCAACTCAACGACCATGTTGACGTCCCGCAACGTCCGCCTAGTCACCCGAGGACGTCGCTCCCTAGAAGAAACCCTCCTCCCGGAGGTACTCGCCTCAGCCCCAGTCTGAGCTCTACCGGTGATAACAGCCCAAACAATGGGCTCCGCACGCTCCTCGACGGCCCCTGAGGCCCCAGCAGTCTGCTCAGGAGGTCTCTCCTCCTCAGTAACGTCCTCCAAAACCACGGCGGGCGTGCTAACCGGAGTACTAACTAAGCCCGACCCGAACAACTCCTCAAGAGTCGCAGCCAAGAACTCGGCCTGCTCCGAACAGTCTCCTACAAAAAAAAAACGTCAGCCGAAATTTCGGTATTACGACGGCATGAAATGGATAAACCCAAAACCAAAAAAACAACCTGCAATACAAAAAAACAACACAAAAACGACTCGCCCTCTTTTCAAGCAAAAGACGAGTCAAAACCACAAAAACGGCATTTCAAGACCCATACAAGGTCTGCCAACAACCCAAAATACATTCCCGACACAATGGGGATTTTTCTACGGTTCAAAAGGGCAATTCATACGCTAATTTGAGCCCGAACCGGTCAAAAATTCAAAAACGACCGCAAAAAGGGAAACGTGATTTTATCACGCCTCAAGGTGACCTAAAATACCAATGAGGTCCATTTCAAGGCAAACTGACTCAATTCAAGCCCAAACAGGCGCTTATTTCGTCAGACGTAAGACCGTCGCAAAAGGCAAAAATACAATTTTGCCACAAACACTCAACGAAGGTCCTTAAATGGAAGCACGGGTTTTCCAAACTACAATGCAACCTAGTGGGACCCACTACCCAAGCAAATAAACTTGGCATTGTGAAATGAGACGGTTTCTCGCCTCAATCACGTTTTTCGAGCACAGGGAGCGGGAACGGGGACCAAAATGCAAACTAAAAGCACCTCTATACTCCTAAACAGGTTTCTAACCTAATGCAAACATCAATTTCACTCAAAATTGGCTCAATCAAAAACGCCCAATTCGATTTTTAGGGCAAAATTTCGCCCTAATTTAATCAAGCTAAAATCCACAAATGTGAAAGGATTCAAGAGGAAATACTTACCTTGAGATGACATTTGTTGACAATGGCATAGACGAAAGCAAGCTAGAAGGTCCTTTAATGGCAATTTTGCGAGATTTTTGAGGTTGAAGATGAATATTCATCCGCAGCTCAACCTCGCGTCTTTTTAATAGAAAATAGGGAAGCCGACTTCTATCGCCAGATGGCTCGCGCCTAAACCAGGCCTCCCCTTTGCTTTTTCAGCGAAATTTGGGCTTTGGCCCAATTCCCCACAACAAATTCGAATTTTCGTTGACGATATTGAATGTCATCATTTCCTCGAAAACAAACAAAACCAAATAGTGAAAATTCAAATTCGCTATTTTCAAAAACTTCAAGCAAACGGCGATCGAAACCGCCAACTCCAAAAATAATAGCGAAAATTCAAAATCGCTATTTTCCTCCAACTTCAAAATAACAGTGAAGATTCCAAATTCACTATTTTCTTCAAATGTCAACGGCGGCACATAAACCGTCACTTCAATAAATAGTGAAGATTCCAAATTCACTATTTCTTCAAATGTCAACGGCGGCACATAAACCGTCACTTCAATCAATGGTGAAGATTCCAAATTCACTATTTTCATCACATATCAACGACGGCACATAAACCGTCACTTCAATCAATGGTGAAGATTCCAAATTCACTACTTTCACCACATGTCAACGGCGGCACATAAACCGTCACTTCAATCAATAGTGAAGATTCCAAATTCACTATTTCCTTCCAACACCAGCAGGGGGCTTCCTCGCGGAACCCGCTCATTCCAAAAACAGTGATAGTGAAAATCCAAGCTCACTATTTCCACAGCGGCATCATGAGTTCGCTACTTTTGAAGCAAGCCCATTTGACGCGGCTACTCCCATGGTCCATCAACCGACCTTATCATTTGGCTGACGAGCCTTTGTCCGCACCCTTTCAAGGACAGATCCCGAAGATGCCTCGGGTACATTTCCTTATCATTTGGCTGACGAGCCTTTGTCCGCACCCTTTCAAGGACAGATCCCAAAGATGCCTCGGGTACATTTCCTTATCATTTGGCTGGCGAGCCTTTGTCCGCACCCTTTCAAGGACAGATCCCGAAGATGCCTCGGGTACATTTCCTTGTCTCGGCTGGCGAGCCTTACAACGCACCGCGGCTGGCGAGCCCTCCTTACATACGCACCGCAGCTGGCGAGCATTCATCCGCAACCATGCAAGGACATATCCGAAGATGCCTCAGGTATGACTCCTTCTTATGGTTGGCGAGCCTTTGTACGTAGTCTAACGGACTTTAAACGACCCGCACGGACAGTCGACAGACTCTAAAATGTTCCCGACGACAGGTTCTTGACTCGTACCCTCGAGTCGCCTTGGCGTCACCCTTCCCGACGGCAGGTCCTTGGCCCGAATCTTTTCTAGCCGCCTCGACGTCGCTTGGGTCTCCAGGTTGTAATCTTCGATTGACCTGGGGGCTCTACTTTGACTTTCGCCCTGTCCAAGCCTCAGTCAAAGTGGGGGCTCTGTAGATACCCAGTATCTGCTGAGACTCCAACAAACACCCGATGATTATCGGACTACAACATGTTTTGGGATCGCAGCGTTTGATCGACAGTTTGTGTACAACTTTACGTCGGAAAACTTAAATCGATTTCGGAAAAAAAAAACATTTCAAAACATTTCAAAAATACCTGGAGTGTTGAATGCACGGCGACGGGGACGCGATGACACTAACTAGAGTCAAAACCGACACCGGACCAAAAACCGACTCAAAAATTCAAATCCCGACTCCAACAACGAGTCAAACCAAGTCAAACACAAAAACCAAAATATCTCAAACCTTCAATGCTAAGTTTTCCCGGATTCATGTTGGTCAAGTACCAAATATGTGACTACAAAACCTAGGATAGAACAAATCATGATTGCGTTTGTTGTGAAAGCGACAACACAGCTCGAAGACCCGTGACGTGGCTCGCGCCTCTTTGAGCAGCCCAGGTGGCCACGTCGCTCAAAACTCACACAACCACTCATTCTCCTATAAATACCCCTCAAATGCCACCCATTTGAGACTCACGCGAGTGTCCGCCCCCTCTTTTCTCCCTTAAAATTCTCGACTCGACTTCTTAAGTCACAATCCGACGCGTATTTACGACCTACCGATCGTAAACACGAGCCTTACACATTGTTTGGTACCGTCATCGTGCATTAAACCACTTGACCGACCACTTTGACAACTACACCATCACTAAACTTTTAAAACACTCTTTACTTACCAAAACGGTTTTAAACCGAGTTTTTTTCCGATCAAACGAGTTGTTACACTTACGTCGGTCACTCGCCATAACCAAACATGTAAGTATGAGGGTGTAAAAATCCTCTTTTATTATGTTTTCATTTGTTTCATGACTCTAACATGCTAAAACATGCATAACATGAACCAAACACATGGAATAAACGAGCCAAAACCGATTTTTGGTCTGAGGCAGAAGCCCCTTGGGTCGCCAAATGGCTCGCGCCTAAATGGGGTACTCAGACCAGAGATCAACCGTGTTTGTTCTCGTCATTTCCCTTAATCCATTTTCATATTTGTAATCGGTTTTTACCATTTCAAGTATTTTCGAAACCTTTTTGTTTCATTTCACATGTTTTAACCATAAAACATTTTTCACCCTTGGTTCTTTATACCATGACGGTTAAATCAGTGTTTCGGTGATAATATTTGGTTAATGACATTTAAAAGGTATTTTAAAGCCTTTTATTTCATTTCTTCATATTTTCAAACAAACATATTAGTCACCAACACGAAATCATCCTTGGTTCTACATACCATGTCGGATTTTAACCCGGGTACGATGATGAGTATCGACTAATTACATTCAAAACGGACTTACAACAATTAGTCCATAATCATTTTCAAAACTATTCATGTCAAGTTTGTCAAATCGAACCCGACACCGAATATTATCAAATAATGATGATTATTCGAGTCTAGTTCTTCAAATCCACAAAGGCGGTCTAAACGACCCTTTCAAAATCAAACCGGGTTCAAAAACCCATTTTTAACACGTTTTATAACGTTTTCTAAACAGTCAGAATACGGCATTCAACCGTTGGCTAACCCGCGCCTCAAGCAGGCCTTTTCTTTCTCATTTTCAAAACCAGAGGGAGGCCCCTTACACCGCCGGCTGGCTCGCGCCTCTTATAGCCGTCTGGTACAGGGCCTGTTCCCTTCTAGCATTAGTCTAGGACGATCCCGACTCCGGTTAACCCGGATATAGGACGGATCAGATGACTATTCGATTATTCAAAATCATATTTGCAAAATGCCATACTAAGACAAATGGATCATGTTATGCACCCTAAACATAATAAGGTAAATGGATGTTTAATTTCCGTCTTGCATGCAAATCAACCATTAATCCAACTCGACATCTTATACTTGATACTTGGATTAAATCAAACCGACTTAGAAAGCTCTCACATGTTAGGTTTAAATTATTGGATGCGCATTCATGCATTTAAACCGTTTTATCAACTTTTGCATTCAACCAACCAAGATCGATCAGTAGAGGCCGCTAAACGCGGGCGGGATTGGGTGTCTGATTAAAGGGCTTCCCAATACGTACCTTCACCTCTTACTCAGAAACTTTGGATAGTGGACGACCTTATCCAGGGCGTACGAGAGTCATTCTAGAGATAGGATGCTGAAGAGGGACGATTTCCTTATCTTTAGTACCTATGTCAAACGCTGCTTTGTGCTTCGATTTGACCGAGGTATAAAGTGGAATTCGAACGGGTTCCAGGCATCCCACAAATGCTTGGTGGTGACTCCGAACATCTCTAATCGTTTCGAGACCCTTACCGAGACGAAACCGACCGATCTAAAACTATCTGGTCGAAAGCTTTTTTACGCCGCCGAGCGTGGCTTTCAAAAGACCGTTGCATGTCCAACAGATCGGCTTGGCGTGCAGGTGGCCCGTGACTACGGACCGGTAGGTGGCCCCCCAAATCCACGGACCGAGACGTGGCCCATGCCCACACTTAGTAAAGATGAGTAATATTTTAGAGAGATGTTGAAGAATTGTTCACATGCAAAAGTGTTGAGTGAAGAAGTGAGGTAGTGTAAATAAATGAATAATAGATGGAGTGAATAGGAAGGGAAGTGGCGGGTGGAGGTGGAGTGAGGGAGTGGACAAATTTTGTCTTATGTTTTTCATCTTACATCACATGCAAACTCTTACATAAGATAAATTATGGTAGTATACAAAATAAGGTGAAATGATTATGTGAGTAATCATCCACTACTCTTATTTTACACGGTCCACTTGACCATTTACGGGTCCATGTTGGTTCTTATATTTGTCGCACAAATCCGTGTAATTTTTATTTTAAACATCGTATCATGTTTAAATACTTCCATAATTAATTCGTCCAATTCACTCCGTAAATATACGTGTACCACTACACATATTATTTACGTACTAATATTAATCACATTAATCAATTAGTACAATTTTAGTAAATTAACAGTTAATTAACTAAAACCCGTCTCCCAAAACTTATTATTCAATTATCGCATAATTAAATAATAACTGCCGCTCCTCGAGTTCGCAACTCGAAATCTCTCTAAAAATAATCGACTAACTTTTTAGTCTACAAATCAAGGGACTAAATAAATTGTATCTCATACAATTAATTAGTTGTCTATTGGGGTTCGTTCCTTTAGGTGTGACCGAAAGGGGTCAGTTGATCACCGTCGTCTCACGACAATAACGTCAAACTCTAGTCAGCCAACCGTTATCGATTTACGTTAATCAACTGACGAGGATCAAATAATTAAATATCTGATGATATTCCATTAATGAGATTTATTATGTTAACGCACTATTGTGGAGGACATTAACTCCAACAATCTCCCACTTGTCCGACACAAGGTGTGCACTACCAATTCTCTTGTCCGTTTTAATCTCCCACTCAATGCAAGGTGTCTTTCAGGTCGCACTTGCACACGAACATATCGCGAGTGGTTTTCTCGATCGGGAGTGTGACTACCTGACCGGAAAAATCTCTCACAGATTACTTCCGAGCGTGGCCACGCATTTGTAGTCATTAACTCCTCGAGTGGCCTTGAGATATAGTTACCCAACGTGGGTGGACAATTCCTGTATTGCCTATCTATCCTATTGCCCAATACAGATCACCATGACCTAGTAAATGCCCTTTTGGCCTCCTTTCACGGCACGACCTAGGACAAAAACCAAAGTCACTCGGAAACTGCACTTACTCAGATAATAGTCTCCAGTCAAAAGAATCGACTCATTAGAATATCTTAGAGATCCCCGCCACGACCAGGCGTCTATAATAGAACTTAGGGACTCTCTAAATGGTCACTGTCCGGCAAAGTGACACACACTCTGCCTATGTAATCGACTAGTCATCACGCATGACCTTATGGTGTTGAACAACCATCAATCGACTTACAATCTAGTCACTCTGAGACGTCACCTCATTAAGTGACTAGGGACAAAATACAATGTTCATCTTATTCACTTGAATATTGTTCAACATTGTCTCCACAACTTATTCAGATCAACAAGGTATTCAATGTTTTCAGTCAAACTGAATAATTGAGTTCTTAAAGAAACTCTAACAATGAATGCGATCATCACTTATGTAAATATCAATACTCTATCCAATATTTACATAACGATGTTCAGCAATTAAGGTATACTGCTCAATCACATTGAGATGACATAACCATCATGTCTACCTTATGCCAACGGCTTTGGTTAGAGGATTAGCAACAGTTGCATCAAACTAATTTCCATTGCAATTTTCCTTTGTTCTATGCAATCTTTTCATCACATAGAGCCTTTCTAAGTACATGTCTAAACAAGTTTTTAGACTCTGGTTCTAAAGCCAGTCAAACACTCCCACTGTTTTCACAGTCTCTCGGGAGACGATATTCGGCTAACGGAACGACTCTAGTTCCATTAAATTCCGGTTATCATTTATCTCTTTTACAACATCGGATGCTGTAATGTACTTAGATTTCCGTTCATGATTTGTACGTATAACACTTATACATACACATCCTTCATATGACATCTTTTATGTATGACTCCTCATACATATTTGCTTTATACATGTATAACTTCTTATACATATATGTATAACTTCTTATACATATTATTCTTTATGCACATAGCACTCTTATATGCTAACCATTCCTTAACGAGGCCCATAACATCTTATAAGCATAGGAATGTTTCCATGTAATCCTTTTACACGAAATTCATAGATTCCTCCAAACTACAAGAGTAAATCCTCAGTGCTTCTCAAGTACTCAAGGATGCTCTTAATAATCATCTAGTGACACTCACTAGAAAATGATTGGTAATGACTTCTCATATTCTCAACATGATAAGTCCCGACGAGAGAAGCTTTTAGCATATTAAATAGATCCTGCAGCGGAAGCACAAGAGATCATATTTATTGTTCAACAATTTGAACGAGTCAAGAGTCTTATCACATAAGTCTCTTGACTATAATGCTAATATCCATGGAGATCTATCTCATTAGATCTGGTTATTTAATATGCGCCATGCTACTCTCAAGTATTCACCCGAGAATATTTCTAGTCACTAATATGTCAAACGCATATTTAGACTAAGAAACTAACTTTAGCTCCCACTAAACTCCATGTATCATAATGGTACCTCAACACTCGAATAATACCATTTTAATAGACTACATGATTAAACCCAAAGTTCCAACTCTTTGACGTATATAGATCACTTAGCATTGACAACATCAACAAAACTTCTCCCAAGGAGAAAGTTTGAATTATTTATTTGCCGAATCTTATCCTCATGAGAAGCTATATTGCTAAGAACATACGAATTGATAAAGGCATTTGGGTTGTCACAAACTCTCTATAACAAGCCCAAATTTTAAACATCTTATGTAACCTTTATGACAAGATCAAGGTAACCAACCAAAGTATTCACCTTAAATGAAGTCTCAAAAACATCTCGTGTTTCCTTCCTTATCGAATCGTGTGCAAGGAGATCAATTCGAATTGCATGGTGACACGCCATCACATAGAGTTCATACTATAGAAAAGCCTTTGATGTGGGTTTAAGATTCGTTACTTTTGAAAAGTAACGCAATATTATCGCAAAATTATCTCCTTATAACCACTGAGCCACAATAAAGAACGTCTTCTTGCATTGTACTCAGTTTGTGGGTCTTGGGATTTCGCAAGTTCAAAATTTCTCCCACTCTGTCTTCCAGAAAATTGAAAATCTTTTTAGAAAAACAGCATTACGAGCCACAAACTCTTTGTTCTCGGTTTGGAGGAGTAAAAACCAAGTGGTTCAATTTTGGATAACCCTCACAAATACATAAATTGGTTCTGAACATAAACATTTATGGTCCCAAATGTATAATAATGACAAGTTAGGGACCCTCCCTACCCATATCTCATATGGAGTCATTAAGGCTATTATAGTCGGGTTTTAAACTTTTAGTGAGAAAATAGCTTACAAAATTGCGAAAAACCTCAAACTATATCTCATAAAGTTCGGTTTATATACTTGACTACACCATACAATATGGTGTCCCAAGGAGAACGTTTATGTGAACTGGTTCACAATCTTCTTAGTGATCATCAAGGTCATTACTTGATATTACCCATTTGACCTTCAAAGTCATTACTTTGAAACTTCCGATCAACATCTTGATCTTGTCGTGTTTTTGGTTTACTACTTCATTTTGAAAATATTTCACGTTTCAAAAATCACTTTTATGTCTTATTAAATAGATACGAGGTTTTCATATCTACTTAAGAATACGGTAAAAGTAACCAAGCATGTATATTACCAACTATCGGCTTTACACATCCGTATGTATATGGTCAATCACCTCACTTATTGAGTTTGTTTTCTACAAAAGAAAACATAATACATGCACACATACCATAAGACTCACAATCAAATGGTTGTTCAATGTGCTTTTCGTTTACTCGTTTGAAACGAATTTACTTGAGGTTTGATCAATTGGGTTCACCGGAATAGAGACTTTAAAATCTACAAGATAGTATAACATTTAGTTTTCGTGAAGAATGTAAAATTCCTCTAACTTAAGTGGTCTAAACCACCCACCAAGTTATCATAGAAGTAGGTACAACATTTTGTTTTAAATCACATAAGTGATGCCTTCTATGTATAAACATAGATGATTACATTCTTTTAAAACCAAATTTAGGTACATTTGTCCCCATCGAAATCATTGTTAATCTAGCACCATTTCGATACAAAAAAGTCCTATGCTAGACGTCTTACGTTTTATCAATTCATGTAAATTTCTTTACAAAGAAATGATCCATACTTGGTATCTCATACCAAGATAGTGGAACTAGCCTATCCATTGAGTAGATGTCTCTTTCAACTTTTGTTCTATCGCATACATCTAGGGTTGATTCTTCTTAACTCCCACTCACTTTCACATTCCTCTTTGCTTCAATCAAGCAAAAATGAATCTCATGAAGACCTCTCTTCATGTCATTTGTGATATTTTATACACTTAGTAAGAGTGAATTACTATAAAGTGAGTGAAACATGTGGCAAAATCTCAACTTCTTGCGAAATTGGACTACCTAACTGTTCAATTGTTATCATATGCCTAAATTCTTTAGCGCATAAACAATCGATTTGGCTTTTATTGAATTGAGCCATTTGACGGTATTATATTGGAGTATTATTTGTGTTTTTGAAAACTCTTTTCGTAAACTTTTGAACTACACTTGAGTAATTAAAACTAATATGTCATCATCATGACGGAGGTGTCACTTCCGAAATCAAGACTCTCTTGATAAAATGTGACTTCTTTTTAAACTCGTAATATGAGTTTGCAACATAAAACCCCTTTATAATATGTATGGACGTTAAGTTGTATAATAATCGCAAAAATCGTTGTAAGCTTATGTAGGTGGATTGGTAAATCATGTTACCAATCATTAATTCCTTCAAATAAACCGCTTCCTATGAAAGAACGAAACGAGTATAATAATAAATAGAGGATGAAAGGAGGCTGAAGTGTGCGATGTCATAGTAAATACATTAATGAAAAGAACTAAAAATAGGAAACATTAACATTCAATGTTTTAAAAATACTTGTGAAAAACATGTTCAACAAGTTTTAGCATTTATATAATGATCTCTCACTAAATTATATAAATGATTCCAAGACCCAAATATTAAACAAAAATGAGCATCGCTTGGGCGTAACAACTCATAATTGTGTAAATTCGGTAAGTCACGTTGACTAATTCTACCTCTAGAACTCTTGGTCGACGAATTTCCTTAAATCCATCTACTAGCCCCGGAACACAAGACCGTCTTATATCCCGTTGAGTCCAACCAATTTTGGCGTGTGATAACCGCTTACCACCCTACTTACTCAAGGTAAAAAGAGAACACCTCGCTTGGGCGAGCGTGGCTCTAATGAACAAGAGATTCATAGGTGTTACTAATTGGTAAGGCTAATCTCAATTTTACTTATGTGAGAGATCTTGTCAATTTAGTCATAAATTCCTTAAAAGTGAATTAATTCGGTGAATGTAAATGACGTGAATTGACAACCGGGAAAAATAAAATGCATGTGAATGGCGATTTTGGCATGCGCGAAAATAAAACAAGCAAACATGTAAGCATATGAATAAATCCTAGTATGGCCACCTAGTTAATAAAAACTAGTCTATTACATTTCGGAAACCAACTCCTTGGTCCCTTGCCTCTTCATTCCATAAGTGGCTCTTCCTTGTGGGATTTGGAACACCTTCCAAAAATAGACTCCGTCTCGTTGTAATCCGTCTTTTTGGAAACGCCGGTAAAAATAACTATTACAAATGAATTACATAGCTATTCCTATTATACATTAATTAATAAAATAAATAAAACTATTAATTAGTTACAAACCGACCATACGAGATCGTATTTAATTACAAACAAATCGATATTCCCATTCATTTCGGGTAATAACGATTAAAATTAACTAGGCCATACTAGGTACAACAAGATAAATACTTTAAATAAATGACAATCATTCATTCAACTTAAATAAATATGCTTCAAATGCTGTAAAATGATGCCAAAATCGCCCTATCTATCATTCGTTGGTATCCATCTCGGTTTTTGTGGATTTAATCGATTTTTAACATGTAAAAATCAATAATCAACTCTTAAATCTCATTTAAGTCCAAACTGTTTTTAACCTCAAAATTAGTACTCACTAATTTTATGATAAATAATTAGTTTGATTTGGTGATATTTTGCTAATTTAATCGGTAAAATCATAATATTTAAGTAAAAATCCAAAATAATTGCAAAATTACCCAAAAAATTGAAAACAATTTTTTTAGTATTCTGGAACACTCCCAAGAACACCAAAATGTCAGAAAAATTGCCCAAAAAGTCCGGATAAATGTTATGAAGAAAAAGATCGATATTTATCGGTTTTTAACCACTAAAACCAATAAACATCAAAACAAAGTGAAAACACACATGAAAAATCACTTTTGACATTTAAATAATATTTTTAAATGTACATAAATTTATCATGGGCAGAATCAAAAGTTTCGAAATTATGATTAATTAATTTGACTTTTATCGACTTTTATCTCATAAAATCAATAAACATGCAAAAAATTCGAACCAACCTTCAACATTTTGCATACAATCAGTAGAAAAGATGCATGAACTACCATAAAAAATCCATGTACCGAATCAACTTTTAACTATTTTTAGTCAATTTTTAACTAAAATACGGCATTTTGACTCGGTTTTCTACCAAAAAACATTAAAAATAGCAAAATAACTTCAAAAATCACCAAAAAATACCACAACCCTTTTGAGATCAGTAGTTATGCATGTCCCAAAAATTTCGTACTAAAACCTCTTCTAACACAATTTTTGAGTTTTTATAAATTATCTCATAATTCATTAAAATGCTTAAAATCAACATGCAAATTACAAGCCTAAGCTCTGATACCACTTGAAAGATCATAGATCCATATTAGACTCTCTAATAAAAATAAATTATCTCATAATTTTTCATTTAGACGATCTATGTAACATGCAGGCTAATATGAAAGCATAAAAATAAAAGTATAAGGAAAAACAATTTTCTTACATTGATTTTGTGGTAAAAAGGGGACAAACTAGTTCACCTTACTAGCTTGTTCTTGAGCTTATTCCAAATGGATGATCCTCCATACAAATCTTCAAAGAGAATATCTCCTTCTTGTTGCACCCAAGAACTTACCCAAAAATAATAAGTATTGAACTAGAACTTTTTAATATTGAACCCTTGATATTATTTATGATATTACTAACAAGTCTTAGTAATTATATATCTTTACTAACAAGCTTAGTAAAGATGAGTAATATTTTAGAGAGATGTTGAAGAATTGTTCACATGCAAAAGTGTTGAGTGAAGAAGAGAGGTAGTATAAATAAATGAACAATAGATGGAGTGAATAGGAAGGGAAGTGGCGGGTGGAGGTGGAGTGAGGGAGTGGACAAATTTTGTCTTATGTTTTTCATCTTACATCACATGCAAACTCTTACATAAGATAAATTATGGTAGTATACAAAATAAGGTTAAATGATTATGTGAGTAATCATTCCCTACTCTTATTTTACACGGTCCACTTGACCATTTACGGGTCCATGTTGGTTCTTATATTTGTCGCACAAATCCGTGTAATTTTTATTTTAAACATCGTATCATCTTTAAATACTTCCATAATTAATTCGTCCAATTCACTCCGTAAATATACGTGTACCACTACACATATTATTTACGTACTAATATTAATCACATTAATCAATTAGTACAATTTTAGTAAATTAACAGTTAATTAACTAAAACCAGTCTCCCAAAACTTATTATTCAATTATCGCATAATTAAATAATAACTGCCGCTCCTCGAGTTCGCAACTCGAAATCTCTCTAAAAATAATCGACTAACTTTTTAGTCTACAAATCAAGGGACTAAATAAATTGTATCTCATACAATTAATTAGTTGTCTATTGGGGTTCGTTCCTTTAGGTGTGACCGAAAGGGGTCAGTTGATCACCGCCGTCTCACAACAATAACGTCAAACTCTAGTCAGCCAACCGTTATCGATTTACGTTAATCAACTGACGAGGATCAAATAATTAAATATCTGATGATATTCCATTAATGAGATTTATTATGTTAACGCACTATTGTTGAGGACACTAACTCCAACAGTCTAATAGGAAAAATTAAGTCGACTTGTAGGTGTTGTAAAGTCACAAACGACTCGGCTCCGGGACCCACATCTTCCTATGAATTATAAGCCATGACCTAACTTAATTCCAACAATAATAAATTGCTTGCATCTTGTAGATACCCAGTATCTGCACCTTCCAAAAACCACCCGATGATGATCGGACTGTAACGTGTTTTTGATATGCGTGCGTGGATTGGCTATACATGAGACGGTTTAATGCACTACTCGAATATGAAAAATGATTTCATAAATGGTTTTCTAACTTCATTTGCATTAAAATAACACTATTTAGAGTTAAAACCGTCTTCGGACTCAAAACCGACTCAGAAACCCGCAACTCGAGTCAACCTGAGTCAAACCGAGTCAAACCAAATCTCAAATGTCGAAAATAATGACATGAATGTCTTTATCATGTCATTTTCATTGAAATGACCCTAATTAGAGTCAAAACCGACACCGAGCCAAAAACCGACTCGAAATTCAAATCCCGACTCACACGGTTCAAACCCGAGCCAAGCACACAAATTACCTACCCCAAGTAACACCAAAATCATCTTATTAGATGCCCATATTGTTACACGACATCTCATTTCAATACCACAAACCAAACAATGGATGGAGCAAAGGCCACGTCCAAATTGAAAGGGACAATACATCCACTTGTATCTCAAGGTAGCTCGCGCCTATTTAGGGTGTCTGCTTAGCCCCTAAGCAAACACAACCGACCTACCTCCCCACATTTCTCTATAAATACCCACCATCACACGCCATAATCCTCACGCGAGAGTCCGCCCCCTCACCTCTCTCTTAAACTTCTAGACTCGACTTCCTAAGTCACAAAATCGACACGTGTTTACGACCTACCGATCGTAAACACAAAGCCTTACACATTTTGTTTGGTACCGTCGCCGTGCATTCGACCGACCCATTCGACCAACTCAACATTAATCAACATGTTTTTCAACCACATGTTTTCAACATATTTTCAAAACTAAATCCTTTTTTAAGGCACCTTTTTTAAACTTCTTTGATCGCGATTAGTCACAACAAGAAAACCGTCTTTAAAGTCGTCTACTTCGCAAACATCAATACATGTAAGTTTGAGGGTGTAAATATCCCACATATTACATGTCTTTGCTGTTTTTATGAGTTTATAAGCATGAACAATGCATAACACGATTCAAACATAGGTTAGACGAGCCAAAACCGAGTTTTGGCCCGAGACAGAAGCCCTTTGCTATGCAAAGAGGCTCGCGCCTCTTGTGGGTGTCCAGGTCAGACTCAAACGTGTTTGTTCTCGTCTTTCCTCTTTATTTCATTTCTTATTTGCAATCGGTTTTAACCATTTCAAATGTTCCAAATCATTTTTATGACAAAATTTTTAGCCATAAATTATAATCACCCTTGGTTCCATATACCATGACGGTTAAAGCCGTGACCCGGTAATATTATTGGTTGATTACATTTTAATGGGTATTTTAACACCCTTTTATTTTATTTACCATTTTTCTCATTTATTTACAGTTGAAAACATATTAGTCATAATTCATAATCATCCTTGGTTCTTTATACCATGTCGGTTTAATCCGAGTACGATGATTAACTTGACTAATTACAAATAATTGAACTTAACATAATTAGTTCAAATCAAACATTTTCCTTTTACACATTTTATTATGCTTTTCAAACTTGAAAATACAACAAAGAATATTACTAACATAATAGTAATTATTCCGAGTCGTGCAAATCATACATGAAAATCATTAATCACAAAAAACGGTTTTAAACAACCTTTTTAACAACCAGGAGACGCCCCTTGGGTCGGCTCATGGCTCACGCCCCAAGGCAGCTCCTGTTTTCATATTTTAAAACCAGGGCAGAGCCCTTTCCCTCGCCAATAGGCTCGCGCCCCAATGGGGCTGCCTGGCACTGTCCTGTCTCGTTTTAGCACTTGTCTAGGACGATCCCGACTACGGTTAACCCATATACATGACGGATCAGTTTGACAAGTTTACGTGTTTTTACACTTTGTCATTAAACACACTTTTTCAGATAAATGGATCGTGTTAAGCATCATATCCCGAATTTGGTAAATGAATGTTTAATTTCCGTTTTCACACGCAAATCAATCTAAATCCAACTCGGACATCAATTTCATGCTATTTGGATAAACAAACCGACTTAGAAAACTTTCACATGTTAGGTTAAACTTTTGGATGCGCATTCATGCATTTAAACCGTTTTATCAATTCATGCACTTAAACAACCACGATCGATCAGTAGAGGCCGCTAACGCGGGCGGGATTGGGTGTCCGATTAAAGGGCTTCCCAATATGTACCCTCACCACTTACTCAGAACCTTTGGATAGTGGATGGCCTTATCCAGGGCGTACGAGAGTCATCTTAGGCATAGAATGCTAAAAGGGGGACGAGTCCTTATCTTTAGTACCTATGTCAAGCACCGCTTTTTGCCTTAATTGACCTAGGTATAAAGTGGATTCGAACGGGTTCCAAGCATCCCACAAATGCTTGGTGGCGACTCCAAACATCTCTAATCTTTTCGAGACCTTTACCGAGACGAACCCGACCGATCTAAATCGATCAGGTCGAAAGCATTTTTTACGCCGCCGAGCATAGCTTTCTAGACCGCTGCATGTCCACAGATTGGCTTGGCGTGCACATGGCCCGTGACCGCAGATCGGTAGGTGGCCCAAATCCACAGACCGGCCTGTGGCCTACGTCCACAGATTGGCGACTTCGCTGGGGAAAACTAGGACACTTGTGTCTTTGTAATCTCTAGATGGTGAGACTCGAACGAGGTCTTGGTTGGAATGCATTAATTGATATTATGGTCACGGTCAGGTTCCTTTTCCGGGCCCATAACCTAACCTTTATCGACCAATTGGCTCGTCCCTTCGGCGTGAGTTTACTCATCCCCGCGTTTCGAATCCCGATTGAGTCAAGCATACCGTTGACGTTACACATTTCTCTTTCGTCAAAGAGCTTTCATCACCTTCGAGCACGAGGCTAGGGCACCCTCCTTACACATTTTGTTTGGATTGGTATCCCTCTCGCAAATCGGGGTTTGATTGCTTGGTGTGTAACCCACCCCATTAAGCCAAAACCCGTGTCAGCATTATGCATGTGTTATGTGATCATAAATCCTTACGTGTCATTTTCAAAACATCTTTTTGCGCCGTTATAATGGCCGTTTCAAACCTCGGTCTTTCGCCGACCGTTGCCCACCTTTTATGCCGTCGTAATGACGATTTTCAAACCCAGTTTTTACAACCGTTTCAAAGCACCTTTTTACGTCGTTATAATAGCCATTTCAAACCTCGGTCTTTCACCGACATTTGCACGCCTTCCTAGGCCGTCGTAATGACGATTTTTTCAAACCCGGATTTCTACAACCAATTCAAACAACACGCCTTTTTAGGCCGTCGTAATGACGATTTTAAAACCCGGTTTTCTACAACCATTTCAACACGCCTTTTTAGGTCATCGTAATGACGATTTTCAAACTCGGTTTTTCATAACCATTTCAAACCTCGGTCTTTCGCCGACCGATGCACACCTTTTTGTGCCGTCGTAATGACGATTTCAAATCTTGGTTTTCACAAACCATTTCAAAATACCCTTTTTACGTCGTCATAATGGCCGTTTCAAACCTCGGTCAGTCGCCAACCGTTGCATTCTCAAAGCGCCCTTTTACGCCGTCATAATGACAAATTTTACCCTCGAATTTTCAAAATTCGAAATCAATTTTCAAACAAAAAAACATTTTTTCAAACCGTCGTGATGACGATTTCAACCCGCGCAACTTTCAAATTTCAAATCTCGTTTTCAAAACCGAGTTTGGGCTTTTTTTTAAGCCGTCATAATGACGATTTCCATTCTCAAATTTCCAACCATATTTCCAAAATCAAATTTGGCTTTTCTAAGCTGTCGTAATGACAAATTCAATCCTTACAATCTCTAAAATCAAATCTTTGAAAACAAAGTTAACCGTTTTCAAATTTCAAATTCAAAATCAAATCTTTGAAAACAAATTTAACCGTTTTCAAATTTCAAATTCAAATCAAATCTTTGAAAACAAATTTAACCGTTTTCAAATTTCAATTCGAAATCAAATCTTTGAAAACAAATTTAACCGTTTTCAAATTTCAAATTCAAAATCAAATCGTTTGAAAACAAATTTAACCGTTTTCAAATTTTCAATTCAATTTCAAATCCTTTGAAAACAAATTTAACCGTTTTCATGGCCATTGTGATGACGATTCCAAATTCATCAATTCTCAATTTTCCAATCCGTGATTCGGAATTGCCAAAACCGTCTTCGAAAACAACACATTGTTTCAGAGCCGCCGCAATTTCAACTCAAACCGTCTTTTGAAAACAAACCTAAGACAACCCTTTCAAGTGGTCGACCTTCTAAAGATCCCTACTCTTCGGAAGCCGTCCATAAAACGACAAATGAATCATTTTGAAAATCTCTATTTTCGAAAACTTCAGACCACCTTTCTGATTCAGCCTCGAGTCGATTAGAGTCCAGTCGATTTCAATTCGAGTCGTCTAGATAACGTCGAATCTCCGCCGAAGTTAGTACCTACCTTCTGGTCTAGGTGGTGTCGCCTAATTGTCGAGACATCTTCAATGTCGTTATGAGAGTCGAAACCTCTCAGGTATTAAACCCGCATTTCCCCTACATTACGGGTCAAAGGTCAAGTTTGTGTACATGTCTTGTCCAACGGCGTCACGCCAACAACAAACCTCGAGATCTCATCAGAAGTCATCTGTCTAGGCATCACTATGCCAAAGTCGACACTCGAGTCTAAATTCAAGTCATGCACCAAGAGTTCAAACACAAGAGGTCGTTCACGATCTTTAATGAACTCATAACCTAGTCACACCGTCGCGTCTCCACAACAAAACTGCCTTTTATACATATGTGTCGTACTTGCCTTTGTTTGTGCAATCCCTTGCCAAGACAAGTTATAACACCTATCGTTATGTCAAATAGGAATCCCTTGGGTGCAATCGATCGTCAACAAGAAACTCAAGAAGCCGATCAATCTGCATCTGCCATGACTTCTGCCGAAACCAACAACATGGTCCTTCGACTCCTAGCTACCATGGAAAACTTGAGCACTCGTCTCTTCCAAGTTGAGGACAAAATGATAACCGGGAATTTTACCTGTTCTGATATTGAGCAAAGGATTAAGCTCCTTGAAAGCCGGCTACTTGCCAACGACAAAACCAACCCTAGTTGGAGGGCTACCAAAACCACTGAAGCGAATTCCTTAGGTGCTCCACCAACCAAAACAAGACGACCTCATAGGTCCTTCCCTGATTTGGGTATGCCTTATGCCACAACCTTGGAAAGGCTAATCTCACAAGGAAATCTCAAACCAATTGGTCAAACTCAAGACCCTCTACCAAACAAGCGAGGACGTAGATGGGATGGAAAACTGTTTTGTCAATACCACCAAGGTTGCGGACATGACACTGAGATGTGTCTCCCCTTTAAAGGCGTCATCCTTGATATGATAGAAAAGGGTGAATTACCATTACCTCCCTCAGCAAACAACAAAAATAACCCTCCGGAAAACCCTATTGGACACAGTCGGGAATCTTCCCTAGACTGCTCTCACCTCATCTCTCCTGACGATGAGAAAATTCATGCAATTGACGAAGATGGCATACAAAGCGCTATAATGATGCTCTCCATCTCTATGAACAACATATTCTCAAAGCTACAAGTTGCTATCGACGACTTAATCACTCGAGTAGCTAATTTGGAGAAAAGGTTTGGTAGTACCGAAAATGAACCTGGCCATCAAGGAGAAAACCAACCCTCCATTCACTAACCAACAGCTGCTAAAAATGAGGAGTAATCCGACGGTTCCCACATCCATGAACCCACCAACAAAGAACATGAAATCACCTCACCAAAATCCCCTTCAAAATATCAAGCAATTTCCCCAAAACTTACCATTGACAATGACCAAATCCTGTTTCCGCCCAGGATTGACAAAAACTAAAACTAAAACAAAACTCACAAAAACATCCAAAAAAATACCAATGTTGGAACCATTGGAAAACATCAAAGGGTATTCACAGATCTGGGAATAACATATGGCACCGCTCTGGAGATACTTGCTTCAGAAGGAATGCTCCAACCCATTGGTCCGACTCCGGACAAACCTGAACACAAAAGAACCCGATTCTGGGATGGTAATGCTTATTGCCAATACCATCAAGGCAAGGGCCATGACACCAAAACATGTTTCAAACTCAAGCATGCCATTCAAGATATGATGGAAGCTGGCAAAATCATAGTCGTACCTCGCGGTCAAGACAATCCTCCTGGATGTCTCATGTCAAACAGCAAGGTTGAACGTCCTCAAAGGACATTCACCAAAATCAACACAACCTATGGCGCAACTCTTCAAAAGCTCATGACTGAAGGGAAACTACAACCAATCGGGCCCACTCCGAACCCATTTGAAAGCAGGAAAACCCGTTTCTGGGACGGCAGTGCCTATTGCCAATATCATCAAGGAAGAGGTCATGACACTAAAACATGCTCCAAACTGAAACATGTTATTCAAAATATGATCGACAACCATGAACTGGTAGCTTCATCTCTAGGCCATCCAAGTGATGAAAATAACCATCATGAATATCTCTTTCTGCAAGGAGATAAAAGCCTCATCGACTATTGTCCTGATATCATTCCCAACAACGAGAGTGAAGTGCTCAAGTGGGTCAATGCTCAAGACCAGACATTCAAGCCGCTGGATGCCGCGAAAGAGACCTTCGAGGAGGAACATGATGATTAGGAGTTCGTATCTACGATTGAGTCCGAGTCCGAGTCCGAGTCTTAGGCTTTCTCATATCTATCCTAGTGTCTGTCCTTTTATAACTAAGCGACAACTGGGGGCTGTTCGCATGAGTCCCATGTATTCATCGAGTCTGTGCTAACCACTTATATATCTGAAAAAAAGCACGATTTCCAACCATCATATATTCTCCCCTTTACCATTTCCCGTTGACAATGAGAATTGATTTAAAACAAACAATATGTTCCAATTCAGTGTGAGTACACTTGAATGACGTTCCGTACCGAGTAAGCGGAGGACTCGAAACTCCGTGTCCATTCTCTTTACCTATTCCATGTCTGGCAATAGAAACCTTTCATTAGCACCCGATCTGGAACGAGCTCTCAATCAAAGGGATCCTACGACGAACCTGGATAACAAACCAGAACCTCTCCTTGTTCATGGTCAATGACGGAAGGCAAGCCCATTCCCCACAAAAACATCCTATCACCAAATATCAACCTCCCACCAACGAGTACATCCTCGTCTGCACCTCTACCTTCCTCGAACGAAGGACGGCAAAAAACCAATATATCCAAAGCAAAACCAAAGCGAAAGGCAAAAATCAAAGGCCCAAGCCAATATCCATTCACCCAAAGCCAAAGAGAAAGGCCAAAATCAAAGGCCCAAGCCAATATCCATTCACCCAAAGCCAAAGCAAAAGGCCAAAATCAAAGGCCCAAGCCAATAGCCATTCATCCGAAGCCAAAGCGAAAGGCCAAAATCAAAGGCCCAGGCCAATAGCCATTCACCCAAAGTCAAAGCGAAAGGCCAAAATCAAAGGCCTAAGCCAATATCCATTCACCCAAAGCCAAAGCTCAAGGCCAAAGCAAAAACCAAAGCCAAAAGCAATTCACTCAAGGCCAAAGCCAAAGTCAAAGTCAAAGCAAAAAACAAAAGTCAAAGCCAAAGCCAAAAGCTACTCTCCGAACGTCAAGGCCAAGACCCAAGCCAAAATCAAAACAAAACAAGATTGAAACCCTTTTCTCAAAAAGGCCAAAATCCAAAGAAAGCATCCAACACACAAAATCCTAGACAAGTGAGTACAAAATACCAAGTCCCGGACCGACAAGTCCAAAACACCAAACAAGTCAGTCCAACACACCAAGTCCAGGACCAACAAGTCCAAAGCCCATGACCAACGTTTCTTCCCTCCAAACTCCGGGACCAACAAGTACAAAACACAAAAATACCAAAACCTAATGTCAAAGAGCTAAAACAAGAGCTCAAGACTCGTCAACTAAACCCAAAACTGCTTCACCCCTAAGTCCTTCCAGGGACTACTACTACAGGGAAACCTATCTAGGATCCTGGGGATTCCCCTCGAGATCATAACCAACACTGCTTCACCCCTAAGTCCTTCTAGAGACTATTATAGGGAGAACAATCTAGGCTTCTGAGGATTCCCCTCAAGCTCGTAATATCACACCTTAACCTTTAAGGTCCAGACATGGGATTCTGATCCCACATTTGTTTACTAACCATTTCGTGCTCAGGCCACATCAAGCCTGTGACCCTATTCCGCACCACATTACAAGCCATAACCCATCGGACTAAACACCACAAAATACAAACTCCAGATTTTTATCTGTCAAACAAAACCTATTATTACCAGGCTCCACATTCCATAATGTTGAAGCCATTTTCACCTTGACCCAAATACGGAGTCTTCAAAACAAACATTGCTCCCTGGAACGGGACACACACATTTCATTCTTAGAGACCACTTTTTAGTGTGCTCACGTAACAAGAAACCTTTTCACAAATTATGCCTCTTCGATTCATGATCAAGAGAGATTTCTATCCAATCAACCTTCGAGTCACCAAACGGAGGTCACCGTCGTGACCCTCAACTCTAGATTTTTATCTGTCAAATAAACCCATTATTGCCAAGATCCACATTCCATAATGTCGAAGTCATTTTCACCCTGACCCAGATACGGAGTCCTCGAATGCTTTTCTACCGAGAATGGGACATACCTAGTCTACCCTTAGGGTCCACTTTTTAGTGTGGTCACATGATAAGGAACATTTTCACAAATTACACCTCTTCGAATCATGATCAAGGAGGAATTATCTCAAATCAATTTCTCGAGTCACCAAACGGAGTTTACCGTCGTGACCCTCACACTTTAAGGTCCTAACAACTCGCTTAGGCACACATTTAGATGAGTCACCAAATGGAATTTACCGCCGTGACCCTCACACTTTAAGGTCCTAACAACTCGCTTAGGCACACATTCAGAACTACGATCTAGTTTGATTTCACTTCATGTGAATACGTAGGCAGTCCTTCAAGGACACAACCATATCCCTCAAAATCACTTTAAGTTCCTAACAACTCGCTTAGGCACACACCCGTAACTACTATCTCGTTTGATTTCACATCACGTGAATACGTAGGCAGTCCTATTACAAAGGCACAACCACATCCCCACAAACATTCAAATTTCACATCTTCAATTTGCAATCCATTGCACACACACGCAGAACTACGATCTGGTTTGATTTCGCAAACACGCGAATACGTAGGCAGTCCTATTACAAGGGCACAACCGCATACTCCTTTCACAACCTTTCCAATTTTCAATCCTCAATAACCAGCTCAGAACTACGATCTGGTTTGATTTCGCAAACACGCGAATACGTAGGCAGTCCCCCAATAAGGACACAACCGCATACCCCTTTCAATCTCAACCATCAACATCAATCCTCAAAAGCAGCCCACCCAGCTGCAAAAAATTAATCTTATACCTCTTTACTAGGGGCTTCTTCTTTAAGACGTCGCCCATTCCCTGTTTTGTCAAAGTCCCACCTTCTCACTCTTGGGGCTTCTCTTTCAAGACGCCACCCGTCCTTTATCCTTAAACATCTTTTGAGTCTCAACTACAGTCCAAAAAAAAGCCCATAGCCTAGTGCTCGGTTCGGACGATGACAAGGTCTTGGTTCCGCTCTCCGAATCATCATACCTTGAGAAGGGATCTCAAACAAGCAAACGGAGGCAAAGATGTCTGGAGAAGATAATCAATTCGTGTTCCCCAGCCGAGCGGACCTTCTACCTCAGGGATCTGATACGCATTGTCACTTTTTTCTTGGCTAGGAGTTGCACTTACATGTGCAAAGTCTGTCAGAGTCACCCCCATGCTGTGTCGACACTGACTTTGTGTCACGTTCACAACTGCCCATTTATCAGTCTGTCAATGTGCGTCTGTGTGAGTCAATATCCCAATGGTCACGTGTCTCCAATCTATCAAATCACAGATCTACAAGCAATAAGACTCAATATTAAGCTTCACAACTTTCAAAACTCTTATCTCCCCTCACGCGGGATATTACGTGCTAATTGCTTACATGCTTATGTGCTTGTACGCTTGTGTGCTACATGCTTGTCTATGCGACTGCGGATTTGTGTGGTCCCTAACCATGCAGATAATCTTGAGAAGAACGTACACCAACTGAGTACTAGGTTTTTCCCAACAAACACCGACCCGTCAAGTCCAAGGGCTCGATTACATGGCATACACTACCTCTCAACGAGCGGCAACTCATATCCCCGGCGAGTCCTGAGAAGTTTCTAACTCCCCAGGGAGTGCCTATTTTCAAATGAAAGTCCCACAAGTCTTTCCAATATCCCCGCAATATCATTTATGATCCGGACGCAGCGCTCTCCCTAAATGGTTTTCCAGGGAGCCTTGCTTACATGATTCATCCCCAAGGAGCTTGTTTAGGGCACCCATCAAGTTGGAGATCGTGGCTCCCTAGCCAAACCTATCAACGTCAACCTGGTTGGAAGTTATTACCGGACAATATCTTGAAATAAGCCCGATGTTTCAGGCTATTTCCCAGAGTCGATCATTCGACCATCGATGGCTGGCGAGCCTCAAAACGCATCACCTTCCTATGGCTGGCGAGCCTCAAAACGCACCACCTTCAACATAGTTGGCGAGCCTTTGCATGCGCACATGAAGCAACTCAAGGACATATCTCGAAGATGCCTCGGGTATGACTCTTTCCTATGGCTGGCGAGCCTGAAAACGCACCATCTTCAACATAGCTGGCGAGCCTTTGCACGCGCACAAGAAGCAACTCAAGGACATATACCGAAGATGCCTCAGGTATGACTCCTTCCTATGGCTGGCGAGCCTCAAAACGCACCGCCTTCAACACTGGCTGGCGAGCCTTACCCCGCAACAATTCAAGGACATATCCCAAAGATGCCTCGGGTATGACTCCTTTCGATGGCTGGCGAGCCTTACAACGCGCAGCAGCTGGCGAGCCTTTGTCCGCAGACAAAATACAGATCGAGGACGTATCCCGAAGATGCCTCGGGTACGACTCCTCCACACAGCTGGCAAGCCTTTGTCCGCAAACAAGACACCACTTAAAGACATATCCCGAAGATGCCTCAGGTATGACTCCTTGTTATGGCTGGCGAGCCTTTATACGTAGTCTAATGGACTTTAAATGACCCGAATCGGAAGTCGACAGACTCTAAAATGTTCCCGATGATAGGTCCTTGGCTATTACCCTCGAGTCGCCCTTCCCGACGGCAGGTCCTTGGCTCAAACCCTTTTGAGTCGCCTCGACGTCGCAATGGTCTTCAGGTTGTAATCTTCGATTGACCTGGAGATCATACTTTGACTTTCGCCCTATCCAAGCCTCAGTCAAAGTGGGGACTCTGTAGGTACCCAGTATCTGCACCTTCCAAAAACCACCCGATGATGATCGGACTGTAACGTGTTTTTGATATGCGTGCATGGATTGGCTGTACATGAGACGGTTTAATGCACTACTCGGATATGAAAAATGATTTCATAAATGGTTTTCTAACTTCATTTGCATTAAAATAACACTATTTAGAGATAAAACCGTCTTCGGACCCAAAACCGACTTAGAAACCCGCAACTCGAGTCAACCTGAGTCAAACCGAGTCAAACCAAATCTCGAATGTCGAAAATAATGCCATGAATGTCTTTATCATGTCATTTACATTAAAATGACCCTAATTAGAGTCAAAACCGACACTGAGCCAAAAACCGACTCGAAATTCAAATCCCGACTCACACGGGTCAAACCCCGAGTCAAGCACACCAATTACCTACCCCAAGTAACACCAAAATCATCTTATTATATGACCATAATATTACACGACATCTCATTTCAATATCACAAACCAAACAATGGATGGAGCAAAGGTCACGTCCAAATTGAAAGGGACAATACACCCACTTGTATCTCAAGGTAGCTCGCGCCTCTTTAGGGTGTCTACTTAGCCTCTAAGCAAACACAACCGACCTACCTCCCCATATTTCTCTATAAATACCCGCCATCACACACCATAATCCTCACGCGAGAGTGCGCCCCCTCACCTCTCTCTTAAACTTCTAGACTCGACTTCCTAAGTCACAAAATCGACACGTGTTTACGACCTACCGATCGTAAACACAAGCCTTACACATTTTGTTTGGTACCGTCGCCGTGCATTCGACCGACCCATTCGACCAACTCAACATTAATCAACATGTTCTTCAACCACATGTTTTCAACATATTTTCAAAACTAAATCCTTTTTTAAGGCACCTTTTTTAAACTTCTTTGACCGCGATTAGTCACAACGAGAAAACCGTCTCTAAAGTCGTCTACTTCGCAAACATCAATACACGTAAGTTTGAGGGTGTAAATATCCCACATATTTCATGTCTTTGCTGTTTTTATGAGTTTATAAGCATGAACAATGCATAACACGATTCAAACATAGGTTAGATGAGCCAAAACCGAGTTTTGGCCCGAGACAGAAGCTCTTTGCTATGCAAAGAGGCCCGCGCCTCTTGTGGGTGTCCAGGTCAGACTCAAACGTGTTTGTTCTCGTCTTTCCTCTTTATTTCATTAATTATCTGCAATCGGTTTTTACCATTTCAAATGTTCGAAATCATTTTTATGACAAACTTTTTAGCCATAAATTATAATCACCCTTGGTTCCATATACCATGATGGTTTAATCCGTGACCCGGTGATATTATTGGTTGATTACATTTTAATGGGTATTTTAACACCCTTTTCTTTTATTTACCATTTTTCTCATTTATTTACACTTGAAAACATATTAGTCATAATTCATAATCATCCTTGGTTCTTTATACCATGTCGGTTTAATTCGAGTACGACGATTAACTTGACTAATTACAAATAATTGAACTTAACATAATTAGTTCAAATCAAACATTTTCCTTTTACACATTTTATTATGCTTTTCAAACTTGCAAATACAACAAAGAATATTACTAACATAATAGTAATTATTCTGAGTCGTGCAAATCATACATGAAAATCATTAATCACAAAAAACGGTTTTAAACAACCTTTTTAACAACTAGGAGACGCCCCTTGGGTCGGCTCATGGCTCGCGCCCCAAGGCAGCTCCTGTTTTCTTATTTTAAAACCAGGGCAGAGCCCTTTCCCTCGCCAATAGGCTCGCGCCCCAATGGGGCTGCCTGGCACTGTTATGTCTCGTTTTAGAACTTGTCTAGGATGATCCCGACTACGGTTAACCCGTATACATGACGCATCCGATTGACAAGTTTACAAGTTTTTACACTTTGTCATTAAACACACTTTTTCAAATAAATGGATCGTGTTAAGCATCATATCCCGAATTTGGTAAATGAATGTTTAATATCCGTTTTCACACGCAAATCAATCTAAATCCAATTCGGACATCAATTTCATGGTATGTGGATAAACAAAACGACTTAGCAAACTTTCACATGTTAGGTTAAACTTTTGGATGTGCATTCATGCATTTAAACCGTTTTATAAATTCTTGCACTTAAACAACCACGATCGATCAGTAGAGGCCGCTAACGCGGGCGGGATTGGGTGTCCGATTAAAGGGCTTCCCAATACGTACCCTCATCCCTTACTCAGAACCTTGTGATAGTGGATGGCCTTATCCAGGGCGTACAAGAGTCATCTTAGGCATAGAATGCTAAAAGGGGGACGAGTCCTTACCTTTAGTACCTATGTCAAGCACCGCTTTTTGCCTTAATTGACCTAGGTATAAAGTGGATTCGAACGGGTTCCAAGCATCCCATAAATGCTTGGTGGTGACTCCGAACATCTCTAATCGTTTCGAGACCTTTACCGAGACGAAACCGACCGATCTAAAGCGATCCGGCCGAAAGCATTTTTTACGCCGCCGAGCGTGGCTTTATAGACCGCTGCATGTCCACAGATTGGCTTGGCGTGTAGGTGGCCCGGAACTGCAGATCGGTAGGTGGCCCAAATCCACAGACCGGCCTGTGGCCCATGTCCACACATCTATATAACTCATTTATGCTATCTTACCATGATTCCCTTATGATCCCATGATATCCTAGTATCCTTTATTATTTGTTTACATCTTTATTTGCTTTATTGCTTGTTTTACTTTATTGCTTCTACTAGTTTAGACTCACCAACTCCAACCCAAATCATTTGTGACACTAGCATATATTAAGTTAGATAGACTTAGAACCCAAAGCACACCGTCCCGTGGATCGACCTCGACTTAAACATTATCTAGTTGTTTGTTGAGATTATAAATGTGTTTGATGAAGTGAATAACGACTCGCTCACCATCAAATGTTTTGAAAATCAAGGATAGAAATCGCCATTACAACGACGTAAAAACGGTTTAATGTGTTTTAAAAATTGACATGGAATGAACTACGATCACATAGCACGTAAGCAATCACAGTTCATTATGTTATGCTTAATGCTGACACGGGTTTTTTTTTTATAAGGGTGGTTATACACCAAGCGATCAATCCTTGATATTCTAGAGGGATGTCAATCCAAGAAAAATGTGTAAGGTTGGCGCCCTAGGCCTCGCTTACGTAGAAAGTAAAAACTCTTTGACGAAACAAAAGAGTTTAACATCAACAATATAATTCACGTAATCGGGTGTCAAAATGCGGAGATGAGTAAACTCAAGCCAACAAGCCGACCCAATTGGTCGATAAAGGTTAGGTTGTGGTCCCGGACAGGGAACTCGACTTATGACCATAATATCAAATAATACATTTTAACCACGACCTTGTTCGAGTTTCACCTCTAAGGATCACAAAGACACAAGTGTCCTTCTTACTTTCTAGCGGAGTCGCCAATCTGTGGACATGGGCCACCCGCACGCCATTATTTGGAAATGCGATGGTTTAAAAGCTACGTTTGGGAACGTAGGAATACTTTGACCAGATCGCTTTAGATTGGCCAGTTTCGTCTCGATGAATGTCTCGAAACGAACAAGATGCTCGAAGTCGCCACCAAGAAATTGTCAAGTGCTTGGACACCGTTCAAGATCCACTTTATACCTTGGTCAAACAAAGCATGAACCGGTTCTTGAAATAGATATTAAAGATAAGGACTCGTCCCCTTTTAACCTTCTATGCCTAGAATGACTCTCGTTGCCATGGATAAGGCCATCCACTATCCAAAGGTTCTGAGTAAGGGCTGAAGGTACGTATTGGAAAGCTCTTTAATCGAACAACAAATTCCGCCCGCTCTAGCGGCCTCTACTAATCGATTGTGGTTGCTATTGCAAAAGTTGATAAAATGGGTTAAATGCGTGAATGCGTATCCATTAGTTTTACCTAACATGTGAAAATTTGCTAAGTCGGTTGTTTTATTAATGTACCAAGAAATTTTTGCGAAGTTGGATTTAGAGTTGATTTACATGCAAAACGGAAATTAAACATTCATTTACCAAGTTTAGGTTATGGTGCTTAACACGATCCAATTTGTTATTCAAAAGAATGAATGAAATAAAAGTAAATTAAAAAGAAAAAGTGGAAAATAAAGTAATGAAATGTGTAACAGTGATTACTCGTTAATTTGTTCCACGACTTATTCGAATTTGTCCGTAATTGGGAATCATTTTAATCGAGTACTAAAAAAGGAAGAACAGAAGGATCTGGCAGCCTCTTGGGGCGCGAGTGAGTAGGCGATCCAAGAGGTGCCTTGTAGCTTTTAGAAAAGTTGCAAAAACGCGTTTGTGTTACGTATTTTCGAATTTTGTTTACATGCAATGACTCGGAGTAATTACTATTGAATTAGTAATAGTTACTTTTGAGTTCAAATTTGCAAGTTTGAAAAGTATAGTTTACAAGTGAAAGTATAAAACGTTTATGCTTAGCCGTTTTATCACCTTACTCGAATTAAATCGACATGGTATTTATGTTAACCAAGGGTGATATCCATTATGGCAAAAACAAAAATAAAATAAAATGAATTAAGAAAAATGATTTGATATGAACTAAGTATGTTAAGTTCATTTATTTGTAATTAGTTAACATATATCATTGTACTCGGGTTGGACCATGATGTGACTCATAATTGCGCATATTTAGTCCCCTAATTGAACCTATTTTGCATGCTAATATAGCATTTCATTGCCATTTTATCCGTCAAATCCTTCCTATTTGGTTTTCCTATTACATTGTATATGTTTTGTAGGAAAGAAGATAATGAGGCGGAATTCCTCCTCTCCCGTGCATATTTGGAAGCTTTTTGATGATATTGGATGGACTAGTATGAAGAGGAGGCAAGAATGATGACCAATGATGTAGGAATAAAGAGTATATAGAAGGGTCATAGGCTTAAAAGCAAGGATGACGAGAAGGAAGCCATTGCAAGAAGAAATTGCTCGGAACCCAAACCAAGAGTTTCTCCTTTGGCTCTGAAAGTATTCTAGATGAAACGGCGTCGACAAATCAAGTGGTCTAGACTTTTGAATCACTCCAATAGGAGTCCGGATGAGGAAATGACGTCCGTTTTACAATCTGAGCTCAAATAGAGAAGCTGTCCGCCAATCCGCTCGTCCCGAGACTCAAGACGCTCGTCTCCTGCAAGAAGACGCTCGTCTCCTGCTAGAAGACGCTCATCTTCCCTTCCTATTATCCGAGCGTCCCGATGCCAAGATGCCCGTCTTGAGGCCTGATGATCCGGGAGCCCACAATTCGCTCGGATTCTTCTCCATAACCAACCGTCCCTCAGCCAAGACGCTCGGGACGAGCGTACTCCATGAAGACTACCAGAACGGATATGCGCATCTCCTTGGAGAGGAGCACTTCCTCAACTTTTCTTAAGGGTCTTAATAGTCATTTAAGCCCTAAGTAACCCTAATTCTTGTGCCTAATCTTTAGTATAAATACCCCATTGTACTACTTAGATTAAAAAAGCTACCATAGTAGAAAGCTCTTTTAGATTTGATTAGGAGTAGATTAGAATATATTAATAATCTCAACCATTCCACAAAATTACACATTAATCTTTCCTTAATTATTGTTCAAGTTTATTATTGAGTAATTCAAGTTTATTATTGGGTAATTAGAAGATCATTTGGGTTTATTGGGAGATTGACAATCTTCCATCAATCATCAAGTACTTCTATTATTCATTGCATTATTATTTTGGAATCTCCATAGGTATAATCCTCTTAATCCTTGTTTTAATTATTGTTAATCTTTCTTACTTGTTCATCATGTTTTGCCTTGTTAATATGATTGACAACCTTGCTAGCATGTTAAACTTGATAATGAGTGAGTAGTCTCTTAGCTAGGATTAATGGGTAATTAGGGGAAACCAACATGGGGATTGATTCATGCTTAATCTAATATGTTCACATAATTTATTTGCTTGCTTGTTGTGATTTCAACTTATGCACATGTTATGTTTGATGAAATGCTAAGCCTATGAATCCTTGCATTTTCACCCATCACCTATCTCTTCAATGAGGCTTGTAAGACATAAACCAACTCGAGTCTCATTAGACCATGCATATAGTTGAATAGGAAGGACTAAGTCGACTTGTAGGTGTTGTACAATCTAATCGATTCGGCTACGGGACCCAAACCTTCTTAGGGATTGTAAGATATACACTAACTGATCCCATCACAACAATAATTGCTTGCTATTTAATTGAGAACATGTTTGTATGATCAACTCCCATGAATCCCCTATGAACCCATGATATCCTAGCACTTTTAGTCATTTGTTTACATCTCTTAGTTTATTGTTTGTTTTACTTTGTTACATTCATTAGTTTAGAACACAACTACAAACCCAAAAAAACTGTGACACTAGCATAAATTGAGATAGATAGACTTAGGACCCAAAGCACACCGTCCCATGGATCGACCTCGACTTAACCACTAACTAGTTGTTCGTTGAGAATTATAAATGTGTTTGATTGGATGTGTGACGACCAACTCTTGTCCATCAAAATGGTGCCATCGCTGGGGACAGTGTTATGTGATTAAGTTCTTACTTGTTTGTCTACTTCAAATTTTGCTTTAACCTTGAGGAACTTGTTCCTCAAGGATTGTTCTTACCGTTTTTGTGTAGTTTCCATGCTTGTAGTTGTTTCCTTGTCTTAGCTATGATGGCTCAAGACTTGACATATGGAGTATGTGGTGGATCTTTTGAGTATGACTATGGGTATGGGGAGTTTAAGGAGAAAGTCAACGCAGACCTACCTTACAACTCATACAATGAAAATCATAACTACTACCCCAAATTTTCCCATCAAAATCACCAAACCCAATATCAACAACAACCACCCACCCAAAACTCATTTTAAAATGAATTCCAAATACCACAATACAACCACTTTCACACCCACCCACAACAAAAAGATGAGCCTAACTTTGACATTCAAGGTATGATTCTCCAAATGATGGGAGACCAACAAAATTTCTTCACACAAATTCGAGAGGAGAGCCAAAATAGGGACAATGTTCTTCAAAGCATTGTTACCCATGGTGAGGAGTTGGAAATTCAAATTGCCCAAATAAAAGAAGCCCAAGTAACTACTCCTCACCATTCCTTAGACATTGATCATGAATGCGAGTTTGAAGGAGTTACCTTTGAAAACAAGTGGGAAGAGCTAATTTCCTTGAACTCTTGTGAGTATGAAAGTGTGGTATTTGATGAGGAAGATATGAGGTCGAGTAAGCCAAATACTCTTAGCCTTTGTGAGTATGAGGGTGTCACTTTTGATGTGAACATTGAGGTGTTGGAGAAAGAGTTAATGAAAAAGAGTGAAGCCCCTATCTATGATTCGTATGAAGATAGCGATGATGACAAGCCTAAAGAAGGAGCTTATGCGGAATATGTGTCTTGCAAGGACTTATGGAATGAAGAAGAGGAATGGAGTTGTGATATTGCCTCACTTGAGGACCCCGTCCTTGAGAAGTTTGAGGTATGCTTCCATGACGAACATGAATGTCTCTTTCCTATTGACCATGAAGACTTTTTTGCACCCGCCATGGAACCTATGATTGTTGGAGATGATGTGATGGACCTTCTCCAAAAAGTCAAATCATCATATAAAGGGTACTTGGTGGAAAAGCTCAAGAACAAGCTTGCGAATGAACTTACTTGTGGAGATTTGGCACCCACAATTTCAACTCCAAAGGTACCCCGTCATCAATGCCATGAGAATTCTCCTTCTACCTTGGAAGGATTGAATAATCAAAGTGCTATCATCATCACCAAAATTGAAGGAGAAGGTGGTGAGTGGAAGTCTCCGGACGAATATGAACCATACTTCATACCTTATGTTGACAAGAATCATGGGCTTGCCGGTTTGAAGCATTACAAAGACTCAAGTGGCAAGGGCAAGGTGAAAGAGAGAGTAAGTGACAAGCTCCCTTGGCCAAGCTTCATATTGAATTGGAACAAACCGTATTCATGCTTGTTTGAAGATTGTGCTCAAGCATTTGACCGGTTATTGAGAGCATTAAGCAACATGGACATCATCAATAACCATGGCAACAAGGAATGAGTTTGGTGGAGTCCTCCCTCAAACCACCATCTGTAAGATACCCTTTCCTTTGACTTTGCATTCCATTTACACTTGCATTTAGTTATATACATATACATGTAGCTTGCATTTGTATTATATTTCATATTGCATTTACATTAGTTAGTTCATATAGTATAGTTGCATTGTAATATATCTCAAATGATTAGATTAGTTTGCATTGTAATGTATCTCACGTGTTGCATATAGTTAGTTGCATTCATACATAGTCACTAATGACCCAACCTCGTTTCTCCTATACTAGAAATAATGCTTAAATCGGTTTGGGGAGGTTTGATCATAGGTGAGAACATGCATCATATAGTATAGATTAGATTGCATTCATTTGTTATATATGTCATATAGAATTGCATTTAGTTAAAGCATGCATTCCTTCATATCATTGCATTTATTCAAAAATCCAAAAAACATGTACTTTGTTTTTCATTCATACTCCTACATGTACATTGAGGACAATGTCCAAAATAAAGTGGGGGATGGGAATTTATATTCCAAAATACATAAAAATTGAAAAAATTTGAAAAATACAAAAACATGTCTTTTTATTTCATAAAATCAAAAACCATAAAAATTTGAAAAATTGAAAAAACAAAAAACATGTTCATTTCCTTTGTAGTGTAACATTATATATATTGTATATACTTGTTTGTTTGCTTGTTTATTTATCCTTTGTCACATTGATCAACTACGCCACATCCGAGACATGAGGATATTGAAGACCACATGGTATGATCTTTTCAATCTCCTTTTTCCTCTTTATGTTAATGACTATGTGGCTTTATTTTGATTGATGCGGTATAAGCAATGTGATTATAGGATTGCATTTAGATTATTTGGCATACTAGTTGGTAGAAGCATATGCATTAGGTTGTATAAATGATAGTTGCATCATGGCATATAGTTGCATTTAGGAAAAATTTTGTGAAATCACCTATTTGGGAAACATGACAAGTGTATATAGGCCCTTGTATATACTTTTTCTTCTTGAGACTTTGCTTGTTAGAATACTTGTAAAACACCCTAGGATGTGTCATGCTAATATCCTTTGACCCATGGATTAAGGCCTAGTCAAGAGTACCTTGTGGTGTGATAACTCCTTGGCTACCGTTTATTCCAAGGTGACTCTTGAAACCATGCAACCATCATCCATATTCTACCACATTTTATCATCAAAGGGAATGGGCACAAAAATTGTTCAAAATTTGAGTTCAAGAATTGAAATGAAAAGTCAAAAAGTTTGCAATTGCATCAAAAGAAAAGAGGAGTAACAAAAATGAAAACTCCTAATGCTTCAAAAATAAGCACCCTCACTAAAAATGGGGTAGCTTTGAAAATGTTCAAAAAAAGAAATGCAAAACGTTGAAAAATTAGAAAAGTGTTCTCAAAATGTTAATGCGACAAGAAATTGGGGGGGAAAACAACAACAAAAGCAAACTCCCATATGAAACTCAAAATCTATTGATCCCTTTTCGATCGTATCCACTTTTGTGCATGGTAGAGAGGGGATGACCCTTCTTGTCTAGGCAAGAAGGGGAATTCCGCGATCCTCCAGTGTTTCTAACACCATAGGGAGTCTACTCTTGACGGAAGCATTTAACGATTGAGGATAAAGGTACCCTAGCTTGACACAACTTGGAGGTGATGTATTGCTATCCTTCTAGGCTTAGTAGTTTGAAGAAACCGTATCTAAAATGGAATGTGTACCCTTAGATTGTTTCCCTTGTAGATAATTTCCGCCACTTAGATGAGGAAAGTGGCTATTCTTTTGTGGATGCATCCATTACTTGTTTTGTGTGCTTAATGCTTGGATGTATCGCCATTTTGGCAAGCCCCACCTTGCCTTGCAAGAAGGCATCCTACCTTATGGTTGTCTTGTTGTGAGTTGAAGGGGCGGAGTGAGACCCACTAATTGTCTCACATCGGTTATATTAAGAGGTTAGTTTAAATAAGGGTCCTAGTTTTTGTCACCTCTTTACTCGGGACGAGTAAAGGTTCGGTTTGGGGATATTTGATGTGACTCATAATTGCGCACATTTAGTCCCCTAATTAAACCTATTTTTCATACTAATATAGCATTTCATGGCCATTTTATCCGTCAAATCCTTCTTATTTGGTTTTCCTATTACATTGTATATGTTTTGTAGAAAAGAAGATAATGAGGCGGAATTCCCCCTCTCCCGTGCATATTTAGAAGCTTTTTGATGATATTGGATGGACTAGTATGAAGAGGAGGCAAGAATGATGACCAATGATGTAGGAATAAAGAGTATATAGAAGGGTCATAGGCTTAAAAGCAAGGATGACGAGAAGGAAGCCATTGCAAGAAGAAATTGCTCGGAACCCAAACCAAGAGTTTCTCCTTTGGTTCTGAAAGTATTCTAGATGAAACGGCGTCGAAAAATCAAGTGGTCTAGGCTTTTGAATCACTCCAATAGGAGTCCGGATGAGGAAATGACGTCCGTTTTACAATCCGAGCTCAAATAGAGAAGCTGTCCGCCAATCCCCTCGTCCCGAGACTCAAGACGCTCATCTCCTGCTAGAAGACGCTCGTCTTCCATTCCTATTATCCGAGCGTCCCGATGCCAAGACGCCCGTCTTGAGGCCTGATGATCCGGGAGCCCACAATCCGCTCGGATTCTTCTCCAGAACCAACCGTCCCTCAGCCAAGACGCTCGGGACGAGCGTACTCCATGAAGACTACCAGAACGGATATGCGCATCTCCTTGGAGAGGAGCACTTCCTCAACTTTTCTTAAGGGTCTTAATAGTCATTTAAGCCCTAAGTAACCCTAATTCTTGTACCTAATCTTTAGTATAAATACCCCATTGTACTACTTAGATTAAAAAAGCTACCATAGTAGAAAAATATTTTAGATTAGATTAGGAGTAGATTAGAATAGATTAATCTCAACCATTCCACAAAATTACACATTAATCTTTCCTTAATTATTGTTCAAGTTTATTATTGAGTAATTCAAGTTTATTATTGGGTAATTAGAAGATCATTTAGGTTTATTGGGAGATTGACAACCTTCCATCAATCATCAAGTACTTCTATTATTCTTTGCATTATTATTTTGGAATCTCCATAGGTATAATCCTCTTAATCCTTGTTTTAATTATTGTTAATCTTTCTTACTTGTTCATCATGTTTTGCCTTGTTAATATGATTGACAACCTTGCTAGCATGTTAAACTTGATAATGAGTGAGTAGTCTCTTAGCTAGGATTAATGGGTAATTAGGGGAAACCAACATGGGGATTGAGTCATGCTTACTCTAATATGTTCACATAATATATTTGCTTGCTTGTTGTGATTTCAACTTATGCACATACATGTTATGTTTGATGAAATTCTAAGCCTATGAATCATTGCATTTTCACCCATCACCTATCTCTTCAATGAGGCTTGTAAGACATAAACCAACTCGAGTCTCATTAGACCATGCATATAGTTGAATAGGAAGGACTAAGTCGACTTGTAGGTGTTGTACAATCTAATCGATTCGGCTCTGGGACCCAAACCTTCTTAGGGATTGTAAGATATACACTAACTCGATCCCATCACAACAATAATTGCTTACTATTTAATTGAGAACATATTTGTATGAGCAATTCCCATGAATCCCCTATGAACCCATGATATCCTAGCACTTTTAGTCTTTTGTTTACATCTCTTAGTTTATTGTTTGTTTTACTTTGTTACTTTCATTAGTTTAGAACACAACTACAAACCCAAACAAATTATGACACTAGCATAAATTAAGAAAGATAGACTTAGGACCCAAAGCACACCGTCCCATGGATCGACCTCGACTTAACACTTAACTAGTTATTTGTTGAGAATTATAAATGTGTATGATTGGATGTGTGACGACCAACTCTTCTCCATTTGACCGACATGGTATGTATTAACCAAGGACGAGTAAGAATGTGACCAAAAATGCTTGCAAACGTAAATAAATGGAAAAATGGTAAATAAAACAAAAGGGTGTTTAAATACCCATGAATTTGTAATTAACCAAGTATCATCGAAACACAGGATAAAAGCGTCATGGTATAATTTAACCAAGGTTAATTTTTGAAAATGGTTAAAAATTTGTTACAAGAAAATAAAATAAAATGGTGAAAACCATAAAAGAAAAGAAAGAAAATAAAAGAAAATGTCGAAGGAAAGATGAACGCAAAACACGGCTGGATTAAGGCCTCAGAGGGCCTTGGGGGGCGAGCTTGTAACACCCGCGAATCTTCCATTTTGACATTTTAAATCTATTAAACTGTTCGATTACTTTATTTCATATTTTTGAATTATTCAATTTAATTAATTTTATTTCAAACCCGATTTTTATAAAAGTAATATATATAAAAGCTCATTTATATAAAGGTACGTATTATTAAATTATATTTTGAGGCATAATTTATATAAGAATTTATGAATACGTATTTTGGTCGGATAATAATAGTGACAGTAATAATAAAAATCTCTGTCTTAATTTCCGTGTAACATAAGACCGTCACATTTCTCTTGATAAGACTAGAACTAATCTGAACCAATCCAATCCCGACACTCAACAAATATCTTATTCTATGACTCACTCACTCACCCTTATAAAACCAACGGCCAATCCCTTTTCTCCAACCCCCTCTCTCTCCTTTTCCTTCTTTCTGCTTTTCGAAAACAACCAGCAGCAACCTCAGAGGAAACAAAAGCCAAGACGCCATTTTTGTAGGGCTTTAATCCCAGATTTCGATCCCATTTCTTCACCATTCCTCTTAATTTTTGTACCATTCTTCTCCTTATTTCCTCCTTCATCTTCCAAGGTAAGAAAGACTCGTTTTTGTGATGGTTTCGAATCTCGCCGTCTTATAAAAGTTTTGATTTTTGTCTCAATCCTTTCGTGTTCTTGCTCATTGATGAAGGTTTCGAAGGCTCGGTGGATTACTCAAGCTTTGGGGGCCATTTATTCGAAGAAATTGCGAGGTAACGGTGATAGGTTACTCGACAATTGTCGACACCTCTTGTTGTTAGACCGTTTTATATGCTAGGTTCGTGTGTGGTATACTTAGTCGCAGTAAAGTCTCAACCTTTATGGGGTTTAGCTTATTTTAAATCCGAAAATGGTGTCTTAGCGGGTAAAAGTTCTCGCTTATTCGTGTTCGTGTGTGGTCTTAACCCGAATTGGTTTTGGGTCGCTTTAGGCGTAAGAACAGAGGGCGTATATTCTGTTTTTTGGGGTGGAAGTTAGGGTGGTGCGAATGGTAACCGTTTGGGGATTGCTCGTGGCAGTTTTAGGCGGTCTTATCTTTGAGTGTCGAGTCGGTAAACGCAGCTTTCAAGCGCTCGAATGGTTTATAGGAGGTGGTAACGGGTTAGTTCGGGATGGTAAAGCGAGTACATTTGGACGGAATTTGGTCGTTATTACATACGAAATTATCGTCTTAATTCACGTTTCTTTCATACACACAAAACCCGTCTTAAACTTGTCTCGTTTTGGTCGTTGTCATATGGTTTTAGTGGCTGCCCTATTTGGGTGTTTGTAGGAGTGGTTTTGGAGTTGGACGGGTGGCGGCGTGGGGCGATGGCGCGGCCACGGACCTGGTTGTCTGGGTCGGTCGCGGGATTAGAGTTGGTGTGTGATGCTCCTTGTCCTTCTCCTCCTCAATTTATGAATGGGTAAGGGTCTTGCAATTGGGCCGTCTGTTTTGATGCCATCGGGCCATAGATAACTATGGCTTGCCAAGTTGGGCTGAGTGTTGATTTGGATATTGGCCCAGTTAAGATTGATGGGGTGATCTTATGAATGTTCGTTATGATTATTCGAATCCCGTCTCATACCTTATATAACTTAACTTGTTAAATCTCATTCTTTTACATATTAATTTAATTGGACTTGTCACATTCATCTATTTGGGTTTGACTTATTAAGTTAATTGGACTTCTCGTATTTATCTGCTTGAACTTGTCGGGCTATTTAATTGAAATTGTCTCGTTAATTTAGTTGGACTTGTCTAGCTTGCTTGTTGGGCTCACCACAATTTAATGGTTGGGCCCACCGTGCCTCTTGTATTGAATTTTGTTTGCATTCCGTAAATTTTCACATAACGTAAATTCTTCATTACTACTTGTTATATTTTATTTATTTTATTTAACCGGCATGTATAATTGTAAAATGAAATGTTTATTTTGTAACTTACAAGTATGAAAAGATGATTATAATAATTACTTGTAAGAGTCGTATTCTTGTAGAAATGTCATGATATTATCATATATGCTTGGTTTACATTTACGCCTTACTTGTGCCGTTCTGCCAAGTATTAGTTTACGCCGCTCTCGTGCCGTTCTGCCGAGAGTTGGTTGATTTATGTTTTTCCCGCCTCTTTCGGATCGTTCGCGATTGTGGGTCACCTCATACCGTATTCTGGTGACAATGCCTTTATGCTATACATTTTGCTTGACTTGTCTTTACGCCTCTTTCGGACTGTTCTGCCGATTGTGGGTTTAGCCCATATTTTTCCGCCTCTTTCGGATCGTTTCGCCGATTGTGGGTTCTCGACTTCCGTTCGTCGATCGAGTCTTGGATGCGGACTGTTCTCGCCGCATGTCGAATCGGGGACCGTTTCGCCCCGAGAGTCCGGCGATTTAGACTAGGACCGAGTCTTGGGAGTACCATTGTCGTCCTACCGGGGGGAAATATATATATTGATATATGAGTAGTAAAGGTCTTGCTTGGTTATAGATATTGGTATTTGTCTGTTGTTCGTCTTGGTCCTATCGGATACTAGGGGTGAGCTATAAGCCCTCTAGTTGCGGTATGATCGTCGGGATTGATGTTCCCATCCGTTCTTATGGTGAGATGCAAGCCATAAGTATGAATGTGACAATTGTAGCCACGTCCCGTGCAATGTTTGCTAAGTGGTTTTCCAAATAATGGCTACGGTTTCTAAATCTCATATCTATGTTGTAATTCCTTGAAATGCGTACTTTTGCATAAATGACCGTATTCTTGTCTTTCATATTATTTAATTGTCTCACATGATTAGTTGAATCTCCATTATGTTAATATTGATCTATCATATTCCATCTCATTTATTTGTCATGCTTAAATATAAACTTGATATTCATATCTTTTGTAAGTATCCTACATGACTTACCTATTTTAGTTCTTTGATATGTTCGTTTCGACATTTTGTGGCTGGGAGAACCTTGAGTTAATCCCCACTGACTGTGGCGTTCATGTTTACATGAATGACAGGTATTAGTTGGTGCATTCATGGGGTGAAGACATGTGTGAGCTAGCGAGCACTTTGGCCTTTTAGTCGATTCATTAGGATTGTTTAGACTCACCTTTTATTGTACTGTCATTCGAGGGATATCTTTTCCCTCACCTTGACTATCACGTTTGTATAATTTAAACTTCATTTCCGCAATCTTTATTTATGTTTTGGATTTTGATGAACCCGCGCTTTAAATTTTAAAAGTTTCAAAATTTCCTAATTTTCGCTTGAATTTATAAGTTATATTTTCCGCTTTATCGCGGGGTGTCACAGTTGGTATCAGAGCCTATGTTGCTCCCGACCCACACACGTGTACCCCAAATTTAATTTGAACTTGACCTTAAATAATGAATGAGAGATGGGTAGACTTAAGGACCTAAGGTGGTAGTCTGTAGTGTGTTTGCTCTTTGTTAGGTACTAACATGTTTGTTGATTGTCATTTAATGATTGTTATGCTCGGGGATCAATGATTGTAACTTACCAATGTGGAGATCAAGATTTGGCGCCTATTGTTGAGGATTGAAGATTTGTTCAACTTTGAAGAATGCTTCTACTTCCTTGAAGATGTTTCTCGTTCTTGGTGTATCTTGCCTTATTCTTTACCTCTTGGTGCTATCCTCCGTCTAAACTCTCTTCTGTTTTACTTTAAAAGCTACTCTTGTACCCTTAACTAGTCCTTTGTTCCTTGCTTATCCTCCTTTAACGCCTATTGATAGTACTCCTTCTTTTGAGTAATGTTGACCTTGGTTGGAAAATTTGACCTTTGTGGGGTTTGTTGTGTTTGGCCCTTAAACCTGGTTTTGAGAGGATTTGATGTTAGAAAGATTTAGGTAGTGTGATGAGACATACTTGATGGTTCTTATACCTAGATCCTTGATAAAGTGAGTATATTTGATGGGTGGATTTTGTGTGTCAAGTGTGAGTTGCGTTTGTGACTAAGGTTATAGAACTTGGCTTTGTGGTTTATGTTTGTGGTTTGTAAGGCTTGGTAAGTGTAGTGAGACGTGTCTTGGGATACTAGTATTTAGTTCTTGATACAAAATGGATGGAATTGAATGGTGGATTTGAGGATATAGGTTTGACTAAGTAAGTCGAGTTTATGATTGACTTTCGTAATCACTTTGGACATGAGAGCTTGATAATGTATATGTGACCAAATGAGAAAAGCTAATGGTGGGATTATTAATTGGTCTAAGTGAGTGATTTTGATTACTACTTGAGGTATGGTTGACACCGATTGTTAGGTTAAAGAACATAGTTTCAAATTATGGTTTTAGGAACTTTGAGGTGGTAAAGCGTTATTACAACTAAGACCTTGTTTTTGAGAACTCGATGGTGAGTAAAGTTCTAGGATATCGGATTTGAAAGATTGAGGAAATCCTTGGGAGTGTTTTGGTCATAAGTTTTGTCGTTGGGAAGTTTTCGAAACCGTTTAGGCTGATGTTGTTATTTGGGATTCGGGTACTTGGCGTTTCCTTCTTGTCTAATTCCCTCCTTCTTTGGCCATGAGCGTTATCGTTCATACCTCTCTTCCTCGCTTCACCTTGCACCTCCCTTAAGTTTGATGCTAGTGACCTATAAAAACTCTACCCTTGACATTCTTATTATTTTGACTTCAATTCTTACCCTATTAAGTTCATCATAGCTCTTTTGTTGGTTAAGTTTGGACTCTCTTTACGTACCTGGTATCTGTGTTGTCTAAATTGCTATTCATTTCTTACAATGTCTAAACTTTCAAGCTACCATTTTTGACTTCTTGTTAAAAGTTTATGTTACTTTTGCAAAACCCTACCTATTTTAAAGGTTTGAAAATAAAAACTTGGTTTAATTCCCTACTTGATCTTTAAATATAAACTTATCCATCATGATTTTAATTGCTAAACCCGAGATTTCTTTAAATTTTAACCAGTTTCTGTTAACCTTGATCTATTTGTGATTTCTTGGTCAAAGTTTAATATTACATATTCAGAAATTTGACTCCCTTTCGAGTTTAAAAGTGAAACCTCTATTTCTATTTTGGCTTTTGCAAAAGAAAATTTGAGTAGATTATCTTTTTCTTTTGTTTTCGACGTTGATCGGATGTTAGAACTCGTTATCGGAGACGTTTGATAACTTGTTCTACGCTTGTCGGCGGATGATTTTTTGGTTTTAAATCCGTCTTTGACTTGGAAAGTTAGCGTTCTTGTGTGCACGACAAGAGCAATTTCGTTCCATGGATGAGACTTAAACTTTTGAAAACTCTCCGTTAATGTTTTTGAAAGTGTTTGATTTTGATTTATACAAATGATTTGCCTTTCGACCTAGTTCTGTCGGAAAATTTTATTTGAAACTTTTGAAAGAATTTTAATTCTTACGATAAGTAACCTCTTAAATGTTTTGATTCCCGATTTCAAAATTCCAGTTTTATTTTTATAACCTTTCATTTCTGCTTTCAAGTTTCGAGGACGAAACTTTTTAAAAGGTGGGGTGATTGTAACACCCGCGAATCTTCCATTTTGACATTTTAAATCTATTAAACTGTTCGATTACTTTATTTCATATTTTTGAATTATTCAATTTAATTAATTTTATTTCAAACCCGATTTTTATAAAAGTAATATATATAAAAGCTCATTTATATAAAGGTACGTATTATTAAATTATATTTTGAGGCATAATTTATATAAGAATTTATGAATACGTATTTTGGTCGGATAATAATAGTGACAGTAATAATAAAAATCTCTGTCTTAATTTCCGTGTAACATAAGACCGTCACATTTCTCTTGATAAGACTAGAACTAATCTGAACCAATCCAATCCCGACACTCAACAAATATCTTATTCTATGACTCACTCACTCACCCTTATAAAACCAACGGCCAATCCCTTTTCTCCAACCCCCTCTCTCTCCTTTTCCTTCTTTCTGCTTTTCGAAAACAACCAGCAGCAACCTCAGAGGAAACAAAAGCCAAGACGCCATTTTTGTAGGGCTTTAATCCCAGATTTCGATCCCATTTCTTCACCATTCCTCTTAATTTTTGTACCATTCTTCTCCTTATTTCCTCCTTCATCTTCCAAGGTAAGAAAGACTCGTTTTTGTGATGGTTTCGAATCTCGCCGTCTTATAAAAGTTTTGATTTTTGTCTCAATCCTTTCGTGTTCTTGCTCATTGATGAAGGTTTCGAAGGCTCGGTGGATTACTCAAGCTTTGGGGGCCATTTATTCGAAGAAATTGCGAGGTAACGGTGATAGGTTACTCGACAATTGTCGACACCTCTTGTTGTTAGACCGTTTTATATGCTAGGTTCGTGTGTGGTATACTTAGTCGCAGTAAAGTCTCAACCTTTATGGGGTTTAGCTTATTTTTCGTCTGAAAATGGTGTCTTAGCTGGGTAAAAGTTCTGCTTATTCGTGTTCTGTGTGTGGTCTTAACCCGAATTGGTTTTGGGCTGCTTTAGGCGTAAGAACAGAGGGCGTATATACTGTTTTGGGGTGGAAGTTAGGGTGGTGCGAATGGTAACCGTTTGGGGATTGCTCGTGGCAGTTTTAGGCGGTCTTATGCTGAGTGTCGAGTCGGTAAACGCAGCTTTCAAGCTGCTCTGAATGGTTTATAGGAGGTGGTAACGGGTTAGTTCGGGATGGTAAAACTGAGTACATTTGGACGGAATTTGGTCGTTATTACATACGAAATTATCGTCTTAATTCACGTTTCTTTCATACACACAAAACCCGTCTTAAACTTGTCTCGTTTTGGTCGTTGTCATATGGTTTTAGTGGCTGCCCTATTTGGGTGTTTGTAGGAGTGGTTTTGGAGTTGGACGGGTGGCCGGCGTGGGCTGATGGCGCGGCCACATCCTGGTTGTCCTGGGTCAGTCGCGGGATTAGAGTTGGTGTGTGATGCTCCTTGTCCTTCTCCTCCTCAATTTATGAATGGGTAAGGGTCTTGCAATTGGGCCGTCTGTTTTGATGCCATCGGGCCATAGATAACTATGGCTTGCCAAGTTGGGCTGAGTGTTGATTTGGATATTGGCCCAGTTAAGATTGATGGGGTGATCTTATGAATGTTCGTTATGATTATTCGAATCCCGTCTCATACCTTATATAACTTAACTTGTTAAATCTCATTCTTTTACATATTAATTTAATTGGACTTGTCACATTCATCTATTTGGGTTTGACTTATTAAGTTAATTGGACTTCTCGTATTTATCTGCTTGAACTTGTCGGGCTATTTAATTGAAATTGTCTCGTTAATTTAGTTGGACTTGTCTAGCTTGCTTGTTGGGCTCACCACAATTTAATGGTTGGGCCCACCGTGCCTCTTGTATTGAATTTTGTTTGCATTCCGTAAATTTTCACATAACGTAAATTCTTCATTACTACTTGTTATATTTTATTTATTTTATTTAACCGGCATGTATAATTGTAAAATGAAATGTTTATTTTGTAACTTACAAGTATGAAAAGATGATTATAATAATTACTTGTAAGAGTCGTATTCTTGTAGAAATGTCATGATATTATCATATATGCTTGGTTTACATTTACGCCTTACTTGTGCCGTTCTGCCAAGTATTAGTTTACGCCGCTCTCGTGCCGTTCTGCCGAGAGTTGGTTGATTTATGTTTTTCCCGCCTCTTTCGGACTGTTCTGCCGATTGTGGGTCACCTCATACCGTATTCTGGTGACAATGCCTTTATGCTATACATTTTGCTTGACTTGTCTTTACGCCTCTTTCGGATCATTTCGCCGATTGTGGGTTTAGCTCATATTTTTCCGCCTCTTTCGGACTGTTCTGCCGATTGTGGGTTCTCGACTTCCGTTCTGTCGATCGAGTCTTGGATGCGGACTGTTCTGCCGCATGTCGAATCGGGGACCGTTCTGCCCCGAGAGTCTGGCCAGATTTAGACTAGGACTGAGTCTTGGGAGTACCATTGTCGTCCTACCAGGGGAAATATATATATTGATATATGAGTAGTAAAGGTCTTGCTTGGTTATAGATATTGGTATTTGTCTGTTGTTCGTCTTGGTCCTATCGGATACTAGGGGTGAGCTATAAGCCCTCTAGTTGCGGTATGATCGTCGGGATTGATGTTCCCATCCGTTCTTATGGTGAGATGCAAGCCATAAGTATGAATGTGACAATTGTAGCCACGTCCCGTGCAATGTTTGCTAAGTGGTTTTCCAAATAATGGCTACGGTTTCTAAATCTCATATCTATGTTGTAATTCCTTGAAATGCGTACTTTTGCATAAATGACCGTATTCTTGTCTTTCATATTATTTAATTGTCTCACATGATTAGTTGAATCTCCATTATGTTAATATTGATCTATCATATTCCATCTCATTTATTTGTCATGCTTAAATATAAACTTGATATTCATATCTTTTGTAAGTATCCTACATGACTTACCTATTTTAGTTCTTTGATCTGTTCGTTTCGACATTTTGTGGCTGGGAGAACCTTGAGTTAATCCCCACTGACTGTGGCGTTCATGTTTACATGAATGACAGGTATTAGTTGGTGCATTCATGGGGTGAAGACATGTGTGAGCTAGCGAGCACTTTGGCCTTTTAGTCGATTCATTAGGATTGTTTAGACTCACCTTTTATTGTACTGTCATTCGAGGGATATCTTTTCCCTCACCTTGACTATCACGTTTGTATAATTTAAACTTCATTTCCGCAATCTTTATTTATGTTTTGGATTTTGATGAACCCGCGCTTTAAATTTTAAAAGTTTCAAAATTTCCTAATTTTCGCTTGAATTTATAAGTTATATTTTCCGCTTTATCGCGGGGTGTCACAGAGCTCCCCTGCTATACAAATGGCCTCTGCCTCTCACCAGAATCTGGTTTTAGCTCATGTCTCTTATTTTTGGAACCTGTTATGCATTCTTCATGTTTTTTATGTCATGCAAACATTGAATACATGAAATAATTGAGTTGTTTACACTCTCAAACTTACATATTATGATGTTTGCGAAGTAGACGACTATTTGAGACGGTTTTCTCGTTATGTGACTACTCGGTATCAAAATAAGTTTAAAAGCGTGCCTTAAAAAAGGATTTAGTTTTGAAAAGATGTTGAAAATATGTTGTTTGAAAGATATGTTGTGTTGGTCATATTTGGTCGAACAAATACACTGGCGACAGTACCAAACAAAATGTGTAAGGATTGTGTTTGGATCGGTAGGTCCAAATCACGCGTCGATTTTTGACTTAAGAAGTCCGGTCTAGAATTTAGAGGGAGAAGTGAGGAGGCGCACTCTCGCGTGCCCTAAAATGGTGCACAAGAGGGGGTTTTATAGAGAAATGTAAGGGGCGCGAACCATGCTACACACCTATAAGGTCATGTCCTTTTCAAGTTTGGATGTGTCCTTTGTTCTAACGATTATTTTGCTAGTTGTGATTTGTGGTGTTCACCATCATGTCGTGTAAGATGGTTGTGGAATGGTATTTAGGTGTTGTTTGGGGGAGGTTTTGCATGCTTGACTTGGGCTGACTCGGATTGACTCGGGTTGCGAGTTTCGGAGTCGGTTTTAGGCCCGAACTCAGTTTTACCTATAAATAGTGTTGTTTTAATACAAATGAAGTTAAAAACCATTTTTGAAATTATTTTTCATATCCGAGTAACGCATTAAACCATCCCATGTATAGCCAATTAACTCACACATATCAAAGCACATTGTAGTCCGATCATCATTGGGTGTTTTTTGGAAGGTGCAGATACTGGGTATCTACAGTTTCACTCTAAAACTAATTGGCAATAGAGGCAGTAGCCCATTGCCTTATATAGTGGAATATTCTTCTCCGATTCTCTAATGCGGGTTGCTATATATATATATATATATATATATATATATATATATATATATATATATATATATATATATATATATATATATATATATATATATATATATATATATATATATATATATATATATATATATATATATATATATATATAGAGTGAAGTTCAAATGAGTCCACCTAAATTGGCGAGTCCTTAAGTCCTAATCTAAGCCATTGATCTTCTAAGATTGATGGTTGAGATTTGAAACTTTTTAAATAAAACTTTAGTGTTTTATAAGTGAAACTTTAATCTATTATTGTAACTTTAATTCTTTACGATTGAAATTTTAATCTTTTATGGTGATTTTGTATATAAATTTAAATTTATGTTATATAATGGAATTTTAAATATAAAAATTTAAATTTCACTGATTTAAGAGTGAAACTTTAATATTTTACGAATAAAATTTTAATACTTAAAAGTGAAACTTTAGTTTTTTTAGGTCATTTTTCAATATAAAAATTTGAATTTTTTTAATAATGTAATTCTGAATAAAATTTATGAAATTTCATTGATTTTAGAGCGAAACTTTAATGTTTAACGAGTAAAACTTTAATAATTAAAAGTGAAACTTTAGTTTTTTTAGGTCATTTTTCAATATAAAAATTTGAATTTTTGTAATAATGTAATTCTGACTAAAATTTATGAAATTTGATTGATTTTAGAGCGAAACTTTAATGTTTAACGAGTGAAACTTTAATAATTAAAAGTGAAACTTTAGTTTTTTTAGGTCATTTTTCAATATAAAAATTTAAATTTTTATAATAATGCATGTTACTAAATTTTATGTAATTTCACTAATTTAAGATTAAAACTTTAATATCTCTCGAGTAAAACTTTAATGATTAAAAGTGAAACTTTAATTTTTTTAAGTTATTTTCTAATATAATTTTTTTTATGTAATTTCACCGATTTATGAATTAAACTATTGCAACTGTAGTCTTAATTTATGAAACTTCATTTTTTTAGGAGTATAATTTTAATACTTGAAGGGTAACTTTATATACTAATTTGAATTTACGTAATTATAGTTCTTTACGAGTCTAATTTTAGTCCATATCAGTGTAATTTTAGTACTTTACGGATGTAAAGTTAGTAGTGTAATTTTAGTCCATATTTGCTTAACTTTAGTCCTTCACCAACCACAACCACAACCAACACCCACCAAGTCCCCCTGCAACCACCACCACGCACCACCAAATCTGAAAAAAAAATGTAGAAGGCAACGCACGCACCACCACCAACGATACCCTGCAACCACCACCAAGCGCAGGCCAACAACCACCACCCCAAGACATACCTGACAAAAAAAACAAAAACAAAAGACAAGGGAAAGGCGGCAGCCCTCACCAACCGCCACCAACACCCACCACGACAACCGTACCTGACCTACCACCAAACCCCACGACAACCACCACCACCCCGACGATAAATCTGACAAAAAAAAAGGAAAAAAAAAAGGCTGCAGCCTTGCCCAACTGCCACCAACACCCACCCTAACCGCCAACAACAAGCCGCCTATATCGACACATTTAAAAAAAACGAAAGGAGAAAGGAAGTGGTGGCGGTCTGACCCACCACGACATCACCGCCTTTTCGTAGATCTGAACAAAAAAGGAATAAAAAAGGAGTATTGGCGGCGGGAGAAGAGGAGTATTGGCGGCGGGTCTGGTGGTGCCGTCATTGCTGTCGGGGTTGTTGAATGAAGGTGAGAGGATGGATGCACGGAGAAGGCGCGGTGAGAGAGGGAGGTTGTGGTGGTCGACGGCAGGTTGCGGCTGTGGCGGTTGGGAAAGTTTGAGAGAGAAGTGGGAAGAGATAATGATGAGTGGGAGAGAGATGTGATTTTTGTGTTAGGGTTTGTGAGATTGATTGGGTGAGTAGGGTTTGGGGGCCTTTTGTATCTTAGTTTTTTTTTGTTTTAATCTTAGCCATTAAATTTCTAAGATCTAAGGGTGTAAAATAGGACTTAGGGACTCATCTATAGAAGGTAGACTTAGTTGATCCTAATTCTATATATATATATATATATATATATATATATATATATATATATATATATATATATATATATATATATAGGGTCGGGATCCGGTGAGAATCACTAACATAATGAGAACCGTGAGAACCCTTACAAAATCATCATCAAATCTTGTTCCGAAAGTTTTGATGGATCATTTACCATTAGTTTAGTTTATTCAAACATTCTTAAGCAAAACTAAAAAAAATTTAACGATTTTATGAAATAAATAGAAACTTAACGTACAAAAATACAATTAGGTATACTAAAACGGCTATAGATGCACGAAAAGGAATACTAGGTGCATGAAAATTGTTACATGCATGAAAATTATTATTAGGTGCATGAAAATAACAGGCTCTAGGTGCACGAAAACGAGTTTTAGGTGCGCGAAAATTGTCGGATACATGAAAATGAGTTCTCGGTGCATGAAAATTAATAAAATGTATCTCGCCTCGATTTTCGTCACTAGTTTATACTTTTTAGACCAAGAAATATGCTATCTAGCCATAAAATTCTATGTCGAATCTAAATATGTCATCATTGTTATAAAATTAGTTCCATAAGGTGGAGTTCTCATGGTTCTCATTATATTGGTGGTTCTCACCGGATCCCAATTCTATATATATATATATATATATATATATATATATATATATATATATATATATATATATATATATATATATATATATATATATATATATATATATATAGATTCGGGATCATCCGAGAACCACTAGGATGATGAGAACCATGAGAACCACTAATAATACTATTAATACTAACATTAATAATTAATAATACTAATAATAATAATAATTTTACGCACTCAACCCCCCCCCCAAACCCTTCAATTTCAATCATTTCCCCATTTTCACTTTCTCACTCATCTTCTTCTCCCTCTTCGACAATCATCATCTCCGTCGCCATTTCTGATCGTCTTCTCCGATCATCGTCGCCGATCATCTCTCTCTTACCTTCATCGTCTCCGATTATCTGCTTCTCAAATTACGGTTCAATCCATTCATCAGCAGCATTTTCGCGAGATTTATCAATCTCATTCCTACAAATTCAGGTAATATGCTTCTCAAATTAATGGCGATTGTACTTTAATTTTATCATGCATGTATTTTTTTCCCGACATTCATCAATTCATATCCAGCTATTAACCCTAATTTGCAGTAATTTCCCTAATTAAGCTCTTTTATGGTTATTCTATAACGAATTCTTAGATTTCTAGTCTTATTTTGGACTGCATGTTCCAGTTTTTGTTCTACGTTTCGAAAATGTGGAATTTAGACGATCTCTGGATTATTAATGATCTATATTGCTAAGATTTGTCAATATACTTGATGATTTCTGATGTTTACTATAGGTTTAGGTTCCACGGATTATAATTTCCAAGTGTCTAGCATGATAATCTTATTGTGTCACCAATTCGCATTGAATTTATTTAGAATCAAATTTGTACATTTTTCAAGTCTTTCTGCAGCAACATCAGATTGTGTCAAGCGTCAAGACTATGCATTGAACTCATTTGCATAGAAATTCAGAGTTTATATGTTGCTTATAGTTTAGCGAGTTCTGCATTTTTGTTCTGATTGCATGTTCAAGTAATTTTTTATAATTGAATTTGCGGATTTGTGAGGGTCTTTTGGTTTTTAATGATCTATATTGCTCGGATCTGAAACAATAGTCCAGCTGGTAGTTGCTTGATGTTTTCAGCATTTTTTAGCCAAGTAGGCTTAGGTTTTAGGATACCCGTCCTCTATACGTTCATGAAATAAGGTCCACTGTGCATGAAATAGGGTTCAATGTGCATCAAATAAGGTTCTGTCCGCATCAAACAAGGTGTCACTTTAAAATTAGCAGTTGGTCTATTGTTGATAAGGTGCCAATGCTTAATTAGTAGAGGGCCCTTGACTCGGAAAATCTGCATATTTTGTTTACATTTAAATGCTCTCGCTTGTGCATTGGCCGAAATTTCTATTTTCACTCGTGTTAACATCAGTCAATGCATTCACAGATATGAGGCGAAGACTGTTGCAAGGAAGAAAAAAACACCAGTAAAAAAAACACAAATAAAAGGAGGTAGATCAGTGAAATATTATTTCCCACCAAACCCAACAAATTCAAGCATAAATGACGTTGTTGACCAAAGTACGTTGAGTAACAAAATCTGCATAGCTTTGTCTGTTTTTGTGTTTCATCCCTTACCCCAAAATAATGATTGACTACATTTTAATGCTCTCTCTAAACTTGGATGCAATACCTGTACTGCATGCTTAATGTGATATTTCCTGAATTTATCTTAGTGTTTTTCTGCATGCTTAATGTGATATTTCAAATGACGGAATGCTTGTACTCTTTTCCTTACTAGTTTCTATTTCTGCTTTTTTCATTCGAGAGTTCAATTTGTGATGCTTGTAGGTTATTCTCTTACTGGTCAATTACTTATACATAACCAAGTATGGTCAATTGGTGCAAGGGGTGGGTAGTCAATATTGTTGCAGAAGATAAAGCACTTTTTGCCGAGAATTACGTAAGAGAAAAAAAGAGGCTATGAGTTTGTCATTTGCTCCCTTAGTCAAAGTTCAGCTTACTGACAACTGTTATCAAGCCCAACTTGATGATGTTTTCAATAATCAAGATCTAGTGACTCACATATTTAACCGAGTCAATTGTTACGAAGATAAGGCAAACATGGCGTTAGTCTGTAAGAATTGGTCTCATCTTTTCCTCATACACCCAAGTGCACCTCGCATTGAACATGCATATGGCCTTTCTCTACGGACCAATGATATCAATGGTATTAGAATTATTCGTAGGGGTCCTAGAATAATTTATAAAAGACGCAAATGCTTTGTAACTGAAGATTTGGCAGCTAAACTGCTCCTGTATCATCAACAAGAGAAAAATCCTTTTCAAAGAGAACACCTTAACGCTCTTAATGATGCTGAACGTGCACATGTGAATGAGTTGCTTCATGCTTTAGCTATGCCATCTCCAGCACGTGACATAGCAGTTGCCATTTTAACAGAGTTAACAACTCGGGCAACTTTCCCTTTTTTCGGTTTTTTCCTCGATATATAACTCAACTGCTCAAGTTTGTATCACTTTTTGGCATTTCGATATCTGTGTATTTAGGCCTTTAATTGTTCAGGTGTTAAAGTTGCCCTATTTTCAGTCTTTTGTGGTACTCTTGTATAATTCCATGTATTAAGCCACCTTTGTATAATTATGTAGTCGGGTTTTTTCATTTTAGATGTTGTAAAACTTTGTCATGTATGGATGATATGTTTTATTAATGAAGTTTCTTTTCCTTATTTTGTTAATCATCGAGCTTTCATTGTTTCATAATTACATGAAGTTTCTGGATCCATGGAACAGCCTTGTAGATGCATCAAAAAATAATCTAAGTGCATTAAAATAACCCTGTATATGCATGAAATAAGCTGCCTTCTTAACCTACCTACTTTGACAGATAATCCTCCCAAACCAAGTACTAAAGCTGCAGAACCAGAACAAATTCCTCCACGTACCCAACCATAAGTTACTGAGCAAGTAACACCAAATATGCTTACTGGTAACAACAATGGTGAGGGTTTACCTTTTCTTGTCCCTTTTAAACATTTCCAGCCCATGTCGTTTGTTCTAATATTAATGAAGATGGTTTAGGGTGCAATACCCTTATGAATGCATCAAGTAGCCTTGTAGATGCATCAAAAAGCAATCCATATGCATTAACCAACCATGCCTTGTGGTTTTCTTCTCGTTTGAATGACAATAGCAAGGGAACGGGTTTAGGGTTGGATTAGGCGGACCCGCGGTAGCGGTCCGCCTAATCCAACCCTAAACCCTTTTCCGTCTCGTTTTCGGATACCCGGGCCCCAATTTTAAATCTCGTCCCCAAAAAGGGTTCACTCTGCCCCCTTTAGGGTGTCTTTAGGTTTTCCTGTTCGAATAACAATAGCAAGGGAAAGGGTTTAGGGTTGGATTAGGCGGACCGCTACCGCTGGTCCGCATAATCCAACCCTAAACCCTTTTCCGCGGTCCGCCTAATCCAACCCTAAACCCGTTCCCGTCCCATTTTAGAATACCCGGGCCCCTATTTTAAATCCCGTCCCCAAAAAGGGTTCACTCTGCCCCCTCTAGGGTGTCTTTAGATTTTCCTGTTCGAATAACAATAGCAAGGGAAAGGGTTTAGGGTTAGATTAGGCGTCCGCCTAATCTAACCCTAAACCCTTTCCTGTCCCATTTTAGGATACCCGGTCCCCTATTTTAAATCCCGTCCCCAAAAATGGTTCACTCTGCCCCCTCTAGGGTGTCTTTATATTTTCCCGTTCGAATAACAATAGCAAGGGAAAGGGTTTAGGGTTGGATTAGGCGGACCCACGGTAGCGGGTCCACCTAATCCAACCCTAAACCCTTTCCCTTCCAGTTTTAGGATACCTGGGCCCCTATTTTAAATCCCGTCCCCAAAAAGGGTTCACTCTGCCCCCTCTAGGGTGTCTTTAGGTTTTCTTGTTCGAATAACAATAGCAAGGGAAAGGGTTTAGGGTTGGATTAGGCGGACCCGCGGTAGCCGTCCGCCTAATCCAACCCTAAACCCTTTCCCGTCCCGTTTTAGGATACCTGGGCTCCTATTTTAAATCCCGTTTTAGGATACCGGTGAGTTTGGGGTGCAATTGACTTAGGAAAGCATGGAGTAACCTTGTATATGCATCAAATAACTGTCTATGTGCATTAAACAACTTTGTATATGCATAAAATAAGTTGTCTTCCTGAAGCTAATCAGTTTTTGGTTCGGCGTTCAATAGTCTTATGAATTCATGGACTAACCTTATATATGCATCAAATAAATGTTTATGTGCATTAAACAACTTTGTATATGCATGAAATAAGTTGTCTTCCTGAAGCTAATCACTGTTTTGTTTGGCGTACAATAGTTTTATGAATTCATGGACCAACCTTGTATATGCATCAAATAACTATATATGTGCATTAAACAATTTTGTATATACATGAAATAAGCTACCTTACTAATGCTGACTACTTTGACAAATAATCCTCTCAAACCAAATACTACAGCAGCAGAGGCAGAACAAATTTCACCGCGTCGACGGAGTCCGCGTGTTAAAGCCAAAGTTCACGAGGAAGTCGCACCAGATTTGCCTCCTAACAAGAACAAGAGGAAGGCTGCAGAAACAAGCAAAGGGCCAATGCAAACTACAAAATGAAGAAAGCGTTCTGACAAGTATAAGCCTCTCCTCACTAGGATGAGTCCTTCCTTGATCACTAATTTCATCAAGTTGGGGCCATCCGAAAAGCAAATTGAAGCCATCCACAGTATGGGGTTCTGTGGACGTAGCCACCTGCAGGCCCAACCGATCTGTGGACATACAGCGGTCTTTTGAAAGCCACGCTCGGCGGCGTAAATATGCTTTCGACCGGATCGTTTTAGATCGGTCGGTTTCGTCTCGGTGAGGGTCTCGAAACGATTAGAGATGTTCGGAGTCACCACCAAGCATTTGTGGGATGCTTGGAACCGGTTCGAATCCACTTTATACCTCGGTCAAACGAAGCACAAAGCAGGGTTTGACATAGGTGCTAAAGATAAGTAATCGTCCCTCTTTAGCATCCTATCTCTATAATGACTCTCGTACGCCCTGGATAAGGTCGTCCACTATCCAAAGTTTCTGAGTAAGAGGTGAAGGTACGTATTGGGAAACCCTTTAATCAGACACCCAATCCCGCTCGCGGTAGCGGCCTCTACTGATCGGTCTTGGTTGGTTGAATGCAAAAGTTGATAAAACGGTTTAAATGCATGAATGCGCATCCAATAATTTAAACCGAACATGTGAGAGCTTTCTAAGTCGGTTGATTTAATCCAAGTATCAAGTATAAGATGTCGAGTTGGATTTATGGTTGATTTGCATGCAAGACGGGAATAAACATCCATTTACCGTATTAGGTTTATGCTGCATAACGTGATCCATTTGTCTTAGTAAAGCATTTTGCAAATATGATTTTGAATAAGCAAATAGTCATCTGATCCGTCCTATATCCGGGCTAACCGGAGTCGGGATCGTCCTAGACTAATGCTGGAAAGAGAACAGACCCTGTGCCAGGCGGCCATATGAGGCGCGAGCATGCCGGCGATGTAAGGGGGCCTCCCCTGGTTTTGAAAATTAGAAAGAAAAGGGCCTGTTTAGGCGCGAGTCATTCAACGATTGTATGCCGTGTTCTGACCTTTTGAAAAACGTTTATAAAACGTATTGAAAAATGGGTATTTGACCCGATTTGATTTAAAAGGGTCGTTTAGACCGCATTTGTTGATTTGAGGAACGAGACTCGAATAATCATCATTACTTTGATGATATTCGGTGTCGGGTTTGACTTGGCAAGCTTGACATGAATAGCTTTGAAAATATTTATGAACTAATTATTTTAAGTTCATTTGAATATCATTAGTCGATACTCATCATCGTACCCGGGTTAATATCCGGCATAGTATGTAGAACCAAGGATGACTTTGTGTTGGTGACTAATATGCTTGTATTGAAAATGTAAAGAAATCATGAAAGATTTTAAAATACCTCCCAAAACTGAAATAAAAGGCTTTAAAATACCTTTTAAATGTTATTAACCAAATATTATCACCAAAACACGGATTTAACCGTCATGATATGAGGGACCAAGGGTGAGAAATGTGTTATGGTTAAAACAAATAAAATGAAATAAAAAGGTTCAAAAATATTTGAAATAGTAAAAACCGATTGTTAATATGAAAATGAATTAAAGGGAAATGACGAGAACAAACACGGTTGAGTTCTGACCTGGACACCCCATTGAGGCGCGGGCAAGCCGGCGAACCAAGGGGCTTTCTGTCTTAGGCCAAAAATCAGTTTTGGCTCGTTTATTCCATGTTTTGGTTCATGTTATGCATGTTTTAGCATGTTGTAGTCATGAAACAAATAAAAACATGATAAAAGAAGGATGTTTACACCCTCATACTTACATGTTTGGTTATGGCGAGTGACCGACGTAAGTGTAACAACACGTTTGGTCGGAAAAAACTCGGTTTAAAACCGTTTTGGTAAGTAAAAAGAGTGTTTTAAGATTAGTGACAGTGTAGTGGTCAAAGTGGTCGGTCAAGTGATTTAATGCACGATGACGGTACCAAACAATGTGTAAGGCTTGTATTTACGATCGGTAGGTCGTAAATACGCGTCGGATTGTGACTTAAGAAGTCGAGTCGAGAATTTTAAGGGAGAAAAGAGGGGGCAGACACTCGCGTAAGTTCTCAAATGGGGGCATTTGAGGGGTATTTATAGGGAAATGAGTGGTTGTGTGAGTTTTGAGCGACGTGGCCACCTGGGCTGCTCAAAGAGGCGCGAGCCACGTTGCGGGTCTTCGAGGTGTCTTGTCGCTTTCACACAAGAGCAATCATAATTTGTTCTATCCTAGGTTTTGGATGAACATGTTTGATATTTGACTATGTAAGATTCCGGGAAACCTTAACATAGAAGGCTTTGAATGTTTTGTTTTTGGTGGTTGACTCGGTTTGACTCGTTGTTCGAGTCGGGATTTGAATTTTTGAGTCGGTTTTTGGTCCGGTGTCGGTTTTGACTCTAGTTAGTGTCATTGCCACCCCGTCGTCGTGCATTAATCACTCCAGGTAATTTTGAAATGTTTTGAAATTTTTTATTTTCGAAATCGTTTTAAGTTTCCGACGTAAAGTTGTACACAAACTGTCGATCAAACGCCGCGATTCCAAAGCATGTTATAGTCCAATAATCATCGGGTGTTTTTTGGAGTCTCAGAAGATACAAGGTATCTACAGAGCCCCCACTTTGACTGAGGCTTGGACAGGGCGAAAGTCAAAGTAGAGCCCCCAGGTCAATCGAAGATTACAACCTGGAGACCCGAGCGACGTCAAGGCGGCTCGAAAGGATACGGGCTAAGGACCTGCCGTCGGGAAGGGCGACGCCAAGGCGACTCGAGGGTACGAGCCAAGGACCTATCGTCGGGAACAGTTTAGAGTATGTTGACTATCCGTGCGGGTCGTTTAAAGTCCGTTAGACTACGTACAAAAGCTCGCCAGCCATAAGAAGGAGTCATACCTGAGGCATCTTCGGATATGTCCTTGCGCGTATGCGGACAAAGGCTCGCCAGCTGTGGTGCGTATGTGAGCAGGGCTCACCAGCCGCGATGCGTGGTAAGGCTCGCCAGCCATGGGGCGTATCTGAGGAGGGCTCGCCAACCACGATGCGTAGTAAGGCACGCCAGCCATGGGGCGTATCTGAGGAGGGCTCGCCAGCCGCGATGCGTAGTAAGGCTCGCCAGCCATGGGGCGTATCTGAGGAGGGCTCGCCAGCCGCAATACGTAATGAGGCTCGCCAGCCATGGGGCGTATCTGAGGAGGGCTCGCCAGCCGCGATGCGTAGTAAGGCTCGCCAGCCATGGGGCGTATCTGAGGAGGGCTCGCCAGCCGCGATGCGTAGTAAGGCTCGCCAGCCATGGGGCGTATCTGAGGAAGGCTCGCCAGCCGCGATGCGTAGTAAGGCTCACCAGCCATGAGGCGGTCGGTTAATGGACCGTGAGAATAGCCGCGTCGAATGGGCTTGTTTTGAAAGTAGCGGACTCATGATGCCGCCGTGGAAATAGCGAATTCGAATTTTCACTATCACTGTTTTTGGCAAGAGCGGGTTCCGCGAGGAAGCCCCCTTTTGACATTTGAAGGAATTGTGAATTTGGAATCTTCACTATTCATCATTTTTTGAATTTGAAGTGGCGGTTTTGATGGCCGTCTGTTCGAATTTTGAAGGAAATAGCAAATTTTGAATTTTGCTATCACGTTTGGAGTGACGGTTTATGTGCCGCCGTTGACATTTGAAGGAAATAGTGAATTTGGAATCTTCACTATTATTTTTGAAGTGACGGTTTATGTGCCGCCGTTGACAGGTGTGGGAAAATAGTGAATTTGGAATCATCACTATTATGTTTGAAGTGACGGTTTAGGTGCTGCTGTTGACATGTGTGGGAAATAGCGGAATTTAATTTCCAACTATTATTTTGAAAATGACGGTTTTAATTGCCGTCGTTTGAATTTTGAGGAAATAGCGAATTTGAGTTTTCACTATTATTTTGAAATTGACGGTTTTAATTGCCGTCGTTTAAAATTTGGAGAAATAGCGGATTTGAATTTTTGCTATTATTTTTGAAAAAAAAAATTGAAGGAAAATAGTGAATTTTGATTTCACTATTATTTTTTGAAATTGACGGTTTTGATTGCCGTCGTTTGAATTTTGAGGAAATAGTGAACTTTGAATCTTCACTATTATTTTGTTTATTTTTTTTTTTTGTATTTGAGAAAATGACGGTCCTTAATATCGTCATTGAAAACTTGAAGTTTATTACGGGAAATTGGGCCAAAGCCCAAAATTCGCTGAATAGAGCAAGGGGAGGCCTGGTTTAGGCGCGAGCATCCTGGCGAACCAAGGGGGCTTCCCTATTTTTCTGTAAAAGACGCGAGGTTTGGTTGCATTCCATTCCTTCGTCGTCTTCAACCTTCGACAGAAAATCCGCCATTAAAGGACCTTTGCTCACTTCCATTCGTGCTATCAACCATAATGTCATCTCAAGGTATGTATTTCCTCTTGAATCCATTTAAATTTGTTGGTCATTTGATAGATTGAATTAGGGCGAAAATTTTTACCCTAGAAAATTGATTTGGGCGTTTTTGATTGAGCCCATTTCGAGTGAAATTGATGATTGCATTAGGTTAGAAACCCGTTTAGGAGTGTAGGGGTGCTTTTAGTTTGCATTTTGGTCCCCGTTCCGGCTCCCTATGCTCAAAAAACGTGAGTGAGGTGGAGAAACCGTCTCATCTCACAATGCCAAGTTTATTTGCTTTGATAATGCGCCCCACTAGGTTGCATTGTAGTCGGGAAAGATCGTATTTGCCATCATGGACCTTTGTTGGGTATTGTGGGCAAAATTGGAATTTTTGCCTTTTGTGACGGTCTTACGTCTGACAAAATAAGAGCCTGTTTGGGCTTAAATTGAGTCAGTTTGCCTTGAAATGGACCTTATTGGTAGTTTAGGTCACCTTGAGGCGTGATAAAATCACGTTTGCCTTTTGCGGTCGTTTTTGAATTTTTGACCGGTTTGCATTCAAATCGGCGTATAAATTGTCTTTTTGAGCCGTAGAAAATTTTTCCATTGCATTAGGAATGCATTTTGGTTCGTTGGCGGACCTCGTGTGGGTCTTGGGGTGCCGTTTTTTGCTGTGGTTGTTTTGACTCGTCTTTTGCTTGAAAAGAGGAGCGAGTCGTTTTTTGTGTGTTTTTGTGAATTGTTTTTGTTTTGTTTGGTTGGATTTGGGCGGGGTTGCCCTTGCTTTGCTTTGCAGGGTGTTTGTTTGTTCTGGGTTTGTCTGATTTACGCCGTCATAATGCCGAAATTTCGGCTGACGTTCTTTGTTTGCAGGAGAGTGTTCGGGACAGGCTGGGTCCCTTGCTGCGACTTTTGAGGAGTTGTTCGGGACGGGGCCGGTTAGCACTCCGGTTAGTGTACCCGCTGCGGTAGTGGAGGACGCTTCCGAGGAGGAGGGACCCCCTGCGGAGACTGTTGGGCCGGGAGGGCCGTTGAGGTGCGTGAGGAGCCCGTTGTTGGGGCTACCGACGCTAGGAGAGCTCAGACTGGTTCTGAGGCTGGTACCTCCGGGAGGAGGGTTTCTACGAGGAGGCGGACTCCTCGGTCGACCAGACGGACGTTACAGAACGTCGTTAGGGTCGTTGAGAGGCCTCCCGTCTGCCACGTTGAGTCTCGTGGTCAGAAGAGACGGACGGCGGCGACAGTTGAAGACGACGCCGACGTCGCGAGTTGGAGAGCTAGACGGGCTACAGCCCCACAGGGGCTGAACCTGCGGGCGGCGCCTGCTTGGGCCGAGGGTTTTGACGGTAGCCAGTTGTTGCTTCGACTGGACAAGCACATCTCCTACCATGCTCACGAGGGCTTGGTGAGTCGTGTCCCCCGTTTGAACTTTTGTCACTTTTGAAGTGTCAGGCCTGAATAGGGATTCTGACGTTGTTTGTTTTTGATTTCAGGAGATCGGCACCATGAGGACTTTCTCGGGCTTCACTACCTGCCTGGGTTTTTACGACGTTCTCCGAGCCGGGACGAGGGCGTTGATAGAGAGGTCGACTTTTGGGCCGTTGGTGGCCGCTTGGCGGGATATTCACAGGTCTTCGATTAGGTCGAACCTGTGTCTGATCCGCGCCATGTTGGATCGGTATTGGGATATGATGTCGTCGTTTCACATGAAGTTTGGGGAGGTCAGTGTGACTTTAGAGGATTTCGCCATGATATCCGGCCTCCCTTGTGGCGAGACGCCTGTTGAGTTTACCGAGACACCGGAGAGAGTGTCTTCTTCTGCGGTCACTCATCTGATCGGTACTGCTTTGCCGGAGCCTTTTGACATCACTCCGTACCTGATCGCGAGTTCGTACGGGAAAGACCAATTCAGTGGGAGGGTGGCAGGTGTGGTTCCGGCGCCGTTGGAGAGTCCGGAGGCAGAGGCAGAGGCTGACGCGCAGGAGGCGCGGTTGTGGTTGTGGTACTTCTTGGGCGCCACGTACTTTGGTGACAAGGGTGAGCGCTTGTCGAACAAAGTGCTTCCCCTCCTCACAGACCTTGACACTTTGGGTCAGTTTGACTGGGTTACGCCGGCTCTGGCGAGTTTCACCCGGTACTTGCAGGCGGCGGTGCGTCCGGAGTCAGTGAGGGACGGTAGTGCCCCTGCTTTGGTTGGTCCCGGCCTCATCTTTGATGTACGAGCATTTTTTGTAGTTTTCTTTTGAGTTTTATTTTGATTTTGGCAATTTTTGAGAAATTGGTTGATTTGTGTTTGCTGTGTTTGATTACAGGCTTGATTGTACGCTTACTTCACCCCTCTGCGTCCGGGGACTACAGGCAGTGTCCCCTTGACCTACCCTGCTATGAGGGGTTGGACGGTGGCTCGGAAGAAGTCGACTAAGTCGACTTACGAGGACTGCAGGCGTCGCGTGAACAAGCTCCGAGTTGCTGACGTGAGTCGTTGTTCCTTACTCTTTCTTCTTTGTAGAATTAGATAGAGATAGGATGACTAGGTAGCTTAGGAAGCCCCCAGTCGATTGAGTAGCTTTGTTCTGAATGCAGTTTGTAGGGTGGCCTTGGGAGCACTACACGGACGTGCCGGCCGCCGTCATGGAGCGTCTGCGGCCTCGCAGCTCCCAGCGTTTGTACTTGGAGACGGCGATCGAGCCGGTTTGGTACCTGTTCGAGCGTTTAGTTTGTCAGTGCCTTACCAAGATCTTCGTGGTACCGGTCGAACCGCCTAGGGTGTTGTTCCAGGAGTCGACCCCCGACGAGGTTGAGGAGCACCTTCACAGTCAGGGAGGTGAGGCGTTGTTGCTGCGGGACATCGACTACGACACCTTCCGGTTGTCGAGGCTTGCCTGGTACCCGATTGAGGTATGTTTTCCTCTGTTCTTTTGTTTTCATTGCCTCCTTTGATAGGAGGGTTTGTTACCTTTGGCGCGGACCCGAATTGCAGGGGGTCGACGCGATGATGAGGACTCAGCCACCTGTTTTCCCGGCGGAGACCACCTTTCAGGGGCCGGGTGGTGAGGAGCTGCAGTTGGGCCTGCCGGAGCATGCGGTTGCTGAGGTGACCGATGTTGGCATGGAGTGGAGGTTGGTCGTTCTGAGGGTGAGTTCCTGACTTGAACCTTTTTCCTCATTTTAGGCTTTGCCTTGCATTGTACTGAAGGACATTTTTGATTTGTAGGTGACGATCGTTAGTCATCAGGCTTTGTGGCGGATGGCTAACCGCTGGAGGGCGCTTGCCGGTGACCTGGCTGCGAGGGAGGCTCGGCTTTCTCAGGTACTTTTTGTGTGTTGTTTTTGTGTATTTTGTGTTGCATTTCACATTTTTAGATCTTGATGATCTGTATTGTGTTTTGTAGGGTACTGCGGATCCGGCGGAGCTTGCTCGGGTTCGTGCTGAGTTGGATGCAGCTAGGTCGATGATGGAGGCCCTGGGGTTGGGGATCACTCATCGGGACCAGGAGTTGAGGCGTCGTGAGGACGAGTTACGGAGCCGAGATGCGGAGATTGCTTCTCTGAGGGCTCAGTTGGCTGCAGCGGAGGAGCTTCACGTCGAGATGGAGCACGAGACGCTGGAGAGTTCTCCGGAGAGGGAGCCTGAGCAGGTGGTAGTGTCTGCGTTGGCGGCGACTCCTCGTGAGACCGGGACTGGTCCGACGGGAGGCGCTGAGTAGTTGTAGTAGCTTGCCCGTGTCTTGGACTCTTGTTTGTACATATTTACATTTTGTGTGAGGCGGTTTGTATATATGTGTTTTTGGATTGTGGTTCATTTTGTGATTTTTGGCTTTTTGTGTTGTGTTTCGGAGGAGCGTTGTCGGCTGTCGATTCTCCTTTTGATTTGCACCAGTTCCTGCATTGTTAGTGTAGAAAACAGGCAACAGATAGCACATATACATAAACGCAAACACGTAAAGCCTTTGATTGAAAAACAAAAATTAACCAAGATGACTTGAAGTTAAAATTTGAAATTTGAAATGATATGATATTTGAAAATTCCACGACAAGTCGTCACGTTTGGGCTCCCAAAAGGAATTGGTTTGAAAATTGAGCAATTAACTCGTGTCGTTAATTAAATTGCGTTGAAATTGTTGAAATTGATTTGTGACTCGAAAAATGTCAAACTCAATCCGTCAGGGAAGAATTTTAGAAAAGATTTTTACGAGTGTATTTGATTTGATTTTTTGAGGTCAAGACTCGAATTTGTGAGTGCTTGAATTTTGAGGAAAACTAATGTCGTGTTATCAATTTTTGTTTTTTTTTTAATGGCAAATTTTGAAAAAGCGAAAAATTTTCGGAATTTTGATTGACATGGAAACGATCCGTCGCGGATCGGGGCGACTAGCCCTTCCCCCCTTAAAAAAAAGAAAGAAAAATCCGTATGTTTAAAGCTGCGTCATGGAAACCGTGTCGGATTTCGTAAAATGCGAAAATAAGGAAATGTGAGTGTGAGGAAACACAAAATGTCCTGGATCATCCCGAAGAAGCGCGAGCGTCCTGGCGGGAGGCTTGAGGTGTCAGGAGAAAACACAAATTGAAAGAGACAAGTCAAAAGCGGGAATCCTAGGGAAGGCCTAAAGAGGCGCGGGCTGCCTGGCGATGGAAGCCAGCTCTCCCATTTTTCTGAAAAACGCGCTGATCATTTTTGTATAAATAGTGATGTTTGCGCTTCATTGTTTCATCATCCGAAACACAAAAACAACTCTATAAAACCTCTTCTTCTTCCACAAAAATATTCCATGGATGCCTTTGAGAATGCGTTGCGACAATGGTGCCGGGATTTGTCGCCTCCCGAAAAGTATCAACTCATTTGCATGGGAGTTGGTCAATTGTTGGTGCTCCGTCAAGTCAAGGTGCAATCTTCATTCCCCGAAGCATGTTCTCGGTTTTGGGATTCGAAACACCATGTTTTCGTTTTCCCGAAAGGTGAAGTTTGTCCTCTTGCCGAAGAAGTTGGAGCCATTGGTGGGTGGCCGGGTTATGTTCCGGTGCTTCCTCCGACTCGGTTGTGCTACAAGGAGAAATTCCGTTCCATGTTGGGTTTGTCGACAAGTCAAGTCAACTTCCTCCTTGCTCCTCATGGTGTGGATATGTTGGCTCTTATCAACATCTTTTCAAACCGATTAGATGTCAATGTTTCGGAGGTGGCTAGGAGAAGGGCTCTTGCCTTTTGCCTTGTCCATGTGTACCTCTTTGTTGATGTTTTGAAGAAGCAGGGGCCGAAATGCTATGGTAGCATGACCCTTATTCATGTGGTCGAGCAAATGGAGCATGGTAGAGATCCATCGTGGTTGGTGCTTGGCGAGATCATCCAAGCCTTAGACAAGGAAGGCTCTTGTGGAGAAGCTCCTTCGTTCGGATCCCCAAGGATCCTTCAAGTGTGGCTATTGGAGAGGCTAAGGTATGTAGAGCCTCCGGTTGATTCTTCTTCTTATTCCTTCCATCACCTTACTATGAGGAAGAAATTGTACTCGGATAGTTTTGCTTCTGCCGAGGCTTATTGGGCCGCAAGATTGGCGGAGGAGGGTGGTCCTCACATCTGTTGGGTGGTGCCATGGTGGCACTTGAGGTCCTTCATGGGGTTGCCCGCTTCGGGTGCTAGTCCTCGTTCTTTGATGGTGGTGGGTTTGAAGGTTGCTTCCTTCATTTATCCCGAAAGGCTCATGAGGCAAATGGGGCGTCAACAAAGGGTGCCCGCTCAAGATACCCTTGTCCAAGAGAATGTTTTCCGGAACTCCGAGCTTGTGGAGGTCTTCGAAAGATGGTGGGCCACTCGGCCGCTTTGGGAGGTACCGGACCCCGTTGCCACGACATGGGTGACTCCCGCTTATGTCAAGTGGTCACGAGCTCCGTCCTTGGAAGAGAGATCCAAATTCCGTAAGGACGAGGTTGTCGACTTGAAGTATCGAGAGGTTGGCAAGGCCAACCATGCCTTCTTTGAGGAGTATGTTGACGGAGCTAGCCCGGATGTGATGAGACCACCAAAGAGGAGAAGCTTGGGTCCCAAGAATATGGTGGGTCGTGCACTGGCTCGTTTTTGGTCGAACATGGGGTCTTGTGCTAGACCGGAGGCCGTTGCAGTTTTAGATCCATTGAGGATCCGTTCCGAGTAGGAAATCCATGCTAGGAGGGCTAACAAGAAGAACAAGGGGAAGATGTACCCCGAGGGAAAAGGCAAGGGTAAAATGGAAGAGTGAAGACCTCCATTACCCACTTTATTATTATGTTGTATTAGTGTTGTGAGTTTTTATTATGTTGTACTAGCTAGTTATTGTGTGTTTTGTGCTAGTTTTATTATGTGAGGTGTTTTAGTCGACACCTTAGCTTTGACAAGTTGTAGACTCGTCGAGCTTTATTTGTTGTTGAAATTGTAATCCCTCCCATTATTAATTAAATAAGAGGATTGCTCGTGTCAAAAATTGCGAACGCTTGTTTCTTCCATCCATTTTGTAAAGGCAATTCGATTTGAATCATCCTTTTGCACTTGGGAAAGCGGGATTTTTGGAGGAAGGGAGAAAGGCTTATTGTTGTATTTTGTGGGAAAGGGGAGTGTTTTTCCCTTTCTTTTTTGATGGGGATGATGTTTTGTATGTGGGTGATGTTCTTTTTTTATTATGGGGATGGTTATTTTTTATTATGGGGATGGTTGTATCCTTCTTGTGTAAGAAAGGACTGCCTACGTATTCACCTGAAGAGGTGAAATCAAACCATGATCGTAGTTCGAAATGTTTTGTAAATTTTGATTGGGTTTTGTGGTTGTATCCCTCATGCATAAGAGGGACTGCCTACGTATCCACCTGAAGAGGTGAAATCAAACCATGCTCGTAGTTCAGGGGTTTTTTGTTTTAGTGCAAATGGATGTTGCCTTTGACAGATCAAATGACCTTTGAAACGGGCAAGGTGCCGCAACTTAGACTCGATAAAACATGCAATATCAAATCAGAACGCGTTGAGGAACTTGACTTGAAAAGGGTTGAGGTGGTTGCTAGTTGTAGAACTAGGCTTAGGCTGTTGGTCGTTACGGTTCAAGGGTAGTATTTCTTGAGTTGGTCTAGGTTGGTCGGGTTTGTAAAATCCTCCCCATCTAGGTCACTCAGTCTCACTGCGCCCCCCGAAAGTATTTTCTTGACTAGGTATGGCCCGGCCCAGTTGGGTTTGAATTTTCCCCTCGGATCGACGGGTAGCGGTGCATGAACCGACTTGAGGACCAAGTCGCCTTCCTTGATTTTTCTGGGTTTGACCTTCTTGTTGAATGCCCGTTGTATACGTCGTTGGTATAGCTGGACGTTGTGCAAGGTGTTGAGTCGTCGTTCGTCTAAAAAAGTGAGTTTCTCGTACCTTCGGTGGGTCCATTCCGCCTCGGGGACTTGACTCTCCAGTAGGATGCGTAGAGAAGGGACCTCTAACTCTACCGGTTGAACCGCCTCCATACCGTATGCTAGGTAAAAGGGTGTGGCGCCTGTCGGTGTTCGGATGGAGGTTCGGTATCCCCAGAGTGCGAATGGGAGCTTGCTCGGCCAATCGCGGTAGTTGTCTTGCATTTTCTTGATAATGGTGACAAGAGTTTTGTTAGCTGCCTCGACCGCTCCGTTGGTTTGGGGACGGTAGGGGGATGATCGATGTCGTTTGATTTTGTATTTGTCCAGCAAGGCCTGAGTTTCTGCCCGAAAGTGAGAGCCTTGATCGCTGATGATCTCATGGGGTACCCCATATCGGCAGATGATGTTGTTTTGGATAAACTTGGCCACTTGCTTGGCGGTCAAGACTGCATATGACTGCGCTTCCACCCATTTGGTGAAGTAGTCGATGGCGATGAGGACGAAACAATGCCCCTTGGTGCCAACCGGGTTGACTTTCCCGATGATGTCGATGCCCCGGGTTGAGAAAGGCCAGGGTGAGGTCATTGTGTATAAAAGGGATGGCGGTATGTGTTGTATGTTAGCGAAGATTTGGCAATTGTGGCAATGCTTGACGTAGTTACGGCAATCAGCTTCCATGGTGGTCCAGTAGTAACCTAGCCGCATGATTTTTCGGGTAAGCATCATTGCGCTCATGTGAGGGCCACATTCTCCGTCGTGGACCTCTCCCATGACTTTTTTGGCTTTGTGATGGTCAATGCAAAGGAGGAGAATCCCTTGGGGTGTTCTTTTGTAGAGTTGATTTTGGTTTATCACGAATTGTGATGCAAGTAAACGGATGGCTCTTTGTCCTCTTTGATCAGAGTTCGGAGGGAATTCGTTTTTGGTTTTGTAGTTGAGGATGGCCTGGTACCAAGGTTCATCATGGCTTTCATCGTCATCGTTGATGGCACAAATGTGAGCTGGCTCGCTCCTTCTCTCGACACATAGGGGCATCGATGTCATGTCGTCAGGTATGTTGACGAGCGCGGCAAGTTTTGCCAGGGCATCAGCAAATTTATTTTCCTCTCGTGGCAAGTGGAAATAGTCGATTAGATCGAAGAACTCAGCCTCTTGATTGATCTTTTCTCGGTAGGGAGCTAAACTGTCACTTCGGATTTTCCATGATCCGGACACCTGATGGATGATGAGCGAGGAATCGCCGTGGACCCTCAATCTTTTGATGCCATGTGTGATGGCTGCTTGCAGGCCGATGAGACATGCTTCATATTCAGCGGCATTGTTGGTGACGGCGAAGTCCAGCTTGACCGAAATCGGAACATGTTCTCCCTCCGGTGATATTAGAAGGATTCCTACCCCGAAGCCTCTCAGATTAGATGCATCGTCGAAGTATAGGTCTCATGCGTCGGAATCGGCACAAAGGATGTCTTCGTCAGGAAGTGACCATGTGTCGGTCGTTGGATCCTCGTTGACGGGATTCTCTGCTAGGAAATCGGCAACTGCTCTTCCCTTGAAAACCTTGAGGGGTACAAACTTTAGATCAAACTCGGACAGCATGAGTGTCCACCTAGACAGCCTTCCGTTTAGTATGGGTTTTTCGAAGATGTATTTAACCGGGTCCATCTTGGAGTAGATGTGGACCGTGTAGATGAGCATGTAATGCCGCAGCTTCTTTGTTGAGCATTCTAGGGCAAGGCATGTCTTTTCCAGTTGGGTGTACCTTGTCTCGTACTCGATGAACTTTTTGCTGATGTAGTAGATGGCTCGTTCTTCGATGCCGACTGTTTGTGCTAGCATAGCTCCCGTGGCCGTGTTGGTAAAAGTCAGGTATATGGATTGAGGAATCCCCGGTTGAGGTGGCATGAGGACAGGAGGTTTGGATAGGATTTCCTTTATCCTGTCGAAGGCCTTTTGACAATCGTGTGATCGGAGGCGCGAATCTTCTTGAATATCGATTCGCAAATCATAGTGAGCTTGGCAATGAAGCGGCTGATGTAATGGACCTGACCGAGAAATCCCCGAATCTCCTTCTCGTTCCTAGGCCGAGGCATTTGTTGAAGGGCTTTGATTTTGGTTGGATCAATCTCAATGCCTCTTTTGCTGACGACATGTCCCAAGAGTTTTCCGGAGGTGACCCCGAATGCACACTTCTGAGGATTTAGTCTCATGTTATACTTCCGCAGACGAGCGAAGAATTTCCGAAGGGCGTTGATGTGGCCGTCTCGTTCTCTTGATTTGACAATCAAGTCATCGACATACACCTATACCTCCTTGTGCATCATATCATATAGGAGAGTGGTAGCGGTTCTTTGATAGGTAGCCCCGGCGTTGATGAGACCGAAAGGCATGACCGTGTAGCAATATGTACCCCACTACGTAGTGAACGCAGTCTTGTGCATGTCTTCCTCAGCCATTTTAATCTGGTTGTACCCGGCATACCCGTCCATGAATGAAAGGAGAGCGTGCTCGACGGTATTGTCCACCAGAATGTCAACATGTGGCAAAGGGAAGTCGTCCTTTGAACTCGCCTTGTTCAGGTCCCTGAAGTCGACGCAAACCCGAATTCTTCCGTCTTTCTTTGGTACGGGCACACTGTTGGCCACCCAATCAGAGTATTCAGACACTTTGATGAAACCAGCCTTGAATTGTTTATCCACTTCTTCCTTGATTTTCAGGGCCCATTCAGGGCGCATCCGGCGTAGCTTTTGCTTCACAGGTTTAGCTCCGGGCTTAATGGGTATCCGGTGCTCTGCAATTTCTCTGTCGATCCCAGGTATGTCTCTGTAGGACCAGGCGAATACGTCCTTGTATTCGTGGAGGAGATCAATGAACTGTTGCCTTTCCGAGGGGTCCAGGGTTGTCTCTATCCTAAGTTCTTGAGGTGTGTTGTCGGTTCCTACGTAAATAGGCTCGGTCTCCTCAATTATAGGGGTTCTGGTTTCCCGTTTGTCAAGTTCTTTGGCTAAGTGAGGTGGGTAGTCACTCAAGTCAAATTCCTCATAGTCATTCAGAATTGCATTGCAGTTAAATTGAGACGAGTCATAAGCAAACTTAGCGTTCATTAAGTTGACACGAGCGAAAAGCTCGGAGAGGACAGACATCTCGTGGTCAGTCAGAGGCAACACAGCAGAGGAGGTGGCCCCTGGAACAGGCTCCGGGTTGTCATCTTTCATGGGAGTGGGGGTGACCCTAGTAGACTCAGCCTTTGAATCAGCCATGACCTTGTGATAAAACAGTGGGAAGGGGACCTTGACTGGGACATCAGGAGTGTTATGAGCTATGACAGACTCTGACTCCGACTCAGACTCAGATTCAGATTCTTCTCCACTTCCTTCTTTGAACATAGGGCCTTCTCCAGTTGTGATCTTGAGAATGCGGCCTTGGCGATCGGTCCACTTGACGGTTTTCCTCCAGCCTTGTGTTGCTTTCTCCGGGTGAGTGTCGGAGATCAAGGCAGTTGGGTCAAACTGATTGTCCTTCACGGCGATGTTGATAATGTCCTCATAGTCGAGGTGCTTAATGTTATCCTCTCCAAAGAGGAGGGTGACAGCTTGTCCATCGAGGCATGGCGACGGGTTAGACTCGGTTGAAGGAGCTTCGGCGTTGTCGGGGATGAAGTAGCAATCCTGGAAGACTTCCACACCCGGGTACCTAGCCTTGGCCACAGAGTCATAGATCGGCTCCGGAAAGCCATGGTAGATCTCCGATTCTCCCTCGGGGACAAAGTATCCATTGAGGGTCAGATGATAGGGACAGAGGATAACTCCGTGCTTCTTGCGTTTTCGGACTAGGAGGTTCATCTCCTGGATATCTTCATCGATAGGCTCATATCCCAGTCCGAAGGCAATGTTGAGGACCTTAGCCTGTTTCAAGGGAGGTAAGGTGCTCTTCAGTGGATTGAGGGGCAAACCCGGGAAGTAACCCTGGCGCATCATGATGCGGTTGACTGTGAGGTTGGCAAACGGGTCACAATCAAAGGGTGTTGATTCATCAGTTATGGCATTCACAGCTTGGAAACCCCACATTTCATTGTCATCCTCCTCAATGGCTTGGGAGGCTATTCCCTTTCTCATGACGGCTTTGATCGGGGAAGCAGGAATTGTGATTGTTTTCCCGTTGAAGGGGACCCTGATTTTCTGGTGGAGAGTCGAGGTAACTGCCTTGACGGCGTGAATCCAGGAACGTCCCAGGAGCATATTGAAGGAGGCGTCGATGTCGACCACCTGAAAACTGGTTTGCCTTTCCAGTGGTCCGGTTGCGACAGTAAGAGTGATGAGCCCCGCGACCTTGCGACGAGTGTCGTCGTAGGCGCGTACTCCTTGATTTGTTTGGACCAAATCAGCTTCCTTAATACCCAACTTGTGAGCAGTCTTGAGGGGAATGATATTTACCGCGGATGCGTCATCTACAAGAACCATGGGTACATTCTTCTTGGGACATTGTACGGTAATGTACAGGGCAAGGTTATGATTGGCTCCGAAGGGAGGGATATCTTCGTCATAGAAGACGACTGGGTTTTTCATGTCAGGGGCGTCCCTTGTCATATGTGCCACTATTTCTTCAGGGGAAGAGGTGGAGGGCATCGTTAATTTTCCCAAAGCCTGTAGCAAAGCCTGTCGATGTTCAAAGGATGTCGCGATCAGTTGCCAGATTGAGATCTCGGCTTTTTCCTTCTGAAGCTGTTTGAGGATTGAATTCTCAGGAGCCTTTGGTTGAGTGTCTACTTCCGGGACAACTTGGTCGTTTGTTGTTGGAACGACTGTTGGATTGTTCGGGTTCTGATAGGGGCGTCCGGACCGGGTAAGGTGACCGATCTCTTTCGCCCGTTTCTCTTTCTCTGGGACAAGGTAGACATCGTCAACGTCGTCTCTCCAAATGCCGTTGATTTCAGGATCTCAAAGGCACCTTGGAGGGGTATTTCTTGGTGGGCAGTTTTTGTGAGGGATATTTTTGTGAGGGTAGTTTTTGTGAGGGTAGTTTTTGTGGGTTTGATTATTGTGAGGGTGATTATTGTGGGGTGCATGCCAGAATGGTCGCGGGAGCAATCCATCCTGGTGAGGGTAGTTTTGGGCGCTCGGGGGACTCTCCCTCGGGTGTGGTGGTGGAGGATTAAAGATAAGTCGGCGGTAGGCATCGTCAAGTTGGGTGATCCTCTCGGGGAGACTGGCTATGGCTTCCTCAACCTGTTGGAACATGGTGAGCATAGTGGCGGCACTGAACACAAATATCCCGTCCGAGGAATCTTTCTCCAAGGCATTCACCTCGTCATCAACTGGCAGGATGGGGTGTGAGCAGTCCAGAGTTGGCTCATCGTTGGAGATGGCGTGGATTCCCAGAGGATTTGTTTTGTTGTTTGGCTTAGTCGGCGGGGGTAAAGGCAATTCCCCTTTCTCAATCATGTCTAGGATGATGTGTTTGAGTTTGAAGCAGGTTTCTGTATCATACCCTTTCCCTTGATGGTACAGACAATAGGCATTGGGGTTCCAGAAGCGGGATTTCTTAGCATCAGTCGGATCCGGGGTGGGTCCGATTGGTTGTAACTTTCCCTGGTCCATGAGCCTCTTTAGGACACTTTCATAAGTTGACCCTATATTTGTGAACACTCTCTGGGGGCGCTCAGCTCTCTTAGCAGATGGTTCAACGAGGTTGACTTCATCAATTTTGTTCGTTTGGACGTAAGGGCGAGACCCGGTTGAGGTGGATCCCTGGTAGCCTATGCCAGTGGTCTTGGCCAAGACACCCTTTCGGAGATCATCTTCAATGCGTGTCCCCAGAATTTGTAGATCCTGGAAGGTCTTGATATTTTGGTACCTCAGTAAGTTGGCATACAACGGGCGGAGATTGTTGACGAAAGTTTCCACCAAAGTTGATTCACTCGGCTTGCTGACCAGCTGAGCACTTACCCTCCTCCAATGGGTTAAGAACTCGGTGAACCCCTCTTTATCGTTCTGGGTTAGAACCTCGAGAGTACGGGTATTGGCTTGGATTTCAACATTATCGGCGTATTGCTTAGCAAATTCAACCGCAACCTCATCCCAGGTAGTAAGGTTCTTCGGGTCAAGGGAGTAGTACCATTGGCGAGGGATCGATTCCAAGGACGACGGAAAGATCCGGGTGAAGAGCTCCTGTTTGACCCCTTTTATGGCCATGTAGTCTTTGAAGGCACGGATATGATTGAGCGGATCCTCCACTCCTTTGAACTTAGGTACATCAGTTAGGGTAAAGTTGTCAGGTAATTGATCCCCAACAGGTTCGAACCTTCGGTAGTTCTCAAGATGGATATTGTTACCCCGGGCTAAGAGCTGTTCTTCCAAGAGCTTTAGCCTCTTCTCAGTTTCAGTCAGAGGTGGAGTATTATGTTCTCCAGTTTGCTTGTTTTCCAGGGCGTCGATACGGGTCTCGACGCGATCCAGGGTGACCTTAAGAGCGGTGAGCAGGCTGGCTAGCTGATCGGTCGTGACATCTCTGTTGTTATCATTGTTATTGTTCTTGACAGACGAAGTTGAAGACGAGGCCATGGCTCTGAGGCAGAAAAACGGCTCACATTACAACTCAGTCCGACACGGTTCAAAGACTGAACGCAGACAACACAAGGACGAGACAAAGATCAGACTCAAAAAGACGAGGGTGATCGTGTGTGGTCCCTCGACGCTGACTCGATTTATGACGTGACGGTGTTGACCGAACTTTTAACACGTGTCCAACATAACGGCGCGACGCCATTGGAGGGGTCTCGTGGTGAGACGACTCATAAGTAAAGACCCATAAGTACATTTGCTTCGACTCGATAGACACGAGGCGGAATTGGAATGGTGGACTGAAGTTTTCGAAAATAGAAATTTTCAAAAAGATTCATTTGTCACTTTGCTGATGGCTTCCGAAGATAGAGATCTCCGTAAGTCGGTCAGTTGAAAGGGTTGTCTTAAGTTTATTTGCAAAAGACGGTTTTGAGTTTGAATCGTCTCGGAAAACAGTGTATTGTTTCCCAAGACGGTTTTGAAATTCAAAATTGTATGTTTTGAAAATCGAGTTTGAAATGTTTGAAGAGGTCTCGGGGACGGTGCATGGTCCTCGGGATCTCGAAAGTGTCTCGAGAAAAGGGTGTGTGCTCTTCTCGGGTTTTGAAGGAGCCATTCTTGGCGCGAGATGGGTTAAAATCCGTATCTAGACGCGGCGATCATAACGGCGTGAAAAGGTGATTCGAAATGGTTGTAAAAAACCGAGTTTGAAAATTGTCATTACGACGGCCTAGAAAGGCGTGTTTCAAATGGTTATAAAAACCGGTTTTGAAAATCGTCATTACGACGGCCTAAAAAGGCGTGTTCAAATGGTTATAAAAACCGGGTTTGAAAATCGTCATTATGACGGCCTAGAAAGGCGTGTTGAAAGGGTTATAAAAACCGGGTTTGAAAATCGTCATTATGATAGCCTAGAAAGGCGTGTTGAAAGGGTTATAAAAAACGGGTTTGAAAATCGTTATTACGACGGCCTAGAAAGGCGTGTTGAAATGGTTATAAAAACCGGGTTTGAAAATCGTCATTACAGTTAGAAATCTATATCTCATTATTTCTACATATTCAAATATGTGACAATTAATTTAGTCATAAAATTAATTTAGATCTTATGCATGCAAACTAAATAAGAAGAGATAAGAAAATCGATTTCTCACCATCTAAATTTCGTTCATTTATGGGCACCAACAAGATCTCCTTCTTGTTAGTTCTTGAGCTTTCAAAAATGGATGAACATTCATGACTTCAAAATAGAAGCCCTCCAATAAGTAGCACCCAAGACTATCCCTAAATCCCACAAACTAATATGTACTAGATATTTGTAATGTGGTTTACCTTAAAATCGGTTACTAATACTCATATACTACTACTAGTATTATTAGTGATTGATTGTACAAATTAGATTCATAAAAATGAATTTTATGAAGAACAAGAGAGAGAAGGTAAAGTTTTTCATAAAACATAAGAGAATGAATTATAGAGAGAAAAACTCTCTAATTGTGGTCTACCAAAACCGGTGGGGTGGGAGGTCTTTAGGCCCTTTTTCTTTTTCCTTTTTGTCTTCACAAGACAAATTAGTGTAAGGCTTTTTCATTGTCAAGTCACTATCAAGTGTCATAGACAAATGAATAAGACAAATGGAAAAAGACAAAACTTCTAAAATATGCCCACCAATTTCGGTTATCATATGTAATATGGAGTTCATTTTATTTTTGTCAATTGTACAATTGTTTGTCATGTGACATGTCTTATGTCATGTTTTAATTTAAAATGCATATTTAATAAATTAAATATCATTTACAAATTAAATAAATCACATTTAACAAATTGACTAGTAATTCAAAATTACTTTCACATAAAAATGGTCATTTAAATACTAGTTATTATAATTCACAACATCTTGTAATTATAACTAACTTATCATTCTCATCTCGCGCGTTTCGCAAACACCGATTAATTTTAGTAATATAACTTCTTAAATTACTAAATAAAATCTTATTTAATCACATTATAATAAGATGATATTTTCTCTCTTATGATAATAATTTGTTCAATTTTAAGGAATTAATTAATCTGTATCGACATACAATTAATTAACCTTTTTCAATTAAGGGAATCGTCCTTTAGGTGTGACCTCAAGGGATCAACTGATCACCACCGTCGCACGACAGTAATGTCAAACTCTAGCCAGCCAATCATTACCGATATGTGTGGACCAGTTGACTATATATGTAATGTATCATCCCTTTCGTATTCTTGGTATGAGATTTAAATATGTGATCAATATGATCGACAATTGTGATCGCATTATTGTCGGGGACACTTACTCCACAATCTCCCACTTGTCCTCGACAAGTGTGCGTCACCAATTCTCTTGTCCTATTACTATCTCCCACTCAATGCAAGGTGTCTCTCGGGTCGTACTTGCAAGTGATCATATCGAGAGTGGTTTCCTCGATCTGGAGAATAACTGATTGACTGGAGTTATCTACCATAGATACCATCTGAGCGTGGCCACGCATTTCCAGTTCATTACTCCTCGAGTGGCCCTGAGATATTGTTTTAACCCTGACAAGGGGGTGGACAATTCCTATCGCACTCATTCCCTTCGACTAGCCACAGCCATCATAACCCAAAATATGCCCATTTGACCCCATTTACGAAGGTCGTAGTAACACAAATCAAAGTTAATCTGAAACTGTGCCACCTTAGGTGAACGGTCTTTAGTCAAAAGAATCGACTCGTTAGAATACTATAGTAGCTCTCGCCACGACCAGGCTATAAAAATTTGCCATAACTCTATAAGCGGTCACTGCCCGACAAAGTGTTCCTAACAGTCTGCCTACGTGATCGACTAGTCATCTCACATGACTGTATGGCACTGAACTTGCCATCAATCGCATCACACTCTAGTCACTTCGAGACGTCATCTCATACAAGTGACTATGGGCGAATACTATGTTAATCCGGGCTCACTTTAACGGGGTTCAATATCGTCATACAACCCGTTTGGATGTAACAAAGTATAATAAAAGAGTTTTAAAGTAAAACTCGAACGACAAATGCGATTATCACATATGAATAGTCAATGCCTGATTACTACTTCATATTCTATAATCCAGTTTGATCTTGAATGTAGTTGTTCATCTCAATTTAATTGAAATGACATGACTCATCATGTTAAGCCTATGAGAAGGCTTTGGTTAGTAGGTTTTATCAACTTCTTGTACCTTACTCAACCTTACAACATACTCGTTTTCCTTTGTAATGTATACATTTGTATTACAAAACTTTCTGAGTACGTGTCGAGATCCAATCAAGACATAGGCCCTCTAGCCTTATAATAGCTCCCACTGTTTTCACAGTGTGTGGGACTCTCTTTCTTGCACATCTCATGATTGCAAGTGTACTCAATTTCCGTTGTAAATATTTCTCATTGTTCTTTATTGCCTATAACGATTCTAGAAAATTTATTTCTTAAAAAACATAGCCACAATGGTATCTTAACCATCCTAATGTGTTTCGATTATGGCTTTGTCGGAAACCATGCGCAATCTCAGTTGTCAATTGTCATTTGTGTAACACTCTTACACAAAATTGCATCAAAAACACTTTGCATTACTTCCTTAATGCTTCTGCAAGCACATATCAGTAATCTTTATGGCTTACTTGGTAACTATTACTTAAATTAGATTTGAAACAATTCATCATACTCAAAGTATATGAAGTGTTATACATCATTTCCTATTTAATTGATTCGGCAGCGGAAGCAAATGGAATCAATCAAATATGTTCAACTTGATTGAACTAGTCATGAATCTTATCAACATAAGACTTCTTATTTGACGCTAATATCATGTAGATTTATCTTCATAAATCCGGATATTAAAGATGTATTATAATACTCCATAAGTCTTAAATCATTCCCAATGATCAATGTGTCATCCACATATAAGACTAATTAAAATTTCCGTAACTCCCACTAAACTTCATGTATAAACACAACTTCTCGACTTATCGGGAAAATTTTTATACCATGATCAAATCATTGATTCCAACTCATTGATGTCCTACTCAAGACCATATCTTAAGTCGCACATTATCTTAGGATTGTAAGAATCTATAAAACTCATAACATGTATTGAATACATTCCTTCTTTTTGAAGAAGTGGGTTTTAGATTCACTTGCTGTATGTATATCCTCATAATGAAACACAATCCCTAAGAAGATCCAAATAGACTTAAACATTTCAACTAGTGCAAAACCCTTTGCCACCAATCAATCTTTAAAATCTCTCTTTATTAGTGCAAAACCCTTTGTCACTAATCAAGCCTTTTATTTCGGATTTTCATGGCTCTAAGCCTTGTAGTGAGTTGTGACTTAAACACTCTCATGTAAGTCATATGTTTATTACTTTCCAGAAGTAATCAACTTGAATCAATCAATTTCTTTGTAAGTTGCAAGCTCCTTACTTTCTAAAAGTAACACTAATTCATCATCTGATAACTTTAACCTCCTAGGTTTTGAAGAAACAACTTCTTACACAAAATGTCTCATGTAGCCAAGAAAGACCAGTTTCTTGCGACATAACATTCTTTGTGGCTCTTGGAATATTTTCTCCCACTCTGTCTTCTAGAAATAAACTTGTATTTTAGGAAGACAGCTTCACGAGCCACAAACCCGTTGTACTCGTGATAATTGAAAAGGGAAAAATGAACATTTGTTTCTTGTGTAAGCTTACAAACATGGTACCCTACCATTTCATATCTCATATGATTCGTTTTAGATTTAGTGGAAAAATAATTTAGACAAAATGATAAAATCCCCAAAACGATGAAGTAACTCAAAGTAACTTGATTGAAGTCCAAACCATATCGAATAGCGTTTGATTTCTTATCCAACCACACATTATCCCATAATGTGTGTTAAGAGAGATTAACTTGTGATACTATATCACATTCCATTTGGCTTATATCAAAGTCTTCACTTTGATAATCCCATCACGATTAAATCGTGATTCCTTGAACTCTTTGAACTTCTTCAAAGATTTCTCTATTTACCTTATTAAGTGAACATATTAGCGTCAACTTAAATCGTGGGTAAAAGAAAATGATCAACCTATTTTGGATCAATGATTTACAACCTCGATCTCCTTTTCAACCAAAAGGCACGAGATATCTTGTTTTGAATACAAGATACGCATATACCATAAGATCTAATGGTTTCAAAAGTACTCGATAACTCTTTGCGTTTATCATTCCAGAATTTAAGGTTTAATCTTGGGTCACCAATTTGAGTCTTGCATCATCTACACGATATGTCATCCTAGTTTGGTTTAGAATATAATCACCTTGATAATGGGCTAGCCATACATCAAATCGTGGTGTATAGGGCCACAAAAGTGAAACCTCTTTTGTATCTTAACAAGTTTATATTCTTATTTAGAGTTTATGCACTTAATAGTCACAATTAAGTACAACTCTAAACTCAAAAACTAGATTGAGTTCACAATGACTCTATCTCTCAACATCATTGTTGCTAGTCGTCATATTCTAATCATTCTATGTATCAAATACAATGATGAAAACCTCCACTGGTTTCTAATATTGACGAAATAGTACTAGCAAAATTTATGTTAATCAAATAAACATTTAAAGAAGGTCCCATTAGATGTACCATAACTAACTTGTTGATACTTCAATAATTTGGGGTAGTTTCCTTTCTAGCGTCCAACAATTAAGACAATGGAAACTTTATCGGTCGGGATTGAGAGGTTTAGTATTGTTATTCTCAATAACGTTACCTTTAACATTATCTTGTATCAATTCCATTCTAATTTTACTTCTTTAAAACCTTATCCTTTTCTTAACGGTTTAAGAGAATGCTCCCACTCATTTCAATGAGTCTTTGCTAAGAGAAGCAAAATTGAAATTCATGAAGACTACTCTTCATTCGTTAATATAGTCTTAAAACTTTCATTGAAGTGGTTGCGGTATTTTGGTCAATTTTGATTTTAAACAAATCTAGTTACCAAAACGTTTCAAAGTACTTAACTCAATTAAGCATATGAGAAACAATTCATTTGTAAGTAGATATGTTAGTCAAGAATCAAAAACCCTTTTGATCACGAATAACTTATATCTATACTCTTCACAAGAGATCCTTACAATGGATAATACGAGGTTTTTAGAAGAAAAATTCAAATTTTGTCTTTAGTTACGATGTTTTAATGGAGATTTGAATCAAAAATCGAAGTGATATCATATATGAATTGTGGTAAAGAAATAGAACAATATAATAACGGAATAGTGGAAAACTTAACATTTATCGTTTTATTAATACTTGTAAATAACAAATAAAGCATTTACATAGTGACCTCTATCCAACTATGATAAATGATTCCGAGATCCAAATTCATATTAACTTGGGCACGGGGTAGCCGATGAAACCCTTATCAATATTACTCGGTGGATTAACTCTTTAATCGATTCTACTTTTAGAACTCTCGGTCGATAAAATTACATTAACATTTATCTTTAGCCCAAAACACATCCGACAAGGGCACGGGGTGGCCGATGAAACCCTTATCAATACTTTTGTTGAGTTCAACCCAAATTTCGAATAAATGTGTCCATGATCCAAATTCACATTAACTTGGGCACGGGGTAGCCGATGAAACCCTCATCAACATGAATTCGGTGGATAGACATTTATCACCCACTTCCCCTACGTAACAAGGTTTGTACCCCGGGGTGGCCGAGTGCACTCCCTCGCGAAATAGGTTTTCATGGTTTCTACTTTTTGGTAAGGCTAAGTCTCAATTGTTTGTTTTAGCAAGAGGTCATGTCAATTTATTATCTATCACGTTTTAAGTGAACTAAAGCGGTGAACTACGATAATTGTAATTGACACGGTCGATGTACTCGATTTATATGATAATGCATGTTTTAGTTATGGCGATTTAGCGATGCATGCGACATATAAATAAAATGCAAAGGATAAATTAAATCCTAGTATGGCCTTCCTAAAAAAGTAAATCTAATAAACAATTACATATTCGGAAACCAACTCCATTGGTCCCTTGAACTTCGGTTATGGCACGTATCTCGAGGTAACACCGTCTTTAATGGATCGCCTTCTTAAGTGGCACGGTCTTCAAGGATCTCCGGAATAAATAAATTACATAATAAATTACATAATTTCCTATTATACATTTGTAATTAAAATAAAATAAATCTATTAAATTACAAAACGGTGATACGAGATCATAATAAATTACAACCGAATCGATATTCTCATACATTTCGGGTAATACCAATTAAAAACTAAGGCCATACTAAGTAAAATTACATAATTCAAATATTACATAAAATAAAATTATGACAATCATAAATAAAATGCAGCATTATAATATGTATGAACATGCCCAATTTATGCTAAATCGCCTTTAAGGAGCCAATATCGTATATTAATCGGTTTTTACGGATTTGCGTGATTCAACCTTTTAAAAATCACAAAATTACATAAAATCACATTTATGCATTTGTTAATTACCCTAACCATCTTAGGACTCAAAATTAGTCTCCACTAACATATTGACTATAATTAACTTATATTTCTTAATATTGTTCATAAAAGGACTTAAAATACAATCAAATGCCATAAACTTCAAATAAATCACAAAAATTTCAAATAAATTTGAAATTTGAAATTTTAAACTTATGAAATTATGGAAAAAATACCATGACACTCATAATGTTCAAAAACCTTAGGTTAAAAATTTCAAAATTTATCGAGAAAAACGATGTTGCGGTTTATCGGATTTATCAATTTTAATCATAAAAATATGAGAAAAATTATATTTATCAACTTTTCAATTTTAGATCTGAAATATATGATAAAATGCATTATGTGACGTTTTTCCTTAGTCATGAAGTATGTTTTAGGAATTTTCACTAATTAAAGTCACTATTTATGTTATTTTTCATCAAAAATTCATAAATCATGCATAAAGACTTCATTATAGCCAATTATTTTACACAGATCTTGTAAAATTGCATGTGACAACATACTAAATTTCTATGACCAGATTCGAAATTTATCTCATATTAACCTATTTTTCAGTTAAATTCGATTTTTATCATGAAAAATCCATATTTTGAGCATAAAACTCATAAAATTATGAAAATTTACAGGTCATCTATAAATAATATATGTAAAAACATATCCAAAAACCACTGGAAAAATCGAAGTTTAGCTAATTTTAGTCCGAAAATGACATTTTTATCATGAAATCACATTTTTAATCCCATTATTATATAAAATGAACAATAAAAATCCATAAATTAACCAAAATATCCTAAATACATTTTAGGATTAGAAACTTTAACATGCATAATTGATTTCGTGATATATCATAATAAACACAAATTTATCAGTTTTATTTGTTAATCGTATAACTCGGAAAAACTATAACCGATTTGCATGCAAACAACCTAAGGCTCTGATACCACTTGTTAGAAATCTATATCTCATTATTTCTACATATTCAAATATGTGACAATTAATTTAGTCATAAAATTAATTTAGATCTTATGCATGCAAACTAAATAAGAAGAGATAAGAAAATCGATTTCTGATCATCTAAATTTCGGTCATTTATGGGCACCAACAAGATCTCCTTCTTGTTAGATCTTGAGCTTTCAAACAATGGATGAACATTCATGACTTCAAAATAGAAGTCCTCCAATAAGTAGCACCCAAGACTATCCCTAAATCCCACAAACTAATATGTACTAGATATTTGTAATGTGGTTTACCTTAAAATCGGTTACTAATACTCATATACTACTACTAGTATTATTAGTGATTGATTTGTACAAATTAGATTCATAAAAATGAATTTTATGAAGAACAAGAGAGAGAAGGTAAATTTTTTCATAAAACATAAGAGAATGAATTATAGAGAGAAAAACTCTCTAATTGTGGTCTACCAAAACTGGTGGGGTGGGAGGTCTTTAGGCCCTTTTTCTTTTTCCTTTTTGTCTTCACAAGACAAATTAGTGTAAGGCTTTTTCATTGTCAAGTCACTATCAAGTGTCATAGACAAATGAATAAGACAAATGGAAAAAGACAAAACTTCTAAAATATGCCCACCAATTTCGGTTATCATATGTAATATGGAGTCCATTTTATTTTTGTCAATTGTACAATTGTATGTCATGTGACATGTGACATGTCTTATGTCATGTTTTAATTTAAAATGCATATTTAATAAATTAAATATCATTTACAAATTAAATAAATCCCATTTAACAAATTGACTAGTAATTCAAAATTACTTTCACATTAAAATGGTCATTTAAATACTAGTTAGTATAATTCACAACATCTTGTAATTATAACTAACTTATCATTCTCATCTCGCGCGTTTCGCAAACACCGATTAATATTAATAATATAACTTCTTAAATTACTAAATAAAATCTTATTTAATCACATCATAATAAGATGTCATTTTCTCTCTTATGATAATAATTTGTTCAATTTTAAGGAATTAATTAATCTGTATCGACATACAATTAATTAACCTTTTTCAATTAAGGGAATCGTCCTTTAGGTGTGACCTCAAGGGATCAACTGATCACCACCGTCGCACGACATTAATGTCAAACTCTAGCCAGCCAATCATTACCGATATGTGTGGACCAGTTGACTATATATGTAATGTATCATCCCTTTCGTATTCTTGGTATGAGATTTAAATATGTGATCAATATGATCGACAATTGTGATCGCATTATTGTCGGGGACACTTACTCCAACAATTACGACGGCCTAGAAAGGCGTGCAACGGTCGGCGAAAGACCGAGGTTTGAAACGGCCATTATAACGGGGCAAAAGGGTTTTTTTGAAAGTTTGAAAATGACACGGAAGGACTTATGATCAAGTAGCACATAAGCACTCATAGTTCATTATATTATGCATTATGCTGACACGGGTTTTGGTTTAAAAGAGTGGGTTACACACCAAGCAATCAAACCCCGATTTGCGAGAGGGATACCAATCCAAACAAAATGTGTAAGGATGGTGCCCTAGCCTCGTGCTCGAAAGTGATGAAAGCTCTTTGACGAAACAGAAATGTGTAACGTCAATGGTATGCTTGACTCAATCGGGATTCGAAACGCGGGGATGAGAAAACTCACGCCGACGAGACGAACCAATTGGTCGATGAAGGTTAGGTTGTGGGCCCGGACAAGGAACCCCACCGTGACCGTAATATCAATTAATGCATTCCAACCAAGACCTCGTTCGAGTCTCACCATCTAGGGATCACAAAGACGTAAGTGTCCTAGTTTTCCCCAGCGGAGTCGCCAAATCTGTGGACGTAGCCACCTGCAGGCCCAGCCGATCTGTGGACATACAACGGTCCTTTAAAAGCCACGCTCGGCGGCGTAAAAATGCTTTCGACCGGATCGTTTTAGATCGGTCGGTTTCGTCTCGGTGAGGGTCTCAAAACGATTAGAGATGTTCGGAGTCGCCACCAAGCATTTGTGGGATGCTTGGAACCCGTTCGAATCCACTTTATACCTCGGTCAAACGAAGCACAAAGCAGGGTTTGACATAGGTACTAAAGATAAGGAATCGTCCCTCTTTAGCATCCTATCTCTAGAATGACTCTCGTACGCCCTGGATAAGGTCGTCCACTATCCAAGGTTTCTAAGTAAGAGGTGAAGGTACATATTGGGAAGCCCTTTAATCAGACACCCAATCCCGCCCGCGGTAGCGGCCTCTACTGATCGATCTTGGTTGGTTGAATGCAAAAGTTGATAAAACGGTTTAAATGCATGAATGCGCATCCAATAATTTAAACCTAACATGTGAGAGCTTTCTAAGTCAGTTGATTTAATCCAAGTATCAAGTATAAGATGTTGAGTTGGATTTATGTTTGATTTGCATGCAAGACGGGAATTAAACATCCATTTACCGTATTAGGTTTATGGTGCATAACGTGATCCATTTGTCTTAGTAAAGCATTTTGCAAATATGATTTTGAATAAGCAAATAGTCATCTGATCCGTCCTATATCCGGGCTAACCGGAGTCGGGATCGTCCTAGACAAATGCTGGAAAGGGAACAGGCCCTGTGTCAGGCGGCCATTTGAGGCGCGAGCATGCCGGCGATGTAAGGGGGCCTCCCCTGGTTTTGAAAATAAGAAAGAAAAGGGCATGTTTAGGCGCGGGTCAGTCAACGATTGTATGCCGTGTTCTGACCTTTTGAAAAACGTTTATAAAACGTATTGAAAAATGGGTATTTGACCCGATTTGATTTGAAAGGGTCGTTTAGACCGCATTTGTTGATTTGAGGAACGAGACTCGAATAATCATCATTACTTTGATGATATTCGGTGTCGGGTTCGACTTGTCAAGCTTGACATGAATAGCTTTGAAAATAATTATGAACTAATTATTTTAAGTTCATTTGAATATCATTAGTCGATACTCATCATCGTACCCGGGTTAAAATCCGGCATGGTATGTAGAACCAAGGATGACTTTGTGTTGGTGACTAATATGCTTGTTTTGAAAATGTAAAGAAATGATGAAAGGCTTTAAAATACCTCCCAAAAATGAAATAAAAGGCTTTAAAATACCTTTTAAATGTTATTAACCAAATATTATCACCGAAACACGGATTTAACCGTCATGGTATGAGGAACCAAGGGTGAGAAATGTTTTATGGTTAAAACAAATAAAATGAAATAAAAAGGTTCGAAAATATTTGAAATAGTAAAAACCGATTGTAAATATGAAAATGAATTAAAGGGAAATGACGAGAACAAACACGGTTGAGTTCTGACCTGGACACCCCATTGAGGCGCGGGCAAGCCGGCGAACCAAGGGGCTTCTGTCTCAGGCCAAAAATCAGTTTTGGCTCGTTTATTCCATGTTTTGGTTCATGTTATGCATGTTTTAGCATGTTGTAGTCATGAAACAAATAAAAACATGATAAAAGAAGGATTTTTATACCCTCTTACTTACATGTTTGGTTATGGCGAGTGACCGACGTAAGTGGAACAACTCATTTGGTCGGAAAAAACTCGGTTTAAAACCGTTTTGGTAAGTAAAAAGAGTGTTTTAAGATTAGTGACGGTGTAGTGGTCGAAGTGGTCGGTCAAGTGATTTAATGCACGATGACGGTACCAAACAATGTGTAAGGCTTGTATTTACGATCGGTAGGTCGTAAATACGCGTCGGATTTTGACTTAAGAAGTCGAGTCGAGAATTTTAAGGGAGAAAAGAGGGGGCGGACACTCGTGTAAGTTCTCAAATGGGGGCATTTGAGGGGTATTTATAGGGAAATGAGTGGTTGTGTGAGTTTTGAGCGACGTGGCCACCTGGGCTGCTCAAAGAGGCGCGAGACACCTCGCGGGTCTTCGAGGTGTCTTGTCGCTTTCACACAAGAGCAATCATGATTTGTTCTATCCTAGGTTTTGGATGAACATGTTTGATATTTGACTATGTAAGATTCCGGGAAACCTTAACATAGAAGGCTTTGAATGTTTTGTTTTTGGTGGTTGACTCGGTTTGACTCGTTGTTGGAGTCGGGATTTGAATTTTTGAGTCGGTTTTTTGGTCCGGTGTCGATTTTGACTCTAGTTAGTGTCATTGCGACCCCGTCGTCGTGCATTAAACACTCCAGGTATTTTTGAAATGTTTTGAAATGTTTTATTTTCGAAATCGTTTTAAGTTTTCCGACGTAAAGTTGTACACAAACTGTCGATCAAACGCCGCGATTCCAAAGCATGTTATAGTCCGATAATCATCGGGTGTTTGTTGGAGTCTCAGCAGATACTGGGTATCTATAGGTTCGGAGGTTTGTTACAGCTTAAGTCAGAAGAAATCAATGGCCATTTGGCCAGATGGATTGTCGAGACATTTAATCCGTTCAACTGTTCATTGATGAACCGCGATCTTGTTATCTCGGATGAGGATGTTCACGTTGCAACTGGAATTCCTATGGGACCGATTGACATTGTTGCAGCTGGAATGTTCTGTAAGGAAAAGGAGTACACAGAGGCTGTCAAGAGGTATAAGGCTCAGTTTACCACCTCAGATATTACGAAAAAGGTTCTCTTAGATAAGATGATGGAGCAACGGGATGGTGGAGACGATTTCAAGAGGAATTTCCTCATCTATATCGTCAATGTTCTCTTGATGGGGGTAGTAGGTGATCATCCTAGCCCTTGGATATTAAGCTCCCTTTCAAATCTCTCCGATGTCCCTAACATGAATTGGTGCAAATTTGCACGGTCCCATATGTTCAGCAACGTCATATCGTGGAAGGCGGCTATAGCTAATTCCCCTAAAACGTATTTTAAGGGACCGATTCTGATTTTCCAGATTATCTACTTGGATAGATGTGTTTTCATGACGAGAACGGTGCGTCGATCATTTCCCTTGTTAGCGAATTGGACGGATGAGAAAATTAGAGAAAGGGTTAAGTTGGAGAAGCATAAGGGGGAGGCTTTGGCAAGGGCTATGTTGAACCCATATTTGCTTATGTTGCACCTCAACATGAACGTGAACCTGTATCTATACCTGAACCTGAACCTCAACCTCAACCTGAACCTCAACCTGAACCTGAACTTGAAGCTGAACCGGTTGATGAGAGGAAAGAATCCATCAAGGTTTTGGCAAGCACAGCCATTCGACTTGCAGACATTTATGGTGACTTTACCAAAGTAGTTAGAAATGCTAAGTGTAAGGCTCCCGCTTTCCCAGGTGTCACGCAAATGTCAAAGTTGGCAGATTGTTTATTTGAAGGATTTTCCCTTTCACAGCAGAGTCCAGAAGAAGGTGAAAGGGAAGGTGATGAGTGTGAAAGGGAGGGTGCTACCAAGGATACGATGGAGGAGGATGAAGTGGAGAAGGACAATGAGAAAGATGAGAATGAATTGAAGGAGAGAAAGGAGGAGGGGGTAGTGGAGGAGGAGTTGAAGAAGGATGAGGGTAAAGTGGAGGAGGAGGAGTTGAAGAAGGACGAGGTTGACATGAGTTGTGCAGATGATGCATTTCTAGACAATCCCACTGTCATGGTTGAATTATAAGGGATCCTTAATAATGCATACACTCATGTTGGCAAGGTGTTTGATTCACATCATGAAAATTTGTGGAACGAAAAAAAGGAAAAGGAAAAGAGGGATAAGGCGCTTCTGGAAGGACTGTCTTTCAGCCTTTTTAGTGGTGATGATGCAGCATATAACTCTCAAGAGTTCCTTGAGTCCAGGTTGTAGGCTGCTTCAAGTGTTCCTCATTCAAGCACAACAACTACGACGTCTATTCCAGTAGTTCGTCCTTTATTGCCAATTCCGATCTCATCCCAACCATCCCAACCATCGCCTGTAGTTAACTCCTCTCAAGTATCATTGGATGAATTGCCAATTGAGCCCTCTTCTCCAACTGCCCCCTCAGATTATGCCATTGAGAGGCAGGTGGCTGGTAGAAGGGTGCTCCCTAAGAGGTGTGTTGAGGTAGCGAATGTTTATCGGTCACCTTACTTTATCAGAAACGTGGACATGGTTCGTGACTTGAGTCGATCGGAAAAACTGGTAGGAGACTATGCATTTTCAGAGGACTTAGATGAAGAGTACGCATCACTCTCCTATATTTTTTTTAATCTTATTCGGCATATATGTATTATATTTCTTTTGTATAACACTAAGGTTTTATGTTATCATAACTGTATAGGGAGGTTTTATTTAGCTGTGCGGGCAAGACTCTCACACGAAGTCATATGAAGAGTTTGCTTCTTGATCGTCGAGTTCATACAGATGTCATTTCTGTGTGGTGTGATTATTTGAATGAGGGAAACAAATTCAGAGATCGTAAATGCCCTTGCCGTCTATTTATCACAGAGACAACTGACGTAAGTGTTCCATGGCTGTTCTCAACCTTGGGCTGCAATAGACTTTTGAATGCATTAAGTAACCTTGTAGATGCATGAAATACTAATCTAGGTGCATTAAACAACACTGAACATGCATCAAATAAGTGTCCAATTATTACAGGTTTTTATTCTCTAATACGGGTCACCTAATTTAATGAACAGATTGACTCATTGGATGTAAACTTTGCAGACGTGGAGTTGGTAAGTCCTTCAAGATTTTTACATTACCATGGCTGTTCTCAACTAAGTGTCTTTCTTTTCATTTTCGTCTTTCTTTTCATTGTTGTCTTTGTTTTCAATGTCATACAGGTTTTCATGCCTATTGTTACACCCTTGCCATTTGTCTTCTGTTACCATGTTAGTAAGAAGATGTTAGAAGTGATGCACGTGATGCCTCCGTCAACTGACTATTCTCGCCATGTTAGACATGTGGTATGTCTTCAGATCTTTTCGCAATAAAGTGCCTGATTTTCGTCTAATTTTTGTGAGAGATTATTTACTTGTCATTGTTTTACCTTTATCAGAAGAACTTGCTGAGTACACTTTCAAGTAAGATTCCAAAGTTGGTGTCTTCATGGCTTTTGATTCCTAAGTTGTATATTCTGCACGTTGCCATTGATGTCGAGCATGATACTGGAATCTACCTCATGCGTCATATGGAGATGTACAATGGGGCTAAGGGACGCTTAGGTTCAAAGGTGGGTCTAAAGGTAGTAAGTCTGTATTATTTAATTCAACTTTTCCTTGTATGTGCATTAAATATGAAGGCACTGATGTTGATTTCTTTTGTTGTTATTGTTCAGAGAGTTGATGTTAAACGTTATGTTGTGAGGGTTTGCAATGAAATTCTAACTTGGCGATACAACTCTTACAAACTTCAAGTGACGGCTGCAGCAAAGGCTTACAAGAATGGCGGTCAGATTCGGTAATGCGAAATCTTAAGTAGCTTTGTTTACCGTTTTTCCTTTTTTCTATTTTTTCATGTTAATCAAGGAGCTTTTATTTTCCCTTTTTCTCAGTAATCAAGCGCCACATGATGATTTATCATATACAGATGCACACTTAATCAATTATATTCGGAATAATGGGAAGAATAAGAAGTAAGTTCTAACTGGCCATACAGCTTTTTTTAAACTTTAGTTTTTGTCCACTCTTTGCTGTTCCGTGTTTTCTAATCTAATTACAACATGTGCATCATTAGTGAGGTCGTTGTAGAACCCGATTGGTTGCAAGTTACCCAAGGCGCGTTGCAGACCTTGCTGCCAGGAAATTGGGTAATGGATATGGTTATTGATGCTGTTGGTATTCGTACTACAATCGAAAACCCAAGTGTTGTGTATTTTCCGACAATGATAAAGGTATTCATATTCCTTATTGAGCCAAATGCTTGTTTTTGGTTTTTGAAATTACAAAGAATTTTCACAAATGTTCTCAAATTTCAGGGAGTTGTCGGTAAAAAGGGGTTTTGAAGTCAATATGTCCTACTTGACTACTTGCCCCTCAATCTAAACACAACCCAACTGGTAAATAAACATTCTCTTACTTTTTTTCCATGCACTTTTTTTTCAATGCACTTTTTTTTTTATTTGAAGTCGATACATCCTACTTGACTACTTTGTAATATTTCAGGCTTTCTTTCCTTATTGTGTGGAGAGATCACATTGGTTTGCATGTGTTGTTGACTTTGGGAAAAGGATGAACTTCATACTCGACTCCAGCCTGCCCAGGAGCCCTGACGTCAGACAAAAATTTTTAGTTGAACAGGTATGATTTATTAGTTTTTGCACAAAAACATGTTGCCCCTGACTTATTATATCCGGAAGGCTGCTCAACAAGTTTTGACTGCCCAAAATGCATTGTCGAATGAAAATACTGTTGGTGATCTTTATGTGCATGAAATACCCTTGTATGTCCATGTAATAACCTTCAGCGTGCATGAAATACTCTTTTACCCTTGGAATAGCATCGACATTTATGTTTTTGAAAGTTATGTCGGCACATTTAGCTGAGAGTTTATTCAACGAGTTTATTCAATTGTGAATATGACATACGAAAGGCAGCTCAATGGTTTTCGACTTTCCAAAATGCATTGTCGAATAAGAATACTGTTGGCAATCTTTATGTGCAGGAAATACCCTTGTCTGTGCATGACATAACCTTGCATGTGCATTAAATACCCTTATACCACAATCACAATCACTCATTGTCTTGTTTTTGTATAGCTCCTGCCTGCTTTGGAGATCATCGCAAGAGACTCTCCAAGATACACAAGGTTGTTGGCTAGAAAAATTGTGTGATCAAGCATCATGGACTGATGAGCGTTCTTACGAGGTATAAATTTTTCAACAAACATTATTCAGTATATTTTATTTCAAGCCTTTCAATATTTGTTGTCAAATAAAATTTATATGTAGGATTTGGATGAATATGGTGTTGGGGCTGGTGTCCTCTATAGTTAGTGCAATAACATTTAAATCTCTAAAAGGATCAAAGGGTATACTTTTGTATTATTATCAGTTGGTCCATGTTTATCAATAACGGTTGGCTTGCTAGATAAGTTTGACGTTATTGTCATACTGATGGCGGTGATCAACTGGTCCCTAAAAGTCACACCTATAGGATACGTTTGAGAGATGTGACGGTATGAAAATACAGTCATGTTGATGCCTAATATGACTAAACAGTTAGTCGGAGTTATTGACTAATAATTAGTCAAACGCGACGTTGAGATATTTATTTAATACGGATTAAATAATAATGGCTAAGGCGAATTAAGCAGTTAATTCGTAAATTGAATATAAACGATAATATTTAAATAATGTATATTGAATTAATTAATTATACAATATTGTCATTGTCGGACAAGTATTAATATATCGACTGAGTCATGTTACTAGTTGATATTTTAATAACCGATAACCGATGACGATTTATAATAGAATCCCGTCATATACATTTTAGCATTTTGAGTCGGACCACGAGTTACAAATAAGGAGAAAGTGAAAGCCCACTCCCTCCCTTGTGATCTCGGTTTGGACGAAGCAACAAAAGGAGAGAGCCTCTCTCCTTTTGACCTAATGCATTTCATTTGACACAAAATTAGGGTTTTGGAGCTCTCTTCTCTGAAATCCTAGATCTCTCATCGAAAAATCTCACAAAAGCTCTCTCAATATTGCAAGGCAATTAGAGAGCAATTCTAGCACAAGGGGCATAGTCTCAGACGATCTTGGGTGCAACGATTAGGAGGAAATCTACTTTGATTTCTGTTCTTAGGCCGAATTTCAAAGGACCCGAGGTTGATTCTATTCTCTTATCGTTTTCTCTTGTATTTTTGTTTTATGACAATAATCACATGTTAAAGATAGGTTATAGTCCTAAAATTTAAGGGAATTTTACGGATATTTCCCTACAAGTGGTATCAGAGCGAGGCCACGTAAATTTTTCATGTTGATTTTCATTAAACGGATTGAATCGATAAATTTTTTGCATAAAAAAAAACGTGCGGCCGAATTATTTTTTCACGGCTGTTTTTTATTTATTTTTTTGCATTGGAACCCGTGCCACATGGCTTACTGCTGATCAGTCTCAATCGTCTGATTTTGTTTTTCGATTTGTGCTTTGCATATTGTTATTTTAAACGATAATCATAGCAATATGTTAAAAATTTGTCAATTGTAATTTTGTTTCTATACGGATTAGGTTTAAATTGCAATTGTTATCAAATCGATTTTGTTTGGTTGTTGTTGCTCACGGTTTTGGCAGCTTAAATTTTTTTTTTTCGTGTTTTGCTATCGGCATGAGCTGATTAATAATAAAAAAAAATTTCTCTCGGTCCAGCCGTGAAAGAAAGAAAGAAAAATAAATTTTTAGTGTTTTTATTTTTTTTCTCTCGGCCATAATGTGCATAATACGGATTTTGTGCACTCGCTTGATAGTGAAACGGTTCACTCACGTACCATTTAGTTATTTTAAAGCGATTTAAAGTAACGGATTATCTTGGATTAAAATTAAGTTGATTAAAGCGGTTTTGTCACATAATTTTAATCATTAAAGGTGGTTTGGATAAATTTAACATAATTACGGAATTATGTCACGAATAAATTTTGTTTTAGTTGATGCATTTTTATTTATCGTTATTTTGAATGCCTTAAATGTTTTATTACGTATTTAATTTTTCAAACGGTTGTAACTTAGTGTGGCTTTAGTAGAACGTGTTACCGTAATGATGGAACACGGTCTTGGTTGTATTTTGAGATCTTGTATCTCCGTTTTGGTTTTTCCTTGTAATTACAGTTTTTATTTAGAATGTAAATAGGTTTATATTTTGTAATTTTTAAATTGTAATTTTGAGAAGACCAAAGATGGAGATCGGATGCTCACTCATTGCATGGACAAAGATGGAACATCAAGACAAGCTTCTCGGGTCCAACGGTGGATTCCAAAGTTGTATTATGTTCTTTTTACTAGGATAGGCCACACTAGGACTTTTATTTACGTTTTACATTTATTTTTATGCTTTTCATCGTTTCGATAGTTTGCATCATATTCCGCCTAAAACCAAACCACCTAATAATTGCATGAAAACTGACTCATATAGAGGTCACGCGTTAGTTTTCTTTGATATACAGATATCACACGTTTTTATTTAAGCCATCACCTAAATTAATTCATTCACGCAATGCTAGTTTTTCGTTCACTTAAAATGAATTAAAACTAAGTTGATGGGATCTTCCTCGTATAACCAAAAATTGAGAATAGTCTTTATAGGTCAAACTCCAATGAATCCCTTCTTCGTCGGTAGGCATAATATGACCCCTTCTACGTCGGGTAAGTTGGAACTGATTGACCTATTTTATCTCAACACTATGGTCACTCGTACGATCCTGTGATTATGGTGGACTATAGATAGGATTTACGGAAATCTATCGAACAAGAGTTCTAACGATAGAACTAGCTAAACAGTTGGCTTATCAATTTACGGAAATTGAGTCTTGGGATCATTTGTATAATTCTTGAGGTAGATCGATTATACAAGTGCAATGAGTCTACACGTTAAAATGAATTTTAAATAGACTTAAATCACCTCGATGAGTTGCTTATTTCGTTTTGTTTTTCCTTTCTTTTTCCGTGTAGATCACGATCACTTAAATCGCTAATAACAAAATGGTGGCCGTCCGACGACCCAATGCCAAGTGCCACATTGGACCGTGAGTCCGGGCGGATCTTCATGAATCGGATGAATCGTCTACTCGGATCGAAGAATGATGGATCAAACTTCGCGGGATCGGGAGGCGGCATTACGGAATCGCCGCCGACGGAAGCTCAAATATCCGACAGAGCCCATCCCGTCAAACCCAGGCCCCACGGCCGGAGCTAACGAGATCGCCAAGTATAACGATTTCGTCATGGAAGCGGGTGCGATTAAAAACGTACTCATTTTTGCAATGGAATCCAATTTGCAGAAACGCTTCATAGCCCAAGGTGCAAATAAGATTTTCACCACGCTCACTAAGGAATTCTCGAAAGCACCGAGAATCGTGACCTATGAGCATACCACTCGCTTCGTGATGCGAAACTCCGAGAAGGGCCAACCGGTTAGCGCACACATTCTCAAAGCATGATTGCGAATGTCGAGAGATCGGAGGCGCTTGATTGTAAAATCGGCGAGAACATCATGATTGACCGCATGCTTCATTCACTCCACGATGGTTTTGCGCTCTTTAGAGCGAATTACTATATGAATGATTTGAAGAAAAGTCCTCATGAACTACACTCCCTACTAAATGCAGACCGAGAAGGATATAAAGTTTAGTGGGAGCTTGAAACAGGATGTTCTCGTTGTGTCAAACAAGGGCAAGGGTAAGGGCAAAGCTCAGGCAGACCTAGCGGTAGGCAAACCGAAGTTTAAGAAGTCGGGATCAGGTAAGAGTGGGCCTGGTGAGTCGAGCACCTCATCAGGCGCGACAAAGAGCAAGACTGGTAACATGGAATGCCATCATTTCCACAAGACTGGGCATTGGAGGCGTACATGTCCTGTATACCATGAGGACATAAAAGCAGTTCACGTTAATCTTGTTGGTATGTCTTCTTCTTCTTCTTTTATTCATATGATTGAGATTAACCACGCAGGTTACGGAACTTGGGTACTAGATACTGGTTGTGGTTCTCATTTGTGCAATCATGTGCAGGGCCTCCGAAACATCGAACCCCTCGTAAAGGGTGAGGTGGACCTGCGTGTCGGGAATGGAGCACGAGTGGCTGCCGTCTCGAGGGGAACATACGTGATCCAGCTTCCTAGCGGATTTGAGTTATTTTTATATAACTGCTATTATGTACTCAGTCTCTCTAAAAACATTATTTCAGTTTCTGCACTTGACAAACTTGGTTTTTCATTTGTAATAGAGAATAATACTAGCATTTTCTCATTACACGATATGATTTATGGCAAGGCAGTCTCCATGAACGGAATTTATGTTTTAGATCAGACCACCGAAATATTGCACGTAATGAATAAGAAGTTAAAGGTTGGTGACAAAGATCAAACGTATCTATGGCACTGCCGTATGGGACACATTAATGAGAAACGCGTTAAACAGCTCATACAGAATGGAGCTATCTCGGCCTTTGATTTTCGATCATTTGGCACGTGTGAATCATGTCTCATTGGCAAGATGACTCGAATTTCCTTCAAAGGTGTTGGAATGCGCGCTGCTGACCTATTAGGACTCATACATACGGATGTGTGTGGACCTATGTCAATCACCGCACGAGAAGGCAATAGGTATTTCATCACTTTCACGGACGATTTAAGTAGATATGGCTATGTCTACTTAATGAAGCACAAAAGTGAGTCCTTTGAGAAATTCAAAGAATACGAGAATCGGGTACTGAGAACCAATGGGTAGAAAGATTAAAACACTACGATCGGACCGTGGTGGCGAGTATCTTTCTCACGAGTTTGATCAACACCTTAAAATTTGTGGGATTGCCCTACAGTTAACTCCACCTGGAACACCTCAATTGCATGGTGTGTCCGAACGGAGAAATCAAACACTACTTGATATGGTTCGATCCATGATGAGTCACACCGTGTTGCCTGATTCATTGTGGGGTTATGCTCTTTCATTTGCTCTAATACTTAATCAAGTCCGTCTAAAGTGTTGACAAGACTCCATATGAACTATGGAAGGGAACGGTCCCTAACTTGTCCTTTATACGGGTTTGGGGCTGCGAGGCTTATGTCAAGTGGAGACACGAGGATAAGCTCGGCCCGCGATCGGTCAAGACATACTTTATAGGTTATCCTAAAGGAACACTTGGTCATTACTTCTATTCGCCAACCGAACAACGTGTATTTGTTGCGGCTAGTGCGACATTCTTAGAGAAGGAATTTCTCGAGAATGCGAAGAGTAATAGAACCTTCGAGCCGTCGGAGATTCCAGAACCAAATACCGAGCAACCATTGGAGGAACCAGTTGCTTCAATCCCGGCAGCGGTTAGTATTCTTGAGGAACCTAGGAGATCGGGAAGAGTCTCTATTCCTCCGGACAGATACATTGGTATGGTCGAGGAACATGACATAGATGACATTCTGCTCTTAACGAGTAGTGAACCCGCAACCTATAAAGGTGCCATGACTAGTTCCGACTCAAAGCTATGGCTTGAAGCCATGCAATCCGAGATGGACTCCATGTATGAGAACAACCTATGGGATCTTGTTGACTTGCCTGCTAAGGTTCCTCCCCTTCAATGCAAATGGCTTTACAAGATAAAGCATTCTGTGGAAGGTCAACAAGATATCTATAAAGCACGACTAGTTGCAAAAGGTTTCACCCAAGTGCCAGGTTTGCACTACGATGAAATTTTTGCACCCGTAGTCATGCTGCGTTCCATTCGGATTATCTTAGCGATTGCCGCTTTTCATGACTATGAAATTTGGCAGATGGATGTGAAAACCGCCTTCTTAAACGGTTATTTGGAGGAAGAGTTGTACATGGTACAACCCGAAGGTTTCATCGATCCTGAACATCCTAAGAAAGTGTGCAAGCTTAAGCGTTCCATTTATGGACTTAAGCAAGCTTCTAGGAGTTGGAATCATCGTTTTGACCAAGTGATAAAAGAAAATGGATTTACTCGATCGGTCGAGGAACCATGTCTATATATCAAGTCGAGTGGGAGCAAGATTGTCTTCCTAATATTGTATGTCGATGACATACTCCTGATTGGGAATGACATACCTCTCTTAACTTCGGTAAAATTATGGTTGAAGAACCATTTCCAGATGAAAGATCTGGGTGAGGCACAAAGAATTTTGGGCATCCGTATCTATCGAGATAGATCACGTCGGATATTATCTCTCAGTCAGGAGTATTACATAGACAAGATCCTAGAGAGATTCAACATGACTAACTCCAAAAAGGGGTTTCTTCCTATGGCTCCAGGGGTGCATTTGAGCAAGTCTCAGGCACCAGAGACACCGGAAGAGAAAGAGCGCATGACACGGATTCCTTATGCCTCGGCTATAGGATCAATCATGTATGCCATGATATGCACACGTCCGGACGTAGCATATGGATTGAGTATGACAAGTCGATTCCAACATCATCCAGGTGAATCACATTGGATGGCTGTCAAGAACATTCTTAAGTACCTACGGAGGACTAAAGATTGGGCATTGACTTATGGAGGCGATCAAAAGCTATGCAAGAATCGGTTACGCAGATGCTAGCTTCCAAACGGATCGAGATGACTCGAAATCTCGGTCTGGATTCGTTTTTACTCTTAATGGCGCTGCAGATCGGTGGAAGAGTTCCAAACAAAGTGTTACAAAGAGATTCTACGACCGAGTCCGAGTACTATGCCGCGTCGAAGGCGCAAAGGAAGCGATATGGATGCGTCAATTCTTACAAGGACTATCTCTAGTGCCTAGTTCGAATGACCCGATCACCATCTATTGCGACAATAGAGGTGCCATCTTCCAGGCTAAGGAGCCTAAGTCTAGCAACAAGTCTAGACATGTACAACGGAAAGCTCATCTAATCCGAGATTACGTGGAGCAAAAGGAGGTAGTGATAGAAAAGATTGCTACAGATGATAATATATCAGATCCTCTCACTAAACCATTACGACAAGATAAGCATGAAGGGCATGTTAATTCCATGGGAATTAAACGTGTTCCTGAGTTGTAGTACTCTTTTATGGATTAGATTCATTCTCTTTTGTACTCTATACGACATCATCGTTTTGATATTTATATATTTTGTTTTTCATGTGGTTTTGTACGACAATTTTTGAACACCACAAAGTGAACTGAACAAACATTATATTTTGGTCCTTAATTGCCCACGTGAGTGATAACTCGGCAATTATTTTGTGACGTTGGTTGATGGTGGGTTCAACGAGCCATAAGTCAAAAGGTTGACTGACCAATCACAGAGGCGAGTTATACGGATATCTCGTAGGACACAATTGTGACATCGACATGGAGTCCTAAATGTTTTATAACATTCGGTGCCAGGTCGTGGATAGGACCTCCATGGTGATCCTATGAGTCGATTCTTTTGACTATGTTGTCTCTTGAGACTAAGGCAGATTTTGGGTGACTTTGGTTTCTTTCTCACGGTCATCCGTAACAGGGGGCCAAGTAGATTTTTTCGGGGTCATTTCATGATGTGCTTAGATCGGCGGAGTCGAGTTGAAGGAAATATTCAGCCTTTATCAGGTACTCGATATTTCTCAGGGCCACTCGAGGAGTTGTAACTGAAATGCATGGCCATGCTCGAATACGAATTCGTTTTATCAGTTGAGTTACTCTCTAGTTGGGGAAACCACTCTAGATACAGATCGATTGTAAAATACGACCTTTGCGGATCCGGATCTGCAAATTGTTTTACATTGAGTGGGAGAAATTTTAAATGAATATGAGAATCGGTTATCGCACATACACTTGTACGGACAAGTGGGAGCTTGTTGGGGCTGGTGTCTTCTACAGTTAGTGCAATAACATTTAAATCTCTAAAAGGATCAAAGGGTATACTTTTGTATTATTATCAGTTGGTCCACGGTTATCAATAACGGTTGGCTTGCTAGATAAGTTTGACGTTATTGTCATACTGATGGCGGTGATCAACTGGTCCCTAAAAGTCACACCTATAGGATACGTTTGAGAGATGTGACGGTATGAAAATACATTCATGTTGATGCCTAATATGACTAAACAGTTAGTCGGAGTTATTGACTAATAATTAGTCAAACGCGATGTTGAGATATTTATTTAATACGGATTAAATAATAACGGCTAAGGCGAATTAAGCAGTTAATTCGTAAATGGAATATAAACGATTATATTTAATTAATGTATATTAAATTAATTAATTATACAATATTGTCATTGTCGGACAAGTATTAATATATCGACTGAGTCATGTTACTAGTTGATATTTTAATAACCGATGACGATTTATAATAGAATCCCGTCATATACATTTTAGCATTTTGAGTCGGACCACGAGTTACAAATAAGGAGAAAGTGAAAGCCCACTCCCTCCCTTGTGATCTCGGTTTGGACGAAGCAACAAAAGGAGAGAGCCTCTCTCCTTTTGACCTAATGCATTTCATTTGACACAAAATTAGGGTTTTGGAGCTCTCTTCTCTGAAATCCTAGATCTCTCATCGAAAAATCTCACAAAAGCTCTCTCAATATTGCAAGGCAATTAGAGAGCAATTCTAGCACAAGGGGCATAGTCTCAGACGATCTTGGGTGCAACGATTAGGAGGAAATCTACTTTGATTTCTGTTCTTAGGCCGAATTTCAAAGGACCCGAGGTTGATTCTATTCTCTTAACGTTTTCTCTTGTATTTTTGTTTTATGACAATAATCACATGTTAAAGATACGTTATAGTCCTAAAATTTAAGGGAATTTTACGGATATTTCCCTACATATGGTACGAGTATGATTGCACGTCTCATCAAATGGAAGCGAAACACGAGAAAGGTAAATATAAAGAACTTTTGAATGCCTAATTTAAATTTTGCCTAATTTTAATCTTCTTTTCATTAGATTCTCTCTCAGAGTGACTTTTACGTAACAGTATTCCCCCCCCCCCCCCCACGCCCCGTTTTTTTTTTTTTTGTAGGATTATCACTAGGTGATATTTTCTAAACACTTGAGTCGAGGGATGTGCAAAGGGAGTGGCAGATGACCTAATCCAACATTCGAAATACTGAGCCATTTTTTGATCTGATTCCTTGAGTCGAGGGATGTGCAAAGGGAGTAGACCCTGGAATATTAGATTCTTGGTACATATTAGATTCTGGAATATGTAGTACACTAAGTCTTGAGAGTACATATTAGATTTTGGAATATGTAAGGTGTGTAAGACATGAAGTCATGTTTCTTGACTACTTCTGGAAACATGTCACGAGGCAACGAAAACGAGAGACAATTTTCAAAATTGGACAACGAACATGTCACGAGGCAACGAAAACGAGAGACAATTTTCAAAATTGGACAACGAAAAGGCTGTACGGAAATCTCTCTAACATCGTAAATGCATTAAAAAATGTTCCACGTGCATGAAATAACAGTGTGCATGCATGAAATATGTAAGTCATGTGTCCAAGGTCAAATCTTAAAGTAATCTCAAGTGAACTTTTAAAATGTTGCATTTTCATTTAGATTTTGGAATTTTATTATTAACTTCGACGGTTGGAGATGTGGTAGCAAAGAAGGATGTAGTGGTAGGTCAAATCTTAAAGTAATCTCAAGTGAAATAACCATGATGTGCATGAAATAACGTTCTTTGTGCATGAAATACATGTGTATGTGCATGAAATACCGTTGTATGTGAACGAAATAATGGTGACAGGAACACTCACGTTTTACATTCTATAAGTGTTACATTCATTCGTCTTAAGAAAAAAAGTCCAACATCTATCAAATAAAATAAAAAGTCCCTAATTATTCAATAAGGCAAATGTCCAACATCTATCAAATAAAATAAAAATCCCGAATTTTTCAATAAGGCAAATGTCTAACATCTATCAAATAAAATAAAAATCCCGAATTTTTCAATATGGTAAATGTCGAATGCTTTAAATATTCTTTAAAAAAAATTACTCTACTCATTGTCGGTTGTCCTTCGGTCACAATTCCTGCTGTCGTGGTTCGCCATCTCCCCACAAGCCCTGCATTTTCTTAGCGCTTTCTTGTTCACTTCCCCGGCTCGTTCTCTTTGTGAGATCAGCCTTTTTCCCGAGCCTTTGTTTTTGCACTGCCTTGGAGGCAAAACCTTAATCTCATTAGGGATGCTTGTTCCTAAAAGCATCCCAATTTCAGCATTCTTGTCCTTTATCTTTGCAATACCAGTATTGCCACTTTCATCAGGGGCATTTTTTACCCTTTCCTTGAACTCACGCAAAATCCCAAGCAACTCATCACAATGCCCAGGACTCTGTTCAACGAGTGCCACACAAGTAAACAACTCTAACCATAACTGACCAACTTTGTTTTTCTGTACATCCATTGATGTACAATCAGCAAGCAACTGGCCATTAGGGTCGACGATTGGATGGCAGGTTGCTAGTTTGCTCCACCGACTAAGCAGGTAGTCACTTGGAACTTTTTGAATTCCCCGATCTTTAAAGACACACAGAGCATGTCGACAGAGTATTCCATATCTTTCAAACTTCTTGCAAGTGCATACCACTGAAACATCATCCTTCTTAAAACCAACCTTATACATTTTGTTTCTAACTTGATCTATGATATTTGTGTATAGAATTGGATATGTTTTATCTTTTTCTTTATCCCCAACACCACTTGAATATCAAGCTGCTTCGACTTCCTTTTGAAACTCGCCGAAAATTGTTGGAGTGTAGATTTCTGATGCATGCTTTTCTAGGGCTAATGGAGTCAACAACTAGGGGAAGGAGTTTTTTTATTGTGCAACGAGTTTCAAATGAGTCCATCTTTGTGCATCCATCGCACTCTCAAATCTCATCCAAAACTCAACTAGGGTTAAATTAGGATTAGTGAAGTTGCTGAAAAAGTGGTTTTCTGACTCTGACCTGGAGGTCGTTCTCATCAAACCTCCTAAAAACAGGTCGCGAAAGTAAGCTGGAACCCACATATTTTTAATTTTGTACTTCTCCTTAAGCCACTCGTTATCCGACAACCCATGAGATTCAACTAGTGTTGTCCACCTTTCCTCAAATTCAGGCGGCTCCACATCTTCGCTCCAAACATATCGGTTTATCTTCTTCAAAAACTCAGTATCTTTACATATTACAGGCCCTACCTTCTCAGGCAACTTTTTCAGTATGTGCCACATGCAATATCTGTGTTGCACCTTGTCTTTCCAGGCTAATTTCATTCCTTCTTCTATCCCCGGATCTTCATCAGTTATCATACAAACTGGATGACGACCCCCAATAGCCTCTACGAATTTCGTAAATAGCGAAGCAAAGGAGTCCTTGCTCTCATTAATAATAAGTCCAGCCCCAAAGGTCACACATCTCTTATGATTATCCACCCCCGTGAAAGGGCCAAATATCATCCTATACTTGTTTTTTCTAAAGGTCGTATCAAAAGAGGTCATGTCCCCGAATAGCAAATAGTTTTTAATTATAGGGTCATCCCAAAACACATGTGACAATCGACCTATCTCGTCTACCTCAAAATCAAAATAAAAAGATGGACACATGTGTTTTATCTTCATAAAATGCTCAATAAGCATTTGAGCATCCCCCTCTGATAAATAATTTTTGATATCTGTAGAAAAGTTCTTAAAGTCTTCCAATGACGCACCCATATTCCTATAACCTCTAACATACTCCTTGAACAACCTATACGACTTAACTGGACCTATGTTATTTTTGGAGTTGTCAATTATAATTTTTTTTTGTGAACTGCATTCAACTCTCTCGTTTGTGTCAAATGTACCATTGTTGATGGTGTTTGTAGCATATGATTATGACCTTCATGAAAACCATATATTTGGTATTTACCCATATCAGGACCTTCCTCCAAAATTCGCTTAAATTTAATACAAGAAGGACATTCTATCCTAGTCCTTTGCCTCCGGTGATTTTTCCCTTTCGCTTCACATACTCCAGCCTTATTACACACAACGTTTTTATGCGTAACGACACCGTTTTTAGACTTTAGTGAGCTTAATCTAGTCACAAACCCACATTCTTTTGCATATGCTTCATAAAACTCAACACCTAGTTCAAGCTTATCGAATAGCATACCAATAACAGGCTTAAGATGGTTGAGACACTCAAAAACCCGATTCGTGTTGCTTGAAGAACCTCTCGCTCGCCTCCTCGTCCTCTGCCTCCTCTACTATGATATCTGCATATGTGGTGCAATTAAAGTAAGAAAGATGAGGGATGCAAAAGAATATGAATTACACTCTCACAAATTAGTGTTGCTGGATAATCCAAGTACACTCCCCCTGACCATAAACATTCTATTACATAACCACATGTATAGAACAGCACCGTTCTAACCTCTAAAGCAAGGGTGTCTTAATACTTACCTTATACATGCATGGGAAAGTGTTATATGTGCATGAAATAAACTTCTACATGCATCAAATAGGAGGAAAATCGTGTTCCCTAATAGACAGTCTGAGAAGTTTAACTACTCTATCCAACAAGCAAAATATAGCTTTCATTAATCATAAATTCCGGACAGTCTAAGAAGTTTAACACTAATAGAGTTTTCATAGGTGACAAAAATACACCAGTGAATACAGAACAATGCTTGCAGCCATACCTTAAGCAGATTTTCCGAGTCAAAGGCCAACTAATAATTAAACATGGGCACCTTATAACCTTATTTGATGCACATTACACCTTATTTCATACACACTGAACCTTATTTCATGCATGTACAGAGGACGGGTATCCTAAAAACTAAGCTTAATTACCTTAAAAAAGCTGAAAACATCAAGCAACTACCAGTTGGACAACCAAGAATTGTGATGGCTACCAACTTTTTAACAATAATAACTAAGACAACCATGAAACTCACAACTTCAGGATGAATAGAATTGTTCCTTCAACAAATTCGAAAGTCACAACTTCAGGAACATCATGTTCAACGGCTATTGCAGATATTTCTAATATAGGCTGACATGCATTAGCTTCAACAGTCGCTCCTTCGTTTGTAATGACATTTGAAGAAGTTTGTGATAGTATTGAGCAGTTTTCATTGTCATTATTGCTGAAACAAGAAATGTCAAAAATTAAATAAGAAACAATACAACAGTATAATTCATGAAATTAAGTCCCTGATTTTAACAAATGTAGGCAATTTCACAATTTCTCCAACCCTAATTTCTCAATTAAGCCAATTTGATTCACAAAATCACACTTTGATGCGCCTAAACAGGAATTTGATGCACATAAAAAGGAATTTGGATGCACATAAACAAGAATTTGATGCACATAAACGGTCTCCAGCCCTAATTTCTCAGTTTCCCCAATTTAATTCATGAAACCCTAAATTCAGAAGCATAATTTATCAATCCAGAAACTTAATAGACGAATCAAACCCTAATTTCATGATTTCAACAAATTTCTCAAATCCCCTAACCCTAATTTCTCAGTTTCCCCAATTTAATTGACGAAACCCTAAATTCAGAAGCATAATTCATCAATTCAGAAATCTAATTGATGAATCAATCCCTAATTTCATGAACAATCTAATTTAATCGATTAATTCAACTAATTTCACAACAAATAATCATGAAGATCGAAATTTACCTCGAATTTAAAGGCTTCATTGATTGAAGCAGCGTCGAAAGGTTGATTGTCGAAGAATTTATCGTTCGATTGTAGAGAAAGTTAAGGTTTGATTATCAAAGAGGTGATGGCGGAAGGTTTTGATAGTCGACAGATGAGTTGAAGACAGAGAGAAAGAATGATGAGAGAGAAAGCAAAATTTATAAATGACTTAGATTAGGTGGGTTTGGGAGGGACGCGCGAAAAAATTTGGGGTTTGGTTGAGTTATTCTCAGCCTGTGTATTATTAGATCCAAGGGTTAATAAGTGGTTCTCATGGTTCTCATTATATGGGTGGTTCTCACCGGATCTCGACCCTATATATATATATATGAAGCTCGAGTCATTAATTTTAGTCTTCTGGTGGGGACGGAATTTCCATCACCGATCCATCCACAGGCTGTCTTAGGAAGTTATATATTCAGGTCCCTAAATGTGAAGGTGGCCTTGGGTTCAAAAATCTCTCTCTCCTTAATCAAGCTTCTCTTTTCAAACAATTTTGGCCTAGACAATCCGCAACTACCCGCAAAGCCTCCGCAAAGCCTCCTTGCTCGCATTTTCACCTCCAAATATAGGAAATATTTTCCTATACCGTGAACTAAATCTGCTAAGGGGCCTCACCCATCTTTCACATGGTCACGTATTTGTACTATTGTTGCCACATGCTCCACTGGAATTACATGGAAAGTTGGTAATGGTAAATTGGTTGATCTGAAATCCAATCTCTTGGTTAACGGGGAATTTTCAACTATCAGTGAAAAGCGGTGTTGTACTCAGGTGTCACTTGATAGCCTTCTTTTGCTAACGTGTACATGGAAGCGTAATGCAGTCTTCAACACGTTTATAGTTCCGTCTCCTAATAAATTTCTTGCTTTGAAGCCCCCTTTCTAGATATGGGCAATTTTATTATACTGGAAATAAAATGTACTTCCAACTTTGATAAACCTTTCTCGTTGAGGTTTCCAAGATGATGTAACATGCCATTTGTGTGGTGATGCGCCTGAATCACTCGAACATTTACTCCGTTCCTCCGCCATCACACCACATTTATGTAAATCGTGTTTGCTTGGTATTGATATCCACTCAAATATTCATACTCCTTTTCAAAAGTGGGTAAGCGACATGTTGTGTTAGGTGGTGCATCACTCTGAACCGTCTGTGATCAGGCTCCTCTACTTATGTGTTCTTAAGGCTATTTGTACTTCTAGAAATAGCATTATCTTTAAAGGTACTATTGACATGCCACCCGCACGCCGCTCCGTCAGACGTAGGATGGTCTAAAGCCACGCTCAGGGGCGTAGGTGCTTCAACCGGATCGCTTTAGATTAGTCTGTTTTGTCTCGATGAGTGTCTCGAAATGAGCAATGTTAGGACTCGCCACCAAGCAATATTGGAGTGCTTGGACACCGTTCGGGTCCACTTTGTACCCCGATCAAACAAGCATGAAGCGGTGCTTGACACATATACTAAATATAAAGGCTCGTCCCTCTTTGTCATTCTATGTCTACAATGACTTTCGATTTCCCATGGATAAGGCCATCCACTATCCAGAAATTTGAGTAAGGGGTGAGGGTTCGTATTGGGAAGCTCTTTAATCGAACACCCAATCCCGCTCACTTTAGCGGCCTCTACTGATCGATCGTGGTTGTTAGTGCAAAAGTTGATAAAAATGGGTTAAATTCATGAATGCGCATCCATTAGTTTTGTTGGAATATGTGTCCTCCGACAATAATGCGATCACCACTGTTGATCATGATGATCACATGTTTAAATCTCATTATAAAGAATACAATTGGGAAGTAATATTGTTACTGTCAACTGGTCAACATATATCGGTAATGATTGGCGACTAGAGTTTGACATTCGTCGTGTGTGACGGTGGTGATCAGTTGACCCCCTAGGTCATACCTATAGGGCAACACTCTTAATTGATTATTTAATTAGTCGTATAATGTTACGAGTTAATTAAATTACTTGAAAATTGACGGACGATTTTGGAAGTAAAATTTACGTATCAAATTGAAATGTGATTAAATGAGATACGGTCTGAGTAATTGAATTGTATCATTACTCGGATGAAATTATTGTTTAAAGAAACAATTGAAATTGAATGAATTATTATAAATACAATCTGTTGTGATTTATAAATGGTAAAATATTTTGGGACAAGTAATTATGAAATTACTAAGTCGATTTTTGTGTGTGACGTATTTTATTAATACGTTGATTTTTAATATGTTAAAAATACATGACAAATTTATGTCACATATGACATGTGACATATTGACAATTGACAAAAATAATATGGAATCCATATTATGTAAAGTGCCGAAAAATTGGAGGAGAATTAGGCTAAAATTGTGTTTACATTTTAAGTGGTAAACATAATGATTAAAAGCAAATGTAGCCATGCAACCCTATAATACATTGTGAAGACAAATGAGGGCATGCATTGGCTCTCCTCCCTCTCTCCTTGGTCCGGTTTTTAAGAGTGAAAAACTAATTGTTTTTCCTCTTAATTTACCTCATATACAATAATGAAATGTCATTATTCATTCATTCTTTCAATAATCTAAAAATAAGAATTTTAGAGAGATAAAAAACCCCCATCTTCTTCCTCCCCAAAAACCGAAATATATAAGTGTATTATAAATTTTTGGTTCAATTTTCTACCTAATTAATATTATACTAGTTCTTGTAATATTAATTAAATTAAGAGAAAGTCTTGGGTATAAAGCTTAAGGAGAGATCCTACACTTGGATCTTGGTTCATCCATAAGGGAAAGCTCAAGAACAAGAGAGAAAGGTGATCTCTCTTGTGCCCATTATACCGAAATCATCAATGTAAGGACATGATTTCTCCTCTATTTTTATATTGTTTGCATGCATAAAATCCACATTTAATTTTATGACAAATTAATTTCGACATATATGAGTATGTTAGCATGTATATGATTCGACATTTCCTTCAATCGTTATCATGAGCCACGGTTGTTTGCATGCAAATCGGTTAAAAGTTTTTCCGAGTTATAAGAATAACAAATAAAACATGTAAAATTTGTGTTATTATGAGATATCATGAAATTAATCCATGCATGTTAATATTTATGGTCCTAAAATGTTTTAGGATATTTTGGTTAATTTTTCGGATTTTTATTGTTCATATTTTACAATAATGGCATTTAAATATGATTTTATGAGTAAAAATGTCATTTTTGGTCTAAAATTACCTATACTTCGAATTTTAAGTTGATTTTTGGATATGTTGTCACATATATTATTTTGAGATAACCTGTAAATTTTCATAATTTTTGGACTTGTTATGCTCGAAAAATGAATTTTTCATTATTAAATTCGGATTTAAGTGAAAAATAGGTTAATATGAGTTAAATTTCGAATCTGGTCATAGAAAATTAATATGTTGTCACATGCAATTTTACAAGATGTGTGTAAAATAATTGGCTATAAAGAAGTCTTTTTGCATGATTTATGGATTTTTGAAGAAAAATAGCATAAATAGTGACATTATTAGTGGAAAATTAATAAAACATAATCTATGACTTAGGAAAAACGTCTAATGTTGCATTTTAATATCTTTTTCAGATCTAAAATTGAAAAGTTGGTGAAAATAATTTTTCCATGTTTTTATGATTATTTTATTAAAATCGATAAACCGCAACATTGTTTTTCCGGAAAAATTTCGAATTTTTTAACCTAAGTTTTTGAACATTATGAGTGTCATGGAAATTTTCCAGAATGTTCATGAGTTTAAATTTTGAATTTTGAATTTATTTGAAATTTTGTGATTTATTTGAAGTTTAATAGCTTTTTTTGTAATTTTTAGTCCATTTATGAACAATTTTATAAAATATGGGTTAATTATGGTCAAATTATTAGTGAAGACTATATTTTGAGTCCTAAGAGGTTAGGGTAATTAACTTATGCATAAATATGAGTTTATGTATTTTTGTGATTATAAAATGTTGAAATCACGCAAATCCGTAAAAACCGAGTAATATACGATATTGGCTAATTAAAAGGCGATTTAGCATAAAATTGAGCATGTTCATACATATTATAATGCTGCATTTTCTTTATGATTGTCATAATTTTAATTTATGTAATTTTGAATTATGTAATTTTACTTAGTATGGCCTTAGATTTAATTGGTATTTCCCGAAATGTATGGGAATATCGATTCGGTTGTAATTTTATTGTGATCTCGTATCACCGTTTTTTAATTTAATAGATTTATTTTATTTTAGTTACAAATGTATAATAGGAAATTATGTAATTTATTATGTAATTTTATTCATTCCGGAGTTCCCAAAGACGGATTTCTTCAAGAATGGCGATACATAAAGACGGTGTTACCTCGAGATGCGTGCCACAACCGAAGTTCAAGGGACCAATGGAGTTGGTTTCCGAATATGTAATAGTTAAATAGTTTTTCTATTTTAGGAAAGGCCATACTAGGATTTATTTTTTTTTTTTATGCTTGCATTTTATTTATGTCACATGCATTGCTAAATCGCCATAACTAAACATGCATTGTCTTTTTATCGAGTTTATCGACCGTGTCAATTAAAATTATCGTAGTTCACCGCTTTAGTTCACTTAAAACGTGATAGATAATAAATTGACATGACCTCTCGCTAAAACAATTAATTGAGACATAGCCTTACCAAATAGTAGAAACCATGAAAACCTATTTCGCGAGGGAGTGCGCTCGGCCCCACCGGGGTACAAACCTTGTTACGTAGGGGAAGTGGGTGATGAATGTTAATCCACCGAATTCATATCGATAAGGGATGTATCGGCCACACCGTGCCCAAGTTAATATGGGTTTGGATCATGGACACATTTATTCGAAATTTGGATTGAACTCAACAAAAGTATTTGATAAGGGATGTATCGGCCCCACCGTGCCCTTGTCGATGTGTTTTGGGCTATAGATAATTGTTAATGTAATATTATCGACCAAGAGTTCTAAAAGTAGAATCGATTAAACGTTAATCCACCGAGTTATATTGATAAAGGATGTATCGGCCCCACCGTGCCTAAGTCGATATGAATTTGGGTCTTGGAATCATTTATCTAGTTGGGTAGAGGTCACTAGAAAAATGCATAAAACTTGTTTAAATCATACATTTTTACGAGTATTATTAAAACGACATTTGTTTTACTCCTTATTTTGTTTTGTAGACCACTTCTTTTTCATAACAAATGGCAACACCAACACCAACTCCTAATGCTACACCTCTCGCTAGTTCATCTTGGCTCCGATCCTTTATGGATCGATGTAAACTTGAAAAGAATGGGTCAAATTTTTCCGAATGGGATGCCCAACTCAAATTAGCCGCCGAAGGTGACGACAAGCTTTGTTACCTTACCGAGGCCTCTCCACCCGAACCCTCCACTAGGTCCACCGCGGCCACTAGGGAAGCATATGAGGCTTACCAAAAGGAGTCCGCCGCAATGAAAAATATCTTAATATTTGCGATGGAGGCGGACCTCCAAAGGAGAGCCTTTAAAATGGGCAATGCTAATGAGATTTACTCCAAACTTGTGACCATGTTTTCAAAAACTCCGCGGATCGTCCAATATGAGGCGGCCGCGGCATTCTTTGATCTCGACTTCAAAGAGGGCCAAAAGGTTAGCCCTCATGTGCTCAAACTCATGGAGCTTGTCGAGACCTTGAAAATTCAAAAGGTTGAAATCCCCAAAGAACTCATCGTAGATAGGATTCTACACTCCTTGTCCAAAGTCAAGGCATATGTGCAATTCCGGGTGAATTTCAACATGCAAGACAAGGATGTGTCTCTTGAGGAATTGCACAAGTTACTTGTGCAAGCCGAGAGGGACATGGGGTTAAATGTGAACCCTCCCAAGGATGTGCTTAACATAAGCACTAAGAGTAAAGGGAAATTCAAGAAGAGTGGAAGGAAGGGTAAAAACCAAGCTCCCACATTCACCAAAGCTAGGTCTTGTGAAGCTAGCACATCCAAAGTCAAGAAGGGTCCTCTTGATAAATGCCATTATTGTAATGGCATGGGACATTGGAAAAGAAATTGTTCCAAATACCTTGGTGATATCAAAGCTGGAAAGATCACTCCAGTAGGTAAATGACTAACCTTCTTTTATGTTTCTAATTCAACTATGGTATTATGATGCAAAGTTGTGATAATGTATCTCCCTTTTTATTGTAAATAGGGCCTCCACCAAGCAAAGACAAGGGAAAAGAAAAACAAGCATGAGAAACCATGGAGAAGCTAAGGATAGCTTTTATGGAGCTTTGTTTTTCATTGTCTTATTTTAAGTAATGTTTTGGATTTTAGAACTTTAAGTTTCCGTGTTCGACATGGAAAGGCATTTTGGATAATGAGTTGTATTTTGGATGATGGTGACTTGGTTTGCAACCCAAGTCACCCGTTTTATCATTTATCCTTTTAATGTTCTAAAATTTCATCTTTAAAATGCTTGCGTTTTGAAACATAAAATTATTCACTTAAAATGATCTAATAGACAATTATAATGACGGATTTCATTATATGTCCACATGCTTAAGGCGTGTGTATGATCATTTATAAAGGGATTTTGAGTCTATGAACTCTCTTAAAGGTATGTCAATCACCAAGTACACATATGAAATCAATAACAATTAGTCAACCTATGAGGTAGTTCTCCTTATACTTCAACATCATTAATTTGTGTCTCATATGCTATCTTTGAATGTTTAGTGTATTTATTCTAAAGATAGAGTGGGAGAAAAATGAGGACACAACACACAAGGCAAGATAAAATTGTGTACTTGTGTAAATGAAGATCTACGCAAGAGAGAATGATTTGAATGAAGGTATATTTATTTACATAGTATGCCGAATAGATGAGATCTATGGTCTCAAGTTAGTTCTATATGACTAAAGAGACCAAGTGTAGTAATCATAAGAGAATTTTCTCAAGATAACTACACGAGGAGACCAAAAGAAAGTTTTGGAAGAAAAATGACTAATGTAAAGTCTTAACAAGTTTTTGACTAAGTTTATGAAACATTTGACCAATAGTTTCAACCTTGAGATTTACTTAAGGGCCGAAATGAATCAAAGTTACATACTAGTTATGATCGAGTTGCAAAGAATGATATACCGATATCTTCAAATGGCCAAAGTTTTAACCACGCAAATGTCATTGCTTAACCTCACTATGAAATGGTTAAACCTCCTTCCAAAAGGGTATTTGCGAAGGATGTATTCTAGATATTGTTTATATTTGAAAATGACATTACTACACATCATTACGACATGAGTGTGTTGGAGATTTAAAATCTCTTTACGTAAGGTTGTGATGAGACCACTTCAAAATAGGTATTTTGAAGGGATATGATGGGAACATATATGGTTTTATCCTAATAACTTGGCAATGCAATTTATATTTCAATTCTTGATAAATTTCGATTGAGAAGTCAATTTCGAAATGTGTAGAATTGAGTGGGAGTTAGGAAAATTCTCATGTGAAGACATGGAATTTAGTGGGAGCTATCATCCTTCGAATATTTACGACTCATCACTCATTAAATAATGACGAGCTAATACCTTCTTTCATAAAGAAGCTTTTGAGTTTTCAATTCTGGATGAAAATGGACAATGATGAATCCAATTACATCAAGGGATGTCGGATTAGTATTAAGAGATACACATCGTATCAACATTCACATAGGTTGTTCATGTGGATGAAAATGGAATTGCCATTAGCAGTCATGGTCGTTCATTGAACCTATGAACGGTTGATCTCATGATTATTAGTAACTAATGTTTCCGCCATTAGAATAATCATGTACATGTCAAATTGTGAATCATATGCGTAAGAGCATGATGATTGATTGGTGAGCCATAATAGAAACGTCATGAATTCTCAAGTAGAATCCGATGAGCGATTTTGGTGCTTGACGGAATGTTCCATTGTGTGTTAAGAGGTTGCACATATTGTAGAAAATCCGAGCACATATAAGGATTTATGAGAATCCCAAATCTTTCAAGCCTAGAAAGAGAAATGAGAAGTTTTGGAAAGATGCTTGGTTGAATAAGAGGTTATTCAAGATAACCTTTCCTAGTTAAGCTAGGACTTGTGAGAAGTACTAAGCTAATAATCTTGACAAATTGTTACAAGATTCTACAAAACATATACCTAGTGCATTGTAAGTGGAAGAAATACTTGATCAGTACAAGTTATATTATTCATCACAAATTCGTTCGTTATGTGATAGTCGATAAGAAAGTTCTTTCAAGTTAAAGAACCGAAACCAAGGTCGGGAACCTTGATGTGTACTTGGTAAGATTCATGCTATGAGAGAGAACATGAATGTGAAGGAAATTGCAAGTGCAAGAAGTTTGAACACATGGACACATGGGATGTTAAACTTCTATTGCAATCAATAAGTGTTTACACTGACAATATACATCACAAGGTTGTAATATGATATTGACTACCCGAGTGTGATGTCGACATTTGTCGTTTGAGTTATTAACTCACCTTGTACATTGTTATATCCAAACGGGTTGTGAAGACAATTGAACCCCGTTAAAGTGAACATGGATTAACATTATTTTTGCCCATAGTTACTTATATGAGGTGACGTCTCGAAGTGACTAGAGTGTGATGCGATTGATGGCAAGTTCAAGTGCCATAGAGTCATGAGAGATGACTAGTCGATCACATAGGCAGACTTTTAGGAACATTTTGTCGGGCCTAATGACCGCTTGTAAAGTTCTGGCAAATTTATATAGCCTGGTCGTGGCGAGAGCTACTATAGTATTCGAATGAGTCGATTCTTTTGACTAAAGACTATTCTCCTAAGATGGCACAGTTTCAGATTAACTTTGATTTGTGTTACTACGACCTTCGTAAATGGGGTCAAATGGGCATATTTTGGGTTATGATGGCTGTGGCTAGTCGAAGGGAATGAGTGCGATAGGAATTGTCCACCCCTAGTCAGGGTTATAACAATATCTCGGGGCCACTCGAGGAGTAATGAATTGGAAAATGCGTGGCCACGCTCGGAAAGTATCTATGATAGATAAGTCCGGTCAATCGGTTATTCTCCAGATCGAGGAACCACTCTCGATATGATCACTTGCAAGTACGACCTGAAAGACACCTTGCATTGAGTGGGAGATAGTAATAGGACAAGAGAATTGGTGACGCACACTTGTCGAGGACAAGTGGGAGATTGTTGGAATATGTGTCCTCCGACAATAATGCGATCACGATTGTTGATCATGATGATCACATGTTTAAATCTCATTATAAAGAATACAATTGGGAAGTAATATTGTTATCGTCAACTCGGTCAACATATATCGGTAATGATTGGTGACTAGAGTTTGACATTATTCGTCGTGTGACGGTGGTGATCGATTGACCCCCTAGGTCATACCTATAGGGCAACACTCTTAATTGATTATTTAATTAGTCGTATAATGTTACGAGTTAATTAAATTACTTGAAAATTGACGGACGATTTTGAAGTAAAATTTACGTATCAAATTGAAATGTGATTAAATGAGATACGGTCTGAGTAATTGAATTGTATCATTACTCGGATGAAATTATTGTTTAAAGAAACAATTGAAATTGAATGAATTATTATAAATACAATCTGTTGTGATTTATAAATGGTAAAATATTTTGGCACAAGTAATTATGAAATTACTAAGTCGATTTTTTGTGTGTGACGTATTTTTATTAATACGTTGATTTTTAATATGTTAAAAATACATGACAAATTTATGTCACATATGACATGTGACATATTGACAATTGACAAAAATAATATGGAATCCATATTATGTAAAGTGCCGAAAAATTGGAGGAGAATTAGGCTAAAATTGTGTTTACATTTTAAGTGGTAAACATAATGATTAAAAGCAAATGTAGCCATGCAACCCTATAATACATTGTGAAGACAAATGAGGGCATGCATTGGCTCTCCTCCCTCTCTCCTTGGTCCGGTTTTTAAGAGTGAAAAACTAATTGTTTTTCCTCTTAATTTACCTCATATACAATAATGAAATGTCATTATTCATTCATTCTTTCAATAATCTAAAAATAAGAATTTTAGAGAGATAAAAACTCCCATCTTCTTCCTCCCCAAAAACCGAAATATATAAGTGTATTATAAATTTTTGGTTCAATTTTCTACCTAATTAATATTATACTAGTTCTTGTAATATTAATTAAATTAAGAGAAAGCCTTGGGTATAAAGCTTAGGGAGAGATCCTACACTTGGATCTTGGTTCATCCATAAGGGAAAGCTCAAGAACAAGAGAGAAAGGTGATCTCTCTTGTGCCCATTATACCGAAATCATCAATGTAAGGACATGATTTCTCCTCTATTTTTATATTGTTTGCATGCATAAAATCCACATTTAATTTTATGACAAATTAATTTCGACATATATGAGTATGTTAGCATGTATATGATTCGACATTTCCTTCAAGTTTAACCTAACATGTGACTTTGACTAAGTCTGTTCTTATGCAAATACCAAGAAATTGGTGTGGAAATTGGATATAGGATTTATTTCCATGCAAAATGGAAATTAAACATCCATCTACCAGTTTAGGTTACATTGCTTAACATGATTCATTTGTTGGAAAAAAAGGTGTAAAATGAGAAAGTGTAAAAAGGTGTTATCTTGTCAATCTAATCCACGATGCATTGATTTAACTGTAATCGAGACATCCTAGACAATTTCTAATGAGAATGAACTAGCAGTATCAGGCAGCCTATTAAGGCGCCAGCCTATGTGCGATATAACTGACTCTAGTCAGTTTTCAAGAGAGAAATATAGGCAACCTCTTGGGGCGCGAGCCATACTGTGATCCAAGAGGTGCTTCCTGGTCATTCAAAAGGTTGTTAAAACAGTTTTTAATTGTGAAAGCTTTTCAAGTATTGTTTGCATGACTCAGAGTAATTACTATTGCATTAGTAATACTCGTCGTCCGACTCGGCTTTGCAAGCTTGACATGAAAAGTTTATAAATAAAAGTGAAAACTATGTCTGCTTAGGCACTTTATCACCGTAATTGAATTAAATCGACATGGTATTTACGTTAATTAAGGGTGATATGCAATATAGCCAAGATAAAAGTAAAGTAAAATAAAAATAAAGAAGGAAAAGGGAGAAATTTGATGAACTAAGTATATAAAATTCCATATCAAATTCTGTATGATCATTCTTTTTTTTTTCCTACGGGTTTGTTCAAAGTCTGTATGATCATTCTTTCTTTTCTAATAACAAAAATGGTGCCATTCTTCATGTGTTGGTTTATGTTGACGACCATGTTATTGCGGGTAATAGTGACGCTGCTATTTGTAAATTCAGGCGTATTTGAGTGACTGTTTTCACATGAAGGATCTCGGTTTTCTTAAGCATTTTCTAGGTATTGAAGTGGCTCGACATAAGATGGATATTTTTTCTGTCCCAGCGCAAGTATGCTTTCGACATTCTTTTTGAGGTTGGTCTTCTAGGAGTTAAGCATGTATCGATTACCATGGATCCCAGGCAGAAGCTTGTTCTTGCCTTGGGTGATCTCCTTAAAGACCCTCTTCGGTACCGTCGTCTTATGGGTCATCTTGTTTATTTAACCATTACACGGCCAAATTTATGCTATTCGATTCATATGCTTCCTCAGTTTATGACCGCTCCCCATTTAGAACATTGAGAAACACCTCTTCGCGTGGTTCGTTTTCTGAAGAAGATTTTGGGGCAAGGTTTGTTTTTCTCCTCTTCAGGTTCTCTTGCTTTACGTGCCTACTGCGACTCGGATTGGGCTAGTTGTCCTATTACTCGTCGCTTGTTGTCTGCTTATTTATTTTTTCTTGGGGACTCTCCCATTTCGTGGAAGACAAAGAAGCATAATACGGTGTCTCGTTCTTCTGCTGAGCCTCAGTATCGTGCCATGGCTTATGCTACTTGTGAAATTAAGTGGGTTTGTTGTTTTTTGTCCTCTCTGGGAGTGCGTTTTTCCACCCCGTTACGCTTTATTGTGATAGTGAGTCTGCTCTTCCTCTTGCTGAAAATTCTATTTTTAACGAGGGTACTAAGCATATAGAAGTTTAATGTCATTTTGTGCGGGATAAGATTACTCGTTGTTTTATTAAGACTGGTTACATGGATACCAAGGATCAGTTGGCTGATCTTCTGACCAAGGTATTGGCTCGCTCATCGTTTAAGGATTTACTCTCCAACTTGAGGGGGGTATTAAAAAACTGAGATTTCGGGAATTGTGTTCCCACTCTGTTTTGGTATATATTATTATGTAGTATATCGTGTGCATCTTTTGTAATCTCTTATTCTTTTATTATTCCGCAAGGCACTGATGTATATATGTTATACGTTTCTAAAGGTGGACTTTGTCGTCAGGGAGAATTGAACCCCTGTGGACATGGCCCACCTGCGTATGCCCAGCCGATCTGTGGACAATGGCAGTGGTCTTTTTTGAAAGCCACGCTCGGCGGCGTAAAGGTGCTTTCGACCGGATCGTTTTAGATCGGTCGGTTTCGTCTCGGTAAGGGTCTCGAAACGATTAGAGATGTTCGGAGTCGCCACCAAGCATTTGTGGGATGCCTGGAACCCGTTCGAATTCCACTTTATACCTCGGTCAAATCGAAGCACAAAGCAGCGTTTGACATAGGTACTAAAGATAAGGAAATCGTCCCTCTTTAGCATCCTATCTCTAGAATGACTCTCGTACGCCCTGGATAAGGTCGTCCACTATCCAAATTAAAGTTTCTGAGTAAGAGGTGAAGGTACGTATTGGGAAGCCCTTTAATCAGACACCCAATCCCGCCCGCGTTTAGCGGCCTCTACTGATCGATCTTGGTTGGTTGAATGCAAAAGTTGATAAAACAGTTTAAATGCATGAATGCGCATCCTGTGGGGTAATATCCGTATAATACCCTTAAATTATAGGACTATAACGTAAATTTAATATGCAATTTATTGTCATAAACGAAAAACAACAATGAAACGATAAAGATATAGAATCAACCTCGGGTCCTTTGTAGTGCGGCGTAATGAACAGAAATCAAAGTAGATTTCCTCCTAATCGTTGCACCCAAGACCGTCTGAGACTATGCCCTTGTGCTAGAATTACTCTCTAATTGACTTGCAATATTGAGAGAGTTGTTATGTGAGTTTTTCCGATGTGAGATCTGAATTTTTTTGAGAGGCAATGTTCTCAAAACCCTAATGATTTTTCAAATGAATAACAATTAGGTTACAAAAGAGAGAGAGAGCTCTCTTTTGTTTGCTTGGTTCGGCCAAACCGAGTGGAAGAGGAGGAAATGGGCTTTCATTTTCTCCTTATTTTAACTCGTGGTCCGATGCTAAAATGTATATGACGCGGTCTTTATTATAAATCGTCATCGGTTATCGGTTATTAAAACATCAACTAATGACACGGATTAGTTGAATTATTAATACATGTCCGACAAAGACAATATTGTATAATTAATTCAATATACATTAATTAAATATAATCGTTTATATTTAATTTACGAATTAACTGTTTAATTCGCCTTAGCCCATTTTATTTAATCCGTATTAAATAAAATATTTCAACATCGCATTTTTGACTAATTGCTAGTCAAATAACTCGGACTAACTGCTTAGTCAATTTTCTGGCATCAACATGACTGTATTTTCATACAGTCACATCTCTCAAACGTATCCTATAGGTGTGACTTTTAGGGACCAGTTGATCACCGCCATCTGTATGACAATAACGTCAAACTTATCTAGCAAGCCAACCGTTATTGATAAACGTGGATCAACTGATTATAATACAAAAGTATACCCTTTGATCCTTGTAGAGATTTATAAGTCCTTGCACTAACTGTAAAGGACACCAGCCCCAACAAGCTCCCACTTGTCCGTACAAGTGTATGTGCAATGACGTTATCCGCACTAACTGGAGGACACAGCTCCAACAAACTCCCACTTGTCCGTACAAGTGTATGTGCGATAACCGATTCTCATATTCATTTAAAATTTCTCCCACTCAATGTAAAACAATTTGCAGATCCGGATCCGCAAAGGTCGTATTTTACAATCGATCTGTATCTAGAGTGGTTTCCCCGACTAGAGAGTAACTCAACTGATAAAACGAATTCGTATTCGAGCATGGCCATGCATTTCGATTCTGACTCCTCGAGTGGCCCCGAGAAATATCGAGTACTGATAAAGGCTGAATATTTCCTTCAACTCGACTCCTTCCGATCTAAGCACAGCATGAAATGACCCAGAAAAAATCTACTTGGCCCCCTGTTACGGATGACCATGAGAAAGAAACCAAAGTCACCCAAAATCTGCCTTAGTCTCAAGAGACAGTCGATAGTCAAAAGAATCGACTCTTAGGATCACCATGGAGGTCCTATCCACGAACGGGCACCGAATGTTATAAAACATTTAGGACTCCACGTCGATGTCGCAATTGTGTCCTATGAGATATCCGTATAAATCGCCTCTGTGATTGGTCAGTCAACTTTTTGACTTATGGCTCGTTGAACCCACCATCAACCAACGTCACAAAATAATTACCTTGAGTTATCAGCTCACGTGGGCAATTAAGGACTAAAATTATAATGTTTGTTCAGTTCACTTTGTGGTGTTCAAAATTGTCGTACAATTCCACATGAAAAACAAAATATATAAATATCAAAACGATGATGTCGTATAGAGTACACAAGAAAACGAATCTTATCCATAAAAGAGTACTACAACTCAGGAACACGTTTAATTCCCATGGAATTAACATGCCCTTCATGCTTATCTTGTCGTAATGGTTTAGTGAGAGGATCTGCTATATTATCATGTGTAGCAATCTTTTCTATCACTACTTCCTTTTGCTCCACGTAATCTCGGATTAGATGAGCTTTCCGTTGTACATGTCTAGACGCGACATAGTACTCGGACTCGTCGTAGAATCTCTTTGTAACACTTTGTTTGGAACTCTTCCGGTGATCGTAGCGCCATTAAGAGTAAAAATGAATCCGGACTAAGATTTCGAGTCATCTCGATCCATAAGTCAATGCCCAATCTTTAGTCCTCCGTAGGTACTTAAGAATGTTCTTGATGACCATCCAATGTGATACACCGGATGCTTTGTTGGAATCGACTTGTCATACTCAATGCATATGCCACGTCGGGACGTGTGCATATCATGGCATACATGATTGATCCTATAGCTGAGGCATAAGGAATCCGTGCCATGCGCTCTTTCTCTTCCGGTGTCTCTGGTGCCTGAGACTTGCTCAAATGCACCCCTGGAGCCATAGGAAGAAACCCTCTTTTGGAGTTAGTCATGCTGAATCTCTCTAGGATCTTGTCTATGTAAGACTCCTGACTGAGAGATAACATCCGACGTGATATATCTCGATAGATACGGATGCCCAAAATTCTTTGTGCCTCACCCAGATCTTTCATCTGGAAATGGTTCTTCAACCATACTTTTACCGAAGTTAAGAGAGGTATGTCATTCTAATCGGGAGTATGTCATCGACATACAATATTAGGAAGACAATCTTTCTCCCACTTGACTTGATATATAGACATGGTTCCTCGACTGATCGAGTAAATCCATTGTCTTTTATCACTTGGTCGAAACGATGATTCCAACTCCCAGAAGCTTGCTTAAGTCCATAAATGGAGTCCACCTCGGATTTCATGGCCTCAAGCCAAAGCTTTGAGTCGGAACTAGTCATGGCACCTTTATAGGTTGCGGGTTCACTACTCGTTAAGAGTAGAATGTCATCTATGTCATGTTCCTCGACCATACCAATGTATCTGTCCGGAGGAATAGAGACTCTTCCCGACCTCCTAGGTTCCCCAGGAATATTAACCGCAGCCGGGATTGAAGGAACTTGTTCCTCCAATGGTTTCTCGGTATTTGGTTCTGGAATCTCCGACAGGTCGAAGGTTCTATCACTCTTTGCATTCTCGAGAAACTCCTTCTCTATGAATGTCGCACTAGCCGCAACAAATACACGTTGTTCGGTTGGCGAATAGAAGTAATGACCAAGTGTTCCTTTAGGATAACCTATAAAGTATGTCTTGACCGATTGCGGGCCGAGCTTATCCTCGTGTCTCCACTTGACATAAGCCTCGCAGCCCCAAACCCGTATAAAGGACAAGTCAGGGACCGTTCCCTTCCATAGTTCATATGGAGTCTTGTCAACAGCTTTAGACGGACTTCGGTTAAGTATTAGAGCAGCTGACAGAAGAGCATAACCCTATAATGAGTCAGGCAACATGGTGTGACTCATCATGGATCGAACCATATCAAGTAGTGTTCGATTTCTCCGTTCGGACACACCATTCAACTGAGGTGTTCCAGGTGGAGTTAACTGTAGGGCAATCCCACAGTCCTTAAGGTGTTGATCAAACTCGTGAGAAAGATACTCGCCACCATGGTCTGAGCGCAGTGTTTTAATCTTTCTACCCAAAGAGGTTACGTACCCGATTCGGTATTCCTTGAATTTCTCAAAGGATTCACTTTTGTGCTTCATTAAGTAGACATAGCCATATCTACTTAAATCGTCCGTGAAAGTGATGAAATACCTATAGCCTTCTCGTGCGGTGATTGACATAGGTCCACACACATCCGTATGTATGAGTCCTAATAGGTCAGCAGCGCGCATTCCAACACCTTTGAAGGAAATTCGAGTCATCTTACCGATGAGACACGATTCACACGTGCCAAATGATTGAAAATCAAAGGCCGAGATAGCTCCATTCTTTATGAGCTGTTTAACGCGTTTCTCATTAATGTGTCCCATACGGCAGTGCCATCGATACGTTTGATCTTTGTCACCAACCTTTAACTTCTTATTCATTACGTGTAATATTTCGGTGGTCTGATCTAAAACATAAATTCCATTCATGGAGACTGCCTTGCCAAAAATCATATCGTGTAATGAGAAAATGCAATTATTATTCTCTATTACAAATGAAAAACCAAGTTTGTCAAGTGCAAAAACTGAAATAATGTTTTAGAAAGACTGGGTACATAATAGCAGTTATAAAAAAATAACTCAAATCCGCTAGGAAGCTGGATCACGTATGTTCCCCTCGAGACGGCATCCAATCGTGCTCCATTCCCGATACGCAGATCCACCTCACCCTTTACGAGGGGTTCGATGTTCCGGAACCCCTGCACATGATTACACAGATGAGAACCACAACCAGTATCTAGTACCCAAGTTCCGTAACTTGCGTGGTTAATCTCAATCATATGAATAAAAGTAGAAAAGGATGAAGACATACCAACAGGTTTAACGCGACCTGCTTTTATGTCCTCATGGTAAACAGGACATGTACGCCTCCAATGCCCAGTCTTGTGGCAATGATGGCATTCCATGTTATCGGTTTTGCTCTTTGTCGTGCCTGATGAGGTGCTCGACTCACCAGGTCCACTCTTACCTGATCCCGACTTCTTAAACTTCGGCTTACCTACTGTTAGGTTTGCCTGAGCTTTGCCCTTACCCTTGCCCTTGTTTGTCACAACGAGAACATCCTGTTTTTAAGCTCCCACTGAACTTCATGTCCTTCTCGGTCTGTACGAGTAGGGAGTGTAGTTCATGGGGACTTTTCTTCAAATCATTCATATAGTAATTCGCTCTAAAGAGCGCAAAACCATCGTGGAGTGAATGAAGCATGCGGTCAATCACGATGTTCTCGCTGATTTTACAATCAAGCGTCTCCAGTTTCTCGACATTCTCAATCATGCTGAGAATGTGTGGGCTAACCGGTTGGCCCTTCTGGAGTCTCGCATCAAAGAAGCGAGTGGTATGCTCATAGGTCACGATTCTCGGTGCTTTCGAGAATTCCTTAGTGAGCGTGGTGAAAATCTTGTTTGCACCTTGGGCTATGAAGCGTTTCTGCAAATTGGGTTCCATTGCAAAAATGAGTCGTTCTTTCTTTACCGCACCCGCTTCCATACGTAAATCGTTAAACTTGGCGATCTCGTTAGCTCTAGCCGTGGGACCTGGGTTTGGCGGGATGGGCTCTATTAGATATTTGAGCTTTCCGTCGCCAGCGGCAGCATTCCGTAATGCCGCCTCCCAGTCCGCGAAGTTTGATCCATCATTCTTCAGTCGAGTAGACTGATTCATCTGATTCATGAAGATCCGAAGCCAGGACTCACGGTCCAATGTGGCACTTGGCATTGGGTCGTTAGTAGGACCAGCCATATTGTTATTAGCAGTTTAAAAGTTCGTGATCTACACTGAAAAAGAAAGGAAAACAAAAACGAAATAAGCAACTCATCGAGGTGATTTAAGTCTATTTAAAATTCATTTTAATCGTGTAGACTCATAGCACTTGCATAATTGATCTCCCTCAAGAATGATACAAGTGATCCCAAGACTCAATTTCCGTAAATTGATAAGCCAACTGTTTAGCTAGTTCTTCCGTAAGAACTCCTGGTCGATAGATTTCTGTAAATCCTATCTATAGTCCACCATAATCACAGGATCGTACGAGTGACCATAGTGTTGAGATAAAATAGGTCAATCAGTTCCAACTTACCCGACGTAGAAGGGGTCATATTATGCCTACCGACGAAGAAGGGATTCATTGGAGTTTGACCTATAAAGACTATTCTCAATTTTTGGTTATACGAGGAAGATCCCATCAACTTAGTTTTAATTCATTTTAAGTGAACGAATAACTAGCATTACGTGAATGAATTAACTTAGGTGATGGCTTAAAAATGATCGTGTGACATAAGAATGTCATAGAAAACTAACGCGTGACCTCTATATGAGTCAGTTTTCATGCAAATATTAGGTGGTTTGGTTTTAGGCGGAACATGATGCAATCTATCGTTACGATGAAATAAATAAAAGAATGCAAAACATAGATAAAAATTCCTAGTGTGGCCTATCCTAGTAAAAAGAACATGATACAACTTTGGAATCCACCATTGGACCCGAGAAGCTTGTCTTGATGTTCCATCTTTTGCTTGCAGCGGGAGTGAGCATCCGGTCTCCATCTTTAGTCTTCTCAAAATTACAATTAAAATTTACAAAATATAAACCTATTTACATTCTAAATAAAAACTGTAATTAAAAAAAATAAAAATGGAGATATGAGATCTCAAAATACAACCAAGACCGTGTTCCATCATTACGGTAACACGTTCTACTAAGGCCACACTAAGTTACAACCGTTTGTAAAAATGAATAAATACGTAATAAAATGCATTCAAAGAATTCAACAATAACGATAAAAAAAAATGCATCAACTAAAAATTAAATTTATTCGTGACATAATTCCGTAATTATGTTAAAATTAATCCAAACCACCTTTAATGATTAAAATTATGTGACAAAACCGCTTTAATCAACTTAATTTTAATCCGTGATAATCCGTTACTTTAAATCGTTTTAAAGTAACTAAATTGTACGTGGGTGAACCGTTTCACTATCAAGCGAATGCATAAATCCGTATTATGCAACAATGGCCGAAAAAAAAATAAAACTCAATTTTTTTTTTTTTCTTCACGTCTGCCGTGAACAGAACCAGTAAAAAAAAATTTTTTTTTTTTATTTGGGAGCTAATGCCGAGAGCTCAAAAGGCCAAAAAAAAATTTAAGAGGCTAAAAAAAAACGAGAGCCTTAATTAACAAGACAAAACGATTTGTTAAAACCCAATTGCAATTTAATCTAATCCGTATAGAATTGAAACTACAATTGATACATCTTTAACATATTGCAATAATTATCGATTAAAATTACAATATGCAAAGAACAAATTGAAAACAAAAGATCGTCTGATCTAGCAAGAAATGTGTGGCACGCATTTCTAGGCAAAAAACAGAAAACAGGCCGAGAAAAACAACAATGGCCGCACGGTTTTCCAGAAAAAAATAAGCCGAGACAAAATTTGTGCCGCACGAAATTTTATGTCAACAATCGATAGATCTTTAACATATTGCAATGAATATCGATTACAAAAACAATATGCAAAGATGAAAAAGAAAACAAGACAAAACAACAACCATAACCGTGTAAACTGGACACGGTTCCCAAGACAGAAAAACGCAACAAAAAAAAAATTCTGCCGAGACAAATGGCTGCTGCCGCACGGTTTTCCAAGCAAAAAAATATCGATTCAAATTCGTTTGATGAAAAACACATAGAAAAATTTACGTGGCCTCGCTCTGATACCACTTGTGGGGTAATATCCGTATAATACCCTTAAATTATAGGACTATAACGTAAATTTAATATGCAATTTATTGTCATAAACGAAAAACAACAATGAAACGATAAAGATATAGAATCAACCTCGGGTCCTTTGTAGTGCGGCGTAATGAACAGAAATCAAAGTAGATTTCCTCCTAATCGTTGCACCCAAGACCGTCTGAGACTATGCCCTTGTGCTAGAATTACTCTCTAATTGACTTGCAATATTGAGAGAGTTGTTATGTGAGTTTTTCCGATGTGAGATCTGAATTTTTTTGAGAGGCAATGTTCTCAAAACCCTAATGATTTTTCAAATGAATAACAATTAGGTTACAAAAGAGAGAGAGCTCTCTTTTGTTTGCTTGGTTCGGCCAAACCGAGTGGAAGAGGAGGAAATGGGCTTTCATTTTCTTCTTATTTTAACTCGTGGTCCGATGCTAAAATGTATATGACGCGGTCTTTATTATAAATCGTCATCGGTTATCGGTTATTAAAACATCAACTAATGACACGGATTAGTTGAATTATTAATACATGTCCGACAAAGACAATATTGTATAATTAATTCAATATACATTAATTAAATATAATCGTTTATATTTAATTTACGAATTAACTGTTTAATTCGCCTTAGCCCATTTTATTTAATCCGTATTAAATAAAATATTTCAACATCGCATTTTTGACTAATTGCTAGTCAAATAACTCGGACTAACTGCTTAGTCAATTTTCTGGCATCAACATGACTGTATTTTCATACAGTCACATCTCTCAAACGTATCCTATAGGTGTGACTTTTAGGGACCAGTTGATCACCGCCATCTGTATGACAATAACGTCAAACTTATCTAGCAAGCCAACCGTTATTGATAAACGTGGATCAACTTATTATAATACAAAAGTATACCCTTTGATCCTTGTAGAGATTTATAAGTCCTTGCACTAACTGTAAAGGACACCAGCCCCAACAAGCTCTCACTTGTCCGTACAAGTGTATGTGCAATGACGTTATCCGCACTAACTGGAGGACACAGCTCCAACACATCCAGTGATTTAAACCTAACATGTGAGAGCTTTCTAAGTCGGTTGATTTAATCCAAGTATCAAGTATAAGATGTCGAGTTGGATTAATGGTTGATTTGCATGCAAGACGGAAATTAAACATCCATTTACCGTATTAGGTTAAGGGTGCATAACATGATCCATTTGTCTTAGTAAGGCATTTTGCAAATATGGTTTTGAATAATCGAATATTGTAGATACCCGTATCCGTCGATATTGGAATTTATAGAGAACCCGACAAACACCCGATGATGATAGGACACATGTATTCTTTAGTTGTCACTGTCATTATTTGGAGCTCGTTTTACGATGTAGAATGGGCGTCGTCGATGAAGTATTTTATTAATTTAAATGATATTTAAATTAATGTTTTTTTTAGTGAGTTCATTTTATTAATTTAAATGATATTTAAATTAAAGCTTTTTTAAAGTAATTTCAATTTATTTTATTTTATTTTGAATTTTATTTTCCCAAGTTTATTTTTTTGAAAATAAAATAAATATTTGATTTGAAAAATCATTTTATGAGTCATTTATTTTAATGGGTTAATTTATTTGAAAAATCGATTTTAAAAGCAAAGAAAACTCGTTTTTAAACATGTTTTTGAGCTCGATTTTAGCTCGGTTTTTGAGCCCGTTTTCTTTACGAATTGGCACGAATCTCGAGTACACTAACCAACCTAGACCAATACCCATCCACCCTTGTTCGAACCTCCTACCCACGGCCCAAATTCCATCCCCAAATCGTCCCCAACAGCCCGCACTAAACCGAGCAGCCCCCCTGTTTTGGCAGCTCAATCCCGAGCCCAAAACCCACTCCAAACACTACCAAGACCCGTACCCATTAACCCTAACCCATACTCTAGTATCCTAGCCATATTACCCTAGCTTAATCACCAAGAAAACCCCTCTCAAACCCTCACAAAAGCTGCTGGACAGCAGCTATACGTGAGCAGGCCCGACTGCCTCTCCCTCTCTTTTAACCTACCTTAACTCCTTATAAATACCACCCCTTCACCATACATTCATTCCTCTAAGTTCTCCATACATCCTACCATCACCCACAAGCTTTAAACCTCAGAAACAAACCCTAATTGCCTCCCAAAAACCCTAAACAAAACCGACACACAAACTGAACTGTTTGTGTGTCCTCCTCGAAAAGCAACTCGTTCCTCCATCAAACCTCCATCAAAACTCGATTTTCTTGTTCCTAATTAACCACATAACATCCATCTACACATTAGACAAAGATTTACGAGCCAAATTGCCCTTGAGAGTACACGAAATCCCTCGAAAAACAGAGTGTTATACACTCTGTTTTCGCGGTTTATTCTTGTCTGTCCAGTTCTGTTTGTGCTCGTTTTTCATGCCCAATAACCCAAAACGAGCAGGGGTTGCTTTAAGATCCCTGTTCTCCTCTCTTTCTAGTTTTCAAAACATCTTTTAAATCGAATTTTCGTCGTGAAACGAGGGAGAAATCATCGTTTGAAAGTTGCTGTCCAGATTTGTCAAAAAACACGTGTTTGCTTGTTTCTTCGTCGACGACGGCCTCTCGAGATAAAATCTACCATCGATTACGACCCAAGACGGTGTCAACGATACATGTAGGTTGAGGGTGCATCAAATCCTCCTCTTTCTCCCTTTTTATTTCGTTTTATGTTTGTTCTTTTATAGTTCGTTTTTGTTCGTTTATCGTTTTTGTTTATCGATTGTTTAATTAACTATGAAACTAGTTTAGTCCGAGTATGAGTTAAAGTACCACCATGAACACCCGCGTTGAATTGAGATGGGAAAATAAACCGCTACTTCAGTCGGTCGTACACCCCCGTCTCATTTACATATCCTCGTGTTCAAGGTAGGGCATAAATAAAACGAATTTCTAACTTCGCTTTTGACCCCTTTGTTATTTCGGCCAATTCGACATACCCTAGGACCCGTTGTATTTTAGTTTAACCTCTGATTGTTAACATGTAATTTGTTTAGATGTTATTAGATCAATTTAATAACCTAATTAGACACATTAGGGTACATCGACATAGCTTTAAAAATCGATTAACAGTTCTATAACCTAATTGAATACATCTTTCTTATCACTTGATTTCTCGCTAGCATAGGAGTGCGTGATTAGCACCTTCCTATTAACACTCGACAAGTAAGCATTAATCTTATGATATCTGACCTAATTGGACCCTTTAGGCCGCGTAGAATAACACACTCGCGCGTTTCTTCTCAATCGATCAACCTGTTTTATAACTTGTTTTCTAACTCGTTTTCTAATCCGTTTTGTAATCATTCGATCTAACCAATGAACCTAACTTAGGAACTAAGATGGCCTTGTCTTGGCTGTGAGGGTGGCCGTTGGTTTGGGCCGTGAGTTGGCCGTGTCTCCCGTCTTTCTCATTTCGTTCTTCTTTCCTTGTTTATCATTTGTTCTTTGTTGTTTTGTAGCTTGTAATTTATAGTTTGTTTATCGAGTTGTAATTTTCGAGTTAGTTTTCTTTTATCGAGTCAAAAAAAACCTCTTTCAAAAAACCTTAGTCTTGTTTGGTTAGACGGTTGTTCCCCAATGCTTGTAGGAGCGTAGTAAACCGCATGTTGTTTAAAGCAACATGGCCCGGTTTATGCTAATGCATGCTTTGGTGCGTAGCCCTATGTCTAATTCGATAAGATTAAGTGAAAGCACGCATTACGGGGAGTGACCCAAGGCCGTGTGTCATGTAGGCCGTGAGTCACCCCCTTTGTGCACGGTTTCTAGGCCGAATGGCCGTGTTTTGTGTCGTGTATGGTTCCGTATGTAACAATTGTATTTAGATCGAGTTGTATCTTTAATTTATTGTTGTGTCGGCATGAAATGCCTGGTTTGTAATAGGTAGATCCCAACGGCTCCCCCATTCCCCTTTAAGCCTTGTTTGCTTTGTATGTTGTTAGATTAATCAACCCGCATGCTAAATGACAACTTTGACAAAGTTAGTTTAGTTGCATCTAAATCGACATAGAAACTTCACATGATAGGGTTAAAACAACGTTTGCATATCATACATCGTAGTAGCTATGACCTTGTTTGAACTCCGACACTTGACTTAGTAGAGGCCGTTATTGACGGGCGGGGTTGGGTGTCCTTATGGGCTTCCCAACATGTACCCTCACCCCTTACTCAAGATCTATGGTTTGTGGATCCGTCTAAATACCATTGGATTACGAGAGTCATTCAAATCGAGTGATATAGGGTACAAGTCTTTATCTTTAATCACTCGTAGTCGATGGGCTTTATGCTTTTCGATGAAAGGTGTAAAGTTGACTTGAACGGTTCCAAGTTCCCAAAAAACTTGGTGGCGACTCTAATTGGTCTTAATTAGATTCGAAAGAACCTCGAGTCGATTATGCCTAGTGTGGATCCCGCGGGACAGATTCCCGAGGGCCTTGTCCACTGATTTGGCGACTCACTGGGAAAAGAGAACTAGTTACACTTTGTTTCTAGGGTCTTTTCCTCCGAGGTGAAACTTGAAAAGAAAGTGTTGGAAAGTAAAACATTACTCATAGTGCTACGATTCATGCATAAACCCTTAAGGATTTGCCCGGGCCGTCCCAGCGTTTCTTCGTGATGCGTGGGGGGCGACGTCCCACTATGCTAGGAAGCTGCACATTGCTCGCTTCCACTTCACCTCGCGTGATTCTTGATGGTGGGGACGATCTTCTAGGTACTTTACCTTAAGACACCTTGCTCTATAAGACCGCAAAAGGATGGAGGGCATAGACCTTCTTATAGAAGACTTGCCGAGACTTAGAGAT